>NC_080191.1:169315592-171948092 GCF_030028045.1 Hippopotamus amphibius kiboko | reverse complement strand
ATGCCCACAAAGTTGGGGCAGCTGGTGAAAGATGAAGTGGTCCTGTGGATTATACTGTGGAAACCATAAATAGTCCTCAATTTGGGGTTATGTGCAGCTTCCCTGGGAGAGTGGCCCTGTTTTGGGTAAAACACACTGCAGTATTTGGTGTGAATGTAGAAAACTTTCTACTGCTACTTACAGTGTAAACATTTGAAATTTACTAGAAAATTACTTTTGTACAACCATGTCAGCAGCATGCCAGAAAATCAGAGATTACATCAAACATTGCTATAGGGGTCAAGACTCACCCAGACCAAATTCAACCAAAGTGGGGATGCTAATCGCCCTTGTAGGAGTCCACACGGTATTAAGAGGGACCAGGGAAAGATTATATTAGTAGCCACTATGTCTGGGATGCTGTGGATGTCGTGTATGTATTTGAAACAGTGGGATTTCTGAATTCTAGTTTTCCACATAAAATCACCAAAAAACTGTCAGAACTGAAAAATGAGTTCAATATAACTGCAGGATCATTTGTAGTTCTATTTACTAATAACAAAATACCAGAAAGAGAAATTAACAATTCCATTTACAATTGCATCCCCCCCCCCCAAAAAAAGAATAAATTTAACCAAAAACTTGAAAGACCTGCACACTGAAAACTGTAAGACACTGATGAAAGAAACTGGACACACAAAAAAATGGAAAAATATCCCACGCTTACGGGTGAAAATATTGTTAAAATGTCCATTCTACCCAAAGCATTGTACACATTTACACAATCACTACCAAAATTCCAAAGATATTTCACAGAAACAAAACAAACACTCTTAATGCTTGTGTGGAGCCACAAAGGACCTAGACTAGGGACGTCCCTGGTGGTCCAGTGGGTAAGACTCCGTGCTCCCAGTGCAGGGGCCCAGGTTCAATCCCTGCTCAGGGAACTAGATCCCGCATGCCGCCACAAGACACAGTGCAGCCAAAACAAACTTAAAAAAAAAAAAAGGGACCCACAATAGCCCAACCGACAATGAAAAAGGAGAACAGGCTGGAAGCAACTCCCTCTTTGACTTCAAGCAACATTACGAAGCTACAGTCACTAAAAAACACTGTGGAATTGGCACAGGAATGGGCACACAGACCAGAAGAACAGAACAGAGAGCCCAGAAATACACTTACAGGTATGTGGTCCGTTAATTCCTAAGAACAGTGCCAAGAGCATACACCGGGGAAAGGACCGTCCCCTCCATACACGGCGCTGGGAACCCTGGACCCCACACACCCCAGCACAACACTGGACACCATCGTGTTACCACACACAAGAGCGGACTGAAAGCCCCCAGCTCTCCCCATCAGGCCCGTCCTCTCCCGGGTCCCCTGAGGACAGACGCCCTCCGCGCTCAGCCCCGCGCAGGACGCTGCTCCCCACGTCTCCTCACCTTCTCCTGCAGCGGCGCCGCCTCCCGGCAGGTCCTGAGGAGACGCGGCTCCCGTCAGCTACGCTGGGAGCCAGGTCCCCGGGAAGAGCTCGCATTCCCGCGGACCAGAGAGGCGGGCTTTGCGTTCCCTGCCAGCCAATGGGAGAGGGGAGCCCAAGCCGCCCTCACAGGTCAGAGGAGGCCCCGCCCCCTGAGGGCAGTTCTGCTCCATCCATGGAACTGTGGAAATTCAAACTGAAATATTTTAAGTCAAATATCCCGTGACTTCTCCAAAATAGTTAATGAATAATTACCCTGAAACAGCACAGAATGAAATGAATGTAGAGACCAAATTCACTCAGATTTATTAATAGACATTTATAATGCAAAACTATCAAAATTATGGAGATAAACAGAAATCTACATGACCATGGGTTTGGTCTGTAGATGATGAACGTTGAGTTTTAACATACAACACAAAAAGGCAATCCAAAAAAGAAAAAAGGAATATTGGGGAATTTATAAAATTAAAGATATCTACTCAAAGACCTTACTCACAAAAGCAAAAGACAAACCACAACTGGGAGAAAAATATTTGCAAAACTCATATCTGAGAAAGGATTTGGACTCAAAATATACAAAGACTTCTGAAACAACCCCATTTAAAAAAAAAAAAAAAAAAAAAAAGGTAAGGTTCTGAGCAGACACCTGGGAAAAAAAAAAAAGACAGTAAAAATCATACAAAAACATGCTCAACATCATATACTGTTAGGGAATTACAAATTAAAGTCATGAGACATCACAGCACGCCTATTAGGACGGCTAAACTCAACATACGACAACACCAACTGCAGACAGTGAGGAAGAACAGGAACTCTCCCTCATTGCTGGTGGGACGCTCTTCAGCCAGTGTATAAGACAGCTTAGCAGTTTTTTCCAAAGCTAAAGTCTCATCTTGGGATCCAAACAATCGTGCTTCCAGGATTTAGGCAACTGCTTTGAACATCTATATCCAAATGCAAACAAAGATGCAATTATGCACAGCAGCTCTACTCACGTGGCTAAAACCTTGAAGAAATCAGAATGTCCCTCAACAGATCAATGCATAAGCAAATTGGGGTACATCCATGTCAAGGCAAGTAGAAACTCTCACCCCAAAATATGCCTCTCTGGCAGAAGATTTCAGTCTGCTTAAAAAAAGAGAGAATCTCAGAACACTATGATTGCCCTTTTGTGAAAGACCTTTACAATGGAGAAATCTCCATGTGTAAGGCTATGTCCCTCTTTGCATCAGAAATAGGATAATTAAATCTCAAGTAACTTATCAGTGGAGAAGTCCTTGACAAATCTGCAAACAATCTTACCCTCGTTTACCATGCTTTGCATGATAGCCTGCCATAACAGGCTTCCCCCTTCCCCAACACATTTCCTCTGTTTTTAGCTGAAGGTGGTTTTTAAGGGGATGGCTTTGGTCCTGTCAGGGAGTGATTCAGCTTTCCTTGGTATCCCCCCTGTACATAGGAGGTATACATGCTGTTAAACTTGTTTTCCTCCTGGTAATCATTTATTACAGGGGTGGGGGAGTCTCAACCAAGAACCTTGTAAAGTAGAGGGAAAATTGTTTTTCCTCCCAGACACGTGCAATGGAATACTATCCATCAGTAGAAAGGAATGAACCATCCGTCTATGGAAAGACGTGGGTAAAACTTACATGCACATTGCTAACGGAAAGAACCCAGTCTGAGGAGGCTGCACACGGTATGACCCCATTTATGACATTCTAGGAAAGGCAAAGCTACACAGATGACAAGCAGATCATGGGGTGGAGGGGTTAACGTGTTCCCTGTGACACTTTAGGATGGAGACGTGTCACTACGCATTTGTCTAAGCCCACAGAATTGTACAGCCCAAGGGGTCAATCATAACCTATTCAAATCTAGTTATTTACCATGTAGGAGTGTTGCAGGATGGAATACACAATGCGACAGAATCTAACTGCATTACACATGTATGGAGAAAACTTACTATAGGGAATGGGATAAGAGGTGCTAACCTAAGTAAACTTTGGAAATGAATGGAACCTGTAGGCTAAAGGCAAAATGGACTGTACACAAACACTGGGCTCTATTTTATGACGTTCTTTCCAGTGTGAAGTAGCTGACATTGCTGAAACCTCTGTACACGAAACCTGGAAAGGAGCAATGCATAGATAAATGGCAGATGGTGGGAGCCCGGCTCCTCGCTGTGGGAGGGAAGCTTCAGATAAGCAAAGGAACCAGAGAGTGAAGCTGAGCCCCTGATGGCCACTCCTTTCTGGCTCCGAGTTGCATCCAGCAGGACCACAGTCACCTGCACCTAATCTGCTGTGACCCACTGGCTCCCGCCTGGCCTTTCCTCTTCCTCCGTGCTATGATTCCAGTGACCCTTCCAGCCTGGACCCCTCGCCCAGGCCAGGCGCCTCTGTCCAGCCACGGCATCCCCATCTCACCTTGGGGCCAACAGGCCCCTCAGAGGACGGCGACCCTGCGGCTCCCCACACCCAGGAGGCAGCCCCGCCTCCCTGGTGGCTGAGCCCAGACACCTGCTGGGACCAAGCAGGACCCTATGGGGACTTCCCAGGACAGAGCCCTCCCCCATAGGCTCTGCTGCAGCTCCTCTCCGAAGTGCCTGGATAGTAGTATCGGATGCAGGCTTCCTGAGTTGTTTTACAGACGCTCAAACCACCACCAAATGGAAGACATTAACTACCTGGTGATCCTGAGCACAGAGCCCCCAGACCGACCACTGCCTGAGAACTCACAATGCTAACTGCCTGTGACTTCACCATCCACCAGGGCTCAGACTGGACGGGGCCTACGCTCATTCCTCTGTATGTGACTCACAGGAGCCTCAGGAACGGAGGAGGGGGTCCCTGAGGAGAGGCACAAGATAGATGCTAGGCATTACCATCATGGCATTCACGTAAAATGTGCCTGAGCTACATTCACATGAGAGGATTCTGTCCTACCTGTGCACCCCCAGCAGCACCTTCAGGCTGAACTGCAGACCTCCGGCTTCACCATCTCCACTGAGGGCATTCGCTTCACCTGCTGTGAACCACCTCCTTTAGGATTTCCAGAATCACACAGCACAGAAGAGCTCATGCTGATGTGTAATCACATTTCACAGGACCCAGAGACGGTGCGCTAGCGTCCAGGTGACCCTCACAGCAGACCGCCCAGCTGGCCCCCAGAACCTGTTTTCCTTTTTCCTGCTCATGGCTACCCTGCACCTCCCAGCCTTCCCATCCCTTGAAGCTGGGGTGCAGTTTCTCCTGTTACCAAGGGGACGTGGTGGAGGTGGTGCGGGCCTTGGCCTGCCTGTGTCCTAGGACAAAGGGTGTGGTGCCTCTATGGCCACCCCACCCTCTGCAGGTTGGAGCCCTCCACCCAGAAGCAGGGAGGAGAAACGGTGGACAGAGCCTGGGCCTTGACACCCCCCTGCCCTGGACTCTCACATGAAAGGGACAGAGACATACTGAGCCTCAGCCCATTTTGCAGGGGACACATTGTTCCAGTAACAAACCTTTGCCCTGAAAGCCGAGGTGCTTCACAAATCCCCACCCAGGAGTAACCGAAAATAAGGCTTCATTTCATCACACTTTTCTCAAACCGCAACCCACGCTGCGACCTCTACTCAGGTGATGCAGCTTCAGCGTAGCCCCTTTAAAAGACCCCTGAACCCCAGCTCCCCGAGCTCTGCCTTCAGTTTCAGCGAGAAGTTCCCATGACAACCTTGACAAACCTGCTCACTTTCCTTGACAACCAAACTTCGCCATCTCCCAAACTCTTCTTCAAACATTTCTATCCTAGGCTTGCTGCACCTAAAGTGACAGTGCCGTCATCATGTGCCAGAAAGTGACGCCTCCAAGCCTGTAGTTATTTGTTACGTGATGCTATTGATGATGACATCCCAGAAGAGCCAGCTTTGCAAGGAAACTGCTGCTGGACTTGGCACTGGGCCCCTTTCCATGGACAGGATGGAGTGGCTGCTTCCACGGGCCCCGTGGCAGAAGAGCTCACCTGATGACGCCAGGCCTGGATCCTTTCCTCATTCTCCCCAGACCGCCACCCACATGGCTGCTGTCTGTGCCAGTCTATATGAGACCTTGGTCATCTCCTAAAATGAGGGTTATTTTATACACAGATAATGGGTTGAATGGTGGCCCCCAAAGATGTGTCCTCCCAGAACACATGAACAGGACCATATCTGGGAAAAGGGTCATTGGAGATGTAGTTAAGGTGAAGTCACCTTGGGTTAGAGTGGCCCTCCATCCAATGACAGCATCCTTATCAAAGACAAAAGAGGAGACACACAGACACAGAGGAGAAGCCCCGTGAAGACAAAAGCAGAGAGGGGAGGGAGGCAGCCACAAGCCTGGGGACGCCTGGAGCCCCCAGAAGCTGGAAAAGGCAGGAGGAACCCTATCCTGGAGCCGCTGGAGGGACCTCAGCCCTGCAACACCTTGATCTCAGATGTCTGGTCTCCGGGACTGGGGGAGGATGAATTCCTGTTGTTTTAAACCACCCAGTGTGTGGTCCTTTGTTAGAGAAGCCACAGAACAGTCACACAGACCCTGCCCTGTAGGATCCTGGGTCTCACTACAGGCAGGTAGAGGCTGGATTACAGAACCCTTAGAGTCAGTGCTGGGCTCCCAGAATCCTAAAGCGGTGGCTGGACACCAGAATGTTGAGGGATCTAGTCAGAAGCCCATCCCTAAGGGTGCCAGCTGCACACGGCCTCCCCAGGTTCTTACACCTGTACATGTTAGGGGTACGTATTTCCATCCTGATTCAGGACCTCTGATGTCACCATTCACGTTGCTAATTAAGAACTCACCAGTTACACAGGTAAAAACCCAATCAGGATACTTGCTGCAGTGATAAACAAATCTGAAGTTGGTCAGAGGTGGGGACTTTCTCACGTGCAGCCAGCAGACTGCAACAAGGAGCGTCCTCATTGGAAACCTGGTGGGCCATGTGGAGGCATCTCTGAGTAAACGTTAGCTGACCCCCAGGCCAGCTGCTCCTGAACTTTATCCACCCTCCCCAGGTCAGCAAACCTACATATGTGCAAAGATCTTACAGGCTAGAGGAAAGGGCTTGGAGACACCCCAACAACAGCATGCTTGCTGGTTGGCTCCTGCAGGCCATGCGAGATGGTCCTGGCCCCGGGCACTCTCCTTGTACCTTTCCATTTCCCTGCCTGAGTTACCCCTCCTGGCCTGGCCCCCACCCACTGCCTTTTACTTGCTGCCTCACCTCTGCCCGGGGAGAGCTTCCAACAGCAGGTACAGGCAACACATCTTCTTCCTTAGCAGGTAGCAGCCCAGCAATGCCTGTAGAAGGTCCAGCACAGGTCCACTCAGACCGGACCACCCACGAGACTATGGCCCCTCACTCCTTCCTGCCAGCCCAGCCCCGCAGCCACTGACCGGGCAGGAAGTAAGGCAACAGGCACAGCTGCAGGTGCTCTTGCTGCCTGGAGGGTGTTTATACAGACCTCAACCCAGGCACACCTGGAAAGGGCTGGCCGGCCAGGTCACACTGCCCAGGCTGGCCAATCCCCACCCACCAGGGGCTCACAGTTGAGAAAATAGTTGTGGTGCTGGCCAGGTCCACGGAACAGGTGTCCCGAGTGTCAGGATGGACATGGGGCTGAAGCTCTGGCTTGTTTTCTAATCACTTTAATGATCCCATGAGTGGGAGACAGTTTCAAGAAGACCCTCTCCTCACAAGAGGAATCCAGGAGTCATGGAGAGGAGGGATGGTGGGTGGAGACAGAGTCCCGGTACCCCGGGTATGGTGGAAGCCTCTGGAAGACCCAGTGGAGGGAGGCTGCACAGCGTAAAGCCCAGGGTCACAGCCCTGTCCAGGAGCTGCTCTTTGTTACTTCAGGTCGTGCTCTGAGGTGCTCAGGGTCAGCTCTGACCAACAGGTGAGCCGGAGGTGCTGTGCAACAAGGGTTATGTGCACGGTTCCTGTGCGCCTGGGCACCTGCCCAGGGGAGCTCCATGTCCTGGGAGGGGCCTGCCCACGAGAGCCCCGTGCACTGGGAGTGAGGCCAATGGACAACGGGGGCGTAGGGACAAAGCTGGGTCACGGTCCGTTGAGAAAGGGTCCGAGGAGAGAGAACATGGCTGCCCTTGCCTGGTGAGCTAAGACTTAACGTCCACCCTGTGTTCATCACGCCTCCACACACCCCACTGTAGGGCTTCCTTTCCTGGGTCCTGGGGCAAGGTTACACGTGGGTCAAGCGTGTGGGCATGTCTGGAGGGAGCCGTCACCTGTCAGCGCAGGTGGACTGAGGACACCGACCAAGGGTGGGCAGGTGTGGGAACCCAGGGGAGCCCCAAGAGATGGTCCTGGGTGAGCGCTGCGGCTGGACAGAGGCTGTGGAGCTGGCGGTGATGGTGGTTGGGATGAAGAGCTTACCACCCGACAGGAGAAAGGCCAGCCCAGGCAGCAGGTGGAGGTGAACGCTGTGCCGACAGGAGGACATGCAGTCCTGGGTAGGGTCAGCGGACAGACAGGAGGAGCTGTGTGGGCCCAGGACAGGGTCAGTTATGCTGACAGCCTCACACAGGGGGAGACAGGGCTGGGGAAGCTGTGGGCTTGAGTCCTGCAGGTGCCACAGAGAAGGGGATGTGGGCCGGGCAGTGGGGCAGGCCTTGCACCTTGACAGAACAGGGATCGCGGCCCTAAGAAGTGACCTCACACTTGCTCACAGGGGCCCCACTGTGCAGGGTAGACGTGTCTACGTCCAGAGTCACGTCCTGCTGCATTGGGACCTGACTGCTCGGACCTCTGCGTGAGCTCTGCAGGCTGGCCTGAGAGGGAGCATGTTGTGTCAGGAGCCTCAGGCAGGTCACATCCTCCGGGTTCGGGGAGGACCCCCAGGAGGCCTGGGAGGCCAATTCTGGGTGGGGGGGGAGGCTGGGTGGAAGGGCTCAACTCCAACCACCGTGGGGAAGGTGACCAGGGCAGCGGGCGTCCCATGTGGACGGGGCGGTGTCATCAGCTCACCTGAGAAAATAAACTTTCATGGCTCCTGTGCCTTATATAAAAATCATGTTTCTACCATGTGGCTTTTCAAGTAACTGGAGATGCTCCCGTCTTACTCTGCAGCCATGCTCGTGTTCCAGCAGTGACCATGGACTGACTGCAGTGGCGTCCACTTCACCTGGCAGATTCCAGCCTCGGGGTGAGAGGAATCAGGCCACAGGCTCCAGTATCCAGGGCTGCGGTCACTCAACCAGTGCACGGCCACCCGCCCCCAAAGCTGCTCACAGCTCGATGATAAAGCCGGCCAGCCCTCCCAGTGGGCTCTGTCCTGCGCTGTTGGGGAGGTATCCACACGTGGGCTGAGCACTGGGTCTGCCTCTGGACTGTCCCGGTGTGGGGTCGTTCATCCCCTCATGTACACTCCACAGCCCCCACATGGTCCCCCAGGCGTCACCTGGGCAAGCAGACGGGCTCTTTCAGCGGAAATGCGAATTCCCTGTGGTGTCAAGTTGCTGATGTGATGAACGGTGATTGTTGTTTAATTGTGATAAGATTTATGTAACATAAAAGTCACTATTTACCATTAAAGTGGACAACTCAGTGGCATGTATCACATTCACATGTTGTGCAAGCACCACCTCCCTCTGGTTCCAAAACGTCCTCCGCCCCCAGAGGAGACCCCGTCCCCGTGAGCTGTCCCTTCCCATTGCTCCCCATCCCCCCCCCAACCCCAGCTCCTGGCGCCACTAACCCACTTCCTGTCTGTGGATGTGCCTGTTCCGCATGTTTGCTGTAAATGGAATCATGCAGTTTGTGGTTATTCTGGGCTGGATGTTTGTGTCCCCCCAAAATTCACCTGTTGAAATCCTAACCCTCAAAGTGATGGTGTTAGGAGAGGGGCCTTGAGGAGGTGATGAGCTCATGAGAGGGGAGCCCCCGTGAATGGAATTAGTGTTCTTATCAAAGAGACTATAGAGAGTTCCCTCAGCCCTTCTTCCCCGTGAGGACACAGTGAGAAGACACCATCTGCCAACAAAAACAGAGCATCACCAGAACCTGACCACCCTGACACCCTGATCTCAGACTTCTGGTCGCCAGAGCTGTAGGAAACACATTTCCGTGGTTGAAGCCCCCAGCCTGGGGTTCTGCTGTGGCAGCCCAAGCCGACTAAGACAGCGTCCTTCTGTGTCTGGCTTCTCTCCCTGAGCATCGCGTTTTCAAGGTTTGTCCACGTTGCAGTGAGCATCAGGGCTTCACTCCTTTTCACGCCTGAGTGTGTTCCATTGTGTGGAGGGACCACAGTGCGTGTACCTGTTCTCTCTTTACCTCTGGATGGTCATTTGGGTGGTTCTCACCTTTTGGCTGCTGTGAATCGTGTGGCTATGAACATGCGTGTACAAGTGTTTGTGTGGACACGTTTCTCTCTCTTAAGCTTATACATAGCAGTGTCATTGCTGGGTCATGTTCCATGTTTGACATTTTGAGAAACTGCCAGGCTGTTTTCCCAAACAGTGGCACCATTTCACTTTCCCACCAGCGGTGTTTGAAGATTCCAATTTCTCCCCTTATTACTGTCTGTCTTTTTGATTCTAGCACCTTAGTGGGAATGAAATGCTACGTCATGGGGGTTCTGTCAGCCCAACAGACCCTCACCCCTTTCATATCAAGTACTTTGTAACACTCCCTCACTTTCTGAAGTCAGATACAGAGATAACATAATCTCTCTATACATATAATATAACATAATTATATTTCTGTGAGTATCTATGCAGCTATATTTACAATAGAGAATTCAAGATAAATACATTTTAATGAAATAATGCATAATTTAATACGTGAGTGCTTGGCTTCAACCACACAAAGTAATCAGATATTTGCTTAAATTTTTCTTCAATTTAGAATTAAAGGTAGGCAGATAACATTTAACTTGATTCAACTTTTATATTTGATATTTTTAAATGAGGACAAATAGGCATCATTGTATATCATTTGAATTACTGTGGTGACAGCAATCCTGGTGCATTTGCTGGCAATTCAGAAACTCTGAGCCCCTTTACCAGGAGATTTGATTTTCCAAAATGTCAGAGACTTCTTGGTAAACTTCTGAGTAACTATTAGAACAAGCTTTGATTGAATCACATCATTATTTTATTCTTGCAAAATTTAGCATATATTAAAGCCATACAGAAATAACTTGCTTGTGAAGTAGAACAGAGTCAGATTCTCGGCTCAGAAAATCACGGGCGGGTCCTTCCCAGGAAGGGCAAGCAGGCACAGGGCAGCCCTTCCTGCAGGATGCCTGGCAGCTAAGGGCACCCCCACGACGAGCCCTAGAACCCCAACTTTTGTGTCGACCACAAATGCACAATTCCACGTGTGCCTGGGAGAAGCCAGCTGAGACCAGAGGGTCCCAAACAGGGACATGTGCCCCCCTGTCCAGGGCGCAGGAGAGGGCATGGTTTGGAAAGGGTCGCTTTGCAGCTGCCCCTGCGACTGGCCTCCCTGGAGCTCCTGCGTGCAGAGCAGCTCACATGCAGAGGCACCCTGGTGCCGCCCCCTCTTCCCAGGACATTAAATCCTTACGTCCCCATAATGCAAGAAGTCTTAACTTGGCTACCACAGCAAATACAACACACAGGGCTGCTTAAACAACAGACGTTTATTTCTCACAGTCCTGGAGGCTGGACGTTCCAGAGCAAGGTGTCAAGCAGGGCTGGTTCCTCCTGAGGCCGCTCTCCTTGGTGTGTGGACAGCTGTCTTCTCCCTGTGTCCTCATATGGTCATCCCTCTGTGTGTCTGTGTCCTAATCTCCTCTTCCTATAAGGGCACCAGCCCACCCTAGTGGCTTCATTTTACTTTAATCACCTCTTTAAAGACCTCATCTCCAAACACAGTCCCATCCTGAGGTCCTGGGGGTGAGGACACACCTTGTGAATTTTGAGGACACAATTTAGCCCACAGCAGGCACATGCCCGTAACACAAGACTGCCTGCCTTTCCCGGCCCAGGTCAAGAACAGGAGATGCGGCAGGTGGCCTCACCAGGCAGCAGGACATCAGCTATGGGTGGAGCCAGGACAGTTCTGCACGTGTGCCTCATCCATCCTCCAACAACACGAGAACCACTGGCCGCAGCGGAGCCCACAAGGGCAAGGTGTCCACAGTGCTGGTGAGAGGGGTGAACACAAAATTGTATGACTTTTTTAGTACAAGCCGTTCTTCTCAGCTTTTCTCTACATGAAAGGAAAGACCCCAGGAAAGTCACAGGTTGTCAAGTGTCACGCTGTCCAGGGCTGGGGTTGTGTCTGGAGCAAGCACTCGGTGACTCTTCCCGGGGGGTGTGCTTTCCTGCAGGGGCCAGAGCTGCTTCTGTTCACTCCATGTGTGGCTGGTCCTCATCAACCCTTAGAAAATGTTTATAACTGTCTTTTAGTAGAGTATCCATCTGCACACTTTTCTATTAATACAGTGCATTATACCTGCTGACCTGATCTGCCCCACCCCACCCCCAGTACATACGTTTCTATTGCCTTGAAGTTTGACTGTGATAAATGCATTGAAGGCATTTTTTACTCTTTATGTCTTCTTAGTTACTTATTCTGAAGCTGAAAGAAAATTTAATACACCCTCCCCCCCCACACACACACACTGGCAATGTACATTTCCAGAAAATGCAAAGTAATCTGTAGGGAAGGAAGGCAGATCTGAGTTTGCCTGGAAGGGGGAGAGCGGGAGGAAACTTCTGGGGATGAGGGTGTTGATGAAATAAAAATTCATATTTTAAGGCAAGATGAGAAAAATTTTAAACATAAACCTTTCCTCTGCCCTTTGGCCTCCCCCCACCCCCACGGGGGTGCATGTGCACCTGTGCTCTGTGTTAACCTGGCCTCCCCAGTGGCAGAAACATCTGCTCAGCCACAAAATCCAATTTTTCTCTTTCTGGCAACCATGTAACTCCTTAGAAGATAACCTCCCTCTCCTTACCCTGTAAGTGGTCAGGTGACCCACCACTCACCTTGCATGTGCAGACATCTTTGGTGGACTTCAGGGACAATGCCAATGTATCATCTCCCTTACAGACAGTGACTACAGAACAGATTGGTCAGACAAGCGGGGGAGATACCGGGCTGTACCTAAAGCAAGTTCTTAGCTGAAATACTACTTATGACCTTATTAATGTCACTAGGTATGTTACTTGTATTCTGCCTATTTTACAAAACTATTGTTTTTTGCATTACCAACAGTGTGACTGAGCCTCCAATACAGGTAATGATGACTAGGTGACCTAAGACAATTGACCAGATACATAGTTCCATAAGATCAGTGATGGAAATAGTATAGCTCTAGATGTGGGAAGAAGCCACAGAGGGAACCACTTCCTGGACCGTAACAGACTCATAGGACAGGCGGCCCAGAGGCTTCGGGCTACTGTTAACAGCGCTAGTCCAGTAACAGCACATTGAGTGGCCTATCCAGGATATCCTCACCTGAGCTGGGAGTGAGCATTCCTAGCCCCATGGGATAGATTCGTCATGAAATGCCTCCTAAAGCTTGGTCAACATTAAGACCAAAAGGGAGGGGATTGTGACAAAGAATGTTGCCCACCATCCAGTTCTACAAGAATTAAGTCATCAACCTCCACCATCACTGACTCACAGGACAGCCTGAAAGGTATTCAGGGCGAAGACCAGGATGAGGCACTTTGTGCCCTGGGGAAACTGGCAGAACTGGCCTTCAGATAGGTATTTTCAGGACAAAAGTTTTACAAACCTGGATTCTTGCCTCTTCCCACACTTAGAAAAGCACTAAAGGGACTTCCCTGGTGGCACGCTGGATAAGATGCCACGCTCCAAATGCAGTGGGCCCAGGTTCACTCCCTGCTCAGGGAACTAGATCCCACATGCATGCCACAACTAAAAGTTCACATGCCACAACTAAGGAGCCCACCTGCTGCAACTAAGACCCAGCTCAACCAAATAAATAATAATTTAAAAAAAACAAAAACACTGAAAGGCTTCCCTGGTGGGGCAGTGGTTAAGAATCCTCCTGTCAATGAAGGGGACATGGGTTCGATCCCTGGTCCAGAAAGATCCCACATGCCGTGGAGCAACGAAGCCTGTGCATCACAACTACTGAGCCCACGTGCCTAGAGCTCATGCTCTGCAACAAGAGAAGCCACCACAGTAAGAAGCCCACTCATTGCAATGAAGAGTAGCCCCCACTCTATGCAACTAGAGAAAGGCTGTGCACAGCAATGAAGGCCCAATGCAGCCAATAAATAAAAAAATTAAATAAATTAATTAATTTTAAAAAAAAGAAAAGCACAAAAGCCATGAAGGCATCTGTTCCTCCTGAACAGCAGTGACCTCCTACCAAGCTGACTGCTTGGTTGCACGTACCCCTTCATCAAAGCTGCATGTATACTGGCCCCCCCCTTACCTATTCAGAACAGCCCTCTGAGCTCTCTGAAAAACTGTCTCCTAGGTTATAATGCTGAGGTTGGCACATATACAATTCTCCATTTCTTGCTTAGGTTGACCACTGAGTACTTTTTTTTTTTCTTTTAAGAACTTTTATTGAGATACAGCTAACAGACAATAAACAGCATATATTTAGAGTGTACAATTTGGTATCCCAGTCTCCCAATTCATCCCCCTGCAACCCTCCCTGCTTTTCCCACTTGCTGTCCATGTGTTTGTTCTCTACATCTGTGTCTCTATTTCAGCCTTGCATTTCCTCTTTCATACTTGTTAGCAGTTGCCTTATGTGTGGAGGTGATCCTATATTGGGTGTATATATATTTATAATTGTTATCTCCTCTTCTTGGATGGATCCCTTGATCTTTATGTAATGTCCTTTCTTGTCTCTTGTAACATTTTTTATTTGAAAGTCTATTTTATCTGATATGAGTATCGCTACTCCAGCTTTCTTTTGATTTTCATTTGCATGGAATATCTTTTTCCATCCCCTCACTTTCCATCTGTATGTGTCCCGAGCTCTGAAGTGCATCTCTTGTAGACAGCATATACATGGGTCTTGTTTTTGTATCCATTCAGCCAGTCTGTGTCTTTTGCTTGCGGCATTGAGTCCATTTACATTCATGGTAATTATCGATATGTATGTTCCTATTACCATTTTCTTAATTGTTTTGTTTTTGTTTTTGTAGGTCCTTTTCTTCTCTTATGTTTCCTGCTCAGAGAAGTTCCTTTAGCATTTGTTGTAGGGCTGGTTTGGTGGTGCTGAATTCTCTTAGCTGTTGCTTGTCTGTAAAGCTTTTGACTTCTCCATCGAATCTGAATGAGATCCTGGCTGGGTAGAGTATTCTCGGTTGTAGGTTCTTCCCTGTCATCACTTTAAATATATCATGCCACTCCCTTCTGGCTTGCAGAGTTTCTGCTGAGAAATCAGCTGTTAACCTTATGGGAGTTCCCTTGTATGTTATTTGTCATTTTTCCCTTGTTGCTTTTAATAACATTTCTCTGTCTTTAATTTTTGTCAATTTGACTACTATATGTCTTGGTGTGTTTCTCCTTGGGTTTATCCTGCCTGAGACTCTCTGCACATCCTGGACTTGGGTAGCTATTTCCTTTCCCATGTTAGGGAAGTTTTCAACTATAATCTCTTGCAGTATTTTCTCGGGTCCTTTCTCTCTCTCTTCTCCCTCTGGGACCCCTATAATGTGAATGTTGGTGCATTTTACATTGTCCCAGAGGTCTCTTAGGCTGTCTTCAGTTTTTTTCATTCTTTTTTCCTTATTCTTTTCCACATCCGTGATTTTCACCATTCTGTCTTCCAGCTCATTTATTTGCCCTTCTGCCTCAGTTAATCTGCTATTCATTCCTTCTAGTGTATTTTTCATTTCAGTTATTGTGTTGCATATCTCTGTTTGTTTGCTCTTTAATTCTTCTAGGTCTTTGGTAAACTTTTCGATCTTTGCATCCAGTCTTTTTTCAAAGTCCTGGATCATCTTCACCATCATTATTCTGAATTCTTTTTCTGGAAGGGTGCCTATCTCCTCTTCATTTAGTTGTTTTCCTGGGGTTCTATCCTGTCCCTTCATCTGGTACAAAGTCCTCTGCTTTTTCATTTTCTCTGTCTTTCTGTGGCTGTGGTTTTCAGTTCCACAAGATGAAATACTGCTGATACTGCTTGGTATTGCTGTCTGCTCTCCGACATTGAGTACTTTTTCATGGACAGTATAATCATTATCTTGATGGGATACACGTGTTTCAAAACCTAACAAGGTGTACACTTTAAATGTGTGTTTGTCGTATGCTGATTACACCTCGATAAAGCTGTTAAAATACCGCAGTGTTTTAGGTACGAATGCATCATTGCACGTCCAGCAGCTTCATGAGAAGCGGCATCTTGATCCCTCCTGTTTTGGTGACTTACGCAGGAACCGTGACCACCCAGCTCCACCTTACTCGGACCTCAGCACGGCTGCTCTCAGGGATGCGTCCTGCCGTTTGCCTCTCACCAGTGTGGTGAGCCTCCTCGCAGCACAGACACACACACTTTTCTTGCAGTGAACATTGAAATGAGTCTTGACGATCAGAGAATCCAGCCAGGCTGGTGGGCCAGGCAGGGAAGACAGACATGCCAACCATCTTCCACAAACAGAATAAGCTACATGCGCAGATTTGAAGAAAATGCACTTACAGCACATCCAGCAATGAGAGCCCTTTATTAGCATAAAACACCACACGCACAAAGGGGGAATACGATTTCCCAGGCCCTCAGGTTAAGCAAGACGGTCTCAGAGAAAGAGTAGCGGCTCAAATCCACAGTTGCTCAGTTGCTGAGCCTGGGGAAGCCTTTGTCCTGCTTCCCAGGCACTGAAAAGGGATTCTCATAAATCCTCTTGAAAGTTTCACATGGTTTGCTTCCCATAAGATGTAAAGAAAAGCTAATCACATTGTCAGCTGATAGGCTACCAAACTTTTTGTGTAATATTTGAACAGTCAGGGGCCACGGTGCTGCCTTCAGGTCAGGCCAGCTCATGGCAGCTGTCTAGTTGGAAAGTGCTGAGGCTCCAGGGGAGGGTCCTTCCTGCCTCTTCCAGCTGCTGGGGCTCCAGGCTCCCTGGGCTTGTGGCTGCCTCCCTCCCACCTCTCCCTTCGTCTTCACGTGGCTTTCCCTCTGTGTCTGTGTCTCTGCTCATCTTATAAGGACACAGTCACGTAGGATTGGGGCCACCGTAATGCCCTCATCTTACTTTCTTACACAACCAGTCCCTACTTCCAAATGAGGTCACGTTCTGAGGCCCTGGGGTCACTCTGAGATAACAGGTAACATTGCCCAGAGAAGAAGCAAGCCCCTTACCTACACCAGCCCCTCGAAGCAGTCCCAGCCTGCCTGGTCTCTTGACCTGGGCAGGAGAGTACGGCTCGTGGCCCGAGTGTGAAGGACCCCAGGAAGCTTCCCTGTGAGGCTCCCCTTCGCAGCTGCAGCCCTGGACCGGCTGATGAGGTCCAGCAGGGCGACTCCGTCCTCCTCATAGAACTCGACCCACGTGGTCTGGGGGCGACAGGCAGCAGTGAGCGGGTGTGTGATTCCGTGTATGTGGCGGGCCTGCAGGGAGCAGATGAGCACATGTGTGTGTGTGACATCAGGCACGTGTGATGTGTCAGTAGTGAGCACACGTGTGAGATCAGGTGCATGTGATGGGCTAGCGGTTCACACACACATGTGATCAGGCACACGTGGCATCTTGGTGGGCAGGGCACCACAGGGCTGCCGTGCTGCCACGGGCTCGAGCCACCGACCCTGCCTGGTGTGGAGCACCCCTCCCCTGCCGCCCCAGCCCCGTGTCCCTCCCCCACCACGCACCCCAGCAGCTCCCATGTCCCCTCCCAGGTTTTATTTACTATGACCACACAGTTCTAAGGGTTACCTTTTTTTTCTGAATTATTATCACAGTTATAAGTACTTACAACTCAGTAAAACAGCATATATATGATTACACATTTTTATAATTATTAAACAAAGACAAATACTTATTTGAAACATATCTTTTAATAGAACGAATTTAACTTTTTCCTTTCATTTTTTATGTATATTCAAGGATGATCATGACTGATTGCTAGGAAGAGAAAAGATTACTTAGATCCATTCCTAGTTTGTATCTTTTAGATATTAGCACTGAGACGCCTTGTTCAGATAAGAGTGGGAGTTTTGTTTTAAAAATGTCACTTTTTCTTTCAATTCCTCCCCAATTACATACCCAAATGGCGCCCTGGGGAGCACCTCTCATAGGGGAGCAACTGGGGAGCAACTCTCATAGGACGCTGTTGCAGGTTTTTATTACGCAGCTGAAGGAAAGGGGCATTTCAAGTGCAGGGCACAGCTCAGGCAACAAAGTGCAGGCAAGAGGAGGTGGCATGTTTAGGGAGCGGCAGGTGCGCCACTGAGTGCGCTGCGGGCTGCGGGTGGCACAGGGGAGCAGAGGCAGAGCTGGAGCAGCTGGTGCCGCAGCAGGAGTGATGAGCCACCAGGAGTCTGGCTTGATTCTCTGAGCCTCATTCTCTCAGTGAAGGAGCCCTGAAGGCCTCCAACATGGGAGTATCATGATCAGATTCACATTCTAGAAAGTTCACTCTGACAGCTCTCCAAGGTGGCAGGACAGTCAGAAAATGTTTGCAAAGGTCCCAGTGAGCAGAAGCAAATGAATTACAGGTCACATTATGTGAGAATCAAAAGCAACTTTGGAGGCAAAAGCCATTTTCATAAACATTACACATACACATATATAGAGCAATATTTTAATTCAAACGATAGCAATGAAAGTCTCCTGAGAATGGATACACTCTGGTCTGTGAAGCTCAGAGTTTTGCATGGCCCAGAACCATTAAGAAGTGATGGAAACTGACATGGTGTAGAGCAGAGGGGCAGGAGAGGTGGGACTCTTTAGAAAAGAGGTATAAACAACCTACTTTTAGCACTAAATCCAGAACCTGCTTCAAATGTAAAGGAGGTAACATGCAGGTCAGAACTAGAGTCTGTGATGTCAAATTATGGTGGTCGACCAATTTTAAGTTTTGTCTGCGTTAACATATTGATTGATGGCTAATGTCTTTCCTGTGGGCATTAATAGTTCATAACAGTGTGTCTTTTCTGTTTTTTGTTTTTTGTCTTACTGCATTGGGTCTTCACTGCTGCACGAGCTTTCTCTAGCTGTGGCGAGCGGGGGCTACTCTTGGCTGTGGTGTGTGGACTTCTCACCGAGGCGTCTTCTCTTGCTGCGGAGCACAGGCTGTACGCACAAGAGCTTCAGCAGTTGCAGCACATGGGCTCAGTAGTGCAGGTGTGGCCTCAGAGCACGCCCTAGAGTGTGCAGGCTTCAGTAGTTGCAGTGCGTGGGCTTAGTAGTTTGCAGTCCACGGGCGTTAGAACGCAGGCTCAGTAGTTGTGGCACACGGGCTTAGTTGTTTCGTGGCATGTGGGATCTTCTCAGACCAGGGATTGAACCCGTGTCCCCTGCATTGGCAGGCATATTCTTAACCACTGTACCACCAGGGAAGTCCCCCCTCATCTGTAAAATGTGTGTAAATGAGAATGCCTACGTCGTAGAAGTGGTTACAAGAATTAATGAGGGATACATCTGTCACCACACAGCAAGTGTTTCTTTAATTCTGTTCACCAGCTAACCTTGAGAACACAAGAGTAAACACAAGCTGTATCGGTGAGGATGCTTTCACCTGAAAAAAGCAGAAACAACTACTCAAACTGGCCTAATAGTAAAGTGCAGAGGCTTCAGGTATGGTCTGATCAGAGTGCCAGCTCCATTTCTTCCATGGTTCTTTCAGCTTTGCCCTCCTCTACGTGTCAGCTCAGCAAAACTGAAGCAATGTGAGGCCTCACATCCTCAACCCCACTATCCAGAAGAGAGTTTCTCCTCCTCCAAGCCTCCTACCAACATTTGAGCTTTTTCCTCATTGCATCCACTTATGCCATGTGCTCCCTAAGTCAATCACTGTGTCAAGGGGGTGTAGGATTCCACAGCTTGGGCCAACCAAGGCCTACGTTTGGAGCTGGGGGTCGGATCAGTCCCACCCAAAATGCTTGGTTGCTTCATAATGGAAGAGTGGTGGGATATGCATGAGGAAGCAGCTGACAGCATCTACTCCGTGATAAAAAAAAATTACCTTGGGTAATTCAACAGCCCCTAATGAGCAGACATCAATCATTTTGGTTTACCATGCGTCATGTTTGCTATTGAAAGTGAACCGTAACGGCTACGTGCATCAGGTAAAGTCCCAAACACAAGGAAGATCACCATCTATTAAAGATACTTTATTTGTTACTTTTTATAGTTAACAGTCAAAAACAAATAACAATAATAACAAATAAAAATAACTTGCAAGAAGACCAGACGTTAGACATAAACAAGGATACTGCTAACACAGAAAGCCCGTGCTGGTGGCGGCTGCCCCCTCCTCGGCTGTGTGTGTGTTGGTGGCCACGGCTAAGCCTCTGTCCCAGGGGAAGGCTGAGGCTCTGGGGAGGGGCCTCTGCAGTCGGTACCGCAATGAGCATCTGCACCCAGAGCACAGGCTCCTTCTCTCAGCATCGGCCAGACACAACCTCTACAAGTTCAAAGGGACTTCAAGCTCTTGCTCCGGGGGGTTTGTCTCCACACCCTCTCCTAGGTTCTGAGTCTTAGGTAGCGCGTGAATTAGAGGAAATGTTCATTTGCTCATTGAGGAGGGGAATCTGAGGATGAAGGTGGGCCCTGGGTACCTGCTCCCTTACTCAGCCTCCCAGTCCTGCTTCCTTCTGCCTCTGTTCCTCCTACTTCTGGTCACATTTCCACCACCCCACCCCCCGACTCCCCCACCTACTGGCATTTCAAAAACTCTAGAATGTCCCCTCATGGAAGATGTTTCTAGTTCAGGGTTTCTAGCTGACATTAAGAAGGTCCTGGATTGCCAGTAACTGCTCCCAAAAAGCTAAGAGATGTCTCTTTTTTTCTGTCCTCTTGGTGTGAGGCCAGGTCACAAGCTCCTGGGAGTTCAAGGATAATGAAAATCCTACATTTGAGGAACACAAGTAGCATTCCTGTTGTAACTTGGCAGAGAATGAACCTGAGCATCTTCAACAATGTATCTCCTTCCCTCTCCTGGGACCTCCACTGCTGATGTGTAAGTCTCCCAGAATTAGGTCACTTATCTACAAGGTATCAACACTCTTCTAGACTCTTCCAGGAGTGAAATATCCTGGGGAGCTTCACTCTAGATGGAATGGTTATTATTGCCCCGCCACACACACACACAAATTAACCACTGTACGGACTGGAGCAAATCAACTCTCTCACAAGTGCTAATAGCATCTGTGTGCATTTAATTTCCTAGGTACTTAGCAAAAAGCTGCATTCGTTGCAAACAGCCACAGCTTCCATTCAGAGAGGCCAGATGTTGGATGGAAGAGAAACACCAAAGGCCAGATCTTCACGGCTGTTCCCTTCTCCATCGGTCTTTCAAACACTCAAAATAAAAGCTCATACACTGGGATGAGGGGCCATGGATGGTTCCAAATTTTTACTGTTCTGGAGAAAATGAGAGAGAGAGAGAGAGAGAGGGAGAGAGAGAGAGAGAATACCTTAGAAAAGAAGTAATTCCAACAGAAATGTGTGAGAAAATTTAGATTCATAAATGATGACTATTACTTTAATTAACATTATTTGAATACTATTATTCAGATTAGAATCCACCACGCTGAGCTCTTTATGCACACCGGCTTATTTGATCTTTATCCTCTGAGGTCGGCTTCATTTAGTCCAATTCATAGATGAGAAAACAAAACCAGAGGAGTCAAATAACTTGTCTGAGATAACACAGCGGGTAGCATGGTGGGCCAGGCTGTGAGCCCACATCTGTCCGATTCTACCTCCCGTGCTCACTCAGCCACTAACGGGCTTTCTTCGGAGGTTATGCTTGAAGGAAGGCCTCCACGGATGTGCAGAACAGGAGGTTAGAAATGAGTTCGATGGGTAGGGTTCACCTCAGGTAGGACCAGCAGGCACCCACGGGATGTCTGTTCTTGGCTCTTGCGGGCTAGACCCTGTGTCTGACCCCACATGGTGCGTTTTGTGTAAGTCATCCCTTCGTGCATACCTGGAACACTTAGATTCCGTGACTAAAGGAAACTTGATATGTAAAATCAACCACGTGATTTCAAAATAAAAATGTCCGATTTCTCCAGAATGTTCAAAGTGCGTTAAGATCCGCAAAGGATGACCTGCTCCCTTGGGCGCCTGCGGAAGCAGAGCGCGTGCGCGGGGAGCGGGGATGCTGTACCTCCCTTCCCCGGCCCCTCCCCCAGCCTCCCAGGTGCCCCTTCTCTTTCATCCTCTTTATTTGTCTTCTCTCCTGGGGCTGCCTCACCCTTCCTTCTTTCCCTTTCCCCTCACTCTTCCTCTTTTAAACAAGTTTTCTCTCCTTTTCTCTCTTCTTCCCCCCTCTCTTCTCTGGGCCCTTCTCCTCCTCCTCCTTCCATCATCATTCGATCCCACTGAGCAATGCCAGCTACGATTCTCCGGTACAAATCTAATAACGACAAGCTATTTGCCTTGAAAGTCCTCCCAAAGGAAACAAAATATTATCAGCCTCCCTCGCCTTGTCGCTTTAGAAATTGATCCGGTGGTCTTGTGGTCTGGGGTGATGGGGACGAAAGGAGAGATTTGCATTTATATGGGCTGGCTGGAGAGGACCCATGTAATCACAGCCATGGTTACATCCAACAGTCATCCCCAGACCTGACCCACGTCCTAGACCCTTCAGCAGTCTGAGAGTTGTCATCACCACCACTGGAGTTATAGCCCAAGAAACGTATAATTTAAAGAGACCTTAAGGGCATCTGAATTAAGCTTCCTTTTTCACATCTGAGGAAATAGATGAACAGAGAAATCAAGTGGCATGTCTAAAGTCACATAGATGGTCACTGTTAGGGACCAGGTGGTGGCTATCTTCAATAGCTTTTGATTTAAAAAAAAAAAAAAGTCTACTGGACAGCCAGGGCTGCTGCTGATAGAATAGCCAGGTCCCAAGTCTGCCGTGGGGCATTTCACTCAGCAAAGGCAAACAGAAAGCATGGAAAGACTCACCTAATAGTCCGCGCGGGGTATACTACCCTGGATTGTGTAGGGATTCTGCGGCTGACTGTTTGGGGGCAGGTTCACCCTGATCTTAGGGAAGATGCCCCCGTCTGCTCCTAGATTGCGAAAGCCGGTCTCCCGCAGTTTCAGATTTTGAAAGTCGTTCTCAATCAAGTTCTCTTCTTCCACGTTCCTGCCTTTGTTCTTTAATCTGTAATCGGTAACACAAATTAGGATCTGACAATGGTGGCAAGTTCTTTGAAGCAAATGTTAATATTCTTTTTCCAAAATGTTTTAAATTTTTGAAATAATTTCAAATTTACACGTGAGTTACAAAAAAGAAAAATTACACAGAGCTCCCATATATCTAACACCCAGAGTCCTCCACTATTAACATTTCTGAACCACTGAAGAATGAGCTGCAGCCCTGCTGTCCATCCCCGGTATCACTGCATCGCTACACTCAGTGTAGCTTCCCTGTCTCCCCACAAGCTCCGGGTAACCATCAAAGCCAGAACGGTAACCCTGATCCAACAATACCATCTAACTCCCTCAGTCCCATTTAAATTTTGCTAATAATGTTAGTATTCTTCTGTGTGCCTTTGAATTATTTATGGAAATGATAATAAAAGTCAAAGAAAAAAGATGATTTGTGATATAATTTTTCATTCAGGCAAAGTTAGTGTCTACAGAAGCACCTCAGTGAATAAAATGAGTTCAAGGCATAAAGGTCTTAAGGAGAAAAAGGAGTTCCCCAGATTCTTCTGTGGGCCCTCAAGGACCTCAAAAGTAAGCATTCCAAGCC
The DNA here is from genome assembly GCF_030028045.1 of Hippopotamus amphibius kiboko. Lineage (NCBI taxonomy): Eukaryota > Metazoa > Chordata > Mammalia > Artiodactyla > Hippopotamidae > Hippopotamus > Hippopotamus amphibius. The sequence goes on along the minus strand of NC_080191.1, from coordinate 171,924,751 downwards.
AAGTGGAAGGACTTGCAGGTGAGGGAGGCACCTGTCCCCCCAGTTAACCCTGGTCATGACCCTTCTCTCCTTCTGGCCTGCAGCAACGGTCCTGCCCTGTTAGAGCGGCCAGTGAGGCCAGAGGCATCTGTGATGGCCACAGGGCGTCCCGGGGTGACTCTCAGACACCGGAACGTCACAGAGGAAGACCCGCTCACCCGGTGACCCTGATGGTCAGCCCAGCCCACCATGGAGTCCCCGCCCTGTGACAGCACTCCCTCCTTTCCTTCTGGAATGGGAAAGAAATTATAGCTCTTGGGAGGGCTCCCCGGTCCTGCATCTGAGACTCAGCAAAGAGCAAACTGGGCTCTGCAGCAGGAAGGGGGAACTGAGCACCGAGGCCGTCGTGGGGCACGAGCTCTGCCTCCACCCCCAAGGAGCCTGGAGACCGGGGCAGTGAGCCGGTGCACGGTGGAGGAGGCAGCCTTGCTCCAGAGCTGAACGTCCTGCCCCTGCCCCTGGAAAAGGGAAAGTCGTGTTCTCAGTTCCCAGCTTGGCATCCTTATAATCAAGTCTCTGGGGAAGAGTTACTATCAAAATGGAGTAAAACAACAACAACAATAAAATATTTTAGGGCTGAGAACTCTATTTATCCTCTCACATTACAGTGCAAAAAACCCTATTTTGCCAAAATATAAGATATGAGCTAAAGGTTATTTTCAAAAAGTAGCTTGCTTTTTTATCCAAGTGGCTCCTCTCTTGGCACTTTTAGGATGGAATAGATGATAGCATTCCATCTCTATTAATGGAGGGAACTTGGTCTAAATGTTTACAGAATAAATGAATGGACGCTACCTAAGTTTTTAAAAAGGGCACTTAAGGCACAAGCTGAGAAAAGGCCGTGCAGAGATAACATTTCTCCTTAAAACCCAGGGGGCTCGGTTGAGGTGGGTGTTGGGCTATTTGCAGCAAGGTCCTGGGTAGGGGAGAGACTTGATGAAAATTATACTTGACAACATCAATGCAGTTAAACACTGTTGACACAAGAGTGTTTTGTGTTTGAGCTGATAAAGGTTTGCTGCAGGGCCGAGCAGGAACGGGGGCTCACGCTCAAACCCCCAAACTCCCAAAAGCATTTTCAGTGATGTCAGGAAATGGCTGCTCTGCCACTTTACAGTATGAAGCAGAAACAAATCTCAACAAAAAATTTTAAAAGCACAAAAGATACAAAAGTACACATATGATATCATTTTAAATGGTAGCCAAAAACCTGCCAACATGTTGGATGCTTTAGGGTGGTGGGCTTTGTGGAGATTTTCTTTTCTGCTCCTTTACACGTTTTCTATTGTCTTCAGTGATCATGTGTAGCTTATAGAATCAGAAGAAAATTCAGGTAAGACCAAAAAGGGTCAATGATATTAGAGAGGCCTCGCCTTATGTCTCCTCTCTTGCCCAGAAAAGACTGGGTGTGTTTGGAAACCAGAGTGTAACGCCGGTGGCGCTGTGTCCCAGGAAAAGGACACGTCATCCCGTACCTCGCTGAGAAGATGAGCGCTATCACCATGCCGAGAATGACGACGGCGGCTATGGTGCCCACGATGGTGAGGATGAGCTGAAATGCTGAAAAGGAAAAGAGAAGAGTGGGAATGACCTCCCCCAAGCAGACCCGCACTGTCTACCGCACAGGTGCATGCTTCCCAGGGGCTCCTGCCCATGAGGACAATCGGGCTCTGGTCCCTGACCCCTTCCAGGGGACTCACCTCCCCCACCCCCCACCTGCTGTGACTGCAGAACTCACTCAGAAGAGGCAACCTTGCCAGATAAAAGAAGACCATAAGCACAGAGGAGGCCATGGGGGCAGGACCTTCCTGGGCTTCATGGGGGCGTGGAGATCTCATCTGAGGTCCACACTCCCTCCTTACCTCTGCGGCCTTTGCCTGCCCTCCATAACTGACCTTGCTGATAAACTAGGGGAACTAGGTTGGAGTTACATTTGTTACTGATAGAGGAGCCAGGTAACGGCTTGCTAGAATTGGTAAGGGAAGAGTTTGGAGGTTCATTACCACCCATCTTCCTCTAGATCTGCTCTGTCTAGTGCTCTTGAGCACTTGAAATATGGCTATGGGGTGGCATGTAAGTGTAATTTTGACATACACAGTGGATTTCAAACACATAGTATGAAAAAAAAGTAAAGTATCTCAATAATTCTTATATTGATTGCCTGTTGAAATATTATTTTCTATATATTGAGTAAAATAAAATGTTATTAAAAATCAATTTCACCTATTTTCCTTTACTTTTTAAAATTTACTAGAACTCCTAAAATCTGAAATTAAATCTGAAGCTCGTGTTACATTTCTATTGGACGGGGCTGCTCTAGATCCTTTGATTCTTTCTGCTGCGTGACTGCCACAGATGCACCTCTAACCAGGATGCATGGGGCCATTGACCATTAAGTCTGGAAAAAACTCAAAGGTCATCTGATCCAAACTTCTTGTTTTATGGGTGTGGACGCTGAAAACCCAGAAGGAAGAAATCACTTAGCAAACCCAACCTCACAACAAAATATGGTAGAAATTAAAAGCATTTCTTATCACAAACTTTGTGGCTGGCTGGGAGGCTAACAGAGATAGTTCCTTCATCTTGGATCATTGATCTTTTAGTTCATTATATAAAATTTTAAATATAAAAAATTGAAAATATATACTTAGTATTGTCCCAGTCTGGTGGGGGTAGGGAATGAGAGGGAACTAAGCAATTCAATTTATGACAGCACATCCCAAACTAGCAAATAGCTCTGAGACAAAAAGATGATTTGAGTATTTAAATGTCTGGTTTCCACTTCTGCTCTACCAAGAACATAAACATTTTTGGAATATACTGATTTTATCCTTTCTAGGAGCAGACAATGCACATTTAATCTACTGTAGCAAGAGAATAGAATCTTGGGACAACCATCTTTGGCCTGGGACACGTCCAGAGGCACCAGCTTGCCCGCTGGGCTGACTTCTAGTATTTCCCACACCAGAGAGGCTCTGCCTGCAACCCAAGGGTGAGCATGGAACTGACTGACCCAAAAGAAAAACTCCAGCCAGATTTTCTCTCTTTATGAAACAAGCCAGAGACTCTGGGGGACCGGACAGAATTTTGAAAGTGGTCAATGTCTGTTTCTCAGAAGCTTAATAACAAAGCGAGACTCTTCTACTCACAGTCTTTACAATCAACTCCGCCGTAGCCAAATGCACACCTAAAGTACGAGAAAGAGCAGGAAGCCATGGTAAAGAGCCTTGTGGAGCAGGTCAGAGTTCCCCCCCAACCTCCATGTCTCCCTGGCAACCTTCTTGCATTCCCTCCTCCCCATTCCACCTTCTCTTTCTCATTTCTCCCTTTCGCGCGCATTCTCCCGGGTGAGCACCTTTCACGGCACTCCGGAAGGTTGAGGGGTACACGATCCCACGGGGATCCATTTGCTACCAACTGAACCCCCCTCTTCTGAGCAGCAGGAGGGTGCAGCAGTTTGGGCAAGGCTGAGTCCCAGAGGCCTGGGCTTCGTGGGACCCCTCAGGCTGCAAGACCACCTGGCTCCGCCATTCATTTCCTGCCCTGTGAGGGGGGACGTGTTATTTATATTCTCTGAGCTTCAGTTTCCTCACCTGAAAATGGGGAACAAATACATCCCTGACTGTTGTGTGAGAAGCGTGACCTTCTGTGGCTCCCGGCACACAGAGAATGTTTGAAAACGGATGACGGTGGTGGTGGTGGTGGTACTCCGTGTTTACCAGCTTATGCCGGCAGACCAACTTCCCGATCCTGAACTCCCACACGTTACCAGCTCTATTCTGTTCACCTAGCTTCGGCTGTGACAAGATGAAAAAGGAGTGATTTCCCTTACGGTTGACAGGTCCCACGATTATCTTCCTTGTAGCCCGGCAGGCACACGCAGTCAGCACTCCCACTGTTCTTCACGAGGCATTGCCTCTTGTTCTCTGCGTTGCAGGTATCAGGACACGCTGGACCCAAAGCTTGAAAAGAGAGTGATTTCTCGGTCATTTTCAGAAATAAATCCTTCAATCCCAAAGTGACACATCACAGAACACAACTTCTTCACGTCACTTTTTCCGGGTAAAACGAGGTGCTCAGTGGCTCTGCACGTGACATGGGCCCTCTGAAGGGTCCCGCGGGCCTCCTCTCCAGCTCTTCGCCGAGGCCCCACCCCAGGCCCACAGGACTAAAGCCAAAATTCATATCCTTCAGACTCTGAAATGCACATGGAAACTCAAGCAGGAGAGTGTACTTGCAAATGCAAAGGAGAGAGGGGAGGAGGCACGCAGAACCTGCAGAGGCAGGTGGAACACTCACCAACGCACAGAGGGATCTGCGGGTTGGGCCTCACCAGCCCCTGTCGGCACTGACAGAGCAAACCGCTGGCGCAGTCGTCCTGCTCACTCCTCTTCTCACAGCCGTAGTAATCACAGCGGTTTTGCTCTGGGAGACACAAAGAATTCAAAGACATATTTAGCAAAACACGACGGGTGAGGAAACGTGTGAGAGCACCCGTTCCACCGCGGCTATCACTGTCTCTTAACACATTCTGGGTTTCAGTCAATGAAAATTCGAGATTCGAAAATTCAGCTCCCCAATGGGTCTCTTCTATAATGATTTCCTTATATTATTCAATTAAAATTAATCCAATCCAATGCAATACAGTTATGTTCAAGTTCAAGATCTCTTTTGCATCTACCTCTTTGCTAGGTTCCACAAGGGACACAGCAGCTGCATAAGTTTGGATCACATCTTTGGAGAGTGACATGTTTACACCCTTAGAGAGTCACATCCAGCAACACATAATACAGACTTTAAGAACGAGGGTGAGTCGAAAATTATCTGCACTTCCTACAGCCAGAGTGCAGGCAATTGATGACTCACCCTCACAATGGGAACTCAGGGGCTCAGGTAGCTGATGCTAACATCGTGGAGGAGGTGGAAATTGGGCTAAGTTTGGGAAGATAGGGAAGATTTGAACAGTCAAAGGAGAGGCAACGTCTACGTGGAGTAAACAAGGCGTGAGAAGAAGTAAAGGACTCTTGTGCGGGAGTGACGGGGCTGCACGTGGGCGGGGGAGGGGCGGTGTGGCGAGGAGGAAGAACATTAGTGCTGCGGGGTCTGCCACGGATTGCTTGTGGGCTGTTTGTTCAATCACGTGATTCGTGGTGGGTCCATGTTGCCTTCATCTATGCAATGGGGCTGACGATTCTTGTTTCACGTGATTGTTGTGAGAATTGAATGAGCCAGTGTAAATGCAAGCGTCCGCTCTAGGAGACTCAACAAGTAATCGCTCTTTTGTTCATTCATTGGTATAGCAGGGTTTGAATGCCAGGTTAAGAACACTGGCTTTTAACCTACAGCCCTGAGAAAGCATTAGTAGATTCTGAGCATAAGCATGACATGAGAAAGCCATCTTTTAAGACAGTTAGTCTAGAAGCAGATTGGAAGGTATTAGGGACAAAAAAGATAAATCTGAGAATAGATTAGGGGGAGAGAACAGGAACAGGTAGAACAGATATGTGGTTACTCTCGTCTAAACATCCCAAACCTGTAACTAAGTTTCCTTCATCACGTGCCATTTGAAAATGCCTCTAAATAAAAACCAGAGAAAGAGATTCTGTAACTTTTGACAGAGGACAGAGAATCTGTCTTTGCAGCAGAAGCAAGAGAGCAGGAAAAGGTGTTTTTCTCTAAAAGTTCTGAGCTCTCTCCTCCATGTGCAGGGCAGCTCCTGCTCCTCTGGTCCTCTCTAGGGGCATCATTTGGTGATCTGTTAATGTGCCTAAGAACACCTGCCTGGTCTCAGATGGGAGAGAGGTTGAGAGGAGTCGTCCAAAAAAGAGAGCAATGTTCAGCACTTAGACCACATGGTTTCAAGTCTTCCAGGGCTCAGAACCAAGGCAAATGAGAGAGCTGCAAGGGTCCCCAACTTCACCTTGAAGAGCGCACCAGTTATTTCCACGCGACGCAACTCGGCGTGGGCTGCCCCATGCGGATGGGGACCCCCAGCTCCCCCACACAGGCTGGAAGTCTCATCTAGCCGAAAGCAGAGCACGTGACGAGGCCGGGTCGTGCCTTGCTAACAACCTTGCCTTCCGGGGGCAGAGGTTCTGACTGCACGAATTGCTACTCTGGACCAAATTCTCATCCTGAGGAGAAATTTATTGGCAGGTAGAAATGATGGGTCCCCTGGAAGACAAGGACCAAGGGATCGCCAGAAAGAGGAGTATGGCTCTGAGAGAGTAAATATTGAAATGTTCAGAAAGGATAAGCTTTCGTTCTATGGCATGAGACTCTAGAAGCTGAAAACAGTTCAGGAAAGGAAGAGGCTCTGAAACTGTCATTCTAACTGTGCAGCTGTAAATGATCCCAATGAGCCGTTAAAAAAAAAAGCGGGAGAGGGCCAGGTGATTTAAGAAACATGCATGGTCTGCACAGGAAGCTCTGAGATGCAAGACATAAACAAAATATAAAAAGAAGGTCCCATAACCAAAGATGGAATATTAAAAGTGTGACAGACAGTCTAAAGTCTCAAATAAGTTCAGGCTTGCCACAAACAAAACCCAAAACAACAACAACGACAACAAAAATCCAACAATAAAGAGCAAAGGGTTAATAATAAAAAATGGGCAAATGAATGAAACGGTGTGTGTTTTCCATGTTCCAAGGGCTCGCGGAAAGGCCAGGCCTGGTTGGTGTCATGCTGATGAATGACATGAGAAACACAGAATGGCTTTACAACTATTTTTCTCCAGTCTCTTCTGCCAGGAAATAACACTTGGATGGAAAAGAGGTGCATGGACATTGCTAAAGGGACTGCAGCCCGTGGAGAGGATACAGTGCAGGGGCCCCATCTTTCCTGATGGAGTTTTAAGGGTTTTATTCCACAGCATTTACATTCCAGGTCCTGAGAGAACAGCAAGAATCCGTGAAATCTTGGAAAAGAGAGAAGGTGCTAGAAAACTATAAATGAACAGAATTTGATTATATTTTCAAAAAGAGAAATAAGTTTTGCAAACTAGGACATGGAGGTTACAATCATCAAAAAGCAAAAATTTAAGAGACTATAAAAGGAATCTTCGAAAGATGAAAACGAAGGATGAGGGAGGCGGGAGGAGGATCAGGAGAACGGTGAGGAGGTCCAGAGAGAAGAGGCCTTCAGGAAGGGGAGGATGTTAGTATCAAATGCTCCAGACCTACGCAGCAGCTAAGGGCGGACGCTTAAGTGAGACCAGCAGAGGTCAGCAGAACCGCTCAGCTGAGCCCAGCCTAAATTCCGACCCACAGAAGTATAGTGTTGTAATAAATAAATGGTTGTTGTTTTAGAACACTAAGTTTTGGTGTGTTTGTAACACAGTAAAAGTGAACTGTTAACAGCTCTCCTGTGGGCTTGTGTGTCCGCCTACAGGGAAAACAGTATAGATAAAACTTTCTATAAACATTTGGAAAGCTCTAACTTGATATAGAGCCCTCTTATCTCTCCTTTCTTCATCTTTCCTGGTCCAGAGGCTATTTGTCCAAGACTACCTTCCAAGAAAAGGAAAAAACTTGTCAGTTTGATGACTTGGGGGATGGTTGTAAAGGATCAGAAGCCAAGTGACAGGGGAAAGGGAGGGAGGAAGAAAGGACAGGTTCAAAGGAAACTTGGAGATGTCTGTTGATTCAGTTATCCAGTTCTTCTGGCCCCCTCACACATATAATAGAAAATTTTATGAAAAAGTAGATAGGTCTTCCAGTAAACATTGAAAAAAATTATTTCATACTTACCAGTATATGCTGTAAATGTATTTGTGTTGGCGCTAACTGCTTCATTAATGATAACGGATATGGTACTCTCATTTTCTTTTGTATTTTCTGTAAAAATGTTCACTACTGCTATGTCAACACCCTTGTCAGTGGCACGCATTTCAGATCTTGCTGAAGGAGATGCGCTAAAAGTGAAAAGAACCCATCACTTGATGAATTGAACCAAGGCATCAACAAATCGCTCTTCAGACCTCCCCGACTCTCAAACCTCCCAGCACTAGTCCCAACCCATTGTTCTATATCCACCATTGAGGCTCAAATAGGGAGGCCTGGGGTTGCCACAAGATGGCCATTTATAGGCCTAGAGATCTCTATTCGACATGCATTTGGAGGAAATCTAGGGCTAAGTAAGGTCTTGTTGGTAGATACTTAGAAAAATTGTGGACAATCATTTTTAGGATCTAGGAGCCTGGAGCAAACCAGAAGTAGCATAAGTGACATCTGAAATAGTAAGCTGCCACTTTCTGCAGAAAATCAAGGGTAGTTCTCTTGATGAGCTGTAAAATCTCAAATTTTTGCTTTGAGAGAGACAGAGAGATGTGTGTTTCTCCCTGTGCACAGAGAGAGCAGGAATCAATCATACAGAGACTGGGTCATTCCCAGAAAGGGCCCAGGATGCCAGAAGGCAGCTTCAAATTGTGTATGTGTCTGTCTGTCTGTCTGTCTGTGTCTGTACGTGTGTGTCTGTCTGTGTGTGTGTGTGTGTCTGTCTGTCTGTCTGTCTGTGTCTGTACGTGTGTGTCTGTCTGTGTGTGTGTGTGTGTGTGTGTGATTGGGCCTGGGCACATCTGACCCAGAGGAGAAGTGATACCAAGGAGGGATGGGGCGGTGAGAGGCATCAGATGTAAAACCAAATCACATCACCAGATGCTAAGTGCTTGCTATGAGCAAGACATCGTACGAGTCTCCCCTCTCCCTCTCTCTCTAATCGGTGCTGCCATTTGGGGCCCTGAGATCAGCTGTGCCAAGTTCTAATTCTTTCCTTCTCCAAAAAGAGTCAAGTGATATAACCACTGAGAGAGAGAGAGAGAAGGACTTTAAAAAACTTCTTCCCTCTCTGATTTGTGGCCGTGTGTTTTTAAGACTCAGGATATACTTTTCCTGTCCAATTGTTTTCTTATACTCCATTCTTATTTTTGAACATAGAAGTTTGAAAACTAAGTAGCCAACCTACTTAGAAAATGTTCACAGCCATGCGGGTTCTGCAGAACAACTCAGAAAACCCAAAACACAAACCGTATTCTGTTTTTCAGAATGATCACCACAAAAGGGAGTCCAAAAAGCAAAATGGGACTCAGAATTCTAAGTTAAGGTTTCATATCATGATTTGCTCATGATGGGATCTGGAGGTGACAGTGAGAACATATACGGCAGTGAAAACGGGGTACTTGATACAAGCTATTCTTTATCAGTTGAAAGATGACCAGAGATCTATCATATAATTTTGCAGTGGGGCTAGGAAAGAAATGCCATCCGTAATTCATTCACTTCAAGAACCTGCTAGCATACACTCCAATTCAGGAGGCAAGACATTGCGCTCATGGAATGCTTCAAGGAAACGATGGAGTGGCAAAAGGTGTAGTATAAAAGACTAGAGCAGTAGTATCTGACTTAAGAGCCCAGAGATCCAGACTTGTGGGCCACCATCTTTTGTGGCCCAAGACCAGTCCTAGCTTTCCTCAGCCCGAGTGTCCTCCTCTGTCCAAAGAGAGATTTGAGTGTGAGAGAAATTCTGAGGAGGCTTCCAATTCCAACACTGAGGTAGTAAATAAGAGTTTGGGGATTCAGAGGAGACAGCACTGGTCTGGAGCCTAAGAAAGGCCTTCTGAGGTGAGACTGAGGTCTGTTCGCCTGGCACGGCCCTCCTAGCTGGGGGAGTGCCACCTCTCAGGACACTGAGCTCACAGGTAAGGGGTTGCCTCCAAACTCCCCTGGCTCCCGTTCAGGAACTCCTTAAGAATGGAAGGAGTGCCACAGTTTCAGGGCCCCCCCACCAAATGACTCTGTGGGACCAGCTCTCCATCACACTTGCAGGGTCCCTGGAAACAGATGGGAACGAACACGTTGAAACTATGTGCCGGGCACGTCACGCAGGGAATCTTTCCAACAGTATCTCGTTTGCTTCTTCCAGGGTTCCCGGAAAGCTGATCAGATTATCCCAGTTATACAGATGAGGCAACAAAAGTTCAGAGAGGTTAAAACGCCTGCCCAGTTACACAGCAATAAGGTGCCAAGGCCAGGATTCAAGCACAGATTTAGCTGACGCTGACGCATCTCACTGTTCCTGTTTTCATCCAGTCCCCCCGACGCTCGAACTCCCCGTCATCCGCTAAACCAAACCTAATGCCTGTCAGCATCGCACAGCCCTCCAGTAGTCGTCTGCTGCGCCTCTGGTTCCAACCTCTGGGTCGGGGCCCAGCCTGTCCGCCTGCGGCAAGCACCATTAAGCGGCCCCCAGCTTCCTGGTTACCAACCACATGTGTCCCTTGCTCACGGTCAAGGTCAAAACTCACCATTTGTAGGAGGTCTTCTCTGAATTCGTATATCTAAATATACATAGTGTCTCTTTCCAGAAAGGACTTGACAAAGTTTATAAAGATAGGTGCAATAATAAAACCACAAAATATAAATACAGAAGAGCTGCATTTGCTGCACAATTCAATTCACCTGAGAGCACTCTTTCCTCAGCCTGCAGCACTTGTGTATTAACACGCTTCAGAGAAGGCCAGGATGGAATCGCTAGCTTCCTGAGAACCCTCTGCCTCTTGGGCTTCCCAAATAGCACGCAACCGTGGTCACTGCGTGTGGATATGCTCACTGCATGCTTGCTCTTACTGTAGAAAGAGCTCACGACAGGCCCTTCAGCAGCCAGGTGCGTGACTGGGGTCTTCCCGTCTGCCTCATTCCCCTCTAGGAGGGAAGAGATGGCCGTGAACCATTCATTCTCCTCCTGGCGCCCCGGAATGCACATTCCAGGGGTTGACCAGGTGTGGTTTGTAGCCAAGGGATCAAACCAGACAAACAGATCCAGGTGATGCCCTGGACCATGTGTGCAAGTTGCTGAGTAGCCAACCACAGGCAGCATCCTGCTATCCCCAGCCTACACCCTGGCCACCCAGGCCAGAGTCAACGTGACATCAGAGGCAGGGCCCTCTGCGGTACTCAGATCGCCACCCTAGGGCCTCAGTGCCACACGGGAAGTAAAAGAGAAGACCAGAGTTAGGCAAACACAACCTGCTTCCAAAGGACCCCACTGGTCCACAGCAAACTTACCTTACTTTACCAATTACAGTCTGTCCATAATCAGAATTGTTAAACGCGTTTTTAAACTGTGGAGAAGAAGAACAGATTTAATAACAACTACAAAGAGGGGGGAAGTGATATTATATCTAGGTTTTCACATACATCCATTTCTAAACTCACTTATGTAACACAGCAAATTATTTATTCTTTCCATGTGCTCTAACACCTTTCAGTAATTTTTGCTCTAAAATAGGAAGATTCCAATATAATTCAGAGCTACCCAGGAAAAAGATGGAAACCTGAAGCACTTAGACAAATCGACACTCTTAAAAATAATGTGACTGACTCGTTTTGTCTTTTCAAAGTCCCTGTCAGACCTACCTATGTGCCTACTTCATACACGCATCGGTTTACCCAAGGAAGACAAATGCCTACCTTGCCAAGGCATCATGCCAGAGACACAGAGATTACCAAGATGGGCAGACCCAGGCTGTGATCAAATAGGAGGTTACACCATGAAGCTGAGAGAGGTAAGTGCCAGAGAGAGGACAGCCTACCGTGGAAGTTCAAGGAAACTCTCTTCCAGTCTCAGAGAATCAGAGAGGGCTTCCTAAAGGAGACGGGCTGCACGGCCTTTCAGCAGGGAGCGCGGGGCCGGGAGTGGGGCAAGGGGCAGCCCACACCAGCGCCTGCAAGCCGTGTGGCTCAGGAGGCAGCTGACGCGTCCCTTTTCTCTACTTGTCAGGTGGTGCAAAACTTAACTTCTTTGAAGCTCACTTTATCATTAGAAAATCTGAGGTAGCAGTAATTCCCACCACACAGGGCTATCACGTGTAGAAAATGAAATAGAATATAGGATACCTGACTTTGTGAGCTGGAAGGGGCTCCAGCACAGGTAGATCTTATTAGGCCTGAGTTGCGTTCCAAGAGCAGAGACAACTCTAGACACTTGTAAACAAGTGGCCAGAGATAAAGCTGGGACCTCCGACAGGGATGAGGTGGGGGTAGGGTGGGGGTCTCAGTTAGAATATAAGTTCTTCGATGCCAAGAATGGGATTCATTTTCTCTTTCTTCTGTCACCCTACCACACCCGCCGATCACCCATCTCTACTCCACAGCAGTCAGCACAGGACAAGCCCTAGGAAACACTCAGCAAACACCCGCTGAAAACTGAATGAATTAAATGTGAAAGACGTAACCTTGGACATGTCTTCCTCTCTTTGGACCCCAGTCTCCATATTTATTACATGAATGTTGAACTGGGTTGGTGCAACTTTTTTATTATGTAGTCCAAGAATTTTATTATTTTTCTCCCATGGGGACCCCACATTTAAAAAAATCATGGCCACCCATGTTATTTTAAAAATGTCAAATCATTTCTCTTTTATTCTAGTCAAATTCAAATACATTTGATGCTGTAGTTCGTCTGGGGAGTCTTGTATCCAGAATATGTCTGTATCCCTTTACTTCTCTTTTTTCCTTCTAATTCTTTTAGATATCAGACAGAGCTGATGTGTCTGTGCCCCACCAGGACGCTGGGAGTCTCCTGAGGGACAAGTTCACCGCGTGACCCGCAAGGCTCTACCCAGCCGCCTCACGGATCATTGCCCGTCTCATTTTCCTCATCCCAAAAAGGAGACTGCAAAATTAGCATCCGGCATAGGAAAAAAAGCTTTCCTTTTTTTTCTCTTCTTCCAGGTCACCCTTTGAGGGTTTGGGGACATACATCCCTCCGCCTGAAGGGCTGCAAGGCTGGGCAGGAGGGCAGGAGCGCTGCACACAGGCCTGCCCTGCCCCTGTTGCACAACCGAGCCAGCAGGGGAGGAGAAGCAGCCCGGAGGTCGGGCAGGTCTGGGTTCCAATCCCCTGTCCTCACTCACCAGCTGGGTGACCGTCAGTCAGTTACTTAGCCTTCCTGATCCGTGACTGTTATTCTGTGCTGTCGGGTCTATTCTGATGGCCATCACACGTCCTGGGCCCCATTAAGATCTTAGCTTTTTAAAGTGTTTCTGCACCTAGAGTTCTAAGACATACTTCCAAGCTAAAATGTTTCCCTTCAAAACTGAACTGTGAGAAGCGCTGGCTGGACACCCTCTCTAAGACCTTCCTGGTCTGACATCTGTGGTTCCAAACACATGCACAATAATCAAAATGACATGAAGCTGTTGCTCATTTTGACATTTTTGACAAGGGGAAAAAGAAGTAACAGATATTAATTCAGATGGAGTTCCTCTTCTAGACATTAAAAAAGCCAGACTAGTATAGAAATGTATGAAAATTTGATTGCAAAAAGGAAAAAAAATATCACCTTTTAAATTTTTTTCTCTTCAATTCTATGGACATAGTTTATTTTAAAACAGCGTTACATGTGTCTGCCCACATAGCCTCCGTAAGAACGAGCATGGCACGGCCGGAGGTGGCTCCTAAAGGTCCTCTGCCAGGTGTCGCCCCTACATGCGGGATCAAGGGGAGGCCCTGGGGTCCCAGCGGAGGAGCCTGGGCAACCAGGAAGCAGTGCACCCAGGAGTTTGGAACAGCTGCTGTTTACAGACCAATAAAGGTGCATTTCACCACTTGAACCACTGGTACAGCTGTACCAGCACGTACCACCCAAATACCAGTCTACACCCTACAAATCAGTGTTAGAATCAAGAATATTTATAGAGGAAGGATGTTTGGAAAATACTTACAAATGTAGTAATTTCAAGGTATAATTCCTGATAGGCTACAGAATTTTCATTGTCCAAGCCAGATGTAAATGATCTTTTGACTTCAATTGTACCAGGGAATATCTTTCCTGAAATTCAAGCAGAATCTTTCTGTGATATTTAATGTAAAGAGGGTCATTTTCATTTTGTTTAAAACAGATTATTTTTTAAAATTCTAAACATATGGTGATACTACGGGAAGTCTGGAAATATGAAAAACATTACCCCAAGCCTGCCCTAACCTACCACAGCTGTTCTCATTTTGGTATACTTCTCCCAGCTCGTGTGCGTGCACACAGGCCTAGTTTACATTGTTATAATTCCAAGTTTGTATCATGAGTTTTCTTTACTTATTATTAATAGTAAACATTTTTCAAATCATTACTTAGTCTTCATAATTATCATCTTCAACGCTATACAATATTCTGTGAAATACATCTTTCCTTCCTTGACACAGTCGTGTTTTGTTTTCAGTGCTTCCAATTATTTAAAAGGAAAAAAAAAGGTTGCCACAAACATCTTCATGCACAAACCTTTCTATATTTGGGGTCATTTACTTAGAGTGGATCCCCAGAAATGAGATTATTAGTGCTAAAAACAGGAACATCCTTTTGGCTTTGGGGACAGCTCTAATCCCTGTGGCCAACACAATGCATTCATTTCCTGTACAATTGGTCTGCTCTGGCAAAGAGGGATATTTCTCATTCATAAAACAGACAAAAACATAACTCAGGAAACAGCCTTGGACTTTCATAGCACCCAGCTGATCTAACCAAAAAAGTGTGGTGTCAACTTGCTCTTAAAGTTCATCTCCAGAGCTGAAAGGCTTTTAAGTCTCCAAAAAATAGGGTTTGCTGTCACAGAACAAGCAAATCCTATGATGGAGAACTGATCCAAGGTCAGAGGCCAGGTTCCTGGCGTGCCTGCCTCTGTGGTGTTAGGAAATCGCCTTGTCCTGCACCAGGGGCCCCATGTAACAGCATCACTTCGCATTTAGGTAGCCTATGTGCTTTTCCAGGGACCCCAACACCTATCACTCTCATTCTGACTCCTCAGGCACCTTTCCCTCAAACAGGTCAAGTGAAGGGAATGATCCTTCCACCCCCGCACCTCTAGGACTAGCTCACAGGTCTGAACTGGTCCATCTCCTCTCCCACTAGCTTCCATTGAGGTAGAGACAGGAGCCTTTTTTTTACTTGGCTGGCCTTTGTTGCCTGCACATTTTCCTCTATCTTTAGTACTCTGGAAGCTCTTTTTGCCACTATTTTAAGTTTTCTATTCCACTTTAGGTCTGAGATGTGGCTCTCCATGGTTCATCCTTTGGAACTCACCTTTATTGCATGTGGAAGAGTTATAGTAATACCCTTCCGAACACAGGCAAAAATGTCTATCATGTAGATCAACACACGAAGAACCACCTTTACAGGGATCCCCTTGGCAAGGGTTGCTGGAACCTGGGACAGAGGAGAAAGAGATTAAAACCCACAGGATGGCAACAAATAACACCCAGAAACACACTCTCAGATCCTCCTGCCCCTCTCCTGGACACTTTCTAATTCCTCAGCCGCATTACCCCATCGCACACCCTTAGGACAGCTAGAAACAAATACACGCTTTCTTACACTTCTAGGAAGTGTGTTGCTAAAATTCTGGAGCCAGGTGCTTGTCAACAGTAAAGGTCAGAGATTGTTGGGTAACAGTCGGCTCAGAGAGAGGCAGCAGTCTTCTAATTCCAAGGAGTAAAGAAATCATTTGGACCTCAAGGATTCTCCAGAACCTTGATGTCTGGTCCTCTAACACTAGGTAGGGCTCTCCAAAGCCATTTTAGAGAAAGCATCATATTTTGGAGGGAAGATATGAATAACTGACTTACAGGGAGGGCCAGGCATAAAACCCCCCAAAGAAACTAGATGTTATATTCTGGTTAGCATACACGGTATACAGATCCATGAGGAAAGGAAAGGGATAGGAAGGGAGCAGTGTGGATTCACTCAGTGAAAATCCTACAGGGAAGTGATGAAGGGCCACTCTACTTTCTGAGAGGATGACCTGAATAAATGGTGAGAAGAATATTACAGTGGTTTCTACCCCACTGGCTGGGACTCCTAGACCAGGCAGGGTGCAGCATCTTCCCTATCTCTGGAGAAATGACGGGATCCAAGTAGGGCAGTTAGGTCAGCGGCCAAATGGTGATCTTGGATAGCCATTCTCTTCACCTCTGTCAAATGAAATGATCCTGAGCTTGGCTTTCCGAATAGACCAAGTGATCGACAATCCTCAAAGCTGTCTCAGGATTCTTATGATCCTATAGGTGGAAATCGTTGCTTTAAAAAAACCAAACTACATATAAGGTACAGTGTGTATACTATGCTTTCTTTTTCTATTCAGTGTAGTTGATTTACAATATTATATTAGTTCCAAGTGTGCAGTATAGCGATTCAGTATTCTTGCAGATTATATTATAAGTTATTACAAGATAATGGCTATAATTCCCTGTGCTGTATAATATATCATTGTGGCTTATCTATTTCATACACAGTAGTTTGTATCTGTTAATCACATATCCCTGATTTGTCCCTCCCCTCTTTGGTAACCACAAGTTTATTTTCTCTGTGAGTCTGTTTTTGTTTTGCATATATACTCATTTGTATTATTTTTTTAGATTCTATGTGTAAATGATATCACACAATATTTGTCTTTCTCTGACTCATTTCACTAGCATAACATTCTCTAGGTCTGTCACATTGCTGCAAAAGGCAGAATTTCATTCCTTTTATGGCTGAGTAATATTCTATTGTGTACATGTATCCTTTCAAATTAGTGTTTTCATTTTCCTGGCTATATACCCAGGAACGGAATTGCTGGATCATATGGTAAAACTAAAAACAGAACTACCATATGATCCAGAAATTCCATTCCTGGGTATATAGCCAGAAATAACATGTTCCTTCTTATGATAAAAAGGAGGGGATTACACAGAAACATACAAGTATATATGTTTGTATTTGTACAAACACAAAGAACTGGCCACAGAAGTTGTCTCTGGGGAAGAAAACTGGGGGTCTGGGTCCTAGGGGTTTAGGATAGGAGGGAGATTTAGTTTTTACTCCCTATACTTTTGCCCCATTTAAACTTCTTTTTTCATAACTATGGGCCTTATTTACTTTTATTAAAAAATAAAATAGTGCTGGTGAGGAACTCATACTGGTGGGAATGAAAAATGGTACAGCCACTTTAGAAGACAGGTTGGCAGTTTCCTACAAAAAGTAAACGTACTCTTAACCATATGACCCAGCAAGTGCATGCTTTAGTGTTTACCCAATGTAAATGCTAAGTAGTCACTTAGTATTTACCAACTTATATGCACTCAAAACCCTGCAAATGAACACTTACAGCACTTTTATTCATAACTGCCAAAACTTGGAAGCAACCAAGATGTCCTTCAGTAGGTGAGTGGATTAAAAAAACTGGTACAGTCAGACAATGGAATATTATTCAGTGCTCAAGCCTTGAAAGTCGACAAGGAGGTATCGTAAATGCATATGACTAAATGAAAGAAGCCAATCTGAAAAGGCTACATACTATGTGATTCCAACTACATGACATTCTGAAAAAGGTAAAACTATGGTGACCGTAAAACGATGCGTGGTTGCCAAGGGCTGGCAGGGAGGAAGGGATGACTAGGCAGCGCACAGCAGACTGTTAAGAAGGTGAAAATAGTGTTTATGACGTCATAACGATGGAGACGTGCCAGTATACACTTGTCCAAATCTACACAATACACAGCACCAACAGTAAACCCGAATGAAAACTGGGCACAGGGTGATTATCCCGTGTCAATGCAGATTCATCAGTTGTCACACACGTGCCCTCTGGTGAGGAATGCCGCTGATGAGGCAGGCTGTGCCGGTGTGGGGGCAGGGAAACACGGACAGCCTCTCTACCTCCCTGTTGATTTTGCTGTGAATCTAAAACTGCTCTAAAAAATAAAGACTATTTAAAAATAATTTTTTTAACAGTGGAAGAAAGACGAGGCTACACGGGACACAGGAGGTGTAGTGCAACGTCTCACGAGGGTCACCTCTCTAACGAGGTGTCGACCGATACTCTAAGCAAAGTCAATGGCTTTTCTTCAACGTCTCAGCCACGGTACAAGAATGATTTGGAAAATCCTAGGGAAGAAATTGAGCGCAGCTCCATTCCGGATATACTGGTCAGATAATCCCTGGTGTGCTTTCTCCCTCGCAATAAAGGACAGACTTGTTAGCTTTTCTGTGTGCCAGGAATAAAGTCACAGGATGTTACAGTAGGAAAAGGATTTTGGTGGCTATGTAGTTCAATCACATCTTATTACAGGTGAGTATGCTGAAGCCAAGAGAGAAGTGATTTGCCCCACACAGCTAGTGCAGTGACAGAACACAAGAAGACTGCCTTACTCTGAGAGGGTGTCCGGGGAAGCAGAGATGGCTTAGAAAATCTCCTTTTCCTGACTACAGGAGAACTGATTATGTAGCTGCGTCCCTCTTAACCTAGCCTTCAGTGTGGCCCCTCCAAACAGGAAAGGAGACTGGAAATCAGGTTTTGATACAGGCTCTGGCTCCATTTGCTTAATCATCTGTTTCATAGATCTACCAAAGAACACTGGGGAAGCCAAAAGAAGTAAGTATAGGGACACATCAACTTGCTCTTTGACCTTGGGCAAATTGCTGCCCTCACTGGGCTTCAGTTTCCCTAACTGAGAATAATAGGGTTATCTAGACCAGTTAAGCCCAGGTTTGAGGATTCTTTTAGACCAGGGGTTGGCAAACTATGACTCAGGAGCCAGCTCCGGCCAGTCCTCTGTTTTATAAGGAGTTTTATCGATGCACAATCAGGCACATTCATCTGTAATATTGTCCATGGCTGCTTTGATGCTAATATGGCAGAGTGGAGCAGTTGTAACAGAGACATTATCATGGCCCACAAAACCTAAAATATTTATCAGATTGCCTTCACCGATAAAGTTTACTGACCCCTGCTTCAAAATTTGGGAAATGAGGCAAGTGTTTTCTGTTTCAATAACTTTGGCTTGAGGTCAATCATCATCTCTTAGGTAGTATCCCCAACCATCCGTCCTGTGCACCATGGCTCTGGTCATGTCTAGGACTGTTTAAGCGCGGCTGTTGTTTGGCTTTTTAATCTCTCAGGCTCAAATTCCATCAATGAGCTCAAATTCCAAATTGTGATCAGTTAACTTTGTAATGTCATATTTTTCAATAACATTTGATAAGGAATCAGGGTAGAACTGACTCCTTCCTTCAGCAGACCAGGGATCTAGACCAGTGGGGCTAGAGAGCCAGTGCTTATTTGTACCTGACCTCAGAGAAGCTGAAACTATTTCCAAAAATATCCTAGGGAGAGGGAAGCTGGAAAAGTAGCTTTTATAAAGTCCAAGTTTGTAAAAATATTCCACACCTAGCAAATAGCTTGAGGAGAGGAGAATAGAATGGAACGACAGGTAATCTCTTGGCATGTCTGCCATCACTATTCGCCTGTGTGACCCAGACTTTTTAATTCCAGGGGTTCATATCCAAGGACACCTTGGGTCTCTTTATACGCACTTCCTTATGCTGGCAGAACACGCTTACCTACCACCCTCCACAATGCTGACTCCTCAGTGAGGAGCTCTGAGGGAATCGCTCTTACCTGGGGTTTTTGTGGAGGGAGTAGGTGTACTCGTTGTGATGGTAGCGGTTGTAGTAACTGTGGTAGAAGTCGTTGTGCTGGTTGTGGTGGTAGGGGGTGTAGTGACTGTGGTAGGAGTCACTGTGCTGGTTGTGGTGGTAGGCGGTGTAGTGACTGTGGTAGGAGTCGCTGTGCTGGTTGTGGTGGTAGGCGGTGTAGTGACTGTGGTAGGAGTCGCTGTGCTGGTTGTGGTGGTAGGCGGTGTAGTGACTGTGGTAGGAGTCGCTGTGCTGGTTGTGGTGGTAGGGGGTGTAGTGACTGTGGTAGGAGTCGCTGTGCTGGTTGTGGTGGTAGGCGGTGTAGTGACTGTGGTAGGAGTCGCTGTACTGCTTGTGGTGGTAGAGGGTGTAGTGACTGTGGTAGGAGTCGCTGTGCTGGTTGTGGTGGTAGAGGGTGTAGTGACTGTGGTAGGAGTCGCTGTGCTGGTTGTGGTGGTAGGCGGTGTAGTGACTGTGGTAGGAGTCGCTGTGCTGGTTGTGGTGGTAGGCGGTGTAGTGACTGTGGTAGGAGTCGCTGTGCTGGTTGTGGTGGTAGGCGGTGTAGTGACTGTGGTAGGAGTCGCTGTGCTGCTTGTGGTGGTAGGGGGTGTAGTGACTGTGGTAGAAGTCGTTGTGCTGGTTGTGGTGGTAGGGGGTGTAGTGACTGTGGTAGGAGTAGCTGTGCTGGTTGTGGTGGTAGGGGGTGTAGTGACTGTGGTAGGAGTCTCTGTGCTGGTTGTGGTGGTAGGGGGTGTAGTGACTGTGGTAGGAGCCTCTGTGCTGATTGTGGTGGTAGAGGGTGTAGTGACTGTGGTAGGAGCCTCTGTGCTGATTGTGGTGGTAGAGGGTGTAGTGACTGTGGTAGGAGCCTCTGTGCTGATTGTGGTGGTAGAGGGTATAGTGCCTGTGGTAGTAGATGTACTCGTAACAGTTATAGCAGGAACTACAACTGAAAACGCAGCTAGGATTAGAACATCTTGGCTGGTAGCTGGAGGAACAAAGATATCAAGTTTTAGAAGACAAAACACTGAATGTATAATGGCAGTTGCTATTATTTAATACCAATTAGTACCCAATCCATTTTTTTCTCTGAGAGATAAATGCAGTAGATTACATTAAAAATGCAAATACATGACTACTTCTTTAAAAAAAAACCCACAATAAACAAAATTAAAAATTAAACAGACAAAACTGTAAAAACGTTACTGGGGAGTTCCCTGGTGGCCTAGTGGTTAGGATTCCGGGCTTTCACTGCTGCAGCCCAGGGTCCATCCCCGCCCAGGGAACTGACATCCGACAAACTACGGCACGGCAACAAAAAAGTTACCGAAAAGTATGACGGTATCTGGCCTGTTAGCGCAGCTGTTTAGAAAAATATGATGAAGAGTTAATATCATTTATTGTATTAATTATTAATTATAATACATTAGCACATTAATAATATATTATAATTCATATTTCATCTTAATTGTATATTAATATCGACATGTTATATTATTACAAGATGCAATACCATTTTGCCTGTAGTTGCAGAACGGATTCCTCAGAGCAGTTCTCAGTGAGGGCCATTTAAAACGCCGCCAGAAAAAAATATTAAAAAAATAAAACGCCGCCAGGTGGCGCTGTTTACTACCTGGATGTGGCCTCCTTTTGTCTTTTTACGGTGTATGCCAATTGCCCGATTTTCTATTACAGGGCATGTTAGCTGAGGGGGGGTAGGCAAGGGGGGCATGTTTAAAGAACGATGAAATAAAAATACATCATTAAGGCATTTAACGTATTAAACTTCTTTCGAAATATTTCCTAGTGATGTCTACCCGTTCATAATTCTAGACACGTGAACTTTTTAAAGGGTAAGACCGACAGAGACGGCCTTTGCCCTGAGGGCTATGCTGATCATGAACGCTGCCTTGTTCCACATCTTAGGACCCTGGACACATGGGGTCGTAAACACTTAGTGATCCCGCAACCACTTTTCCAGAGCCTTTAGCTGTCTCTAAGAGCTCTGACAATGAGAACCGGCTAACAAAAATTACGAAAAGGAAGAGTTTCCATGAGGAAGCTATTCCTAAACATTCAGATCTAGAAAACTGCCGAAGATGCTACCTGATTGCCCCTTGGGTCTGGAAGCCCCTGGATGGCAGAATCAGGCTCTTCACCTTGAACGGGGCCGGCTTAACCAGCCGTCCACAGGCAAATGCCCTTCAGAGGCCAGACAGCAGCTGCCCAGCTGGCCGTCCTGAGTGCTGCTCGCCTGCTCCCGCGGCGACTCCCACGTATCAGGGCCTCGCCCTGTGCCCAACAGGCCTGTGGGATCGATATGAGTCCACATTGGAAACAGGTGCCCAGCAGCACTCAGGGGGGTGAAGGGATTTGCCCAGAGGGGTCTTGATCCCATGTGTAAGGGGCAAAAAACCCTCTGAGGCTACATTCAGGGATTAAACCAGGCCCCTGCTCTGCTTTAGGACCCACACGACATCTGGGGGTGAAAGAGGAGATTCTAGCGCACTGAGCCTTTGGAACGACTACATTGCTCTTGTCTGGCCCCAGGACTCTCAAGGACAAATCTCTGGCTTGCTGAAGCCCAAATCTTAGTCCAGAAGCCTCTTTCACTACTGTTCTTTCTGCCTTCATCACAGACGGACATGCCCTGTGTCTTAAAGCCCAGTTGGAGAGGAAACTTCACCCACAAAACAGTCCACCTAACAGAGCCGTGGGAATTAGTAACTTAAGGCTGCTGAGTCTATTTCAGAGACAAGCACGCTTAAAAGAATTTTAAAACCTTAAACGTTCCTTACCTGAGGTTAGAGAAAGGAGGGCAAGAAGAGTGAGGTGAGTGAAGGCTTTCATTTTAGCTGTGCTTGCCAGGTAATCCAGGGAGAAAATGATTTCCCTCCAGGTAGCTTTCTTTTCAACCCTCTCTCAGGTTCAAAGTCCAGTCATTAACTGACGTCACATCAGACAAAGGCAATTACTAGTTGGGGTTTGGTCATGTACGCAGGTCCCTTCCGAGCTTCTGAGACAGAAGAGGTGAACCGGGTCTTACGGATTACTTTTCTGTCTCATAGTGCAGAATAATTCAGGACCGTCCAGACATTCCTGGAAGACTGGGGTGTGGGGGGTTGGGGGGGGTGTTAGTTAATCTCTTTATATTCCAAACGTCCCCAGGCCACCACCTTTTAGGAGGCCACCATTCCTTTAAACACCCAGGAGTACAGTCTGTGCCCCTGTCACTCCACTGGAAATCCAGTTTCCTCCAGCTGTAGTTCTGAGAATCCCGGAGGGGCCCCATGTGTTTACCCGGGACTGTTTGCTGCTGAGCTCTTATCACCTTTCTCCGTGGACCACTCTGGGCCTCTCTAGTGGTCACTTCTAGCAACTTTCTGTTCACGTCTCCAAGCTTCCCTGGCTCCCCACATATCACTGTACCTGGACGG
The DNA here is from genome assembly GCF_030028045.1 of Hippopotamus amphibius kiboko. Classification (NCBI taxonomy): domain Eukaryota; kingdom Metazoa; phylum Chordata; class Mammalia; order Artiodactyla; family Hippopotamidae; genus Hippopotamus; species Hippopotamus amphibius. The sequence continues at coordinate 171,901,831 of NC_080191.1, read as the reverse complement.
GACCCCCCATTAATGTCCTCAACAGCAGTTAATATCAAATTGTAGGCTTTAACCTAACTTTACTGAGAGCTTGTGGGTGACGGGTCAAGGAGGGGAAAGCACAGCGCCCAAAGGGAGTAACTTAAAACAGGGGACTGATCTCTCGACTCCCGGCTGTGCACAGGCCACGTGCCCCCTCGCAGGTGCTCTGCTCACCTCTTATTCCTCAGCCCCTGACCTCTCACCACATTTCCCATACCAGCTTTATCACTTGGATGAGCGTCTTCTTAATCCAGTCCTCCCTCTTTAAAATCCAGGACCCCAGCTACCCCGGCACTTGGCCCCAGGCAGAGGAACGAAGCCAATAACACCTGGGGAATATTAGCCAGAGGTGTAACTCTAACCTTAGTGAAAACAAAAATATGTATATTATCACACAGCAGCCGAGTTCCCTGTTGTCCCAAAAGTCTTCATTCAGGAATACGATTTGGGATTTACTCTTACACAGCTGAGAGGCCTATTTAAATATTTTTCCCCAGCAAAGACACCTCTTGGGCCCAGAAGTTGTATGTCATTCTCAGCTTGAATGATTCCTGGCAGCAAGAGTTAAAGTCCTTTTAAAATTCTTTTTGTCCTTTTAAACTCACTTTATTGAGGTAGCTATAATTTACTTCAATAAATCAATCCATTTAAAGAGTAAAACCCAATGAGCTTTGATACATGTATGTTCATGTCCAATCACCATTACAATCAAGATACAGAACATGTTATCAGGCCCAAAAGTTTCCTCTTGCCCCTTTGCAGTCCATTCCTCCCTCCACTCCCGCCCCCAGGCAACTGCCGACCTGCTTTCTGTCACTGGAGATTAGTTTGCTTTTTCTAGAATTGTGTATAAATGGAGTTGAGCAGTATGTGCTCTTTTAGGTCCAGCTTCTCTCCCTCGGCACAACGTTTGTGAAATTCATCCATGCTACTGTGTGTCAGTTCTTCTTCCTTCCCTGCTTCCTTTCTTTCTCTTTTTTTACAACTTTATTGAGGTACAATTCATGTAAACTCACGTATTTAAAGCTTTGACATGGACAGACACCCATGAAGCCATCACCATAACCAAGATATCAAACATTTTCATAATCTCCAAAGTTTTCTTGTGTTCATCTTTCCCCCACCCCCAGTCTAAAGTAACACCGATCTGCTTCTGTCACTACAGATGAGACCGTATTTTCTAGAATTTTAGACAGATGGAGTCATGCTGATATACTGGGTTTGGGAGGGGTTATTTTGGGGTCTGGTTTCTTTGACTCAGCATAATTATTTTGAGATTCATCCATGTTGTATATTTTAATAGTTTGGTTTTTTCCTATTTCTGAACAGTATTCCATTGTATAGATATGGTGAACATACTATAGTTTGTTTATTCATCTGTTGATGGACATTTGGGTTGTTTCCAGTTTTTGACTATTACAAATAAAGGTGTTATGAATATTCATACACGAGTCTTTGTGTGGTCATATGCTTTCATTTCTCTTGGGTAAATACTTAGGTGTGGAATGGCTGTATCATATGATAGGTATATGTTTAACTGTTAACACATTCTCAAACTGTTTTCCAAAGTTGTACAGTTTTACATTCCCATCAGCAACATATGAGCTCCAGCTGCTACCCATCCTTGCCAACACTTGGTTACTATCAATCTTTATAATATTAACCATTCTAGGGACTTCCTTGGTGGCACAGTGGTTAAGAGTCTGCCTGCCAACAGAGGGGACGTGGGTTCGAGCCCTGGTCCAGGAAGATCCCACATGCCACGGAGCAACTAAGCCCATGCACCACAACTACTGAGCCTGCGTGCCGCGACTACTGAAGCCCGTGTGCAGCAACGAAGACCTAATGCAGCAAAAAAAAAAAAAAAAAAAAAAAAGTTAACCATTCTAAAGGGTATGTAGTGTTCTCACTTTGGTTTTAATTTGCATCTCATCACGTGCTTATTCACCGCTCACATCTCTTGTTTTCAAAGATATTTGTTTCAAATCATTTGTCCATTTTTAGTGGCGTTGTCTCCTTACTTTTGAGTTGTCAAGTGTTCTTTATATATGTATTGCAAATAAGTTCTCTCTTTCCACCATTTTTACACGGCATTTCAACCTACTACATTCACTTTATAAGAGGTTAACCAAGAATTTAGGAAAATTGAGAAAGTGGCCTGAAGTCACATAATTAGCTTCAGGGTCTCAATTGCTGTCTCCTAACCAGGAAGAGCCCACTGCTCTACCTTCTCTTGGGTTCAAGATATCAAGATATCAAGAGAGCCCTACTGCCAGTGTCTGCTAACGCCACTCTGTTACCACAGTGTCAATATCTACCATGGTTTTCTCCTCCACTTCTCTGCTGAGGACACAAGGGAGTGTGACCTGGACGGGATGCAGGTCTGCTAGGCACCTGCCTTCCTGACTCTTCCCTGACCTTACCCGGCAAAACACGAGCAATAAGAAAGTCAGATCGTCCGGAACACATGAATCCACAGTCATCCTTTCTTAGGCCTCTTTGAACCCAGGCCACCCCAGATGGCAACACTCCAGGACCACAGAGGCAAGCACACGGTGTGTCTCCACGTCTTCCTCTTTGCTGATGTTTCCTTCCACGTGGAGGCAGCTCCATGAGTGCCGTGCTCCTGGCCTCTCAGTGCCTTTAGTCACTCTGCCCTAAGGGAGGTGTACTGACTTATTTCAGCAGACGGAACTGGGAATGCGCACCTCCAGGCCTGCCTTACCCTCTGGGCGAGCACCTGGGTGCTCAGCACTGCTGTGGCTGGGAGGGTAAGGATTGGGTATGAGAAGGCCTGACATCACATTCTCCAAAACAAGCTCCTATTGAAGCTGATATTTTGTCTCCATCTGCCATATTCTTTGTCTCATTTCTCACATGATTCAAAACCTGGGCAAGGAAAAGGGGTGATATTTATGAGTACCACACCAGCTGTATTCTAGACACTTACCTGTAAGTCAAAAACACAGACTCCATGTTTCCACAGAAACAACGTTACGTGTAGGTGACTTTGTCACAGAGTCAGCTAAAAAGAGCTAAGTTTACCCATAATTACCTGGTCACCACAGACCTATACTTCAGCAGGGACCTTATCAACGATCTATTGGCTACGGAGAGGGGCAGCACGTGCCCTTTCATTTAAAATTATATCCAACTATACAGACATGGGGCAAACAGAAGCAAGCTGTGTCAGAGTGTTTAGGGTTGGAATTTTATTTGTCAAGAGCCCCTTTAGCTACTTTGATTCTGCAACATGGTGGTACCATCATAAGGCTCCAGGCTTCGGAGAATCATCACAAACCCAAAATCTCTATCAAGAGTAAATAACTAGGGACTTCCCTGGTGGCGCAGTGGTTAAGAATCCACCTGCCAGTGCAGGGGACACGGGTTCAATCCCTGGTCCGGGAAGATCCCACATGCCGCAGAGCCACTAAGCCCGTGCACCACAACTACTGAGCCTGTGCTCTAGAGCCCATGTACCACAGCTACTGAGCCCATGTGCTGCAACTACTGAAGCCCGCGTGCCTAGAGCCCGTGCTCTACAACAAGAGAAGCCACCGTACTGAGAAGCCATCACACCACAACGAAGAGTAGCCCCCACTTGCTGCAACTAGAGAAAGTCCACACGCAGCAGCAAAGACCCAACACAGCCAATAAATTAATTAATTAATTTAAAAAAAGATTAGATAACTAGACCCACAGAATTTTGTGTCTACAGAATCAAATGTTACAAGAAATTTTAACTGCCCTTAACTGCTTCTCACTAATTCTAGTCCCTTGATACATAGTCTTCTCAGATTCACTAATATTAATTATGAATGTCACATTTGGATAATAAATGAAGTTGATCAGTTATTTTCCTCTTTGATTCAGTAAACCACTCCCAGAGAAATGGCTTGTGGGAGAGCAATATTCCCAACTCAAGAGTTTAACTGGTGACACTTTGACAAAATCATTTCCAATCCTGGCATTCGTATCTACTGAAATTAATTTTCACCTGATGGATACTTCATGGGAATAAAGTGCAGGTGGCTGTTCAGTTGATAGATGACTGAGGCACTGCTGTGCATCTATCAGGCAGAGATGAAGCAGTGAACAAGACGGTGGTGGCCTCTACTCCTCTGGAGCTTATAGGGGCCGAGGGGTGGGCAGGAAACAATTAAAATAATTTCAGAGTGAGCAATGCTATGAAGAAAATAAAACATAATGGGATAGTGATTGGTGGGGTAGAAGGTACTGCTTTATATAGGACAGTAAGCAGAAGTCTTCTCATGGGAGCTGCTATCTTAACTCAGACCTGATATTAAGAAAGAGGCTGCCATACAAACATTGGAGAACATTGAAGGCTGAGGGAACAGTGAGTTCAAGTTTGGCGTTTGAGGAGCACTGTCATTTAGGAGGAGATTGGAAGGAGGAGATGTCAGAGAGGCAGACTGTGACCTGATCCTCCAGGCAATGCAGATTTTATTCTAAGTGCAAAACCAGAAGCCATGGGGACATTTAAGCAGGAGAATGACAGGAGCGTTCTTCCTGATGGTCTCATCTAAAAGAGCCAGCTGACTATCCATGCCTAGTTCATTTCCTCCATGGCCTCATCACATATGAAATGATTTTGTCCCTTTGTTGGTTTGGTTGTCTGTTGCCCATGAAAGCCATCTCATGCCATGTCTTCCATGAGAGCTTCCCTGCCTCGTTCACTCCTCCGTCCCCAGCACCCAGAACACCTGGCACATAGAAGGTGCTCAGGAAATATTTATGGATTAAAGGAACGGATGGACAAATGTCATCCAGTGTGTTGAAGGTGCAGGGAACAGTCTTATGCAAGTAAATAAGATACTGTTCTGGGTCTTCAGACTCACCATGCATTTGGATAATTTCTTTTCCAAACGTTGATTGTCATAATCAAATTATTCACAGAGAGAATTTAAAGTTAATAAAGAAATGTGGAGCAAATACTCAACTTTCCACTCATTTTAAAGACATGCTACTACCTAAATGTCCATCCACAGATGAATGGATAAAGAAGATGTGGTGCGTACGTACAATGGAATACCACCCAGACATAAAAAAGGAATGAAATAATGCCATTTGCAGCAACACGGATGGACCGAGACATCATCATACTAAGCGAAGTAAGTCAGAGACAAATATATGATATCACGTACATGTGGACTCTAACATATGATACAAATGAACTTCCTTACAAAACAGAAACAGACTCCCAGACACAGAGAACACATGTATGGTCACCAAATGGGAAAGGGGTGGAGGTGGGATAAGTTAGGCGTTTGGGATGAGCAGATACAAACTCCTACACACAGAATAGATCAACAACACGGTCCCACTGCAGAGCACAGGGAGCTATGTTCAATATCCTGTCATAAACCACGTGCAAAAGAATATGAAAAAGAATATACATCTATAACGGAATCACTTTGCTGTACACCAGAAATTCACACAACATTGTAAATCAACTATACTTCATATACTTCAATAACAAAATCTCTTTAAAGCCGAGGTTCGCATTGTATATCTAGTTATGTGGAAAACACGCCTCTATGGAGACAGGCCCTAGAGGGAAACAGGGACCCGTGAACGTGCTTTGACTTGCTGGGAGGCAGCACTGCGGCTGAGCGCGCCTCTTGCGGGGCTCTGTCCTCACACAGATGGCGGCAGGGCTCAGAGGAAGGTCCCAGCGCCAGCGCCTGGGCACCCCGTCCCTGGAGCTGCGTCTCCTTCAGGAGGGCGGGGCATCGGCTTCGGGAGGCTTGGCTTGGGAAACTCCACAGTCGCTTGTCCACTCACCTCACTGAGTTTAGTCAGTTCTCAAAACAAAGTTTTTTTCTCATCGTGGAGAGAACAAATCTTGTGGACTCCTTAATTCCATGGGATCATCGGCCTTCAGGAAACAGCTCTGGGAGAAGTCGCACGGAGGGGCTTTCCCAAGGAAGTAGTCTGGCTTCTCACCTACTTCCTCCTCAGCTCGCTGAGGCCAGAAAGCTCTCTCCTGGCCACCCTCTGTAATTCAGCTTTCCTGCTAGAGGAAGCGCGTGGTTCTAGAGGTTACGGCGCTGCTCTCGGGGACGCGAGCGCTGGGCCTGGGCTTGCTGCTCTTTGAGAGGAAAATAGTCACAGCGAATGGGAGTAGGTTTGCACCTGTTTGGAGTTGCAGGTGTTTCTGGTTTGCACCTGTCGGCCTTCCCCAGCCAGCTTTTCCTAAAATGAGATGTGATGCAATGAGGGCCCTGCCTTTTGGAGAGTGTGCCCTGGCCCGGCAGTGCCAGCATGGCTTGGGCACTTTTCAGAAATGCACGTCTCAAGCCCTAGCCCAGACTTACTGAATCAGTGACCTGTGTTTTAACGCGACTCCAAAAAACTGACGCACGCTCAGGTGTGAGAGCCACTGTGCTTGGGGCACACGGGGGATCTTAAGTGGTCTGTGGACACAGCATGAGAGAACACTGGTTCACTTAGAAGGGGAGGCAATTGCGTTTTCAAGCTTATTTCAGTCATTCTGATTGTAAAATCTCACTTACCACTGGTATCTCTTTAACTGTTCTCTCTCTTGTGTTATTTCCTGTTATGAGGAGCAGAACTGCTCAAAGAGCCTTTGGCGATCACAGATACCCGCCTAGAACCCAATCACACTTTATTTTTATTGTATTTATTTTATGGTAACTTGCTATTCATGGAAAATGAAACTAGTATTTTATTTGAGGTGATGATGTAAAGTTTACTTTAGAAGTAAATTCATTTAGGTCTTGAAAAAATAAGTTGATTTCAAGAAAAAAGATTATGGAAGAAAAGAGTAGCGACGATATATGGTTTGTCAAGAATCCTGTACGGAAAGCAGGGTGCTGGGCACATCGTCGGGGGGATGCTGAGGAAGAGGGCCTTTAAAAGTATGGGGCGGGGGAAGTACACAGAGACCAGTAAAAAGAAATATGAAATAATAACAACAAGACAAATGTCACATGAAAGCAGTAAAAGAGAAAACTGAACCAAGCCTGCGTTGGAGCTGAACTCTGAGTCATGTTCTGATAACTGCGTCATTTTCAGATAAGCACCTGTCCCTGGGAAGTCACCCCCCCCCCCAGCTGACTGTCAGTCTGGGGAGAGTGTAATGACATTTAACTCGACGTTCAAGGCTCGAACTCGACCCTAACTTCGCCCGCAGCATTTAACCAAGCGTTCTCTTGGGTCGCTGTTGTTCCTTGTCGCCTGTAAAATGTCCCTGCCAAGAAGAAATCTTTGATCTGGCTTTCTCAGGGATTGTTTTCTTTACAACAAGTTTGAAATAAGACTTGGGCGTGCGTCCATAAGCAGTCTCCTGAGAGGCTGCATCGCATCAGAAATCAGCTAGAGACTCTGATGGTGAGCCTACCTGTTTTCCTGAGAAGATGAAAAGAATGACAAGGCCTGCTGAGGACGATGGTATGTGGGAAACAGGCCTTGTGCCCAGCCTTTGGGGGAAGGGAAACTCGGTGATATGCATCACAGACCTTTACCGATGGACCTATCTCGACCCAGCAATGTATCCTAAGGAAGCAGTCAGACCTGTGCTCAAAAACATCTATGCAAGGGTGTATCACTATTATTTTTCATAGGAAAAAAACTTAAACTATGTAAGTCCACAAGCTAGAGCTTGGTCAAGACAAATTTGGTGAGCTCACAAGAAAAATGTTACGTAGTCACTATGACAAAGGAAATTTTTAGCAATACTCTATTTACTAAGTATAAATAAACTACAAAACAAAATGTACAGTGAGGTGCTATGCTTGGGTTCCACCAGCCAGTGTCAAATTTAGGTTTTTTCCTTCGTTCACCAAATACTTTAGCGCATCTACAACTGTCAGATGCTGTTCCAGGCTCTGGGGATAAAGCAACGACCTGAAATGACCATTTCTGTGATAACTGTGAAAGTGCTGTGCGAGGCAGACTCAGGGTGGGGTGGGAACACGTAATAGGAAGACCTCATCTTGAAATCCCCTCTGCAAAGTGCACCCGGCAAGCACCACATCCAGCAGAGGCCGGCACACGTGGGCTCGCAATAAACACCCCTCAACGGGCAGGCTCCCTTTGGGGGCAAATACCCCAACCTCTGCTCCACTCTGTACAGCAGCCTCCACACAGGGCAGGACCAGGAGCCATCCTGCCCTCTGACCTCCTACTGGGATGGGAGTCCCACCTCCCCAGGCAGACTGCCCTGTCCTTTATGGAAACTCTCTCCCCTGGGCCCTGGTGGCTCTCCCCAGAAGACTCCCTGGTGTCTCTGGAAATCCCAGGGACGGGGGGCGGGTGGTGGGAGGTGGGGCTGGGTAGCAGTGTCCACAGAACCTCTCTCTAGAAGCAATCTTGTCCTGGCTCCTGCTGAGTCGAGATGCCTTGTAATAATCTGCCCTGTAACTATTTGTAGTCCCTTGACAAATATTTCCCCATCTTCCAGTAATGCCTACTCAGAGGGTGGTGTAAATGTGTAGGTTTGTGAACTGAAAAACTAATTACTAACGGGGCACAATCTCTGGGAACCTTTTCTCCTCTGAGAAAAAGTTGTGTCAGTGGAAATACCCTGATGCTCTTGCAGGGCTGGGCCTCCAGGGTGTTGTCCCCATGTGGACCCAGCGTGGAGTGGTGAGAAGAGTAGTTTTCCCCATACATCATCCCAGAGAATGAAAAGTGAGCTGGATATCACTTTATCGTCAGTAAGATGGCTATAATCAAAAAGACAGATAATTGTAAGTGTTGGTGAGGATGCAGAGAACTGGAATCCTCATACACTGCTGGTAGGGATGTAAAATCGTGCAGCCACTTTGGACAAAAGCCTGGTAAATTCCTCAAAAAGTTAGAGTTCTCATTTCATCCAGCAATTCCACTTCCAGGTGGAAATGAAAAAAATGTCCACACAAAAATCTGAACATGAAAGTTCACTATTCACAATAGCCAAAGACAGAAGGAACCCAGGGTCTGTCCACCGATGAATGGATTCACAGAGAATGTGGTATATTCGTACCATGGGATGTCATTCTGCCATACGAGGGAAGAAGGTGCTGATACATGCTACAGTGTGGATAAAGCTTGAAAATAACGTGCGAAGTGAAACAAACCAGTCACAGAAGACCACATATCGTATAATTCCATTTATACTAAATGTACAGAATAGGCAAAGCTATAGAGACAGAAAGTGGATTAGTTGTTGCCTAGGGCTAGGGGGAGGTGGGAGGATTGGGGATGATGGCTAAGAAGTATGGGTTTCTTTCTGGGATGAAGGAAGTAGTCTAAAATTGGTTGTGATGATGCGTTGAATGTACATCAGTGAATTGTACGGTATGTGAATTATATCTCAATAAAGCTGCTACAAAAAATTAAAAAATTTAAAAAGCAAGCTGGGATGGGTTAGGTAGACATCCCTCCAGCAATTTTAAAGAGGACTGTCTTAAAGGAAATTTCTATTCACCAGAGGCCTCCCTCTGCCTACGGACAACCTTGTGTAATGACCACAACTCTGAATAGTTCAGAACTATAGAAATATAGTTATTAACAACAACTTACACTTAAAAAGCACCTACCGTGTCCACCATTCTACACACTTCACACATATTAACTCAAAACCATACAGAGGGTTTACTACTGTAATGCATATACTACAGCTAGGAATCTGAAGCACAGGGAGGACTGTGACTTAGACCTGGGTCAGCAAACCTTTTCAATAAAGGGCTAGATGGGAAGATCTTGCTTCTCATTTTAAATTCTGACTACGTGGGAAGTAGAGAAAGTAGCTCGACATTACTTGTGAATTACACAACATTATTAAATTGTTGTTAAAGTGACTTTACCATAGTATAAAATTTGCATGTAGTGCTATTTTACCTTGTAATTGTAAGTTGAATTCATTAAGAAGTATTACAAAGTCTTTAGCAAAAAGATACCTTCAAAAACTATCCTTGTTTGATGATAGTGGTGGGGAGTATTTCTTCTGCTCAGGAAGATTTTAACCTTAGCCCTGTGCTTAAAAACCTGCAATAGGACTTCCTAGGTGGTGCAGTGGGTAAGAATCCACCTGCCAGTGCAGGGGACACGGGTTCAAGCCCTGCCCCAGGAACATACCACATGCCGCAGAGCAACTAAGCCCGTGCGCCACAACGATTGAGCCCATGTGCTGCAACTACTGAAGCCCACACGCCGAGAGCCCATGCTCTGCAACAAGAGAAGCCACGGCAATGAGGAGCCTGCGCACCACAACGAAGAGTAGCCCCCGCTCACCACAACTAGAGAAAGCCCGTGTGCAGCAACGAAGACCCAACACAGCCAATAAAATAAATAAATAAATAAATAAATAAATAAATAAATAACTTGCAATAAAACTTTACTGCTGCTAAGCCATTAAAGTTTATAGTAGGGTAAGTCAGGATATTAGCTTATATGTTGGACAAAAATTCACAGAAGCAATGATGGTTAAGTCCACTGACAGTGAATGAAGTACATCGTTACAGTACTGGCTCCACAGCACATGATATATTCAAATATTTTCCAAAAAATACTTACTCATAAACAATATAATGAATAACCATAGGCTTTAAGTGTGTAAAATTTTCATAAGCTTTAGAAATGAATCTAATTATAGCTTTTTCTGCTCCATACATATTTCTAACACCTTTTGCTGCAGCATATCTTAGCAGATTCTATGTCAGTTTCTACTGAAAATAGTGTTTTCACAATTTCTTTGAAAATATTTTTTTTACAAAACAGCTTTATTGAGATTTAATACACGTATCATATAATTCACCCATTTAAAGTGTATAATTTCATTTTGAAAATATTCTTTCCTGTAGTTGTTCCATAGAGGCTATTCATAGAGGCTAATTATTCAGTCACTTCAAACTTGTCACTGACTCCTTGAAGAAACCACAGCTGAGTAGTATTGGTAACATCTATCAACTCATCAAGAGCCAAGGAAAACCACTCAGAATTATTTGCCTTGTTTGTTAATTGACCATTGATACTCTTCCCAATGTTCTCAACTCTCTGAGCAACTGTTCTGGCAGAAACAGTCTTAAGTTTCTTTCATCTGGGCACATTTCTTTGGCTGCTACAATCAAACACAATTTAATTATCTCATCCCTAAATGGCTTTCCTTGCTTGGCTAACAAGTGAGCCACTTGAAAACTTGCTTTGATCACACCCTCATTTTCATTATTTAATATATGAGGAAATTCTGCTGTAATGGGATATTTCATTTAAAAATTTCTATTTTTCCTGAAGGTTGTGTTCCTGTGAGTTGGAAATATTGTGATACATCTTTCGTGTGGTCAATTAACATAGTCTAGTATTTCAGCTCGCTGACAGTGTCTTTGCATAATAAATAATGCTTTGCCATTGAGTTTGATAATAAGATATTCCATACTCCATGCTCCACAATTATCCATACTGGGCTTTAAAAGCATGGCATTTGAGGTCCACTTTTCTCTTCTTTTTTTGACATGATGGATGTGCATTGGTGATTAAAAAAAGAAAATGTTGAGGCACTGGCATTCAACAGGGACTAGAGATGGGGCACAAAACCCATTTCCCATTGCTAATACAAAGTCTGCTATTAGGTGTGGGGTGGTAGAGTAGGAAAACACTGAGCTCGCCTCCTCCCACGAACACACCAAAATCACAACTATTTACAAAGCAACTACCAATTAGAACAACCCAAAGACCAGCAGAAATGAATTTCCACAACTAAAGATATAAAGAAGGGACCACAACGAGATGGGCTGGAGGAGTGGAGACGCAGTACACTCAGCACCCACACCCCCAGGGAGACGACCCGCAAACACGAGGATCGTCACAATTGCTGCGGTTCTTCCCAAGGGCCAAGGGGTCTGAGCCCCACCTTGCGTTCCCCAGTCTAGGGATCTGGCATTGGGAAGGCAAGTTCCCAGAAAGCCTGGCTTTGAAGGCCAGTAGGGCTTCTGCTCAGGAGAGCTGGAGGGCTGTAGGAAACAGAAACTCCACCCATAAAGGGCTCACACAAAATCTCAGATGCTCCACGTCCCAGCACAGAGACAGTAAATTGAAAGGAGCCTGGGTCAGACAAACTTGTTGATCGTAGAGCACCTCCCCAAGAGGCAGGAAGCAGAGGGGAAATGCCCTGGGACACAGATGTTGGCAGAAGCCATTTTTGGGAATTCCTTCTACCACGAGGACACCAGTGCTAGCCATATTGAAGTTCTCTCCCTAGCTTACTACCACCAGAGGTTTACCCACCCACCAGCAGACGGATCCCAGCCCAGGGACTCGGCCCTGCCCACCGGCAGGCCAGGACCAGCCCTGGGGCTCCCTAGACCCTGCAGCCAGCTGCCCCGGGAACCAGCCCCACTCCCCAGTGGGCCAGCAGCTGCTGCATGAGGCAAGGCCTGGCAGCCACCAGGCTGTGGGCCAGGCTTGCCTTCCATGTGCCCACAGCAGTTGGCCCCTTTACAACAGAAGGGCTCATGCAGCCCACACACGGGGCACCCCTAGAGCATGTGACTCTGCTGACTAGAGGGAACTGTGCTGCTGGGCCCCACAGCATGTCTCCTACATAAGGCCACTTCTGCAATACTGAGAAGTGACCTAGCTAATACATACAAATAAAGACAGAGAATTAGGCAAAATGGAGAGACAGAGGACTCTGTTGCAAATGAAGAAATAAGACAAAACATCAATTAAAGAACTAAGTGAATAAAGAGTTCAAGCTAATGATCATAAAGATGCCCAATGAGCTCAGGAGAAGAACGGATGAACACAGTGAGATTTCAACAAAGAGAAGATACAAAAAAGAAACACACAGAGCTGAATAATACAATAACTGAAATAAAAAACACACCAGAAGGAATCAATGGTAGATTAGATGACACAGGAACACTTCAGTAGAAGACAGAGTAGTGGAAATCAAAAGAAAAAAGAATTTTAAAAAATGAGGAATGTTTAAGAGATCTCTGTGACAGCATAAAGCATACTAAAATTTGCACTGTATAGGTCCCAGAAGGAGAAGAGAGAGAAAAGGGCAGAGAACTTATTTGAAGAAATAATAACTGAAAACTTCCCTAACGTGGGAAAGGAAAAAAAATCCAGGCTCAAGAGGCACAGAGAGTCCCAAACAAGATGAACCCAAAGAGGTCCACACCAACACATACTGTAATTAAAAAGGCAAAATTTAAACTTAAAGAGAGAATCTTAAAAGCAGCAAGAGAAAAGCACTTAGTTATGTATAAAGGAACTCCCTTAAGACAATAAGCTGACTTTTCAGCAGAAATTTTGCAGGCCAGAAGGAAGTGGCACAATATACTTAAAGTGATGAAAGGGAAAAACCTATAAGCAAGAATATTCTACCTGACAGGGCTATCATTCAAATTTGAAGGAGAGACAAAGAGTTTTACAGACAAGCAAAACCTAAATGAGTTCAGCACCGCTAAGCTGGCTTTGCAGGAAATGTTAAAGCGATTCTTTAGGTAGGAATGAAAAGGCCACAACCAGAAATACAAACATTACAAAGGGAAAATTTTCACTGGTAAAGGCAAACATACAGTAAAGGTAGATCAACCACTTATAAAGCTAGAAGGAAGGTTAAAAGACAAAAGTAGTAAAATCATTTATATTCCAATAAGTAGTAAATGGATATATGAAACAAAAAGATGTAAAATATGATACCAAATATTAATCGTTGTGGGGAAGGATAAAAATGCAGCGTTGTTAGAATGCATTTGAACCTAAGATATCATCAACTTAAAAAATAATAATACTGTGCTGTTATATACGAACCTCATGGTAACTGCAAATCAAAAATCTATCACAGATACACACACATGAAAGAGAAAGGAATCCAAATATAACACTAAAGATAGTCATCAAATCACAAGGGAAAAGAGCAAAAGAAGAAAGGAACAAAAAAGAACTACAAAAACAAAAAGAAAACAGTGAACAAAATGGCAATAAGTACATACCTGCCAATGATTACTTTAAATGTAAATAGACTAAATACTCCAATCAAAAGCCACAGAGTGGCTGGCCGGCTGGGAAAAAAAAATCATATATATGCTACCTACAGGAGACTTACTTTGGATATAAAGACACACACAGACACAGTGAGGGGATGGAAAAGGTATTCTATGCAAATAGAAACCAAAAGAAAGCCAGGGTTACAATATTTACGTAAGTCAAAATAGACTTTGAAACAAAGATTGTAACAAGAGACAAAGAAGGGCAATACATAGTGACAAAGGGACCAATCCAACAAGATGTAACAATTGTAAATATATATATATATACCCAACGTAGGAGCATCTAAACACATAAAGCAAATGTTAACAAACCCAAAGAGAAAAATTGACAGTAGCACAATAATAGTGGGGAACCTTAACACCCCACTTAAATCAACGGACAGATCATCCAGACAGAAAATCAATAAGGAAACACTGGCCTTAAATGACACATTATACCGGATGGATTTCATTTATATGTATAAATATATATTATATATATATTTTTATATATATATATATAAAACATTCCACCCAAAAGCAACAGAATAGGAAAGAGTTTAGGAGGCTGGATCAAGATGGTGGAATAGAAGGATGTGGAGTTCACCTCCTCCCACAAATACATCAAAAATACACCTACATGTGGAACAATTCTCACAGAATAACTGCTGAAAGCTGGCAGAAGATCTTGTAGAACCAAAATTGCAAGAAAGATCACCACATAACCAGGTAGGATGAAAGAAAAAGAAAACGAATTGGGATGGGACCTGTACTCCTGGGAGGGATCTATGAAAGAGAAAAGTTTCTTCACCCTGGGAACCCCCTTCAACAGCTGGGAGATCAGCTGACACAGAAAGGGAACTTCAGAGGCTCAGAGGAGAGCACAGCAGCCAGCTTGTGGCAGGCAGAACAGAGAGAGAGAGACCAGCAGCGGGTCCTGGCCAGCTCCCTGCACACCCCAGCCCAAGACATGCATCTACTGGTGAGTGCAGGGGCGGGCTTCAGAGGATGGACCTGGGAAGAGAACTGGGGTTGGCTGTGTGGAGAAAGGCTGAAGGGGCTGGAGTGTGGTCCAAGCCACAAGCAGGGATGTGCACAGGAAGGAACCTGAGCCCACCGCTGAAGCCCCACTGTTAACACTCACACTTGAAGGGAGGGGTGGAGCCTGTCGTAGCAGCCGCCTTCTGGCGGTGGGTGAGGCTCCACCTCTACAAGCTCCGGGAGCAAGCACAAGCGCTGGGGCTTATCCACACGCGGAGGCAGGGCTAAAATGCAAGCCAAGTCCCAGGGGCCACGTGATTTCTGAAGGGGGGGCTGAAATCTGAGCTGTGTCCCAGGGGCTATGTGATCTGTAGACGTATGTGCTGCTGGTGGCTTTGCAAAGTCAGTGCCTGAAGGATATCTGAGCAGATTACTGGTGCTCCAGTGGGTGGGGCAGGTCCAGCAACAGCAGCTGCAGGCTCTGTGGGCAGTGGAGGTGCGGCTGCGGGCTGGGCTCACTCAGTACCTCCCACGGTGGGTCCAGATGTGCGGCGATGGCAGTCCTGGTGCCTGGCCTCAGCAGGTCTGCACCCTTCAGCAGGATCTGTACTAGTGGCTGTGTGAGCGCAGAGCCGAAACGACACCCAGGCCAGCTGTCTAAATTCCCATGGTTGATGTGGGGCCGAGGGAAGTGCCAAAAACAGTGTACTTGGTGAGCTCACACAACAGGTGACAGGCGACACCACAGAGGGCACGTCCTGGTGAAGAGCTCCTGCAGAGGACTCCTCAGGGGGCTCCTCTCCCAGTGGGAGGCTCCAGTCCTGCCTATCTTATACTTCAGTTCAGAAACAGATCTGGGGACATCTGCTCCAGCAACTGGGGAGCAGACCCTGCCCCCCAACAGGGCTGTGACAAACAAAGAGCAAAGGGGAGGCCCCACTCAACATTCAGTGCAGGCTCTGGCCACCACAGCACCTGTCACATCCCCCTATCAAGGCCAACACACACTGAGGAAAGATGTGGCAGGCATGCACACTAAAACAGCACGTGCACCAAAAATATTAGACTTACAGAGGCTACACAAGGATGCTCCCACAGAAAAGAAATCCCTTCAAGACCACAGTAGATAACTGTTTCTCCTAAATTCATAGAGTCAGAGAAATATAAGTAAAATGAAGAAGCACAGGAACCACTCCCAATTAAAGGATCAAGAGAACTCCCCTGAAAGAACAATGAAATATACCTCTCCAGTCTACTAGACCCCAACTTCAAAAAGGAGTTAATGAAAATACCAAAGGAATTAAGGAAGATTATCAATGGAAATGCAGGTTACTGTAAAAAGGAACTAGAAACTATAAAGAGGAGTCAATTAAAATTAGAAAACTCACTTGCTGAGAGAAAAGCTGAGCTAAAGGCAATAAATAGGCAATAAACTGGATAATGCAGAAGAACAAATAAGTGATCTGGAAGGTAGAATAATGGAAATCACCCAATCAGAACAGCAAACAGAAAGACAAATTTAAAAAAATGAAAGCCATATATGAGACCTATGGGATAATATAAAGCATCTCAATCTATACATAATAGGGATCCCAGAAGGAAAAGAAAGAGAAAAAGGGATTGAAAATGTGTTTGAAGAAATTATGGCTGAAAACTTCCCAAACCTAAAGAAGGAAACAGATATCCAGGTAAAGGAAGAACAGATGGTCCCAAACAACATGAACCCAGAAGAAAAAAATCAATAAAACCAAGAGCTGGTTCTTTGAAACGGTAAACAAAACCTCTGGCCAGGCTCACCAAGAAGAAAAGAAAGAGGACCCAAATAAACAAAATAAGAAATGAAAGAGGAGAAATCACAACCAATATCACAGAAGGACAAAAAAGACTATAAGAGAATACTATGAACAATTACATGCCAATGAATTAGACAATCGAGAAGAAATGGACAAGTTTCTAGAAACACACCAAAACTGAATCAGGAAGAAATAGATAATTTGAACAGACTGATCACTAGAAGTAAAATAGAATTTGTAATTTAAAAGAGACTAGGGACTTCCTAGGTGGCACAGTAGTTAAGAATCCGCCTACCAATGCAGGGGACACAGGTTCAATCTCTGCTCCAGGAAGATCCCATATGCAGTGGAACAACTAAGCCCATGCAGCACAACTATTGAGCCTGCACTCTAGAGCCCATGAGCCACAGCTGTTGAGCCCATGTGCCACAACTACTGAAGCCCACATGCCTAGAGCCCATGCTCCACAAGAGAAGCCGCGCCACAATGAGAAGCCTGTGCATTGCAATGAAGAGTAGCCCCCACTCGCCACAACTAGAGAAAGCCCATGTGCAGCAGCGAAGACCCAACGCAGCCAATAAATAAGTTTAATTAATTAATTAAAGTAATTTTTAAAAAAATTTAAAAGAGACCACAACCCAAAAAACTTCTTGCAAACAAAAGTTCAGGACCAGATAGCTTCACTGTGGAATTCTATCAAACATACAAAGAAGAACTTATATTGATCCTCTCAAACTCTTCCAAAAGAGTGAAGAGGAGGAAACACTTCCAAGTCATTCTATGAAGCCACCATCACTCTGATACCAAAACCAGACAAAGACACTACCGAAAAAGAAAATTACAGACCAATATCTATGATGAATACAGATGCAAAAATTCTCAACAAAACACTGGCAAACCAAATCCAACAACACATAAAAAAGACTATACACCACGATCAACTTGGATTCATCCCAAGGCCACAAGAATGGTTCAACATACACAAATCAATCAATGTGATACACCATATCAACAAAAGACAAAAATCACATTATCATCTCAATAGATGCAGAAAAAGCATTTGATAAAATTCAAGATCCACTTATGATAAAAACTCTTACCCAAGTGGGTACAGTGGAAACATATCTTAAAGTAATAAAAGCTATTTACAACAAAGCCAAAGCCAACATAATACTCAGTGGTGAAAAGTTGAAAGCCTTCCCATCAAAATATGGAACAAGACAAGGATGCCCATTCTCACCACTTCTTTTCAAAATAGTATTGGAAGTCCTGGCTACAGCAATCAGACAAGAAAGAGAAATAAAAAGTATCCAAATTGGAAGAGATGAGGTAAAACTGTCTTTATATGCAAATGACATGATAGTATATATAGAAAACCCTAAAGAATCCACAAAAACTACTAAAACTGATAAGCGAATTCAGCAAGGTAGCAGAATACTAGATTAACATACAGCAACCTGTTGTATTTCTTTACACCAACAATGAAATATCAGAAAGGGAAAGTATGAAAATAATTCCTTTTAAAATTGCATCCAAAGAAAAAAATACTTAGAAGCAACCAAGGAGGTGAAAGACTTATATACTGAGAACTATAAAACATTGATAAAGGAAATTGAAGATGATTCAAAGAAAGGATATCCCATGCTCTTGGATTGGGAGAATTAATATTGTTAAAATAGCCATACTATCCAAAACAACCTACAGATTTAATGCAATCACTACCAAATTACTCATGACATTTTTTACAGAACCAGAACAAATAATCCTAAAATTTATATGGAACCATAAAAGACCCAGAATTGCAAAGTAATCCTGAGGAAAAAGAATAAAGCAGGAGGCATAACCCTTCCAGACTTCAGACAACACTAAAAAGCTACAGTAATCAAAACAGCATTGTATCTGCAAAAAAAAAAAAAAAAAAAAAAAAAAAAAAAAACAGACATATGGATCAATGGAACAGGATAGAGAGCTCAGAAATAAATCCACACACCTGTGGTCAATTCTTGACAAAGGAGGCAAGAATATACAATGGGGGAAAGACAATCTCTTCAGCAAGTGGTGTTGGAAATGCTGGACAGCTGCATGTAAATCAATGAAGCTAGAACACACCCTCAAGCCATACACAAAAATAAACTCAAAATGGCCTAAAGACTTAAATATATGACATGATACCATAGAACTCCTAGAAGAGAACATAGGCAAAACATTCTCTGACATAAATCATACCAATGTTTCCTTAGGTCAGTCTCCCAAGGCAATAGAAATAAAAGCAAAAATAAACAAATAAGACCAAATCAAACTTATAAGCTTTTGCACAACAAAGGAAACCATAAACAAAAAGAAAAGACACTCTATGGACTGAGAGAAAATATTTGCAAAAATTATGACCAACATGGGTTTAATTTCCAAAATATACAAAGAACTCATACAACTCAATAACAACAACAACAATGAGTAAAAAACCCAAACAACCTAATCAACAAATGAGCAGAAGACCTAACCAGACATTTCTCCAAAGAAGACATACAGACTGCCAATAGGCACATAAAAAGATATTCAGCATCGCCAATTATTAAGAAATGCAAATCAAAACTACAATGAAGTACCACCTCACACCAGTCAGACTGGCCATCATTAAGAAGTCTACCAATAACAAATGCTGGAAAGGGTGTGGAGAAAAGGGAACCCTCCTACACTGTTGGTGGGAATGTGAATTGGTACAGCCACTATGGAAAAGAGTATGGATATTCCTAAAAAAACAAAAATAGAGCTGCTATATGATCCAGCAATTCTACTCCTGGGTATATATCTGGAGAAAACTCCAACTTGAAAAGATGCATGCATCTCAATATTCATAGCAGCATTATTTACAATAGCCAAGACATGGAAGCAACCTAACAGTTCATCAATAGATGAATGGGTAAAGAAGATGTAGTACATATATACAATGGAATACTACTCAGCCATAAAAAAGAATGAAATAATGCCATTTGTAGCAACATAAATGGACCCAGAGATTATCATACTATGTGAAGTAAGTCAGAAAGAGAAAGGCAAATGCCATATGATATCACCTATATGTGGAATCTAAAATATGATACAAATGAACTTATTTATGAAATAGAAACAGACTCTCAGACATAGAAAACAAACTTACAGTTACCAAAGGGGAAAGGAGAAGGAGGAGGGATAAATTAGGAGTTTGGGATTAGCAGATACAAACTACTGTATGTAAAATAGATAAACAACAAGGTCCTACTGTATAGTACAGGGAACTATATATATAACTGAATCACTTTGCTGTACACCAGAAACTAACTCAACATTGTAAATCAACTATATTTCAATAAAAAAAAAAGCAACAGAATTCACATTCCTTTCAAGTGCACATGAAACGTTCTCTAGGATAGGTTATGTGCTAGGTCACAAAACTAGTGTCAATAAATTTAAGAAGAATGAAATCATAGTAAGCATCTTTTCCAACCACAACAGTATGAGACTAGAAATCAACTACAAGAAAAAAAACTTCAAAAAAACATAAACACATGGTGCCTAAACAACATGCCACTAAACAACAATTGGGTCACTAAAGAAATCAAAGAGGAAATCAAAAAACACCTGGAGACAAATGAAAATGGAAACACAATGATCCAAAATTTGTGGAATGCAGAAAAAGAAGTTCTAAGGGGTAAGTTAATAGTGATACAAGCCTACTCCAGGAAACAAACCAAAAAAGTCTCAAACAATCTAACTTTACATCTAAAGTAACTAGAAAAAGAAGAAGAAACAAAGTTCAAATTTAACAGAAGCAAAGAAATACTAGACATCAGAACAGAAATAAATGAAATAGAGACTAAAAAGACAATAGAAAAGGTCAATGAAACTAAGAGCTGGTTCTTTGAAAAGATAAACAATATCGATAAACCTTTAGCTAGACTCATGAAGTAAAAGAGGGTCAAAATCAATAAAATCAGATATGAAAAAAAGTTACAACTGACACTGCAGAAATGCAAAGGATCATAAGGGATTATTATGAACAAATATATGACAAAAAAATGATGACCCAGAGGAAATGGAGAAATTCCTAGAAAGGTACAATCTCACAAGGAAGATATAGAAAATATGAGCAGACAAATTACCAGCAATAAATGGAATCAGTAATTAAAAAAGAAAAAACACCCAACAAACAAATGTCCAAGACCAGATGGTTTCACAGGTAAACTCTACCAAACATTTAGAGAAGAATTGACACTATCCTTCTCAGACTATTCCAAAAAACTGAAGTGGAAGGAATGCTTCTGAATGCATTCTACAAGGCCAGATTCACCCTGATACCAAAACCAGACAAAGATACCATACGAGAAAGAAAATTACAGGTCAATATCACTGATGAACATAGATGCAAAAATCCTCAACAGAATATTAGCAAACTGAATTCAACAATACACTGAAAGAATCACACATGAAAATCAAGTGGAATTTTCCCAGGGATGCAAGGATGGTTCAGTATGTGTAACAAACTGAAGGATAATAATCAGATAATCATCTCAGTAGATGCAGGAAAAGCTTTTGACAAAATTCAACATCCATTTTTGATAAAAAAAAAAACTCTCAAGCAAGTGGGTATAGAGGGAACATACCTCAACATGATAAAGGCTGTATATGACAAACCTAGAGTCAACGTCACACTCAATGGTGAAAAGCTGAAATCCTTTCCACTAAAATCAGGAACAAGACAAAGATGCCCACTGTCACCATCGTTATTCAACATAATATTGGAAATTCTAGCCTCAGCAATCAGACAAGAAAAAGAAATGAAAGGAACCCAAATTGGAAAGGAAGAAGTAAAACTATCACTGTTTGCAGATGACATGATAATATGTATAGAAAATCCTAAAGACGCCATCAAAAAACTATTAGAGCCAATAAATAAATTCAGTAAGTTGCAGGATACAAAATTAATATATAGAAATCTATTGTTTTTGTTCCTTTTATTTGTTGAGTGGTATTTCATTGTAGAGTTGTTCCATAATTCATCAGGTGAAGGGCTTTGTAGTATATCATTAAATTTTTTGGTCCACAAGTGCCTGCTTGAGCTTTGCTACAAGAGATTTTGCTAAGGGTCCCTGTTCAGTTACATGTCATAGCTACACTATTTATCTACCATCAGCTAGTGGTCAGCCTGCAGCTACTAGAGGCAGTAGGTCTCCAGGAACTTTAACTTCAATATACTTCTTCTGTTGGATGATTCATCCACCCATTTACTCACCCATTCTTTGTTTTAGTGAATGCCTGCGAGGTGCCAGGCACTGACTTAATCATGTTGAACAGGACAGTCTTGGCTCCTACCTGGACAGAGCGTACACTTTTTAACCCATTAATCCCTTCATGATAGGGGGAGCAGGTTGGAGAAGGAGGGAAGGAGAAACGACAAGAATGCTTTGATGGCAAGTCCGAGGTCTTCAGGACCAGTTACTAGTGAGTCAGCTTTAAATGACACATTAACCCGTAACCGATGGTCTTTCTTTTGGTGACAGGATGGCCCTATTGAAGGGAACCCATCTGCGCTATGTTTCTTTGTCGTTTACAGAGTCCCTTTTCATCCTCACCACAGCTCTGGGAGGCAACACCTCTTATCTCCACTTCCCTGCTCAGGACACTGAGGCTCCGTGAGCTGAGCAGACTCTTAGGCCTGACATCACGATCTGGGAGAAACAGCCAGGAAACTGTTAGGGAGTGTCTCCTACCAGCTCCTTAGAGCCCAGGCCTTCTGATGTTGATGTAAGTTTTTATGAGGTCAATAAAAATCCACCTGCATTCCTTCTTCCTGGCATCTCTCTTGTATCTTTCTGATCTAAAGTTCACGTCTGCTGCGTCAGGTGGCTTCATGTAGACATCATCCCGTTCTGGGGGTTTACACTTGTCCTGGCTGATCAGGAGGACTCTGGCTTATGTAATCTATATACTGTGCCCTTTACCTTTCATTACTTCTCAAACAACTGGAAAATGAGTGCGTACTGCTGGAGTCCTTAAGTCCAAGGGTCTAAAAATACTTTTTAGATCTTTCCTTACTGGCAAATCAAATCCTGAGGTGGAGGCTCAACATTTCCAGGTCAGGAGCACAGGCAGGACAAGCACTCAGGCCAGCCTGTGGGTGGACAGCGGAAGGTCCTCCCATTTTCAGTCCTGAACAGTTCCCAGGGGGCAGTGGGTATGGAAATGCTGTGATGTTTACCGTGTCTGGCTGAGCTTGGCAGGAACAAGAAATGTTCATTGCAGCATTATTTACAATAGCGAAGATATGGAAGCCACTTAAGGGTCCACTTGACATATGAATAGATAAAGAAAATGTGGTATATATACACAGTGGAATATTACTCATCCATAAAAAAGAAATGTTGCCATTTGTGACAACATGGATGGGTCTAGAGGGTATTAGGCTAATTGAAACAAGCCAGACAGAGAAAGACAAATACTATATCATCTCACTTATATGTGGAATCTAAAAAGCAAAGCAATCACAGAAATAAAACAAAATGAAAAGAGATTCATAGATACAGAGAATAAATGGGTGGTTGCCAGAAGGGCAGGGGGTGGGGATGAAGAAAATAGGTAAAGAGGATTAAGAGTTGCAAAACTCCAGTTATGTAATACATGTCACAAGGATATAACATACAGCATAAGGACTATGGTTAATAATATTGCAATAACTTTTTATGAGGACAAATGATTGCTAGACGTATTGTGGTGATCATTTTATAATGTATGTAAGTATCAAATCATTATGAGATATTCCTGAAACTAACGTAATGTTGTGGATCAACTACATTTCACAGAACGTCATGATATTACTACACATGGCAGTTGAGACACTGCTGGGTTATAGCTGTGTGACTGCGGCGCGCAGTGTGTCGAGCAGCAGTGTGACGTGATGAGCGTCACGTCATGTCAGCCGGAATCCGCTGTGATTAAGCGAGCCTGCAATGGTAGCCTGAAAGCGGCTGTAGACCACGTGGAAACAAATGAGGGTGGCTGCGTTCCAATAAGACTTCATTTGTGACACTGAAATTTGGATTCCACATAATTTTCACATTTCATAAAATATGATTTGTTAGATTTTTTTACAGTTTAACAAACACGTAGAGATCACTCTTAGCTCGCGGGTCCTGCACAGCAGGCAGCTGACAATGTCTGGCTTTGGGTTAGAGTTGGCCAGCCCACGCTCGCATGCACACTCAGCCCCACGGAACAAGCCCTCCCTCACCAAGGCAGGCGCTGTCCAAAGGCATTCTTTTTTTTATATATATATAAATTTATTTATTTATGTAATTTATTTATTGGCTGCATTGGGTCTTCGTTGCTGCACACGGGCTTTCTCTAGTTGCTGCGAGTGGAGGCTACTCTTCATTGTTGTGTACGGGCTCCTCATTGTAGTGGCTTCTCTTGTTGTGGAGCACGGGCCCTAGGTGCGTGGGCTTCAATAGTTGCAGCACATGGGCTCAGTAGTTGTGGCTCACAGGTTCCAGAGCACAGGCTCAAAAGTTGTGGCGCACGGGCTTAGTTGCTCGGTGGCATGTGGGATCTTCCCAGGACAGGGCTCGAACCCGTGTCCCCTGCATTGGCAGGCGGACTCTTTACCACTGCGCCACCTAGGAAGTCCTCCAAAAGCATTCTGAAGACAGGCGGGGCGGGGGTGTGCTTACTTTTACCTCCTAGAAGGACCAGAAGACCTGCCCTCGGTGAGGATGGCACCAGCCACCATCCTCCAGAGCTCTTTCCCGGTGCTGAGCTGAAATTACATCCACTGTCTCCTTCAACTCAGTTGTGAGAAGTCAGTTCTATGGGCAAGTTTCTATAGACTGAAAACTTGGATCTTAGAGAAGTAATGTAACAAGGGGATGTGTGGCAGCCCAGGGATTGAATGTCAAGTTTCAAAGGCCATGCTCGACTCACCACACCACACTGTTTTCATTTCATCCAGACACTTGTCCAGGCCTGCCCCACACCCAAGCCCATGCTCTCCAACCAGACCTTCTCAAGAGTCCCTGCTGCCTCTGCCTCCACGCGGGAGCTCTGCCTTACCAGTCACCGCAGCTGGGCTGGCTGGCCTCGCCATCCCCCAAAGATTTCTGTAGCTCACGTGCTCTTATGACACATACTTTTGAGGATAACATGTGCCCTGCAAACCCTAATGAGCTGGCTGCCAAGACCTCGGACCCTTATCCTAAGCCTGCCATGAATCAGCTGTGTCACCTTGGGAAAATTTCCTCTCTCTGATCTTCAGTTTCGTTACACGTAAAATCAGAGTGGAGGCTGAGTGATATGGCCATTTCCTGAGCCTGTTTCCAGTTTTAACTTTCTATGAGTCAGCTGACTCCCCACCATGCTCTATTACCCCCATACACCACATTCCTCTATTAGTGATAGTTAATAGAAAGCGATTACAGTTGATAGGCCCAGAGAGGCATGGACTCTGAATTTTGCTTTAAGGTACATGACACAAGAGTCCTTTAATAAATATAACACCCCTGAAATGCAGACTGGTTGGCACGTACACAAGGAAACTTGTGAATAAGTCAACTGAACAAAGACACCAACTTCAGCCAAACGCACAAACTAAAGAGGGTAGAGAATGGGGCCTTATGGAGTGGGGAGCAGCTGAAACGACAGCCAACTTTCTAAACATCTATGAAGCATACATCATGTGAGTGTTAGCCGCAAGGAGTAGAGGTGGATATAAAACAGAGATAAATGAGACTGAGGTCTCTGCCCTTGGAGAGTTCACAGTCTAGTGGGCGACAATCAAGGTGCTAATAATAGAAACTTGGGATAATAGAAATGTGGAAATAAATGTCAATGAAGTTGGGGGCCTTTGACCTGCCTGCTGCTGTAGAGAAGTAGGCTGAGAAAACGTGCTTTATTTTGATACCTATTAATCAGAGGACAGAGAGTTTCAGGGGATATTAATGGCCTCAAAGTTCCATTATTCCCGAAAGTTAACTGACTTAGTTCTTTGGATACAAGCCTAGTGCTAGGCGGCAAGGGAGCGAGAAGGAGGTATCCTTCCCTCTCTCTCTCTCTCTCTTTTCTTTCTCGTTTTGTATTGTTTCCTTAGCATTAATTCCAGGGAGTAAAATTACTCATTCAAGAGTAAAAATTTTAAGGCTGCTAGAAACTGTTCCCAAATTATCTTCTTAAAGATTTATATTGGGACTTCCCTGGTAATGCAGTGGTTAAGAATCTGCCTGCCAATGCAAGGGACACAGGTTTGATCCCTGGTCCGGGAAGATCCCACATGCCACGGAGCAACTAAGCCCGTATGCCACAACTACTGAGCCTGTGCTCTAGAGCCCGTAAACCACAGCTACTAAGCCCACATGCTGCAACTACTGAAGCCCACACGCCTAGAGACCCTGCTCCGCAACAAGAGAAGCCACCACAACGAGAAGCCCTCGCACCACAATGAAGAGTAGCTCCCACTTGCAGCAACCAGAGAAAGCCCGCGTGCAGCAACAAAGAGCCAACACAGCCAATAAATAAATAGATAATAAATAAAAATTTAAAAAAATGTTTATATTAATTTACTCCCCTGCAGTTTTCTTTTCATCCATCAGCATAAAGTATTTTCATTTTTACAAAGTAGGCTTTTCTTCCTGTCATGCTCTGAGAAAAGATAATTTGGTATTTAAATTCTCATTTCTTTGACCACTAATGAGATTAAACATTCTCCATATTCGTATTTGTTAGGTTATTTGTAGCTGTTCTTCATGATTTTTGTCTATTGTTTCAAGGGGAGGGTTATTCATGTTCTAATGAAAGTGTATGAGCTTTTAAAGTATTTTATGGATTAAAGATATTAACCTTTGGCGGCCTTCATTTTCACCCATCCCTTCCTTCTTCTAAGGCCAGCCCACAGGCATCACTCACAGTAAAGTCCTCCAGCCTGTATCTTCCCATTTGGTGCCACCTGCCAAAACCTGAATTCTGGTTCAACCTGTCGGCCCCCTTCTCTGCTCTAATACCTACTGCTGAGTTCTGCTAGAGTAAAATTATCTCATGTTGGGCTTGCTGCTCCCACAAACTCACTGTTTTCCCTCTCTGTCCAATGCTACTCCATGTCCTAAATCAGCTTCCTCTCGTTTCCCAAACAGCTACTTCAGATATTTTCTCTCTTCCTTGCCTTTCAACACCACCACATACTTAAGTTCTCTTTCAGAAGACCTTGGTCTTTTTTTCCAATTGAAATATAATTGACAGATAACATTGTATCAGTTTTAGGTGTACAACATAATGATTTGACATATATTTATATCATGAAATGACTGCTATGATAAATTTAAACACCCATTACCACACGTAATTACAAAATAATTTTTTTGCAGTGAGAACTTTTAAGATTTACTCTCTTAGCAACTTTTGTCAGAATGCTTCTCTCATTATAATATGATTCTCCCCTAGTTTCACAATTTAGGAGGTTGTCAGGAATATAACAATAAAAAAAGTAACCTAGCAGTATATGAAATCAGCTATGTAAATTGTGAAATCCAAGTCATAGTTCCATAAATTTGTTCACAGTTTGAACTCCGAAATATTTTATGTTTATGTTATGTTTAACAAACATTTATATAACACTTAATACATGTGAAATACTGGTGTAAATGTTTTATAGATATTGACCCATTTAATCCTTAAGACAACTCTAAGAGGTAGATTCTATTCTGATTTTACCTGAAGAAACTGAGGGGCAGAGTAATTAAAAATAACTTGCCCAGGACCTGAAACTAACACAACATTAGTCAACTATACTTCAGTTAAAAAATAATAAGGACATTATTCAAAGCAACATCTTTTTTGATCCACCTCCTAGAGTAATGAAAATAAAAACAAAAATAAGCAAATGGGACCTAATTAAACTTAAAAGTTTTTGCACAGCAAAGGAAACCATGAACGAAAAGAAAAGACAGCCCTCAGAATGGGAGAAAATATTTGCAAATGAAGCAACCAACAAGGGATTAATCTCTAAAATATACAAACAGCTCATGCAGCTCAAGATTAAAAAAACAAACAAACCAATCAAAAAATGGGCGGAGAAAGAGAAAAACAAATGCCGTACGCTAACACATATATACGGAATCTAAAAAAAATGGTACTAATGAACCCAGTGGCAGGGCAAGAATAAAGATGCAGATGTAGAGAATGGACTTCAGGACATGGGGTGGAGGGGGACAAAGGGGAAGCTGGGACGAAGTGAGAGAGTAGCATAGACATATATACACTACCAACTGTAAAATAGCCAGTGAGTAGCAGCTGCATAACACGGGGAGATCAGCTCGATGATGGGTGATGCCTTAGAGGGCCAGGACAGGGAGGGTGGGAGGGAGTCGTGGGAGGGAGGGGGTATGGGGATATATGCATGAATACAGCTGATTCACTTTGGTGTACAGCAGAAACTGGCACAACAGTGTAAAGCAATTATACCCTCAATAAAGAGCTTAAAAAAAATGAGTGGAAGATCTAAACAGACATTCTCCAAAGAAGACATACAGATGGCCAAAAAGACATGAAAAGACGCTCAACGTCACTAACTATTAGAGAAATGCAAATGGAAACTACAATGAGGTATCACCTCACACCAGTCAGAATGGCCGGCATCAAAAAATCTACAAACAATAAATGCTGAAGAGGGTGTGGAGAAAAGGGATCCTCCCATACTGTTGGTGGGGATGTAAATTGGTACAGTCACTATGGAGAACAGTATGGAGGTTCCTTAAAAAACTAAAAACAGAACTACCATATGACCCAGCAATCCCACTCCTGGGCATCTATCCAGAGAAAAACATGGTTCGAAAGGATACATACACCCAATATTCACTGCAGCGCTGTTTACAATAGCCAGGACATTTAAGCAACCTAAATGCCCATCAACAAAGGAATGGATAAAGAAGATGTGATACATATGTACAATGGAATACTGCTCAGCCATAATAAAGAACAAAACAATGCCATTTGCAGCAACATGGATGGAAACTAGAGGTTGTCATACTGAGTAAAGTTAAGTCAGACAGAGAAAGACAAATATCATATGATATCGCTTCTATGTGGAATCTTTAAAAAAGGGTACAAATGAATTTATCTACAAGACAGAAATAGAGTTACAGATGTAGAAAATAAACTTATGGTTACCAGGGGGTAAAGTGGGGGGAGGGATAAATTGGAAGATTGGGATTGACATATGCACATTATTATATATAAAATAGATAACTAATAAGGACCTACTGTACAGCACAGGGAACTCTACTCAATACTCTGTTATGACCTATATGGGAAAAGAATCTAAAAAAGAGTGGATATATGTATATGTATAATGGATTCACTTTGCTGCACACCTGAAACTAACACAATTTTGTAAATCAACTCTACGCCAATAAAAATCTTTAAAAATGATCATAACAATGTGCCCAGGGTCACAGAGCTAGTAAGCGAGGATGTGACCCTGGGAAGTCTGCATGAGTGGCCAGGGTCATCTCCCCTGTCCCACCATCTTGTCAACCTCTACCCTCCCCCCGCCACGTCTGCAAGGATGACTGGAGAGAAGGCTGAAGAGGTGAGCAGGGACCTCCTTCTCCTCATACAGTTTTCAAGCTCTCTTGGGAGGTTGGTTACGGCTCACCCAGAGCAGAGGAACCTGTGTCCCCAGTCACTGGTGTCTCTCTGTGCCTGGAGCCCACGCTGCCTTCATACAGACCCTTCTCCCCAGCCTCACCCGCCTCGTCTCTCCTGCTTAGCTCTGCTCACATCTGTCCCTGCACAGCCCTCACCTAAATCCAGTTCCTCCCCGCTCCAAGCTCCTTGCCACTCTCAAGATGACTCTCTCATGCAAGAAGGATGAAATAACTGGGTTGAAAGTAGGGAGGAACTTTCTAGCAATTGGAGTTATTGAGATATGCAGGGGGCTTCCTCAAAGCAAACGAGCTCCCTGTTCCTGGGACATCTACTCAGATGAGACAAATTGAACCACTTTTTAGAGTAGTTGGAATAAACAATGGCTAAAATGGTTTCTAAACCTGAGATTCTGGGATTCCATATTATATGTTTTCTAGCATTGTTTTAATTTGTATTTAGTATTTTTTAAAGCAAAAAGTCTTCTCTCTGGGCTTCCTAGGTGGCGCAGTGGTTAAGAATCCGCCTGCCAATGCAGAGGTCACAGGTTCGATCCTAGCTCCAGGAAGATCCCACACGCCGCGGAGCAACTAAGCCCGTGTGCCAAAAAAAAAAAAAAAAAAAAAAAGTCTTCTCTCTGATGTCCTGGAATACCTCTCTCCTCCAGCTGTATTAGTTCTACCTTTAGTACTGACGCTTATCACAAAGAAGGATGCTGCTGGGACACATCAGCCTCACTTGAAGAGGTGTCCCTACGTCGTCCTTCTCCATAACCACCCTCTTCAAAAACCCTGAATACCCTACTTCCTCTCAGGCTAAGGTCCATTTCTGGCATATTATTTTTCTTATCATGTGCAGGTCAATACCAGCTGCTGATAATTCTGCCTTGGTCACCACATGCCATTGATTTCTGGGAAGCTTAATCATAGCACTTCCTCATTCAAGGGCTTCCTTCACGCCCAGAGTTTCAACTGAGATGGGTCCTGACGGCAGAGTGAAGGCACACAAAGACAGGAGTTACACAGGTCAAGGCTTAATTCTGGGTGTCTGGCAAATTGCTCAGCCTCCTGGAGGCTCCGTTTCCTTATCTGTGACAGGGAGACAAGAACCTTTTCCCAGGGACAATAAATTACAGCTACAGTTTGTTTTCACTGAAACCATATTTTAATTTTAGAATGACATATTTTTCTATTATAATACTATATCTTTAGTAATATATTACAAAGCACATTTTAAAATAAAATAAGGAGGGGAAAAACCCATAGTCCTTCTACCCTAATATTATTGATATTTTGGCATAATATTTATTTTCAAGCTTTTATGCTACCTATTTTTCCTCATTTTTTAAATTATAAAATACTTATTTTAAAAATTCCAAGAATATATAAATATAAAAAGTGAAAGTGCTCTAATTTCTTCACTCCTTAATCTTGATATCAAGGGGTTTATTTTAAAAATCATATAAATTATTTTTTTCCTTTTACTTCATAATATTTATAATAAATGTTTAAAATAGGTATATAATATTCTATTAAGTGGAAAATAAACTTTTTTCAATTTAGTTGGACAATTCTGGATATTTAGGTTGTTTCCAGTTGTTCATTCTTACAAATCCATGATGAACGTCTGTTTGCCCACAACTCTTTCCACATGTTGAATTATTCCCTCAGAGAAGATTCCCCCCAAAGTGGAATGACTGGGTCAGTGGAAACCAACATTTTTATGGCTCTTAATAAGTCTTGGCAGATTTCCAAGGGTTTTGTTAATTCACTCACCCACCCATGATCTCTTATGAGAAGGGCTCATCCATCGTGCTCTCACCAGCACTGGGCTTTAGTAATTTAATAGGTGAGAAGAGTCTGCCTCGACTCGTTAACAGTCACTAGAGAGGCAGCTTGGTGAGCGGAAAGACCCCAATCTTGGAGCCTGACAGTTGTCAAAGTATCAGCTTCAGCTCTGCCAGTTGATATTGGTCAACAAGATACCCAACCCATCTGAACCTCGAGTTCCCTCATTTACAACACGGGGATTATGGTATCTAACCCGACTATGGTGGTGAGAATGAAACAAAAATGCATGCAAGATGCTTGGCGCCCAGGCAGGGGTAGCCTCCCTTCCTCTCCAGCTAAGGAGCATTAGTATTTTTCATACCATGTGTCTTCTTGCACTTTCTCCTTTGTCAATCATCTGTGTATGTCCTTTGCCCATGTATCTCTTGGGTTCTTAGTGGTTTCTTTCTTTTTGAAATTTGTATGAATTTTGGAACATCAAGATATATTATACAAGGAGCTCATGCAGCTCTATACCAAAAAAGCAAATAACCCAATCCACAAATGGGCGGAAGACCTAAACAGACATTTCTCCAAAGAAGACATGCAGATGGCCAACAAACACGTGAAAAGATGCTCAACATCACTCATCATTAGAGAAATGCAAGTCAAAGCCACGATGAGGTATCACCTCACACCAGTCAGAATGGCCATCATCAAAACATCTAGAAACAATAAATGCTGGAGAGGGTGTGGAGAAAAGGGAACTCTCCTGCACTGTTGGTGGGAATGTAAGCTGGTACAACCACTATGGAAAACAGTTTGGAGGTTCCTTAAAAAACTAAAAATAGAACTACCATATGATCCAGTCATCCCACTCCTGGGCATATACCCAGAGAAAACCATAATCCAAAAAGGAACATGTACCGTAATGTTTATTGCAGCACTATTTACAATAGCCAGGACATGGAAGCAACCTAAATGCCCATCAGCAGATGAAAGGATAAAGAAGATGTGGCACATATATACAATGGAATATTACTCAGCCATAAAAAGGAATGAGATGGAGCTATATGTAATGAGGTGGATAGACCTAGAGACTGTCATACAGAGTGAAGTAAGCCAGAAAGAGAAAAACAAATACTGTATGCTAACTCATATATACGGAACCTAAAAAAAAAAATGGTACTGATGAACCCAGTGACAGGACAAGAATAAGGATGCAGATGCAGAGAATGGACTGGAGGACACGGGGGTGGGGGGGTGGGGGCGAAGGGGAAGCTGGGACGAAGTGAGAGAGTAGCATAGACATATATACACTACCAAATGTAAAATAGATAGCTAGTGGGAAGTTGCTGTATAACAAAGGGAGATCAACTTGATGACGGGTGATGCCTTAGAGGACCGGGATGGGGAGGGTGGCAGGGAGTCATGGGAGGGAGGGGATATGTGTATAAATACAGGTGATTCACTTTGGTGTACCTCAAAAGCTGGTACAAGAGTGTAAAGCAATTCTATTCCAATAAAGAGCTTTAAAAAAAAGATATATTAACTCTCCTGTCATATATGCTGTGATTTCTTACTGTTTGATCTTTAATATTTTTCTGTATATACGGTTTACATTTTTTATAAAAACTCTATCCCTTTTTCAGCTAAGAATTGCGAGGTCTCTGATAATACGGTTTACTTTGGATAGGGGCCACTTCTCTGAGGTTTTAGAATTTTATAGCAGTCCCTTGGTATCTGTGGGGAGTTGGTTTGAGAACCCTACACCCCACAGATACTGAAATCTGAGAATGCTCAAGTTCCTTATATAAAATAATGTAGTATTTTCATGTAACCTCGAAGCATCCTCCCATATGCTTTTTTAAAATTTATTTATTTATTTATTTATGGCTGCATTGGGTTTCTGTTGCTGCGTGTGGGCTTCCTCTAGTTGCGGCGAGCTGGGGTTACGCTTCTTTGCGGTACATGGGCTTCTCACTGCCATGGCTTCTCTTGTTACGGAGCACGGGCTCTAGGCACATGGGCTTTAGTAGTTGCAGCATGCAGGCTCCACAGTTGTGGCACATGAGCTCTAGAGCGCAGGCTCAGTAATTGTGGGGCACAGGCTTAAGTTGCTCCGCAGCATGTGGGATCTTCCTGGACCAGGGCTCGAACTCCTGTCTCCTGCACCAGCAGGCAGATTCTTAACCACTGTGCTATCAGGGAAGTCCATCCTCCCACATACTTTAAAAAAAATTTGAGGGTGGCCTGCGCTGTGTGGCTTGCAGTCTCAGTTCCCCAACCAGGGAATGAACCCAGGCCCGTGTCAGTGAAAGCACCGAGTCCTAACCACTGGACCTCCAGGGAGCTCCCCGCCCCAACATACTTTAAGTCAACTCTAGATTACTTATGATACCTAATGCAATGTAAACGCCACGAGAACAGCTGTAAATACTACGTGTGTGTGTGTGTGTGTGTGTGTGTGTGTGTGTGTGTGTGTGTATGGTTCTCAGTGAGCAGCATAAAATTTGGAATTTTATGGAATTAAAAAAAATTCGATCCATGGTTGGTCGGTTGAAATGAATGTGGATATGAAGGGCCTACTGTACGTAATTATATTTCAATGAACTAGCAGAACCAATATACCGCATGAGTGAATGAGTAAGGAACCAATATGCCGTACTTCTCAGTGCTCTTGGAATCATCTTGGTCTCTGGCTCACCCAGCTTCGTAAGGGATACTTAGGAGGTGTGGTCGACAGCGTCTGCCCTGCTTGAGACGGCTCAGCACCTTGGACCACCCTTCCTGTACTTGGGGATCTCGCCTAGCACGAGTCCTGCCACGCCAAGGTAGAGACCACGACCTCGCTTTCACAGCCTCTCGTCTGTGGGGCGCAGCCCTGCGACTTGGCACCGTGACCGAGAGGCACCCGCACACGGCTTGCATTTAGAGGAGGAAATAAAAGGTGGCAGCACCAGATGGACTCTGCTTTTCTGGCTTTCAGAGGCAGAAACCTGAGGTGCCGGTGTCGTGCCTGGGGCAGTGGTGTAAGCTGCGGGGTCCGGGTGGAGCCGTGGTGGCAGCGCGGCTGTCTGTGCCGGCGTGCTCACTGCCACAGGGCGGTCTGGCCCTCGTTCTCCTCTGGGAATCTCCCATGTCCCTCCTAGAGATTCGGTGAGACACCTGATGTGCAACCAAGACTCCCAACTAACCCAGGAGATTTCTACACGCAGGATTTAAGGCTTTCCTCTCCCCCAGGAAAGCAATAACAGCACCTGGCACCTACTGAGTGCCCACAATATGCCAGGACCTGTGTCAGGGTACCAGTATCTGTATATCTGTGTCCACACATATACACACATACATATACACACACACACACACACACACACACGTTCTTTTGAAATTCTGAAAGTTACATATTATTGTCCTCATTTAAAAAAATTAATAATTTTATTGTTCTTATTAAAATGACTTGTTTAAGATAAATTCAAGCAACATGGAAAAGCATAAAGAAGAAAGGAAAAGTACCCACAATCCAGTAACCAGCCCTAACGTTTAGAGGACACCATGTGAGACAGCTCTCTCTGTGCAGGTAGACTGATAGTAGGGGAGAGAGAATAGATGGGAGATAAATGAGTAGGTATAATTTTACAAGCAGGAGATCGTAACATAGGAACTATTTTTTAATTGAAACAAGATAGTTTTTTTTTTAAGCTCTTTATTGGGATAGAATTGTTTTACACTCTTGTACCAGCTTTTGAGGCACACCAAAGTGAATCAGCTGTATTTATACATATATCCCCATATCCCCTCCCTCCCAAGACTCCCTCCCACCCTCCCTGTCCTGGCCCTCTAAGGCATCACCCATCATCGAGTTGATCTCCCTTTGTAGTACAGCAACTTCCCACTAGCTATCTATTTTACATTTGGTAGTGTATATATGTCAGCGCTACTCTCTCACTTCGTCCCAGCTTCCCCTTTGCCCCCCACCCCACCCTGTGTCCTCAAGCCCATTCTCTACATTTGCATCTTTATTCTTGCCCTAGAAAAGTCTGCTGAAGCAAAAATGAAATGATTGCTAAATTTAAAAAAGTCTTTACTATAAAAGACATTAGTTCCAAGGATACTCCTCCAAGATCAAGAAAAAAAATATTGTGAAAACCCATAATAAGATCTGCTATTTTTAAAAACTTATTATTTAACATTTAACAGTATGGATTGATCTAATAACTGTGAAAAATAAGGGAAATAGCATCTCATTCTCCTATACCTCCTGTTTTTGTTACTTATTTTTACTTTGTCAGGGTTCTGTACCATTATGTTCTATTTCCAAATCTTTTTTTTAAGATTTATTTTATTATTTATTTTTGGCTGCATTGGGTCTTCATTGCTGTGTGTGGGCTTTCTCTAGTTGCAGTGAGCAGGGGCTACTCTTCATTGTGGTGCACGGGCTCCTCATTGCGGCGGCTTCTCTTGTTGCAGAGCACGGGCTCTAGGCACATGGGCTTCGGTAGTTGCAGCACGTGGGCTCAAGAGATGTGGCTCACGGGCTCTAGAGCACAGGCTCAGTAGTTGTGGCGCATGGGCTTAGTTGCTCTGCGGCATGTGCGATCTTCCTAGAGCAGGGATCGAACCCATGTCCCCTGCACTGGCAGGCGGATTCTTAACCACTGCGCCACCTAGGAAGTCCCTCTCTTTCCAAATCTTAATTCTTTCATTTTCTTAATTCCATACCTTAATTCTCTACCTAACCGGATCCCTCATAGCTTCTCCATTCCCATATTCAGTGTTTGGGGGTTCTTCTCTTGGCTGGCAGGACTTCACTATGGAGTGGTTTTTCTTGGGTACTGCATTCCCTGAAATCTTTTCTTTTGGATGATCTCTGCCCATTGTTTTCATGATTCAGAGGATAACCTTACAGGTACTGCTTCATGCCCTCACACTTTGCATGTTGCTATGAAGAAGTATGAGACCAGCCAGATGCAACCTTCTCAAAGAGAACTTCCTTTTTATACCTGACACTAACCTGGTCTTAAAACTGAAAAAACCCCAATGACTGCGAAGACCTAGGAATGACAAAGCTTTGTCAAGACCTTATCTTAGTGATAAGTTCATTGGAGCCCAGGACTTGTATCTAGATCTGTCTCTAAAATCTGCACTTTTCTATCCTACTGCATGATGATGCTTCTGTCTTACAAAGTACAACTAGTGACATTGGCAAATGTTGGGAAAAGTAACAGGCTTCAGCCTCACTGAGCCTCAGTTTCCTCTTTGCTAAATTCAGGGCTGGACCATGTCAGTGGTTCCTAGATTTAAAGGTTTTAAAAAACTAGTGATGTGTCCCAAACAAGTGATGTGGAGGGAATTGAGAGAGGTACTTGCTGACAAAGCATGGGTACTAAAAAATAAAGAAAACTGCCGTCTGCTTTTACCATTTTTTCATAAAATAAGGGACATTTTTATAACTGAAAAAAGTAGAAAAGACATTATCTCACACATGAGATTGTACTCAAATTGACTAGATTTAGCTTTTGGGAAAACTCCCTACTTATTCCATGCAGTTGGCCTCCGCCCAGGGATGGCTTCTTCCTGGACCAGCACCCCCCCACCCCACAGGCAGGCTTTGTAAACCACTGCTTAGAGACCTCACTGAAAAGCTTTGCAGGCCTCGTAGTCTATGATATGATGAGTAACAGTGACACCTGTCCTTACTTTCCCAGGTAGGATGACTATATCCCAGTCCCTTGGTCTTTAGAAAGGAATTAGCCTCAACATGAAATGGGGACCAGCTGGTAAGGAAGTGAGGGACAAGACAGTGCACGGTGACAGTGATGGGTGTGGAGAGACAGGAAAGATGGACCTTGATCTTCAATTAATATAGCTACCACTGAGCTAAATATAGATCAAGTTCTACGTGGATTATAAAATTATACCATATTTCCCCAACAACTTTTGTCTTCTTAATGGTACTAGTATCACTATGATCATGCCTTACAATAAAATTTGACAACTACTGTGAAGTAAGCAGGAAGGAAGGGCAGAGGAATAACTATTATAGTTTTATATGAACAACAAGACAGCTGCTTCAAGCACGCCTACCACAGAGCCTTACACACGTATGTTCAATGCCTGCTCCATCCATGCTCAGAGCTAAATGATGTACCCATCGCTGAGATACACTTCAGTGACACCCTATCATTTAATCTCTCAACATACCTCTGAATTAGGACTCATCACTGTTGCTATTTTATAGAGGAGTAAACTCAGGATCAGTTTGGTTAAGAAATCTATCAAGGGCACACAGCTAATAAGCAGCAGAGATGAGTTTCAAATCTGGGTTATTCTGGTTCAAAAGCTTATTCATATCACAAAGTCTCACATAACAGGCTTGGAAAACATCAGCCACTCAATAAGTGGTTTTGATTTGAATTCTTATACAACAAACCTAAAACAACTTAGTTGAAGAATTTTAATGATATAAATGTTCCATGGTGTTGAGCTAGCAGGCAAGCAATTCCCATGAAGGATAGTAACCAGTGTCACTTTTTCTTCTCGCTCATGTCTCAGCCCAGTCAGCAACGGGCTGTGTTCCTTTCAGTCACTCAGGGTCCCAGGCCAACAGGGCCTCCACCTCGACACACAGGCCGTGACTGCTGAGGCGGGAGACATGAACCCAC
Organism: Hippopotamus amphibius kiboko; assembly: GCF_030028045.1. NCBI lineage: Eukaryota > Metazoa > Chordata > Mammalia > Artiodactyla > Hippopotamidae > Hippopotamus > Hippopotamus amphibius. The sequence continues at coordinate 171,863,939 of NC_080191.1, read as the reverse complement.
ACGCAGCTCTCAAAGCACCTTCCCAGAAGTGACACATTCCACCTCCCTTCACATTTCTTTGGCCAGAGCAAGTCACGTGGCCATATTTCAAACGGGGCAGGGAAGTGCAGCTACCGTGTGCCTAGAAGAAAGAAAGCTGGAAATACTTGGTGAAGAGCAGAAAGCCCCATCCCGACCTCCCGGGAACCACTCACCTGTTTTCTGCCCCAATGATCTTGCCTTTTCCAGAATGAAATATAAATGGAATCATACAATGTGTGGCCTTTTACGGCTGGATCTTTTCACTCAGCACAATGTTTCTGAGACCCATCCATGTTGCTTCCTGTTGAGGTAGTTTGCTCCTCCTATTTGTTGAGTGGTATTTCATTGTAGAGTTGTTCCATAATTCATCAGGTGAAGGGCTCTATAGTGCATCTTTAGTGTTTACTCCTCAAGTGCCTGCTTGAGCTTTGCTACAAGAGATTTTGCTAAGGGTCCCTGTTCAGTTACATGTCACAGCTACACTATTTATCTACCATCAGCTAGTGGTCAGCCTGCAGCTACTAGAGGCAGTAGGTCTCCAGGAACTTTAACTTCAATATACTTCTTCTGTTGGATGATTCATCCACCCATTTACTCATCCATTCTTTGTTTTAGTGAATGCCTGCGAGGTGCCAGGCACTGACCTAATCATGTTGAACAGGACAGTCTTGGCTCCTACCTGGACAGAGCGTACACTTTTTAACCCATTAATCCCTTCATGATAGGGGGAGCAGGTTGGAGAAGGAGGGAAGGAGAAACGACAAGAACGCTTTGATGGCAAGCCTGAGGTCTTCAGGACCAGTTACTAGTGAGTCAGCTTTAAATGACACATTAACCCTGTAACCGATGGTCTTTCTTTTGGTGACAGGATGGCCCTATTGAAGGGAACCCATCTGCGCTATGTTTCTTTGTCGTTTAGAGTCCCTTTTCATCCTCACCACAGCTCTGGGAGGCAACACCTCTTATCTCCACTTCCCTGCTCAGGACACTGAGGCTCCGTGAGCTGAGCAGACTCTTAGGCCTGACATCACCATCTGGGAGAAACAGCCAGGAAACTGTTAGGGAGTGTCTCCTACCAGCTCCTTAGAGCCCAGGCCTTCTGATGCTGATGTAAGTTTTTATGAGGTCAATAAAAATCCACCTGCATTCCTTCTTCCTGGCATCTCTCTTGTATCTTTCTGATCTGAAGTTCATGTTTGCTGCGTCAGGTGACTTCATGTAGACATCATCCCGTTCTGGGGGTTTACACTTGTCCTGGCTGATCAGGAGGACTCTGGCTTATGTAATCTATATACTGTGCCCTTTACCTTTCATTACTTCTCAAACAACTGGAAAATGAGTGTGTACTGCTGGAGTCCTTAAGTCCAAGGGTCTAAAAATACTTTTTAGATCTTTCCTTACTGGCAAATCAAATCCTGAGGTGGAGGCTCAACATTTCCAGGTCAGGAGCACAGGCAGGACAAGCACTCAGGCCAGCCTGTGGGTGGACAGCGGAAGGTCCTCCCATTTTCAGTCCTAAACAGTTCCCAGGGGGCAGTGGGTATGGAAATGCTGTGATGTTTACCGTGTCTGGCTGAGCCAGGCAGGAACTTGAACAGGGTCAGGGTCCGTACTGGCTTCTGTAAGGTCTCAGCCGGGGATTAAATGGTGGGAGGGGAAGCGGCACCCGAGGGAGCCGGTCAGGAGCGGAACGTGCTGCTGCTGCTTTCCATTCAGAGCTGTCTGACGGGCCGCAACCCCGCTCTACCCTGCCAAAAGGCCACCTTCATGCCCCAAGCTGCCATTATCGGCCTCTCCTAGAGCCCAGGTTACTGTCATAAAGCGTCTGAGAGGTTCGTCCACCCCTGCCGTGACAGGCATTCAAATAAGCAATTAATTAATGAACAAATATCCGCCAAGCAGCCACATTCATTGGCCACGTAGGTGTAAGGCCCACGGCCCGCCAACCTCAAACTCCCAGGTTCTCTCCACCATAGAGCACAGGTATGCTTGCTTTCTCTTCTCCCCTGAGACATGAAGGGTGGGCACACAGTGGTGGTGGGAGGCATTCAGGAGGAAATTTTCCGTGTCTGAAAATTGGTTACCGGCTCTCTCCGATCCACACAAAGACAAGTAAACAAAAGCAGGTATTATGCCCCGTCAGGCTTTCATCATTTAGGCCGATCTGTCTGCCCATCCACCCATCACCAAAAGCCTATTTCCTCCCTTGTTCTAGGTACGGAAGATCCAGAACTGGCCCCGCCCCTAAACGTGCTGTGTAAGAGCTCACGGGGCAGCTCCGCTGCTAAAGTGGCGCCTCACGACGACGAACCGGTCGCGCTCCGCTGTGGTTTATCACGAGAAAACACAGCGAAAATGATATTGATTTTATTGCATCATTTTACTGACTAGAACGCCAGACTTACAGTGGGTATAAGTATAAAAATAATCAAATTCTTACAAATAATACTTTGCTGCTACAGTACTGAATAATTAGTGGAGGTTGCAATTATAACACAACTTTAAATAACATTCTCATAATGGATTTAACACAATCAACCAGGGGCTAAGGTTTAAAGTTATGCAAAGAGAAATCTGGGACAATGTGAAAACTCAAAAAGTTCATCTTCCAGCTACATGTTTCATTTAACAAGAAACCCAGCAACACAAACATTAACAAAACTCACAGCAACCTATGACGAGAGATCTTTTAAGAAACAGGCAAGGTAATACAGAAACCTGGCTTAGTTTCCCAGGTGGACTGGTTCCATCCCACCCCTGTCTAGTCCCATCCTTCTTACCCAAGAACTCTGCACCTGAAGTACATTATTAGGTATCCAAGAAAAAAAAAAAAAAAAGATAAAGCCAGAATCTAATATGTAAATCCTTTTAAACATCCTCTTTAAAATGCCAAGAGGACAGAGTCAGTCTAAGATATGTCTCTTTTTAGACCTCAATTGTCCCCTTTGGTTTTACAGGATTTTCTGGGAGCACTTTATACCAAATAGAATGAATTATAACACTCTTGAAAAGATACTTTAGCACAAAAAATTAACTGACCTTTAATACTTTAATCCTTCTAGTAGTTTAACCAGGTTTCTTCTTTGGGGAACCAAGGAAAGAAAAAGAAAAAAGAGTACATACTTAACAGCCAACTCTACAAAGCTGTATCTGTTTCCAAAAACACACATGAGAACCTCAGAATGCTGCTTTGTCAGGAAGAAGGAAATGAAATGTCCCTTCTAATCCCCACAAGAGTTTTCACACAGAGAAAGCATCTCTGATATTGAGTGGTTTTCAATCAGATTCAAAGTACTGAGATACTGAACTTTGCATTCTTCCTCCCTCCAAAGAAGTGCTCTAGTTTTGAAATCAGTGTATCTTAGAATCATGGGTCAAAACCCTACTTTGGGGTGTTAGGCCAAACTAAGCCAGAAGCAGATGGCCTGAACGTTCTCGCTTCTGCAAGCGGTATTCACAGAGTTACAGGCACCCACCTGGGCGCCCCACCAGTGGGCAAGATGACTTAATGAAGGTTGCAAAAAAGCCACATGTAAGGAGTGACCCTGAAGTGTCTGCTCTGGGAACTTTCACATCTGAATGAATATCATCTGTCAAAGACATTTTGGTGGGCAGCCACCCAGCCTCACCTTGCAAAGATGCTGCCCTCACATTTGGGCCAACGTTAAGAATGATCCCTTCAAGAACGTAACAGTTACACCTTAGTTTTTGACCTCAAATGCTATCAGCCAGCTTGATTACACTATCCACTCAGCAATTTTAGCTCTAAATGACTTAGCTGCTTCTGAAAACAAACTTTTGTCAAAGGAGGAAGATTGGTCAGCATTTAAGACATTCAACTGAATATGTTCCAGACTCAGATCATGTTCACAAAAATATGCTTCCAACAGGTGGGAAACACAGCCGCACCATGGGAACAGGGCAAGGCAGCCCTCAGGTGGATGTCTGAGTCTGGCTGTGTCTGTCAAAAGCCCAGGCCATCACCATACACCTCCTTCATCCAAGCCACGTACCAATGTGCTTCTCGCTAATAAGCACGAGACAGCCTCTGTTATCTTAACAACGGCCACAAGCATCCAAGAAATACATGTAGCAACAGACCTGAAAGGGCTTTTTCAACATTTTGTTTCTGCACTTCATGGGATTACTTTAGCTACTGCTTAATATTAAAGTTCTTTTTAAAAACAACAACAACAACAACTTTTATTGTAAGCCCACTCTCTCAAGCTGTCTTTGACACTGGATGGTGAAGCACCTGTCAGGGAGTTGAGGCAAGAGGTACAGCGGGAAGACTGAGCCAGGCAGAAGGGTTTGAGTCCTGGCTCTCCAAGGCAAGGTACTTATCCCCTCTGCAGGGTCCCATGTCAGAGAAATGGGCTCTCTCACACCCACCTCACAAGGGTGTGGTGAGGCCACGTGCCCCGCACAGAGCCTGGGTGTGATGGGAACACGTGAGATGCTTGTTGGAACTATTTAGGCTAAATTGTCTCTAGTGCCCTGCGCTGGCTCATGGGGCAAAGAGGAAAAAACACCAGAAATAAGACCCTCTGGAGCTTCAACAAAACCTGCCCATGCTGGGAGGCCCCAGTGAGCACCACCTGCTCTGGGAGTCACCTTGCTCTGGCACCTGCGGGACACGGGGTTCCACGTGGCCCCACGCTCCCCTTCAGAGGGCTGAGCGTCTCATGGGCCGCTCCCTCCCCATGCCCGGCTGCGGGGGCTCCATGCAGGACGGAGGCACTTCTGCGCACAGGACTTGCACGCTCCACCTGTGTCGAAGGGAGCCGCGGGCTTCCGCTCACCAGGGGCGCGTGCAGCCTGGGCCCCATTCCTGCGCCTGCTGCCCCGCCAGCTGATTCTCGGCTCAGGAAGGACCCTTCTGAAGGCATCTGAACACTAAGCAGGCGTGAAGCCGGCCTCTCCCTGCCTTACCCAGGTGGGCAGCCGGCACTGGCACTCCCCTCACCCCCAACCCTGCAAGCCTCCTAGAAACTGCAGATGCCATGTGAACTCAATCTTGCAGGGTGCTTCCCTTTTTCACAGTGAAAGAAAAACAACACTCAACCTACTTCACATGCACAAAACCCACTCCCAGGAAAGCATTCTTGGAACTCACAGCACGCTCCTTTCTGGACGTTGAGATCCTGCTCTAGGATGCTCTGGGGACAGAACACTTCACTTTGTGCGGCGTCCAGCTTCTGGTTCCGGCACAGGAGATGGTCTGTCGGCTGGAGGCGGCAGGCGTGTGTGCTGGGGACTGACCCCACTGTGGGTCTTGGCCCTGGGGGCGAGCAAGGCTCTGTGGCAGGAGCCCGGAAGCAGCCACCTCCCTGGGCACCCAGCCTGCTGGCTCAGGTGAGCTGAGGGCAGGAGCTCGAGCCCTGCAATCAGGGGCGAGGCCACGAGGCACAGACGGCTGTTTGGCTGCATGGAGAGGCAAGACCCAAGATCTCTAAAAGGGGATGCTCTGAAATTTTAAGTTGGCACCCCCTGACGACACAGAATTCTTTTTGTAACTATCTCACACGATGAATGCAATTTAACTACAAAGTGGTATCCCAACGGACTAGAATTCCTGCTGCAACAGGGAAATGGTGACTCGTGGAAACCACGGGACTCGTGAGTTTGCCCTTAAAACTGTTAGCATGAGAAATCCATAAGAATAACGATCAGATCCGTCCTGGAGAGATCAGAGAACCTGGGAGGAGCGCCCGCGCCGGACAGGACTGTCTCGGAAGGGCGCACCCGGCCCAGAGGAGCGGGCGCCCCTGAGCGCCCAGCCTCAGGGCGGGAGCGAGGCTCTCACGCCTGTGCTCTCCGCACGTCGCCCCGACGCGGGACGTCCACAGCGGGTGAGCGTGCCCGCCGTCCCCCAGGCCCGAGGCGAAGGCACGGCGCGCGGCCGCCCGCCCCCGTGCGGCCCCCAGGCCGCAGCCGCCCCACGCGCGGCGCCCTGACTGGCCGGAGGCCGTCCAGCCCCCCGGCGCGGGCCGGAATTACAGCCGCGTTTCTGGAGGGAACGCCGGAGTCGTACAAGGGATCACACATGACCGCGTGAGAGAAAATAAGTTACTTCTTCACTGAATAAATAGCTTGGAGTGGCTGGCTGGACCCCTCGGCCGACACCGAGCCTGCGGACGAGCCCGGGGCTGAGACCACACCGGCCGCCCGGCGGGCACGCGGCGCGCGGGCGGCTCCGGCCCGGCTTCCGGCCGCTCCCCGGAAGCGCGCCGGCCCCCCCGAGCCCAGCCCGCGCCGCCCGCGTCCCCGCCCGCGTCTCCCTCAGCGCTGGGGCCCGGCCCGGCCGGCGGCCCTCCGCCCTCGGCCCCACACGCCGCGGCCTCAGGGACGCGCCCCCCACAGGGCCCTCGCCCAGCCCCGCCGGGCCTCGCGCCGGGGCCTCGCGCGGGCAGCTGGACGCCTCTGCCGGGAGCCAGACGGAGGCTGCTCTGCCCCGATCCAGACGCGGATGGAAGTGCGCGCTGTGAGCGCCAAGGGAGAAACTCATCCCAGGTGCATGTGTCACCCGGGCTGAAGAAGACCGGCGAGCCGCGTGCTCAGACGCCGCCGCTCCTGGTCCGGGGGCCCGTGTGGCGACGGCAGCACGAGACGACGGGGCAGCGTGTGGCGGCGCCGCGCGCCCCCGGACACCCGCGGCGTGTCCCCCGCCTGCGGCTCGGCACGCGGCTGCGGCGCAGGAGACGCGCCAGAGCCAGCATTTTGCTGTGAATGCATCACCAGACGGAGGCCTGCGGACGTGTCTGAGGAGACGAGGCCTTCTTTCTGGAGCAGTCTTGACAGAAGTCCGGAAGGAGGCCTCCCTCCCTGCTTCCGCGTTTACTAACGTGCAGACGAAGGAAGCCCTGGGTCCCGGCACCGATGCCTGACGATGCGCGCTGACGGACATCACGCCGCGGCCGCGCGGGGCCTGCGCTGCGCAGGCCCGTGTCCACACCCCCAGCAGCGACGGCGGTGCCGGCCGCGCGGCCCGCAGTCCCGCGGCCCCTGCCTCTGCGGCCCTGCCGCCCAGCCCGTCCGCTGCCCGCGGGCTGCGCGGGCGCGGCGCCCCTGGTGCGGGCGGAGCCGCAGGCCCTTCTCCCTCCTGCCCTTAGAAGTAGTCTCTTCTCCTGCTCTCATCGCTGATGAAAGACGGGTTATACTGTCCGGGGAAAATGCAAGAATGCCGCGATCCTGGCAGTCCAGTGTAGGCCGGGTAGAGTCCATTTCGTTCAAGTTCAGGATTCCTTACATTTGTGGGCTGGTGGCCAAAGAGAAAAGTCAACTTATTATTCCTGGGTTTACACTGAATAGTGAAGAAAAAAGAAACAATAAATGCTACATTTTGAAGAACTTAAGATAGAGGCAGCTATACACAGCAGGGCAAGGTCTGAACCGGAAGTCAGCACCTCCCAGGTCGTCTCTTTATGGAACCAGGGATCCCTTTGCCCATAGTTTAAAAGGGGGTTTTTTGAACCATTCCAGCCCAGGGATTTTTAGACCAACATAGGAAAAGACCTGGGTTAATTATTATCTTGATTATTACCAAGAGTAATTATTATCTGATGATTATTTTGACTTTTAAAAATGAGTTTCTCTGTGGAGCACAATGCCTTTAAATCCTCTCTGGCATTCAGCAGAAAGTTACTGTCCCTGTTGAGAATAGGGCACTGACCTTCACAAGGCTGTCCAGGAGCCTTAGAGGTGTCAGAGGTGGAGTGAGGACCCCAGCACAGGAGAACAGCTGATTCTCGGGTGTCTCTGACCAGCCCCCAGCTTAGTAGATCGTGACAACCTGCTTCGTGCAAAGGGAGCCCCCAGGGGAGGCCCTGGCTGCTCAGAGGAGGCCCTCCTTCAGCACCACCTCGTGCCGGCTTATGGAAATGTAACACTAGACTCTGCTTCTTATAATGTGGGTCCCAGGAGGGCCCAGTGAACACCTGAGACCACTGTGAGGGACAGCCCTCTCCCTCAGGTGACAGCTCCAGGCCCTAAGCTTACGCTCTCCTTCTGCAGACTGCTCAGCCCGCTGTCTGAAATGAAGATGGGGTTCATTTAGGTTCGTGCGTGCACCTATTTAAGATAACTCTTCAGCGGGTGGCCTGGGAACACGCGGCAAAGGTGGGGCCTGCGATGCTATAGGCCTGTCAGTTGCTTTGTCCTGGTGCTGCCCGGCGGCTGAGGAGCCCCTAGCAAAGCGTGTGAGTGTGGGGGCACCCCTGGGAGAGATATCTGCTGTAGTTATCAGAGGAAAAGGACTTTCCTGACAAACAGAGGAAAAAGCAAAGCCCTTACGCAGAAATATCAACGGGAACACTCGAACTAGATCTATCTTTATATCTACATTTATCTTTCCCCTTATTTCTTTTTGTTCTTTCTCCAGGCTGGGTTCAAATTGTTCAGAATCCACTGGAACTACAGGTTCCTTAGTGTGAATGCCCCTCCCATCCAAAGTCTGAACCCACAGGTTAATCCCCATAGCAACCAGAGGAGCTGTGCAGGCTGTTAACAAGATTGCCTAAAGCTATTAAGGCCTGATGGGGCAAGGTTTCACGTTTATTGCTGTACCTCTAACAGCTCCATGCGGCAGGAGAAGTCACCTGACGGCTATTTATTTTTCAGCTCAGTTATCACCACTGGTGTTTGCTTTATGGCTGATGTGGTGTACGTGAAAGAACAGAGCAGGCATGGGAAAATGACATGGGTTATTCAGTGTGGGACAGAAGAAGCAAGGGTTCAAGGTGGTCTCCCATCTTCCCAAACAATGCAGTCCAGGGCTGGACATAGCAAATTATCGAAGACCCACCGAGAATTAAAGACCTACTGAATCTTCTAAACCTCTGAGAAGTGCTGGCTGAAGATGACACCGAATCGTTCTCTTTATGCCTTTTCCCAGTCCCTCAGTGTAAACTACCCAACCACACGACGTAAAGCATGGCAGACGAAATAAAAATGAGAGGGCCAAAGGCTAAATATCATTAAACTCTTTCTCTATCTTTCAGCTTCCAATCTTGTAACTTAAAAGCAAGTTCAGTGACAAGAAGGTTACTGCTACAACCTCAGAAGGTACATACTGTGCTCTGGGGAAATACTCTTCATATCTCAATGTCGAAACTAATAAACACCATGCAAACAGATAGCAAGTAAATGGAATATTAAAATCTGTGAAAGAGAGGCGTAGGCCACCATTCTCTTTAACCCTTAATGAGCTGAAGTGCTTTTACTACAACAAAACAGAATCCCTTGGGAGTTCCCTGATGGACTTGTTAGGGCTCAGCATTTTCACTGCCATGGCCTGTGTTCAGTCCCTGGTCGGGTAACTGAGATCCCCCAAGCCGCGTGTCACAGCCAAACAAAAAACCCCAAAACAAAACAAAACAGAATTTCTTTAATTCTTCGAGGAAATTGGAGCTGGGAGGTCACCTGGGCGTGGGAATACACACCGAGTAATACACGTCCGTCATCTGGAGGAGGTTTTTGGTGCTTCCATTCTCATGCATTTCAATAGCTTCTCGGCCCCATTCTTGTGACCGAGGATTCTTGGGGTACTCAGCATATGGGGACATTTGGAAATCCCCACTTTTGAAGATGAGTTTGCTTATGTCATTTTTATTCTTTCTACAAGGTAAAAAATTTTGAAAATGGAAATAAGTTCTGTGAAGAAATGATATCTGTGAAAGCCCCATCTAGTTTTTTACAAGGAAAATTAGACCTAAAGACACCACAATATGTTTTTGTAGCTGCCCACTGAGGAATGTTATTATTGTTGTTATTATTTTTAGTATTTGCCTGTCAAAATGTAAGTAGGAAAAAAAAAAAAAAGATGCAAAAAATCTTCCAAACCAAAAGGTCAGGTTATTGGGGGCAGAGAGGACAAAGAGCTGCGGTGCAGCAGATTTAGGCTCTTTAGGGGGACAGAGATCACTGCACCATGGGGGTGGCCAGGAAAATAAGAGTCATTAATTCACAAGATGCTGGAGCCAGAAGGGCCTTTAGGGTTCTTGAGTCCAGTGGTTCGCAACCTGCCCAAGGAGCTCTGGGGACGGGGCAGCTCTGGCTTTGGGAAGGATGTGACTTATCCTGTTTGCTACTAGCAAAGGTGGGGCCAGAATTCAGGCCTCCCAGTTCCCTGGCCAGTGTTCTTCCACTACATGAAGCTACTTCATGAACCATGGAAACAGTATGTTTTGTTTGCAGAAATGCCCACCTGTGTATACACCCATAAAGAGTCTCATGTCCACAGGGCAGGGAAACCCTAGGACAAGTTCCCTGCTGGTGAGAGTTCTCTGACTGGAAATTGCTGGAAGATGTGTTATTCACCTTCTATAATGGGCCTTGGATCACACATTTTTAGTGATATTTGCCTTGGGTAAGATAATCTGGAGTTTCCTCCCTCTGTCTCACTTTCCTGTAAATAAACTTTCTAGGGAAGGCACTCTATCACTCAGGATCTTAAAACCAAACGTCCAGCATGGGGCTTACGCGTTGTCTCTTCTCACACGTTGAGAACAGACCAGCCACTGTGTTGCTCCCTGAAGTTAACTGATTTACAGTGACCTTCTCCCAGGGACCCATAGTCACAGGCTCTCTTTCCCCAAAAGGCTACACTCCCTGGCACAGGTAAGCAGACGGGAGGCTTCTGTCCCCCGGAGCACTCAAGGTCTCTCTCTAGCTCCTGGTCTCATACCCAGAGTTCTATTTCCACTCCTACAGTTTATCTTTGATGCTAACATTGTAAACGACAGCCATAGGCTGACCCATGAGGCCTGTGGCCCCGGGGGGCAGCTGGAGCCTCTTGCTCTCCACAGGCTTCCTGGAGATAGAGGGCATCTTAAAATGCCCTCCAGGTCAATGGTCAAAAAGATAACTGCTATTTTGTAGGTCCCCCTCATCTGTTATGTCAGGATAATTTCTGCCGTTTATTATCATCTAAATCAAAGGTCTGAGTTTCCCCTTACCAGAATGACCGCAGAGAAGGGAACCAACTCCTTTCGTTTTCTTCCTTTTCTGGTCAGAACCCAGTCCCACTGCTGCCCAGGAAGCCGAGAGCCAAGTTTACTACTCTCTGCTCCATTCGATGTGCCTGCCTCCTCTCCACTGCTAAGTGTTCCAGGCAACCCCTTTCTGCTTCGTTTGCTTCCTAATTTTCCCCCTTAAAGTGTACAGGTCAATGGTTTTTAGTATATTCAGAGTTGTGTAACCATCCGTTGTGCAATTTTAGAGCAATTTCATTGCCCCAGAAAGAAACCCCACATGCCTTAGCCATTACTCCCCAATTCTTCCCCTGCCCATCCAGTCCTAGTGAACCGCCAATCTACTTTCTGTCTCTATTTGATTTGCCTGTTTTGGACATTCAAATAAACGGAATCATACACGTGTGGTCTGTTGTGACTGGTCTCATTCACGTAGCATACTGTTTTCAAGGTCCACGCGTGTTATAGCACACTTCAGTAGTTCACTCCTTTTTACGGCAAATGACATTCCACTGTGTGGATATATCACATTTTGTTGATGGATACGGGGGTTATTTTCACCTTTTGGCTGTTATGAACAATGTTGCTATGAGTACTCACGTACATGGTTCTGTGTGAACCCCCGTTTCCACAGGTATAAGAGCGGACATGCTGGATCAAATGGCAACTCTGCTTAATGTTCTGTGGAACTGCCAGACTTTTTCAAAGTGGCTTTACCGTTTTACATTTCCACTAGCAGTGTATGAGCACCCTGCTTTTCCCACATTCTCACCAGCACTTGCTACTTTCTGGTGTGTGTTTGTTTGTTTTAGCGGTCATCTTAGTGGGTGTGAAGTGGTATCTGAGGTCGCTTTTGATTGCACTTCCCTGATGGATAATGACATTGAGCATCTCTTCATATGCTTATTGGGCATCTGTGTATCTTCTTTAGAGAAATGACTATTCAAGTTCTTTGCCCATTTTTAATTGGGTTGCCTTTGATAGGGACAGAGTAAAGGGACAAAATAGGTGATCAAATAGGTAACCTCACTAAGGGATCATAAGTTAAGAAAAAAGTATGGGAGACCCTGTAAGTTAATGATCACTCAAGAAAACAGGTTTGCTTAACCACAAAACCAAGCAGGCCTCCTGAGCCACAAAACCACGCACCAGGAGCATGACACATGCCCCCAAACAATAAAACAATGGAAAAATGAAACCCACATCCTGCCCAGTACGGTCAGTAAGCTAATGATTCCTAGGACACACTCCTCTGCGTGCACTAAAAACGAAAACACAGGGAGAAGATGACATTATACTAAACCCTGAGACGAGTTACCACTGTGAGTGTATGTTACCACCCTTCTGCTCATTTAAATAGCGCCACTGCAGTCCACTTAGGGACAGTTTTCTTAGGGACAGTCGCCTGACCCTGACGCCTGATGTGAAGGAGGAGCTGATGGATGGAAGCGTCCCCCTTACTCAACAACGGTCTTCTCCCCTCCCCATTCTTCCTTTGATCCTAAAACTGTAGCCCACTGCGCTCCTACTGCAGCACCCCCTTGCCTGCCCACCTGTGAACCTCACAAGCGTCCTATTCTAAGAAGTCACTTCTTACCTATCACTGTGCTGAACTGTTTCTGCACCGAGACGGAAGAACCTATACTCACTAAGTCCCAAAATGTGTCCTGCAGTTTCACCTTTTCATTACTGAGCTGTAATGATTCCTTACATTTTCTAGATACAAGTCTTTTATCAGACATGTGATTTGCAAATACGTTCGTTTCTTCTGTGGGTTGTCTTTTTTTACTTTCTTGATAGTGTTCTTTGAAGAAGAGAAATTTTAATTTTGATGAAGTCCAAACTATCTTTTTTTCTTTTTTTGCTTGTGATTTTGTGCTTTTTTAGTAAAAATTCCATTTGCTGTCCTTTTCCTTCCCCAATGGTACTACCTATCATGAATTTTCCTTTTTCCTTTCTTTAATGGTTTGGTCATACATTACGACTTAATACTGTAAACCATTTCAGACGTTCTTTAAAAGGGTAAAAGATGGACCCTTGCTTAGCACAGGCAAAGAAAGAGAATGAGAACGTGGACTCAGCACTCACCTGCAACAGGTAACGATCAGGGCGACGCCCAGGATGAGGAGCAGCCCGCCTCCCGCTGCTGCGATCACCACCGTGATAAGCTGATAGGCTACACAGGTTTAAAAGGGGGAAAAATGGATTGGGAAGAGGTAAGAAATGAACCAAGGAATACCAAAACATGGTCCCCTTCCCCACCACACAGCTGCCCCATGCCTCAGCTAGTGTCCACTTCTCATTTTCTGGGCCCCCAGCAAAGGCTGCTTGGAGCTAGCTCTGCATTTTCTCAGTTGAAGGGGAGCAGAAAGCGTCACCCCAAACTATGCCTCTTTGGTATATGTATTATTTTGAGCTGATATTTTTGAGAAACTGCAGACACAGGAGAAGCTTTGAAAACCGAGTATGAATTACCCTTTCGTAAGGGACATGTTCATTAGAAAGAGGCTTGCACCAGGAAGAGAGCTGATATCAGAGATAACTTTTTCACCTGAGAGACTTATCTGCTTGGCACACAGCTTTTGTTTCCCAAACATTTCCTCTTCTCACTTTCCTGTAGACTGCATTTTCCCCTTTGAAGCCCTAGACCCCTGGCCCTTTCCTCAGCTCAGGAGGGTATACGAGCCTCAGTCATCTGGCTGCCTTTTGAGTCTCATATCTTTGTGGTGCTCGCGTGTGTATGCACATAATTCAAATTGTTTTTTCTCCTGTTACTCTGGCTTTTAATGGGGGGCGGGGGCAGGGGCAGTGTCAGCCAAGAACCTAGAAGAGTAGAGGGAAAATGGTTTTCCCCCCCCATACTATTTTCTTAAGAACTTTTATTGAGATATAACTGACATATAATGAACTGTGTATATTTAAAGTGTACTCCCCTATACTATTTTTTCCCCTATACTATTTTTTCCCTATACTATTTATTTCCCTATGCTATTTTGAGAAGAGTTTCCCTTTCTCAGTCACTCCTAGAATGGGGGCTCCCAAATTCTACCTGCAGACCAGCCTGATGACATTGTTATCAATTCACGATCAGAAGACAAAAATAAAAGTGGTGCATGCATTTTTCAAAAACTAAACTCATGTGGGCTGTTTTTTTCCTAGTTTTAATACCTTCTAAAATTTGGTCCTTCCTACTTTTTTTCTCACTGAATACAGATGCATTTTATTATGTGTAAATTAAGCCTCCAGTACAGCTGGTTTTTAAAAAGTAATTGGGAAAAAAAGAGAATTATTTTCTTGGCTACTTCCCACCCTTTGGTGTTAATTGTTTTTTAAAATTTTTGAATTGATGGTGATACTAGATATAAAAATTTTTTAATTTGGTTTTAGGTTCTTACTTGATAAAATAAAAAGAAGGCAACCCTAGGCTAGAGTCCACAATTTTATAAAGAAATACTACCCAGAGTCTGGGAATCACTGCATAGCCCATGCTAGGGACGAGGTAGTCTCAACACACACACAGTGAGCTGAATTACCAGAAACCAGCAGTCATACGAGCCAGCACAGATCATACATGATAAACAATATTAAAATCTCAATTGTTTTTATACCTATGTATTTCTGGAAAGATCATATTTTCAATAAAACCTATTAAGTGTTCAGATTGTCTTTTTGCTGTGGAAATATGATAAAACTGTGCTCTCAAGTTGTAAGGTCCAGGATGAAAAAAAAGAGCCAATAACCAGGTTTTCTATAGTAAATTAGGATGGAACGATGCTCTCTAGGTATTCAGGTAAAGGCAAAGGACAATGCACAGAGCTGACAACGGGCAGGTTGTGAGAGAAGAGCAAATACAAGTCACGCAACCATTTACCTGTCCCTTCTTGGAATAAAGAGCACAGAAACCTGAGTGCTATGAAAAACCATTGGTATTAAGATATCCAGGAAACAAAGCCAAACCAAGGAATGAGTTATTTCCCTCCCTCACCTCCTGACACATGTACTCAAGCTTCATTTTTTAAAAAGTGAGGACAAGAGACAAATCTCTTGAATCTGTCGACTTCTCTTTATCTCCGCCAACACTACCCTAAGCCACCAACTCCTGACCACACAACTGTAATCACCTCCCAACTCACGTTCCTGAGCCCAGTCTTGCCCACTCACTTCAAAAACCAAATCTGACCAAGCCACTTCCCTGCTTCAAAACACCTACAGTTGGCTCCCTTTGTTCCTAACCAGAAACCAAAGTCTAGTTCCCGTTTATCCCTCCACACCAAATTCACGTTTTCTCACTTTTGACAAAACGAGCGAGCACTCATTTTACAAGTGACCCTTGCGAGTGGCTGCAGCAGTGGTGGTTTCCCCTTTGAAACAAGCACCTGTGCCTAAAAAGACAAAAGCAGCGCAGACCAGTGCTTTCCAAACCACGTGGTCAAGGACCGGTTTTACTTGGCCCATGCTTTTGAATATTATTATTTTTTTAAATTAATTAATTTATGTTTAATTTTTTGGCTGCGTTGGGTCTTTGTTGCTGTGCACGGGCTTCTCATTGCAGTGGCTTTTCTTATTGCAGAGCACAGGCCCTAGGCACATGGGCTTCAGTACTTGTGGTGCATGGGCTCAGTAGTTGCGGCTTGCAGGCTCTAGAGCGCAGGCTCAGTTGTGGTGCACGCGCTTAGCGGCTCCGCGGCATGTAGGAGCCACTAAGCCACAGGCCCAGGGATCAAACCTGTGTCCCCTGCATTGGCAGGTGGATTCTTAACCACTGCGCCGCCAGGGAAGCCACTGGGTGTTATTTCTAAATGAAGAAAAGTCTCATTTGCTCCTCTTGTCTGCCCTGCCAGGCACTGGCTATCATGAATCTCCTGCTCTGCTTCTTTTTTAAAGACTCTACTGCAGACCAGTACTTGTGTAAGATACAACAAAGCTATTTACTTTATAAAGGACCTCAGGCTTGGGCGTCACAGCCATGTCAGTGTAAACGATTCTAAGTGCTTATTCTCCGTTTCTGTATCATCTTGTTGCCGTCCCATCTCAGTTCACAGCTCCCACACTTTGAGGCGTGCTATGTTGTAAGGTGGTTTGATATGATTTCAGGTCCCTTTACTGGTAACAAAAATAAAGTTGTTTTTAAGAATGAAGTTATTGGGGAGCTCCCTGGCAGTCCAGTGGTTAGGACTTGGTGCTTTCACTGCTGGGGCCAGGGTTCAATCCCTGGTTGGAGAACTAAGATCTTGCAAGCCACATGGCGTGGCCAAAAAAAAAAAAAAAAAAAAAAAATTTAGAATGAAGTTATTGTTTTGATATAAAAGTGAAAATGCATTTCAGGATGTCACTATTCACACCTGTGGCTGGCAACAGCCCTTACTAGCGTGGCTGGGGGCTTATCAATGGGAACCTATGAAGAAGCAATATGAGCGAGGGCACATTTCAACTCTAAATGCTCAGAGTCTGTGAGTGTTCAGTCCGGACAAGGCTATCCTTTGCTGATCTAAACAGCTCTCCGAAGACCAGCTCGGAGGCACCAGCTCCTCCCAAGGGAAAGGGGACGCTTCTACCGGTGGTGGCAGAAGCCGTGCAGCGCAGCGGCCCCAAGAAGACCATCTTGCCTGTCAATGCGAGCATCCTGATTCCCTTGCAACGTGCTCTGGAAACAAGGATTTTGATTTTTGCACTGACAGTTGGAGACCTGATGAACCGTCTCTCCTGAGAACCAACTTGTCGAAAGGTACACCTCAATTACGTGTGGACTTTACTCCTTTCATCTCCCTTATCCTAGAACAACAGTGTGATAAATGTGTCATTAGTTTCAACTGTTCTTTACTGAGTTATTAAGAGACATTATCTTGTGTGCTACTGGTTTATGAAATTATAATTCCCACAGTCAACCTGTGTTAGCTAAAACGCTGGCAAAGACCCACCTCAGTCTCTAAGCATAATTTGCCCCCTTGAAACAAAACTGATATAGACTAGTGCTTCTCAAACTTTTCCTATGCGTCCGAATCACCCAGAGGATTTGTTAAAACTCAGATGCCTGGTCCCCAGCCTAAGAGACGGGATTCAGCAGGCCTGGGCTAGGCCCGGGAAGCTTCTGGGGCATAGAGATGCTGCCAGCCTGCAGGCCAGACCTCGGGCGGCACTGGCTTAAATCACACAGGAGAGGAAAGAGGGCGGGATTGAAAGCCGGAAGACCTCTGTGCACATGAGCACAGGGAAAGCGCCTGGGAAGGAACTCACAAAAATGTTCACAGACTTTAGCACCGCCTCAGGTAACAATGCACAAGTACTTTCTTCTTTGTGTTTTTCTCTATTTCCCAAATTTTATTCATGTGTTTATATATACACACAGATACACACAACCTCCTCTAAATCTAGAAACTGGATGCATATATATGTACATATAAAATTTACTTTAAACATACATTTTTTAAAGAGTCATTTGATGTTCTTTGGCAGCCATGTCCCTGGAAACTTGTAATAAGCTTGTGGACAATATAACCCACAGATCTTTCTTCTCATACTTGTGGTCAAGCCAGTTCATGAACTACATGAACTGATCTTTTGCCCTTGAGGACTGACTTTAGATTTACTGTGAGGCCACATGATGACGTACAGTGCGTGGGATTTAAATCAACACCTACTGTAATGTTCACTAGTTCTGCAGGTTTCCTGAATGTTTATTACGGTGAGAGCAAAGGCCACGTGTATTGTCTTAGGTTCGTCTGTCCCATCCTTCCTACTTTGAAGAGATCCTGCAGAATGATGAACCTGGAATTCTTCGTCTTACTCTGTCTTGGACATTTGTTGACATTTCACAGTCTTTTCCAAGCACTGGCTCTATCTTTATGCTTCTTGTGGTTTGATCATAGGTTGATGCTGCTGTCACCGCTGTCGCCACTTTTCATTAAACCAACCCATTCTGAGCCTTAGTCTTTACTGTAAGCTATATTTGTCCTCGCTTCTATGCTTATTTGGATGGAATCTACAGGACCATCTGCTTAATCAACCCCCTCTGGGAACTGTCCACACCTCCACATGCAGAGTGCAGTGGGGCGGTCGTGCTTGTACATGTAACACCAGCCCCAGCGACAGCGGTTTGGTCTGGGAGTAAACATGAGATCCAAACTGGATCAATTATTTCCTTCCCAGGAATCTCATTTTGGGAGGGAAAGAGAGAACCTTCTCGTCCAAAATAACTAAGCCAGTGACATACACCTGAAGCTCTTTGGTGAGCCTATCTTCCACTGTGAGGCAGAAAGCCTGAGCACAGACCCGCAGCAAGAGCAGGGACAGAGATGAAGACGGACCCATGTTAACGTGTGCTCTGAAAAGAAGGCGCCAAGCTCCCGCGGCTGTCACCCTCCACAACTCCGATTCTTGCCACTCCTGACGCTGGAATTCCACAACTTACCCCAGGAGCCTTCCAATAAACCGTCTTTGTGGCTCAAGCTAGCTAAGTTTATTTACTCCAGCATAACCTTAGGCAACTGTGATACTGATTTATAAGAAATACATATCTGGGGGCTTCCCTGGTGGCACAGTGGGTAGGAATCCGCCTGCCAGTGCAGGGGACACGGGTTCCATCCCTGCTCCAGGAAGATCCCACATGCCGCGGAGCAGCTAAGCCCGTGCACCACAACTACTGAGCCTGCGCTTTAGAGCCCGTGAGCCACAACTATTGAGCCCATGTGCTGCAACTACTGAAGCCCATGCGCCTAGAGTCCGGTGCTCCGCAACAAGAGAAGCCACGGCAATGAGGAGCCCGTGCACCACAACGAAGAGTAGCTCCCACTCACTGCAACTAAAAGAAAGCCCGCGCACAGCAACGAAGACCCAACACAGCCAATAAAATGAATAAAAAAATTTTAAAAAAATACGTATCTGTTCTCTGTCCTTGTTCCAAGCACAGCTCCTAAAATGATGGGAATTTCCTAAGCCTGGAGAGCAAAGGTGTCTTTTGCTATGTTAATGAGGCGACTTTTGGAAAGCCTTTAGGTAACCCTTGGATGAAGGTTGGTTGCCGGGGAAACCAACCTCGTGACGAGCCTATTAGGAGTTCTGGTACTACCCCCACCCCCCAGCCCAAACTCCTGTGAGGGGAGAGGGGCTGGAGACTGAGTTCAATCACCAACGGCCCATGACGTAACCATGCCTGTGTCATGAAGCCGCCGTGAAACGCCAAAAGGACGGGGTTCAGAGAGCTCCAGCTGGTGGACGCTGGGAGATGAGGGGAGGGTGCCGTGCTGGGAGAGGGCGTGGACATTCCAGGCCCTTTCCCCATCCTGGCCCTGTATATCTCTTCCATCCAGATGTTCCTGAGTTCTATCCTTTCATAATAAACTGGTAATCTACTAAAATGTTTCCTGAGTTCTGTAAGCCAGTACAGCAAAGTAATGGAACCCAAGGAGAGGGTCACTGGAACCTCTGATCGGCAGCCTGCTGGTTAGAAATACAGGTGACAACATGGACGTGGGGCTGGCGTCTGCTGCGGGACTGGGGTGGGCAAGTCTGTGGACCAAGCCCTTAAGCTGTGGGAGCTACACGGAGATGCTGTCAGAATTGAGATAACGGGCTTAGTGATATGGAAGAACACACACCCGATTGGTGTCAGAATCATACCAACCCATATGCCTTCCTTTAAAACTCCTGACTTCATTACAGACCTCTCTAGGTGGCCACGTTAGCTTTACTGTAAAACTCGTTGAGTTCTCCCCTTCCCCCTCACTGTGCTCATCAGCGATGCGTGGTTAGAATTCTGCCTTTCATGCTTTGTGAGGACCTAGAGGGGTGGGATAGGGAGGTGGGAGGGAGGCTCAAGAGGGAGGGGATGTGGGGATATGTGTGTACATGTGGCTGATTCACTCTGGTGTACAGCAGAAGCTGACACAACAGTGTAAAGCAATTACACTCCAATAAAGGTTAAAAAAAAAAAGAATCCTGCCTTCTAAGTCTTTCCGCTCCTCTTGCATCATCCTTCCTTTAGAACCCTGTTCACAGCATTCTTCTTTTCTTTTCCCACTGTACCTTCTGAAATTTGCCTTCCTCACACCTACAGGCTGTAGTGTGGCCATGAGACTCGAGAGCAGGTACAGGGCAGCAGTCCCTCCTCCCAGGGCTGCTTCCTTTCAGTTCCCACACAAAGTGAGCTGTCTGCTTTTAGCTGCATGAGGCTGCCAGCTGACTTCTGGACAAATAATGATCTCGTCTTCCTTCTAAGCAGTTTGTTACGAGTGACTCCTGCCAACACAGCATGTCCACTGGCTTGAGTTCTAAGCCCAGCGTAACAGGTGAAGACCCTTAAAGGATACTTCCCACACCTGCCGCCGCACTGTGGGTTGGGGTGGGAAGACAATGCAGAGGAATCTTTAGGTTGGATGTCTGGCTTCACTAGAAGAGGAGGAAGTGGCCCAGACACGGGGAAAACCGACTCCGCACGCTCGCTGGCTGTGCGGAGCCTGCAGGGAAGGCGTCTCCACCAGAGGGACTCAGGACATTTGAACGGAAAGGGTGACCTACAGAAGGATGTGCTGTGGCTAAGAAGGAGGGGCGGATAAAAATGTCTGCGGCCAGAAAAAGGTAATCTAGGAAAATTATGTGTTCTACCATCACAAAGGGACAATGACCACACAGAGAAGAACAGCGCAGAGGACGGGCCGACAAAGAAAGATTTTACACTGATAATAAGAGGGGAACAGTTAAGGAAATTATGATATACCTAGAGAGTAGAATTGCACGGAACGATCAAAAGTGACCTTATAAAACTATGTAAGTGAAAACACCACACAGTTTACTAGGTTTAAAGGCAGGTTACAAAACAGTTCTTCTTTGAGATCCTATTTCTGTTAAAAAGACACACACATGCACACCTGTGGTATACGGCTTCCCAAACATCAATATGTACACAAATCTACACGTGAAGCAAGTCTGAGGGTCAGGTGAAAATTCAGATTCTGATTCAGCAGGTCTGGAGCGGAGAGGCCTGAAACGCCGCATTTCCGACACGGTCCTGGTGCTGCGGCTGCAGCTGGTCTTGTTGACCGCACGTCGTAGCAAGGACGTGCACCAGGGTGTTAACAGTGATGTGTTTAATGAGGGATGAGGCTTCACTTAGTTTTCTTCTTCCCCTGGATCTATTTTCTAATCAATTTGGGTTACGGAAGGAAAATTAATGGGCATGTTTTATGTTATGAAAAGACAAAATTCACTTACTTTAAAAAGAGAAAAAAGGTGAAGCAAATCACCAGGTCATGAGCGACATAATAAAACTGTGAGGAGGAGCCTCCACAAAATGCCAGCGAAGGAGGAAAGATGCACGCCTGACAAAGGCTGGAGGGGCAGGGGAGCGAGGGACACCCTGACAACAAGCCTGTGAGAATCCTGGGGCCAGCGGGTGAGTGGCATCCAAGGACAGGCCTGTGGGAATCTGCAGCGTAAACAGACATGTTTCACATGGAAAGAAAATTAACAAGAGAGCCGTGACGACAGGTGCCACCCGTGCTGCCCGGGGTGCCGGCCTCGCCAGGCGCACAGGGGGGTCCAGCTGGGCCCAGACTGCCTCAGGCGCCACAGGACTCGAGAGGGGAGCCTGTCTGGCCGGCTCCAGTTTGAAGGCTATTCTCTCTGAGGAGCAACGAGGGAAATGCGGGCACAGCCGGAAAGCTCACAGGGACCTGCAGCAAGGTCACGCAGGTCAGAGGTTACGCCCGTAGCCAGAACACATTAGAGCCGGGTGACTCCCGGGAATGCGGGTGTGCGGGAAGCGCGGGACCGCGTGCGCGACGGGACGGAGCTGGGCTCCCCGTCTCCGGGGCCTGGGCAGCAGAGGGCGCGCCTCCAGGGGCCTGCAGAAAGCAGCGTCTGTTTTCTGCGGAAGATCCAGCCTGAGCCAGCGAGCCAGGCGCTCACTGTCTTCACCGTGGCCTGCAGAAGGGACGGGGTGGGTGGTCAGAACTCTGCTGTTTGGCACAAAACACTGAGTGACGCGCACAGAATCCACAGGTGGGGATGACGGTCAGGGGCTCCCGGTGCCTTAACCCACACCGCGGCTGAGCTGAGACCGCAGAGAAAGGGGCCGCTGGCAGGAGCTGTCTCTCATCGGTGACTCTTAATTGCTTTGTGACACGGGCACGAAGGCTGATATCAAAGTCATAACGTGGAATTCGCAGCCTCAGAGCTCACCAGAGGCAGCAGCTACAGGTGGCCGGGAGCTAGCCATCCAGGCTGGAGGCTGCCCTCTGCTGGGCGCGGTCCT
Source organism: Hippopotamus amphibius kiboko (assembly GCF_030028045.1). Classification (NCBI taxonomy): domain Eukaryota; kingdom Metazoa; phylum Chordata; class Mammalia; order Artiodactyla; family Hippopotamidae; genus Hippopotamus; species Hippopotamus amphibius. The sequence goes on along the minus strand of NC_080191.1, from coordinate 171,841,700 downwards.
GATGGCCAAGATAAAAGGGCGGATAAAGAAGTCTCAGGCACACAGAGGAGCCCTGCGGCTTCTGAGACCCCACCCACACGAGGCGGAGACACAGGAGCTCACAGAGCAGCCAGTGGACGCCGTGGTGCATCCCCGCCCCCGCCCACACAGCACCGGATGACCTCTGAAGGGCGAGGCACTCGCTGCACTGAGGACGACGCCCTGCAGCGCGCCCCCTTTCCGTCCCTGCCTCCACATTCGCTCTTGCATTCGCTGGGAAATACGAAGCATTTTCTGGTAAACCTCCTTAGGGAGCTGCATGGCTACAGGCAGGGCAGAAGTGCTGGCTCACCCTATGAGAGGCCTGTCCGGGCCGAGGGCCCCTGGGAGGACTGGCAGGGGGGCTCTCTCACCTCCTGCGTCCTGGGTCCCCCCACGCTGGCCACAGCTCCACACACGATGCCTTGTCTCACTCACGCTCTTACTAAAGCAAGTACACCTGTGATGTTGCACCATGATAAGAAGTATCTACCTACGCTTCACCCTCCCCCCCCTTTTATGGCATAAGAGCTTTTAAAACACGGAATTTCTAACTGATGGGGTGAGAGGAGCATCTCGTTAAATAAAGTCATGTGCACTTGTGGTCTAGTAAACTTGGAATGGACTGTTGGCAGATTCTATGGAATGAGGGACAAAGCTACCTTAAAATATTGAGTCTTACCATTCCTGCTACATCCTATAACCCAGAATTTCTTTCAATAATTTTGAAGGTGAATTTAATTTCTCAGGTGTCAATATAAGAAATTGTCAGTGAAAGTGATACGGAATGAATCCCAATCGCTTTTCTCAAAGTGAACCGAGTGCGAAACACTTCGCGGGCGCAGTCACCGCCCCTCGACTCTCTTGTACGCCAGGAGCGCAGCCGTCAGCTAGGCGCAGGCACTGCCCAGTCTCCATCCAGCACTGACCGCCCAGCCCCCGACGATACGGGTCTGAACAGCCCCACGGTCTCCTCTGTCCTCCTCACTGCAGCCCGACTTGATCTTCTGGATGAAACTCCTCTGCTGCTCTAAGACTCTTGCTAGTTCCACAGTGGCTACTGATTAGGTCCCATCAACACCCCCAACAGTCTGGTCCCCACGTACTCTGCCAACGTAACCCCCCATCCCCCACCTGCCTCTCCTTCTGTCCTCAGCCACACCCACCTACACACTGTTCCCGGGGCCCAGGCTGCCCCCAGACCTTGGCTGAGCTCACGCCCTCTGCCTGGGCTCCTTCTCCCTCTGTACGTGCCGGTCAGTCTTCCCAAGCCTCCAATTCCGTCCCCTCTAAGAAGCACCCAGGGGGCCCGTCTGTCCTCCTCCGCGTGGTCCCTCCCTCCCTGCCTCACGCCACACGCCTAACGTACTGATGAACACTCCACAGTCAGGCTGTTTAGGAAAGCCTTTATCTCCCCTACAAACCTCCAGCCCCTGGAGAGGCTCTGCTTTACTCCTGGCTCAAGAGCTGGAAGACAGCTGAGCTGAACTGAGGGCAGGGGAAGGACAGACACCCTGCGTGCCCAGCGCCGTGCCAGCCTGCCCAAGCGGAACTCGGGGCTTCTGCATACTTACGGTTTCCACAGTTGAGACCACCAAGGCCGAATGGGCAGCTGCAAGACGATGACGAAAAAGAGTAAGAATTAGTTTCAAATATCAAAAGAAATAACTAAGGCAATTTACCTATGTAACCTCTAAATAAGGTCTGGAACAAATCCATCATAATAAACAAACACAGAACCTACCTCATACAGGTTTCATTTTCAAGCCTATATCCATCTTCACAGGCTGAAAGAGGAAAGGAAAGTCCGTGAATATGTCCATTGACTTCCCTTGGTCCAAACTGACAGTTAATAAAACCAGCCACCCTAAAGTCCACAAGAATATTCTAGAACCAGGTCAGCTACAAATAACTTTAGAATTACCTAAAACCTGACCTAAATACTGTTGCCAGCTCACCTCTTAATTTTATCAAAAAAATTCTTAACCTCTTAGTGATTCTCAGTGTCCCAGCTCTAAAAAAGAGAATAATAATCATCTCTGTTTTATAGTTTCTTGGAGGAGATTAAGTAAAATAAGGCATGCAAATGATTTACCAAATGTGCACCTAGCACATAGTAACCACTAACTGTTTTTAGCTGTAATTATTATCCAACATAGGCAATTATTTTTGGAAGTTCTCTGTGGCCCTGTGTAACATCCTTCCATAAACACAAAAATAAACGCTTCACCTCCTCTAATGTAAGTCAACCCGCTGTTGCCACCATCAACCCCCTCCCAAGAGGAAGTGAGAGCTGTGACACCTTCAGAGCCATAATGCTGGCGGACGCCTCAGTTTCCATAAGAGAGTGCTCACCCTGTGGTGTGTGTGGTGGATTCCAGACATACCTAGATGAGCCCTAATCAGCACATCACCCAAGACCATAGCTTCAAACCCTCTGGCAGTGCGGCCCGTGGACCACTGCCTCAGGGAAGGCCTGTGGGCAGGCCCTTCCCCTGGACCAGCAGTTCCTGAACTGATGTGATCTCGGAACATTTTCAGCACTACAGTAAGCTGACAGGGCACCATGAGCTGTAATGCACGTGCTTGGATGAAAGCAGACAATAAAAAATCGCCTCTCAGACAAAGTCATCACTGCAAGGAATGACAGAAACTTGGTTCATGATTAATGTGTGACACGCTGCATACAAGAACCACGGGGAAGGGAAGGTGCACAGCGTAAAGCAGAGACCTCTGGACAGACAGCACACACGCTGAGGACGGGATGTGCGCACCCGCGGCATGCGGGGCTCAGAGGCCGCACGCCCTGCAGGCTGGGGTGGGAGCTGTCTCCTGCAGCCTCCTTTAAGGACCAGTGCGTGATCATGTTAACTATGTAGATGTGCTTCACGTCGTCCTTCCTTCTATTTTTTAATGTTAGACACTAAATGCTATTCTAGCATCTATTTTGTTGTCACAGACTATCGACATATCACTAGAGTTTTGTGGAATGGTTTGGAAAATACTGTCCTGAACAATCGAAACGCTCCCACAGCCGATCATGAGGGCCGCGAGCCTGCACCGCACTGTTCGGGCTCCCTGGAAGCTACACTCTCTTTATTAAGGGCAATCTATTACCAGCAGCAGCCTAGGCGAGTTCCTGGGGTATCTACCACAGGCTGCCACGGACCACGCTGCCACAGCACCACTCAGTAACCTCGTGACGAGGACACCCCATAGAAACTTCTCTTGGGTCCCAGGGCCTAGAAAAATGGGGATGGTCCCAAAGAACTGTGCTTTATTTTATGGTTGCCACTTCCTCCCAAAGCATGTCCCTCTCCTTGCCTCAGTATCCAGGAAGCTCAGAACTGGAGTGAGTGGCCTATCTTTAGCAAACAGGCGGGAATTTAAGGTACACCTTTCTGCATGTTCGCTTTCCTTCTAGCCTCAACAAAGTAGTCATTTTATTTCTCCTTCAACCTGATTTACCTTTTAAATCAAATCTCATTTTGTTACAATGAATCTTCATTAGGCACCTCAAATGGTTTTTGCAACAAGGTAGAGCACAATCACATCCCGTTTCCGGAAAGAGGAAAGAGGCCCCGCTCCCAAAGCTTTGATACCTTTGAGATCTCGGAGTTCTCTGAGCTGGCCTTACTCAGGTGGGGCCTTCTCTCCGCTCAGAACAAGCTGAGCTGCTCCTGCCTCCCTGGTGTGGAAAGCACCATGCCCGGCAGTCCTCACACTACGGCCGGGCCATGAGAGCAGGGGACGCTGCCCCGGAGTGACCCGTGGCTCTGTCTGCAGGGCAGCGACACAGAACTGCCAGCATCCCAGTGACTCATCCCACCCATCTGAGCACTGAGGCATGTCACACTAGTCTGTTCTATTCTGAACACGTCTTCCTGGAAATGTTTTTACATCAAACCTACCCACCCAACCCTCATCTGCTGGGTGGGAGCTTTCCATCCTGTGGCTGTCATCCAGCCAGATGTAAGGTCCATCTGCTGTCCTGCCTACGAGCTGATGGGTTGGGCTGTTTTCACTCAGCTTCAGAAGTGACCCGGCTCCCTGGTGTAATGGCATTTCCTTATTTCAGATGGGCTGACTCAGTCACTCATCAAAGACTGAGTGCTACCACGGGCCTGGCGCTGCCTAGGGGCTCCTGGAGAGCAACCTCGTCACAAGGCACTCCGTTGCGCCTCAGGACCCAGCTCCTCATCTCCACGCCCTACAGGGACCCTGAGCTGCAAAGCACTGAAGATGCAATGAATGTGGCGATGGCCAGCATACACGCCCAAAGCGGGTTTCCCCTACTGACGTGGAACACAAGCACATTTAAGCCTTCTGGCCTTTTAAATAAAATCAGTACTTGCGAGAGTCTTCAAGGCTCTCTTGTTCCTGACAGGAAACCGAATCAAGACCTGCTGATCTCGTCCTATCACGTTTGCTGCCCTCTCATCCAGCCGTTCCTCTAATAGGCATCTGTGGCCCCTCACCATGTGCAAGTACATTCTAGAGACAGGAACTCAGGACTCTGCAGTCTAGTCAGAGAAAGAGACCTGCAAACGGGCAGCTGGAATTCACCAGGGTGTCTGCATGATGGAAGCAAGCTAGGACATCTATGGGAGGCACACCTACTTTAATTTTACATGATGCTTTGAAAGTCTGGTAAAGACATTTCAGGTGAGACACTGAGAATGTGTGCGTGTGTGTGTGTGTGTGTGTGTGTACAACAAAGAACAATATGCACTTGCTAATTTACAGCTGTTAATTGCAGAGATTTAGAAAATGCACACCCACATGCTTTATCCTCGATTTATACCAGGGACTGACCCCGGATCTGAGGTGCCCGAAAGGGTACTCCTTTGACCTGCCCCTGTGCTCCAGCACCAATGGCCAGAAGATGTCACTGGAACCCCTCAGAACCCAGCCAGCCAGGCTGTGGCCCAAGGAGCTCCGGGATGCATTCACGGAGCTCTGAGGGCCACAGAGGAAAGTCGAACCAACAGGCAAGCCAGGCTGCGCAGGGCCTCGGCCACAAGCCCAAACGCTAACCAGGGTCTCCTCACGCCGAGCCTTGGGTCGCTGCTTGACAGACGTAAGGTGGCTGGTGCCTGTGTCACGGCACCTGGTAACCCTTCGGCAGCTCTACGACTGCTCGCTTGTAAGCGACACACGTATGACGCTGCTGACTTGGAAAGAGAGGGAAATGGCTCAGGCTGGCCAGAAGCAGAGGTGGCAGCGCTGTCCTGAGGCTGCCTGAAATCGCAGAGGCCCTGCGCACAGAAACCACCCCGCCCCTGCCCCACACAGCCGCACGGCCCCAGCACACACGGACGTCAGCAAGGTCACCTTCCCACACGAAGTGGGCTCAGTGCCCCAGCTTCCAAGACGGGCCAAAAGCACTCGCGTGAAACCAGATGAGCAGGCACTAGGAAGCATCATCCCTGCATCAGAGCAGCAGACCGACAGGGCCCTGAGAGGTGCGGGGAACCTCACGCGTCAGGCCCGCTGCCCCGCGGGGCCGGCGCCCCCCTTCAGAGCCTTGCCGGGGCTGCAGGCAGGGCCGAGGTACACTGTCAGAGCGCCTAAGTCAGAGGGTCTGAATCTCCGGATGAGAGCACTGCCCTGAGATCTATTTTTATCCTCTCCTCTAACGGGAAGTCCTGACAGGAATAAGTGGCGTGTCACCTTTCCCCAGGACGCCATTTTTACTCAGATTCCAGTACATCTGTCACCAGCAGGCGTTGACCGAGCAGGAAAACTGGGCCACACACGCGCCCACGTGATGCGAGGCCTAAGGCCACGTGCTGCCTTTACGTTGCCAGGCTTCCTGTGACCACGAATTGCTGCAGGGCTTCCTAAGTCAGGGCACCCGGGCTGTGCCCTTGAGCTCATTTTATTTTAAAGAAGTTTGCTTGCACTGCACCCACCGAGCGGCCTTCATCTCAGACTAGATGAATTTAACCCTCACCTAGGAGGCTAGCAGAATTAGGTGTTTGCCTTGAAACCTTTAAAAGCAGAATTCATTGGTTCAACAACAACCTGGGTAACATACAAGAGCAAATGCTGATGGCCTACAAAGTACCTCCATAACCACGGCCCTCTTTAATTTTTAGAACATCCAATGAATTATCACTGCACCCATTTCACAGAAGAGGAAAGTCGGACTCAGCGAGGCTAAGTGACTTGCCCCAGATGACAGGACAGGTGGGCAGAGTGGGGCTCCTACTCGGGGCTCCCGAGCTGCCAGCTGCCACTCAAAGGTACAGCCCTGCCTCCCTGCTGGTATTTCCATTTTAAAAGATTAGCAGACAATCGAATAAAGCTTCAGGAACTACAACAGTAAATTTTCTAATTTCCTTTAAGTAGGGAAAAAGAAAAAAATTAATAAAGAAAAAAAAGCAAAGGTCTGGCCACCCCAGGCATTCCATTCTCCTTTCTTTTCCTTTGAATCTGATTGGCCAGACCAGTGTGCACCAGTCAGAGATAATGCTATTATTCCAGGGAGATAACGTGTTCAACCCTGCTGGGAGCCAAACCACCGGAACCGGTGACCCCCAGACGAGGCCCGTCCCCCGAGAGCAGGGCGAGCTCCCCGGGCGGAGGAAAGCACCTCGGCAGGAGTGGTCCATCTTGTTGAACTGGAAGTAGCCGGACTTGCACTGGCACAGGGCGACCCCGTCCAGATCGGTGCAGATGGAGGTCTCTCTGTCACACTCCGGAGTCTTCCGCTTGCACAAGCTGCCCGCTGGAATGGGAAAACAAGACAGTGAAACACAAGACCTCCTCCCTGTCAAACATGGAGACGCGTGGACGTTCTGTCTCAAGGGGCTGGGAGAACCGTTTCCAAACGAGCCTGCGTGGTGCCCTGCTCCTCTCGGAGGCCCTTCTGCCACTGCTCCCCCGGCCAGCCGGGCCTGTTAGGAAACGTTCACGCGAGCTGCCACGGGGCAGAAAGCAGACCCAGCAGAAACGGGGTGCTGTTGCCAACGCCAGCGTCCCCTGCAGCACAGCCCTCGACGCGGGGCGGGGGGGGGTCCTCTGCACGTCCTCGCCCAAGGGCTACACGGGAGAGTCGGTACAAACGCAGAGAGCGCGACCCCGCTCCGTCAGGAAGAAGCCCTGACTCAGCGGACGTGTGTCCCGGCTCTGCGTCTGTCTGGCGGCTGCCGGGGCGGGTGGCCGCGGCCGGGCAGACGGGCTCCGAGGAGAGGTGCGGAGGGCGACCCGGCGGCGCGTGTCCTGCCGCTGTCGGCTCCCCGCTGCACGGGCGCCTGCCTGGGGCTTGCTGGGCTCCGGGTCACCAGCACCTGGCCGTGCGGGCCAGGCCCGTTTCACGGATGACAAAGAGCTCTTTCAGCATGATCAGAAAGCATTCACTGTTGTGCACGTGGCCCTCTCTGAGACTGTACACTGTGGGCCCTCCCACGACGTACACAGCAGGCCCCCTCTGAGTTTGCACACAGCCAGCCCTCTCTGAGGTTGTATACAGTGGACACAATGAGGGTGCTTTTTACCATCTAAGGCAGGTCTAACAAAAAAACACAGGTAATTGGGGCATACAGACAACAGAACAAAAACATGAGATACACGGGAGAGTGGACCGTAACTTATTTATACCATGTACAGGGTGAGACGGATCTATGCGGTTGTTTTTGGCAGGCGTGAGCGAGAGCAGGGTGCGGAGACAGCCGGGGAAGGGCCACGTGTGCCCAGGGCAGCGAGCTGTGGGCTCCCTTCTGCCATCTTACAGAAAACACCAAACGATGCAGCAGCAAGGCGCCAGCTCCGGACACGGCAGAGCTGCGCCCCCCAGCCCGCCCCGGGCAGGCTCCGGTGACAAGGACCCCAGCATCTGCCTCCGTCTGCGTCCCGAGAGCTCTGGGCCTGCGGGTGGCTTGGTCACAGGGAGGTTAGTTTAGGACACAACTTCAGTTCTCAATGCTGAATTTCCTGTCTTTATCAGTGGAAGCGGGCGTGCTAAATCAGAACCCTATTTGTGTATGTGATAGAATTTCCTTTGTTTATTGTGAAAGGTTTGTATTTAAGGGAGAAAAATGAAAAATGGAAAATCTCACCAGGCAAACACCGTGAGGCTGGCACAGAGGGTACTAAACGGCCACAATCTCTCATCTAAACTTTTTGAAGCCTTAATATAAAGAAACACCTCCGCACAAAAGGCTGTCCAGGCCGGTACTAGCTTGTGCAGCAGCCAGCCTGAGCGGCCTGGCCTGATTAGATAGTTTCTGGAAGCCAATGTCACGTTTTCCCTCCACCTGCCCACAAACCCAGCCTTCTGGCAAACACTGCTCGCCCTGCTGCGACAACCCTTCCCGCACAGAAGCAGACTCACTCGAAGGCCGGGAAACCGAGCCCCGCCTTTGCGAGGCAGGGGTCGCGACCCTCAAAATTCCTGAAGAACGTCCTGTCATCCATCCATCAAGTGGAACCACGTATCACACCATTTTCATCTCAAGCCTGGCAATGGGATTTTTCTGTGTCCACAATTCCCATGGTCCTTCCTGGGCATAACATCCGCCAAACAGACAATGAGAATTTATGTTACCCTAAGGCTGGGACACTCCCTGGGGGATTTCCAAGGGCTCTAAACCTCTGGAGAGATGAGAGCTACAGTTCTTTGAAAGACGAGGAAGTAGATGTTTTGTGAATTGAAGGGGAAAAACCTGCCCTTCCAACGGCAGCATCCAGAGTGGCCCCGTGCGTCCCATATGCCGGGGACACCCAGGTGTCAGAACCTGACAGCTCCTGCTTGTCCAGCCCGCCACTAGCACTCAGAGAGGTGAGTGAGAGACCAAGCGGTGTGCTGGCAACACTGCAGAAGCCCCAGGAGGGAAAACGCAGAAGTGAGGCCGTTTTCAGCCAAGATGCGTGGCCATCTTTGTCCTCAGGGGCTTGGAAAGCAGAGGCCAAGAATGGGCTCCGGCACACGTGGGGGCAGGAGGCACACGGGAAATCTCTGCACCTTCCTCTTGATTTTGCTGTGAACCTAACACTGCTCTAAAGAAAAAAAAAGAACGGGACCTTGGCAGGGAAGCAAGGACGAGAGGAGCCAGAGGGTGAGGCAGGGCCTCACACATCCAAACATCTGGCCACTCGACTTGCAAGACGTGAAATGTGGTATCTGAGACGACGCTGACCGTGCAGGACCTACTCCACACGTGTTTAGTGAACTGAAAGGTCGCTTTCCTACTTTTTGGGGAGGAAACACTGAGACCCTTGAATCACTGGCAAGAGAAAGAAAGTAAAATCAAAGAGCTCCTGCCTCAAAGGTTAAAGTACAGTACGATGGGGCAAGAACTTTTTAGCTCATTCCCCAATGAAGCTGAATGATAGCAACTTCCACTCCAGAATGTTTAGCTTTTTTTTTTTTTTCCAAGTGAAGAACCAGCCCTTAAATGGACCAAAGCTCTAGCGTTTATCCCAGAGCAAAAGGCTAACTGCCAGCTCCCAGCTCTGTAATGCACAGTCCTCAAGGAGGGCTCTCGGGACCAGCTCTCACAAAGCCCTGGCCCGTTGGGAAGGTCCTGGATCTGCCAGCAGACAGCGCCAGACCTGCTCCCCACGGCTTAGGTCTAGCATCTGGGCGCCAGGTGGGGGGGTTCGCGCCAACGCCGCAACCCTCCCCCGTCGCGAGTGTCGTAAAACGAGCCAACCAGAGCCGGCTCGGACCGCTTACGCGGCGCAGCAGGGGCAAGCCCCCTGCCCAGGGAAGCACTTTGGATTCCAGCAGTTTTCCCATCCCAGAGGCGAAACCTCCCCGCCAAGACCCAAATTTGCCTTCCAAACGTGTTTCTAATCCCTTTCTTCAACTGCTTCACACCAGATGCACTGTAGAAACTTTCGACAAAAACAGATAAAGAACAAGAAGAGAGAAATCTGTGGGCAGTCTGGCCTCTAATCGTCTAGTCTTGTTTCTGCGCATTTAGAATTTGCAAACAAATACACAGAAAGATGGGTGATGCTGCACGTGCTTTTTTTTTTTTTTTTTTACATAATGATATGTCATGATGAAGGTCTGGGGTCATGGACAAACATGTACATTCTGTGTGTGAATTTCTATCTCCCCAGAGAGAACAGGAACCTTCCAAAGGAAAGGAGTGATTTCTGCTTCATTATATCAGCTCTTGCAGCCCTTCTGATACCAGTGCTGGGGAGAAGAAACAGAAACACGAAGCCAAGGACTGGGGGCCTTCAAGGCGGTTTGCACAGGACTCTGTATATGCGTGTGTGTGCACGCGTGTGTGTCCGTGCACATGTACACAAAGATGTGCACACACAGAGGCCTTGTGGTTCATGACCATTGCAAAGACAGGCTGGTTCTGTGACAAGTTTCTTGGACCTGAGCCCTGAATGCCTTACACTTCTACCCTCGGTCTGTGCCTGACTGAATGGTGGGGTTCTCCCAAAGGGTCTCTCTCTTACCTCTAAAGATCCGCCTCTGAGACCCCAAGAGCTGGCAGACCTCGGCAGAGGCCCTGCAGGCATTGACACATCTCTGCATCCCGTCGGCCAGGTCGAACAGCGTCACGTTGGAGGCCAGGGAAAAGGTGGTTTGCAGTGACATCACCACCGCACTGGCCTCCCTACAGGCAAAGTACGTAGGTGTTAACTGTCCTAAAATGACATGTGGGCTCCAGGGTTTTTGGAAAATGACTGTCCCGCCCATTCTCCAGGGAGGGGCTGGGAGAGCACGAAGGTCCAGTGACCTTGGCCCTGGGTCACCCTATGGCTCCGTCACGACAGCCTTGTCGCCGTCACCCACGTTGGAATATCCTCTCCTGTGTAGAGGCCGGTTCCCAAACAAATATAATCCTGTTACTCACCTAGAAGCATGAGCCGTGGATCGGGTATAACCAGGTAATGTGGAAAAACACAGGTTTAACTGAAAGGAAGAACAGGTTTATCACGAGCTGTGAAGTCAGACAAAAGCCTTGAACCTAGAGCCAATCTCCCACTTTCAAGATCAAACGGGCATTTCCCAGCCACCAGGTCATCCGCAGGTGGCCTTCCACAGCAGTGCTGTCCCTTTTTTTGTTCCTTTCTTAAATGCCTCTCTGCTCTTCTGCTGTTGTTCCGTGAGTACAAAGGGAGAGAGGCAGACAGTAAATCAGTGGGGAAAATCTTGGCAGGAAATGATGTTCAGAACAGCACCCCTGGATGCAAAACATCTTCAAAGGAACAGATCTTTTCTAAGACCCAGGGTTTCAAAAACCTTAGAGGCAACTGTGTATTTGGACTTTGCATAGTGAACAAGCCTCGCTGAAAAGGCTGGGCTCCCTTCCGCCACCCAAGGTCTGGCAGGACCTACACAGACCCCCTCATAATCTACAATGAGTTGACCTAACTCACAGATAGGTCCTCTTCAAAAAGGCTCTCCGTGGGAAATTACATTACGTGGGTCAAGAGCCCTTCTGCTGAGAGCAAATTAAGAGCAACTCTCCCTGTGTTTGCCCTGTGCCCTCGGAAAGGGCAGGAAACCCCTGCGGGGCATGAAGTACCGTGCCTGCTTCCCCGCTCCCCCCACAGGAGAGGCTGGGGGTCCCTCTTACGCAGCAGAGGGTCTCAATACCTTGACCAATGCACCCCACCTGTCTTCAAAGCCGTGTGTCAGACACATCCACCCCTTCACAAGACGGATTCAAGCGCGGGATGCTACCAAACCCTTCTTGCCTTTGTGTGGCATTGTTCTATACTCATAAGGGAATGATTTAGTGTTACTGTTACTTAAACTTTTTTTCCCCAGGAAAAAAAAAAAAAACAGGAAGAGCACATTTCAGAACAGAACGGCATCTTGGGAAAAGGCTACTTGGGTCACCGCCTAAATCTTCTCTCGTCAGTCTCTTGGGGGCGGGGATGTCACATCCCTAATGAAGTGTGTGTTGGTGCCGGGTGAAAACTAGCAAACCAGGCAAGTCGCTGAGCCCCGTGTAACGCGCAGGACTGCACCCCCTCTGCACCAGGCTCTTAGCCCCTGTACCGTCTGACAAGGCGATACTGACCCACAACCCAGCTGAGAGGGAGCCGTGGTGCAGTGCCAAGGACAAGGTTAGCAGAGGTAAAACCCTGCCAGGTAGGAAAGAATGTCACCTCACCCAAAGAGAGGTCTAGCCCTTGGGAGGCAACCTCTGCGTCTTTGGAATGTCCTGCCTTTTTTTACCTGGAGACCCTGGGCCACTCCAGATAGTCTAACAGTGTGCCTCATGGTGGGGTTTTGGGTTACAAGGTATCAGCTCAGCCTCCAGAGGGGCTGGAGACTGAGGTCAGCCCGCCGGGCTGTTGACTACCTGTGTTTCGGCTCTAGACACCACGGCTCGGGTGAGTCTCCCTGCTTGGCAACACGCCATGAACACTGTACACGTCACTGCTGAGAGGAGTTAATGCTGTCCGTGACTCCATGGGGAGAGGACAACCGGAAGCACAGAATTTGCATCCCTCCCGGACTCTGCCCCACGCCTCTCTTCCCTTGGCTGACGGTAACCTGCATCGTTTCACTGTAATAAACCAGAACCACAAGTATAACACCTTTCGGTGAGATCTGTGAGTCCTTCTAGTGCATTACCAAAACTGAGGGTTTCTCGGGGACCCCCAAACTCACAACTGGTGTCAGAAGTGACAGTGGTCTAGTGGATTGTTCCCTAACTTTGCATTCGCTCTGTTGTAAACTCAGGCGATGTCGCTACCTTTCAGGGCCTCCCAGTTGTGCATCTGCAAAGGTGCTGGCAATGCCTCTCACAGGGGTGAGGCAGCTGGCAACGTGCCATCACAGAGCAGATGCCCAGCAGATACAGAAACGGAACTGGAGTCTACATTTTACACAAATAAAACCCATGGTTCTATAAAATCCTATAGGTTTTGGCTAATATACTCTTACACATAAAGAACAAGGAAAATTAAAAACAGAAATCTCTAAACTTATTTTAATGGCAAATTTCAATTTTCTGAGCACCAAGTCTTAGACTCCGGTAGCAGCCGAGAGGCAACATTTACTCTCTGAGCTTCATTTCTAGCTCTTCTTCCTCCTCCATTTTTCTTTTTCTTTCTTTCTTTCTTTTTTCCTGATAAAAAGTAGGCAAGGAGGGAATGAAGAAGAATCAAAGGCCCCCAGATAATCTATTCAGTGAATTCCCAACCCTGGATAATAGGGTTAAGTGTTACACCCTTGGCATCCCCTTGAGAAAAAAGCATCCTTCTCCCCAGGTTCTGAAACACAAACATAAGTCACAAAGCATGGCAACGCCAGAGGGGACGGTAGGATCGTCTGGGTCCTTCCTCTTCACCAACAGCTCTTACTGGTGCATGTCACCTAAATGTCTGTGACTGTGAGTCTGTACATGGAAAAGAAATGCCAAGGCCCCGAAAAAGGCTGCATGGAAGGACAAATTAGAAGAAAGGCTTCTACCAGTATCACTGGTTCTCAGCACCTCCCTTCTATTTCCGAGAGGCCTTTAACTTTACCCTAAAGTTCACCTTCCAAACATAACAGACATGAACAGCCCAGGAGGTAGAGCTGATCCCCAGGAGGATCCTGATTCTGAATAAAATCTGTTCTAGAAAACAAAGGACTCGCAGGAAGATGCCTTTCGGGAAACCTACCGTTTTGGCGATCTCATTTTCAACTTCACGGAGGTCTGAATGTTTTTCCACGGTGGTATTAAGAAACGTTTTCTTTAATTTAAACTCTGTCACGAAGGTTCTAACTGAAAATGAAAACATAACCTGTCAGACCTTACAAAGTCGACCTGTGCGAGGATGAATGTCTGTAAATCTCTGGGGCACCCAGCTTTCCTCCATCTCCCAGGATGCTCTCCGTGCGTTTCTTCCTCCCGGAGGGTGAAGCCCATGCCTCCCTCCTCGGGGCTCCTCTAACAACGTGAGCACCTGCTGAGCGGAGCTGAAGGCTCAGCCTGAGCAGACCCTTGGGTGAGAGGCTCCAAGGAGCCCTTAGCGTATGTGCGTATGTGCGGGGGCTCTGAGAGAGCGAGCTTTCCTTGTCTCTCCAGTGGCATCCCACATCTTAGATGCTCAGTGAAGCTGTGGCAGACAAGAGAGACAAGCTGGCCTAAAGAACGCATTCCCAGGAGGAGAGGCTGGAAAGACTAATGCTCGTGGGCCTCTGTAAAGCTTCGGATGGAGGAAAGCTCTTGCTCTCTAGGTGTTTTACCAAGTTAGTCAGTCCTCAACTCCAAGGGCGTGCTCTGGGTTCCTCTTCTCACTAGAGTCACCTCCACACATCCCCCAGTCTCTTGCTCAGGGGGAATTCCTGTTCTCTCATTGATGAAAGAGGCTTCCAGAAGCCAGGTTACTTCCCAAGATCACCCAGCTCCCAAGGGCCAAAATTAACATTTAACATCAGGTATGTCCATCTTCCGAGTTCTTCTTTCCCCCTAAACCCTCAGCCCCCTGAGGAATCTCACAGTCTAAGGACAGCCAAGTGGCTACAGAGAAAGGTGCCAAGCCTCTGCCACAGGGCCCCACTCCAGGGGGCTGCCAGACGCCACGACTACAGCACATGCTCAAGATACTGCGGGGTGCAGACGTGAAAGAAGGTAGCCCCATTCTCAAGGCCTGTTTCACTCAAGGTAAAAGTCTCGCTGACACCGATCTGTGCTGACTGGGCCTGAGGAGAATGGAACTCACAAATGGGCAGGCAATCAAAACTTAGGATGGTCTGCTTTATATCTGGCTCTTCTCTTCCTTTAAATTCTTATCTTTCCCTCTGGACAAGAAAAAAATACAAATAACCCCAGACACAGAAACCCATGAAGCTGCTCTTTCATAGGAAGCTTGCCTGCTGAACTAAGGAAACGGCCCACAAACGGGCCCGGGAAAACATTTAACATCTTCTCCTTACTGCCTAAAGCCCCTAACCCTTATTTAACATCTCTTGCTTGCTCCACAGTTCAGTGAAGCCAGCTGCTTAGGCCTCTCTCTGAGCAGCAGGGAGCCCTCGGAAAACATTCCTGGCCAAGTGGAGGCGTTTCAGCATGCTCTAACTCGCATGTTCCTCCGACGTGTATGAACAATGAAGCTAAACGACTTGAAAAGGGAAAGCTGATTGTTAACACGCAAGCGGCTCTCCTCCCGACGCAGGGTGCCTGTGGGACACTCCACACACAGGCTTCCGGAAGAGTCGCCCCACTCCGTCGTCCCCACTCCTCACAGGTCCAGGCCTGTGTGCAGCCTCTCTGCACAGAAACATACGCTTGGTACATGCATCAAGTGCCAGACCGCTTCTGAACCAGGACCGTCAGTGTGGCCTCTGCACCCGTGTGAACATGAACAAGGCAGTGCAGGTCCCCCTAGCCGGGCCCTCTCCCAGGCACATTCGCATCTCCACGGGCAGCTACCTCACCCGGCTCTAGGGCAATTTTTAACTATCGATTTACATAGGTTATCTAAATGATTTTTCAAAGATCCATAATTTTTGCTTTGAACTCAGAGTAGTCTATCGTTTCCCCTTTCAGTTCTGGTTCAAGAGATTAGAAGACAAATGTCAAAGGATCCCTCCCACCTGGAGACTCCCACCATTTTCCAAGCTTGCTCAAATACATTATTTTATTTGATCTTCATAAGAACCCTGAGTGGGAAGCAGAGCAGGTGGTAATCTGATTTTACAGATGAGGAAATGGAGGCTCAGGGGTCAGTGTGCTGTAGGTACTCGCCCTGGAGCTGGAAGCCTGGCCTTCAAGTCCCTGGCAAGTGTACTTTCCATCCTGTTTCAAAATAAAATCATTTCCATCACCTCCATTCTTAAACTGAAAACTCCTCGCTTATTTCTTACAGGGTGTAGCTAAATGGAATAGGTTACCCAAATGCGAAGAATCTATTAGAATACCAGGACTTCTCAACTTTGACTGATGTCTATATTCCCAGGTCTTTTTTCCTTAAAAATAATGCTTTGACTTGATCCTTGTATTTTAAACAATCTTCAAAACTCTACCACTAATTTAGTAGGGTACCAGCTGTTAAAGCCCCAAGATGGAGCTGCACCTGTCTGGGATGCCACGTCAGCACATTGAACTCCAGAGTCCCTGTGAACGCACCCCTCGGCCAGCAACACAGGCCGTCAGCCAGCCAGTCCCCAGAGGCACAGCCGGCTCTGGGCTCTGGACGTCTCTCCTTGCTCCTCGATCCTTCTAAAGAAGGTCAGCTGTGCAACCCCAGCCCGTCATGCCCTGCTTCCACGCTGCCGCTTCTACGCTCTGGAAAACGCACTCCTGCCCAGAATGGCTCAGAAACAGCGTCCCTTCCCTACCTCCCGAGTCCATGGACGGCTCTCCCTTGAATAAAGGACATCAAACTCATCACCAAATTGTTTTCGTTTTGTCATCTGACACCAGCTTCTTAAAGAGTCTGATGATTCCCCTCAGCCTGCGGGCAATGGCAGTCACGCAAAGAGCACTCGCAAAGGACACAGACACTTGCTCTCCCAAAACATGTACTGAGCACTTATTCTGTGCTGCGTATCACGCCGGGTGATGCAAGATGGTTCCAGGTGGAGTCACTGCACCCGCCAGCTCCCTCTCCAGCTTAGATAACCCTATGTTCCTCACGTCTACCTTCTTCAAGTTCTTTGCTGAACGTGGCACTCTAACGCAGGTTACACACTCCGTGTGCAAGAAAGCTCTCAGGACAAACACAGCACTGTGTGACGGGAGGACTGTGGCTGCAAACCTGGCCTCTCACCAAGTGGGTGCAGAAGCTGGGCCACTTAATACTTTGTCAGGGCCTTAGTTTTCATTCCGGTTGTTTGCTTTTTAACCTGTGAAATGGAGATTATATCTAAAACCAACCAGCCTCATGAAATCTACTAAATCCAGAATCAAAATGTGACAAATTGTATGATACAATTACAGCGGTAAGCTTCATAAAAATGCATCTGTCTGTGGACAAGAACATGAAGATCGTTTTTAAAAATGAAAAGAACGCGTGAATATGGTAGGATAATCAGGCTTTTATTCTCTTTTTTCTCTCCCTAAATTGTTTTTTTTTCTCTTTGGTTACAACATCCTCCTGATTTTTCCCTAACCGTAGGGTGGAGCGGTTTAGCAAGTGGGATTATGCAGAAACGACGGCACATTTACGCAGCCGTTACTAAGTTTGTATAATAGTTTTAATAACATGGAAAAACGTTTAAGATATAAAGTTTGTACAAATACCATATGCCTTCAACTGTATGAAAATATAATGCTCACTAAAAAAGACTTCAGATAAGGTGCTCTGTCTCCGAGTGGCGGAACGACAGGCGGTGTCTTCCACTCCCCTCTATGTTTCTTAAATGTGTACCTTGGGCAAATACTGATTTTGTTTAGGGAGAAAAACAATACATGTTATCTTGCAAAGCACACTGTGGTGCAGAGAAAATTCCAAGATACGCGAAGTCTCTTACCCAAGCCGCATGTCCCTTTGTCCAGCTGGTACCCCACGGGGCATCTGCAGGTGAAGGACCCCTGAGTATTGCTGCACGTGGCCAGGGGCGGGCAGGGGTTCGAGAGGCACTCATTCACATCTGCAGAGGAGGGAACGCAAGGCCACGGTGAACCGGCAGCAGGCAGCACAACCCCAACCCCGCACGAGGGGCACGAATGAGGGCCGAGTGGCACCGGGGGTGACGGTGCTGGGGAACGCGCGGACGCTACCCTTGCTCTCAAGGGGCCGTCAGTGCACTGAGGACCAGGGCAGCCAATGGGTATAATGAACGATAAATATAAGGCAGGATTTGAAAGTACAGAGTAAGGCACGATTTTGATGGAAGGGAGAACGGAGGACTAAGACTGGAAGGACTTTAATAAGCAGACGTGGGGGGTGTTCTAGGCTGCGGCACCAGTACAGGGAAGGTCAGGAGCAGGAACGCGCGGGGGTATTCAGGGAGCAGCGGGGGTCCGGGGTGGCAGGAATGTGCGGAGTTCGCAGAAGGGAGCCCGATCAGGGAGGCCCGTCAACGTCACTGCCTGACATTGCTCTGCAGAAGACACACAAGCACGCTAACTCTCAAGTAAGCAAGGTATGAATTTAAAACTTTTACTTCCCTACATTTTGGAGGAAAAAGGAGTTTACTGCCTATCTCAATGTGATACTGTCCTGCTGACCACTGCAGACGACGTTTCCTCTTACCCACGCTGCAGTCGTCCCCTTGCCAGGAAGGGGAGCACACACACCGGTACCCACGGCGGGTGCGGTCCACAATGCATTTCCCGTCGTGAAGACACGGGTTAGCGGCACAGCTGTTAACTGAGAACACATTTCAGAAATAAAGCAGTTAATCACACAGGAAAGGTAAAGGCAGCGCTACGTAAATATTTAATTCTCCCTGCTAATATTTGATTCTTGCTTATTTCTGCGTGCTGGCCCTGAAAGGCCACACGACAAAACAGAGTGGGTTCCCAGAGGCGCAGAAGAGAGGTGTGGGGACTGGATGCCGGCGCTCACTGTGTACACACACACGTGTCAGACAGCTGGGTCCCTGAGTGCCGGAGCTGGTTCCAGTCCAAATGCTGCTGACGGGTCCCTCAGCTCAGGAATGATGATTACATTGCCTTGGGATACTTAACAAATTCTACTTGAGTCAATGCCAATTTAAAACACTCGTTAAGGGGGAAGTGACGCCTGATCAACCATCCTCCCTGCTCCACGTTTTCTCTTTTCCCAAGACCTCATGCTGTAACTGGGCCTCCGCACACCCCGCAGTCACTCAGAACAACGCCTGCAGGAGAGCACCACGACGCCCTCTCCTAGGCGGCATGGCCACGAGCCTGTGTGATTCCTCCAGGCCTGGCGGTGCACGGGCTCCACGGAGCTCTCGGACTCCCAGCTCCCAGGGGCAGGGACCACACTCTCCGTGTGGGCCTATATACCTGGCTTGTCATGTTCCAGTTATACAATAACCGCCTGATAAAGGTTTCTGACACACACTTAGAAAAGCCAAAACTCATAACAGAAGGAGAAAATCATCCCCAGGGAAAACAGTCAGTGGTAGAATGAGAAAAGGAAGGCAGAAGTCAAGAGTTCTAACTCCAGAATAACCCTGAAGACAGATGAGCTAACCCTGAAGAGGGTGTCCCTGCTCCTCACGGCCACCTCAAGTATACCGAAGCGCGCCTGACTGTGACGGGCACCTGCGTGTCCACAGGCTGCACCGCGGACGCTGTCACGGGAGACACAGCCGCCGCCAGTGACGACGCGCCCACCACGTGCCTGCACCCACCGTTGCCACGGCCACAGTCGGCTTCAAGGGACGCTCGGGAGTCGTTCTGCCTGGTACTGGAATATACTTGGCATCTGGAAACGAAGCCTGTGAGCCCTGAAGCGGGCGTCCCAAACGTGCCAGAAGGATCCGGCTTCCACGTCCCAGCGGTGCTCAGACCGCTGGCGCGAAGGGGCACGGATGCTCCGCGGGGCTGCGTGGGGTCTGCGGCCCTTCGGCCACGAGCTGGGTGACGGCTGCCTCGTTGAAACTCTGCCTCTACCTCCCTTCCCCTCTTCCCGCCTCCCTTCAGTCTCCACTTCACCTCTTCACCACCCGCAGTTTTCCCTTCCTGAGTCTGAACAAGCTAAATGCCGAGCAAATTTTGACCCTGACATCAAAGGAGGTATCATCCTACTTCCTTCCACCTTTCCTTACGTGATAAAGAATTGTGTGGATGGCTTTATTTCCCTTGTCCCAGCAACTTCAACACAGATATAAAGATATATAACCTCAAGTGTCATGTCACACAGTCACTACGGAGAAGGCTAGTTCATCACCCTCTCACGGAACACATCTTCCGCCCCCCCCCACATTCATCCGCCGGCAGCATCATCTCAGGGCGACAAAGGCGCCTGGGCTCCCCCTGGATCAAGAGACGCTTCCCCGGTGACTGGGTTGCTGGCCGACTAACGCAGAAGCTCGGGGCTCCGACCTGGGAGCGCGCACCGCTCGGCAACACTCTGTGTCTCAGACAGGCCACCTGAGGCTTCCTGACCCCCGTTTTCCACCCCTCGACCCTGTTTCACTGCCCCACTCTGGCCGTGCTAGGGCTACAGGCCTGCCTGAAAAGCTCTTGCAGACCTGGGGCGTTACACGCCACGGTGGCACGCCTGCGGATGTCACACGTGGCCAATGGCATCCTCTCCTCTTTCTTCACGAGGAATTCTCTAACTGAGGGGCAAGAAACTGTCGTTCTTTTCCGCTTTACGTGCTTCAACAGAAAGCATGTGCGATCACAAAGCAGACACTGCCCTATGGCGGACACCAGCCACCCAGAGCTCCGTGCAGCCTCCGTGTGCTTCCGCGACCGTGTCCTACCTGCGGCTGGAGATGACGGTGCTGTGGATGTCCGGGTGCTGCTCCGAGCAGTGGAGGTGGTCCACACAGGAGTCAACACCTTAGCCGTAGAAACAGATGTGGTTTGGGGGAAAGGAGATGTCCTGAGGAAACGTGAAGCCGGGCTGTCCTCTTCTGTAGGGCCAAGCCCTGTGGTCGATTCTTCTGCCGACGCGGGTGCGCTGGTTAGAGGGATGGAGCCGGTGGCAGCAGCTCCATGCACTGGGCTCCTTCCTGTGGTGACAACACCTACTGTGGAGGCTTGTTCCACTACAATTTCAGGACTAGTTGGCGGCAGCTGTTTTCCAGCCACGGTCTGTACTGTTGTGGGCCCACCCGTCAGAGCTGCCGTGCTTGACGGGGGTTGGAGGCCGGGCACGAGGCGATGAGAGGTCTTGAGAGTGGTGGCTACCAGAGCTGGAGGCATCTGGGCTAAGCTGGTGCGCGTGGCTGGAAAGGTCTGCTCAGTGGAGGACTCTGTCGAGGCGGGGGTTGAAGGGGTCCCCAGAGTAGACCTGACTGTTACAGCTTCCGTGGCCTCCGTGGGCAGAGTCTCCAGGCTCGGTGGCTTGGACTCCGTAACGATCTCCTGGAGGTGCGGGTGGCTCTGGTTCTTTGGATCTGCTGTCTGACTGCTGGGGAGCACTGTCGTGGACGGTGTCGCTGTCGACGTCCAAACTGAAGTCCCAGGAGCCTCCTGTGCCCTGGGCAGGCCTGGGGTAGAAGACGGAGGTGCGAGGGTGGTCTGTGAGACAGACGGTGAGGCAGGGGCAGGTGCCGTGAGGGATCCTGGTGAGGGTGGTGGCGAGGAAGACACAGGCGTGGGCACGTCAGGGGCGGACTGCAGCGGGTGAGTGGGGGCCCCAGAGGCTGGCAAGGCTGACGAGAACAGCCGGTAGGGCTGTGACACCGAGGGCTGGGGCGAGGCGGGCCCTGACAAAGACGACGATGGTGCGTCCCCACCAGATTCAGCGTCGGTGTCCCAAAGGACCGGAGTGGCCATCATGTTCACAGTGGGTGTGCGGGACGGAGGGCTGGCCGTGCGCAGAAACAGCGCCTCGGTGGACGACTGAGCGTATTCCCCTTCGTGGGATGAGACGTTACTTCTCTCGGTCTCAGTCGGAGAAAGGGAAGAAGAGTCTGAATGCGAAGAGCTCGAGATCTTAACGGGAGAGGTGGAACTCTCCCTTCCGTCCGAGGATGAACTGTGGTCTGCGACGGACAGCAGCCCCCGCTCCCCTTTGGTGAAAGGAGCCGAGACATAGGTGTGGTCCGTGTACTCGCTGGACGTCCCCTGTTCAGGGTCTGGGCCACGCCGTGCATCGTCGCCGATTGCAGTGACTGCAGGGGGAAAACTGCAGTTAGGCCAGCGACACAGACGCCTGTGAACCTGAACTATGGGACAGACGTCCAGCGTCCCCCCACGAATGCCCAGGGGTGACACGCTTTCTCTGCAGAGGTGGTTTTTCTGGATACAGTGTGGAGAGGCAGGCAGGGTTTGAGTCTGCAGTGAGTGGACCTGCCCTCCCATGAGGAGCACAGCGGCAGCCGTGGAAACGGCAATAAAAGAGTAGTGGGGCCAGGGACTGAAGAACAGGGAACAGGTCCAAATTCCTTCCACATGCCTTTTTTGATAAAAGCAAATTAGTGTCTGAAAAGCTCTTAAGACCCCAAATAGAACAATTGTTATGCCTACATGGAAAAAGGAAAACCCTCCCAACTTTCCATTCTGTATAATGAGATATTTCTTCCCCAGGAGACTGACCTCAGCCACAGCGTGGCCTGGGGCAAGTGCGGGGGAGGATGGGCAGGGGAGGTGGGAGAACCCAGAAAGTTCTCTCCACAGGGAGCTGATAAGGCCCTTTCTGGGCTGACGTGAACCCAGTCCTTCTAGGACCACAAGCAAATTGACGGAGGAGCTGAGTGGAAAGAGAGTCTGCCCATCACCTCTGTCACCCCCGAGGGCGGGCGAGGCCACCAGTGAACCCGAGGCCAGGTGGGCGTCCCCAGTCGCGGTCGCGGTCCTCTGCTGCGCGGGGCTCTCCGTTTCTCTGGGCGGCACCACGGAACGCCCCACGCCTCCGGGAGTCGTGCTGCCGTTGGTAAGAGACCGCAGCGTGCGCTCCCCGACTCTAGTGAAAGTAGCCCACGTGTGCGGGCTGTGAGCCCGGGCTCCCGACGGCCGCTTGGAAGCCCCCTCCTCTGCTTCGGAGCGGACGCCCAGCTCAGGACTGTCTTCCGTGGCTGCAAGAAGACCAGAAAGGGGAGGGCCGGTCAATGCAGGCGCACAGCTGTGAGCCAGAATGCTTTCTCAGGGTCTTTATCTGAAACTGACAAGGGGAAAACTCAACACGTGTGTTGTTCCTGCAAAGGTACCAATGACCGAAACCTCAGGAGGCAGTGTGAGGTCAGCACTGCTGCTCAGGTGGCCTGGATTTATGGGAAGGTTTCTCACTGCAGTGAACAGGATCAATATGGTACTTCTTCTCGGTGACACATCATAAATAACGCTCCATCAGGGACACTGGCGGTGGCGGCGGGGAAGGTGAGCAGTGGGGAAAAGACCAGCAATCCTGCTGGGGCTCAGACCGGCGAGGCCTGGAAGGGAGGCCAGTGCTACCCCGACGGCTCCTACCTCCTGACAGGACCTGCGCTATGCGACCCGAGACAGGGTCTTGTCACTCTACAGTGTCGTTCTTCACCTTAGCACGTCAGCTATGGCAAGAAATGGCATTGTGGTTGAAGGCTGCAGGTGGGTTTTGGTTTTATTTTTTTTTAATGTATTTGTTTTATTTCCTTGGTGGGGATAAACAGGGACAGGTGACACATGAATAAATATCCTTTTCCTCCTTTCTTGGGTATATGTTTTATGCTATACACTTAAAGAATCTTAGATTATTATATTGAATTATCAAATAAATCCTTCTTTTCAGAAATGATGGAAACAAGGTCCAATTCTTCTTGGCCTAAATACTTCATAATCTGGATCTAATGAGAAAAACAGGTTCTTTTCTGATTCTCATTCCTATTCCTAGACCAGTCTAGCCCTTGATACCCTCTGCACCTACCCTGGTGGAAAACGAGTGTGAGGTAAGTTCTCTCCATGATAGGTCTGCAGGAACTGACAGACAGGGATGAGCACGGGGACAAGGACACACAGCGACCTGGGGCAGCATGGACACAGCCAGCACCCCGTCACAGACGTGACCTGACCCAGGCGGAAGGACTTAAGAGACCCACGGAAAGCCCACCAGGAGAGGCTGGAGTGTTGAGTGTGCCGAGGGCAACTTCCCTGGCAAAGGGGACAGGCTGGGATGCACGATGACGGTCTGTCACACAAAGTTCAGCCCAACAGCACCGTCAGGCTGCCAGACTTAACACAGGGGACAGTCATGCCCTGAAACAGAGGGGCTGCATCTGAACCCAGAAAAAGGAACGGACCAAGAGCTCTGAAAGCTGGGTGGCAGAACCCACCAGCTGCGGGTGATGCGGAGGAAACGCGAGAAAGCCTGGTGTTAACCCAGAGTGAGGTGGTTTCAGGAACGAGGCTGTTCCTTATCTGATGCTTCAGAACCGAACCCCAAGGTCCACTCACACTGAGATCACATTTTCCACACAAATCAACTGCGCCCCGACTGCCGTGTGCAGGGCGCTGCAGAGATGGGAGAGGGAAAGACGGTGGGACACGAGCTTCTGGTCGGGGGTCGGGCGGGGAGGATGCCCATATTCAGGAGACAGATGGTGTGCTTTCCACACGGAGACACGAAAGAGCGCACACCGCCTCCGCCCGTGCACACGGCCTTCCTGATGAAGCACACGCTCTCCCGCGTCACGTCAGCGGGGACAAACGCTAACTTTCCTTGTCAATTAGGGTACTCACGGCGGGGAGGCGGGGGAAGAGCTACTGTTATTAGCCGCGGAGAGGTAGGAAGTCAAACCCATTATAAGCTTAAATGATAACTTACTGCATTTTTGCTTTAGTCAGCATACAATTTACATTGATGGGGCCGCTGAGAATTGTTTTCAAATATTTTTCAAAAACATTATTAAAAAGGAGCATCAAAGGAAAAGTTCTCTCAAGTTGACAGACTGGACGTCATCAAAGTTAAAAAACTGTGCTGCAGATGATAACATCAAGAACGTGGGGAGACAGCCCACAGGATGGGAGCAAATGTCTGCAGACCACATCTCTGATAAAGGACGAGTATCCAGAATACACAAAGAGCTCTTACAACACAGTTAAAGAAACACAAATAAGCCAATTTAAATTTGGTCAAAGGATCTAAACAGACTTTCCCAAAGAAGAGGTACAAATGGTTGATGAGCACATGAATAGATGCCCACCATCATCAGTGAGCTGGGAAAACTGTAAACCAAAACCACCTGAGATACCACCTCACACCCTCTAGGACGGCTAGAATCAAGACAGCCAGACAGGACTTCCCCTGTGGTGCACTGGTTAAGAATCTGCCTGCCAATGCGGGGGACACGGGTTTGATCCTTGGTCTGGGAAGATCCCACATGCCAGGGAGCAACTAAGCCCGTGCGCCACAACTACTGAGCCCGCGCGCCTAGAGCCCACGCTGCACGACAAGAGATGCCACGGCAATGAGAAGGCTGCGTACCAAAAGGAAGAGTATCCCCCACTCGCCACAACTACAGAAAGCCCACGTGCAGCAACGAAGACCCAATGCAGCCAAAGAAAAAAGAAAAAGCTGGACACTAACAAGCGGGGGTGAAGTTGTTGAGAAACTGGAACCCTCGTACTTTGCTGGTAGGAACATGAAACGGTGCAATCACTCTAGAAAACAGTTTGGCAGTTCCTCAAAGGTCCGAAGTAGAGCTGCCATATAACCTTGCAATTCCAAGAGAACCGAGAACACATGTGCACACAAAAACCTGTACCTGAATGTTTACAACAGTACTATTCCTAACAGCCACAGGGTGGGAACCGCCCCCACATCCAATAATTGATAAAGGCATAAACAAAATGTGGTGCATCCACACGATGGAATAGGACTTGGCCGTACAAAGGAACGAAGCGCTGACACGTGCTACAACGTGCACGAACCCTGAAAATGTGGTGCTTAAGTAAAAATACAGAAGGCCACAGGTTGTAGGATTCCATCCATAAGAAACGTCTAGAATAGGAAAGTCCATAGAGACAACGGGCGAATCAACGGTCGTCAGAGGCTGGGAAGAGCGGAGGACGGGGAGAGACTGCTGGGGAGCACGGCGTTTCCCTCTGGGGTGACGAAAACGAGCCAGCATTAGGCCGTGGTGACGGCTGCCCGACTCTGTAACACGCCAAAACCCATGGAGCTGCACGCTTTAACTGGGTGAAGGGTATAGAATGTGAGTTATATCTCGATAAAGCTGTTTAAAAGGGGGGGAAGGAGAATTTCTCCTGATGGAAGCCCAGACCCGGGGTGAACAGCCACTAGGAGAAGGTGATACTTTCACCTTCCAGAAGCTGTGTGACCGCGGCAGGCACGGAGGTGCGGGGTGGCGGGGGGAGCTAGACGGAGGTGGAAGGACACGGCAGGGACGTCCCCAGGCTGCGCGTGGGAGGGGCAGGTGGCAGCAGCAGCATCTTGGAGACGTGACAGGAAGGCTGGGGGTTGTGCAGCTACACGGGAGTCCGCCCGCTAGGAGGATGGCCTGGGCGTAATGGGGAGCCTGCGGGGAAGATCACAGCCCAGACAGCCCCCCACCCTCCACGGGGCACGGTTCCGGGAACAGAGACTCACTCGAGCGCTCCCCACGTGGTGGCGAGGAGCCCAGGCTTTCCGGGGAGGATGAAGACAAGGACTCGGTCGCCAGCTCAGAGTAGCTCCTCTCACCCAGCTCTGGGTCACGTCCTCGAGACTGTGGGGCGGAGGCCGAGGACCCGGTCAACACTGAAGCGTTCACAACCTGAGGATGGGAAGTGGAGCTTCTGGTCACATCTGCAAACAGCCTGCTGTTGGTCAAGAACCAGCGAGCGGTGCTCTCTCCACCTCTGACCGGCAGGACTGACCGAGAGGCGGTCTCTGTCTGAGACACGGCGCTGCCGCTCCCTGCACCAGAGCTGCGGGCCAGCTGGTATCCTCCGGAAGCTGAAAAGTGTCAGAGAGCAAAGGCCATTACACGGACGCAAGAAAGATCCCTCCTCTGCAAGGACCTCACGTAGTATTTACTAGACGTGTAACCTGACGTGCATTTTCATGTTCTAAATAATTATCACAAAACTCTTCAGTGTCAGGAAGAGAGCAATACAAAGAACAAAAACTGGTGAAGAGGGGAGCTTTTAAACAGTATTTGCAACGCAGAGGAACTTACAGACCTGAGTGTTTTATTCTCTTTCCCCAAAAACATGAGGGTAGTATGAGCCGGTGAGCACGCTGTTCCACCCGCCAAATACAGCGAGCCCCAATACTGTGCTTAGAGCAATTTTCTAAGACAGTTCTATTTTTAATAGAGATTATTCTAATTTTGAAGTAGAGCAAACAAAAAAATCAACTATAGGGGGTACACTAAAGCCATGAAATTGGGGAGTCTATTTACATCTGCACATTTTATTTGTAAGGGCGATCTGTACCTAAGATAACTGAAGCTGGCTTTGAAGAACGGGACAGCTCGCAGCTTGAACACGGTGCTGCAGAGGGACGAGACGCACCAGCAGTGCAAGCTCCGAGGTGGGGTCTCAGCTCGTGCGTCAAAGACCACGCACGCACTACGTAAACCCGCTGAGCCTTACCTGCCTCATCGACAAGAAATCCGGAGGAATGACTCCCGTGTGACTAATTTCACAACATTGCCACAAGGATGAAAATCCAAATGAGATAATGTGATATTCCAGATAAAGGAAATGGTGTTGTCCAAGAACATAATCTTTTTTTTTTAAGTTTTTTTTTTAAATGGTCTTGAAGTGATCCCTTGAGAAAACTCAACAATTTTAAAATGTCCATAACAAATCAAATAAAGATCGAAGACTTACTTGGGGAATCATTTCGCCAAAACTCCCCTGAGGCCTTGGAGGACGTAAGGCCAAATCCATTTTCTGGGGGCAGCTCAGTGAATCTCCCATTCCCTGAGCTCCCGACTACTCCACTGTTTCTTCTCGACTCTGCCTCAGAGGGGGAAGAACGGGTGGATGCTGAAGTCGTGGCGATTTCAGAGCCCTTTGGGAAACACTCT
Organism: Hippopotamus amphibius kiboko; assembly: GCF_030028045.1. Lineage (NCBI taxonomy): Eukaryota > Metazoa > Chordata > Mammalia > Artiodactyla > Hippopotamidae > Hippopotamus > Hippopotamus amphibius. Next base: position 171,814,195 of record NC_080191.1, on the reverse strand, counting down.
GTCTCATTCAGACGTCCCGGACTGAAGGCTAAAGACTGGAGCGTCCTCGGGACACCACTGGGGAACGTGGTGGCACCATGGACGCTCTCTGTCCCGCTGACCGAGGGGCTGTGGACAGCAGTGGAGCTGCTTAAATCCTCTGTACTTTCAGAAGCTAAAACAGAAGAAAATATGCTTCCAGGTTAGTCGGGGTGTATCTGGATACAAATGATGTTAATTACATTTTGGTAGATGGATAGACGATGGATCTAACAGATGAACACACATAACACACGCATCTGCCCTCTCCTCACAGAGCTGAGTGAAGGAGCGTGACGTCCTGCACTGAGCACAGTCACGCTTCCGGTCAGGCTAAGGGGAAGACGGGAGAAAGCCCCCAGACGTGATCTGCCTCGGTCCTTACAGAGGAAGAGAAAAACTTCTGCTCCTGAAACCCACTTCACAGTTTGTACAGGACAGACCATTGTTTTGTTTCAGCAGTGTAAGCCTTTTGTTCAAACGATATTACAGATGAAAACCTACACATACAAATGAATCCCAGTGAGCGCGCAGCAGGGGCCCGTCGCCGCCGAGGGGGCCTAGGGCTCTGCAGACCACAGCCGGAACAACGCTGGCCTTGCCACCGTCAAGCACCCTTTACCACTCCCTCCCCTACGGCCACTGTAAACCTCAGGTTTTCAAAGACTATTAACAGAGCTGACTTATTAAGTAACAGAGCTTCTAAGCAGCAGGAGATACTCATCGTTACCCCCACTGGCCTGATTTACTCCCATCCGAAAGGAGCAGGCTCCATTACCGCAGTGACCGCGCTAGACCTGGAGACTGGCTCTCGAGCTCACGTGCTACCCCGGAGGTCAAGGACTGCAGGCTGAGAACCGTCGTTCTGATGAAATGGATGGCAGACACTGGACCAATGGCCAAGACACTCGAGAACTGAATCACACACCGCGGTCAGGACGCACGGTCTGCTCCGTGGCAGCACGGCGGCTCGCTGGAGGCGCCCTTCCACAAAGAACTTCCCGAAGGACACCTGAGAAAGGACCTCCAGGAGGGCACACTGAAATCCTCCTCCCAAACAGGAGCAAACTTCAGGAAAGCTTGGTGAGTGGGCAGGATCCAAGGGCAAGAAAGAAGAGTGCTTTTTTTTCTTTTTAAGCCAACATCTTTAAGAAGTACTCTCTATACCTATACAATGAAAGGCTTCAAATTGTTAATTATGACTCAGGAAAGGAAAAAGGAAGGTTCTCATTATAAATGGTTCCTTGAAGACCAGACCAATGTGCAGTCGTGACCAAAAGCACAAATAAATATTAAATATATACATATAGAGAGAGCACAGAAAACAGAAAGGTTCCTTTTACTTTTGTACAAAACCATAGAACCAGGTATATCTAGAACACAGGCTGCAGCTCTGGTCACTGGACCTTCACGGAGACGGGAAGACGCAGGCAATCCACAAAACTAGGGATTAAAACAAAGAAATACAGAGGCCAGGACACACAAATAGCTTCCGCCTATAGCCACCCCTACTCAGAGCAAACACAAACGGACCTGGGGTTTTCCAGCACAAGCCATCCGTTCTCCTTGCTTGACCTGCAGTAAACCTTTCTCTGCTCCACTCGAACAAACAACGAGGGTCCAGAATAAAAAAGGAAAGCACGACACAGACACGCCCCCCCCCACTCACTCACCCAGCTTCTCAGACCTCACGTCGTGAGTCACCATCCACATGCACCAATTACAGCCTCGTCGGACTGCCGAGCGCTCTTTCAGAACACGTTTACTCCCGACGAATTGCATTATTTCATCGAGTCAATGCACCGTGGCGGGTTTACTGGCCTCGGCCTGAACACCTGTCCAGCCAAGCAATGGCCTCGGAAATACAACCGTAGAAGCCACAACTGCTGCAAGTCACACAAGGAACACGGCTAGGTTTCCCCTGACCCTGGGGGCTCTGTGGAACACGGCTCCCCTCCTCACTTACCGTCCGCACTAAACGCTGCCTCTTACGCAGCAGTGACGAGGTGCCAGCACCTTACGCACACCTGCACACCCGGTGTGGTGCGAGGGAAGGACTGTGCAACCGTGATCTCATCCTCACAGTACAGCTATGACGCTGCAGAGCTGGTGCTTTTTAACAAAAGGAGAAAATGCTTGGTCAAACTCACCTACAACCACCACTTACGTTACTAAGGGAGCGCCTGCTAAATGCATCTACAGGGAAACGGACCGCGTTTCTCATCGGCAGACCAGCACTGATGATGATCTGATAATCGCCCTTTCTCGCTCATTTTCTACCCTTGAAGCAGTCATTCAAGGGAAGACCATAAATAAATAAATAAAATTAAAAAAAAAAAATGGGACGACCATCCACTTGGGAGCAGAAACAAACTAAACTCCCTAATTTTTAAAAGAGGAGGTGGAAGGAACGCCCGCCCCTCTGGGAAACTGCACGGGCCGCTCTCCCATCACAGCACAGCACGTTGCAGCCTCAGGCACGCATCCCAGTGCCCGCCTTCGGCTTGGCTGCTGCCCAAAAGGTGCCAAAACTCTGGCTGAGACAGCTGATATGTGGGAAAGACATGTTAAATCTACAACCTTCTGAGGTACTTACACCCCTTCCTTTACAACGTGAAATCACCACAAAGCAATGTACCTGGACCACAGCAGCTCCGCCACCCACAGAAACACGTTCATGAGTTGAGATCCATTAGTACACCCTCGGCTCCTATTGAGCACGGACAGAAGATATCACCTTTTAAAGAACATTAGCACAATTCCCACAAAACAGCAGCTGAAGGCATTTTCTGTCATGATCCTCACCACTCCGTGTATAAATATTCCTCTTAGAATGTACCGCCCCTGAAACCCCGAAGCCTATGGAAGGAGCCGCGTGCTCCCTTCATCGGACTGTAAGATCATGCCCCTCCCGGTTTCCCTCTGTGCCCTGGTTTCCAGGAAGCTCGGGACTAAATGTAGTGCTCAAGTGTAGCCATTATCACATAATTTAACAGACACGTCTCTCTTTTTGCCTTTAAAAGAGAACTTTCTCCCCCATTAGTTGCTTTGCTTACTTTCCCCCCTAATTATCACAGAGTACACGGTCATTACAGAAAACACAAGAAGTACAGAAGGGAAAAAAGCAACAAAAGATCTAAAGCAGCAGGGAAAATAATTTCAAATGGCTTCCAATCTCTTTTCTTAAAACCTGAGTTAGCTGTCTGGGCCTGTACCTGCTTTAACACACACACCTATGAGCGCGCCATCTGTTTTTGGCATCAGGTAGTCCCTGGCTGCCTGAGCCTCGGAAGAGGCTGTGCTGCGTGCACGCCTCTGTGCAGCAGCATGAGATGTGAAAGGAATCACGGGATACAAAGGCAGACGTGTTTGGAGCAACAGACGCTAGAAGTAGAAAGGATCTTTAGCACCAACGGGTCTGAACCCTCCACGCTTCGAACGAGGACGCCCACCCTCCCCAGGCTGGCGTCTGGCTGGACACCCTAGCGCTCACCTAGCGAGGCGCGTCACCCATCTGACGGGTCCAAGGGCCAGGACGTTCACTGGGTCACGTTTACTAGTGGATGAAGCAGCCAAGTGTCACAGAGCACACACCCCCCACGCTCCCCCTTGGCTCCGATTCCGTACGGAGAGACCCGCTGGGCTGGGTGACCTCCGGTCTGCCTCTGGCAAGTCCTGCTGGCTTTCTCAGCACACCTGCCTGCATGCCTCGCGCTCCAAGATCCCGTGGTCAGAAAATCTAAATCTCAAGATTCAGATTTTAGGAGCGGTAGGAGGTACACCAGAGCTCTGGTTAGCAGGGACCAGCCCAGGATTAAAAACAAAGCAGTGCTTTGTCTCCTGTGTGGCTTCGGGTCCTTGTTCACATTTCCTCTGCATCCCTGCCGGGGGTGGGGGTGCCGCCAGGCTAGATCCAGACAGTCCCGGGTGCCTGGCTACCCCCTCACTTAACCGCACACGAGGCCCCTACAGCCTCTAAGGTGGAGTGGAGGGTGCCCTCCCTCGCTAGCACAGAACACCCAGTTTACTAAGAAGGAAGAGACACGCTCAGTGAAAGACTCGAGCAAGAACGATGATATGGCAGAAGTCTTCAAAAATTACAAGTATAAGTTTCTAAAAGGATGAATGCTCAAGGAATGAGAGGGCTAATTAGTTTTTTAATGTTAAAAAGCATAGGCGACTACAGAGTCAAGGCCAGTGGTTGGGAACATAGGCTGATTTTCAAATACACCACAGTATACATACCACAGTAGTGGGTTGAATTTAAAGTATAAATAGGAAATGACCCTGACCAGAATCAAGTTTAGCTTCCTAGAAAAGCCTTCTCTCCACCATTTCGTAAAGCTGGTTGTAAACCACTGAACCACAGAACGTTGAAGCTTGCGTGGATTGTAGCTTTTATCCAATCTAACCAATGTTTAAGAATAATCTTAAAAAGCAATCTCCTTAACATACGCATCATAAATTATATATATACACCAGTTGGCAGGAAACTGTATACGTAGTGTATGGAAGGGGAATGGACTGCCCTAAGCAGGCACTCCAGAAGGGACCTCTGGGTTCCATTTTTGATGTGACGACATAAATCTGAACCCCTGGTCTTGTAAAGTAATGCCAGAAACCTCTGACCTGTGAAAATTTTGAAATGGCAATTTCTGAAGCCGCCGATTTCCCAAGAATATTTCCAACCCTCTCTGCCCTGCCCCCCGTGGCACGGAGGTGCAAACACAAGCAGCACACGCAGGCTCAGAAGAAAACCTTGGAGAAGAGAAACAGTGGGCAGCGTTTCCAACACTGACCCACGGCTGGATGAGCCCTGTGATATCTGGCCACATACGCATCCCCTCACTCATCAGCTCTACCTCGTGGTGGGGCAGGGGAACCTCAGAGAAGTAACAGACACAAGCTGTGTCCTCAAGAGGACTGCAGTCTCTCTGGGTAGAAGGCATTAGATATGCTGGTGTGACAAGGTACGTGGCACAGAGACTCAGAAGGCGGACAAAAGGCTCGGTGGAGATGGAACGCCTGCGCAGAGACGTACCTGATGCTGGAGCTGGAGCACAGAGAGGCCAGGGCTCCCCACACCTGCCTGTACGGTTTTTTTGAAATAATGACCAGAAAAAAAGTCTACCTATGTTACCTTTGCCACTGAAAGAAACAGTTTTGCAATTATGAAGAAATACAAATATAACTCCTCAGCAAATAACACAACGTTCACCATGTCATTCACCCCAGAGCATGGCCTCCTGCGCAAGAACACACACCAGCCACACTCAGTCTTTGGTGTGTGTGGGGGGGAGGCGGGGAGGAGAGAGGAAAACCAGTGGGTGGTGGACAGAAAGGCCTAGAGCAGCCACCAGACCAACTATTATTTTCGTCCTTGTACAGTTAAAGAAAACACATTTCAAAGATGAATTTCAACACGGAGATAAAGTGGGCAGGTTGCACGTTGAACCCCCAGTGCTTTGCACTGGTGCTTGAAGTCTTTTCCCCTTAGCCCCTGTGAGGAGCGTGTAACCAGCTGGCTATCTCGGGCTACTTATCTCCATTCTGAACGGCTTCGGAGGGTGAAGCTGGGATCGGAGTACTCACATGCGGACCCGTCTGAGGGAGGGGAGGAAGCCGGTGTCCTGGAGAGAGGCAGCCACGAGAGCTCTGGTCCTGAGGAATCTCTCTGCCTGGGGAGTGTGGTCCCTTCTTCCCGTCCCACAGCAGGAAGAGAGGACTGGCTCCAAGCTGAAGTGGCAGCCCCCTGGGTGTGCCCGGTCACTGCCGCGGGACCCCGGGACGTTCCGCTCTCCGCGTGAGGAGGGCCCGTCCTCCCCTCTGACCCCGCACTGCTGGATGGCGGGTAACGCCTTCCCAAGGCTGAAAGCAGAGAGCAACAATTAAAATTCCACCAGCAGACCTCCAAATGCCTGAACAGTCTTTGAGGGGGCTCACCTCTGACCTCCATAAAAGAGACATGAGAAGAAACACGGAGCAACTGCTCATTCTATGAAAAATCACCTCCTGAAGGAGAGACCACAAGCCAAGACAAAGACTGTTTTCAGATCTCACGGAGACTCTGCATTTTGTGGTAAAATTACCAGCAAAGGGGCACACTGAAGGTGGTAAGTATCAGATGACAGGCAGCCAGAGGTCGGCTTCTAATTGCCACGACTCATCACTCACATTCCACAGGGCTGGTCCCAGAATTTACTTGAATTTCACATAAAATTTCTGCCATCTGGGTGAGCAACAAACCCAGGCAGCATCACGTGCCGTTTCTAAGCTCTAACTCCACCATTCACAAATGGAACTTAAAATACTGTCCTATGTACCCTTTACAGAACTCAGTCCTGCAACCAGACCTCTTGTCACTAGGGTGTGAAACCATGGGGTCTTTGATGGCTTCAGCCTCTACTTTCAGGCCATCACCAAGTTGTATCAATTTTCCTTTGTGAAGAGTCTTTATCAATCCCTTCCTCTCCATCCCTGAGGCCACCAGCCCAGATGTTAACACCTGGTATGTGGATTTCTGTGTCTGCCTGGGTGGTCCCCGGGACTCCAGGTTCCTTCTGCCCCATCTCCCACCCCAGACATCTTTCGCCCACCTGCCAGGTGAACCCTGCCCAAACTCACTTTAATCACATCACTGCCTTGTTCCAAAATCTTCAGTTGCAGATGTAGAAAACGGACTTGAGGAAACAGGGGGAGAGAGAGTAGCGCTGACATATATACACTACCCACTGTAAAATAGACAGCTAGTGGGTAGCTGCCACATAACACGGGGAGATCAGCTCGATGACTGACGATGCCTTAGAGGGCCAGGACCGGGAGGGTGGCAGGGAGTCGTGGGAGGGAGGGGATATGGGGATATATGTATGAATACAGCTGATTCACTTTGGCGTACTTCAAAAACCGGTACAAGAGTGTAAAGCAATTATATTCCAATAAAGGGCTTAAAAAAATAAAAATAAAGAGCTTAAAAAAAACTTCAGTGACTTTTCCCACCACGCCAAATCAAAACTGCTTGCTTTTCAAAGTCCTCGATAATTGTGCCTGACCCCACCCACATGACTGTCCTATCCGCTGCTCCTCTCCTCTGCGTGTGTGACTTACATCCTCCCTGAGGGAGGCTGCTGGCCTCACCACCCACGAAGAGGCCGCACTTCTCTTCCTCCCTCTGTATCTTCGCTCACTCGGTCCGGGTACCCCACTCCTCAGCCACCATTCCCACCTCGCTCAGACGTACAGGCTTAGGCTCAAATCTCAGCTCTGAAATCTGTTAACTGTTTGACCTGCACACATTGGATTTAATAATTTCTCTAGGTTTCAGTTTCCAAATTCCTAAAATGAGAGTAATGTGACCTCACCACTTACTGCGAGAATTGAGAGACGAGACAAGCTGGTATGGAGTGGGTACCTAGCTGGTGCTATTGTCTCCCTTCCTCAGTCAAATCTTTCTCATCCAGCCCCAGCCCCTTCTTGAAATCCTTTGCTAAAAATGGCAAACCACCGAGCTGTGTGGACCGGAGCAAGCACAGCCATCTGGGCTACATCAACACTAACACACAGCCAAGCAGCCCACCAGACCCGGCACCCAGGAGACGGCGACGTGTGGCAGGACCACCGATGCTGTGTGAATTCAGTCTGGCCATGGAATATAGATTCCACGGCACTGGTCAGGCCACTCAGCAAATCTGCACCTCCCCAGGCCTCTGCTCACGACTCAATCAACCACAGTGAGCCACAGGTGGGGCCTAGGGCACGGGTCTGCCGTGCCCCAGCCCAGGACCCTGGCTGGGCGCCATGGCTCAGGATGGGGGGAGGCAGAGACCAGCAGCCACTAGGTTTTCCAGGACTGGACACACATACGTGAAACGAGTGTCGTCAGCATACACTCACCCGAGGTGCCGCTCTGGGAAGTCAGAGCTGCTGCTCTCTCAGGCCCAACAGGGGAAATGGTAAAATCCGTTCTCCTTGAAGAGTCATTTCTTCCTGTAGCTGCTGGTTCCGTTTGTGGAGTGAAGTTTTCTGGAGCATCTGAAGAAGCAGGGCTCTTCCTGGGGGTCTGAACCACCATACCCTCTTTGGAGACCACTGTGGAGAAGTCCACTTGATTCTGATCAAAGGTAACGTTTTCTATGTGGGGTGGTTCCGTGTTGCTTTCTAGCCTGTGGTTTTTTACAGTAGCTGAAACAATAGGAAAATGGGTCAGGGAGAACTTGGCTTCTGAAAAGAGAAGTAAACCTTCAGAAAAGGTACATAGGCAGATGCATCCGTGGAGAAGTGGATTCAAGGAGAATGATTTCACCTTTCTTTTTCCAACAGTAATTATTCTTGTAATCAGGGGAAGAAATTACGAAGCAACAATACTATATAGGATTACATTTTACAATAAGTGGAATAAGTGATGAAAATGGATAGAAAGAGACCAATTTGAAGTTGCTGCTGATCACAAGGCTCCTTGAAAAACACATTTTTACTTTCCCATTTGGGAATGGTATTTTTCTTTCTGCTTAGGACTGGGGGCTGTGTTGAGAAAGCCCTGCAGGGACGAATGAAGTCACTTCTATCTATACGAGTCGGGCAAAGATGGCCCACGACCGGACCAGTAAAGGCTGCAGCCAGAACCTATAGTTCAACTCAAAATATCACACACACACACACACAATCCTTAAGAAGCAAGTTATCTTCTAGATCAGGCCTGTCCAAGAGATGTATAAAGTAAGCCACTAATGCAAGCCACATAGGTAACTTTAAAATAGTAGCCATATTTTTAAAAGTAAAAAGAAACAGGTAAAATTATTTTTAATAAATATTTTATTTACGCCAACATATTCAAAATAGTACTTCAATATGTATTTGATGTAACCATTACTGAGATATTTTGCATTCTTCTGCTTCTGTGGTATTAAACCTTTAAAATCCAGAGTATTTTGCTGGCCACACGTGGCTAGTGGCTGCCACACGGACAGTGCAACCCTAGAACGACGGCGCTCAGCGTCGTCCCCACACTGCCCACTCCCACCTGGAGCAGAGGCTCACCCACTGGAGTCGGAGGGGTGGTGACTATCAATTCTTCCGCAGAGAGATCCTGACAAACTTTCCTAAGGGAACCATTTCCTCCCTAAGCCCCTCGGGAGTTACTGTTTTCATGCTTCCTATTCTGCTTCCTGTAAGTGAAAATGAACAGGAGCTTCCTAAGGAGGAGGGCGTTTCCTAGGCATCTGGGCTCCTCTGGGACCCAGCCCGATGGGCAAGCTCCACACTCAGCTGGAAATGGGACGAGGAGGGGTAGCGGCCAAGCCCACAAGTTCAACTTGGGACTCTGGGGTTATGGAGAGCAGTGAGTTACCCACACAGCAGGCAACCTCTGTTCTTCCCCTCTGACTACAAAGGCAAGCTGGCCTCCCAAGAGGAGGGGAAAGGATTTGAGGATGCCTTCCCTACCCTCTAGGTGAACCTGGCACAATGAGAAAAGTTATTCTCAAAAGAAGCCAGAAAAAAAAAAGTGATTGTGGGGGAGGCAGAAGGGACTTAAAACTCATGCTCCAAAACTGGTAAGCCGTGAGCAAAGGAAAGGAAAGAACTTAGCTCTATTACAGCCTTAAGATGAGTGTGACACTTAGCCAATGATGAGCATGGCTGGGCCTCTGGAAGCAGAACATCCTCTTCTTCAGGGAACAAGGGATGGATGTCCCAAGATCCAGTCAGCCCAAGGAGCTCCAGTCTTCAAAAGGAAAAGAATGGCCGCATAAAGACAGGACATGGCTAGCACTGAACCATGCTGTCTCCCTGGAGGGATGACTAAAAATGGAAGGCAGAAAAAATGCACACTATAAACAAAACTCCAAGGCAGACAATAGTCCTGCAGTATCCTGAATAACCCTGCCCCTAACAACAACTAAAAATGCTGAATAAAATGTTTTGTCAAAAATATTTCTAAATGCGTTGCTGAGCTGGCAAGCAAACCTTGTGAGGTCAAATATGAACCACGAGCTGGAAATTCAGAGAAGTGAGCTAACTTCAAAGCTGGCAGCTGCCCTGGGGCATCTGCTCAATATCTGGGACCTTGAACTTCTGTTCTGATGGCCACAGGGATGCAGGAGATAGGCAACAAAACTCTTAAGGAGGGAGTCTGAGAGGAAACTCCTATATGAAGTGGGGACCAGGGCTAGACCTTGGATGGAAGGCAAATAGAGATAAACCTGCCCTGTAGAAGGGGACAACAAGGAAATCTGGCCTTTCAATCTTGGTTTTAGGTGAGAGGAAAATAACCCTCACCCAAGAATTTAGAACCACAAAGCTAGCCCTCACGTGGGGGTGCAGCACGTATTCACAACACCTGTGTGGTCTGAACTCCTAAGCCAAGTGTGTATTTAAAAGTGGTCTGACAGAGATTATCATACTAAGTGAAATAAGTGAGACAGAGAAAGACAAATATCATATATCACCCATATGTGGAACCTAATTTTTAAAAATGATACAAATGAACTTATTTACAAAATGAAAAGTCTTATAGATATTGAAAACAAACTTATGGTTGCCAAAGGGGAAACGTGGGTGGGGGTGATAAATCAGAAACTTGGGATGAACATACACACACTACTATACATAAGATAGACAACCAACAAGGACACATCGTAGAGCACAGGAACCTCTCCTCAATATTCTGTGAGAACCTATAAGAGAAAAGAATCTAATAAAGAATGAATATATGTATATGTTTAACTGAATCACTTTGCTGTACACCTGAAATTAACAATGTTGTAAATCAACTATATGCCAATAAAATTAAAATTTGAATTTAAAAAAAGTGGTTCTGAACCTTATGAATATACTGAAAACCACTGACTTACATACAAGCATACCTCAGTTTATCGTGCCTCACAGATACTGAATTTTTTTACAGATTCAAAGTTAGTGGTAACCCTGTGTCAAGCAAGTCTACTGGTACCAACAGCAGTATTTTTAACTAAGATATGTACATTGTGTTTTTTTAGACATAAGGCCATTGTACACTTGACTAGTATATAGTTTAAACATAACTTTTATATGCACTAGGAAACTGAAAAGTTCATGTGACTTGTTTTATTGTCATATGCGCTTCACTGCAGTGGTCTGGAATTGGACTCACAATATTTCTGAGGTATGCCTGTACTTTAAAAGGCTGAATTTTATTGGATGTAATTTATATCTCAAAACGTGTGCACACACACACACTCCCCCCCAACACACACACATTCTGTTAACGGGGAGGAAAAAGTGGTCCTGATATACAGTGTCTCTGGGTACTTGCCAGAAACAAATGTGAATGATCTCTAGATGAACATACCTTCAATCCAATTTTATTATTTACTAATAAAATCCTAAGGAATAAGAGATCATAGTTTAAAAAAATCACAAAATAAACAAGAAAAAGGCATCTGTGGGCAACAGTCAGCAAGCTAGAAAAGCAAAGACTTCAACTACCGGAAACATTAGATAAAGAATCTAAGTATATAAAACTCCATGAAAAGAAAGAAGAAGTTGAAAATGAGAGAAAAAAAGAGACTATAAATAATGGTCAAAAAGAATTTGAAAGAAATCTGAATGGAAACTCTAGAAATGACAAAATAATAATAATTAAAATTAGGAAACTCAACAGCAGATTAGATACAGCTGAAAAGATAATTAATTACAAGACATGACAAGAGAATGCTGAGATGATATGAAAAGATAGAAAATATGAAAAGGAAGTGAAGAGACAAGGAAGATAGAGTGAGAAAGTCCAATATATATCTAATTGCAGTTCTGGAGGAGACGTGAGAAAAAGGAGAAACGGCAATATTCAAAACGGTGACGGCTAGGAATTTCCCAGAACTGTTAAAAAGCATGAATCTTCAGACTAAGGAAGCACAACAAATCCTTAGGAAGCGTATCTAAATAAAAAAGAAACACAAATCCGTATCATAGTAAAAGTGCAGAAAATCACAAACACTAGGTCTTAAAAACAACCAGAGGAAAAAAATGACAAAGTATCTACAGACGATGACAATTAGAATAACAGCAGACTTCTCAATAGCAACAAATGGAAGCCAAAAGACAGTGGATACATATTTTCAATGTGCTGAGAGAAAAAAAAAACTAGAATTGTATACTTAGCAAAACTATCTTTGAAAAACATCTTGAGACTATCTTTCAAAACAGAAACATTTTCAGTCAGATTTGAGTTAATCAGCTACCTCCACTAAAGGAAATTATGGAGAATTTATTTCAAGCAGAAGAAAAGCAATTTTAGATGAAAGCTATAAGGTGCAAGAAGAAATAACAAGCAACGAAAATGGTAAATATGTGTGTACATCCAAAGAAACACTGAATTTATAAAACATTAAGTTCTCATTTGTGGGATTAAAAAAACAAAGAGCAAATCCTGGGTAACAATAACACATAAGTCTGGAGGGGATGATTAGAATCATGTTGTGTAGGAGAAAGGTAATTTTAAGCTGTGTCAAAATGCAGCTTTTGAAGTTTTTAAAGTTCCTCAAGCTGACACTAAAGAATAAAACTGGTAGAGCTTGGAATGATATAAAATTCCCATTGAGAGAAATCGAATATTGCCTAAAACCAACACCCCCCCCCCAAAAAAAAAATCAATAAACAGCAAAATAAGCATGTTATTTGGAGATATGATCATAATTCCTAAAAGAATCAGTTAAAGGACTTCCCCAGTGTCACAGCGGTTAAGAATCCGCCTGTCAATGCAGGGGACACAGGTTCACGTCTTGGGCTAGGAAGATCCCACATGCCATGGAGCAACTAAGCCCGTGCGCCACAACTACCAAGCCCACATGCTGCAGCTACTGAAGCCCACGTGCCTAGAGCCCGCGCTTCACAACAAGAGAAGCCACCACAGTGAGAAGCCCACGCACTGCAACAAGGAGTAGCCTCTGCTCGCTGCAACTAGAGAAAGCCCACGCACAGCAATGAAGACCCAACACAGCCAAAAATAAAAATAAATAAATGAAATTTTTAAAAAATCTATTAAAAGGGCTGAAAGTGGGAAGCAGAAAATGATAATGGTAGGAGTGGTCGGGGTTTTTAAAATAGGCTTATAAAACATATTCAATTTTTAAACCACACATAAGTTTGATAAAAATAAACATTAAATTTTACAAGACATGATGTCACTGGCCTGGGATTCCAAAAGAACAGTATTCCACCGCCCCCTGTTTAACTCTGGATGTGCCTCTTTCTACCCCTGGGATTGTGTGTGGACTATTCCTCAGGATGGGGATTAACAAACCACACAGACTGGGTGCGGCAGGCAGCGCCCAGCCCACCCTCCCTGCCGCCCAAGGTCTTGCTGGGCTGTGAAAGTCAAGTGCTGCACACCATTCCCGGCTGCATCTCAGGAAGGGCAGCGAGTCAAGCGCTAACATATTTTACTGAAGTCCAAGGACAAACCCTTGCAGAAGCCCTGGGCTGTTTAGGGCTCCTGTGGTTGAATTTTGTCTGTGGTGTGGCTCCCTGAGTGGGAGAGCAACGGAGAGTAACGTGGACACGACTTGACAAGGGACCTACCACATGCAGGGGAAGGTATCAGGAACCCACTTTTCCTCTTGGTGGAAAGAGAAATCTGGGGCTTCCCCGGTGGCTCAGTGGTTAAGAATCCACCTGCCAATGCAGGGGACATGAGTTTGAGCCCTGGTCCGGGAAGATCCCACATGCCGCAGAGCAACTGAGCCCGTGCGCTACAACTACTGAGCCTCCGCTCTAGAACTCGCGAGCCACAACTACTGAGCCTGTGTGCCACAACTACTGAAGCCTACATGCCTACAGCCCATGCTCTGCAACAAGAGAAGCCACCACAATGAGAAGACCTCACACCGCAGCGAAGAGTAGCCCCCACAACTAGAAAAAGCCCACATACAGCAACGAAGACCCACTGCACCTAATAAATAAATAAAACAAATGAATTTTTTAAGAAAAGAGAGAGAGAAATTTGCCCTCAAGAAATGGAAAGAAGAAGGGATGGCTCAGGCTGCAGAGTCTGGGCCGGCCGGGCAGTGACGAGAAGAGGCTGTGCCCCACCCGTCACTCAGGGGCAGGCTCTGGGGCAGGAAGGGGCGTCCCTGGGCTTCGGGGAGGCTGGCACGCCTCACCTCACCCATCCCTCTCCCCAGAGGGTCAGAGTGACTGTTCACACCCCACTCACCTCCCGTGGCAACTGAGCCACACCAACCAGCCTCACACTGGAGGTTAGATGTCCCAATTTCCCAGGTGTCTTTTAAGCTGGAAATACCACCCTTCCCTCTGCTCTCAGCCCCCTGGGTCGGGCCATCACGTTCCCTTACACCACGAATGGAGATTAAATTCACAAGAGAGTCTTATTGCTTTGCCTGTTTTTTATTTTTTTCCAAGTGGACAACGTGCACTTCTGTAATGTCTCCATGTTCCAAAACACCTGCCTGTGAAGCAGCAGCATCAGGGACGCGCCGGCACAGCCAGGGAGCAGGGTCTCCGCAGCAGCAGCTGCTACAGCGTCCGCGGCTCGCCACGCCCCCCCCCCGACTCGGGGTTTTTCAGCTGGCACCGCTCCTGAGCAGCGGGCTGGCTGTGTGCGGGGAGGGCGCCGTGTCACCCACAGAGGCAACTTCCTCCCAGCGGCCCGGTCGCCCCGACATTGCACCCTCTACCACTGCGGCGGCCCCACGTCAAATGCTGCCAGCGACACTCTCGCCTCGGGGGCGCACGCTGAAGCACAAGCACTTTATTTTCATTTCCTTCCATGTAGATTCAGATCTCACTACCCAGTGCTGTTTTCACCTGTGTCATCGCACTGAATGCAGGCGACAGCTGGTGAAGTGGATGTCACCGCACACGGGGAGACGGAGGGGCAGAAGGACTGACGGTTCAAAGTCATGCTCAACAGCAGAGAGAAAACAATCTGAACCCAGGGCCCCTTCCATCACACCCCAGCTTCCTCGGTGACACAGGGTCCTCACCAGCCTCCGCACTGCAGCCTTAAACCCAACTGCGCGCCCTGCTTCCAGGAGGAACGAGGTGGTGCCTATCACGTGGGCTCTGGAGTCAGGCGGACGTGGCTTGCCAGCAGCTGCATGTTTTTAGCTGGAGGACCGAGCAAGAGGACTCCTAAATTAGCTCCTGGCTCAGAGATGAATCTCACAGGTGATGAAAAGAATGATAACAAAGGAGTAGTGGCAGGATGGAGAATGAATTTACGGGAGAAGTCTTTTCAAAATAGAAAGTTTGGGGTGATGTTATAACTTCCAGGTGGAAATGTCTGACGGGCAGTTAGGATGTGGGACTGTCGATCGGGAGGGAGGACGAGGTGGCAGAGAGCGGGGGTCAAGGACTGAATCGAGGGGAAAACTCTAATTTGGCAGGAGAAGAGCCAGTGAGAGAGACACGGATGACAATGGAAGGACAGGATGGCATGAAAAGCAGGAGTCGGGAAGGCAGTGCGTGCAGAGACACAGCGGAGAGAGGCCGTGGATACCAGGCCTGCAAAAAAGGCCAGAGACAAGTCAACCAAAGTCCCCAGGACTTTCCCGAGTGTCGCCTGGAAGATAGAAGATGGAGGTCAGATGGCTAGGGGTTAAGGTTCACAAGGGAGAGGCTCTGGAAGGTCAATAGGACACGGACCCCTAGCTGTGAAAGTCTCCATTCCTGCCCACCACCCTGGAGCTCTCCTGGGATCCTCACCTTGGGAAACGCTCTTCGGAGAGCCATTGGCGCCGGGCGCCGCGGGCCTGCACAGCTCTGTGAGCTGGCGTGGGCTCTCAGAGCTACGACAGCAGGTTTCTTCGTAATTTTAAAAGATTTTCCTGAAATTCAATTGCTCACACAGAGAGGGGAGAAAAGAGACTAAAAAAGAGAGAGAGGCTGTGAGTCCCCTCTCTTGTTAATCCCTTTGGTGTGACGGATGGCTGGAAACCACAAGAGGAGGAGGACCCTGTTCACAGGAACTTTAAGGGAGAAGGAAATTAGCCTCCTATTCTCAGAGATGAAATTAAGAAACCCCACATGTTCACAGTCTGCAAAGCACTTTTTATAGGATAATTTCAGGGGGGCTAGATGATCCTGTTAGATCCTGACATTCTGAGTGGCAGGTATGATAGGAACTCTTGCCCAAGGCTCAGTACTTAGGTCTCTTGCCCAGAATAATCCAGAAAATAAGTGGCAGAGCAGAGACTAGAGGTCAGCTCTCTCGTTCCAGGATCTTTCTAATGAACACACCCACATGAACACCAGCAGGGATGGAGGAAAGCTCAGCCAGCTCCTCCCAGACTACGTAACGTGTGGAGTGTGGCTTGCCTCACAGCCAGCACCCACAGGGCTTCGCGCCATTCACGCTGGGCAGAGCTGGGAAGTCGGCCGGCTTGTGTTCCGGGCCCCCGCCCCTCTGCAGAGGTGACCTCCGTCCTTAGGGACGCCAGCAACCAACTACTCTGACCCTCAGATGACAGGGCTGGGGCCCAACAGGGGCAGGAACAGTTCCAAATCCACAATTCAGCCAGTGAGCGGCATTTATGAATTTAAAAAGACTGTTTACTTTCGCCCTCATTAGGATAGCTATTATCCAAAAACGGAAAATAAGAAGTGTTAGCAAGGATGTGGAGAGACTGGAAGCTTCCTGCTTTGCTGGTGGGAATATAAAGGGTGCAGTTACTGTGGAAAACAGTTTGGTGGCTCCTCAAAAAACTGAGACACAGAATCACCATGTGATCTAGTAATTCTACTTTAGGCAGATATACAAAAGAACTGAAAGCAGGGAGTCAGGTGCTCGTGCACCCACGTTCACAGCCGCATTATTTACAGCTGCCAAAAGGTGGAAGCAACCCAGGTGCCCGTCCACGGGTAGATGGGTAAACAAAATGTGATCTGTGCATACAGTGGGATACCGTTCAGCCTTACCAGGGAAGGAAATTCTGACCCAACATGGATGAACCTTGAAAACAGTATGGTACATGAAATGAGCCAATCGCAAAAGGACAAATATTACATCATTCCGCTCATTCAAGGTGCCTAGAATAGGTAAAGTCATAGAGACACAGTGGCGCAGAGGCCAGCAGGTGCCGGAGGGAGAGAGGAATGGGGAGTTATTACTGAACGAGCTTCCATCTGGAGAATGACAACGTTCTGGAAGTAGGTGGTGGTGATGGCTGTATAACCCTGTGAATGTGACCCGTGCCGATGCACTGCACACTTAAAATGGTAAAAATGGTAAATCTTATGTCACATGTATGTTACCACAATAAAAAATATACACGTATTTACTGAGCACCAGCCACACGCAGGACACTGCGGGACCCGCCTCAAGCAGCTCAGGGCGTTGAAGGGAGCTGCGCCACGGCAATGAACGCCTGTGATGCTGCAGGGGTCCCGGGGCGGCCCAGCAAGGCGGAGGGGCGGGCCCGGGGCTGCGGAAGGCGCAGGCCGAGACCAGAGCCCCACCCTCCCTCCCCCGGCTGCCGCCCCTCCTCGCACCCCGGGCCTCCCTGCCTGACCCCCACGGGACCCTCCAGAGGAGGGGGATTTCAGGCCGCACGGCCAGCGGCGGGGTGCCCCGGGGCAGGCAGGCCCTCGGGGGCGTGGGGGAGGATGGCGGCCAGCTCACCGGAGAGGCGGCCGCCGACCCAGCCCCGCCACTCCGGGCAGTGTTTGGAAACTGCGGCGGATGCGATGATTCTGGGTGGAGGACGCTTCGGAGCCAAGTGAGTGTGTGTGAACAAAAGACTCGGCTCCCGGTCGGGACTGTCCAGGACGCCCGGGGAGGTCCGTTTCCTTCCTCGTTCTTGCCCTGAAAGGAGCGGCCCCAAGAAGGCCAGACGCACTGAGAAGTGTCTGGGCTGAAGGTCCGATGCTGTGATTTTTAAAAAGATCCCCCCGGAACGGCCTCTGGTGGTGAAGAGCCCTGCCCTGCCCGCGCGAGAGCCCGCCGGCGTCCGGCCGCCCGTGCTCCGGGGACGAGTGCGCAGCCGCGACCCAGAGCCGGCCGCGCGGCAGCCCCGGGCTCGGGCTCCGGCTTCCCGGGGGGGACCGCGCCCTGAGGCGGCCTCGGGCGCTGAGGGGAGAGGCCGCCCATGCAGGCGGGAGGAAAGCTGTAGGGCCCGCCTTGGAAATAAGTCTGCAGCCCTGAGGGCAAAAGACCTTGAGAAACAGCCCTAGGGCCAAAGGTCCGAAGACTCCCGTTCCGGGGCAGAAGGGAACAAAAGGCCTTCTGCGGGGGGCCTACAGCGTGTGCCTCGCCTCCCTTTGTCCCCCTCGCCCTGTGGAAAGGAAACGCCCGCGGAGGCGCTGGAGAGGAGGCTCCCCGCCACCGAGGCAGCCTGCAGACGAGGCGGGAGCACGCGGCGCCGGGCGCTGCAGCTCGGGGCGGCCGGGGCGCGGCGGCAGCCGGCCTCCCTGCCTCCCGCGCGGTCGCCCTGACGCTCACACACACCCAGGGAGGAAGCCTGGTGGCAGGGCTCCACCAGAGGAGGCCTGCCAGGGTAGCGAAACAATACAGAGGCAAGGAAAACATCCTGGTTCCGAGGAGGAAGGGGGAGAGGCGGGGAGGGGCAGGAAGCCACGGGCGCTGGCCGGACGCCGCGGTCCACTTGCCCCAGCGACCTGTGAGACGTGGCCCGGGGCTCTAGGGGAACGAGCGAAGCACCATGCGTCTGGGGGGGTGACGGTGTTAGGGAAGGCACACCTGGACCGACGCGGAGGCCTGGGCTGCGGAAGGGGAGGAAGGCAGCGGCCATAGCATCGGGACAGAGAAACCCGAACCGGCTTTCTGGCCGACCCAGCATCACGACAGCCCAAGCGAGGGGGCGCGTGCTCCCTGCAGGCAGCTGCTCAGCGTCTCGCAGGGACTGTCCTAGTTAATCCTCCTGGAAACCCTGGGAGGTAGGCACCGTTACCATCCCTGTCTCCTGATAAGGACACTGAGGCATAGTGAGATCAGGAAACCCGCCAAGACGACACAGCAAATAACAGCAGGTCGTCAACACAGGTCTGACTCCGAAGAAAGTCCAATGTAACAAGACAGAAACAGGGCCTTCCCTGGAGCTCCCGTGGTTAAGAATCTGCCTTCCAATCCAGGGGATGTGGGTTTGATCCCTGGGGGGGACTAAGATCTCACATGCCGCAAGGCACCGAAGCCCGCGTGCCACAGCTAGAAAACGTGCGTGCTGCAACTACAGAGCCCACGCATCCACAACGAAGATCCCCTGTGCCACAACTAAGACTGGATGCTGCCAAACATAAATAACAAAATAAATAAATAAAATATTTTTAAGAAGACAAAAGAATGAAGGGTAGGAAGGGAAGGAGCAAGACAAAGGCATCTTCTGAAAGGGAAAGCGGGAAAGGGCTGAGCTGGACCTCCTGGGGTGCTTCCAGGACGCCTTCCAAGGGACCCCGGGGTCCACACTGAAGCCTCACGACCCAAATTGGGTGACACACCTTGACAACCCAGGTCGCCCACTGTCCGAATGGAAATATGTGTACTTAATTCCATCTGATTAACAAGTGATGGGATTTAGGAGGAGGAAGGAAGGGAGGAAGGGAGGAAAGAAGGGAGGGAAGCGTCCACAGTGGTTACCTATGAGTGAGAAAAGGCTGCGAGACAAAGATGATGGGGCTTTAAGTGTTCAACGGAGAGATGAACAGGACCGTTATCAGGCGAAGGGAGGTCGGGTCTAGGGGAGGAAAGGGCGACATGTCTGCGCCTGTAGCGGCTGTCTGTGGTGCTGAAGTGAAGCAGGATAAACGAGTGGATGAGTGTGTGACTGTCCGACTGGTGGCTGAAGGGTTGCAACTGGGTTTCTGCAGAGAAGAGAGTTCGTGTGGGAATCACCCCCTCAGAGAAAATAGGCCAAGCCCTGCCCTGTCTTCCCTCCATGCCTTCCTTCCTGCCGTCCCATCTAGAATGCCCTGCTCCCTTCCCCCGGCCTTGTGGCAAAATCTGACGCGTTCCTCACGCCCAGATCAGAGGCCACGACCTCCAGGAGGCCTTCCCAGAGACAACCCTCTCCCTAGACACTACTGCTTTACCTAGTTACACAATTAAAACTTCTGTGACCCCATTTCTATGTCCCTATGAGAGACCGGCTCACAGGAGATGCTCAACAAATGCGCGCTGCACTGAGCTGGAGGGAGAAGGCCAAGGGCAGAGCTGCGAGGAACGTCCCATTTGGTGGGAGGGGCAGAGACGGGAAGGAGCGAGTCACCCAGGGCCGGCTGAGAGGACAAAGAGACGGAGGCTGGACAAGGGCCCCTGAGGTTTCCTAGCGTGCGCGCCCTCCACCTCCAGCCCCACTTTCCACTCATCCTCCCGCATCAACCTTCTCCATGGAGCCCCACATCACGTAGAGTAATCACACTGCCTGCTGTGATCCCGGGAGGCAGTAATGACTAACCCACACACGGCACACGCGTGTTTACAGAGCTCGCCCCTGCCACAGCACTGTGAGGTGGACACAACGGCTGTTATCATCTGTGTTCTACGATACGGAAACCAGCTCAGAGATGAAACGTCTTGCCCAAGGTCACGTCAGTTCATTGTATTATGACTTATTACTTGCTATGTCTACATTTAGCATTTAAACGTGCTTTCGCAGTCATAATTATATTTGCTTCTCCTCAAAAGCCTTGTTAAGGAAGCAGAATAGATATTATCATCTTCATTCTTAACATAACGAAAGTAAGACCCAGAGATTTGGGCAGCTGCCCAGTGCCACATACCTAGAAAGCGAACAGGTTAAGAGCAGAAGTCCTCTGACCCCGTCAGAGCCCTTGAGCCACCACTGGCATCTGTCTTCCCAACTCTGCCAGCAGCTAGAGACAGCAGCACTCCATTACCACAGGCACAATGATACTATAAATAATTCCTAGCAAACCACAAGAATTCACCTACCCAGTGAGTCTGATCCTCTTCAAAAAGGTCCCCATTAAGACCACACTTGGACTTCCTTGATGGCGCAGTGGTTAGGGTTAGGGTTGGGGGACACAGGTTCGATCCCTAGTCCAGGAAGATCCCACATGCTGCGGAGCAACTAAGTCCGTGAGTCACAACTACTGAGCCTGCATGCCACAACTACTGAAGTCTATGTGCCTAGAGCCCATGGTCTGCAACAAGAGAAGCCACTGCAATGAGAAGCCCATGCACTATGTAGCCCCTGCTCGCTGCAACTAGAGAAAGCCTGTGGGCAGAAACAAAGACCCAACACAGCCAAAAATAAATAAATAAATAATAATAAATTAATTTTTTTTTAAAAGGCCACACTTATTCCAACAATGCTGTCATTGCTTGAGCTATCTTCTAAAATTCTCTAATTTTCAATACAGCCTGCAGAATATTCTCTTGAGTTTCCTGGATAAGGACAATTTTTGCATCCCTTGATAACGGATTTAGATTATTTTGGAAACAGACACAAATTCAACACCCAATCTACTGACTGACGCAGGTGATCGAGATAAGTGAACCCATTTTGGATCTGGGAGGAGGTTTGACTGCAAAACTCCAGCAGGGAGGTGTGCGTGCCCCGCACACAGGCTGCGAAGGTGGCTCCCAACTCCTTCACCCGCTTCGGAGGCGCGAGTCAACGGCCTCCAAAGGTTCCGGCCTGAAAGAGAACCCTCACTGGCCACGGAGGTCCAACAATGACTGATCTGCAAAGGCGTATTATTCTGGAGTCACACACACCGCACACACTGCTTTTGTTGAATCCTAACTGCTTCACGTGTGTTAAACCGGTTTCCTCAGATGACTATAGGCAAGGGCTGTGGCACTGAGTTTTCCTGGCCCTAAATCTTGCTCTTTCTTCTAAGGAGAGAGAGAGAGTTTTAGGAGACCACAGGTGAGGCTGGCAGGGGTCCAGGGTGAGAGAGGACCAGGTAACAGAGGTCCTTGGAAGGTGGCCTTGAGCCCTTTGCATTCAGCACTTGTCCCCTAGCCACGAGCCTAGAGGTGAAGGGGGTCTTGTCACCAATACAAGGGTCAGTACTCACAGGCACTGGTTTCAGGAGCATCACTGTGGCCAGTAAGTAGAGAGCTCTCCTGCCCAGGCACCTCGCAGTCTGCTCTGTGGGGGATTATGACACTATGTTCCCTGAGCAGGCACCTATTAACAGCCCATATGACAGATGAGACGCTGAAGGTGCAGAGAGGCTGAGTAACCTACCGAGGTCCCACCGCTGGCCAGGGGCACTGTTAGAGTCTGGACTGAGGCTGTCCAAGCCAGGACCTCTCCGGGCCTGTGACTGCAAAGCCAGGAGCACGCTCATCCACACCTGGCAAAAGGTGATACCAGGAAAGGTCTCGCCCCAGGGCAG
Organism: Hippopotamus amphibius kiboko; assembly: GCF_030028045.1. Taxonomy (NCBI): domain Eukaryota; kingdom Metazoa; phylum Chordata; class Mammalia; order Artiodactyla; family Hippopotamidae; genus Hippopotamus; species Hippopotamus amphibius. The sequence goes on along the minus strand of NC_080191.1, from coordinate 171,791,863 downwards.
GAACAAATGTCCCAGTGGCCCCAGAGGCTACAGAAGTGAAACTCATCCCCACGTTGAAGCTGCTTCCATCTCCTCCTACCACCCAGGGAAGGACAATGGAGTGGCTTTCAATATTAGCCTATCCTATGGTAATCACGAGTCACGACCTTGCCCAAAGAATAACATCCCACCAGATTACAACCAGGAGTCTCTCCTCCGTATTCTCACGACTCCCTCCTCCAACGTGAGCCTCTGTTCGGACGCCCAGAATGGTGCAGGGCCGGCTGGAGAGCTTGACCTTGGCCTCTGCCCTCTTCTCGTCACCCATCTTCCTCCCTGGTCTGCATCACCCAGCTTATCAAAGACACTGAGCAGAAACCTGTCAAACGTACCAAATCCATCTCCTTGCCTCCAGCAGCCCAGCTCCTTCCCAGCCCGGAGAGGCGGGGGCTGCTGTTCTTCAGGGTCTCCAGTGAGTTCAGAGCCTCCTCTCCAGCACCCGCCCCCCGCCCCCAGCAGCCCAGGAACTGGAACAGAGAGCCTTGCCTGCCGCCTGCACCATCTGACCTCAGGCTTTCCTCAAACACTCTTACGTGACAGAAGGATACCATGAAGTTCAAGTACCCCGAACCACAATACAGCTCAAAAGGAATCTGTCCATTCTCAACAGCCTCTGTAGACCTGCCAGCCCCTCGAGACCTCTCACAACAGGAGCCCTAGACCACGTGGCGGCGTGAGGGCTGCTGCAGTGGCACCAGGGCAGTGGGCGGCCACAGGCTGGGCAGATGCTCCCGAGGCCGGGGCCTGAGCTGCGCAGCGGGGAGCGAGCACGCATGAAATCTCCTGCTTCCTCCCAACGCGCTGCAGGTCTAGTGGGTTCACAGGTGCACACGTGAGCCACTGCGGGGCCCTTCCCTGTCCCTCGCACAGGCTCCTAAAGCTCCTGGACCCAAGCTACGGAGCCTGGCGTTGAATCTCCTCACATATTACACCAGCATCAGGGAAGTCAGGAGGTATTCACAAGGTAAAGATGGGCCCTCTCAGAAAAGGAGATTTTAGCATGGGATGGCCATCATTTCATAAAAATGCGGAGGCCTGGGGGGAAAACAATGCTGCCAAAGTCACGCAGTCACTAAGTGGCAGGGCCAAAACGTGACCCCGGACCTTTTGGAGCAGCGTGCGCCTCTAGCCACTCCAGTTGCCGGAGCACCTTCCTACTCCCAGCTACAGCGCTGTCACTGTGATGGCTGTGGAACAGCTTTATCGGCTTCTAGAACCTTTCCAGGAATACCTACGTCCACGAGCCGCAGCCATCACATCGCTCGCTGGAAGCATCTGGATGTGTCAGATAACCTCCCAATCTAAGGTGACCTCACATCTTGCATTGCACTCTGAACAAAGAAACCAAAAGTTTCTGAGTACAAAGTGAAATTTACTGACTCTGGCTGGAAATCAACCAGGGTAGACGAGGCCAGAGTGAAAAGCCCTAAAAAGAAATGGAGAGTCTTCTTTTTCCTCCTTATTTTGGAAATAAGCCTGTCATTTAATGAATAAAGATGGACCTTTTAAGATCCTCTCTAATCCTGAGAATGTAGGATTCTCTGAATGTAAAGAGAATTCTCAGTGTTCTTATAGACCCCAAACAAAACTGTAATGTTACCCAGTATGCCGCAATTTAAGGGCTCCGTTCTTGCCAAAGAAATGACTCTAATTCAGAAAGATGCAAGGTCCCTGTGGCATTCTCTTGCCCCATCCCAAATTCTGTATTCTAGTTCTTTCTAAAATACTGTATTTCCCTTCTGCCTGGTCAACTTGCCAAAGCACTGTGCTAAAGCGGCCTCCCTGCCCAGGTGTCGTTTCGCTGGACACACCATGGTGAAGAGCTTGCCAGCCGGCTCTGGAGGAACCCAGCTCCCTCAGCAGCACCCACCAAACTTCCTGCTTGTCAGACGCCCTGCACAGTCAGTCACCCATGGAAACATCTTCTCCTCAACTTGCTGGTAAAAGTGTAATTTGGTACAATTCTAAGAGACAATTTGGTAGTACTGCCAAGAATCTTATAATTGTTGACATCTAAGAACTAACATTAAGCGAATAATCAGAAATAAATATAAAAATCTTTGCACAAAGATATTTACCACAGCATTATTTATGACAATGAAAAACTGAAAACAGTCTATATATCCAATAAAAAAAATAGCTAGAAAAAAGTTACAGTATAGTGGACAATGTCTGCTCTGGATACTCAAACTCACACGGCTATACACATGGAGAGATACGTAGACAGATGGGTACTTAGAGAGATAGATAAATAGATTTGGTCAGATAACTTTATATCCCCTGTAAATGAGAAATAATAACAATTGCTAGTATTTTGATATACTTCTAGTAGTTGGAATAGAGGTGATAATTTGTTGCTTTTACTTCTCTATAACTTCCAAATGTTATGATAAACATATAAAACTCTTATGATCAGAAAAAAAAAAAAAAAAACATTTAAAAAGGAAAGATGACCATGCAGCTTGGAAGTACCAAATGCTAGCACTTAATCCTGAGCCTACGTAAAAAATATCACCTCACGGCCTCACCGTCAACGGACGGCTAGCCAGGCGTCTGGGCCAAGGGTCCCTGGTCTGGCAGAGGAAACAGTCGTCAGGGAGGAGGGGCGCCCGCCCGATGCGGGAGACACACGCTCACCCTTTGACCGCTCCTGGGCCAACAGCGAGCAAAGGCGAACACTCCCGACACGGGCCTCCGCGTCCTTGTCTCCAGAGACCCCTCCACAGCAGCACCCCAGCCGGAGACCCCGACCCTCCCCACTGGCAGGCCCCCTGCCCTCTCCCTCCCCTGGAGAAGAAGACTGTCCAGCCTACTCTCCCGCAGCACGGGAGGGAAAGCAGGAGGGGGTGTCGGCTCGTCCACCCTGTGTGTCTGCTGGTCCAGGAGCGTGAGGACAGCTCCGTCACAGAGACCGTACTGCAAGCACGCGTCCCTCTTCCCGCTCTCACATCTGGAGCAATCATTTATTCCACAAATCCATGAGTGCTTTCCACCTGCCTTCCTGGCTTCCTACAGTCTATTCTCCACATCGCTCCCTTGCGTAACACCCCTCCTGGCGCCTGGAAGACAGTCTGCCCTCCTCACGGCCTTCTCATGGCCCCACGTGACCCGGCCACCGGGCCGTCCTCCTCCCCATTCTGAAACCTGCAAGCTCATTCTGGCCTCGGGGCATTTGCACTGGCTGCGCCGTCTACCAGCAAGGCTGGTTCCACTACAGCCCAGGGATACCTTGTGCCTCGTCTCCAGGACAGGAACGAGCTGGGCACGTAGAAACAATGGTCTGGTGGGTTAGGATGGGGAGTGGAGCATGAAGAGGCTGGAGAGCTGGCAGGGTCAGACCTGCGGACCTTGTGCTCCACCAAGGGGTCTGGATCTTATCTCAGCACGACGGCAAAGCTTCCAGAGGGTGTTCAGCCTGAGAGTGAAACAACCTAAATTACATTTTAAGAAGATCACTCTGGGGCTTCCTGGTGGCGCAGCGGTTAAGAATCGCCTGCCAATGCAGAGGACACAGGTTCCAGCCCTGGTCCGGGAAGATCCCACAGGCCACGGAGCAACTAAGCCCGTGCACCACAACTACTGAGCCTGTGCTCTAGAGCCTGTGAGCCACAACTACTGAGCCCGAGTGCCACAACGACTGAAGCCCACGCGCCTAGAGCCCGTGCTCGGCAACAAGAGAAGCCACGGCAATGAGAAGCCCGCGCACGGCAACAAAGAGTAGCCCCCCTCACCGCGACTAGAGAGAGCCCATGCACAGCAAAGAAGACCCAACACAGCCAATAAATAAATTAATTGATTAAAAAGAATAAGAAGATCACTGTGGCTCCTGTGAACATGGAGCAGAGGGAGAGCATGAGTGGACGCAGGGAGGACACAAAGCAGCAGCAGAGGGCAGATTCGGGACACATTCCGGAAACAGAAGCAACTGCAGCAGCCACACACACACACACACACACACACACACTCTCACACACACACACACACACACACACACACACACTCACACACACACACTCACACACACACTCACACACACACTCACACACACACAGAGGTAGAGGGTGGGGACAGAGGACAGAGGGTGGCCTTTAGACTTCTCCTTCAAGTACCCAGGCGGACGGTGTTGCCAGCTCCTGACACGGGAGGAGCTGGGGGCCGACAGCGGGTGTAGGGCGCTCATCGAGGGCTCCAGGTCTCTGACTTTCCTCTCTCACATCCCTGTTGAACGTTGCCCAGGGAGGCCAACACCTGCCGTCTTCCACACGGGCAACAGGCTTCTTCCTGCTCTCCTAAAGCCTCCCCCAAATTCTCAGGACGAAAGCCAGTGGCCTTCCCTCAGTCCTCACTCTTCCCATCCGCCTCTCCCTTCAACTGGGACGGTGCGCGGACGGGACCAGGCCCAGCAGATGCACGTGAGCTCACCTGTTCCGTCACAGGGCGACGCCGTCCGTGTGCACACTGTCCACCAACTCCAGTCCCGCCCAGCGCGGCAGCCCCCAAGCTGCCTGGCCCTCAGGGCGCCCCCCGGCCGGCCTGGCCCCGTGCCTGGCGCTGCTTCCTCCTCCCCGTCGACGCTGGGTGTTCTCCCCCGGGTCAGAGCGGGCTCCCTCTTCTCCCGCGGCGTCCGCTGCTGCCGGGGCTCCCGCCCCGGGGCTGAGTCAGCACTGACCTCACCCGACTTCAACGTGGCCTCCTCCACTGTCCGCAGGAGGCTGCGCTGGGACAGGCTGCCGTCTGTACAGCGAAGGCACCTCAGCAGATGCAAACCAGCTCCTCTCTGTCCAGGTCACCAAGTCCCCCTGCCTGGGCCCTCACATCGCTCCCTTTCGGCTTCCGCTCCCCCCATCCCAGTCCTGCTCTGTTTTCAGCCTTTTCCTCCCAGCATATGGATATACTGCCCACCAGCAGTCCCACAGCTCTGAAATTCCTGCTGGGCTGTAGTAAGGGCAGGTCTGAACGTGACTCATCCCTGAGGCCCCAACACCAAGCGCAAGTGAACTCCGAACAAGAAAACGACACTGCTCCTTTCTCACGAGCCCTCAGGGGCTCCTCAGTGTGGATGAGACAAACACGGAGGCCTCCCCAGTCTGACCCAATCCTCCTTCCTAGTCCTGTCTTCAGTGACTCCAGTTATGCTGGAGCCTAACTCGTCTCCCCAAGTCCTCTCCCCCCACCTTCCTGGTTGTTAACCTGCATTCAATAAATTTTGCGCCTTTCAATATTTGGGATTTTGCTCTGTCAATGCCCTCCCTGCCTCTCTGTCGATCCACATGCAGGCAACCCTTTCCTCCTCCCGGCCGCCCCCCCACCTCGGCATGCTGCAGCCCATCCTCAGCCACACCATTCCGCGGGCCAGCATGGCCTTCTCGGGCCACTTCAGCAATGAGTCACTCATGCACCATCATTTCACTCTTCAGACATTTGGTGTCTGTGCTCCAACAAGACAGCGTGCTCCCTGAGGACACAGTAGACCTGCACCGCCCTCCCTACCACCGGGCACGGCTCCTCACACAGAGAGAGGGCTCTGAACATATTTTCTGATTTATAGATTAAACATGACGCAGACTGAGTCATGTACCACACTCCAACAAAAGAAGAGGGAGAAGACAGGACAGAAACATCTTTGTTTCTTTCTACACGAGATTCACGATGAGTCGGTAGAAGAGGGCACAGAAGTTAAAAAGAAAACAATTTCACCGCCTCTGAAGAGGGTACCATTTGACGTCTCCTCCTAATGAACAGGAATTCCTAACACTGCCTCAGACTCTCAGCCCTGTTCCCAGGAGAGCCCATTAAGAATGTCGCCAATTCATTTCAGTTTGGTTGCTCATGAATGTAACTGCCTCTGGCATTGATAACCTATGGATTGGCATATAAACAGGACGTAATTCACAATCTCTATACACAACACCATCTTATGCATGTAGAAAGAATCGTCCCGTCTTCTTTTACTAGATCTCTACTCTGCGGTTGTCCCCATTGCCACTGCCATCTCCTCATCCCATCTCTAATCTCAGTCCTAGTCCCTACCCTCTAAAACAGGGCAAGAGCAAGGGACCAAGGAAGAGCGGAAGGAGAACAGTGTGCTGGACAGGACCTCAGAGATCTAGACAACCTCACCCCATGCTACCCACGAGGACACTGAGGCTGCATGGTACTTATGGAAAGAGCAAACGGATTGGGTCAAATCGATTTAAATTCTTCCTCCTCCGTTTACCATCTGATCTAACATCACTAAGCTTCCGTTTCCATGACTATAAAAGGGCAACACTGTCCCTCACAGGGTTGTTTTGAGGGTTAAATGGGATGAGGAATGAGAAAGTTCCAACCACACAGGTGCTCAAAGGCTAGACGTCAACGAGGGAGCAAAACTGACCTCCTTCCCTGTTGCTTCCTCTCCCAGGATTCTTGAGAGGGTGGGGGGCACTTATTGCAGCTGAAACCTCCCATTCACACAAAAGAGGGTGGGGGCAGAGGGCAGCCACTGAAGGAGGCACTGAAGGCTCAGGAACCGCCACTGCCACCTGTGCTTTGCTTTCTTTCTGAGCAGCTCTGAGACAACACGCCGATTCTGAGAGCGCCGTTTTCAGCCAGCTGGGCAGGGCTGGTGGAAGCCCGAGGGGATCACTGGGAGGGCAGAGGCTCCTTCCCCAGCTCTCCAGGTCTAGAGGCGCAGTAATGGCCTGGCTGGGCAGCAAACGCCTTTTACTCTCACCCTACCCACACCATTCAGTTCTTGGGCAGGAAATAGCTGTTCAGCGTTTGCAGGCATGCAGTTAAAAGGATGTGGCTTTTAAACACACACGGGCCAGGGTGAGTCCCTTTCCCCACATCCCTCCTTCCATTTGGGGCATCCTCCATCAAAGCAAGAGGGCTTCTCAGGAATCCCCACCATCACCACCACAGCCAGCCTCAGCCAGAACATTCCTGGAGGAGATCCCTTCTCTCTTCCCTGGGGGCTGCCTCCTGCCCAGCCCAGGTCTTCACGGCATTGGGTAAGGGCTCCCCCCCAGCTAAAGCTAAATCACAAGTTGGCCCACAAAGTTACAGCAGTGCAGGGGACAGCTGTGTAACAGCCCAGATGGGGCCGGGCTCACAGTGCTTCCTTTACTCTGGGGAGCTGCATTTTTCTAAGATTATGATTTCTTGGGCTGGCTGCTCAGCTCCTCTGCGTCATTTCCCCTTTGGGTGGGAAAGCTCTTTCCTTCTGCATTGATTTTCATTATGACTTAACCTCCTTCCCCACCCCCCGCCCCCAACACTCACTTGCGGATCTCACGATTGCAAAAGTCAAAGTGTATAAACTTAAGCCCTCAGCTTAGAACTGTGGCTCGGAAACCCCGAGCTGTCAAAAAAATAAAAAACCCAGCAAGAGAAAGGAAACCTCAAGGACTTGGCATCCTCTCTATCTCCACTGGCTGAAACACCAGCAACAAGTTTAGCTTAACAGCCCGCAGGTGACAGGTGGGCGCAAAAGCTTAACAAAGGCCACACAAATGGGAACGGGGGGGGGGGGGGGGGGGGGGCAGTGCTGCCGTCCAGGGACTTGCGGTATAAGGCAGGCAAACAACTCACAGACAGAATGCAAGCACGGTTACTCAACAGTGAGAACCCTGAGCTCTGCCAAGATGCGAGGGGCTAGAAATGGCCGCAGGGAAGAAAAGGACATCTCTGTGGAAGCCCAGGCCATGAGGACCAGGCGCTGACCACCAGCACCCCCACAACAGAAGGGGATGCAGGCAGTTTCCCCAACAATCAAGCGAAACACCTTCTTTGTAAGACTCAGGCCTCATAACCAGCAGCAGCAAGCACCTCCCCAGACATAAAAGCGCTGGTGCAGAGCCTGGCTGGCCATCTGTCGGGGCGATGAGACGGCAGATATCCACGTGGGATGTTGTGTGGACCAGAGGGCCTCCGGAGGCCCTTGCAGGGTTGAAACTTGGCCGCCTTGGGAAATAACTGATTGTACCCTGTGATATGTGGGGGCCGAACCAAACGGTCCAAGGAAATCTCAGAGGTTATTAGTAAACTTGGACTCACTGAAATCACTTGAGGCTGACTTTCTTGTTCATTGTTTCTTTTTCCAAGTGACATTGTCTGAGCCACCACCAGAAAATAAGCACGGGTCCTGCCTGAATCCTCAGCCATGTGAGTAGCTTCTAGAAGTTTTCAACAGGTAACCAATTTCCTCTCTTCTAATCTCACCTTCCTTACATCCCACCTGAGATCCAGCCTTAGCTCAGCTGAAATGCAGACACTCCTTGGGTGGTCATTGTGGGGAGAAGGGTGGGGGGACCAGGGGAGACCCTCTTAGGTAAGAGAAGGTTTGGGCAACCCCAGCACCTGCCTACCTGCTGTCTGGGACTCTCATGTGCATTCCTCCAGAGCCTCACGTACCTGGTAGCTCCACTGCTCTCACCTCCCCAGATGAATCTTTGCAACTGGGAAGGCTGCAAAGCCAAGACTAGCAGAGTCACCTGCCACACCTGTGAGGAAGTGTGGATCACACATGGCAGCAGCAGGGGCAGGGGCCCCTGACCAGCAAGGGAGATCACCCCCAACTCTTACCCGCTGAGTCCGCTAAGCCAGCTGCCTCCACGGTCCCTCTCCCTGTACCTAGCTCTCTGCGATGTGTGGGGACTCTCGGCCACAAGAGAAGGGAGGGGATTCCCGTACCAGCAGCATCCAGCCAGGTCCCCCACAAATCAGCATCCCTCCCACCCATCCATGAACAAGATCAGGCCCTACAGCTAAGAAAGCCTGACCTCCAGCCAGAAAAACTGCTTCTAGTTTCTGAGATGGCCTCGCTCCCCTGCAGTCCACTTTCCATTTAGAAGACTCAAATATTTCTGCACAGGAATTTTTGGTTACTTTTCTAGTGTGAGAAAGCCAGGGAATGTTGTCTTTTATGTTTTTGATTCCTTCCTGTGGAACTGAAAACAATGCATGCTGTAAGTCACCTAGAGTTGGAGGCATGGTGAGTGCGTCTCTCGTAGGTCTTTGGAAACTTCTTTCTCCTCTCTCTTCCCTTACAGTTCCTCGGTTTCTCAACCTTGTGCCAGCGATGGAATAGTTCACAAGGACAAGGTATGTGCAATGATGGGGTTACTACTGAATGTGGAATTCAGTTTTTACTGGAGCATCTGATTTTTTTAAAAAGCTTTTTTCTTATTTAATTAGAGGAAGCATCGCTAGGTGCAATGAAGCAAGCTAATTTCCACTCCAGAAAGTTTGTGTGACATGAGAGACTTAAGTGAAGTATCCATTAGGAAGATGAAATCTTCTCAGCCTTCACGTAAACTCCAAGACAATACCTAGGGTTGCAGGCGACCTGGCTTCTCCAGATAACCCCGGAGAACGTGTGCCTTATGTCACTCACAGGAAGGCAGTGGCTTAACACCACCGCACTGCTGGCTTTGCTCAAAGCACTTTCCACTTATTTTTACTTTCATTTTGTCACATCATCACCAGGAGGTTGGGAAGAGCAGGGATCATTACTTCCATTTCACAGATGGAGAGACTGAGACCAAAAGAGGTGACATCCCCAAGGTCACAATGGTATTATGGCTGGAATTCCACTCGGTCCTTGGCATTTCTTCCAGACCCAAAGAAGGAACTGGATAAAAAGTTCTGGAGGAGAGAGGGCAGGTCCCTCTGAGCGGACAGGCGCTGGCCGTCTAGAGTAAGCAGCAGCCCATCGGGGAAGGAAGACGGAGCAAAGGCTGGGGGCGGCCCTGGGTCAGCCTCTACCCTCGGAACCCCCCACCTCCACGCCGCTCCTGGGGTCTCTGCTTTACAGAGAGCCGGCAGAGCGTTTGCTTTCCAACTACATCCTTTGTCCTTTACAAATGTCCTCAGGGCTAGCACCCTTAAAAAAAAAATCAGTTATTTAAATTTGAAAGTCAGGCTCTGCACCAGAAGAGCCTGGTATCCCAGAAGATACCTATTTCTGTATCTCTAGGAAAAGAACAGAACCGGGGAATGGGCCGGCGGACGGTATCACCTCCGAAGTGGGAGAGGTGCTTCGTAAAGGTCTGGATTAGAAAATAATAATAATAATAAGGTAGGTGTCTGTGGGGCGGGGGGCTCACCACGGGCGATAAGTTTCCTTGCAAGGGGCTGGGGGCCCACAGGGCGGTCGCGGCGGGGACGCGCCCTCCCGGCCCGCCGCCCGCCCCCCGGCCCAGCCGCAGGGTCCCGGCGCGCGGGGAAGCCGAGCCGCCGGGCTGGAGCGGCGCCGGGCCCGGGGCGGGGGTGCGGCGCCGGCCGCGGCTCTCACTCACCCGCGCTCGCGGCGCCCGGCGCGGGGACCGTCTGGCGGAGGCCGGCGGGCGGCGGGCCCCGCGTCCCGGGGGCGGCCGGCGGCGGCAGCAGCAGCAGCAGCAGCAGCGGCGGCAGCAGCGGCAGGAGCGGCGGCGGCGGCGAGGCCATGGTGCAGGCGGCCGCCCGCGCTCACATGCCCGGCGCGCGGGGCGGGCGCGGGGCGGCCGCGGGGGCCAGGGAGGCGGCGGCGGCTGCCGCGCGGGGCCGGGGAAGGGCGCGAAGTGCGCCTGGGAGCGCGGTCCCCGCCTCAAAAGTTGTGGGGAGCCGCGGGCGGGCGGGCGGGCGGGCGGGCGGGGGCGGCCCCGGCGCCGCTCCAGGCGGATTCGCCGGGCGGGTCCTCCGCGGGCTGACATCACCGGCCGGGCGCGCCGGGCAGGGCGGGCGGGGGCGGGCGGGGGTCCTCGGGGCCGGCCCCCTGGGGGCGCGCGCGCGCACACCACACACCACACACAGACACACACACAAAGACACACACACCACACACACACACCACACACTACACACACCACACCACACACACCACACAGACACACACACCACACACCACACAGACACACACACCACACACTACACACACCACACACACACCACACAGACACACACACACCACACACACCACACACACACACACACCACACAGACACACACACACAGACACACACACACACCACACAGACACACATCACACACACCACACAGACACACACCACACAGACACACACAGAGACACACACACCACACAGACACACACACAGCACACACTACACACACCACACACACCACACACCACACAGACACGCACACCACACACCACACACACCACACACACACCACACAGACACACACACTACACACACCACACACACACACACAGACACACACACCACACAGACACACCACACATACCACACAGACACACACACCACACAGACACACACCACACACCACACAGACACACACACCACACACTACACAGACACACACACCACACAGACACACACACACACCACACAGACACACACACCACACACCACACAGACACACACACACACACCACACACACCACACAGACACACACACAGACACACCACACAGACACACACACACACCACACAGACACACCACACACACCACACAGACACACACACACAGACACACACACACACCACACAGACACACACACACAGACACACACCACACACCACACAGACACACACCACACACACACACACCACACACACCACACAGACACACACACAGACACACACCACACACACCACACAGACACATACACACCACACCACACACACCACACACCACACAGACACCACACAGACACCACACAGACACACACACACAGACACACACACACACACCACAGACACACCACACACCACACAGACACACATACAGACACACCACACACACCACACAGACACACCACACAGACACACATACAGACACACCACACACACCACACACCACACAGACACACACACACCACACAGACACACACACACAGACACAGACACACCACACAGACACACAGACACACCACACAGACACACATACAGACACACCACACACACCACACAGACGCACACACACCACACACCACACACAGACACACACACCACACACCACACCACACACCACACAGACACACATACAGACACACCACACCACACACCACACAGACACACACACACAGACACACCACACACTACACAGACACACATGCAGACACACCACACAGACACACACACACACCACACAGACACACACCACACACACCACACAGACACACACCACACAGACACACACACCACACACACACACACACACCACACACACACACACACCACAGTCACACACACACAGACACACACCACACAGACACACACACACCACACACTACACACCACACCACACACACCACACACTACACAGACACACACCACACCACACACACCACACACTACACAGACACACACACAGACACACCACACAGACACACACACACCACACAGACACACACACATATACACACACTACACACAGAGACACACACACACACACACACCACACAGACACACACACCACACACAGACACACACACACACACACAGACACACACCACACAGACACACCACACAGACATACACACACACGCCACACACCACACAGACACACACACACACCACACAGACACACACACATATACACACACCACACACACACACCACACAGACACACACACATATACACACACCACACACAGAGACACACACACACACCACACAGACACACACACGGACACACACGCACACACCACGCCCCCCCCCCCACCCAGCATTGCCTTGCCATGTGTAGAAAATTTAGAAAACCCAAGTCTTCCAAATCAGGAACCAGAATTTTCCCAGTCCTTAAATGCACAGTCCCTGGGTGAAAAGCAGGTACTGGGTAAGGTGATTAGCACATTAGATCATTCAAAGTGCTTTGATACGCAAGAGCAGTGGAACCTGTGGCCCTACTCCCCACCCTTACTAATCTGACCCCCCCACCACCCGCCACCCCCTCTCCTCCCGGCCCCAGGGCTTGGGCTGTTTTGGGTTAGGGTTAGGGTTAGGGTTAGGGGCCAAGCCTAACACCTCAGCCTGCAGCCGACTACGGAGCCATCCTATCCCGTCCCTACGCCCTCTCAAGCCTGGATTCCATCCCCATCCCACCACTGCCTTTGGCTCACACCAGAGTTCTGCAGAAATGTCGCCTCCGGGACACCCAAACAGGCTGCAGGGAAAAGAAAACTGTGAATTCAGGCAGGGCTAGGGCAAACTTGGGAAAGGGCTGCAGGTTGCAAATTAAACAGAAGGATGCACGGAGGTCGCTGACTTTACATGGATAGCTTAAAGGGAGAGATTCAAAGATTTCATGTAAATAGACTTTCTTGGTAAATAAAGGATAAAATGTCTACATTTTTAGACTGTAAGCCTCTGCATCTCTAGGTGAAGAAAGAAGGGCTCAAAATGAGAGAATAACTTGCTCAAGATTCTGAAGCTAGACCCAAAGACTAAGGGATTTATCTGTGAATGACCACGTGGCATCATTAATTCTGGTCCCACAATTCTGAATTTGCAATAATCCAGATAATATCTCAACTGAAATGAATACTGGAGCTCCTAGCAGATCCTGTCTGACCACCAGATGCTCGGGAAACTGTGAGTGTGGACTTCCCTCTCAGGCCTGTCTCCACCCCATTTCTCTGCTCCTCTCAGTTGCTGTCTCTGAGCCCCGTGACCTCCCGCTCAGGGTAATGAGCAGATCATGGTGTCCAGGGCAGCTGCAGATGGACCCAGGCCCACTCTCTGGTGACTCAGTCCAAGTGAGTCACTTGGCAAAAAACATAAAGGATGCTCTGTATATACAAGCTCACCTTGAAATTAAATTATGGAGTGAGGAGTAACGATTTGGTTTTATTTTGTTTTGTTTTTAAAGAACCACAAAACAAATCCAACTTTCCAGGGCTCTCACATGGAATTTCCAGGTCTTTCCAAGAAAGTACCATACAGTGACACCCCTGTAAGAAACCTGAATTGTGCTCATGGCCCCAGTTCAACATCTTGGGACCCTGCTCTCATATGAACAAGGCAGGACTGCCCAGCTGCCCAGAGGCAGCCAGACAAACCCCAGTAAGCCAAGACACTGGGTTCAGAGGCTCTGGTCACTGCCGCTCCCTCCCTTCCTCAGAGAACATTTCACATAGCTGGGGTTGCCCAGTTGGGCAAGCAGTAACATTTAAAGATTTAACGACCCTTACAGGCTTCTGGTGTGGATTCAGAGATGTTTTCGCTACCACGGCCCAGGGAGCAAACATGCACCTGTCACACATGCCTCCCCTTTAGGCACAGATTCACCTCTCTGATCTTTCTCTGCCTTCTAAGAGAAGGACCTATTTCAGGTCAGCTGGGTTAAGGCTTAACCTGTGGATGAGGGGTGGGGTGAGGGGAACACAGGAGAACCTGGAAAGATTGATCACAGTGAACATGGACCCCAGCATATTTTCATCTCCTCCAAGGACAGAACAAGAGAAAACAGCAAGAGAGAGCTGCGGGCAGAAAGAACCCTGGAAAAAGTAGGGCCCTTACTTCCTGTCCTGACTTTATCACTATTTGTGTGATCAGGGCCTCAGCGTCCTCATCCGTAAAACAAAGATTGTCCTAGATGGTTTCTAAGGAATGCTACAGCTCTGCTGTTTTAGGGTTCAGTAAAGAACCTTCTGACAGTAGCAAGGAAGTGTAAAACAGGTGTCTAAGGAATTTGGAGTGTTTCCTTCCCAGGGATATAAAAATCCAGACAAGATTTTTGGTCATCTCAGATGGCTTAGAAGAGGCCCTGTCTGGAGCCAAGCGGATAAATCAGATGACATTCCCAGGTCCATTCCAGCCCTGGGAGTCTGCTGATCTAGAACTAAACAGGTAGGAAGCCAGCTCAGACCAAATTCCCAGGCTGAGTTAGGAGTCAGGCATTCCTAACCTCTCCAGAGGTGGGAGTGAGGCCACTCCGAAAGGGCTGACAGTGAAATCAGCAGTTAGCCCAGTATCTCCACTACCCAGTACTGTCTGCAGCCAGAGCTTTTTTAAAAGTAATTAATTAATTAGGTTGCACCCGGTCTTAGCTGCGGCACATGGGCTCCTTCGTTGCAGCTTGCCGGCCCCTTAGTTGTGGCATGTGAACTCTTAGTTGCAGCATTTTGCAGGGGCTTTCCTGTCTCCACCTGTAGGAGTTAGATTAGGTTTAGGCTAGCCTGCAGTAAAAAAAAAAAAAAAACAGGCTTCCCAAATGCGGCAGCTTTACATGGTAGATATTTTATCCTCCTTGTTCACTTAACAGCCTTAGGCACTGATGTTCAGGTCAGGGGGGTGGCTTTCTCCCATATAGTCTTTCAGGCCTCCACACTGTGGCAGCTCTGCCTTTGTCTAATGCATAGCTTCCAAAATTGCCCTTGGAATTGACACCCCGATCAGCCAGAGGTGGAGGTTTAGATGGGCCAAGCTCCACTTCCTCTTATGTCCCACTGGAGAGAATCGGTCACAGGGCTCACCAAATTGCAAAGGAGTCTGGGAAATACAGTCTAGCCATATAGGCTAGAAGAGGAGAAGGAATTTGGGTAAACAGCTAGCAGTCTCTGCCCTACTGCTCAGTATCAGTAGGGCAAGGAAAGGAAAGGGCGGGGGAAGGAGATTCATATCTCTGGCCTCAGTTTCCTCCCTCACAAAACAAGGGTGTCGAATCAGATGATCTCTCAGGGCCCAGCTGTTTTAACATTCTGTGGTTCCAAGAGGTGATGAAATGTCCTTCTGCACCAAAGTAAACAAGCCTGCAGGCTCCTGCTGCAGCGTGTCCTCGGCGTGGGGTGTCCTCCTCTGCCAACTGGTCTGGAGGGTGGACCCCGCAGAGAGGGCCTTGGGTTCTCTCCAAGTTCTGTTCCTGAGCTGTTCTCACTCCTTGGCCAAGAAAAGTGATCTCTACTGACCTCAGTCTCCCCAACTGTACAGTGGGAAGAAAAACCGTCACCCTTTGCTGCCTCCCAGGGCTGATCTGAGGACACGATGAGATCACTTTCCAGAAGGCGTCAGGGGCTCACTGGACTCAAGCGCTGCACACGATGCTCTTGTTGTGACCAGTGCCTGGAACAGCGCTGCCTTCAGAACAGGCCCCACGTGTGCCCACTTCTGAGGACAGTGCCCCTGTGGGGTCTGTGGCAGTGGGCACAGTGGTGACTGCATATCAGTAACATCACGGGACTAGGGTCCCTGAAGGCTGAGAAACCAGGCCACAGACTCCTGGACTGAGGTTCACCTGGGGGTGGGATGCTGGGCCCGGCCGTCACTGTCTCCTCTGGCCTGCTCCTCTTCTGTGTGCTCATCACGTTTTTATACCCCGGGTCTGTCTACTCACCCCCTCATCTTCTCATTCCTTCCCACCCCTCATCCATGAGCTGCTTTCTGGGAAGTCCTGGGCCTTACACAAAGTCCATCTTTGCATCCCCAGAACCCAACATAGCACCTTCTTTCATTTAGTCATTCAACAAATATTTACTAAGTGACTATTCTGTGCCTGGCACCGTGCTGGGTGTTGGGTGAGTCTCAGACCTCACAGAGCTTAAAGGTTGAGAGGAGACATATAATAATCAAAAGAATGTAAATGTAAACTTGTAACTGTGGAAAGTACCCCGAAGGAGGGAAAGAGGGTGTCTGGTTTCCCTGTAAACATGAGATTCGGCTACTATCTGAAAGCTCTGTAGGCCATTCATATGTAGGCTGTTAATCAGCCAGAGGAGAGTAGGGACTGTATGTGCAAAGGCCCTAAGGCAGGAAGGATCGGGATAAGTGAAAAGGACCAAAGGAAGCCAAGGTGGCTGGAGCAAAGCGAGCAAGGAAGAGCTCAGAGGGAAGTGAGGCTGGAGGCTTTCAGAGCGATCAGGCCAGGCAGACCCTACCAGCCCGTTTTTAAGATTTTTGCTTCAACTTAAGAATTTAGAGAAGTCATTTCAAGGTTTTAGGTTAGTGAGGTGGGAATGGAAAGCATCATTCTGGCTATGACAAGGGGAATGATTTAGAAAGAAACAGGCGCTGATGCCTGAACTCTTGGAGTCCACTTGAGAAATAATCATTCTTGGACAAGAATCACAGAGATGAATTCAGAGAAGAACACGGACTCGAGACTGTAGGAGGTGACATCCACAAGGTGTGCAGATGGGTATGGAGGGTGAGGAAAAGAGGCCAAAAATTTCCTGAGTTCCTGGCTTTCATGTTTGGATGGATGGCGGTACCATTCACAAGGAAGGGGAACAGGAATGAGAACTAGATCTTTGAGGTCAAGATCATTAACTTTACCTTGGACTTGGGACGTCTTCGAGATGTCCACATGGCCATGTCAAGTGTGCATTTAGATCTGCAGACTTGGAGCTGAGAGGAGAAGTCCAAGTTTGAGGTCTAGATCTGCATAACGGGGAATGAGATCATCTAGAGAGTTCTGTAGTCAGTGAAGGGAGCCTAAAAATGAGCTCTGAGGACACATCATGAAATGGCTGGGGAGAGGAACTCTGCCAAAATGGAGACAGGGAAGGAGTCCTAGAGATGTGGGAGGAAATCCAGGAGAAAGTTGTGTCACTGGAGCAAAGGGAAGGAGATCGTGGTTAACAGTGTGTAACGCGGCTGAAAGGCCAAGGAAGGTGAAGACCCAAAAATCCATTGGTTTCATCAACATGGAAGTCACCCGTGACCCTAATAAGACAGGTGTCAATGGAGCAGAAGGGACAAGTGATGAAACCAAGCCAGTCCAGATAACTTCCAGAGAGTCTGGCTTTGAAGAGGAAGAGCGGGTTAGGACAGTAACTACAGGGGAATGTAGGAGTGAGGGAGTTTTCCTTGACTTTACTGGGAGAATTGGAACATAGAAAGGGTCTACTTGGGAGAGAGAAAAATCAAAGGTCTAAGAAAGAGAAAGGATGACTGACAGAATAGGGCTTTTGAGAAGCAGGAGAAGATGGAGTCCACAGCACAGGTGGAGGAGAGAGGAGGGAGGGAGGAGAGAAAGAGGAGAGGAGTGAAGGCGTCTGGATTTCTGAGTACTTTAATTTTTTTTTTTTTTTTGTAAAATAGCAACTGCAAAGCTATTTGTTAGGAGTGGGGGTGGGGCTGAAGGGGTGGAGCCTCAGGATTTGCAGTTTGGAGGACGTGACTGTTACCATCTCCCAGGCCTACTGTGAGCAAAGCACCTACAAACCTGGGGACTGAAGACAACAGCATTTACCCTCTCGCAGACCTGGAGGCTGGAAGTCCAGAGTCAAGGTGTCAGCAGGGCCACGCTCCCTCCGAAGCTTCTGAGAGAGAACCCTCCCTTGCCTCTTCCTCATGCCCGGCGGCTGCCGGCGCGCCTTGGGGGTCCTCGGCTTGTCGACGCACCACCCAGCCTCTGCCTCCGTCACCACGTGGCCTTCGTCCTTCTGTGTGTGTCTGTGTCTTCACCTGGCCGTCTTATAAGGACACCAGTCATTGGATTTGGAGCCCAGCCTAATTCAGTCTGATCCCATTTTAACTTGATTACATCTGCAAAGATCTTTTCAAACAAAGTCACATGCACAGGCACCAGAGGTTAGGGGTTGAACGTATCTTTCTGAGGACACAGTTCTACCCACCAGAATGAAGAAGTTTAGAAAGCTGTCGAGAGTGAGACCAATGTGCTAGCACACCCACGCTGTCCAGGGCGCCCAGACGGATCAGTGGACAGTGTCCAGCAGCTCCAGCCCTTCCCGGTGTGCTCCCCTCTGTTGACCGGCTCCCAGCAGCCTTGGCCTGAGGCGGGACATGCTGCCTCTCTCCCACTTCAGGGTAGATTCCCTCCCACCAGGAGAAAAGACTTCTGCCCTCTCGATCCCTCCTCCCTTCCCATCTCAGTCTCATCTCTGCATCCCACTCCATCCTTCTCTCGGCCCCGTGATACATCAAGAACCCCTGCAGACAGAAGCTGCCAAGCCAGCCTCGACAGCACCAGGGTTATAAAAGAAGAGAGAGGATGCAGGCCCCCCAGGCAACACTTGCTACACCTGCACTGTTTTGTTCAGAGTTTCCAGAAGCAGAGTGCCTTGGGATTTTGACAAAAGAACGAAAGGAATAAATCCATCTCCCTATTTTTGACCTCCTAGGAGAAGCCTTCCTGTCCCTTTCTTGTACATCACGAATGGTTTCGTGTTGTCCAGGCCAAGATGGGCTGCTTGCTGGACCCCAAGCCTGGGGAGCCCTTGCTGCTTCTCTGCCCGCTGGTACAGGGCTCCAGAGGCCTTTGCCTTGGAAGGCCAAGGTGAGAATGTAACACAGCAAGGCAAGCCCGCTGCAGACGGGCTGGGACCTCCTCCAGGGAGGAAGGCTTGTTCACAGCTCGGCCAAGCTCCCAAGCATCATGTACAGCAACCCAGAATTCCAACTTCGACAGCTTGGGGTGGGTCCTCAGATGACCTTCCGCTTCTTGTCTGCCCATCTGAGAGGACCGTTCCTTTCCAAACAACATTCCTCCGATACAATCGGTTACACACTGTAAACGTCAAGGAGCCAGGAACATTCTGCAGCGCAACAGGATTCTGATAAAACGGTCTGATTTTGCAAAATCATCTAGCGTGAAAAATCCTCCCCAGAGCAGGCAGGGAAATTCCTGGGATGCCAGGACGCCAGGCAAAGCGGCTAGGGCCCTAAGGAAGGAGCAGAACACCCCGAGTGACACTCCGACGGTGGGCGGGGGGCCCAGGCCTGCAGCCACCACCTCATTCCATCCATCAGTCCACACATGTGTGACAAGGACTTCCCAAGTGCCGGGCCCTGATCCGGAGCCACTGGGAAGGTGACATCTTCGTGTGACTGCTAAGTGTCCCTGTCTCTCACAGAGCGGTGATAACGTGCTCCCCTCACCCAGCCCAGGTTCGCACGTGGGGGAGGTCTGCGGCTTCCCCTCCGCACGGGCCCCCCGCTCCCCCTGGCTGCGGACTCCGTCGTCTTCTGGGCCCCACTGCGGCCCCCTTTCTTGGGGCCTTTATGTCACTTTCTGCGTGTAGTGGTCTCCTCCACGGGTTGTTTCTGGGCATCACAACCTCCACGTCTCTTCACATCTCACTTCCCATCGCTGAGTGCCTCCAAGTCCGTCCATTTCGCTGTGTCTCCCTCGGACTCTCCTTTCCTGCCTTGCCTTCAATCCACTCACCCCCTCTTCTTCCTCCTTCTCTTTTCTGTGTCTTCTAATGCACTGTTACACAGAACTAACTACGTTTTAAAAATATTGGTGGAATAAACTTTTCCATCCTTTGGGTTTTATTCTTAAAACCGGTTGAAGAATGTGTTCTCTGTGTCGCCCGCGTTTCTTACAAGAGCACGAGCAACTGTTCACCACTTCTTATTAACATACGATGTACACAGGAGACAGTGCACGTGCAGTGGCGGTAAGCGTGCCACGCAGCGCTCACGACCAGACTGTGGGCATCAAGAGCACTCCCACGGAGAGATGCCCGTTCCCCCCCCCCCCGCTCATCCCCCCACGTGGTTACCACCATCCTGATTTCTTTCAGCGGAAATTAGTCGTTCTTGATAAAATACAACGTGCTTGGTTGTGGACTTCTGTCAGCGGAGTGCTGTAGGATGTGCCGTTTCGAGTCTGGCTCTCCCTGCTCAGCATCTGACGGTCGATTCACTCACGTCATCGCCTGTAGTTACAAACGCGTCGTTCTCCTGGCTTCCCAGCACCCAGGGTGGCGCCAGCCCACAGTTTGTTTTCTCGTCTATTGTTAATGGGCATTTGAGTATCTTCCACGAGCAGCTATTACAAATAACGCTGCTATTAACATTCATGTACGTGTCTTTTGACGGCATCTATTATTTTTATAATCAGGAAAAAAGAGTGAAGTACATCGGAAAGAGAAAAACAAATATAGTAACGCATATATGTGAAATACAGAAAAACGGTACAGATCAACCGGTTTGCGAGGCAGAAATAGAGACAGAGATGTAGAGCACAAACATATGGACACCAAGGGCGGAAAGCGGCCAAGGGGAGAGGTTGGGGTGGGATGAATTGCGAGATTGGGATTGCCATATATACATTACTAATAAGAAAGAAAATATCAAATTGTACACTTAAAAAAAAAGTATAGCAATTACTTGGGAAAAAAAAAACAGGAAAAAAGAAGAAAACTATTTCCATTTTAAAAGATGGAGGTGGCCAAGTGGGATGTTTTAGAAAAGGGCTCTGGAGTAGGAAGCAGAACACATGAGCCCTGTTCTGGCTTCTCTATTCTCTATTTCTGCAACTTTGAGCCAATCAATGAACCTCAGTGAGTCTCAGTTTTCTCATCTGCAAAAGGTAGACAGTAACATCTGCCACTGAGAGGCATGGCCACCTCACAGGGAAACTATGACAATCAAGGAAGATGATGGATATGAGGGGGAAAGTGTCATGCAAAAATAAAATGCGGTATTATTTCTCTTATTAAAGAAAAAGCTAAATAACAGTTACATCATGAGGCTCTTGATTTACCTGTTTTTAAAATCTGAGAAAACAAATTTGAATCTGAGGACTGAGACAAAAGATCTCCGCAATCCCTGACCCACTGTGGGCAATAAAAAATACATGTCTCCAAGATAAGAAATAACACATAAAAGAGAATAAATGTCTCAAAATGTCCTGTCTCCAAAAGTCTTTGTATCACATGAGCGACTGGGAACAGGTGGCCCATGACAGCTTTTATCCCTTCCAAGTAGCCTTGGCTCAGAGCAGATGGGGGCCCCTGGTCTAGACACGCCACACAAAAAAATTGCCCCGCGTGAGCTGTAGGGACCTGGGGCTAGACCCAGGACCTGCAAGAGGAGGGACGGACCCGCAGAGGACACAGAGAAGGCCAGGACTGGACTCATCTTCAGATGCCAACCCAGTACCCCACCCCGTACCCTGCACTGTCCGCTCGTAAGGAAAGAACCAGGCAACAGTGCGGGACGGGAAGCAGGGCTGCGTGTCCGCCGACCAGCACAGCACGACCGAGGCTCTGAGCCCTCTGCCACCACGGGGTCACCTGCTGGTGTAGGGCAGCCAGGGCCGTCTACACGCGGGTATGGAGGCAGGCTAGGCACCGCCATCAGCTCCCACCCAGCTCTTCCTCCCCGCCCAACCCCAACCAGCCCTGCAGGGAGCTCCCACAGCACCGGCAGCCCTGTGCTGGGTGTCCCGGGCACACACCTACAGGTCCCCGGCCCTCGGCTGGGTGGGGAGGGAAGCCCGAACGAGAGAGAGAAGGATCTGCGAAGAAGGCCACGCGTGCAAGGGGGTTCTGAGCAGCAACTCCTGCGAAGCTGGAGGAATGAATGAGAGTCTCGCAAACTGGGCATTAGACCGGTGATCCTCAGCCTGCGGAACGTTAGAATTGTTGAGGGAATTTTTACACAACACCAGTGCCTGGAACCCATCTACCTAATCAGAGTCTCTGGCTGTAGGGCTGGGGGCATGAGTAGTATTTGAAAGCTCCCCAGGTGGTTCTAATGTGCAGTCAGGGTTGAGACCCGCTGCCTAACCTCAGTGCAGGAGGCATATGCGGTGCAGGCTGCCAGAAGCAGAGGGACGTGATCAAAGTGGTTGCTCCAGAAGCATTTACTGAACACCTCTGTGCACCCGCAGGCGCTGTCAGGCTCCGGGCACGCGGAGACGAGGAAGATGGATATTGTCCCCGCCCCTGACTAGCCAGCAAATTAGGAGAACAGACAGGCCCATAAACACCAAGGAAGCTATTTTACGTGAGTATGAAGCAAGCGCTCTTAAGAACACGGAGGATGTGCTAGAGAAAGCTGTCATCGGGAGGTGACGTGAGAATCCTCTCCTGAAGGGTGCTTAGGGGTTTACCAAGCAAAGGAAACAGAGGAGAACCTTCTAAGTGGAAGAAAGTGTGTTATACAGGTGCTGAGTCCTATGAAGACCCCCTGGGCTCAGCACAACACGGGGAGTGAGGGGAGAAGAGGCTGGAAAGAAGGACGAGAGAAACCAGCAAGGGCCTGGTACTACTTGAGCTCTCACATTTGAAACTGAGCTAGAAGAGAGCGGATTAGAAAACAGGGCGGTAGGGAGAGCAGTCAGGAGCCACGATAGAGATCCCGACACAAAGTGATGAAGTCCTGGACCGAGGAACGGATGGTGGGAATGAGGAAGAGAGCAACCCAAGAGATACTGCCCCGAAAGGCAACAGGATTTGGTGACAGAACAGACGTAAGGAAAGAGAGAGGCAAAGACGGCCTCACAGTCACTGATTTGAGACAGCAAGATAACAGGGTAGCAGGGCCTTAGCACATGTAGCACGCTGGGTAGCTTACTTGAATTTCATGTAACTCCAAGACATCCACGTGGAAACGTACGCAAAAGGCCAGCTGAAGGGCACAAGCTGGGTTGCAGAGGTCAGGAGGGAAAATATAAGGCGAGAAAGTAGAAGATCCGGGTATAAATCACCTACACCAGGCATCTGGCAGGGAAAGAAAGAAAAACGGGATGGCACCCAGCACAAGGCGTGTGTTTGTCAGGACTGGCCTGTGTGTGGGTGGAGATGAGAGGAAGGAGGAGGAATCAGAAGCAGTCAAGGAGCCAGGTCCACGAGGTGCATCCAACACGGGAGGAGAGCTCATCTCCAGGAGGGAGAGGCATTTCTTAAGGGAGATAGAGACGTCTGAGGAAACTCACTCCCAAAGGCCTGGATCCAGATCAAACCCTCTAAAGCGAGTGCCAGGAAACTTTTTCCACCAGGGGCCAGATAGTCAATATTTTAGGCTTTGTGTACCACGTGGCCTCTGCCACTGTTGCGGCAAGGCAGCCATAGACGATGCGTGAATGAATGGGTCTGGCTGTGTGCCAATAAAACTTTGTTTTCAAAACAGGCAGCGGTTATAATGGTTATTTTTATTTTATATGAATTTCACCTCAGTTTAAAAAATAGCAGGCTCTGGGCTTGATGTGGCCCACAGGGCTGCCGTCTGCCAACACCTGCTCTAGAGGTACAGGAGGAGCTATTCGGGACTTAGGGTCTGGGCTGGCCTCCCTGGGACCGTGAACAATGAATGATGTGAGTTCAAATCCAGTATTACCACTCACTAGCTAATTACTTAACTTTCTGGAGCCTCAGTTTCTTCATCTGTAAAACGGAGGAAATAGCAGTCCCTACCTCACTGAGCTGTTCTGAGGATCAAATGATACAATAAATATGGGTATCTAGCGTAACGCCTAGCTTAGCGAAGACTTTCTTATTTTAAGGATTGACCATGACCTTCAGGACCCCAGCTGTAGGTGGGACTGGAAAGAAGGAAAGAGTTGGGGGTTGGGCTGAGAGGGGAGGGGAGGGGCTGTACCAGCAGGAGGAATAACATGTGTATACCCAGGACTGCAAATAGAAACCACTGCCGCAAACACACACACCTGTGCGCACCTGCACGCCAAGGTCATGGAGCCCAACTTCACGATGCTTAGCGGAACGAGCTGCCGCAGCTTGGGCTCTGGCTAATCAGTGTGGTCCATGGGGAAGTGCCCCCTGCGGTTTGGCTTCTCAGGCCCCGGCGTGGACCAGCACGCCTCCCCAACACAGAGCACACGGAGCTCTGGTCTGGGACTGAGGCTGCCCATCACAGAGCCTGGAGCTGACGGAGACAACAGGTCCCAGATTCAGGCTAGCTCACAGCCTTTCTACCTGTGCTTCTCAAACTTCAGAAAATCACCTGGGGGAGGGGTTACTTTAACACGTATGTCCTAGGCCCTGCCCAAGATATTCTGAGAAGGCCCAGGAAGCTGCATTTTCGCAAGCAGCCCAGGTCATTTTTTGTATCAGTGAGCTGAGAGCCACAGGCTTTACACCCTCAGGCTTTACACCCCCATCTCTGAAGGCAGCTGTGTGATAAAACAATGGGATCCCCCAATTTGTCCCTGGAACCGCAGCCATAAACCAGGCCCACCCTTAAATTTCTTACGCTTCCACCCACTGCTCATGAGGAAAAGAGAAGCTCAGGTTGGGTGTCTTGGGGTAACATGACTAATTCTAAAACAGACATGAACATTTTCCAGGGTATTTACCCAGGAATGTTTTACCATCACCCGGAGAAGAGGTGATGCAGTGTCCTCAGTCCACAAGAAAACGTGATGAATAATTACTCTTCTCAGAACATTTCGGGTGAGCCATCCACGTGCAGTCCATTCCAAGCCCCGTTTCCTCTCCTCCTGGCCAGGCCAGCCAAGAGGTCTGTGCCCATTTCCTGCTTCTTCATCCCAGAAACTCTTCTTCACGCCTACAAACTCAGCTGCAGGCTACTGGGGGAGCAATTGCTGTCATCTGGTTTCATAGTTTCTGAATTACAAAAGTGACTTTGCACACACAGACATTCAATAAATACTGAGTGAGTGAATGAATGAATGCATGGTGAGTTGCATGGGCTGACAGGGCACATAAAAAATACAGCCAGAAATTCGGAGGATTTATAACTGAAGACACATCTCTACTGCTGAAGGTCTTTTGATCTGGTTGGGCAAAAAGACCAACACAGATAATGAACAGAAGACGTGTGGAACCAAAACTACAGAGTCACCCACCACACACACACGCGTGCGTGCACACATGCAACACACACACACACCTGTGCACACACACCTGCGCACACACACCTGCACACACACAGATGCACACACATGCACACATATACACACGCACACACATCCTGCACACACATATGCACACACGTGCACACACACCTGTGTGCACGCACACATACACACGCGCGCACACATGGATGCATGCGCACGCACGTATACACACACATACACACGCACACATGCAACACAAGCATACACACACGCGCACGCACACACCCGTGCACACACATGCACACACCTGTGCACACACACATGCACGCGCACACACGCACGCACACACCTCATTTTTGACCCAAAGAAGATACTTTCGTTTAATCAGTCCCCTTATTCCCAGATTTGGTTTCAAATGATTTCTGGTGCTTCCAGAAACCAAGTGCACCCTCAAAGGGTAAAACCTTGCCACTCATGAGCATATTCAAAGGCTCAGAAGAGAACACTGAAGATGGAATTCCAAGCATGATTTAAGGAATGGCCGAACCGCTGGATCGAATGTGCCGTTTCTCACAGAAGACAGAGCTCCGAAGGGGCGGACCTACTCAGGTAACTCACTCCTCGGCCGTCAGTGAGGAGCCCCACCCAGCGGTCCTCATCCCCAGCGCGGTGGCAGAGACCGGCCAGAGGCCCACCAGACCCGGCTCCTCATCTCCCTGAGCCCACAGCTGACCCACACTTCCCAGCCAGCCTCCTGATGGAAAGTGGGAGGAAGGGGTGGGAGCCCTTTCAGCCCCTGAAACTGTCACGGCATCCTCCCTTTCTTCTCTCACCTGCCAGCTGGATGCGGAGAATTCAGGGGACGATTCCGAGGGCCTAGGAGACGCTCAGCTACAGAACAGAATGACAGCGGGTGGCAGTGTGGCACAGAGCGACCGTGGTCCCTGGATGACGGGGTGGAGCAGAGCTCCCTGCCCCTCCTGACTCGTATCAGACTAGAACACAAGCCAGACATGAATTCATACCGTGTCAGGTCATGGAGATTGGAGGGCTGCTTGTTGCAGCAGCAAGCCCACCCTGACCAACGCAGACACATAGTTACACAGCGCTGCCTATCTGCCAAGCGGTTCAGGTAAACATTGACAATCGCCATGGCCAGTGTCTGCCCTTGTGACGTTGTCTGGGGTTCACGTTTGAACCTCAGCCTCTTAACACATGTGGCCCAGGTCACGCTGCACAGATCCGCATTCTCTGAGCCCCGCTGCTGGCTGCTGGGGGATGACTGCTCGTCCTTCAAAAGGCCGCTCACCCTCAGGGCTGCCCAAAGTGAATCTGATGTAGACCACGTGGCCCATATTTTAAGCCAGTCTTCACATGTGGTGAGTCCAGCTTCTTTTATAGAGAGGCATCTCTAACAAATACAAACAGTCAGGAAAGTACACGTGCGTACACACACACGCACGTGCAACACACACACGTGTTTTCAAAGAAACACAATTTACTCCTTTTTTCTGTTTTTTTTTTCCCCTGGAGTAAAACTTGCAAAAACAGAAACACAATTTAAAAGCGGAGAATAAAAAACAGGCTCTCCATTATTTTATTTTATTTTTTTAAAAATTTATTTATTTATTTGTTTTATGGGCTGTGTGAGTCTTTTTTTTTTTTTTTTTTTTTTTTTGCTGTACACGGGCTTTCTTTTTAGTTGTGGTGAGTGGGGGCTACTCTTCGTTATGGTGCGCAGGCTCCTCATTACCATGGCTTCTCTTGTGGAGCACGGGCTCTAGGCACGTGGGCTTCAGTAGTTGTGGCACAGGGGCTCAATCGTTGTGGCTCTCAGGCTCTAGAGTGCAGGCTCAATCGTTGTGGCGCATGGGCTTCGTTGCTCCGCGGCATGTGGGATCTTCCTGGAGCAGGGATCGAACCCGTGTCCCCTGCATTGGCAGGCGGATTCTCAACCACTGTGCCACCTAGGAAGCCCTCCATTATTTTAGAGACTCCCATGCAGAGAACCACCCTGCCTCTTTTAGAAAGAGGCTGCGGCCACCCTCACCTCAGTAAATGGTGGTGAGTAGTCAGCTGCTCTCTGGCCTTCACTCACCTAGCCCAGCAGCCTAGGGAACAGGTAAGGGCGCCAGCCTTGATGCCGAGAGAGGGGCTACACACCCAGGAGCACAGCCAACTGGGGACCCCCGATGCTGGTAGGCCTTTCTCACCATCTGCTTCACCCTTTACTTGAATGTGACCTTCCCTCAAGAAGAGTACCTTGTCAAGAGTCAGGGGCTTACGCCTCTACTTCCTGTCTCAAACTGACAAACGAGCATCTATTTCTGCTTGTGAGCCTCCTCAAAGGAGCCCGGGTACACCTCCCAGGTGCAGGGATGCTGAGCAGTGTGTGGCGAGCACAGAGAAGTGCAGACAGCATGAACTAACACAGCCCACGCAACCACCACCTCCGATCCTATCCTCCTGGGCATCCACGTGCACACGGAGGAGCAAGACGCAGCAAGAAGCGGGTTATTTGCACTAGAGTGAGCCTTGCTTCAAACGAACTTGAGAGTGGGATACGTTTTTTGATGTTTAAGAAAATTCCCCAAAGCTCTGGGAAGGGAGGGGAGAAGGCTGAGAGCTGTGGTATAGAGACGTGGCCACGTGAGTCTGATTAGCCAAGGGAGTGAGGGGGGAGGCGGAGCTGAAACGGTGGTCATCAGGTGACGACTGCCAGCTCCCCGCGCCCTGACAGCGCATGCCGGAGTCCCTGCTGTTGGCTGGAGAAGGGTCCCACCTTGTCTGCTGCTGACAAGATACAGTGTGGCTTGCTGAGGCAGCAGGGCTCCACCCTGCTCTGAAACTTCAGGCTAAGCAGATGCCAAGAATCACTGCAATTCCCATGGATTTTTTTTTTTTTTCTGTGTTGCCCATAGTAAGTAACACAGAATCAGAAGCAGTAGTGGAAGAACACTTTTATGACACCTCCTCCGCCTTGATTTCCTCAAAAAAAAAAATGTGTCTCATTTTACTAAGTACTCACAAATTCACTTGGAGGCAGGAAGGAATTATAATTCCCATTTTACAGAGAAGGAAATCAAGGCACAGAGAGGTTAAGAAGCCTACCCAAGGTGACAGAGCTAGTAAATGGTAGAGCCAGGATTCACACAGATATTTTCTCCCTTAAATCCCATGAATTTGCAACTGATACGAAACTCCATCTCAAATGAGCCCACTTAAATGCCACAGGTAGGAAGAAGGTATGATCTACACGTTCCCTTGCACTATCCTCCTGTGTTGTCTGTGCTCACCCCTCATTCCCTCGGTTCATGAGTCTTTCCATAGCCTCTGACTAACCTGGCTCAAAACCCACTTCTGGGACTTCCCTGGTGGCCTAGTGCTTAAGAATCCACCTGCCAGTGCAGGGGACATGGGTTCAATCCCTGGGCCAGGAAGATCCCACATGTAGCGGAGCAACGAAGCCCGTGCGCCACAGCTATTGAGCCTGCGCTCTAGAGCCCATGCTCCGCAACAAGAGAAACCACCGCAGTGAGAAGCCCGTGCACCACAACGATGAGTAGCCCTCACTCGCAGCAACTAGAGAAAGCCTGTGCGCAGCAACAAAGACCCAACGCAGCCAAAAATAAATACATACATAAATAAATAAATATTCAAAAATATAAACAAGTAAATAAAAATGTAAAAACCCACTTCCTCCAAGAAGTCTCCTGGATTTCTTCCTCACTGGGTGTCTCCTCAGCACTCATGAATTCAACCTGCAGTGTGCCGTTTGGCTGTATGCTGTACTGCTCTGCAGTTACGCTCCAGCCCTTTCCCTATGCACGTCCAGCGCCTCTCCCGGCTCCCCAGATGCCCAACGATGGTCAGGTCTCAATTCCACATCCTATGTAATAGTTACTTACATGGCCTAAAGAACTTTGCAGATGTGATTAAATTAAGGATCTTGAGATGGGGAAGTTATGCTAGGTTACCCAGGTGGGCCCATCTAGTCACACGGGCCCTTAAAAGCAGAAGAGGGAGGCAGGAGAGTTAGAGAAGATGTGATGACAGAAGCAGAGGAGGAAGTAAATGGGATTGTGGATGGCTGGCTTTGAAGATGGAAGGGGCAACCACCAAGGAAGGCAGGCAGCTGGAAAAATCAAGGGAACAGATTGTCCCCTAGATCCTGCAGGAGGAACTCAGCCCTGCTGGTCCCTTGATTTTAGCCCTGTGAGACCCATTTTGGACCTCTGACCTCTAGAACCGGAGAAGAGTACACTTGTGTTGTTTTAAGCCACCACATTTGTGGTACCTTGTTACAGCAGCAATAGGAAAGCCGCACATCAGCACAGCGTGTTCTAATTGTTTTGCTTCGGTCTCCACCCTGCCCTTCCCACCCGCCGACCCACACCCACCAGGCACTGGGACAGCCGGGACTTGGCACACAGGAGGCTTCTGTGAACGTCCAATGACCGGTCCCTGCCCCTGCAAAGCTCGGGGCTGGTTCCTCAGCCCCTCCTCCCGGGGGCTCTGAACTCAGGAGGGACACCCCGCACGGGCCCCCTCTCCCCTCCCCAGTCAGGAGAGCAGGAACAGCAACACCATGTCCGGGAAAGAGCGGGTCTGCAGCTGGACTGTTTCCGAGCCTGGATCACGCGCCCGGAATGGCCTTCCCTCATCCAGGCATCCGCGGCAACGGTGTGCTCCTCGGTAAGACCTTTAGTCTAGGAATCCGCCCCTTTGTCTTTTCAGGAAGATGTTGCTAGTCACGCTGCCATATATCCTGGCTGTGCTGGCATTCTTAGATTTCTTTAGATAAGCAAACTCTCTCTGAATGATCCGTGTCATCCGTCTCACCTTTCTGACAACCTGAACTCACGGCTGACCTCTGTCATACACAGACAGTACACGACACCTCTCATGGCCACGCCGGAGCCTCTCTGCCCCCCCTGCTTCTGGGGCTGAGGCTGGTCCCTCTCAGCCACCAG
Source organism: Hippopotamus amphibius kiboko (assembly GCF_030028045.1). Lineage (NCBI taxonomy): Eukaryota > Metazoa > Chordata > Mammalia > Artiodactyla > Hippopotamidae > Hippopotamus > Hippopotamus amphibius. Next base: position 171,761,390 of record NC_080191.1, on the reverse strand, counting down.
CACCACCACCACCAGCAGCACCAGTGCTGCGGGGCTGCAGTCACCGTCACGCACACAAACCCCGCAGCGCCTCCCGCCCACAGGGTGGCTGCTTGCTGCGGGACTCGCTAGGTACTCACACGCGCTCCGATCACCAGCGCCGCGGGGGCAGGGGGGTGGGGGGCGAACGGCTCTCACGGCGAGCCCGTGACTACGGGAACAGGGAGCCAGTGGATGAATTCTCGCCTCTTCCTCCCTCCGCGAGGGGGTCATGAGACACAGGTGTCCCAACCACCTCCCAGGAGGGTCCTCAGAGACCAAGGGCTCTGTTCCACCTGATGCCGAAGGGTCCCTGACCCGCGTCACGCCTCCCCACCTGTTCCACTCTTTTCCCTCACGCCTTCCCTGGATGCGGCCCTCAGGAAAGCAATAGCACATAAACCGCTGCTCTCTGGGGAGCCCGGGCTAAGGCTCCACTCCTGCTTTACTCATGACTGTTACTGTGTATACAATATAGTTCTGTGTAAAGACAAGATATCTGGACCTAATTAGAGGCTGGCGCCTCTAGCATCTGCCTCCCACACTGGACTGTGTGGGCTATTCATACCAGCGTCCCCAAGACCGAGTCAAATGCTGGAATTCTCTCTCATACCCATTCTTCCTCTTTTCCATAAAATTAATCATACCGGGAAAGTTCTCATCTTGGATACGTGAATCTTCTGCTTTATATGGTTTTCAAACCCAGGACCATCTTTTTCAGAGGAGATACTTTTTTACCTTGTTATACAAGAATTCAAAAAAGCAAAAAAGCAGACTCAGTACAGGCTTCTGTGGCCAGCTGAAAACAGTGCCCCAAAGGATATCCACATCCCAATCCATGTTACCTGGGAACGTTTCCTCCTTTGCCAAGGCCCTGGCAGGTGTGATTAAGTTAAGGTTCTTGAGATGAGGAGATTATCCTGGATTATCTGGGTGGGCCCTAGATGCAATCACGTGTGTCCTTACACGAGGGAGGCAGAGGCCCACGTCACATGCACACAGGAGAAGGCAATGTGGTCACCCTGAGAGATCTGAAGGTGCTGGTCCTGAAAATGGGAGTGATGTGGCCACACTACACTCGCAGCCACCAAAAGCTGGCGCAGGCAAGGACCACATCCTCCCCAGAGCCCCGGAGGGAGCACAGCCCTGCGAACACCTTGGCTTCAGCTCTGTGGTACTGATTTTGGGCATCTGGTCTCCAGAACTGTGAGAGAATATACATTTCTGTTGATTTAGGCTACTCAGTTTGTGTAATTTGTTACAGCAGCCAGAAGACACTAGTGCAGCTTCTTCTTAAAGGGCCTTCAGAGTACACCAAGCCAGGCCTTCATGAACACCCTGTCTTTAATGATTTCCCATATGCCCATAGCTAACTCTGGGTTTGCTTTCTGTACATTGTTTCTAATGACGTTTGGAAGTCTGGTATTTAACCCCAAAGCTGCACGAACAGTAATTATAAACTAGATTTCACTGTGAACAAGAATCATAAACTATCAATAGATCTCACTTTCTAGGAGAGAATATTAAGACCTAACTGGCCCCTCAATAAGACATTCCCACCTTCCACTTGCCTTAAGCCCATTTCATCCAACAGGTCAGTGGCTCTCAAAATGGTGTCCAGGGGTCACGTGCGTTGAATCACCTGAGGCTCTCATTAAAAATGTGAAGTCCAGGACTCACCCCCAAGCTTACCTCCAGAACCAAACTGCAGAAATCTGCACCTTTAACAAGCCTCCCAGGTTTCTTAGCCCACGGACTTTGAGAAGCTCTACTACAGAAGAAAGCGGTCAGGACTAATCCAGCAGTACTCCCCTCCATGGCTCAGTGGTGAAACCACCAACTCTAGGCCAGGGCTGAACTCACGCAGGGGCAGCCACGGCCACAGCCACTAGAATGGATGCCTGCAGTGAATGCCACATTGAGCTCATAGGGGAACCAAAACAGTCCTGTCTCCTCATGTGTTCACACTGCAAAACAGCCGCAAAGGTGTCCAGAGCACAGGGCACCACACACGCTTTTGAGAATGTGAGTCACCATTAAGTAATTCATGGTAATTTAACTTTTTAATTAAAAAGACCTTCACTAAACAATAATAGCTTACAAATGTATGTGCCCCTTGATCTTGCAATTCCACTTCTGGGAGTCTATCCTACAGATGTGCATTGCGCTTGTGCATGTGAACTGATTATCCACTGCAGAACTGACTGCGACAGCAAAAGACTGGGAACACCCAAATGCCATCATGGCGGAGCTGATGAAATAAACTACCGCACATTCATACGACGAAAAATAATGAGGAAACTGCGTGTGTACTGATATGGAAATGTCTCCAAGATAGATTGTTAAGGGGAAAAGCAAGGTGCAGAACACATGTATGATATGCTACCCCTTGCGGAAGGAAAGGGAGTAATGAAAACCCACATTCCTATTTGCTCGCACCTTCATCACGAAATGTGGGGCATGTATCCAAGAACAGTGGTTATTTCTGGGGCAGGGGATGGGAACTGAGCAGATGACAACCAAGGATGGGAGGGAGACTTTTCACTATATTTACGATTCTACTTTGGGGATTAGAACCATGTAAGTGTATTATTCATTCAAGGAAGAAATAATAAGATAAAATTTAAAATAACCATTTATTGTGGCCCTCAGAACAAGCAGTCTGGTCTGGTTCCCCACACCTGTGCGTCTTGGTGTCCACGTGGCGCTCTTCAGACCGGGCGTGTGTTTCAGGCGCCACCGCCACTGCAGTGGGTCCCTGGTCGTAGACGCGGTGCTCCAGACCAGAACGCACGTTTCCATCATCCAGAACGGCCGGGGGAGGACAGGTCTTTGAGTTTCTTACCAAGGAGAACCAGTTCCACAAAGGTTCTGGGATTTGGGTCCACTGCACCCTGGACAGCTCCAGGAGGGGAGGGTCCCGGGCTGCCTAGTACTGAGGACCCAGTATTCTAGTACCGAGGACTCAGCTGTTCCCGGCTCACAGGGGAGGAGTGGTGGTAGCGATCCCGGGTGGCGAAGTCTGCGTTCTCCTGGGTGAGCTGAGTCATCTCCATGTCAACCCTAGCCAGGGACGGCGCCAAAATTATCTGCTCTTGGGGGGATCGCAAGCTCCTTTGGTGAGAGAAACATGAACAATGGTCAGAAGGAAAGACCAAAGCACTAACCAGTGGCGGTAAGTCTCCTCTGGGACGTAGAAATGATTTGCAAAAACGTCATGGTGCCTATTACTAAACATGTATTAAACAACACGTCATGAACCCAAAGCAAGAGAAATAAGTATCAAATAAAGAGAGAGTGATATTTACCTTCCCTTAGTAGAAATGTATAAAACTATAAAAATAACCTTACAAATGCTGCCATGTTCGGGCTCTGTAGCTTTACTGCTTTTTCATCAAATAAAACAATGGAATGGAGAGGCTGGAACGTTGAGGTGAGTAGAAAGAGAAACCTTCTCTTTGGTTCACGGGCAAGAAAGTTGAAGGAGGAATGATTTCCAGAGCCGAGGTTTGCAGAGCAAGCAGCTGCCAGTAAAGCACAAAGGCTTTTGGCACCAAGCTGGCTGGAAGGCAAAGAGGGAGTCCCGATACAGACTCCACTGTCACTGAAGGGTCCACATAAGAGTTGGAGTTGGAACAAACCAGAGAACACTGTTAGGAATTCGTGAGGAAAGTGCTGACAGCAGAAAGGAGTAAGGAAAGACCATCCTGGTGGCCAGGGTACCTGCAGAAGACAAGAGACCACCACAGCTCTGCCACGAACCAGCCTGGTGGCCTCAAGCAAACCTTTTCACCCCCTCGTGCCTCTACCTCCTCACCTTCTCAGGCCCCTTCTAGTCCCTTCCGTCTATGCTAGGTCCTGAAATCACACAGGCGTAGATTTTCTCTTCAAACTTTACCCTCAAAGAATCATTTGCTTTATGAGCAGCAACGTTCAATTGTTTAAATAAGGAATATATTTGATAGTTGTAAAAAAATGGTAGAAACCTTGTTATAAATCTGTGTAACTTAAGCAGAAAGCTTCAATGACTAGAAAAACGTGCTGCTACAGGAGTTCAGATCACACAACTAAGGCTTTGCAGCTGCTCAACGAGAACACATCTAAATTAGGTGGGTTTAGGTTTTCTGAGAAACGAATTAACTTCTATAAAGGTTGAATCTTCAAGACGTCAGGCTAGGAAGTGACAGAAAAGCCATACCAGTCAACATGTGTTTTTGCCAGTGAACTTTCTAGTACATGCTTTTTGTTTTTAAAGGTAACACCATTGTATTTTTCTGAGATAATACACCTCACTTTCTAGTCTAGAACAGCCTAAGAGTTCTCACCTGGGCGGTTGCTAGGACTTCAGGAAAGAAAGCTTCCTTAAGGTCAGGCTTAATTTCACACTTCAATTCTGGGAATTGCAGGTATAACAGAGGAAGTAATAGCCAAATTCCTTTGCCCAAAACATCCTACAATATTACTCTTCTTTGGTTTTCAAGAGCATCTGGGGCAACAGTTGTGAAAACACTCAGAATTACAGAAGAGAAAACACAGCTACCAATTTCTACTTTTAGATGATCACCACTTCTTCATCCTCTCACCCTCCTGAGCAACCACTACAAGATCCCGCTCTGTCGCCACAAGGAGGCCGGCAAACCTGGCGCTGGGGCTTAGCGGAGGCCTGCAGCACCCACTCCGCAAGCCCACAGAGCTGTGAGCAGTGTGGACTAGGTTCTCTTCCCACCCAAGCACTGTCCTTCTCTAAGAACCGTCTCCTCCTAATACATTCTTCTCTCTACACAGCACTACAGTGACCTGAGAGGTGAAATTCCAGAAATTCAGAGTCCAAAAGAGAGTAGTGACCGCCCATGGTTCTTTGTAGGCTCTCAAAGCTTACAGTACCTAAAAATATTCGCATAAATCAGATGAGGCCAAATGTTCTCAACCATACACCAGCTGCAGCTTCAGAATCTGCAGGCAGCTTCCACACAGAATCTATTTCCACGTAAACTCTACGTGCCCTCAGGACTACGAGCTTGGGGAAGAGGGATCCGTGCAGGTGTGTTGTGATCTGAGTCACCCAGCCAGGCGCCTCAGCCTGGAAGAGAGGCAGAGAGGAGACCCACCCCTCCCACAGCTCCACACAGGATGTTCAGCCCAGCTTCCAAGCAGACGGCGGGGAACTCCTCCCCCTCCACACCACTCTCCCCATCCGCCGTCTCCACGGGTTTCCATGGCCCCTGCTTCTTTCATCAGCATTTCTCTACCATCCAGCTGCATTTCTTGGGCCACCCTGAACAGATCGGCAGCACGTACAAAGAGCTGTCTTAAGAAGGGCCCTTGGGAGGGAGGAACGGGGAGCTATTGTTTCACGGGTATACAGTTTCCATTTTGCAAGGTGAAGAGTTCTGGAGATGCTTGGAGGGGATGGTGGCATAACAGTATAAATGTACTTAACACCGTTAAGCTGTCTACTTTAAAATGGTTAAGATGATAAATTTTATGGTATGTGTGTTCTCCCACAATGAAAAATAAATGGGGAAAAATATCTGAATTTACATTTGGGACCAGCGGGAAAGCGTCCCATAATCCATTAGCACAGAAGGTGGACACATTGGCGAGCACAACCCAGACCTCTCAAGTTTCAAAAACAAACCAGCAAAATGAAACCAAATAAATACTTTGTTGGGTTCTGCCTGGATTTTCCCAGCCTGTAGCTCTGGCTTCTCACTGATCTTGAAAGGGGTGGGGGAGGTAGTTTCCCACAGTCTTGAGACCCTCAAAGGCGAGGAAGCATTGGCACTGGATGGGCAGAGGAGGAGGAAAGAGATGAGGACACTCATGAAATCTTACCTTCCCTGTGAGGGCTTCTGTTTCTCAGGAAAGGTTGTTCTTCCCTTTCCCTGACTATCTGAACATGGAGGTCCCACAGAAATCCTGCAGGATCGCTCCTCTGTTTCTGTCCTTGGCCTCTGCACTGTCACTAATACTGTCACGTCAACTAGCTCTGACTTGAGATGGAAGAATGGGAGTTCTCTGGGCCTTGGCCTTGTGCATGAGTAAGCATTTATGCCACTGTGTCTTAGGCTGTGAACTCACTGAGAGTAACTCTTTTGACGTTTATCACTCAGCAACCAGATTCTAAAGAAAGCCTCTGTCCATGATTCCTGAGGATAAGAAGAGAAGAGGACATGGGCCAGAGGAAGCTTCTGAGGAGCTGCGGCAGAAGGGCTGGGTGGTGGAGGGCGGTAAGAAGCAGTCTGAGTTTCCTCGAGGTTTTCAGTGATCAGATACTCACACCACAACCCACCCAAGCCCAGCTATAAATGGAACACCCTTAGCGCCTCCCTGGCCCCCTCACCCTGGCCCCAGACTGGCACAGACCTGTAGGAAGGGATCAGAAGAGACCTCATCCATCTGCAAAGGCTGAAGCTGGAGGCTAAGCCTGCAGGGAAGACACAGACATAAATATTTATGAAGCCTCTACCTACGCAGCTAGAATCCCAGTTTCAATGGGGTAAATACATATTCCCTGACACACACACAGGATAGCACAATTTTTTTTTTCCTTTTTCAGTCTAACCAAACAACATTCATTATAATACTCTTGGACAGCAACCTGCTAAGGACTTCATACTTGCATGTAGTTTCCAAAAGTTTATTGCTCAACTCCGAAATCCCAAGAAAGAAACTGAATGCATTATAAAGAAGCAGAGGACTTGCTAACTTCAGTCTTAAGAATTTTTAAACTTCGATAATTTTTTCTCTTGGATTCAAACTGATATGTGTTAAATACATACTATAAAATCCCCTACTAGACCGTACATTCTTTGAGGACAGGAAGCACGTCTTTTTCATCTGTTAACACTCACAGTACAACAGCCACAGGATCTGGCCCTTAGGGATTTTTCTACAGGTGCTAAATGAATTAAATAGCTCCACACGTAGAAATGTTGGAGTTGAAGTTTGAGATTAGGTTGTTGTGGATACTGACCAAATATGCTGACATCAGACACACTGTTTAGAAAAGGGCTTATCAACTCTTTTTTTAAGTTTTTTTTTGTTTGTTTTTTGTCTTTGTAGAACAGCTGGTGTCTACTGTACCATGCTCCGGGCAGCTTTTTGTTTGTTTGTTTTAATAAATTTATGTATTTATTTATTTATTTATTGGCTGTGTTGGGTCTTCAATGCTGTGCACGGGCTTTCTCTAGTTGTGGCGAGTGGGGGCTACTCTTCATTGTGGTGCGTGGGCTCCTCATTGCTGTGACTTCTCTTGTTGCAGAGCACGGGCTCTAGGTGCATGGGCTTCAGTAGTTGCGGGACATGGGCTCAATAATTGTGGCTCACGGGCTCTAGAGCGCAGGTTCAATAGTTGTGGTGCACGGGCTTAGTTGCTCTGTGGCATGTGGCATCTTCCTGGGGCAGGGCTCGAACCCATGTCCCCTGCATTGGCAGGCAGATTCTTAACCACTGCACCACCTAGGAAGTCCCTAAGTTTTTTTTTTTTTTGTAAATCCATTTCTCCCTTGGTGTGAGTTTTTTAATCTCACAAAATGAATTATATATAACTTTAGGAAACCAAATGAAATGTAATTTGATAAAATGCTTTTCCAAATTACATATATTCACTCCACCATACACACACACACACACACACACACACACACACATATAGCTGGTTGAAAATTGGTTACTTAGATCACTTTCAATATATGATCAGGAAGTGAGCATTATTTTAAGAGGCTTACGATGATGGGTGATGCCTTGGAGGGACGTGACAGGGAAGGTGGGAGGGAGTCGTGGGAGGGAGGGGATATGGGGATATATGTCTAAATACAGCTGATTCACTGTGGTGTGCCTCATAAGCTGGTTCAAGAGTGTAAAGCAATTATATTCCAATAAAGAGCTTAAAAAAAAAAGAGGCTTATGTTAGAATCTTGACTAATGTCAACAGCATGCAGCTGATAACATGTAGTTATTCAGTCTCATTTAGGGTTCTTGTGGTTGGGGGAGGACAAATTTTAGATCTGCATTAATAATCTGCAATTGCAAAGAGAAAGCTCCTCATATATTTTGACATTGTCAGAAAGAAGAAAACATAAACATTCTTTTAGCTGGTCCTACTTATGTATGACCATTTAGATTCCAAATACCTAAATTTTAGATGAAGATTGGCCTGAAATTTGATTTCATACTTTCCTGTAAATAAATTTCTGGGAAATATTTAAATTTCTTAAGATCAAACTAACTTCTAAGAAATTCAGAAGCAACCATTGATGTAATCACTGTGTTAATTAAAATATATTCTATCTATTATATTAGCTGATGTCAGGACCCTTACTGTGACTTTTTCTAGAGCATTATTTCTAATGTACATGTGACTCAATGTTCAAAGTGCATTTCTTTCAAAAATACATATCAGACTATTCTAACTGGGAAGAATTTTTCTTTCCATTTGCCTGGATTGTTATGGTCCATGTCATTTAGTTAGGACTTAAAACTATGTAATTTATTTTAAATATTGGGACACTGTAGAACTTTGATGGAAAGGGCCCTTGAATTTATTTTTTAAACAGCTTTATTATTGAGGAATAACTGACATACAATAGAGTATTGATAATATTTTTTTCCTTTCCTTTTCTTGCTGCTCTGGCATTTTGGGGTCTTGATTCCTAGAAATAGCAAACAACTCCCCTTTGCACACACTTTTGATATACACACCAACCAATTCAGAGCCCACACCCTCAACCATCTCATTTATCACGGTCTCACACATCAAGCCAATATTCCCCTGCCTTAAATCACCCAGGGCCAAATACCAGCAACTAGAGACCACCCTGACAACCCAGGGCCCTCCTGAAATTATTCAAACTACCCAATCGTAAACTTACTCAGCTGCCTACCTGCCTAGCCCATTCCTTCTCACTAAAACCCTAAAAAAGGGCCATGCTCTCCCCTCTACCTCTTCTGCCTCCTGAGCAGCCCTGGCCCTCCCCTCTGTGGCTCTGCACGGCCCTCCTCTTCCTAGAACCTGTGAGTATAAACTTCTTTCCTCATGACAATAATTTCTGTGTCTGTGTGTCATATCATTAAAACAAATCCCAGGTACGTTTTTAGAACAAACTACGTGCATTTAAAGTGTACAACTTGGTAAGTGTTGACAGGTATGTATTGTGGAATCATCACTAAAAGCAAGATTAGGAACACATCCATCACCTCCAAAAGTTCCTTCACAAGACCTCCCTCCACTGTATCCACACCCCCCACCCCATCCAAAGGCAATCACCGATAACACTGTCATTATAGATTAGTTTGCATTTTTAACAATTATATATGTATATATATAATATTACATTATAAAATCATTTTGTCTGGTTTCTTTCACTCAGCATAGTTATTTTGAGATTCCTGTTATTGCATATATCAATAGTTCATTCTTTTTATTACTAAATAGTATTCCGTTGTATGGGTACACCATAATTTACTTATAGTCACCTGTTGATGGACATGTGAAACGTTTCTAGTTTTTGATTATTACAAACTAAGCCGCTATAAATATGCATATACACGTTTTTGTATGCCTATATGTTTTTAACTCTCTTCAGTAAATACCTAGGAGTACAGTGGCTAGTTCATATAGCAGATACACATATATATTTTTTAATAAATTGCCAAACTGTTTTACAAAGTGATAGCATTATTTTTACATTTTTATCAGCTATATATGATAGTTCTAGCTGCTGCACATCCTTGCCAACATTTGACATGATCAGTATTTTTAATTTTAATCACCCTGTAGGTGTGTAATAATATTACACTGTGGTTTCAATTTGCATTTTTTAATGACTAATCACATTGAGTATATTTTCATGTGCTTATTTGTTAACCATATATGTTCTTTGCTGAAATACATTTAAAACTTATGCCCATTTTAATTTTTTTGTTGTTTTCTTATTACTGAGTTTTGAGAGTTTTTATGTATTCTAGATACAAGTCCTTTTCAAACATGTGATTTACTAATATTTTCTCATAGTCTACGGCTTGCCTTTCCATTCCTTTACCAGTATGTTTAGAGGAACAGAGTTCTTAATTTTGATGAAGTCCAATTTATCAGTTTTTTTCCTGCTTTTGGTGTTGTATCTAAGAAATCTTTGTCTCACTCATAGTCATAAGTTTTTTCCCTATATTTTCTAGGATCCATTTTGAGCTATTATTACATTGTATGATGTATGGATTGAAGTTTGGTTTTGTTTGTGGATTTCCAAATGTCCCAGCAACATTTGCTGAAAAGACTATCTTTTTCCTCAACTGAATTGCCTTTGCAATTTCTAGACTCTCTACTCTGTCCATTGATTTTTTTTTTTTTTTTGTCTGTCTTGATTCCAGTACCAATCAAGCTGTCTTGATTACTTTAGCTTCACAATTAGTTTTGAAATCAGGTAGTGTTAAGTCTTCCAACTTTGTTTTTCTTCTACAAAGTTGATTGGGCTGTTCTAGGTCCTTTGAATTTCCATATAAATACTTTAGGATCTGCTTTCCAATTTCTACAAAAAAAGCAGCTGGGAGTTTGATTGGGATTATAACTAATGTATAGAAAAATCTGAGGAGAAATATCATCTTAAGAATATTGAATCTTCCGATTCATGAATATAGTATGTATCTTCCTTTATTTCTTTAATTCCTTCTTTAATTTCCTCTCAAAATGTTTTGTAGTTTTATTCTTCCAGTCTGTAAATATGGTGAATTACAGTGATTGATCACAAACATTCCACCAGGACCTAGAGCCTGCCATACAGAGTGAAGTAAGTCAGAAAGAGAAAAACAAATATCGTATATTAATGCATATATGTGGAATCTAGGAAAATGGTACAGATGAACCTATCTGCAAAGGAGAAATACAGACCCAGATGTAGAGAACAAACGTATGGACACCAAGGGGGAAAGGGTAGGGGTATGAATTAGGAGGTTGGTATTGACATTTATACACTACTATGTATAAAATAGATAACTAATGAGAACTAATAGGTAACTAAAAAAGAAAACTAATGAGAACCTACTGTACAGCACAGGGAACTCTACTCAGTGCTCTGTGGTGACCTAAATAGGAAGGAAATCCAAAAGAGAGAGGATATATGTATACATATAGCTGATTCACTTTGCTGTACAGCAGAAACTAACATAACATTGTAAAGCAACTATATGCCAATAAAAATTTTTAAAAAAGAATGTAAAACCAACCTTGAATTCCAAGGATAACCCACTTGGTTATTATTATGCTTCTTATATTATTCTGTATTCAATTTGTTAAAATCTTGCTAAGAAGTTTTACATCTATGTTCATGATGGATGTTGGTGTGTAGTTTTCTGAAGCATTTTTATATAATTGATATTCTTTCTTCCTTAAATGTTAGACAGGTTTCATTAGTGACACCATCTGGCCCAAGGTTTTCTTTATGGGAAGGTTTTCAATGACAAGTTTCATTTCTTTTATAGATGACCTAAATAGCCCTATATTTCTTCTAGAGTGAGATGTGATATTTGATAGTTTGTATTTTTTGAGGAATTTGTCAAATTCATCTAAGTTGTCAAATTTACTGCCATAAAGCTGTTTATAATATTTCCTCATTTTCCTTTTAATACGTGCAGATGCTGCAGTCACATCGCCTCTCTCACTCCTGGTGTCGGTCATTTGTGTTTCCTCTCCTTTTATTCTCATCAGTCAGGCTAGGGGTTTCTTAATTTTATTGATCTCACATAACCAGCTTTTTATTTCACTGGCATCCTCTATTTTTTCCTGTTTAATATTTTACTGATTTCTACCTTGATCTTCATTGTTTCCCTGTTTCTTCTTATTTGGGTTTACTTTGCTCTTCTTTCTCTAGTTTCTTAAGTGGGAAACTGGGGTTATTGAATTGAGACATTTTTTCTTTTCTAATATAAGCATTTGGTGTGGTAAATTTCCCTCTAAGTACTGAATTAGCTGCATCCCACAATTCTGATGTTATATTTTCATTTTCATTCAGTTCAAAATACTTTTAAATTTTACTTATTTCTTCTTTGAACCATGAGTTATTTAGTTTCTTTCATTTATTTAGTGCTCTTTAGTGTTGTTAGTAATTCAGTATTATTCAGTGTCCTTTAGTTTCTAAATATTTGGGGATTTTCCAGATATCTTCCTGGTATTTATTTCTAATTTACTTCCCCTTTGTTCTTGAATTGACTCGAATACCTTGAAATTTACTGAGACTTTAAAAAATGTCCTAGAATATGGTTTATTGTAAATGTTTCATGTACACTTGAAAAGAATATATATTCTGCTGTTGTTAGGTGGAATGCTCCATAAATATCTATTTGGCCAGGTGTGTTGATAATGTTATTCAAGTCTTCTAAAGCCCTACTGATTTTTTGCCCACTTGTTTTATCAATTATTGAGAGAGAGGTGTTGAAATCTCCGACTATAATTGAGAACTTTCCTACTTACTACTGCAGATCTATCAGGTTTTGCTTTTTGTATTTCAAAGCTCTGTTTTTAAGTGCATAAATGTTAAGATTTCTTATGTCTTCTTGATTACTTTCCCTTTGTCTTTATGAAATGACCCTCTTTATTCCTGGTAGTATTCTTTTCTCTGAAATCTATTTTGTCTGATGTTAACATACTCCAGCTTTGTCTGATTTATCTTATGATGATGTATCTTTTTCCATCCTTTTGACTTATTTGCGTCTTTACACTGAAAGTAGGTTTCTTATTGATAGCATATAGTTGGATCATGCTTTTTTATTCAATCTGACAATCTCAGTGTTTAGACCTTTTAATTGGGAGTGTTTAGACCATTTAAGATTAGTGTGGTTGTTGATATGGCTAGGTTTACATAAACCACGTTGCTCTTTGTTTTTGGTCTATTATCGTTTTCTCTTTTTTCTAGTTAACTTTGATCTGAGTATTTTTAATTCAGTGTTATCTGCTTTATTGACTTAGTTGTAATTCTTTGTTGTGTTAGAGGCATACCTCATTCTCCTGCACTATGTCTTATTGTGCTTCTCGGTATTGCAGCTTTCACAAGTTGAAGGTTTGTGGCAACCCTGCATCAAGCAAGTCTATGAGGGCCTTTTCCCCAACAGCATTTGCTCATTTTCTGCCTCTGTGTCACATTTTGGTAATTCTTACAATATTTCAAACTTTTTCATTATTATTATATTTCTTATGGTGATCTCTGATCAGTGATCTTTTTTTCTATTTGTCATTTATTTTATATATATTACTGTATATATGGCATCACACCCCAACCCACCCCCCCAATCCCCACTTTCCCCTTTGGTGTTCATATGTTTGTTCTGTACATCTGTGTCTCTATTTCTGCTTGCAAACTGGTTGATCTGTACCACTTTTCTAGATTCCACATATATGTGTTACTAGACAATATTTTTCTCTTTCTGAGTCACTTCTCTCTGTATGACAGTCTCTAGGTCCATCCACGTCTCTACAAATGACCCAATTTCATTCCTTTTTATGGCTGAGTAATATTCCACTGTATATATGTACCACATCTTCTTTTTCCATTTGTCTGTCCATGGACATTTTGGTTGCTTCCATGACCTGGCTCTTGTAAATAGTTCTGCAATGAACATTTTGATTGGGTTGTTTATTTTCTTGACATTGAGCTGCATGAACTGTTTATATATTTTGGAGATTAATCCTTTGTTGATTCATTTGCAAATATTTTCTCCCGTTCTGAGGGTTGTCTTTTTGTCTTGTTTATAGTTTCCTTTGCTGTGCAAAAGCTTTTAAGTTTCATGAGGTCCCACTTGTTTATTTTTCTTTTTATTTCCACTACTCTAGGAGTGGATCAAAAAAGATCTTGCTGTAATTTATGTCAAAGAGTGTTCTTCCTATGTTTTCCTCTAAGAGTTTTATAGTATCTGGCCTTACATTTATGCCTTTAACCCATTTTGAGTTTATTTTTGTGTATGGTGTTAGGGAGTATTCTAATTTCATTCTTTTACATGTAGCTGTCCAGTTTTCCCAGCACCACTTATTGAAGAGGCTGCCTTTTCTCCATTGTATATCCTTGCCTCCTCTGTCACAGATTAGTTGACCATAGGTGCACGGATATACCTATGTGCTTTCTATCCTCTTCCATTGATCTATATTTCTGTTTTTGGTCCAGTACCATATTGTCTTGATTACTGTAGCTTTGTAGTATAGTCTGAAGTCAAGGAGTCATTCCTCCAGCTCCATTTTTTTCCCCTCAAGATTGCTTTGGCTATTTGGAGTCTTTTGCATCTGCATACAAATTTTAGGATTTTTTGTTCTAATTCTGTAAAAATGCCATTGGTAATCTGATAGGGATTCCACTGAATTTGTAGATTGCTTTGGGTAGTATAGTCATTTTCACAATATTGATTCTTCCAATCCAAGAACATGGTATATCTCTCCATCTGTTTGTGTCATCTTCGATTTCTTTCATCAATGCCTTATAGTTTTCTGAGTACAGGTTTTTTACCTCCTTAAGTAGGTTTATTCCTAGGTATTTTATTCTTTTTGTTGCTATGGCGAATGGGATTGTTTCCTTAATTTCTCTTTCTGATCTTTAGTTGTTAGTGTACAGGAATGCAAGAGATTTCTGTGTGTTAATTTTGTATCCTACAACTTTCCCAAATCCATTGATTAGTGCTCTAGCAGTTTTCTGGTGGCATCTTTAGGATTTTCTATGTATAGTATCATGTCATCTGCAAACAGTGACAGTTTTACTTCTTCTTTTTCAATTTGGATTCCTTTTATTTCTTTTTCTTCTCTGATTGCTGTGGCAAGGACTTCCAAAGCTATGTTGAATAGTAGTGGCAAGAGTGGACATTCTTGTCTTGTTCCTGATCTTAGAGGGAATGCTTTCAGTTTTTCCCCATTGAGAATGACGTTTGCTGTGGGTTTGTCGCATATGGCCTTTATTATGTTGAGGTAGGTTCCCTCTGTGCCCACTTTCTGGAGAGTTTTTAACATAAATTGGTGTTGAATTTTGTCAAAAGCTTTTTCCGCATCTATTGAGATAATCATATGGTTTTTAGTCTTTAATTTATTAATGTGGTGTATCACATTGATTGATTTGCATATATTGAAGAATCCTTGTATCCTTGGATAAACCCCACTTGATCATGGTGGATGATCCTTTTAATGTGTTGTTGGATTTGGTTTGCTAGTATTTTGTTGAGGATTTCTGCATCTATATTCATCAGTGATATTGGTCTGTAAGTTTCTTTTTTTGTAGCATCTTTGTCTGCTTTTGGTATCAGGGTGACCATGGCTCATAGTATGAGTTTGGGAGTATTCCTTCCTCTGCAATTTTTTGGAAGAGTTTGAGAAGGATGGGTGTTAGCTCTTCTCTAAATGTTTGATAGAATCCACCTGTGAAGCCATCTGTTCCTGGACTTTTGTTTGTTGGAAGATTTTTAATCACAGTTTCAATTTCATTACTTGTGATTGGTCTGTTCATATTTTCTGTTTCTTCCTGATTCAGTCTTGGAAGGTTATACCTTTCTAAGAATTTGTCCATTTCTTCCAGGTTGTCCATTTTATTGGCATATAGTTGCTTGTAGTAGTCTCTTATGGTGCTTTTTATTTCTGTGGTGTCCATTGTAACTTCTGTTTCATTTCTAATTTTAGTGATTTCAGTCCTCTCCCTCTTTTTCTTGATCAGTCTGGCTGAAGGTTTATCAATTTTATTTATCTTCTCAAAGAACCAGCTTTCAGTTTTATTTATCTTTGCTATTGTTTTCTTTGTTTGTATTTCATTTATTTCTGCTCTTATCTTTATGATTTCTTTCCTTCTACTAACTTTGGGTTTTGTTTGTTCTTCTTTCTCTAGTTTCTGTAGGTGTAAGTTTAGATTGTTTATTTGGGATTTTTCTTGTTTCTTGAGGTAGGACTGTGTTGCTATAAACTTCCCTCTTAGAACTGCTTTTGCTACATCCCGTAGGTTTTGGATTGCTGTGTTTTCACTGTCGTTTGTCTCTAGGTATTTTTTTATTTCGTCTTTGATTTCTTCAGTGATCCCTTGGTTATTTAGTAGCATACTGTTTAGCCTCCATGTGTTTGTGTATTTTACAGTTTTTTTCCTGTAATTTATTTCTAATCTCATAGCCCTGTGGTCAGAAAAGATGCTTGATATGATTTCAATTTTCTTAAATCTACTGAGTCTTGATTTGTGACCCAAGATGTGGAATACCCTGGAGAATGTTCTGTGTGCATTTGAGAAGAAAGTAAAATCTGCTGTTTTCAGATGGTATGACCTATATAAATATCAACTAAATCTACTTGGTCTGTGTCATTTAAGTCTTGTGTTTCCGTATTAATTTTCTGTCTGGATGATCTGTCCATTGGTGTAAGTAGGGTATTAAAGTCCCCCACTATTATTGTGTTACTGTCAATTTCCTCTTTTATAGTTGTTAGCATTGGCCTTATGTATTGAGGTGCTCCTATACTGGGTGTGTGTATATTTATAATTGTTATCTCCTCTTCTTGGGTTGATCCCTTGATCATTATGTACTGTCCTCCCTTGTCTCTTGCAACATTCTTTATGTTAAAGTCTATTTTATCTGATATGAGTATTGCTACTCTGGCTTTTTTTTTTTTTTTCCATTTGCATGGAATATCTTTTTCCAACCCCTCACTTTCCGTCTGTATGTGTCCCTAGGTCTGAAGTGGGTCTCTTGTGGACAGCACATATATGGGTCTTGTTTTTGTATCCAGTCAGCCAGTCTGGGTCTTTTGGTTGGAGCATTTAGTCCATTTACACTCAAGGTAATTATCGATATGTATGTTCCTATTACCATTTTCTTAATTGTTTTGTTTTTGTTTTTGTAGGTCCTTTTCTTCTCTTGTGTTTCCCACTTCGAGAAATTCCCTTAGTATTTGTTGTAGGACTGGTTTGGTGGTTCTGAATTCTCTTAGCTATTGCTTGTCTGTAAAGCTTTTGACTTCTCCGTCGAATCTGAATGAGATCCTGGCTGGGTAGAGTGTTCTTGATTGTAAGTTCTCCCCTTTCATCACTTTATATATATCGTGCCACTCCCTTCTGGCTTGCAGAGCCTCTGCTGAGAAATCAGCTGTTAACCTTATGGGAGTTCCCTCTTATGTTAGTTGTCCTTTTTCCCTTGTTGTTTTTAATAATATTTCTTTGTCTTTAATTTTTGTCAGTTTGATTACTATGTGTCTTGGCGTGTTTCTCCTTGGGTTTATCCTGTTTGGGACTCTCTGTACTTTCTGGACTTGGATGGCTATTTTCTTTCCCATGTTAGGGAAGTTTTCAACTATAATTTCTTCAAATATTTTCTTGGGCCCTTTCTCTCTCTTTTTTCCTTCTGGAACCGCTATGTGAATGTAGGTGCATTTAATGTTGTCCCAGAGGTCTCTTAGGCTGTCTTCATTTCTTTTCATTCTTTTCTCTTTATTCCGTTCCTCAGCAGTGATTTCCACCGTTCTGTCTTCCAGGTCACTTATCCATTCTTCTGCCTCAGTCATTCTGCTATTGATTCCTTCTTGTGTATTTTCAATTTCAGTTATTGTATTGCTTATCTCTGTTTGTTTGTTCTTTAATTCTTCTAGGTCTTTGTTAAACATTTCTTGCATCTCATCCAGTCTTTTTTTGAGGTCCTGGATCATCTTCACTATCATTACTCTGAATTCTTTTTCTGGAAGGTTGCCTGTCTCCACTTTATTTAACTGTTTTTCTGGGGTTTTATCTTGTTCCTTCATTTGATACAAAGCCCTCTGCCTTTTCATTTTGTCTTTCTTTCTGTGATTGTGGGTTTTGTTGTGCAGGCTGCAGGATTATAGTTCTTCTTGCTACTGCTCTCTGCCCTCTGGTGACTGAGGCTAACTAAGAGACTTGTGCATGCTTCCTCATGGGAGGAGCTGGTGGTGGGTAGAGCTGGGTGTTGCTTTGGTGGGCAGAGCTCAGTAAAACTTTAATCCACTTGTCTACTGATGGGTGGGGCTGTGTTCCCACCCTGTTGGTTGTTTGGCCTGGGGCAACCCTGCACTGGAGCTTACAGGCTCTTTGCTGGGGCTAATGGAGGACTCCAGGAGGGCTCATCCCAATGAGTACTTCTAAGAACTTCTGTGCCAGTTTCCTTGTCCCACAGTGAGCCACAGCCACCCCCTGCCTCTGCAGGAGACCCTCCAACAGTAGCAGGTAGGTCTGGTTCAGTCTTTTATGGGGTCAGTGCTCCTTCCCTCTGGGTCCTGGTGTGCACACTACTTTTCGTGTGCCCTCCAAGAGTGGAGTCTCTGTTTCCCCCAGTGCTGTGGAAGTCCTGCAATCAAATCCTGCTGGCCTTCAATCTGATTCTCTGGGGATTCCTCCTCCCATTGCCAGACCCCCAGGTTGGGAAGCCTGACGTGGGGCTCAGAGCCCTCACTCCAGTGGGTGGATATCTGTGGTAAAATTGTTCTCCAGTCTGTGAGTTGCCCATCCAGCAGTTATGGGATTTGATTTTATCACAATTGCACCCCTCCTACTGTCTCACTGTGGCTTCTCCTTTGTCTTTGGATGTGGGGTATCTTTTTTGGTGAGTTCCAGTGTCTTCCCGTTGATGACTGTTCAGCAGTTAGTTGTGATTCCGGTGCTCTCACCAGAGGGAGTGAGTGCATGTCCTTCTACTCCACCATCTTGATCTAGACTCCTGTGATCAGCAATCTTTAATGTTACCATTATGACTTGAAGAAGGCTCAGATGATGGTTAGCATTTTTTAGTGATAAAGTATTTTAAAATTATGTACATTGTTTTTTTAAGACATAATGCTGTTGCACACTTAACAGACTACAGTATAGTGTAAACATAACTTTTACATGCACTAGGAAACAAAAAAGTTTGTGTGACTCACATTATTGTGATACTCCAGTGATCTGGAACTGAATTCAGAATATTTCCAAGGTATACTTGTATTTTAGTAGTTGCTTTAGGGGTTGTAGTACATATTTTTAACTTATCACAGTCTACCTTTAAGTGATATTTCAGTACTTCAGACAGAGTATAAGAAACTTCCAACAGTATATACCTGTTTCTTCCCTCCTGCCCTTGTGCTATTGTTTTCTTCCACTGTACTTCTATGTGTCTTATAAACCTCACAAGTTATTATTAGTTTTCATTTGTTATCATTTATGTGCATGCCATATTTTTCCTCCTAGACTGTCAGCTCCTTGAAAGTGGAGTTTGTATCTGAGTCAGTACTGGCATTTAATAGGTGTTCAAAACATACTTTTTTCAATAAATGCTAAAAGAGAAGAAAGGAAATGGTGGCAAAATGCTCTCTTGCTTACCAAGGTGAAGCCCGGGACTGGTCCAACCAATGTAGAAATACACAATGGCAGCAACACCCATGCTCACCAGCGTATAGACCCACTGGATCACAAACATGATGAGAAGAGACCCAACAGCCTGTGGAAACAGAAGAAAGGGCAAGTCAGCTAATGGTTTAAACACATGGTCAGCAAGCCACACGGCTAGGGCCTTAAGAAACAACAGTCCTCTCAGCTACTTCTGAACACTATAAAAGTCTGAATAATTGAAGTTCACTCATAATTCAAAAAAACTTCTCTAAAGTAGAGATTTGAGAAGACATCCTCCTGAAAGTATCCTCTAACCAAAACAGTCAATAAATAGATATTCTATTTTAGCTCCTTGTCCTATTCCTTTCTAGGAGAAACAAATTAGAGTAAAATGATGCTAATATGGTGTATCTAGAAATTTTGTGATCCAGAGTTTATTAGAGATGATTATTTAAAAAGTAAACCACTGATTAAAATAAGTGGTTCATTAAATGTAACCCTGCCATATGTAGCCTCTTTTAAATTCTAATATAACAGGCAATTAAATCACACTGCTCCTAACGAAGACTCTCCTCTTTCCTCCCCTAACCCCGACCCCAAGATCATACATGTATCCACCTGAATTAAGTCTCAAGGACAGGTGCGATCAAAATGAACTTACCCCCAACAAGGAGACCCAGGGGTTGCATATGAGAGTATAGAAAGAAGTTGGTCTCTGGATATCTTGTTCCTGAAGCCTGGACTTTAGGAAGAAATCTGCAAAATAAATGAGCCAAAATCCTTGGTTACTAATTTGTTACCAAACCCTCTAGTGTTTTTATTAGTAAATATCTATGAGCTCCTATTCTCCAGTTTTATAACTCAGCCTTAAAGACAACTTCCACTCACCTCAGCCATTAATCCCCTTGGCCACACCTGAGGCTTGACTTTCCCAGAAAGCTAACACCTCCTAACTCATGATTTTGATCAGTCTACTCACATCCCATCACCTCAGTCTCTTCTCATTTGCTCTGCTGTCTCCCACCCCAACTATTCACAATCCACAGAGGGACCTCCAGTCAACCTGCCCTAGTATATTTTTGCTTCTTATCACCTATCTCCTCTTTTCACTACCCTCTTACCTTAGCTTAGAGTCCACGGTCCAAGACTATTAGCAAGCACTCCCTTGGATATATCATCCGCTTCCACACTTCAGCATCACTCAGAAGTCTTATACCTGGTCAACTCATTCTCCTACTCTCTGATGTAACAAATTTACAACCTCTCCTCTCAAAAGAGAGCTCTTGTATCCCCTCATCACTAAATCTACCAACCCACTTTCATCCGTACACTCTCTTCTGCCTTTCCCTTTTCAGAATAGATGAACAGCCCCAGCTCCCACCTAAGGCCCCTCCCTACATTTGTGCCCTGCTTAAGGATTTTGCTTTTAAATCAATTTTTCCATCCCCTACTAAATCATCCCCATCAAATACAAATATACTATAATTTCTCCAAACTAAAGAAATACCTTCTGGTCACCCCCTAGCTACTGTCCTACTTTTTTGTCTCCCTTATAGCATAACTTCTCAAAAGGATTGCCTATATGGTTTCTACCTCCATTGTCTCCTCAACCTACTTTTAGGATTGTATATACCGTCCCACTAAAACTACTCTTCCTAAGGTTGTCATGACTTGAATCTTTTTAAATTCAATGATCAACTCCTCATCTTACTTGACCTTTCAGATAGTATCTGACACAAGTGATCACTTTCTTCTTATTGAAACACATTCTTCTCTTGGTTTCTAGGATGTGTCAGTCTCCTAGTGTTCCTCCTATCTCACTGCCCACTTCTTCTCAGTCTTCTTTTCTGGCTCACCTCCTCCTTCCAACCCCCAAACATTGGAGAATCCCAGCATTCATTCAGTCCTCAGCACTCTTCTTTATTGCAGTAGGTGTGGCCATGTGACTACATTCTCACCAACAGAATGTGAACACAAGTGGTGAGTGCCACCAAAGTCTTTGAGAGAGTAGGTGTGCCTCTTCTCTGTGCCCGAAATCTGAACATGGTAACTCAGTCTTGGTTTTGCTCATGACAAGGACCTAAGGGCTGGTAAAGTCATAAAAATGGAAAGAGCCTGGGTCCCTGAATCAATGCCTGGAGGAAAGCCTCCCACCGATTTGGAACATCCTTCCTGGACTGTTAGTGCAAATGAGAGATACATTTCCATTGTACTTGAGCCACTATGTTTTCGCTTATTTGTTGTAGCAGTTTGGCCTCCCTTAATTAATATACCGCCAAACAAGCCTTAGGTCCTTCTCTTACCTCTATACAATCTATTCCTCATGAAGCCAGTGATCTTCTTAAGGCTGGATCTGATCATATAACCCCCTAGCTAGAACCTTCAGTGGCCTTCTGCCACAGTCACCATGGTGTGCATGGCCCCACACAGAACTGACCTCTGCTTTCCTTGCTGTACCCATCTCCTACCTCTCTCCCCCACCCAATCCTCTCCACTCACTGCTGGACTTCTCTTGTTCTTGCAATTTGCCAATCCAGTTTCCACCTGTAGCTTCATACATGCCATTTCCTCTGCCTATAACTCTTCCCCCACATCTCTGCATGGCTCACTGTTTTATACAATTCAGCTCTCCATTAAAATATCTTCTTCTCAAAGAGATCTTTCCTGACAAACCTATCTGAAGCAGAACCTGCCTCCCCACCCTAGTCTCCAACCCGTCATCCCACTTTATTACTGACCACACTGACATCACAGTATGTGTGCTTGCTTGTTTATTATGTGTCTTCCCTGCTAGAAAGCAAGTTCAGCGACAGCAGAGACCTTCTCTGTCTGGTGAGCATGTTCCCCATGCCCAGAACCTTAAACAGTGCTTGGAATGTAGCAAATGTCCCATACATCAGGTGAAATGGATGACAAACCATCCTAGCCCCTGGAGGAGTCTTCATCCTCTCAACATGTCTGCCTTTCCCTCACCATATACTTTCAACTACTCTACTTATCTTTTATAAGTATAAGACACCTCCATACCTTGAGGGCAAGGACGTCTTTTGTACGCCAAATCCAGGCATGTAGGAGTTTGTGAATATGAAGTGCTCAATAAATGTCTCCTTATTAATTGTGGATTAAAATAAACTCTGCCAGAAGACCTAAATAGACATTTCTCCAAAGAAGACATACAGATGGCCATGAAAAGACGTACAGAAGCACATGAAAAGATGCTCATCCTCTCTAATTATTAGAGAAATGTACATCAAAACTACAATGAGGTACCATCTGACACCAGTCAGAATGGCCATCATTAAAAAGTCTACAAATAACAAATGCTGGAGAGGGTGTGGAGAAAAGGGAACCCTCTTACACTGTTGGTGGGAATGTAAATTGGTATAGTCACTATGGAAAACAGTATGGCAGTTCCTCAAAAAAAACCTAAAAACAGAGCTACCATATGATCCAGCAATCGCACTCCTGGGCATGTATCTGGACAAAACTATAATTTGAAAAGATACATTCACACCAATGTTCACAGCAGCACTATTTCCAATAGCCAACACATGAGAATAACCTAAGTGTCCACTGACAGGTGAATGGATAAAGGAGGTGTGGTGCACATACACAATGGAATACGACTCAGTCATAGAAAAAGAACAAAATAATGCCATCTGCAGCAGCATGGATGGACCTAGAGATTACCATACTAAGTGAAGTAAGTCAGACAGAGAAAGACAAGTACCAAATTATATCATTTATATGTGGAATCTAAAATATGACACAAATGAACTTATCTACAAAACAGAAATATACTCACAGACATAGAGAACAGACGTGTTTGCCAAGGGGGAGGGAGGTGAGGGAAGCATGGATTGGGAGTTTGGGATTAGCAGATGCAAACTATTATATATAGAATGGATAAACAACAAGGTCCTACTGTCTAGCACAGGGAACTATAATATCCTGTGATAAAACATAATGGAAAAGAATATGAAAAAGAATGTATATATGCATAACTGAATCACTTTGCTGTACAGTAGAAACTAACACACCATTATAAATCAACTATGCTTCAATAAAATAAATTTTAAAAAACTCTGCCAAGGTTTATGCCTGATTTGAATTGATGGCTCTATTACTTTTTCTTTTGTTTAAAGAAGAAACACTGTTAAGATTGTTTTTGATTACATTATATACTTTCAACATGCCTGATGCATGATTCATTTTTTTAATCACAGGCTTAGTGAAATACAGCTGCTCCACTGGTTATTAAGAGGAAACACTATTGGTGAAGAACTTAGATTTTTGCTTCTCTGAAGTTTGTCAAATGTTAAGCTCACTCTTTCAGACTTGACCTTGATCTTGCACTAACTCAATTAGACTGTACCCAAGGGAGTTGTGTTTGTGTGTGTGTTTTCTGAGGAACTCCAGGGAGAGTCACAGGAAGGGGTGTGTCTTCCAGGCAAGCACAGTGCAGTTTTACACATCAGCAATGCAAGGGAGAATTCAGGCAAGGATGCTCAATGACTCTGAATAGGTATGACAATACGGGCGGACAATTATTCAGAATTCTGAACAGCTATGGTTTCAAAACCCTTCCAAAATGACTGAAGGAAATTTTTTTTTCTTTTCAAGGATTATGCTGGAAGAAATAAGTCTTACAGACTAGTGGTGGGAGGAGACAGTTTCCCATGTTAGAAATACTAGAGTAACAACTGGGAAGGCAATTTTATCAAGCTTTAGTCACAAAACAAACAAACAGGTAAGCAGAACCATGCATCAGGCATGTTAAAATATCAAATATAATGAACATAATGCATAACATTAAATTGTCTTCTAAAATCTAGTGGTATGTCTGACATTTCTATGTTCACAAAACCCATGCAGATACAAAGACTTTAAGCATGAAGGGGGAAAACAATTATGCCAATTTTTAAAATCATGAATTCAAATAATTTTATAGAAATTACTTAAAATCAACATTAAACCATCTCTGGAAATGGACTCCACATCTTTATCAGGATAAATAAACATATAGTTCTAGCTGGCATGTACAAACCAAGAATGTGTGTTGATGTGATCCACAAAGGATCATATTCCAAGTTCATGTGGTATCTTAACATGTTGACCCTACAATCTTTTAACCACTTTCCAAATGCTGCACATTTATTCCTAGGTTGTCAACGGCACCAACAGAGCGGCTATGAGACTCTCGTACGTATTTACGGTTTGTTGCTTGGTTTAGGGTTTTTTCCTTGAGATACAATTCCCCCAAATAGATTTACTTAATCAGAGCAATTGGACAGTTTTATATTTCTTGTTACATCTTGAAAGCTCACTCTCCAGAAAGAATGAACCAGAGGGCCTTCCAGCTACCACAATGTAAAGAGGCCAGCGAATCCTCTCCAGGAGAGAGAGGTAAACAACGAGACAAAATCAACCAAAACAACCACTTGGGGCTCTAGACCTTTACCAAATGGAGACAATAAATTTAGAAGTGTTTATTCGTCCAAACCTGCTGCGGCCCAGAGTCAGGACAGGGCGCGTCTACGGCCCTGCTCCCGGGCTGCTCCCACCCCTCCTCAGTGCCCCCCAGCACGGAGCTGGCCCCGGTACGTGCCCGGCCCGGGGGCGCCCACCCACTGCCAGCGGGTCTGTGTGGGTCGGGAAGCACAGTCGAAGCTGCGGCTCTCCAGGCTCCCCTGGCTTTGACTGTGGCTGGCCTGTCTCAGGCTCCCCGGGCAGGGGGATGTGGGGAGCCGTCGTCCTTCTACGGCTCTCACGTGTCTAGGATCTTTCCCTTAAACTTCTGGCTGGCCCACCGCTCACCTCAGCTGGGTCCACGCCCTCAGGCTAGCAAAGCTGAGGATTTCCCCATTCCATTCTCTACTCTGCTCACCACATTGAATTTATAAAGGCACAACCCACAAGTTTGCTCCCACTGGCAGCAAAACTGCTGATTTCTGAAGAAATCATGGCCAAAAACCTCCCATATTTGATGAAACAGTTTAATCGATAAATCCAAAAGGAATGAATCCACTGCCATCGCTTCCAGCCATGTGTACGTACACCCGATGCCCACCGGCCTACTGGTTTTTTCATCTAAATTCTTGACAGCTTCATAGATGTGCGACGATATCTTAACGGTGGTTTCAGTTGGACTCCCTTAATCAATACCATGGCCTAGTTCATAACAGACACTGGCCCCAAGCAGCATTCACTTTGTGTAGTGCTTAAGAACACAGGTTCTAAAGTGAGACAGACCTGGGTTCAAATTCTCGCTGTCTCATATCCTTAGCAAGTGTTTAACCTCCCTAAGCCTCACCTCTGCCATCTGGAAAAAGGTAATAATGATGCCTGGATCTGAGCTGAGCTGAGCTGAGCTCTGTTAAGTGACTGTCTCTGTGCCAGGCACGTGGGACAGGCTCAATAAACGCTGCCTGTTTTTAGCTACGAACAACATTCAACACTTAACCATAAAAGTTAGTTTGTTGAATGCACAGTGAGTGAGTCTGGAGATTGGTTTTTCAAATGTAAATTGTATGTTCATCCCTTCTGACCTCACTTTAGTAGAATCTGGATTTGGACCTTCCTGTTTTTAAAAATAATATGCTTTGGAAGGTATGCTTTTATCAGTTGTGTTTGTCAGAATAATTGTTTCCTTCTGTGACACTATGTGGTGCAAATGTTTTTTATTTCTGCTTAATCAGATCCTTTTTGTCTTTGATGATGTCTTCAATAGTCAGAAATCTCTCGTTTGCAGCTGTTATATAAGGAATTGGTGGCTATATAAGGTATCAAATACAGCCCCAAGTTAATTTTTTCATCCACTTGCTCTCAGCAATATTTATTCAATAGTGACTTAATTCTTATTATTTTAAGGCATCTGCTTTGTCACGCGTTAGGCTCTTAGTTTACCTCCTTCTACTCCACCTTACCTGTCAACATTTAAAATTTTTATTTGTACAATTGTTCATCAACTTAATTAGCCTTTACTGAGTGTTTGTCGATGCCATGTACTGTGTGGGAACATTGTTGATGAATACAGGGTGGAAAGACATGGTTTGTGACTAAAGGAAACTCACGGGCTAAGGGCAAAGGGATAAAACTAATATTTCTTTTCCTTAAGACAGGCAGACGAGGAGGCCTGAAGACAAACAAGTAAACAAACGTATAAAACAACGTGAGAAGTGTTTATACCGTTAGTGCGACGCAAATGTTATTGCCTGCACAGGAGGGGAAACCAGCGAACCTTCTCAGAGGGAGTTTGAAAAGTCAAGTGGTTTTTAAACCTTAAGTTGACCTTTTTTCAGATGGAAGGGGGAGGTGACGCAACGCGCAAAGGCAGGAGGCATAAAGAACATGATGTGTTTGGGGCACGTGTCTAGGTTGTAGCTGGACATACGTACACGGCAGCTGTCTTGAGGACAGTGGCAAGGAAGGTAGGGCAGGGCAGGACTGCCAAGAACCTTGCACATCACAGCAGGATGGAAGGTATACGATTCCAATGAAGGTTTTTAAGTAAGAGAGACATGATGAGAGTTTTATTTTAGAAACATCATTCAGTGAACAGTGAAAAGGAGAAGCAGGATGTGGAGGAATCTGAAGGCTGGAGATGAGTGTGGAGGTTACAGAGTCTGGGCGCCAGACGGCAAGGGGAAGGCAGCAAGGGGGGAGGAGGGGGAGCGGTCGACAAGAGCTCGGGACATGTCTGAGCTCGGGCGACCTCCGTGACGACACGTTGCACACTGACCACACCTCTCTCCCGATGACCCACCAAGAAACCAGAAAAGGAATTAAATAGGCATAAACCCACGAACACAAGGCGAAGGAGAGAGGAAAGATGAAAACAAGTCTTGGAAGGTGGAGAGCTGACGGGGGAGTGGTGACGGACGGAGCAGAGCCAAGGAGGACGAGTGCTAGGGCCCACGGGGAGGGTGCTGGCGAAGAGCAGCCCCGTGCACCCCAGGAGACCCCACGACGTTCGGCACCAGGGAGGACCCGCCCCTGGGAAGCGATGTGGAGTAGGGGACTTGCTGCGAGACTGCACACGAAACAGCTGGACATCAAGTTCATCAAGGTCTGGCCATTTAGCGACGAAGTAACTCCTCTTTGCCTGACCCCCTCCCCAAGGTATGTGGGGGTTCCTCTGAAAAAATCAACCGAGAAAGGGCCTGAGCTTGGGACACCAGGCATATCAAAGAGTGGAGGGAGAACGGAGCTAGAAACTGCGGGACCTGATAAAGTCCGTGCCCTAAAGAGTGGAGTGCCCCCAGCTTCCCTATGTCACCCGGCTCCCTGAACACAAAGGCCATCTGGGGGGCCCGCAGGAAAGAGATTAAAGGACTTTTCTCTGGAGGAACTGAAGAGCCACAGAGGAACCTCCAGCTAATCACACTTGGGGGTCCTCCCAGGAAAAAGCCAGCTTCTTGATCATTCTACAGTGAGATGCCCCAACCAGTAAGCTCTGCCCACGATGCAGGTCTTCTAAACAGCTTTTCAGTGCTTACTTCTAAACAGGAAAAGAAATCAAAAGATCAACAGACACTTCAGTTAAGCCTCCAATATAAAAGAGAGAGAGTGAGACCAAGCCAAAGAGGAAAGAATCTAAGGAACATGGGGCAGGAAAAGACTAAAGGGAGAATAAGTAATAGTATCAGAAAAATAACATAAGCATGATGCCCAGAAAACAAGAATAAGATGATGTTCAAAACAATTTTTTTAAAGATAAAGACAAATCAGGCTGCAGCCAAGAGCTCTCGGGAATTAAGAACAGGGTAGCGATGGTACAGACTCACTGTTACCCAGTCTCCCCTCCTCCTTAGGGAAAAAGCCCCCCATGACTGCATGTGAAGCAGCAATACAACCAGCTAAAAAGACGCTTCCCGGCCTCTGAGAATACCTGGAGAGGCACGCGCGTCCCATTCAGATCTATGCAGCCAGGGACAACACTCAACAGTACACGTCAGAGCAGTCTCCTGGGGACACCACAGCGGCAGGCACCAAGGTCTAGACACTTCCGACCCCGAAAAGCCCTGGATGCTGGAGCCCGGCATGTAGTCATCCTGCAGCCACTACCAGACTTCCAGAGAGCTCTCACAGTGCCTGCTCCTTCAGGCTTCCAGTTCCCCGTTCCAAGTGCACGCAGGGCTCATCTGATTAGCTGAGCCTCGATCCTGTGCCTGAACTCTGGCTACAGGGGAGGCTGGAAAACTGAGTATCCGACATTTTCAGTTTTAAGTGTAAAAGGCTTGCTTTGCCTCCCACTGAGACTCATAACACTGGAAATTCTTCAAACATAGGGAGGTCATTCAATGCTGAGTAGGAACAAAAAAAAAATACAGAAGTCTACCATAATATTACATCCCAAGAAATCTTGTTCCCTGGATATGACACAAAAGCGTGCTAGAGGAATTCCAAGACAATAGCTTTGCAGCAGGCTTGATGAACTGACAGTGGATCAGGACAGGAGTTGTAGACAGAGGGGAAAAAACAAAAGGATATGATAAATTTCTGAAGAATTCGAGCATTTGGAAAATAACATTGACAGCCATTTGCCGTATCCACCAGAGCACGTAGAGAAAAATGATGACAGAAAACCAAGCAAATAAAAAACCAGGAAACAGAAAGAGTTGGACAAAAAAGAAAAGGTAATCATAGTACAATATATGGCTCAGAGTTAAGCAATATCTACTTAATCATGAAAATATGAATGTTAGCTATTAAATTAATTTTTTAAATGTGATGCAGTTATACTGGGGACATTGGATGAGAAATCAGAGTGGCATAAATGGGCTAATTATTCATTTCTCGTAATAGGAAATGTAGAGGAAAGTACCAGGCTTCAAACATGGCTGTGCAAAGTATCAGCCCTGAGGTGTCTCTGTGATCTCACTGGGACCCAGGGTCTTCACTGGTAAAACAGAAAATGCTAACATCTATTGCATTACTTGCAGTAATATACGTACAGCACCTAGAATACGGAAGACCAAAAAATTCTGAGTTCTCTCTTTCTCTTGGAATTTCTCATGCCCTGGAAGCCTCCCTTTGAGAGTCTCTCCCTGTGTCTCTGTGTCTGCAGATTTGAGGAAGCGAAGAAAAGCTGGGCTCCTTAAGCACACCTCCTTTCTCTCCATCCCCTCCTGCCTGGCTTGGGAGATTCATCTTCCAGAGACAAAACACACTGAGTCCTTGCCAGGCAGTCTGTCAAAACACATTTCCACTTCCCTTGGAAGGAGAAACTGGTTTCATTCATGTTGTCTGATTTTTGAGTAAAATGAAATTAATATTCAATTATTAGTCACCGCTCCCAGCTCGAACGTACAGGAGGAGATAGAAATTTCTGTTTAAAATTAACGATCTATACCAGAGTAGAATTACAAACTCAACTGAAAACGGACCATAACTTCTAAAAGTAAATGCCAAACAAAATTAAGAAGGATTTTAAACCCAGCTATAAAATGAACTAAGGAATTGAAAGAGGGTTGTGATGACTGAGTCGTCACCCAAGTTAGGAGACCCCAGTTGATTCCAGAGCACCCACCTTCTGCACGCGGCCTGGGCTGCTTACGCGGCTCAGGGATGAGCTGCTCTCCACAGGCTCCTGCAGGCCGAGCCCCTTCACCCCTGGGACTCTGCATGTTCCCGCGGGGCCCCAGCCCCTCCCAGGAGGCAGTGGGCCATCCGTCAGAGCCTTCGGGAGGGAAGGAAGCAGGGGGCCTGAGGTCCAAGAGGAAGCTCTCTTGGAGGGTTTGCTTGCTGGCCTTATTGGTCTTCCCCTTCTGAATCTCTGGGATCCTGTGGCTCTCTCCTTCCCCGGGCTGGCTGCTCTCAAGCTTCCTGGTTAGCTGGAGGAGCTGGTCCATGTCCTTGGTGAATTCCAGCAGAGTGCTCTCAGAGAGGCTCCGGGCAACGCCCCCAGAGCCATAGCCGGGAGCCTCCTCCAGGGGCAGGTGCTCCGAGCAGTGGCGAGCTTCCAGGCCCTCCCCGGGCACCGAGGCGGGCACCTGCGGGAGGCTGCAGGCGCCCACGGACAGGGAGAAGAAAGAGTAGTCCACCGCGATGTATGTCAGCATGAAGCTGACGGTGACGATGGGGGCCAGGACATTCACCTGACCCACGAGGACAAAGGCCATGGTCACCAAGCTGGTCAGGCAGATGGCAGCTACAGGTGTTTTATTTGGCCCTTTCTGCAGAAACAAAAATAACATGCAGACCATGACATTTCAGAAGAAAATCACATTATGTGATAGAAACGCAACTCACAGCGGCTCAGCCACTTCTCCCATGTGACTCTTGGTGTGTTAATAACGGTTCATCTGCAAACCCGGGACGGTGACATCCGCCCCACGGGGCTACTGTGAGGGCAGAGCTGATGTGGGCGCCCTGGCGCACAGCAGGCTCCTCACACAGCCGCGAGGCCTTAGTTGTGTTAGTGACTGCCAACGGGGGGCAACACTCCAGAACACGGATTTCACAAATATTTCTCCTTCAGTCTTTCAACGGGTCTTTAACGCCAGCCTTGGAAAGCAAAGGGGTGCAAAACTGATTCTTCCCATGCTTCAATGGAGAAAATCACCTTAAGTTGAATGGCAGACCCCGGAAGACACCGCAGAATCCCTGCTGGCTGAGATGGGAGAACTCTGACCCTAGACAGGCACGTGCTCTCACACACATTTACGCACGTCTGTTATTAACAGAGGGGAGTATGGTGACTTTCAAGAGGACAGGAGTGGAGAAAACACGTTAACTCTGTACAGTCTGTCACCCCACAGAAGCTATCCCTCACAGTCACTGACCTAGCTCTTGGGCCAAAAGCAACAGTCCCTTCTCAGTCCTCACCCTCCTTGACCTAAGGACTACATTGGACCCAGCTGGTCACTCCCGGTCTCCTGGCTTCTCTTGGTTCGTGTCCTCATCATTGACGGCTCCTTAGTCTCTGTCGCTGGCCACTCCACATCTCTGAAATCTGCACCTAGAGCAATCCCTAGCTCCATCTTCAGACCCTGGCTCTCCTCTCTGTTCCCCCTCTAGGATCTCAATCAGGCTCATGGCTTTAAATACAGGATTGATGCTCTCAGCTCCCAAATTTGAATCTCCAGCCTGAGATGTTCCCCTGAAATCCAGACTTAAACATTCAACTGTCTACTCCACATTTCTGGTTGATGTCTAATAGGATCTCAAACCGAATATTTCCAGAACCAAACTGCTGACCCTTCAGTGTCCTGCCTCTCTGAACCCACTCCTCTGTAGCTTCTCCATCTCAGAAAACGGCCATTGCACCCTCCTCGCTGCTCAGTCAAGCAACCTTCTTGACGCCTCTTCTCGCGCGCTCATCCTCCTCCAGTATATACTGTCAGCCTCACTCTCGGGACAGACGCAGGCTCTAACCACGGCTCCCACCTCCTTTACGCCAGCACTCTGCACCGGGAGGGGCAGGCCACCTTCAGATCTGACCTGTGGCCCTCCCAGGTGTGTTCCTCCAAGTGCGTTCCGCTTACTGAGGGCTGGAACAGAGCGCAACCTTCAAAGTCACAAGGTGAAGACGGCAAAGTCACCACTGGCCTGAGTCTCTGAGGATCAGAGGCCCTACTGACTTGAAACACCTTCCCTAGAACCTCAGAGTAAAAACAATTTTTTAAAGGGGTAAAAATACACTGTACTGTTTTTGAAAATTACATTTTGGGGTATATTTGCTACAGCTGTTTAGCATATTCTAACAATAAAACTACCAAGAATAACGTAAATCCTCATAAACGAACAAAAACTTAAAAGGAGGGTCTCTTAGGTAAGTGGAAGGCAGTCTTAGGTAAACCGTAGGAAATGCTAGTGGTCCAGGACAGGACTTTGATAAGGGTGGGTTGTAAAACGATAAAATAGTCACCATGAACTTCTGTTACCAAAAGACACCATAAAGACACGTCACAGAATGGGGAAAGATACTTGTAACACACGTAACTGTTAAAGGGTGATCCAGAATACACAGAGAAAATCATTAGAAGACAGACAACTCCCTAAAGAAACTGTGCAAAAGAGTGTCTATTAAACACATGAAAGATACGCAGCCTCATCCGTAAGCAGACTGTGGTGAGACACCCTTCAGCACCCACCAGACTGGCAACATTAAGTATGGGAATGGGCACACCTACTCCCTGCCGACAGGAGTGCAAACCAACACAACCACTTTGGAAAAAGAGCTTGGTGTCATCTAGTAAGTGAAGATACACACACCTTACAACTGAGCAATGCCACTAACAGGTACGTGGTCTGGAAGAACATACGCGAACCAGCCCAAACGAGCATGTTCGCTGCACTGTCCGTGGCAGCCCCAAATGGGGACATGTCAGGACAGCAGAGTGAGTGAATAAATGGCAGCAGAGGAGGAAACGCCGCACAGAGATGATAACAGACAAGTCTCTCTACAAGCAAAATGTGCACAGATCACAGAAACACAATGACACACGAAAGAAGCATGCCACCTTTACGTGAAGTTTGAAAAACAGGCAGAACGGACCTATTGTGTTTAGAGATACACATGGAGGCTGCCCTCGAGAGCTGGAGAGCCACGGCCCCTGGGCCAGACCTGGCCGCCGTCTGTTTATGTGTGTCCCCAAGCTAAAGGTGGTTCTACATCTTTAAACAGTTGGGGGGGACATCAAAGAAGAGTAATATTTTGTGACACCTGAAAATTACATGAAATGCTAATCTCAGTGTCCACAAATAAAGCTTATTGGAAGACAGCCACACTTACCCCATTAGGTATTGTCTGCGGCAACTTCTGAGCTGCAACGGCAGAGTTGAGTAGTTGTGACAGAGACCATAGGGCCTGCAAAGCCTAAAATATTTATTATTTGGCCCTTTTCAGAAAAAGTTTCCTGATTAAAACTACAAAGAAAGCAAGGAAATTATCACAGGAACAAGGAGAGTAGGTTCCACAGTGAGAGGGATGGGGCTCTGGCCAGAGCGGGAGCGGGGAGGGCGGGTCAGGGGCTGGGCGTGCCCTCAGGTGAGGGTCACACGGTGCGCACCTCACAGTCACTGTTTACACTGCTCATATTGGTTTTAGACCCTTTTCTGTATGTTGACTGTATCTCAAAAAATTTTTAACGTTTCCTTTCCCCCCACCCCCCATTAGAAAAGAAAATGTACTAGTAAAATTTAATCGTATGGGGACTTCCCTGGGGGCGCAGGGGTTAAGAATCTGCCTGCCAATGCAGGGGACGCGGGTTCGAGCCCTGGTCCAGGAAGATCCCACGTGCTGCGGAGCAACTGAGTCCGTGCACCACAACTACTGAGCCTGTGCTCTAGAGCCCGTGAGCCACAACTACGGAGCCTGTGTGCTGCAACGACTGAAGCCCGAGGGCCCTAAAGCCCGTGCTCTGCAACAAGAGAAGCCACCGGATGGAGAAGCCCACGCGCTGCAGTGAAGAGCAGCCCCCGCTCGCCACGACTAGAGAGAAAAGCCCGTGCGCAGCAACGAAGACCCATCGTAGCCCTCTCCCCGCCAAAAAAATTAATCACGTGTAAAGACACTTGGGAAAAAAACGTTCCAAAAGGCAAGGGACAACCAGAGAAAATACCTGTAATACGTGTGGCAAAGAAACAGTGTCTATCAATTGAGAAAAAAAGACCAACAAGCACAGAAAAAAATATATACAAATAACTCAGCAGAAAAGATGTTCCGCATCACTCCTAATAGGAGTCAAGCAGATCGCAAGTGTCTTAAGACGCCATGTCTCACCACACAACCGGCAAGAACTCACATCGGACCACAAGCTGTAGACGGGCTCACGGGACACTGTGGTGCTCAAGCAAGAGTGCCAATGGAGAGCCACGTGCCCTGTGTCCAGACAGGCACAACTATAAACTAAGCTCACAGCTGTTAAATCAAGTATGGCCTGTCTTCCTTCCCTGGCAAATATACCTTCAGGACGATGGGGAAGGCCAGGTTCACGTTTAGAATTCTTGCACTCCCCGGAGCTCCTCACTGCAGGACCCAGCTCACAGCCCGCCCAGCACCTCCCCCTTGTCTTCCTAGACCACGCCGTAGGGGGCCTCACACCCACACGTGGCCCTCAAAAGGACAGGTTCGGGGAAGATGCCCTGGCAGAGCCGGGGTATGGGCTGGGGGACATCTGGGCAGCGAATTCCAGGGTGTAGCATACCTGGGCCACAGTCTAGGAGGTGGGTATGGGATCTAGACGGGCAGGTCCCCTTGACCTCATGAATTTCTTAGAGACCAGAACAGAACCCTATAAAGCAGCGTCTCCTGGCCTGAAGCTGACAGTCATGACGGCTATTGGGAAACAGGGACTCTCGTTGATTGCTGGTAGAGGAACAAAACAATACAAACTCCACGCACGGTGTCTCAGCGACGTCTGCTACCATTGAAAACGCACGTACCCCGTGACCAGCAAATTCACTTACAAAAATTCATCCTGCAGATACATCTACCTGCACATGTACAAAATTGTACGCACACACACACACACACACACACACACACACGCACAGGAGTATCCTTTGTAGCACTGTTCACCAGAAGCCGTACTATCTATAGGGAACTGGTTAGTAAACTATGACATAGCCACGTGACGGAAAAAGAATGAGACAGTTCTCTCTATATTTATGTGAAAAGACAGATTTCCAAGCTACATGAAATGAAGGAAAGCAAAGTAGAGAACAACGTACACAGAACACCACCTTTGTAAAAACAGAAGAGAGCAGGATCCATGAAAAACTAATAAAACCAGCTACTGGCACAGCATGGATGCAGACGAAGAAAGAGCGGGAGGACCCATGACAGGAGCAAAAATTCTCAGGGTGTACCTTTTATATCATTTTTAGTTTTGAATCCTGTACGCTTATTATCTAACAAAAATAAATGAAATTAAAATAAAATAAAATAAAATAAAATAAAAGGCATACACCACATGGAAGGGAAGGCCCTAGAGATGATACCCGTTTGCCCTACCTGCCCATGCTGACTGGTGGGGAAGAAGTGGAGGAAGGTAAAGGCTGGACTTAAAGGTGACTTGTAACCACGTGGCCTCAAACAAGAGGGGGGATGGGGACGGGAAGGGAGTGCGGAGGCGACGCGTTGGTGGTATAGTGGTTAGCACAGCTGCCTTCCAAGGGAGTGGGGAGGACCCCTCTGTTTCTTTCTCTTGTCACCCCCTGGGCTTTAGGAATCTCTCGTCTGGTTGTTCCACGACTCAGGCAAGCTGCGTCAGTGAGGGTTTAGGCCGTGATGATGAACATGGAGCCCAGAGACCAGAGGTGCGAGACATGATCATCAAGCAGCCCCAAAGGGAAGGTGAACCTCCGGGAACAGAGCTGCAAGGACCAGCGCCCCTCCTCACCAAGAGATTTTTCCCTCTATGCTAAACATGGAGGATCCGGAATCTGTTTTTGTTAAAGGCTGTGGCGCTCCCTGTCCCGGCTGCGCAGGGTCCACGGTGCTACTTGTGGTTAGCTAACCCAGTGCTAAAGGGCCCTGGGTGGTTGTGACATTGACAGACACTTTGTCCAATGGCCCCAGACTGAAGCAGCCAGAGCACAGAGGTGCATTCCTGTTTCTCTCCACCAGAACCAGACCAGCAGCTCTTATCAGAAAGACTTAAGCAATTCATTGGCCAACAATCAGGTTAGTGGCAAAATGTACATTTCTCAAAGAAAAGGTCACTCACCCCTTGCCCCAGGCAGGCCAGAGCAGGAATCACTTTCTCCTGGGCAATGCACTGCAGGATCCGGGGGGCTCCATAGAGGCCACCCATGCAGGAGGCCAGGGACGAGACGTATAAGCCCAAAAGGAACAGGAAGCCCACTAGGGACACCTACATGAGGAAGCAGTCTCATTATCCAGCGTCTGAACCTGCTCGTGCTCCTTCTGGTACCCACCCATACCCCATCTGACCACAGATCCTCTAGATTCAACATCGCGGATATATTTCCAGGACCCCAGCCCGACCCCGCTTCCTCGGCACTGCCACCATTTCAGTTTGACCCACCATTACTTCTTGTATGGACTACACAGAGGTTATCAAATTGTGCATCAGATTCATCCGCAGTGCTTGTTTATT
This sequence comes from Hippopotamus amphibius kiboko, assembly GCF_030028045.1. Classification (NCBI taxonomy): domain Eukaryota; kingdom Metazoa; phylum Chordata; class Mammalia; order Artiodactyla; family Hippopotamidae; genus Hippopotamus; species Hippopotamus amphibius. The sequence continues at coordinate 171,724,999 of NC_080191.1, read as the reverse complement.
TTGTATTTTGTTTTTTAATGTATTTATTTTTATTGGTTGCGTTGGCTCTTTGTTGCTGCGTGCAGGCTTTCTCTAGTTGCAGCTAGCGGGGGCTGCTCTTCATTGTCCTGTGTGGGCTTCTCATTGCGGTGGCTCCTCTTGTGGCAGAGCACGGGCTCTAGGCTCAGTGGTTGTGGCGCTCCGGCTTAGTTGCTCGGCAGCATGTGGGATCTTCCCGGACCAGGGCTCGAACCCGAACCCCTGCATTGGCAGGCGGATTCTTAACCACTGCGCCACCTACAAAGTCCCCGCAGTGCTTGTTAAAATACAGATTTCTGGGCCCTACCTCAGAAATTTGTAGATAGTGGGACTTCCTAGGTGGCGCAGTGGTTAAGAATCTGCCTGCCAATGCAGGGGACATGGGATTGAGCCCTGCCCCGGGAAGATCCCACATACCGCGGAGCAACTAAGTCCGTGCACCGCAACTACTGAGTGTGTACTCTAGAGCCCATGAGCCACAACTATTGAGCCCGTGTGCCGCAACTACTGAAGCCCATGCACCTAGAGTCCGTGCTCCACAACAAGAGAAGCCACGGCAATGAGGAGCCCGTGCATCACAACGAAGAGTAGCCCCCACTCACCGCAACTAGAGAAAGCCCGTGTGCGGCAACAAAGACCCAACACAGCCGATAAATTAAGTAATTAATTAATTTTTAAAAATCTGTAGGTAGGGGTAGGGCCCCAAATCTGGATTTCTAGCAAGTGCCCAGGTGATGCTGATGAAGATGGTCTGGGGACTATCCTTTGAGAACCACCACCACCAGCAATGCTAAGTCCCAGGCCTCTGCCAGGGTGACTTAACGCCCATGACAGCACCAACGGCTCTCCACCGCCCTGGCACACCTGGACCGTCCCGGTCTGTGGCTCTTCCAGCCCCACACCCTGCACACTCAGAGTCTATCAGCGTGATTTCTCGGCCTGCTGGAACCCTCTGTCCACACCCCTAATCTACGCATTGTCTGTCTCTCAGACTCCCAGCTGTGCGTCAAGACCCAGCACAACCCTCCCCTCCTCCGTGAGGCCACCCGCAGCCCCGGTTCCAGGTGTGACTGGTGCTCCTCGGGCTCCGCTGCAGCTTCGTGTCAGGCTGGGGAGCACGGGGCACACCATCGCCTCCGCCAGCTTCATCTCTGCGGGGCTCCCATCTGGTTCATCCTGGTCCACTTGGTGCCAACACAGAGACAGAAGCACTGAATCAGGGAATGAGACCCACGGCCCACGTGGCCCACAGGCACCGACAGAGAGGGCACGAGAGGGCAGGGTTGTTCTGCTTGGTGCCACGTTGCAGAGGCCCGTGCTGCTGGCCGTGCAGCTCTGTGCCCCACGGTCCACCACGAATCCACCTCCCACTCCTGAGCTGGGCCTCATCCGCACCCACAGGAACGTCTCTCTCTTTTCTTGAATACCTGAGCTGCCTTTTCCTTTCTAATGCTTTACTTTAGGCAAATGGCCTGAACTGCGTATTCTAAGTGCTCATTTGTCCAACTATTACAGCTGGGTTAGATTTCATTTTCAGTTTTGTCACTTACACCCTTCTCCATGGAGGCTCTCCTCATCCCAGCTTTCACGTCCTTGCCTTAGCAATGCACTGGATCAGTGGCATCAAGCTATACTAAACACCGGCTACACCTCTTTCCTAGCCCACAAGTTATCACCAGAAACCTGCATCGCCCTGGATTCCTGACTGGAAATATTTTTTAAGAGTATATTTGTAGAATACCGGAGGGTCACAGGATCGTCGGGAGGCTGAGAGGTCCGGCTGCGGGAAAGGCAAGACCCAAGGCTGGAGGCGCACTTCCATTCCCAGACAGGAGCCGTCTGACCGAGATGTGACCAGCGCCCACTGCCCTGAAGCTGAGTTCTCCCCGTCTCTTTATCTTTGCCTCATGTGTTACCTCGGGAGCACCTGACGGGCCCAGCCGACATCGCGTGCCCTACACGCGCCACAAAGGGACAGGCAAGTGAGCGTCTGGTCCTTTGTTCCTATAATGTTAAATGGGGCTCACTCCCTTCAAGACCTTACATGGGGGAATTACCCCCAAATGGTCAGGGAGGAAGAGGTTTCATGGACAAGACTAAGGTCCCCTACCAAGCCTGCATTTCCCTTAATTCAGGGTGGCTGCCTTCTCCCTACATGTATGACCTCATCTTTACCCCCAGTGGATCTTCCCTCTCTTCTTCAGGGTCATGGGTGTCTACGTGCATCCCACTCCCACCCTCCTTACTGCTGTATTACGAGAAGAAGCTAATGTCACCTCACGTCTCCCTCACCTCACGTGCATGCTCTGATGGCACGTCACCTCCTGCCCCGAGGGACGGTCAGTGACCCTCACCTGCCCCAGGAGCTCCTGAGGCCCACGCCTCCTGCCCCACCCCCGCCCGAGTCCGGCAGCGTCACAGCTTCATGGTGCTTCATGCCCTGGATGGCTTACAAAATTCTTAGATAAACTAGTGCCAGTATCAACCCCTGATCCATCCTGAGATGCAATCATTCATCTACAACCTTTGTTTCAGTCTTCTCTGTCTGTTGACTTTTTTTTTTTTAATGGACTCTGTGATGAAATTTTATCAAAAGCTCTTTGAAAATCTGACCCAGTAGTTCTCCACTCTGGCTACACACGAGTCACCCCAGAAGTTCTGCTTTAATCAGAACAGAGCGGGCCACAGACATGGTTGATTTTTCAAAAGGCCTCCAGTGATTCTAACGTGAAGTCAGGGTGAAAACCACTAGGTGTGGTACACTGTCTTCACTGCATCCTCCCCTCAGAGAATTCTCTAGCACAGGCAGGCATGGTATATCCTTGCAGAAATTTTACTGCTTCTCATCCAAAAGGTTATATACATTTGAGTTAAAAAAAAAATCTTTCTCATTTACAGCCGGCCCATTTACAGTGGACGTAAGTGGGAAGGAGACTGCCCAGGCTGGAGTCCTTTAGTGATGGAACTGACCAGAGGAAGTCTCTGGCAACAGGAGGTTGTGATACAGTGACCTCCATCCTGGCCAGCCTTCCCACAAACACTCCCTGGGACCCCTGCAGAGCCCTGAGGCTGAGGGCCAGAGGGACAACTGTCCAGGTGTAGTGACTTATATCCAGTTTGTCAACTGTGTTTAGAATGGCCTGTTCACTGGCCACTCTTTTAATATAAAACTGTTATTCAATTTTCGGAAAAATAAATGAAATGTTGGTCCTCGTGGTTGGATATATTATAACAACTCCATTCTCTCTCTCTCCCACCTTAGTCGTGCCCTTTCCTTTCTCTTATCCATCCACCCATGTAGGGAGCATATACTGAGGACCACACAGACACCTGGCACAGGGCAAGGCTTTACAGGTACAACAGTAGACTCCACAGCTTTGCTCCCAGCCTTCCAGAATTTCATCGTTTTCTCTATTTATATGGGGCTGTAAACTTGTTAACTATGCCAGTGGAAGTGGAAGTGAGAATTTATTTGGCCAGATATGTGTCAACAGTTCTTTAGGAAAAAGCAAATGCGCCCTTCTGGCATCCACCTGTGTGAGGCATCACAAAAAGCTGTCTTTCTAAAATATTATCTGGGGTGTGAACTACCCTAATTTCTTTCTTCGTAACTACTGATGGAAATCAGGACCTCGCCTCCCTGCTCCGGGTACGTGATCTCAGCGCCCACTGGAGCTCCAGGCATTGCGAGGGCCCACCAACCCACCCGCTGCTCCCTCCTCTCGAAGGGCTGGGCTTAACGTCATTTCCAAGGTGCTCGTTCTGTCTCGTGCACCTCCTGTGGCCCCTCGACCTTACTGAGGAGTACATCCTGACAGCTTCACAATCCCAAGTAGGGGACCATGGCGATGCCTCAGCAGTTCCCTCGTTCTGCAGACGTCAGTTTTCTGATACTGTCCTCGTTCCATGCGTTGACCGACATCCCAACTTCCAGTCACGCTTCCTCTCTCACTGGATAGCCACTTTCCATGAGGAAACAAAGTTGGGTTCGCTTCCTGAGAGGCAGCGCCGAGACCACCATGGAGAGCAGAGGACAGGCGGGGGGGCTGCGTGGCGGACGCGGGGCCGGGCTCCCCCCCCCAGCCACGAGCCCTGCCTCGCCCCGACTTCCCACGCTCCGCTCATGCACGTGGGAAACCGAGACTGTCAAACCCAAACGTGAGGAGAGCTGTTCCTGTGCGATACCCCATTTTTCACAAACATGCTTTGAGGATACTGTTCCTACTTACTCTGTTCTTAGTTTGCTCGTTAGCAAGCCCCAGGTTCCTAAAATACTTGGTCTTTTTGATGCGCACTAAACATTTTTTTCTTGGGCTGCATACATGTGTATTATGAAGCAATGATTCAGTCTATTTAATGTTACCCCTACGAACACCTGCTCTTTATACAATTCATTTTTCTATAACCAAATAATATTGGCGTTGACACTTTGGGGCTTTTCCTATTCAGTTAAACATGTGGCTTCATAGGAAAAAAATGTCCCCACCCCAAAATGTGCCCTATCTGTAAAGATATCCCCATAAGGAGTGTGTAGGGGAGTCAAGATGTAATAGGCACCAACTATGCGCCAGGTATCATGCTTGACACAGATCACCTCGGCGTCACGGCAGCGTCCTCCAGGCTGTTTAGAAAGTGTGACATTACTGAGACTGACACCCAGCAGCCAGGAAAAAGTGCCTCTGGGGTAGGGGTATAAAGTGAAAAGAAACTTCTGAAAGAAACCATGGGCTGGGAAGCCAAACAATTAGAAACAGACCAGAGAAGCTGCAGGAAGCCCAGAAAGAAACAGATGAACTGACCAGCTGCAGGTCAGTGGAAAGAAATGCAGGGCAGCCGGCAGCCCCTGAAGATAATTGTTCTGGCAGAAAACGCCCAAGAGAAAGAGAGGGACGTGCTCAGAGGAGCTGCCTAAGGAGGAGCGCCAAGGGGCGGATGCTGGAGGTCCGTGCCCAAGCCAGACCCTCAGGCCACACAGACCAGACAGAAGAAGCTGTGTTTCCTCGGGGCCCAGGAGAGCTTAGAGATGGGCCGACTCAGAACCCAGGCCACAGCTAAGCCGTGAGGGCGAGAGGGACCGTTTATTAAAACCACATCAGGGTGGCAGGTTGTGTCAAGGCACCACGTAAGGAGACCATGCCTGTAGCTGCCAGCCTCTCACGCCACACCCTCCCATTCTTCAGGTGCCGTGAGTACAACTGTCTGTAGCCCAACTTACTGCCTAAGTATAGTCCCTGCTACTGCAGCGCAGTCGGTCCCAAGCAGGGACGCTGAAGGGCCAGAAAGGAGCAAAGCCGGAGTTCATGGCTTTGGGGAGAAAATCTCACGTGGTCCCCTTTGTAGGGGGACAACAGGTGGGGGGGTCGTACCAGGGCACTGCTACTGTGGAGCTGCCCTGGTGGGTTCCGTCCCTGTCCCCTCACTTGCTCCTAACGATCAAGAACGCTCCTTTTTCTTTCTTTCACAGGCTTTACAACAGCCCATTCCGGAAACAGCCTCTTGTCCTCTCCAAAAACCAACTCTCCAGCCCTCCCCTGGTGTGCGCAGTGACACTCCCGCATGCTATCGCCAGGCAGGGTTTAGCAGGTGCCCCCAACCGGAGAAGGGCTTGCCTGCCTAGCTGTTTCACTGTCCGGGACAGGGGGCATTTCAAACAAGCCACCCCCACCCCTCCAATCACGAGTCTCTTATTAGTGGTGGAATTTCCACCCCCAAATTCTCCCCTGCGCTGCCCGTGGAGATGGTCTCACTCTCTGGCTGCCGTGGCCTTCCTAGGACACAGGCTGCCCGCCCTCCCACACGCACATTCTCAGCTTCCCTGCCAGGCAGGAGAAGGCGCGGAGAGAGGGGCCCCCGCCCAGGGGCTCACTGCCTCCTTTCCTCCGGATCAGAGTCTCTGGTGGTTGAAAGGGCCTCCGTGGGGGAATCCACGAGGAAGAACCGGCCCGAGAAGGGGCAGAGCCAGCTGGCCACTGGCACAGTGCCGATCGCAGCAGGGAGCTCACTTGGTCCAAGGCCCAGCTGCTCCCAGAGGCCTTTAATCCCGGCAACGTGGCCAAGCTTTTCATTCCAGTTACAGAAGAGGCCCCGGGAGACGGCAGCGAGCACCGAGGTACAAATGAGGACACTGACTCCTTCCCTGAGAGTAAACCTTGCTCGCCTGGGGGGACCTGAGACCTTGGGCCCTGGGAGGTCGACGTCAGCACCCACTACTTGAACGGCTCCCCCTTTCAAAGCCTGCTTATACGTTGAGGCCAAGACCCGCCCTCCCACCTCTGAAAACAAGCATCACCTTGACACGTCTACATGCCTGAAAAAGAAACGTGCGCCGATGTGAAAACCAAGCCCCAACACACCTCTACAAGGCAAGTTCCAAGTTCCTGCCCTAGGCTGCCCCCAGCAGTGCCCCTCCATGTACCTGCAAGGCTGCTTTGCAACGCTCACACCAGAGAAAGGGGTACTTTCTGCTACATATGAGCAGTGATACTCAGGAGTTAACGGAGTAAGAACACCTCCCTACCCTAGCGCATTTCCCTGATAAATGGCAGGAATCTCAGGGCCCACCTTTCCCCGAGGGAACGGAAGGGAAGATAGGAGTTTTGGGGGATTTCCAGCAACATGTCTGGAAGTCCTATTCTCTTGGGGTCTAGAGATGGCAAGTGAGGGTCCTTGACTGTCACCCGACCTCCAGCCTGTTAAGGGGCAGCTGTGGAACACGGGGAATTCGCTGATCTGTGGGCGGGCTGTCGGGCTCAGGAAACGAAGTCGCTGCAGCCAGGTCCACCCGGGGCCACCAGCCCTGCCTCCCACCGCCCTCCACCTTGGCGCTGGGTTTCCTCCAGCGGTCTCCACCTTCCCACCCTCTTTCCCATCCATCAGCCCCCTCCTTCTTACGCATTTCGTGGTGGAAGAAGAGGCTATTGGCAGAAAGGAAGGGCTATTGCAGCTGGGGGTTTGGTGTGACCAGATTGTTTCTGCCCTGATTGTCCACGTGAAGGGATGCTTGCGTCCCTGTTATTTAGCACCTGCACGCATGGGCCTTTTCAGGTGTTGTTACCTGGGTCTAGGGAGCCACACGAAGGACCTGTACTTTTCCCATGGTTTTGGCCCCCGAACTTCAGTCCTGGGCCCGAGACTGCAGCCCCGGGCCCCCAGGCAGGGCTGCCGGGGGAGGCGGCCGTTGCTGCTCAGAGCCAGTCGATGACCCACAGCCTGAGCCCGCTGGGCAGTGCGGCGCGCACCCACCTTCTCCGCGATCAGGAAGTCACGGCGAAGGGCCTCCCGGGTGCAGACGGCGCCGAGCAGGAAGACGAAGACGACGTACAGAAACCACCTGCAAGAAACCCAAGAGCAGAGCAGAGCTGCCACCTGACCTCGCCCTACCTCATCCCAACCCACCCCGCTCAGCCGAAGGGTTCCCAAGGGGACCTGTCCCAAAGGACAGAGAAAGGCCCATCATGAAGCCTCCCAGCTCCTCTGGGGGGCACTTCCAGTACTCTTTCTCCTCGAGTGTATTTCATATATATTTCATATATATATATTTCATTATATATTACATATGACATGTTTTATATATATATATGTAAATGTAGCATTGTTTTGCCTCTTTCTTGCATTACAGAGGGAAACACACAGAGGTTGTCGGGGGCGGGAAGCAGCCCAGCTGGTCTCTCGGTGGCCAGGACGCCGGCCAGGGTTGACGGGCAGCCCTGCGCTCCATCCTCCTGCAGCAGAACACGCCGATGATCTCTCAGGCCTCAGAGCCCTGCTGTTCCCTGGCCCCCAGGTGACAGAGGGCCAAGCCGAGTGTCAAAGGCCAGCAGTGACCTGGCTCTGCCTTCAGAAGCCCTGTGACCTCCATCAAGTCACATGATCCCTGCGGCCTCATCCCCATCTGGACAGTGGGAGGGTGGGCCAAAGGCTCCTCCCAGGACCTCCCAGCTGTGACCAAAAACGTGACAGGGCTCTTTCTTTCCCTTCCTTCCTGACACCCAGCCTTCTCTCTGTTGGCCTCATTTTCTTCCCAACAAGATCACCTTTTTTAGCACAAAATAGACAGGTGCTGTGTACCTGGCTAGGAGCAACACTGCCATTACAACAAGCTAAAAGCAAACTGAGCATTGGTGAAATAGATACAACAATATTTTTTAAGCATCACAGTTCAAATAATACAGGCACTTTAACCCTCTTGGGCCCTTGTGTCTGGGATCTCACTACCTTTCATGCCTACCCAGTGAAGGCAAAGGAGCGTCTTCCCGCGGTACGGAAAGGAAACAGAAGATTCCAGAAGGTCAGACACAGACCCAAGGCACCCGGCCTGCGCACGTGGGTGGCACCGTGCAGACTCACACGGGGAAGCCTGCCAGCCTTGGGGCGGTGCCGGGGGGGACGCGGGGGGAGGGGGAGGCAGCCTCTGAGGTCCTGCCACGTGCGGTTTCCCACAGCCGCTCCGCACCCTGCAGGGCACACGTGTTCTCATGACCCCCATCTTACAGGGAAGGAAAGGGAGGCTCCGAAAGTGAAGTACATCGCCTCCCGGCCACAGCCAGTCAGCTGTGGGCTGGGATGCAAATCCCGGTCTGTCTGATTACAAAATGCTTCCTCTCTGTATTCCCTTCAATGATCCTGGAAACTCAATGGTTACAAAATGCCCAAGTTCAAAGTGGGGGTGGGGGAGGGGGAGCGGCAGGAGTCAGAGGAGAAAGGAGAGAAAGGATTCCACCTTCCTTAAAGATCTTCCTCCTGGCCGCTTTCCCAGGCAGGGGGTAGGAAAGCGCAATCGGCTGAACCCACCAGACGTGAATTTTCCAGCTGGCTGAGTGTTAAAAGGAGGACTGGAATATAGAATAGATTGGTCACAGCCGGGGCGCCCGCAGAACAAAAGGAGCAATCCCTTCTTTCGCCCGGGGTTTTCTCTCCCTCTCTCCGGCTGATCGCCAAGAAGGGAACTTACGAGATGCCAACAGCTGCCAGGGAGCCCAGGGGAATGCTGGCAGCGGGCTCCCTGAGGTCGCCCCCCATGTTGAAGCCGGCCATGACTCCTGAAAGACACCCAGACGGGAGAGGAGGGTAAGCCACACACGCCAGGAACCACCTTCCCCTCCTCGGGGCCTCTCCTGGAAGGGATCCCAGGGCAAGCCCTCCCATCTGCAGCTCTGCAAACGGCACTTCTCAATCTCCCCTGGCAACTGCGGAGGCATCCTCAAGTCATGAAAGGGACCTTTGTGGGTTGGGTGCGCTCAGGAGGAAAGCCCTACTCAAAAGCATCCTATGGCCCGGTGCAAAGTAACGAGGGCCAGGGAGGCACGTGACAGGCCACACAAAGGTCTCAAGGCCACATGCTGAGCTCTGAGCTCCGCCTTCCAGCCGGACAACACCCAGGAGAGGCTCAGCCTTAGCCAAGTGCCCACCACCGCCTCTCAGCAGAGCTCCTTTCCCCTGCTGCCCACAGGCTACACTGGGTTCAGCGATCCTGGGGCCAGTTCTCATCCAGTATTCAGAGCCAGTGACCACGTTCAGAGCTCCTGAGCCGCCAAAGGGCTCTAAACAAGCTGCGAAGACGCATCCTGATGCTGCCAGCATTGACGGGAAGCCCCTCTTCCTCGTGGCCTCTGCTCCTCACGACACTCACGGGAAGCAGTGAGTCCTGGTGAGGAGGGGCGGCACAGTGCGGGATGGGGAGGACGTCGCCTCGGTCCAAGCACACACACACACGCAGGAAACCGACAAGGCAAGGTGTTCTGAACATCACATGTGGGTCCAGGCCACACGTGCTCCACAAGCCCACAGGAGTGCGTGCATCTGGATGTGGCCTTGAAGGAAGATTTGCACAAGCTTAGGGAGAGAAATGGGTCTAACCCCATCACTACAAGTTTATGAACCCTTGGACAGGGCCTGTGCTAAGTGCTTTTCATGCATTTTTTTAATCTTGTTTAATCCTCACAACAACCACATCAGAAAAGTAGAATTATTTCTCCCATTTTATAGAAAACGAAACTAGTACTCAAAGAAGTTAATTACAATAGCCTAAGGTCACACACTTAGTAAGTGGCAAAGCTGAGATGCAACCCTGGTCTGTGTGATTCAGAAAATTGTACTCTTGACGCCCCCACAATGACACTCGAGGGAACTCAAGCGCAGTGGAGTGAAGTGAAAGTCTGGGGCCAGAAAGTTAAAGTGGAGCTATTTCAAAGAGTACCGTGAATGCTGGACCAAGGCAGGGACTTGCATAAACTTTAATCCAGCAATTCCACTGCTGGGATTGTATTCTAAGTAAACAGTCAAGGATATGAGTAAAGACTTATCCAAAAGTGTTTATAAATGCTTGTTTGTAATAATAAAAATTATAAACAGCCTAATGTCTAAGAATGGTGATGACACATCTTTCAATAAATACCAGGTCTCCATTATTGTCAGGGGTATTCTGTGACACGAAACGAGATTTCAAAGCTATCGTTTTGATTTCAGAGGCATATTCCAAAGCAGGGCATGTGGTATGACCTTATTGTTATAAAAGGAAAAAAACAGATAAATAGATGTGCAGAAAAATGAAAAAGGAACTAGCACATGTTTCAAAATGTTGATGTTACTTCTGGGTGATGGGAGAACATCACTTTTTATTTTACTGTTTATCTCTGCTTCCTCAGTTTCCTGTAGCGATCACTTTGAAACAAGGGCAAAGTACTTCTTAAAGGTCTTTTTGTTTAAAATGCATGTTAGGCACATTTTCTTTCTTCTCGTCCCCTCCCTCCCAAGATCCTAGTAAAAGGGTAGTTAAGGGGGACATGGATACATGCCTAGAAGCACACAGGAGTAGGAGGGGGAGCCTTATGTAGATGAAAAGTTTCTGCAAATGTCTGGAACATAGAAAATGGAGAAAATGGTACTGAGTAAAAGGGAAGGAAAAGAAAGCCTTGGAATGCTTCTCTAGAGGATCTAAGTAAACTGCCTGAGGAAAACCAGGGCCACGTGTGTGGATGTTCACAGCCCGAATGAAGCCCTCCTCGAGCGTCAGCCATACCCACAGATGTGCTGCAGGCAGCCCTCCCATGAAGGGAGAGCCCCGTCAGGGAGACAGACCCACACACACTGCGGCGGGGAGCCACGCCCGCAACCAAAGATCACCAAGCGTGTAACAAAGGCCAGCAACAAGTACATAAATACACGCATGATAAAAACAGAACAACCTGGGCTGGAACAAACATGCAAATCAGGACACAGAAGAGAATTCTGAAGAAAACACTCATTAGTAGCCCCAGACACATCCAAGAAGAATATTCTACCTATAAAGCAAGATGCTATGAAAAACAAAAAGTAATCTAAGAAATAACTTCTGGAAATTAAAAACATGATCACTAAAACTAAATATGCAGTGGAAGATCTAGAAGATAAAGTTAAATAAATGTCCCAGAATTCAGAATGGAAAGATAAAGGGGTAGAAGGTTTGAGCAAAAACAGGAGAAACTGCAGAGTCACAACATCCAACTAACAGGAGGTGCAGAGAGAGAGAGAGAACTGAGAAAATAAAGGAAAGAACCAGGTAAACAGTGGACATAAATGTGTTCAAACTGAGGAAGACACAAGTCTCTAGGTTGAAATATCCCATAAAGTCAACAACAACAACAAGTCCACACCTAAGTGCATCACTGTGCAACTTCAGGAGAAATCCTAAATATTCCCAAAGACAAAAACTGAACACTTACAAAGGAACAAAAATCAGACTGGCATCAGGCTTCTCCTCAGCAACTGCAAATGCTAGAAAACAACACAGCACTGATTTTTAAATTCTGAGGAAAAGCTATCTTGAAACTAGAGTTTCAGCCAGATTACCAGTTAAGTGAAAGTAAAGTTAAGCTAACAAGGGCTCAGAAAACTTACCTCCCACATGTGGTTTCTGAGGAAGATACTAAAGCAAGTACTCCAGCAAAATGAGGATATAAACCATGAAGGAGAAAAGCACAAGATTCAGAAAGCAGCGGTAATAACTCAGGAATTAATAAAGCCCCAGAATAGCAGTTGTGCAGCACAGAAACCAGTGACTGAAGCAGAAGAATGGAGGCCCCAATAGGGATGCCTCTAGATAGGAACTGGACTCAACACAGTGGACAGTATGAATTATTTTAAGAATATGCTGACTGCATATTTTGACAACAAAAAAGCTTCTTGAAACTCTAGGAAAAGTGAACAAGAAAGTCAACATCTAAATATGAAGCAGGGCTTCCTAGGTGGCACAGTGGTTGAGAATCTGCCTGCCACCGCAGGGGACACGGGTTTGATCCCTGCTCCAGGAAGATCCCACATGCCGCGGAGCAACCAAGCCCGTGCACCACAACTACTGAGCCTGTGCTTTAGAGCCCGTGAGCCACAACTATTGAGCCCATGTGCTGCAACTACTGAAGCCCACGTGCCTAGAGCCTGTGCTCCACGACAATGAGGAGCCCACGCACCACAACGAAGACTAGCCCACACTCACCGCAACTAAAAAGAAAGCCTGCGCACAGCAAAAAAGACCCAACACAGCCAATAAAATAAATAAATAAAGTAAAATAAATAAATAAATAAATATGAAGCAAACTAAAATATGACATGATTTTAAACAATAAAAAATTTTTTTTAATTAACCCATTTGGCCATGATATTAGGAACATCCCCCCCAAATGACACAAGGACCACATCAGAATCACAGTGAAGGAGATGGAATTCTAGCCCACCACTTAGCTCTTCAGGGAACAACCACACAGTCATAGCAGTATATATGCTTATTGCCTTTCAGCTTCTAAGACGGACCTACAGACACAGCACAGAGGATTTAACTATAGCTACAAAGCAGAATACAAATATTATCTACCTTGATGAAGTAAAAGTAAAGCTATCGCTAACAGCTATTTGGAAATGAAAGGAGGGAAGAGAAGTAGAGGGAAGAGAAAAGGCACTTATATTTTTGCTGTCGTAGTGTGAGAAACAAAAGTCCCATGACCTTCACTCAGGACTGGCTTGAATGTCACGAGTTTCAATTAGTTTAATAAGAAAACCTAAAAGGGGAGTTAGCCATTAAATTTGTTAGGTCAATGAGGAAATGGCTGGCAAATATTTATATACCAGTTGCAAGAAGTTTTAAGCTAATCCTGTAACTTATTCTGTATCTTGTTGTCATAAAGGGAACTAGGTGTCTGCTACGACAAGCAGAGCAATCTCCACAAATCCTGAAGTTGGTCTTTGAAGTTCCAAAGCCTGCTGACTTGTAACCTTAAGACAAAAAAAAATTTTTAGTAGTGTGTGTGTGTGTGTGTGTGTCTGTGTGTGTGTCTGTGTGTGTGTGTGTGTGTGAGTGTGAGAGTAAAACTGTGTCCGTTCACTTCAAGTTGTAAGCTGCTCTAAAACAAATACAAAAGGATTGCTCAGATTCTCTTAAAGTTGGGGTTCCCTTAAGATAACTAAAGCATTCCTTGTAAAACTATTTTACACTTAAAATAAATATGACCCTACGTTAATCATAACACACAACACAGAATATTAACTTCCTACCCCAATAATCAGGAGTGACGGGAGCCGGGCATTGACAACAGAGGGAAGAATATGATTTACATTGTAAAGGCGATCAAAAAAGAACTAAAAATTAAAAATATAACTATCAAAAACTGGGAAGTGGATGGAGGAACATGTACGTAGGCTAAAGCTTCTATATTTCTCAGCATGGAGTCAATAAATTACCTCTGACTTTGATTAATCAGGTTACAGGCATGGTCACGCAGTTAGCTCCCAAAGTGCCACACACGAGTTTAAACGGTTGCCCCCGTGGAGGGGTTCTTTGGGTGGTGGGGGGGTAAGGAGAGACTACTGTTTCATGTTACAAACACCTCTGCACTATTTTTTTTATCACGTGCAGATCTTTTTTGGATCAGAAGAGGAGCGACCAGGACCTGCCTTACTCTGATCAGAGCTCCTGGGACCGTGTCCTGTCACCGAGGCCCCAGGGCTTGCTGCCAGATCTCCATGTTTACCTGATTCCCAGACCCCACCAACTTCACCCACTAACACCACCCCTCTCTGGACCTCCCAAATTCTGACCCTCTGCCAAGGTGCTCACCTGTCACCAGGTTTACTGGTGTCTCACCTGCCTGGCCACATTACTTCCCACCATCTGCGATGACCTCATTCTGCCCCCAAGCCTCTGGCAATTTTAGGCCCATTCATTCAGCTTTGTGAGACTACGTACTGCTATCTATTGCCATTTTAGTACCTCCTATAGTTTGTCATCTCACTCTGTACTCCTTCCTTCACATCATTTACAAAAGTTAAGAAATGTGAGAAATGAGGACCCACGAGAACTCCATTCCTATAGATGCTTCTGTCTAGGAAAGTGATTGATTAATCCTAATGGCTTCCTGCTTCCAAATAGGTTCTGTATTCATAACACACAAACGCCCTTTTCTTCTCCCCCCACAACCCCTTACACAGTCGATGACCCGGCCTTTGACTAGAGGTCCCACCAGCTGGCCTGGAGTGGGGCACGCAGGGATCCTGGTCAGTGGGAGCAGAAACGGCCGACACGGACGCAGGCCACCCTCAGGAATGGGCCAGACCCAGGCTGCCAGGAAGTGGGGTTTTGAGACAAAACAGAGAAGCCAGAAAACAGGTAGTCCACAGTACAGACACAAAACGCCAGGCACGAGGAAATGGCGGCAATTTGCACTCCAGACAGGAAGCCTCAGGTGACACTCCCGTGGGTGTTCCGGGCACACCTTTTGCACCGAACTGCACACTGTGGCTCCCAGAATTTTGCCCTTGCACGACCACACAGTTCTTCAGCAGATGATCTCTAGTTCTGGTGGCCTACAGATGTCTCACTTGCCAGTTAGATCTAGAAAAATATTTTGATTTCATATTTTTTCACCCATGCTTGTCAACCATTATAGAGATTCCCTCGTTTGCTTTCTTTCTGCTCCTGGTGCAATTTAAAAATAGTTATTAATGTTAGAGCTAGATTGGGGGTGGGTGCGTATAGTAGAACAGATACTATTTCCCAGAGAAATTTACAAATATGGCATTAAAAAAAAAGTTTCCACAGAGTGGGGGGGGGGGGGGGGCAGGGAGAAGCTGGGAAAACACTGATTAAACAAGATTAGAGAGATTCTTACTGCTGAACTTACCATATAACATGCTAATTTTCATTGTCCATTTCTAAAAAGAGAAGTGTAGCACACAGTATTTCCCAAAACTTACTTGACATTGAACATTTAAAAAAAAAAAAAGAAACACTTTTTTCATTGTTAGTGTTCTGTGGGCACAGTTTGTAAAACACCGAGTGTCCACTTTGTAATTCCTATTTGATCTTTACACTCTTCTTGGCAGGCTTCCCCAAATTCTTTAAAGTGGCTACTTAGAATCAACGATACTTTTTGTTTTGTTTTGTTTTTATTCTTGGCTGTGTTGGGTCTTCGTTGCTGCACACGGGCTTTCTCTACTTGAGATGAGCGGGGGCTACTCTTCATGGTGGTGCACGGGCTTCTCATTGCGGTGGCTTCTCCTTGCAGAGCACAGGCTCTAGGCATGTGGGCTTCAGCAGCTGTGGCTCGAGGGCTCTAGAGTGCAGGCTCAGTAGTTGTGGTGCACGGGCTTAGCTGCTCTGCGGCATGTGGGATCTTCCCAGAGCAGGGATGGAATCCGTGTCCCCTGCATTGGCAGGCGGATTCTTAACCACTGCGCCGCCAGGGAAGTGCCAGAATTAACAATTCTTAAAGCTGGAAGGTGTCCTAGAGATGACTGACTCCAGCCTTTTATTTTACAGATGGGGAAATTGAGTCCCAAAGAGGGGAAGCGATTTTGCACGTTTTCAAGCTAGTTGCTTGCAGAACCAGAACTCATCTTCAAGTGTCCTGATCTCAAGTCAGCGTTATTTCCTCCACATCATACAGTCTCTCCATTTCTTTGTAACACCCATGCTTTTTGGGGGTTTTTCCTTTTAAGACGGAGTAACTACATGATTAATTTGGGGCTACCTCCCCCACAAGAGTGCTGAACTTAGTTATAATCAGCACTGCGCATCAGTTCACCCACAGGAACTTTCGTCACCAGCTGTGAATCACCAGCCTATCCTGGTCCAGGGCATTTCCCCTCCTCGTTGGTTTTAAACTGCCAGTTCCAGGAAGCAGTTAATTGCTTTACCCCAAACCACGTCCTCACCCTGTATCAGGACGATGATATGGGCTGCACCTTGCTACCACATGACTTAGGAAACAGCTTCCATCATATGGGTAAAGTTTTCTGACTTGGTCTTCCACCCTAGTCCTAAGGCCTTTTAGCAAATCTTCACTGTCTCAGCTTTAACACGTGAGGGTGATGGTACCGGCCATCACTTTACCAGCTTGGGCTGAGGAGGCTAAACCTCCAGCGTCATCCAGACCATCCTGGGCATTGCCGTGATGCTTCTGGTTTGGTTGGGTCGCACCACGTGAACTGGGGGTCTGGGCTCAAACGTCTGTGACAACAGACATAGGTGGCCAGGAGAGGCACTGACCTCTTAAACATCTCTAAAATCTGCTCTTGATTAAAACAACCAGTAGAAATGTCAGTTAACCACTTACCAGCATCTGCCAGGCTGTGGCCACCTTTGTCTCCCGCCCCCTTCCTCAGCCGCGCTGCACGGGGATCAAAGCCTTCGCCGGCTGCCTACTATCACAAGCCCATTCCCATCCTGCTTTCTTTTTTGATCCTAAAAATGAGAATTCGTAAGGAAAAAAAAGAAAAGCCTAACCATTTTTCTAGGATTTTCTGGTTTCTGCTAGGTGGTCATTACAGAACCACTTACTCTCTCTTATGGAACTTCCAAGCTTCCTCCTGGGAGCTTCTTGATCCAAATCTGTGACCTTAGAAACCTTCGATTTTCTCTTTCTATTTAGAGCTTAATTATTTCTCTGCTGCCTATTTTCTTTCTTTTTTAAGTCCATAAATTTATTATTTTTTCTTTTTCATTAAGGTAGAAGATCCGTGCACTAAAGTGACAACCTTATCTGCTGCCTTTGCTGTTGTTTGGAGGCAGTGTCTCTGAGCCTTGGTCTCCTTATCTGCAAGTGGGGATAAGATTCTTTACCTTGCAGGACTGTCGTAACATTAGAAAGAACATTTATAAGGGGTTTAGCACCGCACCTGGCACCTAGTAGGTCTTAAGTAAGTGCCACTCGGGGAAGACAGGCGCTGTTCCTCTCTCAGAACTCCCTTGGGTTCCTGTGGACTCTGGCTGCCTCTCCTCGCCTTCTCCCTGACTTTCAAAACCCCGCTCCTTCTCCACGCCTCGCTGACTGGTTTGTTTATTTAGCTGTTCTGGTAGGACTCTTTCACACCCTCTCCTCTCTATCCTTGGAGGCAGAACTTGTGCGGACTCCATCCTCGCGGTGCCCTAGAGGTGCTGCTGAGCCTGACAGGGTGGAATACTGGCACATTCAAACGCTGGGACTCCAGCAAGATTTGGTGGCTTCTGGGTCAGGGACAAACATGCGTCCTCTCTTCCAGCATCCTCGCCAAAGCACGTGGGGAGCCGTGGGGTCCGCCACTCTCTGTCAGGGGACCTTGGGAAATCACCGCTCTGTGTCTTGTTTCCTCATCTGCAAAATGGACTAATAATAGACCCTATGGAAGGATACAGGGTCGATGGGGCCTAAAACTTCAAAAAAACACAAAATTATGAACATGAAACTAGGATGGGGCTTTCGAAGGCGGTCACACACGCAAGGGACCCTGAAGCCCAGGCCTCACTGGCTTCATGGTAAATCTGCATCTGATAGAAGCAGTGGGGGCAAGGTAAGGTTTAAGTAAAAGACTGTAAAGTGCTGAGCACAGTGCCTGATGTTGTAGGCTATTCTAATAACAACTATTATAGATATTGTAATAATTCTGATAAAATTATACATTAATTCTATAAATGAAATTACAAAAATAAACATGTATAATAATTATAAAGCGTCCTTCTCTTCTCCTGTTCCTGCTCACAAGTCCACTCAGAACGCAGCAGGGCAAGCCCCATCTTCAGGCTGTCCTTACTTGAGGCTCTCTGGTCCTTAAAACAGCACCCTGTTCTGGCCCAGCACGTCCCTGTTCTGTCACCCATAAGACACAGAACTTAGGAGGAGACCAGAGATGCCCTGGGAGCGGAGGAATGTAGGAGGTAGGCTGGGTGTAGAGCATTCCGGAGACAGCCAGCCAGTCCAGGGGGGCCCAGCAGATTCCAGAGCTTCTCAGGGTGTGTGTATATGTGTGGGGTGGGGTGGGGGGGTGGATTCAGGTCCAGGGAGGTCAAAGGCCGTCCCAGAAATAGCAGGGCTCTTGACCACAAAGGTAGCCATGGATGTTCTGGTAAAGGCTGCTGGTTTCCCTGCTACATTTTTATGCTGGGTGTGGTCAACCACAAGAGGCCCTTATCCCTTCCAGTAAGAGTCTGAGATTTGGGGATAAGGCTTACATGACTTCACACAGTGGTATCATTTCCAGTGAATTTCCATTTCCTAGTGCCTCCGTGTATTGTGGCTCCGGATCCCCAGAGTGGCTTGGGGGTGTGTGTGTGTGTGTGTGTGTGTGAGAGAGAGAGAGAGAGAGAGAGAGAGAGAGAGAGAGAGAGAGAGAACCCTATAGAGAAAAATGTTTGTTTTTCAGAAAAAGTTTGGTGATGTGTCTGGGAGAAGGAAAGTGCTTTCAGAAACAAAGCAAATGCAGAGTCTACCCCAAGGCCCCAACCCCAGCCCGCAGCCACCACCACAGGGTGTGGCCGAGTGCTACAAGAAGGAGGACAGAAGACCTTGCTTCATAATCCAGAGGAGCCACCGAAACATAGGCTTCAGCTGCTCTTCCCAGGAAGTCTCCTGCCCTTGAGATAAAATCTCTACAGTAACCTAAATAACAGGTCGCTGGGCAGAGATGAGGATGCAGGGTGGGGGGACTGGAAGTGTTTGTTCTTCCAAACCCCTCTCCCTTCTCCACAGACTGGAGGTTCTCTTGTTCCAGAAGAGAATGGTGTTGGAGGGAGCCCCAGCCATGACTCACTCAGGGCTAATCCTTGGCAAATCCATCACCATGGAAACTGCCAATCATTCATGCTTTTCATAGCTTAAAGGAACCTCTGCCAGGGGAAAGCCAAGTGATACAAACTGCCTGTCCCGCCTGCCGTGTTCACACTGGCGCCCCTGGAAAACAGAGCGTCAGGGAAGGCAGCCCTCCACAGAGGGACGGTGGCCCAACTCTGGTCACTAATTAGCTGGGTGACCTTCCTCAATCCTTCGTAAACTCCTCTGTGCTCCTCCGTTCCCAGCTGGTCAGATAAAGGGTCAGATTGTTAGCAAGTCCAAGCTCCCTCTGCCCGCCACACGACAAGCCGATGAACTGGAGACGAGGTGTTGAGGCAAGGGACACGACTCTACTCGGAGAGCCGGCAGACCGGGGAGATGGCAGACGCGTGTCTCCGAAAAACCATCTTATCGAGGTCTGGATGCCAGTTTGTTTTATAGAATCAGAGGGAGAGGCGGTGAGGAAGTAAAGTGAAAGGGCCATCAGTCTTGCAAAACATCTCCAGGAAGGTGAGGGGATCTGTTAACTTCTGCCACTCACACAGATGGGCAGGGCAGACTGGCTGCCTGTGAGCTGAACAGAAGCACTTTAGTCTAACACTCGGGCAGAGGGGCAGGTTCCCTGAGGCAGGACATCATGTATGACTATAACAGAAGCAGCGAAAAGCAAAGGTTAACGTCAAACAAACAGATCCAACATGGAGTCCAATTCAGCTCTCCCTGTTACAAGATCAGTGATTCCCAACGTGGTCGGGCCGGGGGGCTGGGAGGGACAGTAAAGCACATCCCCTAAGAAGGGGAGTGTTGTGTAAAAGAGATCCGTGTAGATGGCTTGTCCAGTATTATAATTTTACACTTGGAATATTACAAAACAATATTTTCATAATTTAAACCACAGAAAACAAAGAAGCTTGGCTAATATTCCCAGGTAGCAATCTTTCTCAAAAAAAACGACTAAGCACCCCCTCTCTGGTCCAGGGAGGCACTTCAGAATTTCCAGGGTAGTGAGGTTTTTAGTATGATTATTGACGATGACTATGGATTGAAAGATGAAAAGTTGAGAGTCGCTGGACTAGCTGATCTCAAATGTTAGTCCAGCTCAAACTCTGGGCTCCTGTGTGGCATCTTCCAACCTCGAGCCACTGCTAATTCCCTAACGGAGGGAGAAGGACCAGAGGGGAGGCTCGCCACCGCTGCCCCTCTCTCAGACCAGGCATCCCCTCCCTGACAAGATGCAGGGCCTGGAGAGGCAAAGGAGGGAAGCCACGGGAGCAGCACGGAGAGGCCTGGCAGGCTCACAGGCCTGAGGCAACCTCCCGCTGTTCCTGCCTGTCTCCAAGGCCCGCAGCCCTGCCTCAGGTGGGACTGCTAACCTGGCACCTGTAAGCAGAGGTCTCTGACTTGGCATCGGTCAGGCCCAGGGGCACAAACACCCAGGTGGGAAGCCTCTTGACTGTGTGGTGGAGGGGGAGGGAGACAGGGATGAAGATGAGGGTAGGGAGTGGGAGGGGCTGGAAAAAATTTTCTGAGGTTAACTTTTTTAAAATTTCCTCTTTTTTATTTTCCCCTTTCCTTTTCTGTCCATTCAAGAGGAACCTGACCTTTATTTTACTGCCTTAGAGGAAACACATGGTTGCCTGCACACTGTTTTGGGTTCTGTTTCTCAAAGGCCTGGGCCCTTAGGAAATTTCAGAGGTTCGAGGAAGCAGAAAAGAAGCTGCAGAATGACTAGGGAGAGCATGGGGGGACAAAACCAATTTGCTCCACAGTGTGCAGGGCCCAGCACAAATAAAAATGTAGGACCCCTTGTTCAAAAATTATTAAGAGTTTTAGCAACAGCAAAGCATTAAACCAAGTGTGGGGCCCTTCCAAGCTCGGGACCCAGGGCGAATGCATAAACCCATACCCACGAAGCTGGCCCTGGACAGCAGTGTTCCCTGCCTGTATTAGAACCGAAGATTGCCCCTGGAGCTGGCACAGGAAGAGCAAGGCCCACGAGATCTGGACAGCGAGGACCTGGGGGCTACTCCCTGGCAGCACTGGTGGGGACCCAGCAGGACCACAGAAAGGAGGTCTGAGAGGCACACAGACCCGAAGCACAGGGTTCCCAGGCTCAGCAGATTTCCAGTCCCTCACAGCGGCTCAGAAGCAGCAGAGAGCATAAACCTGAAGGGCTCTGCAGACAGGACAACGGGAGGGCCTGGCTCTGTGCGCAGATGATGAACAGCCAGAGCCCCTAACACGCCTGGGTACTTGGAGAGACCCTGAGACCCTGAGACAGAATGACAGGGCAAGGTGGGGGCGTGGTGAGTGACTGGCATCAGTTTTCAGTCATCCTGGCAGAATGAAGCCTTGGAGTCAGGGACTGACTCTCTTTCCACTTCATTAAGGTGAAAGAAATGCATTATTTCTGGCACACCTGCATTTGTAGAACAGGATTCTACCTGCCACTCCTGAGGCCTAGCTCCAGCCCCACTCCTGTGACCAAGCCTCAGGGCTGGGGGCAGGGTGGGCGGTGGTCAGGTCGAAGCCACTGCAGTTATCCAGGTAAGGGATGAAGCTTGGACCAGGGTGGCCAGGTGGTAGAGATGGAGAGAAGCAGGAAGTGAAGGCGGGAACATTTAGGAGGTAACACTGACAGAACGTGGAGGGTGATGGTAAGGAAGAAGACGGTGTCAGGAGTAACTTCCCATCACCAGCCTGAGCAAACTGGGAGATGGAGGTGCCCTTCCCGAGCTCAGGAGGAGAGCAGAACCAGCTGGTGGGGGGCCGACGGGCAGGTAGGATGGGTTGGGTCCTGAACGTGCTGGGTCTGAGAGACCAAGAGAAGATGTCACATAGGCACTTGAATATATGATGTGAAGCTTAGAGAAGTCTGGGCTGGAGGTGTCACTCCGGGAGTCGCCAGCTTTGTGGGTGGTCCCTGAACAACGGGCACGGATGAGATCCTAAGGGAAACAGCAGGGAAAGAAGAGAGGGGGCCGAAGCACAGCCTGAAGAAAACCAACCTTTAACGGGCAGGCAGAAGAGGACATCCCTGCAAAGCAGGTCAGAGAGGCGGGAGAGAGATGAGGAGGGTGCTAGAAGGCATGAGAAAAGGAGAAAGTGGAACGCAGCAGAGAGGTCAAACACACTGACCAACTGTAAATGCCCACTGAACTGAGTGAGGCAGAAGCCACCGATGACTTCGGAAAGAACGGTCTCATTGGAGAGCCAGGCCTGGGATTCCAAAGGGAACGCGTGGATGCACTGAGCAGGAGGCAGGAAAGCGGAGTCGGGAGGGCAAAGCCTGGTGGCGGCGTGCAGAGGAGAAGAAGGAGCTGCTGCTAGACGGAGAAGCGGGATTCAGCAGAGTTGTTAAAGGTGTTTAAAGTTATTAATTTTTTTTTAATTTTAACAGCTTTACTGAGGTATAACTAACATACAATAAACTGCATGTTTAAAGTGTAAAGACCTGAAAAGTCTGATGAACACATCTGTGAGATCATCACTGTCAGAAACACATTTTTTCTTTTCTTTTTTTTTTTTTATAAATTTATTTATTTATTTATTGGCTGCGTTGGGTCTTTGTTGCTGCACACAGGCTTTCTCTAGTTGTGGTGAGCGGGGACTACTCTTCGTTGTGGTGCGTGGGCTCCTCACTGCTGTGGCTTCTCTTGTTGCAGAGCACAGACTCTAGGTGCATGGGCTTCAGTAGTTGCAGCACAGGGACTCAATAGTTGAGGCTCACGGGCTCTAAAGCGCAGGCCCAATAGTTGTGGTGCACGGGCTTAGTTGCTCCGTGGCATGTGGGGTCTTCCTGGAGCAGGGCTCGAACCTGTGTCCCCTGCATTGGCAGGTGGATTCTTACCCACTGCACCACCAGGGAAGCCCAGAAACACATTTTTTCACCCCCTGTTCCTTGCCCTCCCTCCTGCTCCCCTCACCCCCATTCCCAGGCATTCACTGACCTGCTTTCTGTTACTATAGTTTGCATTTTCTAGAATTTTATATAAATGGATTCTTAGGGGCTTCCCTGCTGGCACAGTGATTAAGAATCCGCCTGCCAATGCAAAGGACATGGGTTTGAGCCCTTGGCGGGGAAGAGCCCACATGCCGCAGAGCAACTAAGCCCGTGTGCCACAACAACTGAGCCCACGAGCCACAACTATGGAGCCCACGCGCTGCAACTACTGAAGTCCGTGCACCTAGAGCCCATGCTCCACAACAAGAGAAGCCACTGCAATGAGAAGCCCACGCACAGCAACAAAGAGAGCAGCCCCCACTTGCCGCAACTAGAGAAAGTTTGTGCACAGCAACAAAGACCCAACACAGCCAATAAAAAGTTTTTAAAAAATTAATTTTTTAAAAATTGACTTTTATATACTTTTATCTTTTTAAAAAGGTACTCTTTTTTTGTCTGACTTCTTTCACACAGCATAAATATTTTGAGATTCAACTATACCGTCACAGGCTATCAAGAGTTCATTTTTTCTAACTGCTGAGTAGTTTTATATTGTACAGTGATGTCCTAATTCGTCTCTCCACTCACCTGTTGATGAATATTTGAGTTGCTTCCAGTTTGGGACTATTACAAATTAAGTCGCTTTGAACTTTCATACACAAGTCTTTAAGTGGATACACGTTTTTGTTTCTTGGTAGCAGATAACTAGGAGTGGGAAGGCTGGGTGCACACTTGTTTTTTAAGAAACTGTCAAACCGTCTCCCAAAATGGTTGTGCCATTTTACATTCCCATCAGCAGTGTATAAGAGTTCCAGTTTCTCTGAATCCTTGCCCCCATTTGATATAGACAGTTTTTAAAATTTTCAACCGTCTAGTAGCTTTTCCTCCTTTCCGTATGGAGGAAGGCAGAGGGAGGAGGAAAAGGAGACAAGATCAGCCACACTCCAGGGCATCGACGCTTGCCTCCATCAAGCGTGAGATGTTTTTCTCCATCTGCGTCCTGGGAACAAGCCCAGCCCCTCACAAATGGTTATCTCTCATGGAGCATTTGGTCGGCGTGTTCGCTTACTGCCTTCTAGGTGGGGGCCCTGAGCGTGAGACAAGAGTTCTAGAGGGACCTCGGCTGCGGAAGGCTCTTCTGCAGCCACTACAGAGCAGGAAAACAGGGATGCAGAGGAAGAAGGCTCCGTCATTGCCCATGGGATCCTGGTTTCACCCACACCCAGTGTGCTAAGAGGACAACAGCATTTCTCTGCCCCTTGGGAGAAGACACATGGGTTGAGGTAGGGGAAGGGGAGTTTCTAGACCAAGTCTGCACTCATTCCAAGGTGGAAAGGGCAGCTTGTCCTGTTGTGGAATCCATCCTGTTCAGCCCTAAGAGAAATACATCCCCTCTGTTAACTTGGCCAAGAGATGTCAATATACGAGGATAAGGGGTAAAAGCATTAAATCATGTTGGGGGCCTTCAGGAATTACGAACAAGTAAACTCTCTGTTAAAATAATAGATTTTTAGTTAAATCTAAGGCCATCTATAAAGTCAGATATATATCCTAAGAGCACATGCAGGTCAATTACGATACTGAGTTTTGGGAACCAAGCATTTACTTATACCCCTAGTGTGAGAGTGGGAAAAGAATGCCAACGCCATACCTGTAGCTGCTGGGAAGAACACCCCAAAGACAGTGAAAAAGGACTCTCCAGGGCTGTAATCTGGCAGCGTGTTGTTCTGTAGCAGTTCTGGTGAATATCCAATAAAACCATGTTCTGAAATAACACAAAGGAACGCAAAATGAGCTGAGTGACAAGATATAGCACAGGCTTCCCTAGATTACAGTCTTAGCTTCTGTAACTTTAAGTAATAAAAGGTAGCTGTGATTGGGGAGGGGGGACAGGGGGAGAACACAGAAGGTGACAGAACCATCTTCCTTCCCACTTCTCGGGCTTGACTTTGTGTATCTGTATCTACAGATACAGGTAAGTAAAATGACACAAAGAAGAACAGTAGTTACCTTTAGGAAGGGAAGCATTTTTTTTTTTTTTGCTTACAGACTTCAGTACGGCTGAAACCTTTCAATTGATGTGTTTGGTTTTGATTTAAAACATTAAGTTATCTCCTTGCTCAAAAACCTTCCCACGGATCCCTATTAGCGACAGAATAAAGTCCAAGCTCCTTAAGATGAGTATGAAAGCCCTTCACAGTCTGGCAACAGCCCAGCGTTTCCTGTCTTTGCCTTTTCCTTTCCCCAGCAGCCACACAGAGGACTCTGCCCAAGCCCCCCAACACCCATCCCTGCGTCCCCTGCTTCCAGCCCTGGCCCACGTCTCTAAGCATCGACGTGGTGTTCACACTTCAAGTCCAACTCAAACGCTGCTTCCTGTGGGCTTCAGGTCTCCCTGGTCAGAATCCTCCTCCTAGGCGCCCTCCATGACGAGCCATACCAGGTCTTTCCCGAGCCAGACTCCTTGGGGCTAGAGATCCGGTCTTAAATACCTCTGTCCCCCAGGGCCAACCACTGTGCCCGCCACACAGCAGGCAGGGTGCAAACGTGGGTGGCACCGAAAGAATCTTGCTCTTGGATCTTCTGCTTCCGTGCTTTCAGTCTGACTGGTTCACAGACGACTTTATAGCAGGAACATCTCAGATCTGATTTTTTCAAAGCATTTTAAACATTTTTTACATTGCCTTAAATGAAATTTTTCAAGAGGTTTCAGTCCAACAGACACTTTGCTTTTTTGTCAGGAGAGGTCACCTTGCACAGCATCCGGGGACCTGTTAGTGGACTGGGGGATGTCAACAGACACGTCAAGTGTCCTCGGGCGCAGGAAGGGCCGGGAGATCGAGCCGCGGCCCTCGGAGGGTGAGCTGGTTCGTTCCTGGGACGCCTGGTCCGGGAGAGCCCCGTCCCGCTCCTTTCCCCTGCACCCCGCACCCCGCACCGCCAAGGACGCGCACGCCGCCGTCTCCGCTCCGCCGCTGGGCGCCGGGCTGCGGGGACCGCCTCCTGTCCGCCGCCGCCCTCGGGGCTTAACGGCACCCTGAGCGGCCCGCCCCAAAGGAGCGCCGGCTCCCGGACGAGCCCAACGAGATCGCAGGCGCTTCTCACGGCTTCCAAGATTCATGTGCTCATGGGGGAAATGTTTCAAAACAAAAAGTAAAATGAAAGCTCAGTGAAGTACAAGGGGCCCTGGGGAGTCCAGTCAGGACCGAACATCGCGGTGGGTCGCTCCTTCTCCGGAACCTTCCATCTAAAGGACTGAGCGACATTCCCGAAGGGTCTGGCATCTTCACAGCTGGTCCTCCCCTCATTAGCAAAAGAGCAATAATAGCTAAGTTCACTGCAGTTTATCCGCTGGCTGACCCCGCCGACTAGGCTTTCTGAGGAGAAAACCAGCCCAGCCTGCCGTGGGAGGGAGCTCGCCACGCCGGACGCCGTGCAGGGCCGTGTGCAGCGCGGGGCCGTGTGCAGCGCGGGGCCGTGTGCAGCGCAGGCCGTGTGCAGCGCGGGGCCGAGAGCCCGCGGCCGCCCGCACACAGGCGGAGATGCGGTCCCGGGGCCTGAAGGGCTTGGCCGCGGCCAGCCTGAAGGGTCGGAGGGAGTTCAGGCGCCGTCGATGAGTCGCTGGGAAGCCTCCTCTCTCCCTCCACCCCAGCGACAAGACCCACAGGCTGAGGGAACGAGTCACTTGGCTCACTCGGGGCGGGGGGGGGGGGGGTCCCTTCCCTGCGGGGCGGCCGCGCACGCGCTCCCGCGGCAACCGCTGCGGACCCCAGCCCTCTCCCCCCAAGTCCAGTTCTGAATTGTTCGTAAGGAAATAACCTTAACCTTGAAAAGAACTTTGTGGACAAAGAAGTGTGTCAATGAGTTATTTATAACAGTGTAAACGGGGGTGCGGGTGTCTAAATGTCTGACTCGGAAAGGCGGAGGTATTTTAAATGCTTGTGAAGACTTTTTGTTCAAAGAAAAAGTAATGATATATGTTAAGTAGGAAAACTGGACAGCATTTATACGGTGAATACAAAAAAAAAGAAGCTTCAAATTATATTTGTAAGAAAAGGAAACGTATCAAAATACTAACTGTGGTGGTTTGTATAATGCAGTATGGGCAACTTTTTTCTTTTTTTTAATGTTTACAATTTTTCCACCTTGTCTTTAATGAGCATAATCAACTTATCAAAAATTAACATCTTTTAGGACTTCCTAGGTGGCGCAGTGGTTAAGAAGCTGCCTGCCAATGCAGGGGACATGGGTTCGAGCCCTGCCCCAGGAAGATCCCACACGCCACGGAGCAACGAAGCCTGTGTGCCACAACTGTTGAGCCCATGTGACGCAATTATTGAAGCCCATGCACCTAGAGCCCATCCTCTGCCGCAACAAGAGAAGCCACGGCAGCGAGGAGCCTGCGCAGCACAACCAAGAGTGGCCCCTCCCCCGCTCGCATCAACTAGAGGAAGCCCATGTGCAGCAACGAAGACCCAACGCAGCCAATAAATAAAATTAGTTAATTAATTTTTAAAAATGTAACATCTTTTAGAAAAACAAACAAAACATCCCACAACAAAGAGCCTACTTTCGACAGAGATTTTCTATAAACAAATTCTTTTTTTTTCTTTCCATGTATCCTCTCGCTGCTTTTCAAAATGATTTAAGTGGCTTATGAAAAAAATATAAGTAAGATAGGGAAAGTAACATAAGGGGCAAAAAAAAGAAAAAGAAACGGAGCAAAAGAGAGAGGGAACACGCACAGCCCAAAGCCTGAGGCCTCTGAACAGGCTCTGAGGTAAGGTTCTGCAGTGATTTTCCTCAAACTGGAATTCAAGGCCTAGAGAGATCATTCTTTGACTTTCCGGCCAAGCCAGCTCCGGCCGGGGAGGACCCTAGGGCCCACCCTTCGCGTGTGCCAGCCACGTGCGCTTGGGTGAGGAGGAGCCCAGGGCTCACGTGGAGGGCCGGCCACATCCTCTGCCCCCACCTTCCCCGGCCCCTAGGACGTCCCCCCACCCGCCACCCCCCACGTCAGGCCCCCCAGTCCTGAGCCAGCCCCCCCAGAGGCTTGGCCCGCTGCCCTCCACCCTGACTCCCAGGGCTCCAGCCTCTCGCCCAGACCCTAACCTGTGGTCCAGCTGGACTCTGGAGCAGGTGCCCAGGCCAGGCACTGCTGTCTCCGGCTGGCTGGTACTTGTGAGGCATGGAGTGAGGTCAGCTGGCCACGTCCAGCGCTGCAGGGCTGAGCAGACACCACCTGCCACGGCCTCTCACAGTGGGTCTTGCTGTCTGATTTGCTGAACAAAGGTCCCTCATTCTTCTAGTCATGGCCCTGTTTGAGAATCTGATGAAAGCACATTTTGCATGCCATCTGGGGGTTCCCTGAAGCCTCTCTGGGGGGAATGGACCCTGAGGTTCAGGACCTCTACTCCAGGGGCTGCCTCTGTACCTGAGACTTGTGGCAGACCCTGCAGGCACCTGTGATGTCCCAAGCCCTGAGTGCCACCACGTCCTGCCTTGGGGTGAACAGAGGTCAATGTTTCCTGCTGCAGCCTCTGCCAAGCAACGAGGCGTCTCCGTGTGCTGGGGACAGTCAGGTCCCCCAGGGACAACGCGGGCAACTCTCTCTGAGCACAATCCCCAGTGACCACTTGCGGGGCACCTCCTACACGCCAGTCCCTGGGCACCTGGTCCTTTACATCATCCTTGACCCTCACAACGACCCTGCGAGATCAGCGGTGAGAAAACCACGCTCACGAAGGTGAAGGATCTTGTCCAAGGTCACACGGTAGACCTGCCTGTGTCACAGCCCTTGCCTCTCCTCCACAGAACCAGTGTCCAGGTCCCCAGCACCACCCTCCCTCACAGAGAAATACATACAACCCAGGTTTCCTGCAACCCCACAAAACACCCCCAGAGATCACGAGGTGGCCCCTTCTCCACCTGGGGGGCAGTCAGGGGGTCTCCCTGTGGAATGCCACCCACGGAGGGCGTGTGTGCACTGCTGGGAAGAGGCAGAGCCCAGCCTCGACCTCAGGTCTGTCGGAAGTCAGTTTTCCTTCTAGCACGCGGTCTCGCTGTAATTCATCCTGAGTGGTTTCCCCAGAGGTTTCTAAGGCGTGTGTCTGCACCTGTGGGCCCTTCAGCGACTGGCCGGCAGCATGCGGGGCTGGGGTGCCCTCAGCGGATGCCTCCCGACTCGGAGAGGCCTGGATGCCCGGTGCCTGCAGCTCCTGCATGTGACTGTATCTGGGTTTGACCTGAACATCTGTTTCTGTATCCACACAAAAAGATACTTTGGTCCCATGTGAGCTGTTAGCTTTTAGGAAGAACAAAGGTAGAAAAGAGTAAGGAAAGAGAAAACATCACAACAGACCCCAGGCACGAAGAGGCAGAGGGAAGCTACTTGAAGGCGTGGCCTTTCGCCCCCTCAGCATCCGGGTACCACGGCTTCTTGGGGTGCCCCCAGGGGGGCTGCGGCGCTGCAGGGCCCCGAGGGCCTGCTCCCAGGGGAGAGCGTGGGATCCCACCTACCGCGCCCGGGCCCCAGGGGCCCGCCCGGGGCACAGGCTGCCACGAAGCGCCGCACCCTCGGGGCCGGCCGCGCACCGTCTGGTAGGGCGGCTTCCGGGAAGCCGTGCGTGGCCCCTGTGGCCCCCGCCGCGCGCGCCGCCGCGCTCCGCTGAAACTAGGAGCGGCGGCGGGACGTGCCGGCGCGCGCACGTGGCTGCCGGGCTGCGGCCGCGGACTCGCGGAGAAGGCCGGGAGTGACGCCGGCCCCGCCGCCGCTCTGTGACGGGCGCGGCCGGCCCGGCTCTCTTCTCGGCCCGGGCGCCTCAGCCCGGCCGGCCGGCCCTTTCCGGGGAACGGCCATGCAGAGGCCGGCCCGGCCGGGAAGAGCGGGGGCGGAGCAGGCGCCCGGGGGCGAGGACGGCGGCGAGGGGCGCGCTGCCCGGGCCCTGCGCGGAACAGGGCGGCGGGGGCCGGGCCGCTGGGAAGGGAGGGCAGGAGCCCGGGCGCGCGGAGCCCCGGGCCGGCAGGCGGCTCCGCGGGGCGCAGCGAGGGGCGCGCGGGCGGCCGCCTTTGCAAGGGCCGGGCCTCGCGCTGCACGCGGCGCCTCCCCAGGGCCGCCCGGGACCCGGGCCGGTCTGCCCACGCAGCCCCCACACGTGCGGCCGGCGGCGGACCCAGACGCGCCGTCGGGCCCAGCAGAGCCCGGCGCCTGGGCCGGTCGGCGGGGCCTCCCTCCTCCGGGCTGGGCTGCGGTGGGTGCGGCAGCCTCGGTCGTGAGAGAGCCGCACGCGCCCAAGCGCAGCTCGACCCGCGTGCATTCGGGA
Source organism: Hippopotamus amphibius kiboko (assembly GCF_030028045.1). Lineage (NCBI taxonomy): Eukaryota > Metazoa > Chordata > Mammalia > Artiodactyla > Hippopotamidae > Hippopotamus > Hippopotamus amphibius. The sequence continues at coordinate 171,694,667 of NC_080191.1, read as the reverse complement.
GACGCTCGGGCTGCTCTCCTCCCGCCTGGGGTGCAGCACGAGGCCCTGAAGACCTCTGGGAGGACGGGGGGAACCGTGACGGGGCCAAGGGTCAGGACACCTTGGTTCACGCCCTGCTTCTGCCAGACTCGCTGCAAGGTCTGACTCTGCATCTGGGAGGGGCCCGAGATCCTGCAGCCCAAACGAGCACCCAGGTGATGTAGATCACACTCCCAGGAGCAGGTACTGAACTGTTTTTCAGAACCCTCCTAATTCTGAAAGCTGCCAGCCAGAAGCCCATTCTCAAGACTCAGGACACATGGTCCAAATACATCGATTTCCAGTGGCAGATGTAAAATCCCAAACTAGCTCCCAAAGTGTGTCAGCGCTGCCCCCTACCTCCCTGCTACCCCTTCCCTTTCTCTGCGGCTATTGACACAACGTGAGCTCCAGACTGTACAGGGTCACTGCCACATTTCTCATTTAATGAAATAAAGCAAATATGAATTACAAGTGCAGCCCTAGGTCGTACGTTACTACAGTCACACGTGCCCGCCATTAGCACAGATACCGAAAGCTCCCTGGTCTAATTCATGCGTCCATCTTAACAACTGAGGAAACTGGACAGAGGCCAGCTACTCAGAAGGCACGAGAATTGAAAGGAGGAGAGTAATCCTAGCTCAGAGTCCCATCTGGAGTCTGCGAAATACCGAGTCCCCATCGGCTGGATTCCCCCACTGAACTGGGTCGTAGCCATCCTGGTCCACCACAGCTGCTTTGTAGATATATTCTGACATTGAACTGGATCACACTGTATTGACTGGACTGTCAATGGAAAGGATGGAAGGGTCCCCAAGGCCCCCTCCCACAGCATGGATTTCCTTCCCCACAGGACTTCTGGGCAGTGAGCTTGGGAGCCTTTCCCAGACCACAATCCCCTTTCTGGCTTCAGCCCTAGTGAGTTTGGTCCTCCAAAGAGAGGGTGGAAAGAGGATGTGAGCAGGGTTTCCAGCTCCCAGGCCCCCACCCAGAGAGAAAATACACAGAGGGAAGGCTGAGCATCCTAGCAGTGGCCAGAAGGGAAGTCTGAGGCAGGGCGGGGCCTGCCCAGAGGCCCTGGGGGAAGGCCTCCACCCTCCGGGACAACCGGCTGGCGAGAACAGCCGGAAGAGCCCCCAGGGCCAGGCAACCCAGGGGGTGAAGGGCCTGGGTTGGGGGGATGTCAGGGCAGCCCCTTGGGAGTGGGTGGCTGAAAGTTTCCAGTAAGAAGAGACACTCCTGCCAAGCCCTGTGGTCTAGGACGGGCAGTCCTGGAGTGCCTTCTGAGAAACGGATTTCTCACTTGTGAAGGGAGGGTTCCTGATATCCAAGAAATTGTTCCATCCTCTGACATGGGCTCTACTTCAAATGCTTCACAAAGCTTTTTTTATAATGGCCTTGGGGTCAGCAAGTTGACAGGAGAAGAGAGTTTTCACCTAGGGAGGCCTACAGAGCAAGGGACTGTCAGGTGCCGCAGGACATTGAGGAACTCGCAGCTCCCTGGACCCAAGAAGCAAAGAGGTGTCCTGGGATGATAACTGGCATCGTCACAAAGGCGGAGCACGGGTTTGTGCCAGGCACAGGTTGCACGCGCACTTTACATATGCGTTCACCGCCACCCAGCGCATAGGTGCATTTTTCAGGCAAGGAAGCCCAAGCACAGGGAGGAGGCTGGATCCAACCCTAGGCTGCCACTGCCGCGGTGGGTGCTCACCCAAGGCTGCAGAGCGTCGGGGAGGGGAGCCAGGAGCCCAGCTGCTCAGGCCGGGGCCAGACCCAAGGGGCTGCAGAGCCCCCGCCCCCAGCCCGCACAGCCCCACCGGCCTGCCCAGCGCTGCTCTGGCTCAGAGGAGCCCTGAGAAAGGAGAGTCTGCCCGCCTTATCTCCTGCGGCAAAGGAATGCACTCTCCTGCCAGGATAAGGGGCTGTTTTGACAGGAAGTCTCCACCCAGGCTGTGGGTTCCTCCCAGCCTCCACTTATTCCTTCTGGCCGGCCCGGCCTCTGGCATCCCAACTCCCCTCCTACTTAAACCCCACACAGCCCTACACCCCCCCAAATCTAACCCAACTGGGGCCCCCCACATCAGCTGCCCCCCCCACAGCTCCAGCCTCCGTGGAGGTCCAGCGCTCTGACCTGGGAGGCAGCCCTCAGCCCCGCGGCTGCCTGGACACCGTCTCCAGCAGGCAGCTGAGAAGGGGGTGGGAGGACAGGGGGGCCCCTGCAGGAGGCAGTCAGCGTCCCTGTGGTTGTGCAAGCAGGGCCACCCTCCTGCCTAGCACCGTGCTGGAAATATCCAGACTCCACCGGCCCCAGGTCTGCAGCCGCGGCCGGTTCTCCCCCGCCCCAAGCCCCACCCAAGAAAGAAATGCAGCAGACGCTCTTCGAGTCCCGTGGCAGCAGATTCAGTGTCACAGGACTCACGAATGTTAACGCCACAGGGGTCTTTCGTCTCAAATCCATTTTTCAAATGGGAAGGCTGAGGCCCAGAAAAGGAGAAGCCCACGCCACACAGTGAGCAGCTGCTCAGGCCAGACTAGAAGCCAGTGTGGCCAAGCCCCCTCCAACATGTGCCCTGCAAAGGCACTCATCCCTCTGTTGTCACTGCCTGCTACCCGCCAGGTCGGGGCAGGAACCATGCTGTCTTACTTCCTGGTGTGTCTCCATTGCCTACACCCAGGAGCTAAGCAGAAAAATTAATACTGTATTAATAAACAATGGAAACAACCCAAGTGTCCATCAACAGATGAGTGGATTAACAGCACAGTGGTCTGTCCACACACAGAGTACTAGTCAGCCCTGGAAAGGGATGAAGTACTGACAACTGCTACAACACAGATGAATCTCGAACACATGCTACATGAAAGAAACACAAAAGGACAGATATCGTATGATCCAGTCATATGAAATACCTGGAAAAGGCATACTCACAGAGAGAGAAAACAGAACAGAGGTTATCGGGGGCTGGGGGGGAGGAGTGGGGAGTAGTTTCTCCACAGACACAGTTTTTGTTTGGGGTGATGAAAATGCTTTAGAAGCAGACAGTTGTGATGGTCGTACAACATGGTCAATGGAGTTAATGCCACCTAATTGCAGACATATCAACGCGATGCCTGGTGATGACCTAAAGGGGTGGGATAGGGAGGGTGGGAGGGAGTCGCGGGAGGGAGGGGAGATGGGGATACATGTATGAATACAGCTGAGTCACTTTGGTGTACAGCAGAAACTGGCACAACAGTGTAAAGCAATTATACTCCAACAAAGACTTAAAGAAAAACATGGTTTTTTTTTTTTAATGTTATATATATTGCCACTAAAAAAAAAAAAGCGAGCCATTTCTTTCCACAGTACCCCCTTCAGGGACCACCTCCAGCATCCTTGTTTCTGGCCTGCGCTGCTCTCTACTTTGCAGATGTGGAATAGAGGATAAAGGGAGCTTCCTGGGAGGACAAAGGCTGATTGGAAAGGGAGGGGTAAAGCCACAGGTACAGACGAGTCGTCGATGCCGCTCCGACCCTCCCGCCAAAGCAAGCTGCCTCCTCGGATGACGTGACGGAAGCTTAAACTTGAGGCGCGCAAGGCGAGAGGCCCCCCCAGTGAGCCAGCTGACATGCACGACCCCTCCCTGACGGAACTGGGCCGAAAGCACCATGTTCTCAGGAGTTCAGGCGGAAATCATGGCTCCCTTTGCTTCTAGGACTTCTGAGATTTTATTTGGGGGTCACAGGTGGGGGTGTGGGGCTTTAAGGCAGAGCTGTCCAGAAGCGTGGTTTCTCAATATCAACCGTGCCCAGACCCCACGGAAAACTTCAGCAAAGTCGGGGTGCTGTTGTCCCGGTCTTGTTTTTGACACATTCCCGCTGTCAATACTCTCCTGGTCCCTGGGACCCCAGCCCTGGGTTCCCCAGCAGCGTTTAACACCGGTCCCACTTCATAAGAGCTGGCCTGGCATGAAAATGCCTTTAAGCTGGGCTGCCCCGGGCGAGTGCAAAGAGGAAGGAGGCCAGGACGCTTCTCTCTAGGGGACTCGGACGATGGGCCCCCACCGGGTCTCGGGCCAGCGGCGCCAGCTGAGAGCTTGTTAGAACCGCAGCATCTCAGCTCTCCCCTCCCCCAGCCCCCAGCCGTGGAACTGAACGTTCACTGTCACAAGATCCCCAGATCCTGAAGTTGGAGAACCACTGCCTTGGAGTGTAGCCCAGGGGCCTCCAGAGACCTGTTCTTCCAGGATGAACAGTGAGATGATAACGACTCATTAAGCACCCACTTTGTGCCAGCTATGGCTCGAGGCCTCTTACATTTATTACCTTATTTTATGCTCTGACAACCCAGTAAAGTAGGTATCATTCCCCGCTTTTCAGAAATGAGAGTGGTCCGAAAGTTGACCGAGTCCCTGCAATGAGTTACAGCTGAGCTGGATCTGCACACACGGGTCTGAGTCCAAAGCCACAGCCCTGACACCTGTGGTGAGTGCGATACAATCTTTCGAACTGGGCCAGAAGTCACCCCTTGCCAACTCTATTACGGGCACCTGCAACCCCAGGGACGTGTTCTAGGGGCTGCCCCGTCGCCTGGCGACGGCCTGAGCGCTGGGGGCCCACGCGCCGGGGGTGGGCTAGCCCCGTGGCAGAGGGGGGCCCTGGAGATGCACGTGTGGCCCAGCCCCCAGCGAGCACTACGTCCGGGAGAAACACGCACATCAGATGGTGAGCAGGCTCGAGGCCCCACCTGCCACACGCTCAGAAGCCTCCAGCACTGGCCTTGCCTGTGCCCTGCAGTTTAGGGCTTGGGGCTTTATCTCCTGCCAGCCCCCAAGGAGGCAGCACGCTCCTGCCAAAGGCACCCGCAGCAACCTCCGCTCTCCCCTCCAGCTCTCACCCCAGAGCCCAGCCCAGCCGGTCCCAGACTCTGTCCGGCTCTGCGTCTGCAGGTCTGCACCTCACTCCCCACCCAAATGCGAGTGGCTTGAGGACATGCCGCCCTGCCTCTGTGCCCCTCGCAGACCCACCGAAATGCGTCTCCGCCCAGCACGTGCCCCCAGAATACCTGCGCCGGAAAGTGCCACAGAGGGCACCCCGCTCACCTCCCACAGCCAGGGCACCCCGTCCTGCAGCGCGGGGGGCACAGGGCCCAGCGGGGCGGAACCGGGGAGCACAAGGCAGGGTATGCTGGCCCGTCCCTCCGGGTGTCACCCTCCACCTCCTTGGAAATCCCAGCAGCTCAGGGCTGAGGCAGGCGGCCCAGCCAGGAGAGGGCCCTTCCAAGCCGGTGATTTCATGCCTCAGGCATCCACCCCGAGGCCAGGCCAAGCCCCCTCCTGCTCACAGAGCTGGAGCAGACACAGGGATGGAGCCGGGCGGTGTTAGCTCTGGTTTCCTTCTGCAGCCGTGACCAGGTCCCCATGGCCTCCTTAGCCTAGCGGTTCCCTTCTCTGCTTCCCACAGCCAAAGCCAGCAAGTGGAAAATAAAACAACGGAGAGGGTAGGGGGCCTTGGACCCAGGGGCCTGGGATGCTGGTCAGTCACTCTCTTCGTCAGAGGCAAACTCAGAACAAGAGGAAGGCCTGAGGGTGCCTGTCCCTGCCCTCCTCCTGCCAGGCAGGAGTGAGGACCACTGCCCTCAGAAAACCTCCCACGGAGGGCTGAATCCTAAAAGCCAGGAAGTCAGGATACACAGAGTATTATGTTCTGCCTCTACCAGAGAAATGGTAAATGCTCAACTCACCTAATTTTAAAAACAAGAACCACCAACATAAAGTGGTATTCAAAAAAAAAATGTTATTCCATATGTAGAACAAATAGAAGAATGTGTTTTGCTTTCTTCTTAGGTCAGTCAGCGAGCAAACGGGAGAGGGAGTAGATGGCAAGGAGGGAGGAGCAGATGGACACAGAAGGGAAAGAGACTGGGGAGGAAAAATACTGAAAATGAGACAAACCTAACAGAAGAAAGAATGAGGCAGGAAGACGAGAGGAGAGAAACCAGGTATGTTCCAAGGAACGCTGGAGATTACAATTCTGTTGGTTCGGTTTACAAAAGCTCAGAAATCCTTACTCAGACCTGAGCCTTTGTTTACAATCCTTCACTGCTCTAATCCTTAAAAATCGCTCTGTTCAAGCCCTTAACTCTTTCGCCTTTCAGGGTCAAAGATTCCTTTGAGAATCTGGCAGTAGTTCTGGACCCTCTCCTAGAAAAATATACTTACTCACATAAGATTTTTCCTGCAACTTCAGGGGTTCATGGATCCTATTAAAAACTACTTATTCTAGAAGCTCCGCTCTGATTGAGAGACCCGTAAAGACCAAAGCAAAAACACCCCCCCCGCCCCGCCCACCAGAATAAACTAAGATAAGGGAGGATATGTTGAATCTTATGTGTATTCAAGAGAGCATATCAGGCTTTTAATTATACCATTCGCTTCCCTGATAGAATTTTGGGGCCTAAACAGCCTTCTTTAGTGACTACCCTGATGGTGCTGCTAGAAGCAAGGTTTCTTACTTGAAGGGGCCAGCTGTGTGTACCAATGGCTATACAGTAAAAGGTCTGCCTTCAACCCAGGTAATAACGTCTGTGCTTACGTTGAAATTAACCCTTTGCAGATCAATGGAATTCTTAAGGCACCGATACGCAGCAGTCCCCCAGTCTGAACGTGCACAGGCATTGCCAACGTACTGGTTTAAAATGCAGATTACTAGGCCAAAATTTGAGAGTCTGACTCAGGCTTTTTTAAACGAGCTTCTAGGTGATTCTGATGCAGGCAGTCACCAGACCGAACTCTGAGATATACTGTTCTCGTAGGGAAGTGCCAGCTTCTGGCCCAGCAGATCTGCAGACTCCCTCCTCACACACGGCAGGCAGGACCAGGCACGTACAGAAGCGTCTGGGCCACTGCATCCGCGAGGCTACCTTTATGGGGTAAAAAAGGTAAATGACCAATGCAGGGCACAGAAGGTATAGAGCCGGGTGAAACCCTCCAAGGACCTTTAAGGCAGTGGTTCCGAGCTCTGTCAGCACAAAAAGAACCATCTGGAATACTTCTGCAATTCAGATTCCCAGGCCTCGGGCCATTAGGGACTATCTACGATTCTACCAACAAGCTTCCCCGCTGGTTCTGACACGTGGAGCTTGTTTGTTTAGGGCACCCACAGGTCTATTGAAATTGAGGGTATTTCAATCAAGACATCACATCATTATTGTAAAAATGCTTTGAAAAAATACAGAATGCTCTTAAAATTCTCCAGCAAAAACCAGTGAACACTACCAGGGGTTCCTTTTTCTTTTCTCTCTTTCTCTTCCCCCTCTTCCTCCCTGTTCACTGTAGAAACCAACTGCAGAAGGTGGGCCATACGGGAATGGCCTGGATAGGTTCCAGATGGCGAGGATTTGGTCCCCTCGGCCTGACTGCTCCTCCCTTTGCCCTGGAGTCTTGTGCAAATATTATCATCTTCTGGCTCTGCGGTGACATGAAAATGGTTGGGAGGCACTAGGTCAGGTATAAAACAAACTCATGGGAGGGAAGGGACTGCCTGGTCCAGAAGCAACTGCTGATGTGTTTTCTGATTCTCTACAAGGTGGAACGTCCACACAAACAGGAAGCCACGGCGTGCCCCAGCTCACCCACACTGGGCTTGGCATTCGATTGGCAGGGCTGCAGCATCAGGAGAACTGCTCAAAAGGCAGCCTGTTCCAGACTGTCCCTCACAGGGACACCTGGGCACAGATCGCAGATCCCCGAACACAGCGAGCACATCCACAGTAACAAGACTGATTACCTTTGCCTAGAATCTTAGTGTGATTCTTTTTTTTTTTTTTGACTTCTTGAAACTTGGCTGTCTTGCATTCAACATGTAGACTTAATGTAATGTTTTTTTCCACCTGAAAATTTAGTGTATCGTAAAAGTGATGGTATCTTAAAATTGAGGAAATAGGGTTTATCAACTCATTTAATCTTGAAACAATCTGGGTGGCAGGTATCATTATTCTCTACAGTAAGTCCCCTACACGTGAAACTTCAAACATGCGAATGTGTGTTCGCCTGACCAATCACGTACGTTAGTTCGTGTGTCTGGTGCACTCTCACGTGCGTGCACCCTCTACCAGTGGCCGTGCTTCTGTGTCCTGTACAGCACTGTACAGAGTGCAGCAGCACAGCATCTTCATCTCCGGCTAGACCTGCAAGAGGACGACGTCACGGAACTCCTCGCTGTGCGGCACGAGCAGCTCACTGATGCAGACCTGAGGGGATCAGAGGCCCCGAGAAAGGACAGAGACAGACAAGGGCAAGATGAAGTAACTGAAGAACCGAAGAGATTCACGACGCCGGAAACAGCCGGGGACTGTCTTTATTTGAGGAGCTCTGTTAGTTTGTGAGGCACAGGACTCACATGCAGAACACGAAGGTTCGGCAGCCGTTCAGAGTGCAGTGCAGCGCTACCGTGTCACCTACGACGAGAAAAAAAGAGCTACTCCCCAGACATCACGGGCTCCTTTTTTTCTAGAGGGCAGACAGAAGTGAATCCAGCGAGGAGCCAGCCCCTGTGCCGTCCGCGTCAGGCGTGGGCGACACTGCAGCTGGCCCTCCGTCCCCTGTCGCGGGCCGTCCTGCAGCTCTGCGCTCTCCCACCTGCTCCCCCTCCTCCAGCAGGAACTCTTCTTGCCCGGTCACTGGATGCCGCCCCCGTGCGCCGGCTGTCATGCTGCACTGCTGTGCTTCTCAAGGCACTGGACTGTAAGATTAAAAGTGTTTTCTTTCTCTTTTGTGTCTGTTTTTTATGCATTATTTGTGTGAAAGGTGTATTATAAACCTATTACAGTACAGTGCTATAGAGCTGATTGTGTTCTTTGGGGACCTAGGCTAACTCTGCTGGACTTGTGAGCACATCGGGACCTCTGAACACCTAAGTTCCGAGTTCTCTCAGAACAGAACTCACGGTATGCAGGGGGCTTCCTGTATCTTCCAGACAAGGAAACTGGAGCACAGACAGGTGATTTGCCCAAGGTCACAGAGTGAGGAAGCGATGGGGCCAGGACTGGAGGCCCGTCTCCCAGGCCGCGCCTCGCCCCCCCACACCCCCTCCCCAGCACACTGTGCCCTGTGCGAGCACACCTGTGTGAGGACACCTGTGTGAGCACACCTGCCCACACAGCAGGAGCTGGGGTCACGGAGTAACTGCCGAGGGGCAGGTGCTCTGAAAACTGGCTTCCGCCTGAGTCACCACAGCACGAGAAAACAAAAAGTGATTTTCATCTTACTTCAAATACAAACTTGATAAAAAAAAATACATATATATATACACATATATCTATACACATACGTGTATATATATATAGGGCTTGTTTGGTTGCTATTAGGAGTCTATTTTGGGCCATGCCTCCACCTCCTCTCTGACTGCAGGAACCTGAGGGTGTGCGAGGCGTAACGGCTCATTTAACGCCCGCGTTTGGCAGGTTTAAGTTTAAAATGGTGCCCAGCTGGCCAGTAATTACAGATTTACTGTTTCAATTTATTCCTTTATTTACTTTTGAATGTTTCTATTGATTTCTTGCCATTGGGATACAAGGTGTCGCCCCGTAAGAAATCTTGCATTTTGGTTTCTGCCCGTTTAAGAGGAGCAGGAAGCCGTCTAGCAGAAGAAATCGTCGTCAAAATAGTAAAACCCAAAAGTTATTCTCTGCCGCACTCCGTAAGTATTCATTTTCTGGAGAGCAGCTTGGGGCAGAAGGAGAACCCCACCCCCAGCCCACCCCCAATACACACAAAACTCAAAGGGAAAAAGCCACGATTGACATGTGCGATTATTTATAATCCCTAAAAAACTCGGAAGCATCAGGGAGGTGCCTGCGGTCACACAGCTGCCGAGGAGCCCGTCCTCTTAAAACACACACCACTGTCATCAGCAACAACCCTCCCTGGTCACCGCCACGTCGCGTGAGGACAGGGACCACATCCGTTTTCTTCTCCACTAAACCCTGGAGCCCAGCTGCTGGTACCCCGTGGGCTTTGGTAACTGCCGGTTGTGGGGGGAGAGGGAAGGAAGGCAGAAAGGGAGGCAGGAGGAGGTGTGTGCGTGGTGGGCTGACCTCCTAGCAGGTGCTCCCCCCCCCCCACCCCCACGTCTTTGGCAACTGTGCTCCTACGACTCCTATCACACTCCTGACCCGTGTCTTCTGGGCCTGTGTCCCTCTGCCTTGCGGGCGCCCGCTCCCTCTGACTCCTTTCCAGTCAGGCATTCAGCAAAGCATGCCGGCTACTATCTAAGACGCTGGGGGAAACGCAGATAAGCTGTGATTCCCATCCGGAGGCTCCCACCGCTGAAAACCGTGACCTCCCTATTCCCTACCAGCGCGGGCGCCCCCAGAATCCAACACAGAGAGGGCTTCCTGAAGCTGCTCTACCAAACGCTCTCCCCTTCCACCAGCACTTCTCTGTGTCTGAAGTTTTGTCTTGGTATGCTCAGAGACACCAAAGGACAGCCCACAGTGAGACTCTCCTCTCTGCCTCTTAGCCCCTGCGTGTACTTTTCCACGTGGGGCACGTTTCACACACTGGGAAGCACAGGGAGTGCGGCGGGTGGTGGCGTACGGAGTTCTGCCCTCCGTTATGAGATGGATGTGACCGGAAGCACCGGTCTCAGGAACTAGAAGAAGCCTCTTGGTCTTACAGGTGCGGAAACAAAGGTAGAAGCCCTGAGAGCGCGCCCCTGGTGGGGCAGGCTGCTGTCTGCCAGCGTGCTCTCGCGGCACCTCCTCTGCACACCAACAGCCGAGGGGTCAGGACGGGGAGGAGCCACAGCCCACTGACTTCTGATAAATGACGAAGCTAAAACCAACTTTTATTACGAGGCGACGGAGACCCAGAGAAGGAAGGGTCCTGGCCCAGGGTCCCACAGACAGTGGTTCAGAGGCCCTGGCTGCGTCTCTCCCGATGCAGAGCCCTGTAACTGCAGTCGTCCTTTCACTTTTCTATTGAGCAATTTCTCAGACGGCGTGTTAGGTGAACTGCCTGTGTCCTCGCTCAGTCATTAGTGTGCCTAGGAGCAGTGGTAGCTTGATGGCCACAAAGGACGTGGACCCTGAGGTCAGCCACCAGGCAGCAGATCCTCGCTCCACGGCTTGGGCGCTGTGTGACCTTGGGCAAGATAACCTCTCTGAACCTGTTTTCTCATCTTTGTAAATGGTGTACAATGCTCAGGACAGTGCCTGGCACACAGGGGCACGCCCTTCCTCAGCCACGGTGCCATCTTCAAACCTTCAAGACATCTGCAGCAACGTGAGTTGACCCACAACTTTTTTCTCTTCTTAATAAATTATTTCACTTTATTTTTTTCTCTACTTACAAGCAGAACTATACTTAGTATTTCAAAAAGTATTAACTATATCTGGGCCATTTGATACAGAACATCTGAACAAGGGCACGGCAAGATTTCTACTGCGCCAACTGATATAGACATAAAAATCTGATGGCCTATTAGAAACAAGCGTGAAAGTACTGAGAGCTGGGTAACAGTTTCTGAACCACTTTTCTTAATCATTAGGCTTACTCTTGCAAGAAAAAAAAAAAGAAACCTTCATAACCCAATACTTTCAATTTTTCAGGAAGAGGACACATTCTTGGAGAAACGGGAAATTCTCCCCTTCACATCTCTAGACCCTGTGTTCAGGGTGAAAGAGACTGTTGTTTGGGCCACAGACTTGTGAGGCAGACGCTATTTTCACATGCAAATGAGGGCCACACGGAGTGATAATCCAGGCCCGGGGGCAGCAGAGACCTCAGCCTGGCTTGTCTAGCCATGCTCGCGTGGGGCACGCGGGGAGCTAATTCGGGAGCCCGCTGTCCAACGGGAGAGGATATGTGTGGAAAGACTAAAAATACGAAGCGTACTAGGAGCCATGCAAATGAATTTCCCTCAGAGTGAGAGGCTCTAGTCACGGGATCGTGGCTGGGGCTCGCCAAGGCTTGCGGGAAGAAGAGAAATGTCTGGGTTCGGGTGCCAGGCGCTGCGCCGGGTGCTTGGCGCAGGGTGTTTCAGGTGGCTGCTTCAGCAGCGTGTGTGGCCCTGTGTGGGTCTATGTGTGGATCCATTCACACAGCCGGTGCGGAGCCAGACAAGTGTTTACAGCAGGATCTTTGTTTATTATTTTGGATCATACACGCGCGAGAGAAAAATCAATCAAGGGTCTTACTGGTTAAAATAAATTTTGTTTGCCTGCATTTATTTAGAGAGCGTGTGCGTGTTCCTCAGGGTGGTAGGGGCATGAGCACAGGGGAGGAAGTGGGCATGGGGAGAGAGGAGGTGGAAAAAGTAAAGAGGTCTTTAGGAACATGTCAAGAGAATGAGACCATGAAATCGTTTCCCAGATTGCATCCGGTCCTCATCCCTGCTCCACCTCTGCTGCATCAGCGCAGGCTGTGTTTTCTCCTGCCGGGGTGACTGCAGCCTCCACTGGCCGGCGCCCCTGCCTTCAGTCCCTCTCCGTTTGCACCCACTCGAACCCCAGGCAGGATTCCCGAACAGAAAATCTGATCTGCAGCTTCACCACTTACAAGAAAAACCTATTGACCTTGCTCAGCTTTTATGTTTTCTGCATCTTTAAAACTCATGGGGAGTTTTAAGTTATCCTTGGTTATTTTGTGTATTTGCTTGCTTTTCTAACCATAAAGACCAAGAAAATCCTCAAGATAAGTCATGAAGCCTATGTTTATATTACATTCCATCTGGGACTTCTGAATGTTGCTACATTAATCTTAACGTTAAAAACACCATACATTGTGTGAGCTCAATGATGAAAAAAAAAAAGATAGAAAAAAGGCTATGAAGAAAGAGACTTTATACTTCATATTTTAAAATGAAATGTTATTCTCATAAAAATAAATTAGAATTATAACTTGGAGTACACCAGCTATTATGGACTGAATGTTTGTATCCTTACCACACCCCCTAAATTCACATGTTGAAGCCCGAACCCCAACCCCTATATTTGGAGATGGGGCCTCCAAGGAAGTAATTAAGGTTAAGGGGGTCGTGAGAGTGGGGCCCTGATCAGATGGGATCAGTGTCCTTATCAGAAGAGACACCAGAGAGCTAGTGTGCACACGCTCTGGCTCTCTCTCCCTACCTAACAACACGTGTGCAAGCACACGCGCACACACGCACACACACACGCACACAGAGGAAAGGCCACGTGAGGACAGAGAGAGGTGACCACCTGCAAGCCAGGGAGAGTCCCTCAGCAGGAGCCGGATGGGCTGGAATCTTGACCATGGACTCCGAGCCTTTAGAACGGTCAGAAGATAAATGACTGTTATTTAAGAAACAGTTTTCAAGTTGGTTTAGCCCATGTGGTAAACCCGGCCTCTCCGTACCGGACAATCCAGGAAACCCCGATGCCTCCAAGCTCACGTCTCTCAAGGATGTGGGCCACGAGAACTGATTTCTACACCAAGACCTCCTTGTACCCTATGCCTCTGACTTCCTGGACACCACCTCCGAACCAGAATTGGGAGCCTGTGACCACACAGAGGCGGGTCCTGAGGGAGTCCCCTGTCTGAGAGACTTCCCGTGCGACCCGGCCCAGCCAGGGTCCTCTCAGTGGGCATGGAGGGCGAGGCACACAGAGGAGGCAGCAGGGAGCAGCACCCGTCAACTCCGGCTGCGATCTCACCAGAGACGAGCTGGCGTTCCATCTGTCACCGAGGCCGAGGGCACCAGCCGACCGTGGAAGCCCTGGGGTGCCCGGGCGACCCCACTGCTGCTGAGACTTTCCGGGGCTTCCCTCTGCCTCCCCACATTCGTCACCCAGGACATCACTCTTCCGTGAACCTGAAAGAGCCTATTTCCTTCTGGCCCTCTCTCTCCACCCTGCCCCAGCACCCTAAGCTCCAGCACATCTAACGTCCTGAACATCCTGAAATTTTCCAGGCACTTCTCATCTCTGTGTCTTCACTTATGCTGCTCCCTTTCTGTGGGATCACCCTCCCCAGTTTGCCACCAGGCGAACCCCTGCACAACCTCCAAGGTCTACTCAAACGTCGCCTTCTCCTTGAAGACCTCTGTGACACCCGCAGGTAATGGTCCTTCCACTACCCTCCACCAGTAGTGGGTATTTTTTCCTTTATAACATTTAATTTATGGTGATTATTTGGCTAGGGGAGACTGTGTCATATTCTCGTGTGCATCTTAACCTTCTAGCACTGGGTCTGCACACAGTGACACTCAGGAAAATTTTTGGGTTAATTGATTAGAGTGGGACAGAGAGAAATAAAGGTGGAGTGGGGACAAGGAGAGAGACAAAGGAAGGACAAGGTGGCAGTGAAGGAGTCACAGAACAATTGTTAACAAGACAAAACTTTAAAAGGCACAGTGACAGATGCCCAGCAGGCGCACGAAAAGATGCTCATCATGGCTAATGATTAGAGAAATGCACATCAAAACCACAACGAGGGACCACCTCGCCCCAGTTAGAACGGCCATCATCAGGAAGTCTACAAACGACAAATGCTGGAGAGGGTGCGGAGAAAAGGGAACCTCCTACACTGTTGGTGGGAACGTAAACTGGTGCAGTCACTATAGAAAACAGTATAGAAGTTCCTCAGGAAACTAAAAATAGAACTACCCTATGACCCAGCAATCCCACTCCTGGGCATATATCCAGACAAAACTATCATTTGGAAAGATACACGCAACCCAATGTTCACACCAGCACTGTTTACAATAGCCTAGACGTGGAAACAACCTAAATATCCATCAACAGATGAATGGATAAAAAAGAGGTGGCACATATATACGATGGAATATTACTCAGCCATAGAAAAGAAAGAAAAAATGCCATGTGCAGCAACATGGATGGACTTAGAGGTTATCATACTAAGCGAGGTCATTCAGAAAGAAAAAGACAAATACTATATACCATTTATATGTGGAATCTAAAATACCACAAAAAAGAACTTATCTATGAAACAGAAACAGCCTCATAGACATAGAGGACAGACTTATGGTTACCATGGGGGAGGGAGGGTGGAAGAGAGAAGGACTGGGAGTTTGGGATTAGCGGATGCAAATTATTACATATTGAATGGATAAACAACAAGGTCCTACTATATAGTACAAGGAACTATATTCAATATCCTATGATAAACCGTACTGGAGAAGAATATCAAAAAGAATATATACTTTTATGTATAACTGAATCACTTTGCTCTACAGTAGACATTAACACAACACTGTAAATCAACTATACTTCAATAAAATTTTTTAAAAAATAAAATACACAGTGAAAAATCTTTTCAGGAATAAGTGCACTGTCCCATTTCAACCTAAGGCTTCATTTCTAAGTACACTGTTTCTTTGCTTATTTTCAGTCCCAGTGAGCCCTGAAGCGCCCTATAGCATCCCCTTTAGACAACTCAGCTTTTTATTAGATACTTTTCCCACATGTTTCAAGCATGGAGTCATTGTTTTCCCTGGAGCAATACCTAAAATCTGTTTCTCTATAACCTGCAATTTCTCAAAAGTCGGGGAGGAAAGCTCTCACAGTTACTTGGGAGGGTTTTCACCGCGCGAAGTCACAGTTTCTGACGGCTAGGATGAAGTAGCCACCCATAAGGCCACACGTACTGGAGATACCAAGTATTCTCAAATATTTATTGTAACACCAGGTCACAAGTCATACTGCAGCAATCCACCAAGAGAAAATACCTTCTTCATACCTCTTCTACAATATTTTCCCAAGCGACTTCAAAAAAACCTTTCTGTTTAAAAAGCATTATTCAGGTTTTCACAAGTGGTCCCCCGAATCATAGACATAATCCACACAGTGATTACAGTCCTGGGTACAGGACTTTAAAGTTTGCCAGAGCAGGACATCCTTGGTGGAACAGTGGTTAAGAATCTGCCTGCCAATGCAGCGGACACGGGTTTGAGCCCTGGTCCAGAAGATCCCACATGCCATGGAGCAACTAAGTCCGTGCACCACAACTACTGAGCCTGCACTCTAGAGCCTGCGAGTCACAACTACTGAGCCCGCGTGCTGCAACTACTGAAGCCCACGCGCCTGGACCCCATGCTCTGCAACAAGAGAAGCCACTGCACAGAGAAGCCCACGCACCACAACAAAGAGTAGTCCCTGCTCACCACAACTAGAGAAAGCCTGCGCACAGCAATGAAGACCCAACGCAGCCAGAGAGACAGTCATCTCTCACAAAAAGATATGCCAATATTCTTTTATACATGAAAAAAAATGCTAATTTTTAGAAGGAGAAAAAAGTAAATAAAATTCTCTAATGAAAAAAAATTTCTTAAATATAGTCAATTCGTCATTTAAAAATATTAGCACCCCTGGGGTAAAATGGCAGACTGAATACATGTACCTAATTTTGTTCTCTCTCCAAACTCCACTTACGGACAGTATAGAGGTTTTGTTAGTTTTTGTTTTTTAAGGCTGTAAATCCATAAGAATGGAGAAAACAGCAACAAAGTTTTGGAAGCTAAAAAGTAGATGGTCCAGAGGTACTAAGATCAGACCTGAGAAAATGGAATCTCAGGTCTGCAGAGGGGAAAGCAGGAACCAGCATTACTGAGCCCACATAGTTCTCAGAGGTCTCAGGACGGGCAGCACCAGGTGTCTGGATGAGGGAGTGAGAGGTGGTGGGCTGAAACAAGGAAGACCAAGGTGGGGATCCTGAGAGGTCACTCATGCTACCAGGCACCTGGTGCTCCCCCGCCCGCGGACGTCTGGAGGTTTATTCTCTGGAGAGGATAAGCCAAGGGCTTTGACAGGGAGTGCCAGGCCCAGCTGAGGGGAATCAAGTCTTTATTTACTGAACACTGGAAGCAGAGACTCCCCGGTCCTTTTCCCCAACTCAGCTCGCACAACAAGGGCAGCCAGAAACATCCTTCAGCCAGATTGGAAGCCTCCTCTCTAGATAAAGTAAAACAAATCCAGAAGCACACAAAGGTATGAACCTAGGAGAGGATCCCCAACAACTAGTCTACCCAAACTATCTCATGCAGCTCAAAACTGACAGAACTCGACTGTGTGCTCAGTGCTTCCAATCAGCTTTTGATCCCCAACTTTTAATCACGAACAGAAAGCCAAGAATTACCAGATGTATGATAAATTCCTCTACTATGGAAGATAAAGCGCAAAGAAGGAAAGGGAGCTGAGGGGAAGCAGAAACTATGCAGAGATTTTTTTAAAGATTTTTTTAATATATCAACAAATCTTTTGAGAGCTAAGAGAAAATATTGCATCCATGAAATAACAACAACAACAAAAGACTTTTTTAAAACAATGAAAAGTAACATTCAGAAAACTAAAAAAAGTCTCGATTGGTAAAAACATGGTAGCAGAATGACGAAGTTGACAGAAAGAATGGAGGATCGAGCTGAGAGAAATTCTTAGAAAGTGAAAAAAAAAAAATAGGTGAGAAAAAATAAGAGAATCCAATATCCAAATAGTAGAAGTACCAGAAAGAGAGAACAGAAAGTAGAGGGTAAAAATCATCATTGAAATAACTCAAGAAGATTTTCCACAACTGAAAGATGTACGTCATCAGAAAGGACCCACCAAGTGCCCAGCATAACATAAACAGAATTTCATGATAACATATCATTTTGAAATTTCAAAAAACTAGGGGCAAGAAGAGCTCCCTCCTAATTCGCAGTTACATATAAAGGATTATGAATCAGAATGACTTTAGACTACTCAGCAGCAATAGCAAAAGCAAGGAGATAAGCAATCGGAAAGCTAAGAGAAAATCGTTCCCGACCTGGAATCTGATCCCAGCCGAACTCTCCGTCAAGTGTAAGCACAGGAAAAAGAACTATCAGACATGGAAAATCTCAGACAATTGATCTCCCATGTGCTCTTTCACAAGAAGTTACTAGAAGATGACCTCTGTCGAAGTGAGAGAGTAGACTAGGATGGCATGGTATTCAGAAACAGAAGATCCAACAGAGAAGAGAGGGAAAGGAGGGTGAATGGAGAGCCTGGATGACAGCTGTGCGCAAGGGTAGAGGGTGATCTCCCAGACTGGGGCAACGTGACTAAGGACATGTTGAAAGCCATCATCACCAAGATCCCCACAGTCACCGCACCTAGTTTTTAACCTGAGGTCAGAACACTGGGGTGAACCGACCTCAGAGTCTTAGCCGTGCTTGGCTCATCTTGACCGTGAACTTGGCCATGAAGTTGCCGTTCTCCCCTCCTCAGGCTGCTGCTTCACCCCCCAGAAGCGCTCTGCTCTGACCTGCTCCTGAGAGTAGAGGCAGGCAATGATGGATTTAGACACATAGAGAGCAGCTCAGTCCTCCAAAGCATCCCTACAGATATTTAGTGCCGGACACACATCACAACCATGAGAAAGGCAGGCACCTACAGTTGGGTAGTGGTAACTTCTGGTGCGGAAGGAGAGAGATGCACTTGGGGAGCAAGCTCCTACGGGACCAGCAATCCTCCGATTCTTAACCTGGGACTAGACGACATTTTGCTTTTCTTTAACCAGGACATATGTTTTTATACACTCTTCTATATGCAAGATACGTTTTACAATAAAGTAATTTAAGAAGTTACTTCTAATGTAAATATTGGAAGCAGGAATGTTTTCCCGCCTGTTTAGGGGTAACCCCCCTGCCATATTCTTTCTCTGTAAAGTCCTGCACTTCATTTCACAGAGAAAAATGTAATTGTTTACCTTTATGAAGTAATATCTAAATCTGTGAGATCTGGGTATACTTTCTGTAAAGACTTTGAGAATCTGCTTTGTATTTTCACAATTTCAGGCATAAATTATATCACCTCTTAAAACGGATGTGAAGACCAGATTAAATTAAGTACCAGAAGTTCCCCATCTCTGGCTTAAGGCCTAGGTCTAGGGTCATTAGACTTTCAAGAAGCATGCAAGGTACTGATTAAGAGTTTGGGCTCTGGGAGTTCCCTGGTGGCCTAGTGGTTAGGATTAGGCACTTTCACTACAGAGACCCAGGTTCAGTCCCTGGTCAGGGAACCATCCCGCAAGCCACGCAACATGGCCAAAATGCAAAAACAAACAAATAAACAAACAAACATTAAAAAAAAAAAAAAAAGAGTCTGGGCTCTGGAACTAGACTATCCGGGGTGATAGCCAGCTCTACCGATGGTGTAACCTTAGGCAAGATGTCACTCACAACCTCAGTTTCCCCGTTTGTAAAACAGACATAATCGTACTACCTACCTCTCGTTGCAAGAAGTAAATGAATTAACACATGTGAAGTACATGCAACAATGCCTGACATACGGTAGGTGCTCAGTGAAGACGAGATATTATTATTACTATCATACAGACAAGCAACTGCCTTACTATGCGTGGCAACCATCTTTCTACAAAAGAAGTTACTTCCATCCGAAGGTCCACAAGTGCTGGGTCTTGCTGTGGTCAGTCCCTCTCCCCATGGCCTCTTGGTTTTCCACAACTATCACTATTTTTTAATCCGCCCCCACTTGCAGATGCACGTTTCGATGACGCAGGTGGTGTTTATAACAACTCGTCTAAGCCTTCTCACACTCAGGACTGACACACGGTTCCCTAAAAGTGGCAGACGTAACCGCAGGCGGACCGTCAAACAGCATCACTGCCTCCTCCTCCAGCCGGCATCACAAGGGCCTCCTCTCAGCAGAGCCAGCACACAGGTGTGAACAACGACTCCCCGTAAACACACGGGACTCAGGGCCACAGGGGGGTCTGCGGCAAACCGCACTGGACTGGGAGTTGGGAGAACTGGCTGCCAGCGGTGGCTCTGCGTGACTCTGCCAAGGCCACTCAACCTCTCTGTGCCTGTCTCCTCCCCCGCAGAATCAGGCGCATCGTTCAACGTTCCCCGGCTCTGGAATTCTCAGCGCGTGTTGGTTTGCCCTTAAATATGATACAATTAGTGCAGGGGGGAAGGGAGGTCAGTCACGGGGCAGTGAGCCTTCTGAAAACACAAGCCATCATCCAAAACTGACTTCAGAGCTGGTGGTGATGTCCAGGCAGGGCCTGAAACAATGTTATCACTTTTTAAAACATATGCCTAAGCTAGTTCCTACTGCAGACAATGGGCAGGTGCCCAGTTAACAGATTATTCCACCAGACAGTGGAATGCATTGGCCATTGGTCAAAAATGAGGTCACTGCCATCCTATGTGCTATATCTGGAAAAGCCAGATGAGAAACAATTGTCTGTTTTGTAACAAATAGGAACGCACATCTGGTACCCCTAAATCTGCCTTGCTTGGTCTGTGGTTCGGGAGCAAAGGAAGGTGGTGCTCAAGCTCAAGTTGGCTTTGCTCTCTGGCCCATCTGCTGTGCACCTGACGGTCCATGCGTGTATCTCATCAGCAAATCCCCAACCAGATTCCGGCTGATCTGCTGGAATTTCTGGCCAACGTCCCCAGATCCCTGGTCTTTCTCTTAAACCTGCACAGTTGGAAAAAACGGGTCAGGAGACTCCTGTCCCAGCCATCTGGACACACAGCTCAGGGGATGTGCATAATATGAAGCACATGTGCTTTTCTAAAAAACAAAAATTAAAAAAAAAAAGGTTTTAAGGGACACAGAGCTCTTATTACCAGAGGCTGTGGTGTCCTTCCAGTAGGCAGGCATGCGTTCCCAGACAGACCTAGCCCTGCTGACCCACTGCAGGGAAGACCAGCACTTTGATTTTACCAGTAATTTATCCACACATTTTTGTCAAGTATTTCATGTCTACCTAAGTAAGCATCTCCACTCACTGCAAACAAAAAAATTCAGGAGGAAAGCTTTCAAAGCCATAGTTTCTTCTTGGCTGCAACCCTTCCTTCCTTCCTTCCTTCCTTCCTCCTTCCCAAGACAGTCTGACTGAACTTGAACCTGACCCCGCCCTGGGCCGGGCCCTCCTCGCAGGCACCGTGGTTCCTCCCGCCAGCTGCAGCCTGTGCAGACAGAATACCTGAGAACCCAGGCCAAAACAGGAAGGCCGGCGCCTCTCTGAAGGGAGGCCCGGGGAGCGTGGGTCTCCCAGGCGATGGCAGATAAGAGATGGAGGGGCAGGGCTTTCCACACCTCCAGTTACGTTCCAGAGCCTTCCCTCGTCCAGCCACCCCATCCGCATCGTTCTTCATCCATTCACTCAGCACACGTGTTGAGCACCACTGGTATAAAGCCCTGAGCTGGGGCCTGGGCACAAAGGAGGTTGAGATGAACCTCCGTCTCAGGGGCCCTCGTGTCACGACGGCCCCTCGGGGCGCCCCGGCACCTTCCATGGCTCAGGGGCCCCCAGGGAAGCCTGTGCAGTCGCGGCACAGATCCCAGCAGCAGGGCCCCTGAGACGATGCCATGACAAGCAAAGCAAATGGAGAGCTTGAGTAGGGGAGCAGGCGAAAGATCACCCAGCCCAGCCCCTCTCCCGGCGTTTAACCTCCCCCTTAGCACAAGCTGGGGCTTCCGGATGCAGGTCCACGTTCCGGTCCCAGGAACACGTCTTGTCCCAGGTGACTGGCCGGCTGGCCGTGGTGAACAGACGTTTCAAGACGACATCATCAACACTGCCCACGTCTGGATCCTCCAACAGCCTGCTCGTTACCAGTCTGCCACGGAGAGTATCTTTAACTAGACAGTAACTAACTTCCATCCATGACGGCAAAATCTGTGCTTTACAGAGAGGGGTCAGGGCAGTAATAAGGACCCCAGGCTGAGCCAGACGCCCCACCGCGGGGCTCACGCCAAGGGTCCACCCACGGATAGAGGTGGAGGGCATCAGAGGAGGAAACAGGAAGTGAGGCAGGACAAAGGAGGAGCAGGAAGGATGGGGAGAAAGAAAAGGAAGGCAGCAGGAGAAATCTGAAGAGGCTTAACACGCCGCTCACTGCTCGCATCCCTCCCACGGCCGCCCGTTCCAGTCGTCGGTCTGCTGCCCCCCCCGGACGTGCTGTGGTCCTGGCACATTTCTGAATTCATACACCTTCCCGAGGAATCACCTTAGAAAGCGGCAGAAGTTCCCCCGCACGCTGGGGTCAGGCTGAGCACCCTGGCTTCCGGACCAGCCTCGGCCCGCGCTCTCCAGGGACAGGGCCGGCGCCCGAGGGCCGGAGGCGAGCCCTGGGCCGCGCGGGGAGCGGCCCTCGGCCCTGCCCGACACCAGGCCCTGCCCCGCGCTCGGCCTGCCCAGCGAACGTGTGCGGAGCTCTTCTCCGGCCTCTGTGCCTGGCGGCGCTGGGAGCCACGTGCGCCACCGCGGCACTCGTTCCAGCTCCGCAGCCCGCCTCACCGCCCTCCCCTCACCTCCTGCTTGCCCGGCGAGCGTGGCGCCCTCGCAGCCCCGAGCAGGCAGGAGGCGCCCACAGAGGCTGCCAGGGCCTCCGACCCCCGCGGCCTGCAGGAGCAGGGGAGCGCGGGGGCATTCTTGGCGGAGGAGGACCCCTGCACCGCCTTCCTCCAAGGGCACGCCCAGGGCCAGGAAGGGCCCGGCGGCACCACCGGACAGCCCTGTGCGGCCCAGAGCCCTGGGTTCCAAGTCGAGCGGAGCCACCGGCTCTGCAACCTCAGGAGCGTTGCGCGACCTCTCGGGACGTCGACGTCATCTGTCAGCTGGAATAATCATCTCATTTCAGGAATAAAACAGAATAAAGCACGTGACGCGTCTGACACAGAGCCGGTGCCCATCACACCCCGACACACAAGCAGCAGGTCCTGCCACAGGCGCGGCCCCCAGCTGGGTGACGGCCGGGCGAGAAACACAGAGGGAGGAGGAGAGCGTCCCCCCACTCGGGGGCTAAGAGAGCGCTCTTTGGTCTGGTCTCCAGGACCCCGCCGGCCTGGGCGGCGAGGTGCGTGGCCCCGCACGTTTAGTCCTCACTTGGCGGCGCCTGAAGCGGAGAGCGGAGCGAGGCCCGCGTGCGCAGGGCTCTCGACCCTGGCTGCGCGTGGAATCAGCGGGACACCTGAAGGCAGACCAGCAGGCCCCGCGCCAGCGTGCCGATCGGCCTGGTTAGGCGGGAGGCCTGGGATTCTTTGCTCCCTGGAGCTTCCCATGTGCAGGCAGGGTTGGGGACCCCCAGGACGGAGGGTGGGGCCCTCTGCTACTAGAAGAGCTCGTCCGCGGGGCTAAGAAGAGAGGGTTCCCTCTCTGCTGCACCAGGAAGGGGGCTGGATACCGAGGCCTGGGTTCTTGGAAGTTACTTCACCTCTTTGGGCCGCTGTTCCTGCGTCTGTGAGATGGAGAAAATAGCCCTGGCCTCACAGGGTCACCAGCGACCATCGCGTGAGACGGTGTGTACACAGCACCTCCTCACCAGTAAAACGCAGATGCCCAGACTCCACAAGCCATCCTGCGTGAAGGAGTCCAGGTTTCCTCCCAGTCCCTCTGCGGGTCGAGAGGAAAGGCCGAGGGAGCGGCCCTGGGACGAGGCTCCCCAACCCTCAGAGGCCAGAAAACAAACAGCCAGAATCACAACTCCACACAGAGGCCATCCCGGGCACTGCAAGGCCCTGCAGGCAGGCCTTCCTCCACGGGGCCTGGAAAACTCTTCCCAGCAAATCCGCACCGCCCTGCCGAGATGCCCCCGCACAGGCTGGGCGCGGCGCCCACAGGGAAGGATCGGGGAGCTGCCCGGAGGGGAGGATGGTGCTACAGGATCGCGGTGGCAGCCGGACCACTGTCTCCACCTCAGGAGGAGACGGGGCCCCAGGGGAGGGCCCGGGCAGACGTTCCGGAGCGGGGGTGTCCGCAGACAGGCCACCTGCATCTGCGGGGAGGAGCGGCTGCAGTGAGGTGCCAGCGTCCTGCGCTCAGCGCGCCCGCTGCTGCACAAATACGCGCTCACAGCCCACCCCACGCGGGCCCGAGCCTCTCCACAGGAGCCACGAACGCAAGCCGCCAGCGCCTTCCAGACAACAGCCAACGCCTTTGTGTCCGCCACACCCTCAACGAAACAGCGAAGAGTCACCCGAAGGGCTTCTGGGGTGTGTTCTTGAGGAAAGAACATACACTTTTGGCTTACCCACTTTGCATGTTTGGCATTTTGTCAGAGAGAACTTTGGGGGATTTTTGGGTTTTGTTGTTATTGCTTCTTTCTTTTTTCTTTTAATACCAAATTAAATTCTTCTTTCTTTCTTTTAATACCAAACAATGAAAAATGTGTCTTCTGGTGAAATTAAATTCCATCTTAACGAATATGGCTCTATTGGCTTCAAAATCCACACTTTCCCCAAGCAACTTCAGCCCATCCCAGCGCATCGCCTGCTCCCACACAGCGTCTGACTCTATCTCCAGCCCCGCCCTGAGCTGTCCTGCCAGGCTACAGGGCATCTTCCCTGGGGCCTTGCTCGCACTCTTACACTGACCTCCCCCCCCACACCTGTTCCAGCCGCGTATTCTTCCCAGAGCCCGAGCCCGAGCACGAGGCCACCCATCAGCCAGCCTGGGGCAGCCTCGTCTCTCCCTCTGCCTCGCCCCCCCCCCCCCCACCTCACCAACTCCATCCCTGGTTAGGCTGCCGCTCCCCCACCCGCAGAGGCACTGCTCCGTCCCTGCTCTCCTGGATCACCAATATCAGCCTCTCAAATCAGGCCCCTGCCTCCATTCTGCATCCCTATCTCAAGCCACTGACTTTCCAGACTATGGCCTGAGCAATTTCTCTAAGATGTAACACTGTTTCCACGTTTCCCACTGCCTCAAGATAACGCCCAGGTCCCTTAGCGTGGCAGAGGGGGCCTTGCGTGAGCTGACTCTGCCTGCTCCCCACACCGGGCGCCCTCACGGTTTAACAACGTATAACTAACTCCCTTGGGTCTTCGTATAAGCTGCCCTTCCTGCGAGACCTGCTCCCTTCTCTTCTTCTGCTGCTGAATCCTGCATCCCCTCCACACTCAGCTCGGAGGGCATCTCCTTTCCTGACTCTCAGGCTGTGCCGAGTCCCACCCCTCCCCAGGTTCCCTGTGCAAAGCCCGTCATGGTACTCTCCACTGGGTAGTAACGCTTCACTCGTCTGTGTGTCCCACGACACCGTGAGCAGTTAGGACGAGTGAAACGGCACACGTCACGACAGGGATACACCGCAGAAATACGCGGGGTGAAAAAACAAACTACAAGATAATTAATTCACTCGTCCGCCATTCAAATATTTATCAAATGAAAGGATCCATGCAGTACGATTACATGTATGTAACAATAAAAATTTCAAACACTAAACCGTAGAAGAAATCAACTGTGGCTGTCTACACATGGTGGGAAAATTAAAACGTACAGGCAGGACATACATCAGCCTCAGGACAGGGGTCGCCTGGGGGAGAAGAGGCAGTGGATAAAAGTGCAGCTTAAACTATGTCTGTAACACTTCATTTATTTTTAACAGAGATCTGAAGCAAAATTGGCAAAATATTACCCACGAAATTTGGGGTGTGGATAGAAGAGTATCTGTTACTTTATTTCCTGTGTATCTGAAATGTTTCATCAGTGCAATTTTAGAAGAGTGAATGAGGAACCAGAGTCCCAAATGCCCTCCTGAACATCCCTGGGGGTCTGAGCAGACGGGCGCAGCCTCCTGCCTCAGCGGAGCTCCCCACACCTGGCTGCGCACGGAGCCGGGCGGGAAGGCAACCTGGAGATGTAAACATGACTTTATCCTCATTTTTACAGATGAGAAAACTGAGGCTCAGAACATCTGGCCCGGCTCAGACCACACAGAGGCTCCTGGACCTTCGGCCATGTCATCTCCCCTACTATTCCACCAAGAGCAAGAACGGAGGTTAAAACAGAGCAAGGTGAAGAGAATTCCAGGAAGATAAACAGAGCTGCATTCAGATGTATTTATAAACCAGTAGATACATTTTGGGGAAGAAGAGGGTTCAGAGAGGTGTAAAGCTGGAGATACAACCAAATGAGTCATTTAGGGCTTACTGAATGAAATAATGAAGCTTACTGAATGAAAACCAAATGGGTGTGGGTTTTGTCCTGTGGGCAACAGAAAGCTACTGGAGATGTTTAAGCTGGGGAGTGACATAAGCAAAGCACTGTTTTAGGAAAAGTAATCTGGCTTCGGTTCATAGGAGATGTTGGTCGCCTACAGGTGATGGATAGGAAGGTTCTGGAGGGAGACAGTTAGATTTGGAAATCATCTCAGTGGCCGACGAAGACATGACATCTGCTGAACTAAGGTGAGAGGTGTGGAACTGAAAAAGATAGGAGCATTTAAGCTAGACAGAGAAATAAAGGTTAACACCAAGCTTTCCAGGCTTGGGGAAATTCAGAAGATAAGCTAATTATTTGCTTGTTGATTTTTTAGGGGGCAGGGGGAGGGGGAGGAGGAGAAGGTAAATAAAGGGCAGAGGAAGAAGCTGAGCAGACAGCCTTGCTTGCCTCCAACTCAAGCGGATGCTCGGACATCCAGGGAGTGACCCTCCAGGAGCGAGCGCTGCGGGAGCTGAGTTCAAGGCAGCTGGAGAAGCAGGTGAGAGGACCCCGCGCTCCAGTGATGGGGGAAGGCTCTCGGAGGAAGAGAGCACAGAAGGAAGCACTGACTGCAGAGGACGGACCCTGGGCCCCCTGCCCGCAAGGGGGCAAGAAGACCAAGAGGAGAGCCAAGACAGTGCTCTGTCCCGGGAGAAGCAGGAAGGGGCCCTTTCAAATCCGCACAGGTGGTTGCTACAGACCGAAGGTCCGTGTCTCCCCACCCCCAAGCTCGCATGTCGAAACCTAACCCTCCACGCGACGACGTTAGGAGGCGAGGCCTCTGGGAGGCGATGCGTTCACGAAGGAGGGTCCTCACGCATGAGACCAGTGCACGTACAAAAGAGGCCCTAGGAGCCCCCTCCCGCTTCCTCCACGCGCGGGCACAGGGAGAGGAGATCCGTCTGTGAAGCAGGGTCTGCACCGCGTGCCGACGCCGGCGGCCTGGGCGTCCAGCCTCCGCAACGTGAGAAGTGAACGCCTGCCGCCTACACGCCACCCAGCCCGCGGTACTTTGTCACAGCCGCCTGCAGAGGCTGAGACAAGGGCCAGGGGTGCGAAAGGGGCCAAGAATAAGAAGTGAGCAAAGGTTCTGGGTTTGGGGATCGAGAGGTCAGTGGGACCTCGGGGAGAGAAATTTCAAAGACAGCAGAGTCAGGCGCATCGGACCCACTCCTCTCACGGCTCCTGAGCAGTGGCCCTGACGTCTCCCAGGCTGGCACAAGCGCCCTCCCTCACCAAGCACAACCCGCTCCCACCTGCCGGCTCGGCACAGCGGAGGCCACGCCGTCCAGCAGGCACCGAGCTGTGCCCTGGCGGCCAAGCCAGACCAGCGCGGGCCGCGTGGGCCGGGAGCGGAGGGTGTCGCAGAGCCGCGCCGGGCGGCCGCCCTCCGAGACAACCAGGAGGCCAGGCGTGCAGAGGCACCGTTTCATTTTTAAATGTAGAACGAAGAATTAAAATGTGCCACATGTCATTTTTTTCCCTAAAATGTATTTTCTCTCTCTCTGCCTGACTTCTCCAGCAGTCAACTCCTTTTGGCATGACACCCATCTCACATAAACGAAAATATAATCCAAGAAAATGGAACTGTAGGCGCTTTAAGCCAAACAAGTGCTTGAGAGTACCTTGTTTAAATTAAGCTGTCATGCTATTTAGCTTTTCACAGTAATGGAGCTCCGTGCCTCCACAGAGCCTTGTGCAAGGACACATGCTTTGGGAGAGACAGACCAGGAGGTGCGAAAGGAAGAGGGGCCCGAGCTGCCTGCCTGCAGGCTAAGGAGTCAGGAGGTGAGGAAAGGGAGGAGATGAGAAGGTCCACTGTCGTGGGAAGCTTGGAGATGACATGAGAGACACGATGTAGAGGCTTGAGCTGCGCGCATGAGACTCGACAGTGGCCTGAGTGGAGGGGAGGACGTACCAGGGCAAACACCCAGACCAAAGGAACGTCTGCGTCCTGAGACCCAGCCCCGCCCCCACCTCCGATTAGAGAACTTTCTGGAGAACACGAACTGCACCAGAGGAAAGACCTAGAGAAACTGGCATCTGGGAGCCTCGTGATGAGACAGACCCATCTGCCACAGGATCTCACCACAGCGACGCCGTCCTGCCCGCCGCCACGCGCTCTGCGCGTAGCGCCTCCAATCAGCCTTTCAGCACCTCGTTATTAAAGATGAAGGAATGGATTGCCATATATACATACTAATAAGAAAAAATTAGCAAATTGTACACTTTAAATATATGCAGTTTATTGTATGTCAATTATATCTCAATAAAAGTTCTTAAGAAAAATGAAGGAATGACCAAGGACCATAAGAAAGTGTTGAAGAAAGCTTGCAGCAGGTAACACAGAAAACAAAACAGGATATAAAAGAAACAAAGAAGCCTGGAAAGAAACAGACAATATAGAGAGCAGAAGAAAATTTCAAAAGAAAATAAAACCCCTATAATTTACAGGTTGAAAGAGTCAAAAGGAGATATTACATCCATAAAACAAGAACAGGATATGATTTTTAAATTAACAGAGAACAACAAAGAGCTCTTGGAAATTAAGGATAACCAAAACAAAAAATCTAGTTAAAAGGTTATGAATAAAGGTGAACTCCCCCATAAACTAGCGAGGAAAAAAGGAATAAACGATTGAAGAGAGGTTAGAAGTATAATGACAACAGAAGGTTCAAACCAGGTGCTCCAATGTCCAACTAGCCAGAATCCAAGGAAATTAAAAACAAAGAAACAAAGCCAGAGAAAACGAAGGAGGATACATGGCCACAGAAATCACTGAAAATTCCAGATGGAAAATGCCTGGTCCAGTTAACAAAAACTTTCATTATGCAATTTTAACTCTCAGGGTAAAGGGAAGATCCTAAGCACTTTGAGGGGAAGAAACGGGTTCCCCACCAAGAGCAGAAATGAGAACAGCACCAAACTCCTAGATGCCACTGAATGACAGACGCTAAAGCAACGAGGACTTGAAGATTCGAAGGTTCGTGATCCACGTCTACTGCCCCGCAGCAAGCAATTCTCTGGCAGTTCAGCTCAGATCCTGAATTCAGCTTAACTCTGACACTCTCTGCCTGGAGGCGGCATCAGATGCCACAACCAAGGGCCCCGTCCGCCACGACTGCCCCTCCCCTGCAGGTGGCACCTGCAGGCCCAGGCTGCCTGTCTCCTGTGCTTCTGACCCACAGGCTATGGACTGGAGCCTCCAAAGATCCCCCCCGTGGCGGCAGTCCATTGGCTAGAGCAGCTCACAGAACGCAGAGAAACACGTGTCTTACTAGATGCCCAGTGTATCACAAAGCGATGTACCTCGAGAGCATCAGACGGAAGAGACGCACAGGGCAAGGTACGGCGCTTCCGCGCTCTCTCCGAAAGCCATCTCCCCTCGTCTCCACGTGTTCACAGCCCAGAAGCTCTCCGCACCCCGTCCCTCAAGGTTTCGATGGCGGCTTCGTTACACAGGCACGACTGATTAGATCACGGGGCGCTGGCATTTGAACGCAACCGCCAACCTCTCTTCTCTTTCCTGAGATGGGGCAGGGAGAGTGACTGAAAGTTCCAACCCCAAATCGCAAGGTTGGCTCCGCTGGCAACCAGCCCCCACCCCTGAGGTGCGCTCCAAAAGTCACCTCATTAGCGTAAAAAAGACACACGCGTGAAGACTAAATATATATATTTAGTCTTTTTTTTTCCTTTTTATTTTTTCAAATTCCGTATAGATGAGTTCGCATACTATATTTGTTTCTCTCTCTCTGGCTCACTTCACTCTGTATGACAGACTCTAGGTCTATCCACCTCATGACATATAGCTCCATCTCATTCCTTTTTATGGCTGAGTAATATTCCATTGTCTATATGTGCCACATCTTCTTTATCCATCCATCTGTTGATGGGTATTTAGGGTGCTTCCATGTCCTGCCTATTGTAAATCGTGCTGCAGTGAACACTGTGGTACATGTTTCTTTTGGGGTTCTGGTTTTCTCTGGGTATATGCCCAGTAGTGTATATATTCAGTCTTAATAAATAAGTCATAATACTACAGGAGGGAAAAAGATTTTCAGCCTAGATTTTTATATCTCCGGCCAATCACATGCAAAAGTGGAAAAGTGACATATTCCATCACAGACAGAAGAGGAACGTTTGGGATCCAAACAACAGGGACCAACACCTGGGAGCAGGGAGGGCAGGACCAGCACCACTGCGAGCCCAGGCCCGAGACTGTCCATCCAGGAGGAGTCTCCGAGAGCCAATATAACACAGGGAGCACTGAGGGAAGCACCTGTAAGCGTCGGAAAGCTCTACGGAGAGTTTTTAAAATAGTGATAATCACCTAGAAAATAAAGCAAATGAAAAAAACTGGAACGTGTTGGGTTGACTCGTCGCCCCCAACAGATATGTCCGCAGCCTGATGCTGTGAATGTGACCTTATTTGGAAAGAAAAAAGGTCTCTGCAGATGTCCTTAAGGCTCTTGACATGAGATTATCCTGGATTATCCATCAGACCTATTTCCAATGACAAGTTGTCCTCATAAGATACACACAGAGGAGAGACAGGAGGAGGAGGAGGCCATGTGAAGACAGAGGCTGGAACTGGAGGGATGCAGCCACAAGCCAAGGAACTCCTGGAGCCACCAGAAGCTGGAAGAGGCCAGGAAGCACCCTCCTCCACAGGCTTCGGAGGGCGTGTGGTCCTGCCAACACCTCGATTTCAGACTCTCGGCCTCCAGAACTGTGACGGAGCACACGTCTGTTGTTTTAAGCCACCAAGTTCGCGGTAATCTGGCAAAGCAGCTCTAGGAAGCTAATACACGGAGTAAATTTAATTTCAGGAAAAGCTGAAAAATATTCAAAAAGAAAGCAATCAAAGTACATGATGTGACTCAAAAATTAATATTTTTACTGTCTGTATTACTTTATTACATATAAAAATTGATTTTAAAAGAACAAATGACATTTCAGGAAAAATTTTTCAACACATGATACACACTGTCTAGCAGTAACATGAAGCGGAACAAGTGTCTGTTTTATGCTGACTTCTCGGCTACGGTAGAAGAGCTATAAACCCTTGAAGGGTGAGACAACCTAGAGGAAAGTAAGCAAAGAGTTCAGACAGGCCGAAGAAAAAGAAATACAAGTGGCAACAAAAATATGAATAAAATTATCCTCGATGATTTAAGAAAAGCACATTTTTTACAAAATCACAGCTTTTGACCATCGCATGGCGGAAATTTAAAAGGCTGACCACATCCAATGCTGTCACGCGTACGGGTAATGAGTAACGCTTGCACACTGTTACTGGGAGTTCAGAGCGGAACAACAGTATTGCAAGGCCATTTGGTAGAGCCTAACAAAATTTTAAATATGCTTGACCTCTGTCCTACAAGGTCTATTGATAAGCCCTAACCCTTCAGAAATAACCCTTCAAATTTTGTACAAGGATACTCAGGTCAGCAACTCGTAATCACAACCAACTGGTAAAACCTAAATATCCATCAATAAATTGATGTTTTATATGGAACGTGGAATACTCTGCAGGAACCTAAACGTACGGACACTGCAGGATGTCCGTGATGTGTTGCTGACGCGGAGAGGAAGCGCAGCAACAGAGTGCAGAGTTACAGTTTCACAAAGACCCGTGTTTGTATGTTTATGTATGTGCACGTCCGTGTACGTGCTTGTACACATACAAAAAATGTGCTGGAAAGATACTTAGCAACCTCACTCTGGGGATGGTAGGGCAAGAACGGAATAAGGGGAAAGAACGTTCAGTTTCTACTTTATATTTCAAGTGTTTAAAATTTTTTACAACATAAAACATTACTTTTTGTCTTTGAAATAAAAGGAAAAATAAAATTTGACACGTGTATTTAATTTGTTTTCTGATTTAAAATTAACGTTGTGGTTTTTAAGTGTGTCTGCAAATTCTTTGACACTTCTTCATTCAAAAGCTGGACACTACGTCCCCTCCCTTTGAATGAGCGCCAGACTAAGTAACTCACTTCTAATACACAGCTTGTGGTAAAAGTGCTTCCATGTGATTTCTGCAGCCAGATCCTAAAGAGGGTGACACATTCTCTCCCCCCACCCCGCCTCCCTCCCTCCCCCTCTTGCTCTCGCTCTCTTGTTTATTCCTGGGGAACCCGGTGCCCCCACGAACCGAGGACACTTCAGCAGCTCTCTGGAAAGGACCACGTGGAGAGGAACGGAGGCCTCCTGCCAGCCAGATCCTCCCACTCCAGCTAAGCCTTCACACGCCCGCAGCCCCTGAACCTCACGAGAAACCCTGAGCCAGAACCATCAGTCGAGCTATATCCAAATTCCTGGCCCACAGAAGAGGCAAGAAATAATAAATGTTTACTGCCGTTTTGTGCCACTAAAGTCTGGAGGTAATCTGTTCAACAGCAATAGATGATGGCTACCTACCAATCTTCCCCCGGAAGTGGGGGAATGGGGGGGCTTTTTTTTTCTTCACGTCCTACATTTTCACTGTATACATTTAAGATTGTTTGGATTTTTAAAGTCATTTATGTTTAAAGAAAGGGAAATAAAGTTAGACTTAAATGTTTTTCAAAAACTTTTTTTTCCTGACCGTAAAAATAACACTAGTGAGAAAGGACAAAGCCGGAGGACGGACACTACACACCTTCAAGACTCGCTATAAAGCCATAATAATCAAAAAAAGAGTAGTACTGGAGGATAGATAAACCGAGCAACAAAACAGAATAAAGAACCCAGAAATAGACTCACACAAGTACAGTCAACCGATCTTTGACAAAGGAGCAAAGGCAATCCAGTGAAGACAGGGTAGTCTTGCTAACAAATGGTGCTGGAATGACCGGACATCCACATCCCCGCCCCCCCCCAAAAAAAGTCTAGACACTCACCTTATATTTTCCACAAAAACTAACTCAAAATGAACCATAGACCGAAATGTAAAACACAAAATTATAACCCTTCTAGAAGATAACAGAAGAAAATCTAGGTGATCCTGGGTTTGCTAGTGAGTTTCTAGGTGCACCACCAAGAGCGTAACCCAAGGATGGAGAAAAACTGATGTTAGATTTCATTACAATTAAAACTGCTCTGCAAAAGGCTCTGTCAAAAGAATGAAAAGCCATAGACTGGGGAAAATATTTGTAAAACATATATCTGATAAAGGGCTTATATCCAAAATATACAAAGACCTCTTAAAACTCAACAATAAGAAAATAACCCAATTAAAAAATGGGACCTCACCAAAAATGATAGACAGATGTCACATAAGCATAAGAAAACATGCTCAATGTCATGTGTCCTGGGGAATTACAAATTAAAACGACAATGAGAGAGACTTCCTAGGTGGCGCATTGGGTAACAATCCGCCTGCCAACGCAGGGGACACAGGTTCGATCCCCGCCCTAGGAAGATACCACATGCCGCGGAGTAACTAAGCCCGTGTGCCACAACTACTGAGCCTGTGCTCTAGAGCCTGAGAACCACAGCTATTGAGCCCTCATGCTGCAACTACTGAAGCCCACACGCCTAGAGTCCGTGCTCCGCAACAAGAGAAGCCACGGCAATGAGATGCCCACGCACTGTAACAAAGAATAGGCCCCGCTCACCACAACTAGAGAAAGCCTCAGCTCAGCAATAAAGACCCAACACAGCCAATAAATAAATGAATAAAACTTTACAAATAAATAAAATAAAAGTTATACCTTCATTAAAAACCTGCACACAAATGTTTACAGAAGTCTTACGCATAACTGCCAAAAGCTGGAAGCGACAAAAATGTCCCTCAATAGTTGAATGAACCCCAAAAAAAAAAAAAACTCAAAAAAACCCCCAAAACTGTAGTACACCTACACAATGGAATATTATTCAATAATAGAAAGATATACGCTATCAAGGCACCACAAAAAAACAAAAACAAAAAACCAAGCAAACAAAGGACAACAACAGCAAAAAACATGGAGAAACCTTGAATGCATAATGCACAGTGAAAAAGTCCGGCTGGAAAGGCTGCATGCTGTATGATTTCAGCGATACGATGTATGACGTCCCGGGAAAGGCACACGTACAGAGACAGTAAAAGGATCCGTGGTTGCCCGGAGTTCGGGAGTGGGGGAGGGGAGGGGGGTGAGCTAGAGGAAGCCCAGGAATTTTTAAGGCATTAAAACTATTCTGTATGATGCTGTAACGCTGGATATACATCATTATATATGTGTCAATACCCGTGGGACTATACAACACAAAGGATGAATCCTCATCTAAACCATGGACTTTAGTGTCGCTATTGGTTCACCAATTATAACAAATGTATTACACGGATGCAAGCTTTTATAGGGGAAACTGGTAGGTAAAGGAGAGAGAAAGGATATTGGGCCTTCTGTACTGTGTGCTAATTTTCTATGAACCTAAAAATGCTCTAAAAACTGAAGTCTATTAATTTTTTTTAAGTAGCACTAACCAATTGAAGGAAAAGTAGAATTAAAGCAATACAGCCACCTATAATCTCAGTTCTGACGACCACTGTTAACACTTGGGCTTAGTTCCTTCCAGTCTCTCTTCCAGTCTTTTTTTTTTCAAATGTCTATGTGTATGTCATTTTTTTAAAAAAGAGTTGAAATCACTCTGCTAAACCCATTCTGAAGGTTTATGGTCTAGTTTCAGTTTGAATTTTTAACTGCAAAGAAAGTAGCCCATATAAAACACCAGTGATACCAAAAACAGATTCTAGAGGGGCCAGTTGCTATGGGAATGATTAAAAATAAATTTCATTTTGCACTACACCCTGGTAATGTACTGACCAGAAGGCAAGAGAAATATTTGGAGTAAGTCAGAAGAGCAGCCAAGAAAACTTCTAATCAAGAAGGCAAATACAACAGCCTCCTGAGGTTTCAAAGAAGCCAGTAGCATCGCCCTGCAATTGAACGACTTACGCTCTTGCAGCAACCATGTCACTGGGGGGAAAGGACCCAGGCGTGGAGTCTGGAGTGTGCTCACAAGCTCTCGCTCTCCCTCTCTCTCTCGCTCCCTCTCTCTCTCTCCTTCACTGACCGTTTGATGGCCAAACAGCCAGCAGGTCCCTCTCAGGATGTGGGCTGTCTCTGCAGCGTGGTGCAAAGCCAGGAAAAAAGTCACTCCTTCCCCCGAGTGGAGATGCTCCAAATGTTCAGCGAGCTGCAAGGCTCAGGCTGGGAGTGAACAGTTCGGACACCGCACTGGCCCTCAGCACCGGAGCGGGCCCTGGGGGCCCCGCTGCACAGGGGTTAGCACTTTAGACGCTAGACCACGGGCCAGTCTGGAGGCTCTGGGGGTGCCAGAGGGTAGGGGGCACGCAGGGAGCTCAGATGTGTGACTATTTTCCTACCGAAGAACTGTAATATATGAAAAAGCAACAAGGCCAGATGAGGGTGTACCAACTGAATTATCACCTTCCCGCAACCAACAATTTTATGAAAGACGAGACGGTTTGGAACATACCTCAGGGGCAGCCCTGAGCGGGAAAGCAGAGTCACTATCATACGACAGAGCTCAGCTTTACAGTCACACAGACCCAATTTCATACCAGCTCTGCCATGCGTCGCTATAAGGTATATAATCCCTACCTTCCTCATCTGTAAAATGGGCGCAATTGTTCCTCCCCCACGAGGTTCTGATAATGAGATAAGCCCTGTGAGGTGCCAGCCAAAATGCCTGGCACAAACGTGCTCGCCCAATACAGCCGCCGTCCCCGCCGCCGCCGCCGCCACCACCACCACCACCACCATGCGCGGCGGCTGGTCTGTGCTCTTGCTCTCTTTCCCTTTGTCCCTTTTCTCTGTTAACAGAGCTGGGACCCTATCTCCCGTTCTCTGTCCGTAGTCCAATGTAGATGCCTAGTCCCTATTGCCATACAAATACAAAGTCCTCAAAGTGTGACATATCAGGCAGTTATCTTTTTCCTACAGTATCCCAGGAATAGTCCCATACTCTGGAGAGAAACAAAGACTTCTGATGTCAGACCATCCCAAATCACAAAGCCACAAAGTCATGGGCACTCTGGGTAACAGTCTCAGTCAACGCGCAGGATTTAGGGTTAGAGTTGCCAGGTTCCCGCAAGGGGGCAGAAAACCCAGGCTTAGAGTGAACAGTGATGGATCAATTACCGATACATGACACCATTTCCAAATGGTGCAAAACAACACCCTGCTGTTTGTTTTCTTTCTTTAAGCTTAGTTAATGGAGTCATAGTTTCGTTTTGAAAAAACTCATATTGAAAACAGATAATCAAACACATATCCGTCCCCATCTCCCAGAAATGACAATTGTTAGCATTTTTCTATGTTTGCATCAAGTCATTTTTTAAAAAGAAATTAAATATGACAGATAAAATGCAAATCTATTCCCTTCCCCACTCCCAAATCTGTTTCTTGCCTATAATCACTATCATGAATTGACCTTTGTCAAATCCGGTTCTACTTTATTCTTGCCTTTACCTAAATTTTCCTGTTGCTTTTTCCTCCCCAACAGAAAACAAAGAGAAACACGGGAAATGTGCCAAGTGAAGATGTTTATGTGAAGAGGGGCTTTCTGGCCTCGGTAGCGGCACCGAGACACACCCCGCACCTGCTGCAGGGAAAGGCTACTGAGGGTTGCCCTGCAAACCCGGACCTACGGACACCTAGAAAGCAGCACAGACCCCCACGAGGCCATCGACCGAACCCCAAAGGCTCACCCGGGTCCAGGTGCGTGAAAGAGCCCACCACGACGTCCAGGGCGGACACGGCCAGCAGGAGCAGCAGCAGCAGCTGGAGGCGGACGATCCAGCGGACCCCTGCCAGGTTAACCGCCAGCAAGGCCAGCAGCACCGCAGCGGAGATTCCTCGCACGGCCCAGACGTGCCTGAGGCCCAGCAGATCCGAGACGGACTCCGCGAAGCCGGTGATGTACATGGCACCTGCAACACACTGGCAGGCAAGTCTAGGTAGGAAGGCTCAGGAAGAGAAGACAGCATCAGGGCCACCCGGCACGGAGGGCCCTGCTCACCTTCAGAAGTCAACGCCCGGGAGCCAGCACGGCGGTCGCATACGCCCTTCCTGCACGGGAGTCCTGCCTGGGGCCCCCTTTCTTCTCATTTACGTCTCTCC
This sequence comes from Hippopotamus amphibius kiboko, assembly GCF_030028045.1. Lineage (NCBI taxonomy): Eukaryota > Metazoa > Chordata > Mammalia > Artiodactyla > Hippopotamidae > Hippopotamus > Hippopotamus amphibius. The sequence goes on along the minus strand of NC_080191.1, from coordinate 171,657,604 downwards.
CACCATCCAGAGGGAAGAATGATTGCCAATGGAGATGAAAAGGTTATGGGAGGAAGAAGATGGGACTCTGGGCCAAAGAGACCTGTAGACGCCCCTGAAGGACTAAACAGAGGACAGACGCACAGGGGCAGTCCTCAGAGCCGTAGACGGGCAGCAAAGCCAAGCCCAGTTTTTCTCTATTTCTTTGTATGTCACTATTATGTTTAAAATGACCTAAAACTTAGAAATAAGAAAAAATTAGTGGGCAACACACCTTTGCCATGTCATGTGGCACAAAGGCTACCCAGGGACTGTCTAGGCGAAGGCATTCAGTTCTGCTCACCGTTTACTACTGATTAAATGTATTAAACGTCCCAGACTTAGTGAAGTTACATGTTAACGTGTGGATTTTTTTCCAGCAGAGATGTACAGAACTCCTGTCTAGTGGAACAGATAACACGAAAGATTAGGGTTTGTTGTCCCGTAAGACATTAACCAGTTCTGCATCTAACCCAGCAATCTCATCCTTATATTTATTTATGAAATTGCTGAACCAGGAATTTATGCATTTGATCTATATGCACCTAGGATCCGCACCTCACTTCTTACCTTTAGCAGCATCTTACCGGCTCCTCCACTACTTAATGAGTTAAATAAACTCTTCGGCACACGTTTATTTTGTATTTGGCTGAGTGCCATGATATTACCGCTTACACAAATTTGAAACACAATTTCAAATACATATTTGAAAATAACACCAACCTCGCTTTCCGTAGCTCCTCAGCCCCCTTCCCTTATCAGGTTGGTCCCTCCACCCACCCCCAGGGCCGGCCGGGCACGCTCCTCACCGTCCATCTGCGCTTGCTGTTCTCGCAGGACACAGATTCTACTCAAACCTCGGCCACGTTCCTCCTTTTCCATAAAGCCTCTCCTCATCCCCCCATTTCTGAATAAATACTATGCTTCCTGCTGGTACCACGCCATCAACGATCTGGCTGTGTATTCTATTTGCATATACGTTTGTCCCCACCACCACCAAGAATGCAAACATCTTTAAAAAAAAGTTTTTATGTTGATTGCACCTTTTAAAATCCCCTGCATCTGCTAACTACATTGTGAGCAAGCCATAAATACTTTACGATATGTCGACTGTACGAAAAGTGCTCCGGGGAGCACCCACCACTAAGTTCTAGTCCTTTTATATAAAGACAAGAAAGCTAATACGATTCCTGTGTTTAAGGGGAGCTCACGAAGGGGGCTCCATTCTTCACTGAGATCGGCTCCCTGCGCAGCTAGACATAGCATCCCTGTCGGTATTCCCCAGATGGAGAGCAGGCATTTCGGTCTGTATTTGGGCAGGGGGGGAAGCCCAATAAAGGCTGGGGAAAGACAATCCAGGGCGGGCGGGCGGGTGACAGAGAGAGCTAGAGAGGACCCTATGTTCTCCTGCATTCCCCTCAGAATTCAGACTTACTCTTGACCAGATGCCGAGAGTGATGGGGACGAGGATGCTGTCGCATCAGTATTTGGCCGGATCAGCAGGACCCTTCCTGGTCAGATATATCCGAGTTTTACAAACAAATGTTACGCGTGTAGGGGTGATTATGGGCTGCACAGGCATCCCTCTCCCGGGCGCCCGGTGTCTCCCACGTGCAGAGGGCGACGCCAGGACTTGAATGTGACTGTGTGCGTCGGGAGCTGCCAAACCCCAGCTTCAAGCGACCCCAGTAGCGCCCCTCTCTCAGGTCTGTGCCTAAAACCACTTTTTAGCCCAAAGATGCCGGTAACAAAAAAAGTTACAGCTCTGGAGGGTGTGTGACAGAGCACGGGGGCCGGAAGTATAGCCTATGAAGCCAAACTAGCTAAGGCCAACTCCGCTGTGGCTCCCAGTCCTAGCTGTGTGACTTGGGAAAGTGTTTCAACCTCTCTGTGCTTCATGTCTGTCTCTGCGAAACACAGGTACTCATAGTACTTACTTCTAAAGGGTATTGTGAGGAATAGAGAGCCCAGAAATAAACCCACACACCTGTGGTCAGTTAACCTTCAGCAAAGGAGGCAAGAACATACAATGGGAAAAAAGACAGTCTCTTCAACAAGTGGTGCCGGGAAAGCTGGACAGCCACATGTAAATCAATGACGCTAGAACACTTCCTCTCACCACACACAACAATAAACTCAAAATGGCTTAAAGACTTAAACATAAGACATGACAGCATAAAACTCCTAGGAGAGATCATAAGAGAAACATTCTCCAACATAAATCATACCCATGTTTTCTTAGGTCAGTTTCCCAAGGCAATAGAAATAAAACCAAAAACAAACAAACGGGACCTAATCAAACTGACAAGCTTCTGCACAGCAAAGGAAACTATCAACAAAATGAAAAAACAACCTACAGAATGGGAAAAAATATTTGCAAATGATGCGACCAACAAGGACTTAATTTCCAAAATATACAAACAGCTCATACAACTCAACAACAAAAAAGCAAAGAACGCAATCAAAAAATGGGCAGAAGACCTAAACAGATATTTCTCCAAAGAAGACATACAGATAGCCAATAAGTATATGAAAAGATGCTCAACATCACTAATTAGAGAAATGCAAATCAAAACTACCATGAGGTATCACCTCACACTGGTCAGAATGGCCATCATTAAAAACTCTACTAATAACAAATTCTGGAGAGGACGTGAAGAAACGGGAACCCTCCTACACTGTTGGTGGGAATATAAGTTGGTACAGCCACTATGGAGAACAGTATGGAGGTTCCTCAGAAAACTAAAAATAGAACTACCATGTGATCCAGCAATCCCACCCCTAGGCATACACCCAGACAAAACTATAATTCAAAATGGTACACGTGGGGACTTCCTAGGTGGCACAGTGGTAAAGAATCCGCCTGCCAATGCAGGCAACACGGGTTCGAGCCCTGCCCTGGGAAGATTCCACATGCTGCGGAGCAACGAAGCCCATGCGCCACAACTATTGAGCCTGTGCTCTAGAGCCCGTGAGCCACAACTATTGAGCCCATGTGCTGCAACGACTGAAGCCCACGCGCCTAGGGCCCGTGCTCCACAACAAGAGAAGCCACGACAATGAGGAGCCCGCACACCACCACGAAGAGTAGCCTCCCCTCACTGCAACTAGAGAAAGCCCATGTGCAGCAACGAAGACCCAATGCAGCCAATAAACAAATAAAATAAAAATAAATTAAAAAAAAAAAAGGTACATGGGGGGCGGAGTCAAGATGGCAGCATGGGAAGATGCGGAGATCGCGGCTCCCCACAAGTAGGTTGCCGGCGGCCGGCGGGGGACCGGGGGCCGGCGGGGGACCGGAGGCCGGCGGGGGACCCAGGGGCCCAAGCAGACCTCAGGAACCCCACAGCAACCGGGCAGGACCTGGGGGAAGTCAGGGGGAGCCGGACGGGACCGGCGCCCCTGGGGGGTGGCTGGGGGAGGGGGGGAGGTTCCCGCCCGGGGGGACCGTTGGGGGCTGGGGAGGTCCGAAACCGCAACGGGGCTTCTCCCGCCCAGGAGGCCTGCTGGGCTTCCCAGCGGGGTCCTCCACCCTCCAAGGCCCCCTCCGGGCTGCCTGGGTCCTGGGGGTGTGGGAAGGAGGGAGGAGGGGCCAGGAGGGGGAGAGGCGGACAGGTGGGGGTGGGGGCTTTGAGACGGGCGGACGGCGAGGCGAGAGGCCGACTGGACTCCCCGGCCTGGTCCTTCACTCTCCGGGCCGCCCTCTGGCACGAGGGTCTTGGGGGCGTGGGGGGAGGGGGCGGGGGCGGGGAGAGGCAGACAGTGGGGGTGGGAAGGGGTCTCTCCAGGTCAGAAGAACAGGGGAGGCGCCGCCGCTGGGTATTTCTTCCAGGCGGATCCTCCACCTTCCAAGGCTCCTCCCTGCCGTTGGTCCTAGAAGCACAGGAGGGAAGCGGTGGGGGGGAAAGAAGAGAGGCAGAAGCAGGGAGGGACCCTCTGGGATCAGAAGTTCGGGGGAGGAGCAGAAGGCATGTCCGCTGCCCACTAGCTGGGAAGCCTGCTGGGCTCCCAGGCCTCGTCTCCAACTCTCCAGGGTCCCCTCCCAGACGCGCTGGTCCCGGGGATGTTGGAGCGTGGCAGGGGAAGAGGAAGAGAGGCAGACCGGTGGTGGGACGTTCCAGGAGCAGAGGACCAGGGGAGGTGCGGAGGACCTTTCCCCTGCCCACCTGGGCCCGGCGGGCCTGCTGGGCTCCTGAGTCTGGTCCCTCAGTCTTTCCGGCTGAGTGGGTCGTACAGGCGTGGGAAGGAGGGAGGAGAGGAGGAAGAGAGGCAGACAGGGACCCTACGAGACTGGGAAATCCGGGGAAGTGCCGCAGGCGTTACCCTAGCCCACTTGGCCCTGGGAAGCCTGTTGGGCGTCAGAGTCTGATGTCCTGTCTTCCAGTGCCCCCTCCAGCTGTGAGGGTCCTAGGAGAATAGGAGGGAGGGGGTGAGGAAGAAGAGAACCCAAGGGGGAGGGACCCTCCGAGACTGGCGGACTAGGGGAGGTGCCTAGCATTTCTCCCACCAGCTCGGGCCCAGGCAGCCCACTGGGTACCTTGACCTGGTTCTTTGCCCCCACGACCAGAGGCATTCCTGGGCCCCTCTGCCTCATTGGGCCTAAGCCCCATTCCCCACCACTCCCGGGGCCTGGTCTAAGGGTAGGCTCTGCCCACTGCCTAACCTTCCCCCCCATCCCCACCCCTGTCTAAGCCCCACACCCACAGTCAAGGCCTTTTCTGGCTTTTTTTTTTGTTTTTCTTTTTTTTTCTTCCCACCTCCTCACTTAGGCTATTGCAGTTGTTTTACCTTCCAGTTGTTGCTCCATCTTTTTTTTTTTTTTAATTTTTTCTAACACATCTGTTAGTTTCCTATTATCATATGTTTTATCTTGCTATTGTTCTGCTGTTCTCCTACTTTTTTTATTTTTAATTTTTTTCGTTTTCCTGCTCCACATGGCTCGTGGGATCTTGATTCACAAGCCCAGGTTCAGGCCTGAGCTCCTGAGGTGGGAGCTCTGCGTCCAAAACATTGGACTAGCAGGGAAACCCAGTTCCCAGGGAACATTCATCAGAGTGAGGTCTCCCAGAGGTTCTCACCTCAGCACCAAGACCCAGCGATACTCAGCAGCCTACAGACTCCAGTGCTTGAAACCTCAGGCCAAACATCCAGTGGGACAGGAACACAATCCTGCCCATACAAAGTGGGGGGAAAATGAGATGACAAAAAAATTATGTCACAGATGAAGGAACAAGGTAAAAATACACAAGACCAAATATATGAAGAGGAAATAGGAAAATTGCCTGAAAAAGAATTCAGAGTAATGATAGTAAAGATGATCTAAAATCACGATAAGAAAATACCGAAAATACAAGAAACAGTTAATAAGGACTCAGAAGAACTAAAGAGCAAACAAACAGTAATAGATAACAAAATAACCGAAATTAAAAACACTCTAGATGCTATAAACAACAGAATAACTGAGGCAGAAGAACGAATAAGTGAGTTGGAAGATAGAATGGGGGAAATAACTGCCACAGAGCAGGAAAGAGAAAAAAGAAGAAAAAGAATGGAAGACAGTCTCAGAGACCTTGGTGACAACATTAAGCACACCAACATTCGAATGATAGGCATCCCAGAAGAAGAAGAAAAAAAAGGGTCTGAGAAAATACTTGAAGAGGTTATAGTGGAAAACTTCCCCAACATGGGAAAGGAAATAATTAACCAAGTCCAAGAAGCACAGAGAGTCCCATACAGAATAAACCCAAGGAGAAATACACCAAGACACATATTAATCAAACTAACGAAAATTAAACACAAAGAAAAAATATTAAAAGCTGCAAGAGAAAGGCAACAAATAACACATAAGGGAAAACCCATAAGAATAACAGCTGATCTTTCTGCAGAAACTCTGCAGGCCAGAAGGGAGTGGCAGGATACACTGAAAGTCCTGAAAGAGAAAAATCTACAGCCAAGAATACTCTACCCAGCAAGAATCTCACTCAGATTCGATGGAGAAATCAAAAGCTTTAAGACAAGCAACAGCTAAGGGAATTCAGCACCACCAAACCAGCCCTACAACAAATGCTAAAGGAACTTCTCTAAGCGGGAAACGTAAGAGAAGAAAAGGACCTACAAAACAAAAACAAAACAATTAAGAAAATGGTAATAGGAACACACATGTCAGTAATCACCTTAAATGTAAATGGATTCAATGTTCCAACCAAAAGACACAGATGGTTGAATGGATACAAAAACAAGACCCTTACATATGCTGCCTACAAGAAACCCACTTCAGACCAAGGGACACATATAGACTGAAAGTAAAGGGATGGAAAAAGATATTCCATGCAAATGGAAGTCAAAAGAAAGCTGGAGTAGCAATACTCATATCACACAAATTAGACTTTAAAGACTATTACAAGAGACAAGGAAGGACACTACATAATGATCAAGGGATCTATCCAAAAAGAAGATAGAACAATTGTAAATATCTATGCATCCAACATAGGAGCACCTCAATACATAAGGCAAATGCTAACAGCTATAAAAGGGGAAATTGACAGTAACGCAATAATAGTAGGAGACTTTAACACCCCACTTACATCAATGGACAGATCATCCAAACAGAAAATAAGGACACACAAGCTTTAAATGACACATTAGACCATCTCGACTTAATTGATATTTATAGGACAGTCCGTCCAAAAACGACAGAATACACTTTCTTCTCAAGTGCACATGGAACATTCTCCAGGATAGATCACATCTTGGGTCACAAATCAAGCCTCAGTAAATTCAAAAAAACTGAAATCGTATCAAGCATTTTCTCTGACCACAACGCCATGAGACTAGATATCAATTACAGGAAAAAAACTAAAAAATACAACCACATGGAGGCTAAACAATATGCTATTAAACAACCAAGAAATCACTGAAGAAATCAAAGAGGAAATCAAAAAATACCTAGAAACAAATGACAATGAAAACACAATGACCCAAAACCTATGGGACGCAGCAAAAGCAGTTCTAAGAGGGAAGTTTATAGCAATACAGTCCTACCTTAAGAAACAAGAAAAATCTCGCATAAACAACCTAAACTTACACCTAAAAACAATTAGAGAAAGAAGAACAAAAAAACCCCAAAGTGAGCAGAAGGAAAGAAATCATAAAGATCAGATCAGAAATAAATGAAAAAGAAAGGAAGGAAACAATATCAAAGATTAATGAAATTAAAAGCTGGTTCTTTGAGAAGATAAACAAAATTGATAAACCATTAGCCAGACTCATCAAGATAAAAAGGGAGAAGACGCAAATCAACAGAATTATAAATGAAAAAGGAGAAGTAACAACGGACACCACAGAAATACAAAAGATCATGAGAGACTACTACAAGCAACTATATGCCAATAAATGGGATAACCTGGAAGAAATGGATAAATTCTCAGAAAAGTACAATCCTCCAAGACTGAACCAGGAAGAAACAGAAAATATGAACAGACCAGTCACAAGTACGGAAATTGAGACTGTGATTAAAAATCTCCCAGCAAACAAAAGCCCAGGGCCAGATGGCTTCACAGGCGAATTCTATCAAACATTTAGAGAAGAGCTAACACCTATCCTTCTCAAACTCTTCCAAAATACAGCAGAAGGAGGAACACTCCCAAACTCATTCTACGAGGCCACCATCACCCTGATACCAAAACCAGGCAAAAATGTCATGAAAAAAAGAAAATTACAGGCCAATATCACTGATGACTATAGATGCAAAAATCCTCAAGAAAATACTAGCTAACAGAATCCAACAGCACATTAAAAGGATCATACACCATGATCAAGTGGGGTTTATCCCTGGGATGCAAGGATTCTTCAATATATGCAAATCAATCAATGTGATACATCATACTAACAAACTGAAGGATAAAAACCATATGATAATCTCAATAGACACAGGAAAAGCTTTTGACAAAATTCAACATCCATTTATGATAAAAACTCTCCAGAAAATAGGCATAGAAGGAAATTACCTCAACATAATAAAAGCCATATATGACAAACCAACAGCCTACATCATTCTAAATGGTGAAAAACTGAAAGACTTCCCTTGAAGAACAGGAACAAGACAAGGGTGTCCACTTTCACCATTATTATTCAACATAGTTTTGGAAGTTTTAGCCACAGCAATCAGAGAAGAAAATGAAATAAAAGGAATCCAAACTGGAAAAGAAGTAAAGTTGTCACTCTTTGCAGATGACATGATATTATACATAAAAAACCCTAAAGATTCTACCAGAAAACTGCTAGCACTAATTGATGGATTTAGTAAAGTAGCAGGATACAAAATTAATGCACAGAAATCTCTTGCATTCCTATACACTAACAACAAAAGAGCAGAAAGAGAAATTAAGGAAACTCTCCCATTTACCATTGCAACAAAAAGAATAAAATACCTAGGAATAAACCTGCCTAAGGAGGCAAAAGACCTGTATGCAGAAAACTATAAGACATTGATGAAAGAAGTTAAAGATGATACAAACAGATGGAGAGACATATCATGTTCTTGGATTGGAAGAATCAATGTTGTGAAAATGACTATCTTACCCAAAGCAATTTACAGATTCAACGCAATCCCTATCAAATTACCAATGGCATTTTTCACAGAACTAGAACAAGAAATCTTATGATTTGTATGGAAACACAAAAGACCCTGAATAGCCAAAGCAATCTTGAGAAGGAAAGACAGAGTTGGTGGAATTAGACTTCCTGACTTCAAACTATACTACAAGGCCACAGTGATCAAGACAGTATGGTACTAGCACAAAAATAGAAAGGAAGATCAATGGAACAGAATAGAGAACCCAGAGGTAAACCCACACACATATGGGCACCTTATCTTTGACAAAGGAGGCACGAATATACAATGGAAAAAAGACAGCCTCTTCAATAAGTGGTGCTGGGAAAATTGGACAGCAACATGTAAAAGAAGGAAATGAGAACACTTCCTAACACCATACACAAACATAAACTCAAAATGGATTAAAGACCTCAATGTAAGGCCAGACACTATAAAACTCCTAGAGGGAAACATAGGCAGAAACACTCTATGACATCCATCAAAGCAAGATCCTTTTGACCCACCTCCTAGGATTATGGAAATAAAATCAAGAATAAACAAATGGGACCTCATGAAACTGAAAAGCTTTTGCACAGCAAAAGAAACCATAAACAAGACAAGAAGACAACCCTCAGAATGGGAGAAAATACTTGCCAATGAAGCAATGGACAAAGGATTAATCTCCAAAATATACAAGCAGCTCATGCAGCTTAATACCAAAAAAGCAAATAACCCAATCCACAAATGGGCGGAAGACCTAAATAGACATTTCTTCAAAGAAGACATACAGATGGCCAACAAACACATGAAAAGATGCTCAACATCACTCATCATTAGAGAAATGCAAGTCAAAGCCACAATGAGGTATCACCTCACGCTGGTCAGAATGGCCATCATCAAAAAATCTAGAAACAACAAATGTTGGAGAGGGTGTGGAGAAAAGGGCACTCTCCTGCACTGTTGGTGGGAACATAAACTGGTACAGCCACTATGGAAAACAGTTTGGAGGTTCCTTAAAAAACTAAAATTAGAACTACCATATGACCCAGTAATCCCACTCCTGGGCATATACCCAGAGAAAACCATAATCCAAAAAGAAACATATACCATAATATTCATTGCAGCACTATTTACAATAGCCAGGACATGGAAACAACCTAAATGCCCATCAACAGATGAATGGATAAAGAAGATGTGGCACATATATACAATGGAATATTACTCAGCCATAAAAATGAATGACATCCAGCTATATGTAATGAGGTGGATAGACCTAGAGACTGTCATACAGAGCGAAGTAAGCCAGAAAGAGGAAAACAAATACCGTATGCTAACTCATATATATGGAATCTGAAGAAATGGTACTGACAAACCCAGTGACAGGGGCAAGAGTGGAGAGGCAGATGTAGAGAATGGCCTTGGGGACACGGGGCTGGGATGGGGGTTGAGGGGCGAAGGGGAAGCTGGGACGAAGTGAGAGAGTAGCACAGACATAGATACACTACCAACTGTAAAATAGACAGCTAGTGGGACGTTGCTGTATAACACAGGGAGATCAACTCAATGATGGGTGATGCCTTAGAAGGCCGGGACGGGGAGGGTGAGAGGGAGTCGCGGGAGGGAGGGGATATGGGGATATGTGTATAAATACAGCTGATTCACTTTGGTGTACCTCAAAAACTGGTACAAGAGTGTAAAGCAATTATATTCCAATAAAGAGCTTAAAAAAAATAAAAAAAGATACATGCACCTCTATGTTCACAGTAGCACTATTTACCATAGCCAAGACATGGGAACAACCTAAACGTCCATTGACAGAAGAATGGGTAAAGAAGATGTACATATATACATTGGAATACCACTCAGCCATAAAAAAAGAACGAAATAATACTTTTTGCTGCAACGTGGATGGACTTAGAGGTTATCATACTAAGCAAAGTCAGAAAGAGAAAGACAATATCACTTATATGCGGAATCTAAAACATGACACAAATGAACCTATCTACGAAATAGAAACAGAACTGTGGTTGCCAAGGGGACGGGGACTGAAGGAGGGGTGGAGTGGGAGGTTGGGGTGAGCAGATGTAAGCTAACATACATAGAATGGATAAAGGTCCTACTGCACAGCACAGAGAACTAAATTCAATGTCCTATGATAAACCATGATGGAAAAGCACATTTAAACGAAGAATGTATATTATATATATATGTATAACAACCACTGTGCTGCACAGCAGGAATGAACACAATACTGTAAGTCAACTATACTTCGGTTGCGAAAGGAATTTAAATAGAAGAAGCAGCAGCAGGAGGGGGAAGAAACCACATGGAAAAAAACAAAGTTATTGTGAGGATTCAATGAGATGATTCATGTAAAGTCCTAGAACAACACCTGGCTCACAGTTAGAGCTGGAGAAATAGCAGCTACTGGCATTATCTTTATTACTTGACTATTATTAGCTACCTAGGAAAAGGAAATAGCGGTTAGCCATGAATTTCATGAAATACTCTGTTAATGCTAAAAAGATGATGGAAATGTCACTGGAAATTTGCAACAAATTAATTGTAAGTAAAGAGTCTTGAAACTGAAGAGACTTACTTTTAAGGAAAGCTATAACAGCCCAAAATTAAACCACCTTTTCAATTATGGAATGTAGGTGAGTAAAAGTATCATAGAGATTTCATATTTGGTACAGGGAAGAGCTAATAAGTACTGTTTTCGTTTGGGGAGGATAGAAAAGGTGCAATTATAGCTTCTAAAAGCAGACAATAACTACCCACAGAATGAAAAGCCTAGTAGAACCTCCACATCAAGAAGGGGGAAAATACAACAAATAAATTTGAGCCATGTTGTCAAAATAAGGAGAAATTTTTTAAATTTCTAATTATCTAGAAAGTAATAAGAACTTATTCTAAAACTTGAGAAGCAAATTAATCCTGCACTCAGGAGAAAAAAGTATAACTCTAAATGTTTATATAAGTTTAAAAAGGCAAAAAAATACATGAACAAAGTATTAAGTTAAGAAGTGATTATTAAAAATCAATATAAATAAAGGCAGTAGGAAGAAGTATTTAATAAAAGGATATATGAAATTAATGAAGTGAAAGAAAAAAAAAAGAAAGGATACAAAAAACAAAAGCTGATTTTTTTGAGATCAATAAAATACCTAAGCACCTGGCAGCCTGATTAAGAAGAAAAGAGAAAGTGCAAAATTACAGACTTTTAGAAATGAGAAAAGAAATAAAACTACTCTTGCATAAGAGAGTAAAACAATGACAGCACATCCAAAGTGTCCAACACTAAGTAAGCCCTTTACAAACACAGGTTCGAAGCACTGGCCCAGCAGCGCGTCTGTGACAAATACAAGTCAGGCAACAGAGTATGAAATCTGTCCCCACTGTCGTAGAAACAAGCAAGCCCTTCAAAACTCCACAAGTTCACGCAGACGAGCAGAGGGGACGGTGCTGAAGAGGTGCTGGGTGTTCACACCGGTTGCTATTCAGGGGGCAGGGAAACTACCTCTCCTTTACATTATCTCTGATACGCTAACTGGTCACAGTGAACATCGATTTGTAATTCTAAAGCAGTTTCACGAAGGAAAATAAAAACAAACGTATTGCGAGTATCATTCTGTGTATGCAAAAGCTGCATCTGGGCACAGAGGGCACAGGGCACCTGGGATGCGAGGCTCCCCCAGACCCGGCTCACGGCCCGGGCTCCAGCCTCCCCACGGAGAGGTGTGGACCACAGCCACTGCCTGCCCTTCCCCAGAGCCATCCGACCACCCTAGACATGGTCGACCTTCCAACCATGAAGCTCCTCTTCGTTGGAAAACATCCCTTTTGACTTGTTTAATGTATAGACCTCCCCAGAATGTGTTATATTTTTCAAATTTTTTGTCTCCTGTTAAAGGTATAATCGCAGGCATCCCTTTTTCTCCTTCGTCCCCTACAGAGAACTTCTAGCCCTCTGCCACAGGGGGCAGGGACTGTCACCCACTATGTTTTCCGGGTGCAGCATCTCCCTTCCAGGGCACTTGTTTTGTAAAAAATTGCACTTTCACAATCAGAGGCATTTTTCTTTCCATCTTTGGGCACCTACCTAGAAGACCAGAGCTGCCCCTCCACCCCCTCCCCTTCTCACATGAAATCCCTAGGTTAAGGTTTGGATGGGTTGGCTGTATGTCTACCTATGTGTTCCCTCCCACAACGCAAACCCCAGGCCTACATCAGGTCCATGAAAATTTCCCAGCCCGCCACCGTTTTTACAGAGTCTAGCAAAGAGCAGGTAAGCCATGGACAAACGCTTTTAGACAGGACAGGGCAGGCTGACGCTGAGTATGCTGGTCTCCAGGGTAAGCAGCCCCAGAGAACCGCTCAGATGAGCGGGGCAGGGAGTGAGGAGGGGCCCCAGCTCACCCTCCACTGGTCCAGGGGTCTGGCCCCACACCAGTGTCTCAGAGAGGTGAAAGGAGGAGGGTCTGGGAGGATGCAAGGCAATGGAAAGATGTTGTAAGCTTTAAAATTCATTACTTTAAGCGTCTGTATCTCGTACGTGTTGATGCTCTGGGGCAAGGGTGGGCAAACTTTGGCCCTCTGGCCAAATCCTGCTGCTGCCTGTTTTGGGAATAAGGTCAGGCCCATGTCAGACTGTCCACCGCTGCTTTCACACCTGCACAGCAGAGCTGGGTCACTGGGACAGAGACCTATGACACCCTCACAAAAGACTGAAATATTTACTACCTGGCCCTTTTTTAGAAGATGTTTTCTGACCCTGCTCCGGGGCACAACAGGCCATCTCCTCTGGCAATTACTAAAAATACACGAGTGCACGCATGCCCTGGGGTGAGGGGATTAAGGGTTAATAAGAACCAGGAATAAGGACCCTGAGAAAACCCAACCACATCCTGGAAGCGAAAGATCTCAAATCAATGACCTAACCCTCCACCTAAGCAACTAGAAAAAGAAGAGTGAATTAAACCCATAGCAAGCAGAAGGAAGGAAATAACAGACTGGAGCAGAAATAAATGAAATAGAGATCAGAAAGAGAACAGAGAAAAGCAACACATCCCAAAATTGCTCCTCTGCAGACACGCCTTTGACTAGACTGACCAAGAAAAAAAGAGAGAAGACGCGAATGGTTAACATCAGGAATGAAAGGGAGGCCACTGCCACCAAGCTCCCAAAAACAAACAAGATTATAAGGGAATCCATGAGTGACTACAGGACAAAACGTCAGCTAACCCGGAGAGAATGGACAAGCTCCTAGAAAGACGCACACCACCAGAACGCAAGACGGAACAGAAAATCAGAACACATCTACATAAGTAAAGAGACTGAATTAGTAATCAAAACACTTCCTGCAAAGAAAAGCCCAGGACCAGACGGTTTCACCACCAAACTCCACCAAACGTTTAAAGAAGAATTAACACCAATCCTTCACAAACTCTTCCCCAAAAGAGGAGAGAACACCTCCCAGCTCATTCTGTGAGGCCAGCGTGATCACGACACCAAAACCAGACGAAGACATCACAAGAAAACTATAGACCAACAGGCGTCACAGCATGTAGGCAAAAATCCTCCGCAAGACACTAGCAAACTGAACCCTGCAGCAGACAGAAAGCATCACGCAGCAGCCCTACCCTCGGTGGAGAGCCCACCCAGGTCAGCCACAGAGGAAGCTGAGACGTGTGAGGACGCGGACCAGAAAGGCAGCCGTGTGTCTCGCTGGGACCCAAACCAACAGAAAGCGAAGCAGGCACGGCTGTCCCTGCAAGGGCTTCTCAGGCAGGGGCTGCCCCCGCTCAGAAAACACCTCCTTTCTGAGCACCTTCCCGCCCAGGTCAGCTCACACACAGGAGCCGCCCAGCCGTCAGCACTGGTCGCCGGCTGTAACATCTGCTTCTGGAGGGGAGTGTGCTGTGCACCCAGGGAGCAGGGAAAGTAAGGACGCTGTTTGTCCATCCTGCAGCCTGCTTGGCCTAAAACAGCAGAGAAGTGGAAGAAAAAAAATCGATATACAAACACCGAGGGTAATAAATGATTCGTTACTCACTTCCCAAACTACCATGCTTAAAGACCTTGCTCCACAAAGGCAAGTGGTTTTGAAGAGTGCACTGAGCATGTGTCTGCCTTCCCCACATCTGTCCCCCCCCCCACACTCACACACACACACAGACACGCACACACACACAGACACACACACACACACACACACACACACAGACACACACACACAGACACACACACACACACACACAGACACACACACACACACAGACACACACACACACACACGGCTTTGTGCTGTTAGAGAATCAGATGTATTTTTGCTACAATACCCTGCCCCTGCTGCTTAAAAATAAAAGAAACAGAGCGATGCTTTCTTTGAGAAGACTCTTGTAGTCTTCCTTAGACAGATTCTTTTCTTTAAGCTGTTCTTCCAGCCACCCACCACCCTTTGCACCATCATCAAAGCCTTTTTCAGTCCAAGAAGGGCTTACAAAGAGCTGCTTCTTAATGTCTGCACTTGTTTGCTCGGCGTCCGGTCACCGTCCCTGTGTTTTAGCTAAACACGCTTCGGTACTGCTCCCTGCTCGGCGGTTTTCTGAGGCCTCGGGCCGCCCTGGCCAGGGGCCTCCTCATCAGTATTCTGCTTCCCAGACCGGGCCCCGCAGGGGCTCGCGGCCTCCCTGTGAAGGCCACCAAGCTATCCATGAGGCCAGAGCTCCGGTTCACTGGAGAACTGCCTGCTTCAGGGAAGTCCTTGGCACAGGCAAAGTGTCCCCTCTTCAGTGTAAAAGTGCCGCGGGGACTGGGCCACCCAGCTGCCACCCGGGCTCCGGCCACCCCGGTGCACTCCCCCCCCCAGAACAGGCTGCAAGGGGGGTCCCAGCCCAGGCTCCGCAGGACCCTGGAGGCAAAGGCGGTGGAGAGGAAGGGGCCCTGCACCGCGAGCTCCCCCGGCGGCCCGCCCGCCCCTCACCACGGCGGAGGGCAGATGCCTGCAGCCAGAGGCCTCACCTGTCCGAACACGTAGAGCAGCCCAACGGTGCCTCCGGTCTGCCCGCCGAGGACCCCGGCGACCATGGCGTAGACCCCGCCGCCGCCCACGCCGCAGCGCTCCCCAAGCCCGATGCCGGACAGCACGGCCACCAGGGCCACCAGGGCGACGAGGGACACCAGAAACACGCCCGCGAGCACGCCCGTGTTTCCCTGCGGTGGAACAGCAAGGAGCCCGCTCAGGGTCAGGGCCCGGAGGGGCCCCGGCCACCGCCCCCACGCGCCCGGGGCGGGCCCTGCGGGGACTCCCGCGTCCCCCGCGCTGACGAGGTCAAGTCAGGGCCACACGTCCCCGGGGCCCCTCCTGGCCTGTCCCCTCCTCGTCCCCCGCCCCCCTCATCCCTGTGCCGACACGGGTCCCCTCGACCCCGCCCCCCCACCCAAGCGGACCCCCGGCCTGGAATGCCTGTCTGCTCCCCCTCGTCCTCGCCAGCTTCAGGCCGGTGCATCCTTGAAGGCGGGGTGTAGCGCTTCCTCCCCGGGAAGCCGTCCCTGTGCCCCTTCCTCCGGCTGCAGCAGCACCCAGGGCCCAGCGCCCACCCAGCACCGCGCACACGGAGCCGGCTTCCAAGGCCGTCTTTACCCCTGGGCCGCGCGCTCTGAGAGAGCAGCGTTAGGTCTGGGGGTCGTTCTGGGGGTCTTCCCTTGCTTTCTCCACTTCTCTTTCTTTCTCTTTCAACAGCGTGTTTCCCGCCCCGCTCGCTCCATCTACTCTTCTCACACGTCTGACATCTAGACACGCACATCATCTGAAAGTTATTTGAACGTTTAGAAGTTCAATGCATTGAAAAATTGGTTTATTTATATGAAAGACCTTTTATAAATACGTAAAGAAGCAAGGAGGGGGGAGAGAAAAAGGCAAATATTTCTATTTTGACATCTATTCATATGTAGACGGAGGTTGGAGAATGAAGTGGGATTCTTGCATTTGTTAATCTGTTGGATTTTCAGCTGAGAGTAACGCCATGCCAAGCAAAATCATGATTGTGTTCATAGAGAAGGGGAAATGGATCGAAGGCTGGCACAGCAGACTATATGGTACCCAAAGGATTAGGTTTTACTCAGTTATATTTTATTCAAACAGTTACTTGTTTTGCTGATTTTATATTTTTAATGAACTTATATAATTACTATTTTCTTCCTTCGTTCATGCTTTTAAATTGTCTAAATGGGATAATTTTTAAAAGTCTGTACCAATCTTTAAGTTTTCATACCAAAACTGCCACTTTAATGTTCTTCAAATTATAAATATGCTGCCAAATTAGTCTTTAGAATTAATATTTTCTATTTAAAAATGACTTGGGCACAACCTCTGCTTACTTTAATTTTATGCTATCCCCTAGAAGCTCTGTCTTATTTTTGGCATTTCACAGTTACCTTTGTTTCCATGTTCAAATACGGTTTTTCAGGGAAAACTAATGTCAGAACTGAAAAGGAGAGATCATTTCAGGGCAAAAGGATGCATTTGTGTGGTAGCAGCCTCAAAGATGGTCCCAGTGGTCCCCACCTCCTGGCATTCGTGCCCTTGTGTAATCTCTCCCCTTGAGTGGGGGCTGGATGGAGTGACTCACTTTTAATGAGCAGAGCCCTGCAGAGGTGACAGGATGTCACCTCTGAGATGAGGGTCTGAGAAGACCGTGGCTTTCATCTCGGGCACTTGCTCCCTCACTCTCTGAGGCTGCTAGACCTGGGGGAAGCCAGCTGCAGGTCCTGAGGCAACCCTATGAAGAGGCCCACAGGACAACCACCTCACAAGTGACCTGGGGAACAGACCGTCTGACTGACAGCTTAGCTGCAGCCCCACGAGAAACCCTGAGCCAGAGGCACCCAGATCCATTGCTCCTGGGTCCCTGAACCACAGTAACGACAAGATAATAGTTCATATGTGTTGCTTTAAGCCACCAAGTGTTGGGATAATTTGTTATGCTGCAATAAATAATTAATACAACTTATACTTCACTTTGGGGATGGGACTGACACTTCTGCATAGCCATTTCTCAAAAAAAAAAAAAAAAAATCACCCAGCAGAGGGGATAAGAGGAAGCCCTAAGATTTAAGAATGGAAATAGCGAGCGCTTGCCCTTTTCTCCTCCCACTGCTGCATAAGCAGCGCCTGCGTGGGGCCGAGCCCGGGGGCCAGGCTGTCACTGCCAGGCCTTCCTCTGCCACAGGCGTCAGGTGGCCGGGCCTCCCCCGCACACAAGCTGGAGAGGCGCTCGCCAGCGCGGTGGCCCCCAGGAAGGGGAAGACCAGCGCTCCATCCCAGAGGCCTGCGGATGCCACCAGGACGAGGGGTCTGAGCCGGAGGCTTTGTGTTTCTGGAAGCGGCGGGAGTGGGAGAGGCAGGAATTCTCAGCATCCACACCAGAGAGGTTGCTAATCCTGCCCTAAGCTCTCCTCACATTAATACAGAGAACGCTCAGACCCAGCTTCAGGCTACGGCTGAGGCTGAACCCTGAGCGAAGGGCCTGGGTGTGGAGGACAGAGAGAGCTGAGGAGGGTCTGGGCTCACCCAGGCCTCCCAAGAGGACTAAGGACCCCACACTCCCCACTGCAGTGGCGCTTTCGTCCCCTGGAACTGGCAGATGTGATGGTTACTTTTATGTGCCAGCTTGGCTAGACTATCGTGACCAGCTGTTTAGGCAAACGCCAGTCTAGAAGTTGCTACAAATGTACAATCAGTTAACTTTCTTTTTCCTTATCTTTTGGCCTCACCGCGTGGCATGTGGGATCTTAGTTTCCCAACCTGGGGTTGAACCCGCGTCCCCTGCATTGGAAGCATGGAGTCGTAACCACTGGACCACCAGAGAAGTCCCACAATCAGTTGACTTTAAGTAAAAGAAATTACCCTCCATAATGTGGGTGGTTCTCAGGCAACCAGTTGAAGGCCTTAAGAGCCAAGGCTGAAGTTTCCCAAAGAAGAAGGAATTTGGTCTCCAGACTGCCACACAGAAGTTCTGCCTGAGTTCCTAGGTTTTGGACTCAAAAACGGCAATATCAGTTCTTACCTGCAGCTCACTTATCCTACAGATCGTGGACTTGCCAGCCCCCACATCATATGCGCCAGTTTCTTACAATAAACACACACACCTCTCTCTGTCTAATTCAGTGAGAGGACAGAAAATATACACAGCCGTGCCTCAGGATCCACGGGGGATTAATCCCGGGACTGGTCTCGGATACCAGCACCTCGGAAGCCCCATACTAGCAGCATCTCTTGTTCTAACAAGGCAGCTGTGCGTGGGCTCCAGGGTCGGGGCTGGTCACCAGAAAGACCAAGCCGTGCTTAGAAGCTGGCGTTTTCACCACCACCAGCACACCAACACACATCACACACTTCTCCAGAAGGGGGAGTGGGGCTGGAAGTGGAGTTAATAATTGATCAGGTGTGATGAAGTCACTATAGAAATCCCCAAAGTAGGAGGTGTGGAAAACTTCCAGGTGGGTGAACACATCCACATACCGGAAAGGCAGGGGAACAGAACCTCCCGTGCGCGGGACCCTCACAGGCCTTGCCCTAGGCATCTCTTCATCTGGCTGTTCATCTATACCACTTATCACATCCTTTAATAAGCCAGAGCACACAGATTGTTTCCCTGGGCTCTGTGCGCTGCTCTAGGAAATTAACTGAATCTGTGGGGTGAAGGGTCCTGGGAACCCCTGACGCACAGCCCGCCAGTCAGAAGCACCAGTGACAACCTGGACTTGTGACTGGCAGCTGAAGTGGGCGGGGACAGCCTCGTGGAACCGAGCCCTTGCCCTGTGGGATCTGGCGCTAGCTCCAGATAGAGAGGGTCAGAGGTGAGCAAACGGTAAGGCACTCAGCTTGGGCCACAGAATTGCTTCGTGAGGGGCAAAACCACACATCTGGGGACCAGCAGTGTCAGAAGTGCAGTGTTCCGTGTGAGAGGAAGGAGAAAAAACACGGAGGAGAACGGCAGGTTTTTACAATTCGCTCTCCCTCTCTTTCTCCTTCTCGCTCTCCGGGTGAGGCGTCAGACAAGTTGAAGAATAGCAGGAAAGCTGGAGAGGGTTGCAAACCAGTGGCAAACTTGCCATCGGTCTTTTCCCTCTAACCCATCCCTGGTGCCATCCGCGACGCGCGCTGACTTCTGCACTCACGTTTCTGTAGGGAAACCCATGGGGGGGCTTCCACAGGAACCTCCATCCGAGGCCCAGGTCCTCAGGATCCTCCTTTAAAAAGTAATGCTAGCTGCTCCATGTCCTTGACCCTGCTCTGTTTCTGCAGCACCTGTGCTTCAGGAACCTGTGGACTGCACTGCGGAATCCCCACGGCTGACGGAGCTTTCCCCGCCCCAGGCCCACGGGCGGCTCCAGGACCACCAGCTCATCACTCACCACCAGCCAGCCAGTCCTCAGGAAAAGGACAACCCCAAACATGTTGATCATGCAGGACGTGAAGACACCATCCCAGGTCCCGAACAGCACCGGCTCCCACACGGACAGCTGGGTCGTCCACCAGGGCTGGGGCTGGGCCAGGGCCTCCTGAAAGCGGGGCGCACGGAGGTCAGCTCAGCAGCGGTAGGGCCGGCGAGGGGAGGGGAGCAGGCGGTGCTGGGACAACTCCGTGTTAAAGCCCTCCCTCCTCGCCAGGCCCCACAGGCCCGTGCCCGCAGCGACTCCGGGGCCCGTGTGCGGTCCAGAGCGGCTACTCAGCCGACGCGGTTCCCTTTCCTTCTGGCCACTCGAGAGACGGCACTTCCCCGCCGCTTCACGGGCGCCGTGGCCACGTGACTGCGTTCCGGCCCCTGGGATGCAGGTGAGCGCGGGATGCTGGGCTCCAGCTCAGACAGTGGGCAGGAGCGCTGGGTGACACCGTCCTCCCTTTCAATCCCTGGGTCCCAGCAGGGACAAGCAGCTTGCGGCAGTTACTCATCTTTGGGGACCCTCACTGTACTTAGCTTTTTGTTCCTCCAGCCCTTCTAACACTTCTGTGATGAATTCTCTGTATTAAATTCTCTCTGTTTAAAAACCCTAGGGCAGTTTCTGTGTTCCTCACGGAACACTGGCTGGTACGGTGATCCCTCAGTGCCCTTCCGTCCCATCCCCCAGGACCCCAAGGCATCGCTTGGCAGTTGTCCAGTATCAAAGGCTAACAACTGGTGAAACAGATGTTTTCCTCATTTTTCCAATTCAAAAGTAACAAAGGCACTTACAGAACACTCATACATAAACACTTTGCTAAAAAGACTAAACCTTAAACAAAATCAGTAGCCACTTGTACTACGAACGGCTCCTGCACAGGTTTAGCAGTTAACCTAAATTCAGACATCACTAGAGTCTTCCAATGGCCTCCAACGACCACAGCAGTGAGGCATGACTCCCCCCCGGGGGAGGGGGAGGGAGGCACCCAGCTAAGACCCACTGTGCGCACTAAGCCTAACCAGTGCGTGTATGTCATCTGTGACCTCAGTGACAAGGCAGAAAAGTCAAGGGACAGGGGAACTCTAAGGTCCAGAGTCCGGGGCAGGGCCCCTGAATGGCCGAGAACAATGGGTGCCTCACGATGTAGGACCAGCTACACTCGGTCAAATCAAAAGGAGAGGAGCCCAGCTTCGCCCCCGGTATCGTACACCCACAGATGAAGAAAGGGCCTCAAGAAATCATCAGGGACATCACAGGAGCCGCCCAGGACAGACGGGCCGGGGGACTCCCTGCAGTCCCTGAAGGTCCCTGATGCGGCTGGAATACCTCTCTTCTCTGCACGTTTCTGTTCCTCTGTCTTTTGCAGACCACTAATGGGGAATCTCCTGGAAGTCAATACATGTGTGAACAGTGATCATGGCTCAGAGAGAAGACCCTGCCAACCTGCACTTGTCCTTGAACAAATGGTACCAAGGGACCTTGTGGCAACTCCGACTGTTCTCCAGGATGCTACTCTCAAACCTCAGGACCTGGCCCAGCTTCCTGTCTCTGCTTGTGTTTGCGTCCCACCCTACCTTGTTACAGGCCTATTATCTACTAGAAACAACCATCAGTAGCAGCTATCAGCAACAGAGTGATAATTCAGAGAGTACTTTCAGTTTCCACCTCCATTCCCTCCTTTGGGGCCACATGACCCCGGGGTCCAGGCAGGGAGAGGCCCCCCCGTCTACGGCCAGCCAAGCAAAGAGAGCCCGGGAGGAGAGACACGCCGCCCGAAGCCCACAGCTGGGGGTTGAGCTCCCTGACCCAGGCTGTAAAACCTGCACCACAGGTCACGTGCCCTTTTCCCTCCTCGATTTCAATCTTTCAGGTGCAATTTCTAACATCCTGGACGGCACGTAGTTGTGAGTACATCTGCTTTGCCCTTAAAATTCCTGTGGTGATTTTACACACTTCATTCCTCTCTCATCAAAGCTTTCATATTTCCCCTGAAAAGGGGGTTCTGTTTACCTAACGGTGTACTCCCTGGACCTCACTGGACGAAATCAGCCCTAAAGGTGCTTCACAGATGAACGCGGCTGAAACTTTCCAGGACTCTTTACCTTGAGAATAAAGGTATAAGTGCAGGTATACATGGTTTGAAATGGGTTTGGTGGCTGAGTTATGACAGCTCATTTCAGGATGTTTCGAGGAGTGTGCGTACCTTTTCTTACCAAGTGACAAAAGAACACAACTGAGTCTTCCCAGAGCCTGCTCATCTGACACTGGCAAGAAGAGCCCTAGTTTGACCCAAGCTTGGTGCCCTGATGCTTTTAGAGAGAGAGAGACATCAGCCAGTGAGAGAAAAGGAAGAAGAAACAGAAGTACCAAAAAGGGGAACTAGGACGAGACAGAGAACCCTAGGACAAGATGCCAATCAGGTACCGAGGAGACCCCAAGGGGTAACCCCCGGCCTCCGTGCACAGACACGCTGCCTCCGACATGAACACGGACGCGTGAGCCTGGGCGCCCGCACCGCTCACCTCTCCCTGGTCCACCACATCCTCCAGCCTCCGCACCGACAGGACGCCCTCCGCCTTCTGCACTGCCCCAGTGTCGACCTGGTACGAGAGTACTGGCCAGACGACAGCTCAAACCAGCCAGCCTGCACAGTAACTACCATAGGGCTGGCACAATTCTGACACCCATCCCAGTGTGTGGGGGTTTCCCTTACACCAAGCAATTCTCTGACACCAGCTGGGTGTCCTACGGTTCAAGTCAACTCCGACACTATCTACTTGGAGACAGCACCATCCCACAGTCAATGTCTCAGTCCCACCAGGCTGCCCCAAGTCCAGGCTGTCACCGTGCTTCTGACCCACGGGCTGTTAATCACAGGTTCCCACCGCCCCCTTCTTGGGTTCAACTGATTGGCTAGTGCAGCTCACAGAATTCAGAGAAACATTCTACTTGCTAGATTTCCAGCGCATTATGAAAGGATATACTTCAGAAACCACCAGATGGAAGAGATGCACAGGACAGGGTTTAGGGAAAGGTCGGAGGTCCGTGCCGACTCCCAGGGCAGCCCTCTCCCCTCATCTCCATGTGCTTGCCAACCCAGAAGCTCTCCAAGCCCCCTTTTTTGGGTTTTTATGGCGGCTTCATCACACAGGCACGACTGATTCAATCATTGGCCACTGGTGACTGATGTAACCCCCAAGTCCTCTCCCACCCCTCGAACCACATGGTTGGCTCCCCTACAACCAGCCTCCATGCTTAGGTGATTCTAAAAGTCACCTCATTAATATAAACCCATTTGTGGTTGAAAGGCATTTGTTGTGAATATCAAGACACCTTATCACTCTTATCGCTTAGGAGATTCCGAGGGGTTTAGGAGCTCTGTGCCAAATATACGTTTATTACAAATCACAGCCTCCCAGCTGGCTGCCCCCAACCCTGCTCTGTCGGTCCTGCCGGCTCTCTCCACCTGCCTTCAGCTCCTGCTCAGAGAGGCTGCGGGCAGAGCCACGTCCGCAGCATAAGCAGGCATCCCACAGGAGGACAGAGCATCAGCTTCTCTCCCACGCCTGGGGACCTCGTGCCAAACTCTCTCCTTTACAGGAGGGAAGGAACCCCGTGTCATCTCACACATGCCCCCCCACAAAGGCCATGGCTCACAGACTCCCCCTCTGTGCCTCTACCTAGGCGTTTCTGTTGCCTGAGGGGGCAGTGGAATAGCTGGGGTGACAGGGGTACTAGTCCAGTTCCGGGCTATCCTGTGACTGGCACCAGCTGTTGCTAAGTCTCTCAGAACCTCGCTGTCTTCAGATCTGGGCCTCAGTCACCAATTCCAAAATAACAAGAGGGTCGGCACTCTAGGACGCAGACGTGACGGTGCACGGGGAAGGGCAGTGGCTGCAGGGTGTGTGCTGTGCCCAGTGTGGAGGCTCCGGGGAAGCAGCGGTGGACACGAAGAAGGAGGAGGAAGGGCAGTGAGGGGCAGCGCAGGCTGCGCTCGCTCCCGAGGCCCCGCGGGTGCGCCGGCTCCGGGGCGCAGAGGCTGGGCGCCCGGCCGGCTGGTCTCCCCCGCGCGGCGCTCCTGGCTCGTCGCTCAGGCCCTGCTTCCGGGCCCGCGGGGACCAGGAGCCGGAGCCCGGCCCCTCCGAGCCCCCCGCACCGGAGAGGCCGCGGCCGCCTGGCGGGGGTCGGCTCGGCGGCGGGCGTCTCTCCCCTGCGCGCAGCCGACACGTGCCCCCCGTGGGACACGAGGCTCCCCGCAGCCCGCGCGCGGGGCCGAGTCGGACGGAGGCCGCCCCCCGCCCGCAGCCCCTCCGGGCCCCACGAACACGCCCGGAGGGGGAGCGCACACCCGCCTCCCACAGGCGGCCGGGGAGACGCCGCCTCTGCCCGCGGGTCCGCGCGGCCGGGACCCGCCCAGCAGGGGGCGCCCCCGCCGCGGCCGCAGCGCCACCCGGCGGGCAGAGCGGGCGCCGCACGCGGGGCCGGGCAGGCGGACGGCGGGCCGCGCGCGCCACACACGCGCCTGGAGGGGGCCGCGCCGCGCAGGCGAGACGCCGGCCGCGAGAGGCTTTTCGGGGAGCGGGAGGCGCCGCAGGCGGGCTTCGGGGTGGGGGAGGGTGAGAGGAAAGAGGCCGGGCAGACGCTGCGTCTCCTGCGCGCCGGCGAACGCGTCCCCCCCGTCCCAGGTCGACCCCCGAGGGCCCCGTCGCGGCGCCGGGGCGGCCGGGCCCTCCTCTGCGGCACCCGGGGCTCGGGAGCGGGCATCGGCCACGCCGCCGACGCCGGTGGTGGAAACGAGGCGTCAGGGCCCACCTCCCCGGGCAGGGCGGGTGCAGTCATCCCCAGGCGCGTGAGATGCTCTCGTGCGCAGAGCGAGTTCACAGGCCCGTGTCTGCGTGACAGTGGCTCGCACGCGCCTCGTCTGTGGTTTCCGCCCTGCGCCTCCCGATCCGGGTCCAAGGCCGGGGGTCTCCGAAGGCACGGCCTGGTCACGCAACCGCACAGGCCCCGGAGTGGCAAGACCCTCAGACGCTGTGAAGACATGGATGCTGATGGGAATTCCCGGAGCCACACAGCGGCTCACTCCCCACAGAGCAGCCACTTCGGTGCTCAGAATGCAGAGCCCAGCCACAATGTTCTGGACCCCTGGTACCACCCCGCAGACCCAGATTCCCGCAGCAGCAATGCCATGGCCACCTGGACAAAAGCTTCCCTTCCCAGCCTCCTTGGCAAAAGGACAGAGCCTTCCTGTACGACTCAGGCTGCCACGAGACAGTCTACCTCAGTGTAAAACATAAAACATCGGGAGGAGAAACACAGACCCTAATGCCCTCCCCCAATAACAGGCAAACCAGCGAAAAATCCACCGCAAAAGATGTATATTTCTAGGTGCTTCAGTGGATCAGACAGTACTATACCCATTTAAGAATTCTTACTTACTGAGTAACTTTTGACTTTCGGAATCACATTAATGCTTTACAGACTCAAAATCAAATCAAATCAAAGCAGCAGGATGAGAAAAATCAAAATAGAATGCAAAGAGAAACAAATTAACCTAACTGTATTTCTAATGAATAACATAACCATGCTGAAGGTGGAAAAAAACTGAGCAGAGTAACTTTTGAAGGTAGTACTTTAATTATGTGCTCTCAATCTAAAGACAAATAACTACAAACTAACACAGATTTTACATAGAAAGTTTGTTTTTTGCAGGGGTAGGAGTTACCACTTCTGCATCTACTTTCCATGAATTGTAGGATTCAGTAAATAAGTAACTATACTGACTGGGAGTCAGGTTTCCCACTGTTGGAGAAGGCAGTTAAAACTAAGGAAAGGGGAAAGAGTAGAAGCCTGGGGTAATAAAAGAAAAGATATATACTTTCTCTCTACTTAAAGGGTCTGCAAGTCGAGATACCGCAGTAGCAATGAACATATCTAGCACCCAGATCTTGGTCTCAATATACCATTTCGCACTTTAAGGAGCCAGAGCTCTTTGGAGAAATGGCTGATTCAGGGCTGGGGCAGAGAAAGTACAAAATGAGCCTAGAATACTTGCCAGAAAGTAAGAAAGTGTTCTTAAAAATGATGACGATGTGTCATAAGGACATAGGAGCCAGCTTGAAGGGGCACCTGCTGGCCAAATCTGGAACAATTTGCGCATCGAAATCAATAATAATAGCAATAGAATACTCATGGAAAGAATAAGAATCTGAGTCCATACAGATATAAGTAAATGAATAAATTGAAATAAGAGGAAGGAGGGACCAAGTAATATACGTAGAAGAAATCATGGTGTTAGAAAATCACCATTCTGCAACCGTCACAGTAATAACTGATTCTGCCAAGAATCATCGATGGATGATAAAGCTAGTGCCTAGAAGACTGATGAGGAACTGGATAGTTACATAGTCTCAAAGTATCCCCAACAAAGTATTTATTAATTACAAAAGGAAAATTAGTAACTTTAGAGTGGATTAACCTAGAAGGCACCACCTTAAATAAGTAACCAAAGTTAACATTACCAATAATGGGACAAGCGGGAACCCTGTACCTCCCTCCTGAGAATGAGGTCTGGAAAAGAACACAATATCATTCTATGGGTTCCTACCAAAAATGCAAAACCTAAATCTAATCATGAGAGATCATGTCCCAAACTGAGGAACATTCTACAAAATAATTAGCCTGTGTTTTGCAAAAAAGAAAAAAAAGTCAAGGTCATGAAAGACAAAGAAAGGCTAAGGAACTGTTCCAGATTAAATGAGACTAGAGAGGCATGATGAGTAGATCACTGTGTGGCGCTGGACTGGTCAGGGGAAAAGCTACGGGATATTAGTGGGATAACTGGCCAAAGTGGATGTGAAACTGTGGATGAGATCATAGGGTTTATCAGTGTTAAATGTCTTGATCTTTTAAAAAACAAATGTTCCATAGTCCAGCCATCCAGGCATTGAATATAGTTATTTTATATTTTATTTTTTTATTTTATTTTATTTTGGCACACCAAGCGGCTTGTGGGATCTTAGTTCCCTGACCAGGGATCGAACCCAGGCCCTTGACAGTGAAAGCACAGAGTCCTAACCACTGGACCGCCAGGGAATTCCCTAAATGTCTTGATCTTGATAAATACACTAGTTAGGTAAAAGAAAAGTCCTATTCTTTGGAAATAGACACTGATATATTTATGGATAAGGGGACATAATGTCTACAAATTACTTCCAAATGGTTCAGGAGAATGAAAACATAATGGATATAATATGTAATAAAATATATACTATACATATATAGAGAGAACTGAAATATAGGACAAAATGTTAACAACTGGTAAATCTGAGTCGAGTATACAACAGTCCTTTGTACTACTGCAACTTTCTGTAAGTGTAAAATGTTACCAAAATTTCAAAAGTTTACAAATAAATAAATAAAAGCAATTTTTATTTTTTAAAATAAGCCCAGACATATTTCAAAAATGGCTTGTTTACTCTTGTACCCTTAGTGCCTCTCATGGAGCAGGTGCTTACTAAACGTTAGCTGAATGAATGAATGAATAAAACGTGCTTTAGAAAGTGACATTAGACACCTCTTTTAAGATAGCAGAATATGCACTTTCCTACCTTCCAAATTACCATGACAATCACAGAAATGATGTCAGTTTTTTTAAAGTATGAAACTATAGTTATAACTAGAAAGGGAAAAAAACAAGTGCTACTAGCAGATCAGACATTTGGAGAGATTCCTGCAGGTGGGCTCGGAGGGGCAAAAAGAAGCAAGTAATAGAGCAGCCCAGGGCAGCCAAGAGAAGAGCTGCCTCCCAAGACACTGGAGAAGTTTCAAGTTCAGGGTCAGCAACTGCTAGGAGCAGACACAGGCCAGAGCAATCACTGGGCATAACATTATTTTGGACGCTTTATCATGTGGACGGAAGTAACATATATGGCACTTACAGCATAAAAGACTGGAGGGCAGAGCTGGTCCATGGCCTATGTGACTATCAAGTTCCTGTATTTTACATTGAAGCGGTACGATATTAACTCTAAAGAAATTGACAATTTTCAAATGTATATGTAATCTCTAGAGTAGCCATTCTCAAACTTTTTGATCTCCAGACCCCTTTACATTCTTAAAAATTACTGAGGAACCCAAAGAGCTTTTATTTGTGTGTGCTACAACTATCAATATTCACCATATGAGAAACTTAAAGGGAGATGTTTTCAAATACTTATTAATCATTTGAACATAGTAGTAATAAACCCATTATCTGTTAAAATAAGTAACATGTTTGCATGAAAAATAACTACTTTCCCAAACAAAAACATTTAGTGAAAAGAGATGCGTTGTTATACATTTTGCAAATCATTTTAATGTCTGGCCTGATAGAATACAGCTGGATTACCATATCTACTTCTGCATCCAATCTGTTGTAAAATGTCGTTTTTGAAATACATGAGAACAATTTGGCCTCCCATGCTTCTACAGTTAGAAAAGGAAAGAGCAATTTACCACCACTATTCCATATATGAAAAAAATTCCTGTCACCCAAAAGATAAGAGAATTCCACTCAAGAAAAGGTGACATGGGCATAAGAAACAGCAGTAGCTGCATATGAACCAGAAGAATTAAAAGGAATTTGAAAAATATTAAGACTCTACTGCTCAGAAGCAGCAAAGCTTTAATGACTTGTGCATCGTGTTTTCTTCTCCATGAGTCTAATAACATCACTTGGCTATTCAGTTCAACACACACATATACATCTTACTATTGTAAATACTATTTATAGGGGTAAAATTTTTATAACCAACTATAACAAACATGGAAACAGCCATCACAATTACAGAAAAACATATACATTTTGTAAACCCTGACGATGTAAAAATAATAATCCAACTAACAAAAAAATTAGAAATGAAATGAGAAAAATGGAAGGAAGAGTAAATGTGCCAATGTCCTCTTTTTTCATATCCAAAAGCAATAAATAAACCAATAATAAACGACAACTTAGTCAAGAATTGAGGCACAAATAACTTAAAGTTGTAACCACTAGGGAAAATAAAAGCCAGAATCCATTAATGAGTGTCTCTGGGGAATGGCAGTGAAGGAAGAAGGCTTTTAATTTCACATCATTCTCTTGTTTAGAAAATTTTTTTTCCTGCATGCAGTACTTCTATGATAAAAATAATAACATTTTTTATTTGAAGAAAAACTTACCACCTTATTAGAAATATCTGAACAAGAAAATGCTGACCCCAGTTAGTCATTTATTTGTAACTCGGTTTCATTTTATGCAGCAGATGGGCTCACCAAAAGATGCCTGTGATCTGAATCACAGTTTAAATGTACTGGATATACAGTCTATTTAAAGACAGTGAAGCCTTTGGTAAAATTAATGACTGTCCATAACATTTGTGTACCTTTTTTTAAAATTGGAATTTGCCTTTGCTTTGTGTTGTTGTGGGGTTTTTTGGGTTTTGGGGTTTTTCTTTCCTCTTTTTTTACTGATAATTGCCTAAAAAAGGGAAAGCTGCTCAAAATTAGTCATAGCTTTCTGTCTTAAGTTCTGTGAACACTGAGATTCACTTTAGAGCAAAGCTATCACCTGGATCACAGACAACTATTTTTGGTTAAATGAGGGTCGCTAGGCTACCATGGCTTCAGATTCATCAGTAGGCACCTAAATCCTGTAACTGCTGACAGGGACTGTGGATGTGATTTATAAGCTACCTGCAGACTGGGAAAAGAACATCAAAGCACTTTTTACACAGACTAGTGGTTTTTACTTCACTATCTTTTTCTCTTTCTTTATGCCTGTCTGTGTAAAGAAGAAAACACTCACACACCAAAATAAGCACAAAAGAAACGTACCTCTCTCCTGAGAAGCGGTAATGATAACAGTATCCTACTAGACAGGCATCCAAGCTAGAATAGGTACTACCTCTGAGGACTGTTCACACCAAGCTATTCCGAAGCACACCACCACCACTACAACCACCACAGTCTTTAAGTTATTAAACTCAGAGGGAAGAAAACAAGTTTTAAGAATCAGATGACATTACTCCTTGGTAATGATTAAAGAGCAAAAAGATACTGAATTACACTCAATAAGGCATGTATGTTTCTTTAAATCTTACATGTATTTGATATTGTTCTACAAATACAGATCTATCTAGTATTTAGAAGAAATACATACTAGGTCAGAGAAAGAATAAAATGAATGGAAAAATAAGCTGAAATTCAGTTATCCACGCTATACGAAGCCAGGCTGTTCAATCAGACCAGACCAGAGCCTAAGCACCACCGAGTGGCTACTTACTCAAATTACAAGAAAAGTACTTCAGCATCATTGACACAACATCTAGGATTCTGTTCACAAACCGCAGACTATTAACTAATGGCAAGGACTGCATTTTTTTTATACCTGACCATGGACGAAATATACCCTAAGGCAGTCATACGTTTTTAAGTCATCTAGTCCATTCATTCATAGCTAGGCAGAATGTATTAATCGTGTTTTTTTCCTTTCTATATCTTATGACATTAGCACTTAAAAATCTTGTGGACCAGGGAAGAGATTGACCTTCTCAGGGCTAACTGATACTTATAGATAGCAAACAGCTGGCCAGGAGCATGGCTTTTTCGTATGCAAACCTAGCAATTCTGAGTATATCCCCTAAGCCACCCCCTTTATCTAATTCTCACACACCAAGCCAATGTTTCTCCATCCCTAAATCATCCCCAGGCCAGGTGCTAGGGAACTAGAGACCACCTCCAGAGCCAAAGCCCACCAGAACTATTGACACCAGCCAGTCCTAAGCTGTTTGCCCTGCCCTTCCCCAGAGAAGCACCACAAAGGCTCTGGCCCAGGCTTTCCCTTCCTCCCTGCTTTTGCAGAACCTGATGCCTCCCCTGTGGCCCCGCCTCGCGTTCCTCCTTCTCCTGGGAAATGTGAGCAGTAAACGCTTCCTTCGGTGGCACTGACCTCCGCGTCGCCACTCAGCCACCTCTACAAATGAAGACCCTGTGGGTACAAACGAGACAACCCCACCTGATTCATTTCAGTGAAGAATCACTTTCATTCCAGTTTCTAGGACACCTTCACCCAGAACATGCCTGCATTCCACTG
The DNA here is from genome assembly GCF_030028045.1 of Hippopotamus amphibius kiboko. NCBI lineage: Eukaryota > Metazoa > Chordata > Mammalia > Artiodactyla > Hippopotamidae > Hippopotamus > Hippopotamus amphibius. The sequence continues at coordinate 171,626,432 of NC_080191.1, read as the reverse complement.
TTCACAAACATGAAGCGTTTTCCGAGCTGTGTCACTCTCGGGGTTGGCCTCCTAGGCTACGTGACAAATGGGGCTGAAGACAACAGAGGAGGAGCAGGAGAGGGGGACGGAGCCCACACGAAAGCTGCTGGCTCTTCTCGGCCCTGGGAGGGGTTTCTGCCCTTGTTCTCTCCCAGGTTCCAGGACCGTGGCCTCTCTTCTCCTGCCACCTCCCGGCTCCGTCCAGGCACCATCCGTCTCTCACAGCTCAGGCCTCGACACCTTTCACTTGCACTGAGTCCCTCCCAACGATTACACCTCATTTTGTATTTGTAATTTGTATCCTTTTCACTAAAGAGAATCTCTAAAAACTGTATAAGTTTCATGCCCTACAGACACCGGGAGGGAGACAGGGGTCATGGCTCCAGGAGCCCCAAATGTGAGCCCTTCTCTTCCCCCGATCACTTTGCACCCAGTTTCCCTATCTGAGCAAGAGGGGCTAACAAGACGGTCTCGTCCCAGGGTCCCCTTCCTCCTCAGGTGCATTCACTTCTCTATGTTCCAACAAAGCAACATGCTGCCACCCGGCGTGTGGCTGCCAAGGCTCGCTTTGCATATCGGCCTCTTAAAGATGCTCTAACAGGCCTGAAAAGTGCACAGCAAAAATGCAAGTCTGTTCTTAACCACATACTGGCTAAGAAGGGCACACAACACAAGAGCAAAGCTTTTGCAGTGAAGCCTGACACCAATGCTCACAATTATGTTACAGCCTAAGGGCCGGCTGCATGAAGGTCAACCCAGAGCCACACTGTGGGGTCGGGGGGTACGGGCTTGCCTCCCACCTGGCTCTGCCCCCTATGTGTGTATCTTCGGGCGATTCATTCAACACCTCTGGGCCTGTTTTCCAACAAGCTAAGCAAGGGGACTGGACCGGGGGATCTCTAAGGACCCCTCTTCTCTCTCTCTCTCTCTTTTTTTTTTTTTTGAGTGTGAGTCAACAATTCCTTTTTATTCACTGCAATAATTTTCACGCCTTTGTCTTTTAACACGTTTGCTTCTTTCTGCCTCTCTCGCTGGTCCCACCACCCAGCCCCACAACTCAACCAGACTTTCCTTCTTACTCTTACCACGCTGAACCAGCCCAGGTAAGCCATGGAGCTGAGGAGGAGACGACAGGGGGAGGGCAAAGGAGAGGACAGGGAAAGGAAGGGGAGGGCAGGGAGTGTGGCGGTGCCGGATCCTGGCTCACACCGGGCCCGGGTGCCGCGCAGCAACCTGGGTCTGCTCGGGCTTTCTTCTAGGGCGATTAGCTCAGGCCAGCCAGAAGTTAGCCCACAGACTTCCCAGAAGAGGGTCCTCACAGACCCACTCCCGCTGGAGCTCCAGTCTCCCGCCGGATAAAGAGGAAAGAATACGAGTTACTCGCACTAGCTAATCTGCAGCTTTTGGTGACCCGTTCTCAGGCCACAGCATGACACAGCGTCCCTTTAAGTTTCGGGAGACTGTCCACCAAGAGAGAAGGGACGGCGCATCAGATCGGTGGCAGGCATCCTTTATTCCATCATGATGAAGAGATTTCTGTTTTCATGTCTGCAGCGCTAGCGGGAGTTCCTGGCAAGAACAGGCACTCAGTAAACACCGGTCAGCTGAGCTGACTTTTCCCACTCCTCCCCACACTAAGAGCGCTGGACCCTGCGGGACATCAGACCTCACACAAACGTCTACTTTCTGTCTCTCCCTGTCTCCAGCTCCCTGCTTTCTCTTGCCAGCGTCATCTTCCTGACACGCCGTGTCTGTCACAGTCCTCTTTGCCCTGTGACTGACAGAGACACACATGGACTCGAAGGTCATTAGCCTTCCGTTCGCCTCCCTCTGGCACCAGCTGCTCCTAAGCTTCCCAGCCCCGTGTCTCACCAACAGCCTACTCGACTGGGTTTCAATGTGAAATCCGCTTCACCTAGTCACTGACGTGCATTCTATTTAGCACTCACCATGTGACAGGCACTGGGCCAGATCCTTCTGCATGTGGCATAAGAACCCTGAAAATCAGGCACGCTCACCCCATCTCGCAGTTATAGAAACAGACTGCAAGCCCTTGAGTAATTTGCCCAAGGGCCCAGCACGTCTAGTGGCACAGTTGGAATTCAGAACCCAGGTTTCCAGGTTCAAGTCCACCACCATACCACGCTGCGCATCTGTGAAATGCCTGGGGACAGAGGCTCCTGGAACAAGACTCGTACCTCCAGAAGTTCAATAGGTCCTCAAACACACACGCACACACACACGCATTCCCAAACCACTCCAGACCCATCTAGGCCTGGAAAGCACCCCATCTTCCTCAATGGACTGCCCCCCCCACATTGTCCACAGTGTCCTGGGCAACATTCCACACTCTGGTTTTGGCCAAGGGAATCATTCCGGATCTGGGACTCCTGCCTTAGGTCTTTCACCTGACTTTGTGTTCTGAGTCATGCAGTCATTTGCCAACTGAACCCTCATGGACTAATGCATTCTCCCAACCCTGGTTTTATTATAAGCCCACATTTACAGGCTGCTTCCTGTGAACTGAGCGCTGTAATCCACACTACATGAATTATCTGTTAATTACCACAGGTCTCTAAGGTGGGTTCCATTAGTGCAGTCATTTTGTAGGAGGATACGAAGGCGTAGCCAGGTGAAGTGATTTGCCCAAAGTCACAAAGGGTTAGAGCCAGTACTTGAACCCAGGCAGGTCCATCAACCCTCAGACCTACGGCCTCTTCTCAGCTGGTCCCCTTGACACCACACACACACAGACACACAGACACACACACACACACACACACACCCCTACCCCATCTGGTCCTGAGATGAGTACAGGCAAACCAAGAATCCATTCATTCCCCTCCACCTGACTCACAAGCATCCCCACACTTGCCAAATCTTCTTTCCAGTCACAGCGACCAAGAGAAGAGCAGATCTGAACGGAAGGCTTTAAGGTAACATCCCCCAGCCCGTCTTCCCACTGCACACTGCCTTCTCAGTCCTGTGCTCTTCAGGCCTCAAACCTCTTAGCAGAATTCCTGACTCCCAAGCCTGGCATCAAGGGAAAGAAGGTTCAGGGGAAACTTCTGGAGGGCCAGCCATTTCAAACACGTCAGCCATCCAGCCTGCCGTCTGTGCTCACACAGGCTTTACTCGGCCCATTGGGGCAGGAGGCAGAAAGCAGAAAGGATTAACGCTTGGACCTTGGCAGCGACTATGCTGGGTTCAAAGGGCCCCCACTTTTCACCTGTCAACCAAAAGCATCACACCTACTTGGGAACGTTGTGGAGACCAAACGAGATCCTGCGTATTACACGCTCAGCACATAATGAGCTGAGTTATTACCATTTTCTTACCCTCTCAGCCTGGGACGTGCTTCCCAACTTTACCACTGACACATCAAGCTGTCACGCAAGCCGCAGCGCCCCCCGCCCCTGGTCAGGGGAGTGCGGTTACGTAGAACCAGCACGGACTGAGCATGTTCCACGTCTGAGCACGAATGGCAGGTCCTGAGGACACAGCAATGAGTAAGACATGCCGCTGAACTTCAGGAGTTCACAGCCTTAAGGAACAGGAAAGAAACAGCTCACTTCAACGCCACACGGCAAGGGCAGCCACACAGCTTGCTGCGGGAGGGGGCGGGGGGAGCAGTCGGATGGTGGCAGGCGTGGGGCTGCTGTGCTGGCCAAGGGAAGGAGTTTGAACTAATTCTGAAGGCAGTGAGAAGCCGCTGAAGGGCTTTGGGCAGAACTGTCAAATACGGACTTCTGCTTTAAAAAGGGATCACTTGAGAAGAGATGTGGAGAAAAGTTGGGAAGGTATGAATAATTCAATTAAGAAATGATACACTGAAAGAGAAGAAAAAAAGGAAGAAAGAAATGATACCTTGGACAAGACAGTGCAAGGGAGACAAAGGGATGGATTTCAAAGATGTCTAGATAGTGAACACCAGAGGCCTTGACACTGAACACAGTCTAGTCTCTCAGTGTCCAGACTGGGGAAGAGGGAGAGGGAGAGGGTGGCCTTTACATCCATCATTTTAAAAATCACCTCTCGGGACTTCCCTGGCCGTCCAGGGGTTAAGACTCCACGCTTCCACTGCAGGGACCATGGGTTCGAGCCCTCGTCAGGGAACTAAGATCCTGCATGCCGCACGGTGTGGCCAACATAAACAGATAAATAAATAATTTTAAACATAAAAACCAACTATCTCAGGGCACTCATGGCAATTTAGCTTGCACTGTGCTCATGTGTTGCTTGTTCGTTTCGTTAGTCAACTAACACTTACTGAGCACTTAACTGCCAGGCACCACCTTAGGTACTTGGAGGGTTCCAGACACAAACAAGCTGACTGAGAAGTATCCGTCATAGACCATCAGCAAAGCCCAGCATAGGGGAAAGATACAAGCACAGAGCTTGGGGAATGGTGACCTTTGCCTGGAAGGTGGAGTACAAAGAGTAAGATGCAGGCACCAGGCTTGAAACTCAGGCTGCGTGAGACGGCGCAGGGCCTAGGCTAAGCAGTTTGAACTCTGAGTGGTGGACACAGGGAGCCACTGGGGCTTTTAAACAGAGAGAAGATCACAGCTGAGCCTTAAGCTGCCTCTCACAGAGATGAACCAGGCGCTCTGGTGCTGGAATCCCTGGAGACAAGGGCCTCCCTTCCCATCTGGTTACCTTTTTCATGTTTCACATCATACCCATTATTTAGGAAGTAGTCCACAAATATATGTTAGGTGCGCAAACACTCATGTGCAGTCTTGCAAACCCAAAGAAAATGCATTGCCAGTATGACGCGAGACTGGTCAAGCTAAATAAATGTTTTACATGAAATGAAATGAAATGAAATACATCAAGGTTTCTCTAAGGGTCCTTGACCACATGAAAAACATGGCCACCAGCCTTTTCACCCAGGAGCAAACAGCTCTGGATAAGAGCTCTGAAATATCTCTGAGGAGCTATTCCAGGGGTCTATACACTCATTTCTAAACAGCTCGAATACGTCGGGGACTGGACGTAAGGAGCTCAGTACAGGATGGAAGATAGAGCTCCGGCCTGCCAGGGCGAAGGGGAGCGGTACCTTCTGTGGCGCACGCACCACCTGCCAGCCAGCATGCGGCATTTGTCACGTGCACCCATGCGCAGGAAGAGGGGGTAACGAGCCAGCATGGATCCCCCAACCCTGCGCCCATCTGCCCCAACCAGCCTCTGCCCCTTGGCTCAGGACTTCTGGATTTTGGACCCTGCTCTCTTGCTATTGTGTGAGGCTATGAGTTGATGGTCTCCCCTTTTAGGGGGCTCATCCCCCTGTTATAATGCCAGAAAACCCTCCTACCCTTCTCTACAAAGATGAGAGAAATCCAAGGGACATTCACCGTCCCGCACGGGTGAGTGGCCCCCTTTAGAGCAAAGACCCTGGGTGCAAGTAGCTTCCTAATAAACACTGGAGTATGGTTTGTTTGTTTTTCAGGGGGGAGCCAGTGCGATTCCACACCTACTCTGAATATTTACTATAACTAGTGATCAGCAGGGAAAGGATAAAGAAAGAAAGAAAAAGCAAAATCTGCAGATATCAGGGAACCCAGAAATCTGTGTGCCTTCAGCATACGTGAGTTTTTCAGAAGTAAAATTACCTTCTTACATTGGTTCGATTCAATATTAAGAGGAGTTCATATTATCTGAGTCCTCTCTCTGTTCGTGGAAAACCTCCATGGGTGGGGCGGGGTGGCAGGAGGCGTGTCCAGGATTCAAAACCCACTACAAATACCAATGGAGATTTTTTGCACACAGATGGTTAGGCGTTGGCTGTAACGTTTTCTCGATTAAGCTGGAATACCAAAATAAACGTCTGAGATCATTATTTTTAAAATAGTGCACTGCAACGTCTCCATTCAGCTTCCTGCCTGGTGACCTTCGCTCACAGACCCCCGCACCACCCAGGCCTACCTGCTGGGCTGCCTCGTGGAACAGCTCCTGCACTTGAGACATCCGGGCCATTGTCGTGGAAACGGGGGTCCCGGGGGTCTGAGTGGGGAGACCCGTCTGGAAGGTAAACAGGACCCTTGGTCAGGCTGGCCCTCCTAGCCCATCCTCCCTCCACACCAGGCGAGGCCCTGGCTGAGGAAGCGACCTTGTTCTGCCTGGAAATACCTCCTTCCCTCTTTGGTACCCAAAGATTTGGATCCGTTCATCCTTCGGGGCCTCCCTGTGCTCAAACGCTGCTGTTCTTTTAAAGCCCAGCCGCCTCCAGCTCCCTCCTTTTCCCCTGAGCTCCTTCAACACGGGGGTCAGAGCCAACCGCCCAGCCGCCCAGCCGTCGAGGACGTGTGGACGCTGCTCTCCATCCCTGCGGACCCTTCTGTCCAGGGCCAGGGCAGCACCGGCTCACCAGCACTGGGCGCCGCTGGTGAAAGGACCCAGAGACTCACCGAGGCTCCCCCCCGGGGCCAGTGCGCCGGCCCGCGCGCCCTGCAGCCCCCCCGACCCGCGCGGGCCACGTTCCCGGGCGCCGGGGACCCGGGGGCCGCCTGAGCAGGCGGGCAGGGGTGGCCCGAGCCCCACACCCCCCCCCCCAGTGCAAGCCCGAGCCCCTCCCCCCCCAGACGGCAGGCCCGAGGCCCCCTCCCCCCCAGACTGCAGGCCCGAGCCCCTCCCCCCCCAGACTGCAGGCCTGAGCCCCTCCCACCCCTAGACTGCAGGCCCGAGGCCCCCTCCCCCCCAGACTGCAGGCCCGAGGCCCCCTCCCCCCCAGACTGCAGGCCCGAGGCCCCCTCCCCCCCAAGACTGCAGGCCCGAGGCCCCCTCCCCCCCAGACTGCAGGCCCGAGCCCCTGAGCGGAGCCGCCCCGAGACCCCCGGCGCTCGGCGTCCAACCGCACCTGCCCGCACCTGCCCGCACCTGCCCGCGGCCGCGGCTTCCTGCGCGGGCCCGCCCTGTCCGCCCCCCCCTCCCCCGCCACGTGGCCCGGCAGGTGCGCCGCGCGGCCAGGTGTCCCGCCCCCGCCGCCCGGGGGGGCCTGGGGAAGGAGGGGCCGCTGTGATGGGGGGGGGGGGGCGCAAGCTCTCGGACCCGCCGGGTTTCGGGGCGGCCCCGCCCGCGGGGGCAGAGCCGGGCCAGGGTCGCGGGAGGGGGGCTCTTTCTCCGGGACGGAGCCCGGGGGGGGGGGGGGGGGTGCCGAGGCGGGGGCGCCCCCACCCCCTCCAGCCGGTCGCAGAGCCGCGGGGCGGGGCGGGGCGGGGGGAGGAGGCCTCCAGGGCCCGCGCTTGGGGGGGCTGGGGGTACGTGAACACGCGGAGGCTGCGGTATGCCCGCCGCCGACCCGCGCCCCGCCTGCGCCTGGAAGAACTTGCTGGGTCCCCAGGAGGGCAGCTGGGAGCGCTTCCCACGCCCACGGGAGCCTTTGTGTGAAAACCCCTAAAAATAGAGCTTGTCCTTTTAAACACAAAAGGGGAGGCAAAGCCATGGGAACACGGACAGAGCCCCAACCTCTCCTGCTCCAGCAAAGGGTTTTCTGGTTTTTGTGAGTTTTTTGGTGTGGGAACACACATACCATTAAATGTGCCATTTTAAGTGTACACTGAAGTTGCATTCATTATATTCGCCATGGGGTGCAGACGTAACTGTTCCTTCCAAAACTTTTCATCACCCCAAACTGAGACTGTAGCCCTAAGCAATAACTCCCCACACCCCTCTCCTCCCAGCCAGGGGTAACCTCTATTTTCTGTCTCTATAAATTTGCGTCTTCAAGCTATTTCCTGTAAGGGAAATCAGACAATATTTATCCTTTTTATGTCTGGCTTATTTCAAACGTAGCATCACGTCCTCAAAGTTCATCCATGTTGTGGCATGTGTCAAGATGTCATTCCCAGCAAAGAAGCTCTTAGTAACCCATCTCTGCAGCAGGAAAGAACCCCAGGATGAATTGCAGATCAGCTGCCCGTGAACGAAGCTCGGCTAGGCCGGCCTATCACTGGAATCTGCTGTGTGCCGGCGTATGACATCTGTACAGAGACTAGTGCCATCTTCATTGTTCTCTTTGGGGTCACACATGACACTGGTTTTTTGCCTCAAGCTGGTTTCCTGTTTGCTGTCATCCTCTGATGCGCCTCTGTCAAAGTGTCAGTGTGAACTTTGAAGCATCCACATTCAATTCCACATCAGCCTGAGTTAAAAACATTAAGAAAGGAAATCAACCTCTCTGTGCACAACCACCTGCCTCTTGTCACCATCCTTTTCTAAACAAATGAAAGTTTCCCTTGGAAGTTTATGAACATCTAAACCTAAGAACAAATGTTTGTTTCTTTGCATCATGTCAGCTCGAGAAACCTGTCCATTTGCAAAGAAAAGAGCGTATCCTGCTTAATGTAGATTTATAACAATGACACTGACCGCAGACAAACAAAACCCACTCTTATTGTGTTGAAAAATAGTATCCCGCATAACCTTTGAACAGAACAAGTCCATTTCTGAGATACAACCCTACATGGCCCAGTACAAAGATGTTCACTGCATTGTTACTTTGTAATCAATTTTTCAAATTTCACATCCTAACTCTCCACTAATAGAAGACTGATTACGTAAGTTATGGTACAGCCACACTATGACAACCAGCATTAGGAAGAATTAGGCATTTTTATGTGTACTAACGTGAAACTCTGTTCATCACATAATAAGGAGTAAAAACAGCAAGTTGTAGAATAATGTGTATAGTTCATTCTTTTTTTAAAAGGTAGTACATATATGTATATAGTTTGTATGGGAAAATACACATCAATTTGTTAATAGTGGTGGCCTCTAGGGAGGGGATTGAGATAGCGAGTAAAGCGGGAGAGGAAATCTGGTTTAGTGTACAAATTCTGGAATTTTATTGAAATTTTTTTTCTTACAATGAGCACGTTATTTTTAGAATCTGAAAAAAAAAATGAGTAAGAAAATTAAAAGACAATATGGGGCAGGCTGCATTTTCCAAAGATAACAGCACTAACATATTCCATCCCATATGCTCTTCTTGCAACATGACATTGACCTTCCTTCAAAAAGAGACGGCAGTCTATGCTCCCTCCCCTTGAGCCAGAATGGACCTTTGTAAGTGCCTCAGCCAATAGGAGAAATGGAAGAAATGACACTGCTTGACTTCCTAGGGTAGGTCCTAAAGGCAGGAGGGAGTCCATCTGGCTTACTTGCTCTCAGAGCACTTACCCTTGGAATTCAGCCACCATGTCGTGAGGAAGCCCAGGCCACGCGGGGAGGCCCCATGTTCCACCAATAGCCAGCATCAACTGCCAGACGTGTGAGCGAAACAAACCTTCAGATAATGCTTCGAGTCCCCAGCCTTTGATTCCTCCAGCTGAGGTCCCAGACGCTGCAGAGCAAAGACAAGCTGCCCTGGCTGGCGTCTGTCTGAATTCCTGACCACAGAAACCATGAGAGATAATAAGTTGTTGTTTTAAGCCACTAAGTTTTGGGGTGATTTGTTATTCAGCGGTAGATAGCAAATACATAGTGCAGCTAACCAGGGTAGAAAATATTTTGTTTCCTTTCACAGTATCTTTATTCATTTCAAATTGTTGGAATTTACTGTGATTGCAGTGCCATTATATTTTTTAAAAATCATAATGCTGTTCTTAAACTCGCCTCTTTTTTCAATTCAGGACCCGCTCCAGCGAGAGCTGAAGCCCACAACAGTGAAGTTGTTCCTCTGTGTGTCTTACCTGCCCAGCTGCAGACAGAAGAGCTGTCACTGCATTCCTCTTCAGTGGCTGGGCTGGGAAATGCCTTCCATGTGAAAGGTGGAGAAGAGCCCATGTCTTGAAACATTATCTCATTTGTCGGAAAGTCTGAACCCTGGGAAGGGATCAGAGCTTGGACAAAACCAACCAAAATAGAAACATGAAAACGGGTTGAAAACATTAAATCCGAATATAAATATGCATAATTACAAAACATATCTCACAGCCTACGCCCTAGAACCAGAGTCAGACGGGCCACAAAGAGTGGGCCAGCTCGTCTGGTGGTCCTCTCCCGGGATGCGCTGTAGTCGCCTGAGTGTAGTTTCAGAAAATATCTGAAAAATTTTCTTTAAACTCCCCAGGTGATTCTAAGGTACAGCCAAGATTGAAAACTATGGTGTTTCTAGCTCAGTCGTTAGGAGTTTTTTTCCCTCTTTTCTAAAATACCTGAGAGAGACCATACATCCTGTCCCCAGTGGTGTCTTACTTGTTATAATCTTCAAGGACAAGGAGAAAGCGTGAAATATATCACTCAGAGAACACAGGTAACTATATATATATATATATATATATATATATATATATATATATATAAAATTATTTTTAGTTGGTCATCATGACGTACCTCCCTGGTGCACACTTGCCTATCTAAAAAAGCGCAGATATTCTGCACACACTCAGAAAAGTGTGCTGGCTCTGAGGAGAAAGTCAAGATTTGAAACTAAACCAGGTTTAGTTCCAATACCAGACCCTCTCCTGTATGCGATACAGCTTCTCTAATCCCGGTGAAGAGATGCGGCAGAAAAAGGTATTCCTTCTTTCTGGATTTTAAAATGCATTTCCAAGAACCCTAGAGCCAAAAAGGAAGTCTGTCAGAAAGGCTGTCAGGTGTTACTGGGAGTTGGAAGGGTTAGGGTTGGCGTGAGTCTGGAGACACAAACCTGATCGAGGTACCAGCCCCTCACACAGCCTGAGATCTCTCCATTCCCAGGAAAGTGGGGACAGGACCCCGGGAAGACTAGTATTGCTCTGGCTTCCCCAGTTGGGCTGAGTGGAGAGGGAGGGGCCGCCACTGTCCAGCTGTCAGGTGTCCCCAGCTCCCGTTGAGCAGGTTTCTCCTCCAGGACCTAAGTAAGCCATTTGTTGACTCTGGGGGTTTGCCCTCAGACAAGAGAAAGGCATTCTCCCTCCATCAGCCACCTGGCATCTGGCGTGAGTCAGGACCTGGTGGCACCATAAGAAAACGTGGGATGTAGAGAGAAGCCTAATGGACAGGGTCCAGTTTGTTTTATGGGGTGGCAGCCTTACTGAACTGTGGCAGCAATGCAATTAGCATTCAGCCTTTGTTTAAACATCATATACGTAAGGCCCGATCTCAGACCTTCAAGAGTCTAGGTGAGAAAATGTAGGTCTGAATTTGAGTCCCAGATCTTCTTTTCCACCATGTGACTTTGTCCAAGGTCTTTAATGTGTCTGAGCCTCAGTGGCCTCGTGTGTGACACAGAGTTAACGATGAGACCTGTCAAGCCTACCTGGCAGAATTGTTATGAACATTCTAGAATTTGCTGGGGATTGAAATCCAGCTCCTCTATCTGTTGTTTTCAAAATCCACTCTTTGCTCCCATTTTGAAATCCACACGACCCGTCTTCTGGTCACATGGCTGCTACCTACAGAGCCTCCGACGCCCTGGCAGTGCGGCTCCTGCACCACCTGCAGGCCCCCTTGGCACCTCAGGTGTAACTTGGAGGGCCTGGATGCCCTCCTTCAACCACATCCTCCAGGCGTTTGTGGATCACACACACCGTGCCCAGTGCTGATACACAGTGGGGAGCAAGGTGGCTCTGGGCAGGCAGGAAAGCACGTGTCCACACGTTCCTAGCAGCCGACTATGCTAGGAGAGCGCCGTACAGGGTGGCCCACGACGCGGGGTGGCACGGGGAGGGTGGTTATGACCTGACCAGGGAGATCCGGATAAGCTTGACTGAGAACGTGATACTGCGGCTGAAACTGGGGTGGGGAGGTCACTAGAGAAGCCTGTGTCCGTGGCAGAAGGGGTCATAACCAAGTGTGAGGCCGGAAGCAGTTCACCAGCGGAAGAGCGGAGGATGAGAGGCCGCCGAGCGGGAGGCGGGCGCTCATGGCTGCGGAAAACCACGAGGCCCAGGGTGAGAGCTTAGCGTTTACCCAAACAGCAGCCGAGGCACTTCTGAAGGCTTGGTTGTGACCTGCAGGCCATCGAGACTGTGCAGAAACTTGAAGGAGTCTGGGCAAGACTTGAGGGTAGCTTGGGCTGCGGCAGGGATCGAGGGAGGAGGGCTCAAGTCCTGCCTCCGTGAGTTGCCCACCTGATTGACTAGATCATAGAACACTTACTGGGCCACACACGTGGACACAGCTCTTTGTTCCTATGCAGTCGGGGTGAAGAATAGGCCGGGACCCACTTGCTCACTGATGAAGTCCTGGCTGTCCTGTTTCTGACTCTTCTCACGCACTGGGATGCTCTCATTTCTCTGCAGCCACAGGGCTGTTAGGCGCCAAGGGGAAGGAAATGGCTCTAGGGGCCCGCAGTCCTGGCCACACACTCTGGCACATTTCTACGTGAGGCTAGGGGACAGAAGTGCGGCACATAAGAAGACACCTTGCTTCCTACCAGCCATTGATCCTTACGTGCATCTCCTTTGGGGATCTTGTTAGAAGTGCGTGGTTGAGTGCAGAAATCCGTCATTTCTGGGCTCCCTGATCACAGCATCACCTTAATGCCATTAAACCACCACCACCGTTGCTAATACCGTCACTACCAATGCCTCTTTTACCCCATAACATTGTTCAATCACTCATTCATCGCTGCTTACGTGTGAGGCATGGTTCTACACACGGTGAACAAAATGCCCTCACGGAGCCTACAAACGAATCCAGGAGTCTCACCATCTTTTCCTAACCAACAGTTTTGAATTCTCCTGAAATATTGATACTAGAAAACATGTACGATAAATAAACCTAACTTGTATGAGAGGCCAGGCACCACACACCACCAATCAGTTGTTTCTGGTTGACGTACACCTGTTATATAGCACATACCATATAGCCGCTCAGGAGGAAGACCACAAAGGAGACAGTGGAGAATAAACAGAAATGGTGAAAGAAAAATAAACGTAAGAGGAAAAGGTGAGTGTGCAGGCCCACCGCATCCACACAGACACGCATCCCTCCCTCCCTCCCACCTGGTGAGGCTGGCCGAGGCCCTCCAATCTTGCTGTCCGTGACTTTGCTCCCTGCTCATGATTAACCAATAGCTTGGGATTTGAAAGTTCAATATATTCTTGCTTTTGCAGGATGACTTTTCCCCCCTCTGGAAGTCTACTGACTTTGTTTCTCATTCACAGCAACACACACCGTTCTCCGGAATGTCCCATCCCTTCCAGGGTCTGATAATGGAATTATAAAGTTACAAAATTTCTGTCACTTCCACTTCACTAACTAGTTATTCTTTGCTGGTCAGTTAAGCCCAGACAGACAGATCCTATCATACCTTCTTTAATCTTTTGAAACATATTGTCAGTAAGTCAGGAATTTACTCCATGTGCTGCTTTACATGAAATGACGTTTCCAAACATTTGTCCAACTCTGCTCTATCTTGCCTTTGTGTCACTTCTAAAATTTAAACTAGGGAATATTTGTGCTTTTGTAAGTTTACAAAATATCTCAAATGATTTGACAGTCACAACAACTCTCACAGGGGGTTTTATTATGCCCCTCTTACCGATGAAAAAACACTGAGACTCGGGGAAAGGCAAGTGACTTGTACAGCGTCACACAGACAGATCAAGGCTGAGCCAGAGCTTGCAGGCCTGGGTCCCTTGCTTACTTGACTGCTCCTTACCTGCCCGTGCAGAGTACCACCACACAGCAGCCCTGCTGTCTCGTGAGCGTCCTCGGCAAAGTCACACGCCGCCCCCACGTCCTGGGGGCCACCTCCGCAAGCTGCGCAGGACAGCTGCGCTCAGCCAGGGTCTCCCGTGCCGTTGCGAGGTGTTCTGAACGTGGTTACTCAGCTATGTCCTCTAACGTGTAATTCCGTGCTCTAGCCATCAGTCTTAACCCTCATACTGCCACTGACACAAGTTACATGACAGTGCTGGAGTGCCCACAAAGAAACAAAGGAAAACCACCCTACTGGAGGTTTCAAGATAAATTTTACAGTGGCCTATGCACCTTGAAGGAAATGGCTAAGGAAAGGAGAATACCAGGTCATTAGGAGCTAGTGGAAGTTACCTGACATCAAGAGTATCATAACCGCATCTGGGAGTACTAATCAGTAGTATGATTTCAACGTGTTTATAATAATATTAACACCGTTTCATGAAGACTGTGCTAGAATGCCTAAAAGCGTTGGTTCTCCTACTGCTAGGAAAGAACCCTCCATTTCCAAACCCCATTGAGGGACAGGTGATCCTCTCAGGCATTCTTACCCTCAGGTCGTGAATTCCTACAGAGTATTAATCTTCTGTTTCTATAACAGGTCAGTTCCTTCTGAACAAAGCCTACTACCTCATTTCCACAGCTCAGGTGTGAATCCTATTCCTAAGTTTGATATTTTAACTAGGGGATGATTTTTAACAATATTCTCTATTTCCACTGTATTTGTCCATATATACTTTCTATCTTCTGGGACCAATTTATTAAAATTGTCTAGAGAACTATCCTAAAATAAGAAACACTACTACTTACCCATTTGTTGAGGAATGACATATAAATTACTCAGCATAGCACCCAACTTAACACAGAATTTGCTTTAATAAAGTACAATCCTGCATACCGTAGTTGATACCATCCTGCAACAGATGCCTTTCAGCTGCTCAAATATATACTAGTAGCCTTGACCACCTATTCTTTGCATCCAGCACAATGCCTGTTACTCAGTAGATGATCAATGCTGAATACCATGCCCACAAGGGCTCAAATCAACAGAAAACACAATTGCTATCACAGACAACACATTCCTTGGCCCCCTTCGCCACCCTGACACACGCATCATAGTTTCAGAATCTTATTAACAATGGGATAAGCTACAAAAAAATGAAGGAAGTTACAACTTTAAGACTTCATCTGTATAAATGGGTAAATATGCAAAGGCTCAAATGTTCTCTACTTCACAATTCAAGTCCATTTCTAACCTTGAGTTTTCCTAGTAGTTTGAAACATCACTTTGAAAATGTCACTCTCATTTACAGTATCACATTCCAGCTCTTATTCATATGCACGTACATCTGCATGAGTGTGTTTGTAAAATGTTTTTACTATAAATGTCCTTTTAAGGACATCTGAAAATGACAAAAGAACTAAAATCATGAGACTCAAAATTTACCTTTCGTTCACTTAAAACTCTTTCGCTCCATTGATTCTTTATACATCAAATGAGTATGATTTATCCCAATACCATATCAGTTTCATCAAAGTGGGGGGAAAACTGCCAGCACTCTGAAAAAAAATTTTTAAGTCTATCCAAACACACAATCAACAAAATCTTCATACTCCTTTTGGGCATGATAAATGGTCAAGTAAGACTCAACAACATTAATTCAACTGACTTCAGTGTTTTCTGTCATCTTCAGAGGTGGGCGAACTATCACATAGAGTGTCTCACCACCCCTCTCCCTACGATTCCTCACCATTCAAGAAAAAGTGTGATCTAGGAAACAGGTCACAGACGACAGGCGGTATGACTATGTGTAACTGGTTAAAGCACCACGCTAATAAAGTCAGGGTCCCAGGATTAGCAGCTGCAAAGCCAGTTAGTTTCCATTTGTCCCAGGGACCCAGACTGCACTCCCAGCTGCAGACACTTTCTTACAATGTGTCCCACTGGTCACAAAATAGGGAGGGGGACTGGTAAGGAGGTAGATGCATGAAAACAAATCTTCACTAACAGGAAAAAATACAAAAAAACAAACAAAATCCCATGTATGATTATAACTAAATCTTATCTATAAAGAAAAAAAATCATATATGTTCTTATGCCCTTACTCTTAGCTCTATGTTAAGCTTATTTCAAGTCTAAAATACTGGAGTTAAGTGTTAGTCATAACACTTAACTCCTGTATTTTAGAACTGCCTAATAAATAACATTCTACACAAAACCACAGTAAAGGCCCTGCTCATTGTCACTCACTGTGTGTAACAAATGGTTCATTCCATACAGACATCCTTTTTTCTCTTTTTTAATATTAATCTTACCACCGTTTTAAAATATTTACCATGAGTTATTTGGTTCAGAATATTGTGAAAAATTCAGCTAGGAAATTACTCATAAAACTGTATTCTGATTTTATTTTTCAAACAGCCAGTGTCCACATTTAAAATGCAGAATTTGCAAATATAAATTATCTAATAATTCAATTAAAAATAAAACAAAAACAACTTCCTTTAGTATCACAATACACAAAATGGTTATTATAAACTCCAAATGGCAAGGTTAACTACATGACAATAATGCCAGAAGCTGTGAAACTCATTAAACCTCTCAATGAATAGGTCAGTTTAAAGAACATTTCTGTGTGCCATGAATTATGCATGAAACAAGCTTTCATTATATCATAAAGGCTCAGCAACTCATTTGTGGCATAACATGGGGTCAAGCAAATTTTTATTTTTACAATGACAATAAAATATGCATTTAAACAACAACAAAAAATCCTCCTAATTGTTTAAAAATAATTCTATTTGGAGGGTAAAATGTATTTTAAAATAACTGACTTACCGAATTTCAATTGCCAGGCCGCTGCTGACTATTGATGTGAAAGTTTGTATTTAAAAATATCACAAACATCTTTTCATTTAACAGTGAAAATTTCAATGTGATAAGTTTCATTGCAAAGCAATTTTCACCTGAGTAGACTTTGAAATTTAGTGCTTATATATTTGGAGGGGAGGTGGAGAAGGAAAGACCCACTTGCGTCAGATACAGAGTTTGTAGTTTCTTTCCCACTGATTTCCCAGAGGGCTGAAGAAACATCGGCTATGATCTTCCAGGACATACGTGATGCCCCCCTTTCTCCTATAAATTTGTTCTGGCATTTTATAAATTCTCAGTATCCATATTTCTGCTTAGTTACCCATTCAAGCATAGCAACCCAATTCATTCAGTTCTATACAACAGTGTCTATATTATGTACATGTTTAATTATCAATAGCAAATAGAAAATAAAATATACAGTGATTGAGAAAGGGTCAGAAAATGGGATAGGAAAAGTAATACTGTATAATCAGAATATCCTATTATCCTACAAGTTTCAATGACAAGGTTTTTCCTTTATTAGTTGAAATACAAAGAAGGCATGGGGGTCCCAGGAAAATAACACTATATATCAGAAAATTCAACGTGCTCCACCATCAGGATTTCCATTACACATTTAATTTCTTCTGTACAGTTTTTATAAATTTTTCTTTTCAAAATCATCAGATTTCCAGATTAAATTCAGCACTACACAGTATGCCCTTGAAGTAAAATGAGGTTACCTGCTTTATTTGGATACCAAGTTCCCTTCCAGACAGCATTAAAATAAAGACAAGTAAGACTACACAGATAAAATCCAGTATAATTCAAATCCAACAATGAAAAATTTCCCCCATATTGTTGCAAAATTCTTTCTACTGAAATGCTCTGCTACAATAAAAAGCATACATTACATATAAAAGATACCAGTGTACTAAAAAGTGACAGAAGTGGACTAGCAAATCCTTCAAAGCACATTATATAAATGACTAGCATTTAAAAACATTTTTCCTATAAAATGTAGGTCATATACATTTATAAATTGGCGGTTTTATTTCTAAAGCAGTGATGTGTGTGTTCAAATAGTTAGCTATTCTGTACAGTATAATATCTACTCAATTCAAACTACAATAGGTTTGTCTTTGTATTGAAGTTGAATAAATTCATCTGATCAGCTGAGAAATCAAGATTGAAAAATAAGTATCTAAAAATCAAAATAGAAAGTTTAGAATTATTGAAATGTAGCTATGAAATACGAAGAGAACTATTTCACAATGGAGCTGAAGTCACCTCAAAACTTATGGGCTTGAATCTAAAACAGGAACAAATATTGAAATCCAAAGCAAACCACAACGTTAGGTAGCAGTACAGAAGCCGGAAAAAAAAACACACCCCCTTCCTTCAGTGTGATGGGCACTAAGTTTTGCGGTCTTCCTCCATCTTGCAGAAGAGTGGTAAGGCCATTCAATGCTTAGTGAAAGTGAGCACAGATGAAGTCAGATTTAGCCTGTCTCCCCTGCAACTTCAATTATGCTGTGTAAACAGTGTTACGTTCCAATAGGAGGAACAATGGAATTTGCTTATAAAAACTGATTAAAGATAATCATTATTAAATGAAATAAAGATAATTAGTAACTGAAATGTTTTTAGAACTTTCCTGATGCTACTTGTAAAGCCAGCACTGCTATGTATTATTGCTTACATACAGTACAACATCATATGCCTTCTAACATAAAGCAGTACTGGGATTTGTTTGTACATATTTACAGGTTCTTAAAAACAAGCTGTAAAAACATTACATACTTTCAGACAATACAAATTAGCACATTGGTACTCACTTCAAAACAAATGGAATGCATAACATTAATAAACATCATAAAGGAAGACTCACATAAAAGTCCTTGATTGTCAAGACACGTTTATATATAAACTCTAACTGTGCAGAATTAAAGATTCAATCATAGGTACATCCTTATTTGATGAACCATATTTACAGCATGGTATTGCATAAAAAAATAAAATAATGTTTACAGGGTTTTACTTTTTTATCCATTGGATTAAAGAAAGCAACAAACACAACAAGAAATGTTTGTCTGCTTTGTTTCCTACCAAAGTTTAAGTGAAAAAGGAAACATAGGTTTTTTTTATTTGCAGAATATAGCAAAAACAACTGGAAAATTATTTCCCTGAAATAAAGCAATTTGAAACGGAAAAAGTTTAAATTAAATTGCAGAGTCAAAAAGTTTCTCACTGATTATAATAGTGCTTCTTCAAGTAAATATACTGTGAAAAAACGAGTTCTAGTTCAAAATGTTCTAAGTCTAAGAAATGTAGTTTTACAGTAATACCTACTTTTAAAGTTTCCCGGCTTTTAAAAAAATTTTTTTTAAACAGCCCTTTAAAAATCCAAATTAATAAAATGAAAGAAGTGGCAAAAGATCTAACCTAGCTGGCACTTTGCAAGTTTCTCTGGCCTATGGAAATAAAAGCCTACCCTGAGCACAAGGCCTCTTTTGCCTCTCAAAACGAGAAAATTACCAGACCACTGACAGTCCTCACTCAGCCAGAGCTAAAGGATGGAGTTCTACGGTTTCAACTAGAAAATCTGCAAGTAGATCCAAAAAATTTAAGAGCCACTTCAAATATTCTGAACCAAATGAAATATGCGCGCAATAAGTTTAAAAACAAAACAAAACACGCTTTTACAAGCTGTTCAAGAGTAATTCCTTTATCTAACGTGATCTGTTTCCAAGGTGGGAACAGGTCCTAAGAAAGCACACCTCACTCACACTTTGACGAGTTTAAGTGTGTAAGAGCATGTTTTCATAGAACAACTTGCTCACCAAGAGAAATGAAAAAACAAATTGCAAAAGGATATCCTCAATATTCTGATTTACAGCAGCACAAAAGGCTACTTGCTTACTCTACTAATGACCAGATAGAAATTAAATAACTCTCTGAAGCAAAGTGGGGAAACCCAAACTGCTGAGATGTTTCTCATATGATGATAATACAAGGTAACTCTGGTAGGCATGTAGAATTTCACAGTAAGAGAGCAATGACTATACTTAAAAAGTGGTAAGTCAGTAAATTATGCCAAAGTATCACTTAGCTCAAAATATGCTTATAATGTGGTAGAAAAGTCTGCCATTATGTAAGATGTAAAGAGATGTGGTGAACACGGGAACACAACACCTGAACTTCTGCTTGCATGACTGCTGCTTTCAGAGGCCTCCTTCCTTAGCTTCCTGCTCAGCAGTAGGGCCACATTCCCGAAACTGTGCTGCTGACGTTAACACAAACAAACGAAAAACTTTCTTCCGTACCAAGTTCTCAACAGAACGGAAATTCTGATCAGGCTCAAAACAAAAACAAAAAAAAAACGCAAAATAAATCCCTACTATCATCCAATAGTAGTATGACAAAAACACAGATACCTATATACTTGGGGAGAGCACAGTTCTCGCCTAAATGAGGCCTCCTTGAGGTTGTGGTGTGCAATTCTTAAAGAGCCAATAATGGCAGAATTTCAATGTCTACTAGTCTAAATTCTTGAAAAAACTGGCAGCAAAGAAAGCCGTCGAATGGGAAAATTAATATTTCAAGCAAAGTTTCATAACCAACGTGTAGAGGAAACCCACGTTAAGCATAATTTATAGTCCTTATCATAAAAACACCATATATTCAACATAAACATAAAAGATGTTAAAGGCAGAAATTTCTTTGTTCCCTTTCTTTATGAGAACAGTCTTGGGAGAACATTAAATAAAAGAAAAAAATAATTTAAATGTATAACATTCTATACTGAAACAAAGACTGCAGATCTATAAGGCCAATACAAAAGTTAAAATGGAAATTAACAATACACTTGCATCTTCCAAGGGTATCAACTTTAGATGATCACTGGTGCTATATCCATATGTGTGCATTGTGACAAAGAGGGTTGAAATTTAAATAAAAAACCAAAAAGTTGGAAGAAGTTAAACAGGATAATGAAATCAATATAACTAATGTTATTTTCCAAAAATTAAAACTGTCCAATATGTAACTCAAACCATCATTCTTTAGAAAAGTGTATATATATATATAATATGTATATATATAAAAGCACTATTTATTGTACCATGCTGTATTATTTTAAGACAAAGTATTTAAAAAAAAAAAACATTCGTGGTATAAGGATAAAGTCTGTAGTTTATTTAGATTTTGAAATGCAACAAAAAGTTTCCGATCACTCATCTAAGCTGAAAAAGAAACTGTAGTTACTAGAATTAGTAAACACTTTTGGTTTGTAAAATTGTAATGAGCAGTGTTCATTAAAAAGTAACTCAAGATAAAATAAGCAATTAAAATGCCCATTTCTTTAACTTCTCTGGATACTGTTTAATTATTCAATCTATCAAGATTCTAGAAAGAGAAGGATTAAACCAGGTTTTACAGTTCCAAAGACACCCAATTTCCTTTTATTTGCCAAAAATTAAAATTTTCAGTTATGAGATGATTATGATACAACCATATCAAACCTAAAAACCTAAATTTTTTTTGAGAAATCAAAAATACCAAATAGATTCTAAGTGCTCTATGTTAACTGAAATGTATATGTAAAGTAAAATACAATTAAGCTTTAAAATGTGGAATATACATTTTGTATAAGCATTATGTTCTTGGGAATGTAATCTACAGAATATCTTTTTACTAAAACTTCAAAACCTTGATACTTGCACATGAAAAATCATAAAAAATATCTAGGTACAACTGTACAAAGAAACTGACACCAATATGCATACTTCCATAGAGAAGTGAATGCTTCAACAGTTATGTATTTTGGTAAAAGTTTGAAAGTACGCATATTTTAAAGTAATTAGGCTTTTAAATAGTGGAGTCTTAGACTATTATATTTTTATTACTTTTCTCAAAAAAAAATGTCAATATAATGCGAAATGAAAATCAAGGGTGTATGGCATATCACTCTTTTTTAAAGGTGGTTTCTTGGTTTCTTTTCTTCCTCCTACAGGACACACTAATTTATTTAAGCCATAATCTCTTGACCTTCAAACTTTTAAGTTCACTCTGTCTGTAAAGTATACTCAGATCCCCTGCTGAAGTGCCATGACTATGCTGAAAAACTTAGAAACAATATGTGTAAATTTCACACAATTACTAATCTCCTAAGAATGTACAATGTTATCAGTTAGGAAACAATTGTGCGAAAGTCTGTTTTTTTTTTTTTTTTTTTTTTCCTTTTAAACTTGGTGTAGGTGGAATAGCAAGTTTCGGATCTAAAACAAGAAATGCATTGCTTCTATAAAGGTGACAACATGTAAGGCAGTTCAAAGAATGCTGACTAACCAAACAAAATGCAGTTATTGGATTATCTTGCTATTCATATCAGCTTAACTTGTTTTAACTCATTGCTCTTAAATCTGTACAGCACTCCATTTTACACAGAGTAACCCCACTCTTGATTAATCTGTTCTAAAGTGCCAGTATTATTTACACATTTTTTTTAGCCAAAAGTCTGGCCAGTTGTGGCATCAGGTGAGGACGTCATCCCAGCTCTATTATCATTTACATTCACCAAGGGAAATTCTGGAAACTCAGCACTTGTCCCTGGTCCCCGAAGGTTCACCTGTCCATTGGCAGTGCTAAACTGAGTAGCTATTCCAGCTCTGGATCCATGGTATGGAGCACGGAAAGGCTGTTCAAAAGAGCTCATCTGGTAAGCCTGGTGGACAGGCTGAGCCTCAGCCTTCTTCTGAGAAGTCACCTGGTCCAGAAAGTCCTGTGCTGATGTGGCAGAAGCATGGTTTGCCTCATCACCTGAAAAGGGAAATGAGTGCTGTGAATCACCAACTATCAGTCCAAAGTGGGACTTATCTGGAGTTGTTCTTAGTGGAGAATTCATTCCTGATCGAAAGCTATTGATGGGCATGGCTGCATAGACTTGCTTGTCTATGGAAGAGAATGCTGGCTGATTTGGAAGGGTCTGGTTATCGGTCACAAAGTTAAGGCTTGGGCTATTCAAATAGGCATCATTTTGGCTAGTTCTGTCCAAAGCCTGCTGCAGAAACTTTGAGTATTCCTGCAACATGTTGGCTTTATCTGATGAGGATGCTTGGGAGCTAGATCCAACATTCTCCGACTGGGTGACCTCAGGTACTTCGGAAGAATTTATTGATATGCTAGAAGTCACCTCCGTGTCCGCCACGCTGAACGATATCTCGTGCTGTCCATTAGCTTTGTGGGAATAATGGTCCAACAGGGTCTGCAGCACCTCATCTGGAATAACATTTTTGTCATGATTACTCTTTATCTCCACGTTCAGCGCCTGAGAATCTAATATGGATGCTGTGGTACTCTCATCAATGACGCTCGCCACAGCTGCCTGGGTGACGGAAGGCTGAGAAGCTATGGTACCCACATTCAGCGCATACTCCCTACTATTGTTACTTGCTGCCTGAAGATATCGCTTCTTCTTCAAAAACTGCATGGCATCGTCATAGTTAGTGCTACTGTGCACAGGTTTACTGGGCCCCTCTTGCAAATTGTCAACCTGGTCAATGTCAGCATTGCCTTCCGAGTCCAGTAAAGCTTGTTTGTCCACAAGTTCAAAAGCATACTTTGAAACTTTGCTCTCTTCATACGTGGATAAAGGCGAAATTGTTTGATTCTGCTCCAATGGCTGCTTCAGACTTCTCTTACTATTAATTTTTTTGAGAACCAGCTTAGGTGGATGTATTTCTCCTGATGCATCTTCTAAATGCGATCCCCCAACTGAAGAATGTGGCATTTCAACAGCGTATTCTGCTACCATATACTCATCTTTTACTTTAGTACTTGAAGAGTAAAGAGGCAAGTAATCATTCTTGTCTTTCTTCAGGTCAGATTTGTCCAAAGAACTCTCTTTGTCCATCCCAGAGGATTTTTTCTCAGTTTTCTGCCTTTTCTTCTTTGGCAGCGAGCTGTCCTTCGGTGACGTAGGAAAACCGGAATCGTCCTCGGACGTCAGAAGGCCGCCTTTGATGGCGCATCTGCTTAGTTTCTTGTCATGATTTTCATGGCACATACGCTTATGTTTCAATACGCGATCTGTTCTGGAAAAATACTGTGGAATTCAGAGTTCAGAAGTGAGTTTTTTGTTTTCGTTTGTGTTTTGGTCAACCAAGAAAAGAAAAGAAAAAAAGGAATTAATATAAAGATAGATATAAGTATAATAATATGAGCAACTCCAAACTAGTCTGCTGAGCCAACTGTTTATTATAGATTAAATCAACAACAGTTAGGAAGTTCTTCAAATAGTTTTACTAGTAACATTTTCTAATTTAACTTATTAGATTATAACAATTTCAGATAGAAGAATTTCAATGTCACTCATACCACAATAAAGTGATTTAAAAAAAAAAATTCAAACCACATTTTACCTGTAAACAGTATTCACACTGGTAAGGTTTTTCTCCACTATGAGTTCTCTTATGCCTTTCCATATGATATTTTTGAATGAATCTCATACCACATTCATCACAGCGAAATGGCTTTTCACCTAGTACATGATATATAAAGTTTAAAACAAAACAAATATTATAAAATAATGAATTACTTTACCACAAGAACCTCTAAATAAATGGCTTTTGAATGTTGCCATACCTTGTTCTTTTTAAATGACAAGTCTCCCTTATACTAAACATATCTTCCAATTTAATTTGTCAAGCATATCTTGCTTTATAAAAACGAAAGAGATTGGCACACGCCATCAGAAAGAAAAAGTTGAAAGGAGACATACTCAATTTCCCACCTTTTATTACATGTGTACATAATAGACTCTTTTCCATAGAGACCTATATCACCAGGAACTTAACAGTGAGATGAACAGGGTTTCAGTAGAGTAGCTGATGTCTCTAACCTTTCTTTCAATCATACAAAAAACATTTTAGAGAATTTTTTGAAAACAAACAAACAAACAAACAAACAAAATGTTACCTATATACAGTCCAACACAATTCTTGGGTATACCTTTTTAATTCTTCATGTCTTTTCAAAGATATCTGTGGTTAAATGAAATCTGAATCCTAGGAAAATATTTTTAAAATCTAACTTATTAAAACATAAAAAAGAGCTTAAGTTAGAGACTAAGTTTTAAAAGTAATGTTTACTCATATTGACTCCTTTTCCTCAGCTGAAACCAGCATTTCCCACATCCTTTAGGGAATGTACTAAATTGAGTGCTGTTAATTGGGCACACAACCCCCACACCACCCTCAGTTTCTGGTTTACATCACATAAGTACCTCTCAGCTTTAAGGAACCATTACTATAAAGATCTAAAATAGTTTTTACTGATAAAGCCACAGCCTAAGTAAACAGAAGGGTGTGACAAGAAGTTATCTTGAATAACATTTGTTTGGGAAACCACTGTTTTTTACTTTTCATATATTCAACAAAATTTTACTGAACACTTCTCCTCTACCCATAACCCTTCTGTGGGAGGTTAAAAGTATAAGACGTGTTACTTGTCCTCAAAGCGTTTATGACGTAATTGGGAAAACAAGAAACAACTAACAAAACCATATGCAGCTCTGGTTTACCTTTACAACTTTATAACCCACTAGTTCTCTCCTTAACCTTATCCTCCAGCCAAAGAAGCTACCATCTCATGCTTTCCTACTTCTGCCTTGATTCGCCTTCAGTCCACCTCTGTGTGTTCAGGTACTACACTCCTCTCAAGGCCCAACCCATCTCCTCTGGGATACTTTGCCCTATTCTCCCAGAGAAAAGGTATCTTTATCTTCTTTAACTTTCCGCAGAACTTCAGCTATACCTCTCCAATGGCACTCATTACTTTCATCTCAATAATTATTTTGTACAACTCTATTCTTTTACTAAATTACATTTCTTTAGGTCAGAATCTGGGCCTAAATTATCTTCATGTAGCTCAAAATACTTTGGGCAACTTTTAAGTGCCACATGAATGGCATAAAGGATTATTACAGTGGATTATAATTGGAAAAAAAGATGTTATTTCATGCTCGTATGATTTGGGAAAGCTTCTTGTAAGTGTTAGAATCTAAGCTGAGTAGCCCTTAAAGAGACTGTGTGTATGTGATTAAAGCCAAGGAAAGAAAATTTAGTGAGGAATAACAGAGCAACTAAGGGTTTAGATACTATAAAATATACCGGAGAAATAGTGCCTAAGAAGAGAATTTAATTTGGCAACAAGTAAATTATTTGAAACTTTCAAGAATGCAACTTCTGGGGCTTCCCTGGTGGTGCAGTGGTTAAGAATCCGCCTGCCAATGGCAGGGGACACAGGTTCAAGCCCTGGTCTGGGAAGATTCCACATGCCGCAGAGCAACTAAGCCCGTACACCACAACTACTGAGCCTGTGCTCTAGAGCCCGAGAGCCACAACTATTGAGCCCATGTGCCACAACTACTGAAGTCCACGCACCTAGAGCCCACGCTCTGCAACAAGAGAAGCCACCGCAATGAGAAGCCTGCACACCGCAATGAAGAGTAGCCCCTGCTCTCCGCAACTACAGAAAACCAGCACACAGCAACGAAGATCCAATGCAGCCAATAAATAAAAAATAAAACAAACAAACAAACAAACAAATAAATAAATAAATAAAGAATGCAACTTCTGTAACTGCTATGGAGTTATCAAATTTTAGGGCTGAAGGGACTTTGCAATGACTTCAAACTGTGCTCTTGGGGGCTCCACAGAGGCCCCCAAAGGCTGATCCTGGTGTGGCAAATGGCTCTAAGGCTGCCAAAATTCTGCACAGAACAGCTCCACTTCTGTACACAGGGGGTCTGAGTAAGGACTCCAGAGTTCAGAGGCTAGAATGGAGACCTAACACAACTTATCTCAACCAATTTGCTTATTTTTACAAAAAATAAAGTCCAGAAAAGGTAAGGTACTTGTCCAAGGGGTTAGTAAGTGAATAACTACTGAAGCAACAAAAGCTGGGAGAGAAGACCACTTATTTAGGAAGTTTTAAAGTGAAAGAAATGAGAAAAAGGAGATGAGAAGTAACAGGAGACAACTCGAGATAAGGAACTGTTACGGGTGGGGAACTGAACTGAAAAGGAAAGGGAATATTAGGTGAATCGTCAAAAGGACAAGATCCCAGAAGAACGAGCATGAAGAGGGAAGGAGAGTATAAGTATTACTTTAAAAAGAAGTAAGAACAAGTGCATATTTTGAAATAAAGACTGTATATGATAGCTCATTAAGATCAGAAGTTAAAGTCATTTTTCAAAAGTGAGAGAGGATAAAAGACAAAATTAGTGAACTTATTAGAATTCAATTAACTCCACACGATATTCATGAACTGGAAAACTTTAATACTGTTAATACTACTAATAATAAACCCCACACTGGTCAAAGCAGAAGCTGACAACCTGCCCCTAAAACTCAAACGGAAATGCAAGGGGTCTGTAACAGCTAAAGCAATCCTGAAAAAGAAGAACCAAGCAGCAAGACTCAGACTCCCCAACTTCAAAAGTTACAACCAAGCTACAGCAGTAAGTAAGATGGTGCAGTGACGGCATAAGGAAAGACATGCACATCGAGGAAAAGAATTGAGAGTCTAGAAATAAACCTTTACATTTATAGTCGACTGACTTCAGAGGGGAAAAAACAGTTTTTTCAGCAATGATACTAGGGGGACTTCTCTGGTGGTGCAGGGGTTAAAACTCCGCCTGCCAATGCAGGGGACACAGGTTCCATCCCTGGGCTGGGAAGATCCCACATGCCGTGGAGCAACTAAGCCCACGAGCCACAACTACTGAGTCCGCGAGCCTAGAGCCTGTGCTCCGCAACAAGAGAAGCCACTGCAATGAGAAGCCCATGCACTGAAATGAAGAGCAGGCCCTGCTTGCCACAACTACAGAAAGCCCACGCGCAGCAACAAAGACCCAATGCAGCCAATAAATAAATGAATAAATAAATATATTAAAAAAAATGATACTGAGACAATTTGATACCCATATGCAAAAGAATGGGGTTGGACCCCCACCTTACACTGTATACAAAAATTAACTCAAAATGGATCATAGGCCCAACTGTGGGAACTAAAACTATAAAACTCTTGGAAGAAAATATAGGAATAAATCTTGACTTTGGATTAGGCAATGATTTCTTAGATACCACACCAAAAGCACAAGCAACCAAACAAAAAATAAGTAAAATATACCTCATCAAAATTAAAAACTTTTGTGCTTTGAAGGACACTATCAAGAAGGTCAAAAGACAAAATGCTGTAGTAGCTGCTGCGGGAAACAGTTTGGCGCAATTCCTCAAAATCTTAACGTTAGAACAGCCATACAAGCCGACAGTCCTGCTCCTGGGTACACACCCTAAAGAAGTGCAAACGGGCTCACTCAGAGATCTGCACAGCAGCATTACTCACAACAGCCAAAGGATGGACGCCACCCGAGCACCCACCAACAGATGAATGGATAAACAATCTGTGATATATACAGACAATGGAATATTTTTCAGCCATAAAAAGGAATGAAATTCTGATACATGATACAACATGGATAACCTTGAAGAAATTATGCTAAGTGAAAGAAGCCAGACACAAAAAGGACAAACACTGAGTGATTCCATTTACATGAAATACCTAGAGTAGGCAAATTCATAGGGATAGAAAGTAGAATAAAGGTTACCAGGGACTGGCAGAGGAAGCAAAGGGGAGTTGTTGCCTAACGGCTACAGGGTTTTGTTTGTGTATGATTTTGTTATGCAAGGTTACAAATGTACTTCATGCCACTATACTGTATGCTTGAAAATGATTAAAATGATAACCTTCAGGTTACAGTTTTTTTTAAAGGTGAAAAGACAACCCACGGAATGGGGTAAAACATTTGCAAATCATATGTCTGACAGGGATGTGCATCCAGTGTATTAAAAAAAAGCTCTTACATCTCAACACTAAAAAGATAAAGAATCCAATCTAATAACAGGCAATGGATGTGAATGAACATTTCTCCAAAGAAAATATACAAATAGCCAGTAAATACATGGAAAGACACTCAACATCATTATTCACTAGGGAAATGCAAGTCAATATGACGACACACCAACTCCACTCCCAACAGGACAGTTAAAACAGAAAAGACAGTAACTCGTGCTAGCATGGACGCAGAGAAACTGGAACCCTCGTACTTGGGTGGCAGGACTGTAAAGTGGTGCAGCCTCTCTGGAACACAATTTTGCAGATTCTTAAAATGTTAAACATGAGAGTTACCATACGACTCTGCAATTCCACTCTAAAGCATACACTCAAGAGTACTGAAAACTATTTCCACACGAAAGCAAATGTCATAACAGCATTATCCACCATAGCCAAAAAGTAAGAATCCAAATGTCCCTTAACTAACGAATGAATAAAGAAAATATGGTATATTCATACATGGAACATTATTTAGCTACAGAAAGTAACAGAAGTACATGCTACAACAGGAAGGAACCTTTAAAACACTATGCTAAGTGAAAGGAGCTAAGCAAAAAAAGACCACTTACTCTATGATTCCAGTCATTAGAAATGTCCAGAACAGGGAAATCCACAGAGACAGAAAGTAGATTAAGGACTGCCTAGTGCTGGGAGGAATGGGTACGGGATTTCAGAAAGGTGAAAGTTATTTTAAAAATTAGACTGTGGTGACAGTTGTACAACTCTGTGAATAGACTACGAACTACTGAACTGTACACTTTAAAGGGGTGAGTTTTTTCATATTGTGAATTATATCTCAATAAAGTTGCAACTTTAATACTGCATGATAGCACAATTGACACCATGCAAAGTGAACGATTTCTTTCCACAAGGAGCTAGCAATTAAATTCAAAATAAATTAAATGGAGAAAAATCATGCTTAAATTATTTGCTACATATTAGTAGATGATCAAGAATTAAAAGCTTATTTAACCAGAAGCAACCTTAAGAAACTTACTTTAACAAAAAGGTACTAGAAACATTAATGTCGGAAAAGCAATTTGTGAAAATATTCCTTTATTGCTTAAAACAGAACAAAACACTTTCACGGCCCCCTAAATAGAACAATTATGATGGCTAGGTCAGCCAGAGGTGAATGTAAACACTAATTCATCTTCCGTAGTCATTTATTTTTTGATTACCCACTTTTGTTATCCTTATTTTTAATCTTCTGTCTTTTGTTCTACTTTAGTATTTATTTCCCTTTTTTACTCTACCATTTTTCTTCACATCTTTTTCTCTCCCTCCCATTTTTTTCCCTCTTCTTCTCTCTCTTTAGCCATTCCAGAAATAAGACTTAAGTTTTGGGGACCTCCCTGGTGGCACACTGGTTAAGAATCTGCCTGCCAATGCGGGGGAAATGGGTTGGATCCCTGGGCCGGGAAGATCCCACATGCCTCGGAGCAACTAAGACTGTGCACCACAACTACTGAGCCTGTGCTCTAGAACCTGCAAGTTACAACTACTGAGCCCACACACCTCAACTACTGAAGTCCACAAGTTTATAGCCCGTGCTCTGCAACAAGAGAAGCCACCATAATGAGAAGCCTGTGCACCGCAACGAAGAGTAGCTCCTGCTTGCCGCTGCTAGAGAAAGCCTGCGCAAAGCAACGAAGACCAAATGTAGCCAAAAAATTAATTCATTTTTTAAAAATTTAAGTTTTGTCATTTAAGGATCCTTGTCTGTTTAGGGATTAGATCACATAATGATTCAAAAAAAAAAATCAAAACAATCTAGAGAAGTACACAGGAAAAGGCCTTCCTCCTATCTTTGCCCCTCCATAGGTAACCACATTTATTTGTTTGGGTCTGTTTCTTTCCAGTTTCTTGACACAGGCATAAGCAAAAATGAGTACATATTCTTTTTGTAATTCTTCCTTCTTTCTTATATGAAGATAGCATATTTTATTGTGTTTTGCATCCTTTTTTTTTTTTTAATTCAGTAGCTTGGAGATCAGTAGAAAAAGAGCAAGCTCATTTGTTCTGACAGCTGATATCATTCACTGATGGACAGACATACAATTTATTTAATCAGTCCCCTATTATTTGCAAACATTTCCTATTATAAATAATGCTGTAATAGATACCTTGTCAATGCAAAATTTGCAGGTACATTTGTAGGATAAATTCTCAAAAACAGAATTCTCGGTCAAATAACTGTATTTGTGATTTTGACATACACCTTCAAAACTGATCTCCACAGGATATTAACGTGCACCCCATCAGCCACGTATGAGTGACAGTTTCCCTATAACCTTGCCATATACTACATTGTTAAACTTCCTCATGACTACAAATCTAATATGTGAAAAAACAATATTTCAGTATGACGTCAACCATCTTATGTGTCATTTTCTACGAGCTGTCTGCACCTTTCACCTATTTTTTTTTAACTAGGTTGCTGATCTCTTTTTTGATGATTTATAAGAGCTTTATTAAAGAGACTGGTCATTTGTCTGTACAAGTTCCAGGTTTTTTTTTTCTTTCTTTTCTTCTTTTAAATAGTGGGGGTGGAGTTGTTTGGCTACTTGGGGTTTTAGTTTTTACACAGATGAATTTATTAATCATTTGTTTTATGGATATTAAACTTTGAGTGTTATTTAGATAGACCTTTCCCATTCCAATCTGTCCGTATTTTTAATGATACATACGTAGTTTCATCTTTTACATTAAATCTGATACATTTGGAGTTCATTCTGAGGTAGAATGTGATGGATAAAACTCTGTCTTTCCAGATGGCGATCCAATTTTTCCAACATCATTTACTGCAAGGTTCAGCTTTTCTTGATCACATTTTTTATCATAATCATACAATAGTAAGTTCCATGGGTCTATTTCTAGACCTTCTATTCTGTTCTATTGGACTATCAATAAGCCAGAACCAACATGTTTTAGTTATTAAGACTTTGTATCTCATCATTTGGTAGGACTAATCCCCCTCACTGTTCTTCTTTTCTTTTGTTTTGCTCTGGTTTTGTCTTGTTTGTCCACCTTCCAAATCACTCCTGAATTAGCTTCTCTAATATCTGGGGCAGGGGAAGGGAGTGCTGCCTGAAGTATTGATGTTAACTTGTGGGAAACGGATACACTTAACCGGCTTTATGATGTCGACTCTTCGCACTGAACAAAGAGGGGGGAGGATAAAGTTTTGTTTTCTGTCCTTGATAGTATTTTAATAATTTCCTAATATGGAATTTTCCGCACTTCTTGTTGTTGGTATTATTAAAAGGGTGTTTTCTTCCATTATATCTTCTACTCTGCGTGTGTATACATACAAAGTACATGGTTTTTCCACAATTTTAATGAATCTGCTGGTCTGTAGTCATTTTCAGTTGACTCATAGGTTTTCCAAGTTTACAATAATATTGTTTGCAAAAATAGTTATTTTTAACCTATAATATTTTTCTCTTGCCTACTTTTGCTGGCTACTATTCTCAAATATTATGTTAAAAGTAATGGTGATAATGTGCTCTGTATCTTGTTCCCAACTTTGGTACTTTGGTATGTCTCTAAAATGGAAATGAAAATAAAATGACTGAGATAGATAGATATATATATATTTCCTTAAGAAACATAAAAACACTTAAGTGAAATTTCTTTAGCAGAAAATCCCTTGATTGTTTCCCCCTTAAAGACCAGAGCCCCTCTACTGGAAAAGGAAGACAACCTATTCAGCACTTGAGTGATTTTAAGGTGAACAGGAAAGGCTTACATGAAAAATACCAAGGATTTTGTAAATATTGTTTACAATTCAGGAAAGCAATAACACGGTGAGGAAGAAACAATCTCAATGATAATTTTTTATGATAATTTTCTAATGATAATTTTCCAGTACCCAAGGAGCCTGGAGTTTCGATTTTAATGGTTACCAATGAGACCCCACTTTTCTCCCACTGCAGTGTTTCTCACTGGTAACTCTGACACTGCACACACGAAGTTGTTTACAGGTAAGAATTCTTCCTTAAAATGCGGGTAATTAAAAAAAAAATGCGGGTAATTATTAGGGCAAATTATATAGAAGCAACTGATAGAGACATAAGCTTTATGCATAAACCAGCTTACAATGACTCGATACATTTCTCTGATTTTTGGAAGTTTCAACTAATCCTCTTCTTCCCTTTCAACCATTCTAATCTGGCTTCTACACTTATTTCATCAAAATGGTTCTTAAAAATCACCTTCAGGTTACCGAATACAACCAAATCTTTTCAGTTACCTTGGCAGACCTCTCAACAGCATTCAACCCAGGTGATCCCTTTCTCTCCCCTGAATTCGCTTCTCCCTTGACTTCTATGACATTCATGCTCTTTCAGCCTCTGACTGCTCCTCAATGCTCCTTCCAGCTCCCTCTCCTCCCTCCAACCACGGATATTTTAGTTCTTCACGGCTTCCTTCTAAGTGCCCTGCTTTTCTCCTTCTATATTCTTTTCTTTGGCAAGAAGGGAAACATCTATTTTCATAGCTTTAATTACTCTCAAACCTGAGCTCCAGACCACACATCCAAACTGCGTACTCAACAGACCCGCTTCTATGACACTCAAAGATCTCTAACACATCGCATCTCACACTAAGCCACAGCTTAGTCCTTACCCAGATTCCCTCTTTCTATGAATGGCACTTCCATTTATCTAGTTTTGCAAGCCAGAGGGCCTGCACAACTTAGCTATACACCCCTCTTCTACCTACTAAATACCTGTCAGATCTGCCCACTTCTTTCCACTTTCATCACTCAAGTTCAAGATACTATCATCCCCTGACCTGGACTAATAATATCCTCCTAACAGTAGTCTCTATGGGATTCACTCTCCTCTCTTTCCAATTACACACCACAGCTAGATTTTGTTAACATTAAGTAAATCTGATCACATTGAAAGCCTACTCCTCCTAAGATGAAAACACACACGTGCGCGCGCGCGCGCACACACACACACACACACACACACACACACACACACACAGTCCACTACCATCTGGCCCCTACCTTTCCCTCATATCTGATCTTTCTTCACAATCCTCCCCTTCACTTTCTGAGCTCTAGTCAAAATTGTCTTCTTTCAATTCCTAATACTGCTATGCTTTTTCTCTCGCCTAGGATTATGTTCCCCAAAACTCCTCCTCAAAACCAATTATTTGTCGTGATAGTGGATTGAAAGTGCTTTACACTCACAAAATGGTATCTCCTGTTCTTAGTAATCAGAATGAAACTGGCAATTATTTTAGTAATGAAGTCTTCATAAAATCTAGGTCAAAATATGTATGTATATTATTTAGATATTTAGATATCATGACATCTAATACTATATAATAAAATATTGATTTTAGGTATTACAACATCTATGACAATGTTCACATGGCCAAGTAATACACACTTGATAACAGAAGGGATTTTCTATCTTTAATTAAAGTCATAAAAACGGGGGCTCAAACAAATTTTACAAAGTATAATAAATATTACACTAACCAAAAAAGATCATTCATTATTATGAGAAGCACTACAAGT
Organism: Hippopotamus amphibius kiboko; assembly: GCF_030028045.1. Classification (NCBI taxonomy): domain Eukaryota; kingdom Metazoa; phylum Chordata; class Mammalia; order Artiodactyla; family Hippopotamidae; genus Hippopotamus; species Hippopotamus amphibius. The sequence continues at coordinate 171,592,431 of NC_080191.1, read as the reverse complement.
ACTTAAGAGTGCAGGTTCTAGAGACAGACTAACTGGGTTATAGTGCTGGTCTCAGCATTTCTTAACTGTGTGACATTGAGGATGTTATTTAAACTCTTAAGACTTGGTATTCTCATCCGTAAAATGAAAATATTCATAAAACATATATCAGAACCAAATGTTGAATGAGAGAACTTGCGTGAGTAACTTGTCTTTGCTTAATGAAAAAGCCTAGCACATTTTAATAGCTCAATAAATATTAGCTATTAAAAACACAAATTAAGAGGTTGATGGTAAATGATTATCATTATATTAACATATTGATTACAGTTAAAACAGTAACTGGGCTATATATCCCAAGTGAAAATATCCTTAAGCTGGAAAATTAATTAAGGGAAATGGGAAACAAGAACGATTACTGAAATAATTACATGGAAACAATCACAAACTTTAGAGCATGTAAGAAATAAGAAGGTCACTTACTACATGATTAAATTTATCTAACATCCTCAAAAATGGCATGATTATAAAGACGGAAAACACATTAGTGTTTGTCAGGGGTTAGTTATGGAGGGTAGGGAGCAGGGGAAGTAAGGTGTGATTATAAATAGGTAGAACGAGGAAACTTTCTGTAATAAAATGAAGGTACAGTAAAATTTAAAAACTAAACCAGAAAGAAAAAAGAAGGAAGGAAGGAAGGAAGGAAGGAAGGAAGGAAGGAAGGAAGGAAGGAAGAGAAAGAAAGAAAGAAAGAAAGAAAGAGAGAGAGAGAAAGAAAGAGAAAGAAAGAAAGAGAAAGAGAAAGAAAGAAAGAAAGAGAAAAAGAGAAAGAAAGAAAAGAAAAAAGAAAAGAATATCTTTGGCATATAGAAGGTTAGAAAGTTCACTTAGCAGTCTAAGAAGAACCCATGTACTACGCAGGAAACTTTATTTTATAGGAAATCATCTGAGACTAAACCACAACCTAAGAAGTACAAACTAGGTTATTAAATAAAACTGTGAAGTTGCCACAGTATCATGAAAACATGTCAGTTAAATCAAACTGGCAAAAACCCAAAAGGCCTTAAGTTAACTAATGAAAGTAGTAATTCTTCTGGGTAGCAAATTTTTTAAACCTCACTTTTCTATAAGTAGAGAGTGGTTTTCTTTCCCCAGAATGGGGGTCAGGGAGAAACTTCAATGCCTCCATTTTAAACTTCAGAAACTCTGGAAAAGTAACACATTGGGGTCACCATCTCCCCCCTCAAAAGAAAAGGAAAAATAGTTCTTTCGTTTTTTTTCTGGGCTTTTCTTTGGTAAAGTTATGAAATTATACATTTACAGTGTAATTTTTTAAAGTAGTCTAGTTTCCTTAGGATGAAACAGCAAATGACAGGTGGGAAACAATTTCTTGGCTACCAGAGATTAGATTTCAGACTCCTGCTCTGAGACAGACAACACTAAAAAATGTTCGATTACCTCTAGTAAGAACAATATCCCAGACAGACTAGATTCAAATTTTTAAAGATTTGAAAGTTGGTCTAGGAATCATCTGAAGAAAACAAACTAACAAAACCCCCCAAAAAACAAACAACCTAATTCTGAAAATAAGTAAACATCATACAATCATGGCAATTTCCACATTTCATTTTTCTGTCAGCCAATACACAACTGGTACTAACACCTAAGCATATTAACATCACGTAACTGATGTCCCAATGATGGCACTTAGGCATACAAGAATTAAAGTAATATTAATTAATGGTAAACCATCTAATTGTGGCATAACTGTTTTCTATTTAAAAACTAATTCAGAATATCACATAAATCTATCTTCCACAGTGTGGTTTTAAAATGTTTTTAAAATCAGTAAAATGGCTGGATAGACAGATTTCAGTATATCCCCACCAAAAAGAAATTTAAGTTAGAATCTCAAAATGTAAAATATACTTAAAATAGCAATGAGCTAAGTTAACATTATCCTGACTTGTAAACATTTTAATCTATCCATTTTTGAACTTAATATAAACCCCCAATTTCCAGCCACCTCCTGAAAAAAAAGTGCTCTAGAATAACAGTTTAACAGTTCAGACTACATTAAGCAGGGACTTCCCTGGTGGTCCGGTGGTTAAGAATCCGCCTTCCAATGCAGGGGACATGGGTCCAATCCCTGGGCTGGGAACTAAGATCTCACATGCCACGGGGCAACTAAGCCCACACCGCAACTAGTGAGCCCGCACACCTCAATTAGAGAGCCTGCATGCGGCAAACGACAGAGCGCATGCGCCAGAACTGCTGAGCCTGTGCGCTCTGCAGCCCAGGTACCACAACTAGGGAGAAGCCTGGGCGCCGCCACTAAGACCCGAGGCAGCCAAAACTAAAATAGGCACAGTACATGTTTAAAAAAAAGGCTAAATTAAGCACAAAAGGGGGTTACCAAATCAACAGACTCTACACTGAATCCCTTACACTGCATCCCATAAAAGGAAGGAACTCGTCATCAGCTTATTTTCTTTCTCATTTGTGGCACTGTCTTCAAAAAAGACTGGACAAATGCATATCCGCTTTCATTCTTTTTTTTTTTTTAATTAACTAGGATATCGAAGGGTGAAGGACCATTCTCTCAAAAACATACTATGTTCATCAATAAAATCCTTTTCCTAATCAGAGCTAACTAATCAGGGTCCTTTGACTTTTTGCCTACCCTTAAAACTGTCTCCACGGTTCTGTTACAATACAGTGATTTGCCTTTTTATATTAACTGCAACCTACACTTCTATTTCACGTACAATTCATTTGAGAAATACAGTGTCGATGTTCTAATCTGAACAAGGAGCATAACAGAATTTTCATGCAAAGAATCCGGGTACTCTGACTCAAGAATCAGTGATGATTTCAGTAGCTATCTTTTCTGAATTCAGCTGTCAGTTAAACAGCTAAAGAGAAAGAACAGGCACTACAGGTTCCAGGGACATGGCATGAAGGGATCTGCTCCAAGCACTCTACAAAGTGTCACCTTAAAGATGCAGGTGAAATAGCATTTCAACCTAGAGCATGTATCTTATTTGTATAATTATCTTAAAATTTTACAGAGCACCTATTATGTACCAAGCACTTGCTGGGAACGCTTACATTTAAATCAACTCCATTCTTATCAAGTAAATCATCCCCATTTGGCAAGGCTAGGAAACTTTGGCCCAAAGTCATGGTGATACTAAACCAGGCCCAGTACCGAGCTCTGGCGGCCTTCTTTTTAGCATCAAATTCATGTACCCTATGGTTTATCTCAGAGCAATCCCAAACTGTGCACCAATAATACCAGCTGGTCCACGCGTGCTTTCATCAATTCATTTAGCAAGTACTAAGTGTCTCTCCGTGTTGGGAAATGACAGGAAACATCCAGGAAAATGATAATAGTGGAATGGGTGAAACCCCAGTTTGCTTCCTTTTTTTACACCATTTGACTATTTGATGAGTTTTTACAAATGAATTACACCTTTGAAAGCATGACCACAATAAGAATGAATTTACCTAAAACCAGCTTCCCATTACTCTACGTAATCCCTTCCTCCTGCCCGGCACTCCCTCCCCCTTGTCCAGGCAAACAATTATCCACTGTCTGTCCCGAGAGTTCTACCTTATTCTTATGTATATCTCTGAACACAGACAAAAGCAGGGAAGAATATACAGAGTCCTCATGTACCGTCACTCAGGTTTAATAATTATCATCACTAGGCAAATTTTATTTCAACTAATTTTTTCTTTCTTCCTTTCTTATTATCAAGTAAACTTTTTACTGGAATATAATAACAGCCATACAGAAAAAGCAAACAAATCATAATCAGTTTGCTGAATTTTCACAGAGCCCACCGACTTATTTAATGAGTGCCAATGATCAAGAAATAGAACACTATCGGGGATATAGAACTGACTCACTCTGTTGCGCAGCAGTAACTAACACAACATTGTACAGCAATTATACTCCAATTAAAAAAAAAAGGAACATTATCAGCATCTCTTGAGTGCCCCATGAAACCTCACTTGGCCATTAACCTCTCAAAGATAACCACTGTCCAGACTTCCAACACTGGAGATTAGCTCTGCCTTATCATGGAAATTTTAAAGCATATAAAAAAGGACACGGAAAACACTCTCACCATATTCCAAAAAAAATTCCTTGAAATGTAATATACCTACACAAAACTATACCAAACATAAACGTAGCCTGATAAGTCTTCAGGTGAATACACCTGTGTGAGGAGCATCCCAACCAAGAAACAGAACACAACTCTTATGAGTTACGGGCACTGCAGAAGCACTTCCACCCCTGCACCACTAGTAATTACTAAGTTGATTTCTAACAAATGATTCATTTTGCCTCGTTTATGAACTTCACATGAACAGAGTCATACAGTACGTATTCTTTTGTGTCTGGCTTCCTTCGCTCAATGTTACGCTTTTATCTATAATGCTGTGTCTAGTATTCCACCATGAGTACTCATCGACTCTCGATGGAAATCTGTGTTGCTCCCAGTCTGGGGCTATGCACAACAATTCTGGGGCACGTCTTTTGGCGAATGTATGTACACTATATAAGCATTAAATTAGGATTGAAAATGACAGGTCAGAGTTTGTGTATGTGCCAAGTTACACACCTGCTAGCACAATATACGCGTTTCCACTGCTCCACGTCCCTGCAAGTAAGTCATCCCTTAGTATCCAGTAACCAAGCAGTCCTTTGGATTCAGGAATCCCTGTGGATACCAAAATCCACAGATGCCAACATTCAATCCGCGGTGGATCATGCAGTATTTCTGACCTGTGGTTGACTGAATCCATGGATGCAGAACTGCAGATACAGAGGGCCTACTGTACTTTGTACCACCCGTATTCTTCATTTTAGCCATTCTGAAGTGTGTGCAAGTGGTATCAGATGGCAATCTGAAGTAACTTTCCTGGTGGCTAAGCACCCACGTGGGTATGCGTTTTTGGTGTGTAGTAGCCGTCTGTTCAGGCGCTCTGCACGCTTTTCGACTAGCCTGTGTTTCCTTAATCGTAAGAATCCTGTACATATTTGTCAAGCTTAGTGTTCACTTTCTTAACGGTGTCTTTAAGGAAAAAAGGTCAATGTTAAAGCAACCTGATTTATTAATTTTTTCTATTATGACTAACATTTTCTATATCCCAGTTAAGAAAGGGATGTCCCACAAATCGCTTTTCCATTTTCTTCTCCCTGTGCTATTTTCTATTGATGTCTTCCACTTCACTAACCTTCTCTTTCACTGCCTGTGTTACTCCATAAAACCTATGTGCTATGTTCTCTATATCAATCACTGTATTTATCAGTTTTAGAATTTTCATTTGCCTCTTTTTCATAGCTTACAATTCTTTTGTAAAATTCTCCATCTTTTCTTCTATTTCTTGTATCTTTCCTATTATTTTTTTAAACATATTAGTCACAGTTTAAATTTTAAAGCCCTTCTCTGGTAGCTCTAATATCTGGATAACCCAAGAGACTGTTTTTATTATCTTTTTTTCTCTTGCCTTTCTGTCATTCCATCTTATCACTTGGTACGCACTGTAATTTTTTATTGAACGCAAAACACGATATATAAAAAACTTTACAGACTCTGGATGATGTTATCTTCTTTTAAAGAGGGTTTGTCCTTTTTCTGAACAAACAGGGTGAGGGTTGATAACCTAAATCCCCAAATGGATTAAGCCAACCTGGATCTGGGTTATTTTATAGCAAACCCAAGACACTGTGGCTTTTCAAAATAAGAAATGATTCTTCTCGTCCCCATTTCCTGTCTGCTCTCAAAAATGGTCAGTGACAAGCACTGCCTTAGTGCTTTAAAATTTAATATTTAGTACCAGTAACTATATACTTTTACAATAGTAGTTCTAAATTTTTACATAACCTATTCTCTCTGATATTATCAGGTCTATGAATTTTACTATGTACTTTTAGACTACTCAATATGAATTGAGGGTCTTTGCTTACCGAGAATGCACCATTACCTTAACATATAATGTGGTAACAGCACTTTTTAAAATAAATTTATTTATCTATTTATTTATTTATTTGTTTAACTGGCTGTGTTGGGTCTTTTTTTGCTGTGTGCGGGCCTTCTTTAGTTGCGGTGAGTAGGGGCTACTCTTCGTTGCGGTGCACGGGCTCCTCATTGCTGTGGCTTCTCTTGTTGCGGAGCACGGGCTCTAGGCTCATGGGCTCAATAGTTGTGGCTCATGGGCTCTAGTGAGCAGGCTCAGTAGTTGTAGCGCACGGGCTTAGTTGCTCTGTGGCATGTGGGATCTTCCTGGAGCAGGGATCAAACCCGTGTCCCCTGCATTGGCAGGTGGATTCTTAACCACTGCGCCACCTAGGAAGCCCTGGTAACAGCATTTTAATTGTTGCAAGCAAAGCACAAATCTGATACAAAATAAATATAAGTCACATACTAAAAATATTTCCCAAAGATAATTTACTTCCCATATGATGTAAGTTAAATTCTTTCAGTGCTTCAGTTTGGTACTAAAACTGATTTATGCAAAATAAACAGTTTAACTAGTTTTTTAGATAAAAGATGTTATGGAAGAATATTATCCACTGAATGTAAAAAATATTCATACTGTTCTTTGAAATACATAATAAAACTTACACTCAAAACTTACGGCAGAAAAATAAAGCCTAATATTTTTGTCTTTGGATTTCTTCATATTTTAGAAAATACTTACATTGATGTAAATTCATTACCATTTTACTCTTTATTTTGCAATACAGTTAGAAATATGAAGTTAATATTGTATATAAAAATATAATTAAATGTGATGTTATCTTGGAAAATACCAAGAGGTCTATTAAGATAACAATGCTTTTCTAGTAATGTGAAAAAACAAGTCTATGGGAGAAAAAAAATAGTAAATCACATATCTCACATATAAACAAACATACAAAGAATACTCAAAACTCAACAATCAGAAAATTATTTATTTTTTTTTTAATGGGCAAAAGAATTGGAGAGACACTTTAGACCTCTCCCATCAAATTTTGTATGTATACAGGCAGATGGCAAATAAGCACATGAAAACATGCTCCACATGTTTGGTCCTTGGGGAAATGCAAGTTAAAACCATAATGAGATACTAGTACACACCTATTAGAATGGCTAAAATAAAGAAATCTGACAATATCAAGTGCAGTTGTTGATGCAGATCAACGGGAACTCTCATAAGTCATTACTGGAATGCAAAATGGAACAATCACTCTGGAAAAGCTTGGTGGTTTCTTATAAAATTAAACATTCACTTACCATATGACCAAGCAATTCCACTCCTAGGTAATTTCCCAAGCAACGTGAAAATACGATCTCAAAAAAAGCTGTATACAAATTTTTATAACAAATGTATATGGAAGCTTCATTCACAATCACCAAAAACTGGTAACAACCCAAATACAAGGGTGAGTCAAAAATTACCCGCACTCCGGTTACACTAAAACTAGTCAGCCGCACTGTCTGATTAGCACTCTCCGTTCAAGGCTACTGTCTCCCCCGTCACTGCTGTGCAGGTGTGAACGTCTTATACCAGTTCATCTAGAACTGCGGTGCAAGCAAAAGTGGATGCCCCACTTGTGATCTGCACAAAAGAGTAGTGTGCAGTGATTCGCTTTCCGTGGTCTGAGGGTGTGCACGTCCGCACACTTCTGCTCACACTGTCGACACTCTGCAAAAACTTCATTTTGAGATATTAAAGCATTCTCCTCATAGCTCTGATCTGCGCCATCAGACTTCCACCTGTTTGGTCCCCTGAAAGCAGCCCTACGAGGACGAAGACTCACTTCTGATGAAGAAGTGAAGACAGGTGCACGCGTGGCTCGCGGCTCAGCCTAAAACACTTTCTAATGAGGGAATACGAAAGCTTGTTGACAGATGGACAAAGTGTATTGAAAAGCAAGGAGACTATGTTGAAAAATGATGTATTTGTCTTTTCTAAAAGTTAATTAAATTCTACAGCCAGAGTGCGGGTAATTTTTGACTCACCCGCGTATAACTATCATTTGACTGGGTAAGGATGCACCCACTGTGATATATCCATAACAACAGAATCCTGATCAACAACAACAAAAAATTAACTACTCGTGCCTCTGCAACAGGAATGACTCTCAAACGCACTAGGATGAATGGAAGAAGTGAAACTCAAGTGGCTACGTTACCATGTGATTTAATTTATATGATGTTCTGAAAGAGGCAAAACTAAAGACACAGAAAAATGTACCAGTGTTTGCCACAGGATGCGGGTAGGGTAGAGGCTGACCTAAAAAAACACAGAAATTTTGAGGAGTGACAGACTGTTCTATACCTTGCTTGTGGTGGTGGGTTACACAAATGTGTATGTTTATACTTTTACATACATACTGTATGTATACACTAAAAGTACATATATTGTATGTAACTTATGCCCTAATTTAAAATAATGAAAAAAGTTTAAAGTCAAAACATATTTCCCTTAAGATGAAAAAAATAATGAAAATTTAAACTATCCATATGCCTATCTATAAAAAATACTGGAAAATCCTCAGCTACTCTGCAAAATAAAACAGATCACTATGAACCCATCTTCCTCCAAAAGATCAAAACTTTCCAACTCACAGATGAATAGATACAATGCTAGGATAAAGTTCTCTTTGATTATTTCGATTTTCTCAGTGAAACAGGAAGCAAGTAATCAGCTGAAAGTGAGAGGAAAGGAGGAAATGTTGGAGATTCACAGAAAGGAGAAAGTAAGAAACACTTGTTTGGGAGAAAGGCTGGCAAGCATAAAGCTGCTCAAGATTGGACAGTAAATATTTCAGACTCTGAGGATCATACAATCTCCGTCACAAGTACTCAACTCTGCTATTCTAGGAAGAACACAGCCACAGCCATTACATAAAGGAATGGATGTGGCTATGTTCCAGTAAAATTTTAATTACAGTAACAGGCAGCAGGTGGAACTGGTCCATATGGACCCCATCCAGATTAGTGGTAGAACAGACGAAAGAAATAAATTCCAATAGGCATTAAGGCCCCACTTAAAATTTCAAGTGCCCCTAATTCAAGCACAGCTTTCTGTTTTATTCTAGAGATGGAAAGAGTTAAATTTCCCAAATGGGACTACATCAAATTAAAAAGCTTTTGTACAGCAAAGGAAACTATCAACAAAATGAAAAGGCCGCCTACTGAATGGAAGAAGATATTTGCAAAAGATTTAGCTGCTAAGAGGTTAATATCCAAAATATACAAAGAACTCACACAACTCAACATGAAAGAAAGGAAGGAAGGAAGGAAGGAAGGAAGGAAGGAAGGAAGAGAAAGAAAGAAAAGAAAGAAAGAAAGAAAGAAAGAAAGAAAGAAAGAAAGAAAGAAAGAAAGAAAGAGAAAGAAAAGAAAAAAGAAAAAACAGATTAAAAAATGGGCAGAAGTCCTGATAGACATTTTTTCCAAAGAAGACAAAGATGGCCAATAGGCCCATGAAAAGATACTCAACATCACTAACCCTCAGGGAGATGCAAATCAAAACCATAATAATGAGATATCGCCTCACACCTGTCATAATGGCAATCATCAAAAGGACAAGAAATAGTAAGTGTTGGCGAGGATGTGACGAAAAGAGAACTTTTGCTGTGCACTGCTGGTGGGAATGTAAATTGGTGCAGCCACTACGGAAAACAGTATGAAGGTTCCTCAGAAAATTAAAAGTAGACCTACCATATGACCCAGCAATTCCACTTCTGGGTATCTTTCTACAGGAAACAAAAATACTAATATTTTTAAAAGATATATGCAACCCTATGTTCACTGCAGCATTAATCACAATAGCCAAGATAGAGAAGCAACCTAAGTGCCCATCCATAGATTACTATATAAAGAAGATGTGTTATATAGATGCACTGGAATATTATTTAGCCATTAAAGAAAAGAAATCCTGCCAGAGTGAAATATGTCAGAGAAAGACAAATACCATATGATTTCACTTATATGTGGAATCTAAAAAACAAAACAAAGGAACAAGCATAACCCATAGAATCAGAGTCACAGACACAGAGAACAAACAGGTGGCTGTCAGACGGCAGAGGAGGCGGGGGAAGAGTTAAAAAGGTGAGGGAAATGAACACGTACAAACTTCCGGGTACAAAATTAAATGAGTCATAGGCATGAAATGTATTATGCAGGGAATACAGTCAATAACAAAGCAGTATCTTTGTATGGAGAGGAAGGTGGTGAAAAAGTAGAAGCACTAGGGACAGAATGTACAACATGGTTAACGTAATTAACACTGCTGCATATTATATATGAAAGCTGCTAAGAGAGTAAATCCTAAAAGTTCTTATCACAAGGAAAAAATAATTTTTTCTTTTCCTCTTATTTTGTATCTATATGAGATGACAGATGTTCACTAAACATTGTCATAATCATTTCAGGATGTACATAAGCCAAATCATTATGCTGTACACCTTAAACTTATACAGTGCTGCAGGTCAATTATATCGCAATAAAACTGGAAGAACAAATAAAAGATCAACCTATTGAACTCTACAAAAATAATAATAATTTTAAAACTAATAAATTTCCCAAAGTTGTAACTCAGCCAATTGAATACTATATACGAGAGCACAAAAGGTCTGAGTGTAAGCGAGGGCGTGATTACAACAAATGACGACAGAATTTACACTGTGTAAGAAGAGTGATGAAGGTATGAGGAAAACAAGGGACAGTGAAAAGGAGGCAGGGGACTTCCCTGGAGGTCCAGTGGGTAAGACTTCGCCTTGTAACGCAGGGGGTGTGGGTTTCATCTCTGGTCAGGGAGCTGAGATCCCACCTGCCTCGTGGCCAAAAAAACCAAAACATGAAACAGAAGCAATACTGTAACAAATGCAATAAAGACTTTAAAAATGTTTCACATCAAAAAAATCTTGGAAGGAAGGAAGGAAGGAAAGGGAGGGGAGGGGAGGGGAGGGGAGGGGGAGGGGGGAGGAGGAGGGGAGGGGAGGAGAGAAGAGGACAGGGGTAGAATCACTGGACTGCAGGTGCTGGTGGAGACAAACGACTGTTGAAACCTAAGTGTAAAAGGCAAGATCAGGAAGTATGCTTGGAAACGAAAACCTGAAATGATGAGGAGACTGACCTTTAGTAACTACTCAGTCTAAGATATGACCAAGAGCGAGGAAGGATGAAGAAGATCACCAACACAGCGCAAGTCTAAGAAGGAGCAGGCCGTTCAAGGAACACCCTTTGACAGATATTGGCAAACTTGTTCTAAAAGGGCCAAACAGTAGAGCTTTGCGAGCAGAGAGGTAAAACCAAGGATGATGTACACATACGCATATAAAAAGAGATGAAAAAACTTTCATATATTGGGTTGGCCAAAAGTTCATTTGAAAATGGAAAAATCTGAATGAACCTTCTGACCAACCCAATCAATATTTCACTGGTGAAATTCAAAACATAATGATAATACTGATGATGATGACAGAATATAATGTCTTAACATACAGATGTGCTGATGAGAAGCCTGGAATTATTTTTTATAGGTGGTGGTAGCTGAATTGAAACTCAAAGTTAGTATACCCTGTCGTCAAAGTCAATTGCAAATGTTTATCTGCAATGAGATTTTGCCAGTATTCTATCTTTGAAATTGTTTGGTCATAAAGATAGGTACTGATATCCATGAAAATATAATTTTAAGAACTATTCACCACTTGGAAGGGATTTACAGAACTCTAATAGATTCTTTTCCTGATATTTGCCTTTTAACACACCATCACATTACAGATTAATTACTTCCAACTGAAGACTAGCTGGAGTTAACAATTCAATGAATTTTGAAATATGGAAATTTCCTTTGCACTTGCATCAAGGTCCAAAAACTGATCAAAGTGTAGTCTGAATACGGAAATGATCTGCCCCACATACGTGTGGGAACGCAGACTGTGCTTCTTATAACTTGTAACATGGGACGTGCATAAAGCAGTTACTTTGTGATTGAACATTAACAGCTGTCAACATAACTTTACCACAGGAGAAGTGTCACTGGAAGTACTATTTTCTCCTTGCAATGTCAGGATGGATTCATTAAGAAACATTTTCAAGTTTTTAGCAAAAGCTAGTTTTCCAAAGCCATTCTTCAGTATTCAAGTAATAGTGGTTGAGAGCAGTTGTTCTCATTCAAAACCATTTTAACCTTGAGTCTACACTCAAAAATTCCCAAAAAACTTTACCAATTTTAAGATATTAAACTGCTGTACAGTAGAATAAGTCAGGATATTCAGTTTCTATATTACAAAAATAAATAAATAAATAACTTCATAGTTAAGTCCACCAGAGCAAATGAAGTTTGCTGTTGACCCTACTGGCTCAATGACAAATACAGTCAAATGTCTTCCACAAAATTCTGCTCATGTACTCAAATGAATAGCCATAAGCTTTAAATGCCTTACATTTTCTCAAACTTTGTAAATCAGGCCAACTAAACTTGCTTCTGCTCCACACATATTTCTCCCATCATCAGCTGTAACACATCTTAGCGGAGTCCACATCATGTTTATATTGAAATAATGTTTTCTCATGTATTCATTAAAAAAAAAAAAGCCTTATTGAGATCTAATTCACATACCATACAATTCAACCACTTAAAAGTGTATATAATCCCATTTTGAAAATATTCTTGCCTACAGTTGTTCCACAGAGGCTAATTCTGCAGGCACTTCAAATTTGGCATTGTCGGGATATCCCTGGTGGCGCAGTGGTTAAGAATCCGCCTGCCAATGCAGGAGGACATGGGTTCAAGCCCTGATTTGGGAAGATCCCACATGCCACGGAGCAACTAAGCCCGTGCACCACAACTACTGAACCCGAGTGCTGCAACTACTGAAGCCCGCATGCCTACAACCTGTACAAGAGAAGCCACCGCTATGAGAAGCCTGCACACTGCACACTTGTGTGAGTAGCCCCCACTCTCTGCAACTGGAGAAAGCCCGTATGCAGCAACGAAGACCCAAATAATAAAATAAATAAATTTACTGTTTTGAAAATCTGGCACTGGCTCATTGTCCCCTTGAATAAATAACAACTTAGTAGTATTGGTAACGTGTCAACTTATCAAGAGCCAAGGAAACCACTTGAAATCATCTGTCTTGCTTTCTAATTGACTACTGCTATTGCTTCATGTAGCATTTCATTTGAAAACCAAGGTTCCACAATAAAAGCTTAACAATCACTACCCTATATTAGTTTTGCTCTTAGCTCCTTCTGTTTAAATTGTTATTAAATTTCATCTATATTTATTCTTCCTTTGAAATGTCTTTCATAGCCATTTTATTCTATTTCTAATCTCAATGTCTTGTTCATAAGTTCAGACCCTCATCACCTCATTATAAAAGCAATTCTGTCAACGAAAGAGAAAAAGAAAGATTGGGATTTTTTTCAGAAGTTAATTTCCTAAAGTGGAAAAAATTTTAATAGCTAATTAATTAATCTAAAACCCAAACACTGCTAAGCAAATAAATCAGAGCTGTTACAGAGCAGCAGCTTCAACTCAATTCAACACAGTTAATGATTTAATGCAAACGTTATACACATCATTCAGGGACATATTTACTATTCAAGAACTGCCATCCAAAACACAAAAACAACGCAAATGCAATACCTTAGAAACAGAAAATGCCACATGAAATACAAAGAGAGAGATGACCCAAAATGCTATTACTCTGCTAAAAAAAGTCTGTTATAGTTGTCTATTTCTTGGCTGCAATCTTTTTCTTCTTAATACCATAAAACACCTAGGTAACATTAGCTAGCCACGGTGCAAATTCTGCTACTCAATACTAACCCAGAAGTCTCAGTGATCACGCAGAGCACCAAGCGATACTTCCGGTCCAGCAGTCTCCACCACTCACTGCACAACCGTCCTCTTCTCCACCCTCCCTTAGCATTTCATCCCCTTAATAACAGCCCCTCACACGGCTCCTGGCCAGTCCCTAATATTTATGTCCATGGCTCTGCATACGGGAAACCCTTGCATTTGTCACTGAATCCTAACAGTTTAAAATGATATCTTTCAGTTCCAGGTTCCCATGAGTCCACTGTCCATTTCCCCCAATTCTCATATAAAAAAATAAAGTATCTACTGAAAAAACTCTTCCTTGAAAATGAAAGGATGGATGAAGGTAAAGATATGCAAAAAAATAAAAAATAAAGTATCTTAATAACACGGATAGTTTTCTACAGGAGTAAAGTCAGACCTTCTCAAGACTCCAGTGTTCCAGCTGACCAGAGTCCACGTCCCTCCCCTCTACCCAGCTGTGAAGAACTAAATGCGAGATGAAGCAGGCAAGAACATACCCGACTGATTTTTAAGGATGAAGAGTGTTTTTCTATTACATAAGCACAAAAGGCCTATACAGAACACTATGTTACTCAAGCAACAGCAACAAACATGTTGCTCTTTTTGTGATGGCAATGATTTTATTTTCTCACAACTGCCTTTTTAATTTTTAAATAATTAATCTAGGGCTTCCTAGGTGGCGCAGTGGTTAAGAATCTGCCTGCCAATACAGGGGACACGGGTTTGATCCCTGCTCCAGGACGATCCCACATGCTGCGGAGCAACTAAGCCCATGCGCCACAACTATTGAGCACTTGTGCTGCAACTACTGAAGCCCACGTGCCTAATGCCTGTGCTCCGCAGCAAGAGAAGCCACAGCAACGAGGAGCCCGTGCACCATAATGAAGAGTAGCCCCAGCTTGCCGCAAATAGAGAAAGCCTGTGTGCAGCAACAAAGACCCAACACAGCCAATAAGTAAATAATAAATAATAAATAAAATTAAATTAAAAAAATAATCTACAATCTGGTCAATTCCTTAAGCTAATTAAGAGCTGACTAAATATATTTTCTGGAATAATTAACAAATGCACTCTGAAAGCAGTAATTCTTTTAAACACCCTTAGAAAGTCAAAGTCAAAATAGATAATGAAAATGTAGGCAAAGAAGAATCAATTAGGCCCTGTAAAGAATTTAGAGGGATGAAAATATATGGGGGGAGGGAGGATTAGACAACAAACTTAATTTGTCTATCAGCTTTTTAACATAGCTATGGGGAGGAGACAGCTCAGAGTCCTACAGGAAATAGCTAGAAGTACTTGCATCAATAACTAATAATGCAAACAGCATAAAAGCAGCCCTGGGAAATAAAGCTGGATAGGTAAGTACCTAGTACTACCTTAGGATATCAATCCTATGACCTCCATTTGCTTTGTAAGAGTATCATGAAGTTAGACTGTCTCCAAAAGATCTACAGAAGAGCGAAACAAATCACAAAACATGTAGAAGCTGTTATTATCATTGTGGCTGCTTTCAAGAATGTCAAGACACTTTCAACATTTCAAATGGGGGTTGAAAATGATGATGACACATTAGGCATTTTTTTAAGAATAGAAACTCTTCAGAGATAACAACATTTAAAGATCTTTAAAGTACCCAGAAAAATTAAAATGAATGACCTTGATAAGTGAGTTTAGATTGCCCTAAATATTTTTTTTTAAAGATTTATTTTATTGTTTATTTATTTTTACTTTTGCCTGTGTTGGGTCTTCGTTGCTGCACACAGCCTTTCTCTAGCTGCAGAATGTGGGGGCTACTCTTCGTTGTGGTGTGTGGCTTCTCACTGCGGTGGCT
The DNA here is from genome assembly GCF_030028045.1 of Hippopotamus amphibius kiboko. Lineage (NCBI taxonomy): Eukaryota > Metazoa > Chordata > Mammalia > Artiodactyla > Hippopotamidae > Hippopotamus > Hippopotamus amphibius. Next base: position 171,576,758 of record NC_080191.1, on the reverse strand, counting down.
TCTTTTGCTGTGGAGCACCAGCTCTAGGCCAGTGGGCTTCAGTAGTTGTAGCACACAGGCTCAGTAGTTGTGGCACATGGGCTTAGTTGTTCTGCGGCATGTGGGATCTTCCCAGACCAGGTCTCAAACCCATGTCCCCTGCATTGTAAATTGCCCTAAATATTTTAAATTCAATTTCTTTACTGTGACTGAGTCTAAATCAGACAATACGTTTTGTCAGCCACCCTTCCACCAAAGGTCCAAATAAAATATATGAATTCCGAGCCTAGTGTCATTTAAAATCAGTCAGTGAAATGAAAAACCTCATCAACAAATTTTTAAAATGTGTTGTCAGCCAATCCAGACACCTAAAACTTAATGAATTCAAGATCTGAAAGGCACGGATGCTGGTCGTCCACTCAACTGGGTTCTGGAATAATAAGCAGTAGTTGTCGTCAAAAAGGCAGCTTCAATACTGGAGACTAAAAGGTCCTCAGGTGCTTGACTTCAAGGAAGTAACTGAGTACTTTTCCAAAAGACTATGGTGTCAAAGGATTTGTAAAAACATCAGATCCAGACTCAACTGTCTTAAAATTTCATCTTCTGCAGAATGGAAAATAATTTGAGGGGTGGGGAGGAAGCAGGGAAAAAGCCACATCAAGGGAAGGCAAACTAACAAGGGAAGAGTAGAGAAACTTATCTCGTTCTAGACTAACCATATTTTCTAAAGTAATTGAAAATGGTTAAAAAAAGAAAAACCAAAACAAAGACAAGAAACTGCTGTCAGAAGTAACATTTAAAAAATTAGTTCTACATGTGAAATTAAATTTGGGGAGTGTTTTTTCAGCTCTTTTTCTAAGAATTAGTTCATCCTATACTGCTCAAATAAGAAGAGGATCTAAAGTCCAGAAAACTTAATTTTCTTTTTTTCACTGTAATATTCAGTGGTTTCCAAGTTTTGCCTACTTCTCATAAACCTGGCGAAAACTGAAGTTATATTATATTCCATGAAGCTTACTTAACAATGTTGTTTTATTTGTTTAAATGATTTTTAATACCTAAAAGTAAACTTGATTAATAAATACAATTATCTGAATAAACTATAATTTTTCTTATTAGTTATACATAGTTAACGAAAAAGTTAAGACATTTGCCAAATTTCTAGTTTTCTTCACGGAACAATAATATTCCTCCAACAGGCAGTTAAATGCACTGTTGTTTTTTTTTTTTACAATGCTTACAGGATAAATCTGACACCCCCTTGTTTGGCATCAAGGCTTGACAACATAATTCTAAAATCAAGCTTTCTAGTCTTCTCCCCTCATTCCCACTCTACCCACCCCTTTCTGTTCTACTCAGAACGGTCATTTGCATGTTGTTCATCTTGCCTTTGTCCATTCCACATCAGGTGGAATTTCCTCTTACTCCGACGCCCACAGCCCTCATCGGATTCAGACACACCCAACTGCCTGCAAGCCGTAAGACTAGGCCCAGGAGCGGCTCTGTTCTTACCTGAACAAAATAAAAACCTCCATGTTTGAAACCAAATTTTTGTCAACCAGAAGTTTTCTTGGTGCTTCATCTACTCTTTCAATAGCATAGTGGTTAAGGGCATGAACTCTGAAGACCTGAATTATGTCATTAACCAGCTGTGTACATCGGGGCAGATTACTTAATCATTTTGGTCCTCAGTTTCCTTATCTGTTTAAAAAAGGGAATAATAGTACCCTCTTCACAGAACTGCTATGATGATAAAGTAAGATAATTTATGTACTGTGTTTAATACCGTGCTTGGCAGAGAACAGGCACTCTATCTGACAGCACTACTAGTTTACGATAGTGATGTCTGTTAGGAATTCCTAGCTTTTAAACTCTCTTTAAGTACCTTCCTCCTCCTGGTTCTTTTAAACTAGCAAACCTGACATAATGCTTCTCCTGTTGTCCAGCACCTGCAATGATCCTAATCGCTTCTTGTCTGCCTGATTTTTAACTTGCTGCTCTGTGTGTTTCTGAATTAACTGTGTATCTGTCCACCTATTCTTCCCCAAAGATTCTCAACTTCAGTACATCCCAGATTTTTTTCCTGGTCCTGGCTTCCATCATGCTTCTGCTCTATAGTTCCTGTGATGACACTTGACTCCCAGGCAACACGTGAAAATCTAACTCACAGGGCCACCAATCTGGATCCTCACTGGTCTATTTCGCCTGAACTCCTGAAGTGTGGATAGCCTGTACTACTTGTACAGGATTTGTCAAACTGTGAGTCCGGTGATTCACATGTTCATCCATTCAACTACACACAAATAAGAACGAGACCACTTCAAGAGATTCCCAATCTGTTAAACTAGAAACTTGTCAAAACAAATGGTAAAATTTTTCTTTTAACTATAGACGCTATAAACTAACAAAGAACATCTCATATGGATTTGAGGGGGAAGGATACTCACACACAAAATGCATACAACTGAAAACTATGCAACTTTCATTATAAAGACTCTGATTCTTTTATGTTTCAGTTCTAAGGTACAATGTTTAAATGGAGTTAATTTTCTGGATGACTTCTCCTATCCTCCCAAACAAAATATTTTATAGAAGTTACGGTATAGTTTTTTTATGTGTGTGACTTCTTCTGTATCTTTTCTGAGATGTTCTGTTAAATAGTCAAACTTTTTATATATGTTTTATGTAATCCTATCTTTTAATGTGAATTATTAACAGTTTTGCAAAGAAAAAAAATCTGGCTTCTGAAAGCTTTGTTAAACAGAGGATGTCAGTCACAGGAATCTGTCCTTCCCTGCTGAATCTTCCTTGGCAAGCTCTGTCCACGCCAGTGCTGTCTGGATGCAGCAATCACCCTGTTAGGAGCCCAGGCTGCCCGCAACGTTTTCAGCAGCCCGAACAGTTCCTTCATCTCCACAAACAGAGAGTTTAACTAGGCCTGTGACATTTTCTTTTACTAAGACTTCTCTATTATGGCTAATAGACAGTAAGTGAGGGATTTAAAATAATGAGGTAAATTAATTTCTGTCAGTAACTGAACCATACGAAGGAAATACAAAGTGCTGAACAAACTTAGTCAAGGGTGAACCAACACTCTGACTCCACCTCACTAGCCCAACCGGTTTAAAAAAAATAATAATAATGCTGGTTATTCAGCTCATGGTTGTGAATAAAAGTCACCGTCAAGAGGAAAAGAAGATCAATGCATGTTTTCAGGCATGAAGAATGCTAACTGAGAAGACAGATTTTCCAGTGTTTCTTGCTACATCTGTATCTACAGAATTGTATATACTCAAGAACTAAGCCTTAAAAAAGAACTTTGTGGGAAAAGAAACCTAATGAATATGTGTAATTCTGAATGATTTGGTTTATTTTCAAAATCCCTTTTATTTTGGGGAAGAAAATCATTTTATAAAAACTTACTTATATATAGAAATGATTTTGTAACATTTTTACTAATGAAATAAAAACTAGATTATGAAAAGCGCCACAATTATAAAAAAACAGACATGATTTGCTGTAACAGTCAGAATATGAGAATAAGTATTCTGTGGCTTACTGTTTAAAGTATTTCAAGAAAAGTAATATAAAATTAAAATACTGAAAATTGTACTTAAGTTCTCTACTCCTCAAACCCACACACCCTAACCCCATAGCAATAAGATGGCATTTCCTTAAAGTGGTGACAAGGTGACTAGAAAAGAACACAACTGGAGATATGTCATTCTAACATTTATCATACATATGCATTAGAAAATGCAAAGGAAAAGGCACCTCAGATAAAGGTACCTGATCACATAGTAAGTCTGCCTGTGAGAAATGTTTACCCTCGGTGTATACCTTACCAGTAACTCTGACCCTAACCAAAATGATCAATTAGGATTATTATCTTCAACCTTGCCTTCAAGTCCTCACCTATCTCCCACATCTCCAAAACGTACTCTAAGTAAAGGATCTATAATATATTCACAAAAGATATAAATCTCCCCATAACTGCCCAAAAAAAGCGGTCCCAAGGATATCTGCATTTTGACAGTTTCAGTGCCTTAGGCTAAAGGAAATAAAGCTTTAACCAGAAGTTCACAGATCAGCCTCAGTACTCTCCCCTAAGATGGTATTTCATAGGCTAGTCCAAATTTAGCAAACAATTAAGTAATAACCTGTCTATGCTGAGTTTAAAATTTTTTGATTTGAAAACCAAATCAAGCTAGGTTCCTGGTTTTTAAAAGCCACAGAAGATTTCTTTATTGGTAACAAGAGCAACCAAGCAGGTGATGATTTTTAACCATGTTGCAAATGGAAAAGACAATAGGTCTGGGGGCTGGGAGACTGGAAGTGACAATGAGACCCAAAAGGATGAAGGAGGCTATAAGGAAAACAGAGCCTGTAAGACCTGGTAGTTCTTCTCACCAAGCAACCTGTGAGGTTCAGTTAACAGGTGACTCATTACTTTCTTGACAGTTTAAAAATGGATAAACAACATATGCAAAAGCCTTTTTACTACCATAACTATTTCAATGCATTCTTCTAAACAAACAGCCTAGACAGAGAGAAAGCCTTGACATGGGCAAACTTTAGGGCACTATTCCCCTCCAAAAATGAAAGCTCTTTAAAACATGAAAGAAAGAACTGTAAGGACAAAACAATAAACGATGGAGAACGTATACGTGGTTCTAAATATACATTCTTAGCTCAGTACGGCTTATAAGTAACTTGATAACAAGACAAAAATATCTTACTACCTTCAGAAAGAGTCTATAAAAAGAATCAAGAACAATCAAGTAAAGAAGGAAAATTATTTCCTTTCTATCAGTTCCACCCGGGGGGGCTGAGGACGTGGGGACAAAGAAGCAAAATTGCACTTCTCTTCAAAGAAACTCCTCTGTTAAGGAACCAAAGTGCCTGGTTTGCCTGCTTCCTCTCAATTCACTCTCTCTTCTATAACATGAGAACTCCAGCCTCTGCTTCCACCCCTTTTAGAAGTTACTAACCCTACACGAAGGCTAAGCTCTAAGTGACTTAGTGGCAGAGCAAGAAAAACTCCAAAAGGCCAAATGATATCATTCTGCTTCTCGCCCCATTCTTCACAGCTAGTGATTTCACATGTGTGCTCTGGAGTCACACAGACCTGAGTTGGAATCCTGGCTCCACCATATACTAGACTATATAAATTTAGCAAAGTTTCTTAATCTTTGTGCATCCTACTGCTTCTTCATCTAAAACATGGGGATGGTAATAGTGCCTCCCCTTTAAAATTTATGAGGACTAAATGAGACATTTACATTTAGCACAATACCTGGTCTTAGTAAATTCTCAATAAACATTAACTACCCAATATAACCTGCTGAAATCCAAGATACATCCAAGGCCTAGCATAATTATTTTCCCAAACTGATATTACAAAATTGTGACCAGAACTGTAAAAGAGAATTTACTACTAGAACACAACAGAAAATAGCAGAATGCAATAAAGGTTAAGTATTGTCTTTAAAATCGTTTTTCAGACTCAGACACACACACATTCATTCTCCCTCTCTCTCAACTGAGCCTCCCACAGTTTCTCTCTGTTGCCTTCACTAGACAGTCTTCACTTGGCTCTTCCTCAGGGTAACACAGCATTTTGTATAAAACTCCACAACACTTACTACACTGGGCTTGTTTATATGTGCGTCTCTCCCATTAGAATGTAAACTCCAACATCATAATTATTACAGAAATGCAAATCAAAACTACAATGAGCTATCATCTCATACGAGTCAGAATGGCCATCATCAAAAAATCTACAGAAAATAAACACTGGAGAGTGTGTGGAGAAAGGGGAACCCTCCTGCACTGCTGGTGGGAATGTACACTGGTGCAGCCACTACAGAGAACAGTATGGAGATGCCTTACAAACTAAAAACAGAACTACCATCTGACCCAGCAATCCCACTACTGGGCATCTACCCAGAGAAAAATCATAATTCAAAAAGATACATGCACCCCAATGTTCACTGCAGCACTATTGACAATAGCCAGGACGTGGAAGTAACCTAAATGTCCATCAACAGAGGAACGGATAAAGAAGATGTGACACATACAATGGAATATTACTCAGCCATAAAAAGGAACAAAATTTGCAGCAACATGGATGGACCTAGAGATTGTCATACTGAGTGAAGTATGCCAGACACAAAAAGACAAATATCACATGCTATCGCTTACATGTGGAATCTAAAATAAGGGTACAATTGAACAAAACAGAAGTAGAGTCACAGGTGTAGAAAGCAAACTAATGGTTACCAGGGGATGGGGAGGGGAGTGGGATAAATTGGGAGACTGGGACTGACATAAACACACTACTACATATAAAACAGATAACTAATAAGGACCTACTGTACAGCACAGGGAACTCTACTCAATACTCTGTAATGGCCTATATGGGAAGAGAATCTAAAAAAAGAGTGGATATATGTATATGTATAACTGATTCACTTTGCTGAACCTAATACAACATTGTGAATTAACTATATTCCAATTAAAAAAAAATGTAAACTCCACGGAAACTGCCTTTTATTATCTCTTTATTTCTGGTACATGAAAAGTATTGCCAGCTCAGTAAATTTTCGTTGTATGAATAAATCATAAAAACCTAACAGGTATTAAAAAATACAAAAATATTTAACTTTTCATTTATCATTATCTGACTGGGTTTTATTACTGTATAAAATTTAAATTTAGCTGTAAGTCACACAAAAAAATCAATAAAGTTGTCCTTCCCCCCAAGCGCCTTGTATACTCTATTAGAGAAATGGTGACCAGCACTGACTTAAACTGAAGCAGGAGGTGTGCACGATGATCTCTGAAAGTGGAGCATCGAAGCGCACAGATGTGCTACACAGCCAAGCTTCTGTTTAGGAGACCAGCCACACTCGTATTTGTCAGGGACAGATAAAGTCATTAGACAGAAAAGCTTGCTTCTTCTATATGACAAGCTGTCCAAGGATCCCCTTTCACAGGTACTACAGGTACCAGGAGAACACATCTAAGTAACAACACTGGGCAGGTACTTGCTTGACTACTTAATATAGAGATATATGAAGAACTTTAATATTTTCAATATTGAAATACTATCACAATCATTTTCAATTCAATTTAAACCTAAGAATCAAACTTACACAAATTTATCAACTTTTATTCCATCATAAAAAGGCAAAATACTGGAAATAAATTCTAAAGAAATACTTTTCATCATAATTAGAGATGTCAAACATCAAAAGTCGACAGTTTATTAAAATCAAGGTTACATATAAAACTTGGTTTTACATTTGTCCAAAAAAAAAAAGAATGTAAATAAATGTTTGCTCTAAAATGACGCTCAACTTTTGAAAGTATGGGTTCCTTTACAGTGATCTTCCAAAAATATTTGTTACTAAATCCTTAACAACTTGACTGAAAAACTGGAAGTTTCCAATTTATAAGATTATAACTCTCTTGATATAATAACCTATAGACATGAAATAGTAAGGGGGGAAACCATAGTATCGCTATTTTAGGACTCAGGCATTTTGCTTCCACCCCCTGACTGATTATTGCAAATGATAATTTCACCTACTGGAAACTTGTTAAACATCTAAGGAAACAGCTATTTCACAAAAACTTCCTCCCTTTTGTCCCTTTAAACATATTTTAAGTTATTATGAAATTCTGTTTCAAGGTCAACTATTAGGCTCAGACATTAAGCCAAGTTAACATTGATTTATTGAAGGAAGAAAGATGAGCTGTGATACATACTCTCAAGAAATGAAACTGATTGAAAGCAGCAACAAGTTGTTGCTACTTACTAAAAATTCTTCCCTGTATTTGAAATGGTAATTTTAATGACCCTAGTAAGGGTGGCAACACTCACCAGTATGAATCTTCTCATGTCTTTGTAGCAGGTACTTCTGTATGAAACGCATGTCACATTGACTACATTGAAATGGTTTTTCACCTTAAAATAATTTCACATCCACAAATTAGTTACTGGATAAAACACAGTTTATAGTTACTATTTCTGAGGAAAGAGAAATCTTAGAAGCCCAATTTCCCAAAATTCCAAATTATCCATAAGAAGTTTTTATACTATTCATTAACAGAATTTTATTTCCTCTCAATTTTCCCCCCAAGATTTAAAAATTCACATTCTCACAACCTCACAAAAATGAGATTAAATCTGATCTATATCCTTCAAGGGGAAAAAAGTAAACAAAGAAAACAATTTAAAACAGAATTTAAATATCACAAGGCTAGAAAGGACTCTATAGGTTACCAAGTGTGTCTTAAACATCTTTTCATCTGGAGGAAGATCCACCCACCCACCTTGTTCTCCCTGGCTAACCACCACTTTATGCCCTTGCACTTATTTTCTGCAGAACCTTCAGAACTTTCTAAACATCCCCTTTAAAAAAAATAGTCTCGTCTCTTCAAACATTCCTTCTCTGTCGGAGCCTTTCCTTTCAATCATCTACCTTATGCCTCAAATTCTTCACCACCCACCTGTCCTTTAACCCTTACACTCTGCTTTCTTAAAAGCTACTCGTGGTCTTTGCCATTTATTCTAATGGTCTGTTCTCAGTTCTCCGTCTCTTTCTATCCTCTCAGAAGGCTGTGCTATTGTTGATCATACCCTCCTTGGAATTCTCCCCAATTCTGGCTTTCTGGGACACTGTATTGTATCTGTTCATCAAATCTACCTTATTACTGTCTCCCTCCCCACCCCTTAACTCAACGTACATGTCTAGTAATGTTTCCCCAAAGATCTCTGGTCAGTGTTTAGTTCTGATCTCCACAACTTCCTGTTCTTATTTTTTATATTTGATTCCCAAATTCGTATTTCAAACTCCATCTGGACATCTTACATAGAAAAATAGATGTTGACAGGCTTTTAGTAGTTCATTCTTTAACTGTTTCTCTAACTAAAAAGAATACATTAAGCCAAATAAGTGTCCAATTAGGACTAATTAATTTTGCACATCCATGCTAATTGTTTTCTCATTTAAAGGTTTTCCTGGTTTCCTCTGACATCCTGGCCTATGAAATCTCTGATTTGAAATGCCAGGTTAGCTACAGTCTTAGAAATGAAGGACATTTACAAGAAGATGAAAATAGCAAAGATAATAATTTTAATGGCCATAAGCCCACTTTAATTCAAGAAATACCTGTATGAATGAAGACATGTCTCTGTAAGTGATAGTTCGTTCTAAAGGCAGCATTGCAGTGCTCACAAACGTGAGATTTAGGGGTTTTCAAACCAAGTGATCCATCCTCATTTATTGTAAGGATCTGGTTTAAAAAAAAAAAAGGCAAAACAAAAGAAAGAAAATTTTAAAACATAATACTAATTTATAAAAAAGATAATGCCTTTTAATCCAAACAATGGTCACCAAAGATTATGAAATATTTTTTTTCCTAAATAACCTTGAGAGGGCTGTTTAGAATAATGCTATCATTAATTTTAAGAAAGCACAATGTGACTCAGTATGGGTAAAAATCAGCAATAAAACCTTGGAAGCTGGTTAGGTAAAATCTCAGCACTCTGCCCCTCTTCTCTCTAGTAGAGTCCCTAAGTGTTCTCTGCTAAGGTGAGTACAGCTTTATTTTCAATTTCAAAATATCACATATGCAGGACAAAAGTCTTATGTTTTAGACATGGCGTAAATATCAATCAGATAGGACTGGTTAAATAAATCATGGAAAATAAATACAATTTAACATTATGGGGTTGTAAAATAAAAAGAGAAAGCTCTCTCTATACCTACACAAAAAGAGCTCCAGGATTTATTCTTAAGTTAAAACAAAGGCAAGGTTTAGAATCTAGTATATAATTTTGCTAATTTTGTATACAAGATAGCACATACAGCAATATGTATTTGTTTGCATATGTATAAAAACTATTTGAAAAGGATCTACATAAAATGTATATAAACCTTGGTCATCATGGCTGGAAAACTTAGCAGATAGAAGATTGGTAGGAGGGAGACTTTACATTGTACATGCTTAAAACATTTTTCTGAACCACACAAATGTTTACCTATTACATTTTTCCTTTTTCCTTTTTTTTAAAGAAGAAAAAAATCTAAGTTTTTAAGTCATCCTAGAATAGAATTTGGAGTCTGGTTCAGTTAAGGACCTCTAAGGTTATTCTAGGACTACTAAACTACTGTTAAGCATATTCCTTAGTAAATTATAGTGGGTGTGGGGGAGGAAGACAGGTGACAAAGACATCAATGTTATCTGCCTGTACTTCCTGTGGTCGAGAATATCTTGGGCCAGGTCTGGACAGTGCCAGAGAGAAGCTCACCTTTGGGCATCATGTATTCTAGTTTATCAACCATTTGTCCAACATGCAACATTTAAACTGCCTCTCTCACCAGACATGTGGCAAAGTGAAAATAACAAATAATCCTTTTTTTTGTTATTGAGCAGAGAAGAAAGATGACAAAATATGATGTGAAGATAAGAAGCAAAGAAAACTAGGAGGTAAGATCAGGAGGAATATGGCAAGTGAGAGGGAAACAATATTGCAGATGGGGGCATATAGAGTGGGAGCCAAGAAAGTGTGTCCCACACAAGGTAGAGAAATCTAGCAAACATCTGAAGAAAGACAAAGGCCTGTGGAAGCTGATTAGGGCCTGTAAATACACAGCTATGAGCCCCCTTCCCAAAACCTAGAAAGAAGGAGTAGGTAAGGGAAAGGGGCTTTCATTAAAAAAAATTTTTTTTAACTTTAGATTCAGGAAGATAATTCAGCCTATACTGTATGTAAATCAATGGTAATTATTATGCAAATTATACAGGGCATGTGGGTTCTGGGCAAACTGCCAGTGTGGTCAACAATGCTTCAAAGTCACAGAGGGAGACGTTTGGCAGGAGAACGAACGCAAGTGGGTGTCACAGCTTCCTGAAGAGTTAGTGAGAACGGAAAGTTTCATCTCTGGTCAGTCAGTCTAAAATTTTTTCAACCCCTCCAAGTCACAAAATAACATTCACGTTAATGGTGTGTAAAACAAAGAAAAGCACAAAATCTCTCAAAAGCATGATTCAAAATATTTCCAAGATAAAACAAGTAACAAAAAGATGTCAAACATTTTACACGAGATAGAACATGAACAAGAAAGCACCAGGGATTTTCTCACATATGTTGGTAACAAACAAGACGATGCAAGTGCCAACACACACGGCAGCTCAGCAGCTTTCTGCAGCACAGCAGCTGCAAGGCAAGGCCCCGTAAGGAACAAATCCGGCCCAAGTGAAACGGATGTAATCCCTGCCTGTGCAAAGACCTTTTGTGAGGAGTTAAGGAGTTCTAGGTCATGGTTTTCTGGCACTGGAGGTAATTCTGCCTTTCATTGTGGACTCAAGCCTTAATTCAAGGTGGATTTTATGTATGAAACAGTGAACACTGACTTGTGAATAAGCACACTGAAAACTCTGGCATATTTATAAGTACAGTGACAGAAAAATCAAATGTTGGACATTTTATATTTAATTTCATATTAATTTTCTTCTTTTCTTAGGCCAGGGTAACACACACCTTTGTATTGATATAAAAGACCCCGAAGACAACTACCTTGCCTCAGAAGAGCACCAGTGGCTCTTCCAATTTATAATCTGTTTTAAATATAACCGAGAGATTTTGTCTGTTTTATTCACCACTATAACCCCACAGTATCCAAACGGGATCACAGTATCACACAGACTCTAGAAATGTCTATAGAGAGGGCTGCCTACTACACACACCAACGTCCCCGCAGCTTACCACTCGCTCTGCTCTTCGTAAACGTTCTGCAAACCTGCTGAGCAGTACCAGAGTGAAACGGGGGTGTAAAGAACAAAGCTCCCTGGTGGAACAGAAATGGCTCACTAACACAGGTAACATTATCTTGCTTGGTATATAGACTTGGCTTCTTTTCCTGTTCACACCCTTTCCAGATCTTTTAGTAAAATGTGATCTACCAGGTTAAGTGTATTTGCCTTAGAGATTAGCAGTCTTACTTGCTATCAGTACCATAAATTATTTTTGCTTTTCTTTTTCCCTTCAACATACGAACACCATTACAACTCAAGAATTTGGTTTCCAAGTTTAAACCCTAAGGTGCCTCTACTATAATATATCTCCACATGATTTCTCTTGACTCCTGTCACTGCTACTTTTAGAGAAATATGATACATTATAAAGATCAAGCAACCGGGCTTTATCAAGAGTAAAGAAATTAGTAATAGTCTAAACAATACACAGCATACTTGATTTTTTTTTAACTGTTTCATAAGTTTAAAACAGAATTTTTCAGTAAAATATTTCAATACCAAATGGAACTCCTCAATTAATCTGCTTTCTTAACCTCATGGTCCGTTAGCAGATATGTTTTTTGTTCTGAGCCAAATCTGTTCCCAGCTGGCTATCTATACACAAAGCAATAGCTGTGTGAAATAACATACCGATTTTCATCCAAGGCAGCACCAGACTCTGCCTATTCAATTCAGAGACTTCTGAGGCCTCAGGGGCACTGCCACCAAGTAAGGAGCCCCGATGCCCTTCAGGAAGCCGCTCTGCTCTCATCTTAAAGGGAGACGTGATCTTCCCCATTCTATACTAGGTATACTGTGTACTACTGCAAGTATTAAAACATATTTTAAACGAATGATTACAGGTTTTATCATACATCCTTAAATCAATCTAAGTCAATTTCTAAACCACCAAAACCCAAAAAAAGATTTGGAGGAGGTAGTCTAAATCTCTCAGCTATTATGAGTTGTTTTACTGAAACTAGGGGTGGGGAGTGAGATCTTCTAAAATTCCCTTTACTCTCCAAATCCAACTAGAAATGGAAGAACAGCGCAACCCCAAAGACATATAACAAAATAACAAAGTAGCAATAACCACCTCAACATCGTGACCATCCTACTACCCCACCCTCACATTATCATCTTCTCTCATTCTCCATGATCTTTACTGTCTCTCAGTATTTGAGATTTTACTTATTACCAAATTTCATTTCTAAATGGCAAGCTTTTGCCAGTGCTAGAACACAAAATTCACTGTATCATGAGCATAGCATATATAACGTAATATAAAGAACTGATGTTTAGGAGAATGACCCTGAGCTTTTGAAAAGGTTATTTCTCTCTATTTCCTAAATATCGGGCAAAGAAGTGAATTTTTTAAAAGAAAGACTTACATCCAAATATTTTTTTAAAATCAGGGTTTGGTTCTGTGGAAAAATTACCCAGAATATACAATTCCCTGGGGAAATCAGATATATAAAATATTGATAATTTTTTTAAACTAATTTTCTTCTTTGTTTTTCTCTTAAGTACTGTTTCATATTTCCATCCCCAGTCTTACAATCAGTTATTTACCTTAAAGCTACTCCTTCCACAATCAAGTTAGCATGTAGAAGAAATTTGACAAGTAGCTAGTATATCTATTTCTGGCCTTCTTTCAATTAAATTTTCCTCATTTTAAATCACTCAATTTAGAATCTTTTTGATTCTGAAATCACAAATCTTTTCTGGGAACCAATGGTGTAAATAAATTGCTGGGAATGAATTCTCTATGTAATTCATAATCTATTTGATTTGTGGAATATGCTCTTCTGAGTTCAGCGTAACTTTGAAAAATCAATTTCTACTCAGACCACCTACAGTGTTATAACAAGAAACCCAGTTCCTTTCTTCAGCACCTGATAAGAGATCCTGGCACATAACAGGCACTCAAATTGCTTGCTGAGAGAATGAAAAAGGAGACATATTTCAGAATAAGGAGAAGTAGGTGGTCAAAAAGCACTCTGCTCTACCTCATTCTATTACTAAGGAGTTTGAAAAGACCTATAAAATGTATGTAATGCTGGATTAAGAAAATACTGTTATATCTTTACTGAAAAGGATTTTTCAAATTCATCAATGTTCACTCAACAATCCTCATAAAACCCTTCTGTGGTGGAAAACATTATCACCTAATTCACACAACAAGCCAGTAGCAAAGTCAGGTGGTAACACCTCATTTAACCAGAAACTTTTAGTATCAAGACTTGAGATTCTCAAGCTTAAATGTAAAAATCACAATCACCTTGGACTCTGTTGGTGTGCATGGAAATCCCCTGAATAAGAATCCCTAGGGATGGGGCCTGGGTATTGACAACTGGAAAAGCCCCATGGGCGGCCTAACGCAGAGCCATGGGAACCACCGGCATGAATGCACAGAGACTGAATTAAGTCTACTAAAACTTTGATACATTTCTAGTAACTAGTTCTCGGTAGTCCTAATCCATAACAAAACAAAAACAGAGTCAAAGGGGCAATGGAAGGTGATATTAAGTGGCCACATAGGTATAGCAATGTAAAAATGAATAGTGTATCACTAAGGAATGAGACAGTCAAGCAATTATAAGCAGTTAAAAAACTCTTAGAGTCTAGCAGTCAGGAGTTTTCAGGGTGAGGGGAAAAAGCCCTAACATCTCAGCCCTCCCAGAGGGCTGCACTATGATACACATGATTGTGTGTGTGTGTTTAAACACCAACCCAAAGCATTAAAAGCTGAATTATGTTCAAATGTGCTACGTTTTAAATGAAAACAACATATTAAAGATTTGCAACAAAGTGGTTAAAATAAAATTAAATTTAAACATTTAAAAGGGACAAGTTTTTGTTATGTAGAAAATCTGCTTTCATAAAACAACTTACTCCATTGGAAGTATCAAATAACTTGACCAAGATAACATTCCCTAGCTTGACTACCCTCTTCTTTAGACATGCTGCCAAATGTATTCTGGCAATTTTCAAGTATCAAATCTACCTTAAGGTGACTAAGCTTTGCCATATGATAAAGGCTCAGGAAGCAACTACTGCTTAAAATTTATGGCAGCTAAACATGACTTAACATTACAGTATGTCTCACCACAAAGCTTAGCTGGAAGGAAGCCAGGTCTATATGGATGTGTGAGCTCTAGTATTTTTACTAAAAGTCCGTAAGATAACTTCAGTTATATTTCCTGTACAGATCCCCAATCTAACATAACACAATGATGACACATACTCAAAATATTCGTAACAGCAAAATCCAAGACTTGGGAAAAGTGCTGGCAGAGAGTGGAGTCCTCAAAGCATAAAACATTACAATTATTTGAGAAACTTAAAGTTGTTTTTAAAGAATTTAAAACAGGCAACATGTTGATTTATAAATTTGAGATGAGGTTTTATTTCTCTTAATACAAAAAGGGGAGAGTTACTTTAATGAAAAATCAAAAGTGTGAATGTTTAAACACATGTTCAAAGTTCTGAGACTCCAGACACAAAACCACTCACCTGGACACTGAAAGGTCAGTGTTAAAGACAGACCACAACCACTCTCTGTCCTGTTACATGTAACAGGTCAGGACAATCTAAAAATAATTGTTTTTGTTATTCTCACATCTCTGTCTGCCATATATTATTTCCAGTCATTTCACCCTCCTAAGAACCCTCTAAAAAGGCTGCCCAAAACATTTTCTCATATAAAATCTACTCAGACTAGGCCAAATCTCTTATCTAGCAACTACATTTATATACATATTTTTAATATATACTTGCTACAAAATATATGTTTTTAAAATAATGCCCTTAGAAATATTTTGATAATACATTATAAATGAGTTTATCTCAAATTAGACAAGCGAAAATGGCTTAAACTCTGTAAAAATCTGATCTGTACTACCTAGAACACAAAAAGATTCCAAATAACACCCTACTAGAAGAAAATAATCTGAGTTTTACTCAGAATTTCAGAGTTACACTCAAGAATAGTATCAGAAAAACATGGCAATAAAATATCAAGGGAAATGTACAACTTATATATACTATGTTGTTTTTAAAGACTTGAGATAGATTCCCCATAGATCAGCAAGGAACCCTAAGTAACACAATCACTATCACAATTTTAGAAATTAATTTCTTCCTAAAAGAACTTGATGTATTCATTAATGTAAGTTTTTAAAAGTATCCTATATCACTGAGAAAACCATTAACCCCAAGAAAACCAAGGGGTGGGGGAGTGGGGGGGCACGTGGGATAAAGGGATTGCACAAAACGTGAAATACCAAATGTCAACAATTATGAAAAACACAAGTTTTAGTATGACCAATAACCAAAGAAAGTAAAATTTAAACTATAATGAGACACCCAGCTCAAGCTACAAAGAAAGCAAAGTTTCACATTCAAGGCTGGCGGGAGTGCGGACAGACCCACCTCAAGTCTAGGCAGGTAGCAGTGTAACTGATACAGCATTTCTGGAAGGAGTACCATCAAGAAACTTCACTTATTTTGCTTGCTCGCTTGCTTGACTTTACTTATTTATTTTTAAAGAAACCTTTTTAAAAGTTGACAACCTTTGATTTAGTAATACACAAATATTTCAAGTGCAGAATGGTTTAAAATGAAGGCATTTTCAACAACATGGCAATCACTGAATATAATGTGATTATCAAAGAATAATACATGTGCAGCTATAAAAATCTTTATTAAAATCTTTAATAACTTTAAAAACAGCTTACATACTCTTTAAGTTACATATCAGGAAATTCAATCCATCTACACAAATTTGAAAATAGAAAGGAAATATGGCAGAAAAAAAGGTATTTATGTCTAGGAAATGTAACTATAGGTTACTTTAGTCTCTACATTTTTCAAACAATGGCCATACTTATATACCCCAAAAGCAGTGGACTATTGGTAAATGTTTAACAACAGTTTAAGGAATCAGAGGGTTGGACTGCTGATTTTCATGGTATAAACATTCTCACCATGGCTAATTTCAAGCTACCAATGGTTTTAGCACCAGCCTGCAAAATTCCTGAGAACGTAGCAATCAGATCTGGAAAGCAGGTACAAACTGGGTCCAGCACACCACTGGAGCCCAGACGTACACAAAATACACAAATAATGATTATGAGTATGATTTAAATCACAAATACAAAAACAAGTAGCCCTCAAAATAAAAAGGTCTGTTATAAAGTCTTTTTTCAAAAAGCATTCTTCACTATATGAGGGAAG
Source organism: Hippopotamus amphibius kiboko (assembly GCF_030028045.1). NCBI lineage: Eukaryota > Metazoa > Chordata > Mammalia > Artiodactyla > Hippopotamidae > Hippopotamus > Hippopotamus amphibius. Next base: position 171,559,733 of record NC_080191.1, on the reverse strand, counting down.
AAAACAAAAGATGAAAAGTAACTATAAAGATTAAATTATACTATACAGAGTTCAGAGACTCCCCAGGAACACCAAAATGCTACGCATAGTCAACTACTGCTGTACTGAAAAGGAAAAAAGGCAGGCGATGCCTCACAGTATTTATGGGTCACGTGCGTATTTACTAATTCATTCATTCACCCACAGGATTTACTGAGAGTCTCTTAGCCTACTAGTCCAGACTCTTGCAATATAGCTGTGAATAAAACGAAGTCCTTGCCCTCGTGGAGCTTACATTCTGTTCTAGCACAGGTATCGCACAACTTTTTCCTGATGAGTAATCAGTACTGAATTTTCCTGAAATCGTCATATTAAAATAAGTAAAACTAACATGAATAAGAAGCAAGGGCACTGCATACCATCTGTTAGTTTTTAAAGAAAAGAGAGATAAGGGGTAAGAAAAGTTTTTGTTTTTTTTTTTAAAAAAAAGCCATGGTGAAAGGGAAGTGGAAAAATTTAAAGCAATGGCCCACCACCTCCATGCAGACATGCATCCCTTCCCTTCTCCGCGTGAAGCTGATGCAACATTCCAGCTTTGTTAGGCCACGTGAGACTTTCATGTCTGCCACAATTATGCTCCAGCCAGATTCCCGCCTGTACGATTAAGCGACATGGGATTAATACGTTAGGAACCGCCACCTTAAAACATTCTCTTACTTTTGCAGGAGAACGTTGTTTCCGTTTCTTCTTTTTCTGTAAGTCTACGGGCTCTCTGATTTGTTTTTTGTCTCTCATCAGTTGCTCAGATACATCAGTAAAAGTAATTTCCTGCTTTACACTTATCTGTTAAAAAAAAAAAAGCCAATTTTAGAAATAAACAAAAAGTCTATTGTGACAAAAAGCCATCGCATGCTTAATCCTTTGCTAACCCTGCCTACAGGTGCTCCCAGGACAATTACTTGTGTGTGCAAGTCAACAGTGTGTTGAAGAACCCATTAATACACAATTGATATATAAGAATCAACAGTATATAAATTGAGGGAATAAACTAGGATTTTACGAAAATTTATCTAGAAATAAAAAAGATTACAGATGTCCTGGGAAAAGGTAACAAAACCTAGCAGAGTAAAGTAGAAGTGAGGATACACTTTCACTTCCACATTTATGGAAACACGTTAAAGGCACAAAAAAAGATTAAATTCCAAAATCAATAAAATACTGGGGGATAAAAGGGGTATTTAGACTTCATGATTGGTTTCCCTCAATTTACAAAACATCCCAAAAACAAAATTCTAAAAGGTAATCCCATTAAAAAAAAGGAATGATAAACTAACAGTGAAATCTAATTAAGTTCAATGTTTTTGGCAATATCTTAGCCAGTATTTTCCTGGCATCTACAACAAACCATCACCAAATATGTGTTTATAAAATTGCATATGGTTTTAGGCTGCTGCTGTACAAGACACAATTCTAACTACATAATAACAAGAAACATTAAGATGTCAACAATGTTATCTCATCTTTAGATCTCAGTTCTCACAGATGTGAAGAGCTGCGTGTCCTAAAAAAAATATATGGAGGTTCTATGATCACTAATGGTAGCATCAATTCTCATCAGAATTGATGGTGCACAGTCATCACTCCTCACTGCTACATTTTCAACCCATCCTTGAGGTGAAAACACAAGTATCTTAAAACTAAGAAACTTTCAGCTCAACAGGCTCTGAAACACATTAAAGATCCTCGACCTTTCGACCACGTAAGGACACAATGAAAAGTCTGCAACCTGGAAGGGGACCCTGACCCACCCCATACTGGCACCCTGATCACGGACTGCCAGCCTCCAGAACTGTGAAAAATAAATTTCTGTTGTTTATAAGCTTTAAAAACATTCTTGATAATAGTCCAGGAAGTACAATGTACTAATGGCTACATTTTCAAAAAATACACTTGGGGGGGGGGGGGGGGGGGTAGTGTGCAAAGGTTATAAACATCTTACAGCCTCCGAGTGTAAAGCTTGAAGACAGAGCTGTGTAGAGGGCTTCATGACGGAAACGCAACACAAGCCAGGAATTAATCTCAAACTGACCAAATAAAGAACTAGAAGTTTTCATAAATTCCTGAAATGTGGGCAGCATGCGAACTGCAAATCAAGGAGAACCTAGGCACAGAAATGTGATTGCAAATGATTATTTAGCTAGTAATTCTTTCAATCAGGTTAGAGAATTGTACTAGTTACCATTCTTATGGCTTCTTTTGGTGTAATTATTTGAAACATTAAATAGAATGGTAAAGTCACCTCCAACAAGGCTTTGGAATACAGTCATGTTACCATCTCTGATGTTTACTGAAATGCAACTATTGAGGCTAGGTATGAGACAATGAGAAATGACAACAGACTAAGCAGTTGCTGAATTGCTCTGTCTTATGTTGCGGGGATAGCAAAAAGCAGTTTCAATATTTCTGTCAGCTTATAAATTACAAAGAAACCATGAAAATACAGCATCCAGCAACAAGAAAGAAAGGAACTTTTTTTTTTTTTAGCAGAAGTGTCAAGTAGAGTGTAAGACACATTTACAAATAAGTTCTGCCAATTAGCAGCTATTCACAAACCAAGGAAGAACCTTTTCATGCAAACAGTGAAAAAGATTGATACATACATCTGAAACTTTTACCTATTTCCACATTTATAAAAGGTGATCATATTGGCACTAGCATTGACAAATATAAGGTACACTGTTAACATCATGAAAGCACAGACCCAAACCTAGAAGTACCAATGAATCAAAGCATTGTGAATGCCAATCGGCACATAGCAAGCTACATTTTTAGAATACTCTAGGGACTTCCCTGGTGGCACAGCGGTTAAGAATCCTCCTGCCAATACAGGGGACACGGGTTCAATCCCTGGGCCGGGAAGATCCCACATGCCATGCCACAACTACGGAGCCTGCAAGCCACAACTACTGAGCCCACACACCTCAACTACTGAAGCCCACACGCCTAGAGCCCATGCTCTGCAAGAAGAGAAGCCACCACAATGAGAAGCCCATGCACTGCAGCAATGAGTAGCCCCCACTCGCCACAACTAGAGAAAGCCCGCGCGCAGCAACAAAGACCCAACGCAGCCATAAGTAAGTAAGTTAAGTAAGTAAATAAATAAATAAATAATAAAGATCCGTTAAAACAAAAAGCTTTAGAATACTCTAACAGGTTTATCACTCATAAATGGAATAAAGTAATCTCTACATATAACACAACCACACAAAAAGTATATGGTCCAGCCTCAGGTACTTAGAAAAGATGTTGGTAAATCCACAAACATAGAGAGATGGGTATGAACATGGCAAGGCAGGTAGGAGCAATGAGGTGCAGAAAGTCTGGCAAATGAATCTCCTTTGGCCCAAGGAAGACTACAACAATCTATAAAAACATGAAAACTTCTTAGACATGACAAAAGAGACAACAATTCATCCGTACGTTCCCTACTCTTTCCTCCATCTTTAAAAGAAAATCAATTACTCAGTGTCACTTTTCACCTAAGATAAACCAAAGTATAATTAATTAAAGCAGGCATCTGCAGATGTGTGATATCTGAAGAGACTGGTTTGCTGGATTTTTGAAACACATTCATTAGAACATCAAGAAAATCAACAGGCTAGGAAACATGTCAGATTAAAAAACAAAAACAAAAAAACCTCTCTGGTTTCTTCCCCATGGCTTCATCTTTACCATTTCACCTAGTCCCACGCACAGTCTCCTGCCTACACTTGAGAGTCTGAATTTCAATGCTTTTCTCACTTCCAAACCAGAAATACCATCAATATTGTCAATCACCCTACTCATCCTTCTTTTATAAGATTTGACTAAACCCAGACATTTCTCCACTTGAAACTCTAAGACCCCTGCTCATCCACTGATCAAAGCGCCCTCTGGGCCTCCCACTATGAGACTAAGGAAGCCATCAGGCATGACTCCCATTCATACCTCCCTTGTATGCTCATCAAACGTCGTCCCCAACATCCTTTAAAGAGGCAGAGCCCATGCTTCCTCACCTGCTGCCACTGCCCAAGCTGGTTCATTCTTGCTACTTCTAATATACATCTCTCAATTATACTGAGGTATTCCTCATTTTTTATTGCTGTTTATTCTCCCAACTTTATGCTCTTTTATTTACTTACTTACTTATTTATTTATTTATTTATTTATTTATTTATTTGGCTGTGTTGGGTCTTTTTTTTGCTATGTGCGGGCTTTCTTTTTGGTTGCAGTGAGTGGGGGCTACTCTTCATTGTGGTGCACGGGCTCCTCATTGCTGTGGCTTCTCTTGTTGCGGAGCACAGGCTCTAGGCACATGCGCTTCAATAGCTGCAGCACACGGGCTCAACAGTTGTGGCTCACGGGCTCTAGAACGCAGGCTCAATAGTTGTGGTGCACGGGCTTGGTTGCTCCACGACATGTGGGATCTCTCTGGAGTGGGGTCGAACCCGTGTCCCCTGCATTGGCAGGAGGATTCTCAACCACTGCGCCACCTAGGAAGCCCTATTCTCCCAACTTTAAACATGAAGAGGTCTCTGTATATTGAAAAAAATCTTTCCCTTGATTCACTAATCACGACTAACTCACGCCCAGAATTCAGAATGACTCTTTCTTTTTCAGGACTCATTTCATATCTGGCCAATATGAAATGAAAACTATCCTACTTTTATATTTTATTATTTCATGTACCTATATCTTATCTTGGTATCTGAAAATAAGACATTCTTCTTTGGTATTTCTCATAACAGCTTTCATTCACTTATTCATTCAATAGCTATTAAGTGCCTACTACATGCTAAATTCAGTCAATCTAAAGTAATACAATGGAAGCTTTAAATTTACTGAGATTCTAATGTATACAGAGCAAAATACTAGATACTGAGAACACATTCTATTACAAGGTCTCCTTTCCAAAGGTCTTAAAATGCCAAAAAGCAAACAAACAACTACTAACACTAATAAACTAATAAAATGGCACATATTCAACTCAACCTAAATGAGTGACACAGGGAATAAGGGCAGGAACCAAACAGAGAAATTGATGAGACCTGAAATATCTCATTCCCCTTTAATTTTTTTTTTCTTCCAAACCTGCTACTCTCTTCCAAACCTGCTACTCTCTTCCAACAACTTTCTTCCACACTCAGTAATGTTATTAAGCGATGTAACAAATGTAAAGATACCTAAAATAATTTTGCCAGACATAGCATGTGATGAACACTTCATGTCATTGGCAAATTCTGGTCTACCTCTAACTCCCCTTACAATCATCTTAGACTCTTCTTTCTCTTCATTCTCAATATCCTTCGTCCATATCCATATTTCATTCCAATTAACCTTATCAACCTTGATGCTTTACGGCATTATCATCTACCAACGTATTATTCCACAAATAAATTAATATAAAACTGTTTTCTTGCCATTTCCCCAATGAGGAATCTACAATAGCTCCTTGTTGCCCATGATATCAATTACAGAAAAGACCTAGGTCACCTGGCAGAAGTGTCTGTCCTCACCACCTCTCCATTTCTGGAGCCATATGTTCCTTTCCAATTGTCAATTTCACGTTTTTAGGTATTCTCATTCATCTTCCCACCCCTGTTTAAGAAAAAAGAAAGTGTCTTTGTGCTTTCCTCTATACTCAGTGCTACTGATTCCATTACTACCCATCCCTAAGGCTCTGCAGCTTCGCTGCCTCTCTAAAATAATCTCCCTTACTTCACCAACTACTTTTCTGCCTAAAAGCACACTTACATCTACCCTATAAAATAAATTCCTGTGGACCAAAATATTTCCAACAACTTCTTTCCTCTTATGGCCAAACTTTTCAAAAGAATAATCTGTAGGGACTTCCCTCGTGGCACAGTGGAGAAGACTCCACGCTCCCAATGCAGAGGGTCTGGGTTTGATCCTTGGTCAGGGAACTAGATCCCACATGCATGCCATAACTAAGAGTTTGCATGCCACAACTACGGAGCTCACATGCTGCAACTAAGACCTGGTGCAAACAAATAAATAAAATTAAAAAAAAAAAAAAAGAAAGAAAGAAAAAAAAAAAGAATAATCTGTAGTAAGCGTATAGGCAAAATAACTGCCACCAAACTTAGAGAAATGGTTATTCTAAGAGTAAAAACAGTACACAGTCATATAAAAAGAATGTGTTTAACTATCACTAGAAGGAAACTGTTCCAAAATATTGCCTAGGAAACAAACTGAATCGAAGTGACCACAAGTACAACAAGTGTTTACACGTAAAAACAAAGATATAAAACAACTGTACTGCAAATATACTGCCTAAATGTTAGTAATATTTGGGAGTCCAGAAAAAGAGAAATTTAACAGCAGAAATACATCTCTGTCTGTATGCATGTGTGTGTTTATTTCCAGGATGGTTTTGGAAAGAACAGTTAGATATAACCAGTCAACAGGAAGATTTCTAACTCCAAGGTCACCACGTCACAGAACAGGGCCAACAGGGGAAGCAGCACACGGACAGACAGGCTTCTGCGAGAATCACGAACCATAACCTTCCCTTTCTGCCTGACCCAGCTGCATGCAAACTTTTGAAAGGAGCTACATTTGTCAGGATTTGAAAAAGTCCACAATTATCTTTTGATTTTGAAAAGGTTTGGGTACCCACACAAAGGTCACAACAAACATTCTAATCTACTCCTCTATAATATTTCTCATTATAAATTTGCATTTTGGTTGCTATATCACCATCTCACAATTTAGATAACTATAAGATGAAGTGGAAGAAGTGGTCAAATCAAGTTACCTACCCAGAAATTCTGTTCTTTTAACTTCTATAGCATCATGGTTTAAGTTCCTCCCTGCTCCTCACACAAGTTCTTCAGGGTCCATCCTTCTACTATATATGTACCTTTATTTTGCAAGAGTTTTAGTAAACATCAGTGGTTCTCAAAGCATGATCCAGGGACTCCTGAATATCCCTGACAACCTTTCGGGTGGGGTAGTCCATGAGGTCAAAAGTACTGTCATTATAATACCTGTTTTTTTCCCACTCTCCTCTTATGAGGATATAGTGGCATTTTCTAGAAGCTAACACGTGATGTCACCACAGACTAAATGTATTAGCAAATGTGAGATAAACCAGACAATAAACAGATCTGTAAAATCGTAAAACAAATTCTCACAAAATTCTTTATTTTAGAAAATAGGGTTATATTTCATTAAAAATATGCTATATGTTAACATGTAATGGGATTTGTTATTGATAAACTAATAAATAAGAATTTAAATTTCTCAGTTTTAACCTCTAAGATGGTAAATACTGATAACTAGCAGAAGCAAGAGCTGTTAAGAGTCCTCAATACTTTTAAGAGTAAAGGGGTCCCAAGACCAGAAAATCTTGAGACCCACTGATCTAGACACATCCTAACTACATTTTGATTCCCTCCCTTTTCTCCATTCAATCTCTTTCAATACAGGTGCGTGGGCTCAACCAACATGATTAAATTAGTATAGATGTGTATGCACGTGTGAGTTAGTAGACTCACGCATACTGCCTAGCTCTGTCGGCTGAGATCACTAAGAAGCAATGAAATCCAACATACCTAGCATTCAAAACTTAGTTTCTAAATACCATTATCCAAACAAAAGGAAACGAAGCTCCTTGGGAAAGGGATTGATTCCAAAGTAGGGCATGGAAAACTATAAGATGACCTTGGAACCTCTTGTGGTGCCAGAATCTAGAGTACCTGTCAAAAGGACACAAGGGCCTGTCTGAGAGAGCTCCTAATAGGCAAAGCAGAAACAATTTGAGTAAAAAAAAAATCAATGACAGTACCAGATTATAACCCAAAGAAGAAAACAGATATCCATTCTGATATAAATGAAAATAATTTTTTTTAAATTGAGGGGAGGGACAGCTACAATTAACATAAATATAGAAGGAATGAGGAAAATACAAATTCACATTTAGACAAACACCACATTCATAACTACAGTTGGCAGGATCCACCAATGGACGCTTAAATAGGTAGGAAAAAATTTGAGTAGAAATAGGATATTTAAACAGACTCAAACTATTACCTACAAGATATCTGTCAATTACAAAGGAGAAAAAAGTGACTTTAAAGTAGGGAAAACTGGCAGATATCATCTTAATAAAGTACTGAGAATGCAATATCACCAGTAATAAAGACATATCTCCACATTTTATACTCCCTGATATCATGCACTGAGAAGAGCACCACATTTCTGTGGAATTTGTCAAAAACATGAAAGCTTCAATCTAATCATAAGCAAACATCAGGCAGGGACTTCCCTGGTGGTCCAATGGCTACGACTCCAAGCTCCCAATGCAGGGGGCCCAGGCGCGATTACAGGTCAGGGAACTAGATCCCACATGCCACAACTAAGAGTTCACATGCCACACAACTGAAGATCCCACAATCAGCAATGAAGATCCCGCGTGCCGCAACTAAGACCCAGGGCAGCCAAATAAATAAATAAATATTTTTTTAAAAAGAAAAAAAAGAAAAAGAAAACACCAGGCAGACTCAAATTAAGAGACATTCTGCAAATAACTATCCAATACTCATCAACTATCAAAGTCATAAAAGATAAGGAAAGACTGAACAACTGTCATGTAATTGTGGAGACTCTAGAAGATACAACTAAATATAATATGGAATCCTGGAACAGAAAAGGCACATTAGGATAAAAAGAGATAAAATTCAACCAAGGTCTGTAGTTTGTTTAACGGTATTTTACCAACATTAAGTTCCTGGTTTTGATAACTGTACTAGGTTGCATAAGCTTTGATTCTAGAGGAAGCTGGGTGATAAGTTTATGTGAACTCAGTACTATTTCTGCAACTTTTTTATAAATCTAAAATTATTTCATAATAAAAAGTTTTTTAACACTATTCTACAATTTTTCTAACTACAAAAATACTTAGCATCCCAAACGTATCAAATTGTATACATTTAATAAGTGCAGGGGTTTTTTAAAGTATACCCTCAATAAAGCTGTTTTTAAAAATACTTAGCATTTATGCTGGAGAGGGTGTGGAGAAAAGGGAACCCCCCCCACACAGTTGGTGGGAATGTAAATTGGTGCAGCCACTATGGAAAACAGTACAGAGGGTCCTCAAAAAACTAAAAATAGAGCTACCATATGACCCTGCAATCTTACTCCTGGGCCCATATCCAGAGAAAACAATAATTCAAAAAGCTACATGCACTCCAATGTTCATGACAGCACTATTTACAATAGCCAGGACATTGGAAGCAACCTAAATGTCCCCAGACAGATGAATGGATGAAGAAGATGTGGTATACATATACACAATGGAATACTACTCGGCCATAAAAAAGAATAAAATAATGCCATTTGCAGCAACATGGATGATAAATGAAGCAAGTCAGAAAGAGAAAGACAAATACCATATGATATCACTTATATGTGGAATCTAAAATATGACACAGATGAACTTATTTACGAAACAGACTCACAGACACAGAAAACAAACTTATAGTTACTAAAGGGGAAAGGGAGTGGAGAAGAGATAAATTAGGACTTTTGGACTGGCAGATACAAACTACTATATATAAAATAAACAAGATCCTACTGTATAGCACAGGGAAAAGAATATGGTAAAGAGTATGAAAAAGAATACACACACACACACACACACACACACACACACACCACTGAATCACTCTGCTTTAAATCAGGAACTACCACAACACTGTAAATCAAGTATACTTCAATTTAAAAAACAAAAATAAAAAAAACAGCATTTACGTGGTGTTCTACAAATGTGTGATTCCTCCTCAGCATGGTAACTAAGATTTATCTAACATTTACTATGTGCCAGGCACTGTCCTGGGTGCTAAGGATACAATGGTTGAGTGTACAGGGAGGGAAGGGGTGCCCATGGTCTCCATCTGGTACAATCTATTGCATTTATTCCTACAGTAAGACTATGAAGTTAGCATTTTCATCCCATTTTACAAATAAGAAAACTAAGGCCAAGAAAGGTTATTTGTCTAAGAAGGGAAACAAAAATTTACATCCAAGTCTTCCAAATCCAGCAACAAGATTCCACTTTCTGTAATCTGTGAATTATTTTTTATCCTCATGTTACCAATAAAGAAACTACAACCTCACAGAGATAAGTGTCTTACCCAAGCTATTAGATTTCAACACTAGAACTTAAACCAAGATTTTATACCTTAGTCCAATGTTATTTCCATTACTATTGATATAACTGCTTCTCAATAAGTCTAAATTATTCAAACTTATTTTAAAATGATATTTACACAAACATATCTCATTCTTCCTTATATAAACTATAGCTGGGTTGCTGCCAGAATGTGGAAAGAATTTTTAGTGGTTCTAGAGAAAGGAAATAAGTTTTTTTTAATAAAGTGGACAAATACACTAATATGTATAAAACAGATAACTAATGAGAACCTGCTGTACAGCACTCGGAGCTCCACTTCACTGTACAGTAGAAACTAACATAACACTGTAAAACAACTACACCTCAATAAAAAATTTTTTTAAAAATTTAAATTAAAACAAGAAACCAAAGTGGACAAAATGTCAACAATATTTAGATGAAGCGTAAGACTTGAGTTTCAATTCCGCCTCTTCCAATTGTTATTGGGTGAACTTGGCTTCCAGTAGTAGTATGGAAAAACAAAAAAAGCATAGGCTGGGAGTTAAAAGAAATATAATCTAATCCCAAAGAATAATACCAGCAGTGTGAGGCTAAACAACTAAAGCGTAATCATTTGGAACTTTCTTCACCTATAAATGGAGGGAATGATCCTCACGGAATTTCTGTAGAGTTAAAAGAGACTATGCATATATGTAAAGCATTGACTACAGCATACAGCAATATATAGCTGATTTTTTATGCCACTCATCATAATCATCTCATCTGTTAATCAGTGATAGTAATAACATGCAGCTTACACACATCAGAAAATCAAATGAGATTACATAAAAATCACCCTGAAAACGTTCAAGTTCTAAATAAATATCTATGATTATTAATTACTATTACACAACTGCAGATGTGCACCTGCTTAGATACACAGAAGGTTCCTAATTTCTACAGAGCATCTCCACTTAGACACTCTATTATCTACAACTCAGTATTGCTAAAAATAAAACCTTTTTTCACATCAGAACCTCCTTCCAAGTTCCCTGCCTTTCTTTTCTTCCCCGTGCCTTCAATATGCTGTATTATATTCCAGTCTCCCATGTAAAGACATCTTTTAATTTTCACCTGCACTCCCAACCCAGGACCAAGCCTAGTTATTTTTCTTTTTTCTCAATATCACATACAAATCTGGAAATTACATTTCAGATTTCCTACTCTAGATCACTTACAAAGACATTAAGTTGGGAATTTCATACACTACTAGAGGGAGAATAAATTGATCAATATTTGTGGACCATAAATTGACCAATATATGTCAAGAATCCTAAGAAACCTATACTGAAGAAATCACCTCACATGACAACAATGTCCACATGTAACATCACAATATTATTTATGATCATAAAGTGCAGACAGTCTCAATACCCAGTAAAGAAATAGTGAGATAAATCACAAGGCAGCTATATGACATACAGTAATTAGAAATTTTACTTTTGAATAATATTAACGACCCAGTGAGATGCTCATGGTCTAAGGTTAGATGATAAATATAGATAGATATGTTGATAAATAAATTCTTACAATTTTACACAAACACAAATACATATGCAGCAAATTTTACACAAACACACAAATACATAAGCAGAAAAACAAAAAAAGGAAACACTAAAATACTAACAACAAAATGTTAGTAGTAATTATCCTAAAGTAGTAAGATTACAGCAATTTTTATTATCTTCTTTATAGTTTTTAAAATTTTTACATTTTCTAACAAAACGTGTGTTACTGTATAATCCTAAAAAGACATTAAGTCCAGTCTTAGTACAAATCCCTAGTATTAATCAAAGAAAAATCTATTTATTATTATCTTAATATATTAAGTTATTCTAAGAATTGAAACATTAAGCCAGCAAAATGAAACTGAAAAACTTTCGATGGGTGAGTTAGAAAAAAAAAGAAAAAGCCATCAAGTAAATCTTGATCCCTATCTCACATTATCAGCAAAAATCAATTCCAAATGGATTGTTGATCTAAATGAGAAAGGAAAACCATAGTTTCTAGATGTTAACAAAGGAAAATATCTTCATGACCTTGGGGCAGGCAAAGAATTCTTAAATAGGACATACAAAACACCAAAAGGAAAAGACATAAATTGAACTTCATTAACACTGACTTCTGTTCATCAAAAGAATAAAAAGGCAAATCAGAGTGGAAGAGTGGAAAAGATAATTGATATATACACATCCAACAAACATATAAAGAACTGCTACAGGGACTTCCCTTGCAGTGCAGTGGTAAGAATCTGCCTGCCAATGCAGGGGACATGGGTTTGAGCCCTGGTTCGGGAAGATCCCACATGCTGCGGAGCAACTGACCCTGAGAGCCACAACTCCTGAGCCCATGTGCCACAACTACTGAAGCCCACCATGGTGCGGTGCCTAAAGCCTGTGTTCCTCAACAAGAGAAGCCACCACAATGAGAAGCCCTTGCACCGCAGCAAAGAGTAGTCTCCTCTCGCCACAACTAGAGAAAGCCTGCCTGCAACAATGAAGACCCAATATAGCCAACTAATTAATTAACTAGTTTTTTAAAAAAGAACTACTATAAATCTGTAAGAGAAAGAAAGAACCTAATTAAAAAAATGGGCAAAAGATGAACATGTACCTTACAAAAAAATAGTATCCAAACTGTCAGTAAACATGAAAGGCACTCAATTTCGTTAGTTATCAGTGAAATGCAACCTAAAAAAAAAAAAAAAAAAATCACACTGGAATACTACCAAACCACCAAAATGGCTAAAACTAAAGTCCTGACAATAACCGGTATCAAGAACACAGAGCAAGAAGTATAAACTGGCAAAACCACTGAAAAAAACTTCTGACAGAAACTCCTATAGCTGAACATCTGCATACCCAGGAAACTCAATCCTAAGCACATAACCAACAGAGATGAGTGTGCATATATGCACCAAAAGACACATCCGTGAATATTCACAGCAGGGAATTCCCTGGCGGTCCAGTGGTTAAGGATTTGGCACGTTCACTGCCAGGGCCAGGGTTCGATCCCTGGTGGGGAACTAAGATCCTGAAAGCCACTCATTGCGGCCAAAAACAAAACAAAACAAACTAACAAAAAAACTATTTGCAGCAGCACTTTTCAGAACAGCCAACATCTTGAAACAAGATGGCTAGTGTATTAGATACATTAGAATGAATAAATTTTGATATATTCACACAATTGACAATTATACAGAAATGAGAATAACCTACTACATGCAATAACATGGATAGATCTCATAAAAATATAAAGCAAAGATATCAGACATTAGAGTAGACAGTACATAATTCTATTTATATTGAATTCAAAGTTAGGTAAAGCTAACTGACCATGATAAAAGTGTTTGGGTAGGGGTCATCTTTAGGAATTAGAGGAGGGTTGTGACTAAAAGGGATACAAAAAGGGGAGGGTCTCTGGGATGCTGATAATGTTCTGTCTTAATCTGGGAAGTGGTTACACATGTGTGTTCATTTTTGAGGAAATTCATCACTTACAATTTGTGCACTTTTCTGTATGAATGCTGTATTTCAATGAAAAGACATACACCTAGAGAAAGAGCTTTACAAATATGTAGATATATAGATAGGTACAAGATATCTATATATACAAGCATGATGCTTTCATCGTTATTTCATTCAAACAAATCTAGTAATAACATAAACATCCATCAACAGGGGAGTGGTTAAATAAAATAAGGCACTTCATTTAATCATTCACTAAAATAAATAAGCAAGCTTTATATGCAGTAACATGCAGATTTCTACAAAATATTAAATGAATGAGATTTAATGAGATATCAAAAGTATACAAAAATAACATTATCTAGTTTGTGTAAAACAAAATGTATGTTTATTTTCATAAGATATATATATTTACAGAACACATTACATAGAAATAAATACAGACACATTCTGTATGTTTGTCTATAAATTTAAAATTGCCAGGATTATCAGTATTAGCAGTTATCTCTTGGGAATCAGAGTAGAAAACAAGGAACTTTTACTTTTTTCTTTGTTCTCTTCTATACTACTTTGATTTTTACAGTAACTATGTAGTCCTTTCCTTTTTTTATAATAAACTCCATCAAACAATTACAAAAAAACTCAAAGTAGACATCTCTGAGATTGATCTAGTTAGACTGACCCTATCATAGCCTTGTCTATAATGACTTCCAATTTGGGCACTACTTAATCTAAGAAAGAGTGTCAGTCTCATTCAGTACCACTATCTCACAATTCCAGATCAAGCAATTAGATATCAAAGATCAGACAGAATCACATGAAAAGGGTCAGGAGACTGGCTATGTTATTAAAGAATCTAGAAACAAATCTTTTATTAACAATTTATGTCCACCTAAAGGGAAAAGAAAAAGATAAACTGAGTCCAACAACTTTACGAGCACTGGAGGATACTGAAAAACAGACCATTCTGAGTTAGTTCCCTAAAACAACCTACTAGTAGAGAGATACCCTGATTCATCTACATACCAGGTGAGTTGAAATCAATAACAATAAGCAATATATGACTCTCACCAGGAAAAACCATAAAGCAAGATTACTCACTCCATGTTTTCTGCTAAATTATTGATACCTATCAAATAGGACAGTTTCTAAAAGCCATACAAGTGAGTAAAATTTTGCTTAAAAAAACAACAAAACAAACCAAAAAATACCCTAGAGGACTGATATAAATTACCATCTATTGTCTTTAAAATGTGCTCCGCTAATAAATCTATTTCTGAAAATGACATCTGAAGAGCATGCTGAAGTGAAAAGCATCTGAATGGGAGGTGGGGGGGGAGTACTTCCTAAAGCACAGAGACCCAATAAAAGCCCATGCAATGGCCTCTGAAGACAAGGGCCCAAGAGCCAATGAACATAAAATTACTTCTGAATCCCTCAAATGAATTTTAAAAGAAGTACACTAGTAATAAGAACTGGCCACAAGTAATAACTTTGTTGAAAAAGTACACACTGAAATAGGGATAACAAGCTGGGAGTCAGCCAGAGAAGAGAAACACATTCTAAATAGCTAAACAGACTTGTCAACTTCCAGGAGGACTGTGAAAGATCGTTTGTTACTAATGAATGTAATATAATTCTGCGACTAAAACACAGTACAAAACAGGTGGCCAAAATAGTATCTTAAAAATCACTGATAATGGATAAAATTATTTGGGGGGGGGGGTTAAATAGGAGAGGAAAAGTCACTTATTACAGGACATATACTCAAATTCCTAACAAGAGCATATTAGAATTTTACTGACTGGAGCAAGAGGTATTTGGGGAAATATCTATACAATTCTCCTTAAACTAACGACAGGATTTAAGGCCATTTTAAAACTAAAAAACAAAAGAGAGGTCTTACAGTAATGGCCAAATAAGCCTTGAGTTTCCTGGGCCATTAAACAAAATAATCATAAATATAAAATACATAAAAGGTTGTCTCCAATTTTATTCATGCTGTTTTATAGCACAGAAATTCATGACTAAAATAAAAACTACACGAGCGCTGAAGTATATTTTTTCAGGAGTTGTAAATACCTGAAATACTTTACACTTCATTATATCATTATATGACTAGAACATGATTTTTTATAGTTCCTAATATATAAAAATCCTTTCGTTCAAGTACAATCCAACAGCTTTCTAGAAAACAAATGTGGCTATATCATTACAAATGACAATTTGCTCCATTTTGTCAATACAAACATGTCTTCTACTCTTCAACATACCTGACATCAAACTGGAAAAATATAAACCATGAAGTTCCTGATCCCTCTTTTATGAGTATAAGAATTAAAAGGATAAACCAACTACCTTTTTTTTTCAAATTTCTGAAATTAATTTAGTTTTTGAGTTGAGAAGCTTTCCAGCACAGTGCTATCCAATAAAACTTCCTGCAATGATGGAAACATTCTTTATCTATGCTAATACAGAAGCCATTAACCACTTGTGGCTACTGAGCACTTAAGATGTGGCTACTGCAACTAGGGAACCTGAAATATTAGTTTCAGTTCATTTTAATTTAAATTTCTAACATATTAGAAAACAAAGTTCTAATGAGCAAACTACAGACATTCAAAAGTTGGCCTCAGATTGCTGCTGACTGTAGAGTCACAGAGTTGATGCTGGGTGACTGAGTTAGAGTAGTAAGCTCAAGATAAATCCTGAAAACCAGCAGTTATCACAAATGAAGAACTTTTACTTCAAGTGTCACAAAACAATAGGGAGTTTACACAGGCTACAGAACCTAAATTGTTATTAACAGTTTAAGGAAACACAAAACTCAACTGTTTTGAATTAACAACAAAAAAAGTCAATATGAAATAAAGTTCTTTGTGACTTTCAAGTGAATGAACAATAAAAGGAAAAAACCATTAATATGTTCCATACCTATTTTCAAAAGACTTTCAGCACACCATCCAGAAAGGATGAACGGCCTTGCAGCGTAAGTTTCACCCTCAGGGGGACCAGTGTCCGGTCTGTAACTCAGAAATGGACGTTCGTGATCCCCGGACCTGCCCCTCACCACTCTGCCTTGTCAAGCAGGAACGCGTAGGTAGCAAGTAAGGGACACAACGTCTTGTGTCTCTTATGTTCTGCTACAAGACAATGAATGTTACACAAGCGCTAAATTCTGCTGTCTGGTACACAGTGTGAGACAGCTTTTCGTTGATTCACTCTCAGAAGGGACTCAACTTTATCATTTTCTATTAGGAGTGACAGGACTCAAGTGCGGATTAAAGAAAATTCAGAATATCAAGCAGATATTTAAGAAGTATTAGAAGAATAAGGTGTTGAGAAAAGTTCAAACACTCTGGTAAATGAAAAGAATAGATAAAAAGCAACATGATCCTAGGCATGGTACACATATCAAAGGAGTACTGAAGTACATACACCAGAATGTCAGGAGTGATTACATCCAGTGGCAGGGACATGATTGGGTATTTATCCTGCAGATATGCACACCTGTGTTACACAAAAACCTACATGTGAATGTTCACAGCAGCTTTATTTGTAATAGCCAAAACATGGAAACAACTAAAATGTCCCTCGATAAGGACATAATGTTAAGTGAAAAAAGTCAACCTCAAAAGGTCACGTACTATATGATTCTACTGATATAATATTCTGAAAATGACAAAGTTTTAGAGATGGAAAACAGATTAGGGTAGGACAGCCGGGGTTAGGAATGGTGGGGTAACAAGAAGAGGTGTGACTACAGAGGGGCAGCACCAGGGAGACCTTTGGTATGATGGATCCGTTCAGTATCCTGAGAATCATGGCAGTTACACATATCTGCATGTGGGATAAAGTATGCAACAATGGACATGTTGTAGCAATGTCAATTTCCTGATTTTTGAGATTTTGTACTATAGTTATATAAAATGTAACCATTGGGGAGAACTGGGTGAAGGGTACATGGGACCCCTCTGTATTATTTTTGCAACTTCCTATCAATCTATATAATTTCAAACTTAAGTTTTTTTTTTAAAAAAGAGCAAAAGGATGAATCTTGTCCCTTCCCCTTTCTGACTTTCCCTATCTACTTACTCTCCATGACCCATTTGCTCCTAAAGCCATAATCTGGAGCAGAACAACCTTTCAGATCCCAGACAGGATGAAGAGGGCACTTGCATGGGAGGGCTGCCCAAAGCAAGATATCAGCGTTTAAGAAGAGAGAGAAATTCTGCAGATAAAAGGGCAGTTCAGCATGGGCTGTGGGAGCCCAAGCAACATAAAGAAGGGTCTATATACTGTGGGAGAAGAGCAACCTGGAACAAGGTGTCAGAACTAAGCGGTGTGAGGATGTGACCGAGAATTGAGCACAAGACCCAGCACAGCGTATGAGGAGGGATCCGTGTGGTGATGAGACCCAGCTCGGTTGTCAAAGCACATGCAGGAGGAGGAAGGCACCCAGGCAGGAGGCAAGGGGTAGCATGCACTGCACTGGAGTACCGGAGCTGGGTAAAGAAGGCAACTGCACAGGAAGGGGAGAAAGGGCAGCAGTGTTAAAGGAAAAATGGTTACACACAGGAGGTGGGGGTGGGTGGGTCCTGAGCACGATAAGCCTAGAATATCTCATGACTAAAGGCAAGGAAGTGCTCAAAGACGGATGGGACAGGTCAAAAGAACATAGAGGCCAGCTTGAAGAGGCTCCGATTGGCCAAATTTTAAACTAAACATTAAAATAATCATAGTAGCAAATTTTAACCCAGTGAATAAATCTCCTAAATCCACAGTGATACAAATAAATAAATGAACAAATTAAAGAGTGTGATGATGAATGAGATTAACTTTACACTGACAAACCTGGCAGAGATGACCTTAATTAACAGGTCAAAGTAAACCATCATCAGAAGGGCAAATAAAAATCACGTGCCACCTGTCCCAGCGCAGTGCGGCGTGAACACAGCACCGCTTTTTGCAATACGCCTGTGAAAGAGAACAACTCAGCTCTTGCTAAGAGGAAAAATCATGTAAACCTGAACCGAACAACATTTTACAAAATAAATGGTCTCTAATTTTCAAGTATAACGATCACAAAATTTTTAAAGTGAAGAACTAACCCAGACTAAAGAAAACTAAAGAGACACGACAATTAATGCAACATATAATTTGAACTGGATCTTTCTGCAAATAAACTATAATGGCTGGAGAACAAGTAGATCAGTAAGGATACAAAAGAACACAACTAGCCAACTTAACCTAATTGCTATTTACAAAATAACCTACCCAACAACTGCCAGACTCCACATTCTTTTCAAGTGAATATACAGCAGTCACCAACTAATCACACAGCAGGCCTTAAAGCAAGTCTCAACAAATTTAAAGGGACTGAAATCATACATGTACAGTCTCTGACCACAGTGATTAAATAACAATGACAAAAAGATATCTGGAAACTTTCAAAATATTCAGAAATTAAGCAAAACACTTCTAATTATTTTATGGGTCAAAAAGAAATCACAAAGGAAGTAAAGAGAAGTTTAGAGCTTCAAAGGCTTAACATCAAAAACAAAGAAAGGTCTAGAACAGTCATCTAAACTTCTACTTTAAAAGGCTACGAAAAGAAGAGCAAACTAAAAATAAAGCAAGCAGAAGGAAAGAAATAACTGAGAGTAAAGATGAAAGAAAGTTAAAAGGAACAATAGCAAGACCAATAAAACCAAACCTTAATCTTTCAAGAGACCCATAAAACTGATAAATCTCCACCCAGATTAATCAAGGAAAAGACAGTGATTAGCACTATCACAAATGTGAAAAAAGAAATTATTACAAATCCTTTAGATGATAAAAGAATTAAGAAAATATGAAAATTTTTGTTCAATTAAAAAGTGAAAGAAATGGACAAATTCCTTGAAAATATAATTTATCAAAACTGAATCAAGAATAAAATTTAAAATCTGAGTAGCCTTGCATGTTTTAAAAATTAAATTTGGAAGTAAAAACTTTCCCGCAAAGAAAATTCAGCCCCAGATTAGCTTTACTGGTTAAGTCTACTAGCTATGTATGATAGAAATAAAACCAATCTTACACAAACTCTTTCAGAAAACAGAGAAGGAACTATTTCCTACCCTATGTTTAATGGGGGCCAGTATATTTAAAACAAAGACTGCAAAGAAAACTAATATCCCTCATAAACACACACATAAAAATTCTTTTAGAAAAATTAGTAAACTGAATCCAACAACATATAAAAAAGATGAAACATCATGACGAAGTGTGGTTTATCCCCGGAATGGAGGGTCGGTTTAACATATGAAAATGAATCAATAAATCCACTATATTAAGAAAAGGGGGGGGGAATCATATGATCATCTAATAGATGAAGAAAAAATATCGATGAAGTTACACGTCCATTCAATTTAAAAAAAGCTCAGCAAACGAGAAAGAAAACTTCTTCCACCTAAGAAATAAAGACCATCTATGAAAAATCTATAGCAAAAACAGTTCTTAATGGTGAAAAACTGGATGTGGTCCCCTAAAGATAAGGAGAAAAGCAAAGACGTCTACTCTTACCACTTCTATTCAACCCTGTACTGGAGGCCTAGTCAACACAATAAGGAAGGAAAAAGAAGACAGATTGGAAAGGAAGATGTAAAATGCATGGATAATAGGGACTATGAATAAACCTACGGAATCTTACTAGAACTAAGAGGCACATATAACAAAATCACAGGATACATGGTCAATATAAAAAGAGTCAACTGCATTTCTACATTCTAGTCATGAACAATTAGACACGGAAATTTTTTTAAACGCCATTTATAATTACATCTTAAACATGAAATACTGAAGGGTAAAGTTAACAAAATAAATATATTTAGTAACTGTGCTGAAAACTATGCTAAGAGAAATTAAAGAAAAGCTAAATAAACACAGCAGTATACACGTTCATGGATTGGAAGCCTCTAATTTTTAGATGCTGACTGTCATCAAGTCAATACATATAATCAATACAATCCCAATCAAAACCGAGGCAGGTCATTTTATGGAAACTGAAAGGCTGATTCCACATTTTATATGAAAATGCAAACAAACTAGAACAAGTCACAGCAATCTTGCAAAAGAACAACAAAAATGGAGGACTACCTGATCTCAAGAATTCCTACAGAAACACAGCAATCAAGAGTAATGCTGCTGCAGGAAGGACACCCAAAAGGGAGCGGATATATGCACACACACAGCTAATTCATTCTGCTGTGCAGCAGAAGCTAACACAACATTGTAAGGGAACCATACTCCAATAAAAATTAATTTAAAAGAGCAATACTGATACAAAGATAGACACTAGATCAAACACAATGAAAACAGAGGAGAAATAGTTCACCTTCTGTAAAAATGTATGTACCCAAAAGAAACAAAAAAAGACTTGCACAACAATGTTCATAGTAGCTTTATTCATAAAGGTTGAAAATAACCGTAAAGAGGGAAATAAACAAGATTTTAGGATAATAAAACAACAGACTGTTAACCAACAACGAAAAGCAATGAACTACTCACTGATACACCCAACCAACACAGAAAACTGCAAAAACACTATGCTGAGGAAAGGAAGCTGGGCACAGGAGTTACATGTGATTCCATCCACATGAAGTTCTCAAGGGACAACACTAATCTGTGATGGAGGGAAAAATCAGAACAACTGTCGTGGAGTGGACTGACCAGGAAGAAACACAAACTTTCTAGGATGATGAAAATATTCTGTATCTTGATGCCTTATGGGTTATACAAGTTTATGCAGTTGTCAAAACTCTAAACTGCAAACTCGGGATCTCACAGTATTTCACTTTAAACTTTTTCCCAATTAAAAAAATTTTTTTCACTCAAAAAATATTTGACTGCCAGTTATTGAGAACACAAAGTTAAAATACAGGTTCCAGAAAAGAGACCTCATGGTCTTGCAAGCAAAGAAATGAAAAATAAGTTAGTTACTATAATGAAAATTACACCAACGAAAGTTCTGAGAAGTGAAGAACGGTAACTGCCAAACAAAGAATATCACAGGTATATATGACGTCTACAGGAGTAACAAGAAAAAATCATACTGGACCTGGGCAACTAATGTAATTTCAACGTACTGGAAGTATGAAGGGGGGAGAGGGGCTTGAAGTACCGTACACAGGGGCTGAATAAGATAAGAGAAGACTTGATTCAAAGGCTCTTTCAGCCCAAGCAAAAGAATACATTTCAGCTGTTCAGCAATAAGAAACCTCTGAAAAAGTTTTGGTGGGGGAGTGATAAGTATAAAACTCATTTTGAAAAGATCACTATAGAAACCATCTGAAACA
This sequence comes from Hippopotamus amphibius kiboko, assembly GCF_030028045.1. Classification (NCBI taxonomy): domain Eukaryota; kingdom Metazoa; phylum Chordata; class Mammalia; order Artiodactyla; family Hippopotamidae; genus Hippopotamus; species Hippopotamus amphibius. Next base: position 171,537,717 of record NC_080191.1, on the reverse strand, counting down.
CAGACTGGATAAGGCTCAGGCTACAATCAGTCCAATAAGAAAGCTACTGCAATCAATAGATTACTTTATCCGACAACAGCACAACACTAATTCTTTTTGATCTCACGTGGAGCCTTCAGCAAGACGGAAGACATTCAGGGCCATAAACACAACTTCACGAACGTAAAAGAATAGAAAATCATGTAATACATACTCTCAGACCACAAGAGAATTAAACTAGAAATCAATAACAGAAAAATAGTTGGAAAATCCCCAAATACTTGGATATGAAACATACTTCCAAATAACACATGAATCAAGAAAAAATCTCAGAAGATTAAAAGATAAAATGAACTAAATGAAAATAAAAATGCAACATCAAAATGCATGGGACACTGTGAAAGCAATACTGAGAGAAATTTTTATCACTGAATGCTATATAGAATGCTATTTCCATATATTAGAAAAGATCTAAATAAATCACCTAACCTTCCACCTTTGAAAACTGGATGGGTGGAGAGAAAATTAAATCCAAAATAACAGAAGAAATAAAAAAAAATAGAGCAGAAATCAAAGAAATTGAAAACTGGAAATCAACAGAAAAAAATCAAAAGCTAGTTCTCTATAAAATTAGTAAGGCTTTACTGGGGGGGAGGTAAAAATGGGGAATTGCTGTTCAGTGGGTATAGAGATTCAGCTTTGCAAGATGCAACAGTTCTAGAGATGTACTATACAACAATGTGAGTACAGTTAACTGTATGCTGACACTGTATGTAATACTGTATGCTTAAGAACTGTTAAGATACTTAAAAAAAAAAAAAAGGCAGCAAGCCAATAGCCAAAGGAAATAAGAAGATATAAATGACTGATATCAGAAATGAAAGTGGGGACACCAAGGAGCCCATGGACATTAAAAGGATAATAAAGGAATACTATGAACAACTCCATGCCCACAGACTGGATCACCTGGATGAGCTGCTCCAACTCCTCAGAAGACACAATCTGTCAAAACTCACGCAAAAAGAAACAGGCAATCTGAACAGGTCAATAGCTATTAAAGAAATTGAATCAGTAATTAATAACCTTCCAAAAAAGAAAGTACCAGGCCATACGGATTCACTGGTGAATTCCACCAAACATTTAAGGAAGAAATTATACCAATTCTCTACAATCTCTCCCAGAAGACCAAAGCAGAGGGAACACTCCTAACTCATTCTGTGAGGCCAGGATTACTCTAATATCAAAACCAAAGATACTGCAAGAAAAGAAAATTAGACCAATCTATCTCACGGACATAGACACAAAAATCCTCAACAGATATTAGTAAACTGAATCAAACAATGTATAAAAAGAATTGTATACCACAACAAAGTGGGATTCCTTCTGGGTATGCAAGGCTGATCCAACATTTAAAAATTAACTAATGAATTGGGAGATTGGGATTGCCATATATACACTACTAATAAGAAAAAAAAATCAAATTGTACACTTCAAAAAAAAATTAATTAATGTAGGGCTTCCCTGTGGCAGGCGCAGTGGTTAATAAGAATCTGCCTGCCAATGCACAGGTTTGACCCCTGGGCAGGGAAGATCCCACATGCCATGGAGCAACTAAGCCCGTATGCCACAGCTACTGAGCCTGTGTTCTAGCGCCCAAGAGCCACAACTACTGAGCCCGCGTGCTGCAACTACTGAAGCCCACACGTCTAGAGCCCGTGCTCCACAAGAGAAGCCACCACAATGAGAAACCCTCACACCGAGACAAAGAGTAGCCCCCGCTCGCCACAACTAGAGAAAGCCCTCGCGCAGCAATGAAGACGCAATGCAGCCAAAAATAAATAAATAAATAAATATTAATGTAATCCATCACCATCAACAGGCTGAAAAAGGAAAAGGCTACTGCAATGGACTAGGTAAAAGTTGGTGAGCACACATATTAGAACACAACTGTAAGCAGTTATCCAGTCATTCACACAGTGTGGCAACTGACCTGGGACGTAATGGAAAATAAGACAGAATTCATGCTCTCACAGAGCCTATAACCCACCAGAGAGACACTGCACACGTCCCTACTGCAGGGACTAAACCAGACTGGACGGACGCGGCAGGCTGATGATGGTGAAGCACTAGCTAGGTTAAAAAACTGGGAGGGGGCTTCCCTGCAGCGCAGGGGTTAAGAATCCGCCTGCCAATGCAGAGGACACGGGTTCGAGCCCTGGTCTGGGAAGATTCCACATGCTGCAGAGCAACGAAGCCTGTGTGCAGCAACTACTGAGCCCACGTGTCACAACTACTGCAGCCCGTGCACCTGGAGCCCGTGCTCTGCAACGAGAGAAGCCACCGCAGTGAGAAGCCTGTGCACCACGACAAAGGGTAGCCACTGCTCACCACAACAAGAGAAAGTCCACACACAACAACGAAGACCCAATGCAGCCAAAAATAAAAATAAATAAATTTATTAAAAAAAAAAAAAACAGGGAGGGGTTATGACTGAAGGGAATATTACAAGTAGGATATACGGAGGTCCTAAAGCAAAAAAAATAAAAACCACAGTAGGGTAGAAGTACTGAAAGGATCTAGGTTTCATATCACATAAACAGTAGAAGAGGATTACATCACAGGTGTAGTTTCGCTGGTCATCAGGTAAAAATAAAGATAGAAAAAGGCAAAAAACACTCGGCCTCCTTACCTTCTTGGGCCCCCCACACGCCCCGCCTGCATCTGCACCATGCTCATGAGGGCCCTGCCCCTCTGCCTGGTCTGCCCCAGCTGCGACTACCCCACACTACTCCCAGAATTCACCACTGACCTACAGTCAGTCAACCACGACCTACCAGACTTGACCAGTGCCCAAGATGCAGAAACAACCGTTGACTTGTATTTGGAGAACACACAGACTTTCGCATTAGCTACTGATGTGGAATCAAACATCCTCAGCTCTGAGGAAGAAGTCCCTGAGGCCAGAGTTGATTACGATTCACTTCCCACAGAAAACTTTTGGAACAAAGATTATGAAGATGCCACTGCTGGTGTGACAGAAGCATCAGATGAGCCCAGCATCTTCATGGGAAGCAACAAGTCCAGCTCACTGTTTTTGGTGTTTTTTTAGAAAATGAAGCAGTTCTCTCTTAGCTGTGACCATCTCTCTGCTAACCACAACTTTCTAAGATTCTGAGCCTCCGAACAAGCCTAGCATTACAGTACAGGAGCTTGAATAACTGCAAAGACTGTGAGACACAGGATGTACCCACCTGAGGATAAAGTGGCAGAAATTATACACAGACAGAAGGGGCTTCTCGTAATGTCTTAACCATGTCCCATTTAATGTGGGCCCAATAAGTGTTCATTTGAATTAAAAAAAAAAAAGTTGTCGGTGCCTGCAAGAGTGCCTTAGGTGATGACCTACGACATCTAGGGTAAGCAGGAAAGACTAAAGAGCTGACATATTTTTTAAAGATAAGGAAACAAAGATGGCGGAAACTGCTGAGAGTTACATTTGAAGGAAAAACCCTCAAGGTGCATGATCTTTTTTTAGCTATGCTCCAGGTTCAATCTTTCTATGCTTTGAGGAGAAATCCAGAAGTTAAAACAAAGTATCTTTTAAAATTAAGCATTTAAAATTTAATAAACAGTAATCCTGATAAATAAATAGTTATCCAGAAAAGATAAGTTTCTAAAACATATATAATACAAAAACTTAATTTTGCCTTTTCAGTTATGATTTTTACCAATATTTAGTATATGTACTTAAGAACACCCATTTGAACTACTTATATTCAGCCTTTAAACATTTTCTGAAATTTCTTCAGTGACTTGCATCACTTACTACAAAATTAATTATGTTTCTAACAGCAAGTGTAATGTCTTTTAAAGGAATTACTTACAGGGACATTAAGCGCATACTGCAGTCCTTGCGGAAGCCTTTCGTGCGTTTCCATCTGCTCTTCATCATTTTTCACTGTCTCCTCATGGACCATGAGTTCATCATGTGATATCATATCCTGCTGTCTCATTTCACTTTCCTGTAACACTTCGTCTGCAGCAAGGATCTCCTGATGGGGCATACTCCGATCTTGAAGCACCGACTCCTGCAGCTCCCCAGACACGGTAGACTGGCCAGACACTCCACCCATTACAACCATTGCCCTGGAAGACTGCATTTCGTCTATGCCGCCACATTTAAGAAATAATCCTTCCAGTTTGTCGTCAATGTTCATGCTTAAGTATAACTGCCTAGAAAGACCAAGTTTGGCAACAAAGCATAATAAATTAGTTTTATATGTCTACTTGAATTTTTTAAATTTCAAATTATGAAAGGTACCCACTTGAATAAAAAAAGTTTTATTTATATAATTCAATATTGTCTCCAATTTAAAAATCACCAAGATAAATTTCCAAAGGCTGGTAGAGGAAAATACAACTTTTTATTTGTGACATTAAGGCACAAAATCCTAATCTATTTCATTATGAAAAATCAAAAAGATCCACATCCTTTAATGTACTAAAATGCTTTGAAAAATAAAAAGAGATAACAATAAGAAATAAGCTGAGAGAACAGTATTAGGCAAATCACAATGAAAAATTACATAGTCCCTTACAGTAGTAATTAAAGAAATGAACATTAAAACCACATTTTATCCACCAAACTGATAATAACTCTTAAAAAATACATCCAAGGTTGAGGCGGCTGGGGGACACACACTCATCTACTGACAGTGGGAGTATATCAGTTCAACTATTTTCAAAGGCAACTTGGTACCATGTATCAAAAGCCATAAAAATGCATATGTTCTTTGAATTGGTGATTTTACTTTCAGGAACCTATCCTGATGAACTCAGAAATGCATATGAAGATATGCATGGAATATCACTATGGAAGTACTTCAACAGTGAAAAAATGGAATTACACTACGTATTTAACAAAACGAAACTGGTTAAATTATATTCATACATATGTTTTAAAACTAGACTATAGTAATGGCTGCCCCACTCTGTAAATTTACTAAAAATCACTGAATTGTAAACTTAGAAAGGGTGGATTTTATTGTACACAAATTTGTATCTCAATAATGTTTTTCTTAAAAATATGAATCAGAAAAATGACTACCCGTGGGTGAGGAGGCCGTTGATAGGAGGTAGGGAAAGGGGAATGTCTGGAAGCTGACAACGGTTTTCTTGAGTTGAATGCTGACTGCACAGACGTGCTCATTTTGTAAAATGTTATGATGTACATCTGTGACATGCATACATTTTTGCCAGTTATTATATGTCAATAAAAAGTTAAAGCCTGTTGGAATTTTTTTTTTAAAAAACCCATATAGTCAAAAAATATTCTTGAAAAATATTTGAAAATCTGAGGAATAGCCCAATATATGGAGGAAACTGTGTGTGTAAATATGTGTTTGTACATAGGTTTGTTAAAAATGCTAACAATATTAGTAGTACCACTGGGTGGTGAAATTACCAGGTTTTTTTCATATTTACATTTATCTAATTTGAAAACTTTCTATAATAAAATTTTATTTCTTTCAAATGCTTTCAAATTTGTTAAAATGGAGAAAAGTATTTTCATTACTAATATATTCTTAAATAGCTGCACATGAGTAAATAAATTTAAGCGGTCATAAGAACGAGACACTATTAAATAATTACATTATCTTATTTTTTCCATTATAGAAAAAACGGGCAATATTAAATCTTCCCTTCTAACTTTGCTTGCTGTAAATTCATACTCCATTGGGTTACTTGAGGAACTAGCATAACAATCATGAAATCCAAAGAAACTTCATCTCAACGAACGTCAAAGCATTAGTACAGTTTGTTTTTTATCAGACTGTGTAAAATAAACACACACATTCACCCAATGTGATGGGCCCACAGTTAGGAAATGCATTATCTATGTTTCAGTTTAGTCTCCTCTTTCCCAAATCAATCAGGTGGTAATGGTTACTACTTTGATCACAGCTTTCAGAAGTAAAATAAATAATCACTGAAATTCAAATACACTACTTAAATTTAAATACTCTTTCATTTACTCAGGTTACTAGGGAGAAAACTTTACTTAAATGTACAGCTCAAAAAAACAGCTCACATAAACAGCAAAGTAAACAAAATAAAAATATAATTCATATTTGCTAATCTTGTCTTCCTTGGTACCAGATAGTATCGTTACGTCCAGAATACACACTGGACAAAGGAACAAGAATCTAATTTCTCTTTTCAAAATGTTTAAGTAGTCTAAAGGACTAACATTTAAAACATATCACCAAATAACTATCCTCTTCAAATATTCTATCACATTACTTAGAGAATAAACTATCCTACAACTAAGTGAAATTTAAGTCTATTACGGTTAAAATTTGCTTATTTCTTTGGAAAACCTTACCAAATCAATTATAGGCTTCTAATCTGTTTACTATTTTCCTAAAGGATTTGGAAAGCCCCGAACTTAAAAAGGACTCACATATACACAAAGCCACCCTTCACTGCTGTGACATCTGCTATTGCCACATACAACAACAACAACCAAAAAAACCACCCTTGGGAGCTTTTAAAGAATATGGTAAAAGTAAAAGAAGTAGTTATTAAAAGAAGACATTAATAAAAGATATTAGACAAACTGACCTAGGACAGAACTTTTTTTAAAAAATTAGCTGAAGTTGAAACTGATTTACTAACCCAATGCCACATCTACATTTTTCCTAAAGCAGTGGTCCTCATCTCCAATGTTTTTTATCACACATCTTCATCAATTTTTTAAAATTTAGTATATCCTAATACATGCATACTACTTAAAACTGTACCTATAATACTGTGTTAATATGCAATATTCCTATTAAAACAAACATAAAAATATAATTTTTTTAAACTAACCTTATCCCTAGCATCAGGCTGAAACAATAAGTATTGAGGAAGTCAAAGTACTTTGGAGACAGAGAATATTGGGGGGAAAAGGCAGGTGTGCAAAAAAGCGCCAGCATGAGGGATTTGGAACAGGAAGATACCACACCTCAATACAGAGGTAGTAAATAAAACAGGAAGTGGAAATACTGTAAATGAAGGCAAACTTGACCTCTAAGAAAATCTTCTTGAAAACAGGTCACATATACAGAAAAAGGAATCGCTCTTCTTTTCTTACATATAGTTTCTTATTCCTATGACCCAAATTAAGCCACAGATTTCAAATTACTGGCTAGCCTACAAACTGTTTTTGAGACAATGTCCCTTAAATACCAGAAAATACTAAGATATCAACACAGATTTCAGTATCAATGAATCAATGCTCTGACAAGGTTTTAAAGTTAGCTGTGGAAATATCTGCCGAAATGAAAACTGTATGTACCACTGACCCAGCAACCTCACTGCCAGGAGTATGTACAATCCTATGTATGTGCTTAGTCATAAAAATTAACCAAAGATGTATGTACAAGGATAACTGGTGTGACCTTCTAATAGAAAAAGACTGGAAACAACCTAAGCACCCACTAATAGAACATCTGTTAAGTCAACCATACAGTGGAATACACAAAGCCATTAAAATGAATGAGGAAGCTATATGTGCTGGGTAAAAAGTTCTCCAAGACATAGTAAGTGGGGAAAAAAAAAATCAAGGAGAAGAAGATACACAGACAAGTAAGTGAGCCACACTTGTATGACATACCTGAACCAGTGTCTGGGCAGAGTCAACTGGACAGGAAATAAGGCCACAAACCAAAAAAAAGTTAATTTCACTAAGCCTATGGTAAAAGGGAAAAGGACAAAGCTACCCTAAGAGAAATGATAAACAAAAGAATGGTTTTTATTGTCCTTGAAGTTCTCTTCATCGCACTTAACTATTTTCAACTTTCCGCCTTGTAACTCCTACATGATCTCATCAAAGTTCTGTGCTTCACTACACATTCAAAAATCCAAACACAGCAAAAGGTTCCACACTCAAAAGTTAACACAGGCTACTTCTCTGATTTCAATATTTTCAGGAAGGATGAGCTGAGTGTACAGAAAGGAAACTGATGTAATCAATCTGCACTAAGATGTGAATATTTAAATTTTCTTCCCGCTAAACCTTCAAAAAGCCAACTGTTTTTTGACCCAAATGTCTATACAATTAATGGAAATTCAGGAGTTAGGAATATTACACAGGAGAGAGAGAGAGAGAGAGAGGAAGGAAGCAAGGAAGCAAGGAAGGTGGGGAGGAAGGGAGAGAGAGAAATAGAGAGAGGAGGGAAGGAAGCTAGCTTAAGTCAGGTCACTTACATGAAACGCTGCTCTGGAAAAAAAAAAGGAATAAACAACGAAACTGCATTCCCAGGAGCCTCTGTCAAATAGGGAAAAGGAAGGACTAGGTGGAGTAATAAGCAGCAAGGCACCCCGAGCTCCCTATAACGACCCATTATTTTGTAAGTGAAGGAAGCCTGGGCAGCTGACAAGGAATATAAAACCACAGAGCTGTTGATTTTCAAGACAGGAGGGACAACGATGCCCCAGAGCTGCTGCAGCTAAAGGAGAGCTGGCACTCCTTCCGCAGCCCCGGAACAGAGCCTGCTAAACGCTCGGAGTCAGTGAGCGAGAGGCAGCAAGCAAGGGGCCCCGCTCAGGCCATTTCTCTGAAATCCCCCATTAGCAGATTATTCAAGTCTGCCTTCTTTTCCCCTCTCCAAGTTTCATTCTTCCCTCGTCCCCACCCCTCTACCAGAGAAGCTAGAAGGTACAGTAACAGGGATCCTGGGGGCCACAATTCAATTTCCCCTCCCACACACACCCCCACCACCCTTCTGCACTGAAAAGTGTTCAGCTCAGCTGTGTAAAGTAATCCAATTGCAGCTGACTAAGCAATCCCTAATCATTTAGGCCTCATGGCAATGCGGTACTTAAAGAGAACGTAAACGATCAGCCATCACTTCCTCCTGTCTTCCAGAAGAGGCAGCTGATGCTTCCTGCTGGACCTTGTAATGTAATGCTTCTAATCAACCGTGTGCAAGCAATCAGAAACTAAGCTTTATAGATTTGTGTAAGCTGGAATAAAGTAAATAAGCTTTGAATCAGGGCTTTTAATAAGGAGTTAAACACATGGGCATTTGAGACAAGTATTTTCTCAGCTGAGGTGACTGTCTGGGCTTGTTTACAGAGGACAAAGTTAACAGCAGCATAATATACGAACAAGTTGGGCATTGCTACTCATTTTTAATCAACGACACAAGGCACTTAAAATGCTTACTGAGTTTTTTATGGGAATTCTATGCAATTAATGAGAAAAATGTCTTTCTAAATTTATTAATAGGTTTAAGTCCATATTATGAAATTCAGAGATTATCATAACCTGGAGAAGAAAGACAACTAACATGTGCTGAGGATCTACTAGATGTAACACTCAAGACACTAACAGTAAATCCCCATTTAACACACGAAGAAACTGGAGTTTATTTAACCAAAGTCACACAGCTGGGATGTAAACTGAGATTTGAAAACAGACTAGCCTGGTTTAATGCACTTTTTACCATACCGTACTACCTCCTGTCTTGAAAAGGCCCTGGACACTAAGAACTCATTGAACTCATTCTCTTCTCACCCATCCACTCTGAAGCCACCCTGTCACCACTGCTTGGCTTGGCAAAGCAATCCTTAGTTGGCCACTCCCATCTCATGGCTAACATGGGAGAATTTTGTGTGACACAGAATCCCTTTTCTCCCGCAGCAGGGACAGACACGTTCCACAATTCCTGTTTTCCACTTCTACCTATTATTCACACCTCAGTGAATTTCTCCTTCTCCTCATTCTTTTTTCATGGGTTCACATACACCCTCTTAATCCTTCCATTCTTTCTTCAAAACTTTACCAATTTAGGAAAATCTCCTTTTCCTTTACTTTCCCATTTTCACCTGGAAATCAAAAAAATAATCCTAAATACGGCTGATAAATGTAGGAGCTAAACTAAAGATATACCTGCATCAAAGAAAAGAGGGGCTGTAAGTTTTAAAGTGGAAACAGATTTGAACACTTGTGCCCTAATCCTCTAAAATTCTTGAAAACACATACTTCCCCCTTCAGAATGTATGTGAATATCGATCTGCCACTTTATCACCTTTAATTAAATCTGCATTCAAGTGTGAAAGAAATATTTCTCACTTAAAGATACTGCTTTTCTGTTTTATTTATTGAGTTTGGCTGTAATGTTTTCCATCATCATTTACTGAATAATGTAAAAGTTCAACTAAATAAGCCAAAACAGATTATAGTGGGCAAGCTTAGGGACCTAAACATCATTCTTTTCTATAAAAAGAGTAACTTCCAACTCAAAATATTCTCCCAAATCAATAATACCCTGCCTTGTACCAGAACCCATTCAACCTATAAAGAAACTTCACTCATAGGCAAAAGAGAAGTACCCAAAGGAACCTGAAACAGAAAAAAAGAAAAGCTAGATTTCACAAATTACTTCTGATTCAAAGTATTTTCAACAAACTCCTTGTTGTCTGAAGGATGCCAGTTACATTAATTCGGATATTAATATTTCTAACCTATGTAGGAGCCAGTGAGAAATTACCCCTTACAAATATCAGCATTAGAAATACTAATATCAGTCAGCCTCAAGATCAAATCAGTACTACAAAGAAACAAAGAAACCCATGATCAACACAGATTCAACAATTTGCCACCTGTCATCCCTAAAAAGTTTTCTATTTCCTCTCATCCTTCAAAAGTATAGTTCTGATCTAAGCAAAAACTGCTTCATCTCTAATTTAGAAACAAAATTTAGCTCTTATCTAGGGATATTCCACATTCAGAAAGTCCTTCAGATATACCTTTGTATAACTACCATTTTGCATCTATAAAGTGTATTTTGTAAATTGATTTTTAAATTGATACTATTCAAAACATCCTAGTAGGAGTATCATTTATAATAATGGCAACTAAACAAAATGGCCTTTCTTATTAGTGCTAGCAACAATAAAAGATGTTTAATAAGAGAATTTACAGACTAAGATAAATCACTTTATATGACAACTAAATAAAAACCTAAGATCATTTTTTAACCACAGAAAAATAATTTATAAATATTTAAGCCAAAGTTATCAGGCATCTCTACATACCCAATGTCCTGCTCAAATAAAGCAGAACCTAAGCATATTTCCCATTCCAAATACTTGTCACCAGCCTTCTAAAACAATGAAACAAGAAGTCAGTGATATTTAGAAATAGTGAAACATCAAATTTATGGCAACTGTTTGTTGAGAAACAGCTATACTTTATCTTAAAAAGGGGAGAGAGGCGGAAAAGGTAAAAAAGGTCCAAGCAACACAGAACCCTGCATCCTACTAGATCTAGTTGTTTCACCCACCTCATTTTATGCCAATACCAACAATTCAAATATTAACATTAAAAATACTTGCTCTATTAGGAAACTATAAATCTTCTACAGTTTTGCATAATAAAAGTATTAACAGTTCAAACCCTATTTGTGAAGTACAATAAAACTAAAAATGTGTTCGTCTCCTTCAATGCCAAAAACACCTAAAATGTCTTATAACCATTTACTAATAAAGTTAAATCAATAGGCTTAATATAAATACTCTATACAAGTATATAAATTCATCAAAACTAATTGTTATCTCGTCTCAAAAAAAGGTACCAAGGTTAACACATGTTGATGTTGACATAAAATATGATGGAAAACTGACAACTAATTTCCAACCCTTTAATAAATTCTCTAATAGAAACATACAATATTTGATACTTGTTTCAAAATACAATATTTAAAACAGGACAAGAACCATAAAATGTAATTACAATGAAATATTTTTCATCTACAAAAACTATAAAGTATATAATGTGTTTGGGAATAAGTTGTTCTGATGAGATCTAAACATTCAGAATAAAAGATTTTTTAGAGTTAGAAGGAACCAGTTACACATCATTTGGCTTTATGTGTAGCTAAAAAGATTCTCTCACCCAATGCCTTCATCCTTGCCTTCAGAGTCTAAAACATTAAATTATTTCAAACTAACGGCAGTGAAACAAAATGAGGAATTCTCTCAAGTCAGTTTTAACTTTTAAGACCTCATTCCATCTTATGATATCAAGACTAGCAGTATTCAATGAAAGAACCATGATTATTCACAAAACTAAAACTGTCTCAGAACTCAAGAACAATTTCTAAAGTATTGTCACAGGCCAAAAGTTAATGTCTTAGACAATAAAAATTACATTTTAATGTTAGTCCAACTAAATAAACAGAAAGTAAATTTGACAAACCCTACAGTGACACACAACTTGTTGCCCCCGGATTCTGTTCTCTGCTTCTTGCCCAATAATAAAATATTAAGTGAGACAAACAATGACTCATTTTCCAGCCTCCCATGCAGCTGGCTGTGGTCATGTGACAGTTACAGCCAATGGGATATGAGTAGAAATGATATACACAACTCTCCTAATAGGAAAAGAAAATGTTCCTCCCTTTTCCTTCTTTTTACTGGTAGACATGATGGTAACCCTCTTAGAAGCCACATGTTAAGAACAGCAAAGCAAGACAAAGAAGCCTAGGTCATGATGATTCTGGAGCTCCAAACAATCTTGAGATTGTTTACATGGACTTTTCAAATAAATATAAATGTATTTCTACCTTTCTAAGCACCTGTCACAGTAGACAAGTCTAAATTTTAACAAATACACTTAATGTAAATGATTATTAAATTGTCTACACAACTGCTTCTTTATATTAGCATAGGCAAACATACAATATGTACAAAATGTACAGTAACACATATTTTTTCACATTTAAAAAATTATATGCCAAACACTATTAAATTTGATTAATAGGTCTAATTTTCCCACATATGAAAATAGGTTCCCTGGAAATTCTGGAAAATTTAATGTGGGTATGTATATGTTGATGACAGGTGGGTGAAAAATGCAACATACCGTGCTGAGAAAAAGGGTTAAAGAAGGAAACACCTTCCCACTTAAATTTCACCTAAGATTATATAATAAGCTACACATATTTTCCTGGGCTAAAATTAAAACCCAAAGCTATACCATTACTCATCAATTTCTCTTAACACTGTTTTCTCAAGAAAAATATTAAATCCCAAGTTTCTTCCAGATATAAATACTACAACATAAAGAAACTATTATACAAACTCAACATGAAATTCCAGCAGCTAAAAAAAAGGTTTCATATTTGAAAATTTTACTTATTCATGATTATGAAAAATAAGTATTGAAGTTACCTGAGACTAATGTAAAAATGAAGACTTCAAGGAAGGGAATGCTGCAGAGTTGAAAAAGAAATCATGGTTGAGTTTCTACCTTTCACAGGCTTCAGAGACCCTCAATACCACCTCAACCACTTATGCCATCCAATTCCTACAAAAGAAAAAGAAAATAACAAACAGAACAAACAAAACACATTACTTATGGAGAGAAAAAATAATGTACAGATACAACATGGGCAAACTGGTATGCATAACGAAGCGATCACTCTTTGTAAACAGTAAGCTATGCCTGAATAACCACTGCAATGACTTGTTTTTAAATCTGAAACTGGGAAAATACAATAGTGGTAAGTAGTAACTGTGAAATAACCCTGGCCGTGTAAGAATAATTTGCCTAGATCTGGAGTGTACAACTTCAGAGACATGGGATATGGAAGGAAATTCAAAAGGTTGCAGACCCAAATGTTTACAAAAGAGAAAATAATAATTTAAAAAATCACTTAATGACACTATCGTACCTAACCTTTAAGTTAGATGTAGAGCGGAGTCTCAATAAAAGTCACATCCCTTGCTTTCAGGTTGATTTCAGAGTCCAGTTCCCCACTTCACCCCCAAGTGAGTCCCTTGGGGTTTCTGTCAGCAATGGAAATTTAAACTGGACAGGCCATGAATATAAATCATGTGATAATTCCTTTAGACCTGGTGGAGAACCAGATCTTGGCTAAAACTGCATTAGCTAGCAGCAGACCTTTCTGGCTTCTTGGCCTCAGGCTCCTTGGCCTGGAGACCTCTATGAAACTTGAGTAATAGCTTATCTTCCTCTAAGGGAGCTCAGGCAGCCTAGCGCCATGAATTTCAGTGCAGATCAGCAAAGGGCTGGGAAGTGGTTTTTGCTTTCCATGGAGCCCTAGGCCCAAGACACCACTAAAAAGAATCCTTCCAAGTTTGGGGAAACCTAACCCGGGGAAGGCACCCAGAATTCAGCTCCAAAGACTCAATTCAGTTCTCTGAACTTCCTTTTCCTCACAGGAGTTAAATACATACATACATACATACATACATACTATTTATATCTGCTTTGTAAAAGCTATGAAATGAAGAGAGAAGCAAACACAATGCTAGACCCTACAAATAGCAAATAGAACTAGTCCTGTACAGAATGCACATGTATTCACAACAGAAAGGATACAGTTGTACAATCACATTAAATACCTACAGAAACATGATCTGCAAGGTCATCTTTGACTAGAAGAGCTGACAAAAGATGGGAATAATCATACAGAGACTGTGTTCCATACCCCAAAAATAAAAGCGAAGAACAGAAACTATGCAAAGGAAGAAAACTTCCTGTCACTGCATATTTCTGAGCTCAGCAACAGACTAAAAGAGTTTACAGGGTTTCCTACCCAAGAGGTTTTTAAAAATATTACATCCCTACCTATTAAGAACAGTTTGTATTTATTCCTCCAAAGGAAGCTTAGAGTCCAGATGATATGACACATTCTATGATTTTATATTAGTTTTCACAGTGATGCAAAAGCAAGAAAGATAGTCTTTCTCACCTAAAGCCTACCAGTAATAAGTCCATCTTTGTACTTCAGAAAGTATAACACTAATTCACTTTTTAAAACATTTCAATACTCTATCCATATTTTTTAAAAGTTTAAATTCTGATGGAGCTGTTTACCCTTCACTACCCTTTCATTTCATAATTTTCCTGGATATTCATGCATGTCTATTTTGCAAAAAAACTTCGTTCAAAATAAAAAAATTTTTTCAGTAGGATGGTATCATATATAAATAATAGCAAAATGACAACAGCAACAATAACCTCGGCGGGCAGGGAGGGTGGAGTCACAATCTGAAATTACTCCAGTATGTTATCTAAAATCGCCCAGTTTTCAACAATAAATTATAAGATGCACCAAAAAACGGAGGGAGGGAGAGAGGAAGAAGAGAGGGAAGAAGGGAAGGAAGAAAAGTGTGACCCATGCTAATGAAAAATAGAAATCACTACAAACAGTTTCTGAGTATTCCCAGATGTTGGTTTAAGCAAACAGATTTCAAAACTATTATAGACATGTTAAAAAAGAACTCATCTTTAACTTTTTTTAATTATGAAAACAATCAACAAATAAGAAATTCTCAATAAGGGTACAGAATTTATGTAAAAGAACCACATGGAAATTCTTAAGTTGAAAAGTACAATAACTTAAACAAAAAATTTACTACAGGACTCAAGATGGCAGAAGAAAATAAATGACCTTGAAGATGCATCAGTAGAAACTATCCAAGCTGAAGAACAGTGAGGAGAAGAGGGTGAAGAAAACTGAACGGGGCCTCAAAGACCAACTTACCAACATCTCTGAAGTTCAGGAGGTGAGGAGAGCAAGGTCAGGGAAAAAATTTTTGTTAATAAAACACCACCCAGAAACTTCCCAAATTTGATTTTTTAGAAGAAATCAAATCTATGATTCTTAGAAGTTCAATGAATCTCATGGAGAATAATTACAAAGAGACACCTAGACACATCACAGTCAAGCTGCTAAAAACAAACACAAGGAGAAAAATCATGCAGGCATAAAGAGAAAAATTACTCAGCAGGCACAGGAAACCATCAACACAATCGTCAGCCGACTTTCAATCACAAACAACAGAGGCCAGAAGACGGTGGGATCACATTCTCAAAGTGCTGAAAGAAAAAAGCTGTCAACCAAGAAGGTAGCAAAACTACCCTTCAAAAATGAAGGTATAATAAACATATCTCTGATGAACAAAGACTGAGAGAATTTTTTGCAGACCTGCCATACAAGAAATACTAAAGGAAGTCCATCAAGTTGAAAGGAAATGACACCAGACTTAAATACACAGGAAGAAAAGAACAACACGAGAAATGGTAAATATGTGGGTTAAACTAAAAGACTCTATAAATACATTTTTCTCATTTCTTCTCTTAAAATCTTTAAAAAAACATATAAGAATGTATAAAGCAATGGTTACAACACTATATTGCTGAATTTATAGCATATATGGATGTAACATATATATAACAACAGTAGCACAATAGAGGAAGGAGAAAATGGAGCTATACTGGAGTAAAGTTTCTATATTTTACTGATACTGACAGTGTTACTATTAAGTAGACTGTTAAAATGTATAATGTAAACACCATAGTGATCACAAAGAAAATATCTTAAATTATATTTAGAAAAGATATCAATAGAGTAATCAATATGGTACACTAAAAAATATTTAACACAAAAGAAGGCAGTAAAAGAAGCACAGAGAAACAACAATCGTAAGAGACAAATATAAAACAAATGGCAACATGGCAAATGTAAATCCAACCATGTCCGTAATTAAACATGAATGTCTATAAACAGCCCAGTGGAAAGGCAGAGACGGTCAGACTGGACTAAAAAAGCAGATTCAACTATGTGCTGTCAGCAAGAGACACACTTTAAATTCAAGACTGAAAGTAAAAAGGTGGGGAACAAGGGCACACATACCATGGAAGGAGTAACCATGAGAGAGATGGAATGGTTATACTATACTAGACAAACTAGACTTTAAGATAAATATTGCTGGGGATGAAGAAATGTATTTCATGACGATAGTGAACAAATCAGGAAAATATGATAACAGTTATAAACCCTGAAATAAATAATGACACAATAACTACCATTATTGAAAAAAAACCAGAAAATTTAATAATTGTCATTGGGGATTTCAATACCCCACTCTAAATATTTGACAGAATAACTATACAGCAAATTAACAAAGATACAGAAAAGCTGAATCACACTCTCAACCAGCTAGACCCAGCTGGCGTATATAGAAAACTCCAGCAAACAAGAGAACACACACTGTTTTCAAGCACACACTCTCCAGGACAGACCAAATGCCAGGCCATTACAAGCCTCACAAATGTAAAGACTGATGTCACACAAAGTATGTTCTCCACCCACAGCAGAATTAGAGTAGATGCCAACTACATCAGAAAATGAAAAAGTCTCAATAACATATGGGTCAAAGAAGTTAAAAGAGATGCTAGAGAATATTTTTAGCTGAATGAAAACAAAAACAAACATATCAAAATGAATGGGATGCAGCTAAAGCAGTACTTAGAAGGAATTACATAACTTTAAGTATATTGGAAAAAAAGTGAAGTCTCAAATCAATGACATGAGCCTCCACTTTAATAAATCAGAAAAAGAGCGAACTAAACCCTAAACAAGCTGAAAAAAAGAAATATGAAAAATTTAGAGCAGAAATAAGTAAAATACAAAACAGAAAAACAGAATAACTTGTTTTTTTTTTAAAAAAGATCCAAAAAATTTACAAACTCAGGTTACACTGAGCAACAACAAAGAGAAAAAACACAAACTACCAAAATTAGAAATGAAAGAGAAGATATTACCACTGATCTCACAAAAATCAAAAAGAATTGTAAGAGAAGGAATATTATAAACAAATATATGCCAACAAATTAAACTTTTATGTAATTCCTAAAAAAAGACACATATTGCTGACACATAAACTAATTAGAGGAAACAGAAAAATCTGAATATAACAAGCTGAAGTAGTATTTAAAAATCTTTTCACAAAGAAATGGCTTCACTGAGAATTCCACCAAATATTTAAGGAAGAAATACCAATCCTTCACAAACGCCTTCACAAAACAGAGGAAGAGGGTACATTTTGCAACACAATCCATAAAGCCAGAGTTTCTCTGATATAAAGACATCACATGAAAACTACACTCCAACATCTCTCACCAACATACACACAATATTCTTACAAAATATTATTAAACTGAATTTAGCAACAGATAAAAAAAAAAAGGCCTACATATATACACCAAGACCACGTAATATTTACCCCATGAAGGCAAAGGTGGTTTAACATCTGAAAATCAATTAATGTAATACACCATATTAAGAGCATAAAGGGCAAAAACCATGTGGTTATCCCAATAAACAAAGAGGCATCTGACAAAATTCAATACTTACTCATGATATAAAAAATCTCAACAAACTAAGACTAAGAAGAGAACTTCCTCAAACTGATAAAAGGTATCTACAAACAAGCAAACACTAACATCATGCTTAATGGTTAAACACTGAATGCCTTCCTCCTAAAAGGATGTCCATTTTCACACTGCTATTCAACATTGTACTGAAGGTTCTAGCTAGTAAAACAGAGCAGACAAAATCAATCAACCAACCAAGCTAGCAGTCAGTCAATCAAGTAATGGCATCCAGATTAGAAAAGAACAAATAAAACTGTCTTTATTCTCCAGTGATGCGATCTTGTGTGTAGAAATTTCTCAATGAATCCACAAAAAAGCTATGAGAACTAATAAGTCCCACAAGGCCACAAGATATAAGATCAATAAAGAAAAATCAATTATATTTCTATAGTGAAATGACAGCTTTTTGTCATATCTTCCTATTAAAAATATGAATGGATTCAAATTTTCTTTCTTATCCCTCATAGAGTTTTAAATTATTTTTCAAGTACATTTCTCCCAGGCATTTTATCTTTTTAGTTGTTACTGTAAATGTATACCTTTTTCCTTTATTAGCCCTAATTCTATTATTTGTATTAAAAAATCATTAATGTATAATTGATTTTATAAGCAGTTCCTTTACTGAATGCTCAGTCAAAAATCAAGCAGGCAAATGAACTGAATATAAGTGATTTCAGGAACAGCCCCTCCCCCCGCAAAAAAAAACACGGAAATTCAGTACATGATAACTGTGGCATTTCAAATATGTAGAAAAGAAATGCATCATTCAATAACTGGAATGAGGACAAACAGCCATGTGGGAAAAAGTAAAGCTGATCTCTACATTCATTGCTTATACCAAATATATTCAATATAAATCAAGATTTTAAACAATTTAAAGCTTAAAATGTAATAGAAAACCTGTATAACTTTTTAAGTTCACTGAATCTAAAACTACCAATCTACAACTACCACCTGTAAGAAACACAACTATTTTTTGTCACTAAGGAAAAGACAATGCCAAACCATGACAACGCAACAATTCATGTCATTCAGAGATGTTATAATGTTGCGAAAAATGAGTCTTACAATCAGTGGTGAAGACCTTTTAAACCTTACACAGGAAACCCCATTCTCCACCCCAGCTATGAAGAAAAAGATCACTAAACTCAATCACACGAAATTAAAACTTCTACAAGGCAAAAATAAATTCAAAAGATAAGCAAAAACTGAGTAAAAACAATCTGCCTAACATATGACCAAACAGATCACTGAAAACATATATATGGCCAATAACAACAAGAAAAAAAATGCTCAAACTCAATGAAATTTTGAAAAGCAATACTAAACAACAAAAAACTGACAAGTATTAAAAAGTTTGATACTAGCTAGTGTTAAGAGATAAAGAGATTCCCATTTTCCCAGACTACTGATGTTTGGGCAATCTTTTAGCTAGGCAATTCAACCACCAAATTATTAAATGTACACACTTTTTGATCCAATAATTTTTCCCTTAGGAATTTTTTAATTTATTTATGTATTTATTTATTTATGTATTTATTTTATTGGCTGTGTTGGATCTTTTTTTTTGCTGTGCGTGGGCTTTCTTTAGTTGCAGTGAGTGGGGGCTCCTCTTCGTTGTGGTGCCCGTGGCTTCTCTTGCTGTGGAGCACAGGCTCTAGGCACATGGGCTTCAGCAGTTGCAGCACATGGGCTCGATAGTTGTGGCTCACAGGCTCCAAAGCGCAGGCTCAATAGTTGCGGCACACAGGCTTAGTTGCTCCGCAGCATGTGGGATCCTCCTGGAGTAGGGATCGAACCCGTGTCCCCGGCATTGGCAGGCGGATTCTTAACCACTGCGCCCCCTAGGAAGCCCATTCCCTTAGGGATTTATACTGCAAACATATTTTTAAGTATGTGCAAAGACGTATCCAAGAACATCCACTACATTCCCATATTACTGCAAAAAAACTAAACCTAAATATCCATGAATAGGAGGGTAGTTAAAATAATTATGGTACATCCAAATCTAGGAATACTACACAGAATGAAATAAGAAGGAATGATACGCAAAGATACAGAAGCTGGGACTTTCCTGTGGCCCAGCGGTTAAGAATCCGCCTGCCAGTGCAGGGGACATGGGTTCAAGCCCTGGTCCGGGAAGATTCCACGTGCCGCAGAGCAACTAAGCCTTTGCACCACAACTACTGAGCCTGAGTGCCACAACTACTGAAGCCCACGCACCTAGAGCCTGTGCTCCACAAGAAAAGCCACCCCAATGAGAAGTTCATGCACCGCAACGAAGAGTAGCCACCTGCTCGCCACAACTAGAGAAAGCCCATGCACAGCAATGAAGACCCAACACAGCCAATAAATAAATAAATAAATAAAAACATACAGAAGCTAACAACACAAAAGACGTTGCTAAACAATATGTATGGTGTGATCTCTTTATAAAGATTATGTAAATATAAGTATACATAGAAATTTCTGCATATGTCTATAATGATACACACACAAATGTTAACAGTAAATGGGAATGAGGAAAGCCTTTTTAAAATTTTTTACATTATAACATTCTCTATTGCTTAAGTATATATTCCTCTTATAATAAACCTGGGTAAGAAGTGAGACATGTTAAATGAAATCTTAAACTATGGACACTAAAACTGCTAGTATTTTCACATCTTTGCTTTAGAAGAATCCTGAAAACAAACTTTATCAGAATCTTAAAATTTTTATGATCATTAATAATGACACGAGACTATGCACCACTGGCAAACACGTAAATACCCTGAAAACTGTCAAATATTTAATTTCCTTTCACTTTGTTTGAAAGATAAAAGCACAGCTCTAATATATGTACCAACACAGCCCAACAAGACAGGAGAGGATTATGGGTCTTTCTAAAATAAGGGAACCTCAGCCTAAAAAAGAGTAATGCAAGTAATCTTGTTAAGTGAGAAATGATAACGGTCTTTATCCTATAGCACTAATAACATTATTCTTTCCAATGTATAGATGTTTATATCTGTATACAGTGAAATCATGCTATGTACATGTAATATTCATGCCATATATAAGGATAAAAGAAAAAGGGATTGTCCGCTAAACGGAGAGTACTACCCAACAGCTGTGATAGGTGTGTTCATGTTCAAGTATATGGGCATCTATCACAGGTAAAAAATTAAAGGTTGAGTAAAACAGTGTTGGATTACCTCTACAAAATAGGTCAGGCAAATGCCCATCCTGCCAGATCACTTGGCCGAATTTCCAAGCTGTTGATTCCTCCCTCTATCCTATAAAAGTACAAAAATACAGGTTATCCCTCCCCCAAAAAATCGGATTACACATATTCTTAAAGTCAGGTAAAATAGTTATATCAAAATGTGCTAAATCTGACAAAATTATTTCCATGGTAGATACTATTGGATTAAATAAATTCACTTAGAACACTTAGTTCAACCGTATTGACCCACTAGTGCTGAATGATATCATGAAGAAACGACCCAGACACTAACTGGACTTTCTCAAATTTAACTTCTAGCCGAGGATTAGGATTTCTTTAAAATCAGGGCAATAAACTAAATAAAATGCATTTCACGAAAATCATATGTTGATATTCTCAATTACTCAAATAGTATTATTTCCTGATAAAATCCCATAGTAACATTTCCCTGAGCTGAAAAGTCTAATTATATTAAGAATATAGTTTTTCAAAATACAAAAATGTTAAGTATTTAAAATTTTCAAGGCAAAGGTATTTAATAATGTTAAAATGATCCATAAATTTTTTTAAATTTTATTTATTTATTTATTATTTGGGGGGGGTACACCAAGTTCAATCATCTGTTTTTATACACATATCCCCACATAAATGTTTTTAAATGTCATGCTATAATCAATCTTTTAGCAGCGACTAATACAGAAAATTAACACTCTATGTTGGTACTGCATTGATATTGGATATATATCATTTTATTCCTGCTACTGGGATATGTTTTCCTGGTATATGAAATGCAAGTAATGAGGACTGAAAGCTGAAATTTTATTAGAAACAAAGAATATGCCAAATGCAACTTTTATTCAGAAATATAAAGCATCTTATACAATAGCCCAAACATTTTTAGGACTCAATAAGTATCTTGCAAATAAATAAAAGCTATAAATATAAAAGCAGAACAATTAAAGAAACTCTAAATCTTCAGAAAATAACCAAATATATTAATTCAAAGCTGTGTTTACCCAATGTTATCAAGGGATTACAAATATTACAGCATTTCTGATAATTCAGCAGTTTCTAGTCCTTAGCCAGTCAGTAGCTTTGTTGCTAAACTAGTTATGAACAAAAAATCTATTTAAAGTAATTTGTTTCTACTAAGCTCTTACTTGCCTGCCTCAAAGCTTTGTTCCCAAGCATTCAAGAGTATATATGCCATTCCTCTCAACTACCTAAAACTACTTTTAAATATATATTTTCTACAGCATTAGTATCAAAAAGATAATAAAAGCCATAAAACTGTATTACTGTGGTAGGCATTATTAAAAATAGGCAAAGTAAAAACAAAACTATATCTCCGCTACATTGCTATTCACCATTCTACATTCTTTAGCATATTCAACTTTTAGAATTTCTAACACAGGAATAAAGCTGAACAGAAAAGGCATGGTAAAGTCTATATATGGGAATAAAAATGCCTTCAAATTAGAAACTTTGGTATTACGAGTCTTTTAAAGTTGACTGGATATGTCTAGTCCACAATTAAGACATTACTACTTATGTCGTCACATAATAATGGTAACATATACAGCTGGACAAATGTTTTCGCAATGTATTATATTCTGTTGAAAACATTTTCACAAAAAGCCTATTCACCTTCTTGCATCACTTTTTATTGAAAGCCCTAAATTAAGGCTGTCACACATCAAAGACTATAACGAGATATGTTAAAAGAGAAGGAAACAAAAATAAATAGTGAAGCAAGAAGGAAAAGGAAACATGCCTCACTCGCACATACACACATCCTCCAAATGTACTAAATAAATATAACCTCAAAGTCTGAATCTATAAATAGGAATTTTGGAGTGTCCTTCCCGTCACAACCTTCACCCTACCATGGAAACCTACAATTCCCCCAACTCACCTGCCACACAGTCTCTGTCTCTGGAAACCTAATTCATTTAACATCATCCACCAATTTCAGTTGTCCTTCCAATTTTCTATCCCTCTTTCTCCTCTACCACCCCTCTCCATCAAGAATGAGGAAAAGAAAAGAGTCTACCAGGCTGGAAACTTTTAAGACCCTGTAAGTACAAACAGAAAGGTATAAAGTTACTTGGACAACCACCCAATGGTCAGCTAAGATCTTCCTCTTTCCCTGCCCCACTCTTCCCCTACTTCAGAGTTAGTGAATATTCCTGCTTAGCAATTCCCCTGATTTAAGATTTTGCTGGCTAATTATTCCCTGATTATAATCACTTGTGCAGGTATAATCACATTAAGACAAAATACACATTAAGAAAGAAGATAAATGAAAGATTTTGCAGGGACCATCAGCTACTACCCTTCCATTATTCAGCTCTGATAGACTGGCAGGATTTCAACATACGTATCAGCAGGTGGTCTGATTCATTATTCAGGCCAACATTCTTGTCATTAACTGAATCAACATTTTTGATCACCTGATATGTATATGCAACACTTCCTAAGAGTCCTAAGACATGAGTAAAATACCATGGTCTCTGCCCAAAGGAGTTCATAATCTAGCAAGGATGGTAAACATACAAGAAATAATGTCAGTGATGATCATGTAATGTGTTAAGTGCTATAATTGAAGTTCAAGCAATTTATCATAAGAAAATCAAAGCAGGGATCAATTAATTCTTCCTCTGTTACCAAAAGAAAAGGAAGAAGTGACGTTTTAATGTTGGCTCCACATTTAAGAATACAATGGATACTATATGCTTTGGACTTTGCTCAGTAGTGTTCCTAGGCCTTTGCCGATAATAACTCACTTAATACAAAAAACAAACCTATGAGGTTGGTGCTAATATCATTCACATTTTACAGAAGAAAAAACTTCAGTTCAGTAATTCACCAAAGGTTATAAAACTAGTAAGTGGCAGAACCGAAGTCTTTATAATGGTCTATCAGGCCCTCCACAATCTACTGCACTATCCCCTCCTCCTCCTCCTCATCGCTTACTACAACTACCACCACCATCACCACGGTTTTAAGAATCTCAAAGGAAAAATGCTTGAAGTCCTTTAGCATCTTTTAATTAGATCATATTTGAAAGTAATTAGTCAAGTTCTACTTTTACATTAGCTTTACTTTTGTGATTTAATGATGCTTTCTGAACAATGTTTTAAAAAAGTAAAGGAAAAAAGTTTGTTCTAGGCAAGAGATGTCTATGAATGTTAGAATTTCTACACAGTAACAAAGTAAACATGTGTTCTTTTAATTTACACTACCTGCTTTGAAAATTAAAGTTGTCACAACTCAGAGTGTACTTCTCACGACCAGATCTATCCTAAAGAGGAATGAAAGCTCCCAAAATTCAAACCAACCACCCCAGAAACTGCCCTAACCAGGTCTTTCTAGAATGATTTTCCATTTCTATCTTCGCCAAAAATTAAGCCAAAATCTTATAAATTTCACAATCAATGTAGTTAATCCACTTGGATAAGAAAGAAAATCCTACAAAGGGGTAAGCAAATTCTTAAACAGCTGGCCAAAGTGAGTAAAATAAAAGCACCAACTGAAAATGTTCACCTGCCCTTGACCTTTTCAAATCATCTAACCAGTAAACATTTGTCAAATAAGACACCAAGTCTCTACCCATGTTACAAAACACAACAGTAAGCATTTTTAGAAAATCCTTAGACTATAAACCACTAAAGAGACAAACCTAACCTTTAAACCCAAGTCACCTGCTGAGGAAAGGCACCTCCCCAAAAGCCAGGCCTGTCCCAGAGGGGATGATAAAACATCAAGCAACTATGTAACCCTTCCCCAAATTCACCAACAGAAAGCAGTTTTTAAGAATAGTAAACTGCTAAACTCAAGGAAAAGCTGCTTTATTTTACACGAATTTTTACTGTATACATATCAATTTTGAAAATAATCATAAAATATTTTGCACTATGATGATCAAGATCACAGGTCAATTTTCAAATGATCTCCTCAAAGATGCTGTAAGCACGCTCTGACAAAGTACTTCCCTCTGACAAAGTACTTCCCTCTGACAAAGTACTTCCCAGTGTACAAAGTGCCTTCACAAGTCACCTTTCACATGATACCCCTACACACACAATTTCACCTAGACAGGTATTATTATTTGCCTCCATTCTATAGATGATGAAACTGCGGTTCCAGAGGTTAAGTACCCACGGTTACACAACACCTAACTGCCATGGCAAAGACTTCAACCAGACCCTCTGCCGCCAAATAAATGTCTACTTTAACACAGCACAATAGGAAAGGTCATTCCCAAGTTAAAATATTGATATATTTAATATTACTCGTAACAATATTTTGAGAGTCAAAAATAAACATCTCTTAAGTAAGGATAAGATAAAGTTAAATTAAAATGCTAACTACAATAATAGTTACCATGTAAATAAACAAAAAATTAAATTCATCTGATTTTCACAACACAAAAATTATCCTACTGTAATAACTAAGGGAGCCCTAGAAAAGATTATAGAAATACCCATTTGAAAATTAAAGTTTAACTATTTGAATTTTATTTTTAAGTGTCAATTCTTCATGAATAAAAACATGTTAAAATATTATTAAAAACCAAAAATAACAGGAGGGAACCGGAATTATTACTTCTAATATGAAATATAATTACTCTCTTTTAAAAACATGTAAATGGTCCATTAAAAAGTCAGTTCATCTTCCGACAATTTTACCTTATTCAATACTAGAGTCACACATTCTTATCTCCTCTGTCTAGAACACATGCCCAGAATTACATAAAACACTAGACACAATGTAGAGGTGTGCCCACACATAAAAGAAATGGTTTTTAATCTGATTAAAAATTTAAGATTTGCCATTAGAGTCACTCTGAGAATACCTCAAGAAGTGGCTGCAAAGGAGACCAGTGATTTCTCTATAACTGCAGTAACTATATTAGTTTGAACAATTCAGGAAATACGTTTGTGAGATTTTTTAAAATAGTAATAGTTGGGACTTCCCTGGCAGTCCAGTGGTTAAGACTCTGCACTTCCACTGCAGGGGGACACGATTCCATGCCTGGTCGGGGAACTAAGATCCTGCACGCCGTGTGGGGCAGCCAAATAAATAAATAAATAGTAGTAGCTGATTTAACAAGTTAACTCATCATTCAGAAACACTAGCTTCTACTAATGTAGAATGGACATTTTCTCATTTGTGGCCAACTTATTCTCAATTAGAAAACTAGCGAATGTAAAAAGCAGGACATTTTATCTTATCTTTTCCTTTTCAATCTAGGAGTTAGAAACAGATTAAACTGGCTACACAAGATTTTCTGTATTTGTTTTGAAAAATGTCTGCTAATATGAAAATACTACTACATATTGGAATTATTAAACACCTTAAATACAAATAATCCATAAAATAAACACATCTGTGAAGAAAATACCCAGAATTCACAATTTCATTTTAACTATATTACAAAATTCTGTTTATGTGATAGATGCCTAGTAAAATAGCATGCATCTATTCCCTGGCACCCACTTGAACTGATTATGACTGACCTTCCAAAAACTTCCTAGGAGTCCAATACTGTAGTTTATAATCGAAGCAAACATTTACATTGTGCTTAAAAGTTCATAAAGCACATGGCCATAAACCATTATTTTCAAAGGTGAAATAACCTGCTGGGTGGAGATGATGCAGGTTCACAAAAATTAAGGAATTTGAATACTTCCGGTCCAGGTAAGATGCCAAAACTCTCTTTTTCCCTAGCCTCTCCTCACTAAACACAAATATAAACCTTGGGAATAACACAAGAGACGACCAAAAGAAAACTACAAAAACTGGTAAGAAGGCAGCTAACCAGTTTGGCACTCCAGGACTACAGAAACAGAAAAGCAGCAGGCTGTTTCACGTCCCCAGACCCAATGGAAAAAGGCAACCCAGACTGGCATTTCCCGACCACCAATTCAGCAACAGAACATAGACCAGATAGTCACACTCCTTCCCCAAACTAAACACAAGTCCCTCTGCAATACTAAACAAGGGAGATCAACTGGGAAGCCCAGTCAACAACAAAGACCAGACAGAGGAAGCAACTCTTCCTTCCCCACATGACCTGAAACTCCTGTCTTCCACCTAGAGATACAGAGGCAAGTGGGCAAAACTCAGGGACCAAGCCAGTGCAAGCATCTCAGTTTGGGCCAAGACTCTCCTCCCTCACCCAGAGACACGGGGACAGGGAAGAATTGGGAGTTCGGGATGGGTACCAGTAGGAGGATCTCACTACAATCCTCTCCCACCTAGAGACACCCAGAAGCCTGGTAGGAGAAAATGCCTTCTATTCTCTCAGGCAGCATCAGCAAGGACCAGTGGAAGCCCCAACAGCATCAGATAAACCAAGCCAACCACAAAGGCTCTGAAAATTAAACTGCCATTAGAACCAACGCCCACAAAAGTGGGCCAAGACCTGTACACTAAACCTCAAAAGGGTGACTGCATGCCAAAATAAAAAACGTAAATAGAGCCCAAAGCTTCCTAACACAATATATAATGCAGAAAATGACAGAAGAAAATCCCAACATGAGTGAGAAAAGATAATCAACCAAAGGCAATACAGAGATGAGTCAGATGTGGAATTATTTGGAAAGGTTTAAAGCACCATAATAAAATGTCTCAGCAATCAATTATAAATTCTCCTGAAACAAGTGAAAAAAAAAAAAAAGAAAATCTCAGCAAAGAAACAGAAGTTATAAAAAGAAGCAGAAGAAAATTACAAAACTAAAAAATACTATAACATAAAACTTTAAAACTTGCTGGATAGGCTCAATACAACCATGGAGATAATAGGGAAAAGAATCACTGAATTTGAGGACAAAAAAATAGAATTAACCAATTTGAAAAAACAGAAAAAAAGACTGAAAAAAACAAAAAACCAAAAACTAACAGAGTCTTAGGGATCTGTTGGCCAATAACAAAAGATCCAACATTCTTATCACTGGAGTCCCAGAAAGAGAGGAGAAAGAGAGACAGGCTGAAATAGCATTTAAAGAAAAGATGGCTAAAAACTTCTCAAATGTGACAAATACAAACTTTCAGATCCAAAAAAACTGAGCAAACACAAAACAGGATAAACCCAAAGAAATTTGCACCAGGACACATCATAATTAAATGTTCAAAAACTAAAAACAAAGAAAAAACTCTGAAGGCAGCCAGACAAAATAACATATTACCTATAATGGAACAACAACTGAACTGACACCAGATTTCTCATTTCAACCATAGAGCCCAAAAAAAGTGCAGAATGTATTTTGAATGTTAGGGGAAAAAAAGAACTGCCAACCAAGAATTCTATATCCAGTGAAACTACTCTTCAGTAATGTCTTCGTCTATTCAGGCTGCCATAACAAAATACCACAAAATGGGTGGCTTATAAACAACAGAAATTTACTTCTCACAGTTCTGAGGGCTGAAAGTCCAAGATCGGGGTGCCAACATGGTCAGGTGAGAGCCCTCTTCCAGATCTTGGACTTCTCTCTGTATTTTTACATGGCAGAGAAGGGGCAAGTGAGCTTTCTTGGGGACCTCTTCTGTAACAGCACTAATCCCATTCATGAGGACTCTCCCGGGTGACATAACAACCTCCCAAAGGACCCAACTCCCAATACCATCACACTGGGCATTAGGATTTCAACATTTACATTTTAGGGGAATTCAGTCAGACCACAGCAAGGAACAAAGGGGAAAAATTTTAAAGCATTCTCAAAAGAGGAAAACCGAAAAGAATATTGTCACTAGCTACCCATAAAGACTGGCTGAAGAAAAATTTCCAAACGAGAAAAAGAACAGAAATATAGATACATACAACAGAATATCTTTTCCATCATTAGTTTTCTAGATCATACTTAATGACAGAAACAAAATTATACTACTATTGATAATTAGAACAATTATAAAGTCAAGAAGGTAAAAAGGTAAAAGAGAAGTAAAGTGTCCACACTTCAGCTGAAGTAGTAAAATACTGATACCAGGAGGCTGCTGTTAGTCCCATACACATTAGGTAATAACTACAACAACGACTGTGAAAACTATACCAAGACAGACTCAAAAACATTATAAATAAATCTTTTACAAAGTATGAAAGACAGCATCCTAAAAAATGTTCTAGCAATCTGCAGAAAGGCAAGAAAAGAAAAACAAAAAAATGAAAATCAGATAAAATAAACATAAAACAAACAATAAAATGACAAATTTAAGTGCTAATATTTATCAATAACTACCTTAAATGCAGATGATCTAAACAGACAAATCAAGAAAGACTGGCAGAGTAGATTTTTGAAATGGCCCACTATACACTGCTAACAAGAAGTTAAATAATATACATTGAAAGTAAAAAAAATGAAAAAGCTATGACAACTTTTCCCCACCGAGCAGAGAGGCTATTTTAATAACACAACCAACAAACACGGTCAGCTTGACATATATAGAATACTCCACCCAACACCAGAAGAATACATAATTCTTTTCAAGCACCCATGGAACATTCACAAAGACAGATCACATCCTGGGCCATAAAACAAACCTCAACAAATCTAAAAGAACTGAGACAATACAAGAGGTACATTCTCTGACAACAACAGACTCAAACTCGAAATCAGGAACAGAAAGACAACAGGAAAACTGCTGAACACAAAAGAATAAAGAACACTTTTTAAAAGTTCATGGGTCTCAAATATATGCAGTTTATTGCATGTCAATTATATCTCAATAAAAGTTCCTTCAAAAAGTTCATGGGTCAAAGAGGAAATCTCAAAGAAAAAATTTAAATACATACATAAAAATGAATGAAAACAAAAAATACGTGTCAAAATATGTGGGATGCAGCTAACGCAGTAGTTGGAAAGAAATTTATAGCACTAAATGCTTATATTAAAAAGGAAACACCTCAAATCAATAACCTAATTACTTACCACAAGAAACTTAAAAAAAAAAAAGCAAAATATAAACCCAAATCAAGCAGTAGAACGGAAACAATGAAGAGCAAAAATCAATGAAATTAAAAATAGGAAAATAGAGAAAATCAATGAAGCAAAAATTTTACAAGCCTCTAACATGACTAACAAAAATAAAAAGAGAGAAGATAGAAATCACCAATATCAAGATTGGAACAGGGATATCACTACAATCTTGCAGCACTTAAAAAGATAATAAGGGAATACTACATAACAACTTTACACTTTTAAACTGGACACAAGAAATGGACCAATTTCTCAAAATCACACTACTGAAACTAAACCAAAATGAAAACAATAATCTAAATAGTTCTATAACCACTAAAGAAAAATGAATTCTTCATTGACAAAGAGGCAAAAATAATCCAGTGGAGGAAGGAGAGGCTTTTCAACAAATAGTGCTAGAACAATTGGACATCCAAATGCCAAAAAAAAGTCTAGACCTGAACCTCACAACCACATACAAAATTATTTCAAAATGGATGATGAATGTAAACATAAAACATAAAACTATACAATTTTTAGAATAAAAAAGAGGAGATCCTTCAAGACCTAAAGAAAAGGGTTTTGGGGCTTGGCACCAAAAGCATGTTCCATAAAAGAAAATAAACCAAACTTCACCAAAATCAAAAACCTGTTCCCTATGAAAAGATGCTCATCATTGCTAATCATTAGAGAAATGCAAATCAAAACTACAACGAGGTACCACCTCACACCAGTCAGAATGGCCGTCATTAAAAACTCTACAAATAATAAATGTTTGAGAGAGTGTGGAGAAAAGGGAACCCTCTTACACTGTTGGTGGGAATGTAAACTGCTGCAGCCACTATGGACAACAGCATGGAGTTTCCTCAAAAAATTAAAAAGAGTTGCATATGATCCAGCAATCTCACTCCTGGGCACATATCCAGATAAAACTATAATTCGAAAAGATTACATGCAACCCTATGTCCATAGCAGTACTGTTTACAATAGCCAAGACACAGAAGCAACCTAAATGTCCATGACAGAAAAATGGATAAAGAAGATGTGATATAGGAACTTTCCTGGTGGCTCAGCGGTTAAGAATCAGCCTGCCAGGGGCTTCCTAGGTGGCACAGTGGGTAAGAATCCACCTGCCAATGCAGGGGACATGGGTTCAATCCCTGCCCCAGGAAGATACCACATGCTGCGGAGCAACTAAGCCCATGCGCCACAGCTACTGAGCCTGTGCTCTAGAGCCCCTGAGCCACAACTATTGAGCCCATGTGCCGCAACTACTGAAGCCCACGCGCCTAGAGCCCATGCTCTGCAACAAGAGAGACCACTGCAATGAGAAGGCTGCGCACCACAACGAAGAGTAGCCCCCGCTCACCACAACCAGAGAAAGCCCGTGTGCAGCAACAAAGACCCAACACAGCCAATAAAATAAATACATAAATTTATTAAAAAAAAAAAGAATCAGCCTGCCAATGCAGGGGACACGGGTTCCATCCCTGGTCTGGGAAGATCCCACGTGCTGTGGAGCAACCAAGCCTGTGTGCCACAACTACTGAGCCTGTGCTCTAGAGCCCGCAAGCCACAACTACTGAGCCCGTGTGCCACAACTACTGAGCCCGTGTGCCACAACTACTGAAGCCTGCTCACCTAGAGCCCGTGCTCCGCAACAAGAGAAGCCACCGCAATGAGAAGCCAGCACACTGCAAGTAAAAGTAGCCCCCACTCTCCGCAACTAGAGAAAGCCCACACACAGCAATGAAGACCCAATGCAGCTGATAAATAAATTTATATATAAAAAAAAGATGTGGTATGTATACACAATGGAATACCACTCAGCCATAAAAAGAATGAAATGATGCCATCTACAGCAACATGGATGGACCTAGAGATGATCATACTAAGTGAAGTACGTCAGACAGAGAAAGACAAATACCATGATATCACTATATGTGGAATCTAAAATACAACACGAATGAACATATCTACTTAAAGAGACCCACGGACTTAGAGAACAGACTTGGGAGTGCCAAGGAGGAGTGACAGTGGGGAAGCAATGGATTGGGAGTTTGGGATTAGCAGATGCAAACCGGTATATGTAGGATGGATAAACAAGGTGCTACTGTCTAGCAGAGGGAACTATATTCAATATCCTCTGAAAAACCATAATGGAAAAAAATATGAAAAAAAAATATATATATATTTATGTATAACTGGGTTATTTTCCTATACAGCAGAAATTAACACAACACTTAAATCAACTATACTTCAATAAAAGTTTTTTTTTTAAGTGTGCCCTGTGAAAGACCTTCTTAAGATGTAGCTTATCCTAGCTACAGACTGAGAGAAAATGTCTGCAAACCATACATCTGACAAAGGTCTTGTATTCAGAATATATGAAGATCTCCCAAAGCTCAAAAGTAAAAAACAAATAAAATTTTTTTAAAATTCTGATTAAAAAATGAGCAAAAGACATGAAAAGACAACAAATAAATACATACAAAGATGTTTAATATCATTAGCCATTAGGAAATGCAAATTAAAACTACAGTAAGATATCACCATCCACCTATTACAACAGCTAAAATAAAAAACAGCAATAACAAATGCTGACAAGGATGCAGAAAATCTCTCATACACTGCTGATGGGAATGTAATATGGTATACCACCCTGAAAAAAAGTTTAGAAGTTTCTTATAAAACTAAATATGGCCTTGCCATTCAACCCAGGAAGCTCATTCTTGGGCATTTATTTTAGAGAACTGTACAAAAAATCCTGCACATGAATGTTCATAAGCACTTTATCATTAATAGCAAAAACTGAATATACCGAAAGTCCTTCAACAGGTGAATGGTTAAACAAATTATGTATTAATACACCACTGTAAGCCATTCTTGAAATGACAAAACTATAAAGATGGAAAACAGGTCACCAGGGAACAGGGAGGGGTTTGGGGGTAGGGTGCAAATACAAAGGGTAGCAAAAAGGATTTTCTTTGTGGTGATAGAATAGTTCTGTATCTTCTCTGTTGTGAAATTATATATAGGAGAAAATCATATAGAACTATAAACACACAAATGAATTAGGATTAAAAAATGGTGAGAAATGATTAAGTTCAGCAATTCAGATAACAGTAATGTACTAATGTCAATTTCCTAATTTTGATGTTTTATTAGAGCTTTATAAGATGTCACCATTTGGGGGGAAGCTGGGTAAAGGACACACAGGACTCTACTATTTTTGCAACTTCCTGTGAGTCTACAATTATTTCAAAATAAAGCTTTTTTTTAAAAATTATGTGAGATGGGAGATAGGCGATAAAAATACAGGTGAAACAAGACTTGTCCATTAATTGCTCTGTTGAGGCTAGGTCACTGATACATAGAGGTTCATAATACTACTGTATTTTTTATCTTCCTAAATTTTTCACAATAAGGGTTAACAAAAATATAAGATGCCATGTACCAAAATATTAACAGCAGCTTCTTCCAGTTAGTGATTTTACTCTTTTTGCTAATATGCATTTTAAATCTTTTCTATAAAATAAATTTCTTATATAAACAACTTTCGAAGAAATCTTTGCTCATATGGTCTTTTGTCCTACACGTTTTTCTCATTTTTAAAAAGTAGCACCACAGGAAAAAAATGTTAAACTTATAAAGAACTCCACTGATACTTCTTCCTCTGACAATACAGCACTTAATTTGAAATACCCAATTTAAATCTTAATATCCAATTTATATTTCACCCAATTACATTTCACCTAAAAGTTCCAATATCTTTTTCTAAAATTAACCGAAAGGATCTTGCTAGAATAGATTTACAATCAGCACAATAACTGACCATTATAGTGATCCTCAGAAAACAGAACAGATGACTAAGTTCAAGACATCCTGAGATGTTTTAACAATTCCAGTTGGGTTTGCATTTGCAATGTTGCCTACGGTATCACAATTAACTTCAAATTGTTTTGTTTTTAATTGTATGTGGTCTTTTTTAATTTTTCAAACGTTTTTTAAAAAAAGCAGATGCTGAAAAGTTCACAGTGGTTACAAAACCATGCTGAAGAATTCAACAATGTGCGAATCTTAAAAAGTAACAATAATTTAGTGAATACTGAGATTCTCATGATGCAATTTTTTAAACTTCAGCTCCATTATTTAAATTTATCAAGCAAAAATTATAAAATACCATTTCCCTCAGTAATAATTAAAATTAATTTTAATTACATAAGTAAATTAAAATTAAATTATAATAGAAATAATGAGACCTGAGCTCTGCATTATCTGTAGGACCTTGGGTAGGTCACAATCTCTCGGAAACTGTTTCCTCATCTATACACTGAAAGAGTTATACTTTTGTTGTTGTTGTTTGTTTTTGGCCACCCACACACCCTGAGGGATCCTAGTTCCCCAACCAGGGATTGAACCCCTGCCCTCGGCAGTGAAAGGATAGAGTCCTAACCACTAGACTGCCAGGAAAGAGTTATACTTCTTAATCTTCCAGGTCCAAAATCCTAGGTACTAATGCTCTAAAATATACTTCATAACCTTTGACCCATGATCATTCTAATGACAACTCTGAGAAAAGAGCTATAAGAGGTGTGCCAATTACATTACAAATAACTTCACAGGTAGAATATTATTCTCAATAATTAAATCAGGGCTTCTCAACATCAACACTATTGACACTTTAAAACACTGGATAACTCTTTGCTGTGGGGGTCACCATGTGCACTGTAGGATGTTTAGCATCTGCTCATTAGATACCAACAGGATCCCCCAGCGTGACAGCCAAAAATGTCTCCAGACATTGCCAAAACCACCTCTCGTGGAGAATCACTGGATTAGATTAAAACTTTCCAGGGATGGGAAGGAGGAAGAAGAGAAACTGTTTTTGTTTTTGTGACATAGGAGGAAAGGCATAAGAAAGGCTAGGAATGAACAAAACAAATCATAGCTGATGCAGTGTTAACAATGAAAACAGCAGTACATAAAGCTGAGGAGAAAGTTCACAGGTAATCCATCTGTACTTTGTGAGCATCTTCAATAGAGAGCCAAAGGTTTTCTAAATCAGAAATTAATGAAATTAACCTAATTCCTCTTCTCTCTAGCATTTGTGAGGAGCCTAAACATTAAGTTACCAACTATTCTTCAACCACTGAGAATACCCACACAAAAACCACATTCCTCCACAGCTAAATACAAGAAGCATCTATCTGTTTCAACCCAATGTAACTGTGCTACGAAATGTCACGAAAAGTGACGCTGAGAAATATCCTCAAGTCGTTCACATATTTAAAGAAAGGCCAAAGACATTCAGTGTGGAGGAACCACATACCTCTACACGTTGCAAGAGAGATTAAAGGTTCACACGTTCACTTTCTGGCTCTTTTCACCCTATAAAATCAGCTCGGCCATGTTTTCCACCCCACAGACAAATACCCAGTTTCCTGAGGCTATTCTTGGACGGGTCACCAGACTGGGCACAGGAGGCCCAGGCTATTCCCAGCGGCACACACACCGGCCATCGCAAGCAGAGCGTCCCCGCAGGCGAGGGTTCCACCCCCACATGGCGGCGGCGACACCGAAAACCCGCCCAGAAGCCAGCGCCGAGAGACCCAGGGCTGCCTCCTGCAGCCGAGGGACGGCTGCAGACGCATTCTCAGATTTCTGAAACCTAAAAACCTGAGTAGGATTTTATCGGTGGCAACACTGAACACACTTGAAATCTCAAAGCTGTGTGGGGCCTTTATTACCGCCCTTCGCGAAACCAGTAAGAGACTCCCGGATCCGAGGCCGGGCGGCGGCGGCAGCCCTTCGCCGGCACCGTGAGCGACAGGCGCGTCCCCCGCGGGAGCCGACGTCGGGCCCGCAGCCGGATTCCGGAAAAGCCCGAGTGCCGCTCGCGCTCCACGCACGCGGGTCTCCGCGGCGCGGCCCCGAGGCGGCCGCCCGCCCCTTCCGCGCACCGCGCAGCTGCGAGCGCAGCGCAGCCCCGCAGGGGCGCTGAAACCAACAGGCTCGGGGCGAGGAGCGGTGACAAGGGAGGCTCTGGGCCCGCCGGCAGGCAGGCAGGCAGGCAGGCAGGCGCTTGCGAGCCGCCGAGAAGCCACTCACAAAGTTTGCCCTCTCGCGCGGGGACGGGCCGCCGGGCGCCGACCCGGAAGACGGGCGTCCGCGAGGCCCGGCGCGCCCGCCACTCCGGCTGCAGAAGCCCCGCGCCCCGCCGCCGCCGCCGCCGCCGCCGCGCCCGGGCGCACTCGCGCGCGCGCTCACACGTCCACACAACAAAAGGAAGCCGCGCGGGGGGTCGCTCGGGCGCCCGGGGCCGCCCCTCCTCCCGCGCCCCGCGCCCGCGGCCTGCCCGCCGGCGGGAGCGCCCCCCGGGGCCGCGTGGGCGCGCGGGGCCCTGCGGGTCCGAGGCCCACCGGCCCGGCCCGGCCACGCTCGCGGCGCCCCCCACGCGCGCAGCTCCGACCGCCGCCCAGCCAGGCGCCTGCCCGCTCTCGCGCGGCCGGCCTGCGCTCCCAACAGCAGGACTCCCTGCTTCCCGGGTTTCTTAAGAAGTAACACGACTGCACTTAGCTGTCCTTGGTGACAGTTCCGGCCTGCCAAACGTGGGATGTTCAAGTCCCTCTCCTTGCCGGACCACTCAGTGGTGCGCGACACGACACTCCTTACAATGAGAAGTCTCTTTCAGTAACCTTTAATCCTTCTTTAATCCTTTCTTACTCCTACTTTTCTACACCTTACTCTCCTCATTTTAGTTTTCCCTTGCCTTCCTGGTCTCAACCTACGAGCTGCATGTTCCCAAAAGCATAATCTTCCCTAAACTGTCTTTCCAATTTTACCCTTTTGAAATTTACTTTCTAATAGTAACAAGCTTTCTGGTAAAGTCCCTTCCATTACATCCCACTTACCTACACAAAACCTCTCCACAAATAACTTCTATAACTTTATCAGCATCTACCAAATCAGTTCATAAATACCCTTCTCAAATTCCGCATTTTTTGTTTGTTCCCGCCTTCCCTCAACGCTAACACTCTCCAACTTAATACACAAATTTGCCCCAAATTGCCCTCAAATTTTGCGAACCTATTCCAGAGAGGCCACCAAAGTTGCTGAAAAACCCATTTCCTAAACATGCCCCCAATAACTTAATGATCTTTCCAAATAACCAATTCATTTGAATCACTCATAACAAGACTGACATACTATTTCCCTAAAGACTAATTACAGAACCTAATCAAATTAACACATTATCTCTACCATTATCTGTGTCTACACATGCAGGCGTGTGTGTGTGTGTGTGTGTGTGTGTGTGTGTGTGTGTGTGTGTGTGTGTGTGTGTGTGTGTTAACCAAGCATATAGGGGACCCTGCAAAACATCAAGTGTGAATTTCATTCTAATCCCTTATGTATTGGCTCTTCTCAAATTTACAAGGAAAACTCCACACCAACAAAGATGTTCAGGCATCCAACCCCTATCTTGTGAAGTCATTTATCTATTTTAAATTAATATATCACTTTAAAACATGCTGTCCCCACTTCTACAATAACATTCCTCACACCTTCCTTAAGACATCACCGTGAGTCTAACCCACACACTCCACTCAAATATTCAGAACACACCCCCACTCGCCAAGGCCCAGCTACGTCTAAGGCAGGTCCCAGAAACAATTCTAGACCACTGGCAACTACAACAAAGTTGTGAGCTAAACAAAGTGACATCCCTGGGCCATCTCAGGCCCGCAAAGCTCTAGGTGGTCTCCATAGGTCCTTCGTTATTAAATTTGGTGACTGACTAAATGTAGAAATAAAGGAGAGGGGGAAAAAAAAAAAAAAAAAGATGAATGACCCAGGGCTAGATTCTGGAACTAATTCTGAAGCAAAGCTACACTAAGATGGAAAACCAATACTATATATTTTGTGGTTTGTCCTGTTTTTCTCACTGCCACTAAATAAGCTCTCTTTCTGAAACGTGAAGGAACATCAAAAACCCTGATCTGAACAGGGTCAGAAAGTATTCTTTGCTCAGAGATTGAAAGAGTTCATTAATCATGTGACGAATATAATGCAAACACTAAGGATTTGAAGCATACAGCATTTTTCCCTTAATGGTTTAAAATGCCAGTTGCTGGGACTACAGCAAGGCACTAATGGAGAATCTCTAAGAACACAGGTTAAGCACTTGAGAGTCAAGTCTTTGAAAGTACAAGGGAAAAGTTGACAGAAGACAAAGTCTGACAAAAATCAATGCTAGCGGGCTTCCTAGGTGGCGCAGTGGTTGAGAATCCGCCTGCTAATGCAGGGGACACGGGTTTGATCCCTGCTCCAGGAAGATCCCACATGCCTCAGAGCAAGTAAGCCCATGCGCCGCAACTACTGAGCCTGTGCTTTAGAGCCTGTTAGCCACAACTATTGAGCCCACGTGCTGCAACTACTGAAGCCCACGTGCCTAGAGCCCGTACTCTGCAACAAGAGAAGCCATGGCAATGAGGAGCCCGTACACCACAACGAAGAGCAGCCCCCGCTCACCGCAACTAAAAAGAAAGCCCGCGCACGGCAAAAAAGACCCAACACAGCCAATAAAATAAAGAAAATTTTTTTAAAAAATCAATGCTACTATATAACTGGACAAGTGAAAGTCTGAGAACAGAGACACAAACCAAAGACTAAGAGGCCTAGTCTAGGTCTTAAATACCACCAATGGAAGATGATGAAGGTTTCAAGCCCTGAGGCAATAATGCTAAAGATTTAAAACAAAAAAAGAAGCAATGTTTCAGTTTTAGCTATATTTTGGTTTTGGAATTGGCAAGACAGCTCCTTTAGAAATGCTCAATAAATGATAAATAACTAGAAATAAGAAAGTATATTTAGAGCCATATACCTATACAGATAATAAATGAAATGAGAAGACAGAGCAAACCACCCTCCTAAGAATACTAAGAAATATATGAGATAGAAGTCATAGACAAAGAAAAGAAAGGGGAAAAAAAAAACTACAGAAGCCATTTTAGATCCCTTAGGACACCTCCTTTTACCATCCACCTCATTCTTTCCATTTTTTTTTTATTCTTTCCATTTTTTACCTGAGCCTCTTTACATATACAAATTATCACCACACAATTTTTGCAAACAAAGTTTGATGTGATTGTAAGGGACTCAACTAGAGAT
This sequence comes from Hippopotamus amphibius kiboko, assembly GCF_030028045.1. Lineage (NCBI taxonomy): Eukaryota > Metazoa > Chordata > Mammalia > Artiodactyla > Hippopotamidae > Hippopotamus > Hippopotamus amphibius. The sequence goes on along the minus strand of NC_080191.1, from coordinate 171,498,161 downwards.
CAAAGATCTCAGTGTCTCTATAATTCATGCTCTTTTTAGAAAACAGTTATGCATCAAGGATAGCAAGGACTGCCCTTACATGCACAGAGAGGGAACAGGGTCCTGACATTGTTTCCTAGGTAGCATTATGTTTCCTCCATATTTTTTCTGTTACAAACTACTCACTGTCCTCTTCATCTTACTCTTATTCCTATTCAGGTCAACTCCAACCTCCTCATTCATTTATATCCATTTACTAGCTCCTATCAGCTTGTCCATGTTCTACTGTCAACAAACTACCCCATGTCTTTTGCCTTTCATATTAGTACACCTTCACCTCACCTTTTTTTTTCCTTTCACTGTCTCATCTGTAATCCACAAATATCTCTCGGGTGAATTTATCCCAGTATACTACACATGAACGGAGATGACTCTGCAGATATAATGTATTTATAAAAAACTTAAAGAAATGGTGAATGTAACATCTTTTTATCTCCACCCCCATGCCACACTTCAGATCACCTATCATCTCATGTCTAGATACCTCCTCACCTTATCTCAAGCTTGGCTTTTCCTGGACAACCTGCTTCTCAGGACTTAGCTATTCATTCTCCTACTCCTTCAGCTTGATAAAAGCACCAACTGCTTTCTTGTTCCCCAAGGCCACTCCCACTGTTCTTCTATCACTACAAAATCTCTCTGCATTTCACATTACTCATTTACACCATTCCATCTGCAACATCTACCAGGTTCCAGAATCCCTCCCACCCTCCTTCCCCAAAGACTTCAATTCTACTTTGTCCCTTATGCAGCCGTTATTCTCAGTGACTGAGGTGCTGAAGAACTTTCTGCACACTTACCTTCCTCAACTCCCAAAACCTTCATCTGCACTTCAGCCACCCACACATATATCCTGGGAACAGGTCATCAATTGGAAGTGCTGTACCACTAGAATTGTAACTTCAGAGACCTTTTATTTTTTTTTTAACCACAACTACTTTTCTAGGTCTACACCTGCTTTTCACCTCCTTCTGGCTTATCTCCCTACACAATTTAAATCTGTTCCTCAGCCATTCTAATACTGCCCTCTCCAGAATATCATGACCTCCCATTACATGCACCATGCATCTTCCCAAGGAGAGACAATCTTCACCATCTGTTTTCTCCACACCCACACAATGAGTGTTAAGCACCACCAAAAAGCTATGAAATCCTCGACAACTGACTTATTCTAAACACAACTCTCCATCTCATTGACTAATCCAAATCATTTTCATATTTAAATCCTTAACCTCATCAAATACTCAATCTCTTCCATAAAATTCCCTCAGATCACAGCTCTTCCACCTGTAATCAAATCCTCTTTATAAAGCTTCTAAAATGCTATATATTTTCACCCATCTGTTACATCTTGCCTTCAGTTTTGGAAAAAGAGTTGTACCTCCTTCTTAAAATAAACTTAATACAATTCCCAGCCAATGCTTCCATATCCTCCCAACCCACTGCACCCTGGTCTCTGAACTGTTCTCTCGAAGACCAAAAAACAATTCCACGTACCAAATCCTACGACCCACCACCCAAGTTCTTATCCTCTCTTTGGCAACGACACTTGAACTTACCTCCTTTGATTTACATCATTTACGTCACATAATTCTACTCTGGTCTCTGGTTGCTTCTTCTGTCTCCCAGTGACTACTAGTCCTCTTCTTAGCCCAAAGAGTGGGTATTTCCCCAAGTTCTGTCCTGGAGCTATCTCAAATTCTCTCCCCCTCAAAGTTTCATCCCTTACCGCTGTTTCTACATTTTCTATCCTCATATGGATATCTTCCCCCAGCTCCCCAAAATAATTTTTAAACCATAACCTTCTGCTACAATCTCATTTATCCCTGAGGAATTAGAATACATAGTTACTGCTTTTAAACTAAATTCTTCAATTATTGCTTCAATTAACACCTCAATCATTAGTCCGGATAATTTTATAGCCATCAGCGCCCTACCAAACCCAGGATTAGTAGCTTCAATTATCAACTCTATGTACATATTCCCAAATATCCACTGGAACTCTTTTCTCAGCTGAAGCCGGTATTTTTTAACTCCAGCTAGATAACTCCCCTTGGGTACTTCCACTGGTGCCTCACACACTGGTCAATGTGTCTTAAAACCAAAGTAATCACCTTTCCCACCAAAATGGTTCTGCTAATGGATCCAATAATTTCTTTTAACAACATCACCATTCTCACAGTCACCCAAATTAAAAGCTCTGGAGTTTCCCTTTTCTTCTTCTCTTTTTTTCCGTTTCCCAAAAGCCCATTTACCATCAAACCCTTCAGTTCTTTCTTTGAAATATTTCTTACATCAATCCCTTTCCTTTTATTTCCACTACCACTATCCCAACTTAGATTCTCAAAAGTTCACACTTCTGTCATAGCCTTCTAACTTTGTCTTCTAGTTACCAGGTTCTCCTCATTGCAAAAAACAGAGAAACAAACAAAACAGGTCACCAGATTAGTATTCCTAAACCCACTCAAAAATCATCAATGGTTCTCCACTACATACTGAGTCGAGTTAAAACTCTTTATACTTCCAAAAAATAGAAACTGCTCAATTTTCCAACAATCATGGAATGGATAAATGCATCGTGGTATATTCACATAATGAACCCCACAGAGCAATGAAAAAGAATCAACTAATGCTGCACGTATCATGAACAAATCTCACAGACACAGGAGATTCACAGGCACAGGAAACCAGACACAGAAGTGTGATTCCACTAATATGAAATTCAAAAACATACAAAACTACTCTGTGTGACAGAGGTCAGAAAAGTAGTTACTTCTGGCTGAAAGAAACATCAACTTCGAGGGGACGCATGAGGGAATCTTCTGGGATGTTGGGAATGTTCTTTATATTGAACTGGGTGGTGATTACACAAATGTAGACCTAAAAGAAAAATTAACCTGTACTCTTAAGATTTGAGCATTCTATATAAGTTATTTCTCAACAAACAAATTTTTAAAAACCAGTTTGGTCTGGGTTTTTAAACGTCTACTTTACAGCTTTATTTTCCTCCATTCATCAACATGAACCCTAAATTCCAGCTGATGTAGACCACCAACCCCTCAACATATCCGGAATTTTTCTCACTGTCACTCCTATCACTCCTTCTTCCTGGAATACCAACCCTCACCATCATGCCTACTATAATCCTATCCATCCTTCAAGCTCTAAGCTACGTACCACTTCCTCCACAAAGTTGAGCCTGCCATAGTACTTGTCACAGACGGATGTGTACACATTTTTGTCCCTGGATAAACTCCTGAAGAATATGAACACGTTTATGTCATATATAAATGTACATCCTTCACACGGCCTACCACAGGACCTTGCACACAGTAAGTATACAAAAACATTTCCTGAGTTAATAAATCCTAGCAGACCATCAAAAGCACCCTCCAGTCTAACCCCTCCTCAAACCCATCTATCACTGTCTTCACTCACAATTCGTTCCTCAGCTTACATATTTAATCATTCAACAAACAACTGGGGAACTACTATGTGCAAGAAACTGTATCTACTCTAATGTACCCCACCAAACTACCCAAAGATGTAATCCAATTTCAGCTGCTGCCTTTTGAATCTTTCTCCAACTCTAATTTTCCAGTCATCTTCCCCTCCCCTCTCCATCCAATCACATCCCACCCCCTCATTTCTAATCCTCCTGCTATCAAACTAATTCAAGCCCTTCTCAGTTTCTCCTGTACTCTCCTAACTGGGCTTCTAACCTCCGGTTATACCTTACCACCACAATGCCCCCAACCTATCCTGTATGGTATAGCTATCGTCTGATTAAGGTATCGAATATACAGTCCTTGATTCAATTCTCTACTCAAAAAAGTTCAAGAGCTCTACATTAATGATATATGTTAGCATGCTTTAAATCCTACATTAACATACTTTAATCCTCAAATCCTCACAGCGACCCTTGCCAAAAGGTATAATGATTATCTATTTCCTCAAGAGAAAACTGAGGCTCAGAAAGGAAGCAATTCCCTCCATAATCACAGCGGAAGTAAACAGAAGGGCCAAGGCTAAAACCCAGCTTGTTTGCTTACCAAGCACAACACTATGTCATATCAAATATAAACTACTTAGCTTAGCTTTCAAGGCCACCCATTTTCAATGCAACCCCAACTAAGCCTTCCTACCTTATATCATATTATGCCCTATTTATGAACTCTGTGTTCCAAACTACAGGTTATGATCAATTATTTACTTCATTGTGAAATCAGTTTAGTGGGTGACAGCCATCTTTTTTTTTCTTTTTAGCCAAACATAACAGGAAACATGGAGTACATCCAACATGGTAAAGACAGTTATTGTTACTGAAACTTTTTGTTTTATACATACATACATTCATACATGCATATATTAAGTGAAGATATGACACATTTTCCTTACTGTGGACAACAGTAAAAAAAAATTAAAACCAACTCACTATTCCTCACATCTCCTTGGCTTCTCACCTCCATGCTTCTGCTTCTGCGAATCCCTCAGGTTGGAAAGCTCTTTCTAGTAATTTCTCTTGGTCAGAATCCTGTCCATCCCTTCAAAGACCAGCTAAAATGCCACCTCCATGCTACTAAAGGCAGTCCCAGGTTTTCCACTAATCAAATATTTTTTTCCACCTTTTCACTTCAGTAACATTCAGTATTTTTCTCATAATACATTTGTGATCATGGTATAGTTGTTTGTGCTCAAGTCCAGCCCCTCTATGAGAATATAAATCCCAAATGATGTATCCCTGATTGCATCTAACAATGCTTTTGCATACAAGAAATGTGCATCATCTGTTGACTAAAGAAAACTCATCCCCTTATTTTCTGAAACCTCAGTTACAAATCAACATTGTAATTTCTACTACATTCCAAACTCCTGAAACTCTCATCCTTCAAATAGTCTCACCATCTTCCTCCCCAAATCAGCCCTTTAAAATAATCCTCTGCCTTCAATCTTCTCCTGTTTTCCTCTAACCATAACCTGCCAGATATCAACCTTTTTCTTCTTTCAGAATCATACTTCCATCAAATAACACCTTTCCTTCTCCATCTGCTTATCTTCCACTTTATTCCTAGTTCTCTAACATTCATAATGATAGGTCTTATACTCTTTAAACAGATATTTCTTTCGTTTTCTCTTCAACTAGACTTCAATCATTTCAATTCATTTGTGCTGTACATATTTTTGTCATTCCCGTTAAATCCTTTGTAGAAAAAGGCAGGTTATGAATAAACTGAAACAAACAAAACATACAGATAATTTAGATAAATTACCTCAGATACTTTCTCATTCATTCATTCATTCAACAAGCATGTGTCTACTGGACATACGCCCTCAGTTCTCTTGTCTATTCTATTCTGTAATTCGGAAAGCAGCTTTGAGAAAAGCATGCAGGAAAATGCCAGGATAATACAGCCAAGTTGACTCATACTCTTCACTCACAGAGACCAAGTCATTAGTGGGGTACAGGCTAAAAAAAAGGAAAAACTAAAAGTTATACTAGACAGAGATGGAAACAGACACCCACCTCACCCCCCCACCTCCCGCCCAAGTTGTTCCAGGGCACTCAAAATCTATCCAGCAAAGGTGAATTTGGAAAGGAACGAACCAGGAGTAGCTAAAATGAAAAAGGCAGAAAGCATTCAGACAAAAATAGATCCAGACTCTAGGTTCATTCTAGGGCTGCAAGAGAAATTTGGAGCAATTTAGTTCCTCTCCCAAGATCCCTAAGGAATCCTTTCAAATATCCAGGTAAAGTATGGTACACTTAAATCCTTTCCCCAAACCTTAGCCAATACTCATTTCTCCATTCCCTGAACTCCTATAGCACTTACTATCTGTAAAACTCATTTGGGAACTTAATCATAAACTCTCTTGTTCATGGTAATGAACTGTTAACACAGCCAGAATTTATTTACATATTAAAACCAGTGTGGTCCTCTTTAAAACAGTTACCTTGGGAGGCTACCACTTATTTATTTATTCACTCCACCTATCCAACCATCTGATGCACTTAACCAACATTCTAGTACCTAAGTAACTACACGTGAAGCTATCGGCACTGTTCAAAATATTTCCAAATTCCTCTTTGGGAGTATTTTCCGAAGTCTGTTAGTAAGTCAACCAAGAAAAACATCCCCACTTCTGTGACTAACTAAATTTAAACCAAAACTATTCTTTATTCACTCTACTTGATACTGACAGATCTTCAGCATTTCTAAAAATCAAATCTTTCAAACTAAAAAGATTCGTCACCAATGATAGCATTCAGAACAACATCATGCCTTGTAATATTTGTAACTGTGCCATCCTAGAGGGGATTATGAACTAGAGGACAGGGACCGTGTTTTACTCACCTTTACAGACTCCCTCCCTTCAAGAGCACACAACAGGTATTCAATAAGTAAGTACAGAATGTGCTAGATGATAAATCAGAAAAGGTCTTCCAAATATATTTTGAACACTACTACTGAAAGTGACTACTGAAATACAAAAATCCTCATTTGGAGATACTGTGGTACTTTTGATACTTGTTTTAAAAAATCAATTTTCTGAAAGAACTGAGGATTGTGGGAGAGAAAGGAGGACTGTTGGAGAGATGAGAAGAATGTGGGAGAGAAACAACTGTGGGAGGGAGAAAACTGTGGAATATAACAGGAAACTTGGAGAGAGAATGCATAATTTTGTAAAAGAAGGGGTAATTGTGAGAGAGTGGCAAGAAAAATAGGGAATTTGGGGATACATGTGGAATTGTAAGACAGATGGAGATTCTGGGAGGAAAAAGAACAGTTGAACGGACAGGGAATTTTAGGAAAGAATGGAGAATTGTGGGGAAAACAGAGACTGTGGGAGGGCCAGGGAATTGTGGGGAAAAAAGAGAGAAAAAAATCAATTTTCTGAAATCTTACACTGTTACAGAATTACTTCACAACTGTCTTTCTCCCCCTAAAACAATAAAAATACCATAAATTCCTTGAGGGAGGAAACTTCATCTAACACTTTTTTATTATCCTAAAAACAAATTAAATCAGACAGATTCTTAAAACAGCCAAAGACCTCTAAGCAGTCATTCAGGCCTGAGGTAAGAAAATCCAAATTAAACCAGCCCCCAGTTCCAGACCAGATTTACTCAGATTAAACTAGCCTCAGATTAGAAGAAAATCTTTGGTCGCACCCATTAGGTGTTTCTGCAGTACTATTACAGTTCCATTCTAATCCATTCTGTCATCTTCCCTTAAATCTAAAGGCCTTCCCCAGTCACATATCCCTTTGTCCTTCACTATCTCAAATACACACACACCATTTTGTCTACAATACCTCCACAGTTCTCAGCAATTTCACAGTCCCACTACTATCAGTAACAGTGAACACTGCTTTCTATCAGTCATTCAATAAGTACTTATTAAGTATTTAAGTATCAAGCTGTTGTAAGTTTCTTCAGAGATTAAAGAAAGTCTCAGCTCTAGAGCAGGCTCCAATCTACCTACCATTTGCAAAACAAAGAGAAAATAATTCCCATAAACAAATGCGAGATTTAGCACTATGTAATTAACATGTGAATGCTGTTCTTATTCAAAGTAAGGAAGATTCTCAAGAGGTGGGCTTACTTAAACAAGACTTGAAAAGAGGAGCAAAATCTTTCTTTCTATGCTCCCAATATCCATCACACCAAATTTCAGAAACCAGTATTTTATGAATCTATCATAACATATGAGCGGCATGCTCTTTTCTATCACATTCCCAACCTATCAGTAACTTAAATGTGCTAATTCCCTTAAAGACTGCCACAAATGCGTCTTCTCACTGTAAAAATCTCCTTCAGTCAACTATATCCAAATGTCCTCAGAATTCTTTACCTTTTCTTCAGCCTCCCACAAAAATTATCACCATTTCCATCATACCCTATCCCTCATCCTCCTCACCCTCTTACCACATTTCCCCATCCCTCCCTCACTCCTCCACAAAGAAAAAACACATTCACACCAATCCATTCTTCCTAAAAAACATAAGAATTGCCACAGAAGCCTGGAAAGAACAATCAAGGATCACTTTAATCCATTCCCAGATTCCCCACACTAAAACTCTCCAGAAGAAAGACTGTCAAAGAATTCTGCACGGTTGACCTGGTAACTACTTCCAAGATGAACAGCTATCACTGCCAAGCAACTGCTCCTCATCTCTAACCAGCAACACTTATGCTGCAAAGATGCTGTTTCCTACAATCTAGTCTTTCCTAAAGGTCCATCCATCAACTTCCCTTAATTATCTCACCCAGTTTTTCTGGTCTAATTTAAAAATTTTTTTTCTTTAAGAATGTTAGTTAAAGATATAAAGACATCAAATTAAAAAGCTAAAATAATAACTATCCAAGTTTGAAGAGAAGGACATAAATCCTTGCCACTCCTTTTTAACATCATTTTGATCAATCAAGAAATAAGAGTACATGCATATTACTTGGAAACCTAGAGAAAAGCATGTTAAGAACTACAAAAAGTGATGCTCAGAAGTAATCCCTGCAAGGCGGGACTGCAATGGACAGGTGAGACAGGGGTCACTGCTTTTCACTATAAGCTCCTTCATGACAATTTTTTAAATTATGTACATATATTATTTCAAATTTAAAGGAGAGAAAGATGATATACTTTATTTAAATCCACTAAACTTGCAAACATTAACTGATAATATACAGTACCTGTGAGGGGAAGAAAAACAGACCTTCTCACACTATGCTGACAATAAAAATGGGTACATCCTAGTATGTAACATATTGAAGCCGTGAAAGAACGAGTAGCTCTAAATGGACTGACACAGAAAGTTCTGCAAAACTTTTAAAAATATTCCTGGATTATTTCTATAAGAAAAATTTTAATAAAAGTCCCTCTCTACTCAAATGCTAAATTATCCTCCTTTATACTTATCCGCTAAAAGAATGAATGACTGGATTTTCCCATCCCTCCCCCAAAGTCCTATCTTCCCCTTGAATCCCTCCACCCTCTACACCCATAAAAGGATTTTTCGTATCACCCTCTCTTCAGTTTAATTAACATTACAATGTAACGTGTATATCGTCATTCTTCACAATACAAAAGGTTACCAATTTTCAGATGACTTTTCAGAGTATGGTTCTAGCCCAGAGTTCCCGCTTGGAAATCTGGTCTGGTGTGAACTCAGCAAATCCAGCTGCCTGGGTTAGGGTTATGCTAAGAGTCCCTCCAACCTGGCGCTACCATCATCCAGTCTCTTCAGGTTCCCCTAGACCTCAAAACAACCAGTCCTGACCTCCTTGCAACTTAAGACCAAAACAGATATCCTAATCCTCCATTCTGCACGCCCACACTTTGCAGGCTGATGCATCTTCTTCGATACCACCATGCCTCAGTGACAGTCCACATTCAGGAACCATGAACGGCAAAAGATCTCCCACCAGCCCCGGGGCTATGGAACCCATCTAGTCACTCAGACTCATCTGAGCTACAAACGGAGCCTCCAAAGAAGGGCCACCGTGCGTGGACTCTCCCCACCACTAATTACAACCCTGTGTGCTGCAACCCAAGCTGAATAACATGGCAACAGTTCTCTTGGACCAGATAAGCTGGGCAGTGAGGAAGAAAACCGCCAAGTCAAGTAGTTTCCATTCCAGCATCTGCCAGTGTAGTGTGCACCCAGCCTCTGCTAAGTGATAATATTTCAAGATTGCTAAAATCTAAACTTCGTGGCCTAGAGGAGCCCTGCAGGCCAGCCGGTTTCTTCAGGTCGGCTTCAGAGTCCCACACTCACCGGGGCGGGTCTAAAACGTCTCAGACCCCACCACAGACTAAGGCCTACCTCTCGGGGACCCCGACTCCCTGTGGGACCCACACTCACCGGACGCCATCTACAGAAGGGCCCACACAGGTTCGGAACCAGGCCAGCCTGGCCCACCCGGACTCCCTCTTCAGTCCTCGGCCGGCCCTGACTAGTTCCGCGGCATCTGCCTGCCCTCTCTCTCCAGACCCTCCCGCGCCCGGCGCTCCCTCCCGCTTCAAACCTCCCCTTCCTCCCCAGGGAAGCGTCCTGCGTCCCCGCTTCCCTGCCCTCAGAAGCGCCTCAATCCTCTCCACCGGGCAACACCTAACGGGTCTGCAGCGCGGGCACGCCGGCCTCCTCAGGCCGCTCGGCGGCCGCCCGCCGCATTCCGCCCCGGCCCGGCCGCCCCCCCGCGCGCTCCCACGACGGCTCCCGCGGGGGCTCCCTCGTCGCCCGCCCTGCGCGGCCCTCCTCCCGGAGAGCGGCTCCGGGCGGCCGCGGGCAGCGCGGCCCGCGGGGCAGCAGGCGCCGCGCCGGGCGCGGCGGACCGAGCGCCGGCGTCCGCCCGGGCCCCTCGCGCCCCCGCCAGGCGACCGCCGCACCCCCGTCCCCGCCCCCGGCGGCCCCGCACGCCCCGGGGGCCGCCCTCCCGCGTCGGCCGCCCCCGCCGCGAGCCCTCCCCGGCCCCCGGGCGGCCCCCGCGCGCCCCGCGGCCTCGGCCGCCCCCCGCCCCGCCGCGGCCCGCTCCCCCCGGCCAGGCCGTCCCCCCGCGCGCCCCCCCCGCCCCGCGCCGCCCCCGCCGGGCCTGCCGCGCCGGGCGCTTTACCGCGGGCGGGCGCCGAGTCGCGCGGTCACCGGCTGCGGGCGGCGGCAGCGTCGGCCTTCCCGGGGGCCTGGAGCGGAGGGGAAGGGGGAGGGGGGAGCACTTTCGCGGTGGCGGCTCCGGCGACAGCTCCCACCCCTGCGCCTTTCTGCTCTTCCTCCCCCTCCTCCTCTTCCTCCTTCTCTTCCTCCTCCCAGAGCAGTGGAGACAGACACGCCGCGGCTAGAGCGCCGCCGCGGTCGCCGCCGGTGCCGGCGCGGTGCATTGTGGGGAGCCCCGCAGCCGGGAGGCGCTCGGCGGCGCGCGCCCTCCCCGCGCCGGGGACCGGGCTGAGGCGGCCCGGCGTGGCTGTGGGCCCGGCGCCTGCGTGTCGGCGGCCCGGTGCGGCCGGGGAGGCCGGCCCCGAGCCTCAGGGCCCCTTCGGGCTGGGCCCGGGCGGGGAGCGACTTGAGGAAGATGAGCACTGAGGCGGCGTCTCTGAGAGGGTGGTCGCCCTGCCCAGGGGAGGACGCGGCGGCGGGCGCCTTTTAGGCCCGGGGCGAGGCCGGGGGCCGCCTCGGGGAGGGCTTCTCCCTCGGGGTGTTCTGGCGTCCCCGTTTCTCCCGCCCCCCGCCCTCCCCCCTGCGACTCCACCGCCGCCCCGAGGGCCCGCTGTCCCGGAAGCGGCGGCCCGCGCCCTCGGCTGCGGCAGACCCCGTGGGCGCCTGCAGACGCGAGCGGGGCGCGAGCGCGGAGGCCCGAGGCCCGGCCCGGCCTCGCCGCGCAGGCGCGTACGTGGTGCCCTCGCTGCTCCTGGGCCCACCGCTCCTCGGGCTTCGTGGCCAAGGCTTGGTGGGGGTCTGCGCGCGGCTAGAAGCGCACAGTGCGTGTCTCGACACTTGGAAGCCCTTTAAGTGGGCGCAGCCAAATCGTGACCTCCTCTGTGGTGCCCTCATCCCGCTGCTGCGCGCTGCGGCGCTCACGGCTGCTCATCTTTGTGCCCGCGCCCTTGCACGAGGCCAGCGTGCGACACAGATGCTCAGCGACCGTGGAGTGACTGAGCGTCAGAAACGCGCCGTGGGATGAGACACCTTCATTAAGGTCTCTTCATAGTAGTGTGAAGATGTACTTAGCGTCTCTCTGCAGTACTTACACATAACCTCTGAGAGGAGAGGGAAAGGAAAAGCACTGAAGTCTCTGCATGACCACTTCTGGAGTCCTCCTTCCCTGGTCCACACCCACCTTCCCACCTCTTGCCAACTGAACCTTCATTTGAATAGTGCTTTCTGGCGAAGCTCCAAACTCCTGCATCAGGCGCTTGTGCTGGCACTGAATTAGATTAGTGTCTGCAAGGTGAATGTTCCCCAAGGCATTGCCCTTAGTAAATCGTGATGCCTGTTTAGAAATAGCAGAAGCCCAGAGGTTCAGCTTAATTTAGACACAGGTAACTAAGAAGAGCAAGCATAAACCACAGCTCCGCAATCAACTCTCCATGTGCTTTCTCCATTAAAAAACAAATTTTAGTTAAGATGATAGTGCATATTCTGAATGCTAATTGCAGCAACACATTGATACAAGCTAGAGCAAGGGACAGTTATCTGGAGGACAGCCTTCTGGCAACTTCTAGCATCTGCAGTGGCATCAAATTCAGATGTTAAAAAAAACACCTCTGGCAGCAAAGAGACAGACTCTGAATATTAGGTAATTGGAAAACTAATAACTGAAAAGGATTGAAGGCCTAGATATTACACCCAGTGGGCTAAGATTGGTTTATCATCAGGAACAGATCTAGTTCTCTGCTCAGCACCATAACTAAGAAACAATAAAGGAACAACTGTCTTAACATGGTCAGAATAGAGAACACTAAAGAGGCAGTGATAGCAGAAGGGATGACTGGGAGCAAGTTGAAGCACTTGGTAGGTTAAATTTCTGGAACTATTTCTCAGGCCCGATTTGCCTGCTTCATGCTCCTCTTGCTCACCTCCCCAACACCAGCCCTAGGCGTTCAGCCTACTTTCCTTTATTATTTTTTTAATTTTTATTTTGAAATAAAGACTCACAGAAATTGCAAAAATAGTACAAAGGTCCCATTTACCCTTCACCCAGCTAACCCCAATGACAATATCTTATAAAGTTTTAGTAAGATATCAAAACCAGGAAATTGACAATGGTTCATTATTGTTAGCTAGACTACAGAACTTAATTTTTTACCATTTTTTTAAAAGGTACCATTTGTGTGTGTGTGTGGTGTGCATGAAATTTTATTCCATGTGTCATTTAGGTAACCACAACAACCAGGATATGAAGCTGTTCCATCATCACAAAAAAACTCCCTCCTGCTACCTTTTTGTATTCATAAATCTACCTCCCCTCTAACCCCCTCACTCTGTCCTTGTCCCATAGCAACCACTAATTTGTTTTTCATTTCTGTAGTTATGTCATTTCAAGAATGTTGTATAAATGGAATCATATAGTATGTAACCTTTTGCTGTTTTTATCTAAACATAATGCCCTTGAGTTCCATCCATGTTGTGACAGGTATCAAACATTCATTCCTTTTGATTGCTGAGTTGTATTCCGTTGTATAGATGTACCAAGATTTGTTCATCCATTCCCCAGATGAGGCACATTTGGGTTGTTTCCAATCTTTTTGCTGTTACAAATAAAACTGCTATGAAAATTTGTGTACAGGTGTTTGTTTGTTTTAAGGAAACGGGAGTTTATTAGGGAGAAGGGATGCCAAAAAGACAGTGGGACAACTTCCTGGCAGACCAGGGAGAACCAACCTGTGTACAGGTGTTTGTGTGAACTTAAGTTTTCATTTCTCTGGGATAAATACCTAAGATTATGATTGATGGGTCATATGATAAGTGTATATTTAATTTTTTAAGAAACTGCCAAACTATTTTCCAGAATGGTTAGATCATTTTGCATTCCCACCAACAATGTATGAGACGTCCAGTTTCTCCCCATCTTCACCAGCATTTGGTATTATCACTTTTTTATTTTACCTGTTTTAATTATATAGTGGTATCTCATTGTGGTTCTTTCCCTTTTAAAAAAGGGGTTCTCTCTCCCCAAAGCTGGTGGCTGAATAGGATGCATGCTATCTCTCTAACTCCTACTTTCCATGTGTGTTTTTAAACAAGCTCACAGGCCTCTTTTGTTGAAGGATTTCACTACATATCACTCAGGAGAAACACAACTCTTGTGGGTAAGTTATAAAGTTTCTTAAAATATTAAGTACCTATAGCTTATATCTTTTTTTGACACCCTTTCTGAGATGGCTCCAGGAAACATCTGTTAAGTGAGTGCAGAAATTTCTTTTGAGAAGTGATACACATAAGCTGCTTAGGATGCAGTGCACAGATGTCAGACTTAAATGCCCAACAAGCCAAGCAGGTAACATGAATAGGTGAAGCAGACCAGATATAAAGATAACCGACAGTGAAAGGGACAGTAAAGAACAGGACAGCTCAAGCCAGTCTAAAGGGAAGCCACTACTCATTTCCAGCTGATGATTTCCAAGTGGGAATGTGAAGATTAGGAAATGAAGAGAAATCAGGAATCTGAATTTTGGGATGACCTCTCCCTAACATTGATGTTGGCAAGTAACATTTAAATTTCTTTAAAACAGAAAAGCATGTTAGACAAAACATGTCTGTGGGTCAGATTCAGCCTGCAGCCCCCAGTCTGTCTTATCTGATTAGGCATAACCCGTGGAAGGCTGGCACCCCTGTTGCAACCGGTGGGATTCCCAGGGCTTCTTTCCTCTCCTCCGGCTCTGCAATGAGTTCTCTTCGGTCTTGGCTCTCTGGCTTCTTTAGGAGAGGAATGTACTTCATTATCTTGTCCCCAAAGACTTCACCAGGTCTTCAGAACCTCCTGTATTAACCATCTTCCAAACTTCCTAGACTTCTCAAGCTCAGGTGGATGTGGAGGCACTAGCTTCTCTACCCATGTGGTTGCCTGCAGCATGAGCCATTTGTCAAGGCTGCTTTTCCCTTAAGGAGAAACTTGGCTTTTTTTGCAAAGCTCTAAATTCATAGCCTTGTCAGAGATAGGTCCACAGGTGCCTGCTCCACTATATCTTGTCATTCCCACTCCACCCAGAAAAACATGGCTATTCCTGTTCTTGTGGACCATCTTTTCGTGGGACATCTCTTCCTCAGTTCCTGCTTCAGATCTGGAGGGCGTTTCCAGATCACTGATACATTCTGAAATTAATGACCAAAATATGGAAACAACTCAAGCCTCCATCAGCAGATGAACAGATAAAGAAAAGGTGGTGTATACATACAGTGGAATCTTTTTATTTTTAAAGATTATTTATTTATTTATTTATTTTTGGCTGCGCACCAGGCTTTCTCTAGTTGTGGCGAGTGGGGTCTACTCTTCCTTTCGGTGCACAGGTTTCTCACTGCGGTGGTTTCTCTTGTTGCAGAACATGGACTCTAGCTGCCTGGGCTTCAGTAGTTGTGGTTCACAGGCTTAGTTGCTCTGTGGCATGTGGGATCTTCCTAGATCAGGGATGGAACCCACGTCCCCTGCATTGGCAGGCAGATTCTTAACCACTGTGCCACCAGCAAAGCCCCATACAATGGAATCTTATTCAGACTTTAAAAGGAAGGAAATCCTGCCATTTGTAACAACGTGGATGAACCTGGAGGACATTGTGCTAAGTGAAATAAGCCCAACTGAGAAAAGACAAACACTGCATGATACCACTTATATTAGGTATCCAAAATAGTCAAGCTCATAGAAGCAGAGAATACAATAGTGGTTACTAGAGGCTGGGATGGGGGAAGCAGGGGAAATGGGGTATTGCTATCCAATGGGTATAAAGTTTCAGTTTTTTTCAGCAAGATAGACAAGTTCTAGATATCTGCTGTACAACATAGTGCCTTCAGTTAACAACACGGAATTCTGCACTTCAAAATTTGTTTTCCTGACAAATCTCATGTTAAGTGTTTTTACCACAGAGGGGCGGGGGGAGAAAGAGAGAGAAACATACACAAAAGAAAAGTCTGGGAGGTTTTGGACGTCTGTTGCCTTGACAGTGCTGATAGTATCATTGGGGTAGTGTATGTCCAAACTCATCAAGTTGGACACATAAATATGTGCAGTTCTTTGTATCCATTATACTTAAATAAAGCTATTTAATAAATAGAGCTAAAACTAATGAAAGACCTATTCACTCCTACTTAGGATATTCAGTTTAGACAATAAAGTCTTGAGTTTAAGAAGACAAGTAGCCCTCCACCTCTCAGGAGCCTCTGAGGGAGGTAGTGGGTTGCACTAAATTTCATTAGCTGTGAGGTAACTCTAGTTTGGAGGGATCCCAGGGAAGTCATGAGTAAAAAGTCAAGATGTGCAAGAACACGGTGATGAATGAAAATAATGTCTTGGGCCAGAATGATATTGGTGGAAAAGGGAAACATTAAATAAAATAAAGCAATACTATGAGGATAAAATCTTATTAGGACCTAGAGGTTAGCCTGTGGTTAAATTAAATCCTCCTGGGTTTGAATCCTATCTCTACCACTTACTAGCTTTGCAACCTTAGTTACTTAACTTCTCTGCGCTGTCAAGTACCCCATCTAGGAAATGAGACTAATAATAGTAACTTGTTTCTACAGTTGTTAAGAATATTAAATGTTGGGGCTTCCTAGGTGGCGCAGTGGTTAAGGATCTGCCTGCCAATGTAGGGGACACGGGTTTGATCCCTGCTCCAGAAAGATCCCACATGCCTCGGAGTAACTAAGCCCGTGTGCCACAACTATTGAGCCTGCGCTTTAGAGCCTGTGAGCCACAACTATTGAGCCCATGTGCTGCAACTACTGAAGCCCACACGCCTAGAGCCTCTACTCCGCAACAAGAGAAGCCACGGCAATGAGGAGCCCACGCACCACGACGAAGAGTAGCCCCCACTCACCGCAACTATAGAAAGCCCGTGCACAGCAAAAGAAGACCCAACACAGCCAATAAAATAAATAAATACATAAATAAATAAATTTATATAAAAAAAGAATATTAAATGTTAATACATGCAAAGTATTGAGAATAGAATCTAGCACATAGTTAAATGTTCTGTGTGTTGTAGACATTATTGTTGTTATTCTTACTATTAAAAAGGATTTAAAGATGGTGCTGAACCAAATTTCCTGAAAATAAAATTCAATAGGGGCAAAAAAGTCAGTTCCTGAAAGTGGACTGAGGCAAGGGAAAAGATAGAAACTATTCAAGTACAAAAGAATGATTTAAGTGGGAAAATATCTTAGAGAATGTTTACCTTGGGGAATAAAGAGGGTATATGATAGACGGAGCCAGAAAAAAAATTAGCAATGAAACTGCAGAAAAGGGACTTCCCTGGTGGCGCAGTGGTTAAGACTCCACGCTCCCAATGCAGGGGGCCCAGATTCGATTGCCGGTCAGGGACCTAGATCCCACACGCGTGCCGCAATTAAGAGTTCACATACTGTACCTAAGGAGCCCACGGGCAACTGTCAAAACTAAGACCCAGCACAAGCAAATAAAAACAAATTTTTTTTAAAACTGCAGAAAAAATGAAATAATATTATTCAGAGAATTTATTTCTGAGCATAATCTTTGCCTGAATAATTTTATTTATAAGGCTGATAAAATCGGTCTATTGTAAAGATGCCTGCTATTTTCTACTCAGCAAATACCAGCAAATCAATTTCCTACCTCTTCTTTCCCAAAGTTTAAGCAGAATGAAGGCAAGTTAAGTACTGTTATATGTATTAAAGCTGTGGGTTTCTGTAAGATAGAAAGAATGGCAATTGGAAATTTTTATCATTCTAGAGCTTTCAAAGTTTTCATGCATTAGCTTATTTGCAGATAGTATGATATAATGTGGAGATTAATTTTTTTTCTTGTTTTTACTATGTTTTATAATTTAAAATTTAAAAGCATGTCAGAATTCCAGTCTTACCAGAGAATCTTAAAACTACCCTGTTGCTAAACAATCGTGGATATCAACACAACGAAGGGGTTTCCCCCAAACGACCATCTCCCTACCTGCCTATGTTCAGCGTAAACATTTATTAAAAGCCCACGTGCAAGGCTCAGCAAAAGAGATAAAAGAGGTCCTGGGTTGCACTAAAGTTCATCAGCTGTGACATAACTATGGTTTGGAGGGATTCAGGGGAAGTCATGGGTGAAAAATCAAGACGCACAAGAATGGAGTGCTGGGGTTGAGGCTGTCACTGCTAAAGTGACTGCCCAATTAGCCTCAGGCCCCATATCATCTGAGTCTACATGTGTGCTCCCCAAAACTCTAGCACAGACACCTATGACATCCAAATAACTGGTGTCTGTAGGAAGAGCCTCAAGTCAACACAGAACCATTAATATTGGAGGCATTTTGTTTAAAAAGCCAGAGAAGAGTGCAATACATTGAGAAAGTTCCCATCATTTTTGTTTTTTAATGTTTTGGTGTTTACAAGATTAAACATCAATACTTGGAAACTCCACTTATACCAAATATCACATTCCCCAAGATGCCAGATAGGAGAGCTATTACAGAAGAGAAAAATAAAAGTCTTTGAGTACAACTTAGTTACTGCAAAACCTTTATTATATATCCCTATGGCATACGTTGTTGTAAGAAACATTGGTACCATCAATCTTAAAAATTGTATAGGTTGTATTGTAGAATCTCAGAAAAGGGAGACAATGGCATCAAAATTTGGATATACAGTAAAATAACATTAAATGAACTGAAAACATACATGAAGTATGGATTTTTTATTACTTTTTTATTTTTAATTTTTAAATTATTTTTATTTTTATTTTTGGCCCCATAGCACAGCATGTGGGATTTTAGTTGCCTGACCAGGGATCGAACCCAGGCCCCCTGCAGTGGAAGCACAGAGTCCTAACCACTGGTTCTCCAGGGAGCTCCCTGGATTTTTTTTTTAATTAATTAATTTATTTATTGGCTGCGTTGGGTCTTCATTGCTATGCACACGTTCTTTCTCCAGTTGCAGCAAGCAGGGGCTACTCTTTATTGCGGTGCACAGGCTTCTCATAGCAGTGGCTTCTCTTGTTGCGGAGCACGGGCTCTAGGCACGCGGGCTTCAGTAGTTGCAGCACACGGGATCAGTAGTTGTGGCTCACAGGCTCTAGAGCTCAGGCTCAGTAGTGGCACACGGCTTAGTTGCTCCGTGGCATGTGGAATCTTCCCAGACCAGGGCTCGAACCTGTGTTCCATGCGTTGGCAGGCGGATTCTTAACCACTGCACCACCAGAGAAGTCCTGGATTTTTAATATTAATTCAGATGTTTAATATTTACTCTATAGCTACTTTGCACTGAGTAAGAGAAAAGCACACAGATATATGTCCCTGCAACTTTCCTGACACTCTGCCCTCTGTCACAGCAAGCTTGTTTATCGAGGGACCAAAAGTCTCTTAGGCCATAGACAGACATTTTTGACCTCATTTCTGATCTCTTCCTGGGCAGAGAGGAGAAAATAATGTCACATAGGGCAACGCCCCTCACATCTGAGACCACCTCTCAAATAATGTTTTTAAAAGGTAATGTCACCAGGGTGAGGAGCCTTTATTTCTTTCAACCACTCAAAAATATTTTTTGAATGCCTAGCACGTGTCGGGGAATGTGCCGGGTGTTTGTTAGTGATACTCATTTCCTTGAGAAATCTACACATTTGTTCTTTTATTCACTGCCCAAATCATTGTTGAATATTTGGTACTATAGTAAGTACTAGAAATATTATGGTAAGTAAAACACTCTTCCCCCAGCCCTCAAAAAGGAGCTTCCAATCTTCAGTTGGAGTAAAACCTAGGAAGAAGCCGCTTCTCTTGAGGGTGATACACTCTAGACAGGATAGGCACAGCCTCCTGGGGAGGACACTGCTCAGCCTCACGCCCAGTGCAGCTTTCCCTTCCCAACACGAGACGGAAGCTGAGACCTGAAGGAAGGTAGCCTAGGGTTCTGGCGGAGTCTTGGGCAGAGGAAGGAGATGACGGGTACAGAGTCCTGGAGCCAGAGAGGGCTCAGCATGTTCAGGGGACCTGCCAGTCCCTCCGAATGAATGAGTGCAGGAAGTGGTAAACAAACAAACAAACACGAGACTGCAGCGGAAAGCACCAGCCAGCTCCGCAGCGCCTCGTGGGCTAAGCGGAGGCATCTGATCTTTGTCCCGAGAGCAGGTTTCCCCAGTGTGGCTAGGTGGTGCACAAGAAGGTTTTAGATGGTGGGCAGACCCATGCTTTTTCTTTTGGTAGCTAATGAATTTTATACGCATTAGAAAATATATAATGCACATATCCACCATATCCTCTTATATTGTTGCTCAAGATGAGGCTGAGCAACAGAAGTAATTCAACTCATACAAATTTTTTAATATGTTGCTTTATCGCTGGCACATGAACAACCGATAAACATGCACATGTAAGACTGACGTTTGGGACAAGTCACGGGACAAGACTTCTGAGTTAGAACACTCTGGTTGTGGAGAATGCATCAGGGCAGCGTTCATCAAACTTCTGATTAAATTCCATTAGAGGATTCTGAAATCAAATTTAAAGTTGTAACTGGCAGGGTTTTTTCAATGAAACATAACAGGATAGGATAAATAACATCAGACAGCTTCACACTAACAATACTTTTAAATATGTTATGTGTGCATGTGTGTGAGTCTTCACTGGATTACAAGTGTAAAATGCTTTTCTTCCTGTGAGTCAAGTTCAAAGAAAGTTTCAAAGCCACTGGAAACAGACCAGCTAAGAGGCCCTTGCAATAGATTGTTCATTCATTCCACTGGTGTTTGTGGAGCACATTTTATATGAAAGGTGCTGTTCTAGGCCACTGCGAATATAGTTGGTGAACAAAACAGAAAATGTCCCTGATCTCACAAGATTTACCCATCGGTGAGGAAAGATACAATGAACACGTAACCAAATACATACATAAGACAATTTGAGGGATGGCAAGTTTTTAAAAGCTGTAAATCGAAGGGAGAAATGTAAGCTCCACACAGCCTGTTTTCTCACTGCTGTGTCCCAAGCATCGAGAATAAGGACTAGTGCCCAGAACACAGTAGCTTCTCAGCAAGTATTAGTTAATTGAGTGAATAAGGGAAGCTGCTGGCTTGACTCAGGTGGTGACCACAGAAATTAAGAGAAGTGGATAATATATTTAAGAGATAAAATAAAAGGGGCTTAGTGAGAAAAATATTGGGGGGGGGTTGAGAGCTAAAAAGAGGAGGAATGATTTCCCTACAGCCTATTCTAAATATACGAATCAGAATGATCGTACATCACAGAGTGATTTCTCCACTCCAAAGCCTCCCGTGCTTCCCTGTCACACTCAGAGTAAAACTCAGAATCCTTACAACGGCCCATAAGGCTGCACGCCATCTGGGCTTGGGTACCTCCCTGACCTTGCCTCTAAACACCTCCCCCTGGTTCTCTCTGTCCAAGCCGGACTGACCCCCTGCGGTTCCTCAGACCTCCCAGCTGAGGTCCTGGTTGAGGCCTGTGAACTAGCCGTGCCTTTTCCTGACATGCTCTCCCCCAAGTGTTTATTCATATAGCACAGTCCCCACTTCCTTCAAGAGTCTCTTCCTGGGAGACTGGGGTTGATACGTATACACTAACATGCATAAAATAGATAGCATAAAAAATATCAAATTGTACACTTTAAATATATGCAACTGATTGCATATCAATTAGATATCAATAAAACTTTTTAAAAGAAAAAAAAAGTCTCTTGCTTCACGAGGTCTAATCTGTAAATCCCATCTAACACTACAATTCACTCTCCATGACAGTCATTGCTCGGCCTGCTCAATTCTTCCCTGATACCACTGATTGTGTTGTGCATTCACACACACATGTACACACACATGTACACACGTATATAAAGTGTAAAATGTCTTCACCGTATCTCTCCCCACAAGACTGTAAACTCTCCTTGAGCCCAGAGCACTGTTTAGCACATTGTGGATGCTCCAAGAAATATATCTTGACTAAAGAAATGAAAGATGACTCTCGGGTTTCTGGTTTGAGCAACTAGGTGGATGGTTTCTCCCTGAGGCTGAAAACTTCGGAGGATGAGAAACTTGGTGGGAGATAACAAGTTCCGTTTCAGACATGCTGAGTCTAAGGGTCTGTGAGACCAACATGCAGGTGGCAACGACCTTTAAGCAGTTGCATATATGGGCCTGGCGCTCAAAAGAACTGGAGATATGAATTTGAGCGTCACTGGATTATAGACAGCATTTGAATGGGTGACACTGGAGAGAAAAAATGTCTATAGAGAAGGAAGAAGCTTGAGAAACAGCAGGAGGTAAAAGCCAGCAAAATCAGAAGAGCCAATGAAGGAGAAGGGATGAGGAGACAGGGAGTTAGGAGGAAAACCAGGGGTTGTGGAAGTCCAAGGGAAAATGGTTTTAAGAAGGAGGGCATATTAGTTACCTATTGCTGTGTAACAATTACCCCAAAACACAGTGGCTTAAAGCAAAGCACAATTATTACCTCAGTCTTCCTGCGGGGCCGGAACCTGCACACGGCTTAGCTGGCCGCTATCTCAGGGCATCGCACAAGGCTGCAATAAAGCTGTCAGACAAGGCAGTGGTCTCATCTGCAGGGCTGACTGGGAAGTAACCTTCTTCTAAACTGTTAGAAAACAGTCCAGTTGTTAGCAGGATTCAGTTTCCCAAGAGCTGTCGGGATGAGGGCCTTGGACCCTTCTCATGTGGGTCTCTCCAGAGGGCACCTCCCAACTCGGGAGCTCACATCAACGGAAAGAAGACCCCGAGGAAACGTGCAAGCGTGTCTCTTACACGGTCATCTCAGAAGTGCCATGGCATACCATCTCACCTGTCTTATTCTGTTCTTTAGAAGAAAGGTACTAGGCTCAGCCCACACACAAGGGGAGGGGATCACAAAAGGGAGTGAATACCAGGAGGTGGAGATCACTGAGATCCATTTTCGAAACAGCCTCCTGCAGACGATGTGTCAGCAGTACTAAATGTTGTAGCGCGATCAAGTGTCCAGGAGATGTGGCAATCTCCTGGGAAGCCATTTGTTATTTTAGAGAGAGCTGGCTTAGGAGTCTGGACGCAAAGGTCAGACTCTGATGGGCTGAAGAGTGAGTATGGAAGAAGTCAGGGCAGCAATCCTAGACAATTCTTTCAAGATGCTTAGATATGAAGGAAAGGATAGAGATAGGATGGCAGGAAGGAAGGATGGAGTCCAAGCCAGGTTGTGGGCTTTTTAAAAACTGGAAGAGATTTGAATGTGTTGACATATTATTGGGTAGGTATCAACAGAAAGGAAGAGACCGTGGTCAGAAAGAGAGAGACGGATCGCTCAGATGGTTTTATAGAGGATGGAGAAGAGCAGCCGTGAGTCCAGGAGAAAGGTGACGAGGGCCCCAACAGTAACTATCACTAACAAGGCCTTACTTGTCCAGGCTTATTGTACGTGCTTTACTGTATTATCTCATTTAATTCAACTCTCAAAGCTTTTATACCGTGCTATACACCAGGAAACAGGCCTAGAAAAACTAAGTGACGCGCCCACGTTCATGTAGTGAGTAAGAGGAGTAAAACGTGAGATCAGCCCCTAGGCCCACGGGCCTCAAAGCAAAGTCCAGCAGCATCAGCATCACCAAGGAACACGCCAGAAAAGCAAAGTACCGTGTCGCACCCCAGACCAGGTGAATCTGAAGTTCTGGGGGTGGGCCCAGGAATCTGTGTCTTAACATGCCATGCCCTCCAGATAACTCTGAGGTCTGAGAAGCACTGCTCCACAGGACACTGCCCCTCGAGGCCCAACTGGGGCAGGTGTGATTAAGATGAGAGAAGAGGACAGATGAGAGAATAACTTAGAAAGGGAGAGTAACTGGGTGAAGAAACCCAGGACAACTTTCCAGCTTGAGTGACAGAGAAATCCACCAAAAGAGGGAGGAGGTTTAGTAGAGGAAGGTGACAGTTTCAGACAAGCTAATTCTGAAGTTCTAGTGCGCGAGTGGGTGGAGCTATCTAGCAGGCAAGTGAATGCACACATCAGATGTTGGAAGGGAAGGTCATGGTGGAGAAGCCTGCTCCTAACATTGGCCTGGGACAAGAATACACATAACGTGGACCTAAATATTTAAAAGTTATAAATCCAACTAACTTATTGTTAAATAAATTACACTGTCTCCTTTTACTGTGACAAATATAGCTTCATAATGACAAAAATTTTAAAAACATGTATAAAGAGCTGGTTTTTATAGGCCTGAAAGTTGGCAAAATGGCAGAAGACCTGGTAATTCTGCTGATGCACCAGCAGTTGGCACGCGTCATAAAGTGTACATGTAATTCACACACCATTGTTCATCTCCTGTACGAAATTTGTTTTTCATGCCTTCTTTTCAGCAAACTTTTCAATAATGTTGTTATAATGAAGATTTTCACATAATTTGTGTGTAATTGACAGCAGTGATTCAAAAGGTTAAACAACAAATATAACTGTATTCAAAGTATACAAAATTTTTAATAAATTTGCATAAAAATATAAACCAAAGAAATATAAAATTTTAAAATTATCTTTCATGTACGTTTCTAAAAATTATTTTTCTTCTAAACTATTCAAAACTATTAAAATTAAAAAGCAAAATACAAATTACAATGAATGAATATCAACAATTTAGGGCTCCCTGGTGGTGCAGTGGCTAGGAGTCTACCTGCCAGTGCAGGGGACACGGGTTCCAGCCCTGGGCCGGGAAGATCCCATGTGCCGCGGAGCAACGAAGCCCGTGCGCCACAACTAAATAAAAAAATAAAAGAGTATCAACAATTTAAATCAACACTACTTAAAGTTGAAAGTTCTAATTTTTTGACAATTTAAATCTTATTCAATATTTTTAGGAAGATGAAACTGTTAGCAACCCTAGCAGTTTTCATGTTTTCATTATCTCTTGCTACATAACCCATCATCTCAAAACTTAGTGGCTTAAAAGAATGAGCTCTTACCTCTCACCATTCTGTGGACTGGCCGGCTGGTTCTTCTCCTAGTGTCTGCTGAGTTCTTCGTGAGACTGCAGTCGTGCAGAAGCTCAGCTGGAACTGGAGGGGGACCTCATTCACACGCCTGGGGCTGTGAGGGGGTGGCTTGGAGACCGGGACTTCTCTCTCCATGTGGTTTCTCACCATTCAGTGGTCTAAAGGGAGGTGGCTTCCTTGCATGGTGGCTGGATCCCAATGAAAGAGCAGAGGCTGCCAGGCCTAAGGTCTAAGCCGCAAATGGACATAGTCTCTTGTGCCACTTTCTATTGGCCAAGGCAAATCATAAGGTCATTCCAGATTCAGGTGGAGAGAAACAGACTCCACTTCTTGACGGGAGAGATGCCCCAAGCAGACAGGGATGGGAAGCACTACTGGCAGCTATCTTTGCAAACAGTTCACCACAGCCCACCTGGCTGCCACTGTAAAGAACTGGTTATCTTCATGGCGTCACAGACCCACATATATACACATGTAAAATAACAGGCTATATAATTTAAAATAATAATATTGTTTAATACTGTAAATGTTTCTCCACCATTCTGTGCCACAAGTGCAGCAGGAGAATCGGGATTTAGAACATGAAGAGAAGCAAGAAAATGGAGGTTCAGCACCTACTTTCTACTGCTCCTGGGAAACACTTTGTCGTGTGATAATCTGTCCTGCTCCTTGCAGTCTGGGAGGGGGATCTGGCCAGTTAAGTTGTCTAAATATCGACCCTGCTCGAATCCTCTTCAGACTCAGAAGCAGCATCCAGCTCTGTGTTGGCAGCGCAAATTTAGAGGCAGCTGCCTTTTGTTTTCGGGACGTAGGGAGAGAGACGTGGAGAAGTGTTTCCTTGGGACCTGGGCAGTATTAGCAGAGTGGATGTTTAAAGAAACGGGTCACACTCTACCTGTGCTGAGTGCTGGATTCTGGATGACAAAGGTCTTCCGCTGGTCCTCAGTTAATTTACGTCGTATGTATTTGCCTGTGTAAGGACCTCCAGAGCACACAGTGCAGGGCCGGGCCCTCTTGTCTGATGGAGGCACTGCGTTGGTACCACTGGACAGCAGGTAACATGAGAGCAGAGCACAGAGAATCCAGGGAGAGTGGGGAGACCAGCAAGGATAGAACTCTGGGGAATAAACATGTTGTTCACAGAATGGATGGACTAAAGTATCCCTTAATAAGAGAAAAGATTCAATAAATTATGATGCATTCATTCCATGAAATACTAAGGAACTCCTTTCTCCCATTTTCTGTCTTTGTCTCTGTCTCTCTCTACATAAATATGCATGGACTGATCTCTAAAGTAAAACAGAATAAAACAGCCAGCAGTGTGTAGGACAATAGATATAACATGATTTATATTAAATTCATATCACACACATGCACACGCACACGTAACTGCATAGAAAGAGGACTAGAAGCAAATATACCAAAGTGCTAAGTGTTGGGAGGTGCGAGGGGTTTTCACATTTTATCCAGCCACTGAGAATAACTTGTCTCTTAACACGAGTTCTCTGTTATGTAAAAGAGAGGTGACAATAGTAATCAATGCACAGAGTTCTTTTTGAAAAATTGAGATACAATTCACTCACAAAATTCACCCATTTAAAGTATACAATTCAGCGTTTTTTAGTATATTCACAAAGTTGTACAACCATCACCACTATCTAATCTAGAACATATCATCCCATAATGAAGCCCCAGACCCCTAAGCAGTCACGCCCCATTCCCTCTTCCTCTCAGTCGCTGGTAACCACTCATCTACTTTCTGCTTCTATGTATTTGGCTATTCTGGACCTCTCTCGTAAATGGAATCATACAATATTTTCAAGGTTCATCCATGTTATACCATGTATTAATAGCAGTAGTTTATTCCTTTTTCTGGCTGAATAATAGTCCCCTGGATGAAGGTATCACAACCCGTGTATCCATTCATCAGTTGACAGACATGGATTGTTTCCATTTTTTTGCTTTTATGAATACTGTTGCTATAAACATTCCTGTAGAAGTTTTTGTTGTGGGCATAAGTTTTATTTCTCTTGGGTACATATCTAGGAGTGGAATTGCTGAGTCATATGGTAAGTCTATGTTTAACTTTTTGAGGAACTGCCAAACTTTTCTACAGCAGCTCCACTATTTTACATTCCCGTCAACAATGTATGAGGGTTCCAATTACTCTACATCTTTGTCAACACTTGGTATTGTCTGTCTTCTTTATCACGGTCATCCCATTGCGCGTGAAGTAGTATCTCACTGTGGTTCTAATTTGCATGTCCCTGATGGCTAATGATGTTGAGCATCTTTTCACATGCTTACCGGCCATTTGTACATCTTCTTCAGAGAAATGTGTATTTACTTTGCCCATTTTAAAATCAGTTTATCTTTTTATTGTTGGTTTGTAAGAGTTCTTTATAGGTTCTGCATATTAATCCCTTATCTGATATGTGGTTTGCAAATATCTTCTCCTATTCTGTGATTGTCTTTTCACTTTCGTGATAGTGTTCTTTGAAACAGAAACGCTTTTAACTTTGATGAAGTCCAATGTACTGTTTTTTTATTGCATGTGCTTTTGGTGTCATATTTTTAAACCACTGCCTAATCCAAGGTCACAAGGATTTGCAACTATGTTTTCGAACAGTTTTAGCTATAGAACTATAGCTTTAGCTCTTACATTTAAGTTGTTGATCCATTTTCAGTTAATTTATATTTTTGGTGACAGATCACAGAATTCTTATGAAGATTCAATGAAATGAATATTGCATACCATGAAGTACATAGTAAGCTTTCAGTGACTGGTACCTAGTATTATTACTGTACTATTTGTTTAACAAAACTACCAAACATACAACAATCACTGAACAAGCTCTGCACAGAAAGATCAATCTTATTACTTCATGGTCACCTCTGCCTTTTGAGAAAATACACATACTCACCTAATTTGGTTGTCTACCTTGCTCACCATTTTTGGCAACTGCTAGCTGTTTCCAAACGGTGAAGACGTGCCACAGGCAGAGATTTCAGAGCCGAAGCAGCTCCGCAGGACAGCCCCAGCCCCACCCTGCATGATGAGGCACCTCTGGCACAAGTGTAAAGCTCCCCACAGTGACTATAGGAGGAAAAGCATGCATTTTGAGCTGTGTTTCTCATGAAACTATGGTTTCATCCTTTCATCCTTCTATGTCCATATGCATATATATTTCTGCACCTGAGCTTTTCATAGAATTAATTAACTTCTGAGGATTCACCCACTACCCAAATGCTCCAGTTTAGTCAGGGCCCCAGCTACCCAAATACACCAGATACCTTCTCTGGGTCTTCAGTATTCACAGGGGCTCCACACTGGTCTTTCTTTGAGACAGTCTCCCTGAAGTCTCAGTGTTCTTAATGGTGGTGGAAGGGCTGCTCCCAGGTTACATCTGGCAACATCTGGAGATATTTTTGTTTTTTTTGGAGATATTTTTAGTTGCCACAACTGAGGGGGCACTGCTGGCATCTAGTGGGCAGAGGCCAGGGACACTGCTGAATATTCTAGAATGCACAGGACAATCCCCCCAAACAAAAACTTACCCAGCCCCAAATGTCAGCTGTGCTGAGGTTGAGAAACCCTGACTAGATATATGAGTTGATTATGCTTACACCTTGAACTAGGGCAGTAAAGATGTGAAAGCTCTGGAATCAGACACAGCTAGATTCAAATCTCGTCTCTTCCACTTACCCCACTCTGTGACCTTGAGCAAGTTTCTTAACCTCTCTGAGTCTTAGTTTCCTCAGCTAATAATCACTCTAATATACACAGGTATATAAAATCACCTCATATATATATGTGTAAAATCATCTAATATATAATGTGTGGCACAGTGACTGGCACATATTAAATGTTCTTTTTTTCCATCTTTATTGGAGTATAATGGCTTTACAATGTTGTATTAGTTTCTGCTGTATAACAAAGTGAATCAGCTATATGTATACATATATCCCCATATATGAACCTCCCTCTTGAGCCTCCCTCCCACCCTCCCGATCTCACCCCTCCAGTTGTCACAAAGCACTGAGCTGATCTCCCTGTGCTCTGCAGCTTCCCACTAGCCATCTATTTTACACTGGGTAGTGTGTATATGTCAATGCTCTCTTACTTCGTTCCAGCTTCCCCTCCTCCCCACCCCCATGTCCTTAAGGCCATTCTCTACATCTGCATCTCTATTCCTGTCCTGCCACTACATTCATCAATATCATTTTTCTAGATTCCATATATATGAGTTAGCATGCGGTATTTGTTTTTCTCTTTCTGGCTTACTTCACTCTGTATGACAGACTCTAGTCCATCCACCTCACTACAAATAACTCAATTTTGTTCCTTTTTATGGCTGAGTAATATTCCATTGTACATATGTGCCACATCTTCTTTATCTATTCACCTGTCTATGGACATTTAGGTTGCTTCCATGATTTGGCAATTGTAAATAATGCTGCAATGAACATTGTGGTACATATTTCTTTTTGGATTATGGTGTTCTCCAGGTATATGCCCAGGAGTGGGATGGCTGGGCCATATGGTAGTTTTATTTTTAGTTTTTTAAGTAACCTCCATACTGTTTTCCCTAGTGGCTGTACCAACTTACATTCCCACCAGCAGTGTAGGAGAGTTCCCTTTTCTCCATACCCTCTCCAGCTTTTATCATTTCTAGATTTTTTGATGATGGCCATTCTGACTGCTGTGAAGTGATACCTCATTGTGGTTTTGATTTTCATTCTCTAACGATTAGTGATGTTGAGCATCCTTTCATGTGTGTTGGCAATCTGTATGTCTTCCTTGGAAAAATGCCTGTTTAGGTCTTCTGCCCATTTTTGGATTGAGTTGTTTGGTTTTTTGATACTGAACTGCATGAGCTGCTTGTATATTTTGGAGATATACCCCTTGTCAGTTGCTTCATTCACAAATATTTTCTCCCATTGCAAGGTTGTCTTTTTGTCATGTTTATGGTTAAAAGCAAAAGCTTTAAAGTTTCATTAGGTCCCATTTCTTTATTTTTTGTTTTTATTTCCATTACTCTGCGAGGTGGGTCAAGAAGGATCTTGCTATGGTTTATGTCATAAAGTGTTCTGCCTATGTTTTCCTCTAAGAGTTTTATAGTGTCCGGTCTTACATTTACGTCTTTAATCAATTTTGAGTTTATTTTTGTGTATGGTGTTAGGTAGTGTTCTAATTTCATTCTTTGACATGTAGCTGTCCAGTTTTCCCACCACCACTTATTGAAGAGGCTGTCTTTTCTCCATTGTATGTTCTTGCCTCCTTTGTCATAAAGTAGGTGACCATATGTGTGTGGGTTTATCTCTGGGCTTTCTATCCTGTTCCATTGACCTATATTTCTGTTTTTATGCCAGTACCATACTGTCTTGATTACTGTAGCTTTGTAGAATATGCAGAAAAAGCTTTTAACAAAATTCAACACCCATTTATGAAAAAAACTCTCCAGAAAGTGGGCATAGCGGGAACCTACCTCAAAATAATAAAGGCCATATATGACAAACCCACAACAAACCATTCTCAATGGTGAAAGACTGGAAGCATTTCCACTAAGATCAGGAGCAAGACAAGGATGTCCACTCTCAACACTACTATTCAACATAGTTTTGGAAGTCCTATCCATGGCAATCAGAGAAGAAAAACAAATAAAAGGAATACAAATTGGAAAAGAAGAAGGAAAACTGTCACTGCCTGTAGATGACATGGTACTATACATAGAAAATCCTAAAGATGCCACCAGAAAACTACTAAAACTAATCAATGAATTTGGTAAGGTTGCAGGATACAAAACTGATGCAGAGAAATCTCTTGCATTCCTATGCATTAACAACAAAAAATCAGAAAGAGAAATTAAGGAAACAATCCCATTTACCATTGCAACAAAAAGAATAAAATAGCTGGTCATAAACCTACCTAAGGAGACAAAAGACTTGTACTCAGAAAACTATAAAACGCTGATGAAAGAAATCAAAGATGACAAACAGATAGAGAAATATACCATGTTCTTGGATGAGAAGAATCAGTGTTGTGAAAATGACTATACTACTCAAAGCAATCTACAGATTCAATGCAATCCCTATCAAATTATCAATGGCATTCTTCACAGAAATAGAACAAAAAATTTTACAATCTGTATGGAAACAAAAAAGACCCCAAATAGCCAAAGCAATCTTGAGAAAGGAAAATGGAGCTGGAGGAATCAGGCTCCCAAACTTCAAACTATACTACAAAGCATATTAAATATTCTAATATAAGATCACATAAACATAGTTGATAATGATATCTTTTTATTTTTTATTTTTTAAGAACTTTTATTGAGATACAGTTAACAGACAATAAACAGCATATATTTACAGTGTACAATTTGGTATCCCAATCTCCCAATTCATCCCCCCCCAACCCTCCCCGCTTTCCCCACTTGGTGTCCATGTGTCTGTTCTCTACATCTGTGTCTATTTCTGCCTTGCATCTCACCATTATTATTCTGAATTCTTTTTCTGGAAGGGTGCCTATCTCCTCTTCATTTAGTTGTTTTTCTGGCATTTTATCTTTTCTCTTCCTCTGGTACAAAGTCTTTTGCCTTTTCATTTTCTCTGTCTTTCTGTGGCTGTGGTTTTCAGTTCCACAAGATGAAATACTGCTGATACTGCTTGATACTACTGTCTGCCCTCTTGTGGAGGAAGCTGTCTAGGAGGCTCGTGCCTTGCTTCCTGATGGGAGGGACTGATGATGGGTAGGGCTGGGTGGGTAGAGCTCAGTAAGACTTTAATCCAATTTGGTGGGCGGAGCTCAGTAAAACTTTAATCTGCTTCTCTGCTAATCGGTGGGGCTGTGTTCACATCTTGTTGGTCATTTGGCCTGAGGCTACTTAGCACTGGAGCTTACAGGCTCTTTGGTGGGGTTAATGGAGGACTCTGGGAGGGCTCACGCCAATGAGCACTTCCCAGAACCTCTGCTGTCAGTGCCCTTGTCTCCTCTGTGAGCCACAGCTGCCCCCCACCTCTGCAGGCAACCCTCCAACACCAGCAGGTAGGTCTGGTTCCGTCTCCTGTGGGATCACTGCTCCTTCCCTCTGGGTCCTGGTGAGCACGCTTTTTTGTGTGCCCTCCAAGAGTGGAGTCTCTGTTTCCCCCAGTCCTGTGGAGGTCCTGCAATCAAATCCCTCTGGCTTTCAAAGTCTGATTCTCTGGGGATTCCTCCTCCCGTTGCTGGACCCCCAGGTTGGGAAGCCTGACATAGGGCTCAGAACCCTCACTTTAGTGGGTGGACTTCTGTGGTATAACTGTTCTCCAGTTTGTGAGTCACCCACCCAGCATTTATGGGATTTGATTTTAATGCGATTGCACCCCTACTACTGTCTTATTGTGGCTTCTCCTTTTTCTCTGGATGTGGGTTGTCTTTTTTGGTGAGTTCCAGTGTCTTTCTGTCGATGATTGTTCAGCAGTTAGTTCTGGTGCCCTTGCAAGAGGGAGTGAGCGCACCTCCTCCTACTCCGCCATCTTAATCCTATCTCAATAATGATATCCTAATGAAAATAGTACCTTACAGTTTTTTTTAAAGTCAGGTTTATTGAGTTACTTTATAGGGTAAAATCATCCTTTTAATGTATACAGTTCAATGAATTTTGACAAATGCATACAATTGTGTAACCATCACACAACCATGATATTGAATAGTTTTATCAGCCCCCAAATTCCCTCATATCCCTTTGTACAAGTTCCCCACCCCACTGATCTACTTTCTGGCTTCTGCCTCTTTTAAAATGTCACAAAGGAGAACAATCAAGATGGTGGAGTAGGAGGACATGTGCTCACTCCCTCTTGCAAGGGCACCAGAATTACAACTAACTGCTGAACAATCACCGACAGAAAGACACTGGAACTTACCAAAAAAAACCACCCCACATCCAGAGAAAAAGGAGAAGCCACAATAAGACGGTAGGAGGAGCGCAATTGCATTAAAATCAAATCCCATAAATGCTGGGTGGGTGACTCACAAGCTGGAGAAAAGTTTTACCGCAGAAGGCCTGAGGGTTCTGAGCCCCATGTCAGGCTTCCTAACCTGGGGGTCCAGCAATGGGAGGAGGAATCCCCAGAGAATCAGACTTTGAAAGCCAGAGGGATTTGATTGCAGGACCTCCACAAGACTGGGGAAAACGGAGACGCCACTCCTGGAGGGCACACAAAAAAGTGTGTGTGGGACCCAGGGGGAAGGAGCAGTGATCCCACAGGAGATGGAACCAGACCTACCTGCTGGTGTTAGACGGTTGCCTGCAGAGGTGGGGGGCAGCTGTGGCTCACCAAGGAGACAGGGACACTGGTGGCAGGGGTTCTGAGAAGTGCTCATTGGCGTGAGCCCTCCCAGAGTGCACCATTAGCCCCACCAAAGAGCCTGTGGGCTCCAGTGCTAGATGGGCTCAGGCCAAACGACCAACAAGATGTGAACACAGCCCCACCCATTAGCAGAGAAGCAGATTAAAGTTTTACTGAGCTCCGCCCACCAAACGGATTAAAGTTTAACTGAGCTCTACCCACCCAGCCCTACCCATCATCAGTCCCTCCCATCAGGAAGCAAGGCACGAGCCTCCTAGACAGCTTCCTCCACAAGAGGGCAGACAGCAGTATCAAGCAGTATCAGCAGTATTTCATCTTGTGGAACTGAAAACCACAGCCACAGAAAGACAGAGAAAATGAAAAGGCAAAAGACTTTGTACCAGAGGAAGAGAAAAGATAAAATGCCAGAAAAACAACTAAATGAAGAGGAGATAGGCACCCTTCCAGAAAAAGAATTCAGAATAATAATGGTGAAGATGATCCCGGACTTTGAAAAAAGACTGGATGCAAAGACTGAAAAGTTTACCAAAGACCTAGAAGAATTAAAGAACAAACAAACAGAGATATGCAACACAATAACTGAAATGAAAAATACACTAGAAGGAACCAATAGCAGATTAACTGAGGCAGAAAGGTGAATAAGTGACCTGGAAGACAGAATGGTGAAAATCACTGATGTGGAAATAAGGAATAAGGAAAAAAGAATGAAAAGAACTGAAGACAGCCTAAGAGACCTCTGGGACAATGTTAATTGCACCAACATTCGCATTATAGGGGTCCCAGAAGGAGAAGAGAGAGAGAAAGGACCCGAGAAAATACTGGAAGAGATTATAGTTGAAAACTTCCCTAACATGGGAAAGGAAATAGCTACCCAAGTCCAGGAAGCGCAGAGAGTCCCAGGCAGGATAAACCCAAGGAGAAACACACCAAGACATATAGTAGTCAAATTGACAAAAATTAGAGACAGAGAAAAGTAACTAAAAGCAACAAGGGAAAAACGACAAATAACATACAAGGGAACTCCCATAAGGGTAACAGCTGATTTCTCAGCAGAAACTCTACAAGCCAGAAGGGAGTGGCACCATATATTTAAAGTGATGACAGGGAAGAACCTACAACCAAGAATACTCTACCCAGCCAGGATCTCATTCAGATTCGATGGAGAAATCAAAAGCTTTACAGACAAGCAACAGCTAAGAGAATTCAGCACCACCAAACCAGTCCCACAACAAATGCTAAAGGAACCTCTCTAAGAAGAAAACGTAAGAGAAGAGAAGGACCTACAGAAACAAAAACAAAACAGCTAAGAAAATCGTAATAGGAACATACATATCGATAATTACCTTGAATGTAAATGCGCTAAATGCCCCAACCAAAAGGCACAGACTGGCTGAATGGATACAAAAACAAGACCCATATATATGCTGTCTACAAGAGACCCACTTCAGACCTAGGGGCACATACAGACGGAAAGTGAGGGGATGGAAAAAGATATTCCATGCAAATGGAAATCAAAAGAAAGCTGGAGTAGCGATACTCATATCAGATAAAATAGACTTTCGAATAAAAAATGTTACAAGAGACAAGAAAGGACACTGCATAAAGATCGAGGGATCCATCCAAGAAGAGGAGATAACAATTATAAATATATATGCACCAAATATGGGAGCACCTCCATACATAAGGCAAATGCTAACGGCTATGAAAGAGGATATTGACAGTAACACAATCATAGTGGGGGACTTTAACAGCCCACTTACACCAATGGACAGATCATCCAGACAGAAAATTAATAAGGAAACACAAGCTTTAAATGACACAATAAATTAGCTGGATTTAATAGATATCTATAGGACATTACATCCAAAAACAGCAGATTACACATTCTTCTCAAGTACACACGGTACATTCTCCAGGATAGATCACATTTTGGGTCATAAATCAAGCCTTGGTAAATTCAAGAAAATTGAAATCATATCAAGCATCTTTTCTGACCACAACGCTATGAGATTAGAAATCAATTACAGGAAAAAAAATGTAAAAAACACGAACACATGGAGGCTAAACAATACATTACTAAATAACCAACAGATCACTGAAGAAATCAAAGAGAAAATCAAAAAATACCTAGAGACAAATGACAATGAAAACACAATGAACCAAAACCTATGGGATGCAGCAAAGGCAGTTCTAAGAGGGAAGTTTATAGCAATACAATGCTACCTCAAGAAACAAGAAAAATCCCAAATAAACAATCTAACCTTACACTTAAAGAAACTAGAGAAAGAAGAGCAAACAAAATGCAAAGTGAATAGATGGAGAGAAATCATAAAGATCTGAGCGAAATAAATGAAATAGAAACAAAGAAAACAATAGCAAAAATCAATAAAACTAAAAGCTGGTTCTTTGAGAAGATAAATAAAATTGATAAACCTCTAGCAAGACTCATCAAGAAAAAGAGGGAGAGGACTCAAATCAATAAAATTAGAAATGAAACAGGAGAATTTACAACAGACACCACAGAAATAAAAAGCACCATAAGAGACTACTACAAGCAACTACATGCCAATAAAATGGACAACCTGGATGAAATGGACAGATTCTTAGAAAGGTATAAGCTTCCAAGACTGAATCAGGAAGACATAGAAAATATGAACAGATCAATCACAAGTAATGAAATTGAAACTGTGATTAAAACTCTTCCAACAAACAAAAGTTCAGGACCAGATGGATTCACAGGTGAATTTTATCAAACATTTAGAGAAGAGCTAACACCCATCCTTCTCAAACTCTTCCAAAACATTGCAGAGGAAGGAACACTCCCAAACTCACTTTATGAGACCACCATCACACTGATACCAAAACCAGACAAAGATACTACAAAAAAAGAAAATTACAGACCAATATCACTGATGAATTTAGATGCAAAAATCCTCAACAAAATACTAGCCAACAGAATCCAACAACACATTAAAAGGATCATACACCATGATCAAGTGGGGTTTATCCCTGGAATGCAAGGATTCTTCAATATATGCAAATCAATCAATGTGATACACCACAGTAACAAATTGAAGGATAAAAACCACATGATCATCTCAATAGATGTAGAAAAAGCTTTTGACAAAATTCAACACCCATTTATGATAAAATCTCTCCGAAAGGTGGGCATCAAGGGAACCGACCTAAACATAATAAAGGCCATATATGACAAACCCACAGCAAACATCGTTCTCAATGGTGAAATACTGAAAGCATTCCCTCTAAGATCAGGAACAAGACATGGATGTCCACTCTCGCCACTACTGTTCAACATAGTTTTGGAAGTCCTTGCCACAGCAATCAGAGAAGAAAAAGAAATAAAAGGAATCCAAATTGGAAAAGAAGAAGTAAAACTGTCACTGTTTGCAGATGACATGATACTATACATAGAAAATCCTAAAGATGCCACCAGAAAACTACTTGAGCTAATCAATGAATTTGGTTAAGTTGCGGGATACAAAATTAACACATAGAAATCTCTTGCGTTTCTATACACTAACAATGAAAGATCAGAAAGAGAAATTAAGGAAACAATCCCATTCACCATAGCAACAAAAAGAATAAAATATCTAGGAATAAACCTAACCAAGGAGGTAAAAGACCTGTACTCAGAAAACTATAAGACACTCATGAAAGAAATCAAAGACAATACAAACAGATGGAGGGATATACCATGTTCTTGGATTGGAAGAATCAACATTGTGAAAATGACTATATTACCCAAAGCAATTTACAGATTCAATGCAATCCCGATCAAATTACCAATGGCATTTTTCACAGAACTAGAGCAAGAAATTTTACGATTTGTATGGAAATGCAAAAGACCCCGAATAGCCAAAGCAATCTTGAGAAGGAAAGACAGAGTTGGGGGAATCAGGCTTCCTGACTTCAGGCTATACTACAAGGCTACAGTGATCAAGACAGTATGGTGCTGGCACACAAACAGAAATATAGATCAATGGAACAGGATAGAAAGCCCAGAGATAAACTATGGTCAACTAATCTGTGACAAAGGAGGCAAGGATATACCATGGAGAAAAGGCAGCCTCTTCAATAAGTGGTGCTGGGAAAACTGGACAGCTACATGTAAAAGAATGAAATTAGAATACTACCTAACACCATATACAAAAATAAACTCAAAATGGATTCAAGACCTAAATGTAAGGCCAGACACTATAAAACTCCTAAAGGAAAACAGAAAGAACACTCTTCGAGATAATTCACAGCAAGATCTTTTTTGATCCACCCCCTAGAGTAACGGAAATAAAAACAAAAATAAATAAGTGGGACCTCATGAAACTTCAAAGCTTCTGCACAGCAAAGGAAACTATAAGCAAGACGAGAAGACAGCCCTCAGAATGGGAGAAAATATTTGCAAACAAATCAACAGACAAAGGATTAATCGCCAAAATATATAAACAGTTCATCCAGCTCAATATCAAAAAAACAAACAACCCAATCAAAAAATGGGCAGAAGACCTAAATAGGCATTTCTCCAAAGAAGACATACGGATGGCCAAGAGGCACATGAAAAGCTGCTCAACATCACTAATTATTAGAGAAATGCAAATCAAAACTAGAATGAGGTATCACCTCACACCGGTCAGAATGGGCATCATCAGAAAACCTACAAACAGTAAATGCTGGAGAGGGTGTGGAGGAAAGGGAACACTCTTGCACTGTTGGTGGGAATGTAAATTGATTCAGCCACTATGGAGAACAGTATGGAGGTTCCTTGCAAAACTAAAAATAGAACTACCATATGAGCCAGTAATCCCACTACTGGGCATATACCCAGAGAACACCATCATTCAAAAAGACACATGCACTCCAATATTCATTGCAGCACTATTTACAACAGCCAGGACATGGAAGCAACCTAAATGTCCATCCACAGATGAACGGATAAAGAAGATGTGGTACATATATACAATGGAATATTAGTCAGCTGGAAAAAGCAATGAAACTGGGACATTTGTAGAGACATGGATGGACCTAGAGACGGTCCTACAGAGTGAAGTGAGTCAGATAGAGAAAAACAAATATCGTATATTAACACATATATGTGGACTATTGAAAAATAGTACAGATCAACCGGTTTGCAAGGCAGAAATAGAGACACAGATGTAGAGAACAAACATGGACACCAAGTGGGGAAAGTGTGGAGGGTTGGGGGGGAATGAATTGGGAGATTGGGATACAAAATTGTACACTCTAAATATATGCAGTTTATTGTTAAAAAAAAATTTTTTTTTTAAATCTCAATGTTTTATATGAAAGATGTTAAAATGATATTTTAGCTCTTAGTTTACATAAAATATATTAACATTAAAAAAAGTAAATGGTTGAATATATTTTATAAACTTTAACCTAAAAAATAAATGAGAATTTTTAAATCTAAAAAATAAAAAAAATAAAAAACAAATAAAATAAAACGTCATATAAATAGAGTCATACAGCATGTAGCCTTTGAGTCTGATTTCTTTCGCTTACATGATGATTTTGCCATCTAGCTATGTTTCTGGACACATCACTAGCCTTGGTCCTTTAGGCTGCTGAGGAGCATTTCATTGCTTGGACGTGCCACAGTGTGTTTATCCACCTACCAATGGATGTACTTTGTCTTTTGCCAGTTTTTTGGTTATTATGAACACAGCTGTTATAAACATTATCATACAGGTTTTTCTGTGGATGTGCGTTTTTGCTTGTCTTGGAACTAACAAGTTTAATACCAGGAGTGAGACTTCTGGGTGCTATGATAAGTGCATGTTTACCTTTGTGAGAAATAGCCAAACTGTTTTCCCAAGTGACTGTATCATTCTGCATTGCTGATCTACAACCTGGCTAGCACATGATGTTGTCAGTTTTTGTTTTGTTTTGTTTTATAATTTAATTTTAGTTATTCTCAAAAGTAGGTAGTGGTATCTTACTGTGTTCTTAATTTGCATTTTCCCTAATAACTAGCAATGTTAAGTTCCTTTGTTTTGACTTCATTTTTTTAACACACAGATGATTTTGGATGCTTTGAGTCTCACAAAAACTATATTAGGTAGGTAAAAATAAACAACACATTCATACTGACGAGAATTAAATGCATGCCTTCTCTCCATCCCACCATCGCTGAAGTGACTGCTTCCCCATTTCCCATAAGAAGAGAGATGTCTGGTTTTGTACACTCCAGCAACCCGGAGCTGCAGCCAATCTGCGTCATCCTCACCGTGTAATTAGAGGCTGGAGGTGCCCACGTGTCTCATTTTTAGGATGCTGTGGGCTACATTTGGCCCAGATTAGGTTATGCTTTAAGCATTTCACTGCGTATCTCTTTTTCCCCTCAATGTTCTGTTTCTCAGAAGGCTCTTAAAAGAACAAACAGCTCCAGTGTAGAGTGAAGAGTCTCCCTCTCTGAGGACAGTGGGGTGATAAAGGCCTTTCTCAGGAACGTTCTTTAAAGCAGGAAAGGAAAGAAAAAACCAACTCTCAAGGGCGCAGTGTCTTAGGCTCCGACCCAGCCAGAGCATGTCCACAAGAATTCTGTCTGTTTCAAGGAGTGGACATTTTCCTGCCCTCCCTTCTTCTCACATAGAACCCATCACCGCCACCACTTTTCCTTGCTCTCCTAGTTATGGTTGCCAGAGAAACAAGAGGATCCCCAGTTAAATTTGAATTTCAGAAAACGACACATAGATTTTTAGTATAAGTATATCCCACATAATATTTGGAGTCTTCTTCCACTGCCAGTGTTGGAAGCACTAGCTTATTTTTATTAAGGGAGTCAAGGTCTTACTTGGGGAGAGAACCAAGAACCTACTTGATTTCTTTTTAGCCCTAAGCTTGTTTCTTTCATCCCTTTCAAGAGGCAGGGTATATAGACAACTACTTATTTTCTCCACCACTGCATCAGTTATAGGACTTCAGAAGCATAAAAGACCAGAGCTAGATGACAGTGACCTACCTTTCAGTAGCAATTCCTGTTTAAAAAAAAAAAAAAGGAAAGCTCCTTCTGGGCTGGCTCTCTGTATAGTCAGATGAAGAATTGACCGCCCCACTTGTTCAACACAGCATGGCTTTGGGAAGCCAATCCTTACCAAAGGGTGACTTAAGCCCATTTCTGGAATCAGCCTGATATAAATTCATTCATTTAATGTTAAACTCTTTGAGTCATTGCACTGCTAGCAAACCCAGGAAGAATGAGCTCCTCCCGCAGGGAAGGGCACAAGCAATGTCAAACCCTTCAGCCGCTCACATGAGGTTAACAGGAAAATAAATGCAAAATAAAAATGAAAGTAAAGAGAATAAATGTTATTTTTAAAATAAGAGAAAAAAGGGTACTGACTGCCTCCTATGTCCAAGTTCCCTATGTACATTATCTGAATGTATCCAATTTTACCTTACGTACTTGTGGGCTGTGTGTTATGAAATTCTAAATACTTAGATAATTTCCCCAATGCTAGTGGAGTAGCTGATTTTTATTAGGATCAGTCTGATTCTAGAATTAGGTCTCCCTACTAATCCACAGAAGTCTGACAGCCATAATTACCCAAGAGCAGGAAAGAGAAACTTCCCAGTGAAAATGCTCAGCAGTGTACGGGAATGCTCACATGCATCAGCCCCACAGTACGAGGTCTATGATTCCAGCAGCCAAGCAGAGCCCACGCTGGCAGCTTTGACAGCGACGTGAAGGACGGGTCCCGGGCGCCACAGCCGTGGGTAACTTAGGAGGCAGCCTCGGGGCTCCAGTGAAGGGCCAGAACTGGAGCCTGGTGTTAAAAGTCACTGACACAAAGGGGAATAAAACTATTTTGTTATCCCCAGAGCCCAGAGCAGGGAGGAGATCAGGAATCCAGGCAGGCACAGGATCCAATCACGTGTCCAGCCACCGACCCACCACGAGGGACCAGGACTCTGAGGTCACGTCTGGGCCAGCCACAGCTTGGTCAGGCCTGGGACCTCTGTCCTCAGGTGTGATGCCAACAGCATCAAGAGTTATCAGTTACTTGGCACCATCCAGGTGCCAGGCTCTGCCCTAGGTGCTGCACAGCTTTTAACCCATTTAATCCTTACAATAACCCTTTGAGATAAGCACTCGTGTTATCTTCCTTTCATTCTTGAGGAAACGATGTCACAGAGAGGTTAAGTAAGAGCCCAAGATCCCTCGATGCGTAAGTGGCAGAACTGGGATTCAAACAGAACAGAGTCTGCGCTCTTAACCATCACACCATGTCGCTGTGCGCTAAGCACCTGCACCTGTCCAAGGCAGGGCTGGTAAGTTCTGCGGAAAGGATTGAAACGGGCAGCTGGGATCAGCTTCCCAAAGGCGGGCACGGAATGTGGAGGAGAAAGTCGGTGGAGAAAACCCCGGCGACAGGAGGGACAGGGAAGGGAGAGCCATGGAGGCAGATAAACGAGGAAGAATCGGAGAGGTGGGAAGGCAGGCAGGACGGGGCAGAAGCTGGCAAGCCCGAGCAGGAGGACGCGCCGTCCGCGCCGCAGGGAGCGCGCGGCCTGAGGAACAGTGGCCGGGGCCGCAGTGACGCAGGTGTGCGCTGTGCTGCAAGCGCACAGGTCCGGCTGCTGCGACAGCGGCCGCGACAGTGCGACGCACGCTGCCCCTCGGACAGCCGGCCAGCGCGAGCCGTGCTGGGCTGACACAGCCACACCGCCTCGCTGGGAGCGCCTCGCTCCTTCCCTCTTGGTGCACGGCCGTCTGGAGCACGAGGTCTCCCCCGCAGGCCCAGAAGTACTGCTCCTGTCACCCCCCCACAGTCTAGGCAGCAGGAAGGTGAAACGCTTCATGCAGAACGCACCCCTTCCTTTCAGGAGGATGGTCTGGAAGTTACGAACACGGCAACACCTAGCTGCCCGGGAACCTGGAAAATGCACGCGTTCGCTGCGCAGCCTGGCACTCGGCTAAAACTGATGGAGTCTGTTTCCAAAGGAAGAAAAAGATGACAGACATGGGACACACCTCTCTACCTCAGAGGTCACCTCTGCAGGTGGTTTCATCTAGCGGGCTGTAGGGCGCTCGCAGGGAGAGGGTGGAGTGAATAGACAGGAGAAAGGACCATGTGAGAAGGTTAGTGGTCCCTGGAAACAGAGAAAAGAGATGGCATTTGAGGAGTTGCAGAATAGAAAGATGGTTTGTACAAAAGCGGGAGAACTAGGGATGTTTATGGAGAGCAGAAAAAAATCAAGGGGGAAGAGAGAGACCAGATACTGAAGAGACCCGCCTGGGACACGTCTCTCTTCGCAACAAGAGGGCAGGAGAAGACAGTGAGTAAAGATCACACTCCCCTGGGAAAGTAGGGAAGGCGAGCAAGCACGGGCGCCTGTGGCCCCAGCCCCAGCCACGCGGTGCCATCACCCAGGCGGTGCCACCAGCCACGCGGTGCCACCAGCCACGCGGCGCCATCACCCACGCGGCACCATCACCCAGGCGGTGCCACCAGCCACGCGGCACCATCACCCACGCGGTGCCACCAGCCACGCGGTGCCATCACCCACCGCCGTAACTGTGTTTCCACATGTAAAGGCTGCCGGGAGCTTACAAGACGGAACGGTGACGCCGGAGCGCCTGACTAGCGTCCCGCTGCCTGCCTCTCAGGACGGCGGTGACTACCCACTCTCTCTCCTGCAGAGTTAGAACCCTACAGAGCTGCTTCTCACCTGGAAGGTCAAACAGACACTGGATAGAGAGATGGCCCCCAGGAAATACCAGTGAATAAACGGAAGGGAGAGGAAGGGACGAACAAACACATTTCACAGCTCCGAATAGTTGCACGTGTCCGGAACATTTAAACTCCTCTTTAAGCAGCCTAATTACAGGCTGACGTGCGTTTCAACAGATTCCATTTCCAAACCTGCTCCTTTCTCTTAAACATGAGAACGATACGTTCCCTGGAATTTCTGAGATGCTGTGGATTTTATTAGGCGAGATCTATCTAGGTCTTTTGTTTGTGTTGTTAGAGGAGCTTGTGAAGATGCCCTCAGGCGAAATGTTGGCTCCCAGTTTAAAGAAAGAGCACCAAAACGAGGCTGCTTTTTCCCTAAAAGGAAAATATCCTTCCATGGAAGTTCTTTGCATGTATGTTTCCAGTTGCCATAATGTCATATTGTTTCAGATGTCAGGTCAGCCATGTGGGAACCCAAGAACCCAGGTATTTCAGACAAGGAAACTGCCCCTCCCTCTCTCCCCACCCTCAGGCTTTACAGTTAGTTGTTTATCAGCACTACTCTACTTCAGGAGGTTACTTCCAGGAAGACGGTGACATTAGCAGGAGAAAATCAGATCAGAAGCGGCCTTATCAGCCATCAAGTACCCACAGAATCAGGAAGTCTTTCATGACGAAGTTATTATGTGTAGTGATGTGTTGAGGACTAAACAAAATGACAAAGAGCTAGTGGCTGCTGCTTGGGCTGGTGTCAACATAGGTTCGGAAAGAAGCCTCCTGCTGTAGGATGGTTCCAACCACATGACCACTTGAGACCTTGGCCCTGCTCTGAGTTTTTTCGGAAACAAGCCCATTCTGTCGGTGAGTCACAGAACATTTTCACTGCAGAGGGAGACTCTCCAGGTTCAACTGTGACAACTGCAGAAATTATAAGCAAGCAGAATTATTACATTACTTCTAATTACAATTCATCTTTCTGGCTCCAACATGAGGAAACAGTGCTTGCTTTTACCCTCACCTCCAGACTGCCAGCTCTCCAAGTAGCCTTCACCTTCTGAAGGACAAAGCTGCCTCTGGCCTTCTACCCTTGGAAATCTCCCTGAACGTGTCTCTCTCCTAGACAAGACACTCTTTAAAGCATTCTTTAAAGTCCAGACTCTCTGGCACAAGACAGGAACAGGTGTGCAAGGGACCTGAAACAATTGTCCTCTTCCTTCTCCAAGAAAAGTGGCTTTTGGTGAATATATTTGGGGCACCCCCTCTGCCTCCTCCACGCTCTCCCTGAACACCGAGCTCCCCACTGTTCTTGGCAGGGGACAGGACACGAACACCAGTACCCACCACTGGTCTCAATCCCTCCCTGCCTTCCAGTTATTCCACTAGCTTCGGGCGACAACCAGTCCTCCCAGATCACATTTGTTTGACATCAGAGCCTCTGACTTTTCAGTCCACGTGCCAGGACGGCCAACAGGGTCCTTCCTGCCCTGGGAAGAGGGCGCACTTTCCTACCTCGCTTTTCCTTCTTTTCCATCTGTGACCTCCCTCTTTCCTAACTACAAAGACAACACACAGAGCAGACCACACATTTTCAAGATGTTTACCAAAGAAAATTAAAGGAGTGATTGTACTAAAATTACAAAGCAGCATTTGTGTATAATCCTTGGTTACACATGGGTGCTAAATCCTGTCCATCCTTCTCTGATCATGCGGTTATGGTCACCCAAGATTTGTGCCTCTCCCAGGTTTATCTCAGACTATGCCAGAGAGTCCCCACTCGGACCCAGTCTGGGCCCGGCCTCCTCTTGTAATTACAGAGACGCTAGACTGCGGTGGTCTTGTGTCTGAATCTTGCCATAGCACTCGATGCACCTGGTATTTCATACCCTGTGTTTAGTCCTGTCATCGTTTAAGAAGTACACTGACAGGGGACTTCCCTGTTGGCACAGTGGTTAGGAATCTGCCTGCCAATGCAGGGGACACTGGTTGGATCCCTGGTCTGGGAAGATCCCACATGCTGCGGAGCAACGAAGCCTGTGCGCCACAACTACGGAGCCTGCGCTCTAGAGCCCGTGAGCCACAGCTATGGAGCCCGTGCGCCACAACTACTGCAGCCCATGCACCTAGAGCCCATGCTCCACAAGAGAAGCCACCGCACTGAGAAGCCTGTGAACTGCAACGAAGGGTAGCCCCGCTCGCCGCAACTAGAGAGAGCCCGCGCACAGCAACAAAGACCCAACTCAGCCAAA
The DNA here is from genome assembly GCF_030028045.1 of Hippopotamus amphibius kiboko. Lineage (NCBI taxonomy): Eukaryota > Metazoa > Chordata > Mammalia > Artiodactyla > Hippopotamidae > Hippopotamus > Hippopotamus amphibius. The sequence goes on along the minus strand of NC_080191.1, from coordinate 171,453,192 downwards.
AAAATAAAAAAATAAAAGAAACAAATAAATTACCTAAAAAAAAAAAAAAAAAAGGAGTACATTGACAAACTTGAGAGGACCACCAGGTGGTGAGGGATCTAGAAGCCATCTTACACTGAACGGTCACAGAGACCAAGGACAAGGGTTAGAGAAGAGAGGACTGGGGAGTGGTCATGGTCGCCATGGAGACTGATGAGATACATTTGCTACTTTTGGCCCAACCCAAACATATGCCTGTCTTACACTAACTCAGCTACGCTAAAGGGGTGCAGACTGTTCTAGCAAACGGTGTTTCTTTATCTAAATTGTTCTAGTGGCGATGTGCCTTCCAGCAGAGATGCTCCCCACAAGACGCGCAGGCCGGGTGAGGGCTGCCTTCCAGCTCCATGATCTTCTGATTCTACAGCGAACACAGAGGGTCCCAGAGGTTTCTGGTGGTGATGAGCCTGTTAAAGCTTGCTGCCTGCTTGGCACTAGACCTCAGTCAGCGTTCACCTATTATTACTAGCCTTTGAAATTCTGACACTCTCTCCAGGAATTTAAAACATTCCCTTCTAGGGACGGCACAGCTTGCCAGCTTTAAAATTCAAACTTCAAAGCTGCTTTGGAAATAAAAATTTGCTTTTACAATGTTAAAGGTTTCTAGCCACAAGAAAGGTGACTTGAACTTTGGAAACTGGCTTTTGAAATGCAGACCTATTGGCCAATTTAGCGGTGAGCTTGGAAGTCCCTCTGCCAGCAGCCTGTTTAACTTACCTTTGCCCTCTGGCAGGTCAGCCTGCCTCCGGTCTGAGCAGTGGTTCCCAACTGGGCTGGGACTGGGTTAGGCAGGGGTCATGTTTTTCATACTCTGGGTCATTCTAATGTGCGGCCAGAGGTGAGACGCTCTATTCTTGAAGGTTTGAGAGCTGCCATTTTAAACCATGCTCCTCTCAGACGTCATTTCAGAACAAGCCAGTCTGCTTCCGTTCCTGAAGCTTAACGGTGCTACCACGTTGCAAAGCAGCATTCTGGAATCAACGGACGAATTCTTTTTAGCTGCGGTCCTGACTCTCCGAGGACGTCATGCCTCAGGTCCACTGGACCCAACTATGATGGGGAGTGGGAGCGGCGTGAAGGTTGAGGGATGTCTTTACTTTTCGAATAACAAAGCTGGGGGGAGGAGTCCAGCTACACCCGCCGACAGGTGTTCTGAGAGTTTCTCCTGGGTGCCCCCTGCTAGCACACAGCCTCCCCAGGCCTGGACAAAAACGTCTTTCTCTGAAGCTTCCACAGTCTCAGACAAGAGAGCAGTTCTTTTAAGGAGGCTTCTGACATGCTGATTCACAGCTGTGTGTCGTCAAGAATAGCTACCCACTGGGGAACTCACATCTGTGCTGACTATTGGAACAAAACTGCCCACAGAAGTTGATGAGCCAGCAGACTCTCCCGTGTGGATGGGGCTAGATCCCTGCCATCCCCGCACAAAAGCGAACTCCGTGAAGGCACAGCTCTCATGGGTCTTCCACACCCTCGTGGCCTCAAAGCCTAGAACAATATCTGACATGAAGGGGGTGCTCAAGAAATGTATTCAAGGGATGTATAAATGAATGAATCAATCAAATGCTAGTCAGGGCCCAGAGAGAACCTAGAGACTATCAATATTACTTAAATAAGTGAAATGTTTATTTCCAGAGTCTGGTTTCCCCAGAGCTTCACAGAAATGCTCAGATACTAGCAGAGGAAGACCTTCTGGACAACTTTACGTATTAACCTAGGGAAGAACAGACAAAGACGGCTCAGTCTGTATGAAGCCTCAGATCTACTCCTAAACGATCAGCCCAAACGCTCTCATCGCCAAGAGCTCCCCAAACTCCACCACCTGCAGCCTGAGCATTAGGAAGCACCCTTCCATGGAGTAGCCCCCCCCAGCTCAGGGGTTCCTTGACATTAACTGTACGAACTCACCCCACCCCCTCTCAGACCCACTTCTTGTGCCCTAGGTCTCAAGCCCGACCACCCACACTCTTGCAGAATTCCAGTTTTACCAATCGTAGAACACCCTGCCCTGCCCAGCTGGGCGATGCGTCACCAAGCCCTTTTTCTCCTCAGAAGCAGCTTAGAAAATCTTTCTCGATTTTTGTGTGTGTGTGTGCCTCAAGAAATTAGAACTAGGCTTGTCCGGCCCCGCTAGTGTTAGCAATCTTCTGCTGGAGAAGCATACAAATTTGTGTAAAAAGAGCCAAGCAGCTGCATTCTCCCAGTCCCCAGGGCCCCAGAACACATCCCATGGAGAGTATAAACCCTTTCTTGGAACACGGAATGTGGGATAGAATGAAAAGATTCTGACCTAACCTTCTTTCTCCTGGGCTCTCACATCATCCCCCAAGAAGAAGCCTGGGTGTAAAGGGAAGTGTTCACATCCACTGCTTTTTCGCTTCCCTGTCAGCCTGGCCGCGGACCACCTGACTTGGCACAGCCTAACAGTTCTCCCTGAGCCTCTGGCTGGTACAATAAGGAATTTTTACTTTGAGGCTCAGTCAGCTTTCTGATGAAAAGAATTCACTATGTCTCATAGAAGCACTGCCTGTATCAAAATGTGCACATGGAAAAATCAGGTGCTTGCACCCCACAGTTCATGTGTTGAATCTCTTGTATTCATCACATTCTCTGGCTGAGATCCAAAATGAGAGATTAAATGCCGGTGACCTGGGAGCTAGCCTCATCAGTGGCTCTGGAAACGTCCCTCCTATGAGGCATCATTTACACTGGGAACACTGTCCCCTGTGGCCCACACCTCTAGGATGTGCATCTTAAATGCAGAGGGAAATATGCAAGCAGCTTGATCTGCAACAATAACCTGTGATTGTTAACGACAGGTTCATGTTTTAAGAAGAGCAGCGTTCCAATTTCTAATCAGGGGGCATTGTTACTGATAATAATTATCCCCTCTCTGCTTATCCCTCTCTTTCAAATACGCATCCTACACAGGGTGGAGAGTGATCACTTGTTTTGGAAACTTCATCCTGTCCACAATACCACAGCCACTGGGAGGGTCACGTAAATGAGATGGAGGGAGTAGGGCTGAGAGGCAGGGCTGAGAGACAGACATCACATTTAAAGTAGCACCTGGTAGCCTGATGGAACGTTCCCCACCCCCGAAATACATGCAGACACAGCAAAAGATTAAAAACTCTAAGTCAACCAGGGATTTAAAAAATATTCATCTGACAAGCACTGAACAATCGCTGCTTTCAAGGAATTTCTGATCCAGCCCCTAAACCAAATTCTGTCTTAGTTAACTACTGTTGTGTTACAAATTACCCCCAAAACTTAGGGGCTTAAAACACTTGTTGTCTCTTGGGTCAGAGTCCAAGCATGGCTTACCTGGGTCCCTGGCTCTGGGCTTCTCTTCGTGCTCAACAAGGAAAGACGCACTTCCTCCCTCCCTCACATGGCTGTTGATGGGATTCAGCTCCTTAATGGTTGGCGGACTGAGGATTCCTTGGTTCCTTGAGATATGGGCTTCTCCACAGAGCTTATCACAACATGGCAGCTTTTGAGGAGTTTTAATACTAGAACGGAGTAAACCCAGAGATAAACAGGAACAGTTCCCAATACCCCACCTGTTCCCCACTCACAGCTGATTTGAGAGGGGTGTCGTAAATGTTTCATACCTACCCATCTGCATCTAGACATCCTTCTTGTTCCTTCCTTCACTGATTCATCCATTCAACTAATATTTGGGGCCTCTCTCTACGTGCCAACAACAATTTTAGGGAGTGGAATACAGCAGTGAATAAGATACACTTCCAATTCTTAGGGAGTTTACATTCCAGTAGAGAAGACAACTAACAAATAAATAAGAAATGTATAGTGTATCAGAAGACAGGTGTTAGAGAAAAGATGGGCTAAATGGGAGAGGGAGTGCTGAGGGATGTGTATGCATGTGTGATTGGAGGTTATAATGTGACATTTCAGCAGAGAACTGACAGAGGGTGAAAGTCTTGGGGTGGCAGTGTGCTTCGCATATTCAAGGAACAGCAGTAGAGTCCGTGGGACCAAAGCAGATTCAGTGAGGCAGAGGGTAGTAAGACAGGAGGTCAGAGGGGTGGTTGAGTCATGGAAAGTAGTGGGGCTCACTGCACAGTAATTTGAAGTGCTTTGTAAGTCATTTTAAGACTCTGGATTTTACTCTGAGGCGGATACAGTGGGCAGATGTGGACAAGAGGATTAGCATGATTGGATGTAAGACCACTTGGTTGCTAGGTTTAAAAAGAAATGGTCTGTGGGGCCAGGTTGGAAGCTAGGAGACAAGTTGCAAAACTGTGGAAATAATCCAGGCAAAAGTGGTAAGAAGTGACTGGATTCTGGACCTATGTTAAAGATAGAATAAATATGATTTAATTAAAGAATGAATATGGGATGTGAGCAAAAAAAGGGGTGTTAAGGACAACTCCAGAGTTTTTGGCCTGAGCAACTGGTGCCACTGACAGGGAAGAGGAACACTGAGGGAGGAGTGAGACGGGGAAGGTTCAGAAATCAAGAACACTGACAGGACCAGAACAAGTAATCCTAAAATTTATACATACCCACAAAAGACTCTGACAGCCAGAGCAATCTTCAGAAAAAAGAACAAAACTAGAGGTATCATGCTCCCTACCTCAGATTATACTACAAAGCTACCATAATCAAACCAGTACATACTGGCACAAAACAGACACATAGATCAATGGAACACAACAGAGAGCCCAGGGGGAATTTCCTGGCGGCCCAGTGGTTAGGACTCTGCTTTCACTGCCAGGGCCCAGGTTTAATCCCTGGTCAGGGAACTAAGATCTCACAAGCCGTGCAGCACAGCAAATAAATAAATAAATAAATAAATAAATAAATAAATAAACCCAGGGACTTCCCTGGTGGCGCGGTGGTTAACAATCTGCCTGTTCAATGCAGGGGACATGGGTTCGAGCCCTGGTCTGGGAGGATCCCACATGCCTTGGAGCAACTATGCCTGTGTGCCACAACTACTGAGCCTGCACTCTAGAGCCCATGAGCCACAACTACTGAAGCCTATGTGCCTAGAGCCCGTGCTCCGTAACAAGAGAAGCCACTGCACTGAGACGCCCACCTGCTGCAACAAAGAGTAGCCCCCGCTCTCCACAACTAGAGAAAGCCTGCACACAGCAATGAAGACCCAACGCATCCAAATAAATAAATAATTTTAAAATAAATAAATATATAAACCCACACACCAGCGGTCTACAACAAAGGAGGCAAGAACACACAATGGAGAAAAGACAATCTTTTCAGTGAGTGTGTGCTGGGAAAACTGGACAGCCACACATAAAAAGGAAATTATAACATCTTCTCACACCATATACAAAAATAAACTCAAAATGAATTAAAGACCAGAAAGCATTAAACTCCCAGAAGAAAACACAGGCAGAGCACTCTTTGACATAAATTGTAGCAATATTTTTTTTGGATTTGTCTCCTAAGGCAAAGAAAACAAAAGCAAAAATAAACAAATGGGACCTAATTCAACTTAAAAGCTTTTGCACAGCAAAGGAAATCACTGACAAAGTGAAAAGACGACTTGCTGGATGGGAGAAAATACTTGCAAATGATATGACTGATAAGGGGTTAATAACTAAAATATATAAACAGCTCACACAACTCAATTCCAAAAAAACCAAACAACCTGATTAAAAAATGGGCAGAAGACCTGAATAGACATTTTTCCAAAGATGACACAGATGGCCAACAGGAACATGAAAACATGCTTAACATCGCTAATCATCAGAGAAATGTACATCAAAATCACAATGCCATGTCACCTCACTTCGGAGAATGGCTGTCATCAAAACCACCACAAATAATAAACGTTGGCAAGGACGTGGAGAAAAGGGAATGCTTGTACACTGTTGGTGGAATATAAATGGTACAACCACTAAGGAAAACAGTATGGAGATTCCTCAAAAAACTAAAATAGAACTACCATGTGATCCAGCAATTCCACTACTGGGTATGTATCTGGAAAAAACAAAAACACTCATATGAAAAGACGTATGCACCCCAATGTTCATAGCAGCATTATTTACAATTACCAAGACATGGAAGCAACCTAACTGTCCATCAACTGACAAATGGATAAAGATGTGTGTGGGGTGTGTGTGTGGGGGGTGTGTGTGTGTGTGTGTGTGTGTGTGTGTAAACAATGGAATACTACTCATCCATAAAAAAGAATGAAATAATGCCATTTGCAACAACATGGATGGACCTAGAGGGTATTATGCTTAGTGAAATAAATTAGGCAAAGACAAATACTGTATGTTATCACATATGTGAACTCTAAAACATAAAACAAATGAATATAGTAAAACAGAAACAGACTCACAGAAAAAAGAGAACAAACTAGTGGGTACCAGTGGGGAGAGGGAAGGGGAGAGCAGGGAGACAGGGTAGGGGATTAAAAAGTACAAACTATGATGCATAAAAAAATAAGCTAGGACTTCCTAGGTGGTGCAGTGGTTAAGAATACACCCGCGAATGCAGGGGACACGGGTTTGATCCCTGCCCCAGAAAGATTCCACATGCCATGGAGCAACAAAGCCCGTGCACCACAACTATCGAGCCTGCGCTCTAGGGCCCGAGAGCCACAACTATTGAGCCCATGTGCCACAACTACTGAAGCCCATGTGCCTAGAGCCTGTGCTCCACAGCAAGAGAAGCCACCACAATGAGGGGCTCGCAAACCACAATGAAGAGAAGTCCCCACTCACCACAACTAGAGAAAGCCCGTGTGCAGCAATGAAGATGCAACACAGCTGATAAATAAATTTATTAAAAAAAAAAATGCTACAAGGATATAGTGTACAGCACAGGGAAATATAGCCATTATTTTATAACAACTTTAAATGGAGTACAATCTATAAAAGTAATGAATCACTATGTTGTACACCTGAAACCAGCATAAATATTGTAAATCAACTATACTTCAATTAAACAAATAATAAAATAAAAATAATAAATAAAACAAATTCTGTTTCAAATATAATTTGAGATGCTTATTAGACACCCAGATGGACAAATCAAGTAGGCAATTGGATAAATGAGTCTGGGGTTCAGGGATTGATTACGGGCTAGAGATGGAAATCTGGGAGTCATCAGTTTATAGACATTAATTAGGCCCTAAGAGTGAATGAATTCACTAGGATGTTAGGGTAGATAGAAAAGAAAGATCCAAGAACCGAACCCTGGGACACTCGAACATGGAGAGGGGGATGACGTAAAAAGTGCACGTGGTTAGTAAGGTAGGAGGAGAATCAAGAAAAAGTGATGTTCAGGAAAACAAACGGAGGAAGTCTTCCAAGTTATTGAATCTTCCTGTAGTTTCTCTCAGTTTTTTCCAAATGCTCACATGCATAAGAACCACTCCACAAAGTATCTAGACAATACCTCATTTACTTATTTTGTGGGAAATTTAAAAGATTTCCAAGGTAATTCTGACGTGGCTTGATTTTAACCTTAGGTGCTGACGCAAGAATGTAATTGCAAGGGGATGGGATCTACTGCAGGTCCCAGTGAGCTGGGAGGATTCTAACGTCCTTTCTGCAGCTGCGGAGAGCGGGGGTTACTCTTCATTGCAGTGCATGGGCTCCTTATTGTGGTGGCTTCTCTTGTTGCGGAGCACAAGCTCTAGACTCTTGGGCTTCAGTCGTTGTAGCACACGTCCTCAAAAGTTGTGGCTCACGGGCTCTAGAGCATAGGCTCAGTAGTTGTGGCGCACGGGCTTCGTTGCTCCGTGGCATGTGGGATCTTCCTGGGGCAGGGCTCGAACCCACGTCCCCTGCATTGGCAGGTGGATTCTTAACCACTGCACCACCAGGGAAGCACTCATGATGTTTAATAGTTGGCAAATTGTCTGCGGAAGGGAGCAGGCAGAGTTTCTCAGCACCTGGATTTTGATGATTGCATCCTCACAGTGGTGGTACTGAAATGCTTCGCATGCTCCTCTATCCTCTGAATGTCCTATAAAAGGGAGTTGAATCTAGGGGCTCAATCCGGTTTGTTAGGGTTTTTTGGGCAAGACTACCTTATAGGTGCTGCTGCTTTCCTCCACCAGGAGCCCCTTAACGCCGGGTTGCACCTCTTTTTTGTGACGCTGGTGGCTGTTGATGGTCAAAGCCTAGTTCCATTGTCACACTGGGGGTTGCAAAATGGTTCTAACTCTATCTGTCCTTCTTCGTTTACTCACTGTAATACTTCTATAAAGAGAAACTTCCCACAACCTGTATTTGGTTTCTCCATGAGATAGTCCAAAAAAGGAAAGGCACCATAATTGCTTAATTTCCTATCTTATTTATCAATTTTAAAAATAGTGAGCTGTTGTCTAGCCTCCTCCCACAGAGACCCGTTAGGGTTTTGCGGGGGTGGGGCGGGGGTTGTGTGTTGTGAACGCACGGATTTAATTACCTGAGTGGTTCCATCCATGGCCGTTATCCGCACTGATGCTCGGATGATCCAGCATCGGCCAATGGAAGCCCCTTCACATCGATTCCTGAATCCTTTTGACGTATAATCCTCACTGTCTGGTGTGACAGGATGTTCAGGTTTATCTTGTATATTTCCCATCCAGACCCGGAATCAGCCATTTTCCCTAGAAGCCCTGGTTCCTTTTAGTGGAAAAGGAGTTAAAGTTGTTATGTACCATATAGAGTCACAGGATCAAAGAGCCAGGCGGTAGGTGTTGAAGGAGATGTCACTTCAGTGAGCAAAGCTATACTAGAGTTCCCTAAAACTCAGAATTTGACTGGGAACCATTCACACCAACCTCCTCTCAAGCTGTTGATCTAAGAAAAGGATGCTATTATCTCCCAAGCAGACAGCGTTGGGCCAAGCTGACGGCATTGTTTCATTCAATCCAAGTAAGTAAAAGGAGAAAAAAGTGGAGTCCATGAAAAAATGCTACTAAATAAGAGAAAGGACAAATCCCTTCCTTCCTAAAGAACAAGAGGAAGGGACAAATCCCTGAAAATGTAGACTGTTACCAGACACAGAAGAAAATGCTGTGAAATTACCTGTCATCTTCAATAAGATGGAAGAAGAGATGTCTTTCATAAAACATGAGCAGAGAGTCACAAGATGAAAACAAGCTGAAAAGAGAAAGAACAAAATAAATAGAAAGGTAGATGCATAAGACAAAGAATTCTAAGGGAAAATCATAAATACGAGTGTAAGATTATGATCAGACCGTACATCTCCATATAGAATACTGTTGTTTTCACCTAACAATATATGAGAGACATCTTTCCATATGCCATTAAATATTTTCTACCATAGCAGTCCTGATGACTGGACTGCAGGAGTAATTCAACATATGAAGAGTCGTACTTCACTGAACTTAACTTCTCATGTTAGAAAATTAGGTGTTTTCAAAGTTTTTCTACTATTCAGAGCCATGTGAAGATATACACATTTTTGTATATGTGCCCATGTGGTCAATAGCTATTTACTGAACATCTAATGGGTACTACTTGACACATGCTGGGGTGCATGGTGGTGAAAGAGATGGACACAGTTCCCATCTTCATGGGCCTTGCAGCCCAACAGAGAAAGAGACAAGTAAGAAATTTCAACGCTTTTGTGATAAATGGTAGAGAAATTGTATGGTAATAAGGAAGCACGCGGCCAGGAAGCGTAACCTACTTCAGATTTTCCTGAGAAAGTGACATTTCATCTGAGACCTGAAGAATGAGCGGGCGTAAGCTAAGGAAAAAATTGCAAATAATGTTTTAGGGAGAAAGAACAGTATGTGCAAAGGCTTGCACGTGAGAAGAAAAAGGCACACTCAAGACAAAAGAAATTGAGTAGCAGCTTACCAAGGGCCTTGTCACTGAAGGATATTAAGCATGGGCGTTCCACGGTCAGTTTTTTTGCTCTAGAGGAAACACGGGAGCACAACGGACACTGGATTGAAATGCAGCATGACTCACGGTAGGGAGGCCGTTTAGGAAACTGCTCAACAGCCCAGGCAAGGAGGGGCGGTGAGCCAGAAGAGGGTGTTGGCAGTGAAGACTCAAAGAAGCAGACAGGGGGCCTCCCTGGTGGCGCAGTGTTAAGAATCCACCTGCCAATGCAGGGGACATGGGTTCAGGCCCTGGGCCGGGAAGATCCCACATGCCACGGAGCAACTAAGCCTGTGAACCACAACTACTGAGCCCACGTGCCACAACGACTGAAGGCCGCACACCTAAAGCCTGTGCTCCGCAACAAGAGAAGCCACCTCAATGAGAAGCCCACACACCACAACGAAGAGTAGCCCCCACTCGCCACAGCTGGAGAAAGCCTGTGCCACAACAAAAACCCAACCCAGCAAAAAGAAGCAGCAGCAGCAGCAGCAAATAGACCTAGAAAATATTTGGGAGCAGCTGACTCGTTGGATAGGGTGGTAAGGGAGAGGGGAGTGAAAGCTGGATCCCAGGCGTTTGACTTTAGCAACCGTGTGGGGCCATCTACGAGAATCAGGAGAGAGATGAGAAAATGAAGCATTCAGTTGGGTGATGTCGAGTTTGAGGGTCCCACAAAATTCCCAGGTGGAAACAGCCAAAGTGCAACTGGCTCTACAGACCTGCAGGTCGGGATTGCTCCTGAGACAGGGACCGAAATCCTGGATCTGGGATCCGTCAGCATATGGGTTGTAATCACAGCTCTGGGAGTGGCGGAGATCTTACGGAAAGAGTACGTAGAGAGAGAGAGCAGAGCACTGGGGCAAGCCCCTGAGGAACAGTGCCAACACGGAAGGGACAAGCAAAGGAAAAAGACACTTAGAAGGAACAGCCAACAAGATAGGAAGAAAACCGGGGGGAAATGCAGCCTTATAGAAGCTGAGGAAAGAGCTTGTGTCAAGAGGAAGGTCGTGGCTAACAGCATCAATATTTCCAAGAAGTTAAGAAAGACAAGGGCTGAAAAGACTCGGTTGGATTCAGTGACCACCCACACGACATGACAAGAGCAGTGACAGGGAGGTGGGCACGGCGACCAGATTTCACAGTAAAGAGTCAGCTGAGGTTGAGGAAGCAGCCAATCTCTCGTTTGACTCTTGACCCAATTTGAGAACCACTGTCTTTTACTCAAGCAAGTTTAACTCATCTACACTTATTTTCATAATAGTTTTATTTGAGTTTGCTTCTTTCATTCTGTTTCATGCTTTCTAGTTTTTATGTGTCCTTGCTCCTTCTTTTCCACTCTATTTTTTGCTGAGTAGACCACTGTGTTTACCCTTATCTCCTAAAGTGAATTAGAGTGTAAATGGCCTGCTTTTAATTCTACTTAGTAGAATTTGAACCCAGGAAGAACCCAGTAGAACCAGAATTTGAACTCTGGAGTCCACAGTCTCAGCCACTCTTGTGACCCCAAATATCCTAACACCCAAAGAAAATTAACTTGCCCTTGAAAACAGTTATACCATAAGGGCAATAATTTCACTTGTAGAAATATACCTCAGAGAACTAATCAGAGAATTAGGCACATAGGTATTCATTGCAGCATTACTTACAACAATACGAATTTGCATAGGCTTTCCTTTTTTAAAAATAATATCCATCAGCTGTTCCTCTCTAGCACTTGACTTATCTTTTCATCTGTGTTCATAATTTTTGGTCTTGTATCTGAACTTTGGCTGTAAATCGGTCACATCACTTTAAATGCCGATTGAAAAAAATATTTACATTAAAATCTGTGCCCTGCTTGCTTCCTGAGTTGGCTGACTGTTTACAACACAGAATAAGACTTGACGTATAAGGATAAAAAAGCTCAGAGTCCATCTGAAGGAGGCAGAAAAGGCAGGCGTTTTCTGGCATCAGAGCTGAATGTATTATAAGACCTGAGAAATTTGGTTCGAAGATGTCTGGCAATGAAGCAGAAAGAAACACAATAAAGTTACATGATTTCCATTGTCCAATAAGACAAAGAATTCAAACTAATTCTTTTGTGGTGGTAGCTTTTTCTGAGATCTAAACTCAAGCAGGAATTTATGTGAATCTTCATGTAAGGGGTATAGAGGGACACTGAAGACTGGAACAGAGTTCCCCAAACCCTTGGAATTTCCTGAGCGATAAGAGCCATGAAAGCATATTTTGTTGTAACATTTGGTCACTTGTCCTCAGTTTCTAAAATGGCTTCAGAGCCATAAAGGTGAAATGGGGGTCTTGTTGTTCATAGCACGTCCCTTTCAACCACAACTGACTTTACGTTAATAAGGCAACTTTTGGAAAGCACCTAAAAATGGGGGGCTGGCTACCAGAGGAGCCAAGCTTGTGATCAGAGGGTTGAGTTTCAGTGCTACTCCCTGACGGCTGGAGACTGAGTTCAATCACCAATGACCAATAATTAAATCAATCATGCGTGTGTAATGAAGCCTCCATAAAAACCCAAAAGGACAGGGCGCAGAGAGCCCTGGGGCTGGTGAACACATGGAGATGTGGGGGGATGGGGAGGGCAAGGACGCTCTGAGCCCTTCCCCACGCCTGGCCCCGTGCCGCGCTCCCGTTTGGCTGTTCCTGAGTTACATCCTTTCATAACACACGGGTCATCTAGTAAGGAGATGTTTCTCTGAGTTCTGTGACCCCTTCAGCAAACTGACTGAACCCAAATGGGGTACTGTTGGAATCTCCAATCTGTAGCCCGTAGGATCTGGCACGATGTCCAGGCAGACGGTGTCAGAATGGAGTTGAATCGTAGGACACCCAGCTGGTGTGGGAGAACTGCTTGTTGGCGTGGGGAAACACACCCCCACCCAACCCTCACTGCACATTGGGACGGGGTGCTCAGACCCCTACTCTCTTCAATCAGTTCATAAAGAAATCCTGTGAAGCCCATTGGCCTGGATGGCTCTCTATGAACTTGCCATAAAAGCACACAGCAAGATATCCTCTCCTAACCTGGAGAAGGTATCTCTGCAAACAGACGAGAGTGGGGTCTGGGTATTTTGGCTTCTTGTCATATTCGTGTCTTCCTCTCATCTGGGGGGCTCCACCACCAGCAAGGTGCTTTCACATACCACGTTTTTTCAGCTTTGTGATGAAAACACCCTCACGTGAATACACGTGGAGGTGGGTGAGAAGATGTTACAGCCCAAAAAGGCCAGCTGCAAGCGAAAATGTGTTTGAAGATTTGCAATTTATATTTAAAATCCATGTGAATTACAGTCTGTTTCATAATGTGTTATAGATAAAAATGTGTCCCCCCACTTAAAATTTCTAACAAAATTGGTGTTCCAGGAAGATGGGCTGTTTTTATCCTAAGTATCCCTTGGCAAGCTGCCTCGGCCCTCCCCACCCCCACAGAGACACCATTATTTTAATCTGATGTTGGACCAGAGTCTAGATTAGTAAACAGCTCCTTTCCAGTGTTAGATGTTTTGGAAGAGAACATCATGTATTCCTCTGAAGTACAGAAAAGAGGGTCTATACAAGCTCTGGTGGACAGGTATTTTTTGTTAAGTTGACCTTATCTGGTGAACATAAATGAGCTGGACTTACTGTTCAGCCACTGTCTCACACACGTACAAACATTAAGAGGGACCACACCGGGCAAGAGCCGATACGTATTTCTTGAGAAGGATCTTCTAATCTCTAGTATTCACGATCGTGACCTACCTGAAATCGTAGGGGGAAGATGCCTGGGTGGTGGACACTTGGCAAGGCTGACCTCACTAGGATAATGAGGCTCTAAGGAGAGGTCTGAAATCTCCAAGCTGGCACAGGCTCTCTGCGAAAGCAAGCACACTCTAAGAATTTTGCACATCGAGGCATGTATCCTATAAGCTCATTCCTATTCAGTTGGCCCTTTCTCTGCCTAGGACTCCTGCATCTTAAAAGCCTAGGGTTAGCTAAAGCACCCCTCGGGGGAGGAGTGTTATGCAAATCCTCTAGCTGGATTTACGACTGGGCTGGGCCGTCATGTGTGTTTATGGAAGGATGGGAGGCCCAAGATCATTCAGGAAAATATGTATTCTCTGGATATTGGAGCCCACAACCTCCATAAGCAAGACTTGTAGAGTGCAGGCCAGGGGTAGGTCAGTACACATCTGGAAAGCTCCATCAAACAAGGAAGAAACTATTTCCATGTGGGAAAGTACCTAAAGCAGATGCTGGCCACCTTTCCATAGAAGAACCTCAGAATGGCCTGTGTAGCTCAGCTATTTTAAGACAAATGTCCTCTCAATGAGCTATCAAAATTCATCCCTAAAGGGCTGACAGGTAGAAATGTTTGGTACCATTTAAAAAATATATATTTATTTATTTATTGGCCGTGCTGGGTCTTTGTTGCTATGCACGGGCTTTCTCTAGTTGTGGTGAGTGGGGGCTACTCTTCGTCGTGGTGCACAGGCTTCTCATTGTGGTGGCCTCTCTTGTTGCAGAGCACGGGCTCTAGGCATGCGGGCTTCAGCAGTTGTGGCTTGTGGGCTCAACGGTTGTGGCTCGAGGGCTCTAGAGCACAGGTTCAGTGGTTGTGGTGCACGGGCTTCGTTGCTCTGCAGCATGTGGGGTCTTCCCTGCCCAGGGATAGAACCCATGTCCCCTGCAACGGCAGGTGGATTCTTGACCGCTGCGCCACCAGGGAAGCCCTGTTTGGTACCATTTTTAAAGAGTCACTTAAATACTGGCAAAACCAATATTTGAGACTACGTGTGTTGGCCCGTGGGAAGACCCGGGAGGAGGTGAGGTTGGGTATTCATTCCTCCAGAGCCCTCTTTGCAGGGCTGTCAGTTGGCATGCCTGCATTTCTCTACAGAAAGCTACAGTCCTGCTAAAGCCCTCCTACAGCTACAGCTCTCACCAAATTCTGGCAACGGCTCCCTTCCCCTGCCTCTTCAGGCTCAGGGGCAGTCATGCTGGCCTGAGATATTTCCCCATCCTTCACTGGTTTCTGCTAACGCTGCCCACGCCTCTGTGGATGGACCCTTTATGAAACTCTCCTCAATTCCCCTTTTGCCTATGTGGTCTTTCCCCTGCTGGACCCTGACCCACACACGGTCCTCACTCCAGAGCCAGGGTGATGACGCTGCCACCATCTGGAACCTGTATAGAAAAAAACACAGGGACTTCCCTGGTGGTCCAGTGGTTAGGAATCCACCTTCCAATGCAGGGGACACGGGTTCGATCCCTGATCGGGGAATGAAGATCCCACATGCTGCAGGGCTACTGAGCCTGCAAACCACAAATAGAGAGCCCGAGTGCCACAGCTACAGAGCCCATGCACTCTGGAGCCCATGTGCTGCAACCCCTGAGCCTGTGTGCTCTGGAGCCCATATGCCACAACTAGAGAGAAGCCCACGCACTGCAACGAGGAGCCCGCCTGCCACAACTAAGACCCAACACAGCCAAAAATAAATACTTTTTTAAAAAATTCTTTAAAAAAGAAAAAGAGAAAAAAAAAAAAGAACACAGTGGCACATACCTTATTCTTAAGGGTTTCTTCCTGGAAATGACAGGCGACACGTCTGTCCATTCTTCATAAGCCAAAGCAAATCACAGGTGTATTAGTTATCAACTGCCATATAACAAATAACCCCAATGCTTAGTAGCTGAAAACAATGAATGTTTATGATCTCACGTAGCTTCTGAGGGTCAGGAATCTGTAAGACGATTAGCTGGGTGGTTCTGGCCCCAGGTCTCTCACAAGGCTACAGGCATTTGGAGGCTTGACGGGGCCAGAGGATCTGCTTGCAAGGCGGCTCACTAACACGTCTGGCAGCTCAGGACTGGTTGTTGGCAGGAGGCCTCGGGCTCTTGCCACATACAACTCTCTAAAGCACTCTTTTTGAGTGTTCTCATGACATGGCAGCTGGCTTCCCCTGGAATGAGCAAGTCAATAGGGAGTCCAAGAGGAAGCCACAAAACCTTTTAGGACCTAGTCTCAGAAGTCAGAAACTTCTGAGTCATAACTCCAGCCCATACTATAAGGGCAAAGCTAAGCTCCACCTCCTGAAAGGAGGAGTATCAAAGAACGTGTGGATATTTTAAAACCATTTCACAGGCCTACACCTAACTTCAAAGCAAAAGATGTGGCAGGAAGATGAAGCGTAAACATTTGTTGACTAGCACTAATGACTGGAAGAATCCTAGGAGATTTTATTGGCTGCTTAAGAGTTCAACAAGATCTAGATCCAAGCTTTACTGCTGTGTGGATGAGCTTTGCTATATGAATCCTGGGGTCATGGTGTTGAAATATAACTTGAACCTGACGTAGGAATCCCTTGGAATGGGGAGGGGACAGCTGTGCATCCAGACTTCCTTGAGAGGATGTTATTTCCAGGGCTAATCCCCTCTGGGAAGAAGAGGTTCTTCACTTAAAATGAGGCCCTAGGCAGGCAGGGGGGAGGGATCCACTTCTTTCCACCATCCTCATCGTTCTGACCTTGGGGCCAAGGTGGTGTCCACCCTGTAGAGCTGGGAGGTCTGGGGTCAGAGAGAGGGACCTCTCTGCGTTCACTGCTCGTTTGTATGGCCTAAGATTTTGGTCAAACCTGTTGAAGGGGGCTCGTCTTGTCTCAGCCGTTCAGACCATGAGAAAAGATGGTGCCTCCACACGTGGGTCAGGGCACCAAGGTGAAAGCAGTGCGTGGGAGGCAGGGATAGCTGAAAAGAGCCACAGCCCCTCTCTCTCCAAAAGAGCTTCTGTCTCATGACCAGACTTAGAAACTCTGGGTTGTATTTTATTGATGCAGCCAGCATCTCCTTACCACCAGCGACCCCTCATCTGCTTGCGCCCACAACCACGGCTGTCAACACAGGGACAGTATGAAGATCCTGGCCCATGGGTGCCAAGTCACACCTGTGAGGGAGGTGTAGTCATCTCTAGACCCAAGGCCTGAGGCAGACAGAGACGGAAGACACCTCCAGACCAGGACAAGAGGTCCAGAAGGGTCGCAGATACTTTCCCTACCTGATGGATCTGAGGCCCCAGAGGGAAATGAAAACCACCTTCCCTGGGATCTGGGAGAACTTTCTGGTGAGCCTCTCCCCACTGCGAAGCAAGGCCATGGGAACAAACACCCTGCACAACACCTAAGGGTCCCGCCTGCTCACACGGTGGCCTTTGGACACAGCGTCATGGCGGAGTTCCAGCCCGGGCCCAGGGTTTGCTGCAGTCACGATCATTGATTGTATCTGTATGAGGAACAAGCATGGTTTGTCACCAACTAAACTTTCTTCTGTCTCCCACTAGCCTTTAAATGTTATCAGTGGGTAAATTTTCATCCTTCTACCGCGTGACTCTTGCGTGCTCAGTTTTAGGGAAGAGAGAGCCTTGTAGTTACTTTAGGTCAGAAAGTCAGTCTTGTTCCGTAGTTATATATTAGACAGTCTTGACGCTTCACTTAAAGGAGTCTTCTTCCTCCCTCCCAACCAAGGCTTGGAGTTGGTGGTACCATCTCTGGGAAAGGCTGCTTATTCCTCCAATCTGATCCCCTCTCCTCCCCACCACACTGCGGCTCTTTCCATCCTCACCAGGTGAGGGAAAGGGCAGGAGGTGGGATGAGGGGACTGGTCATACACTACTTGGCTGGACAGCTTTGTACTCTCCGGGCTGGTAGAGAATTTAAGCAGACTTTTCTTTTTTTTAATTGGGGTATAGTTGCTTTACAATGTTGTGTTAGCTTCTGCTATACGGCAAAGTAAATCAGCTATAGGTATACATACATCCCCTTTTTCGGATTTCCTTCCCATTTAGGTCCGCACAGAGCACTGAGGAGAGCTCCCCGTGCTGTGCAGCAGGTCCTCAGTTGTAGGTGCTTTCGTGGATTGCTGCGAGACTCCCAGCCCTAGACCTCTCTCTCACGGCTCCCTTCATCCACGACTCATCTGTATGCGAATGGCCAGCGTCTTGCTGCTGGAGCCTCCCGGTCTCCCTCCTCTGCGTGGCCCACGTGTGATCCATGGGAAACACTCGCAATCCCCTTGGTCCTAATGAAGTTGCACGGTCCTGGCTCTGCCTCCAGAGCCCCGCGCGAGCACATCTGTCTGTCATGCTCCAGAGAAAGGAATCAGCTCCTGGGCCCCACTCACCCCCTCAGCCCCAGAGGCCTGTGGTCGCCGTCTCCAGAGGTGGTCGCCGTCTCCATAGGTGGCCACCGTCTCCAGAGGTGGCCACCATCAGTGCCTCCCTTCCCATGCGCACGTCCACTCAGCTGTCAAGAAGCAGAATCTACTATCCCACCCCTGAAATGTGGACTAGCCTGTGACGCGTAACCAACAGCACGGCTGGAAGTGACACAGCCAGTCCCGGACCCATCCTTTAAGAAGACTGGCAGCGTCCCCTTCCTCCCTGTTGGCACCCAGCATCCATGCTGGGAGGAGGCCCAGGCAGCCACAGGGAGGAGAACGAGCCCCTCGGCCAACAAGGCCAGCTGACCTCCCAGCCGTCAGCCAGCACCAACTTGCCAGCCAGGTGACCGAGCCATGTGGAGCACAGACAGATGTCCCCACTGAGCCTAGGCCAAACTGTAAAAATGTGAACAAATCAGCGATTACTGCTTTAAGGCACTAATTTTGGGGGTGGATTGTTTTGCAGCAATAGGTAACTGAAGTGCTTGGTAAGTTCTCCAAGTAGCCCCGTGGAAGCCTCTCCCCCTAGGTTTGAGGTGAAGTCGATGGTAGGACGGGGGATTCAGCATGGAAACAGATCTCTCCAAGGAAATGGCTACATGGCTGCTAAGGGCTTTCCCTGCACTACTTCGTTTAATCCCCACCACGACCCCATGACGCAGACACTACCATCCGGTTTTACAGGTTAGAAAACTGAGGTTCACAGATGTTAAGCCAGCAATCTCCAAGTCTGGCGGACCATCAAGAATAACTGGGGAGCTCTTAAAATGCACATTCCTAGGGCGCCACCTCAGAGCAACAAAACCAGAACTCAGTTCTTTAGGGTCCAAGGTCGCACACCCACTCACTGGGAAGACAGGGCTGGCAACAGGGGGAGGCAACGGAGGTGGCTAGAGCCAGGGTCCACCAGAGAGCCAGGCCCTCTTACAATCCACCTGCAGGCGCCCCCCAGCCTCGCCCTCGGCCCACCCACTGCAAAGCCAGAACTGGAACGCAGGCCACACGCTTAACCTGAAGCTACTACCGTCCCAGGACCCCCTAGGGCAGAACGTCTTAAACTTGAAGGTGCATCCGAGCTACCAGGAGGGTGTTGCTCCCACCACCTACACGGAGTTCGTGATTCAGCAGGTCTGGGGTGGGGCTGGGAACCTGGCTTTCTAAGTTCCCAGGTGATGCTGATCTGCTGGTCCCCTCACTCCACACTTCGAGATCCACTGCCTTAAGGTGGAAGCAGCCAGCACCTAGAGCAACAGCTCCCCTCTCTGAAGGTCTGGGATAAAGGGCTCTGAGCAGCCTGGATGCCCCAGCCTGCAACCCCAAGATACACGTAGCCAAAGCTAGATGAATTCCCCCATCCCTCCTGCACCAAGCACCTTGATGCCAGGCACCCCAAGCTGCTCCCGGTCTCAATAAGGAAGAGTACCCTGGAGAAAGGGTCCACAAGTTGCCAGCACAGAGAGGTCAGGCCCTATCTGGGTCAGGACTGATGGGATCTCCGGTTTCTGACCACTCCGTGTTGACCCCATCCATCCGTGTGGGGGCTGCTGGGATGGTGGTGGTGTGCTCAAGTGTGTTTCCGTGCTTTTTGCAGCTCCGCATTCACGCAGCTGACCAAGAAAAGAAGAACCCTATTTAAAGTTCTTAGGCTGTCACCGCTCCCTCACTGCGTAACTGTCCTGACAGCAGGTGCCAACATGAGCACTAATTAGTTCATTTAATTTTATGTGTGCCTTGTTAGGGCCCAGGTTCAATCTGCAAATTAACAGCAGCTCGCACGCACATGACTGGAATTCACAGTCCCCAGACTTCATGGTTTTGGTTTTGCTCTTTAAAACAGCCCTACAGCCCATAAGCCAGCACTGGGTATTTCCTTCTCATCCTCAAAAAACTGTTTCTGATTCATTAAGCACCTAATGGCACAGCTCTTGAGACAACTTTCCATCAAAAATGAAAACCAGCATCTAGGGGCCTTGGCCCCTTCTTCACATCCACCCCCACACAGCAAACTCAACGGCCCCCACAGCTCCCCGCGGTGCCCACTTAACGGACCTGCTCCTGGCCCCGACCCCTACCTGTCCCTCCCGATTTCTACATTCTAACCTAGGCCTGCTGTGGTCTGGGCGGAGCTCTGTGCTGGCTGTCAGGACACGTGGGCCCTGCCCCTGACCAGCCCTGGGTGCTGGGCAGTCACCTCACCTCCCTCAGGCTGCCGTTTTCTCACCGAAACACAGGAGCAGCAGGATGGTAGCTTCTCCTGAAGGAAATTGGAGATGCTGCAGGGAGGAGGACTCTGGGGCTGCTGCGAACCTAGGCCTGGGAGAGGAAGGGCTTCCTCTGGGGCTTTCGGAACGCGACTTGGAGATGTTGGGAGGACAGGGAGCAGCTTTGGGGCTGGGGGTGAGCTGGTGCTGGGTGCAGGGGGGTGGCATTCACAGGAGCACCGCTGGGCTGCCACTTCATTTTGCTGGCAGCTGCAACGAGGGACAGCCTCCAGCTCCCGGGGGACCCAGAGCCCTGCAGGATCCAGAGCTGCGGGGAGAACCAGCCCAGGCTGACCAGCGCCTGTGTGGAGAAGCTCAAAGAACGCCATCTCTAAAACACCATCGCCACGGGAGCCCAGGCCAGCCCTGGCTGACCCCCAACCTGCAGAGAGAGCCCTGAGATACAGCTGTGGCCTGGGAGGTCCTTTTGGCCTCATATCTTCTCAGACGTGAAGTGACCACGACTGGAAACCGCTCAGAGTCTCTAGATTCACTATTGGGAGGACACCTTTTTTTAAGCGTTACTGAGATATAATGGACACATAATGGGAAACATTCTTAATAAGTTGTATGTTGGGAGCTTGGAATCACTTATTTGGACCTTAAAAAATAGTTTCTTATTTTCATCCAAGCTGGTAAAGCAAGACACCCGGTTATCTGAGAGAATTATCCCGCCTACGTCCGTTCAGGCTGCTGTGACATCACCGCACACACTGCTGAGCAACAGCAATTTCCCACAGTCTGGAGGCTGGAAGTCCACGATCGGCCGTCAGCAGGGTCGTGTGGCGGTGAGAGCCCTCTTCCGGGTGCTGACTTCCTGCCGGGCCCTCGCAGGGTGGAAGGGCCGAGAGGGCTCTGCGGGGTCTCTTTTACAACAGCACTGATTCCGTTCCCGAGGGCTCCACCCTCAGGGCCAAAGACCTCACCCGCTAATACCTTCAGGCTGGGCATCAGGATTTCAACATAGGAATCTGGAGGGAAATGAACACCCAGACCGTCGCATCGCCTGATCTCTACGGGTCCGCCAGCAGTAATGTTCTGATCCCATTAGCTACCCCCACCCCCTATTTAACTGAACAATAGCCAGCATCACCGAGCACTTAGCCCAGTGCGCCAAAGCACTGTGCTAAGCACTTGACATGCATTACTGTACCTAACACAACATTTCTGCACAGTAGGCGCTATACTTACGCGTGCTTTGGTTTTTTTTTTTTTTATGTTTTTTAAAAAAGTTTATTTACTTATTTATTTTTGTATCTTTTGGCTGTGCCGCACGGCATGTGGGATCTTAGCTCCCAGCCAGGGATCGAACCCACAACCCCTGCAGGGGAAGCACGGAGTCTTAACCACCGGACCGCCAGAGAAGTCCCTTATGTCCACTTTGCACGGAGGAAACCAAGTCTCAAAAACTCACATAACCTACCCCAAACCACAAAACTTGTACAGGGTGGGGCTCAGAGCTCCTCTCCCGGCCGCTTCTCCAGCGCCAGAGGCCCCTGACTGCCGGGAACTTGTCTCCGCCGGTGCAGCAGAGAGACCCTCCCCCAAGCAAGGACTGGGCGCGGGAGCAGTCAGACTGCAGCAGGGGACACCACGGGGTGGCTTCGAGCCCACCCCGGACCATGCGGCAGAACCTACGTGTAACAGAGTGTTAAAAACTCCTTTTGCTGTTCTATTTCTGTTGGCGGAGAGTCAAAGGGTTTGAAAAAGATGCTGCAGGGCAAGAGGGGGAAGCACCAAGCAAAGCCCTGGTGCTGGTCCAGGAACTCTAAAGAGAAAGCATAAAGCCTTTTTTTTTTTTTTTTTTTTTTAAAGGAGGCAGAAAAATCTCAAACCGTGACTGGGAGACTGAAGACATGAGAGGGGTTTGTGGACTCTCAGATCACAGAAAGAGACACGTCCTTCATGGCAAGCTGGATAGGTTGGGAGGGTGGGTGGTTGATGGCAAGTTGAGGATTCTCCCCAAAACCGGGACTATCTCAGTCCCAGGAGTGCTTTCATGGGCCACCAAGTTCCCCTCTCTAAAACCTCTGCCCCAGTTTCTGATCAGCTCTCCCAGCTGAGGACGTCCCAGCCTGGATTACCGCTAGGGGTGTAGAGTGCAGGGGGCAGAAGCAGCAAGGAGTGGGTGGAAAGTCAGGGAGGATCATCCTAGCGCAGGTGAGTTAGGAGCGGAGATTTCCCCCGAGGCATCACAGCCATGAAATCTAGGCTGGAAAGGTCCACGTTCAAAGGTCTGTTTACTTTATTATCTTTTCAACCCAAGGAATGTGCCTGTTGGGTTAATGTTTATTTTACTGAATAATCTAGTTTTGGGCATGTCAATAAGAGTCAGTGCTACTTTACAGGAAGAAAATGCAGTTTTGTGGCTGTTTTCTGATCTCCAGTGAGAGGTCCTTCCTGGGCCCACTGGCTCTGCCGCCACCTGGTGGTGGATTCCTCTAGCGCGGGGCTGGCCGTTTGGGCCGCAGACCAAAACCCCAGCCCAGGGTAGGGATCCTGGCTCTGCTCACTTGGAGCAGGGTGACCAGCTTGACAGTTTCCTTCCCTGAATTTCAGTTTCCACATCTTAAAGTGGAGACAGTAATACCGGCTTTTAGAGAATTCTGTGATGACCCAATAATGAGTTAACATACGTGCAGTGCCTAGTAAATGCTTAATACACTTAATTAGCCTTATTGGGAAAGAACGCGACATCCCCTTGAGGTCCTGCTCTCCTCATTTCCATCCTGACTCGAGTGAAGCTACAGAAGGCATGACCCCCACATCGGTGGCTGAATCAGAGGCGAGAGATGTTGGCAGGTTGGGCCAAATTTAACAGGCAAAATGTGACAGGAATAAAGTTCTATATAATATTTATTGTCCACCCAGTGTCCACAAATGTGGAGGGATGCCTGGTTGACACAAAAAAAGACAAAGCCAAAAACATTTAGGCACTAAGAACACATGGCTTAACTGGGTGACTCCACACTAAAAATTCTAACTTGATCAACAGTCATGAAAGAGCAACAGATATGACAAGCCTTTAAAGTGGTTATACACCCTGACCTTGTAATTCTATCATTACTAGGACTCCACCCAGAAGAAATAACCAGGGAGAGATGTATACAAAGATGCTCATTACAGTGAAAAATTAGAAACGATAAATGTCCAATAATAGAGGACTAGTTAATTAAATGGTGGTTTATCCACATGTAGTCCTTAAAAATTTAAGGGAAAAATCTCATCATGTAAGCTGGGGTCGGGGGAGGACCAGGATATAATCAAAAATAGAGGATCATAACACACTGATAAAAAGTTTCAGTTAAATGAAGATAAAAATTAAAAGCCTTCATGCACCTAATGAGGTACCTTCAAACTGTATAAGGCATAAATTGACAAAACTATCAAGAGAAATTAAGTTCAACATTGAAGGAAGAAATTTTAATACACCTCTTTCAGTAGCAGATCAAGAAGATAAAAAAATCAGTAAGAAAAAAGGGTTGAACCCCACAATTTAGAAGCTTAATAAAAACCCCGCAAAGTACACGGCATCCTACAGCTGAAGAAAACACGTCCTTTTCCAATGCAAACTTGACCCCCCCACCCAAGAAGAAACCAGCACTGTCAGGCCTTGACGCTAAATTCTAAGACCGGGAAGGAGGGGATGGGCTGCCAGGGAGCCAGAGGAGGTCTCCCAGAGCAGGGCGTGGCTAAACTGAGCTCGCGGAGGCGGTTCTGCAGGTGAAGAAGGCGGGGCTGGGGGCCGAGCCCGCCTCAGGCCGGAGACCCCGCGGGCCCGGGGGTCCTGAGGCCGACGACGGCAAGCGAGCGCCGGGGCCGCAGCGGTCGGCCTGCTTCCGGGCAGACGCTCCGCGGCGACTGTCCAGGCCCCGCCGAAAGCTGCGGTTCGGCTGCCACCTCTAACGGGAGGCGGCGGTCTGCAGGACCTCCGGGCCGGGGCACGTCCCCCGGAGAGGAGCAGGAACGGGGCCCGGAAAGGAGCGGCCCGGAGCGCAGGGGCAGCGGGCTTGGCGGGCTCGCGGCAGGCGGGAAGGGGGCAGGGCCGGCGCCGCGCCGCCTTCCCGCAGCGGCACCACGGGCGCCCCCGAAGAGCCTTCGAGGCCGGCGGGCTGGGCCGCGCACGGCGGGAGCCACGACGGCCCGGCCGGGCCCAGCCCAGCTGTGCGACCCAGACCCCCGGCGCCACGCGGGCGCCACGGGCCTCCCTTCCGCCCGCCCGCCGAGACGGCACCGGCGCAGGCTCGGGTGCGGGCGGGACCCGAGAGGCCTCCGCGGCCGCGCCGGGCCGGAGTCCCCGCGGGGCCGGCAGCCAGCGCGGCCGCCGGACACTCGTCCGGCCCGCCGCCCTCCCGCGGCCTCCCGCGACCCACCTCTCGGCCCCGGCCGGGCTCCGGCGCAGCGGGTCCGGGGCGATGGCCGGCGCGGGTGGGCGAGCGGCGCGCCGGCCCGTCAGCCGAGGAGGCGGGCACGGGGGGACACGGGGCGGAGGAGCGCGGCCCCAGGTCGGGGGGCTTCCGCTCTCCGGCCGCGTCTCCGCGCCGCGCGGCGCCTGTGCGGCTGGAGGGCCGCGACAGCACCTCCGAGAGCAGTGGGCTCGCCTCCGGGACCCGCTGGGCGAGTTCCTCACCAGAGGCCGCCGGCCCCCCGCGGGCGCCGCGCGGCTGCCGGGGCGCGAGGAACGAGAAGGGAGCCTCGCGCGGCGGCCCCGAGCCAGCGGCCCGGCTCGCCCTGCCGCCCACGCGGGAAGCGGAGGAGCAGAGGCGTCCGGCAAAGCGGCTGCCCACAGCCGAGCAGACGGGGGCACCAGCCCCACGCTGCCTTCCCACAGGCGAGGGCCTCGGCCTCCCCGCGATAGCGACTGCGGCCCGAGGCGCGGAGCGCGGGAAAGCGGACGCACGGCAGCGGCGCGCCAGGCCTTCTGCGCAGGCGCGGCCAGGCCCCGGCGCCGGCACGTGGAGACAGGGCGGTGCCCGGCACCCTCCGGGGGCGGGGCTTCCGGCGCTCCGACGCCCGAAGGTCCCCGAGGGGACGCTCGCGCATGCCCAGGGGAAGGGCCGGGGCGTCCTGTCATCTCAGGGCCCGCTGCGCTCACACTGCGGGCCGCCGGCTCCAGGCTCCCGGGGGGCGGCTCGCGCGGACGCGTTGCTGTGCAGGCTGCCTGCGTGGAGGACGCGCAGGCCCCCGTGGACAGCCCTGCCCGCGGAAGGCAGGTGAGAGGGGCTCGGGACTAACGCTCACCCGCGGCCGCAAGGCGCCACCAGTGCTCGCGGCGGCAGGGCCGGTGTCCTTCCGCGGCGCCCCCGGCCCAGCCGCAGGGGACGCCGGGGCCCGCCCAGGCCGGACCGCACGCGAGCCCCCGCCTGTCCGCGGCCGCCGGTGCGGAGGCCCGCGGCCCGCCCTTCGTGCGCGGGAACACGCCGCGAGGCCAGAGGAGCGCCGCCACGCGCCAGCGGCTGGGTTCGGCTCCTGAGCCTCTCGAGGGCTGTGAGGGGAACGGGGTCCGCCGGGCGCCCATCTGCCCGCTGAGGGGAGCCTGTGGTGCCGCGGCACCCGCCAGGCGCGGCCTTCCTGTGTCCCGCGTACACCGCCGGCCTCTGCAGGCGCATACTTATTTTGCGGTCCTAAGTTTTTTAATTTTTTTTTTTTTTAAGTAAGTTTACTTATTGGCTGTGTTGGGTTTTCGTGGTTGCACACGGGTTTCCTCTAGTTGCGGTGCGCAGGCTCCACATTGCCGTGGCTTCTCTTGTTGGGGAGCACAGGCTCTAGGCGCATGGGCCTCAGTAGTTGCGGCACGTGGGCTCAACAGTTGTGGCTCTCGGGCTCTAGAGCGCAGGCTCCGTAGTTGTGGCGCACAGGCTTAGTTGCTCTATGGCATGTGGGGTCTTCCCCGACCAGGGCTCGAACCCGGGTCCCCTGCATTGGCAGGCGGATTCTTAACCACTGCGCCACCAGCGATGTCCGGGTCCTAAGTTTTGAGGATACTTCAAACCACGGGCTCAGGTGGGGTGCACAGGTGGGGTGGAGTCTGGAAAGCACGTGAGTGATAGTTAAAAGAACTGGGCATTCAGAGCCTGGACAGGAGCAGACAGGGTGGGGGAAAATGGGAGATGTAGTAATGGCACACACAAAGGCAAGGAATGTATACGTTAGCATAGAAATAGAGTTGAGTTTTTACCAAAATGTCAGTGGAGGGAAGAAACATTAGTTACAGTGGCCAAGGCCATATCCGCACATACAGTTTCATTCTCGGGTCTCCTTTCATTCAGCCGGCTCCCCTCAGGGACTTTGTTCATTCCATCTATGGGCTAACCTCTCCCAAACCCATCTTCAGCCAGGACTCCTCCAGAGCTTCAGACCTGTACATGCAACTCCCTCCTGTCCCCTCGACCTGGATGTTCTCATGCATACCAAGCTCTGCATGTCCTGAAGTGAACTCTTCAGCACATCCATGACCATATTGAGAAGGGATTCAACTTTTATGGGCTGCATTTTACCGACCATATCTGGAAGGCAAGGAAGGACATGGAATGTGTCATTTATAACTAAACTCCACTGTGGTGGTTACCATCCCCATTTGCCTCTGTCCTTAGAATGAGGTGTTTTCAACTTGGTTGGCTCATTGGAATCACCTGGGACATTTTTAGAAAATGCAGATTTTTTTTCCCAGGCCCCATCCAAAACTCCATGAGTCAGAATCCCATGAATTTTAACTTTTCTTTTTTTTTCAGATTTTGACTTCCACTAATGAGATCAACAAAAGTCAGTTATGCTAATTAACAAGTCATAAATTTCACCACTGAAAATTTGTTTCTCACACTTACTGTAGTCAGTAGGAAAGATCAGGGGTTGATTTTGAGGGAATGAATGCCTTGGCTCTTAGCACCACCTTTAGGCAGAAAGCACCCTTCTCAGCCATTCTCTTAAAATGGAGCAGTTCTGGGTAGCGTTATCCACGCGATGCCTCCAGAGGGAATCTACCCTTCGTTCGGCCTCTCTGAGCATCAGGTGCTTGATTGCACAGTATTAATTTGTTCTTAGCATTCTGGCCTTTGGAGAAACCCTTAAACCACTTTCTCTGTCTCTCCTGGCTGGCTACCCTTCTGTACTTTTGATAGCTTTTCCTTTTGAAGAAACAAACATAGCTATGCTCACCTTGTGGGCCGGGGGTGGGGAGGGTAAAATGTAGGCAGTTCTAAACGTAGGCCGTTCTAAATGGTAGGTCATTGCCAGATCATTTAAAAGCCAGCATGGGAATGTAACTGGACCTCCCTTGTGGCACTAGCCACTCGCTGGTTTACGTACACTGCTCCCCACTCTCAGTCCCTTTTGACCAGTGCTGCAGCAGGAGGCTCAGCCAGAGCCGCTATAAGAAAATCCTCAGAGGGCAACCCTCTCGTAAATAATCCAGAGCTGACTTTCTTATGAACCACATGCTCAAACTGGAATGAGAACATGAAGTTCACTCGACG
Organism: Hippopotamus amphibius kiboko; assembly: GCF_030028045.1. Classification (NCBI taxonomy): domain Eukaryota; kingdom Metazoa; phylum Chordata; class Mammalia; order Artiodactyla; family Hippopotamidae; genus Hippopotamus; species Hippopotamus amphibius. The sequence goes on along the minus strand of NC_080191.1, from coordinate 171,425,370 downwards.
TCATTGGAAATACACTATGTACCACTTTACGTAGGACATCAAACTTTATTTTGAAAAATTCCCACCACATTGATCTTACACTTATATGAGCATAAAGACAAGGATATTCATCACATTTATAATGGCCCCAGACTAGAACCCACTCTCATTTCCACCCACGTGAGGCTGATGAATCATGGCCTATATGGGATACCACACGGAGCCCCCTTCAAACTATGGTAGGTCGGCGGCACGGCTCCCCTGTGTGCGTGCACAGGGGTGTATACACGTGCACGTGACAATTTCTGGAAAGATACACAGGAACCCAACAACAGTGTTTACCTCTCTGGAGAGGAACAGGGAGCCCGAGGGGTGGGGGATGAGACAGGAGGACACACCTTTTCATGTATAGGCCTTTAGCACCATTTAAAACATTTTTTTAACCATCTTCATACATCAACTTAAAATAAGATTTTTAACGTTCTTTTGAAATATCAAATATGAATTTCACAGTCTACAAGAAACTTTGATATGCCCTTTATCATTTATATTTATTTATAATACCATGGGATCTTTGATTTTAATAGTCTTTAATTTGACCTCTTTTACTTCCCTAGGTGAAGATGGGGAAACAAAATTTGGCTGTTTTTTGCCTTTATGTGCTTATTGTGTATTCTCTACTTTTTCTCCACTTCTTATATACTAGGAGGAAGAGGGAACTATTTTTATTACACATATTCTGAATTAGCTATTGCCTGACACTATTTCTCCTTTCTTCATCTCATCACGTAAAGGAATGCAGCACGTGCACACGAAGCAGTGTTTCTTTTTTTTAATATATATTTTAAATTATGAGCATCTACTACTTTCTTTTTTAAAATTTATTTTTGGTTGCGTTGGGTCTTTGTTGCTGTGCGAGGGCTTCCTCTAGTTGCGGCGAGCGGGGGCTATTCTTTGTTGCGGTGCGCAGGCTTCTCATTGCGGTGGCTTTTCTTGTGGAGCACGGGCTCTAGGCATGCGGGCTTAAGTAGTTTTGGCTCACACGGGCTTTGTTGCTCCACGGCATGTGGGATCTTCGCGGCCCAGGGCTCGAACCTGTATCCCCTGCATTGGTAGGCGGATTCTTAACCACTGCACCACCAGCGAGGCCCCCCAAGCAGTGTTGCTACCATGCAGACCATGTACCTGTGGTTGCGGGAAACCATCACTTTATGACATTGTCTGTTAATAAGTGGGGAGCGGCAGATGTAGACACTGCCCTTTCATCTCAGTATGCTGAAGCCATATTTTGCTGATAGTCTAATTCCTGATATTGTTTTAATCTTCTGACTTTAATTTTAGTTAAAATTCCTTTGGGAACCACCTTTGGAGAGATAATGTATGCTTTTGTCACTTTATTACCCATGTCCATATTCATTTCCAGGGTATTATACTCTCTAGTACATATACCAACTTTTCTTTATTGAAGTATAGTTGATTTACAATTGTGCCAATCTCTGCTGTACAGCAGTGACTCAGTTATACATATATATGTATATACACATTCTTTTTTAAAATATTCTTTTCCATTATGGTTTATCACAGGAGATTGGATATAGTTCCCTGTGCTATAAGTAGGACCTTGCTATTATATTCTAAATATAATAGTTTGCACCTACCAACCCCAAACTCCCAGTCCATCCTTCTCCCTCCTCCCCTCCCCCTTGGCAACCACAAGTCTGTTCTCTCTGTCTGTGAGTCTGTTTCTGTTTTGTAGGCAGGTTCATTTGTTCCATTATTTTAGATTCCACATATAAGTGATATTATAAGGTATTTGTCTTTCTCTTTCTGATGTACTTCATTTAGTTTGATGATCTCTAGTTGCATCCATGTTGCTGCAAATGGCATCATTTCATTCTTTTTTATGACTGAGTAGTGTTCCATTGTATATATGCAGTATATGTACCAACTGTGACAAAGTTTCTGTTGGGCCATGTTGTCTGAGGTAGTGATTACTGTTATTTTTCTTTTGGTTGCAAAGGAGTTTGGTGTATAGTGATATCTTTTCACAAATATTACTCCTATCATGTGCAGGTATTTAACTGTTAATTAAAAATTAAACAGTATATACCTTTATTCAGTTTCCTGTGATAAACCATAAGGAATATGAAAAAGAATGTGTGTACAACTGCGTCATTGTGCTGTACAGCAGAAATTAACACAACATTGTAAATCAGCTACACTGCAATAAATTTTTATAAAACTAAATAGTACTTAAAGGTTTATGATATAAGTAAAATAAAATGGGGTGGTGAGTGAGATTATGGATGAAATGTGATTGGCCACTTCGGCAATTGTTGGGACTGGATGAGGGGTACATGGAGATTCACTGTATTTTTCCCTACACTTTTGAAAGTGTTTTGAGAATTTCCACAATGAAATGTTAAAAAAAAGGTTTATCATAAAAAAATAGCTGCCCTTTGCCCCATTTCTACCTATTCCCCATTCCTCAGTCTCTTCAATTCTTTTTGCCATTTCTGTGGACATTTATCTTAATATTTCTTAACAGTGCTTCTGGTACTATGTCTTGATTTATCAACCAGATGAGTATTTGGGTCTCTTAACCTCCCCTCCCAAACAGCCACTATGGTTGTTAGCACCACGTTTGGATAAGCTGATTGTCATGTTTCCATTATTATAATTATGTAAATATTTTAGCTTCAGAGCCATGTAGCATATTCTGATTATGATTCTATTCTTGCAAAACATTTATTTTTCTCCTGAATATTATAATAGACTTGTTTTTATTGCTTAGTTTTCTGTCGATAGCTAAAACATCCCATTCCAGTAGCCTCCAAATACAACTCTCAACGTTTTGTCAAATCTACACAGAAGCCTACAGTTCCAGCTTTTCCCCAGGTGTTCTTCCTCCTGGAGCCCTCCATCTCTGGCTCCCCTCTGGACACGGCCTTCTGGGGACTCCTTCTGACCTTATCCTGGGTGTACCTGTCATATCCCTTCTACGTTGGATCTCCTTTTTCTGTATCCCACATTATCCTGATTTTTCGTCAGTGCTCCTGCTTTGGTGAACCACATCCTCCAACAGCTTCTTGAGAGAGTGTATAAGAATTTTTTGAGACTGCTTATCCAAAAATGTCTTTGTTCTGCCTCACACTTGACTGACAGTTTGGCTGTCAAGTTGGAAATAATTTTTCTTCAGAATTCTGAAGGAATTACTCTGTTCTCCTCTGGCATTCAAGAAATTTTTGCTATTGCAAAGCCTGATGCTGTTCTGATGGCAATTTTTTGTATGTTAAGTGTCTTCCTGGAAACTTTTACTCATCTGAAATTTCATGGTAATGTGCAATGGTGGTCTCCTAAGCTTATGTAGAAAGGGTCAGGACCTGGGCATCTAATTGCTCTTGGTATAGACTTTCCACCAACTCCACACCCGTTCCTTCTTACTAGGCTACAGTGTGTCTTTCTCAGATTCTATTGTGCAAATTAGCTTTCTCATGAGTAGCCCAGGTATAGGCACTCACGTTTCAGCTGCCACCATTTTGCTTAGTCAGTTAACACCCCGCCATCTTTTTATCTCCCAAAATTTGGTGAATATTTCTTGTACACAGTTGCCTCTTCTGTTCCCTTTGTCCTTGATGGTACTCAAAATATGTTTTTCCTTACTGCCCCTTTAGAGGAATTTTGAGAAGCTACAAAGATAAACCCAAAGTACAGTCAAATCACTGTAGTATTTAATAGGAAATCTTTTCCACAATATTAAAACCTCATTAATGCTATTTTATTATCATATTATTGAATTTCAGTCTTAATTTTTGCATAATTATTATCCATATACTCATCTTTATCATTAAAGCAGAACATAAAATTTGCTTTTAATATAAACTTGCAAACTTGAAATTGTACTAAGAAATTGTCATTACCTAATTTCTTTCTTTCCTTTTTTCTTTTTTTTTCTTTTGGTATAACTGCTAAAAATTTTTGTATATTTTCTAAATAACTGTACAGAAATAGATCTCCGTTTGGCCAGGCCACTGGCTTAATAGCTAGTAATATTCCGTATTATATAAATATTTCTTTAACACCTCACTACTCAAAGTGCGACCAGTAGCACTGACAGTATCTAGGAGCTTGTCGGAAATGCACTCTCAGGCTCCACTCTAAACTGTCGAATCAGAATCTGTTTTAACTAGATCCCCAAGTGATTCACAAACACATTAAAGTTGGAGAACTATTCTAGTATTTCACCATAGCCCCTCTCTCATGTTTCCACTTCCTGCTCCCATTCCCAGAAATACCCAAGACATTTTCCTTTCAAATATCGGACAACTTGACCACGATGAAAGTTACCTTTTCTGTCCCTCCCCCATCCTCATGGGTCTGTCCCAGAGGGTCCCCTCCAGGTCTCTGCTCCTCCAAAAGGGAAAAGCCTCAAAAAGTACAGGCTCTAGAGCCATGTTACTTGGGTTCATTTAAACTCTGGCTCTGCTGGTTACTAGCTGTGGGACCTTGGGCAAGCACACCACTGCAGTGTGCCTCAGCTTCAGGTGCAGTAGTAGTTAATGCATGGTAGGTACTATCCTCTGAAATCAAGGCCTTAACAACAGTATTTAGGAACTTCTCCTTGTCTTCTACGAATGGTGCTTCTGTTACACAGGTGTGTGATGGGATGTTTTATTCATTTGGATTTTTGCTACTGAATCAACGAGATCCACTTTCATCTGGGGATGATTTTATAAATATTTGCTGAATAAACAGATTCCCCAAGCCTTCTGGACTTGTGGAGTGCCCACCTGATCAACATACTTCCTGTCAGAGCTTTAAGAATGAGGCATCCATCTTCTTCAAGGTTCTACAAATATTCTGAGAAAATTGAGCACAGGGAACACTAGGGGAGGGAGACAGTTGAAGGCAGAAAGCCAGAGGAATTTCAGCACTGGTGGGAGAGAACGGGGAAATGGGGACAGATATTGTCTAACAGGCAGTTGTCAGGTGATGGACTTAACTTTCCCAACATTAAGTGATGTTAGCTGGAGGTTTTCCGCAGATGCCCTTTATCAGGCTAAATTTCCTTCTGTTCCTAGTTTCCTGGGAGTTTGAAATCATGAATCAGTGTTGAATCTTGACAGATGCTTTGTCTACATGTATTGAAATGATCATGAGGTACTTCCTTTATTCTGTTAATATGGTAAGTTATAGTTATTGACTCTTTTAATTTTAAACCGACCTTTCATTCTGAGATAAACTCTACTTGGTTATAAGGTATTATGCTCTTTACATATCTCTGGATTCAATTAGCTAACAGTTTAATGATTTTTGCATCTATGTTCATGATATATATTGATGTATCACTTTCTTTTCTTAAAATGTCTTTGGTCAGTTTGGTATTAAGGTAATACTTTTTTTAAAAATTAATTTTGTTATTTTTATTGGCTGCATTGGGTCCGTTGCGCATGGGCTTCCTGTAGCTGTGGAGAGCAGGGGCTACTCTTCATTTCGGTGCACAGGCCTCTCATTGCGGTGGCCTCTCTTGTTGTGGAGCATGGGCTCTAAGGCGCGCAGGCCTCAGCAGTTGCGGCACATGGGCTCAGTAGTTGTGGCTTGTGGGCTCTAGAGCACAGGCTCAGTAGTTGCGGCTCACGGGCTTAGTTGCTCCAAGGCACGTGGGATCTTCCCGGCCCAGGGCTCAAACCCGTGTCCCTTGCGTTGGCAGGTGGATTCTTAACCACTGCACCACCTAGGAAGCCCCTGGTATTAGGGTAATATTTGTTCTCATTTTTTTTTTTAATTGGGAAAAAGTATTCCCTTCTCCCTATTTTCTGAAAAGCTGTGTAGAATTAAAGCTTTTTCTTCCTTAAATGTTTGATGGAATTCACCAATAAAGCCATGTGGACCTAGGGTTCTTTTGCAGGAAAATTTCTGATAATTTCTTTGATATAAGGCTATTCACATTTTCGGTCTCATCTTGTATCAATTTTAATAAGCTATATTTTTCAAGGAATTTGATTACTTCATTTAATTTATTGGTTAAAATTTGTCTGTTATTATCCTTTTAATGTCTGTAAGATCTACAGTAACATCCCCCATTTCATTCCTGATAAGGATAATCTGTCCTTTTTCTTTTTCCATCCAGTTTTCCTAGAGGTTTAACTTTATTAATCTTCTCAAAGAGCCATCTTTTGGCTTTGTGAACTCTGTTATTTACCTATTTTCAATATCACTGATTTTTGCTCTTTTAATATTTCTCTCTTCTACTTACTTTGAATTTAATTTGCTCATTTTTTCCCCTAGTCCATTCCTTCCTTTCAAATATATAAATATTTAAAGCTATATAATTTAGGAAGCAAGTACAATTTTCTGATTTGGCCTTTTTTGTTACTTTAGTTTTCCGGGTTACTAAACCTTGAAAGAAATTCCTAAATTTTTTTTTAGGGAAAAATTTTCAGGAGAATCAGTACATTCTACCCTGTAGAAGAGTATGCATATAAATCTAAAAAGTGATTATAAGGCTATAAAAAGCCTAGCATTCCGCTTATATAACTCTTGGTTTTTCATTCCATTCCAAGTTGGGTGTGTGTTTATTCTAAAGATGCTTGAATTTTAAGAACCTTCAGTTCCTGTTTTGGATGCTATGTTGTAATTACCAGTGACTCATTCATCAAATTTTTGGATGTAAATGAAGGCTAGGTATGACTTCAGTTAATTTTAATGCTCTGACTATACTAACTGCATCACTAGTACACTGTCAAGATGAAATTTTCCTCTGATACTAAGTATTTACATTTATGTAATGAGTCTTCTTTCTTTAGTTATTGCTTATATTATCTTTTTATATTTATCTTTGGAGATCTAACTTACCCTTTAAATAATTCATTTTGAGTTCTGGTTTTTAAATACAGAAAAGGATTAGTGCATATAGATTTTTTCTTTATATTTATTAAGGATAGTACCAAAAATTATTTCCACCATAAAATTCCATTAAGAATTCTTTTTTAAGGAATTGTTCTGCTATCAGATGAAACTTTTCAAAATCAACCCATCAAGATATTCCTACTTAGATACACATACAGCCACGTGAATATATATTTCAGAGAAGATGATAAAATATTTTTCCTAATTCATCTTTTAAAACATAGGTTTCAGTGGCCTTCTCAAATTTAGCTAGGAGAAAAAAATCTAATACATTTTATATTTAGTCTAAGGTGAGGTTGGAAGAAAAGGCTTTTGATTTTCAAAGGCCAAGCTACTTTATTTCATGAGCCAAGAGATGATACAATTCAATGGAATGAAATGTGTACCTAATAAAGATGATGACTTTTGCTTCAGTGTTTTTTAAAGGTAAAATTTTTAAAAATTCATATATCGTTTCATCTTATTTTTTAAAAACCCAACATTTTGGCATGAGGAAAATTTATAGAATTAAACATTTCAAAACATATGGCATATATTATTTTTCCACAGGGCATCGGACACTAATAGGTATAAGACCACTTTGTTAAAATAACAAAAACCGAAAATCAATACAATACTTCTTTTATTTATTGTATAAGTTTGGCAAACAGCACAGAACTTCAGCAACATTTTAAACATGTAAAAAAGTCAAATGCTGACCAGTAATGGAAATTTTTTTTACATAATTAGTAATAGTGAGTACACATGTAGGGTTCTGCAAAGCTAGCAAAATACCAAGGGTGCTTGGCTTCTGAACATATACCACAAAACACACACACAAAAGCAATATAATTTATCTTTACAAAAACTACAGCCAAGCAATAAAAAAGGATGTTAATAATGAAGATACCAACACGTATGTTCACTACATAGATCTTACATACTGAAGCGCTACATCCTGTACCTGAAATGCCATGTGTAGAGAGCCAAGCAGAGTACACTTAGGCTCATCGCTGAGGTTAAGAATAATTTGAGAATTTAATGCTTGTATGTAACATACTCAATTAAAACTTTCTATATACCAATTCCTAGATCATCACAATGTATTCCACTATATATCTGAGAAGTTGAGTCTTTGTTGGCAGTATAAAATTTTTGACCAGTATCAAAATTTGGTAAAACACACATTGAAGGCATTTTCTAGTATATGTAATGGTTGGGGGCATTAAAGAATGTGGGAGAAATTCTTACATTTCACACTAAGTTTCTGCTGAGCTTTGTCAAACCAAACAGCTCAACTATAAGGCAAGAAAAATTAACCCCCTATAACAGATTAATGGGTCTTACCAAATAAAGATAAGAATTCAATCGTAGGAAAAAAACTCCCTACATGTGCAGATCTGAAACAGTGGACTGAAACAAACAAACGAACATTTAGAAATTACCTAACATCCTGATATTCAGTCACTGGTTCAGAAACCTGATAATTTGTTGGTATATTTTATCTAATTAACGTTTTAGAATCAGCACCAGTCCCCATAACCTCAAATTATAATATTTAATCTTCATTAAAATACATCCTTTGTGCTATACTAACACTACAGTCAAAGCAAGTTGAATATACTCAACTTATATATTTTTGGGTATCCTGGCAGCAACTTAAATTTTTTTATTTACTTGTGCTTCTGTTTTGGGGCACCTTGATTGAAGAGAAACTCATTTCACAGGATTACATCTTGCTAAAGCACTCCTTAGCATTGGTCCAAACTTGAATTCCCTTTAAAAACAAAACAAACACACACCACCAAAAAACTTTAAAACGTGATTTTGGAAGGACTCTGAAAGCCCAAGTATTTGGCTCACTGGTACGCTAAGTTTTATTTTTTGGAATAAGTAGCAAGTCCAGCAAATAGGACACGTTTTCTGGCAATGGCTAATATAAGTCAGTGTCAAATACTTTTGAAAAGAGTAACAGAATATTTGTATGAGCCTATCTTCAAAACAGAGAAAGAACTCCTACAACTTCTTTTTGAAAAACTCATTTACTCATACCACATATTCATATCATTTCTATTTATAAATCAAGCAAGCTTTGTAATATTTGAAACAAAAAAACTTAGTCTAATGATTAAATATAAATTAATGAATTATTAATTTATTAGTCTAATCAATATTTTGATAAAAACTAATCAAGTACTAAGTTATCAACTCCCTATCAATGGTTATAGCAGGCTATTTAGCAAAAAACTAATATGCTATAATACACCTAACACACTTAAACAAAAATGCATGCTTGAAACTAGGAAAAAAATGCATGTTCATAAAAATGTAACAGTAAAATCTAGGAAGTGGTAGAAATAAAGGTATGTTTTCAATAAAGAAGATATATATTTTCTAATAACTGCTAATTTATGAAGAAAGAATATTTTCTTTAATATTTAAACATTAAAGTTTGTCACTATTTATTGACACTTCAAACAATAGGAAAAACATCAATCTTCAAACACACACACACACAAATCCTTTAAAATGTCCCAGATTGCCTGCATAAAGTAGTATCTAATGGAGTACTCATTGTTACAATGGCTAAGATAGATCTCATGTGCACTGTTCTAGTAAGACATCCATAGGACAGCAAATGAAAAAAACAAAAACAACACACTAGCACATATAATGCAACCCTGTTTTTGTGGGAAGGAGGAAAGTGTATCTTTTGTAAATGATTGTTTACATACAGATAACTCTGAAAAGATACACATGAAGATGTAACAGTGTTGAGTTTTCAAAAAGAGATTTGGGGAAGGAGGAGAATTTTTATTTAATATGCTTCTGGCTTATTTGAAATTTTTGCAATGAGCATATGTATTATTTTTATAATTTCTAATTTAAGAAGATAAAATAACTTGAAATATATAGATATGCACATTTATCAAAAAAAGCTGATGTTAACATTGACTTCTCATACTTAATTCTAAGTTTCTAAAGAAAATAGCACTGTAGATTTTCAAATATAACAATCTATTCCACTTAGGAAAGAAAATAAAACACAATGAAACATTGTAACACTGTTCTTAAAAAATAAGGTGAACATACACTCTTTTAATCTCATGTGAGTAAGCTCCTGTTACTATAATTATCTTAGGGTACACGAGTAGACACACAAGATATCCAACAGTATGTCCAAACATACCTACAGTAATATCTTTTTTATTCAGAGATTACTTTCTAGTACCCTCAACCACCTCACCCTAAGCAAAGTGGCAGGGGGGAAAGTCCTTTGAGCCATTATACAAAGTCTGCATTCTGTATACGTTGGAAAAGAAACAAATGGGAGATCACAGGAACCTGTTAATGAATCTTTCACAGGAATAAAAACGAAACCAATTCTAAAAACCTCTGTTTTCTAATCTTTCAGACCACCCAAGATTTAAAACAGCAGATTAGAAAGACTTGTAAACATGAAGCAGCAGAAGGAGCTGATGAAATGCAGCAGCAGAGACAAAAAACACCCCGAACTACAGTACATTCAACCATCCGCATCTGCAGATTGACCAGTCATGGTTTTAACTTCTCTTAAGCGACCCCAAAGATCTACAGCATGAAGTAAGTTACAATTTCACTGAGGCATAACTATAAATCTGGCCCATGGACTAATGTGTGAGTCTGGTGTTTCTGTCTTAAAACATCTTTGTTATCTACTGCTATTGCTAGTGACAGTTCTGAGCCACAAAATACAAATCTCGGATAAATCAGAGCATAAGAGTGTTTATATGAATGTGATTTTTTCCCTCTAAGAATGTCTTCATATGTAGGAATGCATCTTACGATATGATTTACTGAGATAAAGCATGTTCGATCACTCAGTAAACTGTGAGGTGCTAGGGAAATGTAAAGCACTGGGACTGACTGGTGGTTGCACAGGCAGATCTTGGGTTATAAAAAAGGTTAAGGAATGTTTTAAATTTTGTTCTTACAACAGCATTTTAGAAAGATTTCCATCACTGCCAAAACACTTATTTTAACCAGAATAAGCCTGAAACGTTCACATCTTCCACTACAGATATCAGCTACACGAAGGATTTACTCTGACACGTAATAATATTTAAACCACTTTGCAAGCAAAGTACATGTGACTGTTAGGAAGGGCACTTCACTGCCCTAAGGCAGCAAGCCCTGGACACGTACCACAGTACTGCTGTCAGTACCTGTTCTCAAGTACAAGTGATAAATGGGCATACAGATCTGGAACCTTAGGTGAGTGGAGACTCAGTAACTGCTATGTTGGTTATGACACTTCTTTCAAAATTAAGTAGAGAAGTTGGGAAATATTCTGGAAGAGGAGAAGGATGGACTTTAAAAATGAAAATGATAAATACTTGGTCCAAATAAGAAACTGATTTTAAAGAAATCTGCAGGCACTTCTGAATATACTTGTACATTCACTGAAACCAAAACCTACCTTTTTGCACATACTGATCTGCATGATGGCATAGCTTATAAGGGCCTCCTTTAAATCACGGTTCTTTTGTTCTTTGAAGCGTTCAATATCAGCCCAAGCATTTTTGACAAATTCTCTGAAATAGAAGGTACGGTCATTATTATTACCCTTATTTAAATTAAGTAAACTACATATTATAAATTCAAATAACTGCTTCTCATCTGAGTTGGGTTTTTGTCTATATAGAGGAAAAAGCTATTGCGTGTAAAAGATAGAACTATATTTTCTCTTCCTAAAAACTATAGTGGGAGAAAAAGCAGTCATACATTCTTCTACATTTTAATAATCTCTATTTTGCCACAAGAATTCCAGCTTCAAGTGATTCCTATAAAATAGATGTGAAGGGCTTCCTGAACCAGCTCATAAGCCTAATAGATGCCACATGAAGTTGCCTTCCTGGGGGTCACTGGAAAACATACATTCTTTTTGACAAGATGGTCTAGGTACCACATTTATCATATGCTTATGACAACTAGAGTTTTAAAAATTCTGAGAGCTATTTGGGTTTTTTTTTTTTTTTTGGCCGCACTACGTGGTATGTGTAATTTCACCGACCAGGGATTGAACCTGCACCCCCTGCAATGGAAGTGCGGAATCTTAACCACTGGACCACCAGGGAAGTCCCATTTGTCTTTTTAACTCTATTCATGAGAGTTTACTTTGACTACTTGTTGCCAGTAGTTCTAAAAATTAACAAAACCACCTCCAAATCAGGATACATTCTTGGTCTGCTCAACAATTATCAGATGAAAACAACAATATGAAAAATGAGTCCAACAGTCATGACAGATCTTTGAGAACTGAATTTCTAAATATATTTATGGAATAATTACATTCCAAGCCCCATGCAAGGTGCTGGGACATAAAGATGAAAAAGACATAGTTACTGACTTTGAAGGTTTTGCAATTTAGCCAGGGACAGTCACACTGTACAATCAACCACCCAATACAAAACTACCACGCGACAGTGGCAGGCACCAAGGGCTATGACAGCCCGTGAGGACAGGGAAGTAATGCGGGAGCTGGGCACTGGAGACTAATCAGGCTTTTAACTGACAAAGGATAGCAATCATGAAAAGTGCAGGAAAACAATATTATGCAGCTTAAACACTTTCTTCTTCCTCTTTCCCAGACACTAAAACAACTGTTTCTATGTAACATGATTTTTGATTACACAAATTTCTTAGGAATACTCAATCACTGTATTTTAGAACAGGCTACCCCCAGGGACACTGGTGAAGCTGAGAATGGCTATAAACAATCTGCCACAGAGTCTACAAGTCTAGCCATGTTAAACATCTCACATTTTTACCTGCCTTCCAGATTTTTAGACTTAAGTTGTTGTTCTCCTTCATTTATTTGTTCTTCTAGCACCTTGATTCTGGCTTCTCTTTGCTCTGGAGTTTCTTGACCAAAGAGCTTGGTAGTCATTCCCTTCAAAGAAAATGTTCTCACGGTCTAAAATGAAATAGAAACAGATGAATGGATAAACAACACACACAAACACTCACACACTGAAATATGCTACAACATGGATGAACCTTGAGGACATTATGCTAAGTGAAATAAGCTAGTCACAAAAGGACAAATATTGTATGAGTTTACTTATATGAGGTATCCAGAGTAGTGAAATTCACAGAGACAGAAAGTCCAATGGTGACTGCCAGGGGCTGGGTGGAGAGGGAAATTGATAGATGATGTTCAACAGGTACAGAGTTTCAGTTTTGCAAGATGAAAAGAGTTCTTCAGGTTGGTTGTACAACAATGTAAATGTGGTTGCTACTACTGAACTTTACCATTAAAAATGGTTAAGATAATAAATCTTATGTTCTGTACATTTTACCACAATTTTTTAAGGGAAACAGCCTCTTCCCCCCTAGCTCAGACAGAAAACCCCCCAAGCCTTACAACCAGGGAGCTACTAATAAGATTTCTAACACTGGAAAATATGGAAGAATCGAAAAGGGAAAAATTTTAACTGAGCTTCTTCAACATATGGAAAACTTCTAGGTGAAGTATTAGGCATTATTTCTTTATGTTAGTGATAATATTTTTTAAATTACTCTGTGATATAAAAAATAGTTAAAATTCAACAAGCAACAATGAAAATAAACCAAACTAAAGAAACTATTAAAAATCTGTGTAACTCACACTAAAACTTAGTATCTGTTAATAAAATAGGATGCCTGGGACTTCCCTGGTGGCACAGTGGTTAAGACTTCGCACTCCCAATGCAGGGGGCCCAGGTTCAATCCCCGTTAAGGGAACTAGATCCCACATGCATGCCACAATTAAGGAGCCAGCAAGCTGCAACTAAGACCCAGCACAACCAAATAAATAAATCAAGGCAGTGTGCACCTGTTTCATGGTTAGAGGTCCTTTCCCACATATCTCTATGTGGGTAGCCCACAAGCACTTTCAAAAGTAAAGTACTTGTTAACTATGAAATGACTTATAAATGATGGCACTGTCACTGCTTCTTTACTTTCAGATTGTGTGCTCTCACCATTACAGCTTATTTATTCCAATGAAATAGTGGGACAGTAGAAAGCTGATTATGAAAGTGACCTAAGTCTAATACGATAAGGAATTTTCTTCAGAAGTACTCACTGTAAGCATTCAAGAATAAAGTACACAAAAAGCTCCTTGTTAGGAGAGAGGCACTCATTCTAATAGGGCAAAGTTTTTCAAAGTTAACTAAAATTTCTATAATATACCGGGTAAAATTAAACCTGGCAAAGGTCATTATTTCAATCCCAAAGAATAATGTCTTTTCACTTGGACTTAGAAAGGAGATGGTTCTTATTACACAGAGCAATGTTGACAAAATTTCTTACAACACTATATAATACATGTTTTAATGGCTTACATCTTTTAAAAAATAGATGTATTTATTTATTTATTGGCTCTACTGGGCCTTCGCTGCTGTGCGTGGGCTTTCTCTAGTTATAGAGAGTGGGGGCTACTCTTTGTTGAGGTGCACAGGCTTCTCATTGCGGTGAATTCTCTTGTGAAGCACAGGCTCTAGAAGCGCGGGCTTCAGTAGTTGTGGGTCATGGGCTCAGTAGTTGTGGCTCACAGGCTCTAGTGCATAGGCTCAGCAGTTGTGGCACAGGGGCTTAGCTGCTCCGCGGCATGTGGAATCTCCCTGGACCAAGGATGGAACCCATGTCCCCTGCATTGGCAGGCAAATTCTTAACCACTGCGCCATCAGGGAAGTCCTCACGTCTTTTTATATTAAGGTTATAACCAAAAGAATTATAAAGTTGCTCACAAATTATTTTCCTGTAAAAGCTACAGGTATCTTGCAGCCCATTCCACGTAAGGTTTGCTATAGTACCAGAGACCTAAATGGAAACCACTCACCCCAGTTGCCAGTTCCTCGCACTGCTGCTTCTTGGACGCTAGGTCCTGAGCAGCCATCTCCAGGTCGTACTGCGTAAGTTCATGTTTCCTGCACACGGCCCTACGGGATGGAAGAGAGTGCTGCCACTTAACTTCTGTGGCTTCTCTATTAATATGTTAAATTCTTTTCCAGGAGTAAAGGAGAGGCATTCACATCTTACTATGGTCAACTTTTATACCCCAAATTTTCAAGTTTAAAATGTAGTAGCCCAACATTAAAAATTTAATCTAGCAGAACCTAAGCATAAAAACCTTATATATACTTAAAAACAAAAAAGGTTGTTTTCCAGACACTTGCCACATTTTTTTCAATAAACATACCATTATCATATACATTAAAAAAAAAGTTTTTGTATAACAGGAACTAATGCTATAATCTCACATAACAATTGAGTATTGTTTAAAAAGATATTATCTCAAAGCCTTCTTTTTATTTAGAAATGTCTATTAGTTTTTATTTTCATAAAAGTAATGCATGCTCACTGGAAAAAAAAGATTCAATACACGAATGCACAAAATAAAAGTTTCAAGAATCCTCTCTTTTCCCCAGTCCCACTGTCCAGACACAGTTCATGTTGAGAGATGGTATATGTCGTTCCAGACTGGAAGAAGTAGAACAACATACAGACACAGCTGAAGCCTGAGACTCACAGGTTTTATCGATATAATGCTTCAAGCACAGGACTCATCTTAAATCTCTATGTCTAGCACTCTGTAACACACAGGAATACAATGAGCCCTCTCAATATCTGGGGGGATGAACTCATTTAAAACTCACCTTCCTATCTATTTTAGAGCAGCACATGAGGAGGACGGTTACCAGCCATGGGGCTGTGTCTGGCTGGTATATTATACTCACCGCAGCGCCTCTGCATAAAAAAGGTACTCCTTCAACTGATCTGCATAATGCTCTTCGTCTTCCAAAATATCATCGATAGAAGATGCGTACCTATTTAAAAAACATTGCATAGAGCGCTTTTATCAGCACACAGTGTATTAATGCTGTAAAGAAAGGCTATTCAAAGCATGGTCCACAGACCACTTGCTACCCGTGAGTGACAAAAATAAGTACATAAAGTGAGAATAAGCATTTAGAAACATTTATAACAATTTTTTTCATTGAAGTACAGTTGATTTACAATATTATGTGAGTTTCAGGTATAGAGCAGAGTGATTCAGTTATACATGTATTTCTTTCAGATTTTCCATTACATGTTATTATAAGATACTGAATATAGTTCCCTGCGCTGTACTGTGAACCCTTGCTGCTTATCTGTTTTATGTACAGTAGTTTGTATCAGCAATCCTTAATTACCATGGCAATTTTATTTTTTTTGATCAGCAAGGGCTTGAAAATAAAAAGACAAAGCAAACAAAAAATAGTCCTTCGAAGGGAGCTTAAGAAGCACTGTAATATCTTTTATTCAAATATATTATAAAAAGGGCTGCAAAATCTGTACAAAGAATAAGAGTTTAGTATAATTGGTATGTAAGTGTTCACGGTAGCAACTACGTACAGCAATGCCAAAAAGCTACAAAAAGAAAAGTCGAGCAAATAAAGATTACAGAAAATTTGAGAAGCTTTATTTTATTCTGATTCTCAGTAGCAACCTCTGCTTTGACCTGGACAAGCCCTTCACTGCTGTGCCATTCTTATTTCTGGACTTGAGTCTTTCCTTGCACAGAAATGTGATGGCTTTCGACATTGCTTCTCCAAATCTTATCACATGTATCTCAGTACCTCTAGAAATTTCCCAGATTTCTTTAGTCCTATTCATCTCTACTGCTAATCTCTTATCAAAAACTGAGAACTTAAATTTTTATCAAAGAAATGGTCTCTTTTGTTGGTTTTCTCTGATCACATTATAAATTCCCTAAGGACATGGGCTGTGTCATTTACTACTTCTGTATGGTATAAGAAGCATCCTTTTTTCAAATTAATTCTGATTCCCTAGCATGGGCATAAAAGAAAAATATACTTTATGTCTCCAAGCCTGCTTCATGTAGATAAATAAACAAGTTTACTGAATTCTAAAAACAAACAAAAAACCTATATTAATGCTCACTGAAAAGTGATGTGCTTACAGTATTTATAAAAGCAGGCAAAATATGTATTCTGTAAATATAAACTTACATTTGCTTAACAAATGTAAATTCCTCTTAAGTGTGGAATTTCTCCTATATGAATAAAAAACACCTTGAGAATCACTGTTAAGAGTAGGAAAAACTGCCTTTAGTTCATAAATCTATGAACTAAAATCTGGAAAAGTTAATATTAAAACAAAAAGTGGATAGGTGGCTGGTGGCTTAAAGACAGGAAACGGCGTAGAGATAAGCAGCACATCTTTGGATAGAAAAAGGTAAATGGTAAAGATTTTTTGGGTATCATTACTAAAATTAACTTTATTTAACATTTTAAATACACCAAGTGAAGAGATAATCCCAAATTCCTGCAAATACTGAAAATGTTCAGTCCACAGAAAGCAGGAAGACTTAACACAATGGTTGAAAAGCAGCTGGTCAGCTTAAATAATAGCCCAAAGAAAAATAATACTTAGATAAAATAAATATACTTTTGTTTCTTTTATGATTCAGCTGTAGGAGTTCTTTGTATACTGTGGTTGGAAATGTTTACTCCCAGTCTGTGGCCTGCGTCTTCATTATCTTACTGGTGTGTGTGTGTGTGTGTGTGGGGGGGGGGGGGGTAAAATATAATGTAAATTCACCTTTTTAACAGTTTATTGGTGTACAGTTCAGTGGCAGCACATTCATGTTGCTATGCAACCATTACCACCATCCATCTCCAGAACTTTTTATCTTTCCAGCTGAAACTCTACTCTCACATTCCCTCCACTTCCAACGGTGTCTTATGATAAGGTTTTTAATTTTGATGAAGAACAATTTACCATTAAAAAAAAATTTTTTTAATAAATTTATATATTTATTGGCTGCGTTGGATCTTTGTTGCTGCACACGGGCTTTCTCTAGTTGCGGCGAGTGGGGGCTACTCCTCGTTGTGGTGCACAGGCTTCTCATTGTAGTGGTTTCTCTTGTTGTGGAGCACAGGCTCTAGGTGCTCCAGCTTCCATAGTTACGGCACACAGGCTCAGCAGTTGTGGCACACAGGCTTAGTTGCTCTGTGGCATGTGGGATCTTCCTGGGGCACAGCTCGAACCCGTGTCCCCTGTATTGGCAGGCAGATTCTTAACCACTGCGTCACCAGGTAAATCCCTAAAAATATGTTTTTTCTTTTCATGTCTGCTTTAAAAAAAATCTTTGCTTACTCAAAGGTTGCACAATATTCTCCTATGTTTTCTACTAAAAGCTGTAATTAGCTTTTACATTATATATCACCCAAATTGAATTCGTTTTTATGTAAGGTGTGAGACATGGCTCAAGGTTCATTTTTTTCCATGAAGATATCCAGTTATTCCAGAACCATTTCGTGAAACGAACTGTGTAAATGTGGATCTATTTCTGGACTCCATCATATTCCATTGATCTGTTTATCTAAATACCGCTTGATAACTATAGCTTTATACTAAGTCTTGATATCAGGTGATATATTCCAGTTTTGTCCTTTTTCGAGATTGTTTTGGCTACTCTACGTTCTTTGAATTTCCATATAGATTTTAGAATCAGCTTATCAATTTCTATTCAAAAGTCACCGGGGTTTTGATTAGGACTGCAATTTAGGAAGAATGGTCATATTAACACTACTGAATCTTCCAGTCTATGAACATGGTTAATCTCACCATTTACTTAGGTCTTTACTTTCTCTCAGCAGTGTTTATATATAAAGTTTTCAGTGTAGAGGTCTTTCACATATTTCATTAAATTAACCCATAAGTATTCTGTTTTGATGCTATTAGAAATAACATTTTAGTTTTTGTTTTCCAATTGTTACTAGTATTTTTTTATATATTCATTGTATATCATGCATTCTCATTAAATTCAGCTGTTAGTTCTATAATATTTTTGATTGACTCTTTATGATTTTCTACATAAAAGATCCTGTTAACTGCAAATAAAGACAGTTTCCTTCTACCTTTCTAAGGTGTATGCCCCTTATTTGATTCTTCTTGTTTTACATGCACTGACCAGGACATCTACTACCACTTTTCCTAGAGGTGGTGGGAGCAGACAACCTTGCCTTGCTCCTGATTTTGGGAGAAAACATCAATATTTCAGTATTAAGTACAGTATCAGCTGTAAGTTTTAGACAGGAAATTCTTTACATTCCTAGTTTGATGAAAATTTTTACTGTGAATAAATGTTGATATGCCTTTTCTACATGTATTGAAATGAACTATGGGTTTTCTTCTTTATTCTGCTAATATGTGAAGTGAACTGAAAGATTTTTGAATGCTAATCTTGCATTCCTGAGACAAACTTCTTTAAGTCAGATTTGTATACAGAGAGCAAACTTTACAAAAACAGAAGAATCACTAACACTTCAGCACTAAATGTCACCTCAGGTTCTCCCTTAAATTCTCTGGGTACTTACACATCCATGTGATGGCCAGCACTCTGCAGTCCATCGCCCATTTCCTTTTCTATGGCGCTCCACTCACTAAGAGGAGAAAAGATAAAACCAAATCTGTCATGAATTAGATATGGAATATTACTAAATGGAATCTTTTACAAGGTTGTTTTCTAGATAGCTTTTAAACAATGTATAGCATCTACTTTGGATTTATTTTCTGTGATTCAAATATGCTCCTTTCCCCTGAACTTTAACAATTAAATGCAAGTGAAGGCTTTAAAATGTTAGTCCATAAGTTTATGTCTGCTGCTGCTAAGTGCAAAGTAAGTATCATACAAAACAGTTTCTGCTCACAGACAATTTTCTCAGCTAGGGTGCCTATTTAAATCAACTGGGGCGCTTTTAAAAACTATGAATGCTTGCCCTGCTTTTAATCTACTTAATCAGAATCTCTGGGATAGAGCTGAGGCATGGTTTTTGTTTTCCCCCACATCTTTATTGGAGTATAAGTGCTTTACAATGTTGTGTTGGTTTCTGCTGTACAACAAAGTGAATCAGCTGTATGTATACATATATGCCCATATCCCCTCCCTCTTGAGCCTCCCTCCCACCCTCCCTATCCCACCCCTCTAGGTCATCACCCAGCATCGAGTTGATCTTGTGCTCTGCAGCAGCCTCCCACTAGCCTTCCATTTCACGTTTGGTAGATATTTTTAAACACTACATGGATGATTCTGATAAACACACATGATTACAAGTCATTATCTTAAAAGGTAACAGAAAAGGACAATTGTACAGAAATACTTAGGTGTACCATAAAACTTCAATAACTTGCACCAAAGCTGCATGACAAAGTCTACTAAAACCACAGATCATTTTGTATATGTATATTTATGGAAGATGTATATGTATATTATAATAAAGGGGGAAATAAATCTATAATCCTAAATACTGAGATGACATAATTTGATATACTTCCTTCTAGTTCTTTTTATTTACTCATTTTAATATGGCTGAGATCATGTAGTATATGCAATTTTGTATTATGCTTTTTCCCATTAATAGTATTTCCCCACATTATTAAAATAATTTGTTCTCAGCATTATTTCAGATGGCAGCTCATAATTTTTTAACCGTTTTCCTGACCATTAAAGATTGTTTCCAGTTTTTCTGCTATGTATAATAAACACCTTCAACTGTATATATCATGAAAGGGAAAACATTAAAACACTATGATTCTGTTAATCTGTAGTTTTTATACACTGTTCCTGAAATACCAGATTATACGCTTATAATACGGGAAGGGAAAACGAAAACTCTCACGTGGTTTTTAAAATTGTCAAGGAAGGAAAACAAACAAACATCTTCTTACAATTTTTACTCATATGGTTACTCTCAGAATAGTAATAGCAACAGTGAACCTTTTTTTGTGCTTTGCTGTTTGCGAAATGAATTTTTAATATCTCTAGCTATATTAACTAAGCTTTAAAGCCACACTTCCAATGCCTATAAGACAATTCTGCTTTTACATACCTCTGTCACTTCAAATTCAATATACCTAAAGCCCAGTTCTTCATATGAAAAACGAAGTCTAGGGGTTTTGGCAGATTACAGGCATAACTAGCCACGTGCGTAATGTAGCAATCGCAGTTAATGCAGCTGTAGGTCACATCAACAGAATTAATGGACAGTCCAGATCAACTGTCTATTGAATGTTCCACAGGTACTTCATCCATCTAATCTTTAAGCACTTTTTAATGTGCTACCAACTCAAGGACAGTGTGACCAAATTTAATTCTTTTGTTTACCCAACAAGATTAAAAACCAGTTCAAGAAAGGTAAGACTTACACTTAATCATCTGTTTACTCCTATTAAGTCGTTTAGTGCCTGATAAATACTCGGCATTTATAGGTTGTAGGTAAAATGAAAGTATGGACAGATAAATGAATTAATCACTGTGAGGAGGGAAACATGCCTTGGGTTCTATGTATCAGCCACTATGAGGCACAAGCGCTCTCCCCTCAAGATACACATAGTCTAGCCCTTTACTATTCAAACTGTAGTCTATGAACAGCATCACCTGGAGCTTGTTGGAAACAGAGACTTGCAGTACTCATTCCAGGTCTACTGATTCAGAACATTCATTTTAACAGTTCTCCAGGTAACCTGTATGCCCATTACAATTTAAGAAGCATTAGCTAAACAAAAGGTTCTAACTGCGGTCCAGGTACGTGCCTAGGACTGGAAACAGAAACTATGAACCGGTTTAGGGAGGGAGGGGAGGGCCCATTAACAAGGATCTATTAAAGTACAGAGGGATTCAGCCTTGACTTTATGAGGCGTAACTGCTATCATAAAGTACGTAATGGATGGGTAATTGTCACAGATGAACCAGATCAAAGAGTAATAAATTTTCTGTAGCATGTGATGAAGACTACACAGCTTCTCCCTTAGCGGGGAAAGTCACACACACAAAATTTTTGCATATGATTTCAGAGACTTCATGGATTAAAGGCCTAAATGCAAGACAGGAAAGCATTAAAATCCTAGAAGAAAATATAGGCAGAGCACTGTCTGAAATAAATCGTAGCATTATTTTTTGCGGTCTGTCTCCTAAGGCAAAGGAAACAAAAGCAAAAATAAACAGATGGGGCATAATTCAACCTAAAAGCTTTTGCATAGCAAAAGAAACCACCAACAAAATGAAAAGACAGCCTACTGCATGGAGAAAATAGTTGCAAATGTTATAACTGATAATATCCAAAATATATGAATAGCTCATGGAACTCAATATTAAAAAACCAAACAACTCGATTACAAAATGGACCGAAGGGACTTCCCTGGTGGCACAGTGGTTAAAACTCCACACTCCCAATGCAGGGGGCCTGGGCTCAGACCCTGGTCGGCAAACTAGATCACACAGGCATGCTGCAACTACAAGTTTGCATGCCACAACTAACGAGCCTGCGTGCTACAACTAAGAAGCCAGTGAGCCACAACTAAGACCCAGCACAACCAAATAAATATATATATATTCTTTAAAAAATGGACTGAAGACCTGAATAGACATTTTTCCGAAGACATACAGCTGCTCAGTACTGCTTATCATCACAGAAATGCAAATCAAAACCATGAGATATCACCTCACAGCTATCAGAATGGCTGTCATCAAAAAGACCACAAATAGGGGGGAAAGGATAGTCAGGGAGTTTGGGGTCGACACGTACACACTGGTATATTTAAAATGGATAACCAGGACTTCCCCGGTGGTCCAGTGGGTAAGTCTCTACACTCCCAATGCAGGGGGCCCAGGTTCAATCCCTGGTTGAGGAACTAGATCCCACATGCATGCCTCAACTAAGAAGGCTGCATGCTGCAACTAAGTCCCAGCACAGCCAAAAATAAAATAAATACGTATTTATAAAATGGATAACCAACAAGGACCTACTGTACCACACAGGGAACTCTGCTTAATGTTATTCGGCAGCCTGGATGGGAAGGGAGTTTGGGGATACATGTATATGTATGGCTGTGTCCCTTTGCCGTGCACCTGAAACTATCACAACATTGTTAACTGTCTATACGTCAATATAAAATAAAAAGTTAAAAATAAAAATTTTTAAAAAAATGGGCCACAAATAACAAATGCTGACAAGGACATGAAGAAAAGGGAACCCTTGTACATTGTTGGTGGGAATGTAAACTCGTGCAGCCACCGTCGAAAATGGCATGAAAGTCCCTCAAAAACTAAAAACAGACCTACCATATGATCCAGCAATTCTGTTGCCGAAGAGTAGGTTCTTGTTTTGTCACAGAAAGAATTCAGAGACGAGACACTGAGGTCAAGTAAGCAAAGTGAAGATTCACTGAGTGACAGCACACCCTCAGGAGGGAGAGCTGGCAAGCTCAGAAGAGCAGCTGTCCTGAGCTCCTTTTGGCAAGCTGGTTATATGGGGTGTGCAAATGGGTGGACTATTCATCAAGGTGGGAGGGGCTCTGGGATAATTTCCTGGCTTTCATCCCAGTTCCATCTTTCTGAGAGGAGGGGCTGTTTCTGTCCTTGCTCCTCTCAATCTGCCGTGGCCTCAGGTGCACGGTGGCTGCTGCTCTGGCTGCAATGTTGATGCTGTTGTAATGAGGGTATCATGAGCGAAAGGTTACACTCAGACACAAGAGGGTCCCGCCTCTTCTCTGCTCACATCTGGCTAACTGCCTGCTCTAGCAGTTCCACTCCAGGGTTATAAGTGTGAAGAAAACAAAAACACTAATTTGAAAAGGTACAGGCACCCCAATGTTCGCAGCAGCACTATTTACAATTTCCAAGATATGGAAGAAACCTAAGTGTCCATCAACAGACAAATGGATAAAGAACTGTGGTATATATATGTGTGTGTACATACACACACACACACACACACACACACACACACAGGAATATTACTCAGCCACAAAAAAGAATGAAATTTTGCTATCTGCAACAACACAGATGGACTTGGAGGGTATTATGCTTAGTGAAATGTCAGATGGAGAACAATATGTTATCACATATAAGGAATCTAAAAGATAAGACTAGTGAATACAATAAAAGGAAACAGACTCACAAATATAGAGAACAAGTGCTTATCAGTGGAAAGAGGGAATGAGGGAAGGGCAAGATAGGGGTAGGAAATTAAGAGGTACAAACTATTATGTGTAAAATAAGCTCTGAGGATATATTGTACAGCACGGGGAATATAGCCAATACTGCATAATAACTATAAATAACTTCCATCCTTATCTCCCGGATTAAGGAATCTGAACTATAAAAGCACAAAGGTCCCTCCTGCTCTAGCATTTTACACTTCCATTCTCAGAAACAACTCCAAGAATGCCCAAGGGTCAAGACTTTGGAAAGGAATAAAGATATTATTACAACAAGAATAGAGATACAGAGCTAAGCTTAATCACCCAGTCTGGTGCTCATCAGGGATAGAGGCCTGGGAGGGAAAGTCTCTAGCCCCAAGCAGGCCTGCAGTGATAAGTTTTATTTGTATATACTTCCCTATGATTTAAACAGACTTCCATGCTAAAAAAGGGTTTGGGAATCACTGTCCCCATTTAACCCCACAAGTGAACAGATATTTAAATCGGGCTCAGAGATCTGACGTGGTTCACTCAAAAGTCAGGATTCTGATGCTCCATGAAAGCATTCTCCTCCCTCGCCCGCGGGAACTGGCATGTGCGTGCGGCTCACCGTGGTCGCAGCCTGGAATTGTAATTCCCTGCTAATCTTTGCTGGAGAAATATCTGGCAGTCTATTGGTTTCAGGTCAAGTGTTTGGTCCAATTCTTGACAGGTCGAGATCTTAAAGTTCCTGAAACTAGTGAAAATATAGACAAGTCCTATAAGCACCTACGTGGAATGACCCTTTGGCCTATCTTAAATTGGATCAGGTGCTATATTCAGAAGGAAGCTGAAGAAAGCCTAGGAACTCAAGAAGAGCACAAAATGAACTGTACTTAAAAAAAAAATTAACAGTAACACACAACATGAACATATTACAAAAATCTTCCCTGTTTCTTCTCTGTGCATCTAATTCCTGCTCATAAACTTACTAATATGTAAGTTTACATCTCGTCACCTGTCTTTCCCTCTTTGACAGTCCTTTTCTACTCATAGCTCGATCTTTCTTCTTAGTGCATTCTCTCACTCCAATCTCTAATTTAGCAACAAGGCATAATTTTACAAAATTACTTGATATAGATTGAAAACATTTAAATTAAGAAACAAAGCTGATGAAATCAGCTTTGTATTTCTTCCCCTCTCAACCCCTCTCGAATTTCAAACCAAAGAACAGAAACACGTTAAACTTTTTTCCAATCACGTGACTCTCAACTTACGGATTTCTTCATTACCCTTTTTTTTCGGGGCGGGGGTGCTGCCCTGTGCACCTTGCGGGATCTTAGTTCCCAGGCCCCAGCAGTGAAAACTCGGAAGTCCTAACCACGGGACCACCAGGGAATTCCCTCCATCTTTTCATTACTCTTATGGTCAGTGTAGTGCCACTGACCACAAAAGCAATGAAAAAATAAAAAGGAAACAAAAAGAAAAGATTAAAAAAACACTCATTACCAACTGGCACTGCTCAGCAATCCTTTCCCACATTCCTAAGTGACACCCTCATCAGTGCTTCTCAAACTGGGATCTTCATCTTGGATATCTGAAGCTATATAGGCATGGTACAATTTTTTCTGAAGAACGAATTTTACTTTTACGCTTTGGGGGGAAAGTTATATACTTAAACATCCATGGATGTTCTACAGAGTAAAATGCAAAATTTGAATAAACTGACAGAAATCAAGTCTTCAAAGAGATTCTGCGTTTGCCACAGCTGCTTCCAGCCAATCCCCCGTGGAGCTGGTAAGGGAAGGTAAAGGAGGGTATGCAGTAGCACAAGTTTAAGAACTCTCCTCCTCCATTAGTTTGAGATAGACCGCCCTCTATCTCCTCTTTCAAGCTTCCTAACCACAGAATCACCCCACTTGTTCTCAGCAGAGACATCTGCTTTACTAAGACAGGAGTCAGCTAATGTGGCCTCCTACAACATACTGCTCCTCTGCTTTGAAACAGCTCTGTACCTTCCTCTCTATCTTCTCTCCCATCCACCCTCCTACCCTTGCTCCACCTTGCAAAAAACCACCACCACCACCACAAACAGGCTCTATACCCCTTCAAGAATAACCTTAGAGACTTTGTTTTTAAGCCCTTTATTGGAATATAAGTGCTTTACTGTTATGCCAGTTTTTGCTGTACAACAAAGTAAATCAGCTATACTTATACATATATCCCCATATCCCCTCCCTCCCGCGACTCCTTCCCACCTTCCCTATCCCAGCCGTCTAAGTCATCGTCCACCATTGAGTTGACCTCCCTGTGTTATGCAGCAGCTTCCCACTGCTATCTGTTTTGCATTTGGTAGTGTATATATGTCAGTGCTACTCCCAGCTTCCCCTTCGTCCCCCCCCACCCCCACCCCCGCCCCGCGCCTTGTCCTCAAGTCCATTCTCTCTACATCTGCATCTTTATTCTTGCCCTGTCACTGGGTTCATCAATACCATGAAACTTTCTTCTTTTTTTTTTCTTGAGACAGGCTGAGAGAACACATTTATTTGAAAACTTTCCGCATACTTTAATTTTTATAAATACTTTTTTATAAAAAGAATAAATGTCAAGTTAATTGTTTAAATAAAAAAATCCTACACAATTGTTTTGTAGCATTTCTGTCTTCCAAAAAGTTACTGAAATGGTCTTAGATCTTATGTTTCTTTTTTTTTTCCTTTAAGAACTTTTATTGAGATACAACTGACATACAATAAACTGCATATATTTCAAGTGTACAATTTGATTTTTTTTCTTATTAGTAATGTATATATAGCAATCCCAATCTCCCAATTCATTCCCCCCCAACCCCCCCCCCCCCCACTTTCCCCACTTGGTGTCCACGTTTGTTCTCTACATCTCTGTTTCTATCTCTGCCTTGCAAACTGGTTGATTTGCACCATTTTTCTATATTCCGCATATATGTGTTAATATATGATATTTGTTTTTCTCTTTCTAACTCACTTCACTCTGTAAGTACCGTGAGATTTTCTTAAAAGATTTATCAGTAACTTGCTATCTTTCCTGCCTTAATCTTTCCTGTCATTTCTAGGACCACTGCAATATAACATTACATCACTCAAACCAAACTGCTCTCCAAATTAACACCAAAGATTTATTTACTCATTTCCCCTCTTTTCGACTGAATTCAGTTCCTTTACAGTATAACTCCAGCTTCTTCTTGAAGTGCTCCCTTCACTTGCTTGACATTCACACCCCTCATCAATGTCCCAGTGTCTCCCTCACTGGTTCTTTTTCTTTGCCTGATCCCTGAACATAGGTATTCTGCAAGGTTTGGCCCTTGAGTCTCTCACAGACTTACTCTAACCCTCTAACATCATCCCCTTAACCCTACAGTAAAAATCATTCTATTAGGATATAACTTTTATACACAACTCATATTCTCACCAGCCTCTTAAACTGCAGACCCAAATTTCCAACTGCTTAGTAGAAATCTTTAAATCAAATGCAATCTATTCAAAATAGAACCCTTTAATTCATTCCTCAAACCTGCTATTTTTCCTACACTGTCTATCACGATGTTCCTAATCATTCAGCTGCCTGCAAGTTAAATCTTAGTATCTTTAGCACATACTACGGTAGCAGGAGCTCAGCAAATGTGTGCTGAATGACTGAAAGAATCTACTGGTAAATCTTATCATTTATGTCTCCTTGATAGTCCCTACTGGCACCAAGTGCTCTGGTTCAGGCTCTTGATCACCTGCTTAAATTACCTCAACCACCTGAGGTTGTAAAATGGTTGTATATTAATTTGCTGACATTAGCACAAAGGTCAATCAATGAGAACATTAATGCAAATAATTTTCTTTAAAATTTGATTCAGCCAAGTGACCTTTTATCCACTTGCCTCTCAAATTAACACAAGTCCATTTATTATTTACAATAAATGCACCACCTTTGGGAGTCTCTGATTTATGTTAATTACCATATGAGCATATCTCCAAGCTGAACTAAACTTCCAGTTTGAGTAATATTCTTAAAACCAGGGCTGACTTGTGCATAAATCTAAAAGCAAGTAAGTTGCACATCACGCAGCAGACTTCAGACAGTTACTCTGGTCCCACCTAGGAAGCCTCTATGTGTTTACAGCATTAATATGCTTCTCTTCATTAAAAAAGTCATATAATGCTGATGTTATCCCATCCTGCATTTGACCAACCAAAGACGCAGAGATAACCTGTTACTCTAATAAATTAATGAAATAAATTTGTAGCCACATCTCACACGTGACAGTCAAATAAATTTCATATGAATCAAAAATTTATAAAACAAAAATGTAGAAGAAATGAAAGACATTTTTTTATAATCCATACTGGAGGAGACCTTATTAAGATATATGCAAAAGTCAGAGGCTATCATTTTATAAAGGAGAAAAACTAAATACCTGTATGTTAACCGAATTTAATAAATTGAGTATTTCTGTATATCAAAAGGCACCATAAGAAAAGTCAAAAGATGTACGACAAAGTGGGGAAAACATTGCAATACACTTCACAAATGCCTAATTTTCCTAAATGATAAAGAACTCCTGCAAATCAATTAAGAAACCAGACTACCAGCCCAACAGAATAAAAGGGCCAAAGATACATACGGACAACTTATGAAAATTAAAAAAAAAATGGCTGTTAATCATTAGGAAAAAAGTTTAGCTTCATTCATAACTATAAAAACGTGAATTAGAAAGCATTTTAAAAAATAAATTTATAAAAATTAAATAAATTTAATTTATTTAAAATTTATTTAAATAATGTGATAATTTATTTAAAAATTAAATTTTTATTTATCTATTTAAAATATTTATTTATTTATTTATTTATTGGCTGTGTTGGGTCTTTGTTGCTGCAAGGGCTTTCTCTAGTTGTGGTGAGCGGGGGCCACTCTTTGTTGTGGTGAGCAGGCTTCTCATTGCAGCAGCTCCTCTTGTTGTGGAGCACAGGTTCCAGGCGAGTGGGCTTCAGTAGTTGTTGCACACAGGCTCTAGAGCGCAGGCTCAGTAGTTGTGGTGCACAGGCTTAGTTGCTCTGCAGCATGTGGGATCTTTCTGGACCAGGGATCAAACCCATGTCCCCTGCAATGGCAGGAGGATTCTTAACCACTGCGCCACCAGGGAAGTCCCTAGAAAGCATTTTCACCATAGGTCTGATAAAAGACAAAAGTTTACTAACACACTGAGTAAGGGTGTGAGGAAACAGATATTAACACTTTGCTGGTGGGAGTTGAACATCTTCCATACAGGGCAATTTGGCAATATCTACCAAAACTACAAATTTAATTAACCTTAGACCCAGTAACAACATTTGTGGAATTTTATCCTACATATATACTCAGTCATGTGTGAATGATTATTGCAGCACTGAATGCAACAGCAGAAGACTAGAAATAATTATCAGGAAGAAACTGGTTAAATAAATTATGATGCCCCTGGCTCAATAAAGCCCAATACAGTTATTTACTGATAATATATACTGGAGAGCGGTTTTTAAGTAAAAAAATAGCAAAGTAAAACAAGTGAACATAGTAAGGTATAAAACATGCTCCCTTTCCATGTGTAAAAAAGGGGGGGAAGAGAAATGCATTTGTTGTATGTAATATATACATTTACAATGCTACATTTTACTAGAAGGATACACTAGTAACTCAGAAACTGCGATTAATTGCCTCAGAGGAGGAGACCTGGGTGGTTGACAGGCAGGATGGAAGACTTTTCACTACATAAGCTTTTGTTCCTGTTGAATTCTGTGCTACATGAATGCCTTACCTATTCAAATATGTTAAATGAATTATTTTGATTAATTCAATCAAAAGGACTTAGAACATCAGCAAGGGCATTTTTCTTACAAGAAGATTCGGATAATAACTTCTAAAATGTCAAAACCAATATAATTAATATGCACAAAAATTCACAAAAGTAAAAGCTCAAAAATAACCAAGATATGCAAGTTATATACACAAGTAAATATTCTAATTTACAATAGTATTACCCCAAGACTGAAAAACCCATCTTGCAAAAACCTTCAGAAATCATAAAGTGACACAAAGAAAGAAAAGAAAAAGAAAATCAGTAACTATATGACAGTGATTTCCAAAGGAATCTTCTTGGGCATTCTGCCAAGAAAGTAAAAGACTGCTCACTGCTTCAGAGTAGTTTATCTTTTATCTGCTCAATATACTGGACTCCCTTATTATTTTTTATTTAAAGAAAAGTTTTACACTGAAATGTTTGAAGACTGCTACTATAGGACATCATTTAAAAAATAATTTTTTGGGACTTCCTAGGTGGCGCAGTGGTTAAGAATCCGCCTGCCAATGCAGGGGACACGGGTTCGATCCCTGCTCCAGGAAGATCCCACATGCCTCGGAGCAACTAAGCCTGTGTGCCACAACTACTGAGCCTGCGCTCTAGAGCTCGTGAACCACTATTGAGCCCATGTGCCACAACTACTGAAGCCCACGCGCCTAGAGCCCGTGCTCCACAAGAGAAGCCACAGCAATGAGGAGCCCTCGCACCACAACAAAGAGTAACCCCCCTCACCACAACTACATGCAGTAACAAAGACCCAACACGGCCAATAAATAAATATATTTAAAAAAATAATAATAATTTTTTGCTTTCCAGACTCTTATATTTTCAAGAATTATAGTTCTTACGCAAAAAGCTTCTTAGAGCCTGCTGCTGTTTACTATAAAAGTTTGCAAATGCTTACCTGAAAACTCGCCCATAATTCCCATGTACTTTATATACACCATACAGTCGATCTGCTACTCTCTGGAATAAATATTTGAAAGAAATTGCTATTAAGTCAAAGTTATATACAGATTACTTTAAAAAAGATTTTATCCTCATTAAAAAAAAAAAAATATATATATATATGCTTAGTACAATAAACTCAAAAAATATGGAAAAGAAAAAGCTTAAATCTCCCAAAGCCTCATCATGGGGGGAAAAATACCCAGTGTTGTCATCATATTTATGTAATCACTTTCATATTTCTTCATATATGTATGTTTTAATTAACATTTTATCCCTAATGTTTCCAGTATTATAAATATTGTTGAAATAAGCATCTCTAAGAGTACAGTTTTTTCCAAATTTCAGATTATTTCCTTAAGATAAAGTCCCCAAAGGGGAATTTACCAGAGGAAAGAATATAAACATTTTCAATTGCATTGATAGTTCTACACATAAATGCTGCACACATGCAGTATGCTTCTGGGCTACTTTATCAAGCTAATAATGCCTTCTAACCAACAAAGAGCCGCTATTTTAATAACAGTGGAATTACAGTTTAGATCACGGAGGTAAAATCTGTACTGCCTACCCACTCACAGAAATTTTACAAAAGACAAAACAGGACACCACATGTGGTGATCTTCACTTCCCCCAAAGTGTTATGGACATGAACTAGAAGACCAATAAGCCAATGCCACATAAAACCCTAAAGAAGAATTCCTAGTATATAATTTCTAAATGTAAGCCCTGAAGATGAACTACCCCTCTAATTTCCTTACTCTAATATGAGTAATTTGAGGAATTAGGCATTAACCATACAATAAATCTTAACCCTTTCAATACCTCAGCTCAAACTGAATGAACAACACTATAAAAACTCGGAGCAAGAGTAAGAGGATGATAAAATGTTTTCCATCTCTCCTTGACCTGCCAGACTAGCAGGCAGCACACTACAGGTCTGCAGCTTGTTTTTGTAAAGTCTTACTGGAACACAGTTATACTCAGGTTAGCACTTCTACAGCTGCTTTCACAGCAGAGATGAATAGCTTCAACAGGGACCATATCACCCAGGCAGCTGAAAATATTTACTATCTGGCCTTCAGAAAAAGTTTGCCAACCCCTGTATTAGACTCCACTTTCAGGACAAAGTTTATAGTCTTTAGTATGCTTGAAACTTCCCAGGATTGTCCACAGACCTCTAAACTAATTTATCTGGGTGTTATTTCCCAATTATTTTTTGAGAGTCCTACAGGGTGTCAAAGGTAGGTTGGCTGTTTAAAGTGGTTCCATTGTCAAGTAAGTTGGGGAAACAATGAGATAAAAAAGTTTAACAGGTTTTTTTTTTTCCTGTATGACTTTTTAGATCTTTAACACTATATATGAATCAGGACTATTAAGAGAGCATTGGTTTGCAGTACGAAACACCTTACAGGACTGGCATTCTAACGAGTATATAAACGAAAAATGTCATTTTGGATTACTAACTTTTGTAGATCCTCATACTTTTTTTTTTTTTCTTCGGCCGCACCACACGACATGGAGGGTCATAAGTTCCTAACCAGGGATCGAACCCTTGCCCCCTGCAGTGGAAACATGGAGTCTTAACCACTGGACCACCAGGAAAGTCCCTAGATCCTCGTACCTTTAAGGAGCAAACCTACTACTGAGCTGAGCATTTTATCATCTACCTAAGATATTAAGTACAGAAGAGAGAGAAAGAGTTTGTTAAATAACCACATAAGAATAAAAACTAGAGCAACTTAAATGCAAAATGCATATCCAAAATAAATGTTCAAAGAAAAAGCTTTTGAATCCCAGGTATTTAAAAGTTTTGGTTTTTCTTCTTCAAATTTTATCATTCCTGGCAGCTGATAAAAAAGGAGCTTTTACCATAGTAATTAGAACTCTGGAAAATACTTTGGTCTATAGAGCATGACAAAAAGAGGCAAGAGTGCTCATACTCCAGAAAGGTGATCAACCACACAAGGAACTATTCCAGTGGTGAATGAGGCAACAAAGAGCTACTCAGCAGTTGTTACTGGACCAGCAATGTTTCTGGGATGAACAACTCATGGAAACAAATTGCTCTAGCCAACCAAAACATGAGATGACTGGTATCTAGATCATCAGGCAGTGAGAAAAAAGATGAAGCAAAGAAAAACTATAAATTATAGTCCAAAAATGATCATTTCTAGAGCAAAGTAAAAATGGCAGGGAAATAAACCATGAATTATTAAAACCTGAAACGAGATTAAGTCAATGGTCCCTGGTAGGCAAGAATCATGGTGCCAGGGAAAGGGCGCTATACACGATTCAGTCTAGACTGCCACTCAATTTCAATTCTGTTAACAAGTTTTTCTTTTTGAAAACTGATCATCTGACAATTGACAGGGGAGGACTGACACTTAGCAAATAATATGACAACAGAAGAAATGTGACAAGACTCATCTCATCATCCTCCCCAGCTCTGAATCACTTGGCACCTTCTCTCTCCTCACTGAAGTAGCAGGGAACAAATGTTAAAAAGGACACAAAGGTTTTTGACAGTCTACTAGATGATCTTATTTTAAAAACCTGGACACATAGCTTTTCTTTTGAATTATCTCCTAAGGAGGCAATGATTAAGAGATTTAGGACTCTTGATACTACTGCCAAAATCTTTCCCAAAGGAACTGTATGTAATACTTTACACACTGCTGCCATCACCAAATATTTCATAAACACTAGATAGTACCATCTTTATAAATGACTACAAACTAAATGTTAAATAGTATCTCAATAATTTCTTTCTTTCTTTTTTTTAATCTGTTAGGCTAGCACTTAGGAAAGATTGACATTTATTGATTTATTTATTTATTTAGGCTGTTCCACCGGGTCTTAGTTGTGGCATGTGGAATCCTCACTGAGGCACACGAGATCTTTTTTGCGGGCTTCATAGTTGTGCCATGCATGTAGGTTGCAGTTCCCTGATCGGGGATCGAACCCAGGCCCCCTGCATTGGCAGGCAGATTCTTAACCACTGTGCCACCAGGGAAGCCCCTCTTTAAAGGTTTTTATCACATATACATTACTAACCAGTTCTCCCTGGCTGGTTATAATTAAATTCAAGAAGCAATTTACCTTACTGCCTTTTAAGATTTTTTAAATTAAACATAAAACTGTCAGCGCACACATTCATTTATTCCTCCACTCAGTGACTCTGCAGTGGGTGCCTACGCTGAGTCAGGCATCATTCCAGGGATTTAAGGGTGAGAAAACAAAGCTCCTGCTCTCGGGAGCTCATACGCACGAGCAGAGGAGAAAACTAACAGATGAGAACAGAATACAATGTCAGTGTTGCTATAAGGACAACAGCAACAACAGACAATGGCAGGAAATGATAGAAAACTGCATCATGGGACTTCCCTGGTGGCACAATGGATAAGACTCTGCGCTCCCAATGCCGGGGGCCTGGGTTCAATCCCTGGTCAGGAAACTAGATCCCACAAGCATGCTGCAAATAAGAGTTTGCATCTGCAACTAGGGAGTCCGCCTGCTGCATCTAAGGAGCCAGCAAGCCACAACTAAGGAGGCTGCCTGCCTGCCACAACTAAGACCTGGCAGAACCAGCAAATAAATAAATATTAAAAAAGGAAGAAAGAAAACTGTGTCGTATTTTATATAGGATTCTCTCAGGAGGCATTTGGGCCAATAGCTGAATGACAAAAAGACAACAGGCCAAGAGAGGATCCTGAGGGTGGGGCATGGGGGCAGAATGGTGCAGGCACGGGCAAGAGCAAATAAAAGCCTTAGGGCAGGAACAAGCTTGGCATGCTTGAAAACAGAAGGACAACAGGGCTAAAGTGGAGCGTACAAAGAATAAAAGGACTATAAAAGCAGCTGTGTGAGAGACTATCAAAACTTTTCTTTAACGTCATGGTTAAATTTTGTCAGGACCTTTAAAGATTATTAAGTATTAATCACATTCAAAATCATACTTTCAGCAGAAAACCAGATACAGTCATTATCCTGTCTTGACTTGTGACAACGTTCTCACTTGCTTTATGAGAGCAATCACCCACCCCTTCCTGCAGGACAGATAACCTGCAGCAGTTCCACAACGACAATGACTTCCTCCCGCCTTCAGATCTCACTCACATCTATTCCCTACGCTTCATGGATTTTCTGAGTGTTTAACGGTTACACTTCATTCAATTCATCACTCGTCTCTGATAGTTCTGAAAAATCCAACTCTGGCTGTTTTTTTTGCCTTGTCCCTTAGCCTCTTCTGGGTGTGAATGACTGCTTGAGAACCTCTCAATATCTGGGGTTAGTCATGTGACTGCTTAATGGTGTACCTCTGCCCCCCCGAGACCCCCAGAACTGTTAAGCGTCTTGCTACACATCCCCATTCCCTTTGGTTAAAGGCCTTTAAGGAGGATACAGCTTTCATAATCAGACCTCTAATTTAAGTAGATTCTCCAAATTTTCTGGCACAGAAGACAAAGCAGTATGAAGTGTTCTTCCAGTCTTCTGAGGTGTCTCTGCCCTCAATTCTGCTTTCCACAAGAACTGCTGCCTAATCTGTTCAGGTAATTCCAAAGCAACTAAAGGCCTATAAATTTTATCTCATCAATTCACAAGTCCTTTCCAATACCCAGTTCTTGACCGTACCCTAATAATTATCACAGGTACCTTTTCTTTTCCTAGAAAGTATCTTACAATTTATTTAAGGAGTCCTATAGTACTCTGAATGGTTTACACAGATTGGGCCAATGCGAGTATACTTCAGAAGTATTTATTTCCCTTACTCTATTTTTTTATACTTATGAAAATCTTCAAACATACAAAAAGTAGGGGATAGTAGGATATACTCCCATTTCCCAACACTCACCTTCAACAATTATTATATGGCCAATCTAGCTGCATGTAAAACTGCCCCCTCTCTCCACCCCTTACCAGTAGACCCTTTCATTAAAACAAATCCCGGATAATATATTTCACTTCAAGATGATTCCAATCAGCATGAGATATGATCCTAGACCTGGTAATCCAGCGTCTTTTAAAGCCTTTAAGGCAAGTTCTAAGGTTTCCTCTAGGTTACTCCAAAGAACCAGAGTGGACGACACAACATTTTTCAGGTACTACATTAATTTACCCAAAAATATTTTTCTCCATGTCTCTTACAGCCAAACTGTACAGCTAAGTACAATCATTATTCGTGA
Source organism: Hippopotamus amphibius kiboko (assembly GCF_030028045.1). Classification (NCBI taxonomy): domain Eukaryota; kingdom Metazoa; phylum Chordata; class Mammalia; order Artiodactyla; family Hippopotamidae; genus Hippopotamus; species Hippopotamus amphibius. The sequence continues at coordinate 171,389,520 of NC_080191.1, read as the reverse complement.
TTTCTAGTCCCTTTTGTAATAGCAGATCATTACCCTACATAAGTTTATTTAGTATAATTTAAAGAGCACAGACACAGAATGGCCTAACACAGTACTAACATTCACCAACCTTAAAAAAAAACACCTTGAAAGAATAGGATATTATATGTAGATCCAAAATCCCACACTTAGTTAATTATATTCCAACACTGAAATGGTAGGCCCTTTGATAAGATGTCAAAACAACCATATACAGACTACAGAGAAAACAACAGGCTAAAATTCTTTAAGTTATTTATGCCAGAAAACATTTCACATTTTTTAAAAAATGCAATTTAGGTAATGAATACACCAAATCTGAATATAAAAAAAAACCAGTTATTCATCATAAATATCTTCCATTACTTAAAAACATAATGATTAAATGAGAAGCACTTCCTTATAAATGTCTGTCAAAAAGCTCTTGGGGACCACTTACAGCTCTGACTCGAAGAAGATGTGAGATGACAGACTGTAGTTCGTCACTGTAGTGTTTTAGTTCGGTAAATCTCCTAAAATAAGAAACAAAACATCATTTTTCTCATGAAAAGAAGACTTCTGAAATCAATAGAGAAAAAGGCAGTTCCTGAGAATAATGGAACTGATTCTACTGAACCACATGCTAGCCTTAAACATCTACACACAGATACAAACTCAGAAAGTTCTGAAACAAAATAACCATATTTTCTTCAGATACTTTTAAAGCCAAGAAAAGATGTCATACTTCATAATTTACACTATGGAACTGAGATAGAGATAAAATTCATTGGTATGAAAAATTCCATGAAAACAAAAAAACAAGAAAAAATTTATGGTGTTAAAAAAATCTCATGACACAACCATAAACTTGCTGTCTCTAACCTTAACCCTCACGTCACTCAGTAATCTTTGCTTCCATCATCTATTACCCGCCATTCTCCACAGAGCCCTGAAAATGTCTGACATCACCACTCTTCCAGCAAAGTAACAGCTGACCGCACCCTCCTCAAATACTTGCTTCCCCGACATCAACGCTAATTTCTCACCATTTTCCTGTCGCTCTCTGGTCATTCCTCAAGTCTCCTCTGCAGCACTCACTTCCTTCACCATCTCTTATACCACCGACTTCAGTGTGCAAAGGACTCCTGAAGTGTCTCCTAATAACACTACTGAGGGCCTCTCAGTAAAAAAGGATATGAGTAACCACCACAACTGTACACAGCGGCACTAGTGAGACTCAGGAATCTGAATTTATGACAAACTCACTCACAGGATTCAGATTCTGGTAATCCTCAGATGACTCTTTGGAAAACGCCTTTTAAGCATTGGCTTCTTTAGGGTTCAGCCCGAGGTCCTCGCACATCTTACAACCAATCTTTCAGTCTACACACTCTATGTGACTTACTCACAAAGCGTCACAATTATGATCTACATGCTACTGAATTCCAGATATCTATCCAGCCCAAATCTCTCTCCTAAACGCCATATCTATAAAGCCAACTGACTAGCAGACATCTGTACTTGCTTATACAACCAAAGCCCAACTTATCTTCCCCTAGCCCATCAAATCTCTCCTCTGTATTCCCTAGCAGTTTAAAGAATGAAACCTAGGTGCCATCTGTATTTCCTTCTCCTCTTTTTCATCCCACACATTCTACCAGTCACTCAGTCTACCTCCTAAATATTAGCCAAATATTGCCACAGAAGAGGAGGGACTCAAGGTTCTCCTCCTCATCACTTTTAACAGTCTAGTTTGAAGAAAAATAAGCATGCATGAAGAGAGATCATTTTGGTAATCCCTGTGAAACAATCTTTCCAATTTTCTACATTTTAAGAACAGAATGAAAATATTTTAGTGATATAAACTATTTCAGTAATGGTATGAATAATAATTAATATCTTAGGCCCAGGTAGACCTAGAACAGAGATTCTGTATACTAAAAACCTGTTACAACAATGGCTGATATAGATAATTCTCTTATCTAAAACTTAAGGCAAACAAATTCGAGTACTAATTGTACATTAATTATATACTTTAATAAGAACTTCGGAGCAAAAAACTGCCTTGGTTATATTATTGGTCATATCACATTTAAAATTCTATATATATGTACATTAAATAAAATTTAGCAATCTAGAAAAGCTGGTAGGTCAGAAAAGGGAAGACAAACATTCAATTGACAAAATATTTTTCATTAAATTAAAAACCAACTGACAAAACTATAATATTAAATATTAATTTAAAAATTGTCAAGCTTTCCCTGGTGGCTCAGTGGTTAAGAATCTGCCTGCCAATGAAATTCCACATGTGTGGAGCAACTAAGCCCGTGCGCCACAGCTACTGAGCCTGCGATCTAGAGCCTGTGAAACACAACTACTGAGCCCACATGCTGCAACTACTGAAGCCCACACACCGAGTCTGTGCTCCACATCAAGAGACGCCACCGCACTGAGAAGCCTGAGCACCGCAATGAAGGGCAGCCCCCACTGCCGCGACTAGAGAAAGCCCTCACGCAGCAACCAAGAGCCAACACAGCCATAAATAAATAAATAAATTTTAAAAAATTGTTTTATGTATATTAAAAACCAGAGGCATTATACTAATGTGTTATGGTTTATAAAGTCCAGGATAATAGGCTATGAGACTATGGCAACTTGGCCTTTGTCTGCTAAGAATTTACACTCTGTATAAAGGCCTGACTAGAGAAATTCTAACAAACCTCATAAACTTGGTCCCCAAATAGGAAAAGGCATCTACCTGAGCACATTTTAACTGGAAAGCACAGCTGAACCGAGCTTCAGGTAAAGCTCCATACAACGAAGAGCATGAATATCCACCAAATTCAGAAAATGAGCAAAACCCAATCTTAGACACCTAGACCCCATGTGAAGGAAACTTATTTCTGAACACATCAGCTTCCTTTCATACAGACATGCTCTCACAAACACCAAATTGACATTAATGAAGTCAGGTAATTGCCACATAAATACATCCCCATGAAAGTATTATACTAGTATGCATTTATCAAGTTTTCTTGCTATAAAGTAGATATTTATTATTACACTGAGTTTTGAACATATCTGACAAGCAAAGTCTACTAAGAAAAACTATTTTATATGAAATTAAAATTACTTTTCTCATTTTTCTGATACCTTCAACAACACAATAAATCCTTCTAGGAAAAAGCAGTGGTTTAATTTTCTAAAACTTCAGTTACTTACAACCTTAATCCCAATTAAATTACCAAATTTCAAAATCAGTTTTAGACAGTAAAAGGATTTCACTAGTGTGAATTACTATTTAAAATATTTAGCAAATAAAGTGCATACATTCAGAAATGAAAAATTAAATAGACTGATAGGCACCATTCAAGACAACATTGTAACTGTTATTAAAACAAAACCTTACTTGTCTGGGTTTTTCACTCTGAATGTTGCATTAAGCGCTTTTAACCTGGAGTCTGCCTGGAAAAAATAATTTATTCACTTAATACAATTACATTTCAGGGTATAAATCCAAACAGTTTTATTTTCCCTTTAGAATTAAGATGCTTAAGTACAGTTTTCTTTGTATCATTTGTGTCAGACACATTAAACACACCCCAAAAAAGCTTAGCAGTTATTTTTGAAAACACTACAAAAATATTATACATTAAACTGAATACATGGCATTCAATGATACCATAGTAAAACAACTGTAAACACCAACACGCTAGCAAGCATATAGCTCTGCATTATTATAACTCAGAATAGGCTGTGTGAAAAAAGCAGTTTACTTTTTCTCTAAATCAAGAAAAACTATGACCTGCATATATAAACTAAATAAAACTACTGCTTTGAAGCCTGTGCATTACTGAGGGTTGTTCTCAGGTGGAATCTAAACCAAATGTACATTGGTTTTTCTCACTTTCATAATCAGTATTTTAGAAAAGAAAGAAATATGGAAATGCCTGTACTAAATTAAAACCAGCTAGATGAGGACTCCTCTGGTGGTTCAGTGCTTAAGACTCCGTGCTTCCACTGCAGCAGGTGCAGGTGCAATCCCTGATCAGAGAACTAAGATCCCATATGCCACAAGGCACGGCCAAAAAAAAGGACAAAAAAAGCTAGAGGACATCAAATTAATTCCTTTCTAGCTGGCAGAACATGTTACAACACAACTTTTTAACTACCTTTACTTATTTCTAGATATTTCAACACAACTGTTTAACTACCTTTGCTTCTTTCTACCTTAACTTATTTCAAAGGAGAGACAGAAGGATCAACACTAAATAATAATTTCATTGTATAGTATAAATTTATACTTAGTATATCCAAATCCTGTCCTCTTATCCTATGTTCTCATTAAATTCTGACCAAGGCACAAAAACTACAGGTTTCATAAAAGGTAGCTCAATCAGTAATCAAGTTCATAATGTGGTTTGGTTTTGAAAATCCCAATCAGCTTGAACATTTTATATTATTCCAACTTATAAGTCCTAATTACAAATACTCCCAAAATAATAAAACAAACAAACAAAGCAAAACTACCAGGACTCCCCAGATTACACAGCTAAAAAAATAAAAACAAATGCAACAAATACACCACTCCACAAACCCAGCCTCCTAAAACTTCAGACCAAAAGCAATTCAATGAGCTATCAAGACTATCTAAAGCTTAATTTGTTATTGAATTCAGAGGATTCTCTTATTTCTAAAATGGGCATTTTACCCATTCTTGACCTTTCTTACATCTCAAGGGCAAAGGAGCTAATGCATGTGAAAGTCCTTACAATTAAAGCAACTATGAATTTAAGGCATATATTACTCCCTTATGTTCTTTAAGTGAATTCAAATCACTAAACACCAACGTGTTAATGACTTCATAGCCACATGCAAATGAGATTCTTTAAATAAGGATGAAATTACATAAAAACTATCAGTAAAAAAGGAAAATTTTCATGTGTATCTTTTTCTCAATCTCATACTTAATACCACCAATTTATTTTTTACTTTTAATATAACCAATTTACCATTATAGAAGGCCTATAAAATGTAAACCATCCCCATCCTAACCTCTGCTCACCAAACACCCTGTCAGGTCAGTCTATCACAGCACCCCACCCAATCAGCTCATCATTTCACAAGATTCTATTAAAGAGAGAAACTGCCTAAAATGTCATCAAATCAGAAACTTCTCCCCAAAGCTAGATCTCTACACACCTACCCAGACTGTTTCACGTCTGAAAGGTTACCACCCGCCCACCTTATCAGAACCCCCCCACTAAACAGATGAGGACTCCCCTGGTGGTCCAGTGGTTAAGACTCCATGCTTCCCCTGCAGCAGGTGCAGGTTCGAGCCCTCACACCACTATGTCACACGGCCCTACCTCATCTCCTTTATTACAGTGCTGTCCGACAGCCCCTGGGCTGTCTGCTCGTCTCCTAGCTGTCCGCTAGAATATAAGAGCCACAAGAAAAGCACAACGTGAACGGGGCCCCCAGAGTTGCTCAGTGGCTGCCATGGCAATACTTTAATCTGCTTTGTTTATTCCTGGACCCCCAGTGCCTCCCGATGCCTAGCACAAGACAAACATGCAATAAGTATTGGCGCAATGAAAAAAATAACCCCGACTACTCTGCAGCCCCAACTTACTACCTGTCCCATGTTCTTTAATCCCCACCACCCCTTCGCTTTCCAATTCCTAAGTATACTTTCCTTTCCTTGTCCTAGACCTTGTCCTTCCTTTATTTCATTTTCAGGTTCTCATCTTCCCCAAACCTTGCCTAGTAAACCATCACCAGCTTGCCCTCTCTCTAACATTCTTCTTCCCTTTCCCCCTACGCTGACCCCACTGCAGGTTTCTCATCATTCAGGTCTCAGCTCAAACGTTCTCTCTACAACCATGTGACCCAGTTTGCCCAGGACAGTCCTGGTTTATACCTGTTGTCCTAATATAATTATTAGCAGAGCCCCTTTTTATTCTCAAAAGTGTTCCTATTTGAACAATAAATTTTATTGTCACATATCTCAAAATAACCCCTGGGAAAAAAATCCCTGCTGTCATACTCTCTCACAATAATGACTGTTTTCCTTTATATCACCTATAACTTTCAAAATATCTTAAATAAATCTTAACTCAAAGTCTCCAACCACTGCAATACAAGCTCCATAAGAACATGGAGTTTATGACTGTTTCCAGGTTATTCAATGTTGTATCCACAGCACGCAGAAGAGTGCCAGACAGTCTGTAGGCACCCAGCATTTGGAATCTCCAGACTCGCAGAGATCCTAAAGGCCCAGATCTTATCTCTGGCAGGCCCTGCTCCAAGCAACAGACAGGGCTCTGGATCCTTCTGAGTCAGACTAAATTCATTTCAGGGTTCAGCATATGGATGAACGCTTACTTTCATGTAAGTAACTTACCAAGTTAACTGAGTTAACATGATATTACTTTAAAGTAAGGTAACTAGTTTATAGGTTCATTACTCTAGAGAGAAACTATCTGCTCTCCCTTCATTGAATTAACAGGAGTATCATAAAAATATTCAATAAAAAAGAAGGAACACCAATAAACAGCAGTGATGATGTTGCAGAAAAGAACTGATCCCATGAGACACCAAGCACAACACTCGGAGCGTTGGAGAACTCAGGTTTATTGAGCCAGCGGACCCAGACGAGCGAACGCTCCAAAATTCTGGGGCCTCGTTTCAGGGGAGTCTTCTCCTCATATAGGTTAAAACGTACAGCTATCATTTGTACAAACTGATTGGCTACAAATTACTCTAGGTCACGGGCAGTTACAGAGAGCGGGAGTTGCCATGGGTTACACACATGGGAGGGGGTCCTAACAGGAACGTGTAGGAGCCGGACATTCCATTCCTATCAGGACGAAGGTCCCAATGTGCATTCTCATATGGGTTGCGGGTTGACGTGAATGGTCACTTAACAAGTCTGCGTGCAAAGGGTCTCAAACAAAGGCTTGGGGTGGGTGCCTGAGAGCCAGACAGTCTTCCCTTATCTGATCACTCTTAGTCATTCATTTTACTGTTTCACTGAGAGTGGCGAGCAAGCCTTTGCAAGATAGAGGGAGGAAGCAATTACAAGTATGGAAGTTTCCATTTCCTCATCAATGAAGAAGTCTGCTGCTCATATCTGTGTTAGACGGAGCACAGGGCGGGGGCGGGGCGGGCGGCTTCCCTGGCGGCCCAGGGGTCAGGACTCCGTGCTCTCACCGCCGAGGGCCCGGGCTCCGTCCCTGGTCGGGGAACGAAGATCCCACACACCCCGCAGAGCAGCCACCCCCACCCCTCTCAGAAAGAGAGCACAGACTTTCTAAAAAGGAAAATTTTATAATTATCTTGCTACGTATAATAATCACTCTAAAAAGATTTAAGAAAACTTAAACCATTAGGCCCAAACTATAGATCACATTACACATGCTTGTAAGGGGGGAAAACTAAAGCTGATATTTCAATTTGATGACGACAGTCCAATAGCCAAGTTCAAATATTCTCTTTTTCGTAACTGCAGGTCAACTGACCTACCACACTATGTTAGCTCCAGTCTGACTCAGAACAATCTCATTTTCACTGAAATATAGTTTTCAACATTCCTTTACCAACCAACTTTATATACATTAATTGCATAATTAATAAGTGAGAAGAGAAGGAATACAGGATGATAATCAAGAAGCGCTCTGAGTTAGGCCTAGACTTGGATTCAGCCTCTATCACTTGTAACTATGTGGCCTTGGGTAAGTCACTTTCTCGAGCTCCTCATCTAAAAAACTGGAATAATACTGAACTAACCTCAGAGGTACTGAGGCAGCTGCCAGCAAAAAAAACATGACAGTGTATTCAAGTACAGCACTTAAGCACACATAAATACTTAAGGTTAATAATATTCAGATAAGATCCTGCTTTAGGTTCTAAATTTTTCTTTTTTTTTACCAATTTTGATAATCTTCTAAAATTATTCCTCTAAAAATACTCTTACATGTCATTTTACAGCAATGGTTATCAAGTTTTAGGCTCATGGGAATCAATACGTCGGAATGAACTCTAGGATTCAGTATTTTGAACAAACAACCCCAACAAATTGAGACTCATGAAGCCGGCTGACCACACTTTAAGAAACACTAAATTTAAAAAAATTTTTTAATCAAAAACTAGCTGCATGCTAAAAAGAAGAAAGAGAAGAAGAAAGAAACACTGAATTACGAGTACTCAGCCAGCAAGTCAACCTTTTCTTAATGCCTCAAGGTAACCACTATAAACAAATAATACTGAATCCACTTGTGATGCAATGAAGCCCCAGGGTGTCCGGATTTAGCCCCATGCCCAAGGCCTCTGAACTGCAGTGTCTAACTCCCCTATCAGTGTTATCCTTTACCAGCAGACTCAGCAGTCAATTTTCACTATTGTCACAGTGTATCTCCAGCAGTATTCACTTTTAGACCTTTTAAATTTTCTTCCATGTTGCAGCCTAGAAAATAGATAGCCAAGTTTGTTTGAATAACTATAACAAAATTAGGTGGGTACTATCTGAAAGGACCAAAGAATGTCTGTAAGTATTGTAATAAGTTATGTTACATCCATTTGAACATCTCAGAAGTCAGTTCTAAATCCCACCTTTCAACTGTGATCAGGTTAGTTGTAACTGCCAAATACATGACCTCCAAATAAGTGAAGTGGATGTCTTTCTCTTTCTCTCTCTCAATATGTATATATGCATGGACAACCTCACATACATGTTTGTATGTATGCATGCACGTGTGTGTGTGTGTGTGTGTGTGAGAGAGTCCAAAAAGGTCCCATTTCCTTGCACGGGTTTCCAAATTCTCCCCATACATTTTATGTCTGGTCCCTTTCATTACAGTTCTGACGATTCAAATTAGTAATATTGTGCACAGAGTATTACCTTACAAAGATTTTATAAAAGTTGAAGTAAGATTTTACCATAAGGCTACCAAATACAAAACATTATACCTAAACATTTAAATGGCACCTACACACAAGATTCAAAGTACTCTGTAAATAGCATAGTCTATGTGGATAGAGAAATTCAAGAGTTTTCTCAAGGCCACCCAAGTTACGGTCAAAAACTGGGTTAAGAACAAACAACCAAAAACTAGTTACTAAACTAATAACTAAATCAATGACTAAAAATTTTTAAATTTTCTATTATATAAAGAGACATCACCAAAAAATACATATTTTAGTTTGCTCTTTTCCTTATTACCAGCGCCTAAAAAATCTTGGATTGGTTCTCAGAAAATTCTGCGAAAATATAAATAATTTTTTAAAGTTTAGAGGTATTTCAAACCATCTCTAAACTAAAATTCCAGTATTCTCTCTAAGCACTACAATGAATTATAGATAAGAAAATACTAATTTTTTCATGTTATCTGCCAACAAAATACTTGTAAGTTAAAACTCATTTATGACAGAATTAGATACTTGATTATATTTTCTGTGCAGAAAAAAAAAAAATCTCTTCCTTGCCTTTTTGTGTTAAAATTAAAATACCTATATACCAACACGTAAACCTCTAGGGGGTGTTCTTAAAATTACTGTAAAGACATTTTGTTCTTGCTGCCTAGACCTATTAAACTTTTTTCTTTTTTTTAAGCTCTTTATTGGAATATATTTGCTTTACACTCTTGTACCAGTTTTTGAGGTACACCAAAGTGAATCAGCTGTATTTATACACATATCCCTATATCCCCTCCCTCCCACGAATCCCTCCCCCGCTCCCTGTCCTGGCCCTCTAAGGCATCTCCCATCATCAAGTTGATCTCCTTTTGTTATACAGCAACTTCCCCACTAGCTATCTATTTTAAAGTTGGTAGTGTAAATATGTCTATGCTAGTCTCTCACTCCGTCCCAGCTTCCCCTTCACCCCCCACCCCAGCCCCGTGTCCTCAAGGCCATTCTCTACCTCTGCATCTCCACTCTTGCCTGTCACTGGGTTCATCAGTACCATTTCTTCAGATTCCATATATTATGTATTAGCATACAGTATGTGTTTTTCTCTTTCTGGCTTACTTCACTCTGTATGACAGATTCTAGGTCTATCCACCTCATGACATATACTTCAATTTCATTCCTTTTTATGGCTGAGTAATATTCCATTGTATATATGTGCCACATCTTCTTTACCTATTCATCTGTTGATGGGCATTTAGGTTGCTTCCATGTCCTGGCTATTGTAAATAGTGCTGCAATGAACATTATACTACATGTTTGTTTTGGGATTATGGTTTTCTCCGGGTATATGCCCAGGAGTGGGATTACTGGGTCGTATGGTAGTTCCAATTTTAGTTTTTTAAGGAACTTCCAAACTGTTTTTCATAGTGGCTGTACCAGTTTACATTCCCACCAACAGTGCAGGAGAGTTCCCTTTTCTCCACACCCTCTCCAACATTTATTGTTTCTAGATTTTGTGATGATGGCCATTCTGATCGGTGTGAGGTGATACCTCATTGTGGCTTTGACTTGCATTTCTCTAATGATTAGTGATGTTGAGCATCTTTTCACGTGTTTGTTGGCCATCTGTATGTCTTCCTTGGAGAAATGTCTATTTAGGTCTTCTGCCCATTTGTGGATTGGGTTATTTGCTTTATTGGTATTAAGCTGCATGAGCTGCTTGTATATTCTGGAGATTAATCCTTTGTCCGTTGCTTCGTTGGCAAGTATTTTCTCCCATTCTGAGGGTTGTCTTCTTGTTCTGTTTATGGTTTCTTTCACTGTGCAAAAGCTTTTCAGTTTCATTAGGTCCCATTTGTTTATTCTTGATTTTACGTCCATTCTTCTAGGAGGTGGGTCAAAAGGATGTTGCTTTGATGGATGTCATAGAGTGTTCTGCCTATGTTTTCCTCGAGGAGTTTTATAGTGTCTGGACTTACATTGAGGTCTTTAATCCATTTTGAGTTTATTTTTGTGTGTGGTGTTAGGAAGTGTTCTAATTTCATTCTTTTACATGTTGCTGTCCAATTTTCCCAGTGCCACTTACTGAAGAGGCTGTCTTTTTTCCATTGTATTTTCTTGCCTCCTTTGTCAAAGATAAGGTGCCCATATGTGCTTGGGTTTACCTCTGAGTTCTCTATTCTGTTCCATTGATCTACCTTTCTATTTTTGTGCCAATACCATACTGTCTTGATCACTGTGGCCTTACATATACGTTTGAATTCAGGAAGCCTAATTCCACCAACTCTGTCTTTCCTTCTCAAGATTGCTTTGGCTATGCAGGGTCTTTGGCGTTTCCATACAAATTATAAGATTTCTTGTTCTAATTCTGTGAAAAATGCCATTGGTAATTTGATAGGGATTGCGCTGAATCTGTAAATTGCTTTGGGTAAGATAGTCATTTTCACAATATTGATTCTTCCAATCCAAGAACATGGTATGTCTCTCCAACTGTTTGTATCATCTTTCATTTCTTTCATCAGTGTCTTATAGTTTTCTGCATACAGGTCTTTTGCCTACTTAGGAAGATTTATTCCTAGGTATTTTATTCTTTTTGTTGCAATGGTAAATGGAAGAGTTTCCTTAATTGCTCTTTCTGTTCTTTCATTGTTAGTGTATAGGAATGCAAGAGATTTCTGCGCATTAATTTTGTATCCTGCTACTTTACTAAATTCATCGATTAGTGCTAGCAGTTTTCTGGTAGAGTCTTTAGGGTTTTCTATGTATAATATCATGTCATCTGCAGAGAGTGACAATTTTACTTCTTTTCCAGTTTGGATTCCTTTTATTTCATTTTCTTCTCTGATTGCTGTGGCTAACACTTCCAAAACTATGTTGAATAATAATGGTGAGAGTGGACACCCCTGTCTTGTTCCTGTCCTTAGAGGGAATTCTTTCAGTTTTTCACCATTTAGAACGATGATGGCTGTTGGTTTGTCAAGTGTGGGTTTTATTATGTTGAGGTAATTTCCTTCTATGCCCATTTTCTGGAGAGTTTTTATCATAAATGGATGTTGAATTTTGTCAAAAAGCTTTTTCTACATCTATTGAGATTATCATATGGTTTTTATCCTTCAATTTGTTAATATGGTGTATCACATTGATTGATTTGTGTATATTGAAGAATCCTTGCATTCCAGGGATAAACCCCACTTGATCATGGTGTATGATCTTTTTAATGTGCTGCTGCATTCTGTTAGCTAGTATTTTGTTGAGGATTTTTGCATCTATATTCATCGGTGATATTGGTCTGTAATTTTCTTTTTTTGTGACATCTTTGCCTGGTTTTGGTATCAGGGTTTTGGTGGCCTCATAGAATGAGTTTGGGAGTGTTCCTCCTTCTGCTATAATTTGGAAGAGTTTGAGAAGAACAGGTGTTAGCTCTTCTCTAAATGTTTGATAGAATTTGCCTGTGAAGCCATCTGGCCCTGGGCTTTTGTGTGTTGGGAGATTTTTAATCACAGACTCAATTTCCGTACTTGTGACTGGTCTGTTCATACGTTCTACTTCTTCCCGGTTCAGTCTTGGAAGATTGTACTTTTTTAAGAATGTATCCATTTCTTCCAGGTTATCCAATTGATTGGCATATAGTTGTTTGTAGTAGTCTCTCATGATCTTTTGTATTTCTGTGGTGTCCGTTGTTACTTCCCCTTTTTCATTTCTAATTCTGTTGATTTGCATCTTCTCCCTTTTTTTCCTGATAAGTTTGGCTAATGGTTTATCAATTTTGTTTATCTTCTCAAAGAACCAGCTTTTAGTTTCATTGATCTTTGCTATTGTTTCCTTCATTTCTTTCTCATTTATTTCTGATCTGATCTTTATGATTTCTTTCTTTCTGCTCACTTTGGTGTTTTTTTGTTCTTTCTCTAGTTGTTTTAGGTGTAAGGTTAGGTTGTTTGTTCGAGATTTTTCTTGTTCCTTGAGGTAGGACTGTATTGCTATAAACTTCCCTCTTAGAGCCGCTTTTGCTGCATCCCATAAGTTTTGGGTTGTTGTGTTTTCACTGTCATTTGTTTCTAGGTATTTTTTTATTTCCTCATTGATTTCTTCAGTGATTTCTTGGTTGCTTAATAGTGTATTGTTTAGTCTCCATATGGTTGTATTTTTTACAGTTTTTTTCCTGTAATTGATATCTAGTCTCATGGTGTGGTCAGAGAAAATGCTTGACATGATTTCAGTTTTTTTGAATTTACTGAGGCTTGATTTGTGACCCAAGATGTGATGTATCCTGGAGAACATTCTGTGTGCACTTGAGAAGAAAGTGTATTCTGTAGTGTTTGGATGGAATGTCCTCTAAATATCAATTAAGTCAAGATGGTCTAATGTGTCATTTAAAGCTTGTGTGTCCTTATTTATTTTGTTTGGATGATCTGTCCATTGGTGTAAGTGGGGTGTTCAAGTCTCCTACTATTATTGTATTACTGTCGATGTCCCCTTTTATGGCTGTTAGCATTTGCCTTATGTATTGAGGTGCTCCAATGTTGGGGGCATAGATATTTACAATTGTTATATCTTCTTGGATGGATCCCTTGACCATTATGTAGTGTCCTTCCTTGTCTCTTGTAATAGTCTTTACTTTAAAGTCTAATGTGTCTGATATGAGTGTTGCTACTCCAGCTTTCTTTTGGCTTCCATTTGCATGGAGTATCTTTTTCCATCCCTTTACTTTCAGTCTCTATGTGTCCCTTGGTCTGAAGTGGGTTTCCTGTAGACAGCATATAGAAGGGTCTTGTTTTTGTATCCATTCAGCCAGTCTGTGTCTTTGGTTGGAGCATTTAATCCACTTACGTTTAAGGTGATTATTGACATGTGTGTTCCTATTACCATTTTCTTAATTGTTTTGGGTTTGTTTTTGTAGGTCTTTTCATTCTCTTTTGTTTCCTGCTTAGAAAAGTTCCTTTAGCAATTGTTGTAATGCTGGTTTGGTGGTGATGAATTCTCTTAATTTTTGCTTATCTGTAAAGCTTTTGATTTCTCTGTCGAATCTGAATGAGATTCCTGCTGGGTAGAGTATTCTTGGCTGTAGGTTTTTCTCTTTTAGGACTTTCAGTATATCCTGCCATTCCCTTCTGGCCTGCAGAGTTTCTGCAGAAAGATCAGCTGTTATCCTTATGGGTTTTCCTTTATATGTTATTTGTTGCTTTTCTCTTGCTGCTTTTAATATTTTTTCTTTGTGTGTAATTTTTGTTAGTTTGATTAATATGTGCCTTGGTGTATTTCTCCTTGAGTTTATTCTGTATGTTTATTCTGTATGCATGTTACTGTGTTATCCTGTGAATTGTTTATCATTTTATACATTATATTAATTTATATTACTTTTTCTTCTTACCTATTCAGTTTACACAAGAGATGAAAACTTTTTTAAAAATATGCAACAACCAGTGTTAAATTATTTTGGGGAACAAGAGGGAGAACAGAGTGGGGTTAGGGTGGCTGTCTTATGAGGGACATGCTGTTTAATTTTTAGATAACAGTTCCGTTCCCAGACTCTAATTCTAATGACTGAATATGAAAAGCTGTCAAAATCTAATTCAGCTTGTATCATTAACAGATGCTAACACAAAATGAATCCTATGCCCACTCAAAACTGACCACGTCCCAGAAGACAGAAGAAGCACAACTGATGGTCCATCTTCTAGTCTACTAAGATTGGAAAACCCAAGCTCAATTCTTCAGAAGTATGTTTCCTATCTAATAGAGTGAGCAATTATGGGGGCACCATTGAGAATGGCAGTGTTAAGGACAGAGAGAATAAAAAAAAAAGTATAATATGACTATACTGTGGGAAAAATCAATAGCTTGCATCTAAATTACTGCTTCAGAATGTTCTTTCCCAATAGTATTAAATTCATAACTATGCCCATTATGGTTTCATTATTAACAAAAATTACACCAATCAAAAATAAACTGCACTGTTTCTTTAAAACTTTACCAATGATATTAGATGCAAAGCCTATTTCCCACATTCACTCATTCAATAAATAGCAAGTACCCATTAAGTGCATGGCACTGTGCTAGGAATCATAAAGGAACATGACAGATTATTTCATACAATTATCCTTACCTTCAGCTGAAATCCAGTTTCATTCACAGTCTCCTTCCAGTTACCTTCCTAAAAATTAAAGTTAATTTTAGATAACACTGTAAAATAGCCCATAAGGAATATTCCAAATTAAATACCTATTGTTCTATTCTTCTTTCGTGGGAGATGGGAGAGAGAGATTAAAAAATAATTCTTTTCACTGCAAAATTAAACATACAATCCAAATTTCAAAAAGATGGACCCAAGATTTTATAGATCCAGGCTTCAAAGATCTAAAAACTAACTTTGATACCATTTAAGTGATATCAAAAAAGTACCATCTTTAGTACATTTAAGTATAGAAATGTTAGCCAAAAGAATGATGTAATACAACACTCTGGAAATTCAAAATAAAACAAAACAAACCATGAAATGCATATAAATTAACAAAGCTGCTCCAAAAGGATCCTTAAGAATTAGCATTCCACAATTTAAAATTTTTAAAATCCCCAGTCAAATGAATTTTTTTAAAAGACTAAATAAAAGAAAAATACCTGTGTTAAAAACAAATAGAAGATTTTGTCTCTACACAGAATGGGATGTGAAGCAACTCTCAGGAGGAAGTTTTCTAAACCGATTCGCCGTCTTTCCACAAAATCCGGGTCCATATTGTCAGCAGAGAGTTTATGCCAAACAAATTCTGCCTAGATAAATAAAACAACCATGAAGAACAGTCTCAATGCTAGATACTTATAAACTATACTGCCTTTTCACTTCTTACCCTTTTTTCTGGTAGAGGTGGCACGACAATATGTGGATAGTAAACTAAAAGGTAGTTTCTCAACAACTCAAATTCACTATACCGCCTCCATAGTGAGTCTGTTAGGACACTCTGACCATCAATATGTTCAACTGACCTGAAAAAGACAGAATAAGATTTCTAGTGTTTTTTAAAAATACAAAGGCATGCACATGACCTCCTTGAAAACTGATAACTCCATTTACTCAATGCTTATGAACCAGGTACTAAGTAGGGAACTTTTCATGGATTATTTAATCCCTACAACAAACCTGTGAAGCAGTGATTACTGTCCCCATTTCACAGATGAGGAAGCAGCTGCACAGTAAATGCACAATCACAAAGATCTGTGGGTAGAGCACTCAGATCCACCTGATTCCCAAGCCCTCACTCCTAACCACTTTCTTCTGGTATAGAAAACCTATCTGAACTCAAGAGGAAATAGTCATATTAGGAACATTCTAAAATCCTCAATGTAAAATAATTCAGTAAATGTATAATAGCTGGCTTCCCAATATAGTAAAGTCTGGCTTAGCCAGTGTTTCATTAAAGAAAAAGCATTTTTAACTGCAACAATGAGAATAACTGCTGCCACAATGAGAGAACAACATTCATGCCAAAGACCATGACACAAAAAACCCTCGATTCAACATTATAAATGAATCAGATGCATCCAAGTACCAGAAAAAAATCAAAAAGCAAAATGTCAATTAACTCTAAAACAGTGGGGAGAAGGGATGTAAAAATTCAATTCTAGTCTTATTTTCAACATAAAGAGCTGCAGAAAATGCCTCATCCATATAAAAGTTCAAGCTGGGGGAAAGCTGGGTAAAATCTTATAAAGATAGAAATTATTCTGACTATTTACAATTTCTGCTAGTGTAATCATTGTTAGAAAACATTTGCCTTCTAAACATTATCTGAACCTTCCCATTTTCTAATTGTTTGCTTGAAAATAACTTAAAGGCCCTCCAAGAAACATGCATATAACCAAAATGTGCATGTATGCACTATGGCACAAAGGCACAGAGCTTAAATCTGTCTTAGAATAAATTCTTGAGAAGATATATACACTATGCCATACTGAACAAAAGGTGTTCGATGTTTTTATTACTTATATTGCTTGCCACTAAATTTATTGATTGTATTAATATATTAATAAAAAAGAAAACATAGTATGAAATTCAAAATGTACAAATGGCTTCCATGGCAAACATATACAATTATTAAAGATATAGGATTATTAAAGAACTGACCAAAAAAAAAAAGAATTGACCTAACCGTTAGCTATGACTAATACTATTCTAATTCAGATTTTCAGCTTCAGCTGAAAAAATATCTTGGGTTAATATGAAGTTTCAAATTATTCAAAATCACTACCAACAGAACCCACATCTTGCTAGATAAATATAGCCTACAAACAGTACATCTAAAGGCTGTTAGAAGATCTACAAATTGATTTTGTTTTGTTTTGTTTTAAAGGCCACAAAAGGCAGGATCTAGTCATTGGAAACCACCTAAAAGCATAGAGAAGACTTTCTTTGGACCACAAAACTACCCCACTTATCCAATCATTTAACAAACACTTAATAGCACACAATTGGTTTTACAAGCAACATTTAATTTAATCCTCACAATAAAGTACATAGCATCATTAGCCCTGTTTTACAAATTAGAAGAATTAAGTAAAGACATCATATAGCCTCCCAAGACAATGAGGCATTCTTACCTATTACTACATACAGTGTTCTTAGCTATTTTAAAAGGGTTCACATTTTATGAACAGGAAAACATAAAAATCTCTGGAGAAATTAAAATCAATGACTTTAGCCTTATTCATTCTTGGCCTATTAAACTATAACACCATAGGCAATTGCTAAATGGACTTTCTAGTTGTGTCCAAAGAGTAGGTAGATAAGCAATGCAATAAAAGTTCAACTTTTCGTCAATATCAAGGCTCACTAATATTCATATTGTCCAAGATAATCTGCATAACAATGAATTACAGCAAGAATTCTACATGATTAAACTAATAAATTCCACGGTTCTGTGGTTGTTGCAGGTCAGTTAGCTCTAGGGGTATAGCACTTACAAAATAATCTATTCAAAAACAGTATTTCTCAAAATGGGTATGTACATGATATGGGGTAGGCAAGAATTTAAGAGAGGGAAAACACAAATTATAAAAAGAAAAAAAAAGACAGATGAATTTGACTATCTTAAAACGCAAAGCCAGGCTTCCTAGGTGGCGCAGTGGTTAAGAATCCACCTGCCGGGGCTTCCTAAGTGGCGCAGTGGTTAAGAATCCGCCTGACAATGCAGAGGTCACGGGTTCAATCCCAGCTCCAGGAAGACCCCACATGCCACAGAGCAACTAAGCCCATGTGCCAAAAAATAAATAAATAAATAAATAAATAAATAAATAAATAAATAAATAAATAAATAAAAAAGAATCCACCTGCCAATGCAGGGGACACAGGTTCGATCCCTGCTCCAGGAAGATCCCACATGCCATGGAGCAACTAAGCCCGTGTGCCACAACTATTGAGCCCATGTGCTGCAACTACTGAAGCCCACGTGCCAAGAGCCCGTGCTCCACAAGAGAAGCCACAGCAATGAGGAGCCTGCGCACTGCAACGAAGAGTAGCCCCCGCTCACCACAACTAAAAGAAAGCCCACGCACAGCAACAAAGACCCAACACAGCCAATAAAATAAATTAATTAATTAAAAAAAAAAAAAGTAAAGCCTTGTACCTGGAAGATGACATTATGGTCCACAGCCCACCTGCTTCAAAACGCCTAGAACTTCGCTTAAAATGTGTCATTTCCTGGACCCCACCCAAAACTATGCAGTTTAACAATTTTTCCAAGTGATTCCTATATATTTTAAAGTTTGAGAATCACTGTTTTAAGATAGATGAAATACAACTGTGAAAGTCAACTCAATAATCCTTCTGTGCACCACACATTTACTGATGATCCACTTATTTATCCAGAGTCTAGCTATGTTACTCACTTTCATGAGTACAGAAGTAAGTACTCACTCACTTCCGTGAGTGCAGAAGTACTTACTCACTTCTGTGAGTAAGTATGGTCACGTCTAACTCCAAGTTTCAAATTATAAAAGTCAAGAGTAAACAACTATAAATTATTCCAGATTATTCAAATCAAGAGTCTCTTTCAGCAATAAAACTAATCAACAACTAATTTCATTGTTCAACTGAGTGAACAGGCACATACTAAAAATATCCTTTTTAGTTGTAAAGTTAAGAATTTACTTAGAAAGCTAGAGCCACGAATTTCTAAAGTATTATCTTTTTTAAGTGACTAACTTAAAAAAAAAAACAACACAGCCCTCTCATGGGACCATCTTTTTTTAAATTACCTTAAAAATCTCTCTGATACATACATGTGTATAGGCATGTCACAAAACAACCTATTTTTTTCAAAACATTTATTTACTGGCTGTGTTGGGTCTTCGTTGCTGCTGCGCAGGCCTTCTCTAGTTGCAGAGAGCAAGGGCCACTTTTCGTTGCAGTGCACTAGCTTCTCATTGCAGTGGCTTCTATTGCTGTGGCGCACAGGCTCTAGGCATGCAGGCTTCAGTAGTTGTGGTGCATGGGCTTAGATGCTCCACAGAATGTGGGATTTTCCTGGCCCAGGGCTGAAACCCGTGTCCCCTGCATTGGCAGGCAGATTCTTAACCACTGCACCACCAAGGAAGTCCAAAACAACCTGTTTTGTTTTTGATTTTTTTTTTTTGACTCCCTGCTTTCCAGTCTTTTTTTATTTTATTTTTTAAATCTTCTTTATGATTTATTTATTATTAATTAATTTATTTATGTATTTTTTGCTGCATTGGGTCATTTTTGTTTTTGAAAATACCACATTTTATTTATTCATACATCAGTTAACAGACAATTCGGTTTTCACTTCTTAGCGATTATGAATACTATGAATGTGTGTGTACAGCTCTATTCACTTTAAAGACTCCTACAGAATATCCTACATGAACAAGGTTATGCGTTGGGTCTTAACTGCTGCATGTGGGCTTCCTCTAGTCGCAGCGAGTAGGGGCTACTCTTTGTTGTGGTACACAGGAGTCTCAGTGCGGTGGCTTCTCTTGTTGCAGAGCACCGGCTCTAGGCGTGCGGACTTCAGTAGTTACGGCACATAGGTTCAGTAGTTGTGGCACAGAGGTTCAGTAGTTGTGGTACATGGGCTTAGTTGCTTTGCGGCATGTGGAATCTTCCCGGCCCAGGGATCAAACCCATGTCCCCTGCATTGGCAGGCAGATTCTTAACAACTGTGCCACCAGGGAAGTCCCCAAAACAACCTATTTTTTTAAAAGACTCATCTTAGCTCTTTTCTCAAAATTCCTTTTGTACAAAAATTTTCTCTTGTTTTTGGAAAACCTTTTTACCTTTTCTTGTTTTTTTGTTTTTTTTCTTTGCTTTGCTTGTTTTGTGTGTGTGTGTGTGTGTGTGTGTGTGTGTGTGTGTGTGTGTGTGAAGGAAGACTATACTTAAAAAGAGAATTTTCAGAATTGTCTATAGACTAAATAAACTTCACCATGATTTTAACTTTCATTTTGGGTAGAACCACAGACCTGGAGAAAACCTTGAAAAAGGCACAGGGTTCAGCCCTGAGGCAAGTTTGGTGACATTGTGGTAAAGCTCATGAAAATGATTTAGAATTTTTTTTAATGTATTCACATTAAAACATGGTTGTAACGCTTTATCAGTTAGGTCTGGTAGTTCTGTTATTTTATTTTAGTAGTTTTCAAAAATTTCTCTCATATCTACTTTTTTTTTTTCCCTACTGAGCCACGTGGCATGCAGGATCGTAGATGCCTGATCAGAGATCGAACCCTTGCCCCCTGCAGTGGAAGTGTGGAGTCTTAACCACTGGACCACCAGGGAAGTCCCTCTACTTGTTTCAATTGAAAGTGTTTCTGCTCAGTCCACAGAAAGAGCTTGTCATTGAGTCTTCCCTTGCTTTTCTCTAGACAAAACAACCTAATTCTTTTAACTTTTTCCTTACGAGGCAAAAGAATTTTCTGGTGAGTTTTGATTACACCAAGATTTACTTTGTCTTTTCAATTTTACCCCAAAGTCTAAAGCTCCAGTCTCAATCAATTTTTAATTGATTTTAATTTCTTGCCCCCCCCCCCCCGCCAAAAAGATTAAACATGTGGAATTCCCTGGCAGTCCAGTGATCAGGACTCCATGCTTCTACTGTAGGGGCACAGGCTGGATCCCTGTTCCAGGGAACTAAGGTCCCACATGCCACACAGTGGGGGAGAGGGGGCGGGGCGGAGATTTTAATTTCTCTGTAACTCCCAACTCTCCTAAAATGACTTAGACTGTATTCTCTCCTCCTAGACTTCATTAACCATCTCCACTTACCTAAGTCCACTTCATACACCCCTGAGAACCTGGCATCTCTTCCCAAAATTACAAAAGGGCTGTATCTTAACACCAAGAACTCCACTAAAGCACGTGTCAAGTAACATTCCAGATCCCAAAAGTATGCCAATAACCTTCCCTCTCCCTCCAAAACAAATACATTAGAATTTAGCTACTAAGAGAACCAGTGTAAAAGACACACCTGTTAACCTGTTAAAAAGTAAAGAAACAACAAAAAATCGCTAAAAAGACAGTGATCTGTAAAAAATTCCATTAATACAAGAGAATTTACATCAACAGCTACCAAAGCTTTTTCTGTCTAAACCTAGGACTAATTCTCATCACTCACCTTGTTTCAATGAGGTAAGCAGTATATGTTTCTTGCATGTTCATGGCATTTCTTCCAGTTCGCTTTTCTGCTTCTGAAACACTAATTTCTATCTTCTTTAACCAAAAATTATTTTCCGTCATCTGCATAAAAACAATGGAAGAACAACAAAAAAACCTTTAAAATTATATTGAAAAAACCCCAGCTATAATAATAATAAAATCCACTATTAAAATAAAATCCATTATTATAATAATAATGCACTTGTAATTAAAATAAAATCTATTATTAGTACATATTTAAGACTACTTTTTTATATCTCTTGAGTTGCGAGGGGTTGCTAAATGACATCAGCAAATGATATGCCTCTTTTTATCAGCATACTGTAGCACATTAAACTTTCCAGAAGCTATTTTAACCAGTGCCATAGATTTAAGTATTAAATGTAGGCAAAATTATAGGAGAAAAAAATAAAAATAAAACAAACATCTCAAATAAGTGACCAAAAATAAATCTATACAGAAATACACGAGAAAATATAAACACACTGTATACAAAGACAAATGATGCTCAATCTTTTTGAGCATATCTAATCTTTTTATTTTATGAAAGTCAAATCTCTATCTCAAATATAAAATACTATATATATGCCAAAAGGTGAGGTTTTCATTGGGAAGGTTAACTTAAAGAAAAAGCAGGCGTCATCACATATTTAACCATAAATTTGCCTAAACTTTTTGGCAGGGGGTAACACGCTCCACTGGGAGACAGCAGGTTTTTCTTTTTCTTTTTTAATATTGCTTTTATTTTTTTAAATTGAAGTATAGTTGATTTACAGTGTTGTTTTAGTTTCTGGTGTACAGCAAAGTGATTCAGTTACATATATATTCTTTTTCATATTCTTTTCCACTATGGTTTATTAAAGGGTAATGAATATAGTTCCCTGTGCTGTACAGTTGGACCTTGTTTATCTGAGATAGCAGGTTTTAAGAACAGAAGACTTATTTCTCCTCTTGCTAGATCATCCCCAGGTCTATATCAAAGCACCAAAGAAAATGAAAAACACATCACTGGTGGTTCATAGGCTCTTTCTGTAGGAAGTGTGCCACTGAAGAGGGTCTTGAATATACCCAAAGATACTCCAAGTTTCAACAAGAAAGACACAGTGAAACCATGTGATAACTGCTGTGCTTTGGTTTTCTTCTCCATTGCTCACTTTTAAAGTTCAGAGGTGGGTTTCAACGCTGTACTATAACTGGGGTTAGTCTGTGAATAAGAGATATCAGTGAAAAGACAGATACACCTAAAAGTTAAAAGAAAAAGCTGCATACAGTAAAACCTGTGTGCTACGAAAACATAAGCAGCTATGTGACAGTACACAAAATTAAATAAGTTATGAATAAAGATGACATAGTTAGGAAGTACCCCCAAAAATGTTGAAGAAAAATGGAGGAGGTAAAAATGCTAAAAGATAAAGGACAGAGAACTAAGAACCAACCCAAAACAAAATAAAAACAAAAACGACTTTGTTGTCAAACAAGACATTTTTATAAAATATAAGTTTTATGTTTATGTACTAAAAAAGAAAATAAGATAGGAGGAAATCATTCAACTAAAAGAAAGCTCAAAAAATCATATAAGCACAAACCACTCAACATTAGCATCATGAAGCCCTCACTGGTTGGGATTATACATATAAAAAAATCTGGGGGCTTCCTAGGTGGCACAGTGGTTAAGAATCCGCCTGCCAATGTAGAGGTCACGGGTTTGATCCCAGCTCCAGGAAGATCCCACATGCCGCGGAGCAACTAAGCCCGTGTGCCAAAAAAAAAAAAAAAAAATCTGGGCCCACAGCCAAGCACTGATTTACCACCATGTATTCCAGTGAAAAATTCTCTGAGTTCTGGAAGCACATGACTGATAAAGCAAATTATTTCCCAGCCATAAAGATAATAGACGAGTCATAAATTTACCCCATTAAAGCCAACTGATTACACAGAAAGAAAAAATAAAAGAATAAAATCAGCTATCATAAAAACTAAAGACTGGCACACAAAAATATCAGCAGCGTTTCTTAGATGATATAAAATTGCTTATACTGTCATGCTAAAGTACAAACAGTGCCAAGAATAACACAACTAATACCATAATTGTTAAAAGGACACAGTCAAAAGATTTAGAAATGAATAAACTTGATGACTGGAAGATGTGACCAGGAGTGTGTTTTAAAGGGACATAATATTTTATTTATTTTTTAAATTGAAGTATAGTTGATTTACAATGCTGTGTTAGTGAGACATGATATTTTAGATGTATTAAAAGTGGACTTTGGGACTTTCTTGGTGGCGCAGTGGTTAAGAATCTGCCTGCCAATGCAGGGGACAGGGTTTCGATCCCTGGGCCAGGAAAACCCCATGTGCTTCGGAGCAACTAAGTCCATGCACCACAACTACTGAGACTGCATGCCACAGCTACTGAGCCCATATGCTGCAACTACTGAAGCCCATGCGCCTAGAGCCTGTGCCTCACAACAAGAAAAGCCACCGCACTGAGAAGCCTGCGCACTGCAATGAAGAGTAGCATCCATTCACCACAACTAGAGAAAGCCCAAGCACAGCAGCAAAGACCCAATGCAGCCAAAAATAAATAAATTAAATTAAATTTTTTTTAAAAAGTGGGCTTCTCATCAGAGTAAAGAACATCATTAAAGAGTGATGCTACAGGGACTTGCCTGGTGGTCCTGTGGTTAAGAATCCGTCTTGCAATTCAGGGGATGTGGGTTCAATCCCTGGTTGGGGAACTAAGATCCCACATGTCTCGGGAACTAAGCCTGCACACTGCAACTACTGAGCCTGTGCACTTTACAGCTCACGAGCCACAACTAGAGAGAAGCCCGGCCTCGCTCTGGAGCCTGCATGCCACAACTAGAGAGCCCATGTGTCGCAACTACTGAGCCCATGTGCCGCAACAAAGATCCCGTATGCCCCAACTAGGACCCGACGAAGCCAAACGAATTAAAAAAATAAATTTTTTAAAAAAAGTGATGCTACAGTCATATCTACACTTCTTATTCAAAGGAACAACATCTCAAATGTGGATGCTTAACATTGAATCACTACTTTTTACCTGACTTAAGACCAAATAAATGTAGAAGATGTATAAGATATTTAAAAGGCTGATGAAATTTTTTATTTCCAATTCAATGAGTAAAAATGAATATAATCTACTTTAAGTTTTAAAAATGCTGAAAAAAGTGAAACAGTAAAAGCAAGCATAAAACAGATAACAGTGATAAAATAAGAAACTATTAATTCCATAACTGCGTATTTATTGAGATCTATTTTAATACAATGCCTGTCATTAGGAATGGGAAGATAACTGAGACAAGGTGCTTGAGTCAGTGGTTCACAGCTTGCCTGAGGAATTCTCACCATCCAGTAGCTACTGTCCTTTAGGATTAAAGACAAAATGAAGGCTAACCTTAATATAATAATTTTCAGGATTGTAGATGAAAACAGTTGGAGTATCTACAGCACTCATTTAGTTAATCTTATTTAAGTCACACACGAAAGAAAATACATTTATTGTTACATTGCAAATTATGGGGAAAAGATAAAATTAAAAGAAAACAGGTCAAAAGACAAAAAAACAGGCAGACTGAGATGAGCATGGCGCTAACTCAGAAAAGAAAGAATGCAAAGAAAAGAAAAATAAATAGCAAAAAATAAAATAGAATTCTGGGCAGTAAAATTGACACTGCAAAAAAATCAGATCAGTAAGATGATGACATAGTTGGGAAGCTCTCCCAGAATGCTAAGGAAAAAAGATCCCCCCAAAATTGAAAATGGTAAAAGATGATTTAAAAAAAAAGAAAACTAAGGACTAACATTTAAATAATAGAGAAGTTCTTGAAGAAGAAATCAGAAGAAACAGAACAGAAACAATAATCATCAGTATAATTAAAAAGAAACCAAAAAAATCCCCTCTGAATTGAAAAAAAATTTTCTACAGCTTTAAATTGAAAGGCATGTGCTTAATGTATAATGAATTAGAAAATTAAATATCTTCAGCGTAAAGAAAAAAATCCTAAAATGACTAAGGCAGAAAAATAAAAAACAAGACCACTACAAAAGAATAAAGACCAGATTTGCCCTAGATTTCACAATAAGAAACTCCAAATGACAAAGGAGCATCATGCATCTTATAAAACATGCTTGAAATATTATGAAACATACTAACATATTGTTTCTACAAAAATACTTTATCCCTATTATAAAAAATAAACAAAAAGTTAAAAAAAAAATATACAGGAAAAAAAAAAAAAAAAACTTTATCCCAGCACAGATTTTTTCTGTAGAAACTGATACTCTGTTCCTAAAATGTATATGGAAATACAAAGCATCTAGTATAGCCAAAACAATTTTGAAAAATAACAAGTTGCAAGACCTACTCTATCTGGTTTCAAAATTTATTAAAAAGCTAAACTAATCAAGACAGTGGCGTATTGGCAGGACAAACATAGAGATCAATGGATCAGTGGAACAGAATTGAGAATCCAGAAACAAACCTTTACATTTACGATCAACTGATTTTAATAAACACACCAAGGCAAGTCAGCAGGGAATGGAGTCTTTCCAACATACAGTGCAGGAACAACTGAATAGCCACAGGCAAAAAAGAAAAAAAAAGCAGACCCTTTCACTCAAAATGGCTTACATTCTTATAGAAGCTGAAACTGGGGAATTCCCTGGTGGTCCAGTGGTTACGACTTCATGCTTTCACTGCCAAGGACCCAGGTTCAATACCTGGTCAGGGAACTAGGATCCCGCAAGCTGCTCAGAGTGGCCAAAAAAAAAAAAAGCTAAAACTGAAATTTCTGGACTTCCTAGGTGGTGCAGTGGTTAAGAATCTGCCTGCCAATGCAGGGGACACGGGTTTGAGCCCTGCTCCAGGAAGATTCCACATGCCACAGAGCAACTAAGCACGTGCGCCACAACTATTGAGCCTCTGCTCTAGAGCCCGTAAGCCACAACCACTGGCACCGTGTGCCGCAACTATTGAAGCCCACGTGCTGCAACTACTGAAGCCCACGCGCCTAGGGCCTGTGCTTCACAACAAGAGAAGCCGCTACAATGAGGAGCCTGCACACCACAATGAAGAGTAGCCCCCGCTCACAGCAACTAGAGAAAGCCCATGTGCAGCAACGAAGACCCAACACAGCCAATAAATAAATAAAATAAATAAATTTATTAAAAAAAAAACTGATATTTCTAGAAGAAAACGAGAAAGTCATCATGATCTTGGGATAAGTAAAGAGTTCTTAGATACAATACCAAAAGCAAAATCCATAAACGAAAAAGAAATGGATATAATGGACTTAATCAAAATTAAAAACTTTTGCTCTCCTAAAGACACCACTGGCCTTTCTCACCTTCTGAATTGGCCCACACCCTGTGGAGTGTGTTTCTTTCTAACTAAATCCCCTTCTTACCGATGAAAAAAATAATAAAAACAATAAAAATAAAGACACCATTAAGAAAAAGAAAAAAGCCACAGCCTAGGTGAAAAAATATCTGCAAATCTCACTATCTGATTAAAAAAAAATTTTTTTTAAACTTGTATCCAGAATACCTGAACAACACATACAACTCAGTAAAAAGGAAAACCACCCAATTTTATTTTATTTATATATTTATTTATTTTCATTTATTGGCTGTGTTGGGTCTTCATTGCTGTGCTCGGGATTTCTCTAGTTGCGGCAAGTAGGAGCTACTCTTCATTGCAGTGCACGGGCTTCTCATTGCAGTGGCTTCTCTTGTTGTGGAGCACGGGCTTCAATAGTTGTGGCACACAGGCTCAACAGTTGTGGCTCACCACTCTAGAGAGCACACTCAGAGGTTGTGGCGCACAGGCTTAGTTGCTCCGTGGCATGTGGGATCTTCCTGGATCAGGGCTCGAACCCATGTCCCCTGAACTGGCAGGAGGATTCTTAGCCACTGCGTCACCAGGAAAGTCCCCCACCCAATTTTATTTTTTTTTATAAATTTATTTATTTTTTTAATTGGCTATGTTGGGTCTTTTTTTGCTGTGCGTGGGCTTTCTCTTAGTTGCGGTGAGTGGGGGCTACTCCTCGTTGTGGTGCGTGTGCTCCTCATTGCCGTGGCTTCTCTTGTTGTGGAGCACAGGCTCTAGGCATGTGGGTTTCAGTAGTTGCAGCACATGGGTTCAATAGTTATGGCTCATGGGCTCTAAAGTGCAGGCTCAATAGTTGTGGCGCACGGGCTTAGTTGTTCCGAGGCATGTGGGATCTTCCTGGAGCAGGGATCGAACCCAAGTCCCCTGCATTGGCAGGTGGATTCTTAACCACTGTGCCACCTAGGAAGCCCCCCAATTTTAAAAATAAGCAAATGACCTGAATAGAATTTCACCAGAGAAGATATACAAATGGCAATAAGCACATGAAAAGATGCTCAACACCATGAGTCATTAGAAATATGCAAATCAGAACCACTTCACACCCACTAGAATGCCTATAATCAGAAAAACAGACAATGCCAAGTGCTGACAAGGATGTGGAGAAATGTGAGCCTCAGAATTGCTGGTGGTAATGTTAAATGGTACAGTCACTTTGGAAAACAGTGGCAGTTTCTTAAAAAGTTAAATATAAACTCACCATATAACCCAGCAATTACACTCCTACAAATCTAACTCAGTAGAAATGTAAACATATATCCACACAAAGACTTGCACATGAATGAACATTCATCATAGCAGTAATATTCATAATATCTAAAAACTGAAAATAACCCCAACTTCCACCAAATGGTGAATAAACAAAATGTGATATATCCATACAATCGAATATTATTCAGTAACAAAAAGAAATGACTATACATGCTATAAATATGGATGAATCTCAAAAACATTATAAGAAGGCAGACTCAAAAGACAACAGAGTGTATGATTCCATTTATATGAAATATCCAAAAGACAAATTGACACAGAAAGCAGACAGTGGCTGTCTAGGGCTAAGGGTGGGAAGGGGGATTAATTTCAAAGGGGAACGAAGGAATTTGGGGGAATGACAGAAATGTTCTAAAACTAGGTTGTAGTGATGGTTGTGCAACTCTGCAAATTTACTAAAAACTACTGAATGTATATACTTACAATGAGTGGATTTTATGGTATATAAAATATACCTTAATAAAGTTTAAAAAATAAAATCCATGAGCCCATAATGAAACAGACAAATAAATAGAAATTTTGATGAGGAACAAGATATTTTCATAGTTTCAAAGTACGTCCCCACAAAAAGATATCAGATTTGTGGTTACCAGAGGTGGGGGATGGGGGAAAAAAGAACCGGATGAAGGCATTCAAAAGGTACAAACTTGCAGTTATAAGCTAAATAAGTACTAGGGATGTAACGTACAATATGATAAATATAATTAACACTGCGGTATGTTATTTATGAGTGTTGTTAACAGAGTAAATCTTGAGTTCTCATCACACAAAATTTTTTTCTATTTAATTTTGTATCTATATGAGATGATGGATGTTCATTTCATGATGAATGTAAGTCAAATCATTATGCTGTATACCTTAAACATACACAGTTCTGTATGTCAATTATTTCTCAATAAAACTGGAAGAAAAAAAAAGTATGTCCCCACAAAATTAACTACAAAGGGAAAAAGAGTAACTTTATATTGGAGAAGACTGGTAGAAAAAGTGATCAAACCTAAATCCTGTCTATAAGCAATTACAAGAACACAGCAACACTTTAGTGGCAATTTCTGCCAAAGAAGCATAACCTGAATCTAATCATGAGAAAACATCAGGCAAACCCAAACTGAAGGACATTCTACAAAAATAACTGGTTACTCATCTTCAAAAGGGTCAAAGTCATGAAAGCAAAGACCAAGAAACTCTTCCAGCCTGGAGGAGACTAAAAAGACAACACAACTAAATGTAATACTTGAGGGACTTCCCTGGTGGCACAGTGGTTAAGACTCCAGGCTCCCAATGCACAGCTCCCGGGTTTGATCTCTGGTCCCACATGCATGCCACAACTAAGAGTTTGCATGCTGCAATTAAGGAGCCCACCAGCTGCAACTAAGACCTGGTGCAACCAAATTAAAGAAATAAATAAATAAAACTCCTTAAAAAAATAAAATAAATGTAATACTTGAGTATGGAATGAATCATTTTGCTCTGAAGAATGCTGTTGGTACAAGTGGCAAAACGTACATGAAGTCTGAGGATTAGATAATATTAATTCATAAATGCTATTTTAATGCTTTTGGTGGCAGCACTGTGGTTATATAGCAGAATGTCCTTGTTTGCCCTTGAAGTACACACTAAATGTTTTGGGGATGAGATGAGGGAATATCATGATGGCAGTTTATTCTCAAATAGTTCAGGGGAAACAACTGTTTGTTTGTTTGTTAATAAATCAATAAACTTGTTTATTGATTTATTGGCTGCATTGGGTCTTCGTTGCTGCACACAGGCTTTCTCTAGTCGCAGCGAGCAGGGGCCACTCTTCGTTGCGGTGCTCAGGCTTCTCGTTGCAGTGGCTTCTCTCATTGCAGAGCATGGGCTCTAGGCACACGGGCTTCAGTAGTTAGGGCACATGGGCTCAACAGCTGTGGCTCGCAGGCTCTAGAACACAGGCTCAGTAGTTGTGGCGCATGGGCTTAGTTGCTCCAAGGCATGTGGGATCTTCCTGGCCAAGGGCTTGAACCCATGTCCCCTGCATTGGCACGCAGATCCTTAACCAATGTGCCACCAGGGAAGCCCCAGGGGAAATAATTCTTTGTACTGTACTTGCTTATAAATTTGAATATTTCTATAAATGACATTATTTTTTTAAAAATGTAATGGCCACTACATTTACATAAATAATGTCTGTCTCAGTTATGTTTTAGGGAAGAAAAAAAAAAAAACATACATTCCTTCTAAGTCATTACAGAGGATAAAATCAAAGAAATCATGGTCCACAAAGAGAAACCCAAAAACAGAACCTAAAATAAGAAAGTACAAAGTATGACAATAAAATCAGCTAAAAATAAAAGCAGTTAAGATAATATAGGCAAATGTCTTAAATTCCCTATGGTAAACAGAGAAAGACTGACAATGCAAGCTATTAAAACCTGTAACATGGACAAACACAAAGAAGGTAAACTGAGATCAAAAGAAACCAGTGTAACATCAAGCCAAGAAGGTAATCAGGAAAAAATAAAGTAATTGGTAAACAAGAAAAAAAATCAAAGTTTGTCATTAGAAGAGGATAAATTCTCCCTCAGATTAGCAGCCATCTTGCCAGAATTTGAATGTGAGTTACAAAGATAAGCTGTGTAACTCTGGGCAAGTTACTTAACCTCTCTGTCAGTTTCCTCATCTGTAAAATGGGGATAAGAACATCTAACTCATGATGTTGGGAACATTTAATGAGTTAACACATTTAAAGAGTTTCAAAGTTGCCTAGCATGTTAGCAAGACCTCAAGTATTTATTACCTATTATTCGTAGGTTAAAGTTTTTCTGACTATGAAAAAAAATTTTTTTTTGGCTGGGTTGGGTCTTCGTTGCTGCACTTGGGCTTTCTCTAGTTGCAGTGAGCAGGGGCTACTCTTTGTTGCAGTGTGTGGGCTTCTCAGTGTGGTAGTTTCTCTTGTTGCGGAGCACAGGCTCTAGGTGCTCGGGCTTCAGTAGCTGCAGCACACGGGCTCAGTAGTTGTGGCTCGTGGGCTCTATAGTGCAGGTTCAGTAGTTGCGGCGCACGGGCTTAGCTGCTCCGCGGCATGTGGGATCTTCTTGGACCAGGACTCGAACCCGTGTCCCCTGTATTGACAGGCAGATTCTTAACCACTGCGCCAACAGGGAAGTCCCCCTATGAAAATTAACATGTGCTTAATATACAAAAATTGAAAAGTACAGAAAAAAATATAATAAATATAAATTTACTTATTTACCTGCATCTCAAAACCCAGCACTAACCACTAATGATATATATTTGTATACTTCCTCACAATCTTTTTTTCCAGTTGTGATGCTTCTGTGTTACTGAATGGGTCAGAGATCTGAAGTTTAAGAACCATCCACTGAGGGCCTTTGGAGGTACAGTGGTTAAGACTCCACACTTCCATTGCAGAGGTTACCAGTTCGATCCCTCATCAGGGAACTAAGATCCCACATGCCACGGGGTTCGGCCAACAAAAGAAAAAAAAACTATCCAGTGAATTTACTTCTCTTAGGGGATAGGTCTACAATAGTCAAGGTAGCTGGTATTAGGTAAAAAACAATAATAATGTGTTTACTTAGGCCTAACAGTGAAGTCTTATTCAGCTCTATTTCTTAGATAACTGAGAAAAATAAGGTTAGGATATACACATTTTCTTGTGCTTTTTATCTATTAAAAATATATTTTAAAATAGCACATTTATTCAGAAAACATTAATTTTTATTTAAAATAAACACTACGTAAGTTTGAACAGTTTTCCAAACTGAGTCACAACGCATTCATGGTTCATGAAATTACCTTGGTGGGTTGTGACCAACATTTCTTTTTAAAGTTAAAGAAGAGAGAACTATCAGAGGGCAATGCATGAAGTGATGGTTAAGTATTGTCTCCTGAAACAGTGCATACGTATACAAGTATAGGTATTCTGAAAAGGATGTAAAAATGTATTTTGTACTGTGAGTCGCCTTCAAAAACAATCCGAGAGCTGCTGAGGTAGAAAATGAGGAAAACATTCTTGAGAATGCTTTAATTATCTACTACTGAACTGATAAATTCTGTAACTATGCTTATGCATTTCATTTTCCTTTTTCATGTTATCTTCACCCACAGATGCCTCAAACCTTCCTCACAGTTCTGGCCTCCTCCACTCAGCTCTCTGCTGCCAATCTGCAAAGCCGCTAATCGTGCAAAGACATTTTCAAGCACCGGCTGCTCAAGCAGTCTTAGCACCAACCAGCACTCCTAGGCCTAGAGCACTTCCCTACAAAAATCATTATGAATCCTCAGGCAGTGGTTCTTCTCTGAGCAAATACTGTTAACTGCCAACCCAATGGAATCTTCCAGCCAAAAAAGAAGCATTTTTACCTCCATTCCCTTGCTATTTCCTCTCTCTTCTGCCAGGACTAATTACTACTCTCTTGGAGATTGGATTCCTCTCTCTTTCTTCATTTTCTAAACGACTTTAAATAAAACTGACAATACTTAAAAAAAAAATTCTTCCTAATAAGGGAAAAGTATGAAAAGAAAGGAGACTTCTAATTAGACAATGGAAAGGAAGAGGCTGAAGACAAGCAGAAAGAAAAATAAGAGAATACAGAATAAGAGTTTACAACAGAATTTTAAAAATCTTAATGATGTTTAAAGCCAGAAAAGATTTGCAACTCTTAGGCAGTGCTTGTTTTCACTACCCTTAGGTGTAGGGTAATTGGTACAATTTGCTCTCCATCCAAAATGTGCAGTCAAAAATAAGGCTGATGAGGCTTTTTGACATCTCTGCACACTATCTGTATAGGTATCTTTGTGGTGAAAAACTGATTGATAAATCAACACATCATTCAGACCTTTTTTCTTCTTAACATAACAATCTTAACTAAAGGAAAAAAAATTTAAGTACAATATTTTACAATTTACGAGACTATCTTTAACTTTTTTGGGGGGGAGTGAAGCTGCATGGTTCAATGAACAGAGCACTGATGTCAAAGTCAGGCAGACCTGGGCTCAAATCCCCACCATGCCACTGACTAGTTTGTGACTTTGGTCAAGTCACTTCTCTCTGAGCCTCTATTTCCTCATCTTCATATGTCTTTTGGGGGTAATTTTGAAAATTAAATGGAAAGTAGAGCCTTACTGTGCCTAGAGCAAACAATAAATGTAACTTACATGTCTGCCCAGACCACATTCCTATCTACCAGTAACAGTAGCAATATGGCTAAGGTTACCGCAATACTTCTCAACTGGGGATGGACTGGAGTGGAACTGGGGACAGAAAGAGGGAAAAGGAGCAGATCTTCTAAGGGGGAGACTGGGGAGTCTTTTAGGAGGAGGGGACAATGCACAGAGTATGCATGAATGTATGTGTGTGTTTAAACTCCTGGTGATTCTGAAATATTTGTCCAAATGGCTTGTATCTCTATAAATTACTGAATTACAGAGTTGTTTGAGGAAACCCTTAAGTCTGGGCAATAATGAATGGTCTCTTGGAACACATATTTACTGAAAAGTCAGATAATACTATCTAACTACAACTTTTACAGTATGATGTCATCTTTGGCTTTTCAGATATCTTAAACTGAACACACATAAGGTTTTTTTCTTTAAAGGAGATATTTATAATCACTTTTAAATTAACATAAATGAATTTGATACTATAGTTGTAACTTCATATTAGTAAACTAAGTATCCAAAGGCTTTCACAAAAAAAATTACCAAAATATTCACTGTCGTAATCAAAATTAAACTCATGATGTAGCTATCAAAAGATATGATTCTTAACTTTAGAAACAATCTAAAATTGCTTTAACACATATCCACAAGACTGGCAAATAATTTAAAGTCTGCAAATATTAAGTGTTGATAAGGATAGAGAGCATCAGGCACTACTGATGGTATATTCAATCTAGAAAACAATTTGGCACTACCTACTACCCTATATCCTATGCTACCACCCTATAATCCAGCAATTTCACTGTTAAATTTATATTGGACATTTGCACCAAGAAATATGTAGGAAGAAGTTCACAGTAGTAGTAATGTTTTAGAAATAGCAAGAATCTTGTAACAACCCCAATGTCTGTAAACAGAAGAAAAGAGAAATCAACTGTAGAATATCTATAAAATGGCATACTATAGAGCCATGAGTATAAACGAACTACATTTTGGATGAATTCCAAAAACATTAAAGAGCAAAGGAAGTCACAGTAAAATCAGTCCACTTATGCAAATTTCAAAATCAAGTAAAACTAAACAACATATTGTTTAGGGACACTTACCATAAGATTATTTTCAAAAAGCAAGAGAGGGACTTTCCTGGTGGTGCAGTAGTTAACAAGCTGCCTGTCAACGCAGGGGACATCGGTTCCATCCCTGGTCTGGTACGGAGCATGCCTCGGAGCAACTAAGCTCGTGCGCCACAACGACTCAGTCCCTGAGCCTAGAGCCCGCGCTCCGCAACAGGAGAAGCCACTACAATGAGGAGCCCACGCACCACAACGAAGAGTAGCCCCCGCTCACCACATCCAGAGAAAGCCCGCGCGCAGCAACGAAGACTCAACGCAGCCATAAATAAATAAGGAAATAAATTAAAAAAAAAAAATAAATTAGGCCAAATTGGCATATAACATTATTAAAATAAATTAAAAAAATAAAATAAATGAAGCAAAATTGGTATATAACATTATTAAAAAAAAAAGCTAGAGAATTGTTAATACAAAATTCACAATATAGATTACTTCTGTGGTGGAGGGAGCGGATGTAACCCAGGAGAATACATGGAGGCTTCAAAGGAACTGATAATTATTTTGTGAGACCCTTCTCTGCATTAATGATATATTTCAAGATAAAAGTTTCTTTCTTTTTCTTTCTTCCTTTCTCTCCCTCTTTCTTCTCAAAGAGAACAGAAAAACTAAGTCACAGATGGGAACCTGCATTAAAAAAGCAAATCACGCAAGAGCCCAGTTTATGCACTACAGCATACACACACTTCTCTCACATTTCATGAGATACTGACCTCTCCACAAATAATTCTAGAATTTAGGAAGAAATTGAATGAAAAACTGAAAACTCACCCATAAACGTCTTCACGGCATCCTATATATCTCAACACTTCCCCCACGTAAGCAAAACCTTCCACTCCTGTGTTGACGTTCCTAGCTAGCAAAGAGTCTTTCTAGTCACAGTCAGCAAACAACTTTAATTTTTCCCTATCCATTTATCAGAAGGATGGGCAGTTTTGTACTAGCACTAATGCCTGTTTCAGAAAGAAAAGAAGCAACACGCAAGAGCAATGCACACTCGGATTCGGGTGGTCTGATGAGACGTCCTCGGCAGGTTCTGAATCGCTGCCCTGTAACCGGATCTACCCGTCCTGCATCCAGCGCCAAAACACTTCGGGACAACAGCGATCACACACGTACGATGAAGCACTGTCTCCTTTCCCCGAGCAAATGCACACCACCAGCCACCAGAGGAGCCTCGCAAGGCAGACGGAGGGGGCAGCCGTGACACGGCGCCGCGGGCCGACCCAGCACGGACGCCCGCGAAGCAGCGCCAGCCGAGGAGCCCTCTAAAGAGCCCTCGTCACGCCCGCCTCCGCGCCCCTCCTCGCGCCCGCCACCCCCGCCCCCGGCGCGCCCCTCCTCCCGCCACAGCCGCCGCCGCCCAGCGCCCCCGACCAGACGCCGCGCCTCAGCCCGCAGCCCCGGCGCCGCCCGGGCCCTCCGCGCGCCCCCTCGGGGCCGCCTTCCCGCCGCCGGCGCCCCCAGCCAGCTCCCGGGCCCCGCGGCGCCGCTCGCCCGAGCCCGCCGGCCCCTGCCTAGAGCGGCGCGGCCCGGCCCACGAGGCCCGGCCCGGGCGGGCGGCCTCTGCCGGCTCAGCTCCTCACCATGCCGTCCCCGGGGCCCTCGTCCCGGGCCCGCTCCGCTTCCGCACCGGCCACAGACTCCAGCCCGGCGGCGCGGCGGCCCAGCGGCTCTAGCGGCGCAGGCTGCGGGAGCCGCTCGCGGTCGGCCGGCGCCTGCTCCATGGCCGCGGTTCGGCACGGCGCCCGCAGCGCGCCTGCGCCGCCGCGCCCGGCACCGCCCGGCCGTCCGCCTGCGGCCGCCACCCAGGCCCCGCCCCCCGCGCCTGCGGCCGCCCCGCCCCCCTTACCCCCCTCCCGCCCCCTAAAGGTCGGGGCCGCGCCCGTTGCTTCCGGCGGTTCCAGCCACGCGATCGGCAGAAGGCAGCGCTCACGTGTGTGAGAGACGCCAAGCGCTTGACGGGAGCGGCGCCCGGGTTCTGTCTCGGCGGAGCCTTCATGGTTTCCGCCGGCGCCTGGGGCTCTTTCTGGCCGAGTCCCGTCGCCGGTGGAAGCTGTGACGCGCGGGCTCCTCCCGCCCCTGACACCGCCTCGGGCGTGGTGGCGACCTTTCCCATTCACCCCCGACACCTCGAGGTGCCACGTCCCGGTGCTCATATCACTTTGTTCATAAACCCGTTATGCCCTTTCTCATATTTTTTTTAATGATTTTTCTGTCTGCCGCAACTGGACTTAAGATTCCTTGAAGGCAAGGACACTATTATTTTTTTCTCTTACCAAACCTAGGACATTTGCTCAGTAAATGTTTAAAGGCATTTAATCCGTTTTTCAGGGACTATCTGTGCTACACAGATTCTCAGTAATTTTTTTCATTTTTTAGCAGCACTGTGCAGTTTGGCTTATCTTAGTTCCCCAACCAGGGATGAAACCCAGGCCTTCCGCAGTTAGCACAGAGTCCTAACCACTGGACCACCAGGGAATTCCCAGGAACCATTTTTAAATCAGAGAACTTTTATTAATTTGTTATAGGAGAAATAGATATATTTCCAGGGACAGATTTATATCTGTTATCCTGTGCCCCTTTTCCCAGTTTTGAGATACCCAGGAAACTAAGCCCTAGAGCCATCAGGATAATCGCTCTGGGCTGGTGACTTGAGCATCTCACCCTGCAGTGAGTAGTGTTAAAAAACCAAATTCAACTGAGTAAACGTTGAAGATCTTATTGTCTTTATTCAACAGTTGGTGGATGAGGCAACATCCCGCCTAGCAGATAGAAAGCCACTCCAATGAGCTCTACAACATGAAAGACTTTTATGGGGCAGGGCAAGGAAGTTATAATAGCAAAAGTGGATTGGTTGTGGCAAGGACATATTCCTTTACGGGATGGTAGGGGTCTAGAGAACAGGTTACCTCGCTAGTGCTGACCGAGTAATTCCTGATTGCTGGTTTAAGATTCCATTTCAGGGAGAGCTGAAACTGTAATTAAATATTAGGTCCCAGTTTGGTGATGTGGGGTTAGCATAAGTGAGTCCACTTTGGGCCTGTTGTCTTGTTTTTAACAATTGGAACAAGGAAAACGGCTCCGGGCTTTTCAAAGCAATCACCTGAGGGGAGGCCACAGTGCTATCTGTGGTTTCCTTAAAACAAACAAACAAAAAAAAACCCCTAAAACAGAGTAGGGGCATCTGTTTCACATTATAGGGGTCCTAAAAGGAAAAGAGAGAGAGAGAAAAGACCGGAGAAAATATTGGAAGACATTATAGTTGAAAACTTCCCTAACATGGGAAAGGAAGTAGCCCAAATCCAGGAAGCACAGTCCCAGGCAGGATAAACCCAAGGAGAATCATGCCAAGACATATAGTAGTCAAATTGACAAAAATTAAAGACAAAGAAAAATTATTAAAAGCAACAAGGGAAGAACAACAAATAACATACACGGGAACTCCCATAAGGTTAACAGCTGATTTCTCAGCAGAAACTCTACAAGCCAGAACGGAGTGGCACCATATATTTAAAGTGATGAAAGGGAAGAACCTACAACCAAGAATACTCTACCCAGCAAGGATCACATTCAGATTCGATGGAGAAATCAAAAGCTTTACAGACAAGCAACAGCTAAGAGAATTCAGCACCTCCAAACCAGCTCTAAAACAAATGCTAAAGAAACTTCTCTAAGCAGGAAACACAAGAGAAGAAAAGGACCTACAAAAACAAAACAATTAAGAAAATGGTAATAGGAACATACATATCAATAATTACCTTGAATGTAAATGGACTAAATGCTCCAACCAAAAGACACAGACCATCTGAATGGATACAAAAACAAGACCCATATATATGCTGTCTACAAGAGACCCACTTCAGACCTAGGGACACATACAGACGGAAAGTGAGGGGATGGGAAAGGATATTCCATGCAAATGGAAATCAAAAGAAAGCTGATTTCTTTTGATACTCATATCAGATAAAATAGACTTTAACATAAAAAAATGTTACAAGAGACAAGAAAAGACACTACATAATGATCAAGGGACCAAACCAAGAAGAGGAGATAACAATTATAAATATATATGCACCCAATACAGGAGCACCTCAATACATAAGGCAAATGCTAACAACTATGAAAGAGGAAATTGACAGGAACACAATAATAGTGGGGGACTTTAACACCTCACTTACACCAATGGACAGATCATCCACACAGAAAATTAATAAGCAAACACAAGCTTTAAATGACACAATAAACCAGAAAGATTTAATAGGTATCCATAGGACATTACATCCAGAAACAACAGATTACACTTTCTTCTCAAGTGCACACAGAACATTCTCCAGGATAGATCACATTTTGGGTCACAAATCAAGCCTTGGTAAATTTAAGAAAATTGAAATCATTTCTGCCCATTTTTGGATGGGGTTTGTTTTTTTGATATTGAGCTGCATGAGCTGTTTGTATGTGTTGGAGATTAATCCTTTGAGTTATTTCCTTTGTAAATATTTTCTCCCACTCTGAGGGTTGTCTTCTCATCTTGCTGATGGTTTCCTTTGCTGTGCAAAAGCTTTTAAGTTTCATTAGGTTTATTTTTGTTTTTATTTCTGTTACTCTAGGAGGTGGGTCAAAAAGAATCTTGCTGAGGTGATGATAGTGCTGCTCTACTAGACCCTAGACTTGGAGAACCGCTGCTTCCGGCCAGCGTTCTCTTTCCCTGGAAGCCTCGGGAAACAACTTAATATTCGTTTAATCCAATACTTGGACATTAGTCTGAGGCTTGGACAGTCTTCTATAAACACCTCTATCGCCAGGACAAGCAACCCCAAAAGTTTGGACAACCATGAGGAAACAAAGAAACACCATGCAGGCAAAGGAGCAGGAAAAAAACCCACAAGAGCAAATAAATGAAGAGGAAATAGGAAAAATGCCTGAAAAAGAATTTAGAGTAATGATAGTAAAAATGATACAAAATCTCGATAACAAAATAGAGAAAGTACAAGCAACAGTTCATAAGAACTCAGAAAAACAAACAGCAATGGATAACAAAATAACTGAAATTAAAAATACTCTAGATGCTGTAACCAGCAGAATGACTGAGGCAGAAGAACGAATAAGTGAGTTGGAAGATAGAATGGGGGAAATAACTGCCACAGAGCAGGAAAAAGAAAAAAGAATAAAAAGATTAGAAGACAGTCTCAGAGACCTCAGTGATAACCTTAAACGTACCAACATTCGAATTATAGGCATCCCAGAAGAAGAAGAAAACAAGAAAGAGTCTGAGAAAATATTTGAAGAGGTTATAGTGGAAAACTTCCCCAACATGGGAAAGGAAATAATTAACCAAGTCCAAGAAGCACAGAGAGTCCCATACAGAATAAACCCAAGGAGAAATACACCAAGACACATATTAATCAAACTAACAACAATTAAACACAAAGAAAAAATATTAAAAGCAGCAAGAGAAAAGCAACAAACAACATATAAGGGAAAACCCATCAGGATAACAGCTGACCTTTCTACAGAAACTCTGCAGGCCAGAAGGGAATGGCAGGATATACTGAAAGTCCTGAAAGAGAGAAACCTACAGCCAAGAATACTCTACCCAGCAAGAATCTCATTCAGATTTGAGGGAGAAATCAAAAGCTTTCCAGACAAGCAAAAGTTAAGAGAATTCAGCACCACCAAACCAGCCTTACAACAAGTGCTAAAGGAACTTCTCTAAGTAGGAAACACAAGAAAAGGAAAACACCTACAAATACAAACCCAAAACAATTCAGAAAATGGTAATTGGAACACACATGTCAATAATCACTTTAAATGTAAATGGATTAAATGCTCCAACCAAAAAACACAGACTGGCTGAATGGATATAAAAACAAGACCCTTCTATATGCTGCCTACAAGAAACCCACTTCAGACCAAGGGACACATAGAGACTGAAAGTAAAGGGATGGAAAAAGATATTCCATGCAAATGGAAGTCAAAAGAAAGCTGGAGTAGCAATACTCATATCAGACAAATTAGACTTGAAAGTAAAGACTATTACAAGAGACAAGGAAGGACACTACATAATGATCAAGGGATCCATTCAAGAAGAACATATCACAATGGTAAATATCTATGCCCCCAATATAGGAGCACCTCCATACATAAGGCAAATGCTAACAGCTATAAAAGGGGACATCGACAGTAACACAATAATAGTGGGAGACTTGAACACCCCACTTACATCAATGGACAGATCATCCAAACAGAAAATCAATAAAGACACACAAGCTTTAAATGACACATTAGACCATCTCGACTTAATTGATATTTATAGGACATTCCATCCAAAAACGACAGACTACACTTTCTTCTCAAGTGCACACGGAACATTTTCCAGGATAGATCACATCTTGGGTCACAAATCAAACCTCAGCAAATTCAAGAAAATTGAAATCATATCAAGCATCTTCTCAGACCACAACGCCATGAGACTAGATATCAATTACAGGAAAAAAACTGCAAAAAATACAAACACATGGAGGCTAAACAATTCACTCTTAAACAACCAAGGAATCACTACAGAAATCAAAGAGGAAATCAAAAAATATCTAGAAACAAATGACAACGAAAACACAACAACCCAAAACCTATGGGATGCAGCAAAAGCAGTTCTAAGAGGGAAGTTTATAGCAATACAGTCCTACCTTAAGAAACAAGAAAATGATCGAATAAACAACCTAACCTTACACCTAAAACAACTAGAGAAAGAAGAACAAAGAAACCCCAAAGTGAGCAGAAGGAAAGAAATCATAAAGATCAGAGCAGAAATAAATGAAAAAGAAAGGAAAGAAACCATAAGAAAAATAAATAAAACTAAAAGCTGGTTCTTTGAGAAGATTAACAAAATTGATAAACCATTAGCCAGACTCATCAAGAAAAAAAAGGGAGAAGATGCAAATCAACAGAATTAGAAATGAAAAAGGAGAAGTAACAACTGACACCTCAGAAATACAAAACATCATGAGAGACTACTACAAGCAACTATATGCCAATCAATTGGATAACCTGGAAGAAATGGATACATTCTTAGAAAAATACAATCTTCCAAGACTGAACCAGGAAGAAATAGAAACCATGAACAGACCAATCACAAGTACGGAAATTGAGGCAGTGATTAAAAATCTCCCAACACACAAAAGCCCAGGACCAGATGGGTTCACGGGCGAATTCTATCAAACATTTCAAGAAGAGTTAACACCTATCCTTCTCAAACTCTTCCAAAATATTGCAGAAGGCGGAGCACTCCCAAACTCATTCTATGAGGCCACCATCACCCTGATACCAAAACCAGGCAAAGATGTCACAAAAAAAGAAAACTACAGACCAATATCACTGATGAATATAGATGCAAAAATCCTCAACAAAATACTAGCTAACAGAATCCAACAGCACATTAAAAAGATCATACACCATGATCAAGTGGGGTTTATCCCTGGGATGCAAGGATTCTTCAATATACGCAAATCAATCAACGTGATACATCATATCAACAACTTGAAGGATAAAAACCATATGATCATTTCAATAGATGCAGAAAAAGCTTTTGACAAAGTTCAACATCCATTTATGATAAAAGCTCTCCAGAAAATGGGCATAGAAGGAAATTACCTCAACATAATAAAAGCCATATATGACAAACCAAAAGCCAACATCGTTCTCAATGGGGAAAAACTGGAAGAATTCCCTCTAAGAACAGGAACAAGACAAGGGTGTCCACTCTCACCACTATTATTCAACATAGTTTTGGAAGTTTTAGCCACAGCAATCAGAGAAGAAAAAGAAATAAAAGGAATACAAATTGGAAGAGAAGAAGTCAAATTGTCACTCTTTGCAGATGACATGATATTATATATAGAAAACCCTAAAGACTCTACCAGAAAACTGCTAGCACTAATTGATGAGTTTAGTAAAGTAGCAGGATACAAAATTAATGCACAGAAATCTCTTGCATTCCTATACACTAACAACGGAAGAGCAGAAAGAGAAATTAAGGAAACTCTCCCATTCACCATTGTAACAAAAAGAATCAAATACCTAGGAAAAAACCTGCCTAAGGAG
Organism: Hippopotamus amphibius kiboko; assembly: GCF_030028045.1. Lineage (NCBI taxonomy): Eukaryota > Metazoa > Chordata > Mammalia > Artiodactyla > Hippopotamidae > Hippopotamus > Hippopotamus amphibius. The sequence goes on along the minus strand of NC_080191.1, from coordinate 171,346,880 downwards.
GCAAAAGATCTGTATGCAGAAAACTTTAAGACACTGATGAAAGAAATCACAGACGACACAAACAGATGGAAGGATATACCATGTTCCTGGATTGGAAGAATCAACATCGTGAAAATGACTGTACTACCCAAAGCAATTTACAGATTCAATGCAATCCCAATCAAATTACCAATGGCATTTTTCACAGAACTAGAGCAAGAAATCTTACGATTTGTATGGACACGCAAAAGACCCCGAATAGCCAAAGCAATCTTGAGAAGGAAAAATGGAGTTGGTGGAATCAGGCTTCCTGACTTCAAACTATACTACAAGGCCATAGTGATCAAGACAGTATGGTACTGGCACAAAAATAGAAAGGACGATCAATGGAATAGAATAGAGAACTCAGAAGTAAGCCCAAACACATATGGGCACCTTATCTTTGACAAAAGAGGCACGAATATACAATGGAAAAAAGACAGCCTCTTCAATAAGTGGTGCTGGGAAAATTGGACAGCAACATGTAAAAGAATGAAATGAGAACACTTCCTAACACCATACACAAAAATAACTCCAAATGGATTAAAGACCTCAATGTAAGTCCAGACACTATCAAACTCCTAGAGGAAAACATAGGCAGAACACTCTATGACATACATCAAAGCAACATCCTTTTTGACCCACCTCCTAGAATCAGGGAAATAAAATCAAGAATAAACGAATGGGACCTCATGAAACTTAAAAGCTTTTGCACAGCAAAAGAAACCATAAACAAGACTAAAAGGCAACCCTCAGAATGGGAAAAAATAGTTGCCTATGAAACAACGGACAAAGGATTAACCTCCAAAATATACAAGCAGCTCATGCAGCTTCATACCAAAAAAGCAAATAACCCAATCCACAAATGGGCAGAAGACCTAAATAGACATTTCTCCAAAGAAGACATACAGATGGCCAACAAACACATGAAAAGATGCTCAACATCACTCATCATCAGAGAAATGCAAGTCAAAGCCACAATGAGGTATCACCTCACACCAATCAGAATGGCCATCAACACAAAGTCTGGAAACCACAAATGTTGGAGAGGGTGTGGAGAAAAGGGAACTCTCCTGCACTGTTGGTGGGACTGTAAATTGGTACAGCCACTATGGAAAACAATTTGGAGGTTCCTTAAAAAACTACAAATAGAACTACCATATGATCCAGTAATCCCACTACTGGGCATATACCCAAAGAAAACCATAATCCCAAAAGAAACTTGTACCATCATGTTTATTGCAGCACTATTTACAATAGCCAGGACATGGAAGCAACCTAAATGCCCATCAACAAATGAATGGATAAAGAAGATGTGGCACATATATACAATGGAATATTACTCAGCTATAAAAAGGGATGAGATGGAGCTATATGTAATGAGGTGGATAGAACTACAATCTGTCATACAGAGTGAAGTAAGTCAGAAAGAGAAGGACAAATATTGTATGCTAACTCACATATACAGAATCTAAAAATGGTACTGATGAACTCAGTGACAAGAACAAGGATGTAGATACAGAGACTGGACTGGAGAACTCAAGGTATGGGAGGGGGCAGGGGGTGAAGGGGAAACTGAGACGAAGCGAGAGAGTAGCACAGACATATATATGCTACCAACTGTAAAATAGTCAGTGGGAAGTTGTTGTATAACAAAGGGAGTCCAACTCAAGGATGGAAGATGCCTTAGAGGACTTGGGCAGGGAGGGTGGGGGGGACTCGAGGGTGGGGGAGTCAAGGAAGGGAGGGAATACGGGGATATGTGTATAAAAACAGATGATTGAACCTGGTGTACCCCCCCCCCAAAAAAAAAAAAAAAAAAAAAAAGAATCTTGCTGTGATTTATGTCCATGAGTATTCTACCTATGTTTTCCTCTAAGAGTTTTATTGTGTCTGGCCTTACATTTAGGTCTTTAATCCATTTTGAATTTATATATTATTGTATGTGGGGTTGGGGAGTGTTCTGATTTCATTCCTTTTATATATAGCTGTCCAGTTTTCCCAGCACCAGTTACTGAAGAGGCTGTCTGCTCCATTGTATATTCTTGCCTTCTTTGTCAAAGATAAGTTGACCATGTATTCATGGGTTTATCTCTGGACTTTCTATCCTGTTTCATTGATCTATATTTGTTTTTGTGCTGGTACCATACTGTCTTGATTGCTGTAGCTTTGTGGTGTGGTCTGAATTCAGGGAGCCTGATTCCTCCAGCTCCATTTTTCTTTCTCAAAATTGCTTTGCCTATTCAGGGTCTTTTGTTTAAAACCATTCTTTAAAAATAGATCTGCATTTGTAACTTTTGGGCAGCTATAAAATGACTTAGATTCTTGCACACAAAATAAAGAAAAACATTCTTTGAAAAAAAATAGAATAAAATAAGAGAGAGATGTAAAAATAATGCCAATTTCAAGAATGTAATTTCAGCAAAGTAACAGAACATAACTCAAACTGCTTTTCAGAGCTTTCTAGGAATGAATAGAACATCTGTGCAAATAGTTAATATTTGTTAAGTGTTCAAGATAAGCCCCACACTACTTTGTGTCTTATATGGATGAGCTCCTGGAATTATCACAACAATTGTTATGATGCCTACCATAAAAGGTATGTATTATTATCTTACTTATTCAGTAAATTAGGAAACAGAGGGAAAGAAAGTATTTCCAGCTTGCCCAAGGTAACACAGCTAGTAAGACATGGGACCAGGATTCAAATTCCAGGTGAATCTATAGTTCATACTTTGAATTGCTAAACTATACCATTTAGAATAATAAGTCTCCAAATCATCTACTCCACATACAGTAGTAATTGCATGGTTTTTGCAATTAAAAGAAAAACTTAGACCTAGATGATGTAAAATTGGAAAGTGGATGAAATTTATTTTTATACCTAGAAACCCTCAAATTTGACCTACAATCTAAGGACCCTAATGCCTGTAATAGAACTTAGGTTCTTCCATAGATTTATTAGTAATTATTCTTCAAAATCATTACATTTTATTAAAATTTTGCTGCTTCATAGTCTCTCCCATTTCTAGCTCTACCTCTTGACCAAATATATAGATTAATTAAGGTTATATTTTAATGTTCATTAATGGTTCCTTTGTTTCCTTATGGAGAATACTTACTTTGAAACTTGACTTCGTTGGCCTTATCCTAAAGAAATAACTAATTTATAAACTTGAGAAGTCATATCAGCAAGTCATTCTAGGATAAAATGTAATCTCACAGTAAAGATGACTGACATCTCCTGGTAAATTCTACCTCTTAATATTGGACTTTCCCAATGTAAAATGACTCTTTGTAAAGTATGTTCATGTTAGAATGATTAATATTTATTGTTCTTGCAATTGCAAAGGTGGTTATCTTTTGTATTTTTCTTCCAATTTTGTATTTTATTGAAACTCAATATTGTCGTTCGCCTCAGCACTAACAATGGCATCAGTTCATGCGTAATCCCATGTGACTTATATAGAACCTGATCACACAAGGGTCTTTAAAATTAATTTTGATAATAGCTAACTGAAGGTTTCAATAATTTAACTCAAGTAAGGCTATCATTGAACTGTTAATAATAAAGAAAATGATTTTGTGTGTAAATATCACGGTGTGTGTAAGAACAATCCAGTTATACATTTGAATGAGACTGGAGAAAATAAAGTGATTCCTTTTTGAGAAACAAAACAAAACAAACAAAAAACCCTAAAACAGAGTAGGGGCACCTGTTTCCCCTTCATTCACACCCCTTTTTTGTGTGGGAAAAAAAAAAAAATTCAAGCCTGCCTTGATATCTTTTTTTTTTTTTTTTTTTTTGTATTTGGCTGCATGGGGTCTTAGTTGTGGCATCCAGGCTCTTAAGTTGTGGTGTGCGGGCATGTGGGTTCTTAGTTCCCTGACCAGGGATCCAACCCATGTCCCCTGATCTGGAAAGCAGATTCTTAACCACTGGACCACCAGACAAGTCCCTGATATCCGTTTTAAGTTGTTCACCTAGATATAACTTTGTTCCTATATCTTCTTAAGAGATGACCTTGAAAAAACCAAATGTGGAAAATCAAAAGGGTGTTGAAGAGTCTAGAATAAGGATAAAAGGGACTGGATGATCATTTCCCCTTATCATATATACATATAATACATGTTCTTCGTGAGAAAGTTATAAAAGTTATGCATAAAAATAAAATAAAAGCTGTCCATGCTCCCAATGCCCAGAGATAAACACTTCACATTTAACATATATCCATTCCAATACCATGCATATACATGTATGAAATCTAGAAAAACAGTACTGATGAACCTAGTGGCAGGGCAGGAATAAAGGCGCAGATGTAAAGAACGGACTTGAGGACACAGCAGGGGAGGGGAGGCTGGGACGCAGTGAGAGAGCAGCACTGACATACACACACAACCAAATGTAAAACAGAAGGCTAGCGGGAAGCTGCTGCAGAGCACAGAGATCATCTCAGTGCTTTGTGACGACCTAAAGGGGTGGGGTGGGAGGGTGGGAGGGAGGCTCAAGAGAGAGGGGATGTGGGGATATATGGATACATAGAGCTGATTCACTCTGTTGTACAGCAGAAACTAACACAACATTGTAAAGTAGTTATACACCAATACAAATGTATTTAAAAATCTTAAAAATTAAAAAAACAAATATCCATATATATAATAAAAATGGAACCATACTACAATGCTATTTTATAATTTATTTTATTCACTTAGTACGGCAAGAACACCTTTCCAAGCAATTAAATATATTTCTACAGAATCTTCTTAAGGGCTACGCAGTTGTAAAACAAATTGCAAACAATTTTGTACTGTAAAAAATTACTACAATTTATTTAATCTTTAATCCTCTACAGTTACAATTTGATTCTAAGCTTTACTTCTATAAACAACACTGCAGTGACCATCTTTTTATATAACATCTTTGTGTACCCAACCAGTTATTTCCTTAGGCTTAATAGGCACTGGAAGATTTGCAGAAAATTTCATTTAAGCTCTGACTGTACCTGACCAATTATTTCTGCTCTATTACAAAATTACATATTTCTCAAAAATTGATATTTGTATCCACTAGATAATATATCTTACCCTTGCAGCTGCCTACAAGGAAACAAATTCTTTTGCCATATGGCTTGCAGGATCTTAGTCCCCTGACCAGGGATGGAACCTGGGCCCCTAGCAGTGAGAGTGTCAAATCTTAACCACTGGACCACCAGGGAACTACCAACAAATTCTTTTTGATAAAGAGACAATAACGAGTGTTTATGTTAAGAGCCGGGGTGGGAAAAGAGGTAGTATCTAGAGCTTTTTAATGGTTCCATCTTTTGGACAGCCTACCTTGCAGTTTTTTTGTGCTTGGCACTTTACATACATGTTCATGAAATGCCCCTGCAAGGCAGGCATTATTTTCCCCACTTCACAGAGGAAGAAGCAGGCTAGGGTAATATTTGACAAGGTCACACAGCGAGCAAATAAGGGGAAGACCTGAGATTCAAATCCAGGTTTATAGGATACCCAGTATCCAAGCCTTTGGGCCACACTGCTCTGCATTCGGGGAGAGGAAGGAGAGAGATTCTTCTGGAAAAGGAGGCAACTGGCAGAAATCGAGGGTTGATTCCTCACCTAAAACCCCAGAGAAGCACATTTCCTTGGATTATGAAGGCAAAGTCACTCCTCTGGCTAAAGTCTGGGAAAGCCCAAGGCGAACGCCATGCAGATTTCAGGTACAGGCGCTCCCCGTTCTTCTGATTCAAACAGAAGGATACCCACCCCAGGAACCCCCTGGGGGAGGCCCTGAATGGGAAAAGCCTCAGGGGAAGCGGTGACCAGCCAGGGCGGCTCTAAGGCTGAGTCACCCTCTGTGTGGACACACTCCTCACTTCATGCAGCCAGAGGAACTTCAGAGTCTTATACGGAATAGCATGATTTAGGCTTCCACTTTGTCAGGAGTTTAACAAATATGTATTGCGCTCCTGTGTTAGCCCAGGACCTCCGTGAAACATCCATTGTTTGCTCCCCATCATCTGGGTTCTGTCCTCCCCTCCCCAGGGTCCTCCTCTTGTGTCTGGTCAGCCCCCCAGGGTCTGTGAAGGTCACCTTCTTCTTCCTCTGAAACTACACCCTTCTTCTCCTTGACCAGCAACCAACCCCAACCCCACCCAATCTCTCATTTTAGGGTCAGTGTGGGTGACATCTGCTTCATATATTTTGAAGTTGTCTATTAGGCACGTACACACTTATGACTTGTCTTTCTAATGGAATTGACATTTTATCATTGTGACGTGCCTCTGTGCTGATCCTCTTTGTCTTAAAGCCTATTTTGTCTGATATCAATATGGTCACACCAGCTGTATAATGCTTACTGTTTGCACGGTGGATCTTTTTTCCATTTTATTATCTTAACCTAGCTGTGGCTTTAATTATTTACACTGTTTCTTACAGACAGTATAAGTGGAGAGGGGAGAGGAAGGCTTCATTAGTGAGAAAATGTCACTACGAATCAGTGTCTAACACTTGTGGCTTAGCTGGAATCTTCTACTCGGAACTTCTGCTATAACTTGCCCAAACTGGAGATCACAGGCAAGGAATCATCTCCGAGATCCTCTCATCCAGCCCCCTCATTTTCCTGATGAGGGCAGGGAAGGCCAGAGAGGCACTTCAACTTGCCCACAGTCACTGCTGACAAGCAGTCCGTCGCAGAAGGTGGCTGGACAGAGCTCTAGTCCCGAACTCTGACTGAGGGGCAGAGAGCGCCTGAATCAGCTTTTTCTGAGGGGAACAGCCATTTCCTTGCCTGGAGGGGTAGAGAAGGAGTTTCTTCTTTTCCACTTGAGGGGGGATGAGACGCCGAGGACAGCCACAGATGTCTATCAGCCAGTGAACGCATGAACAAATGGTGGGGTATTCCAAACAGTGAATTACTACTCAGCAACAAAAAAGAATAAACTATGGACACACGAACCAACATGGATAAACGGCAGAATAATTAGCTGAATGGAATAAGCCAGACCCCCTCCCAAAAGACCATACTGTTTGATGATGTTTACATAAAATTCTAGAAAACTTGAACTAATCTGTGTGACACAAAGCAGATGAGTGATGTAGTGGGTTGCATGGTGATCTCCAAAACTCACCATTGGTGACTGGTGTGTTCCCAATTCCTGGAATCTGTGAATGTTACTTTTCTTAGAAAAAGAGTCCTTTGCAGATGTAATTAAGGATCTTGAGATGAGATCACCCTCCTGCATTATCCTAGTGGGCCTTAAATCCAATGTCAAGTGTCCTTATAAGAGGAATCTTATACAAGTAGTCCCTGGAAATGGGAAAGAGGTGGGGAAAGGGGAGAGGTGGGAAGGGGCGATTACAGGGGGGTAAGAGTAAACTTTTGGGAATGATAAATGTTTTCATTATCATGAGTGTCAAGAGACATAAGTCAAAACTCATCATATTGTATACTTTACATCCATCATACACTGACAAAGCTGTGAAAAAGATGAAAGATCCGTGGGTCTAAAACAAGACTCCACTTGCAATATTCTGGCTTTGTGGAAGTAGTCCACATGACATTGATATATGGTGCATTCTTAGGAAACTGATCATGAGATGAGACACCATCATATGAAGAACGGCTGAATAACCCCAGAATATTAAAATTGGGAGAACTGATATATAGTAATCAAATATATTAAGTATTGCAATGTACAACTTAAAACATTCTCATCTTATATGAACTTCATGAGAATCGAGACCAATGACATCCTTGTAGTGAGATAGATTTTGGTTCAAAGAACGTTCTAAAGTCAGTGCCTGTGCACAGATATAATAGCTGTTAGAGGAGCTAGCTCGTGGGGGCTACTTGTCTGGCTATCATAGAGTGGATGCTTCTCTTTGACTTCTGTTGAATCTTCTGTTTTTCATGATCTCTTATCTTCTCCAATTCCTGTTTTTTTGTTTTTCACCTCTTCTCATGTTTTGCTGGAGCATGTACTTTAAGAGCTTCCAGAAAAGGAAATGCTGGCATAAAATTTTTCTGAAATCTTGCACGTCAGATTTGTTTTTTGGCTGGGGATAAAATTCTAAGCAAAATTGGAAGTATTGCTCTTTTGTCTTTTAGCTTTCAGTGATGTTATTGACATGGCTGATGCCATTCTCTTTTTTAGAATCTTCTCCTCATCCCTAGTGTTATGGAATTTCAAAATGATGTGCTTTGGTTTGGGCTTTCATTTTTTCTCTGTTGTGCCGGGTATTCACGGCATTTTCAAATGGATTCACATCACTCATCTCTAAGGAATTTTCATAAACATATGTACACACATACACACCTATACATATCAAAATGGTAGCATCCCTTCCACTGGTTTTCTTCCCCTGGAATCCCCACTAGTTACACGTTAGACTTCCTGGATTGCTTCTCTCATTTTCGTATCATTTCTCTCCTATTGTCCATTGTTTGTCCTTTTGTCCTATTTGCTGAGGGCTTTTTCTTATCTTCTAGAATATCTGAATATTTAATTTGAACTATCATATTTAAAATTTCCAAGACCTGTGCTTGTTCGCTGAACAGTCCATTTTAAAAATAGCATTTTCTTCGTGTTTCATGGAAGTAAGATCACCTCATCTGTCTGAAGATTCAATTTTTTCTGAAGTTATTTTCCCCGACTTCCTGAATTATCTGCTTCCTCTAATTTCTTTTCCCATTTGCATTGATCTCTTTTTTATTCATGTTGGAAGCTTTCCTCAAATGTCTTGTGGTCCTTAGCTATTAAAATGTCATATGTTGTCTATATATACAGTGGTGGAGGAAGGATGTGTGTAGTGTGTTGATGAAAGGGTGGAGGGTTATGTTGGAGAACTTGCTGACTTGGCTTTACTGTGAAGTAACTGACAGGGTTGTCAGCTGAGCTTTTTGTTGGTGGACCCTTCAAATGTATCACAGGGCTTTTTCTCTCCACCCTCCCCCCCACCCCGGAGTCATTCTCCTAAAAAGGATCTTTTAGTCTCTCGCCTAAAGGTATAAGCCTGACTGCCAATATTTTGGGAATGGGGTAGCGGAAGGGACTGAGAGATCTCACAATTTTTTTTTAATAAATAAATTTATTTATTTATTGACTGCACTGGGTCTTCACTGCTGCACACAGGCTTTCTGTAGTTGTGCTGAGTGGGGGCCATGCTTCATTGTGGTACGCGGGCTTCTCATTGTGGTGGCTTCTCTTGTTGTGGAGCACGGGCTCTACGCACTCGGGCTTCAACAGTTATGGCACACAGGCTCAATAGTTGTGGGTCACGGGCTCTAAAGCGCAGGCTCAACAGTTGTGGCACACAGGCTTAGCTGCTCCGCGGCATGTGGGATCTTCCTGGAGCAGGGATCGAACCCTTGTCCCCTGCATTGGCAGGCAGATTCTTAACCACTGCGCCACCTAGGAAGTCCAGATCTCACTTTTAAGTATGTAGACTTTTAACCTGTTCTCTATTTTCAGTTAACCAACTTATTTGTGTTCTTGAATTGGGAACCTCTCTGGTTCAATCCCTCCAGAGTCTCTTGTAGGGTAGAATAAGGGTTAGTCGCCTGGACGCATTGTTTGGGGCTTCTTATGCAGACTTTGAACCAACCCTCTTGTTTTCAGTTCCTTCCTAAGCTCTGCCTTCCACATTACCTAGGTACCACTGATGCTTTTCTGAGATTTGGAAAGACCAATAGCCTTGCCTGTGTCAACATCCCATTCTCAGGAATTAAGTTTTAGTTTCTTCCCTCATCTAAGTCTCTGAGGATAGGGAGAGTATTTGCCACATCAGAGTCGGATGCACCACCCAGCCCCAAAGGAATATTTAGCAGGTGTTTGTTGAGTGAATGAAGGTCTAGCTAAGTGACCTGAAGTGAGCACTAAACTGTCTGAGCAGTAATTTCTTCATCTGTAGAGTCTGAACAGCATCCCTGACTTTCCAATCTGCAGGTTGTTGTGGAGTGAAAGGACTCAATACTTTTCTTCTTCTTCTTTTTGGTGACAAGTAGGTATTAGAGGTGATGTTGGTTACAACTTGCACAGAGCTCAGCGAATCAATATGTAGGTGCCATACCTCACCCAACACACAATCCAAGGGCCAGGATATCCTCTTTTTCTCATTTCTAGTCTTGGACTTCTTAACATACAACTCCTAATAGCCAGGAGGAAAGTGTACCTTTAATAATTTGGCCCAGGGCTTCCCTGGTGGCTCAGTGGTTAAGAATCTGCCTGCCATGCATGAGACATGGGTTCGAATGCAGGGGACACAGGTTTGATCCCTGGTCTGGGAAGATCTCACATGCCGCAGAGCAACTAAGCCCGTGTGCTACAACTACTGAGCCTGCACTCTAGAGCCTTTGAGCCACAACTGCTGAGCCCACGTGCCACAACTACTGAAGCCCGCATGCCTAGAGCCCGCGCTCCACAATAATGAGAAGCCTGTGCACCGCAATATAAGACCCAACGCAGCCAATAAATAAATTAATTAATTTAAAAAAATACTTTGGCCCAAAAGAGATATAATTGCTACAAAGACTAGTTTCCCTGGCCAAATATTAACAAGGTGTAGATTCTTGGCAACGTGGGGAGAGTTCAATTACTCCTAAATGTACTTTTAATAAGAATTTTAAAAAATCATATTTCAGTAATTCTTAAAATGGTTCAAAAATTCAAAGCAATAAATGGGCATTCAGTGAGGGCCTCTGAATTTCATTTTGTACTGGAGCCCACAAATTTTGTATTCAGCCCTGTGTACAGATATCTTAATTCATTTCCACCTATTCTTTTTTTTTTAATTAATTAATTGGCTGCGTTGGGTCTTTGATGCTCCGCTCAGGCTTTCTCCAGTTGCGAGAGGGGTGGCTACTCTTTGTTGTGGCATGTGGGCTTTTCAGAGCAGTGGCTTCTCTTGTTGCGAAGCACGGGTTCTAAGTGCATGGGCTTCAGTAGTTGTTGCACATGGGCTCAACAGCTGTGGCTCTCGGGCTCTAGAGCACAGGCTCAGTGGCTGTGGCGCACGGGCTTAGTAGCTCCACGACATGTGGGATCTTCCCAGACCAGGGCTCAAACCCGTGTCCCCTGTATTGGCAGGCGGATTCTTAACCACTGCGCCACCAGGGAAGCCCCCACCTACTCTTGCTATATCATTTATTTCACTAACCTCCAAATTCTCCTCATCGAAAATTTTGGAGTTTTTAACCTGGCATGGTTACCCCTAAAAAAAGAAAAAGAAAAAAGAAATAAGTGGGCATTCAAATGGTTCAAAGAATAAAACAAAAACCTATAGTTTCATTTTATATTGTTCTCTATTTTCAGTTTATTTAAAAGTAGTAAAATTAAAACATTTTAATTAAAAAAATTATTATTAAATTTACTGCCTTACCTCCCTAAGAGATTCCTGAAGGTAAGGATTTAAAATCAATGTCCTTCTCAAGTGAACAGGGCAAGAACTCCACTAAATGTAAACTTTCTATTTCTCTCCATTCATGAAACAGACAAAGGCATCATTATTCTCTACTTTTATTATTTTTTAATCTTCCCAACACATGAACTATAACTCATTTTGAGATTTTTCAGTGCATTTCACAGCAAAAATGAACTAGGGAATTATTAAAATGGTTGTACATAAACCAATTATTTTCTTATAATTTACAATTTGTTGGAAAAAATTATTTTTCTGTTTTCATCCTATTAACGCCCCTTCAATAAAACACAGTTTGTCAGAGCACAAAGCTTAAACTTCTTATGATGATGTAACAGATATAGCCACCTACAATGGCTGATGAATAACATGTATATGGTACACGCACTGATTGGAAGACCACATCAGAAGAAACAGGGTAAGGCACCACTCTCGGAAAATTAAGGTAGCGCTGAGCGCCGGACGTCGGTGCTCCATAAATACTTGAGTGAATGATGAAGCCATAATCAGGACTATGCTTTTAATTGCCAGCAATTCTTCAACCTCAATAAAATACTTATTTAAAAAAAAGACTTGTACCTGAATATAACTTCCTGATATCTTTTTTCCTGATATCTTTTTATTTCATACTCTTTCTTCAGCATTTGCGTTTCCTTGAAAAGAAAACAAAACCATAGCATACATGCACTTAGTCACATATGTAACTTGTGAATTACTGACAAACATGAATCGTTGGTTTAAACTCTGAGTGAACAGAGGTAAGATGGAGCGTACTTATCCCAGAGGGACAGCACGTAATACTGGATATTAACCTACAAGTGAAAAAAAGGTAAGGAAAACAGTACAGTTTTATTTTTTAATATTTGCTTGTTCTTTAATGCCTCAGTTCTTGAGAAAGGCCAAAATCTCATCATACTGACATGAACACATTATTAAAAAACTGTCTCTCAAGTATAATATTTAATAAAACTAGGTATTGAAAAATGTTCTGAAATTTTTCAAGTCAATGTTGTTTTCAAGTATATTAAAATGCTCAGAAGAAATATTCTCCATGGTTATAATTCTAACCAATTTATAAATATAGTTTTTAAAAGAGTTCCAACAGAGGTGGATAATGGACAAGTTCCTCAGACACAGGCACACAGTCTCTTTGAAGGAACAGAACGCCTTGTTACGACAACCTAGCTGATTTTTTTTTTTAACACTGATTTCAGGCACAATGGCTGAAGCCACTTCTGGGTCATCTTCTTCCTCCTCTTGGTTTGTTGTAAGAGTAGTCAGTACTTCAGTTACTGACAGAAAGCAAAGCACAAACTCTAAAAGAGACTTCAATTTTCACTATAAAGAAATCAAAATCACTGAATTCTCATTGTTGTGTTTATCCGTTGCCCCCATGCAAAAACAGGGGATTCGAACTTAGCTTTTGGAGCAGGAACTGGATAAAAGATTAACCATCGAATAACTCAGGTGACAGGGCTTCAGAGGATATTGCTCACATCACATGCACAGCCTGGTGAGAGGTCCATCGTGCTTCCTCAACACTTTGGTCTTGCTGTGGTTCTACGGCGCCCTAACTGTACATTCACGGGTGGTTAGTTTCAGTCTGTGCAATCTGGAAGCAGGTTACTCAGTGCAATGACTCCATTCGGGGAGAGTTGAGGGTAAACAGAGAAGTTCACTTGTTCGAGTCTTAGACAGTGTGTGTCACTCTGCTGGTTGTGTTGTTGGAATTATTTTCCAAAGGGGTTTGTGATAAACCCAGCCATCTCCCTGAAACAAGTAGAAAAATAAATTAAAGAACCATTCCTCTATTATTTTCAGAATCAGTAACCAAAACTAGATGCAATGCCTTCACTGAAATGGAATTCCGTTCTCATATTTAAAAACAAGAGTCTGTGAAGAAAAAGTCTCTGTGCTTAAGACATCAAACAATACATGTGGCCTAGCTAGTATTAGGTGAGCAGTTCTGGTCTGGGAAGCACTCGTTTGTGCTCCATGAATATTTTATTTTGCAGAAGTCATTTGTGGCAATTCTGCCAACTCTGCCAAGATGCTGCAGACTGAGCCACACCCAAAGAGCAATAGGCAGCAGACGGGGCCCAGGAGAAGGTCACCAGGTCACCACGGTCCTAGCTGTTCTCTGCCTCCCGTCTGGCCTCTCCAGTGTCTGAGCACTGTTTTCTAGTTCTTTCCTGACTCTCACCGATTAGTTTTCCCTGGTTCCTGTGGATAGGAGGATACCAAAAGGAGATGAAGTCAGTCAAAGAGTGAGCTAAAGACAGGAGAAGACCAAGTGAGGAAAAAAGTGCCACAGCAAATGCATGAAGCAGCATTTGGGGTGAGGGCCTGGCAGACTTCAGGTCACAGTAGCTAAGACTGAAGTTCAGTGTTTATGCCATGAGGTGAAGTCAGTCAGATTTGAACCTCTGTTCGTAACCCCTACATCGCCTTCAATTTATTTGCATTAAAAAAAATTTTTAGGGACTTCCCTAGAGGTCCAGTGCTTAAGACTTCGCCTTCCAGTGTAGAGGGGTGTGGGTTCTAACCCTGGTCGGAGAGCTAAGATCCCACACGCCTCACAGTCGAAACACCAAAACATAAGACAGAAGCAATAATGTAACAAATTCAATACCTTAAAAATGGTCCACATCAAAAAACAAAACCCCAAAACACTTTAAAATTAAAAAAATATATATTTACCCTACCTTATTCCAAAACTGACTTATGGCCAGCAATTGCGTGGCTCACAGTGACAAGGACTCTCTTCTTGACCAAACTTTAAGTTACACACCTTTGTCTCTCTTCTTGACTAAGCCTCATCAGATGCCTGCTGAACCCAGTTTTAGCAAAAAAAATCCTGATGAACCAGCTGATCAAGAATCCTTTCATCTTTGACATCCAGTGAAACTCCTCTCCTCCCACCTTTGATCTAATCACACGCTGACCCACCATCCTTCACATCTGACCATGTTCCTCCCGGTAATTTTCCATCCACTCCCTCATCCTGCCTGTTGGCTACTTTCCACTTATCACCATATTCAGAGTTGAGTTCAATCTTTCTCTTCTATCGCAATACTCTTGAATAAAGTCTTCCTTGCCATTTTTAATGTGTCAGAATAATTTCCCTTTAACAACAGGAATCGCTATGCGAAGTTAAATCGCCTGGCTGATAAATGTCATGAAACACAGAGACACAGGAGCCGCTGCCAACCGCAGCGCAGAACCCAGTGCACAAGTGAGGGCGTGCTGCCTGGCCATCTCCTTTCACAGATGAAGGAAGTGAAGCTCTGAGAAGCGAAAGCAGCTGCCCAACTTCACCCAGGAAGGGGCAGAGTTCTTCTCAGTGTACCTTCTGTATAATTACCTACATGTTACAGATGAGGAAACCGAAGTTAGATGTGGTAAATAAATAGGATGAAGGTTCCTTAAAAATTAAAAATGGAATTACCATATGACCCAGCAATCCCACCCCTGGGCATATACCCAGATAAAACCGTAATCCAAAAAGACACACGCACCCCAATGTTCACTGCAGCACTATTTACAATACCCAGGTCATGGAAGCAACCCAAATGCCCATCAACAGACAAGTGGATAGAGATGTGGTACATATATACAATGGAATATTACTCAGCTGTAAAAAGGAACGAAATTGGGACATTTGTAGACATGGATGGACCTAGAGACCATCATACAGAGTAAAGTCAGTCAGAAAGAGAAAAACAAATACTGTATATTAAGCATACGTGCAGAATCTAGAAAAATGGTACAGATCAACCAGTTTGCAAGGCAGAAATAGAGACACAGATGTAGAGAACAAACATATGGATACCAAGGGGGGAAAGCGGCGGGGGGGGGGGGGGGGATGAACTGGGAGACTGGGATTGCCATATATGCATCACTAATAAGAAAAAAACTATCAAATTGCACGCTTTAAATATATGCAGTTTATTGTATGTCAATTATATCTCAATAAAAGTTCTTAAAAAAAAAGTGGTAAATAAACTATCCAGGCTATGAGCTGGGGTTCAAACTTAGCACATCTGACTCCAACATGGTCCTCTGTTCTGCAAAAGCCTTCCTGCCTGCATTTATACATGTCTTAAGAAATTTTAAACATCCACTAAAGATGATACAACCAATAGATCCTGATGGATGTGTATAAGCACAAAAGGGAGGAAACGGAAGATTAATAAATTAAATATCAATGAGAGGGACTTCCCTGATGGCGCAGTGGATAAGACTCCAGACTCCCAGTGCAGGGGGCCCGGGTTTGATCCCTGGTCAGGGAACTAGATCCCATATGAATGCCACAACTAAGAAGCCCATGTGTCACAACTAAGGAGCCTGCAAGCCACAACCAAGACCCAGTGCAACCAAATTAATTAATTAATTAGTTAATATTTTAAAAACATCAATGAGAAATGGTCAGGAAAAGAAGTTGGGGATTATCAAACGATACTAGAAACACTGTAAGTTCATCTATACTTTCTCAGGTTACTCTAATTCCTCTTTTTACACCAAGTGAATCTATTCTATACTCCTCCACCTAACTAAAGCCAACTCCAAACTGGTCTATAATTGGTTTGACAGAAATAATGAAAGTACCAAACAAGTGAAAAAGCTCTTGTTACTCATAACAACACATTTGAAACATCTACTACATGCCCAGCACTCTGTTTAGAACCAGTGGGGAGATAAAATCGACTTTTCAATAACATAGGATCTTCTCAGCAAAGAGTCATACCTGCTGGCAAAAGCTTGAAAGTTGTTATAAACCTTGTGGTACCAGCGTCAGCTAGCTACCATCCTCCTCAGCCTCACTTGTACTTTGCAGTGCTTCTTACAGCACAAGCTATGGTCCCGTCATACAGGATGTGACGTGGCTGCCCCATGGGCTCAGGCAATCAATATATGACACAGGACTTCCCTGGTGGCGCAGTGGTTAAGAATCTGCCTGCCAATGCAGGGGACATGGGTTCAATCCTTGCTCCAGGAAGATCCCACATGCCATGGAGCAACTAAGCCTGTGTGCCATAACTACTGAGCCTGTCCTCTAGAGCCCTTAGGCCACAACTATTGAGCCTGTGTGCCACAAGTACTGAAGCCCATGTGCCTAGAGCCTGTGCTCTACAACAAGAGAAGCCACCAAAATGAGGAGCCCCGAGCACCAAAATGAAGAGTAGCCCTTACTCACCACAACTAGAGAAAGCCCTCATGCAGCAATGAAGATCTGACAAAGCCAATAAATAAATAAATACATAAATAAATAAATTTATTAATTATATATATATATGACACAAATCTAACTCATCAGCTGCTGTACCACTCTGCCATGGCACACCATTTAGAAAGCCATCTTACATCTTACCAGCTAAAGGGGCCCAAACCTGAATCAGCATCTCCAATCTACTGTTCTATCAGGCAGTCACTTAAGACTTATCTAGGCAGAAAGAAATTCACTATTTGATTAGACAATTGCTATATCTGGCTACCACTTTTTTTTTTTTTTGGCTGCATTGGGTCTTTGTTGCTGCATGCAAGCTTTCTCTAGTTGCGATGCAAGGGCTTCTCAGTGTGGTGGCTTCTCTTGTTGCAGAGCACGGGCTCTAGTCACGTGGACCTCAGTAGTTGCAGCACGCAGGCTCAGTAGTTGTGGCACACAGGCTTAGTTGCTCCACTGCATGTGGATCTTCCTGGACCAGGAATGGAACCTGTGTCCCCTGCATTGGCAGGTGGATTCTTAACTACTGCGCCACCAGGGAAGTCGCTGGCTGCCACTTTCTATATCTGTCTATCTAACATCACAAAGTGTAATAAAGGGATTGAGTGGCAGGCTCTTAATAATATCTGTCAAATAAAGAATAAATGAGAAGTAGCATGTTTATATATCATATTAGTTGCAAGAACCAGGAGGCCTATCTTTCAAAAATTTTTTAAATTGGTTGCATCGGGACTTCCTAGGTGGCGCAGTGGTTAAGAATCTACCTGCCAATGCAGGGGACACAGGTTCAATCCCTGGGCCAGGCTTCCACATGCTGTGGAGCAAATAAGCCCATGAGCCACAACTACTGAACCTGTGCTCTAGAGCCAGTGAGCCACAACTATTGAGCCCCTGTGCAGCAACTACTGAAGCCAGCAAGCCTGGAGCCCGTGCTCCACAAGAGAAGCTACTGCAATGAAGAGCCCGCACACCACAACAAAGACAGCCCCCGCTTGCTGCAACTACAGAAAGCCCATGTGCAGCAAGGAAGACCCAATGCAGCCAATAAATTAATTAAAATAAATTAATTAATTAAAAATAAATAAAAACCCAAAATTGGCTGCATCTTTTATCCATTACAGCTTCTTGCTCTCAGCCCCTAGAGTTCATTTTTAATGACTAATAGAAGTCTTCCCTTAGAAAATTTCTCCTTTTTAGAATCTGCTCCTGGTATGCTTTCTTAGCGAGTTTGAAATGGAAAAAATCCAAGGTTATCAGACTATAATTGTGCATAGTAGTTACAAAGGTTTACCTTTTCATATAAAAATGAAGAGATGTAAAGTACTTTCCCTTGAATTCCTATCCATGCAAACAGTTGGTATTTATATTTCATACCCAAAGATGAGAAAAATTAAAGCAATGAAACTACTACAATAAACTATGGGCTTTTAAGGGTAACAGCTATGGAAAATTCACATTCAAATTGTTTTTTCCAGATTCTTTCCTGACAGACCAATATTACAAGTCAATGAATTTCCTTATGTCTATGGACAAAAAAACTTTTCTTGGCATCGGCTCTGATCCAATATTCACCTTACTCTGAATTCTACCAGAAAGTAATAAACAAAATAAAACAAAACCTTTAAATTTAGAAAAGACTTTAGAAAACATTTGGTCTTAACTGCAAAACTAGTGAAATAAACTCTTCCATATAAGCCATGGTCTCTTACATGAGTCTAGTGATGGGGAACACATTAGTATAAAATGTACATTTATTATTGGATATTTTTTATTATTATACAGTTCTTTCTTAGGTGAAGCTCAAAATGCTTCCTGGTAGTCTCGCCTAGCTCAAGTCTGCTATTCGAGCTGATAAAAAACTTCTACATGATAAGCCTACCTATATTTGAAGAAAGTTACAATGAATGGCCCCGATTTCCTGTTTTCCAGGCTAGACATCCCCTACATTGTTCTTTTTTCCTTAAACACTGCGAAGATTCTGTCTAGACACTTCTCATTGTCCCCTGTGTGGCCACTTAAGTTTTTCATGCATCCCTTAAAATGTGGTCTCGGGAAGTGAACAAGAGTTTCACTGTGGTACAAAAGGCAACAAAGTGTCAACTGCATATTCTGTTATTGAGATTAAAGATTAATGTTAGCATTTTGTAGCCAATTTAAATCCCCAAATCTATTTCACCTGAATTGCTGGTAAACTAGTCTACCTTAACAAATTATAAAAAGTTCATAAAAAGCTCATGGTTAAACTGGACTATTTTAGAAATAAAGATATACAAGTGACAACTCAAGAAAGCCTATTAAGCTACAGTTCTCACCAAACAGATACAGAGTTTTGGTCTGAAGACATGTAGGAGGTATACCTCTCTAATAAAATATCTGGTTTCCCAAGCCGCGCCTGTCTCCGTGCGATGCCTCTCTTCAGCCCGCTGGCGCTCCTCCAGGGCTCGCTTATGCTCTGTGGCCGCCTCAATTTCAGAGTCTCTCAGAGAGTCGGTCACATTTTTCCACAATCGCCTGGAATCAGAAACCCACACATTTAACAAACATTCTTCAAAATAGATAATTAAATAGGACGGATACCCTCAAAATTAACAGTAATTTTAATAAATTACATTTCCTGAATCAGATCTATAATTTCACACACATGAGTTACAAGAACACTGATACTGTGCTGCTGAGGCTAATATCCAAGATATGGCTGCTTCTGCTTTTTTCTAAATTAGAAGTAATTTATATTTTCCCAAGTTATATAACCAAGATTTTTATTTTCAAAAAACTTAGGAAATAATAAGCAAAAAGAGAAATAAACTTTTAAAAAGCTGAAATAGAAGAGACTGCTTCTGCTTCTGGACATGATAAAATAACAGGCACCAGATTTACCCTCCTACTTTTTTTTTTTATAAATTTATATATTTATTGATTTATTTTATTGGCTGTGTTGGGTCTTCATTGCTGCACACGGGCTTTCTCTAGTTGCGGCGAGCAGGGGCTACTCTTCGTTGTGGTGCGTGGGCTTCTCACTGCCGTGGCCTTTCTCGTTGCAGAGCACGGGCTCTAGGCGCTTGGGCTTCAAGAGCTGCGGCACATGGGCTCAACAGTTGTGGCTCACGGGCCCTAGACGGCAGGCTCAATAGTTGTGGCGCACAGGCTTCGTTGCTCCACGGCATGTGGGATCTTCCTGGGACAGGGCTCGAACCCGTGTCCCCTGCATTGGCAGGCGGATTCTTACCCACTGCGCCATCTAGGACGTCCTACCTCCTACTTTTAATCAACTACAAAACCAGACAAAACAAAATGAAACAATGGTTTTCAGACATGGAACAAAAGGCAGCAGAGGACAGTGACTCCTGGGAGCAGGCAGACAGATGCGGGGAGCCCTGCGAGCGCCCCGACGGAGCCGCTAGAGAGCGGGCAGGCACAGCGCGGGCTGGGGGCGGGGGCGGGCAGCTCAGCACGCTCCAAGCAAAAGAAAACTGCCGAGGCGGCTCTCTGGGGAAGTGGCGGTCTGCTCAACAAACGTGCGGGGACAACTGGACAGCCACATACAGAAAGGGGACCTCACCTCCCAATAAAACTTAGAATAAGATCAGAGAAAACACTGATGATCTCACCTCATCAAAATAAAAACTGATTACCGAAAAAAAACACCATTAAGAAAATGAAAAGATCAGCAAGGGACTAGGAGACAATATTTATGAAACACACATCCAATAAAGGATGTGTGTCCAGAATTTACAAAGAGCTCCTATAACACAGTAAGACAACAAATCCAATTTAACAAATGGGTGAAATTTATAAGCAACCATTTTAACAAAGAAGATATACAAATGGTTAATTAGAACATAAAAACATGCTCGACATCATTAGCCATGAGGGAAATGCAAATGAAAATCACAATGAGATACTATCTCACACCAGCTGGAATGGGTACATTAAACAAGACAGGCATTAACAAACGCTGATGAAGATGAGGAGAGCTGGAACCGTGTGTGTTCTTGGCAGGAATGTAAAATGGTGCAGCCATTTTGAAAATACTTTGGCAGTTTCTTGAAAAGTTAGACATTAAACCTACCACACAAACCAGGAATTCCACGTGCAGGTATTTACCCAAGAGAACTGAAAACATGTCCACACAGATACGCACAAAAATGTCCACAGTGGTGTTAATCATCAGAGCCCAAAACTGGCAGGGTCCACCAGTTGGTGAAGAGACAGACAAAACGTGGTATCAAACAGAATGCGACTCCGTAACAAAAAGGAATGAACTACCGACACACGGCCCACCATGAATGAACCTCAAAAACATGGTAAGTGAAAACAGCTAGGCACAAGAGGTCACAAACTGTATGATTTCACTTAGCTGAAATGTCCAGACAAGTCAGCAAAAATCACTGAACTGTACACTTGAAAGAGGTGAATTTTATGACACATAAACTATACCTCGATAATATTTTTTCAATCCCATTTAAAAAAAATTATTTATTGGCTGTGTTGGGTCTTTGTTGACTGCTTGCGGTGGCTTCTCTTGTTGTGGAACATGGGCTCTAGGGGCACGGGCTTCAGTAGTTGCAGCTCATGGGCTCTAGAGCTCAGTAGTTGTGGCGCACGGGCTTAGTTGCTCCAAGGCACATGGGATCTTCCCGGACCAGGGATCGAACCCGTGTCCCCTGCATTAGCAGGCGGATTCTTAACCACTGTGCCACCAGGGAAGTCCCACCTCAATAATATTTTTAAGTGGCAATTTTAATATTAAAGTAGAATTCAAGGCGAGAACTATGACCACGAATAGGGGATCATTTCATTACGACCGAGGGGGCGGAAAATGCAGCAGGAGGATGTGCGGTCTCTTCACGGTCAGCATCCTGTGGAAACACAGCGTGGCTCCTCTCTGCCAGGAAGCTGGAGGATGCTTCCACATTACCGTGGCTGAGAAGAGGACATATAACCTTAAATGTGTATGGCCCAAACAACAAAGGTTCAAACAAAAACTTACAGAATAAAAATATTCAGTTAAAATTGGTAATTTCAAAAACTGATCTCAGTAACTGATCTCAACTGATGGAGTTCACAGAAAATCAGTGAAGATACACAGGACTAGAGAAATGCTATTAACCCACTCGACCTAAGTGACACTTACAGAATACTCTCACCTAACATCAACAGGACACACATTCCTATCAGTGCACACAAATACTTACCAAGGAAGAATGCACGCAGTGCTATAAGACAAAGCTCAATAAATTTAAAGGATTGAAGCCATACAAAGTACATTCTTCGACCAAACTGAAATTAAAGTAGAAATGAATACTGAGAAGATATTCGGAAAAGCTCCAAACATTTGGCAATTAAACAACACATTACTAAATAAGGTCATGAGTCAAAAGAAAAAAGGAAAAAACCCACAAGGGAAATCAGAAAACACACATGAAAAGTTCAAAAGGTGGAGAACAGATCAAGATGGCAGAAGAGAAGGATGTGGAGGTCACCTCCTCCCACAAATACATCAAAAATACATCTATATGTGGAACAATTCTCACAAAACACCTGCTGAATGCTAGCAGAAGATCTCGTACAACCAAAGATGCAAAAAACATCACTACATAATTGGGTAGGACAAAAGAAAAAAAAGGATCGGGAAGGGACCTGCACCCCTGGGAGGGAGCTGTGAAAGAGGAGAGGTCCCTCACCCTGGGAAACTCCTTCACTGGCAGGAGATGAGCCGGGACAGAAAGGGAGTTTCAGAGGCTTGGAGGAGAGTGCAGTCGCCAGCGTGCGGCGTGCAGAACAGAAAGAGTCCTGCACGGAAGGTCCTGGGCCAGCTCCCTGCATCCCCTAGCCCAAGATGCAGGTCTGCTGGTGTGTGCGGGGGCTGCGTGCTGAAACTCGCGCGGCAGAATGGACCTGCGGAGCGGACCGCGGTTGGCAGTGCGCAGACAGCCTGAAGGGGCTGACTGTGGCCAAAGCCACACCCAGGGACGTGCACAGGAAGGGGCCCAGGTCCGCTGCTGAAGACCCCCTGTCCACACGTGAGTGCGGAGGAAGGCGTGGGCCCCGTCACAGCAGCCTCCTTTCCTGTGTGTGCACAGCAGGCGTGGATCTGCCTCTACGAGCTGTGGGAGCACACAGCCACACATGGAGGTGGGGCTGAAATTCTGAGCCAATTCCCAGGAACTGCGCAAATTTAGAAGCAGGGCTGAGATCTGAATGTCCCAGCGGCTGTGTGACCTGCAAATTTATACGCCATGGGTGGCTCTGTAAAAATAAACCCAGTGTCTGCAGGACATCTGAGAGGATTACTGGTGCTCCCGGGGCTGGGGGGGGCTGGGGGGGGCCGGCGACAGCAGCTGCAGGCTGTGCAGGCGCGCGCCAGGCGCGGGGCCGGGAGGTGGCGCTCACTCAGCCGCCCCACACCCATGGATCTGCGCTCGCGGCCTTGTGAGCACGGAGCCTGAGGCACACCTGGCTGACTGCCTGAAATCCCACGGTTGAGGACGGACGGAGGGCAGTGCCAAAAACAGCGTGCTCGGTGAGCCTGCACAACGGGGGACGGGCGACACCACAGAGGGCACGTCCCGGTGAAGAGCTCCTGCAGAGGACTCCTCAGGGGCTCCGCTCCCACTGGGAGGCGCCCGTCCTGCCTAGCTCACCCCACAGATCAGAAACAGATCTGGGGGTGTCTACTCCAACAACTGGGGAGCAGGCCCTGCCCCCAACAGGGCTGTCACAAAGAGGAGGCCCTGCTCAACATCCAGTGCAGGCTCTGGTCACCACAACAACAATCACACCCCCTTATCAAGGGGCACAGACGACACGCGCTGAGGAGAGCTGTGGCAGGTGTCCATACCAAAGGCAGCCCCGGCACCAAAAACGTCAGACTCGCAGAGGCTACACAGGACGCTCCCACAGAAAAACAGCCCTTCAGCGTCGCAGCTGATCGTTTCTCCTGAACCCAGAGTCAGAGAAATGCAAGTACAATCAAGAAGCAGAGGAACCACTCCCAATGAAAAGGTCACGAGGAATCCCCTTAAACACGAAACAGAAATCTCCAGGACACCAGATTCTGAGTTCAAAAAAGAGGTAACGAAAATACTGAAGGAATTAAGAAAGGTTATAGACAGAAACGCAGATTACTGTAAAAAGGAACTAGAAACTATTAAAGACGTACCGAATAAAACTAGAAAACGTGGGACTTCCCTGGCAAGACTTTCCTGGTGGGTGAGACTCTGTGCTCCCAATGCAGCGGCCTGGGTTCCATCCCTGGTCGGGAAATAGATTCCACAGGCATGCAGCAACTACGAGCCCACATGCTGCAACTACAGATCCCACATGTCGCAACTAAACATGCCACAACGAAGATCCCGTGTGCCGCCACTAAGACGTGGTGGAGCCTAAGCAAGTAAATACATAACTAATTATTAAAATAAATTAAAAAAATAAAATAAAATTAGAAAACTCATTTGCCAAGACAAAAACTGAGCTTATAGGCAATACGTAGCAAACTGGATAACGCAGAAGAATGAGTAAGTGACCTGGAGGGTAGAATAATGGAAATCACCCAATCAGAACAGCAGACAGAAAGACAAATTAAAAAAAAAAAAAAAATGAAAGCAATACGTGAGACCCGTGGGATAATATAAAGCATGCCAATCTACACATAACAGGGATCCCAGAAGGAGAAGAAAGAGAAAAGGGGATCGAAAATGTACTTGAAGAAATTATGGCTGAAAACTTCCTTAACCTAAAGAAGGAAACAGATATTCAGGTACAAGAAGCACAGGTGGTCTCAAACAAGATTTAAAACGGAAAAAGTTTAAAGATAAAGAGAGGATTCTAAAGGCAGCAAGAGAAAAAACAGTTAATTAACAAGGGAACCCTCCATAAGGTTCTACAGAAACATTGCAGGCCAGAAGAAGAGTACCATGATATAGTCAAAGTCCTAAAACGGAAAAATCTGCAACCTAGGATAGTCTACCTAGCAAGATTATCATTTAGAATAGGAGAAGAGATAAAGAATCTCTCAGACAAGCAAAACAAAAAGAATACAGCAATACTAAACCTATCCTAAACTATCGAAAGATCTTCTCCAAACAGAAAAGAAGCAAGAATCTACAGGAAAAAGAAAAGCACAACTGGAAAGTAAATCACGTAAATAAGCCGGGGCACAGCTACGTGTGCAAACAGTGACAAGGGCAATGAACACAAAGGGCGCAAGTGAAGATGCAGAGGGGCCTCCAGATCATAAAGTACGAAGGCGGAGAGTAAGAAAACGCAGATTTTTTTTTTTAAAGAATGTGTTGAAGCCTATATGACTACTAGTCTAAAGTTAGTAGATATAGTGATAGATTAACATAGTTGGAAACCGGGGTAACCACAAATCAAAAACATAACAATAGATTCACAAAAACCAATAAGAACATAAGCATAATACAAAAGAAAATCATCAAACCACAAAAAGAAAAAAGAAAAAGGAACAAAGAAGAAATACAACATCAACTGGAAAACAAGGTTCAAAGTGGCAATAAACACATATCTATCAATAATTACCTGAAATGTTAATGGACTAAATGCGCCAATCAAAAGACACAGAGTGGGGACTTCCCTGGAGGTCCAGTGGGTAAGACTCCACACGCCCACTGCAGGGGATACGAGCTCAATCCCTGGTCGGGGGGAACTAACATCCCACATGCTGTGTGATACGGCCAAAAAAAAAAAAAAAGACATGGACGCAATCTAAAT
The DNA here is from genome assembly GCF_030028045.1 of Hippopotamus amphibius kiboko. Classification (NCBI taxonomy): domain Eukaryota; kingdom Metazoa; phylum Chordata; class Mammalia; order Artiodactyla; family Hippopotamidae; genus Hippopotamus; species Hippopotamus amphibius. The sequence continues at coordinate 171,321,487 of NC_080191.1, read as the reverse complement.
GTCCATCAACAGATGAATGGATAAAGATGTGGTATCTATATACAATAGAATACAACTCAGCCATAAAAAGAATGACATAATGCCATTTGCAGCAACATGGATGGCTCTAGAGATTATCATGCTAAGTGAAGTCAGAAAGAGAAAGACAAATACCATATGGTATCACTTATATGTGGAATCAAAAAAAATTTTTGATACAAACGAACTCATTTACAAAATAGAAACAGACACACAAACTTACAGAACTGCTGATGGTTACCAAAGGGGAAAACGGGTGAAGGAGGGATAAATTAAGTTTGGGATTAGCAGATAAAACTAATATATATAAAACAGATAAACAACAAGGTCTTACTGTCTAGCACAGGGAACTAATATTGGATATTCTGTAACGATTCATAATGGAAACAATATGTATATACTGTATCTATAACTGAATCACTTTGCTGTAGACCAGAAACTAACACAATGCTGTAAATCAACTATACTTTAATAAATAAATAAATAAATAAATAATATTCAAAAGTTGTGGGATGTAGATAAAGCAGACCTAGAGGGAAATAAATAGCACTGAACATTTATATTATGAAAGAAGAGAAATCAATGATATAAACCAAGGGTCAAACTATGGTCCAATGCTCTCTTTTTTTTTTTTTAAATAAATTTACTTACTTACTTACTTACTTACTTATTTATATATATTGGCTGTGTTGGGTCTTTGTTGCCATGTGTGGGCTTTCTCTAGTTGTGGAGTGCAGGCTTCTCATTGCTGTGGCTTCTCTTGTTGTGGAGCACAGGCTCAGTAGCTTCAGTAGCTGAAGCACACGGGCTCAATAGTTGTGGCTCGCAGGCTCTAGAGCGCAGGCTCAGTAGTTGTGGTGCACAGGCTTAGCTGCTCCTCAGCATGTGGGATCTGCCCAGACCAGGGCTCGAACCCTGCTCCCTGAATCGGCAGGTGGATTCTTAACCACTGCACTGCCAGGGAAGCCCCAATGCTCTTTTTTTGTAAATAGACTTTTATTTTAATACAGCAATATCTATTCATTTCTTGCCTATGGCTGTCTTCACACTACAATGGCTGAATTGAGTAGCTGTGGTAGAGACTATTTACCATCAAGCTTAAGATATTTATTCTCTGGCCTTTTACAAAAGAAGTTTGCTGACCCTGACCCAACTTCTATTTTATGAAACTAGAAAAAGGAAGAGGAAATGATGCATAAAATAAGCAGAAAAAAGGAATTAAGAGCAGAAATTAATGAAAAAGAAAATATAGAGAAAAATCAATGAAACCAAAAACTAGTTCTTTGAGTAAAAGTAATAAACCTTTAGGGACTTCCCTGGTGGCACAGTGGATAAGACTCTGCGCTCCCAATGCAGGGGGCCCGAGTTTGATCCCTGGTCAAGGAACTAGATCCCACATGCATGCCACAACTAAAAGTTCGAATGTCACAACTAAGGAGTCCACCTGCCGCAACTAAGACCCAGTGCAACCAAATAAATGAAATATATAAACCTTTATTCACATTGATCAGGAAAAGAAGTTATCACTAAGACAAGGAATGACTTTGGGGCCATCACTATGGATCCTACACACATTAAAAGAATAATAAGGAATATTATGAAATACATGTCAATACATTTGAAAAATTAAATGAACCAATTCCTTGAAAGACACAAACTACCAAAGCTTGCTCAAGAATAAATAGATAACCTCAACAGCCCTAGGTACTAAAGACACTAAATTTGTGGTTAAAAACTTTCTCCCAAAGAAAACAAAAGACCAAGAACCCCCAGGAATGTAGACAAAAAATCTATAATAAAACTTTACCAAAGAGAATACAGCAGTATTTCTCAAACATCTGGTTCAATAATAGCCAGGTTCTTTTATCTGCTTCTACATTCAATCTATTGTGATACATGTTTTAAAGTACATAAAGAAAATATGGCCTCACAGATATATAGGTGGAAAAGGGAAGAATATTTTAATAGATATTTCAAATAACTCGATTCTTTGATACTGTATTAAAACTTGGCAAATGGTAGTTTTTATTTATTATTTATTTATTTTTAAAATAAATTTATTTATTCATTGGCTGTGTTGAGTCTTTGCTGCACACGGGCTTTCTCTAGTTGTGGCAAGTGGGGGCTACTCTGTTGTGGTGCGTGGGCTTCTCAGTGTGGTGGCTTCTCTTGGAAGCATGGGCTATAGGCACTTGGGCTTCAGTAGTTGTGGCACGTGGGCTCAATAGCTGTGGAGTACGAGCTCTAGAGCACAGGTTCAGTAGTTGCGACACACAGGCTTAGTTGCTCCGAGGCACGTGGGATCTTCCCAGACCAGGGATGGAACCTGTGTCCCAGGCATGGGCAGGCAGATTCTTAACCACTGTGCCACTAGGGAAGTCCCAAACGGTAGTTTTTAAAAGATTACCTCCAATGTGGAAACTGTAAAATGTCAATGAATTTTTCATACTCTGCTACATGGAAATCCATTGGTCTAATTTGCATCTTTAATGGAATTTTTACCCATGTATAATTTTGTAATTTCATGCACTGATCATCTGAAAAATGATCTTCCAGATGTTGACATATTTTATTATACCCTATTTTAAAAACCACATTCATTAGTTTCATTGCCAATTTCATCAGAAAACCCTTTACCAGGGAAGCTTTCAGTTCATTGTGACGGATACAAGTTTTCCAGAATTTTGATTTTTGTCTTTAAAGCTTCATTTTTTTCTCCAGTTTTTTTGTTTGGCTGGTTTTGGGGGGTTTTTTGTTTGTTTTTTGCCGTGCCCGATGGCATATGAGATCTTAGTTACCTAGCTAGGGATTGAAGCCATGCCCCCTGCATTGGAACCAAGGGGTCTTAACCACTGGGATGCCAGGGGAGTCCCTTTTTCTGCAGTTTTGTTGAGATATAATCAACATACAACTCTATGTAACTTTCAGGTGTACAGCATAATGACTTGACTTACATATACTGTGAAATGATTACCACAATAAGTTTAGTTAACATTCATCCTCTCATATAGATACAAAATTAAAGAAATAGAAAAAAAATTTTTTTCCTTCTGATGAGAACTCAGGATTTACTCTCTCAACAAATTTCAAGTATACCATACAGTAGTGTTCATCACAATCTTCACGTTGTACATTACGTCCCCAGTACTTATTTATCTCATAACTGGAGTTCATCTAATCCCTTCACTCCCCACCCCACACTTCTGGTAACCAGCATTCCCTTTTCTCCACACCCTCTTCAGCATTTACTGAGATTTTCTGATGATGCCCATTCTGACCGGTGTGAGGTGACACCTCATTGTAGTTTGGATTTGCATTTCTCTAATAATTAGTGATGCTGAGCAGCTTTTCATGTGCCTCTTGGCCATCTGTCCGTCTTCTTTGGAGAAATGCCTGTTTGGGTCTTCTGCCCATTTTTTGATGGGGTTGTTTGTTTTTTTGACATTGAGCTGGATGAACTGTTTATATATTTTGGAGATTAATCCTTTGTCTGATTTCTCCAAAGAAGACATACAGATGGCCAACAAACACATGAAAAGATGCTCAACATCACTCATCATCAGAGAAATGCAAGTCAAAGCCACAATGAGGTATCACCTCACACCGATCAGAATGGCCATCATCACAAAATCTGGAAACAACAAATGTTGGAGAGGGTGTGGAGAAAAGGGAACTCTCCTGCACGGTTGGTGGGAATGTAAGTTGATACAGCCACTATGGAAAACAATTCGGAGGTTCCTAAAAAAACTACAAATAGAACTACCATATGATCCAGTCATCCACTACTGGGCATATACCCAAAGAAAACCATAATCCCAAAAGAAACATGTACCATAATGTTTATTGCAGCACTATTTACAATAGCCAGGACATGGAAGCAACCTAAATGCCCATCAACAAATGAATGGATAAAGAAGATGTGGCATATATATACAATAGAATATTACTCAGCTATAAAAAGGGATGAGATGGAGCTATATGTCATGAGGTGGATAGACCTAGAGTCTGTCATACAGAGTGAAGTAAGTCAGAAAGAGAAAGACAAATATTGTATGCTAACTCACATATACGGAATCTAAAAATGGTACTGATGAACTCAGTGACAAGAACAAGGATGCAGATGCAGAGAATGGACTGGAGAACTCGAGGTTTGGGGGGGGCGGGGGGTGAAGGGGAAGATGAGACGAAGTGAGAGAGTAGCACAGACATATATATACTACCAACTGTAAAACAGATAGCCAGTGGGAAGTTGTTGTATAACAAAGCGAGTTCAACTCGAGGATGGAAGATGCCTTAGAGGACTGGGATGGGGAGGGTGGGGGGGAGCTGGGGGGGGGCAGAGTCGAGGGAGGGAGGAAATACAGGGATATGTGTATAAAAACAGATGATTGATCTTGGTGTACCCCCCCAAAAAATAATAAATAAATAAATTTAAAATAAATAAATACTTAAAAAAAATCCTTTATCTGTTGATTCGTTTGCAAATATTTTCTCCCATTCTGAGAGTTGTCTTTTCGTCTTGCTTATAGTTTCCTTTGCTGTGCAGAAGCTTTGAAGTTTCGTTAGGTCCCACTTATTTATTTTTGTTTTTATTTCCATTACTCTAGGGGGTGGATCAAAAAAGATCTTGCTGTTATTTACATCAAAGAGTGTTCTTCCTCTGTTTTTCTCTAGTAGTTTTATAGTGCCTGACCTTACATTTAGGGCTTTAATCCATTTTGAGTTTATTTTTGTGTATGGTGTTAAAGAGTGTTCTAATTTCATTCTTTTACATGTAGCTGACGAATTTTCCCAGCACCACTCATTGAAGAGGCTGCCTTTTCTCCATTGTATATCTTTGCCTCCTCTGTCACAGATTAGTTGACCGTAGTTTATCTCTGGGCTTTCTATCCTATTCCATTGATCTATATTTCTGTCCTATGAATTTTTTAAATTAATTTTTCAATTGAAGTGTAGTTGACATGTAACATTAGTTTCAGGTGTACAACATAATGATTTAGTATTTTACTGTGAAAGGTTCACCACAATAAGTCTAGTCAACATCCATCACCATACATAACTACCAAACTTTTCTTCTTGTGATGAAGACTGTTAAGAACTACTCTCTTAGCAACTTTCAATCATGCAGTGCACTATTATTAACTACAGCCACCATGCTGTACATTACATCCCCACGGTATTTACTTTTTTATTTTTTAAAATTTATTTCTTTATTTTCACTTATTGGCTGCATTGGGTCTTCACTGCTGCATGCAGGCTTTCTCTAGTTGCGGTGAGCGGTGGGGGCTACTCTTCATTGTGGTGCACGGGCTTCTCATTGCAATGGTTTCTCTTGTTGCAGAGCACTGGCTCCAGGCACACGGGCTTCAGTAGTTGCTGCAGGTGGGCTCAATAGTTGTGGCTCTCGGGTACATGGACTTAGTTGCTCTGCGGCATGTGGGATCTTCCTGGACCAGGGCAGGAGGATTCTTAACCACTGCGCCCCCTGACATTTATTTTAAAACTGGAAGTTTGTACCTTTTGACATACTTCATTCATTTCACCTACTCCCCAGCTGCCCACCTCTGCCATTTTGGCAATATACCAATCTCTGTTCTCTGTCTCTATGAGCTATTTGTTTTTTTAAGATTTCACATATAAGTGAGGTCATAAAGTATTTTGTCTTTGTCTGACTTCACTTGGCATAATGCTCTCAAGGTCCATCCATGTTGTCTCAAATGGCAAGATTTCATTCTTTTTTTATGGCTGAATAATATTTCTGTGTGTGTGTGTGTGTGTGTGTGAGAGAGAGCGAGCGAGAGAGAGACAGATAGACAGACAGACAGACAGACAGACAGACATTTCCTTTATTCATTCATCCACTGATGGACACTTAGGTTGCTCCCTATCTTGGCTACTGTAATAATGCTGCAGTGAACAGGGGGGTGTATGGATAGTGGCTGCACCAATTTACATTCCCCAACAGAAATGCAGTGATTTTATTTTTCCCTTGGATTCCATATATAAATGAGATCATACAGTATTTGTTCTTTCTCTGACACTTCACATAATTCCCTCAAGGTCCATCCATGTTACCGCAAATGGCAGGATTTCCTTCTTTTTTTAGGACTGAATAATATTCCATTTTATACACCCTCCCCCTCCCATAACTTCCTTATCCATTTATCTGTCAGTGGACACTTAAATTGTTTCCATTTAAATTTTATTATTAGCAAAAAATATTGCCAATTGTTTTCCTTGAAGTGCCATGTTCACATCATTCATCTACAAAGAAAATGTCTGCCCAATATTAAAATTAGAAAAGCCTTAGTTTGTCAATTATTTAAGTAGAAATGCTGTTTCAAGAGAGGGTAACTTGATTGCAACTCAAACAATTGCACACATGCTCTTCCTCCAGCTAACCACTGTCCTTTTTTATTATCTAACACAGTGCTTTATGTATACTCCAAATTTTTCATGCAAAATATTAAGACAGGTAATCAATATTCCAGATATAACGAAACTAATAATCTGTACTGCTTTTCAAGGACATTTTAAAAAGAAAATGGCATTTAAAAAATTGCAAAGCTGGAGTCCCTCCCGTCAGGAAGCATGCACGAGTCTCCTAGATAGCTTCCTCCACAAGACGGCAGACAGCAGTATCAGCAGTATTTCATCTTGTGGAACTGAAAACCACAGCCACAGAAAGATACAGAAAATGAAAAAGCAGAGGACTTTGTACCAGATGAAGGGACAGGATAAAACCCCAGGAAAGCAACTAAATGAAGAGGAGATAGGCACCCTTCCAGAAAAAGAATTCAGAATAATGATGGTAAAGATGATCCAGGACTTTGAAAAAACACTGGATGCAAAGATCGAAAAGTTTACCAAAGACCTAGAAGAATTAAAGAGCAAACAAAAAGAGATATGCAATAGCAGATTAACTGAGGCAGAAGGGTGAATAAGTGAGCTGGAACACAGAATGGTGATAATCACTGCTGCGGAAAAGAAAAAAGAATGAAAAGAACTGAAGACAGCCTAAGAGACCTCTGGGACAATGTTAAACGCGCCAACATTCACATTATAGGGGTCCCAGAAGGAGAAGAGAGAGAGAAAGGACCCGAGAAAATACTGGAAGAGATTATAGTTGAAAACTTCCCTAACATGGGAAAGGAAATAGCTACCCAAGTCCAGGAAGCACAGAGAGTCCCAGGCAGGATAAACCCAAGGAGACACATGCCAAGACATATAGTAGTCAAACTGACAAAAATTGAAGACAGAGAAATGTTATTAAATGCAACAAGGGAAAAACGACAAATAACATACTGCAAGCCAGAAGGGAGTAGCATGATATATTTAAAGTGATGAAAGGGAAGAACCTACAACCAAGAATACTCTACCCAGCAAGGATCTCATTCAGATTCAAGGGAGAAATCAAAAGCTTTACAAACAACCAACAGCTAAGAGAATTCAGCACCACCAAACCAGCCCTACAACAAATGCTAAAGGAAATTCTCTAAGTGGGAAACATAAGAAAAGAAAAGGACCTACAAAAACAAAAACAAAACAATTAAGAAAATGGTAATAGGAACATACATATCGATAATTACCTTGAATGTAAATGGACTAAATACTCCAACCAAAAGACACAGACTGGCTGAATGGATACAAAAACAAGACCCATATATATGCTGTCTACAAGAGACCCACTTCAGACTTAGGGACACATACAGATGGAAAGTGAGGGGATGGAAAAAGATATTCCATGCAAATGGAAATCAAAAGAAAGCTGGAGTAGCGATACTCATATCAGATAAAATAGACTTTAACATAAAAAATGTTACAAGAGACAATAAAGGACATTACATAAAGATCGAGGGATCCATCCAAGAAGAGGAGATAACAATTATAAATATATATGCACCCAATATAGGAGCACCTCAATACATAAGGCAAACACTAACAACTATGAAAGAGGAAATGCAAGGCAGAGATAGAGACACAGGTGTAGAGAACAAACACATGGACACCAAGTGGGGAAAGCGGGGAGGGTTGGGGGGGAATGAATTGGGAGATTGGGACACCAAATTATACACTCTAAATATATGCTGTTTATTGTCTGTTAACTGTATCTCAATAAAAGTTCTCCAAAAAAAAATTGCAAAGCTGAAAAGAAAAACAATTGCATGGCTGTGCGGGATACCACAACTGCTTGTACAGTTTGGTGTCGCTGCTCGATCGGTTCTAAGGCCCGGCAGGGCTACCCACCACTGCTTTTGCATAACCAATGCAAGTGCAACGGAGTGAAAAAGACAAATAATATCTCAGCATTATTATGAAAGTTTTTTCAACTTGCACACCCCCTGTACAGATCTCAAGGGCCCCAGGGGTCCACATACGAAACCGTGACAAACTCTCCTAAATAAATCCTAAATACATCCATAGAAGAATTTCTTTTAATCATTATTGTTTTATTTTTTGACCTAACCTGAGTTTTTGGTCAATGGGTATTAAATCCCTTTACACATCTGCTTATAAATTGTTTGATTTCATTTATGTGATCTTAAGATATTTAATGCTTCCTTGTATTTGATACAGTAATACTTCCACATGATATAAAATTTAAACAGTACAAAAGGGCACTCTGTGAAGTGTAAGTCTCTTTCTTATTCCAGACCCCAGTATTCCTCTCTGGAAGCAAGCACTGCCAACACATTTTGGAGACCGCCTTATTAGCACATATAGATCCACGTCATCTACTTTTCAAGGCAGATGACACATATCGCCAAAATACCCTCTAGGAAGGTTGTTACCAGTTTACCTCTCCAACCAGCAATATGAAAATACCTATTTGCTCATACTTTTTCCCAAAAGAGATACCATTTTAAATAATGAATTTGTCTTATTGTTTAATTTGTATTTCTTTGAATTCTAATTACACTGAACAATTCTTCATTTTCTTATTGGGCATTTCTTTTCCTGTTGTTTTGAACTACCTCTTTATCTCTTTGCCCATTTTTCTTTTGGGGTACCCATCTTTTTGTTAATAATTTCTAAGAGTTTTTATGATAAGGAATGTAATCCTTTGACTACTAAATGTCAATATTTTTGCCCAGTTTACAAATGTTGTATTTTTACTAAAATGTGACTTTGTATCACATAATGTCATAGCTGGTACGGGGTTTAAGAGCATCAGATCAGACCAACACTTTCAATTTACAGAGGAGGAAGCTGATGCAAAGTGGTGAAGTGACTTGCCTGGGGTTGGAAGTTAGTGAAAAGTCTTAGATTAACATCTAGAGTTTCTGACTCTTTCCAGGATGGATGCAAGGATGACATACCTGGATTCAAATGGGTCCTGCTTCTCCACAGGTCGTACTCTTTTCTTTGTCACTGCCAATTTAGTCAAGTCCACGTACTTTGTCTCTCCACTGCTGTAAGTGAACTCAAGAACACTGTTCCATTCCCCTTGTACTCTGCAAACAACAGTGTTGGTGATGTTGTGCTTTACTTCACCTGTAACCCTAGAAGCAGGCATAAAAAAAAAAAAGATACGCTCTAATAAGTAAAACTACACTTGTTTCTTAGGGATTCTGAAACCTAAGAATGTACTCTGTGAATTCTGTTTACATTAGTTACACAGCTCACTTCAATTTGTCAGTGCCAGAGTCAGACTCTTTGTAAATCCATGATAGTTTTCGCGATAAGTTTTTCAAATAATTTTAGAAAGAATACTAGGAATCAAACTAGATAAATGATGATGAAGTGTGATATTTTAAATGCTTGCTACAAACAACTATTGTAACATTAAAACTAAGTAGGAATATAAAAATATTAACATTTCTTTTTTATTACAGTCTAAAAATGTTACAACACTACAGTCTATTCAACTTTTTTTTTTAACTAGTCCTACTTCAAAGTTCCTATATTTGAAATTCTGGATATACGAACTCTGTATAAAACCACATACGCTTAATTTTAAATTAAATATAGAAACAAGTCAAATAAATAAGAGGTAGGGGAAAAAAAGACATTAAATTTTTTTTAATTCTCTTGACAAAAAGCACTGGTATACAAAAATTATCACTATCTACACAAAACTCTGAAAGAACTCAAGCACTATGCTGTTGAAAGTTTAATGAAGAGTTATCTGGCTGGTTTATCAACAGACAGATAGGATGCAGCTCAAATGAAGGCTGGAAGAGAAACACGTCTAATTATTTCTAATGAAGTACTTTATGTTCCCTGTTGGACACAACAACAGAGTCAGATTAGACAGAGGTTCAGAACTCAGAGAATAGTGGGCAAATGTTAGGGTCTGGTCAGTACACCAGGGATTATGGTTAATCTGGATTCAAAAGGGAATCCAGGGACTTCCCTGGTGGTCCACAGGATAAGATTCCAAGCTCCAAATGCAGGGGGCCCAGGTTCAATTCCTGGTTGGGGAACTAGATCCCCAGTTGCATGCATGCTGCAACTAAGAAGTCTGAATGCCGCAATTAAGAAATCCAAAAGCCACAACTAAGACCCAGTGGAGCCAAAATAAAAGTACATACATACATAAATATTAAAAATAATACGGCGGGGGGGGGGGGGGGCGCGGGGATCCAAAGGACCAAAGCCCAGGTTCGGGTGACAGCTCAGGAATCACAAGCAGCATTTGTCTGATATAAGCCAAGGGCCTGGGAACCAGAAGGATGTCTGGTTGAATTTAGGGAGCCCATAGTTTTTAATGAGGAGAGGTGAATGGTCTACAAATTCAGAGCTCAAGGCAGAGGTGTAGGAGCCAATAAGCAAATGAACCAGATCTTAGAGATCAAGGTATATAAGGGTTTGGAATCCAAGAGCAGACCAAACATTCAAAATCAAAATTTAGGCATAACTGCAGCTCACTGAACACCAAGAACCCCATGACTGCAAGCCTGCTTGATCACAGCAGGCGTGGGAACTCTGGGTTACACCTCAAAGCACTTGAGCTTATATAACTGTACGCTAAGGGGGTCTGTCTGACTGTTTTGTGACATCCATGTTTCCTCTCTGATCCCACTTGCCAACACTGTGTCCTTCCTTAAAAATCTCTCTCTAACGGAATATGAAGAGATGACGCTGAACACTCGCCTCTTCCATCTTCCAACCACACGTACCCAGAACCATGCCTGCGAACTGAGGAATAATAATCCCTCTCTCACTTCATCTGTCTTTTATTGCCACAACCTCTCAAGTTACCATTATCTCCTTCAAACCTTTCCACTTAAAAAGGAGCAAGCCCTAGGTCTGTTCATGTGTGCTGGGGCCTCTGCTCTCAGTGCAGCTACACAGCAAGAGCATTGTGACGAGACCTGCGGCAGGGAACAAGAACCGCACGGGCCAGAGGCAGGCCACGAGGCACCTGCAAGAGCAGCACGGGAGGAGGAGGGGCCGCGCCTCACGTGCTTATAACAATTCTTCTCAACAGTCTAACGCAGGGCTGGTGAACTTCTATAAAGGACCAGAAAGTACATACCTTAGGATTCATGGGCCAGGCTGTCTCTGTCACAACTTAACTCTCTCACTGTAGCAGGAAAGCAATCATGGACAATATGTAAATGAATACCTAAATACCTAAAGCATATAAATCTAGGTCTTGTACCAAATAATGACACAGAATATGCTTGCCTTTAAAATATTTACCACAGAGTTAATAAAATGTTAAGTTGCCATCCTACTCATCTCTAAAGTGAGGATAATTGATAACAAACGTGGCATTTACTCTCTCGCTTCCTAAAAACGACATCAAGTTGACTTTTATTTATTTATTTATTTATCTATTTATTTATTTGGCTGCGCCGGGTCTTAGTTGCAGCACATGGGATCTTCGTTGTGTCACGCAGGATCTAGTTCCCTGACCAGGGATCGAACCGGGGCCCCCTGTTTTGGGAGCACAGTCTTACCCACTGAACCATCAGGGAAGTCCTCAAGTTGACTTGTTAGATTATCTAGACCCTGTCTTTATAGCTATTTAGAATACCAGAAAAATCACTGGATATATTAACTTGGCTTCATAGAAAAAAAATTTATTTAAAGATTGAAAGTTAAGACTTTAGCTTTGGGTTTTATTGACGTGTATAGAAGAAATACCACATGAAGGGTAATTACATTTTATGCAGAACAACTAAAGACAACATTGTCCTGTTACGTTACTCAATGCCACTACATAAGAATACTTGCAACAAATCCCTTCAAATTTTAATAGCAGGAAAGTAGTTTGTCTCTCCTGAAAAAAAGCGATCAGCTTCCTTTATCAGACAAGCAGAAGCATGTTGAGCATCAGGTTTCTTGTTTCCCTGTAGAAGAAGAGCCTTTTCGGATACAGTAATTACCTCATCCCAGCTGCACAGCATTAAAGTCCTTTCCCATCACTACAGTTACTATAATAAGACTTCATTTTTAACTGTCTGTTATACACGAGTCTTTCCTAAGAGTCTTACAAATGTTTTCCAAAGACAGGGTCCTGGATTCTATTAGACTAAAAGCTTCTTGAAGGCAGAGATCGTCTTTTTTCTTTTCTATATCTTCAGTGTGCAAAAAAGTATGCCACTTAGCAGTTGGTTAACATAATCTTATTGACATTATACCATGACGTATGTTTAAAAAATCACCATCCTAAAGGGAGTGTGGAAAGTGGGATCGGGAGATGGACAAGGACATGAGAAGTACTTAACTAGGCCTGTTTGGCTCCATCAGAGATAGCTGTGGAAAATGAGGGAGTAAGGAAAGACAAGCGGAAGATAATGTATTTATACCAAATGCAGACAGCTGATAATGTGTCTGCCTGATTGCAGAAAGCAGTAAAAAACTAGGCTATGTCTGAAAAGGGAGGCATGGCTATTAATAAAGCCATGAAAGAGAGCCTTAGTTAAAATATTCTGTAAAATCAAAGAAGAAAAGATATCAAAATAGAGAAGTCAGTTTCTACTATGAATCTTTTAAATGAGAAATTAGATAAAACCACTGGTCTTAAGGGAAATCAGAGTGGAAAAACTGAGGAAACTTTGGAGTCGACCAAAAGTGTACTTCCAAGTAACAAAAAGATCCAACGTTTTGGCCTTGTGGATAGGTAAAAATGTATGAAGGGGAAAAAGAAGACAATTTAAGTAAGAAATTCAAAGAAATTAGATATCTGCCTGCCAATGCAGGGGACACAGGTTCGATCCCTGGGCCAGGAAGATCCCACATGCTGTGGAGCAACTAAGCCCATGTGCCACAACTATCGAGCCTGAGTGTCACAAATACTGAAGACCACGTGCCTAAAGCCTGTGCTCCACAACAAAAGAAGCCACCGCAACTAGAGAAAGCCCATGCACAGCAATGAAGACCCAACACAGCCAATAAAAATAAATAAATAAATGAGAAAATAAAATAAAATAATTAGGAGTCTTAAAAAAAGTCAGACTTCCTAGGTGGCGCAGTGGTAAAGAATCTGCCTACCAATGCAGGGGACATGGGTTCGAGCCCTGCCCTGGCAAGATTCCACATGCCACGGAGCAACGAAGCCCGTGTGCCACAACTATTGAGCCTGTGCTCTAGAGCCCGTGACCTACAACTACTGAGCCCCTGTGCCGCAACTACTGAAGCCCATGTGCCTAGGGCCTGTGCTCCACAACAAGAGAAGCCACGACAATGAGGAGCCTGTGCACCACAATAAAGAGTAGCCCCTGCTCTCAGCAACTAGAGAAAGCCCGTGTGCAGCAACAAAGACCCAATGCAGCCAATAAATAAGTAAATAAATAAATAAATAAATTTATTTTAAAAAAAAGTCAAAGTATGAAAACCAGGTATGGAAAGCCAGTAAGGCTTTTGGAATGCCTGCTTTTGGATGCTCCCTCCCTCCCAGGCGCCCAGCTGTAAAGATGGGAGAAGCTCCAGTCACCTGGGAAGGCCACACGTAGTCCCTCTGAGTTACAGCCTCAGCTGAGCCCCTGGTCAACAGCCAGAGCTCCTGCCTCCCACGTGACTGCGCTGCCTTGGATATCCAGCCGGCTCAAGCCCTTAGTTAACGGAAGCCCCAGGCAACGTCCAGCTACAACCACATGAGAGATGCCTGTGAGAATCACCCAGCTGAGCCTAGCCACCCACGGAACCGCAGAGGTAACAACTAACTGCTGGTTAAGCACTACATTTTACAGAGGTTTGTTACAAGCAGCAGAGAATCCGACATCATCCAAAGTTATCCTGGATGCTCCCCTATATCCAGTCAGTTACTCCTTGAAGTCTGTCAATTCTGAATGCCTAACCGATCTTCCAATTTCTAATTCCACCCCCATCAGCAATCTAATCTTCATCTGCCACCAGACTGATCTTTTTAAAATATAGGTTTGCAATATATCACTTCCAGATACAACATTGCTCATATTGCATTATCAAAAATGTATAACTTGCACCCAAAGCAAACAAAAAACAAACCCCAACTGAGATGCATTCAATAAAATTGGCTGGTATTCTTAAAAATCGTCAGTGTCATAAGTGACAAAGAAAGGTTGAAGAAATATTGTAGATTAAATGAGACTAAAGGGACATAAGAAAATGCAATGCATGATCCTGGGTAAGGAGAAAATACATTGCCAATGACTGAGCCAACTGACAAAAATTTAATATAGATTACACATTAGATAATGGTACTGTATCAATGTTACATTTCCTGAATTTGACAACTGTTCTGTGATTGTGTGAGAGAATTTCCTTGTTCTTGGGAAATTCTTGCTAAAATATTTTGGGGTAAAGTGTCACGATGTTAATTAACTCTCAAATGTTTCAGGAATGATAATAACAATAAAACGACGACAGGGACTTCCCTGGTGGCGCAGTGGTTAAGAATCTGCTTGCTAATGCAGGGGACATTTGTTCGATCCCTGGTCTGGGAAGATTCCACATGCCGCAGAGCAACTAAGCCTACGCACCACAACTACTGAGCCCATGTGCCGCAACTACTGAGGCCCGCATGCCTAGACCCTGTGCTCCGCAACGAGAAGGCACCACAATGAGAATCCTGCCCACCACAACAAAGAGTAGCCGCTGCTCGCCGCAAACAGAGAAAGCCCGTGCACAGCAACAAAGACCCAATGCAGCCAATTAATTAATTAATTTTTAAAAATTAAAGACAAAGAAAATATTAAAACCAAGGGAAAAGCAACAAATAACATACAAGGGAATCCCCACATGGTTATCAGCTGATTTCCCAGCAGAAACTCTGCAGGCAGGAAGGGATGGGCACAATATATTTAAAGTGATGACAGAGAAGAATCTACAACCGAGAACACTCTACCCAGCAAGGCTCTCATTCAGAGTCGACAAAGAAATCAAAAGCTTTACAGACAAGCAAAAGCTAAGAGAATTCAGCACCACCAAACCAGCGTTATGACAAATGCTAAAGGAACTTCTCTAGATGGAAAAGCAAAGGCCACAACTAGAAACAAGAAAATTATGAATGGGAAAGCTCACTAGTAAACATACAGCAAAGGTGGGAAATCATCCACACACAAATATGTTATCAAAGCTAGCAATCATGAGAGGAGGAAAGTACAAATGCAGGATGCTGGAAATGCATGTGAAAGGCCAACAACTTAAAACAATCTTGTGTATACACAGACTGCTCTATCAAAACCTCACGGTAACTGCAACCCAAAAACCTACAACAGATACACACACAAAAAAGAAAAAGAAATCCAAATACAATGTTAATCATCAACTCACAGACTTAGAAAACAACCTTATGGTTACCAAAGCGGAAGGGGGGGTGGGGATAAATTAGGAGGCTGGGATTAACATGTACACAATAGTACGTATAAAGTAGATAGTCAGGCTTCCTAGGTGGCGCAGTGAGTAAGAGTCTGCCTGACAATGCAGGGGACACGGGTTCCATCCCTGCTCCGGGAAGATCTCACATTCCGCGGAGCAACTAAGCCTGTGCACCACAACTATTGAGCCTGCGCTTCAGAGCCCGTGAGCCACAACTATTGAGCCCATGTGCTGCAACTACTGAAGCCCATGCACCTAGAGCCTGTGCTCCGCAACAAGAGAAGCCACTGAAATGAGGAGCCCACACAACACAACGAAGAGTAGCCCCCACTCACTGCAACTAAAGAAAGCCCGTGCACAGCAAAAAAGACCCAACACAGCCAATAAAATAAATTAATTAATTAATTTAAAAGAAAAGCTTTAAAAAAAATAAAGTAGATAGTCAACAAGGACCTACTGTATAGCACAGAGAACTCTACTCAATACTCTGTAATAACCTATATGGAAAAAGAATTTGAAAAAGAATAGATATGTGTATATGTACAACTGAATCACTTTGCTGTACACCTGAAACTAACACAACATTGTAAATCAACTATACTCCAATATGAAATAAAAAAATTTTTTTTAATTGCTAAAAAAGAAAAACCTCTACAAATAACAATTGTTGGCGAGGGACATTTGTACACTGTTAGTGGGAATGTAAATTGGTGCAGCCACTATGGAAAGTAGTATGGAGCTTCCTCAAAGATATGATCCAGCAACTTCACTCCTGGGTTTATAACCAGACAAAATGAAAACAGTAATTCTAAAAGATACATGCACCCCAACAGTCACAGAAGCAGTATTCACAGCAGCCAAGACGTGGAAGCAACCCAAGTGCCTGTCAACAGACGACTGGATTACGAAGATGTGATGCAGGGACTTCCCTGGTAACCCAATGGTTAAGACTCTGAGCTGCCAAGGCAGGAGGCCCAGGTTCGACCCCTGGTCAGAGAACTAGATTCCGCATGCCACAACTAAAAGATCCTGCATGCCGCAATTAAAAGATCCCGCATGCTGCAACTAAAGATCTCACATCCTGAAACTAAAGATCCCACATGCCACAACGAAGAACCTGCATGTCTCAACTGAAGATCCCACACACCTCAACTAAGACCCAGAGCAGCCAAATAAATAAATAAACAAATATTTTAAAAAAGAAAAAATAAGATGTAATATATATCTTTTAAAATGGAATATTACTCAGCCGTAGAAAAGAATGGAATATTGCCATTTGCAACAACATGGATGGACCTAGAGAGTACTGTGCTTAGAGAAGTAAGTCAGACAGAGAAAGACAAACACTATATGGTATCACTTATATGTGGAATCCAAGAAATAATACGAATGAATGTATATGCAAAACAGAAACAAGACTTATAAATACAGAAAACAAACCTGTAGTTACCAAAAGGGAGAAGGGGGGAGGAACAAATGAGGGGTATGGGATTAACCAACTATTGATACTATATATAAAACAGGTAAGCAACAAGGATATACTATACAGCACAGGGAATTATATCCATTAGTTTTAATAACCTATAATGGAATATAATCTGCAAAAATGCTGAATCACTGTGCTGTACAGCTGAAACACAATACTGTAAATCAAAAATATACTTCAACTTAAAAAAAGAAAGAAATTCATCAATATCACTGTCAATAAAAAGTGCTGGGTTTGGAAAATTCACCACTATAGTTGCTTCCCCTAAGCATTTTACTCAATTATATACTTTGAAAAATGGTTTCACCAGTGCAGGAATGTTACAGGGATACAGATTTCAACTTTAACTTCACATAAATAAGGGCAGTCTGAAGTGGAATAGGCTGCCTCATGCATTGTGAGTTCTGTGCTAATGACAATGTACCAACACATGGAACAAATCGGTTATCGGGTATGTTGCAAAGGGATTTAGACACCTAGCAAATGTTGGTGTAGTGACTTCTAAAGTCCCTTCTAATTGTAAAGTTTGAATCCTGTGATTACTATGGTGAGAGGAGTAAGTAGAAGCATGTATAACAAAGTGTGAACCACATTACTATCTTCTCTAAGGATAAAAGACAACCATTCTGACAATCTCTAGTGGTTCTGTTTGGGTGATCTGTAATTTTTTTTTAATTCTCTGCTTCAGTGTTCTTGAAATCCATGTTTTTTAAGGCCTATTCAATGCCTGGGAGCCAATAAATCTTTCTTTCCACTGCTAAGATGGCTGAGTACCAGCTGTCCAGTGAAGAAGCGAAACAGCTATATGCATCGAAAGTCTCATGCATGACTGAAGGGAGTGCATTTCAGTATAACCATGTAAGAAAACTGTTTGGCAGTAATAAAGTTAAATTTTCATTCCCTACAACCCAGCAATTCTACTCCTAGGTCCCTACCAAACAGAAATTCATACACACATTCACCAAAGTTCTAGCAGCACTATCTGAAATGGCCCCAAATCAACTTATATACTTTCGCATGCATGTTATGCTTCAATAAAAGCTTTGTAGAAAAAGAAAACTATCCCTACTTCAGGACAGTCAGAATAGACACCAAAAGCTTAGAAAAGAGTCAGTATCCTTTTGAGGATCCTAATAGAAAACTTGTCTTCATGCAGTTGGGTGATCCGGACGAGTGCTGCAGAGACCAACGAGCCACTATAGGCCAATTTCTAGACGGACTCAGAACACAGCCATCATTCAACACTGGTGTCTAAAGATACTGGCTTCCACCACCGTGCTTCTCGAACTACTTCTTAGGATTAGATGTATTTTCATCCTAACCTGTAGCAGTACTACCTCTACTGAGGTCCAGATCCAAGTCTAAATCCCTTTAAAGGCAGAAACTGTGCCAGAAATTACATATCCATTTGTTAGAAGTTCCCAGTTTACAAGAGTAGATAGATCTGTCACTATTTTTAAAACCAGATCATGGTTTCCAGAATGCCTTCAAAAACCAGATATATGAAACAAAAAATAAACATGAATAAAAATCCAATCCCATTTCACATAAAACAAAGCAGAAAAAGAATAAGGAGTTATAATACAAGATCAAACGGATACAATAAGAGCCAGATATCACTAAAATATTCTTACCGGTGCAATTTGCCACCATAAAATGGCTTAGTATGAAAAGTGATGCTGGCTGAATACCCAGTCTTTGCACAGTTGACACTGACTTTGCCACCCAGTTCTACCCAAGGAACAGTTAAAATTGACCGGGCATATGCACAAGGTAGAGAAAACGTATACTCTTCTCCATGCTCCAGTAGATTGAGGATTCCTGAATTTGAAAATATGAAGGTGGTTAACATCTTTAATAAAAAATTAAAAAAAAAAAAAAAAGACAGACAGCTATGAAAAATCCATATTAAGGGTTTCTCCCGCCTGGTAAATGAACATCATAATTTTGCTCAATATTCTTTTAGCTTTGGATGAAACTAGCTTCAGTTACAATTGTATCTGACAACAATTCTTGGTAACAGCGGAATCAAGGTTACTTTCATTACGATTTTATTATCCCTTTGGGGTTCATGGGACCAGAAAATGTTACAGTGGAAACAGTTTAAGAGTTCCCTCTAATGCTCTTAAAAATAAAATAAAACCTTAAGTCAGAATTTAAGTCCGTGCTATACTGTAGCATCATGATATCTGACCATTAGTTAGTACTAATAACTTTTTAGAGTCACAGACCTTAATCTCAGATGGCATGGGGGGGGGAGGGGGAGTGCGGCGGGGGGGGGGGGGGAGTTCTTCATTCTATTCTAAGCTAATTTTATGATTTTATGATATGAACTAAGATCCTTATAATAATTTTGTATGCCAAATTCTGAAATATTTAAGATGAAGCTATAGGAGTTAGAAGTGGTATTTTCAAACACAAATTATTCTAATGGGGCTTGTTGTGTATTAAGTGATGCTATATTAAAGATGGTTTTAACAAACATATAAAAAGGGTAACGACAAAAAAAAGGGTGGTGGTTACATAAATGAATAATCAGTCTATCCTAGATAATTAAAGAGACTTGAGCTACAATATTAACCTAAACTCATTCCTAGTTCACCATAAAAACAAATACTGAACTGGATATGTACTACGACTCTGAATTCTGATGGCATCTCTCTCTTAATGAATGCTCATTAAGTACTGGGGTTTTTTTTTAATTAATTAATGAATCAATTTTATTTTTTGGCTGCAGTGGATCTTCACTGCTGTGCAAGGGATTTCTCTAGTTGTGGCGAGCAGGGGCTACTCTCCGTTGTGGTGCACAGGCTTCTCAACGCAATGGCTTTCCTTGTTGTGGAGCGTGGGTTCTAGGTGCACGGGCTTCAGTAGTTGTGGCACATGGGCTCAGCAGTTGTAACACACAGGTTTAGCTGCTCCACAGCATATGGGTTCTTCCCGGACCAGGGCTCCAATCAGTGTCCCCTTCATTGGTAGGCGGATTCTTAATCACTGAGCCACCAAGGAAGTTCAAGTACTGTGTTCTTAATGTTCTCAAATAAGGGCAAAAACTATGATAAATATTTTAATATAGTCAATTTTTAGGATAAACAAATAGACTGAGATTCTAAAGTAGTCTACTTTACATAAAGCGATACCAGCTATTTTTTGTATTGCCCTTAAGAGTCTTCACAATGGGCAACAGTAAATCAAGAACTGTTGAGCCATTTGAAAAGAAACATGGTTCTGCATGTAACATATTTATATATAATGGGAGCTGTCAAGAGACATATATAACATACTTGGTTATCTTTCAAGTATTTAATAATAACTGTTGATTAATTCTAAGTTGGAAAGGATATCATGTACTTTTCTAGAAACATCTGGCCTTATAAACTAGATTCATAGGAATTCCCTGGTGGTCCAGTGGTTAAGACTCCGAGCTTGCACTGCCAAGGGCCTGGGTTCGATCCCTGGTCAGGGAACTAATATCCCACAAGCCACGAAGCACAGCCCAAAAAAAACCCAACAAAAAACCAAACAAACCAAAAAACTGGATTCGTGATCTTTGATTTCTAGGAATATAGTTAACATAAGCAACATTCACTATGGAACTTAAGGTCTAAGAAATACAGAATCGGTTTCCAGTGAATGGGAACATAAGACTAGTTAGGATTACTGAGATTCAAAGAATTCTAAAATCTCATTCATCTGATAATTAGAATTTTCGCCTTTTATTTTTTTTTTATAAATTTATGTATTTAATTTATTTATTGGCTGCACTGGGTCTTTATTGCCACACATGGGTTTTCTCTAGCTGCGGTGAGCAGGGGCTACTCTTCATTGCGGTGCACGGGCTCCTCATTCCTGTGGCTTCTCTTGTTTCAGAGCCCGGGCTCTAGGCACTTGGACTTCAGTAGTTGTGGCTCGTGGGTTCTAGAGCGCAGGCTCAGTAGTTTGGCGCAGGGGCTTAGTTGCTCCACTGCATGTGGGATCTTCCTGGACCAGGGCTCGAACTCGTGTCTCCTGCACTGGTGGGCGGATTCTTAACCACTGCGCCACCAGGGAAGTCCCCTCCTCTACTTTTCTTTCCCCCCCTACTTTTAAATAAAAATAAGCTGCTAGCAGGAGCAAAATAAATTGTCAGATGCTCCATTCTCTGATTTAATTTACTTTCAGTTCAGAGTGTCAATAGCAATTTAATTTTAAAAAGGCAAATCCATGAATATATAACTGGCACTTAAATAATCAAAAAATAACTATCATATACCTCCTCAATTAATGCATGGTTAAGATATTAATGCATTTCCTCATTTCTTGAGGTATTTCCTTTCTTGGAGCGGGAGAGGCTACTATCACCAGATACTGTTTCATGAACTGGTAAGAGTAACCGTCCTCGGGGAGAGTGTGTCAAAGAATGAGGGTCTAAATCTGACTATGCCTTAACTTCTGTGATCCTGGACACACCCCATCCCCTCTAGATTTCAGGTTTTTCATCTCTAAAATAAGTAAACGGATTTGTGAAAAGCCTACGGTTAATGTGATGGCGCTTATAACTGGAGATAACAAACTTTTTTTAACTAATAAACAATCTTATAATGTTATAAAAGTTTTGATTAGTTTCAAACTGGTAAGACTCATAGCACAAAAGGTGTTAAAGATGAGGAAAGCTTAAAAAGGGGATAAAATATTTTCTTCACGTTAAAATAACACGATCTCAAAATGTTAGGGTCATAGGCTTAATGATGCCATGCTTACACTGTAAGTTTATATTTAGAGCAAACTCTCCTATGTACAAGAGTGTTCCTTTAACAGTAAAATGGCAAGCCACTATATTTTCATTAACTGCAATGACTTCTGTGGAGATTTTTGTTGTTAATTTGTTTTTTGTATTCTTAGCCCCAAAACATTTTATTTCCTTAAATTGTTTTTTCATAATCATTTGCTGGAGTTGATTTAAAGTTTGGCAATATATTTTAAAATATTCTATGAATGTCTCCTATGAAATATAAAAAATGTAGATATAGGCTTACCCAGAAAATATTTCTTGAGTGCTGTTTATAACAACAAAAACACGTTTTAAAGCATTATGAATACCCTTGGAAAATGAATACTCAGTGCAAAAAAGGAGGACACAAAACTACAGAGAGAATCCTAATTTTACAAAACTAAAAGTATGAACATATAGACAATGTAAAAATACAAAATACTTGCTAAATTTATCTATCTCTGGATGGAGGAATTAGAGATACTTTTGTTTTTTGCTTGATACTTTTCTAAGTTATCTAAATTTTCTATAATAAAAATAATCTACATTTAAAATCAGAAAAAAAGTTTAAAAAAATTTATATTTTTTGATAGATACGCCCCCTCCCTCCACCAGCATTCTGAAACATACTACAAATTGGGGGGAAAAAGTAGTACACTAGCAGTTCAAATTTATAATTAAGATTTATGTAGCTTCCCCAAATTTAAGGTTATAGTTTGATATTAAAAACTGGAGGATAATGTTTCTACTCACCTTCCCCAACCATTGTCACACCTATCGACATGCCTAAGAATTTGCTCTTAGTCCAGACGTGCGCATTTACACACATCTTCCTCTCTGCGCATTCTGCATAAAATCCTGAGACTGGAGGATGATGGGAAACCTGCTCAGCAACAAATCTGACCGTGTAACAGTCTGATCCCACCTGGCTCAAAGCCTCCTCTGATGGAGGAGCATGATTTGTGACCATCTGGGTGGAAGAGCTGCAAGTGACACTGGATGCCACCTCTCGTTTTGGCATCCTCCAGGAACAGTGAAATGTTTCTCCAATGATAGGATTGTACGGTTTCTTAGCAATGGCTCCCTTACGGCCTTCGTGAAATGAGGTAAGGTAGTATTCAACAAAACGAATCATTCTGTCCTCAGCTGTAGCTCCGTTAGTGATGGCTATAAACAGGTCTGGATGAGACATGAAGTCTGCATACATTTCCAACAGGGAACGCTTCTCTAGGATGAATGTAGGAAGCACCACCTAAGACAAGACAAACCAACCAAAGGGGGCAATACAGAAATCAGTAATTAACATCTTCAAGGACAGAGAAGACATTGCAGACATTAAATAAGAACGCTTTCTGATAAAGAAAATTCAGAAAAATGTAAAACATAACAGCAAAAATTAAAATCCAACAGAAGGGTTAGAAGATAAAGGTGAGGACCTTCCTCTATTCTCCTGTGAGATTTCTGTTTCCTTCGAGTCTGTTTCTTTATTTTGCTCTTTAGATTCCTAATTAGGTCTTCTCAGAGATCTGATGCATCTGTGGAGAAACAGTCTTATCTCTCTAAAAACATTTCGTGCTAGATGGGTATAAAAAACAAAGTCACAAAAGACAAGTAATTCATCTCATTAAAAAATAAGCATGCTTAAAAGGAAACAGCCTTTCCCAATGGTTAAGATTAAACACCAATTCAGGACTTCAAGAGGGTCAGGTGAAAGAAAAAAAAAATCTTCAAATTCCTAGACTGGATAAAAGTATCATAAGGGAAATGGTGGTAACGTTCAAAGTAAATATTAGCCAAGACTTTTTTTTTCCTCTCCTACTTTAAAAATAAACTGTGGATGACTGACCAAGATAAGAGATATAAGAGGCAATAAATGCCAGCCCTTCAGGACAGATTAAAGAGATCACGGACCAAAGCAAAAATTACACTTTATAGTTAATTTTAAGCACAAGAGAACTATTTCCAAGAAGAGAGTTTTTGATATTTAAAGCCAGATAAGCATAAGGAAGATTAAACATTTTATTTAAAGCAGAATTGGAGAGGTACTGCAAACTGGCTCAACTCTTTGAGAAAACAATTTGGTAATATTTTTTCAAGAGCCTGAAGATGTTCACATCCATTTAGCCTAGTAATTATTTCTCCAGGAATCTAGCCTTAGGAAATAATTCGAATGAAGGAAAAATACAAGTGAAAATAAAATAATACAGCCTATGTTTTTAATTATGGGTCTAGTGAAATACGGAATTTTCTCTTAATGGAGTATTGTAATTACTTTAACAGACGGTTATGAAGATGACACAAGTGATGCCAAAGACACTGACATTTCAGTTTCAGATGGTACACTGAACACATGCATCTTAATTTTACCTTCTATTGAAATCTCATTAAAATTTTATTAAATAAATATAAACACTAACCTAGAGATACCAGGAAAGTAGACAAAAAGCAACAAAATTTGGGAGCTGTCAACCAGAAAGCTGACTCTTAAGCAGTAGTTTACACTATGGATTCCTGAGAAGGTTCAGGAACAGACAGCAACAGGTACCTCTGGATCTGCGGGTTTACAAGAATCCTAAAATAAAGGTGACTAAGTGAAATCGTGTGCAAAGCAATTAGATCCCTAAAGCCCATTCTCAGTTCCACACTGTTGGTCACTGACCCTCCTGCACTTCAGCCAAAGTCTAGAGGTTTACTCTCTGGAGAGTATATCAGGGTGGCTTATTCTCCAGATTAGGGAACATCAGGGATGTTCATCTGAGTGGATACCATATGATAAAAGGACACAGGGTGGGGCTTCCACCTGCCGATGCAGGGGACACCGGTTCAAGCCCGGGTCCGGGAAGACCCCACATGCTATGGAGCAACTAAGACCCGTGTGCCACAACTGCTGAGCCCATGCACCGCAACTACTGAAGCCCGAGCGCCTAGAGCCCGTGCTCCCCAACAAGAGAAGCCACTGCAATAAGAAGCCTGTGCACTGCAGTGAAGAGCAGCCCCCACTCTCCACAACTACAGAAAGACTTGCATGCAGCAATGAAGACCCAACGCAGCCAATAATAAAAAGAAAAATAATTAAATTTTTAAAAAAAGGGCACAAGGTAACCCTATATGAATTAAATGTTAGACACTAAGACCCTTCCAACCTAGCCCTCTTCTCCCTAACTCCTAGTTGCTTTACCTACCAAGCAAGAAATTAGAAGAATTTTCTTCTGGGGTAACTTGACTCACCTTAGAGGAAAAAACTAATGATACTAACACCAGGTTCCCCAACAAATTCAGAATACTCAATGTTGGAAAGCATGTTCGAAACTTAAAGTCAGGTTTTTCGTTCCCCTACACTTAATCATGAGCAGAAATGCAAGAAATTCCAGATCTCTAAGAACACCTCTAATTAGGAACATAAAGAAAATATACAACTAAGCTTGTGCTCGTTATTCACTTTCTTCTAAACTAAAAACACTCTTTTTTATGTTTTTTCTTGGCCACACTACACGGCTTATGGGATCTCAGTTCCCCAACCAGGAACTGAACCTGGGCTCTCGGCAGTGAAAGTGCGGAGTCCTAACCACTGGGTCGCCAGGGAATTCCCTAAACCAGGTAACATTGTTATGGGGCACATATATACGTGTCTAAACGATAAAGGGAAGAGGGGGATGATGAACACAAGAGACAAGTAAGTGGTTACATTTAGGGAAAAGCAGAGGACTACAACTGCAAGGGGCACTTGGCTTCCGAGACCGGGCAGGGCTCTGTAACAATCTGAGAGCTGGGCACACGGGTACTTGTTTTACCATTGTTCTCTAAGCTGTTTATATGTGTTCTCTTCAGTCTTCCATGCACGGAATACATTTCACAAAGAAAAGATATTAACTGAAAAAAGAAATATTACAAAATTGGACATACAGTATAATTACACAAAGAAAAACTTGAAAGAAATCTCAAAAAGTGACAGTTGTCTTGTTAGGAATGGTAGAATTACAGATTTTGTTTCCTTTTATTTCCAAAAACTTTCTTTGAAGACTTTAATTATACTAAATTCATAATATTTTTCTTTAATTTTATTTACTTATTATTTTTTGGGGGGTACACCAAGTTCAATCATCTGTTTTTATACACATATCCCCGTATTCCCTCCCTCCCTTGACTCCCCCCCCACCCTCCCTTGAGTCCCCCCCACCCTCCCCGTCCCAGTCCTCTAAGGCATCTTCCATCCTCGAGTTGAACACCCTTTGTTATACAACAACTTCCCACTGACTATCTGTTTTACAGTTGGTAGTATATATATGTCTGTGCTACTCTCTCACTTCGTCTCAGCTTCCCCTTCACCCCCCACCGCCTCCCAAACCTCGAGTTCTCCAGTCCATTCTCTGCATCTGCATCCTTGTTCTTGTCACTGAGTTCATCAGTACCATTTTTAGATTCCGTATGTGTGAGTTAGCATACAATATTTGTCTTTCTCTTTCTGACTTACTTCACTCTGTATGACAGACTCTAGGTCTATCCACCTCATGACATATAGCTCCATCTCATCCCTTTTTATAGCTGAGTAATATTCCATTGTATATATATGCCACATCTTCTTTATCCATTCGTTTGTTGATGGGCATTTAGGTTGCTTCCATGTCCTGGCTATTGTAAATAGTGCTGCAATAAACATTATGGTACATGTTTCCATAATATTATTTTTAAAAGAACAAAATAAGGGGGGGGAAAGGCTATTCCTGATCACAGCGTGCAGGCCAGGGCCATGGCTACCGTCTTGGCTGCTGTAGTCCCAGCACCGAGCACAGTGTCTGGAATATAAGAGGTGCTTGATAAACATCTGCTGTATCAGTGTCACTGCTAGACAGGAGGCAGAAGTCACTGCAGTTCATTCACCAAGTTCTGTAATGCTGATCAAAAAGTACCATTCTTTTAAATGTTTTATGTTCATAACTTGTGATTAGTTAATGTTAATGATTTCATATATAAATACACGTAATTTCTCAACAACGCACAAGTGTGGGGCAACTGTATTAAATTCATTACTCATGTCAAGAGAGACTTTACCATCTGGGTTACTACAAACCTAAATCTACTAAGGGACAGCAAATACCATAATAGCCAACAAACTCCTTACATGACTGTTCATTTCAACCAATTTTACAACTAAGAGTCTTTTCTAAACCACTGATATAAAAATATTTTTAGAATAAAAATGATATCCAGTTGAAATACTAAGATTAGATGAAAGGTGAATGGTTAAATGGGTTTTTATCTATTCCT
The DNA here is from genome assembly GCF_030028045.1 of Hippopotamus amphibius kiboko. Lineage (NCBI taxonomy): Eukaryota > Metazoa > Chordata > Mammalia > Artiodactyla > Hippopotamidae > Hippopotamus > Hippopotamus amphibius. The sequence goes on along the minus strand of NC_080191.1, from coordinate 171,294,215 downwards.
AAAATGTCTGCTTTTAGTAGGCTATGAATTCAATCAATTTACTTAAAAATCCTCCTATAATTACTACAAGCTTCAGTAAAGCAAGAAATGTGTTTTTGATTTTGAAATACTTCGATGGGAATGCTAGAGGCAAAATGCTTTCTATAGTTAAGTTACATTTTCAGGTGAGTAATTCATTGGACTCAAACAACCTTTTAATTTATATTTTCACTACCTTCACTGGCATCAAAAACCTCAATTTGATTTGTTGTGTGTGTAAAAAAAAAAAAAAAAAAAAAAAAACAAAACCTCAATTTGAAATATACCTCCTGAAGTCAATTTTGAAATTCCACACTAATGCAAAGTAGTGTCAGCAGTAATTCAAAGTATATAATTCTACAGTAGTAAATGTCTGACATACATAGGTTTTGAACGTTATTGGCTTTTTAAATCAATGTCATGGATTCACTGTTAAAACAAATTAAGGCACACTGATTAGAAAAACTGGGAATGGAGAAGAATGGCCTAAAGTTAAAAACTATAGATGAGTGCTTCTTGAACTTTAATGTGTATGTACATACTGCTATGTGCAGACTCTGGGTCTCTAACGGTGAGACTGGGGGCGGAGTTTATGCATTTCCAACAGGTTCTCAGGGGACGGTGATGCTACTGACCTTCAGATCACACTTTCTGTCTTCCTTCAGTTTTACTAAGGCATAACTGACAAATAAAACTGTAAGATATTTAAAGTGTACCCTGTAGTGATTTGATATACACATATATAGTGAAAGGACTCCCACCATCAAATTAATTCAGGGCACACTTAAAGTAGCAAGCCTGTAGACCAGGGATTTGCAAACTATGGCCTTCGGGCCAAATCTGGCCTCCTGTTTGTGTAAATAAACTTTTGCTGAAATACACCCATGTCCACCCAACACACTACCTCTGGCTGCTTTCACACGACGAAGGCTGAGCTGAGTATTGCTGACCCTTGAACAATATGGGTCTGAACTGCAGGTCCACTTACAAATGGATTTTTTCCAATAAATATACAAAAATATACCATGCCAAGATTTGTACTGAAGTGGACAGTCTATCCTTACACAGGCTTAAGGTGAGTGATATGTAATATAAAATGAAAAATATGTTCGTTTTCTTATAACTTTGCTTTCAAAGAATTACATTAAAGTACAGCAACTCTCTCACAATGCCAGAAACTGTGTATTATTATAGATATGTGGGTTTTTTTAAAAAAGTGGCAATGTTTCCAATGTTGTATCATGAAGAGGACTGAATTACTGTATGTCATAAAAATTTTATAACAATTCAATCATGACTGTGCAGGCCACGCTACCATGAAGCAATTATGTTGCTGCTACTTCATTATCAATGCATGAATCCTTATACCTGTAAATAAACAAGTTTTCTCACACTAGCGTTTCATCTCTGATGTCTAGTATTAGCAACACATATACACAGAAACTCGATCTGTGTTACCTGAGTGTTTATGTTACTCATAAGGCTTCCAGCCAACAACCGATCATCAGTAGCTAAGTTGGGGAAGTAAAAATCATATGTGGATTTTCAACTGCGTGGGGGGCTGGCGCCCCTGACCCCCACATTGTTTGAGAGTCAAGAGATCTACGCCCACAGAGCTAAAAATATCCACTCTCTGGTCCTTTACAGAAAATGTCTGCTGATCTCTGTCACAGATTATACCCAAATATAATTGCACTATCCACCATGGGAAGTAAGAGTAAAGCAGAAGGTATCAGTGACTTTAATGGTTTTGTGGGCTTCTGTCCTTTTCTTTACATGTTCCAATTCTGTATCCCAATGGGCCCCTTTTATTTTGTACAGAAATAAGACTAGGTCTTTTTTGCCATGTGACTTAATGCTGCACGAAAAACCCATCACATTTTTTACGAAAATAAGAAATGCTGATCAAGCGACTAAGGAACCAACTCATAAAGGTTAAAAAGCCCTGCCAGGGCAAGAATAAGGATGCAGATGCAGAGAACGGACTAGAGGACACGGGGTTGGGGGGGACGAAGGGGAAGCTGGGACGAAGTGAGAGAGTAGCATAGACATATATACACTACCAACTGTAAAATAGACAGCTAGTGGGAAGTTGCTGTATAACACAGGGAGATCAACTCGATGATGGGTGATGCCTTAGAGGGCTGGGACGGGGAGTGTGGGAGGGAGTTGCGGGAGGGAGGGGATATGGGGATATATGCATGAATACAGCTGATTCATTTTGGTGTACCTCAAAAACTGGTACAAGAGTGTAAAGCAATTATATTCCAATAAAGAGCTGGAAAAAAAAAAAAAAGCCCTGACAACATGAACAATTACAGGCATAGTCCTGACCTGATGACCTCTTTAGACTGTTTATCCCGTTACTCACTCTTGTTAAGTCCATGCCCAGCTTGAGCTGCGACAAGAGGTGCAGGATAACACTGCGCTGCTCTTCCACAGCTCCCAGGTCGTCCTCCTTGTCGTCAGCAGTGTCCTCCACCTCATCATCTGCATTTATTTCTTCCGGTTCCTTGATGCAAAAGAAAGCAAAAGTCTATTGTTACAAGTTATTAATATCCACTACGAATAAAGGTATAAACATCAGACAAAGACATTTATATTAGGCCTACATGGATCTGAGAACAGACAAAAATCTTTCTGAAAATACAACTTCCATCACTTGGCCATGGAACAGATTTCCTTCAACAAACCCATTATCACTGACACTGAACATATTGTGGTTCTGTCATAAGTATCACACATAAAATACATATATTTGGTGAAAATTTTTCAGAAAGAGTGAAAAATGTCTCATCTGAAACTTAGGCTTTGCAGGCTTTGACCCCCTGCCTGGGGACCCTACCATACCTATAATTTAAGATGTTTTAAGAATTAAATATTTGCCCTCTTTTTAAGCTAACACTATAAAAGTAAAGTTTTAAAGTGACTGTATGTGTCAAGTCTAAATTCAGATTACAGAAGTTTTAAAGTGACTGTACACGTCAAGTCTAACTTCTGTAATCTGAATTTAGATATTCACTCATCCCTGGACTTGTCAGGAAGGAACTCTGGGGATGAAGAGAATTCTAGGTGCAGGTATGGAAACCCTGTAGTTGCTTATGCAGTCTTATTGCCACAAAAAGTTCTCTGCACGGTTCTTCAATCAATAAAACAACCCCTTGAAGAACCAAAGATGTTTACTCTTATCTCAACAGGGTCTTAGCTCCAAATAACTGGTTAAGAGAAACCGAATTTATGATTTCTATTTAAACAAATAAAAGTTTCAAATCCCAAGATTCTATAATCTTATCAGATGTCACTTTCCATGTTTATGTGGAGATGGTGTCCCATCTCTTTCAGTGGTACCGCCTTCATTACCTCTGTGCAAGAGAGCCTCCAGGATTATAATATCTCTGGTATTATATTACATTTTTCAGTTACGATGGTTTTAAAAAGGAAATGATTCTGTTAATGTCTCTGCCTTTAATTTTCTCTTCCCATAACCAAATCCTATCAAACAAGAAGCCTGTCTGTTCTATATAGCTAGGCAAAGAAAACTAATCCTAATGAGGCATAAATCAAGAACTTAATGTTCTCATAATATTAAAAACAAAATACAAAACATGGTGACAGAGTTAAAGAATAATGGGTTTCTGGTCATTCTTTTGCCTTTGTTTTTCTCCTTTTTCCTCTTCCCTTCTACCAAGAAAATCTTTACTAGCTCAAATTCTGATAAATCAATTAATGGTCTAGTTCATTTCTTCAGAGACCAACACAACAACTGTTTATATATATATATCAGAATTATTTCTGTTCTTATGATCTTGAGGAAAGATCCCAAAGGCAAGTTTCTCAATTCCCCTTTTCAATGGCAAGTCTGTCAGGAAGTAGTTCCTGTTATCTACCCTAACTCAGTTACACAAAATAGTTTAAGTATACTTGTGAATGTTTACTCATAAAACGGGGAAAACTGATCATCCTTCCTTCTGTATATGAACACCAAATATAACAATTTTTCATTTTAGAAATGTGGACGGGGGAAAAACTAACAGATCCTGATTAAATAATGTTCTCCAGCCTTCTGAAAGATACTATTACATTTGAGGTCAGAACCTAGGACACAGATTAATAATGCAAATATAGCCTTAAACATTATTATACACAAAGTTTACTTCGTGGTTTCCTCTAATGAAAATGATATTAAAGAGATAAAACATAATCTGGTAGTAAAACTAAAAGAATAAAGTTTTTGTTGTTTTTATAAAAATAGTCAAACCACTTATTAAAATAGGGGGAAAAAAGGAATTCTATTCACGATTAAATACTGATTCTAAAACGTGATGTGAATGGAAGAATGTGGAAGCTCTCTTTTCTTTTTGAAATGCCTCTTCTTAGAGATCATCATGCCTTTCTTAAAGAAAAGCTTAAAAAAAAAGCATTACCAAAATTCAAATAAACATGCTCAAACGTGTAAAATCCCTACAAACCCAGCATGGTTAGCAAATGCAGTGGCAAGAGCTGCTGCGTTTCCAGGAATTCCTACCATCTGGAGACTGCATGGCAGAGGAGAGCCCCAACAGTCCACAAAACTCATGCTAACCCCACTTTCTGTCTTCCTGACTCCTGACTTGGGCCCTAAGAACCTGGGGGCTTCGTTCCAGCCTCACGGAGGTCTACCTCCTCTATCACTTGAAAGCAAAGTTTCCACGACTGTAATATATGTTTCTAGCGTGCACTGACATTCATATTTCAAAGAAGGCAGATGTGAAATGTTCGAAAAATTTCGGTCTTTTCTGGTATGCGTGCGTGGAGTCTAATGTCTTTTGTAATTAAAAAAAAAAATCTATGCACTTTTTTTCTACTTACACTAGGTCTACACTTGGTCTACGCATCATTTCGAAAGATTTGGAAATTCAACGATCCTCTCCTCTCCACCTCTATGCCCCATCTCTAACATATGCCTCTATCCTGACCTCCAATACACTTTGTATTCTCATTCAGAAGAACGAAAATATTGGAGTATATGACCTATAGTTTATAATTTTTCACTTGTAAATTATATCTCTAGTCCTAATCTTTCTCCAAAGCTTTGGTTTCATCATTTCCAGTTCCTTTTCATATATATACATGAACAATCATATGCCCTCTTCTCACATAAAATTCAACACATTCATAAAACATTCTAAACCTTTTCTCTCAAAAAGCTCTTTCTTCCTGATCTTGCTAGCTTTGTAAATGTCACCACATTAGGTTCAAACACTTGGAGTCATCTTTGATCCAAACCTATATCCAGTCAATCTCAAGTTCAACTGATTTTTCATTTGAAATGCACATTACCTATTCATTTGTCTTCACTTCTACTCCCACAGCCGTCTTCTAGCCACATTTTAATTCCGAGTCATATCACACACCCATCTTTTTAAACAATCTGCATCCCTCCCATGCCCATGATCTCACTGTCTACCATGTTAAACTCTTCTGTGTGAGTTTTACATCCCTTGGGGCACAGCTTACACTGTACTCTACAGAGCGGTGCTCCAGGGATATCCATTCCACATAGAATGCAACACGAACAGTCCTCTGGATTTGTAAAATCCAGCAACCCTGGGGTTGTTTTCCATAAACCAGATGCTCTGCTAAATTTATTTTATCTTAACAACAAGCTTATAAGGTATTACTACTCCTGCTTTACAGATGAGGAAGCTAAGCATGGTTAATCAATTGGTCCACATGTCAGTAATCGCAGGACCTGGGTTCAAAATCATCAGGCAAGCCTTCTCCGAAATTAGTATCCCTGCTTGTTACGCCTCCATCTTGAGATGCCCTTACTACTATTCTTCTCTTCAAATCTTGTCTCCTTTCAAAGCCCAATTTCAATTCCACTTTCTCTCCAAAGCATTCCTCATCCATTCTACTCACACACCTCTCTTCTTTCCCTGAATGCCCACATTCCAACAGTGTAAATGATACCAATTAAGATGAAAAAAAAAAATACTGCTTCCTGTTATCATCTCATTGTTTCAGTGTATATATGTTGTGACTCTAAATAGATTTTAAGTCTCTTCACTGAGAGAACTGTCTTCTATTTTTGTGTTTCCTCTAATTCTTAAGGTTGGAATTGTCACATAGTAGATAACTCAATGAATACTTACTAACTGCTTGACTCCACAAATGAATTAGTCAGAAAGCTATAGGGAAAAAAAGGTTTTTTCTTTCCTCTCTCCCACCCACCCTGCTGCCAGTGCCTGCATCACTGAGTCAAGACCTTTGCAGCTTTGGAAGTCCCTATGTCATATGTTTCCTCTAAGCAGTAATTTGCTATTATATACAAATAACCACAAACCGTGCATTACTCTTGACTCAGTAATTCTAGTTGGGAACAGAACCTAAAGAAATAATCCAAATAAAGGGGAGAAAAAAAATAAAGCAGTAGACAAAATGATATAGCACTATTTACAAAAACAAAAAATAGCAACCTAGACATTCAATAGCCTACTTCAACCTTTAAAAACTTTTATTATAAAGGCCAGAATAACATATCAAAAAAAATACTTATGAGAAGTATCAAGTAAAAAGAGCTTAAAACAAAACTATCTATGTAATTACGATAATCATAAAAATAACAGATGTAAACTCAAAAGGCAAAAAAATCCGTATGATTTGTTACAGTGGTAGAACTATGAATAGAAGAAAGCACTGTTTAGGTTCTGAGAAATGTGGAATCAATATTACTTTGTAAAAATATTAAACCCTAAGACTGCGTGCTATTTTCAATAGACTAACACTTTTAAAAATTGGTTTGGTAAAGCGCTTACTATCAACAAAATCTTAACAGTAAACTTTTAAACTTATAAACTTATTAGTAAACATCTAGTAAATAATGTTAAATTAAGAAATGTAAGAGATAAGTATCATGCAAGTAATCTATTAGAAAAGCTATTTTTCAGAAAAAGAAAAACACGCAGATTTCAATTTTTAAATATATTTATAGAAAGCAAAAATAAACTAAAACTAAAAAGAGCATATAATTTAACCTGGAAAACACAATATGTACAAGTTTTACACAACAGACTCCTTCCAAAGCCAATGCAGTTTAAAGCAGAACGTCTAGAGTATGCTCTCGTTATGCTGATTTGCACATCTGACAATGAAAAGATGCTTTCCAGTGATTCCTAATTTTTACTCCAAAACTGTATTTTCATATTACCTTACCCTTGCTAATAGTCCAGATTCTGCAACACACTGCTCTTCTGGGACTGCCACTGGCTTACTCTGCTCAGCTGCAAAGGGCTGGTCAGCTCCATTTTTATAGTGGTTTGATAAAGGTATCTTTGGTTCTAACCACTCGATTGTCGTTCCTGATGAAGTAAGAGAAAACTTTTGTTGAAACTTGCTCATAATCTGGGAAGTTCAGCAAATGTGTATTTTATTAAACAATTTTCTTTTGCGCCTACAAGACTAAAAGCAGTTCAACCTGTGAAGAGACTGTGCAAGACAGGGACTTGGGTCTCATTAGCATGGCATCACGACTGGGTATTCTACAACAGCGCAACCTGCAACCTGGTATCAGGTGCCATTTAAAGGAATCAGCCCTGAACAGGACTAAGCTCACTTCTTAGGCAAATCTGTGAGTCAGAAAGTGTATTCCCACCCTAACAGCTGATTTTCTGGCCTTTCTGCATGAACCCTGTCCCTCTAGGAATAAGAAGTATGCAGACAGGCTAACGGAAGTCACAGTTACAGGGGAAGCCTAGAGCCTGGGACTGTGATACAGTAACATCTGCTTCAATTTGGGGTTGAACTTTATTCTCAGTAGCAATTTTCTAACCAATCAAGATAACCCCCTTGATCTAATTTAAGAACTGCAATACATGTCCAGTATGTTTTTTTCTAATCATATAAAAAAGCTCCATATACTTTTAAAGTGAAAGGCTCTTCTACTGAATAAATAATAGCTGACCTAGAGAAAGACAGTGGTCACATTCAGAGACCTGTCATCTTCTCAATTAATGGCTCAAATGTCTCTTCTTACCCTCACCTAGTTTAACAAAGTGGATTCTATGCCTAATCAATAATGGAAAACGTTCCGTTTGATTTCAGAGGCTGATCTGGGTTTCACAGAAGCTACCTCAAGGGGTGCTCAGTCCACCGCAGAAGAAGTGAAAAGCAGTACGGAATTTATTTTGTCTGTAACAAAACCCCAGGCTTCTGTACAGAAATAAACTACAAAGTACCTATCAGGCTACCAGGGCATCTTGCCTTGACACAGTTCAGATTCACTTGGCACAGGGCGGGGGCTCAACTTTGGGGGAAAGCCCTAGATAAGTTCACGGGGCCTGCTTCAAAATTACAGAGAAGCGAAGCCACTTTGTTCCTACCTTGAAATGTTTATTTTTAATATCAGTACCTAGATTTCCTTACTTCTCAAAATAAAATGCACATCAACACTAAATTTGAGATCTGTTTTAAGAGACCACTTAGTGGATAAACCATAACAAAACTCTTAATTAATCAAGCCAATCCTTTGGTCTCAGGACCTTTCTAAATCAATAATTACTGCTGTCCCGCGGCACAACATACATTAAGACCTCATGGGACTAAACACTAATTTTTATTTAGATTTCATTTCTTGGATCATCTGAAAATTTGAGTGGGAACATAATCCAGTTTTTTTTTCACAGTTACATTTCCATTCTCAAGTGACTTTAGAATAAATCTCTACAGACCCAATTTGGAAAACATGGCAATTTATGGTGAGAAATACCGATATTAGTTAATTAATTCCTTCATATACCCACAAATCTGTGCTCCCAAAAATAGTGATATGGGAGGATACCTTTTACAATAAACACATATAAAGTTTACAATGTGTTTCACGTATTTTTTAAAAATTAATTAATTTATTGGCTGTGTTGTGTCTTCGTTGCTGCACACGGGCTTTCTCTAGTTGCAGTGAGCAGGGGCTACTCTTCGTTGTGGTGCATGGGCTCCTCACTGCCGTGGCTTCTCTTGTTGCCGAACACAGGCTCTAGGTGCGTGGGCTTCAAGTAGTTGCGGCACATGGGCTCAACAGTTGTGGCTCACGGGCTCTAAAGCACAGGCTCAATAGTTGCGGCGCACGGGCTTAGTTGCTCTGAGGCATGTGGGATCCTCCTGGAGCAGGGATCAAACCCATGTCCCCTGCATTGGCAGGTGGATTCTTAACCACTGAGCCATCTAGGAAGCCCATTTCACGTTTTTAATTGAAAAATACAAATTTAGGGACTTACCTGGTGGCACAGTGATTAAGAATCTGCCTGCCAATGCAGGGGACACAGGTTCAAGCCCTGGTCCGGGAAGATGCCACATGCCTTGTAGCAACTAAGCCTGAGCGCCACAAATACTGAGCCTGTGCTCTAGAGCCCGTGAGCCACAACTACTGAGCCCATGTGCCACAACTAATGAAGCCCATGTGCCTGCAGCCCATGCTCTGAAATGAAAGAAGCCACCGTGATGAAAAGCCTGCACACTGCAACAAAAAGTAGCCCCTGCTCTCCACAACTAAAGAAAGCCTGTGTGCAGCAACGAAGACCCAACACAGCCAATAAAAATAAATAAATAAAATTAATTAATTAATAAAAAATACAAATTTATATTGTGCATGTTTCATTAATCATGAAGCAATCATTTAAAGATAAGACCATTAATTTAAACCACACAAATGAAATTCTAATTTAAAAAATTACATGGCATTTAATCGAGTATTTTATTTACTTATTTATTTTAAAATTTATTTATTTATTTATTTACTTATTTACTTATTGTCTGCATTGGGTCTCCACTGCCGCACACAGGCTTTCTCTAGTTGCAGAGAGCGGGGGCTACACTTCACTGCGGTGCGCGGGCTTCTCATTTCGGTGGCTTCTCTTGTTGCAGAGCACATGCTCTAGGCCTACAGGCTTCAGCAGTTGTGGCACGTGGGCTTCAGTAGTTGTGGTTCATGGGCTCTAGAGCGCAGGCTCAGTAGTTGTGGCACACGGGCTTAGTTGCTCCGCAGCATGTGGGATCTTCCCGGACCAGGGCTTGAACCCATGTCCCTGCTTTGGCAGGTAGATTCTTAACAACTGTGCTACCAGGGAAGCCCTCTAAATTTTTTATAATGAGTGTGTGTTGCTTTATAACTGGAGAAAATGTACACTGGACTACTTAGAACTCCTCTAAGGCAACAGCCCACGTTCACAGCTCACAATTTAGGCTTTTCTGTCTCTTTGGAACGCCCTCTCCCCTACTTCGCATACCTAAGCTTATCGGTTTTCTTAGCCTCTCTGTGCCTTTTCCAGACTTTTCTATCAGAAGTATTAGTCCATTCATATGTTCTCCCATAGTACTTTGTGCCCATTTTAAACGCACGTTACATTTAATAGTTAACTATTTACATGTTTCTTCCTCAAGTGGACTGTGAGTTCCTTAAGTGGAACGTACAGAACTTACTGGCAGCTGTAATACTGCCCTGACCTATGTCTCTAATTGCCATTAGCCTGTCACCGTTAGCTTGAAATACTGAATTCAGGCACACAGGAGGATGGGATTCATACCCTATTCATTTCAAGATCTGACTTGGCAAACTTCTTCCTGCACAAAGTCTCAATATCTTTCAAAAATATCTTTCTTTCACAAGCAAGGAGAGTTCACTGGATAAGAAGATAATTATGTGCTGTGACTGAGGTGTTAGCTAACACTTTGGTGGCACATAAATACATAAATGTATGAAATCAACACTTTAAACTCAGACCATGTTACAAGTCAACTGTATTTTAATTTTTTAAATGATGAGTTTACTCGTCTCATTTAATAGAAAAACTCATTTTGTTATTCCATGCTATAACATTCTTTTCCTCAGTAAATTAACTTCAACAAACAGGTGCTCTCAAATACTAGATGAACATCTTATTTTGTAAACTGAAAGGTGACTGATAAGACTATTTATTTGTTACTTCTGACTGCGTTTGAGTCTTCATTGCTGCACGTGGCCTTTTCTCTAGTGGTGAGTGGGGGCTGCTCTTCATTTCGGTGCACAGGCTTCTCATTGCGGCGACTCCTCTTGCTGCGGAGCACGGGCTCCAGGAGGCGCGCAGGCTTCAGTAGTTGCAGCACTTGGGCTCAGCAGTTGTGACTCAACGGCTTTAGAGCGCAGGCTCAGTCGTTGTTAAGCAGGGGGTTAGTTGCTCTATGGCATGTGGGATCTTCCTGGCCCAGGGATCGAACCCGTGTCCCCTGCATTGGCAGGTGGATTCTTAACCACTGTGCCACCAGGGAAGCCCTAGATGTTAACATATATACCTGAATATGGAATAATGAACAGTGGACAAAGCAAAACTCAGGGAATCATCCCAGTGTTTCTGCTTCGCTCATCTAGAGAGTGTTGGTACCAACTTTAACAGAAATATAGAAGACGTGAGCTTTGAGCTCAGTTTCTGACATGTTGAGTCTGAGGTCTCTAGAGGGATATTTAATTATATGAGACCTAAAACGGTTTTAGACTTAAAAAGGACACAGTAAAAAAGACTCTGTATAACATTACTGTGATAATTGAAAACCAAGAGACTTGCTGCTTTTCTATTCGTTTCATTTTGAGATTTCCTGGAGTAGAATTACAAAGAATGCAGTTCGTCCCTTCCCATGTTTCGACTTGCAACGTTAAGTCCTACCTTTAAGCAATAACTTACCTGAAGGCAATGAACCCTTCTGATGTGACGCATGCTGCAACTGGAGAATGTGAAAGCAGTCGTTTAAGCAGTTCATAGTTGCCATGGAAGTAGCCTTGAGCATTAAGAGATCCTGGTCCAGGGAACTAAGATGGCCAGAAGCAGGAAGGCATTCAATTCCTCTAATTAAGTCTCTTTGTTGTCCTTCAGCATGAGACATCATCTAAGGAAAACAAGAATTCTGTGTGTCCCACTCATAATTTCTGTATAACATGTATACATAGAGTTGCCATTTTAATTACAATATTCTGTATAATATGTAAATATACCGTTGCTATTTTTAGGACATATTAGGCCTAGAAATCTATTATCAATTTGTTTGGCTATCCTCAATAACCATTTAATAGTGCTTCTCAGAAGATGGTAACCTTCGGCAGCTGCACTTTTTCTTTGGCAGAAACAAAGATCAAAAGACTTGTCACCTTTACATAAATTTCTTTAACAGTATAAATTTATATAAGTCATCAGAAAGAACATTCCAGGTCATCTTTAAAAAGCAGCATTTGCTATTCTACTCCTAAGTAAAAATAATTCCCAGTCTGGGGTCTCAACCACTTTTTTTATAGCACCTCTGGACAGGCTCAACTTGAGCCTACAGTAAGATCATGATGGCTTACATGCTTCTGCTTTCCCATTCTAACTTTTGGTTCCCATTAGGCTGATTTTAGAGCAAATACTGCATGTAGCTTTTCCCACTGAAAGAGTTCACTACACTCTTTCATTAGGAGGCCTATCTATAGTTTCCAACGGAGTCAATGAAATAACACAATGCTGAGCAACCCAATTTTTAAAATGAAAACTGAATGCAGGGGCTTCCCTGGAGCTCCAGTGGTTAACAATTCCGTGCTTCCACAGCAGGGGGCGTGGGTCTGATCCCTGGTCAGGGAACTAAGACCCTGAATGCCACCTCATGCTGCAGCCAAAAAAAGAAAGAAAGAAACAACAAACAAACAAGAAAAACCCTGAGTTTATTATGCTTCATGACTTTCAGTTGTGAGCAGAAGGTTCCACCTTTCGGAAATTATTTTAATTCACACAGAAACTCTACAGTGGAGAGACTCTTCTAGATTTTAGAGGCTCTGTTCCAGACAGTTTTTAATACAGTTCATTTGAGGACTAGTGAAAGAGAGATGCAAAATGATCCTACCAAGCAAATCAAGTGTGTCATACATGAAATAGCCTCTGAAAACATATGTGCAGTACTGGATCAAACAGACACCCTTACCAGAAAAAAAGACTTGTTAAATGAAAAGTGTGGGTACAAAGTATCTATACAGATCTTCCTGCACTTACAATGGCATTAGGCCCTGATAAACCCATTGTTAAACTGAAAATATCCTAAGTTGAAAATATCTTAAGTCAAAATACATTTAATATACTTAGCTTACAGAACACCATAGCTTAGCCTAGCCTAGCCTACTTTAAGTGTGCTCAGAACTTTTACCTTAGCCTACAGTTGGGCAAAATCATCTAACATAAAGCCTGTTTTATAATAAAGTTTTATTTAATCTCATTTAATTTATTGACTACCATGCTGAAAGTGAAAAACAGAATGCTTGTCTGGGTACAGGATGCTTACGAGTGTGTTGGTTACCTATGACCAGGAGGCTGACTGAGAGCTGTGGCTTGCTGTCTAGTGTCAGGAGAGAGTATCGTACTGCACATCACTAGCGCAAGATCAAAATTCAAAATTCAAAGACCGGTTTCTACTGAATGTGTATCACTTTCGCACCACTGTAAAGTCAAAAAATCGTACATGGGGCTTCCCTGGTGGCGCAGTGGTTAAGAATCCGCCTGCCAATGCAGGGGACACGAGTTCGAGCCCTGCTCTGGGAAGGTTCCACATGCCACAGAGCAACTGGGCCCGTGCGCCACAACTATTGAGCCTGTGCTCTAGAGCCCGTGAGCCACAACTGTTGAGCCCGTGTGCTGCAACTATTGAAGCCCACGCGCCTAGAGGCCATGCTCCACAACAAGAGAAGCCACTACAATGAGGAACCCACGCACCACAATGAAGAGTAGCCCTCACTCGCAGCAACCAGAGAAAGCCTGTGTGCAGCAACGAAGACCCAACACAGCCAATAAATAAATTAAAAAAAAAAAATCGTACATGGAACTATTTTAAGTTGGGGACCGTTTGTGTGTGTATAAATGTTTTTGTATATAAATGCCAGGACAAACTCCCAATAATCCAAAATTATGAACAAGTAGAAACACTTTGGAAAACAGTTCAGTAATATCTACCAGAGTTAAATATAGAGAGCTAAATAAATATAACCCATGACCCAACAATTACATTCTTCGCTACATAACCAAGAAATGTGTTTGTATATATGTTCATCAACTCAAATGTCTATCAACACTGGAACGAATAAAAAACATTCAAGTGTATCCATATAGTAAGTACTATGCAGCAGTGAAAAGAAAGGAACTGCTACATTCAACACATAAGTAACTCTCCATATATGCTAACTAAAAAGAAGTCATACTCAAAGAAGCACATACTATTTGATTCCAGTTTTAGAAATTTCAAAAGCAGGCAAAATAAATCTATGGTATTAGAAGTCAGGACAGTGAGGAGGGTGTGATGGAGAGGGGATGGAGGGTCTTCTAGGGTGCTGGTAATATTTAATTTTTTGATCCAGGAGGTGGTTACATTAAAATTACAAGATGCAAACTGTGTGTCAGGCTCTTTTATACATGGATACATGCTTAGAAGGTTAATGAAGAACTGGGATGGAGACCAAGGAAAGGGGGCCAAACAGATCCATCAGGCTTACCTCTGGTCTAATGAAAACAAATTCTATGGTTAATTAAACAGAGCAGAAAGCAGATAAGAAATTGTAGCCAAAATTGTATAACTAGTTGAGGCACGAGCTCCAAAATTCCAGCGGCTGTTCTGTTTATGCCTATAGCCCCACTGCACCGTGTCCAAACCTGTTCCAGGCTGAGGACCACGTTACATGCTGACCCTGTTTTTTCACTTCACAAGAACTTCCTGGCAAGTAATTAGAAATGGGAAGCTTCTATTACGTCTCTTTTGTATCTCTCACTGGTCTAGCAGTCCTTAATATAACTGCTCTTCCTCTCTGCTTCCAGCAATGTTATGAGCAAATACTAACTTTGTACTTGTCAGATTTCTTAAACTAGTCACAATAAGTGCTAGTATTGCTGATGGAAACAGTTGCTACTCAAGCATACCTGGGGACTTCCCTGGTGGCACAGTGGTTAAGAATCCGTCTGCCAATGCAGGGGACACGGGTTAGACCCCTGGGCCGGGAAGATCCACAACTACTGAGCCTGCAGTCTAGAGCCCATGAGCCACAACTCATGAGCCCTGTGCCACAACTACTGAAGCCTGTGCGCCTAGAGCCCATGCTCCACAAGAGAAGCCACTGCACTGAGAAGGCTGCACAATGAAACTAAGAGTAGCCCACGCTCACCACAACTAGAGAAAGCCCACCCACAGCAACAAAGACCCAATGCAGTCGATAAATAAATAAATAAATAAATAAATAAATAAATTTAAAAGCTAAAGCAAACAGGGACTTCCTAGGTGGTGCAGTGATTAAGAATCTGCCTGCCAATGCAGGGGACACGGGTTCGATCCCTGCTCCAGGAAGATCCCACATGCCGCGGAGCAACTAAGCCCATGTGCCAAAAAAAAAAAAAAAAGATGGCAACATTACGAAACCTGGGGTGAGGGATACACAGAAATCCCACAATACTTTTGCAGCTTTTCTGTAAATTTAAAATTAGTCCGAAATAAGAAGCTTTTAAAAAGTGTTCTCAACTTGTGAAAACTGCTGGCTTTGGTTTCACCTTAACACAGATCTTTTCAGTCACTGTCTTGGATCAAAACTACTTAGCAAAGGCTCAGAAACTTTCCAAGGGCCCTTGCTTTCATAAAGCATTTACAGCTCCCACAATGAAATACATCCAAGCCACAAAACTGAAACAAGATTCTTTAATGCACAGCACCATAAGCAAGGCTAGGAAACTATGCATCTAGAGACCAGATTACGAGGATTTTAAATAACTGGCAATTAGCTAATTTTTAAAGGAAAAAGTAGTTCCAGAGGTATTTAATACTTGTCTGGAGGACAGAAAATGGTATAAACTCTCCAAACGGACTATTTCCTCACAAATAGAATTATTCTGTTGGAATACAGAAATGTTCCTAATAAAGCTACAATCTTATGGTTTGACCTGTTGAGTTCTTAACAGCAAAAACATCAACCTAGTGAAGACACAGACACTCAACTAAAACTTTTTGCTGCTGTTGTTGTATGTCGCATTGGCACAGAGATTGCCAAACACCGGTCAACACACAAATCCTAGGATAATTACTGGCGCCATAATTCAAGAAAGCTGCCATTAAATTAGTCACTTCTGTACGTAGATACCTGTCCTTCCTAAAGAGGTAGTTGTGAAACTCTGAGAACGTACGCTCCCTACACACAAGTGTCAGTTACATGCTAAATATTAATATGCTATCACAATGATATGAAAGGTATATTTAAAGACACAGAACATTATAGTGTGGGTACTATAAGAAATTACCCCTGGGGGTGAGAATAACGAAAGAACCATTAGAGCAAGAAAGAGAAGAATGGGTGATTAAAGTCATCACAGTAGAAGAGAAGCTGAGATATGGCAATGGTTTCAGTGTAACAGGTCATAAAGACCCAACCACAGCCAAGCAGAGGTCTCCACAGACAGCTAAAATCTCAAATACAAAAAGGTTCCTTTTCCCTGAAAATATGCACCATAATTCATGACAACCTCAACTACATGCTTTTTGCTTGTTTTTAACTTTTTACTGAAATACATATATTGACATAGTATTACAGATGGAAAAGTACCCTTCTCACAAGTGTAAAGGCTTGATGAATGTTCATAAACCAAACACACCCATGTAACCAACACCCAGAACAAGAAACAGAACATTATCAGCATCTCTGAAGAACCCTTAAGTGCCCATCACTAGCCATGTGCAAAGAGTTCCAAAAATTTCATGGCAGCCTCATTTTAAAGGCTTAAGGAATACAGTATGATACAAGTCTGCCCCAAGATGTTTTTGTTTATCTCTTGTTATCTTAACCACTTTTAATATTTCCTTTTCTTTCACTGTAGATTAATATATCAGTACCTTGATTTCCTTAAAGACACAAACCAATATTTATCAACAGACTGAATATCAACATAAATACTAAAAATGTATTATTTTATGAAAAAAGGTATTTATAATTGTCACATTTATAACAGGACCAAAAAGTGAGTCAAAAGCTAGTGTTTGTTTATCTCAAGGATGTTACCTCATCTCTTTAAATCTCAATTTCTTCATCTATAAATGCAACCCAAATAACTTGACAGAGGGAACATTCTCCCCAGCTTCCTGCCTAAAATCATTTGGGTGTGATTTATAATACTATTTTCACAATCCACTACATAGATATTTATAAGCTCCACCAAAATTAACTCAGTAAACAACACTTGGATTATTAAGAACCTAACAACTGCATCCTTTATTAAGTAGACTTATTTGGTACTCAGTTTGAAAGAGAATGAAGAAAATGGTGAGATAACACAACACCATGGTTTAATTATTCTATTTTTGTGTGTTTGAAATTCTCTATTTACATGTACCAGTTAAAAAAAATAGTCACTTGTTTGACCATATAGTCTTTCCACTAGGCTTAATAACCCTTTCAATCATCAACTTTACATTAAAGGAGACTGCACTTCTACCGGAGAAATGAAAGATACAGGCTTTTGAAAGATGACAGTGTACTTAGAACCTAGTTGACAGACTTGGGTACACCTAAAGAATCAGGGAATCTTTATGACTTAAACATGGAGGGCCACAGAAGACAGAAACAGGATTTTAAAATTTTTTGTGACAAAACCAAGCAGGTAAGATTATTTTATGCATTTTAACTTGATTTCAATTTATACTTACTTCTCTGACTTCCACAAGATGGTCTGGAGGTAAATTAGCTCTTTTGCTCACTGATTGTAGTTTGGAATGTCCAACATTAAAAAAGGAAATGGCATTTTGACTTGGTCTCCTCTGGGATATAGGAGAATTACCACTAGATGCAAGTGAGAAGCTCCGTGATTTCAGAGGAGGATTATTCTATTAGATAAACAAAGAAAGTCACTCCTTTTTAACCTCAAAATTGACTACAAGAATAGTTCTGAAGATGATAAAATTTAAGACCTTCAAAGTATTTCACTCATCCCATAGCAAACTGGTAATTTAGTTAGAAAATTAATTCCAGGTGTGTGCTGTCAAAAACTTTTTTTTTTCCCCCACGTTAGAATATATTAGAATAACAAGAAATTTCTAATTTCAGATCTTTAAACAGCATGACTGAAGCAAAAAATATACTCAACAATACTCAATATAATAAATTTTCTAATGTAACATTCAAATATCTTTGAAACAAACTAGCACTTTCTGGTCACTGCCAATGATTAGAATCTTGCAGCATGAATAAAGCTTTTATGTTGGATTTCTTGAATACTATAGGCCTAAATCACAACTTCATAACATTTAGCTATGGGGAAAAAAACACTAGGGAGAAAAAAAAAAAGTGGTTATGGAATCCTTCAACTATGCTTCCTGTATACTATTTTTTTACACACTTCTAACCTCAGATTTCAAGTATGGAGACCCTCCTTTTCATCTTAAAGAATAAAACATCCCAAAGGAAACACACAAGTGGTGTATAAGCACATTAAAAAATGCTCAACATTATTAGCCATTAGAGAAATGACGTCAAAACCACAATGAAATTCTACTCCACACCCATTAGGATGGCCATAATAATTGCAGAAAAGGGCTGTAACAAGTCTTAGTAAGAATGTGAAGGAACTGGAACCCTCATGTTTTGCTGGTGAGAACATGAAATAGTCTGACTGCTTTGAAAAATAGTGGCAGTTCCTCAAACAGTTACACAGAGTACTACCATATAACCCAGCAATTCCACTCCTAGGAATAACCCAGAGAACGGAAATCATGTGTTCACACAAAAACCTGAACACAAACGTCCACAGAAGTGTTATTCATAACAGCCACAAAACGTAAACAACCCGGGGACCTCCCTGGCAGTCCAGTAGGTAGGACCTGGCGCGTTCACTACCATGGGTCCGGGTTCAGTCCCTGGTTGCAGGGCTAAGATCCCACACGTTATGTGGCATGGCCAAAAAAAAAAAAAAAGTAAACAATCCAAATGTCCATCAACTGAGCAACACATAAACAAAATGTGGTACATCCACACCACAGAGTTTTATTTGGCCTTAAAAGGGAATAAAGTATGATACGTGCAGTGACATGAACTTGAAAACATCATGCTTATTGTAAGAAGCCAGACGAGAAAATGCACACATTGTAGATTCCATCTACGTGAAATGTCCAGGAGAAACAAACCCACTGGGACAGAAACCAGACTGATGTTTGCCAGGGAACGGGGAAGAGAGGGCGGGGAGGGACTGCGAATGGACGCGGGGTTTTGGAAGGTGATGAAAATGTTCAGGAATTAGCCGACCGCAGCAGTTGTACAATCTTGTAAATACAGTAAAAACCATGAAACTGTGTACATTAAAAGGATAAAGTTTATGGTATGTGAATAGTATCCCAATTTTAAAATGTAAAAAAATAAAGTTAAAAAATCTTGTTCCCTTTTTGTGCATTAATATCATAGCCACATACCTTGCCGATAGCTTCAGTGTGGTGCTGTGTACAGATCTGCAGTCTGCTGACCCAGTGCTGGCGCTCTTTAGCATCTGCAGCTGAGAGAAAGTATTCACAAGTCATTCACTTTTATGTTTACTTTTAGAATACAGTTAGTTGTCTATCGCGTGACGAACAGACAACTGAAAATCAGGGATTCGTCCTACTCTCCCTAGAGCAAATGTCCCTGACCAGAGGGAGGCAGGAAAGACACAAGCATCCACCTCGTAAGGCTGCACCGTAGCTGGATGTGGATGTTTCATGAAGAGCATACGGTGCGTGCAGCTAGGTGGGTATATGAGGCTTGGCATGTCTTAACTTTCTCATAAAAATATGCTCTTCTTTAAAGAAATAACCTTTATTAAGCATTTGATGTGTACTCAACATGCTCTTCTGGATCTCTAGAAGCATGCTCAATTAGGATTATCGATATACTTTATGTGTACTAATTAAATAAAAAACAGAAACTTCTGTACAAATTAAATTTACCTAAACAGAAGTGATGCTTTATTTTAATGAATATGAGCATTTTAATGAATCCCAGTTACGTACATTCGTCACTAAAAGCCACAAAGACAGCATACCAACCAACTCAAGAAAACACACATCCCTGGAAGACAGAAAAAAAATTCAAAGAAGTCTATGTTTTAGATTTCTCAGAAATCAGGATTCCCTCTACACAAATTTCTTAGAGGCCAATTTTAAACCGACTTGTTCGCTGTGCCACTTAAAAAAACTCATTCATTAAAACAGATTTCATAAAACCTTAAAGCAATTCCAAGGTTTAAAATATTGTCTGTATCACCAATGACAGCAGTTTCTATTTCCAGAACCTAAATGAAAGCAGGGAAGCAGGAGAAGAAAATCACACTATTAATTCTTATGTCTCAGCCGTACCTCTGAGTTTATACTGCTCCCCACTGGCAGCATTCACAGTGAAGGTGTGAGAGTCCTCATCACTGGGTGATATGACAGCTCCTGCAAGCTGCAAAGTACCTCTGGGTTTTTGATTTCTAGACTGTTCATTCACAAAGTACTCCAGCAGCCCAGCTTCATTGTTTAAAACAAAAAACCTGTAATGATTTTTAAAAAGGTCATAATTTTAAAATATTTCCCCTAGTAAACTAAAGCAAACCAAATTTTAATCACACACTTTTCAGTTTTTGCTATTAAAAAAAATTCAAAAGCATCTCAAGAAGTACTTAGAAACACCAGAATGAATTTCCTAGCAGTAAATGTTATTGAAAAGTTGAATGAGTTTAATAAAAGATATAAAACCTTCAGCTGTGAAAGAGGCATTTAATAGGAACAGGCATACTAGACAATGCAAAAAGGAAACAAAGATACAGTATCCTTTCAGAGGAAGATTTCTCTCCAGAATTAATAGGGAGGGTAAGTTGCCCAAAGACAAGTTGTAGTGAGAATTTTTATTTAAAAATCACTGGAAACAAATCAAAGCATGAGCTCTGAAGTTAATAAATGCTAGGTAAGAAATGAATCTGATTTAAGATTTAATCAGTGAAATAACAATAAAAATAATGCCAAAGTATTAAGATTTTGTGAACATATCATTAAATAGGTCACAACTAAAGATTACTTATCCTGTTTAAAAATGAAAAAGCTGCAACTGGAGATGCAGAAACATAAGGAACTTGAAACTAAATGATAAAATACTGATACACTTTGGAAAAGAATTTGATGTTCTGATTTGGTTTTAGATTAACTACTTTAGAAAATATGTTAATTCAGATTCCACTTTAAGTAGTGCAATATTTCTTTTCCTTAGGGAAAAAAAAACCTAAAAAGTTTCTGTTTCAAAAAATTAATGTTTGGGTTTAAAGCAATTTGGCATTCTACATGTTAGTGTGTTCTGTAACAGAACCAGGTAGACAATTTGATCCAGTTCAAGTTCCTAGAAGATAATGTCTTAAGCAACATAGCAACCACATCAACTATACCAAACTGGGAGAGAACGGAATCAGCCTTTTATTCAGGGGAAGAAAAAGGAACAATAAGAAGCAAGTAAAACAAGTCAAAAGTGGTTGCTTGAAAAGGAAGATGGGAAAGCAAGACTATTGTTTTTCTCATTTGTCTTTTAGCAAGCTTGTGATTTTTAAAATTATGTTCACATATTCTGATGATACTTGATAAATTAATTTTAATAGTTTTCAGAGTTTTAAACTTCCATTTCTTTAATTACTAGAGGAGTTAAACATTTTTTCATGCGTTTATTGACTGTATGTAGTTCTACTTAGTCAACTGCCCCTCACATTTCTGCCCATTTTTAAAAGGACTCTTTAACATTATTTTCCCTAAGACTTGAAGGGATTATTCTCATTAACACAAAATAACCAAGTAAATCATCTTAAATTTCTAAAATGTATGATCTGTCCTTAGTAATCTGCTATGGTCTGAATGTGTCCCCACCAAAATTCACATGTGGAAATCCTAACCCCTAAGGTAATGATGATAAAAGATGGGAGCCTTTGGGAAGTGATCAGGTCATAAAGATGTAACACCCTCCTGAATGGGATTAATGCCTTTATAAAGGAGTCTCGAGGGACTTCCCTGGCAGTCCAGCAGTTAGGGCTCTGCGCTTTCACTGCCATGGGCCTGGGTTCAGTCCCTGGTCAGGGAACTAAGATCCTACAAGCTGTGTGGTGTGGCCAAAGAAAAGAAAAAGAGAGAGACCCAAGAGAGCTCCCTTGCCCCTTTACAGCCATATGAGAGTACAATGAGAAGTCTGCGATCCAAAAAGAGGACCCTTTCCTGACCATGCTGGCACCATGGACTTCCAACCTCTAGAACCGTGAGAAATAAATTTCTGCTGTTTATAAGCTACCCAGCCCGTGACATTTTGTTACAGCAGCCCGAACAGACTAAGTCATGAATCTACTACAAAATACTCTTCAAGTAAATGGAAGGGGTCTCTTAGCAAGAAAGCAGTCTCTTGAATGTACTAAAAACCACTGAGTTGTACACTTCAACAAATGAACAAGGAACAAGTGAACAAACAGACAAATCAGAAATAAGGAACGAAAGAAGGAAACAAGGAAAGAAAGAAATCTCTTCCTACTGCCCTAAGCAGTAAGCACAATTCATTTTAAACAGTCAAAGGAGAAAAGACTGCTCTCTTCTCTTATAAGCAGTCAATTCGAAGATAATTTAGAGGATAATATGGTTGGAAATCTCAAGTTTGCTGTGAACGTGTTATTTCTTTTTTTTTTTAAATAATTTTATTTTTTATTTATTGTCTGCGTTTCGTTGCTGCATGAAGGCTTTCTGTACTTGCAGAGAGCAGGGCTACTCTTCATTGTAGTGTGCGAGCTTCTTATTGCCGGGGCTTGTCTTGTTGCAAAGCACAGGCTCTAGGCGCAAGGGCTTCAGTAGTTGCAGCACATGGGCTCAGTAGTTGTGGCTCGTGTGCTCCAGAGCTCAGGCTCAGTAGTTGTGGCACACAGGCTTAGCTGATCCGCCACATGTGGGATCTTCCTGGACCAGGGCTCGAACCTGTGTCCCCTGCACTGGCAGGTGGATTCATAACCACTGAGCCACCAGGGAAGTCCCCAAACACGTATTTCTTATCCCAAAAGCATTACCGCAAACATGACATGGGAAGTACTCGCCTAGATATACAGAAGGAGGGACTGGTAATAACTGATTATCTTTCTACCACCAAGATGATGCTATGGACCCACTCTGGGCTGCCTCTCATCATACGTGAGTTAATTCAAATGTTCTTCCTTCTCCCCATCTCTGCAGCTATTTTACAAGATGTATAGATTGGGGACAGAGAGACAATCCACATGGTGAGGAAACGCAGTAAAGCTATTTGCTCAGAAGGGTATGAGACTCTTGATTACAGTATTTTTAACAAATTGGCCTAACCAAGAAGCTGAAGAAATGTAGAAACAAAGGCTTAAGATTCAGCATCTATCTTTACATGCAGAAAAGTCACCTAAGTTGTTAAAGGAAAAATAACTGGTTTTTTTTTCAATTTCAAAATAACAAAGACTACCACTTTGAGAACATGACTAATTTTCTGAATAGCCTACAACTTAAGGTGAAGTATCATCAAATGGAACTTTAATCTAAAAAAAATTCTGATTTGGAAGTATGTCTTATGATGGTAAAAATCAACTTCAGTGAAGATTCTGGATGGAAAGGCACCCATATGCTTTGCTCTGACCATTCTAGGCTTCAGTGTTGAGCATGTATAGAACGTCTAAGCCCAGTGGGACATGATCTCACCTTCAGGAATTAGAGTTGAAGAGTCTTGCTCCTTTCTAGGGCACTACATTCCAAAGCAAGTGGTTCTTTACAGAGCATGCCCTGCTGGACTTCTCCAAGCTGCTCTAAGCTGCTCTTAGTCAAAAAGAAATGGATTTCAGGGAAACTGCCTTGAATACCTGGCACAGGTGCGGTGTTTTTGTTACTTAAGCTTTATCTGCAGCACAGGGAGAAAGTGGCGAGGCCTGCCAAAAGAACTGAGCTCTGAGTCTAAGGTCCCCTAACATGGTCTTAACCTCTCTGTTCCTCTTTTATCATTCAATCTGTACATTCCATGCCGAGAACCCAGTATATCGCTGCTGTGTCACAAGCCTCCAGCCAGGGTGGCAGAAAATGGAAGTCTTTTCTAAAGTGGTCCTGCAGCAATCAAGTTGACAAGCTGAGACCTCTATGATGGGACAACTTGGTAAAAGGTTCTGTGTTCTCAGCGGCAAACAGGGATGGGTTGTCTTCATCTCCACACTTTCTGCTGCTGCTAAAACTAGCCTCTTAGACAGCTAGAGGGATTGCATGGGCAGAGGCAGTGCCCCTCCCTATGCTAGAACTTTGCTTGGCTCTCAGCTAACTCCCAGGCAACCAGTGGCCAATGGATCTTTTTGGAGGGTTCCCTCATGCTATGATACAAACACCTGCCCCTTTCTCCCATCATCTCAAGCTGCCTCTGACCTGAACTGCCATCTTTAACATATAATAAATCTTATATGCTTGGGTGCATTTTGGAGTTTTCTAACTACTCTGTCCCACATCTGAGACACTCTCAATAATATTCAATAATATAATATGAATGAAAGCTGTTGAAAGTCAAGAGGAGAAAAGTTAACCTATTTCCCTTTTTAAAAAGAGAACAGGTCTTCCTAGGTGGCACCGTGGTTAAGAATTCGCCTGCCAAATTCAGGGGACACAGGTTCGAGCCCTGCTCAGGAAGATCTCACATGCCACAGAGCAACGAAGCCCGTGCACCACAACTACTGAGCCTGCGCTCTAAAGCCTGTGAGCCACAACTATTGAGCTCATGTGCCACAACTACTGAAGCCCTCGCACCTAGAGCCCGTGCTCCGCAACAAGAGAAGCCACCGCAATGAGGAGCCTGCACACCATGATGAAGAGTAGCCCCCACTTGCCAGAACTAGAGGAAGCCCGTGTGCAGCAATGAAGACCCATCACAGCCAATAAATAAATAAATAATTAATTAAATTTATAAAAAAGAGAGAGAGAACAAAGAACAGTGCTAAAAGCAAAGTGACATGAATTTAAAAATATATTTTATATGTCATTTAAATGTATAGGTCTCGGACTTCCCTGGTGGCGTAGTGGTTAAAAATCCGCCTGCCAATGCAGGGGACACGGGTTCGAGCCCTGCTCCGGGAGGATCCCACATGCTGTAGAGCAACTAAGCCCGTGCACCACAGCTACTGAGCCTGTGTGCCACAACTACTGAAGCCCGTGAGCCTGGGGCCTGTGCTCTGCAACAAGAGAAGCCACCGCAATGAGGAGCCCGCGCACCACAATGAAGAGCAGCCCCCTCACCCCACCCCGCTTGCCACAACTAGGGAAAGCCCGTGTGCTGCAACAAAGACCCAACACAGCCAAAAAACAAATATATATACATATTTAAAAAAAAAAAATGTATAGGTCTCCAAAAATTACATAAAAACTGAGGTGGGAAAATGCAAAATGGAAAGGCTCCCTTGCCTCTGACCTCTTTTACAAAAATAAAAGGTTGGAACCTTAGAGAACTACCCTTTTCACTTCAACTGGAATAACTGCCTTCTATGTTTTCATATCCAGCTTTGACCTCTCATCTGACCTCCACCTTCCTGCATATCACTCCTATTCAAAAGCCCTACTGTTATTTCAAACTAAACATGGCCCAAACTACCTTTTCTTTTAAACAATCACATACCTTCTCTTTTAAACAATCACATATTCATCACAGTGCTTTGCTTATTTGTTACATGTCTGAAAACCATTCTTTCATACACTATGTCCCATTTTCTAGTTGTTTAAGGTAAAAGGCAAATTCAGCTCCAGTTATTCCACCACAACCAAAAGCAGAGGTCTCCAAATGACATGTGAATAAGCAGCATCATGTTATAATGCAAATAACATAGACCTGGGAGTCAGAACTATTTGGGTTCAAAGTCAAGCTTTATCGCTTTTAAATAGTTTAAGAACCACAATGAGATAGCACTTACCCATTAGGACAGCTATTTATTAAACACACACACACACACACACAAAACCCACAAAAAACAGAAAAGTAACAAGTGTCGGGAAGATGTAGAGAAATTGGAACCCTGTGCACTGCTGGTGTGGATGGAAAGTAAAATGGTGCAGCTGCTATGGAAAACAACATGGACATTCCCCAAAAAGTGAAACACAGAATTACCATGTGACCCAGCAATTCCATTTCTGGGTACGTACACGAAAGGATGAGAGCAGGGACTCCAACAGATACTGTGCACACCAATGCTCACAGCAGCATTTTTCACAACAGCCAAAAGGTGTAAGCCACCCACATGTCCACTGACAGATAACCGGATAAACAAAATGTGGCATATACAAGGGAGTGTGATTCAGCCCTAAAAAGGCAGGAATTCTGACACACGCTACATAGATGAAGCTAGAGAACATTACGCTAATGGAAATAAGCCAATCACAAGAAGGACAAATATTGTATGATTCCACTTATATAAAGCACCTAGAGTAGTCAAATTCATAGAGACAGAAAGTAGAACAGTGGTTGCCAAGAACTCAGGGGAAGGGAAGTGTGGAATTATTGTTTAATAGGTACAGAGATTTAGTCTGAGAAGATGCAAAAAGTTCTGAGATGAATGAGGCTGATGGCTGCACAACAATGTGAATGTGTTTAATGCCACTGAACTGTATCCTTAAAACTGTTTAAAGTGGTAAATGTTATGTTATGTTTATTTTACCACAATAAAAAAAAGAAAAAAGTTTAAACCCCTGCCCCACAACTACCAATTCCACAAAGTATTTAAGATAGCTGGCTTTGCCACTTACTGACTGCTTGTCTGACCTGGGCTGGTTATTTAAACTCTCCAAGGTCCCAGAGAAGCTCTGAGAATCTTGAGCAGGCACCTAACACAAACCACCCTAAAAGCTTCACCACTGCAAGGACGCACAAGGCAAGTGGCCAAGTGACTCTAACTTCTGAGGCATCTGGAAGCTGCATCTTGGACAGACGTTAACCACTCCCACCCCTTAAAAGGGAGAAGAAAGTCATCAGACTTTTAGAAAACACATGGTAAATCTTTCTCTAACATGTTTCCCAGCCATATTGGTACTGAAGTAACACAAGAATATAAAATTATCAGCCCCATTTCCGGTCTCCTGGGAGAGAGATGCGACAGAATACTCACACTTACCTGTACTGCCACCCAGTGACGAGGTTGGTGTACTTCATTAAGTAGC
Source organism: Hippopotamus amphibius kiboko (assembly GCF_030028045.1). Taxonomy (NCBI): domain Eukaryota; kingdom Metazoa; phylum Chordata; class Mammalia; order Artiodactyla; family Hippopotamidae; genus Hippopotamus; species Hippopotamus amphibius. The sequence goes on along the minus strand of NC_080191.1, from coordinate 171,267,008 downwards.
CATACACGTTTTCCATGTGATCACTGTTTCAAAAAGATCAGAGAGTGCCAAAGTCAGTGAAAATTAGAAGAAATCCCAGGAAGTTAACTGTACAACTTAAAAAATAGCTGTAGACACATACCTTTTTCTACAAGTGCCTCGAACTTACTTCAGAAGTAAAATTCATAGGTTAACAAGTAGAACTACTTAATCCCCCATATTTCATTTCCATGGGACATTATTTTACCAGAGTTCTTCAAAATAAGTGTAACCCCCATAAATTACTATACAATATTTCAAATATAAAATCATTACATAAGTATAAGATTACATAAATAGGAAACAAACATACTGTAAGTATAATTATAAATAAAAATATTTTATAACAATTCAATGCTAAGCAAAGAAAATCCAGTTTTATGGTTCTAGAATAAACTGAAAAAGGTCTCTAGGTCTAATAATGCCTCCTCGCTGGGTGGGACATGTTATGTCTTTGATTCTCTGGGCTTCCAAAATGAAGATCCTGTTTCTGACGAGTATGACACCTCATTCCCACTCTCCCATCCCAGACAGACATGACGTAAAGTACTCTCGGCAAGTCTTGCCCTGGGAAGATTTACTTGGGACCTGTATTGAGTGTCTTTACTTCCTGCCCCTTTTTCTATTTATTAGATACGCTCTGTTATAGTGGTTCATAGAAAATGCAGTATCTTGGTCCAGTGGGTAAGACTCTGTGTTCCCAATGCAGGGGGCCCAGGTTCAATCCCTGGTCAGGGAACTAGATCCTGCATGCATGCCTCAACTAAGAGTTTGCATGCTGCAACCAAGAAGTCTGAGCCCACATGCTGCAACTAAGACCTGATACAGACTAAATAAATAAATATTTTTTAAAAAGGAGAGAAAATGCCGGTATCTCATCAATAGTTCTTTTCCATTATTTTAAGTTCCCTTATACTTATTTTAAGGTGCCTTATACTTATGAAAAGATAATAAAGCTACACCTACACTGATGCATCCTTTTGATATATGGGCTTCATTCTGTAATTTACATTAAGAATTATTTTTAAACTCATCTACTCTGAAGTTTTAACTTTACACTATAAGATTCAACAGATATTAAACATTTATTTTCTCTACTATCCCTGAATCACAGAGCTTATTTGGTAAAATTTCAGCAAACCAGCACCTAGAAAATGGAAAGTATAAGACAACTGGCAACCTTTAAAACACGGACATCAAAAGCAAAATCACGAGAGAGGTAACACAATTAATAGAACAAAATTTTTAAAAGATTTAGGTTGGGACTTCCTAGGTGGCGCAGTAGTTAAGAATCCACCTGCCAATGCAGGGGACACGGGTTCGAGCCCTGCTCCAGGAAGATCCCACATGCTGCAGAGCAACTAAGCCCATGCGCCACAACTATAGCCCGTGTGCCCCAACTACTGAAGCCCACGTGCCTAGGGCCCATGCTCCACAAGAGAAGAGCAGCCCCCACTCGCAGCAACCAGAGAAAGCCTGTGTGCAGCAATGAAGACCCAACGCAGCCAATAAATAAAATAAATAAATTTAAAATAAAATTTCTTAAAAAAAAAAAAGATTTAGGTTTCTCTGAATGACAAATGAAAAGAGATAAAGAGGGACTTCCCTAGTGGCACAGTGGTTAAAAATCCGCCTGCCAATGTAGAGGACACGAGTTCAAGCCCTGGCCCAGGAAGATCCCACATGCCGCAGAGCAACTAAGCCCGTGCGCCACAACTACTGAGCCTGCACTCTAGAGCCCGAGTGCTGCAACTAATGAGCCCACGTGCTACAACTACTGAGCCCATGCGCCTAGAGCCTGTGCTCTGCAACAAGAGAAGCCACCACAATGAAGAGCAGTCCCTGCTCGCCACAGCTAGAGAAAGCCCACACGCAGCAGTGAAGACCCAATGGAGCCAAATAAATAAATAAATATTTTTAAAAAACAAAGAAAAGAGATAAAGATACTCTCTCACACAAACACACAACAAAATGACCAAACTGACTATAAGATTCTAGTAGCTGTTATCACTGGAGAGTAAGTAGGAGGATGCCTCAGGGATAAACTCAATAGTTGGTTGCCTTTCTAATCTCACTCCTTCAAAGTGCTTGGAAATAAAGATCAAACCTGAAAATAAAGAACTGATCCCATGACTGAGTATACATTTTTTTTTCCTGTATTTTTCTTCCATTCTAAGCCTAGCAAACAACGTTTACTAAAACTGCTCAAGTCCTTTTGGTTTCATAAGGTCACTAATCTCAAGAAGACAAAGGCTGTCAGCCTCTAAAATGCCAACCCAAAGTTATGATAATTATACATGTGTTCTGTCATGTTAAAATTGATAGTACCATCTGAATCCTCATTTCAGAATTCCTCAAACCCACATCTAGAGGAAGGATTCTTCTCTAGAAACCCAACACATTGGATGTTTGCCCTACTTCCAGCCCTAGGTCACAGCAAAGCTATTTCTTTCAGTTCCCAATGGTACTTGAAAAGGTGGAGAGATACTTTTCTAGTCTGGCACTCACATTTTTCCCAGGCTTCGGGCTTTAACAGCTTTTGGAGGCCACAGAATCCCAATGCCCCTGGACTCGGCCCAAAAATAATTTCCCAAAGAGTTCTCCATTTGTTTTAGATATTTAACACAGAGCCTCGCTGTCTTGAACTGTTCTTGTCCACAAAACTTATTCCTTCATTTATACATGGAATCTAAAAATAAAAACAAAAAACTCCAAAATTCACAGATAGAACAGATTAGTGGTTGCCAGAGGTAGGGGTGGGAGGTGAACAAAATGGGTGAAGGTGATCAAAAGGCACAAACTTGCAGTTATAAAATAAGTAAGTCCTGGGAATGTTATTTATAGCATGGTGACTATAGTTAATAATACTGTATTGTATATTTGAAAGTTGTTAAGAGAACAGATCTTAAAAGTTCTCATCATAAGAAACAAAAAGTGTAACTATGAGTAGTGATGGATGTTAACTAGACTTACTGGGATCATTCTGCAACAAATAAAAAATCATTATATTGTGTACCTGAAACTAATGTTATATATCAATTATATCTACATTTAAAAAAAAAACCTTACACTTTGTCTATTCTGTCCTGTAGCGTCATAACCTCAAAAGTTATTTACACTCTGTACCAATCCACAAAAGGCCTAAGATGTCACACAACCTAAATTAAATATTTCCCCAAGTACCCAGATATTCCATAGTTCACCATTTTTTATTTTCCTCTTTAACCTAGTTTCTGCACCAAGCTTTCATTACTTGGTAAGAATCACTTCACAGCTATTAGCATGCAATAAAAACATTACAGCTCAGTTATAGTTCAACTCCTCTGGTTCTAGGACTACATATATTCTTCAAATGGATATGTGAACTGTGCAGAGAAGCCTTCTTGAAACTTCAAATAATCTATCTACAACTGAGAAAAACAAAATCTTCATTTCAAAGCCTCATGTCCCTTATTTTTGTTTAGTCCCTCATATCATTAAAGGTATTCCTCATTTTGGTCATATCTTAGTTATTTATATCTGTCATTTAATGACTATCAATGAATTTTTAAGAGTGTAATTTCAGGGACTTCTCTGCTGGCTCAGTGGTTAAGAATCCACCTGCTAATATGGATTCAAGCCCTGGTCCGAGAAGATCCCACGTGCCAAGGAGCAACTAAGCCTGCATGCCACGACTACTGTGCCCACGTGCCACAACTACTGAAGTCCATGTGCCTCGAGCCTGTGCTCCGCAACAAGAGAAGCCACCACACCGCAACAAAGAGTAGCCCCTGCTGACCGAAACTAGAGAAAGCCCGTGTGCAGCAATGAAAACCCAACACAGCCAAAAATAAATTAAAAAAATAAAATATTTTTAAAAGTATATCTTCATATTCCACAGTAATGTTTTATGTTCAATTTTTAATGTTTTTAGTATTTTTTGATGCTTATATCTAAAAAGAGTTAACCTTCTCACAAAAATCACAAGAGGGATACTGACATGGTTCATTTGGTAGTAGCATAAAGCCAGCCTCAAAAGAAACATTCAAATATGTAATTATAAAGTGCTGGCCTGCTTTTACCACAGAAAACAGACATCTGAGCTTACAAAGAACCGGTTTAAGAACATCCCCTTCTTGGAACAGCTGGTCGTACGTCCCTCCCTCATCCTCTCCTTCTCTCATCCGGGCAAGCAGCTGACAGCTGACGTTGGGCCGGCGTAAGAGCTCTGTGAGTGAACACCTGTCGCTCGCCTTCCCCACAACTGAGCTTTATGGAGTACTTGTAACACGCGTGCTCTGCTCTCATTTAAAATGTGTGAATTCAACAGAAGATTTACCTGTTGGTAATGAATGAAACCTAGCTGTTCAAGTGGGAGTACACCACATAGATGATTACCTCACACTAACAGTCTGTGTTCTGTGAAGCAGAAAATGAGCTATGAAAAAGTTAATGTCTTCTTCAGTCCTTCAGCAACCCCACCACTCCACAAACTGGGTATACTCTGATCTTGTTAACATTTTATTGAAATTAGCACTAGAAGCTGACAGTCTACAAACACAGCTGATTAACGTACGTCAAGTGGCATTATTCTATTTAACTTGCGGTTGACCACCTCCTAGGTATCTTAACAATGACTGTTTCAGTTTCTAAATCACCATTACTATGACACACATTTCTTAACCTTTCTTTATCAGACTTAAGATATGTAGAAGCTTTATTTTAAAATAAAGCTATTTTTTGAAAAGTTTCATATCGCTTTATTTCAGTTCAACACAATTACTCAGCACCTTTTAAATGCAAAGCACTCTGAAAATCCACTGAAAAGGATGGGGAAATAAAAAAGGCGATTCCTCTCCATCCCAAATCCATCACCTAATATAAGAAAAACATATCTCCTTGAAGAAAAAAAACAATGAGCCTCTGGGGCTCTGTTTTTAGCTGTCATACAAATGAAAAGGGTAGTCTGTTAAAGACACAGGATTCACTAAACAAACACAAAGGATTCAATAGTGATTAGACTGAAACTACAGGGCTTAGCTTATCAGGTGTGAAATGAGAAGGAGAGTAAGAGTGAGAGAAGGGACAAAGGGCAACACCCAGCTCTCCAGCTGGCACAACTATGTAGATACGAACACCTTCACTGAAATGGGCATCACAGAGGAAGGTCTGGATTTGTCCCAATTTAGCATGCTGAATTTCAGGGACCTGTAGGACACAACACAGGGAGACAGCCAATAAGGTAGCATGATTTGGATTGAACATAGAGATTCTGGTAGTAATCAGCATATAAGCATGTAACTGGTATTTGAATCCATGACAGTAAATAAAACCACCTAGGAAGTATCATAAAATGATGAGAAGAAGCGACAGAGTCTAGGAGAGAACCCTAAGGAAAAGTTTTAAAGGCAAAAGGAGTACAAAGAGGAGATACGAAGTAGCCAAGTAGTAGGAAGAAAACCAGGAGTATTCCCAGTAAGTCTTCAGTCAAGAATATTTAATTCTGTTGAGGGGTGGAGGAAGATGAAGACTGAGAAGTTTCTATTAGGGTTAACAACCACGGGAGTTCCCTGTGGTCCAGTGGTTGGGACTTAGCACTTTTACTGCCGTGGGCCTGGGTTCCATCCCCATCAGGGAACTAAGATCCTACAAACCGCAAGGCATGGAGAAAAAAAAAAAAAAAAAGATTTAACAACCAAGAGATAGCAGTTCAATGCAATCATGAAGGCAGAACCAGCTGGCAGTAACTGAAGAGAGACTGGGAGAAAGAGAAGTGGTTGAGGCGATGTGGGTTTCAGGCAAGGGTAGTTCTAAGTGCCCAATAGGTAGGATATAGTCAAGAGAAAAAGGCTCACAACTTCAGGAGAGAGATAGAGGGAAGTGAGGGAGAGGTGGGCTCCAGAACCCAGGTACAGGAATTAAAGTTGGATACCTTAAGGCATTTAATTATGGGCACAAATGTATGCAAGCTGTAGCAGAGGAGGTGCCAGTCAAGCCACAGTTCAAAATTCCTACTTTCTACTAGGCAAGAACTGTCCTCCAAAAAGGCTTAGTTTTAGTTCATTCCCTTGCAACATAAATAGCACGAAGGGAGGGAGCCGCCTGCTTAGCTGAGGAAAAAGCAGCTGACAACAGATGGGAAGGACTGCAACACATGTACCTCCTGCTGCTGCAAAAAGATGCTCCTTGCAGTACCTAGTGTATACCCTGGGATATAAACAGGTGCTCAATACATCTCTGTTGAAAGAATTAAGCAATGGGAAAAGAGAAGCAGAATTTTTCTATAAAACCACAAGACAACTGAGTAGCCTGCAAAAAAACAAAAATACAACACAACAGTAACAGCTCAATTCATAGCCCGTATACTCAAATAAATCCCAGATAAAACAAATTCTAATTTCTACTGTGTCTTAATCTATACCAAAAGGTATACAAGTCAAGGGAGACTCCCTTTCTTCTGCTAAAAGTCTTAAAAATGTTAACGCTCGCTGGCCCAAGAATTTCACTTCTACGTATCCAGACAGATGATTAGAAACGTAGGCAAACATGTCCACTGCAGTACTATTTATAATAGTAAAAAAAAATAAAATGGAGAAAAAAGGAAATGGAGAGGAAAAAGGAAGAAAAACAGGCTAAATGAATGATATTAAGAAAACGGTTAAGAAATATCACAGAATAGTATTAGAATGTTTATGAGATTCTAACAACATGGGGAAACACTTATTAAGAGCACTAAAATTGCAGGTTGCAGAATTTTATACAGTGTGTAAAATATATGCACAGAACAAAAGTACACAAAACAGTAACTGTCGTTATCACTGGATAGAAGAATTATGGATGATTTAATTTGTTCTCTTTACTGTTTCATATTATCCAACTTTAATATATTATTTTTATAATCAATTCAAATATTTTTTAAATGTTCAATTATATTGACTAGATGGGACAGTCCAGACACAGAGCTATTTACACTTATTAACAGATACAGATTAAATTTTTTTGTTTGTTTCTTTTATATTGTTTTATTTATTTATTGGCTGTGTTGGGTCTTTGTTGCTGTGCACGGGCTTCCTCTAGTTGCGGAGAGCCAGGGCTACTCTTTCTTGCAGTGCGTGGGCTTCTCACTGTGATGGCTTCTCTTGTGGAGCACGGGCTGTTGGCACACAGGCTTCAGTAGTTGTGGTGCACGGGCTTAGCTGCTCCGAGGCATGTGGGATCTTCCCAGATCGGGGCTCGAACCCATGTCCCCTGCACTGGCAGGTGGATTTTCAACCACTGCACCATCAGGGAAGCCCCAGATTAAAATTTTTAAAACTTTCCACTGTAACCATATGAGCACTGCTCTTTTGCGATAGAGAACTGTGTTTCCTATAAGCCCTTCGTTCTCAAATTAGGTTACACGTGCCCAAAACTGGGCTGGGTGGCTAGGAAAACAGGGTAAAACTGGACTTTCTTTCTAGAGCAAATCTGTTTGACTGCAAGAAGTTAAAGCATTTTTAATGTCAAACCTCACATAAATGTTAAGAAACTTACTCCTGCCTCACCTATTCCCATGGGGAGGCTTCCCCCCAGCCCTCCCCTCACTCCCTCCCCAGCTGGGCACGAGGGAACGGCTCCACTCACTCGGGGCGCTCTTCTCTGCGTCTGCCCGCCTGCCCAGAGAAGATATCCTCATCTGCTCTGACAGAGAGAACCTGCTCGTGACTAGGTGGACAGGCGTGACTAATTCCAGGGTGAAATATCAGCTAACCTATTTTCCCATGTTAAAGCCACTTTCTTCAGTCAGTTTTTCCAGTAACAAAACAATTTCTTCACACCCATTAGTATGGCTATTATTCAAATCAAAACAAAACAGAAAATAACAAGTGTTGGTAAGGATGCAGAGAAATTAGAACTCTTGCGCATCGCTGGTGCAACTGGAAAACGGTGCAGCCGCTGTGGAGAACAGTATCATGGTTCCTCAGAAAGTTAAATGTAGAATCACTATATGATCCAGTAACTCCACTTCTGGGTATATACACACAAGAATGAAAGCAAGAACGTCCACAGATATTTGTACACAAATGTTCACAGAAACATTGTTCACAACAGCCAAAAGGTAGAAACGAGTCTGGACAGTCTCATGTAAATCAGTGAAGCTTGAACACACCCCTACATCACACAAAAATAAACTCAAAATGGTTTAAAGATTTAAATATAAGACAAAACACCACAAACTCCTAAAAGAGAACAAAGCCAAAACATTCTGATATAAATCATACCAATGTTTTCTTAGGTCAGTCTCCCTAGGCAATAGAAATAACAGCAAAAGCAAACAAACGAGACCTAATCAAACTTAACAAGCTTTTGCACAGCAAAGGAAACCACAAACAAAACAAAAAGACCACCTACAGACTGGGAGAAAACATCTGCAAATGATGTGACCTACAGGGGCTTAATATCCAAAATATACAAACAGCTCAATACCAAAAAAACAAACAGCACAATCAAAAAATGGGCAGAAGACCTAAACAGACATTTCTCTAAATACATACAGATGGCCAATAAGCACATGAAAAGATGCTAATCATTGCTAATTATTAGAGAGACACAAATCAAAACGCCACTTCACACCAGTCAGAGTGGACATTAACAAAAAGGCTGCAAATAATAAATGCTGAAGAGGGTGTGGAGAAAAGGGAGCCCTTTTATACTGTTGGTGGGAATGTAAATTGGTGCAGCCACTATGGAGAACAGTATGGTGGTTCCTCAAAAAACTAAAAATAGAGTTGCCACATGATCCAGCAATCCCACTCCTGGGCACATACCCAGAGAAAACTATAATTCAAAAAGATACATGTACTCCAACATTCATAGCAGCACTATTTACAGTTTACAATTGTAAATTCACTATTTACAATTTAGGTTGTTTGGAAACAACCTAAATGTCCATCGACAGATGAATGGACAAAGATGTGATACACACACACACACAGGAATATTCCTCAGTCATTAAAAACAGTGACATGATGCCATGTGCAGCAACATGGATGGACTAGAGGTTACCATACTAAGTGAAGTGAGTCAGAAAGAGAACAAACCACTTATATGAGGCACTTAGATTTGTCAAAATCAGAAACAGAAGGTAGAATAGTGGTTGCTGGGAGATGCGGGTGGGTGAGGAGTTATTTAATTAGGTACAGAGTTTCAGTTTGGGATGATAAAAATTCTGGCATGAATCGAGGTAACAGTTGCATAACAGTGTGAATATATTTAACGCCACCAAACTGTATACTTATAAACGGTTAAAATGGTAAATTTTATGATATGTACATTGTACCACAATAAAAAATAACCTGACAATTTTTTTTTAATTTACTGGCTGTGTGGGGTCTTCGCTGCTGCACTCGGGCTCCCTCCAGTTGCCGGGAGTGGGGGCCACTCCCCGTTGTGGTGCACGGGACACTCACTGCTGCCGTTTCTCTGGTTGTGGAGCACGGGCTCCAGGTGCACGGGCTTCAGTAGTTGCGGCACACGGCCCCAACAACTGTGGCTCACAGGCTGCAAAGCACAGGTTCAACAGTTGCGGCGCACGGGCCTCGGCGCTCCGCAGCATGCAGGATTCTCCTGGACCAGGGATGGAACCCGTGTCCCCTGCACTGGCAGGCGGATTCTTAACCCCTGCGCCACCGAGCAAGCCCCTACCTGACAATGTGATTGCATCCTGTCTGATCCCTGATGTCCTCTTTTCCAACTGGTCCTGAACTCATGATATTATCTACTGACCTCTGAAAAACCCAGTAACAGACATATTACAGAGTAGATAAAATATAAAATCTTCATGAATTTTGAAGATAATACAGGTAACTCCCAAGAAAGTTCTATCAGCCATGGGCTGCTTTAAGTCACAAACTGCATCCACTGGAGATACCTACTGCCTTGGACAGTTAAGAGAGATTTCACGAAGAACGTCTAAGAAACAGAGCTGTAAAATGTTTGCCTATACAGACCCAAAACAGAGAAAGTCCAATATATAATCTGATTGTTACAGACAACTACATTTGGGAAATCCCTCATGCAAATAGCTGGCCACTTGAAGACTGGACAGAAGAAACTTCTACATTGAAAAGTATAAAGTCAATTCTATCACTTCCAGAAAGTTAGCAAGTTGTTTATTATAACGGGAAGGGCATGGACGTAACACAGACAAACACAGGTTTGCATCCCCGTGGGACCTTAGGCAAGCAAGTTATCTGGCCCTATGTGTCTTCATCTGTAAATGCGGATAAGAACATCTAACTTCAGATGTATAATGAGGAAAGGAGAGAAAATATATTCCAACCCAAAGATATTTGAAGTACATTTCAATATGGTAAATGAGCAACAAATATAGGTTTTCTCCTCCTCCAGGGAGTCGATTCCTCTGCAGGCAAAGGGTTCATTTTCTAGATCAGTTCTCTAGATCTGTCTTACTTTGTTAGTCTGACATTTTCAAGTCAGAATGATGCAACCTAAAAAGCCTGAGTCTCCTACTTCTTTTATTTAAAAAAATAATTCTTGTTTTTTTCCAGTAGATACTTTCTCAAGAACTATGAAGGGTCTGAGACGTCACCCTATCTGTAAGCTGACAAGTTAACTGGCCAGTTTCACAGATGCTGGCAGGATACATGAAACTCCTAAGCCAGACGAACGACTTCAGCAGCCACAGTGAGAGCAGCAGACAGATGATCAGCCCCATCACATGAGGCAATGCAGAGAGGGCAGGAGGTGCCCGCACACGTGGCAGGCTGCAGCACAGACAACGACCACGGGGCGTGGCAAACTCAAACCTTTCAAGGCCAGTAAGCCCACCTGACCTCCATGGCAAGGAGACAGTAAAACAAACCTGACTTTGACTCAGGAGGGAGATACTATATCTTCCAAGACTGTTTGTTATACAAATATTTCTGAAACAAACAGTAAAGAACAAAGGAGAGTCAGTACCACCGCTCACAAGATAGGAAGAAACATGAGCTCCGTTAAGAACTGTCTCCTAATGAGTATTCCGTACATATACAGAGAAAAGATCCTTATCCAACCTTGTCTTTCAGCCACCAGTTCCCCTCCTCGGAGACAAGCACTTCCCTCAACTTTTTGTGTATCTCTTCAGAGATATTCTATGCGTACCTGCAGATGTGCACATGAGCGCGCACACACACACACACACACACACACACACACACACACACACTTTCACTATATTTTTTTTAAATGGTTGCAATTAGGAACTTCCCTGGTGATCCAGTGACTAAGACTCTGTGCTCCCAACGACGGGGGCCCGGGTTCGATCCCTGGTGAGGGAACTAGATCTCACATGCTGCAACTAAGAGCTTGCATGCCACAACTAAAGATCGCACACACTACAACAAAGATTCTACATGACGTAACTAAGACCCAGAGCAGCCACATAAATTAAAAAAAAAAAGTTGCAATTACATACACTATACCTTGCTTTTTTCACAGTTTTCTTAGGGAAGGTTCCATTTTGACACATATGGATCTAATGCATTCTTAGGATCTGCACAGTAATCCACTGCTCAACAGTATCACTAGTCCCCCAGTGATGGACATTTGCTTCCCAGCTTTTACTATTATAAACAATACTGAAACAAGCCTAGTTATACACATCTTTGAGTACACCTGCTAAAAATGAAATTGCAAGGTGAAAAGTACATGCATTTTTGATTTTTACAGATATTGCCAACCCGCTCTCCAAAAGGCTTCAACCAAAGTAACTCCCACCTTTCAATACAAAAAAGGGCCTGTTTCCTCACATCAGCCTACAGCACCACTGTTTGCCAACAAAAAATAGTGTGAAGCGTTTACCTGTAAACAGGACTTTCAGACATTACTAGCAGGCTTTTCAATACCCCTTACGTTCAAAATTAAGTTTCTAGAGCTTAAGTGTGAGGCTGTGTTATACTGTGGAATGCACACCTAGAAGGGATGGGTACAGGATCTAGTTCTGGCTTCCCACTGAATAACACCATGAACGATGCTGACCAAACCACTTCATTTCTCTGGGCCTCAGGTTTCTCATGAGTTAGTCCGATAACCCTTTCAATCTAAAATGTGTGTACACTGCTCATTACTCAAAATTCTAAAAGTTTTTCTCAACAGAAAATCGTAATTTCAAAAGTAAAGTTTGCAAATAAGAGCAACATCATACTTCACATTTATAATTTTTAGAGAAAAGTAAAAATTTTTTTCTAGTACAATATCTTATTCACATAGTAGCATTTACTTATTCCCCATAGAGTATAAGAGGTCTTCGTAGGGACTTCCCTCATGGTGCAGTGGTTAAGAATTCGCCTGCCAATGCAGAGGACACGGGTTCGATCCCTGGTCCGGGAAGATTCCACATACCGCAGAGCAACTAAGTCCGTGCGCCACAGCTACTGAATCCCAAGTGCCCTAGAGCCCACCTGCGACAACTACTGAGCCTTCGTGCCACAACTGCTGAAGCCTGCACACCACAAGAGAAACCACTGCAATGAGAAGCCCACATACCACAACAAAAAGTAGCCCCCACTCGCCACAACTAGAGAAAGCCCGTGGGCAGCAACAAACACCCAACACAGCCAAAAAAAACCCAAAACAAAAAGGTCTTCGCAGTAGATTCAATGAGACCAAGATACCACAGACCAAGAAAACAGCAGGGTGCTAAAAGTCTACTGCCACCCTCCCTATCTGTATGTCCATTCTCTCCTTCCATTTTTGTAAGTACCTCTTTCTAGCTTTAAACTATACTTAGTTCCAAAAACACACTCAGAGTGATATTTAATGTTTACCTGTATAGCATAATTCAAGAAAAAAAATTTTTTTTTCCCTTGTGCTAATTCTTTCTAAATTGAAAGTAAAGGGAAAAAGCAGAAAAGCATTTCCCTTCCTCCATATCTGAATTTAAAAAGGAGGGAAAAAGGTGACAACCAAACAAGAAGCATCAAGCAATGTTGATACTTCCTATGAAAATTTTACATTACCTAAGTAACAACAAATTCAAACACTCAAGTTTTTTTTTTCCTTTAAGAACCTATAAATATTAATTATTCAAAAAAACAATACAGGTGCTTCCTAGGTGGCGCAGTGATTAAGAATCCGCCTGCCAATACAGGGGACATGGGTTCGATCCCTGCTCCGGGAAGATCCCACATGCCGCAGAGCAACTAAGCCCGTGCACCACAACTATTCAGCCTGCGCTTTAGAGCCCGTGAGCCACAACTATTGAGCCCATGTGCTGCAACTACTGAAGCCCACACGCCTAGAACCCATGCTCCGCAACAAGAGAAGCCACGGCAATGAGGAGCCCGCACACCACCACGAAGAGTAGCCCCCACTTGCTGAAACTAAAGAAAGCCCGTGCACAGCAAAAGGAGACCCAACAGAGCCAATAAAATTAATTAATTAAATTTAAAAATACAGAAAATTTTAAAAGCTCATTCTACTACTTAAATAAAATAAAAATTTCAGAATTCCCAGGCAATCCAGTGGTTAGGACTCCACACCCTCCCTACCAAGGGCCCAGGCTCGATACCTGTTCGGGGAACTAAGATCCTATATGTTGCATGGCATGGCCAAAAAATAAGTAAATAAATAAAAATCTTTTTTTGTAAGTTTCATCATAATTTTTGGTGGAGATATAATATATACACATCTTCAAACTCCCTATTACTACTGGGAAGTAGATCACCTCCCAATTACAAATCTGTATAATCAAATGATTCCATATCTTGTATAGCTATAAAATCATGTGAAATTAAAAAAAAACTTATACAATGTGTACTCTAAGATGAAACCATGTCTCTGAGCTATGAAGAGTACAATAAAAAAATTTTTTAAAGGCATAAGTATATTTTGTATAGAATTTTCCAAATTGCTGATTTAAATTGATTCACTATTCACAATGATACTACTTATAATGATAAATGATCCACTATTTACAATGATGGCAAAACAGGATAAAGCCCCACTCAGAGGCTGCTGTGGCTCTCCAACGCCAGCACTACCTCTAGCTCACCAAACTCCAGCCAAAGGAGAAGGGAGGTAAATAAAGAGGTCTCTATACCACGGTGTGTACAAATCAGACCGCTCGCAAATCGACCAGCGGTAAAACACCTAGGAAGCATGGCTACAGAGGCTGCTCTCAGGACTCCGCACTCTACTGCAGGAGTGAAGAAACCTCACTGTTACAGGCTGGTACTGTGGCACGCCTTGAAATTAGACATTATTTGAAGTCCACTGAACTTCTGATTCGCAAACTTCCCTTCCAGCCTCCGATGTGAGAAACTGCTCACAACTTCAAAACAGATCTGCACTTCCAGAGTGCAGCTATGGGTGCTTCGCAGGAGGCAAGTGAGGCCTATCTGGTTGGCCTTTCTGAAGACACCAACCTGTGTGCTATCCACGCCAAACGTGTAACAATTGTGCCAAAAGACATCCAGCTCGCATGCCACATACATGGAGAACGTGCTTAAGAATCCACTGTGATGGGAAACATTTCATTCTTAAAAAAAAAATTCTCTTCTTCCTGTTATTGGTAGTTCCAAACGTTAGATATTTTCTCCCCATCGGGTCAAAAGGTACTTAAGGATATGACTGCAAGTGGAAAACTAGGGGACAGAAATCAGGTATTGGCAGTTTTTCCATTTTCATTTGTGTGTGAATTTTTAATATAAATGTGGGGACATAAAGCGTTAATGCAGGTCAAAATGTTTCGGTGAACAAGTTTCAGCAGTTCAACTTTATTACAACTATAAATAAACATGCTAAATTTTTCTGGAAAAAAAAATCCCACTCAGAATTTTACACTAAAACCTCACTCGCAATTAAAAAAAAGAATCAAATTAAAACTACACTGATATACCATTTTTTAACCTATTAAACTTTTAGATTTCTGCCAATCTAATAACATATTACACTGCTAAGGTGCTGGGAGAGAGGCACTCAATCACTGCCACTGTACACTCCAATGAAGAGAAATCTGATAATAACTACTGACAAAATTACAAATCGACTCAGTAATTCCAGCTCCTGGGCGTTTTCCCATGGAAACGTTCACATGCTTGCAGATGACACGAGCAAGTTATCCACTGCTGCCTTATCCCTAACAGCAAAATTTTGGAAACAAATTAAATGTCCACCAATAGGGGACTTATTAAAGGTGGACTGAAGTGTTTCTCTCCAAAATTCACGTTTAAGTCCTAACCCCCAATGTGATGGTATTTAGAGATGAGGCCTTTGGGAGATACTTAGGTACAGACTAGGGCCTTTATGGTGAGATTTGTGCCCTTAGAAGAAAAACCAGAGAGCTCTCTCACACCTCCCTCCCTCCCTCCCTCCCTCCCTCCCTCCCTCTCTCTCTCCCTCCCCCTCCACATGTGCACACAGTGAGAATGCCCCCCTCCCCCGCCACCGCCATGTGAGGACACAGAGAGGTCATCTGCAAACCTGGAAGAAAGCCCTCACCAGAACCTAACCATGCTGGCACCCTGATCTCAAAATTTACAGCCTCCAAAACTGTGAAAAAATAAATTTCTATTGTTTAAGCCATTCAGAGTAAACTATTTTGTTACAGCAGCCTGAACTAATACCATATACATATATATAGTATGATACCTTTTTTAAAAAAATCTCTCAAAGGCACAGTGGTTAAGAATCTGCCTGCCAATGCAGGGGACACAGGTTCGAGCCCTGGGCCGGGAAGATCCCACATGCCGCAGAGCAACTAAGCCCATGCGCCACAACTACTGAGCCTGTGTGCCGCAACTACTGAAGCCCAGATGCCTAGAGCCCATGCTCCGCAACAAGAGAAGCCACAGCAATGAGAAGCCCACACATCACAGCAATGAGAAGCCCACACACCACAACAAAGAGTAGCCCCTGCTCTCCGCAACTACAGAAAGCCAGCACACAGCAAGGAACATCCAACACCGCCAATCAATACATAAATTTATATTAAAAAAATCTCTAAAAGCACACACAAGAAGCCAGGAGTGTGTATTCTCTATTTTTAAGTGGGAGGAGTCCTGAGCAGGTGGAGGATTGGGTGAAAGGAAGATTTTCATTGCACACCTTTCAGTATTTTTTTGGATCAAGTGAACATATTACTTATTTCCCAAAATTAAATTAAAAATATTTTTCACTTATGTTAGTTATAAATGTGAAACATCTACAAAACTGATAAACAAGTTATTCTTTACAGAACTGACTGCATAGGCTCAGGCAGTAGGAAAGGAAACCTGTTCTAGAAGCAACTATTGGTGGCATTTCACCTCACCATTTACATCATTTTTATTCTGTCCCTTTCCTCCCTCCCTCATTCCCTCCCTCTCCCTCTGTCTCTCTTTGCTATGTCCTTTTTCTGTCCCTGTTTTCCCTCTTTGTTCTTTTCCCTTTCCTGTCCCTTCTATCCCTCTGACTAGGGTTTCCAGCTACAGCGAGTAGCAAACACAGACTTCAGTCTACCCCTCCAGGGACCCACCAGCCAACCTCAAGAATAGCAATGGAAGCAAATCGCACAGGCAGCCAAACTCAAGTACAGGGAGACAACGAGTGAGAAATCATGCCTTGTCACAATATCTAAGTAACGAAAAAGAAAATCCTTTCTTTCACCAGCAAACTAAACTGCTCTATAAATTGTCCTAAAACCAGATGGTAATGCCAAAACACTAATGTGACTGTTTAATCAGGCAATTTACTTTTAAGTTAAACCTGAACAAGTCTGGACACAAATACTTTTATTTAACAAAATCAGTACAGTGGAAGATTCTTAGCTAGGAAAGATGTTCCCTCTCTCAAAGTACTATTATTTATATCAAGAATATTCTTCACTATTTTCAGAGTCCAGAGTGCTAACCATTACATCATGGGCCCTGTTATCTCTACTATTTTCAAAACCAAAAACAAAAGACATAATTTCCCACAAATCTGTTTGATGGACAATTACCTCTGGGACCTAAATTACGTGACTTATTCAGAAAATACTAAAAAGACTAATTTGTATGTTCTAATATTAAGTTGTTTGCATAGTTTAATACAGTATAACTTCTAGGAAACTATGAACTCAAATGGACTATATTTAAACTTGTAAAGCAAAAATATAAGAAATTATAGTATACCACAACAAATTAAATCTTGTTCAAGGTGTGGTATAGTTCTCACTAGGTTTTTGGAACAATATTTTATTCTTTTCAGTTTCATGTTTATAAGTTGTCTTTCCCTTGTTTGTATTATCATCTGTAGCAGATTTCAGACAAGGAAAACAAAAATTAGGGTACAGAAATATATATTCAACTTCCCTTTAACCCCAGCAAAGAAAAAAAAGCAAACATTAATGACTTTTTCCTCAAATCACTTCAAAAGGAGTGGTAAAATCTCAAAGACAGCAAACATTAGGTTATATTCAGGCAAATATCATTTGCCTGTTTGTAAATGAATACTTTTCCCTGTAACAGAGTATTGAGAGTGGAAGATACCAAGTCTGACCACAAAAATTATTTCTATACTATATTTTGCAGACGTCTACCCATTTACTGAAGTGCATACTATCTCATAATGAGGGAAAGAGATCTGTCTGTTCACAGTGCTCAGCTGGCACAGAGCCCAAAACAGGAAAAAGCAGGCCCATCACACACCCCAATCTGCTTCTTGGTTCCTCCTGTGGGTAGTTCTCTTCTGGTCCACTTTAAAAAAACAAGTAGCAGATTTGCAGATCTGTAAATTTTTCTAAAAGCTGACATGAAGAAAAATAATGGAAACATGCACATTTTATAAACTTTGAACATTTACTATGAAAAAGGAAGGAAGGATCTAGAATTAAGAAATCTATTTTCATTTTAAACAGTGAATATAAATCATATGAGTAGAAATTACTCTGGAAAGAAGAAAATTTAAGGCTAATCTAATAAATCACTTCTCAGCTTTGGTTTTTAAAAAGTTCGTCATGATATATTTTGCAAATGTGGTTGAGGCTCTTCCCTTTTCTGATTCTTTTTCATGACCCTCCCAAACTAAGCCTTGGGGTCCCTACTTTCATTGTTCTGAGAGCACAGATTAATTTGGAATTAACTAATAGAGGGCTTCACACATGGGAAAGGCTCAAAAGTATCTGCTGCATGAGTTAAAACACTAGTAAACGATGAAACCACCATGTTCTAAACTAATTACTTATCAATAATTATTCATGCCTTTAGAAAGCTCATCTACTTTTAATATCTTTATGAAAATAACTACCTAGGAATAAAAGTTCTTGCACTTAGCTATATAACCTTGGCCAACTCATTTTGATGTTTTTTTCAACTATAAAATGGGGAT
The DNA here is from genome assembly GCF_030028045.1 of Hippopotamus amphibius kiboko. NCBI lineage: Eukaryota > Metazoa > Chordata > Mammalia > Artiodactyla > Hippopotamidae > Hippopotamus > Hippopotamus amphibius. The sequence continues at coordinate 171,248,681 of NC_080191.1, read as the reverse complement.
AACAACGCCCTATCTTCTGGGCATCCAAGAGGATTAACTGATAAGGGAAGTGAAACATACTGGATACTAAAAGGCAATTATCTTCATTTCTAACGCCCCATATCTTTAAGGTGACTGAAACATGCTGACAACTTTAAGCTCAACATATCTAAAAGCAATTGCATCACTTGACTCCCCGAAATCTGCTTCTCCTAGAGACTTTTCAAAGTTTTATATCTGGATAACTGAAGTCAATCTTTACTTCCTGCCTTCACCACTACCTTCCACCCAATCACTCAATCACCCACCAAGGTCTGTCACTCTTCCTCCAATGACTTCCTTCTTTCCCAGCCTACTGGCACCTTCCCTTTATTATTTCACTGTCTAGGTCACTGCAACTGATCTCTAAGTATCTCCTCTTGTTCCCCAACAATCAAATTCAGCCCCCAGCTCTCAGCTTTCAAGACAAACTTCCAATTGTGTACTCATCACAGCTACCTCAATCATAGATGACAATCTTAAGTCCATTCATAATAACATTTTTGATGGGCACCTTCTTGCCTGGCTCCTATTGATCCCCACCTGCTGGTATTCACACCTCTGTGTGGGCTGAACCTTATCTTTTTTTCTAATAAATAGTGACAAGTGATGTGGCTTCACTTCCATGCCTAGGTTAAGACAGACTGTGACTTCCTTCTTGCTACCACTCTCTTCTCACTTCCTCACTCTGAAGAAACAAGCTGGCAGTAGCAAGATGCTCCATGGAGAGGCCCATGTGGCCAAGAACCAAAGGAGGCCACCAGTGATCAGTTCATGAGGAACTGAGGTCTGTTTCCAACAGGCCAAAAGAACTGAATTGTGCCAAGAGCCACATGAATGAGCCAGGAAGTGGATCCTTCCCAGTTGAGCCTCAAGATGACTGGAGCCTTGTGAAACACCCCGAGCCAGAGCACCCAGCAACGCTGCAGACATTACTGACCCACAGACACTGTGACACAAAAAATGCTGCTGTTTCAATATACTAAATTTGGGGGTAATTTGTAACACAATAATATTGATAGACAACACACTTATTTCACATATTTTTTTTTCTTTCACTGTGAATTATAGAAAATTATTTTTATGAATATTTGTTTTTGTGTAGTTTTAAGCTGATTTGGTAGTTTCATATTTAATTTTTTAACCTACCTGGAATTTATTTAGGAATATGTAAGTTTGACTTACACAAGTTTTCTATGTGCCTGGAAAAATGTAATAAATTAAAATACAAAGACTAGGAAAATCTTTGCAGCAAGTATAGTAGCAAAATATTTAACCATACAAAATTAAAATATATGTAGTTATATATTTCTTATATAAAAAATATAAACTTTCTGAAACTATAGTGAAGAAATCAGTAAAAGACAGGGCCTCCAGGGAGGGAAACTGGGTGGCTAGGACAAGTATGTAAGGTAAACATTTCACTATACATGCCTCATTTATCAACAAAGTACTTTAAAGAATTATTGATATTAAAAATATTAATTAGTATGGAATATTTTAAAATAGACTTCAAGTATATTAATTTTAAAAAGTAAGAAAATATTAATAGAAAAATGAAAAGATATAAGCAGATACTTCACATAGGAAAAAATAAAATTAATAATAAAAAAAATGAATTCAAAATGAATCAGAGACCTAAAAATCTAAGTGTTAAAAATTTAAAACTCTCAGACAAAACACACGAGCAAATCTTTGTGACCTTGGACTTGGCAATGATTTCTTAAATGTGACACCACGTATAAGCAAAAGAAGAAAAAACAGATTGTGCTTCATGAAAATTAAAAGCTTCTGTGCTGCAAATTATTTTATCAGGAAAATGAAAAGATGGGAATTCCCTGGCTGCCCAGTGGTTAGGACTCAGTGCTTTCACTGTCATGGGCCCAGGTTTGATCCCTGGTGGGGGAACTAAGATCCCACAAGGCATGTGGTGGTGGGGGGGGGGGGGGAGGGGAGGGGAAAAAAAAAAGAAAGTGAAAAGACAATCCACAGAGTGGGAGAAAATATTTGCAAATCATAATCATATATCTCATAAGAGAACTGTATGCAGAACACATACAGAACTCTTACAATTCAATAATAAAAAAGATAAATAATCCAATTTAAAAATGGTCAAAGGACATCAACAAAAACTCGACAAATAATAGATGCTGGAGAGGGTGTGGAGAAACGGGAACCCTTTCGCACTGCTGGTGGTAATGTACAGCCACTATGGAGAACAGTATGGAGGTTCCTTGAAAAACTAAAAACAGAATTATCATATGACCCAGAAATCCCACTACTGAGCATATACCCAGAGAAAACCATAATTCAAAAAGATACATCCACCCCAATGTTCACAGCAGCACTATTTACAATAGCCAAGACATGGAAGCAACCTAAATGTCCACAGACAGATGAATGGATAAGGAAGATGTGGTACATATATACAATGGAATACTACTCAGCCATAAAAAAGAATAATGCCATTTGCAGCAACATGGACCTAGAGATTATCATACTAAGTGAAATAAGTCATACAGAGAAAGAAAAATATCATATCATTCATATGTGGAATCTAAAAAAAGATACAAATGAACTTATTTACAAAACAGAAATACAGACAAAGAAAACAAATTTATGATTATCAAAAGGGAAAAGGGGGGAGGGATAAATTAGGAGCCTGGGATTAACAGACACTATATATAAAATAGATAAACAAGGACCTACTGCATAGCACACGGAACTATGTTCAATATATTGTAATAACCTATAATGGAAAAGAATCTGATATATGTATGTATGTATGTATATGTATGTGTATATACATATATATACGTATATATATCTGACACTTTGCTGTATACCTGAAACTAGCACAATATTCTAAACCAACTATAGTTCGATTAAAAAAAATGGCCAAAAGCTCTGAAGAGACATTTCTCCAAAGACAGACAAATGACCAGTAAGCACATGAAAAGATACTCAACATTTTTCATCATCAGGGAAATACAATTCAAAACCACAATGAGATACCATTTCATATCCACTAGGATGGCTAAAACCAAAAAGACAGGTAATAACAAGTGTTGATGAGAATGTGAAGAGGTTAAAACCCTAATACACTGCTAATAAGTAGGCAAAAGGGTGCAGCAGCTTTGGAAAATGGTCTGATGGTTCCTCAAAAAGTTAAACAGTTACCATATGACCTAGCAATTCCACTCCTAGTTATATACCCAAGAGAAATGAAAACATATGTCCACACAAAACTTGAACACAAATGCTCAAAGCAGCATTATTCATAATACCCACAAAATGGAAACAAGCCAAATGTCCAGCAACCTATGAACAGATAAGCCAAACGTGGTATATTCATAAATGAAACATTAGACAGCCACAAAAAGGAATAAAGTACTGCTATATGCTACATTTATGAACCTTGAAAGCATTATGCTAATTAATTCTCTAAGTCTGCAAAATAAAGCCCAGGGTCTGAACCACACAGTCCTTACTAAATTTCAACCACTTCCTAAGACAACCTGAAAGCTCCATTTTTAAAAATGGGACAGTAGCAAATTACAAGTAAGCAGCTGGCTCTATGGCTCTCAAGATCCAGAGAGAGCCGGTGAGGCCATGGAACAGGATGAGATAACAGGCCAAAAACATGAGCTTAAGAAGAGAGGATGATGAAGTATCACACCCGCTTCCAAAGGAAAAGAGCCAACCAAAGAAATGAGAAAGAAGCAATTAGACAACAGAGGAATAAAGGAGAAACCAAGGGAAAGTAATGCCAAAAAAGTCAAGAAAAGAATAATAACAGGTACACTTAAAGAGATATCAACTGGAATAAGAATCTAAAAACATTCATTGGGGACTTCCTAGGTGGCGCAGTGGTTAAGAATCCACCTGCCAATGCAGGGGACACAGCTTTGATCCCTGCCCCAGGAAGATACCCCATGCCGCGGAGCAACTAAGTCCACGCACCACAACTACTGAGCCTTAGCTCTAGAGTCCATGAGCCACAACTACTGAGCGTGAGTGCCACAACTATGGAAGCCCGTGCACCTAGAGCCCATGCTCCACAACGAGAAGCCACCGCAATGAGAAGCCCTTGCACCACAATGAAGAGTAGCCCCCACTCGCCACAACTAGAGAAAGCCCACAGGCAGCCACGAAGACCCAATGCAGCCAAAAATAAATAAATAAATATTTTTAAAAAAACATAAAAATGAAAACATCATTTTTTACTCATATGCTTGGTAAGGACAGAGCCAACTGTCATGGGTTGAACAATAAATGAGGGTTAAGGAAATGGAGGCAGTTGAGTGTAAACTGTTCTTAAGAAGAAAAGATTTAGATTAGTTTTCATTATTGCTGTTGTTGTTCTAAAGTCCAGAGATTTGGGGCCTCAGAGGAAGAAGTCAGGGAAGAAGGAACAATGCTGGAAAATGGAGAAAATTGTTTGATCGATGTTCTTGAGGACAAGGGGATAAATTCAACTGAGAGGCAGGCTGGAGGATTAGCCTTGAACAAGCCTCTTTTAAGTAAAAAGATATGTCAGTATGTAAATGCAGTAATGTGTTATATATCTGCATCCTTGGTGAAGAGTTCCACATAACTGAATTTTCCAGATACTTAAGCTTTTTTTTTTTAATTTTAGCTATTCTCCTTGAAACTGTTCACGACTATATCATACAGTTCTCTGCCTTCTTAAACAGATTGTGCTTTCCTGGATGACTTAAGGTTACTGTAACTATGATTACATTACTAGGAAGTAATATAGCTGAGTTTACATGTTAATTTTTCAAATCTTTGAATGTTCTATGTTGTCACTTGTCACTTCCTGTTATACTTCCCCAGATAACTTTTTTCATTTGTGCTTCCAACAGTCTAGTTTGAAAATTATATAACCATTAAATAATACCCTAAGTAAGGGATAATAGGGTCCTGAATCAAAGTATATAAGTAAAGTATACAAGTAAAGTATATGGCTTTATGACAGTATCAAACCTGTTTCACTTTTCAATTCAGTTAAGACTGGGTTTCAAAGAGTTGAGGATATCAACCAGAAGACTGACCTATGGCTACATGAAATATTACTTTATCTTGCTTCCTTAAGTCATATCAAAATAGCCCTACCAAGTCACTGATAATTTTATATGGTTAGTCTTACACCACAAAAAAAAAAGCATCATGCATTCCAAAAGTGAGCCTAGACATCTCACAGCAACTAAATATAGTTTCCTGTTGTATAATCACTTACCAATAAAAAAGTTATAACCTTCTACACTTTGTTTCTATATATTAATATAGTCATGTATATTTCATCCCCATGTTCACTGCAGTATTACTTACAATAGCAAAAGCATGGAAATAACCTAAGTGTCCATCAAATGGATAAAGAAAACATGGTATATATACACAATGGAATATTATTATTCAGCCATAAAAAAAGAAGGAAATCTTGCCATTTGCAACAGCACGGAAGGACTTAGAGGGCATTATGCTAAGTGAAATAAGTCAGACAGAGAAAAGACAAACACTGTGTGATCTCTCTTACGTGTGGAATCTAAAAATCAAAGCAAAACTCATAAATACAGATAACAGATTGAGGGTAGCCAGAGGCAGGGGTGGGTGAAATGGGTGAGGGTGATCAAAAGGTACAAACTTCCAGTTATGAAATTAATCAGTCCTGGAAATGTAATGCACAGCATGGTGACTACAGCTGATAATACTGTATCAAACATTCGAAAGTTGCTACGAGAGTTCTCATCCAAAAAAAAAAAAAAAAATTAACTCTGTGTGGTGCCAGATGTTCACTAGATCTATTGTGGTGATCATTCCACAATACATAGCGATATTGAATCTTTACGCTGTACCCCTGAACCTAACCTAATGTTAGGGGTCGAACATTCCTCAATTTGAAAAAAAAGATTCTGGATGGTTATCTCCACCTATCCTTTACATATCAAAAGGAAAAAATAAAGCTACCATTGCTTCTCCAGTACTCACTTCCTCTTCCTTGTTTTTCATTCATACCGATGAAAATCAATCCAAGTAAAATCTCCCAAAGACAGAGGTGTGAGCGGCCTGATCAACTCAACGCCGAAACACCTCCCGAGTTCAGAGGATCGGAGGCACCAGCATCTGTCTTTTCGCCCCTGGATTCAGGTTATTCACGCACCTCTCCCCTCCTCACTCACAAAGCGGACGGAATGAACCCGCCCCCGCCGGACAGACACGTCCGGGCGCCCGCACGTGCCGGCCTCCGGAGAGAGCCGAGTTAACAGGGAGGCGGCCTCCGTGCGCACGAGCAGCACACAGGAAAACCAGCCAGAGGGAAGATGAACTCCAGAGCGCTGGTCTCCAAAAGGCCGCCAACAAACACCCGCTGAACGGACGCACGGCTGCACGCCACCCCGTCCAAGTGCGGGGCGTCGCGCGGACGGGCGCCCTCAGCACCTGCGGGGCCCGCCTCCCGCCTCCGGACCCGCGCGGGGACGGCGCCTCACCTGTACTGCCAGCCCTTGGCGCCGCCGCCTCGGCCGCCGCCGCTCCTGCTCGGGGTCAGCGCGGCGCCCGCGCCCTCCAGCCTGCCCTCGCCCTCCGGGACTCTCGCGGCCGCCGCGGGCTCGCCGCCCTGCATCCTCCCTCCCGGGCCAGGGGACAACCCTGGGCAGCGGCTTCCGACCTGCAGGCGACCCGCGCTGCCTCCCGAGACGGCGGCTGGGGCGGCGGGGCCCCGGGCCGCGGGAGCAGCGCGAGGCGCCCTGAGGGACGCCCTCCGGGGGCGGCGGCGGCGGCGGCGGCGCGGAGAACAGCCGCCCTCAGGCGCGGGCCTCCCCCGGGGAGGGCGCGGCCAGCGAGCGTCCCCGCGCCCGGCGGCCTGGCCGCATGCTCCGGGGAGGGCGCCGAGCCCGGCCGCGCCACGCGCCGCCCCTTCCTCTGCCGCCGGTCCTCAGCGGGAGGCAGCCCTCGAGGCAGAGCGGGCGCCGCCCGCGCGCAGCCCGGCAGCAGCGTCCGCGACGCAGGCCGCCGGGGGCGGGACGCCCGCGCCCAGGGTCGCCTCGCCTCCGGCCAGAAAGAAGCCAGCCGCTCGCGGCGAATTCCGCCAACGGCCCCGGCCCTCGGCCCGCGACTGGGTTCCCGGGGGCGGACGAGTCCCTCGCCCTCGCTCCAGCCCAAATGCGAAAGCCACGGCTGCAGCGGCCGCCCCACCCACAGCCCCGCCTCGGGTCACCAGCCCGCCCGCTCTCTCCCCGCCTTCGCTTCCGGAGGAGCGTGAGCTCACTTCCCCCCAGACCGGACGCCCCTGGCGCCATCTTGGAGCCGGGCGCCTGCCCTGAAGGGGGCGGAGCTCGGGGGGGCGGTGCGGGGGCGGTGCGTGCGGAGGCTAGGGAGGGGCGGGCGACCGAGGCGCGAGAGGCGGCGGTGGGACAGCCGAGGGGAGGGAAACCGAGGAGTCGGTGCCTGAGAGGAGGGTGACTTCCGGCCTCCTGACCAGGGCAAGGCCTTCCACTTGAGGGCCGTTCCAGGCATTTTAGGAAGAGAGGTTAGAAAAATAATGTCACTTCTATAAGGAATTACCAATATAAACAAACAAAAAACCCGAAAACAAGACCATCTCTTCATTTTAGTAATTTGGGGGAAAAAAAAGCATGATACTGGCATAAGGCAACTCAGTGTTATAAATGAAAAAGAAACTGTCGTGGAAATCAGAGCTCTCAGAATCTAAGCTAGGTATCCTCTGTGACCGCCGACAACTCTGTCACCCTCCTTAGACCTATATTTCTGCATCTGTAACATAAGAGTGTTTAGGTGATTTCTAAAGTCCCTTCTGATTGTAAAGTCTACTTTCTAACAACATGGCTTATGAATTGAATGTATACTATATGCGAAACACTATGGCAGATGCAAGGAAGTTTCACTCAGAGTAAAAAAAGTGAGTGAAGTAGTAAAATACAGATATAAAGATAATTAAGGCCATGAAGAAAATAAAAGGAGATGACATAGAAACTAAGCGAGACGGAATAGGGAACTTACTTTAGAAAGAACCGTTGAGGAAGGTCATCTGTGAGGAGATGGCATTTCAAGTGAGAGAATAAAGAAAGGTGAGGAGGGACTTCCCTGGTGGTCCAGTGGTTAAGACTTCAGCACCCAGTGCAGGGGCCCAGGTTGACCCCTGATCAGGGAACTAGATCCCTCATACCACAAGTAAAGATCTCACATTTTGCAACTAAAAAAAACAAACAAACCAAAAAGATCCCACATGCCACAACAAAGATCCTGTATGCTGCAACTAAGACCTGGCGCAACCAAACAGAGAATTAAGTAAATAAATATTTTTTAAAAAATTAAAAAAGCAGGACTGGGATCTTACCTGTGTTTTTAAAAGATCTCTCTAATCTTTTCAGCAGATGATGCTGGGACACTGGATATTCACATACAAAAGAATGAAATTAGACCCCTACCTCACACCATACACAAACGTTAACTCCAAATGTATGAAAGACATAAATGTAACAGCTAAAACAATAAAACTCTTAAAAGAAAAACATAGGTGTAAATCTCCACAACCTGGAGTCAGGTAAAGTCTTTTGGATACATCAAAGCATAAGTGACAAAAGGAAAAATAGATTGGGTTTCATGAAAATTAAAAACATTTGTCTGCAAACAAAACCATCAAAGAAGTAAAAAGGCAAACCATAAAATAGGAGAAAAATATTTGCAAAGCATATATCTGACAAGGGACATATTCAGAATACATAAAGAGCTCTTACAACTCATTAATAAAAAGATAAATAACCAAATTTTAAAATGGACAAAGGAACTGAATAAATATTTCTCCAAAGAAGATATAGCAAAAGTCAATAACTACATTAAGAAGTTCTCAACATCGTTACTAACCAAGGAAACACAGATGAAAACCACAATGAGATAGCGCTTCACACCCACTAGGACGGCTACAATCAAAAGGGTAGAGAAGGGAAATCCCTGGCAGTCTCGTAGTTAGGACTCCGTGCTTTCACTGACAAGGGTACGAGTTCAATCCCTGCTCAGGGAACTAAGATCCCATAAGCCATGTGGCATGGTCAAAAAAACATGTATGTATGAGTAAACTAACCAGTGTTGATGAGGGATGTGGAGAAACTGGAACCCTCATATACTGCTATTGGAAATGTAGTGTGGTATATCCACACAATGGAATATTATTTGGTCATAAAAGGAATGGAGTGCTAATATATGCTACAACAAAGACAGACTTCGAAAGCATTACGCTAAGTGAAAGAAGCAAGAAAGCAAAAGCCGCGTATCGTGTTATTCCATTTATACGAAATGTCCAGAATAGGCAAATCTATACAGGCAGGAGGGAGATTAGATTGCCAGGCACTGGGAGGAAAGAGGAATAGGGAGTGATTGCTAATGGGTATGAGGTTTCTGAGGGGTAATGAAAATGTTTTAAAATTAGATTAGTGGTGATGGTTGCACAATCTTGTGAATATACTAAAACCCACTTAACTGCACATTTTTAATGGGTGAATTCATGGTAGGTGAATTGTATCAAAATAAAGGTATGCTTTAAAAAACAAAGTCTCTAGCTGCCACACAGAGAATTATTTTTAGTGGGAGAAAAAGAGGAAGTAGGGAGCCTAGTCAGGAGGCTATTAAGGAAATGAAATGAGTAGTGGTGCTAGTGATAAGACCAGGGTGATGGCAGTTGGGAGAGAAAAAAGTAAGTGGGTCTAAAGTGTATGGAGGTGCGAGTGGCTGTGGTGCTGCAAATAGACCTGATTTGCCACAGTGCAGTAATATTCTTACAGGTCTTTCCACGTCTGGTCTCTTCTACACATGTCACAGATCACAACTCTGATCATGCCCCTTTGAGACTCAGAACCTTCCAAAGAACTTTCATTATTTTATTTATAAATTGCAAACTCCTCTGTCCAAGAAAAAAAATGGTATGAAGTTTGTTGTAATAGCTATAGGATTTAGAGTTATCCTTTTAATCCTTTTGTAGTCTAATACTGACTGAGATAAAGATCTCTTTATAACCCATGAGTTCAGCCAGCTATAGAAGGAAGCCACCTTCAACCAAGATTATCCAGGCTCCAATCAGGGAAAAGAAGCCTTGTGAGTGTACGCCTTCACTGGAGAAATGGCAGGTGTGAAGGAGGAACATGCCAACCCAAGGAGAAGGGCCAACATGGAGACTGGAAGAGGCCTCCGCTCTAGAGACCCAGGAGCTGTTTTGTCGTTGCTCCCAGTGGTGATGAAACTTGGGGACTAGCGCATCGAACCCAATGCACAGACTGATGTGAAGCAACCGGAAAGCTGTGTAAACAACGAAAAATACAGTACAAGGTACTCAAGTTTAGTGTCAGCACGTTCTATGCAAGACACTCAATAGGAGAAGCTAAATTATTACCGGAAGGTTACGTGATGCTCATGGAATCAGAGCCAGGAGAGTTGATTGATAATGTTTTATTATTTTTTTTAAGTAAAAACTTTTTGTTGTTGTACAGTAGGGTCTGAGTCTGACTTTCAATGTCTAAGGAGAAAACAGGGCGTATGATTTGAACAAGGAAGATAAAGAGAGGCACTTTTTTTTTCACGCCTTCAAAGGAGGATATGTTCCTCTTTTTGAAGAGTCTAAGGGGCATTCCCCAGCATCCTAGCTGGATGATAGACCAGTGCGCCCCTCCACACAGAAAGAAGCTGCACAGCACAGTGGTCAAGAGCATGGGCTTATGTGTCCGACTGACACGCATGTGACCTTAGGCGAGTTACCTAAATGCTTTGTGCTTGTTTCCTTGCCTGAAAATGGGAGTAATAACATTTCTGCTATGGATTGAGTTGTGTCTCCTGAAAATTCATCTAATCCCCAATCACTGTGATGATATTCAGAGATGGGACCTTCGGAGGTAATTAGGTTTTGATGAGGTCATGAGCTGGGGCCCCCACGATCAGATTAGTTCCCTCGTAAAAGACACCAGGGCGCTCGCGCGTGCTCGCGCTCTCTCTCTCTGCTCACCTCCCTCCCTGCCGTGTGAGGACACAGGGAGAAAGAAGCCATCTACAAGCCAAGAAGACAGTTCTCACCAGAAACTGGTGAGTTTGATCTTGGACTTCTAGCTTTCAGAACTGCGAAAAAATCAATGTCTGCTGTTTAAGCCATCCAGTCTATGGTATTTTGTTATGACAGCTGAAGGTAAGACAGTCTTCCTTTTGAGTGGTTATCAGCATTAAATGAAGTGACACATGTAAAGTCTGACACATGACACGGTAAGTGCTTAGCAACTGTTCGCCATTGTTACTAGATGAATAGGGTTTACCTGCCAAGTAAAATGAATGGTTGTGTTTCGTGAGGACACCTTTCCCCTGGACAGCTCTGAAGACACACCAACCCGCATATTTCTGAAGACATCTAACGTATTTCTGTGGGAGAATGCCAGCTTTGTCTCCCAGATGAAATGGAGTTTTCCAGAGGTATCAAAAGAGACCTGTCGGGGCAAGTACATGAAGAGTCCTGGGGCTTCCCTGGTGGCGCAGTGGTTAAGAATCCACCTGCCAATGCAGGGGACACGGTTTGAGCCCTGGTCCAGGAAGATCCCACATGCCGCGGAGCAACGAAGCCCGTGCGCTACAACTACGGAGGCCCGCACACCTAAAGCCCGTGCTCCGCCACGAGAGAAGCCACCGCCGTGCCGAGCCCGTGCACCGCAACGCAGAGCAGCCCCCACTCTCCGCAGCTAGAGAAAGCCCACACAGCAACGAAGACCCAACGCAGCCAATAAATAAATAAACACATTTATTTATTTATTTATTTAAAAATAAAAAAAGAAGAGTCCTAAGAACATTACTTGGAATCACCAGCTCGTGGGTGTCTGGGTGAAAACACAGGTGCACGGGGTGATCCCTGCTTCAGTGTCACTGCCTCACAGAGGCTTTCAGCCCCTCCCATTTCTCCACCCCTTAACCCTGCTTTAGTTTTCTTAAAAGCACCTGACATTATATGCTTTGCTGTGCATTTTCTGTCTGCTCACTAGAATGTAAGCTGCATGAGGAAAGAGTCAATCCTTTTTTTCCCGCCTCCGTCTCCCTAGGACTAGAACATTGCCTGGTACATTTGTTGAATGAGTGAATAAATTTATGACAGTGGTTAAGCACACAAAATTTGACATCAGCCTTCAAATCCTGGCTCTGTCACTTAGGACATGTGGTCTTGGGCAAGTTACTTACCTTGGTGAACCCGCGTTTTCTTATCCGTAAAATGGAAATAGGATGAAATAAGAACGTATATAGAAAGCGCTTAGCACAGTGCCTGGCATCTAGTAAGCACTGAACCAGGGCTGGCCACATTTTCTCTTTCTCACCCTGATGTGCAGGGGAGGGAAGAGTCACTTATTTCCCTGAAGCACAGGGCACCCGCTTTCTCTGTGAGCCCACAGCTGCAGCTGGGGCAGCTGGACCGAAGAGGGGACGGGAGGGGAGTGGCCAGCAGAACTTAATCCCAGGAGACCCGCTGTGAGCATAAGGCTGTGGGCCCACAATTTCTATTTTTTAAAAAATGAGGGAAAGAGAAAAACAGAGAAATTCTGAGAAGACAAAATGCTCACATTCACAACAGATGTTCCCACTACCGTGGGGAAACAGAGTTTCCGTTAAGCAGGAGCCAGGCCCTGCCCGCCCTGCCCGCCTGCAGCACAGACTGAAATCCTGCAGCCGTTTCCCAGTCCGGTGGGCTGATGCAGCTGGGGGGCTCCAGGTGAGCCAGCATGTCCCTGCAGACGCTCCTGCCAGGCCCAAGGCTCACCGTGGGAGTAAAAGAAGCGGACACACTCAGAGCTTTTGTTTGAGAGGAGGAAGGAAACTTGCGGAGGAGAGACTGGAGCTGTGCTCGGAGTTGGATAAAATAAATTTTTTTCCTCCCTTTCTTTGCCTCTCCCAGCACCTCTCCCCTGAATCCCTATTGAACCTGAAAGTATTTTGCTTAAATAACCAGTAGACGGTAAAATTAGCTCTTCACACTGTGCTGTAAAATGAGAACATGTGTTCCTTCAATGTCATGTGTTCGGCCTGCCCACGTTTAGACTCACTTGGCTAGTGCAGGTAGTGTTTTGCTGACAGAAGCCCATAAAAAGGCACAGTCAGTGGGAGTCACATGACCTTTTCCATCATCAACTGGTGAATATCCTGGAGAAGGAGAGAAAGAAAGCCAACGAATGCTTCATCATGAAATCACATGGGTGTGACTTCTGGAGGTCAGCATGCGAATTTATGGCTCCCATCAAAAAAGTCAGCTGACAAGAGAACACTGATTTACTTGATGGGATGTGCGCCAATGTCTCTTTTGAAAACATGGCATTCCATCACCAAAAACCAAAACAGACAAAAACGAAACAAAAGCAACTACTAGGGTAGCATTTTCCAATATGTGCTCCACACAATATCAATATTGCAGGATATTAATAGGCGCCACTTGATTTAAGTCTTTTCTTACTGTGATTAAATACATTTGAAAGCACTGATTTTGTTGCTGCTGCTGTAACACTGGTCCTTCTCTCGCAGGGCTTCTGAGAGGGTTTAATGGGCTAGCGTACATCGCATACCTTTCTAAGAGAAATAGAAGGAGCAGTGTTTCCCCCAGTGATTTCACCACAGAGCTCCTCTTACACAGAGCATCTCCCAGGAACGTGTCCACAAAGTTTACAGTTTGGGATGGCCCGAGAAAGCACGTCGGATCTTATGAGGAAACCCATCCGGACTAAGTTCACCCTGTTTTGCAAGTTTTAGCATCATTTCTTTCCCCACCCGCCCCTGATTCTGCATGGCTTGGAATTCTTACCATGAGAATACTTCCCTTGGGTGGTGATTTTAGGACCAAGGCCTCAGATGTGCCCATAAAGCCCCTGGCAGGGAAGGAGTTGCAACTTCAAGGCCCTACGCATTGAAGGTGGTGTTTCTCATATGCAATTCCAAATAAAAATAATACCAACCTGTGAAACAAATGAAAAGGAGCCCAACAAAGTTTGGATTTCCCCCATCAAACTCTGGAAATACTTGGAAAGGAGGGGCTTCACCGCGAGCCAAGCAGCTACCTAGTCTGCTCATAGGGTGGCCGGCACTGCCCTGGAGAGATGCCCTCCCACCTGGGAGAAGGGGGGTCCTAAGGACCCCCTTACTCGTCTACCCCGGTACACACAGACTTGGTTCAGTCTCTTTGCCATCTGTGGGAGGAGACTCAGGAAGGTGAAGTAGCAGACAGCTTGCAACAGGAAGGGAGCGAGGGACATTAGCCCACTGATGACAGACCTGGGGCAACAGGGAATTGGGCCTGGTTTAGCTAAGTGCACAGTGAATTGCCTATTTGATGGTTTTGCCTTGGGCCCTCTTTTTTGTCTTTTTTTTTTTTCTTTTTTTCAGTCTTTTTTTTTTTTTAGTCTTTTAGTCTGAATAACTATGGATTCTACACTTAAGGTCTCTGTGGAGCTATGTTTGCATTTACATGAAGTTTTTAATGTACATCATTGATAAGCATTAACAGAAATGATCTCTTTCATATAAGAACTCCTCCATTCTCACCCCCCCACCCCAGGCTGTGAGCACCTCAAGGGCAGATTACCAGATCCTGAGCACTTAACACTTCGCCTGGTGCAGAGCAGATCTCTGTAAATGCCAGCAGAATAATGAATTAACGGTTCCTCTCGGAGGCAAAACAACGTTCCCTCCTAGGCCTGCAGCCTCCACGCTGCCTTCAGGCAGGATGCGAGGCCCCCAGCGGGATGTCACTGTCTGGGCTGCTCTGTAGGGAGCCTGCTCCCAGCCACCCTCTTGTCCTCAGGCCCAGCAGCCCCCGTGCCAACTGAGACGATGGCATTTGTGATACTGTCACTCAGGGCCTGAGGATCAGATCCGCTAATCTTCCCTCACATCAGCCAAAAGTGCTCTGCTGGTAATTACTTTTATTTTTCTAAATTCCAAACGAGTAGAGTAGCACATCTCAACGCAAAGAAGCTGCTTGTAGTCCAGGAAGCTGGACGATGGCCACGTCTGCGGTGGGGAACAAGGAGGCAGGGTCAAGTGATCAGTGATGTAGAAAGCTACTTTCTATAGCAAGTTCATTGGCAAAGATCTAGGTTTGGTAACGTGTAGTCAGTAAGAAAGAGTAAGATTATGAAGAGAATGAAATGGTCAGATTTATCCAAAGGCTGCCTACACGGAGCCCAAAGGTGAATTACTAAGACAGGGATGGTTTCTCCTTTTCCTCATCTTTTTGACCTGAAATGAGGTCTGCCTAGAGAAAAGGAGATAAAATGGTCTCAGATTTTCAAAGCCAATGAATATTGTTTCTTATTTCTTCTCTGAAAGCCTTCACTATAGTCATTAATTGAACAAGTATCACTGCACATGAATCACATGTCAGGTACTCTGCTAACTGCAAAGCTAACAACCATAAATAAGGCATGGTTTCGGCCCCCGAAGGGTAGAGCCAGGAAGGCAGATCCTAAACAAGAAATTTAAAATAAGCGTGAGAAGTATCAGGATAGATGTATCTATCTATGGAGCCTGAGCAAAAATAGGTTGGTGGGTGGGTGGTGTGTGAGTGTGTGTGTGTGTGTGTGTGTGTGTGCGTGACCTCATGTAGCACTCAGAGAAGGCCTTCCTAATAAGAGGGATATATTAGCTTATAACTGGAAAGATGAGTGTGTGTGTGTGTGTGTGTGGTGTGTGTGCGTGACCTCATGTAACACTCAGAGAAGGCCTTCCTAAGAAGAGGGATATATTAGCTTATAACTGGAAAGATGAGTGTGTGTGTTTGTGTGTGTGTGTGTGTGTGTGTGCGTGACCTAATGTAGCACTCAGAGAAGGCCTTCCTAAGAAGAGGGATATATTAGCTTATAACTGGAAAGATGAGTGTGTGTGTGTGTGTGTGTGTGTGTGTGTGTGCGCGCGTGACCTAATGTAGCACTCAGAGAAGGCCTTCCTAAGAAGAGGGATATGTTAGCTTATAACTGGAAAGATGAGTTGAAGACAGCGTGAAGCAATACTCTGGGTGAAGGAGAGGACATGCTCAACGATGAGAGAGACGAGATATAAGAGGAACTTAAAGGCCAAGATGGACCAGTACCGAAAGGAATGTAACAGAAGATGAATCTAGGGAGGTAGTGAAGGATCAGGTGCCAGGCCAAGGAATTTGGACTTTTTCCAAAACACAAGAGGAGACATTGAATGATTCCAAGCAAAGGAATTAATTACATGATGAGATTTAGATTAACACAGAATAACAGTCTTTCTAGACCTAGCTTCTACCTGGACCTAAGTCCACCCTTGCCCTGAATTAGGTTCTTAGGAAGTCTTCTTCACCTCCTGTTTGCATTTCTCAATTTCCTGACTCTCGTTTGGCCAGAAAAAGGCACGTGAATTCTCTCCTAAGTGTTCCTTTCTTTTCCTCCTACCATCACTACAGATTTTCAAGTGGTATTGGGCAACTATAGAACCTTGTGAAAAGTTGCTCAACAGTTTCAAGGAACATTCTTCTCCTTCCTTCCATCTTTCAAAACAACTCTGGCTTCCTCATAAGCTGCACTTTTTATGGCAATTATAGTTGTTCACGACTTTCACCTGCAACAAAGTCTAGTTTAGCTCTTCTGAACCATTGCAAATGTTTTAGAATTTAACTGATCAGATCTTAAACCAAGTTCTCATCTGTTCTCAGAATAGAACAAGTGAAGGCATTTCACACAGACCACAGCCCAATAGTATCAATTCATCTTAAAGAAGCATAGTAGAGAGACAGTGTCCTCAGCCATGCAAGATGTCTCATTTGATGCGTTTTCAATCCTGGAGAGCTTGCAGCAACAATTTCCTTGTTGTTCTTGGCAATTTAAGTTACCCTTTGTGAAATCAGCAGTGTTGGCAAGCCAAGTGGCTAATTACTTGGAGTGTCGGGCCAGGCTTCCAGAGCCCAAGGTCAGCTAGATCTCTAATCCGTCTCTGGGCCTCCCTAAGCCTGAGCTCTTCAGGCTTCTATGATCCTTTCTCATGGCAGCGTGCTATTTCATGCTCAGATTTAATCAAGATCCAAAGAGCCAAACATGATATATATACAGGCTTTGCTAGTTGAACAAAAGGCAAAGAAAATATCACACTTGGAATTGTATGTATCTTGATATTGAGGGAAAATTCTGTGATGACTCTGCACAGTGCAAAGTAACAGATTTTTTTTTTTTTTTTTTTGGCCTCTTTAGTTGCTAAGAGTCATAGACACAGACACTGAACAGGGTCAGATAAATGGACGCAGTAGGCCTGGTGAGACGGTAGTAAGTGGAGAGTGTGTGCCCACCTGAAGAGAAGAGCACTACTCATTCCAGCAGACTGTTGCCAGAAAGGCCCAGTGAAGCCAAATCTTCTGACTTTCTAAGAGAAATGAGAAACATGAGCTTTAATGTGAAAGCCCCTCAAGTTTTAAATGTTTACCACGATTTCAAAAAATTGTTTAATATGTAGGAATCAAAACAAAAAGTGTTTGTGACCAGATTTGACCCGTGGGCCTCCAGTTTGGCTTCATGTCCCCCGCAGATTCATCAGGTTGTCATCTGTTCTCATCCAAGTCACGGGCACAATTCTGACCAGGACAGAGCCCGGTAGAGGCGTCTGTCTGGATTCATGTGTGTCCAATTATTCAAAACCGTCTAGTGTGGCGGAGTGCCTCCATTCTCACCCAGCTTGTATTTCTCCACCTAATTTGAAAGGCTCTTATAAGAGATTTGACTGAAATCCCATGGCTACAGCATTTCTCTATCCTATGTTCTAGCAGCCTTAACTTCCTTTTTTCATTAAAAAAATTTTTTTTTCATTTTTATTGGAGTATAATTGCTTTACAATATTGTGTTAGTTTCTGCTATACAACAATCAGTTGCTTCACTCACAAATATTTTCTCCCATTCTAAGGGTTGTCTTTTTGTCTTGTTTATTGTTTCCTTTGTTGTGCAAAAGCTTTTGTTTCATTAGGTCCTATTTGTTTATTTTTGTTTTTATTTCCATTATTCTGGGAGGTGGACCAAAAAGGATCTTGCTATGGTTTATGTCATAGAGTGTTCAGCCTATGTTTTCCTCTAAGAGTTTATAGTGCCCAGTCTTACATTTAGGCCTTTAAAGCATTCTGAGTTTATTTTTGTGTATGGTGTTAGGGAGTGTTCGAATTTCATTCTTTTACATGTAGCTGCCCAGTTTTCCCAGCACCACTTATTGAAGAGGCTGTCTTTTCTCCATTGTATGTTCTTGCCTCCTTTGTCATAAATTAAGTGACCATTTGTGTGGGGATTTATCTCTGGGCTTTCTAACCTGTTCCATTGATCTGTATTTCTGTTTTTGTGCCAGTACCATACTGTCTTGCTTAGCTTTGTAGTATAGTCTGAAGTTGGGGGGCCTGATTCCTCCGGCTCTGTTTTTCTTTCTCAAGATTGCAGAGGCATTAATCTTAAAGAATTACCCAAAAGAAAAAAAAAAAAAAGAATTACCCAACAAGTTACTGGCTGAGCTGAAATAGTATGATCTCTGCTATCCCAAATCTCCCAATCTATTTGGAGACATGAAAACACACACCTGAAACACAGTCAAGAGGACTGAGCTCTTCTCTTTTCCATCAGTAGAGAGAAAATCGGATACCAGAAGGGAGAGCCTTAGAGAGACCTGTCCATGACCCAAACTTAACAACAGAGCTGCAGGTAGGTAAAAACCTCTTTGGCTGAATCTGCCTTGAGCATGACATGTCCTTTCCCATGATTTTCTACTTCTGCAAATTGGAGGAAGTGAAATTTTCTTTAAGTGTGGGCTGTTAGTCATTTGAAGCAGTCTTCCTCAGCCTCTGTGGAATCTCCTTCCTAGAAAGGTGGTTAGAGTTGGCATAGACTGGCTGTAAAGAAGATCTGGCAGGAGATCTGGGCCAGATGGTTATTATAGTCCTTGCAGCCATGATCTTTTAGCAGTGAGGGCCAAGAAGGAAGGCATTTGTTTCGAGCACCCATGACGAAGAAGCTTTCATACTGATGTGCTGCTTGGTCCCAGGTCAAAGAGGTTCCCCAAGCTGTGCCTGTGTCATGATTTCACATCACTTGCCTGTAGCTGAAGAAGGGAGGAAAGGGACTTCCCTGGTGGTCCAGTGGTTAGCACTTCGCCCTCCGGTGTATGTGGGGGGAGGGGCATGGCTTTGATCCCTGGTCAGGGAGCTGGGATCCCACATGCCTTGAGGCCAAGGAACCAAGGCATAGAACAGAAGCAGTATTGTGACAATTCAATAAAGACTTTGAAGATGGTCCACAACAAAAAAATCTTAAAAAAAGAATGGGGGGTGGGGGGAGGAAAAGAGAATTCAAAAATGGGTCCACCACTACAGTTTTAAGACACTTCTTAGGAATCCTTTGTTCTTGCAAGGGAGAGAATTTTTTACTACGTGACTACTTAAAGAACACGCCCGCACACACTTCAGAGCTCCAGTTTCGTCTAGATCAGGGCTCTAAAGCTTCTCTGCCCACCTTGAGTTCCATCCTCCTGTGGTGCTGTAACTCTAATATCACAATTGACCTCCTGTTCTCATCCTTGTCTCAAAAATCTGAACAAAGAACGCTGCGTTTGGCTTTAGGTGGGGGACATGGGGTGTCTCCCTGACTGTGAAAGTATGGGAGGCCCTGAGATGAGTCTACAAGGAAGATACTGGGAATTCTTGTTCCCTGCAGGGCTTTCGACAAAGAATTAACACCAATCTGTCCGGTACAGAACCTGAGGAAGGTGTGACCCCAAACAAACCTAACCCAGAACTTGGAAGGGTTTCAGTTGTTTCAAGTGTTAACAAGCCACCAGGAAGAGAGTTCCCGCAGAGATGGAAGAGTGGAGGCTTCTTTTAAGCCGCAAATGTCCAAATGACCTTCCTGGACCCAATGGGACACTACCTCCTGGAGGCTGCCTGGTCCATCAGCTTCATGTGTGGCATGGCTCTTAAAAGGCTCTTCCATTCCGCCCAATTTCTCCCCTTTGTCATCAGCTTCTTCTTTAGGTCCAGGCTTTATAGGAAAAATAAATCACATTTTCATCCTGTTCACCTTTGCTTCCCAAGCATGTCCATGAGAGCTGTCTTAGTCTGTCTGGGCTGCTATAACAAAAATACCATAGACCGGGTGGCTTAAACAACAAAACATTTATTTCTCACAGTTCTAGAGGTTGGAAATCCAAGATTCAGTGTCTGGTGAGAGCTCTCTTCCTGGTTCACAGACACCAGCTTCTTTCTTGCTGTGCCCTCACACGGTGCAAAGGGCAAGAGAGCACTGGGGTCCCTTTTATAAGGACACTTAATCCCATTCATGAGGGCTCCATCCTCAAGACCTGATCACCTCCCAAAGGCCCCAGCTCCTCATATCATCACATCGGGGGTTAGGATTTGAACATATGAATCTGAGCAAGACACAGACATGCAGACCAGAACCAGAGCGGTCCGAGTTCCTCCCTACCTCAGACTGAACTCTCACGGAGTGAGTATTGTTCTCTGGAATCCCGGTCTCAGTCCTGAAGTAATCTGCGAAGCCCTATACCAAAGTCACAGGGCAAGATTCCAGAGTCAACCCAACCCTCACAGCAACCAAATTCCAGAGTTATCTCGACCGCCATAGCAATCTTTGACTCATGACTTGGGCCAGCTGACGCCATTAGGGAAGGTATGCACCACATAGGCCCCTAGCCTAACACATAACGATACCTGTTGCCCTTGGCACACTGACCAGTCAATTAGCGCCATTTTCTTAGCAGGAATTCTCCTTGTTTTGGGGTTATAAAAGTTGGCTGCCAGCCCACCAGAGCATCGGCTCTCCCTGGTCTGCCAGGAAGTCGTCCCGCTGTCTTTACAGCGTCCCTTCTCTCTAGTAAACTCTGTCTTCCTCACATTCTGCCTTGTGTCTGGAAACTCTTCTCCAACCCGCGCTCCAGCCACGACATAATCTTAAAGAGTTACCTTTCCATCTTCTACATCCCTTAACTCCTGGAGAAATCAATTTAGCCCTGACAAGATGACAGTCATCTAGCTTTTTTAAGACGTAGTGTTTTTCATGTTCATAGTTTATAATAAGAAAATTAGAAACAGCCTAAATATCCATGAGTAGGATATGTGTTGTTCCTGGAAGAGCTTCTGTATTATTTAAATTTTTGAGAATGAAAATGCTTTTCTGTTACTGTCAAGTCATTGCTGTAGCCTCTGAAGTAGTCCCCCATCTTCGTTCTCACCCTTTAACCGTTCTCAGGGCTTTCTCAGTGAGCTACTAAAATGCAGATATTATTGCGGCACTCCTGGGCTTAACCCTTTCTTCTGATTCGCTCCCCTTTGTCTACCCATCACCTTCCGCACTCCTCAGGGTGCGTAAGAGCCCTCACGATCTGTCCTCTCTCCTCTGCAGCCTCAGCTCCCGTGCCTGTGCTCTGCTTCTCCCACCACACAGGACTTGTCGCCATCCTCTGAACCCATCCGTTTCTTTCACAGCTACTCAGCTTTGCACTTACTCTGCTCTCTGCTTTTAGTACCTTCCTCCTCCTTCTCCAAAATCAAATTCTAACATATCGTCCTTCTCTACTCTCAGGACAAAAAGCCCACCTGTCCCGACAGCCACTATGGGCTCTTAGCAGGCTCTGTACAAAGTGTCTGCTCATGCTTCACCTGCCCCTCTAGAGTCTGTGCTCTTGGGAGCTGAGAGGTGTGTTCATCTTATATTCCCCACTGAAGCACGGGCCCTGTTGGTGCTTATACATGTTAATTCCTGGTGTCTGTTTTAGGCCATACCTGATCATTTAAATCATGTCCACGTATATAACAGTACTGGGCTGGGGAAAGAGAGGTGCCATGCCAACTGTTCATTCTCAGCCTCAAACCCTCCCGTGGATGCCCTGCTCCCAATAGAAAAGCCCATTTGTGATCCTCAGCACCACAAAATCTTCTGTGACACCTGGAACACATCTGGGGACGTACCCGGGATAGCCTATGTCTTTGGGAGGATCAGAGTCGTCTTAGTCTATGCCACGTGTTTGGTTTTTTGTGCCAGGACAGCACGGGGTCTTTTTCTTTTTCTTTCTTTTTGGTGGGGGGGCAGAGGCGGTGGGCCGCACCCCAAGGCTTGCGGGATTGAACGCACACCCTCAGCAGTGAAGGTGCAGAGTCCTAACCATTGGGCCTCCGGGGAACCCCCTAAGGTCTTTAGTGTATAAACCTGTTGCCAAAACAATCTGAAAGGATTCCAAACATGGTAAAAATGAATCCCCCAGGACGCCTTATTTGCACATATGTGTGGATTTGCCTTCGGAACGGCTGCTGTCCCTGACCGAAGCCCTGACCCTCGGAGCCTCCACGCTTCTCG
The DNA here is from genome assembly GCF_030028045.1 of Hippopotamus amphibius kiboko. Lineage (NCBI taxonomy): Eukaryota > Metazoa > Chordata > Mammalia > Artiodactyla > Hippopotamidae > Hippopotamus > Hippopotamus amphibius. The sequence goes on along the minus strand of NC_080191.1, from coordinate 171,226,293 downwards.
TGCAGCGCTTGCCGCGCGCTTAATGCTTGCTCCCCTACAGCCTCATTGGAAAGGAAGCCCCATGGGGCAGGTAGATTCCTTTTTTCTGTAATTATTGATACACAGAAAAGAATACATATAACACACACGTAAGCGGTCGAGCGTAGCGCTTTCTTGTCTTTCTATCCCTACTGCCTAGAGAAGTGCGTGATACAATACATGTATGTTGGATAAACAAATGAGTCTTCTGTGGATAAGTGAACCAGATAAAACGGCATCTCCCAGATAAAACACCTATCAGCTGTCCGACAGCTAAAGCATCGTGCCAAGGTGAACTGAACTCCCTACTATACGTATGAGAATCAAGTTTTACTTTCCAGACTGATCCCCTTCCAGTCTGCCTTTTGGACGTCCGGTGGTGTGTCTATCACGGGCTACCCAGTGGAGACAACACGGTGGGTTGAGAGACCACAGGTGAACGGCAGATGGTTCTTTAGCCAGGGCGCCACTGTTTTATGGTTGCAAGGCCTAGGAATCAGTTCTCTAACCTTTAAAAGTGGGTTATTAATACCTACCCGCTGGCGTTTTAGGGAGTATAAGGGAAATTACACGGGACGGTAATTTCCTTCTCACGTAATTTCAGGTACAGGAACCTGCCCAGACATTTCTGGATGGAAATCATCGGACCTGGAAAGCTGCTCACAAGCCGCGTTTACAAAGAGCCCCCGCCAGCTCGTGGGGTTCTGCTTCGCCCTTGGATTCACGGGCCACAGCAGACTTCCTCCTCGTTCCCTCTCGGCTGCATCTTTCCTTGGCGGCTCTGTGTCGCTTTCTGCCCTTTGTGGTCGCTAAATCCTACACAGGGCATCCGTGGAGTTCTGTCTTTCACGTATTCCTGAGGACTCACGTTGTTTTTCCCTCTTGATTTAAGCCTAGAGACAAGTCAGTAGGTCACTATGGTTCTCTCCCGAACAATAAAACAAAATGAAGGGAAAAAAAGAGAGAGAGAGAGAGAGAGAAAAGGGAATTTCCTGCGGGGTATTTCTCACAGTTTATGGTAATGCCATGGCTTTGTGCTCTTTTCTGAAGGACACACCATAGTTTAAGCAGTTCGACTTGGTTCTGCACAAGCAGTCCCCTCTTTTGGAATAGGTTGTGCATGGCGAAGTGTAATCGCAAAGCCAGTCATTTAAAACTCACAGTGCAAGTGCCCACGGGAATGAGGTCACCCTCAGTCACGGGGTTCTCAGGGCAGCCCACAGAGGGCTATCTCATCCTGGGTGTTGCGACCGGCACACCAGACGCAGCTGCTCTCAGTAACCCTGTGCGTCCTTGACGCTGCAAGAGAGGGAGAGAGGCACTCTGTGTTCCGTCCCGGGTGCCAGGGACACAGCTCTCCCCTACTCCCAACCTGGCTGGGCCCTCAGTTAGGGGTAGGGCTGTGCCAGGGCGGGGGCTGGGAGAAGGGCAGAAACCTGGTTCTCTGCCTCAGGACCTCATTCTAGTCCTTCAGTAGCAGTATTAGCAATGACATTTGTGTGGTGCTTTAGGATTTACAAACAATACGTTTTCAACCTTATATCTCACTGGTCTCATTTGGTTCCTCCAAGTCCCTTGAATTTGTTATTGTTATAATTTTATTTAACAAGCAAGGAAACCGAGGTCCAGAAGTGAAAAGGTTTTTTCCTAAGGTCCGCGGGGGAAGGCTGTGACAAGAAGCTCCACTGCCGCCCAAGCACGGGAGCTTCTGGCCAGATCTCCCCCCACGCCCACTTGTTTGTACTTCATTTCTTTCTAAAACACTCTGTGTTCACTGGGTGCCGGGCACTGCTCTGAGGCCTACGAATACCAGCCCACTTAATATGGCTGAGTCCTGAGTTAGGGTTTGCCTGGTTTTCTTTTTTACTTTGAAGCCCGTGTCTCCATCACCGTGGAATTGTCTTAGAAATGGGCGGTGACTTTAACGATGCTCCTGGAGGCACGTTTTTCAGTCAGATGGGCTTGAGCTACTAGGTCAAGTGATCTCTGACTCTCACATTTCTGTTATCAGATGAGTTGTTTTCAAGAGTCAGACTCTGCCAAATAGTTTAAACATGACGTGAGCCTTTATAGTCCCAACTCCAGCAGGTCTCTCCACCATAGCCTCTTTCACTTGACAAAATAAACTGTCTCAGCCAATGGAATATGGTCCTTAATAAACCCTCTATTGAATATTTCATCCAAGTCTGGCAGTTTTGTGCTTCTTGGTGCCTAGAGAGTATTTGACCAGCCTAAAAGAAAAGTAGCCCAGCGGTTACCAGAACAGGCTCTGAAATGGACCTCTGGCTTTGAGTTCTGGCTCTCCTTCCTTCTATTTTTGATCTTAGGTAAATAATTTGCCTATCTGTGCCTCAGTTTTCTCATCTTTAAAATGGGCACAGTAATAGTGCCAACCTTACAGCAGTGTTGTTGTGAAGCCTGTCCATTCTACAGATGAGAAAATTGAAGCTCAAGGAATAGTAAGGAATTTTCCCAAGACCACACAATTAGTATGTGCTGCAGCTGGGGTTTGAATTTAGAGTTGCCTGTTTCCAAAGCCCACACTTTACCAACTGTAGGAACAGACTCAACTCCTGGCCGGGACCAATCAGATGTGCTATATTGAGAACAATTCTGAGAGTGCACTGGGCCTGAATGGGAATGAGTGCAGGCACAGGAAGGGACATGGCATATCTGTCATCCTTACTCGGCACATCCACTGATAGACCTGGATGTCATTTAGGAAGGGGACCCCAGCCTGGGAGCTCCTTCAGGGTACGTGTGACATCTTATTGATATATGTCTCCCCTGCTCTTAGTACAGTGCCTGGCCCAAAGCTGTAAATATGTGTTGAACTAGACTAATCAAGCTGTCCAAAGACTTGCACCCTGACGATGGGTCCTCTACACTCTGGGTTTGGGCAGCTTCCTTTGGTGTGCCTTAAAAAAGACAAATTTCTAGTCCTGAGTGAGACTTGGGGAGGCTCATATGTCCAGATGTTAAGCTCTTCTAGGGACTTCCCTGGTGGCACGGTGGTTAAGAATCTGCCTGCCAATGCAGGGGACATGGGTTTGATCCCTGGGTGGGGAAGATCCCACATGCCATGGAGCAACTAAGCCCATGTGCCACAACTACTGAGCCTGCATGCCACAACTACTGAAGCCCGTGTGCCTAGAGCCCGTGCACCACAACAAAGAGTAGCCCCCACTCACTGCAACTAGAGAAAGCCCGTGCGCAGCAACGAACAGCCAATGAATAAGTAAATTTATTTTATTTATTAAAAAAAAAAAGACCTTCCATAGTTTCCACCCGTATTTCAAGGGCAAATTTAAGTGTGAAAAAGATACTAACATGATATGTTGATTTCATTTTACTTCAGTCATGACAATGAAACGACAGCCAGTTTATCCAGCCTCCTCGCGCCCTCTCTGCTATGCCTACTCACTCTTCCTCCACTTCCAATTAGAAAGCTAAATGGATATTATCTTACTGGTGGGAAGTAAAAAGGATTGATGAGGGAGAGTTTAGAAATAACATCCTAGCTTTGGAACACAGCCAGCCTGGGACCACTGGTTCTGTTTAATTTTTCCTTCCTGATTTAGAAAGTAGGGGAAGTCTGGGAATTCCCTGGCTGTCCAGTGGTTAGGGCTCCATGCTCTCACTGCCAAGGGCGTGGGTTCAATCCCTGGTCAGGGAACTAAGATCCCACAAGCCTCCTGGCAGAGCCAAAACAAAACCTTTTTTAAAAATTAAAATAATAATAATAATAATAATAATAATAGGGAGTGGTGGAAGTCTGGAGTGTTTATTGTTTCATGAGTGTCTGGGTAGAAGGAGTATTTGACTTGGTTTCATATGCAAACTCTGCTGATCTACTTAGGTGTCGCCCAGGCAGACTGCCCTCTGGAGAACCTGCCCTTGAGAGGGTTGTTCTTTGAAACCCAATCTGGTGTGCATCCCCAGAGACAGGCACATGGTTACCATCTTCTTCCTTTAATCTAAAATGGTATTTAGTTCCTGCAGCACGAGGAGACTGGCTTAATGAAGGCAGGAAGCTGGAACAGATAACTTCTTAAATCTTTTAGCTTAAAAAAATATTTGGTCACCTCCTATTAGCCAGGTGCTACGCTACATGCTTTTATGTACATTATCTCACTTAATTCTCGTAACAGCTTTAGGAAAGAGGCATCCTTCGCTTATTGTGCTGATAAAGTCTTGGACTCCAGAAGGTTAAGTGGTTAAATCTCATTTATTCAGTAAGTGTTTGTTGAGCCCCTGCTTTTTGCCAGGCACCAGAATCAACTCTAGAAATATGGAAATGAAAAAGCCCTGCACTCAAAAGCTACAAGTCCAAAGACAAAGAAGAATCTCCAAATGGATTATATAAGCAGATGTGGTAAAAGACTGATAATTGTATAGAAAGGGCATCACGGGCGTACAGATGGTGGAACCTGACCCGCCTGGGAGTCAGGAGGACCTCAGACCATGAGGGAGTAAGCACTGAACTGGCGCAGGCGGGTTAAAAAGGGACAGACTGCATCCCAGGCGGCGGGAGGGGCAGCAGAAGCAACAGCATCCACAAAGGCGGGGCTTGTCGCCGCGGTGAGGAGATGCGGCGGGCGTGCCGGGCGGGGCCAGGGCAAGGCTGTCCCTGCAGTTGTGCTTTTCCAATGACCTATACTCTTCCCCTTGAAGCCTACGGTCTGTGAAGAAGAAGGCTTTGCCCTGCTGAGAATCCAAAAATGGTCCCAAACAGTGACTCTTGGGTGAAAATTTAAATCAGGTAGTCTCCTGGGAGGGAGGAAGATGTGGTGCCGCAACCCAGAGAATCATTTCTCCTCTAAGATGCTCTTGGGCCGTCTCTTAGCAGAGCAGGTATCTAGCAGGTAAGCAACTGAAGAGCTAGGGACGGAGGTTAGAGTCAGTGTGTCTAGTGGGTAACTGCTCGGAAGCCCACAACCCCAGGGAATGGCTGAGGTGCAGCAGGTACCTTCAGCCGCTCCCGCCGTCCCTGGCTTTCTCTCTGTCTCCTCCTCCTCCAAGCTACCTGTCCGTCTGCCCTCCTCCTGCGTTTGTCTTTGCTGCTCCTCCTCTGAGCTTGCGTGGGATGCTTGTCATCACTGAGATGAACCGAGTGTAGGAGGCTTGGCCTCTGGAACCGTGCTTCCTAACTGAACTGCAGGACAGTCACACCAGCTGCGTGAGTCCTCTGGGACCCAAGATGAAGAGGAGGAGATGAGAGCTTCCAAGTGGGAAACACAACCGCTAGATTAGGGTTTCCCAAAGTGTGGTCTGTGGACCGCGGGCACTGGTAGTGTATCTGTTAAGTGGAGATTAAAGGGTCCCCATCCAGGCTTACTGATTCCAAATATCTTGGGGTATAGCCCAGAATTCTTCTTCTTCCTTTTCTTTTTGCCACACTGCTTGGCCTGTGGAACTTCCCCGACCAGGGATTGAACCCGTGCCCCTGCAGTGGAAGCTCAGAGTCTTAACCACTGGACCGCCAGGGAAGTCAAGAATTTTGTATTTTTAACAAGCCCCCCAGAAGATCCTTTATATGTAATTGTTTATATATGTGTGTGTGTGTATATATATATAAACAATTGCCTAGAAACAGGAATCACAAAATGGCAGCCAGATCAAATTCACTTGCAGATATATGCTTTTGGTCCTTACAGTGTTTTTTGTTTGTTTGTTTGGTGCACGGGCTTAGTTGCTCCGCGGCATGTGGGATCTTCCTGGAGCAGGGATATGAACTCATGTGCTCTACATTGGCAGGCGGATTCCCAACCACTGCGCCACCTAGGAAGCCCCTTACAGTGTTTTAAAAACCAGAACATGTTACTCAAGAACCTAGATTTCTGGCCTCTCCCTAGAGAGGTAACCCAGAGCCTCATTCACACAGCGGTCCTCCGAAGCTGGCTATGCAGGGACCATCCTGTTTCACTCAGCACGCGGTCCGTCCCCAAGCCTGCTGGCCCATGGCCTGATATCCTCCCCTGTGACCTGCGCTCCTCCAGGACAGGTACCAGGTTTTCGTCATCCATGAATCCTCAGTCTCTAAAACCACGTTTACAGAAGAGAGTGAATAAATGATGTTGAATAAATAAATGGGCACAAGCTCCTCTTGGCTTGGATAACCTAACTGCAAATTAAAAACAACAAAGCCCTGGTCTTGGGTGTAGGACACACAGGCCCTCATCCTGGGTCTATGGCTGGTACCTTGGGCTGTATCACCTCATCGCTCAGAGTCTAAGTTCCCTTAACCATGAAAAGAGCTGTAAGCATAGATCTGACTCTGAATTCTTCAACCTGGAAAAGTGCAGCTTCTCTAAGTTGCAGGCAGCTGCCACTTAAAACCTGCACGTGGGAGAAGAGGACCTGGTGAAGCTCGGCCCCGGCCAGCCTCCCTTTCTGAAGCCCCCACTCACACGCCGTCTGCTGACAAGGCAGTTTGGAAGCTCCGTCGACCCGAGGAGGTAGCCGACTCTCCGCGTAGCCACGGGCCGGTCGGGATCTACGGAGGGAGGCTGGGCGAACGAACGCCTCCAGGCGCTCACAGCCGCCGGCTCGCCTGCAGCACTCACCCGGCCCCCGGCCCCCGCTGCATCTCCCTCTCTGCCTCTGCAGAGACGCTGTCCTCACCCCGTCCAGCCATCTAGGGAGTTCTGCCTGGCCTTTAACCCCCAGTGGAAAGGACCCCTCTGGGAAGTTGTTCCAGCCACGGCCCCGACCCTTCTCCAGGCCTAACTTCTCGCTCGCTCTCTCCTCAGCACCTCTGCCTTTGCCTTTGCCACGTCCCTGCCATCACACGTCACAGCTCTCTCTCCTTTACGTGCCGGCTCCCCTACCAGACTGTGGTCTCCTTGGGGGCAAGAACCCAGCCCATGTCTCAGAAGCACCACCAGCGCATGTTGGGTGGCGGCTGACCGGCCCTGAACCCGACGTGCTGGAAGAAGGGCATGTGGGCGGAGAGCCGGCCATCAGCCCTGGTCTTGCCCACGTTCCCCTCCGCCCGCACACACGCCTGCCTTCTCAGGCGCGGAGCTCCTTGCTGAGCGTTCGAATGACGGGTGATGCTCGCCACTGGCTCCCTGTGCCGCGTTTCAGCATCGGTACTGTTGACGGCAGGGACTATGTGCCAGTGATCACTTGCTGTAGCACCCAGCATGGTGTATGGCAGCACCTCCTAAGCTGGTATCAGGAATCCTCTAATCCTACTGCACTAAAAAAGTAATCCGGTCAAAAGAGTTTGGGACGTTCTGAAGATATTAGCATATGAAAGGCTCAGATGTCCAGTCATGAAGAACAAGGCTTAATTTTGTTTCACCCAGTGCTTCCCATGCTCCGTGTTGAGGAACGAACACTGAATTAGAAGTCAGAAGACCTGAGTTCTCATTTTCCCTCTGCGGATAATGCAAATGTGTGATCTTGACCTAGACGCTTCCCCTTTCGGAGCCTCAAATTCCTCATTCGTAAACTGAATGGATTGAAAACAAATCTAAAATGACATGTCTGGATTAGATTACTTCTAGCAGCCCCGCTAATCCCCATTTTCTATCCTGCTCAGAAGGGATGAACAGCTCTGGTCTGGATACCTCTGCGGGGCTAAAAGGCTTACACAGTGAGTTCTCAGCCACGTGGTCTCAGCGGTGCTCCGCCGCACCCCCGGAACAGCTGGGCAGGAGCTAGGATGTTCCCTTAACGCAGCTGTTTCCTGCGGAAGGCCCGATCACATGGGAAATTATCTGGCGATTCTGAGCTGGCTGTGCCAACTCTGGGGTGACCTTTATATTTTTATTTTTTCCAGGACAATCTCTAACATCGTAAGAGTCAGCCATCCACTTTTCTCCTCTTGCTTTGCTAGGAATTCCCCACTGCAGGAATCATTGCCCCAAATACCCAAAAAACAATAAATCTGACCGTAAAATGAAACTCTGCGTTAAGGAAGACCCTAAAAACCCCAAGTTCCTGCCAGGAGACCAGATCCCCAAGAACGTGGTAAGGAGAGTAAGGCCCAACGTTCCCCTGGTCTTGAGAGAAAATATAGCCAAACTGGTTCCATTTAAAAGCACATTTGGCTCAAGTCAGATTTCGGAATCATGGCGTTCACGTGGACAGGGGATCATCAGTATTTCCTGCTGACGGAGGCCCTGTTAGCAGGACGCCGCGTTCAGAACAGAAAGCCCATACTTGCTGCTCTGAAGGGCAGCCCCCAAATGGCCAGTGTTTACGATTCACATGACACACCAGCCGAGCGGTGGTTCCCTCTGGGTATCATCTCAGCAACGTCCGGAACTCCATTACCCAGGATCATCTGTAGCCAGGATCTTCTTTTGTGGGGTGCCCCCACTTCAGGATCCTCTGTTCTTTCCTTTCCTCTGTCCTAAAAAATTACATAGCATTCACTCCTAGAGTCAAAGAATGTAGTGTGATGTCCGTTATTCAAGGGGACGCAGTCCACGGGCTGGGCAAGGACAGGGCCACACCGGCAGTGGAGCGCTCTTCCCGGGGATTCCAGACAACAGGAGCAGCAGCACAGAAACAGGGTGTGACGGGCCAGGAGGCCCTGTTTTCTAGGGTTAGGTAAACCAGCCACAGTGGAGCTGAAGGACTGAGCGTGGTGTGAGGCTTCCTTGACGGTGAGGCATTTCCCGTAAGTGCTGCTGACGTGGGCTTAGATTCTGGGGGGCCGCGGGGCAGCCTCCGTTTGGTGGGTCCCGATGGAGGAGTTCACTGATCGCCGTGTTTCAGGCCTCGCACCGTGTATCACGGTGCGTCATGGAGCCGGAGCGGGGAACACAGTACAACTCTTACAGGGGTCGGGTCCAAAAGTTCGTGTCTAAGGCAAACATCGAGTATGATCGGAAATGCCCTTGACAATATGTAAAACCCTCCCCATGGGTGCCGAAAAGGTCACGCTATGAGAAGCACCAGGACGGCTGAGGGTCCTGGGTTTCACTGAGGGATTCTGTCCTTCATCCCACACGTCTCCAGGCCACTGACTCAGCGTGTGGAGTGGTACTAGTGAACTTACAGCTTCCCTCTCAGAGTTTTGTTTGTTCGGTTCTGTTTCGGCTAAATTTGAATTTGTGTAAGCTAAATATGCGTATGACACTCACTCGGTGAGATACATAGAACAACACCTACGTGCATCCTGCTGAGTGAGGTCACCCCCCAGGACAGAGCTGGGACTGGGGACATTAAACAGAAAGAGGGTCAAAGAGGACCTCGGGCTCCCCGGTAACGTCTTAGTTACGCAGAAAACGTAGTCACGTGTTTCCTGTGTAACATGAAGAGATCCCTGGCTGCAAGCTGCTCACCTTCAGGGGGAGACAGGTGTGAACATACACAATAAGATGGTTACAAGTGCTGTAACAGCATGTATGGGAGGCCATGGGGCGGGCGGCAATTAATTTTTCCCTGCTACTTAATCTCATCCCTGTCCTTTTGTTCTGTGTTCAAGGAAATACAGTTGAAGCCCTGCTTATCTTGCTTCAAGGTGACCCAGATGAGGCCTGGACAGTTTGGCGTGTCTTGCCAGATCCCTCCCCGACCCCAGGGAAGGGCAGTCTTTAGTAGGCAGGGTTAGGGAGGCACATAGACACTAAGCGGAGGCAGCTGCGGTGTTTTCTTCCTGCCATCACAGGGTCTTGCGAAGGGTGAGAGGGGACCTTCATTCCTGCAGTGTGCGGGCTCACTGGTGGACGCACGCTTGGCCGTGACTTCTCCTCCTCTTCGTCCTTTGTGAGGCAGAGCAGACAAGAATTATTATTTCCATGTTACAGACTTGGAATCAAAGGCACAGGAATCGGAAGCAGGGACGAGAACCTCACACTGGGGTGCCCCCAGCCCAAGGCCCTGTGCGTCTAACCCTTCATGCTCTCACTGGCCACTCAGAAGGCAGTTATGATCAACTCCAAATGCAGAACCCTTGAGAAAGTTAACGCAGGGACACCTCACTGGAATGGAGCCGGGAGGCCAGAAGGGCCCCTGCGCGTTCCACTCAACATCATCACAGACCCTAAGAGGACGAGACACACCTTGCACCTCCCGCAGGACGCTACTCTCCTTCACCACCAGCACCACCGGGAGGAAGATTTTCTCCTCGCACGCCAACAGCTCAGCCAACGAAAAGCCGCTATACTTAGAGCGCCCAGTTTCCTCCAATGGACGCTTTGTCTTCAGCAGTCCCTCTCGACTTCCCGCCTCCTTTGTAAAAGAGTTTCCTCTCCTTTGCTTCATGGGACTTGCATGTGCTTCACCATGACTGCACGTCCCAAACTGCAATTCTTTGCTGTTCCTGAGTAAATGTGTTTTGCTGCTAAAATTACCTGCTGCTTTATTATTTTAGGTTAACACCTAGAATCCGTAGTAACAGAACCACAGGAAGTCCACTGGATACATGTTCAGAGCACTTCTCTGACACAGGCTATAGAGTGAGCTCTGTTGCAGATCTAGTGGGAAAACTCTACAACTCTTCTCTTGGGAATGAGGTCCCTCTCCACGCAAGGTTACGCTTAGTATAGTAAAAACTGCAGGCCCTAGACTGAGATGGAATTCACCACATTTTACCTGTGAGATCCTGAGCAGGTTACCTGACCACCCTGAACCTCAGCTCTTTACCTGTCAAACGGGAAAAACAGCACCCTCGTCACTGGATAACTGTGAGGATGAACAGAAGTCACGTGCCAGGTCCAAGGCAGGCATTCAGTGTATTCCAACCCCACTCACTCTTTGCATCTTTCCTACAGGGGGTACCGGCTGCACAAACATCTGGTAGGACTTGCCTGGTTTGGTGAGTTAGCCTAGTGGGAAAAATAAAACCTACAAGGTATTTGAAACATTAATGTCTCCACCCATGGAAGGGAACTTTGCTCAAAAGTGCCTCTTTTCAGACTAACTTGAGCCTGTGAGAATAGCGAAAGAAAGGAAGATGAAAAGAAAGAAAGAAAGGAGGAAGGGAAAGAGAAAGAAAGGAAAGAAAGAAAGACAGACAGACAGACAGACAGACAGACAGACAGACAGACAGAAAGAAAGAAAGAAAGAAAGAAAGAGAAAGAGAAAGAAAGAATCTTTGAGTGTGTCATTTTTATTGCTTTTTTTCACACAAAGAGAAATTGAGATCAGTTGGCCAGGGCTGTGGACATCCTGAACTCACCTTTTCTTTGGATATATTTCAAGAAGGGATATGATGCTTTTGTCAGTGTTTGATGTTGGCAATGACTGGGTCGTGTGGTTTTCCAAAGACCTTCTCTTGAATGAAGGCATTTGATGACGGAAGACCTTGGCCATTAAAGGCTTTAGGCTTTTGGCTCCGCAGTAAAATGAGATGAGGATGTATGACAGCATTTGTGTTACATGGTTTTCCTCTAGGGTTAATTCTAGAGTTTGCTGTCTCCAAAGATCTTTATTTTTAAATTAGCTGAAACCCTTTGGTCACCATAACAGAATTCATGTTGGCTGAAGGGAAAACTGAGAATTTTATGTATATGTATATTAAAAATGGTTACAGAAGACAATTTAGGTGATACAAACAAAGCTTATTTAACACTTCATGAAGCAGGCAGTCTCCGTTCTTAAGGGCCCAGAGAACCGCAAAGGTGACGCAGAAGGCAGGTAGCTTTCATGTGAGAAAGAATGAAGAACACAGAAGGGGGGCCTCCCTATGGCGCAGTGGCTAAGAGTCCGCCCGCCATGCAGAGGACACAGGTTCAAGCCCTGGGCCGGGAAGATCCACATGCGGAGGGGCAACAAAGCCCGTGCACCACAACTGCTGAGCCTGCGCTCTAGAGCCCACGAGCCACAACTACTGAGCCCACATGCCACAACTGCTGAGCCCATGCACCACAACTACTGAGCCCACGTGCCACAACTGCTGAGCCTATGCTCTAGAGCCTGTGAGCCACAACTACTGAAGCCCGCATGCCTAGTGCCCGTGCTCCGCAACAAGAGAAGCCACTGCAATGACAAGCCTGTGAACTACAACGACGAGTAGCCCCCGCTCACTGCAACTAGAGAAAAGCCTACGTGCAGCAACGAAGACCCAATGTGGCCTAAAATAAATAAACAAACAAAGTTAAAAAAAAAAGAGAAAAATAGAAAACATCTGGTGAACTGGGGCCACAGAGGGAACCTTGTTTGGGGTGAGAAGGAAGAAGAAGAGAAGCACAGAGCCCAGAGCTGTGTTGGCATGTGGAGCAGGCTGGCTGGATATACTGCATTGCTGGTCACATGGAGCACTTACAGGGCCATGAAAGTTGTGTAAATTTCCATTTGCTGACGCAGCGCCCTGGGCAGGAGTGGCCTAGACATTTATTTCAGTGTGTTTGCGTGTATTCTACACATGTGTCCATGTCCACGGATATGCATACTTATGTGTATGTACGTTCTATGCATGTACACGATGTACAATGTGTAAGGACATGCATAGTGCTTTCTTATGGAATCTGAAGACAGAAATACAGTAAATCTGTAGAAAAGGGAACTGCAAAGCCATCGGGACATCTCCTTCCCGCCTGTGAGCTTGCCTCTCCTCCCCTCCCCCTCCCCTGCTGTTCTATAGTTCTTGTCACTCTCCCCAGAGGGTGACTGATGGATATGGTTCCAATCAGCTCTGAGTCAGGGCTGATTGGATTACAAATTCTAATTCCGGACTTGGCTAAGGTGTCCATCATGGCCAAGGAGCTATTACAGGCAGAGAAAACGAGATACCTGGTGCAGAGCTGGCTGCTGGAGCCTGTCCTTTGTGAGAAGGAAGACACACTATTACAATCTGTGACCAAGGACTGGAGATCAATCTAGACGGTGTATTGACGCTGCATGAAGAAAGCAAACACAAACAAATATGAGCAAATATAACCAAAATGACCTGAATCACGACTGACAAGGATGAACAGAACAAGGGCCTGTCGTGTGGGTGGGTTTAGACGGAGAAAAGGAAGCAGGCCTTGATGGCAGTAAAAAAATGGGACGAAGGGAATCCTTGCATATGATACCTGGAAGCTGAGTAGCAGGATAGTGTCACCAAGAGAGAGGAGAAGGGAGAGAGAAAGGCAGCCAGGGCCACTGCCTTGCTCCCTAGAAGAGAATCTCCCCTAATGACTCCCATGTAAGCACTTTGTAATCCCTTCCCCTTCCAACAACCTAATTCTAAATAAGGTCCAAAGGGAGGAAACTTTGATCTCCCACCTTCTTGCCTGATTATAGGAAAGCATTTAAAAGAAAATAAATAGTGATGGCAAAAACAATAGCTTCCACTTACTAAGAGCCTACTAAATGCCCACTGTTTTACATCATTTATCTCTACCTCTCTCAACAACTCTGTGAGGCAGACATTGCTATCCCCATTTCATAGACATGGGAAATGAGTCTCGGTGTGATAAAGGAACTTAACCCCAAGTCACACGGCTGCTGGACACTGACACAAGTCAGACCCTGCTGCGCACCACACCTCAGTGTTCCGTATGGGGGCGGTGAGGGACTGTGTCCTTTTCCTACTGCTGCTGAAACAAATTATCACAAACTTAGTGCCTAGAAAGAGGCAAATCTACTATCTCAGAGTTCTAGAGGTCAGAAGTCCTAAAGTCAAGGGGCTGGCCGGACAGCATTCCTTCCAGAGGCTCTGGGGAGAATGTGCTTCCCCACCTTTTCCAGCTTTCAAAAACTGCCTGCATTCCTTGGCTCATGGCCTCGTCTTCCATCCGCAAAGCCCACAGCAGTGTGTCCGCACATCTCTAACTCTGCTCCCATCTTCTCTCACTCTGGTCCTCCTGCCGCCCCCTTATAAGGACACATAATTACATTGGGCCCACCAGACAATCTAGAACGATCTTTCCACCTCAACATCCTTAATTTACTCACATCTGCAAAGTCCCTTTCGCCATGTAAGGTGATATATTTCACAGGTTCCAGGATTGGGATATGGACATCTTTGGGGACCATCACTCTGCCTCCCACATCAACCACATCTGCGTCACTGACCACTGTACACCCAGTGACAGTGCTTGCTGTATAGAAAGTGCTCAAGGAATACTTGTTAAATTGATGAATGAGGAAAAGTAAACTAGATTAACTTCAGATCCTATCCTCTGCTTCTGTTATTTATTTATGTATACTTCTTTTTAAAATAAATTTATTTATTTATGTATTTATTTATTGGCTGCGTTGGGTCTTTGTTGCTGCACATGGGCTTTCTATAGTTGTGGTGAGCAGGGACCACACTTCGGTGCAGTGTGCGGGCTTCTCATTGCGGTGGCTTCTCTTGTTGCGGAGCACAGGCTCTAGGCGCATGGGCTTCAGTAGTTGCAGCACACGGGCTCAGTAGCTGTGGCACACGGGCTTAGTTGTTCCGCAGCATGTGGGATCTTCCTGGCCCAGGGAATGAACTGTGTCCCCTGCATTGGCAGGAGGATTCTTCACTACTCCGCCAGGGAAGACCCTATTTTTATTTTTCATTTATTTATTTTTTGGCCATGCCACGTGGCTTGCAGGATCTTAGTTCCCCAACCAGGGAATGAACCCAGGCCCCAGCAGCAGAAGCACAGAGTTCTAACCACCAGACCACCAGGGAATTCCCTGTTTGTTTTTATTTTAATTTTAGTTTTTGGTTCATCTATCTTATAATATGATAGGACCAGAGGGACCAACTATGACTGAGCAATCGGTTCCTCCAATCAGCCCCCAATTTTTTTTTACAGTATTTAAAATATTTATTTATTTATTTATTTTATTTATTATTTTGGCTGCACCTAGTCTTAGCTGCAGCATGCGGGATCTTTTTTTAGTTGTGGCACGCAGACTTCTTAGTTGCGGCATGCATGCAGGATCTAGTTCCCCAACCAGGGATCAAACCCAGGCCCCCTGCATTGGGAGCTCAGCGTCTTACCCGCTGCACCACCAGAGAAGTCCCAGCCACAAATTAAAAAATGGACAGCCCTTGATACCAGAGTCTGTCTTCTAGGTTTGAGAGTAACTCTAGGTTGTAAATAAACCCTTCAAAGTGCAGACCGACTGCCTGTGACCGACAGCGGTAAGGCCTTCAAAACTCTTAACTTAAAAATAAACCACTAACAAATAACCCAATTTTAAAATGGGCAATGGACGTGAAATGACATTTTCCAAAGAAGACAGACAAATGTATGAAAAGATGCTCAACGTCATCAGCTATCCAGAAATACAAGTCAAAACCTCAATGAGATATCATTTTACACCCATTAGAAGAGCTATAATAAAATAAAAAAAATAACAAATGTCAGTGAAGACACGGAGAAAATGGAAACCTCATGTATTGCTGGGACTCTAAAATGGTACAGCTGCCGTGGAAAACAGTTTGACGATTCCTTGAAAAGTTAAACATGGAATTACCATATGGCCCAGTATTTCCATTCCTAAGTATAAACCCAGAGGAACTGAAAGCAGGGACTCAGTGCCAGCGTCCACAGCAGCATTATTCATAACAAAAGTAGAAACAATCCAGATGCTCGTTAAAAAATGAGCAGATTAACAACACGTGACATTTACGTATTATATACACATTATATACACATGTAATCACAAATCTTATAGCCGTAAAAGTGAATGAAGTTCTGACACACATCACAGCATGGATGGACCTTGAAAACATTATGCTAAGTGAAGCAAGCCAGGCACAAACGAACATATATTATATGATTATATTATACGATTTCACTTATATGAAATATCAGTGACTAGAATGGGCAAATTCAGAGAGACAGAAAAGTAGATTAGAAGTTACCAGGGGCTGGGGGAGCAGGGAAGGGGAATTACTGTTTAGTGGGTACAGAATTTCTTTTTGGGGACATGAAAAATTTTAGAAACAGCTAGCGGTGATGGTTGCACAACATTGTGAATATACTTAATGCCGCTGAACTGTACATGTAAAAATAGTTAAAATGACAAAACTGAGGTTATACATATTTTACCACAATTTAAAAAAAAATAGTAAAAAGTAAATACATGAGTAAACCATGAACATTTTCTGCCAGGGAAAGAAGAGCTTTCAGTGAAACAACACTGCCACAGTGTAAAAAGCATGTCCTCAGATGTAGAAAACAAACCTATGGTTACCATAGGGGAAAGGTGACAGGCAAGGGATAAATCAGGAGGTTGTGATCGGCATACGCACACTACTGTATATAAAACAGAACAAGGACCTACTGCACAGCACAGGGAACTCTCCTCAATACCCTGCAATAACCTATATGGGAAAAGAATCTGAAAAATACATATATTTATACGTACAAATGAATCACTCTGCTGTACACCTGAAACTAATACAACATTGTAAATCGACTATACTCCAATATAAAATAAGAGTTTAAAAAAGCATAAGTCCTATGAAGCCCAAGATTCATAAAGGACAAAATGTTTAATTACAGGGGCTTGGTGGAGACAAATCCTCGGAGGCCTTTGTAGAGTAACAGGGTGGGCAGCTAAACTAGGATATCAAATCTTATCAGCCTCAGGGGAAGACCTGAGACTGATCTATATGAAGTTTTTTCACAATATGCTGATTTTAGGGTTTAATGAAACAGAGCAGGAAAGACAAGCATTGGCAGGTATTATGTCTTCCATCTGCCTGGGATTTAAGACAGTGGGAACAGAGTGTACTTGTGACAATAGGACATATTAGAAAATACAAGGGGGGAACTTTAGCGAGGACGTGGCAAAAAGAATTGCAAAGGTCTTTAAGGCAAACAATAGAAAAATTTATATACAGAAAATTCTAATATGTAATCATTAAAGAGTTCAAAGCCATAGAGTCACCAGGTGTATTTGGTCTATGCAGTGTTTAAATTAGTTGCTAATGGCAGGGCATCCCTGATGACCCAGTGGTTAAGAATCCGCTTGCCAATGCAGGCGACACAGGTTCGAGCCCTGGGCCAGGAAGATCCCACATGCCTCGGACCAACTAGGCCCGTGTGCCACAACTACTGGGCCTGTGCTCTAGAGCCTGAGACCACAACTACTGAGCCCATGTGCCACAACTACTGAAGCCCATGTGCCACAACTACTGAAGCCCAAGCACCTAGAGCCTGTGCTCTGCAACAAGAGAAGCCACCACAGTGAGAAACCCACACACTGCACGAAGAATAGCCCTGGCTTGCCACAACAAGAGAAAGCTCGTGCACAGCAATGAAGACTCAATGCAGCCAAAAATAAAATAAAATAAAAAATAAATCTTAAAAAAAAAAATTAGTTGCTAATGGGAATTCCCTGTCGGTCCAGTGGCTAGGACTCAGTGCTTTCACTGCCATGGCTGGAGTTCAATTCCTGGTGGGGAATTAAGGTTCTGCTGTGCAGTGTGGGGAAAAGAAAAATTAGTTGCTAAGATTTATTTTTTTTAATGAAGACCATTTTCTTTTACATAAATTATTTTATTTATTGGCTGCGTTGGGTCTTTGTTGCTGTGTGTGGGCTTTCTCTACTTGCAGTGAGCAGTGGCTTCTCTTGTTGTAGAGCACAGGCTCAGTGGTTGTGATGCACAGGCTTAGTTGCTCTGTGGCATGTGGGATCTTCCCAGACCAGGGATTGAACCCGTGTCCTCTGCATTTGCAGGCAGATTCTTAACCACTGAGCCACCAGGGAAGTCCAGTTGCTAATATTTAAAAATAAAAAAGATTTTATATCAAATTATGTTTTATAGCTTCTCTTGAACAATTGGAAGATCTGTCAAAACCGGGTCCACAGCCTTGCCTGGAAACAGGACTGGTGCTGGGAGGCAGCTGCCCCCTTAGAAGGGGGAGGTGGTCCCCAGTTTGTCCCCTGGGCTTCAGCCACACCACAGGCATTGGAACACCACCCTGCCTCCAGGACCAGTCCCTTCTGAAATATCTGGCTCTTTAACATGGAAACTGTGTTTTGCTTGTATTTCTTATGCCTTAGGAGACAGAGCCAAAAAAATATTGCTATGATTTATGTCAAAGAGTGTTCTGCCTATGTTTTCTTCTAGGAGTTTCAGGTCTTATATTTAGGTCTTTAATCCATTAAGTTTACTTTTGCATATGGTGTGAGGAAATGTTATAATTTCATTGTTTTACATGTGGCTGTCCAGTTTTCCCATCACCGCTTATTGAAGAGATTGTCTTTTCTCCATTGCATATTCTTGCCTCCTTTGTCACAGATTAATTGAGCATAGGTGCATGGGTTTTTCCCTGGGCTCTCTATTCTGTTCCATTGATCTACATGTGTAGTTTTGTGCCAGTACCATACTGTTTTGATTACTGTAGCTGTGTAGTATAGTCTAAAGTCAGGGAGTGTGATACCTCCAGTTTGTTCATTTTTCTTTTTTTTTTTCAAGATTGCTTTGGCAATTATTTTGTGATTCCATATAAATTTTATTTATTTACTTATTTATTTAATTTATTTTCTGCACTGCATGAGATCTGGGATCTTAGTTTCCTGACCATGGATGTAACCCAGGCATCTGCAGTGGAAGCATGGAGTCTTAACCACTGGGCCACCAGGGAGGTCCCTATAAATTTTTATTTATTTATTTATTTATTTATTTATTTGGTTGTGTTGGGTCTTAGTTGTGGCATGCAGGATCATCGTTGCTGTGTGTGGGATCTTTGTTGTGGCATGTGGGATCTTTTTTTCAGTTGTGGCATGCAAACTCTTAGTTGCAGTGTGTGGGATCTAGTTCCCCGACCAAGGATCGAACTCGGGCCCCCTGCATTGGAAGTGTGGAGTCTTAGCCACTGGACCACCAGGGAAGCCCCCCAGGGAAGGGGACTTAACTTTTACTGTTAAGTAAATCCCCAAGCCAGTTTCTAGGTACTGGGCAAGTAACTGTTTTTTGAGCTTCTCAGTGAGATCAGAGGGTAAAATTCCAGTGAGAAATCAAAAGACTCTTGGTGAGGTAAAAGCATTTTTGGGTAGCTAGGGTGAAACTCTTCATGTCCCCAAGCTGCTGCCTTGCCCCTATTCTTAGCTGGTTTGTCAAGTCTTATGCTATTCTTGCAAGCCTGAAAACTCAGCCTCCCATGGCTAAGAGAAGATTAAGGAGTTGCCCTGGAGGTTAAGGTCTTGGGCACCAGGCTCAGATGCAAACAGAATCCCAGGTTCACGGTGGAGTCTTTTTTAGCACCCAGGATGTTCTCAAAAGACTGGACGAAGGGGGCAATTCTAGAAGGTTTCGACCTTTGATAACAGGCATCATAAAACAAGAGTGTCTTCCTAATTTTTTTTCCCATGAAATATTTATTGAGCATCTACTAATGGCAGGAAATGTTTCTGGCTCTGGAAGACATCAATGAATAAGCAGAAATCTGTGCCTCAGAGAGCTTACATTCTTTTTTTTTTTTAAATTTTATTTATTTATTTATGATTTTTTTGGGGGTACACCAAGTTCAATCATCTGTTTTTATATACATATCCCCATATTCCCTCCCTCCCTCGACTACCCCCCTACCCTCCCTCGAGTCCCCCCCATCCTCCCCCTCCCAGTCCTCTAAGGCATCTTCCATCCTTGAGTTGGACTCCCTTTGTTATACAACAACTTCTCACTGGCTACCTATTTTACAGTTGGTAGTATATATATGTCTGTGCTACTCCCTCGCTTCATCTCATCTTCCCCTTCACCCCCCGCCCCCTCCCAAACCTCGAGTTCTCCACTCCATTCTCTGCATCTGCGTCCTTATTCTTGTCACTGAGTTCGTCAGTACCATTTTTAGATTCCGTATATGTGAGTTAGCATACAATATTTGTCTTTCTCTTTCTGACTTACTTCACTCTGTATGACAGACTGTAGTTCTATCCACCTCATTACATAGAGCTCCATCTCATCCCTTTTTATAGCTGAGTAATACTCCATTGTATATATGTGCCACATCTTCTTTATCCATTCATTTGTTGATGGGCATTTAGGTTGCTTCCATGTCCTGGCTATTGTAAAGAGTGCTGCAATAAACATGATGGTACATGTTTCTTTTGGGATTATGGTTTTCTTTGGGTATATGCCCAGTAGTGGGATGACTGGATCATATGGTAGTTCTATTTGTAGTTTTTTAAGGAACCTCCAAATTGTTTTCCATAGTGGCTGTACCAACTTACAGTCCCACCAACAGTGCAGGAGAGTTCCCTTTTCTCCACACCCTCTCCAACATTTGTTGTTTCCAGATTTTGTGATGATGGCCATTCTGACCGGTGTGAGGTGATACCTCATTGTGGCTTTGACTTGCATTTCTCTGATGATGAGTGATGCGGAGCATCTCTTCATGTGTTTGTTGGCCATCTGTATGTCTTCTTTGGAGAAATATCTATTTAGGTCTTCCGCCCATTTGTGGATTGGGTTATTTGCTTATTTGATGTTAAGGTGCATGAGCTGCTTGTATATTTTGGAGGTTAATCCTTTGTCCGTTGTTTCATAGGCAACTATTTTTTCCCATTCTGAGGGTTGCCTTCTAGTCTTGTTTATGGTTTCTTTCGCTGTGCAAAAGCTTTTCAGTTTCATCAGGTCCTATTTTTTTTATTTTTGATTTTATTTCCATGATTCTAGGAGGTGGGTCAAAAAGGATCTTACTTTGATGTATGTCATAGAGTGTTCTGCCTATGTTTTCCTCGAGGAGTTTTATAGTGTCTGGCCTTACATGTAGGTCTTTAATCCATTTGGAATTTATTTTTGTGTATGGTGTTAGGAAGTGTTCTCATTTCATTCTTTTACCTGTTGCTGTTCAATTTTCCCAGCACCACTTATTGAAGAGGCTGTCTTTTTTCCATTGTACATTCATGCCTCCTTTGTCAAAGATAAGGTGCCCATATGTGTTCGGGCTTACTTCTGAGTTCTCTATTCTATTCCATTGATCTTCCTTTCTATTTTTGTGCCAGTACCATACTGTCTTGATCACTATGGCCTTGTAGTATAGTTTGAAGTCAGGAAGCCTGATTCCACCAACTCCATTTTTCCTTCTCAAGATTGCTTTGGCTATTCGGGGTCTTTTGTGTTTCCATACAAATCATAAGATTTCTTGCTCTAGTTCTGTGAAAAATGCCATTGGTAATTTGATCGGGATTGCATTGAATCTGTAAATTGCTTTGGGTAGTACAGTCATTTTCACAATGTTGATTCTTCCAATCCAGGAACATGGTATGTCCCTCCATCTGTTTGTGTCGTCTTTGATTTCTTTCATCAGTGTCTTAAAGTTTTCTGCATACAGATCTTTTGCCTCCTTAGGCAGGTTTATTCCTAGGTATTTTATTCTTTTTGTTGCAACGGTGAATGGGAGTTTCCTTAATTTCTCTTTCTGCTCTTCCATTGTTAGTGTATAGGAATGCAAGAGATTTCTGTGCATTAATTTTGTATCCTGCTCCTTTACTAAACTCATCAATTAGTACTAGCAGTTTTCTGGTAGAGTCTTTAGGGTTTTCTATATATAATATCATGTCATCTGCAAAGAGTGACAATTTGACTTCTTTTCCAATTTGTATTCCTTTTATTTCTTTTTCTTCTCTGATTGCTGTGGCTAACACTTCCAAAACTATGTTGAATAATAATGGTGAGAGTGGACACCCTTGTCTTATTCCTGTTCTTAGAGGGAATGCTTTCAGTTGTTCACCATTGAGAATGATGTTGGCTGTTGGTTTGTCATATATGGCTTTTATTATGTTGAGGTAATTTCCTTCTATGCCCATTTTCTGGAGAGTTTTTATCATAAATGGATGTTGAATTTTGTCAAACGATTTTTCTGCATCGATTGAGACGATCATATGGTTTTTATCTTTCAATTTGTTGATATGATGTATCACATTGATTGATTTGCACATATTGAAGAATCCTTGCATTCCAGGCATAAACCCCACTTGATCATGGTGTATGATCTTTTTAATGTGCTGTTGGATTCTGTTAGCTAGTATTTTGTTGAGGATTTTTGCATCTATATTCACCAGTGATATTGGCCTGTAATTTTCTTTTTTTCATGACATTTTTGCCTGGTTTTGGTATCAGGGTGACGGTGGCCTCGTAGAATGAGTTTGGGAGTGTTCCTCCTTCTGCTGTATTTTGGAAGAATTTGAGAAGGATAGGTGTTAGCTCTTCTCTAAATGAGCTTACATTCTAATAGGAAGGGGCGAGCTCCATGACATTTTTCACGTCTTTGTCTCTACCTGTCCTGCTGCAGAGGTAGAGTGGAAAAAACATTTGAGACTTGTCCTATAATCATTTTGAGCTACCTTGCAGAGCTGTCATATATATGATGGGGAAGGGCTGCTGTGGGTTTGAGATTATCCACAATTGTCTAGCATCTTTTTTTTTTTTTTTTTTGTAACTGTTTGCTGTTCTCACTGACTGAATAGCATTGCATCACCAAGACTGTAACACAAGTTTCACTTTGACTGATGAGCTTCGGGTTTGAGGCATAATATGGCCAACCTACAAGTCTACAGGCCAGCTAACACTCCCAGACTTTTTGGATCACCCTCCTTGCCTTTGCAAAGCTGAACCAAGAAATCAGCTCCACATGGGGAGACTCACCCCTGCAAGACTCCTCTTGTCATGTAAATAGTTGCCAGAATCCACCCTGAGAGTCTGGCTGCTCATTCCAGAGTGAAGACACAGAACCTAGCAAGCGGAGCTTGGTTCATTTCTAAACTCTTTCTTGGATGATTATTTATTAAGCACCCACTCTGTGCCAAATGCTCTCTAGGTGCTAGGGATGTAAGGGTGAGCTTAAATGGATAAAGGGTCTGTTCTCAGAGCTGATAATGCGATTGAGGGTGTGGAGAGGGAGAAAATTAACAATGCTTGTCAATGTCTTCCACACACAGCACTTTTCAGCTTCCAATGTGCACTCCCTAAAGGGAACTTTCTCAGCTTATGGGAACGGAGAACATTAACCAGTATAAAAATGAAAAGAACAGAAGACAACCTTTACTTAATTAAATATGGAGAAACGACAGCCTGTTGCTATTTTAAAACCTTGAGGGAATTAAATAATGATGAGAAATAATTTTGTGATTGGATTAATGGGTATTTTTAGTAATAATATTTGGTGTTATGAGGTAGAGCTCTTCTACCTCCTTACGCAGGAGCGAAAAGAGTAAATCCTTTCTGGAGTGAAGTATGTATCAAAAGCCTTTAAAATAGTGCTTTTAACTCAGTTGTTAAAAATTTATCTTAATAAACTAGTTGTTGATGTGCATACTTTTTCCTTCACTTTTACAAAAATTAAGCCTTTTATTTTGAGGTAACTGTAGATCCACATGCAGTTATAAAGAATAATTTGTACCCTTCACCCACTTTTCCCCGATGATAACATCTTGTAAAACTATGGTACAACATCACAATGAGGATACTGACATCAATACAATCCCAGATCTTGAGACATCCCCAGTTTTACTTGTACTTGACTTGTGTGTGTGTGTGTGTGTGTGTGTGTGTGTGACTAGTTCTGTGAAGTTTCCTCATATGTGTAGGTTCGTGTATCCACCACTACAGTCAAGATACAGAATGATTCCATCACCACAAAAATACATCATTTTGTCCTTTTATAACACCTA
Source organism: Hippopotamus amphibius kiboko (assembly GCF_030028045.1). Taxonomy (NCBI): domain Eukaryota; kingdom Metazoa; phylum Chordata; class Mammalia; order Artiodactyla; family Hippopotamidae; genus Hippopotamus; species Hippopotamus amphibius. The sequence goes on along the minus strand of NC_080191.1, from coordinate 171,202,779 downwards.
CCTCCCAATGTCATAATGGTCTAGCCATAAGGATGTTTCTTGCACTAATCTTTTTTTATAGTTAAAAAATGAAATTACCTCATATTCACTAATATAATATTGATTACATTAATATATATTCATAACATAAAATAAACACCATGCAGCCTTTAAATAAATGTGTAGCAGATTATCCATATGACTAGGAAGATGTTTATAATCTATTAAGTGGAAATAATCTTTCAAGTGTATTTTCATTTTCTTTTTTTATTCATATTTTCTGAAAGTCCTATAATCACCATGTATTACTTAAAAAGTTTTTTATTGTGGTAAAATACACATAACATAAAATTTGCCATTTTTTTAAAAAAAAGAATGTTTCTTAAACTTGAAGTTTTATTTTAGCTGACATATTACTCGTATCAAATATCCCTTAGGCCAAGTTAGAAATTTCAGTCTTTTCACAGTCTATAATTTTGTTTATCACAAAATTTCATTTCTTTCTTTCTTTCTTCCTCCCTTTCCTCCTTCCTCCCTCCCCTCCTTCCTTCCTTTTTCTTTCTTTGCTGGAGCAGCATGCAGGAGCTTAATTCCCCGACCAGGGACTGAACCTGTGCCTCCTGCAGTGGAGGCCGAGTCCTAACCACTGGACCACCAGGGAATTCCCCCAGCTTACCATTTTTGAGAGTACAGCTCATTCACATGAAGTACATTCACATGTTGTGCGCATACATTACCGCCAACCATCTCCAGAACCTTTTCATCATCCCGAAATGAAACTTCACATCCATTAAACAATAACTCCCCATTCCCTCCTCCTCCTAGACCTCAATTAACCCTGTTTTACTATCTGTCTCTAAGAATTTGACTACTCTAGGCACCTCACAGAAGCGGAATCATACAATATTGTTCTTTTATGACTGGTTTATTTCACTGAGCATACCGTGTCTGCGGTTAAGCCATCCATGCTGGAGCGCGTGTTTGATGCCACTTTGGCTGGTAATCCACAGGCTGCCGCCAAGCGCGAAGCCACTTACAAGGAGCCTCGTGTCTGTGAGGCGTCTGCACATTTGTAATCACGAACCGCAAAGCCAGAGGTGAGCCTGGAGCACCAGCCCTGCATCATCCTTCAGGCTGAGGTTGGTGGGGGTGACATGGCAGAGGGCAGGTTAGTTCAGGCTAGGGAAGTGACATACGTGAGGACAGAAAACTGGAAACCCACACAGCGCACGTGGTGACGAGAAGCCAACTCACCTGGCTATCCTGGAGTCTGAGCACAACATCCATGAGGAACACGTAGATGATGCTATGGTTTGAATGTTTGTGTCCCAGTGCCCAATGTGACAGTACGAGGAGGTGAGCTCTTTGGGAGGTGCTTATTCAAGTCTTGAGGGTGGAGCCCTCGTGAATGGGATTAGTGCCTTATACAAGAGGCTCCGAAGAGCTCCCTAGCCCTTTCCACCAGGTGAGGACACTAGAGAAGGCACCGGCTACGAACTAGGAAGAGGTCCTCCCCTACCCAAGCTGGCACCCTGATCTCAGATATCCAGCCTCCAGAACCAAGAGAAATAAATCTCTTGTTTATAAGCCACCCCAGACTGTGATATTTTGTTACAGTAGCACAAACAGACTAAGACATGTTAAGGGCAAAGACTGAGATGCAAAAAGTACATACCAGTAATTTCAACATGAGAAGTGCAAATTCAACCGGAGGGAATTTAGGCAGAGATGGGACGTGTTCAGACTCACGTGTAGAGGAAGAGGTCTGCTGCTTTGTGTAGTCTGGATGGCAGGAGGCCAGGACAGGGGAGGCACAATCTTTCAGGTTGGGTTCAGAAGTGCTTGAACTTGCCTGTGAGGCTCCTTGATGCACCTGCCAATCAGGATTTGCTGTGTAAGCTGTGTCACTGCCTGAGAGAAGGACACGGAATGCAACAAAAAGAGACTGTTCAGAAAATGGACCCGTCAGCGAAGGTTAGGATGAAGCGTGGTTCTGGGGGCTGACCTGGAGGCAGGGTGGAGAGACCCCTTTCTCAGGTTGTTTGTCTGGAGTTCAGGGGCTCCTGGGTTTCACTCTGGCCTGAATTGAAAAATAAAGCCTAGAGAACTCAGGAGAACCTTGTTTCTTGGCGGCCAGGCTGCCGGGGTGGGAGCAAAGGCAAACCCAGGACAGAGGCTACAGCCGCCCCAGCCTACTTGGTGACTCACGTCGTGAGCACTGACCTGCACCAGGAGGCTGCGTAGGCACTTACCTGCCTCATTTTGTTTTGGAGTCTTGATATTTTCTTCACTGTTGTGTAGAACCACACAGTAAGGGAGTTGCAGGAGCTGAAAGAAGACGTCAAGAGAAAGGGCTGGGGTTTAAGAGATCTACGTGGGGATGATGGAAAGCCACCAAGAGTGGGGACAACGGGAAGCTCTCCTTTTGCTTCATCCTATCGAGCACAAGGATATAATCCTGGATCGGGGAATAGCTACGGAAACGGACAGGAAAAGACAGACCCAGGAAGTGAGGTGAAGAGGGAAAAAAGTCACAAGATTAACAACTCATTTCAGACAGTGAAGAACTTTGGAAGCCACTGAAGGCCCACTTCCCATCCAAAGAAGATGATTGCTAACATTTTTGAGGGCTTCCTTCACGCTAGGCTCTTTTGCCCGCACCGTGCATGGCATGTGGGATCTTAGTTCCCTGACCAGGGTTCAAACCCATGCGCCCTGCAGTGGAAGCACAGAGCCCTAACCACTGGACCACCAGGGAATGCCCCGTGCTAGGCTGTTCTAACTGATTTAAATTTAAATCTTTAATTCCCTTAAGAGGCCCATGGACATTATGGCCTTTTTAGAGATGAGGAAATAGAGGCTAAGCAGCCTGCTTGAGGCAGGCAGTGAGTGGTGGGATCTGGATCAGAACCCAGGCATGCTGCTCCAACACCTGCAGGTCAGCCATCAATTCCACTTTCTCTTTGCTCTGAGCACGTCCAGAGCGCAATAGCCCTGTGTACTTCTGTTCTCATGTCCCTATATTTGTGGCCCACAGTGAACACATTCAGAGTCTGGAGGATAGAGTGAAATATTTCTTTTCTGTTGCTATGCAGTTTCCTTTTGGGCGGGTAGACACCTCTCATTGTCCTCTGCCCTTTTCCTACCCGTGCCCACTCTCAGGAGCCTGCCCTGCTTCATCCTACCACCACACCTCTGTATTCAGGCCAGTGGGACCCATCTGCCAAGGCCCTCTGCTCTGGTCCTCACACGCTTAAGAGCAGAAGGGCCATTCAAGAGAGAAGCCTCTGTCGTGCTCCGACTGACTGCCTTGCTTAGAAGGCAGATAAATAAAGACCCCAACAACAGTCTGAACCTGGGGCTCTCCACGCTGAAAACGAACGTGCTAGATACACCAAAGGAGCATGGCGTTTATCATTGAAGGCAATATTATGAGTTGAGGTGTCCGGTTGGCTCAGAGCGGGGGTATACACTCTAACTGTCATTAGCAGCCTTTAGGTCTCATGCCACTGACACTGGGAAGCCAGGTTTCAAACAGGCCCCGAATGGGCAGCATATGATTCCAGTGTCTACAATCATTCAACAGAGGTGCTGGCATGTGCATACTTGAAACTCAGCAAGTTGTCTCCTTAAGATTCTTACGGCAGAAGGTGACTATGCCTTTTTTGCTTAAATCTTCCTCTTCCCTGCAGAGAACAGAAGGAGCGAGCAGGGGAGACAGAGCCAGAGAACCCCAAACGGCCATAACCCACCTCGCTGGCAGAGACTCAAGTCCTCAAAATTTCCTTCTGTTGAGCAGAAATTCACTTCCCATGGATCCAGTCTGTACTTTGGAGCCCACGGAGAAAGAACTTTTTCTTCCCGACGACAACCCTTAGGCTTCTGCTCTAAAGGAGGAAAACCCCTGTTTCCTTGATACACACGTGTTCATTCTAGTATGCCAGTTTCCAGGCCCCATCATCCTGATCGCTCTGTTCCGACTTACTCAAGTTTGCCAATGGATTTTTTTTTCACCATACGATTTTTTTAAACAAATTTATTTACTTGCTGTGTTGGGTCTTCATTGCTGTGCCAGGGCTTTCTCTAGTTGTGGTGAGTGGGGGCTACTCTTCATTACAGTGCGTGGGCTCCTCATTGCGGTGGCTTCTCTTGTTGCAGAGCACGGGCTCTAGGTGCGTGGGCTTCAGTAGTTGCGGCACATGGGCTCAACTCTTGCGGCTCACGGGCTCTAGAGTGCAGGCTCAGTAGTTGTGGCACACGGGCTTAGTTGCTCCGCAGCATGTGGGATCTTCCTGGAGCAGGGCTCGAACCTGTGTCCCCTGCATTGGCAGGCAGATTCTTAACCACTGCGCCACCAGGGAAGTCCCCACAGTATGATTTTTTAAATGAGGTATAATTGACATACAACATTATATTAGTTTCACATGATAAAATAATAATTTGATATTTTTATATATTGTGAAACAATCACCACAATACATCTAGTTAACATCTGTCATCATACATAGCTATGAAAAATTTTTTTTTCTTGTGATGAGAACTTTTAAGATCTACTCTCTTGGCAACTTTCAAACATAGTTTGCCAATACACTTTTTAAAATATGGCACTAGGAGTTGAAATATTTTCTCTTGGGAAAGAGTGGTTATGCTGCACAGATAATGTCTGACAAGACAGAGGAGAGAGAGATGGGGGTGATTTTAAGGAAATGAGCTTAAGGACCAGAAAGATGGTATTGAAGATGGCACTGAAGGTATCGGGTGTTGAAAAACTTGGAATAATTGTTCAAGTGTAGATGACTTAGTGTTGGCTATGCTTCCTGGTGGGACACAGGAAATACAGATCTAGAGGAAGAATAAGAGATTAGGATTGAAGGGATAGGTTAAAGGGTCTTTAGCCTAGACACAGGCAGTAGTAGCTAATCCACTGAGAAAGGGGGAGAATTCCACCTGAGGGGCATCTAGGATGGTCAGGCCCTGCCAGACGTTCTCCAGGTGTTAGGATTACCTATCTTTACAGTTTTGTTTTTACTGCCTTCCTGAGGAGAGTAAGGCTGATAAAGGTTAAGTAACTTGCCCAAGGCCACCCAATTACTAAGTGAAAGGGTTGGGAATCCAACTCAGGTGACTCCTCATGGAGAGTGATAAGGGCCTCAGGACCTGGTTCCCACACTGGTGGTGTCAAGGATCCGTCACTGAGCACTGGTGCGTGAAGGTTTCCCAGGTGGTCTGCAGACTGAGTGCACACTTAGTGCTTATGAAATAACAGAGTCCACAGTTTGTTGGGAGGCTGGCTGGCACTGAACTTAATGGTTAGGAACACAGGCTTTAGAGAGTCCTGGCTGCAGTCAAGCTCTGCCCCTCGCTTGTCGTATGTTCATGGGAAAATGTCTCCAACCTTAGTTTCTTCATCTATGAAATGGTACTAGTAATACCAGTTTTATAGCATTGTTATAAGGACTAAATGAGATCATGTTCATAAATGGATGTATTCACATATCTATGTAAGTAAAATGCATATAAAGAGTATTTATAGTGGAATCTAAAAAATAAAACAAACACATGAATATAACAAAGCTGAAACAAACTCACAGATATAGACAATAAAGTAGTGGGGAGAGGGATGGAGGAGGGGCAAAGTGGGGTGGGGAATTTCAGGTACAAACTGCTAGGTACAAAATAAAAAAGATGCAAGGAAGTACTGCACAACAAAGGGAACACAGCCAATGTTGTATGACTCCAAAGGCAGTGCAATCTATAAAAATAATCGGTATGTCATACACCTGAAACTAATATTGTAAATCAACTGTACTTTAATAAAAAAGAGCATTTATATAGGAGCAGTGCTTAAATAGCAAGCATTCAACAAACTGTAGCTATTTTTTCCTTTTTTTTTATCTTCTCTTGTACTTTATTATGTCTTTTCATGATTTTGTAATATTTTATTTTTTATTGAGGGAACAATGGTTTATAACATTACATATTTCATGTACACAACACTGCATTTCTACTTCTGTGTTCATTACAGTGTGCTCGCCACCAAAAGTTTACTTTCCTTCCATCACCACACAGTGGGTCCCCTTTATCCATTTTGCCTCCCCCGGCCTCTTCCTCTCTGGTAACCACTACTCTCTTCCCTGTGTTCTGTGTGTTTGCTTTTGTTTGGTTTGTTCATTTCTTTTTATTTTTTAAATATGCCATATATGAGTGAAATCCTACAATATTTGTCTTTCTCTGTCTGACGTATTTCTCTTAGCATACCTCTCAAGTCTATCCATGTTGTCACAAATGGCAAGATTTCACCTTCCTTATGCCTGGGTAATATTCCATTTCATATACACCTACAGATCACATCTTCCTTACCCATTCAGCCACTGATGGGCGCTCAGCTTGCTTCCATGTCTTGGCTCCTGTGACTAGCGCTGCAGTGAACACAGGGGTGCGTGTGTCTTCCTGAATTAGTGTTCTCATATTCTTTGGATACACACCCAGCAGTATGACAGCTGGAACACGCGGTGGTTCTATCTGTCATTGTTTGAGGCGCCCTGTACTGTTTCCGTAGCGGCTGCCCCATTTACATTCCTGCCAGCAGTGTGTCCCCCCAGGGTCCTTGGGATACCGACAGGGATTGCAATGCATCTGCAGATCGCTTTAGGCAACGTGGGCATTTTAACAATGTTAATTCTTTCCATTTATACGCAAGGTCCCTTCTCTTCACATCCTCATCAACACTTGTTATTTCTTGCCTTTTTGAGAACAGCCATCCTGACAGGTGTGAGGTGCTATCTCACGGTGGTTTTGGTTTGCATTTACCTAACACCAGTGACACCGAACATCTTTCCACGTGCCTGCTGGCCACCTGTATGTGTTCTTTGGAAAAATGTCTATTCAGCCCCTCTGCCGCCACATTTCTATCTGAGTCTAACAATTCAACAGGTTAGAAATTAGATGCCTTTCTTTCGGTGTCTTAGCACAAGCTTTCAGTCCCTCACCTGCGCAGCCTCAGGGAAGAGGGCGGCCACTCCGTCAGAGGTGTGGCTCACGGTCCTCATCACTGCTTTTGCCTCCAGGGTGGCTGGTGTCTTTGCTACTGCCAGTGTCACCAGGGTCACCACCTGAAGCACCAGGACGGTGGCTGCTTCCTCTGCATTCGGGACTTTATGAGCTGCAGGCTGGGTCCCTGTCAGCAGAGGGGGAGGGTAGGGAGAGGAGCCAGGGTCAGGAAGGCACCTCTGCTACGTCTGGTGATAGATTTCTGGGCTCTGCCACTGCCGCTGCTGGGGTAGGCTGCTTCCAGGGCTGGAGGGACAGGGTCCCAGGCCCCACTGTCCGTGCTGCCCAGTCACCTGTGGCCATGACTGCCAGCACGGCCAAGAGGCTGGAGTGGTGTGCACTGGCTCTCTTGCTGCTACGGGGTTCTCCGGGGCTGTGGGCTCAGCTGCCACAGCTAGAGGGCCAGGATTGCGGGCACTGCCTCTGCTCCTCCCCCAGTTCCACCTCCTCTGTGTGTTCCCGGACACCCACCCTCAGAGGTACAGATGTGTGGAATTCTCCAGCATCCTGGGATGCTGGACAGAGGCACCTTGCTGAGTTGTGGATGTTTCCCTGGTTGTAGATTGAAGGGAAAAGGCAAAGATAGTATCTGACTTTACCATGTTGCTGACGGCACTTTCCCAAAGGGTAGCTATTTCTTCCTGTGTAAATTTTCATCTGTCCCTGGCACTGAACGTCAAGCCTCTATCTAAACTGGAGAATAGGCTTGGTGGGTTGTAAAGTGTCACCTTGGCTAGGTTGAGCTACTTTTCCCAAAATTCCCTTCTCTGTGTGTTTCCAGTTAGGATGGTTCACAGAGACATTCTTGTGGGAGATTGAGGACAGAAGTAAAGCAAAACCCATTCTGCAGTTCACACACATTGTTATTTATTTGCTGGCTTACCTTCTTGGTGTGAGGCATCAGCCAGGCCTGCAACTGCCCCATCTTCCTTTGGATCCTCCTCTAGCATCTCTGGCTTTTGGACCAGGTGCATGTGTTTAGTTCTGTGATGAAGATGTCTCTAGGACATCTGTACCATCAAGGTCAGAGGCGACAAGGACTGACATGGTTTCACTGTGGGCTCCATCCTGTGTTTGCTCTCTTCTACTTTACATCCAGGCTCTCTTGCCAGCTGCCTGCCTACTGACTATATGTATTTCCCAGTTAGGCTTGCTAGATTTAGCAAGTAAAAAATACAGGATGCTCAGTGAAATGTGAATTTCAGATAATTTTTTAGTATAGGATTATTTGAAATTAAAATTTGTGCGTCCTGTTTTTGGTTTTCCTTTGCTAATTCTGGCAACCCTCAGGGCGGGAAAGACAGTGACGGGAGAAAGATAAGATTGCTGGGCAGAACCCAGCTGAGCATCCGTACACGCAGCCCAGTGCTTCTCCCTAGCAGGGCTCATCTGCCCAGGTACGTAAGCAAGGCCAAGGCAGATAACCGAGTTCATCCAAACCTGGAATTTTACCAAGTGGATCTTGGTGAGAAGCACAAGAGAGTTTAGGGCAGTCGTTCGCAAATTTCAGTTCCAACAGCATCACTTAGAGGACTTATTAGAACACAGATTGCAGGGCCCCACCCCTAGCATTTTTGATTCAGTAGACCTGGGATGGGGCCCACGAATCTGCATTTCTCTGGGAATTCCCTGGTGGTCCAGTGGTTAGGATTCCAGGCTTTCACTGCGGGGGCCGGGTTCGATCCCTGGTCAGGGAATTAAGATCCCACAAGCTGCACGGTGTGGCGAAGAAAAAAGGAACTGCATTTCTGATGAATGCAGCTGGTCCAGGGGACCACACGCTGAGATCCCCTGCAGTAGACTGAGATGGGAGGCCATGAGATCTAATGCAGGCAGGGGAGGGAGTAAGGACGGAGCAGGCTGAGGGGACACAGAGGGTGTAAGAAAGAAGGGTTGTATTCCTTCTCTTCACAGTGAAGAGAAGACTGTGATCGTTCCTTCAGAAGGGCAGCTGTCCTACTTCTGTCTAGCTCTTCTTTCCTCTAGTTTTGGACTATGTACGGCAGGGGTCCTCACCCTGGGCCGCGGACCAGTACTGGGCCTGTTAGGAACCAGGTCGCACTGCTGCTTCCCGTCACTGGCTTTACCGCCTGAACCATCCCCCCCCCCCCCCCCCCAGGAAAAACTGTCTCCCATGAAACCGGTCCCTGGTGCCAAAAAGGATGGGGACCGCTGGTGTACTGTCCCTGTCCTTCCTGTAGTACTGGGATCTGCCTCCTTTCAAGCAGGGAATTTTTGAGAACTCTGGTGTCCAGTCTGATCTGTGGGAAGCTGGGCATGAAAACAGTGCACGGACAGAGGCGACACTGCCACAGAGGCGCAGAAGTGAAGGTGAAAAGGTTGTGACCAGTGAAAACTGCTCCAGGGACAGCATGCAAATTAACTAGTTTTTCTTCCCTCTGAGAAGGAGGTTAGGAATTGGGAAAAGCCAAAGAAGGAAAGCTGGGAGAAGCGAGGAAAGTAGCTAAGATTTTGTTTCCAGATGCAGCTCTTCAGGAGCCAGAATAGTCCCTGCAGGAATCTTCACTGCCAAGTCCTTTCTAAATCCTTAGCTATGTCACAGAATAACACATTTTATCCAGCTCTCCAAGGAATATGGCCTTAAATGGAAAGGATCTAGATTTTACTAAGTATGTGCATATATGTAAGATGCTGGACTGGGGATTTTACATGTGAAATAGACGTGCAAAAATGCAGAATGTTCCACTTGTTCTTATGTATTTAATTTTTGTTTCCTTACACTTTTTCTATCTTTCAAATTTTTTACAAGCATAATTTTATTTTTGACTTTATTTTGAAATAGTCTCAGATTTCAGAAGAGTTGCAAAGACAGTACAGACAATTTCCATGTACACCCTTTACTCAGACATCTCACATAACCATAGAATATTTATCAAAACTAAGAAATTAACATTGGGTAGTTGACTAAATTACTATTAACTAACCTACAGACTATTCAGATTTCACCAGCTTTTCCACTAATATCCTTTTTGTGTTTCAAGATCCAATCCAGAACACTACCTTGCACCCTAAACAAATTGAAATGACAACCTATGAAATGGGAGAAGATATTTACAAATGATGTGACCGACAAGGGCTTAATTTCCAAAATATACAAATAGCTCATATAGCTCAACAACAACAGCAAAATAACCCAATCGAAAAATGGGCAGAAGACCCAAATAGACATTTGTCCAAAGAAGATATACAGGTGGCCAACAGGCACAAGAAAAGATGCTCAGCATCACTAATTATTAGAGAAATGCAAATCAAAACTACAATGAGAAACCACTTCACACTGGTCAGAATGGCCATCATTAAAAAGTCTACAAATAACAGGGATTTCCCTGGTGGCAGAGTGGTTAAGAATCTGCCTGCCAATGCAGGGGACACAGGTTCGAGCCCTGGTCCAGGAAGATCCCACATGCTGCGGAGCAACTAAGCCCGTGCACCACAACTGGTGAGCCCACGTGTAGCAACTACTGAAGCCCGAGAGCCTAGAGCCTGTGCTCCGCAACAGGAGAAGCCACCACATTGAGAAGCCTGCGCACAACGAAGAGTAGCCCTTGCTCTCCACAACTAGAGAGAGCCCACACCCAGCAACAAAGACCCAACGCAGCCAATAAATAAATGAATAAATTTATTTTTTATAAAAGACTACAAATAACAAATGCTGGAGAGGGTGTGGAGAAAAGGGAACCCTCCTACACTGTTGATGGAAATGTAAATTGGTGCAGCCTCTGTGGAGAACAGTATGGAGGGTCCTCAAAAAACGAAAGAGTTGCCGTATAATCCAGCAATCGCACTCCTGGGCATATATCCACAGAAAACTAAAATTTGAAAAGATACATGCACCCCTATGTTGAGAGCACCACTCTTTACAAGCAACCTAAACATCCATCGACAGAGGAATAGATAAAGAAGATGTGGTACATATATACAATGGAGTATTACTCAGCCATAAAAAAGAACAAAGTAATGCCATTTGCAGCAACATGGATGGACCTAGAGATGATCATACTACGTGAAGTAAGTCAGACAGAGAAAGACAAATACCATATGATATCACTTATATGTGGAATCTAATAAAAAATGATACAAATGAACTTGTTTACAAAACAGAAACAGACTCACAGATCTTGTAATCAATCAAATTTATGGTTACCAAAGGAGAAACATGGGGGGTGATAAATTAAGAGATTGGGATTAACACATGCACACTGCTATATGTAAAAGAGATAACTAACAAGGACCTACTATATATACAGCACAGTTATATATATATGATTCACTTCGCTGTACACCTGAAACTAACAGAACATTGTGTCAACTATACTCCAATAACATTAAAAAAAAAGTATAAAGGATTAGAGAAAAAGTGATAGTAATTGAAGACAAGCTTATACATAATTGACATTCCTGAAGAATAAAACTGAAAACAGTAAATTGAAACAATTCAAAAAAATTATGTGAAATAAAAGACTTAAATCTATGGATTGAAAAGGTGCACACTGTCTTCCAGGAAAAAACAGACCCAGAAGAGTCATCACCAAACATACCTCTTTACAGAAGCTTAAACTTATCATCCATTCCTCCCTTGGTATCCGCGATTGGTTCCAGGATCCCCTGCAGACACCAAAACTTGTGGAGGTGCACGTCCTTTACATAAAATGGCAGAATGCAGCAGGCCGTCCGTACCTGCAGTTCCACACCCTTGGATTCAACCAACTGCGGATCTCATTTCCGCAAATGTGAAGGGCCAGGGCCGACCATGCTCTTTAGACCTCAGACCCGACTGAACCTCAGACAAGGACTTCCTTTCCAGGACCGGGACTCAGCGCTGGCCACCAGACCTCACACACCCACTCCCGCTTCTCCCCAGCCCACCCACCGGGGGAGGTGGGGCGCATTCCTCCTGCTCTGCTCCCACCTTCTGTCCTCGCAGAGCCTGACTTGATCGGGCATCTGCCTTTTACCTTAAGCCTTGCCCTCTGCCTTCTTCTTATCAGCATGCTACGGATATCCTATCCGTTTCAAGTCTAACCTTTTCCGTAAATAATCGCTTCACGGCCCCCTCCTTCACCAGCTCCAGGACAAAGGCCATGTCTGTCTGTTTCTTGTGTCCCCAGGGCCCCGAGGAGCGCCCACCAGAGCTGCTGCTAAATACACGTTGCACACAGTACGTACCCAACAAGCCCTTCTGTGTTCCGTCGCTAGACTCGGCGCCTCCGCTGTGCGACGTGTCAGGAGGCACCCAAGTGCGCCCCTAACCCGGGAGGCGAGTGCGCGAGGCAGGCCCTCGCCACCCTGCACGCACACGCGTGCCCCTCTGGCCCCGTCTGCTTCCCTCGCCTCTGACGCCTTTCTTATCACCCAGGGCTCAGGCCTCCATCCTCCCTTGCATTTAGACCTACCCTCACTCTCTGTTTCTTCCTCTGGGCACTAAAAATTTCTGCATCTATGCTTTTAGCTTACTTTCAGCAGCTGAACGCCACACCCGGCCCGGCGCCCGCCCTCCCTGGAGCTGACCTGCGGCCGTTCCTCAGCTCATCAGACGCCAGTCGGCTCACTTGCACCACCCCGCTCCTGGGCCGCGGTGCACGGCAGCCACACCAGGCACGGTCATCCCCGACCTGGAACTCAAGGGTGGTATGAAGATTATAAAACAGCAGGGGCAACCTACAGGGGGAGGGGAGTTTCCGGTTTCTGCCATACTAGTAACTTAATGAGAGCCGCTGGCTCCCTCCCCCTAAATCAGTTCTTGAAAAATGATGGAGCGCGAAGACGCCCTCAGCACCACCCCCCGTTAATACCACCAAACAGCCGTGCATATATACTTGAGAAGACTGGGCTGTTTTGAAATGGTAATGGAATGGTCACAGCCTGGGGTGGAGGGCAGCTGTGAGAGGATAAGTTAGGGGAAAAAAGGAGGAAAAAGCCCATCTGTGGAGATCTGGCACGGGGCCCACTGCTGACGCAGGGCTGCTGGGGCACAATCCCGCAGCGGCAAAGGCACACGGACCCGCCTCCGTCACGGAGAGCACGGATCCGCCTCAGATGTTCCTCTTCTCCGTTTTCCTCTCCATCACGATGATGCTTGTCCTTCAGGATGATTGAACACCTGTGGAGCACTTAGGGGCTCCCTCTTTACTCCTCTGTCAAAGCTACTGTAAGAAATGCAGAGTTTACACATTTTATTTACTTGATAACAAGCATAACGCTTCACAACTAAATCATTTCAGAACAGTGCCATAACCTGCTTTATCTGACCTCTGCTAAGATTCAAGGCTCTGGGGCGGGGCTGGCCGCTGCCCTGAGGCGGGCGACACTCACTTCACATCAACTTTTCACGCCCTCGGCCAAAGACGTCAGAGGCTTCACCACGCACACGACGGTGAACAGCCACGGGTGTAAGCACACGTGACGTCTCTTCCAATCAACCTGCAGCCTTGACGTGTCATCAGGAGACCTCATGGGGTGCGGTGAGGGGACGCCAAGAGATGTTCAGATACTGCGATCTGAATATTTTCAAATGAGACAATGTCAGAAGGTGGTCACTGATGTTTCTGTTGAAATTGAAAAGGTGGACTGTGAGTGGCACTGAGGGTTAAAATGGCATTGAATCTGAGATATCTTCATGTCTGTAAGTAGGAAAACACACTTCTATACATGTGAAATGAGAATGGTATCGCTCATCTACCAGAACATCAGATCGTGTATTTAGACTTCTGTCTCCAAATATGTCCAGTTTCTTTTAAACATTAAGGAACGAACTTCTGGCAGGATACTGACACGCTGATTTAAATAAGCCTCTCCATTTCAGCCTATCTACCAGAGAGGTGTGGACAAAAGACTCATTTATGTAATGACACCTATTAAATAAGCTACATTCTATGAACATGCCAAAAGGTAGTATCAACAGGGAACGTATCAGACATCGACGGCTTTATCTTCAGTACACTGTGCAAATAACATTGGATTTATTCAACTACTTGACGTACACGGTACACAGTTTTAGCTACTTACGTGAAATATTTAAAACATTAACAAAGCCAAATATTATCATTAAAATTTCCCACAAAGATCTCAGCTCAGCAAGTTGGTCGCCCAGCCTATGTTCAGCCCATTTCACAGAGCTCGGCTCCAGGAAACGGGGCAGGATGGCTCTGAGTGTACGTGGTGCAGTCAAATGCTCTACCACTGAGCTATACCCCCTGAGTGTACGTGGTGAAGGCATGTCCCAGGCACGGGCTCTCAAACTAGGCAGGTGGTGAGGAAGAATCACACGTCACGATTACAGCCACAGTCTACTTGCTGACACCAGATGGAGTGTGGAACTTGAATGCGCAGAGTGGGCCTGCAGTGAGACTCCTGGCCCACAGCACAGAACACATGGGACAGGAAAAACCTTCAGCCAGAGACGGCTGCCCTGAGCTGTTTCAGTCTGCTCTCCTTCCTGCTTAACTATCTGAGGAGGCTTAGTCCCTGCAGCTGTACCTCAGACCTGTCCCCATTCTTTAAGTAGGACAATTTTACTCCAGTTAAAGTAAAAATTGAATTGTGTTTCATAAAAAACACCTCATCATCCCCATATAGAGTACATCGCTGCATTTGTATTTCTTATCCAGGCTTAAAAAAACTGCCAGTGTTAAGTAAAGACAAGGTGGCCCAGTGGTTAAGAATCCGCCTGCCAGTGCAGGGGACACGGGTTCGAGCCTGGTCCAGGAGGATCCCACGTGCCGCGGAGCAACTAAGCCCGTGCACCACAACTACTGAGGCTGTGCTCTAGAGCCCGCAAGCCACAACTACTGATCCCACGCACCAGAACTACTGAAGCCCGCATGCCTAGAGCCCGTGCTCCGCAACAAGAGAAGCCACAGCAATGAGAAGCCCGTGCACCTCAAAGAAGAGTAGCCCCCGCTCGCAGCAACTAGAGAGAAGCCCGCGCAGCAACCAAGACCCAACACAGCTGATAAATAATTAAAAAAAAAAAAAGTAAAGACAAGATGCAGATTAGTTTCCATTTTTATTAAAGCTGTTTTTTTCTAAGTAATATATTACACTTAAATACCATAAAGATTAGTTCTTAAATCTATTTTATTAAAAATATAAACGAAAAGAAAATAATTCACCACTCCCTCCCCAATCCTGACTAAATGTATCAAAAAAAAAAAAGGTCATTCTTTCAGGTAAGTTCCTTCTTCAGAATAAGCAGCACAGATTTTATCATGTCAGTCTCCTCGGGCTGCAAGGACATGGCACGGATGACGGGTGCCAACTACAAAACAGGTCTGTGGGGCCGTCACTGGTGCCCGTCTCCTCCTGCCAGGACGACTCAAACGCCCTCAGAAACAGGCTCCTCTGTCTCCAGTCAGTGTCCAAGGGCAAGGACAGCGCTAAGGCCCGCGCACAGGCCACTGCGATGAACGTGACATGTAAGCCGGCGTACTCCAGGAGGTGGGTCAGAGCCAGCAGTGACCTAGCAGTTCTGCATGAGTTTCAGTTACAGAATATTAGAGCTGGAACGCATCTGAGAAAGCATCTAGTCACTTTACAGATGGTCTCAATCAGTGAGTCTTCTAATATTGAAGAGAATATTGATAAAAACTTATGGAATACTCTGGTATGCTTATTTATGTATCTTCCTAAACCTATGTAAACTTCCTTAATTTATGTTTCACTTTCAAATATTGAGACACTCTAAGCCAACATATTAGGCTGAAACTAATTTTAAGCATAACTTATAATATTTTTAGAATGCCTAGTTGGTCTTAACAAAAATAAGTATCCTTAAGAAATAAGTAAGGGAAAAGGATGTTTTTCAGGAGAATACAGAGAGATCTACGTTAAGACTACTGAACTGCTTGCCAGTTTCATTTGTGAAAGCTGTCAGCTCAAGTCTAGCGACATGGCTTTTGCTTCCTTCCTGTAAATTCTGTTCTTGAAAACCTGAGAGACACATTCACTTGCTAATTTTGACACTGGGACCTTAATACTATCAAAATGAACCCAAGTCTGAACTGAACACTGAGGTAGTCAGTTTTTACAAGCACTTGACCCTTTCTGAGTCAGAAAGGACTTCAGTCTACGGTCCTCACATGAGCTATCCCCATCCCTGCCCCCCCTCACCCCCCCAGCGCTGCAGTCTGCACAGGCTCCTTCTCAGTGAACATCAAGGGCATTACCTGCCACAGGACACCAACATTTAGGTCATTTCAAATTCTTCAGCTGAAAGCTGAATTCTAGCCTGCTAATTCCGCGTTGAAATTTCAGATTTTAAAAATCCTTGTTTTTAGAATATTGTTTTAGAATTTTATCATATTCTAAGTGACTAAACCATGCCTCTTAAAATTTCTTGCAGGTTCAGTGGCCTTCTAAATCTTCACTGAGTATACTACGCAGAATCAGTGGTACGCAGTCACTTTCAAGACTTGCTGAAGAGGAAGGAAGACACCGGCACAGTTTACCCTCAAAAACTCAAGACTTCTTAACATCATACTTTATCAGGTTCTACATTTGTGCAGAGAAAACACTGGGCTACCAGATTCCAAGCTTAACAAATATATATAGAAAAAATGTCATCTATATTTTTTTCAGAAAGTCATTAGTGCAAATATAATTATATCAATAAAAAATAAAGCAAAAATATATTTCAAGTATAAAAAGCACCATGCTCAGAAACAATACTACCTACATGGCATTACTGCACAACCGTCAAAATACAACTGAACCTGTCACTATGAGTCTCAAATATATTATTAATCCATATTATTTTTGGTGAAATTCTTTATACAACTTTGCAGGATGATTCATAATCACATTAGGTATATAAGTTTAGATTTTTATAACTTTCTTTAAAAATATACTCTACATTTTCCTCTAACTTTGCATGATTTAAAGTATGCAGGACATAGGCAGAAACACCACTGCTATCAGATGGTCCTTGCCTGAGGCTGGCTATGCTAGAGATCCCCAGCTTTTCAAAACGACAAATACCTCCAATTTAAAACTGTAGGCAAATAAGTATTTTAAATGTATGCATTTAAAAAAAAGGGTGACTTTCCTTTATGCTGGCGTTGCTGTTTGGGTCCAGTGCCAAACAGCAAGTTGGAATTACTCCTTAGTAATTATGCCATTTGCTCACTTATCATAATTTTTTAAACTAAGAGCTCAACACCTGCATGCTGAATTAAAGGGGCAAGCAGTGGATGAATGAATGAATGAACGCTTGTCCAAGGACTGTGTTTATAATGCCACAGGACTTCATCACCTTCAGAAGAAAAACTGGGCACCATTCACCCCTAAAGAATTTCGAATTGGGTTTACTAAACAGGGCTGGTCAGCTCTGGTTGCCAGAGCAGAACTGCTTCTGGGGACCAGAATCTACGGGTGACAGAAAGAGTGTCAAATACAAGAGGTAAAGGACATTGCCTCCTTTTAAACCAAAGGCAATCTTCTGACTTCTGTGGATGAAGCCCCCATGCACTGTGTGGTAAAGTGGACTCTACTAGATAGGCCCTACACCAAATCTACACTCTGCTATAAACAATTCAGACCACCTTGTTTCGACTTACATCTTTCCTTCTTATACATAAAATAATTTTCAGATAGTAGAAATTCTTCTGTAACAATTTCTAAGCCTATCTGAAAATAGCTGCATACCTGTCTATATAAGAATTTCTTTTTATCTTCATTGGTCAAAAAGGACAGTTCTATTTTTGTTGGATTACAGTTGTCATAGCTATTATCTGAAAAACACACAGTTAAGTTTCCTTCCATTTGCACGTCTTCATTGTTTTCACAGGGCAGAGTATTTTTCTCTCTCTGCTTCCCAGTTTTTCAGGTCATTATTAAACTAATGGAGAACACAACTGGAAGCTACTCTCTGAAGATCAGTGAGTATAGATACAGCTACCAACACAGCAGGAAACTGCCACACAGCTGGTCTGAAAAAGGCTAGTATGGTTAAATCATAAGATTTAGCAAAATATAATTAAAACAAACCTCTTTAGAACAAAGAGAACAATGATTTAGATGTACCATATACAGTCATTAAATTCAAAACAGGTATAACAGTGATGCAGAAATCCCAATTCAAATTATTTTCTGTAAGTCAAAGGACAATTTATACTCTTGAGGACAGGGTCCACAACTTATCATCTTGCAGTGATTAGCCGTTCTTTAAATTATTGCAGCAGTGATGAACCTTCCCATTGTTTTAGGTTAGTGAACATGCTGAGGTATGTAATCACTGAAATTTTCACCTATTATCCCATTTTCAAAGGAAAACTTCAGGAAGGTTATGAATTCTGAACAATAAATAGACTTGGTGATTTGGAATTCCTTCTCCTTCTCCAAACTTTGAGGCTGTTGGGTTGCGGATGAGGAGTGCCTGCTGTGAAGCTCTGCTTCAGGATCTGACTGCGGTCAACACCTCCAAGCCACAGTCAGGAATGTCGCTTCTGCCACCTTCCCAGGCTGGCACGTGCCCAGATTTTGTGCTTTGTCCATAGGAACATGACACAGAGGAATGTCTTGAGAATTCACTTTTCCATTCCTAATGCCACGCGCACAGAAGAAATCCAGCCAGCAGCGGAAACAGATTGCCTAGCAGTAGCCAGAGGGTGACCACCAGGCTAGAGGAACGGGAACAGAGATCTAGGGTTGAACACAAAAAACTGACTTTCCATAGGCATTTTTGGAAAAAGTTATATCAACTAAAATATTGACAGATGAGTAGAGGTAATTATTAAAAGGTGAGGAAGGACTTACCTTGGAGAGTGGAATCAAGCGTGACTTCCTAAAATCCAGATATGTAACGTCTTTTTTTATATTTACAGAAAAAGAACAAAATGTTTACGCAGGAGAAAAGAAGATGTACCTACCATAACAAGGTTCAAAAAAAGGGATCCAAGAAAAGACAGAAGTGTCTCCAGGTAGTATCCTGGCAAAGCTAAACATGCCACACAGGAACGTAAGTGAAACTCTCGGCGATGATGACAAGCGATGCAAGACTCTCTTCTTTTGCTCTCCCTTGTCCCTTCTAAGCAGGGTGACCATATAATTTATCACCCCATATCAGGACATGCTGGGATACGTGTTGAAATAAGCTTCCAGCCTCGAGCTGGAGCCTCTCCTGCCCGTGGTGCCACAGCAGCAAGCGAACCCTTAGGTAACTTTCCTGTCTGTGTAAATGCTCCACCTGGCCACAGCCACAGCACACCCAGTCAGCCAACTGCCAACCAGCAAGCCAGCCCTGGGCTCCACACTTATTTCCTTATTCCCTGATCTTCCCAAATGAGATCAGATACTTAACCCCAGCCCATCACCCTCAGCTGAATGCTTCTTTCTTGTTTCCTGCTTGTAACCCCTTTCCCTTATTTTACAGTTCTGTGGACTCCTTCGAGACTGCCTGTGTGAAATAAAATTTGTTTTGATCAGCTACATTGTTCTCTTTGATGATTCTAACACAAGGGAATGCTATTAATAATCATAGCAGGACAAGAGGCACATGGACTGTCCCAGGCTAAACAGGACATATGAAAAAAACAAAAACAAAAACACACCAGGACATATGCTCCCCAATCTCTAAGTATCTACCTATCTATCCATATCATCCCAGACTTGATTTAGAAACAGCAGACGATTCTGTGGGTTTTTGGCAATAGGAGTATATTTTAATTTAACTAAGAGTTATTCTAACAGCTAAAACTATTTCCCCCAAACAATTCTCAGAATGGAGAACATTTTTAGCAGTCAAGAGATCAGGTCAACCTGACTTTATTTTAGGATGAGTTGTCCTTTCTACTATTTTGACCAATAAAGAACCAACCAAGACTTCAAGTCTGACTTGCTTAAAAGGTAAGAAAAAAAGACTCGTCTTCAGCTACAGAATTAATAAAATGATCATGTTAAGGCACTGGAGCTTGTTTTTCTGAGAACTGTGTGGTGCGGAATAAGAATTCTGAAAAATTACTTCACTGTATGTAACACAGGTAAACCACGGGGAACTTACAGCCTTCCCCAATGGAACCAGCTGGCAATCGTTGAATCTTAGACAAATCAATCCTTCTCAAAGCGTGGTACTTGGGTCAACAACATCAGCATCACCTGGGAACTTGTTAAAAATGCAAATCCTCAGGCTCCAACCCAGATCTTCCGAATCAGAAACTCAGGGGGTGAGTCCCAGCAATCTGTATTTTAACACGATTCTGACGCGTGCCAAAGTTGGAGAACTTCTGACCTAGGGCTGCACTGTCCATTATGGCAGCCATTAGCTATATTTAACTTTAAATTAAAACTATTTAACTTTAAATTAACCAAAATGAAGTAAAATATTTAGTTCCTCAGTCACACTAGCCACATTTCACGCTTAATAGTCACATGTGGCTGATGACAACTGTATGGCACAGTACAGATTACAGAACACTCTGTCACCCCAGAAAGGTCTACTGGATAAGTTCTGGCCTAGAACATCAGAAACAGTGGTCTTGGCTGGAATAAGGAATAGACCCTGGAGTCACTAATAACACAGGCATATTCTTTTATCTCCTGATTCTCAATGTGGCCCAAAGGAAATAGGAGGAGAACTCAACTAGCTGTTGTTTATCTACTGTTGGTACTAAAATTTAACAAACTATTAAAACATTAACGGCAGCTCTGGAACATTTGCTGTCCTTCAAAAACACTGCACTTTCTGTGATAGTATTTTTTAAAAAGGAAAGATACAAAGAGGGTGTTTCAAAATGAATCAGAGACGATCAGATCTGGGTTTTGATCTGAACCTCATCAGCTGTGACAGTGAACATATCACTTAATCTCTTTATACCTTAGTTTTTTCATGTGTAAAATGATAATTCCTACCTCATTAGGTTTTGTAATGACTGAATACAATGATATAGACATAAAGCACTCAGCAAAGGGTCTAGCATTTAATAAGTGGAAACAAAGCCTCTACAATCCGAAGAGATCAGAAAGCGTTCAGAACGACATCTTTCATACTCACTAATGGAAACTATGCCTAAAAGGCATCTATTCTTGTAATATTTTATACATTTTTCAAACTTGTGGTAGTGATTTGGAGGTTACAATCCTTTTTTGAACATGTTTCCTTGTAGAACTGGTTAACGGGAAGAAGTCACGACGCAGCACCACAGCATTAGCAGGGTGACTGTGAAGAGTCAGCCAGGTAAGAAGTCACATCTACGGTGCAGGTTGGGGGGGGGCGGGGGGTCTTTGCAATCTCTACTCCCCTCCTCCTCTCAGCAGACCCACTCTTCTTTGCCCCGCTCCGAGGACAGGCACTAGTCACTCCACAGCTCCTTGACCTGGCCTGGCTTTCTCCTCATTTCCACCCATTCTTCTACTGTACTCCTAAGAGTCTTACCCCCGAACCAGCTGGAGTAACTCTCTTTAACTCAAATCTAACTGCTAATGGCTTAATCACTGCTCATCTCTTGGACAATGAGATGGTGGTAGTTCTTACAGTCAACTCTGAGATTAGGCCTGAGGATGGGAGCTCCATCAGAACCACCTATTTGCAGACTAGCAGCCCTTTTTTATTTTTTTATGGCGCACGGGCTTCGTTGCTCCGTGGCATGTGGAATCTTCCCAGAGCAGGGCTCGAACCCATGTCTCCTGCCTTGGCAGGCGGATTCTTTACCACTGCGCCACCTAGGAAGTCCTAGCAGCCCTTTAATTCTACCCAAAGCAATTCAACAAGAACAACAAAATTAAGTCATCCTACCACTTCATATAAAAGTTAACTAAGAGTATTTAACACTACATTTACTATATACCATACCAAAAGGACTTAAGATCTTTTAATTCATTGTGCATTACTATTATAACTGCAGAAAACTCAGTTGGCTCACAGGAGGTAAGTGAAAAGAGTTAACACAGCAGGCCTGAGATGGCCATCATTTGAAAGTCCTGTTTGCAAGGACGGCCTTTAGCTGGTGTTTGGGAAGTGGTTTCTTCCAGACGTCATCCACTTCCTACTTTCCCTTTGCTGATTCCGCTTTGTATCTTTTTGCTGTAACAAGGCTTAGCCATAAGCACAGCGAGAGGCTGAGTCCTGTGAGTCCTAGAGAATCCTGAAATCTGGGGGTGGTCCTGGGCACCCCTAACACAATTATCTCCCCGAACTCACCCTCTATTTATAGTCCACGTCTTGATAAAGCCCCCAGAACGTGGGAAAGAAAGGAAATTAAATTTTAGAAGTGAAGAAACTTTGAGCTGTAAAGTAGATGTAGCCCTCTGTTTTCAACCAGACCATGGAACAAGCAAAGGGCTACGCAGTTCCATTTAAAAAATAACTCTAGCTGAGAAAATGAAACATGGCCTATTCCAATATGTCAGACTGTCACAAAATCTCACAGGTCCTTTAACTGAAATATCATAGACCACAGGTCAAAGCTTTCACCGAGAGCTCACGAACTCCTCTTTTATAACTCAGACATGGGCCGGCAGCCTCCGCCTGCACATCCTCATTAATGGGGAATGCCTCTTCTCAAGACAGTCCCTTCCAGTCCTCTCCTGGTTCTAAACGATTTTACTGGAATCTATCTCCCTACAACTTCAATTCACTGGTCTCAAGTCTACTCTCTGGAGTTTCACAGAATAAGTAAAATATCCCTCAGTGAAAACCACTCTCTTTGCCAGTCTGTCTTTCGATCTCATTGTGTCTATCTGCAGCTCCCTGTACCTTTCTCTCCTTTGTGGGCATGTCCATCCCTTTTTTGAGCACCTTTTCCAGTGTCTTTCCTTCTTTCACCTCACCTAGTTATAATATAACTAAAATATATTTAATTGCTTTTTATATTCAATGAACAGAATTTTTACTCAATTTCAAAATGCATGGCTGAAACATTAACTTTTTGTAACTTTCAATGAATTTTTTTTGCGAAGGTCAGAGGTTCTTCACATAAAAAGTTTTCTTACCCTCACTCTTAACTCAAGAGAGGTGTCAAGTCTACCGACCTTCAATTTCTAACAATGGAGGGAAGGAGATCTTCCCATAAAACTGCAATTAGAAGAGAAGATGTGCAACCTGTTTTAAGCTTCCTTGCAGAGAATTTTCAACATCTTGTAAGAAAAGTCCCTCTCTTTACTCCAACCACAGAGACTACTCACCCAGGGGCAGAGCTCGGGTCAAGTTGGTAGTTGGAGGATCTGTTTCTGGGGGGCAGAGCCCACAGAAGTCCCAACACGATGGGCAGAGCAAGTTTCCATCATGAATCCAGCCGTTCATCTGAATACTGACGGGGAGGACCTGCCCGGCCCTACTACACAAATATGAAGTATCCTGAACCCAAACCTTCAGACCTTGTGGAGAACAAGAAACCTTCAAAAAGTGGAAAAAAAAAATTAGATCAGTAAGATTCTAGTATGTGAGACTTCTTCAATTGTAGGAAAATACGGTAGAATTTACTAAAACTGTTAGCTATAAAAGACAATTTGGGTGGTGGGGGTTGGGGTGGGATGAATTGGGAGATTGGGATTGCCATCTATACTTTACTAATAAGGAAAAAAAAATCAAATTGTACACTTTATATGCAGTTTATTGTATGTCAATTATATCAATAAAAGTTCTTAAAAAAAGACAATTTGGGATGTGGGCATATTTTAATTTCAAAGAGGGTTAAGTTATTCATGTTCTAAAAGAATTTTACTCTGTGGTAGTAGTTCTTCAAACTCTGAGTCTAGTATCTTTTAAAAAATCTAATGAAAATTATGGACACTTTTCCTGAAATACACAAGGTAACATACAGCTTTACATACAATTTGGATTCACAGACCCCTGAAGCCAAGTCATCAATAATAACGATTCTGTAGATTCTAGTATCCTCCTATAATTCAGCTTAAATCTCTGTCAAAGAGTCACTAATCATGCCACTCTTTCTACAAGTTACTAAATTTTGTAAATCAAATTTTTATTAGTTTTTCAAAATTAATTAATTAAATTTTGGCTGTGCTGGGTCTTAGTTGTGGCATGCAGGATCTTCGTTGCGGCATGCGGGTTCTTTTAGTTGCGGCATGCAGACTTCTTAGTTGCAGCATGTGGACTTCTTAGTTGTGGCATGTGGGATCTTTAGTTGTGGCATGTGAACTCTTAGTTATGGCATGCATGTGGGATCTAGTTCCCCGACCAGGGATTGAACCCAGCCCCCTGCATTGGGAGCGTGGAGTCTTACTCACTGGACCACCAGGGAAGTCCCTTATTAGTTGTTTCAAATTATAAAAATAATATATGTTCATTGTAATAAAAAATGCACAAAGTATAGAAATGACACAGTAAAAGTTAGTTATCCTTTATATCCCAGATGCTCTGCGCAGAGATGAAGATGGTCACAGTGATTTTATACAACTGGTCCTGCATCTTTAAAGGCAAGA
Source organism: Hippopotamus amphibius kiboko (assembly GCF_030028045.1). Lineage (NCBI taxonomy): Eukaryota > Metazoa > Chordata > Mammalia > Artiodactyla > Hippopotamidae > Hippopotamus > Hippopotamus amphibius. Next base: position 171,178,356 of record NC_080191.1, on the reverse strand, counting down.
TTTATATTTCAAAAACAATGGGTAACTAATGAAATCAATTTTAAAAAGCAAACATATTAAAGCTAACTTTAAGAAAATTTTAAATACCTGTGTCTTCTTCAAAGTTGTTTTCTAAAAAGATTTCACATGGGACTTCCCTGGTGGCACAGTAGTTAAGAATTCGCCTGCCAATGCAGGGGATATGGGTTTGATCCCTGGTCTGGGAAGATCCCGCATGCCGTGGAGCAACTAAGCCCGTGTGCCACAGCTCCTGAGCCTGCGCTCTAGAGTCTGGGAGCCACAATTATTGAGGCTGTGTGACACAAATACTGAAGCCCGTGTGCCTAGAGCCCGTGCTCTGCAACAAGAGAAACCACCACAGTGAGAAGCCTGTGCACCACAACGAAGAGTAGCCCCCACTCGCTGCAACTAGAGAAAGCCTTTCCCAGCAATGAAGACCCAAAGCAGCCAATAAATAAATAATAAATAAATTAATTTTTTAAAAAAAGACTTCACATTATGCTACTTCACCTTAAATATTTCTTGGACTTCTCTCCTGGAACTATCTTCAAAGCAAGTGCATGCTTCTGAATACTTTGATGGTGGCAAATTTTTACTTTGCAAGCAGATGTATCTTTCGGAAATATCCAAACTTGCCCAGATCCAAGTCTGGTAAAGGTAGTTGACTAAACTGGTTAAAACTAGGTCACCATAGGTATGATGCAAAATACTAAAACTGACTTCTTAGATGGCTATTAAACTATTTCTAAAAGCAATTTAAAAAGGAGTTCTGAAAGTGTATTTCAACAACGGAGTCATTTTTAAAATAACTCTTTCATCAATTAAGTTTAAATACAATATTCATTAGGAAGTTTAAGTTATAATAAGCGATCAGGAAAATAAACAACAAAGTGTAAACTCTTCTATAAGTGTCATTCAATGACCCACACCTAGTAAGCATCAAAACAGCCACAATGCAATGTAATCATTCTTTTAAGTGAGAATTGACTGGGTGAAGCCCATGACACATTGCCTGACCTCTAGCAGCTTTAACTGAGGAGAGAAGGGTAGGATATAAAAAAATTTCCCCCCAAAATTAACAGTGTCAGACTGTTTTATGATTAAGAGTCAATAAATGATAGAAAAAAGAACAACAAAGATTAGAAAGTTTCATTGAAGAAAGAGTATTTATATTCTAAAGATGTGCACAGGTTTCGATCACAGTGAAGGAGACCTGTTGCGACCTGGTGGGCTGTGTCAGAGTCCAAGCAGATGAGAAGGGTAACCCCATAGTGGGGGAAGAAGATGAAAAAGATGTGAACAGATCAAATGACAAGCCTATTAAGGACAACGAGAGCCAGATTTCTCACTACTGGAAAGAAGAGTTACAAATACGGGAAGGGAGAAAACTAAAATAAATTATTTGGTGTTAAACTGGAATCAAAGATACTGCTGCAAACTCATGGTTATATATATGCACAGGTATTAGTACATATAAAACTACACACACACATATATTTCCTAGCTCTGTTCATCAAGAAGGCCTGGGAGCAGCTATATCCCAACAGCAATGAACAATAAATACATCTAGCACCCAGACTTTAGTCTCCAAATATCTCACTCCACTAAAAGAAACAAGAGCGAGCTCCTTGGAGAAATGATTAATTCCAGGGCTGGGGCAAAGAAAGTGAAGATGAGCCCAGAATATCTTGTGCTAGGAAACAAGGAAATATTAAAAAAAATAGGACAAAGCCAAAAGGACAGAGGAACCAACCTGAAGGGCTCCCTTTGGCTAAATGTGGGCCAGTGTGAACAGCCACATAAATAACGACAGTAATGGTGATACCCACTGAACAAAACGCATCCATGAGTCAGTGATACCCACTGAATAAAACGCATCCAGACTTAATGCATAAATTAACAAAATGAAAGTATGACAAGAAATAAGTTACTGATACAGTACTTTCCCCCCCAGTACTTACCAATTAAAAAGGGAATTAATTAAAAGAGAAAACAGTAACTTGACAGTGGAGACCCTGGTAGGTGCCTGGAAGTCAGCATGGCCAGCAACGGGAACAGTCAGGAGTGCACCACCAAAAGAACACAAGCATCGCTTCTGTGACATAACCGCCCCAAACACATTACATGAATTGAATCAAGAGGAAACATCAGGCGAACCCAAACTGAGACACGTCCGAGACAAGAACTGGCTTGTGATCTTTATAAGTGTCAAGGTTATGAAAGCCAAGAAAAGACTGAGGAACTGTTCCAGATTGAAGGAGACGAGAGATGTGACAATTACTCAGTACGTGATATTAGTCCAGATCCTATTACTACAAGGACATTATTGGGACAATAGGCAAAACTTGAACGGGGTCCAAGAATTAGATGTATCCATGTTAATTTCCTGAATTTTTTGTAGTATTGTGGTCATACAGGAGGATGTCTTTCTTTAGAAGGAATATACATTAAAGTACTTGGGGGTGAAGGGGCAGCCTGTCAGCAATTTGCACTTAAATGACTCATATTTTTGTACCATTCCTGCAACTTCTCTATCAAAAATAAGTAAAGCAAAGAACAACAAAAAACAAGATGGCTAATGCATATGCTGTTTGGAAATCATACACATTTTCCCATATAAATGGTTGTGAGTATTAAATTAGCAAAATTAACTGACAACACTAGGTACTACAGGGAAGCCAAGTACATTCAATCTTTGTAGATGGTGTTACAAATCTACGTAGTCCCTTTGTGGTGGTGGTGGTGTAGGGAAAACATGAAAATAGGTTGAAAAGGTCATCCTCCTATTACAGTTCACACTGTTTCAGTTTTATCCCCTTTAACCTAATATTCTCACTTACGTGAATTTATTTCAAAAAATTGATTTTAAAAAGATAAAGCATGTAAATTTACTTATAAAAGCATTTTTATATAGTGAAAAGTGAAAATTAACTCAATATCTAACAGGAAAATGACTTCCCTAATTATGATACTTTAAAATGATGCAATGTTCTACACCTATGAAGAATAGTAAGTATTATTATTGGAAAAACTTGGAAAAGGTATGTTGATCTGTATAAAAGTAGTAAGTAAAGGCACAAAAACAAAATCACGTATTATGATTACAACTAGATCAAAACTATGTACTGCAGCAATACATAAATCTTCAATAGAATGAATTCATCAGAAAATGGTTGCTGGATTATAGTTGTCAGATTATAGCTGGGAAGTGTTTAGTTTTAATTGTCTTTTATAAGGTTTCAAAGATAATTTTACATGACTTGTATAGGGTGCGAATTATACCTCAACAAAGCAGTTACCAAAAACCAAGAGTTAATTTTAAAGAAACTTTTAAAATAATGTTAAATTGCCAGCTACATTAGTCCATTTATCTCTTGTAGGTAAAATGGCACAACGAATTCTTATCTTTCAGTTTTCAGGATCACACACTCCTCCTTCACGTCTGTTATTAGTGTATGGAATATTCATTAGTTTGAATGCTCCTAAGTTACAGAATGCCTGTATCTTAGTAAGTTCTATGGTGAGGGGGTCATTTAATATCAGACATGCATAATAAATTAAGAAAATAGTAGTTTGCCCTCTTTGGATTTCTAATTTCAAAGGAAAAAAAAATCAACTACTAAAATAAGTAGTTGATTAATTAATTCTTATATCCATGCTTTCTTCAGATATTATAAAATAAATTATAGTTTTTTCCCATTACAAAGTAGTTTTGGGCTTCCTGGTGGTGCAGTGGTTAAGAATCTGCCTGCCAATGCAGGGGACACAGGTTCCAGCCCTGGTCCGTGAAGATCCCACATGCCAAGGAGCAACTAAGTCCGTGCACCACAACTACTGAGCCTGCGCTCTAGAACCTGTGAGCCACAACTACTGAAGCCTAGAGCCCTAGAGCCTGTGCTGCACAAAAAGAGAAGCCACCGCAACGAGAAGCCCCGCGCAGAGCAATGAAGAGTAGCCCCCGTCTCTACAACTGGAGAAAACCTGTGTGTAGCAACGAACACCCAATGCAACCATAAAAAAAATAATAATAATAATAAAAAAAGTTTTTTCAGAACATTTATTGAGATACAGTTAACATATAATAAACTGCATATATTTAGAGTATATTGTTTGGTATCCCAATCTCCCAATCCATTCCTCCCCAACCCTCCCCTTTAAAAATAATTTAAAAAAACCAAACAAAGCAGTTTTAAGTTATAAAATTACATGTTTCCTGGGACTTCCCTGGTGGTCCAGTGGTTAAGAATCTACCTACCAATGCAAGGAACACAGGTTCAATCCCTGGTTGTGAATTAAGATCCCACATGCCGAAGGGCAACTAAGCCCTCGCGCTGCAACTACTGAGCCCTTGCACTCTGGAACCTGCACACCACAACTAGAAAGCCCAAGTGCCACAATGAAGAGCCTGCTCACCGCAATGAAAGTTTCCACGTGCCACAACGAAGAGCACACTCGCCGCAACTAACACCCGATGCAATGCAGGCAAATTAAAAAAAAAAAAAAGTTTCCTAATATTTCCTTAGGATATATGCCTAGAAGCAAAATTATTATAAAATTTGCTGATATACAGAAACTATATATAATTTTTAAACAAACAGAGAAAGGCAGTTTCTCTCAAAGAAATGACAATATTTCGACAAAACACAAACATCCAAACTAATATTTATAATAAATAAGTTGAAGTATTAACCAGTAGAAATAAAAGATGCAAAATGTATTTGAAAATATAAAAACCATATAATGAGATACAATTATATAACGTTTGGTATAATTATTAATAATCATATGATTTACCTGATAGCATCCACTCCCCCAGTCCGGGTAACTCAGCTTCCTTTCACACTTCTCCATGACAAATGCTGATTTCTGAATTAGACAAACTGAATGAGGTCCATACTTTTCAGCACCATAGTTTTTAAAAAGGTCTGAAGCAAACCAGAAAAATTTTCTCTATTAAAAATTGACTTTGGGCTCAAAGAATAAGACATTGAAGCACTCCACTCTTATGATTAAAAGTTGCTTTAAAAATCCAACGTTTCATGGAAATTTTCAACTAAGAAATCAAGAGAGAGGGTTTCAAACTCAAACTGGATTCTCAATAAAGGAATTAGTAGGAGAAAATTATTACGTCAGAAACGAGATAAAACTGGGCCTAAGGCATCTAAGTTAAATTTATAGAGGAAATGGCACTAAGGATCACCTCCAGTGGTGGCCTAAATAGGAGTCACTTCCCAAGTGACCCACGACAGGATGAGGCCAAGTGATTTACATAATGAAGACGTATACAATGAAGCTGCAACTTCTGCAAAACGTTCTTGTATTCTCAACGTATGCCATCTCCTGGAAGTCAATAAATGGCAGGCTGTTCTAGTCTTAGACTAAGCACAAACCCGCAGAGGTATGGGATAGACTAAAAGGCCTCTACATAGGTAATGGACAAAGGGATGAAGGCCTTAATGCCTAGAAATTAAAAAAAAAAAAAAAAGCCTATGAATAATTTTCTCTCTTTACACTTAATACAGGCTGAGTTTCATCTTTTGAAAGCAGAGTTCAATTAGCCCATTTTGAAATATTATAATGATAAGAATTTTATGCCAGTTTTGAAAAATCTTAATTGTATAAGCTAAGAAAGAAAATGTAAAACAATAAAGCAGAACTTCATATTTCTTTTATTTATGAGTATTTCAAAGTCTTCAAAATACATATTGATCATTGTCAAAAAAAAAAAAAAAAAAAAAAGTCAGGCTAACCCTCAGGCCAAGTCCTGTTTTTACAAAGAAATTGTTATTGAAGCACTATACTCACTCATTTACATATTGCCTACAACTGCTTTCACACTAACAGCAGAACTGACAAGCTGCAACAGAGGCTGTATGACCCACAAGGCCTAAAATATTTACCATATTGCTCTTTTTTTTTAAATTAATTAATTTATTTTATTGACTGTGTTGGGTCCTTTTTTTTTTTTTTGCTGTGCACGGGCTTTCTTTTTAGTTGTGGTGCGTGGGGGCTCCTCATTGCTGTGGCTTCTCTTGTTGTGGAGCATGGGCTCTAGGCGCATGGGCTTCAGTAGTTGCAGCACATGGGCTCAATAGTTGTGGCTCATGGGCTTTAAAGCGCAGGCTCAATAGTTGTGGCGCAAGCGCTTAGTTGCTCCGTGGCACGTGGGATCTTCCTGGAGCAGGGCTCGAACCCGTGTCCCCTGCATTGGCAGGCGGATTCTCAACCACTGCGCCACCTAGGAAGCCCCATATTGCTCTTTATAATAAATATGTGCCAACTCCAGTTCTAAAACAATAAAATGTGATACTATATCTTTGGCAAACCCATAACTGAGAAATATGTGCATTTCTTTTGCTGTAACATGCAACTGTTGAGTAGTTATATCATGTCTTTAGACATTTATTAAGTAGGTAAGTGATGGAAAAACTGACTGTAAAAATCCAGTTAAATTTGTCAGGTTTAAGAATAAAAGGAAAAAAATATTATGGAAATGTTAATTTTAAATGATTTAATCTGCAAAGTATGGAATGGGGCAGGGGGCGGGGGGAAAGGACTAGATTATAAAAATTTTGATGACCACAGAGAGAAAAACTACTTATTGCTCTTGATTAACAAATGAGACATGAGAACATTTTATTTACAAAGGTGAGTAGCACGAGTTATAACTATTATTGCTGAATATCCAATTGCCATACTGTTTATTTCCTTGATGACCTGTTCATTTATATACACTACAAGGGAATAAATAAGATGGCAGTACATCTTACTAGCCATGGGACAACAGTATTATTCTGATATCTGGGGAACGGCATGTTATGTCTAAATTACATAAAATGCACACTCCTCAGGAGAGGAAAAAATAGGATACCTAATACGATTTAATAAAAAGAGTTCTGCATTGAAGGATCTCGCACTGACATCAATTAACCGTATTACTTAGCATCTCTTCCCTCATCTGTGAAATTTGATAATATCTTCTCTATGTCTCTTGTCAGCTTTTTAGAAGAATAAAATGACATAATAAAAATGAAAGTGCTTTGCAAGTGCATACTGTGATGCAAACATAAGGTATTACTAAACGGTAGTGTGTGTACACACATGTGCAAGTGTATCTAATGGCTAATGATCCTTTCTACATGTCATAATTCTAAACAATTACTATATTAATTAATTTAATTCTCCTTTGTACAGAGGAGAAAACTGAAGTGCAGAGAAGTTACTTCGAACAGGTGGACAGCAGTGGAACCACAACATAAGCCCAGACAATCTGGCTCCCGGGTCTGTGCCCTTAGCCACTATTTTATGTTGCTGACATAGACTTTTAATATGTATATAGCATTTAATTTCACTGAACTACTACTAACCTGGTTGATTTTCCAGAACTCTACAATCTGAGCTGCGCTGATATTCACCACTTAAATGCCAACTGAATTCCTGACTGAAAGGACAGTAGTCAGCAATTTCTACCGAACCACCGTAATACGGCAGGTCTTCTGCAGGTACGCCACTGAGTTCATCAAAGTACTACAAAGAAAAAACATTAGGAAGGCAAGAGAGCAGGAAACATTCTATGTAATCAAAACAAAGCCACATGGGACTTCCCTGGTGGTGCAGTGGTTGAGACTCCGTGCTCCCAATGCAGGGGGCCTGGGTTCAATCCCTGATCAGGGAACTAGATCCCACATGCCACAACTAAGACCCAGCGCAACCAAATAAATAAATAAAATATTAAAACAAAACAAAACAAAGCCACAGGCAATTTATAGCAACCCTTTAATGCTGTATAACACAAAGAAGCTATTAATCTATTTTTTTCATACACAGCACAACACAAAGATAGTAATATACTACTTGAAGGGTATTCTAGGTTGTTGTAGTTTTAGACATAAGCCAGGAAAGTAAATCAGTCTGTTTTTTATTAGATGAAAAGTTTGACTAATGTTTTAAAATGATGAATAAGAAGAGTTTTGGGTTTTTTTTGTTTGTTTGTTTGTTTGTTTTTGGTCACAGCATGCAGCACGTTGGACTGTACTTCCCTGACCAGGAATCGAACATGTGCCCCCTGCTTTGGAAGCATGGAGTCTTAACCACTGGACTACTAGGGAAGTCCCAGGAAGAGTTTTAAGAGCTGACAAAAGATAAAATTAATGCACAGAATTAAGATGTTTTAAATACAATGTACTTCAAGTGTTTTTAGGAGACTTAATTTACATGTTGTTTTGACAAACTTGAAAAGACCATGAGAAAATGAATGAGATCATATATATAAAAAACTTTGAACACCAAAGGAACAAGGTATCAGATAAATTTTAAAGACTTCACATCTTATACCAACTCATTGAACTATATTACTAAGCGTAGAAATATACAGTTGCCATCTTATGGTGTCTAAAGCACTCAGTGGGGTTATAAACATATGTAGGAAGCTCAAAATTTAGCAGCAGTCACTTTAAATTCACTTCTGAGATATCATTTCTGACTAATGGGTGCTTTGTCAGAGCTGAGGCTTTTTTAGAAACAGCACTTTAACCAAAAACATAAAGGTCAGATCAGAGATTCAGACTGAACACATGGGACCATTTCCTTCACCTTTTAGATCCCATTAGGCAAACTTTTCTAAAGCAGAAATTCCAAGGCTTCTAATTAAATGGATTAGAGTACCTTAGTTACTTTATTCTATATTGGAGTGTAGCTGATTAACAGCGTTGTGTTAGTTTCGGGTGTACAGCAAAGTGATTCAGTTACACACACATGGATCTATTCTTATTCAGATACTTTTCCCATATAGGCCATTAAAGAGTACTGAGCAGAGTTCCCTGTGCTATACAGTAGGCCCTTCTTGGTTATCTATTTTAAATGTATTAGTATATACATGTCAATCTCAAACTCCAAATCTATCCCTCCCCCCAACCCTGCCCCCCTGGTAACCATAAGTTCCTTCTCTAAGCCTGTGAATCTGTTTCTGCTTTGTAAATAAGTTTAGTTGTATCATTTTTTAAAGATTCCACATTTAAGCAATATATTAATTTGTCTTCCTCGGTCAGTTGCTTTCTTTAAAGAACCTTGGTTTTGATATAAATTAAAGATGAAGACTTTGGAAACAATTAAAAAGGAAATACAAACAATTTAAAAAATAGATCAAAATAAATATTATAAATGTCCCTTACCACTATCACAAGGCACTGCTAGATATTAATTAAATGCTATAAATTAACACATTGGTTATAAAGAAATGGAGGGATTCTTTAGTTTTTTCTAACTTACAGAAAACAAATGGGACCTTATAAACTGAAAAACTTAAGAGAATTCACTCTTCTAATTCAAAATGGAGACTTCTTTTTATGAGGTTGATTTCTGAAACCATGCCCTGAACAAGTGTTACCTGGTACTCCTGAGGCAAAGGTTTTGGAAACTTCTGCAAATTACACACTGCGACTGCTCTCTGGTCCTGTCTGCAAGTTAGCTGTAGTGGATTACTTCTGAGTGTGTCACAGTAGGGGCTCAGCATCTGTCTCCTGCACACAAAGATAAAACACCACGGTATCAAACGTGGAAAAAGATATCACACGTCTATTCTAAAGTCTGTCTCTTCCATCACAATTTCAATACGTTTTAATGCCTTAAAACGAATAGCTAAATCAAGTTATAAACTTACTTTTCAAATAGCAAAGGAAATGCTTAATGTAGGAGAGATTAATGCTAGATATATGACTATTTCACTGTTATTAAATAAGATCCTATTTATCTCTTTCTCCACTTTTGCCAGTAAAATGGAGTCCCAAGGTCCCTAATGAGCCTGCCTTCTTCTCTCTGCCTTTCAGAGTCTTCTTATGTTTGTTTTATTTGTAATGTCTAGGGGTTTTGCTCTACGTAGAAGAAGAAACAGGAAAAAATACATCTACATCTTCCCAGAAATGGAAGTGGGACTTATATTTATATATTATTTTTAAAAAAGGTTTTCTGGAGGAGTTCCCTGGTGGCCGAGTGGTTAGGATTCCAGGCTTTCACTGCCATGGCCCAGGTTCAATCTCTGGTCCAGGAACTGAGATCCTGCAAGCTGAGCACGGCGTGGCAAAAAAAAAAAACCCAACAAAACCCAAAAATCCGCCAGGTAATTGTGATGCACTCAGGCTGAGGAACTATGCTGGGGAATAATATGATGCTGAATTAGTTCACCTGTTGGGTTGCACCTTGCAGGCCTGCAAGCCTCGTAGATGCCCAGCCTCCAGACTGAAGGAAGAGCCCGGAGACAGAGGCAGAGACACCAATGGTTTATTGGACAGGAGATCTCACACATCTGAAACAAAAAAGCCCTGGAGTGACACTCCACCATGTATGGCAGACTGCAGGCAGGACATGGCAGCAATCCTCCCTACTCAGGGGAGAAAGGGGCTGTCGTTTACAGGGGGAACTGGCGTCAGGTGGGCTCCTCAGTTGCCAGGGAAACCAGCAGCTGGGGTGGGGGCAGCACGCAGGGAGCTGCTGATTAAGGCCTACAGTTAGGAGGACTGGCTAGTCACGTGAGTGAAGCAGGGCCTGGCCAAGCAGGGGGTGAACAGAGAACAAGAGAACAGCTATGCTGAATGGCCTGACCATACACCTTTTATGTGGCATTTTATGATTCACGGAACGTTCAAATCGTATATAATATCATTATTCCTAAAAGGAACCCTCCAATGTAGAACTAGTTATCTTCATTTTACTGATAAGTAAAAAGTTTGAGACAATTAGCTTGCCCAGGATCAAACAGCTGATGAGGGACAGAGTATGCAGAACTTTGCAATATATGTGTATTTATGAATTACAGGGTAAACAGAAATGTGTCACGGCTCTGGCCCTCACACGGAAGAGTCTTTCGGTAGATGCTTTCCAACGACACTGTGGCTGCTCACTGTGATGCTACCATAAAGAGCTGCAGATGGTTTCCTACACATTCTGGATAGAGAGCAAAACCAGAAATAAACTGTGGTATCAAAGACATTAGGAGAAAATGCAGCCTTACTTTTGTCTCTGCTGATCAATCCAGAATTTACAGCTCCTCCTGACAAAGTCGCAGCCCATTCCTCGGCCCCAGTCTAGCTTCTCAGCCATGCTGTAATTAGCTTTGTACCAGCTGTGGAAATAATTCAAACAAAGCACTTTATATTACTGTCATTTAAAAAATAACTCCAGCATACCAACCACACATCTCAACAATGAGCAACTAAGACCTCAAAAAGGACATTGGTGACATCCCCACGGATGAGCATTTACAAGCAAAGTGCTTGTTGCACGGGACTGCTGCACAGCGTCACCGCAGCGGGGCCTGGGACACTCCAGTCTCGGGGGAAACATGAGCACTTGAGGGTGTTTTTATATGTGAAAAAAAACAAACCAAACCATGTTTCCACTGTAATTTTCAAAGATGATATAAGTCACAGGGGAGAAAATGGTTAAGGTGTGAGACAAGAGGAATAAAAGGCAAAGAAAGAGTATGAGAGAAAAAGAGAAGGGAGTAAACTGAGGAAGAAAAGTGGAATTACTGGTTGGCTAGCCTTTACCTAATTTGATCCAGTTGGCCCTAGTTTCTTGCTTCCCTGGCCTTGAACCTGTGATATTCTATCAATATGGCCCCCGCGTGACTAAACGTTACAGCATTATAATAAGACAAATGAATACTATGGCCAACACATTAAAAATGTTCCAATTTCAGAGAAAACCACATTGATTTACTTTCCTGGCAAAATTAATCAAAGGCAACGAACCTACTTTTATTAGGTTTTCATCTTTATTCTTAATGACAAGATTAGTTTACAAAAGTTATACAGTCATACAAAATAGCTTCTCTCATGCTTGAATTATATCTTGTCCCCTTAGGATTACCAAAACAGTAAATAAAAACATAGGCTCAAAAGTTGAGGGAATGGCAAGAATCATCCCCTCCACTCCAGCACTTCGCACAAAATCTAACAACAGCCATCCTAGTGGGTGTGAAGTAGCAATGCGGTTTTCATTTGCATTTCCCTAATGATGCCGAGAATCATTTCATGTGCTCATTAATCATTTGTATATTTTTGGAGAAACATCTACTCAAATCCTTTACCCATTTTTAAATTGACTTGTCTTTATACTTTGAGTTGTAAGAGTTCTTTATACATTCTGGGTACTAGATCCTTATCAGATAATTTGCAAATATTTTCTCCTTTCGTGAGTTTTTTCCACTTCCTTGATACTGTCCTCTGAAGCACAAGGTTTTAATTTTGATGAAGTCCAACGTATCTATTTTTTTCTTTGGTTGCTTGTGCTTTTGGTGTCATGTTTAAGAAATCATTGCCTAACCCAGCATCATGAAGATTTACACCAATGTTTCCTTCTAAGAATTTTATAGTTTAGTCTTATGTTTAGGTCTGCAATTCATTTTGAATTGATTTTTGTGTCTCATGTGTGGTGAGGTCCATTCTTTTGCATATGGATATGCAGCTGTCTCAACACCATTTGTTGAAAAAACTACTCCTTCCCCACTGAATGGTTTTGACACCCTCATCAGCATCTTTATTCTTAACCATTATACACGCATGTGTGCACTTTGGTCAGGATGTATTTCTGTGTGAGACACCATGCCTAACAAACTTCTAAATGACATTTTGCAGAATGCGTGAAGGGCTCTGGGCAGTAGAAAGGACCACTTGAGATGCAAAGAGACATTAAAAAAAGGCTATGGCAGTAATCCAAGGAAAAGATAATGGTGGCCTTGATACATGTGACCCCCAAAATAGACAGACTCCTGGGATACTGAAAAGCTAAAAATCAAGCAAGATTTATGATTGATTAGATGTGAGAGGTGGGGAGAGGGTGTTGTCAAGGATGATTCCCAGGTTTCTGGATGGAAACATGATGTCTTTTACTGGGAGAAGAAATTTAGCTAATCTACACTGAAGTCTTATGGATTTATTTATTTATTTATGGCTGTGTTGGGTCTTCACTGCTGTGCTCGGGCTTTCTCTAGTTGCGGCAAGCTGGGACTACTCTTCTTTGCGGTGTGCAGGCTTTTCATTGCAGTGGTTTCTCTTGTTGCCAAGCATGGGCTGTAGGTACACAGGCTTCAGTAGTTGTGGCTCATGGGCGCTGGAGCACAGGCCCAGTAGTTGTGGCGCAGAGGCTTAGACGCTCCACAGCATGTGGGATCTTCCTGAGCCAGGGCTTGAACCTGTGTCCCCTGCATTGGCAGGTGGATTCTTAACCACTATGCCACTAGGGAAGTCCATGGATTGATTGATTGATTTAACTTTAGCTATTTATTTATATAAATTTATTTATTTATTTATTTATGGCTGCATTGGATCTTCATTGCTGTGCCTGGGCTTTCTCTAGTTGTGGTGAACAGGGGCTACTCTTCACTGTGGTGCGTAGCCTTCTTGTTGTGGTGGCTTCTCTTGTTGCGGAGTGTGGGCTCTAGGCTCAGAGGCTTCAGTAGTTGTGGCACTCGGGCTCAGTAGTTGTGGCTCACAGGCTGCAGGCTCCAGAGCACAGGCTCAGTAGTTGTGGTGCACGGGCTTAGGTGCTCCACAGCACGTGGGATCTTCCAGGACCAGGGCTTGAACCCATGTCTCCTGCACTGGCAGGTGGATTCTTAACCACTGCGCCGCCAGGGAAGTCCATGGCTTTATGAAAATTAATTTCCATGTCTACAATTTTAAAATATTGCCAGATACTTAGAAATACCTGGCTCATTTTTCTGTTGCATCAGAAAAAGGAAGAAATGATTTAAAATTCAACAGTGCCGTGATTTCACTAGTGACTCGCACACTCCACAGTGTTTCTCTATCCCACTGGTATCTTAAAGAAACTAGCATTATTTACAGAAGGGCTAGAAATAGGTTGTTAAACAGAGCAGCAGGACCACTTTTGTTGGCCACTGCTTGTTCAGGAGTAAATGGGAAAGAGGTATAACAGCATTAAAAGGAATCTGGCATTTTTTTTTTTCTTTTCAAAAATATTAATTTCCCTACTTGTTCCGCTGAAAATGACAAGAAGCAATGACAACCCAGTAGAAATGAACACAGTCCCTAGACTTTGGTTTCTAAAAGCTATTCTCCATCAGAAGGAGCATTCCAGTGCTCCTTGGAAGACTGGCTGATGCCAGATCTAGGATACAGGGTGTGTGCAGATCAGCCTGGTACATCCTGCCTTACCAGAAAGCAAGGAAGCTATCAAAATCAGAGACTTGTTGGAAAAACCCAGGAGCCCACACACAAAAAAGAAGACTCCCATGGGAGTCATTAAAAACAGTATTCTATTGCTTTACAAGAAAGTTCTACTGCCTTAAAAACCAGGAATCTATACATAAACCAATTTCACTTACAATTTAAAAAGATTGTTTATATAAGCTTTTCCTTCATATCAGCATGGTCTCTACTTATTAAAAAATAAATCTCATAATGCCAGGGATTTAGTTCTATTCATTACTATATGCCTCAGGGTTTCAAACATTTATTGAATGAATGAAGGGAGCTGGTATTGGTAATGGATAGCTAACTGCACAAAATTTTAAAAATAGGTATATTTTACCTCAGTGTAAGATGTCAGTATTTTCTTAAGCTAATATTCACTTCATCTGAATAGTAATCTTAATATTCATTTCATTTTAATAAACAACTCATATAAAAGTCTCATAGCTGTCTTACCCAGTGTCCTCCATTAATGCCAGAGTGATTCGAGAGAGGACTCGGTTCTGGGTGTGAGAACCAGTCATTGCTTCATTCTGAAAATCACCAACAGATTTTAATTAGAAAACCGGACTCCTTGCAAGTCCCAATAATCTTCGTGATTGCTTTGATGTATATTTAAAATGTTGCAAGTGTAAGAGGCTGACAAAATATTGACTTAAAATAGTGGAAATACATAAGCTTTCTTTAAGATGACAAGACTGAAGCTTAAAGCAAAATCTATTTTTTGCCTAAAAAAGTCTATATTGGGTACAATTTCCCTGGAATGGTAGATAACTAGCATTGAGAACTCTGGGATGAAAATGAAGATAAATACATGGAAACAAATACTGTAGGGACTTCCCTGGTGGTCCAGTGGTTAAGACTCCATGCTTCCGATGCAGGGGGTGCAGGTTCAACCCCTGACTGGGCAACTAGGATCCTGCTGTAAAAACATTACACTATTCAGGCAAAGTAAAGTGGGTGGTCGAGACAGATGCCAGATAATGGAATGGGGGAGGAACACTGGCATGAATTACAAAGAACAAAGAAAATGCTTTTATAACCAACTTTCTATACTTTGTGATCAGAAAAATACATAATAACATGTAAAATAAGTATCACAGCATCAAAGGATCAAAGGAGTTGCCTGAGGGACCCAAAATATCATCAAGGTCTACTACCCACCCAATGTCTTAATTCACATAATAAAATTCCTACCAGGAGGTCCCCTAATGATAAGGACATCACTGTCTCTTGAGGAGGCATATTCTATCTTTGGGAAGCTCTGATTATCCTTCTCTTTTTGAATGGCAGGGGGAGACGAGCCACACGGCCTGTGGAATCTAAGTCCCAAGGCCAGGGATCAAAGCCACGCCCTTGGCCATGAAAGGCTGGAGTCCTAATCACTGGACCTCCAGGGAATTCCCATATTCTGCTAATCTTTATGTTGAATACTGGATGGCCATCTCAAGTACTTTAATATCTTTTTAAAAAAGAGTTCAAGGCCACAAAGTTGATTTCAGAGGAAAGGCAGCAGTTAATGAAACTAATAAAATTACTCTTCTCAAGTCTGCCATTGAAAGGTAAGTAAATTTTCACTTCTGGCCAATCTATTGCTCTCTAAAGGGAATCGCTTGAGAAAACTGCTTAAGCAAAATAAACTGAAATTCCCATGTGAGAAGTAAGTGTACATGTCTTCCATAAGTTTCTTCTCTGTGTGCAGTGACTCTTATGGGTATGTCCCTTACAGGCACCTGGAAGTTATGTCTATGAAACTGTTAAAAAAAAGATGTTGGTTCTTATTTGGGACATGGTACTTCTAAGCCAGGCAGGTCCTTGCACCTGTTTGTTACGGCTTCTGCTTATGGTATCTGAGCTGGGGGGGGCACGGATGACAGTCCCTAGATACGTGCTTTCTTCCTTGTACCCTTCTAATGTTTTCTGAATGTGATCTGTTTAGGTCTTACAGGTTTGACTGACTGTTTAGCTAAATCTAAGAACACCTACTGGAATGCCACTCCTGTAAGGCACTGAAGATACAAATAAATCACTCATTATGACATTTTTATGATAAAAAATTTAAAACATAATTATTCATTAACAGGATTACTGCTTCATTCATGTAATACTATGTAGCTGTTTAAAAATAAGTAGATCAAGTATACAGTCTAGTCTACTAATGCATGTATTTCTGTCATGTGAATGAGCTCATGTGAGACTGCTGAATAAGGGAGTGGCATCAGTGTAAGATGGAATCGTGTTGGTTCATAATGATTTCTCCCTGGATTTTAATGCTTTGTGCAATGGAACAACAGCAGCTAAATGAATCACTTCGTTGCACACCTGAAACGAACACAACATTGTTAATCAACTATGTTCCAATATAAAATAAAATTAAAAAACAAACAAAAAACCAAAATAGACCACGACAGCCGAACACAGCAACAGAGGAACGCAGTGTGTGCGTGGCGCCCATGCACTCCACGCTCTTCCAGCTGGCTCAGTGCGGCTAGAGGCTCTGCCTTACAAGTGTCTGTCGCACTGTTCTCTTACCTTTGTACATTTTACTCTTGTCCCCATTACTCAGATTTATAGTCTCCCATCTACCTACCATTGCTTTTTTGCTGTTGTTTAAGGTAAAGAAATACTAGAGTAAACAAAGGAGTTTATTTATTGGAAATATGTCTTTCTAGTTACTAGTTTTGTCTTTCTATCTTACTAGTTTCAGTACTGAGCTAGTACTTTTATTATGACTGATTGCGTTTATTAATAACCTGGTATTTGTGTTCCCCACAAGCCTTGTGATTTTTAGTGTTCGATTTTGAAGAAAGGTTTCTTAGGAAAGCATACATTGTATTATAGCAGAAGCACTTCTACTGCCTTGGAAAGATGTCTAAGATATATTGTTAAATGAAAAAAGTTGCATAAACGTATGAACTTATTTAAAAAAAAAAAGTGTGTTAGTGTGTCTGTCTATCCATCTGTCTATCTAACATTTCTGGAAGGATATTTAAAAAACTTAAACAGTGATTATATATGGAAAGTAGACCTGGAAAGCGAAAGGGGAAAAGGGACTTCTTAATTTTTTTTACTTTATAACCTATTATATGTTAGAGTAAGTTGAATAAAAATTCTTTTATTAAAGAAAAATAGGTCTAGTAAAATTTTAAAATAAACTGACCTCTAATAGCCGCTTTTCCCAATGGTTGAGCTCAGTGCCCATACCACCTTGATTTTCAAGTTCCATTCCCTCCAGAATTGGACACTGAAAGTGTTTTCGTGCTTCATCCTAAGAATCAGAAAATAAATAAATAAACCCTACAAAAGTACAACATAACACAAACTCCTTATCACACTGGATATAATAAAGCAGCCATTAAAAATTACTCTGGTGAGAAGAATGTCTTTTAAAAATATAGTTTTTAATACAATTAAATATGTTGATAACGTCACACTTTTTCTTTGCTACTGAACTATTACTTCTCTTAATATTTTTCCTCTATTTGAAGATTTTGGCTTTAAGTCATATATTTCAAGAAAGTTATAGACTGGTATGATTGCCATTTGTAACTGTTGTGTCAACAACGCAAGTATAAACTGCTCTTATTATGGATATAGTCTTTGTAAGAAAAATAAGTTGCTCATTAGAAAACAATTTTGTTCATTTGGTTTCGACTGTCCTTCAGTTAGAGATTTCCGGGGATGACAAATATCCCAAGAGCAGTGCAAAAGTACAGAGGTCAGAAAGAGCTGTGTGTCGTCTAGGAAGGGGGAAGGGAGAATAGGTTTCTGTCACTAAGTAAGAGGGTGTGATGATTAATTTTATGTGTTATCTTGGCTGGGCCACAGTGCCCAGATATTTGATCAAACATTATCCTGAATGTTTCTGTGAAGGTGTTTTTGGATGACATTAACATTTAAATTAGTGGACTTTAAGTAAAGCCAATCACTCTGTAATATAAATGGGCCAGTCAGTTGAAGGCCTTCATAGAACAAAGACTGACTTCATCTCTGAGCAAGAACGAATTTTGCCAGCCAACTGCCTTTGGACTCAAACTGCAACTCTTTCCTGAGTCTTCAGCTGGCCAGCTTACCTCATTAGATACTGGACTCTCCAAACCGCCATAATTACACGAGCCAATTCCTTAAAATACACCTCTTTCTCTCTTTCTCTCTCAACACACCCTGTTGGTTCTGTTTCTCTGGAGAACCCAGACTAAAACAAACTCCAAATGAAATGACCAGCAACTATGCATATAGCACCAGTGATCGTAAGAGGGATCACAACTTAAAGCAGCGGGTAGAATGGAGCCATAGGAGTCACTGCCACATTTCTATTTCCTCAGATTTCGCTTGGCCTGTAGCTTTACTGTATTGCCTTTATATTACGTTTCCTACTGCAGGCATTAATTCTTACACAATAATGATTAGTAAAGAAAGGACCATAATGAACGAGAAGAGCAGGTGGCTCACAAGACATGTGAGACATCAGTAATACTCACGACAACACGAGGTGTTACTAGAAGATATACAGTGTGAGAAACTCTCTTATTATCTCGAACATCCCATAATCTCTCCACTTTTCGAACTACTTTATCACTCCACTGATATAATCCAAGACTGAAATTAAAGAATAAAAAGACAGTCCTTTTTGCAAATTTACCACCACTTTAAACGTAAAAGTGTTTATGAATATCAATACGAAATTAAAATATTTGAGCTTACTATATACCAAGTGCAAGCAAAGACTTGACAGCATTTTCTAATTTAATCTTTTAAATAACTTTATGCGATTATCATCACTACTTTGCAGATAAAAAGCTTAGAGAGATGAAGTAACTTGCTCAAATTCAAATAGCTGATATTTGGCTAAGATGACAATGAATTACTTCCTCTTAACAAATTTACTGGATAAAATAAAAGCATGTCTAGAGACATATCCAAGTACTGTATATAACAAAACATAACAAAAGGTGACACTAACTTATTAAGAAAGTATAATTTACTTAACTGCTATAAAATTGGTTATCCAACTACGAAAAACTAAAGTTAATCCCTATTTTACCCCATATACTGAAATAAATTCCAGACAAATGTCAGTAAAAATGAGAGTAAGGACCTCTGAACTTCATGAAAGCAATGAGGAAAGTACCAAAATTTGCCAAATGAACTTTTTTTGGAACTCTAGAAATTAACCAAAGGCTTGCAGCAATCCAGGAAGCACTTTTTAAGAAACATGGATGAATCTCAGGAAGAAAAGGAGGCTTTGTGGTGGTTTCCCATGCCCCTTCTCCAGCTCTGTGGCAGCCTTGAAAACCAACAGCCCACAGTCATGGTGAAAACCAGCAACCTGGCAACCAGAGGGAGCAGAATGCACTAAAAAAAAAACAACAAAAAACCAAAAACCATGATCCCACTATGTCTATAAGAGACACAGTTCAGAGTCAAGGATACAAAATGAATGTAAAAAGATGAAAAACATGTACCATGAAAACAGTTCTCAAAAAAGAGCTGGAACAGTTATGTTATACTAATACCAGACAAAATAGGCTTTAAGACAAAAATTGTTACTAGAGACATTTTATAATAAAGAAAAGGTCAATCCACCAATAAGACGTAACAATTATAAACATGTATGTACCTTACAAAAGAACCCCAAAACACATGAAGCAAAAACAAATTCTAAATGGATTAAAGATATGAACGTAAAAATTTCAAATAATAATTTACCAGAAGAGGACTTCTCTGGTGGTGCCAGAGAATCCGCCTGCCAATATAGGGGACATGGGTTCAATCCCCGGAAGATCCCACATGCCACAGAGCAACTAAGCCCGTGTGCCACAATTACTGGGCCTGGGCTCTAGAGCCCGTGAGCCACAACTACTGAGCCCTCAAGCCACAACTACTGAAGCCCACATGCCTAGAGACTGTGCTCTACAAGAGAAGCCACTGCACTGAGAAGCCTGAGCACTGCAATGAAGAGTAGCCCCCACTCGCCGCAACTAGAGAAAGCCCTTACAGCAATGAAGACCCAACACAGCCAATAAATAAATAAATAAATAAATAAATAAATACATAAAATAAAAATTAAAAATAAAATTTACCAGAAGAAATTTAGAAGAATATTTTTATAATCTTTGTAGGGCAGAGAAAACTTTCTGAAGCAATAAAATAGGTGTATTTAATAATATAAAATTTTAAAACTTTTCTGTATGGCAAAAATATGATAAATAAAAAGATAACTAAATGGGGGAAAACAATCTCATTTGGGGGGATCTATCTTGCACAAATAAAAGCACTACTACAAAAGTGCTATATTTATTACAGAATCATTTTTTTCTGTCTTTTCCTATATTACTTCTTTCTTTTCTTTTTTTCTTTTTTTTTTTTTTGGTGGTCTGTTAGTCTCTTTATTCTTCTGTTCTCTTTAATGTCCTTTCAGAGGGGATATTCAATGGGTATCTTTTCTTTTCTTTTTAATCTTTATTGGAATATAATTGCATTACAGTATTGTGTCAGTTTCTGCTATACAACAAAGTGAATCAGCCACATGTATACACATATCCCCATATCCCCTCCCTCTTGAGCCTCCCTCCCAACCTCCCTATCCCACCCCTTTAGATCTTCACAAAGCATCAAGCTGATCTCCCTGTGCTCTGTAGTAGCTTCCCACTAGCCATTTATTTTACATTTGGCAGTGTGTATATGTTGATGCTACTCTCTCACTACATCTCAGCTTCCCCTCCCCATGGTGTCCTGAAGTCCGTTCTCTATGTCTGCATCTCTATATGGAATATTACTCATCAATAAAAAGGAATGAAATTGAGCTATTTGTAGTGAGGTGGATGGACCTAGAGTCTGTCATACAGAGTGAAGTAAGCCAGAAAGAAACAAGTACTGTATGCTAACGCATATATATGGAATCTAGAAAAATGGTACTGATGATCCTAGATTACTTCTACCACTGACCCTATGAATCTCTCATTCTCACCAATAAAAGAGAATATAAAGAAGCAATTTTTTCCACTATTATTTTATGATGATTTTATACATTATTCAAAGAATTACATGGTGAACACCTGTATACTCAATAAATATTATTTAGATTCTACAACTAACACTTTGTTTTATTTGCTGTATCATGTATCTGTTCATCTACTCATGCCTTAGAAAGATTATTCTTAATTCCTTTTCTTTTCCGTGGCAAGGCAATGTTTAAACATAAATAGTGAACAAAGCCAACAAGAAAATAAATAGTTTTTACCTTATTAATAACTCCAATATCCTTTTCACCCTTCACATTTCAAGATTAATGGTTTCTCCAAATAAACAGGTTAGGGCCAAATCTGACTCTAACACCTGAATTTCTTATTACTCTATTATCTCCATTTATACTGTAAGCCTTCCTGCTTTTGAGGAATATCCTGAATATAAGAAAGCACTGTAGGGCTTCCCTGGTGGTGCAGTGGTCAAGAATCCGCCTGCCAATGCAGGGGGCCCGGGTTCGATCACCGGGCCGGGAAGATTCCACATGCCCGGGAGCAACTAAGCCCATGTGCCACAACTACTGAGCCCATGCACCACAACTACTGAAGCCCAAGTGCCTAGAGCCCATACTCCACAAGAGAAACCACTGCAATGAGAAACCCAGGCACCGCAACGAAGAGTAGCCCCCCTCGCCACAACTAGAGAAGCCCTGCGGCGCAAAGAAGAGCCCATTGACCAAAACGAAGACCCAATGCAGCCAAAAATAATAATTAAAAAAAAATGGTTCTTGTGTGTAGGTATCTCTCTCCTCCCTACCTATATCACTACGTAGATGCTGCCTATCTCACTATTTACAAGTTTCCCTTAAAGACCACAATTCTTAGGAAAGACCAGACTACTCCCATACTGCCAAATCAACACAACCTGGCAAGTAAAACATCTATTTCTACACTAGAATTTTGTTTCTTCACACGTACTCTAAAAAATACTACAATAAGTAGAGCATTATCTGTTTTAATATTTATTCACTTTACCTAAATGGAGCTCTCTGTATGAGAATTAGTTTTTATTTTACATCCGTACACCACTACTCTGATAAAGATACAGAACAGTGTCAGCACCCCAAGAAGGTTTCCTTATGCCCCTTCTCAACCTGTTCAACTTGCACGGCATTTAATAGCCTGCTGCTTCAAGTAAAACTACTAATCTGTCTTTTACAGTTGAGTATTGCTAAACTCCATACAACTGGACTATGACTTCTTTTGCTCAACCTTGTAACTGTGATGTTCGTACACATTTTTGCATGTAGCAATAATGTGTTCTTTTTAGTGCCTTGTAGGTTTTGATATAGGAATATATCACAATTTATGTATCCACTCTTCTATTGGTAGACCTTTGGGTGGTTTTCATTTTTTGTTTATTAATAATAAAACTGCCATGAACGTTCATGTACATGTCTTTTTTTGGACATGTGCTCTTAATTTAGAGATTTATTTTTTATATAAATGCATGCAAATGGTTATAGTTCTGTGACTGATATTCTATATAAAATTCTTGACAAATTTTTTTTAGTATTTCTTAGTATGATTTCTTTTAGGCCCTGAACCTCTAGGTCACTGCTAATATGATAAGCTAAATAAAATACCAGTTAACATGTAAATATTGCCGTGTGTAGGCAACAATTATTAAAAAAGCAAAATATAACCAGCCCATATTTTCCTATGACCTGACTCTCCTGTAAAGTAATACAAGCTACAGAGTGGTGGAAAGAGCTCTGCCTGGCAAAAAGAGTCTGGCTCTTTGTATAAGTCACTTACGTTTTTTCCATCTCAATTGTTTCATCTATAAAATGAAAAGGTGAAGCTACTAAATACACGTTTTTTTATCGGAGTATAATTGTTTTACAATGTTGTGTTAGTTTCTGCTGTACAAGGAAGTGAATCAGGTCTCTGTATACATATACCCCCTCCGTCTTGGACCTCCCTCCCACCCTACCCCCCATCCCACCCACCTAGGTCGTCCATGACACAGCACCAAGCTGAGCTCCCTGTGCTATACAGCAGGCTCCCACTATGTTACCCACGGTAGTTGTATATGTGTCAGTCCTTATCTTCCGGTTCATCCCACCCTATATCCTACCCGGTTCTAATAAGACAGGAGGCACAGTCTTCTGAGGCTAGCCATACAGCCACTATTATTTATGGACCTTAACATACTATGATTCTCAGATTCTAGTCCTCGCACCCTCCTAAGAGAGAAGAGCAAGAACAAAAAACCCCAAATACCTGTAGTTAAAAGGTGGGAGACCATCTGCAAATCTTGAAGTTAGAGGATGTCCATCTTTATCACGGTAGAATGCAAACAGCCCAGCAGAGAAACCCTGTAAGAAAAAGTTCAAAATGTCTTGCAGTGAAAAATATCACATCTGATTATAGATATCACAACATGCCACTATCAAAAGAGAACACTGAGATATAACCACATAAAAGCGTCATGCCAATACTTCTACAGGAACTTGCCAAATACTGGAATTGGACTGAAATTAAGTGTTTCATATTATGAACTTTAAATTCTAATTACTTGAGATAATTCTAAGCGAGGAAACCAAAAGCGACAGTCACATTCGATTGGTATAGACAATGCATTTATTTGTTTAAAGATGTGATGATCACAGTTGGTCCTCTTGACATGAACTGACTACTAAACTCTGTAATTGCAATCAGGGAATGCTACTCTTGAGAGCAAGTAACAATGCAGTTTAGAGAAGGGAGTGTGCTTGTAAGAACACTCGCAAAAATTCAAAGTCCATATTTAATACATATCTATACCTGGGGGAAAAAGGACTATAAGTGTGTGTGTATGTGGGGGGCTGTATACTTCAGAAAAAAGACTGGAAACATATATTGAAATGCTAGCTGTGGTTCTTTTGGTGGTGATATGGTAAAATCATCCATATTTCTATAAGTTTTTTAAGATGTGAATTTGCATGTTTATAATCACACTTTTAGACAGTATTTTTAAGAAGTCTTCAATTTAAACAAATAATACATACTTCACATAAAGGTATTCAAATTCGCATTCTCTATCCCCTCCTCCCAAATAAGACAAGAAAACGGGCAAACAACAACAAAAAAATTATTGACATTTGACATCTCCTATTTCATTAATGAGATTTCTTTTCTTACTTTCTTTCCTAACCTAATAACTAAAACAAAGCACTTTCGTAAACTACTAATTTAAGTATGTTTTACATATTGAGAATATGCTATAGTTTATATCCAAATAACTAACAATCACAAATGATCACTTAATTAATCAATTTCTTTGGCAAATTTCTTTGCTTACATAACTGTGGCCTCTGTGTCATTCAAGGCTTGCCCAAATGATTAATGGAATCCACAGTATTCTTTTATGTCTACATTTCTTCTTTTTTAATCTCTGAAGATGCAAAGGACATTTAATGGAGTCAGCTAAGAGAATCTAAATAGTTTTTAATATACAATTCACTGAGGTTATATAAAACTTAAAATAGTATGATGTGCCTTATTCTTCATAATATTCTAAATACACATTTTTTTCCACCCTATCAACTTGAAAATTTTTCTAAGCACTCACATTTCAGAAGGCATACCTAGTACTGAAAGCACCAGGAATGACTGTATTTGATAGCTAGAGCATATATAACTTTATAGGGAATAAGTGTATTTGTTAAACATTTAACCTTACCATCCTCTGGAATGGTTTTTGAGACAAACTAATATTTTAAATTCCTTAGGTTTTTACAATTTTTAACATAATTCAAATATATAAAAAAGTTTAAAAATCTAACAAAAATTTACGTATACTCTTTAAAAGGATTTAAGATTGCCACATTTTCTTCAGACTTCTTTTTAAGAAATAAAACACTGCAGAATAAAATATCGTTGAAGGCCCATTACCTTAACCCTTTCTCCTCCCTCTTTTTCCTGACATAACCACTACCTTAAAAGTCAATGTACACAGTAACTCTCACACATGCTTTTATATTCGATGGTGTCTGACTTTGAGATTCCCTGACTGCTAAAGTAAATCTGAATATGTTCTCATACACTGCTTGGCCAATTGGACCTTTCCTTTTGTGACCTGACTGTTCACAACCTAATTTACGTCATGTCCAGGACCTCTGCATTCACGTTCACTTACATACTGGACTTAAAACCTGCTGTTTTTTCTGGTTCTCTCAACATCAAGTATCTATAGTTTTTGGAGCTTAAAGCTTAAAATGTTACTTAGAATGATGCTTGTCTTTCATGACAATAGCAGGTTCGACTTACTTTTTTAATAAAAGGAAAACAGATGATTTATTTTACAATCTCCTTCCTTGAAGAACATGCGTGCTATCTGGATACACCAGAGTTTCACTGACTTATTCAAGGTATTTGCTGATTGAAAGACTGAGGTCATACATGATAGCTCACGAAATAAGAGTGAGAGACAGCAGCCACTGACTTTACTGTGCCTCCTACGGGGGGCCTGGTGCTGAGCCATTTACACCTTCTGTATCCTTTAACATTCAAGAAAAGAATCCACTGTGGCATGTGCCACTACCTTCATTTCATAGATGAAACAGAGGCTCACAAAGGCTAAATAGTTTGTAACAGACTGCGAAGATTTTTAGCGGTAACGCTAAGGAGATTCACACCTAGATCTGTGTGATCCATTCTTTCTCTAATTCACTGCATTTCACTCCCATCTATTTCTAAACACACGAATGACATTGGGAGGACATTTCCTAGGTCTTAGGCAACTTTGTTTAATTCCCCAGACATATGGTGAAAGTTTACTACTTTGGACCAACTGGGGAAAACCAAAGAGAAGTTCTGAATAAGTCAGCATATATAAAATTCAGAAAGCCCAAACAGACCAAGATGACTTTTAGAAATGATCTCTGCAAGAGATAAGATATGTAATTAGCATATCAGCTATCATTTTAGATGAAAGTGAATTTTTTTTAATTACTAGGTTTTTTCATTAAGAAGCTTAATCATTTTTTCAAAACTCTACTTGCCCAATGGATTTACTTGTTTAATTATTTTAGGTAGTATAACTCAACCTAGCTGCTATCCTAATCATTAAAAATGCTCTAGTGGCAGAGGCCTAATCCATAAGGTTTTATTGAACATGATCTAAGAAATCACATAATCTCAATTTTTAGCATATACATCAAAATGAGAGTATAATCAGAAAATCAAGGCATGAAGGAGAGAACAATAGTTAACAGCAAAATTTACCAGGGCATGAATAATTTCATGTTTCACTGTGGACAGCATTCCAACAAACTCCTGAGGCTGAGTAGAGATCATATTTGGACACAGGTTAGCATATCCTGCTATTGGCCTGTTAAAACAGACATTGAATTTTTCATTATATTCTAGGAAAACATGTATTATGTTTATTAACCTATATTTTTCTATCAAAAACTGATCAAGGTCAGAAAAATCTTTAAGTATCAAATGTCATTTTATAACACAACATCTAACTTTCACTATCTTTTACTTTCAAGACATACTCCTGTGTTTTCCTACGACATGGCTAATCAACACCTGTTCCCATAAAAAGACAGTCAGTTAATTACACTTCGGTGTGAATTTGTAAAGTATGTCAATACGCTCCAAAAAAGGGGATGAGCTGAAAAACTTAAATTCTAACACTATTTTACTAGCAAAAGTCTTTTCTGACTTCAGCGTTTCACTATACGCACAGGAACAGGGACAGACAAGTAGGCAGAGGGAGAAAGTAGGTATACAATAGGACAATAAGCAAACCATTAAGGTTGCTGCAAGGTGCTGAACCTTCTGATTTCGATTTCACCATTCCCTTTCCCCAGTCCCATCAATGCCTTCATTAACATAAAGATTTTTATCTTCCTATCATCTTCTTTCACACAGTATTCTATACCTTCTAGAAGCTACAGAATTCCACGTCTCTTTCTGAGCCTAGAACTTGAGAGTCCAAGAGCTGACGAGGACCCAGAGTAATTCAATCATTCTCGCTGTGCACCTGCCTGTCTTTCAAAAGCTGTGACAAACAGTAAACAAGGTCTTTTCTCCCAACACTACCTTAACATTTTACCACAGAAATACCACAAACCTCCCCAAACAGTGATGGCCCATTTACAGAGTAACAGTTGCCTTATCTAGTTAAAAAAAAA
Source organism: Hippopotamus amphibius kiboko (assembly GCF_030028045.1). Lineage (NCBI taxonomy): Eukaryota > Metazoa > Chordata > Mammalia > Artiodactyla > Hippopotamidae > Hippopotamus > Hippopotamus amphibius. The sequence goes on along the minus strand of NC_080191.1, from coordinate 171,150,990 downwards.
ATACAGTACACTTTCTTCATACCTGAAAACAGACTTACACTTAGAAAAGAATGAGTATAATTCATTCACCAAAATATTGCCATGGTGACCTCTAAAATATAAAATAAATGTCATTGTCAGGCTTAAACCCTGTCAGGGACTTCCTAAAGCATTTAGAATAAAACAGCTCTGTCTGCTTCTCCCTCCAATGCATGTCCTGAAGTTCTCATCCTCAAACAGTTTCCATTGGAATGGCTTCTAACAGCAACAGGTAGACACAGCTTCTTCCTAACATAAGTTCCGTCTCTAGCTCTTTATTTGGCTCAAATCTATCGATTTTCAGGTTATATCTAAAGCTTCACTTTTTCAAAGAGGTTTCCTTTGCCCAATTGATCTAAATTATGTTTCCCCCTTTCGTTCTCTTCTATGTTTACATACCGTCTTTTTTTTTTTATAAAGTATTTATCATATTTGAAGTCACATGTCCATTTGTAACTGTATCTATATATGTATTTATTTATTTATTGGCTGCGTTGGGTCTTCATTACTGTGTGCAGGCTTTCTGTAGTTGCGGAGAGTGGGGGCTACTCTTCGTTGCGGTGCGAGGGCATCTCATTGCAGTGGCTTCTCTTGTTGCAAAGCATGGGCTCTAGGCGCTTGGGCTTCAGTAGTTGTGGCACATGGGCTCAACAGTTGCGGCGCACAGGCTTAGTAGCTCCGAGGCATGTGGGATCATCCCAGACCAGGGTTGGATCCCATGTCCCCTGCATTGGCAGGCAGATGCTTAACCACTGTGCCACCAGGGAAACCCTGTAACTGTATTTAACTAATATCTGGCTCCCTCTGTAATTTGTAAGTTCCATAAGACACGTACATGTGTCTATTTTGTTTATCTAGTCTGCTGACAACATATTAAGCACTCGAATATTTATGGAATGAATTAATGCAATACAGTAGTTTTGAAGGAAAGGTTCACTTCTATCAAAAAGATTCAAAAAGAACAACTTAAGATATTGCTCTTCTAACATCAACATTCTCCTCATAAGAAACCAAAATCTTCCCCAGGTATGAGAAGACACACATGAGTAGCTTCAGATTCACTGACATGAGGAACAATTATGCTTTGAGATAGTCACTCATCCCTAAAGTGAACCAAATGTTTTAAGTGTCTTAAAGAAACAACAGCAGTGCAATGAAAGTGAAATGCATCTCTGGGCTATGGGATTCTCATCTATGTGATAACTCCTATGCTGGATTCTCTCCCCAAAAGACAATTAGATACTTTTAAGTACTTCCAGTAGTGTCAGATGCTGAAAGGAGATGAACTAATCTATACCCATCACAACATGGGATTTTATATCCCTCTCCCTACTTCCCCAGAGAAGCCATTCTGTTCCTAATACATCAGGTTCACTTTAACATGTCTTTTGTTTAAAAAAGTGATAAAAGCTCATTGGAAAAAGCTATATATCCAAACCATATAGAAATGCATGAAGAAAAAAAGTAAAAATTCCCTATTTTACAACCTACCACCACTAAATTCCACTATCACAGGTAATGGCTATCAACAATAGGGGTGCTTTATTTTTTAGAGTGACCAGCCATCCTGGTTTGCCCAGGACTGACAGATTTCTCAGGATATGGGACTTTTAGGGCTAAAACAAGGGAAATCTCGAGAAAATGAGGATAGCTGGTAATCCTAATGATTTTTGACTTTTACTTTAGTACATTCACGCCCAAACACAGATTTTTAAAACAAGTATGAAATCATATTATGTACACTGTTTCGCAATGTTCTTTTGACACTCAACAGTATATTAAAAATGAGATTGTTAAAAGCTTTTGCACAGTGAAAGAAACCATAAACAAGACAAGAAGACAACCCTCAGAATGGGAGAAAATACTTGCCCATGAAGCAACAGACAAAGGATTAATCTCCAAAATATACAAGCAGCTCATACAGCTTAATACCAAAAAAGCAAATAACCCAATCCACAAATGGGTGGAAGACCTAAATAGACATTTCTCCAAAGACTTGCAGATGGCTAACAAACACATGAAAAGATGCTCAACATCACTCATCATTGGAGAAATGCAAGTCAAAGCCACAATGAGGTATCACCTCACACCAGTCAGAATGGCCATCATCACAAAATCTAGAAACAATAAATGTTGGAGAGAGTGTGGAGAAAAGGGAACCCTCCTGCACTGCTGGTGGGAATGTAAGCTGGTACAGCCACTATGGAAAACAGTTTGGAGGTTCCTTCAAAAACTAAAAATAGAACTACCATATGATCCAGTCATCCCACTACTAAGCATATACCCAGAGAAAACCATAATCCAAAAAGAAACATGTACCATAATGTTCATTGCAGCACTATTTATAATAGCCAGGACATGGAAGCAACCTAAATGCCTATCAACAGATGAATAGATAAAGAAGATGTGGCACATATATACAATGGAATATTACTCAGCCATAAAAAAGTACAAAATTGAGTTATTTGTAGTGAGATGGATGGATCTAGAGACTGTCATACAGAGCGAAGTAAGCCAGAAAGAGAAAAACAAATACCGTGTGCTAACTCATATATATGGAATCTAAAAAAATGGTACTGATGAACCCAGTGACAGGGCAAGAATAAGGATGCAAGTGCAGAGAATGGACTGGAGGACACAGGGTTGGGGGTGTGGTGGCGCGAAGGGGGAGCTGGGACGAAGTGAGAGAGTAGCACAGACATATATACACTACCAACGGTAAAACAGATAGCTACTGGGAAGTTGCTGTATAATAAAGGGAGATCAACTCGATGATGGGTGATGCCTTAGAGGACCGGGACAGGGAGGGTGGGAGGGAGTCGCGGGAGGGAGGGGATATGGGGATATATGTATAAATACAGCTGATTCACTTTGGTGTACCTCAAAAGCTGATGCAAGAGTGTAAAGCAATTATTTTCCAATAAAGAGCTTAAAAAAAAATCTATGATGCTGATTTTGACTTCCTTACCACCTTCAGTATTGACAGTATAATTCTGAAGCATATATTAGTGTTTCCTTTGTATTGGCTACCTGGTTCTACAAATAATTTCATTTTTTCCTGAAATTAATTAGATATCAATAGAAGTGAAACAGCTCTTTAAAGTCAGCTAGTATTTTGACAGGTAGATGAATGTTCAGGAACTCAGCAATGGTCCTTCACTCAGTGGACCACTGAATGTGGTCACATTAACTTTCCTAGATTTGAGAGTGTCACATACGAACTATGCTGAGGCATTATCAGTTTCTACTGCCTTTAACTGATTTGTCTGGTGTGTGACAGGCAACCTTCTGTATACATAACAACTTTATTTCAAGGCTGCTTCACTGAGAAACCTTTCTTGAAATATTTTGTAAATAAAAAAAGAGGACTCCAAATTTTTAAGAGATAATTAAGCTAAGTGAAGGACATAATGGTATAACAATTAGATGAACAGTTATGTTTAACATCTTACAGTTTAGCATAGAAGTGCTAAAATTAAAGTTCAAATTGTTTCCTTAGAGAGGTATTCGTCACTTCCAAAGAAAATTCTAATTGACAGCAGACTTTCTTTGGAATTGGAGCTTGTATTACCATATGCACAACAGTCCTATAACCTGATTCCCCCACAGCACCCCCATCCAGGCAGTATCCTGTTTCTTACTACTGGAGGTAATCTGTCAAATGCAAACTTCTTGTACTCTAAACACTTAGAATATGGTTTAAGAGTTCTTGTATTAGACCTTGGGAAGTAAGTCTCAGGGGAAGGTTTACCTGTCCATTTTCGCTTCCTGTTGGCAATAGGCTGCATACGAGATGATGTTTTCATGGCTGCACCTCTCAGTGGCCAGAGCACCAACGTAAAGAACAAAGTCTGCGTCCTGGACTCCCTCTTGGTCTGGCACACCCACTGCTCCACAGGGCCACTTACCCCCACAGCAGACTCTGCATTGCTATGCCCATGGGGGACAACGACAGAAAACCAGACCGGAGGTAAGGTTAGCTACAAGGACTTTTAATTTATAACGAATCCAGACTCTAAATATGTATGATTTAATTTTTTTATTATCCTTCAACTTTTATCAAAATCCATACCTCTCTCTAATCAGTTCCTATCTCCAATTTCAAATTCGTTTTATTAAAACTTCTATTTTATATACCATGATCATAAATGTATAATATTAATTAAAACAAACAACTGCTATTTATAAAAGGCATCCAATCAGGGTACAAAAAAGACAGAAATAGAAAAGGTTTTATTAAACCCTGAAACTAGGTGAAAATTACAAGGGACCTTCTTGTACACATTTTTTTTTTAGCAATTTCCTGTGAATCTATAGTTATTTCAAAACTAATTAAAAAAAATTTATCTAGTGGAAATATATTCCTATTATAAAGTAATTCATCTATCTTGTTAAAAATTCAGATAATACAAAAGTATATAAGGTAAAAAGTTCAAGTCATTTTGTAATATTACTCTTCTTTCTAGTTTTCTAAGCAAACTTTGCCCTTTTAACACCTGCTTTTTAGAGAACTTCTTCTATCAAAGTTCCTAAACAATCATAATCTCCAAATTATAAATACGAAAATCAGTAAATGGTGGTTTTCTTTAAAGCATAAGTGATGCTTATATAGAGAGAAAAAAACCAGAATTTCTCATTACATTGTTTACAGTTGCTTTTCTAATACATGTGTTTATAATTTTAAAATTCAATTACTTTAATCTATTAATAGTTGGTGTTAAAAAAAGTTGTGATTTAACAGCATTCTTTCCCAAGATGTCTCACTTATTAAAAAAAACAAAAAATCAGGACCCACCCCCACCCCCACCAAGAGGATAAGTAGAAAGCAGAATTTGGAAAAGCCAAAAGAATTAAAAACAAACAAAAGTACCTTAAAAAAAAGGCAAAGAAATGTGTCTTAAAATGTCTAGGAAATGTCTCTAAGTGTCTTAGGAAAAGAGATAAATATGTAATTAACAAGTTGTTTTAATTTGTAAACATATCCCTAAAACCCTTTACGCTTTCAAGAAATTTGATAAAAGAAATGGAAGCTGAGTAAGTTAGCTTTATTAGTGCCAATATACAGGGTTCTAAAAGCCCTTAGTGAGTGTCGATTATTGCATTGGCCAAAAAGTTCATTTGGGTTTTTCCAGCTTATGGAACCTGAATGAACTTTTTGGCCAACTCAATACTTTAAGAAAAAAATTACAAAGTAAACTTCAACTATACCGTTAACTTTGCTTACAAAGTCAATGTTTAATAATGTATTCGTTTTCTATAAGTAATGAGAGAACACAGTTCAATAGAGAAAAGCAGCTAAAGCAATAATCATATTTTCCAAAATATATGTTGGTTTTCTGGTCTACGCATTTAAAATTTTCATATTTTTTCTGATACAAATAATAGATGCTTACTATGAAAAATCAGAACATTACAAAAATATTTAACTTACCAAATAAAAGCAGCCCACAGTCCAACTCAATGAAAATCATTAAAGTTTCAATGTCTCCAGATTTTTTAATATATGTATACCTCCAGATTACTTCATAATTTTTATGTGTATATACTTTTTATTTTTATTTTTTATGCTTTTAGCTTTACCGAAAGCTGAATAATTGATAATTTTTGATTTTTAAATAAAATAGGCTATCTATACCAATTTACAACTTTTTTTTTGCATTTAAAAGCTTAAATCTTTCCAAATCAGTATGTAAAGATCTACTTAACTCTCTTTCTTTTTTTTTTTTTTTTTAATATTTATTTATTTATGTAGGCTGCTCAGGGTCTTAGTTGCAGCATGCGGGATCTTCGTTGTGGCGCGCGGGATCTTTCAGTTATGGTGTGCAGACTTCTTAGCTGCGGCCTGTGGGCTCATGGTTGTGGCACGTGAGCAGGATCCAGTTCCCCGACCGAGGATGGAACCCAGGCCCCCTGCATGGGGAGTGTGGGGTCTCACCCATGGGCCACCAGGGAAGCCCCCTCAACTTCATTCTCAGCAGCTGTACAGTGCTCCAGTATGCGGCTATGCCACAACGTGACAACTGTTAACACTGGCACACTCATAGAGTTCCGCAAAGTTTACATAGTTATAAATATTTTTATGGAACACATTTCCAGGTTGGGCTAAAGCGTACATATTACTTTTATTTGAAGAGATAATGTTAAATTGCCCTTTAAAAATACTGAGGTATAGGCCCTCGCGGAGAAGGTGGAGCCGAGGTGGGCGGGGAGGTCAGGTGACCCCGCCGGCGTCCCAAGCTGGCGGCAGCGGCGGCGCCCGGGAACCCGCGGCCCCGTCCCGGCTGCTGAGGCGGGCCCCGCGCGGCTGGCGACGGACGGGCCGGGCCGGCGAACAGGCGGCCGCCGCTTCCACGCGCTCGCGGCCGGGGTTAGGCCGTGCGGCGGCGGCGGCCGCTCGTGCTGGGCCGGGCCTCTCCTTCCTCAACGTAGGGCGGCGCCGGGCCCGCGCCCCTGGCTCCCAGGCCATGGCGCTGAGGGAGCTCAACGTGTGTCTGCTGGGGGATACAGGTGTAGGTAAATCAAGTGTCGTGTGGCGGTTCGTGGACGACAGTTTTGATCCGAATATCAACCCAACGATAGGGGCATCTTTTATGACCAAGACTGTCCAGTACCAAAATGAGCTACACAAATTCCTAATCTGGGATACAGCTGGACAAGAACGATCTCGTGCCTCAGCACCAATGTACTACCGAGGCTCGGCTGCAGCTATCATTGTTTACGATATCACGAAAGAAGAGACATTTTCAACATTAAAGCACTGGGTAAAAGAGCTCCGACAGCATGGCCCGCCCAATACTGTAGTTGCCATTGCAGGAAATAAGTGTGGGATCTTATTGATGTAAGAGAGGTCATGGAAAGAGACGCTAAGGACTACGCCCACTCCATCCATGCCATTTTTGTAGAGACCAGCACAAAAAATGCGATAAACATAAACTCTTCATAGAAATTAGTCGAAGAATTCCATCCACTGACGCCAACCCGCCGTCCGGTGGAAAGGGCTTCAAACTCCGAAGGCAGCCTTCGGAGCCGAAGCGGAGCTGCTGCTGACTGAGCCTCGGCCTCCCGGCTCGACGATGACGTAGGTGGTCCTGAAAGTTAGCGGGAGGGCTGGGGCCCTGTCGCCAGGGTTCGCCTCGCCAGTCCTGGATCTTCTTCGGGCCACAAGGATTCACAGGAACGGACAGGTTCTGTTTCCTCTTTGGAGACTGCAGCAATGATATTTCAGTCTGTGGACTTCTGTTCTGTAAAGAATCTCTGCTGTACAAAGGGACTGCATCCTTGGCTTTTGACCTTGCTGAGAAGGAATGTATAATTGTATGGATGGTAGGATTCAGTTGTTGAGTAGTTTTGTTATCAAGATTTTATGTAACACTTGTAAACGGAAAATTAGCACTTTCGTGGTTCTTGAGGGGAAAAAAAGACCTTGTGGAGACGATCATTTCTTTGGTTTCCCGTTACCACTGTGAGAGGGAGTTGTGTTGTTTAGAATGTGGTCGGTTATCGTGAGTGGAGGGATGGTGGTTATTATTATTCGAAGCGAACAGGTTATTTATAGGGCTGATGGAGGTGGCTGCTCCCCCGCCGTCTCCGAAGCACCTTCCATCAGGTACATCAGCCCAGGACATGCACAGTAAACTCACAGCAGCACAGTAAACTCACAGCAGCAGGTGCGTGCCCCACCCCACGTCTGCATCCTGACCCTGTCACATGCGTGTCACCAGGCATGTCATTGGCACCTTTTTAAGGAAGCTCTCACCATCAAGATGGTGGTGGTAGAGAAGATGCCTGGAATAAACTGAATTGCAGGTGTGTAAACTGACTAGCAGTGGTTACAGAGAGAAGAGGAGAGAAAGTAGAGAAGGTGGTATAAATGCTGTCAATTCTTTATTTAACTGAGGTATTTTGGTGGGGGAAACAGTTATCCATTGCTTAGCATATGTAATGTTGTAGTCTATATTTATGAGACCATTGCCTACAGATTATAAATTATGTAAATACATTAATAAATCCTATGTTTCATTCAACACTCCATTTACTCTTGCACCGGGCCTCGCGTGTGCCCACCCATTTCGTAGCCTGTGCACAGGAGGTTCCTTGAAGCACGTTTACATGGTGCGAAAGCTTAGCGCGCCTGGCTGGCAGTGGGTAAGCGTTTCTCTGCCCTCCCTTCCGCCACCGCCACCCCTCCAGTCGCATCTGGAAATCATCATGAAGACATGTGCCACTTTGACAAGCCTGACTAGCCCTTCCTAGCCTTGGGGAAAAAGATTAAGCTCCTGAGCTCACCTCATTTATCGTGGTCTTGGTAATAAGTTTCTTTTAGCTTTCTTTTTTTTTTCTTTTTTAGCTTTTACAGCAACCTCAGAGCAACTGTTTGAAGAGAGCTTTCCCTGTGAACAAGTTAGCGGATCTTTCCGTTTCCCTTCTTTTCCCCTGCCTCTGTTAGTGGTTAACACTCTTTGTCCTCAGGGAGCCTAATGAGGTTTTTAATATAATCTAAAAATAAAGCACTGGAGTGAAGTCTGAAAAAAAAAAAATACTGAGGTATATAGCTGTTAAAAGATGTTTTGGAGGGCAAAGATAAAATTATAAGTGGAAATGATTCAGCAGCTCCAGAGATAAATTGAAAAAAGAAAAAAATTAAGTTCATTTGAAAACCAATGAAAGAATAAAATCAGCACACCTAACTGTGATTACTTTTGGTAGAGAATGAAGCTTTTGAACTTTTGAAGTTCAAAATGAAACTTCTGAAGTTTCTGTAGAAACTGCTTGGTGACCATCACAGATTAAATCTGCCCTAAATTTATCCTAAAGAATACAAGCATTGCTAAGAGCAGATGCAATACCTGGAGGTGCTCCTCAGGCACTATAACGGGGCCACATTTTGTATGTTCTGCACACTCCTCAGTACAGCATCTATGGTGATCATTCTCCTTCCGCAGGTATTGGTATTGGTTTGTTGCACATTGTCTTCAGTTCATTTGTACATCAAAGTTTAATTACAAAAAAAAAAAAAAAAAAAGATGAGTTCACAGCAGTTAAAACATTGTAAAAAAAAAAAAACTAGTAGCTGCTATATTTAGTTCATCAATAACAGTTACTATTTTAGTTAGAAAAGCAGTCTAAGAAAGAATTTTGGTTCCATGGGAAATCATCCCGATCTGGGTTTTCAAACACTCAAATACTTCAAAAGCCAATACTGTACCCATGAAGGAGGAGGGAATGGAAGATGGGAAAAAGGGTACAACTATACCCAAGGAAAACATCCAGCAGGTCACCTCATAATGGAAGATCGGGGAAAGAATGATTACCCAATAGATGCCCTTTTATCCTTTTTAAATATCTTACAGTTGGGTCTCTAAGAACCAACACAATAACATATCCCAGTATAAATCTCATAATTTGCCATACTGGCAGAATGGGGAGGGCAGAGAAGTAAACAACTGAAGAAAATGACCTGTGTGTAATGTGACATACCTACTAAGTAATATAGTGCCCGCAGGTCTACGAACCTGAAAAGTCTTCTCTAAATATGAAACAGCTTGTGGGAAAAGTTTGTTCTAAATAAAAGTTGAAAAAAAAAACAACCAGTCAGAATTACAGCTAAAAGATAAACTATATTTGAAACAAGTAAGCATAGGATATTAATAACTAAGAGAAAAGAAGGAAAAAGCCTTATAATTCTGGAATATAAATACTAGCAAAGGTTGTGTGGCTAGGGGTAGGGGAAAGAGTGAATCTAGGAACAAAGGAATTTCCTCATTTTCTAGTTTAGTTTGTAGGAAAGAATATCAGAAAGTTCCTTCCCTATCCCATTTAAATAGAATATTATAAAACATAAATCTCAACTATTAATCTAACTTACTTTAAATTTGAGACTGATTTAGATGATTCCAACATTAAGGTAGTTTATGTGAAGAAAATCTTATATCTACAAGATCCACTTTAACCTCACCAATTTCTGTAGCCCATAAGGAACTGGCTTAATGTATGTGTGTGCCTCTGTAACAGTTAAAAAACTTATGAGGCTAGAACCTCTATAAACAACCTTGGCGTATCATATTAACAGGCCAATTAATCTTCAGGAGAATAAGCATTTCCACCAAGAGAATGGTGTACTTAATGTTTTTAAAAAGTTGTTTTCACCCTATCCTAAGCATTCTCTACCCCCCTAAAACTTAAGATGACAAGTGACAAATGAGAATGATTTAATATCAAATTATAAAATGAGAAGACTCAATATCAAATATAAATAGTTTTGGTGAGTACTCACAAAGACACCTTGGTGATAAAGAGAAAGACAGTCACTACCAATGCCTTTTATTCAGTCATTCACAAAATAGTCATGTATATATTTTTCATTATTGAAGTAAAATTTACGTACAATAAAATGCACCATTTTAAGTGTCCAATTCAAACCATCAGTATTTATTACATACCTTTACAAGATGTCTTTTCTCAGCGAGCAACCTGAAAATGATGACATAAAACATAAACATTGCCATGCTGAGGGCAAAGCACTGTCTCATTTGTTCAGAATACATATGGCAGGAGCCCCAAAGAATGCTTTGTGGAAGCGTGCAATACCAGTCCCTCCAAATCTCAATGAACATTTAAGAGTTGATCACATACTGTCTCATTCATTTGGGAAGTTAAAGAAAGGGAAAGACAACAACTACTCCCAATAGCTCTTCATAAACTACTACAGATTCATAATTTCTCTCTTTTCTGGACCCCCTCTTACTCTAAATTAAAAATTAGGCTATATCATCTCTCTGGTTAATAATTTTGTAAATGTTCTTATTATTGCACACATTAGTATTTTGTCTTATTTTTCCTCCAAGTACTTATTGTGGAAGTGCCTTCTAGGTCTGTTATTGACCACATCCAAGTATATGTACACTGGTTCTGTTTAAATTATTCAGGATGTATAGATTTAAATCATATCCCATGGCCATAATCTTTCTAAACTAAAAAGGATATTTAAGCTTAATTCCATTTTGTAGGTGCATTAGCATCTAGTTCCATTTATGGAACTCCAGGTAACAGATGAAAATATCTTCAACAGTTTGATGCTTAATAAAAAGAAAGATGACAAAATAATGGTGTACTTACTCTTCAATACTTTTATCATAGACAGTCTTGATTCTTAAATGTTCAGTAACATCTCTCTTTACAACATGATTTGCCTTAAGATGGACCTTATTTATGACCTGAAAAAAAGGAATAGATTTGAAAAAAAAATGTACAGATTAGCTAATTGAGGTCCCAACTTAAAATTAATAAACTACATTTCAAGTGTAATACCCAGGAAAAATAAAAGAACTAAATACATTGAGACATAGTTCATGCTGATGGATCGGAAGACTCAATATTATCAAGATGTCAGTTCTTCCCAACTTCATGTATAGATTCAATGCAATCTCAATCAAAATCCCAGCAAGTTATGTTGTGAATATCAACAAATGAATTCCAAAGTTTATATAGATGGCAAAAGACCCAGAATGGCCAACAAAATGTTGAAATAAAAAAAAAAGTTGGAGGACTGATGCTACCTGACTTCAAGATTTACTATAAAGTTACATTATCAAGACAGTGTGGTACTGGCAAAAGAAGAAACAAATAGATCAGTGGAACATAACAGAGTGCTCAGAAATAGGCCCATATAACTACATTTAACTGATCTTTGACAAAGGAAAAAAGGCAATACAATGGAACAATGATAGTCTTTTCAACAAATGGTGCTGGAATAACTGAATATTCACATGGAAAAAAAATTGAATCTAGAGACAGAGCTAACATCTTTCAGAAAAATTAACTCAAAATGGATTACAGACCTAAATGTAAAATGCAAAACTATAAAACTCTTAGAAGATACCATAGGAGAAAAACCAGATGTCCTTGGGTATAGTGATGATGTTTTACATACAACACTAAAGGCATGATCCATGAATGAAATAATTGATAATTTCAACTTTATTAAAATTTAAAACTTCTGCTCAATGAAGGTTAACATCAAGAGAATAAGAAGACAAGCCACAGACTGGGAGAAAATATTTGCAAAGGACACATCTGATAAAGGACTATTATCCAAAATATACAAAGAACTCTTAAAGCTCAACAATAAGAAAATGAGGGACTTCCTTGGCGGTCCGGTGGTTAAGACTCTGTACTTCCAATTCAGGGGGCACCAGTTTGATCCCTGGTTGAGGAACTAAGATCCCACATGCCACACCCAGCGCAGCCAAAAAAGAAAAGAGAAAAAAAAGAAAATGAACAACCCAAGTAAAACATGGACCAAAAACCTTAACAGACACTTCACCAAAGAAGGCAAATAAACATACGAAGAGATGTTTCCCACTATCTGTCATCAGGGAAATGCAAATTAAAACAACGAGATATCACTATGCACCTGTTAGAATGGCCAAAATCTGACACATACTACACCAAATGCTGCCAAGGATGTGGCGCAACAGGAACTCTCATTCATTGCTGGTGGGAAAGCAAAATGTACAGCTACTTTGGAACACAGTGTGGCAGTTTCTTACAAAACTAAACATACTCTTACCATAACCACCCAGCAATCATACTCCTTGGTATTTACACAAATGAGTTAAAAACTTATATCCACACAAAAATCTGTTCATGGATGTTTACAGCAGCTTTATTCATAATTGCTACAAACAGAAGCAGCCAAGATGTTCTTCAATAGGTGAATGGATGGATAAACAGTGGTACATCCAGACAATGGAATATTATCCAGAGCTAAAAAGATGAGCTATTAAGCCATGAAAAGACATGAAAGAACCTTACGTGCATATCAGTAAGTGAAAGAAGCCGATCTGAAAAGGCTACAGACTATATGATTCCAACTTATGATATTCTGGAAAAGGCAAAACTATGGACACAGTAAAAAGTTCAGTGTTTGCCAGGGATGGAGGGGTGGGGGATGAATAGACAGAGCAGAGGATTTTGAGGGCAGCGGGACTACCCTGTATGATACTGTAATGATGGCTGCATGTCGTTATACGTGTGTCCAAACCCACAGAATGTACAACACCAAGAGTAAATGCTAATGTAAACTCTGGACTTTGGATGATCACGATGTGTCAATGTAGTTTCATCCATTATAACAAAAGTACCACTCTGGATGGGGAGGTTGATAACAGGAAAGTCTATGCGTGTGAGGAAGAACAGAGTATTTGGGAAATCTCTGTACCTTCACTTTACAATTGTGCAGTGAATCTAAAATTGCTTTTAAAAAATAAAGTCCTTAAAAAAAATGAAGATGAGAATACAGTGGAACAAATAGTTGAATCACTAAAAGAAAGATGTTCAATACTGAAGTCTCTCTCCAATGAAAATGCCCTTCAAAAATGAGGAAATAAAGATATTTCAGATAAACAAAAATTGAGAGAATTCATCACCAGCAGACCTCCACTACAGGAAACTAAAGGAAGTTTTTCATGGTAATGGAAATGACACTAGATGGTAACTTGGATCTTGTTTAGTTCTGGCTGCTGTAACAGAATACCATAAACTGGGGGGCTTATAAACAACTGAAATTTATTTCTCACAGTTCTGGAGGCCGGCAAGTCCAAGAAGACTGGGTGTCTGGTGAAGGGCCACTTCTTGTTTCTTAAGGCCATAATCTGGTTGTATCCTCTGGCAGATGGGGCAAGGAGCTCTTTCATAAGGGTATTAATCTCATTCATAAGGGCTCTGCCTTCATGACCTAATCATCTACCAAAGACCCCATCTCCTAACCACTATATTGAGAGTCAGGATTTCAACATACGACGGGGGAACACATTCAGTCTATACAAGATCTGTAGGAAGGAATGTGGACAAGTGGAAATGATAGATAAGTAAATACAAAAGTCTTTTGTGTAGAAAAGAGTTAACATAGCAGGTCTAAGACTACTATCTTTAGAAAGGCCTGCTTGCAAGTTTGACCTTTCACTGGTCCTGGAATTTGAATGGTAAACAGTCCCTACACTGATATAAAAGCAATAAGGAAGTCTCATTGTGCCCAAATTGTAATAATACAGTTTATGCTGAACGTTTGTTTACTTCTCAGAGTCAGGAACTTTAGTGACTGAAATTGTGTCTACATGACCAATCTCCAATAAAACCCTGGACTCCTAGACTCGGGATGAGCTTCCCTGCAGACAACATTTTGTGCTTGTTGTTACAAGTTACTCCTAAAGAGATCAAGCATGTCCCATGTGACTCCACTAGGAGAGGACTCTTGGAAATATCAACAACAATTCAATTAACAATCAACTTAAGAAGAGAAAAGGGAATTTTATCCAAGCCAAACTGAGGATTATAATCTGGGAAACAGACTCTCAGAAGTTCTGAGAACTATTATGCCTGTTAGAAGTCAAAGGCACAACAGATGATTGAACTTGGTGTACCCCCCCAAAAAATAATAAATAAATAAATAAATAAAAAGAAAAGTCAAAGGCACATTCTCAAGACAAAGAATCATACATCAAAATGACATGATATTTTACATAAAGTTCACCAAAGATGTATAGTCCAGATAAACACCTACAAAGCCAAAAAGAGCAGTAAGTCACTATGGCCCCCTACAGAGGTGGGAAAGAGTGCCATTCTTTTAAGAAACTACATTGCTAGTGCCAGAAGAAAGGCAAAACCCCCTGATCTTTACGGTCCAGCAGGCACTCCCATCTTTGAGGAGATCTGGTTAACGTGTAATTCAGATGCACACAGGTAGGGAGAGAGGAGGCCCAGACACAGAGACAGAACTTTATGTTTAAATTTTCTTGTTCGGCCTTAAAATATACATTTTATTTCATGAGAAGCTGTGTCTGGTTTCCTTCAGTCTTCGCTCCAGGAGCCTTTTCTCTTTACTGACTGTGCTTGATGTGTATCCTTTCACTGTAATAAATCTTAGCTGTGAGTACAACTACCTGCTGAGTCCTGTGAGTCCTAGCAAATCACCAAACCTGGGGTGCTTTGGAGACCTGCAACACAATTATACACATATTTCTTTTCTTCTTTTTATTTCTTTAGAGACATTAATGGTTTAAAACTAAAATTATAAAGTTGCAATTGTGAGATTTATAATATATGTAGAGTTATTATATATTACGATAACAGCAAAAGGACCAGGATATAGTGAAACTATACTGTTGAAAAGTTCCCATATTTAACATGAATATTAACTTTAAGTAGATGTCATAAATTCAAGATACATATTATAATCACTAGAGCAAACATTCAAAAATATATTGCATTTTATTGTTGTTACTTACACCTCAATTTAAAAAATAAAGCCAAGAGATATAGCTAAAGTCAACAGAGGAATTAAAATAGAATACTAAAAAACAGGTCCCAAACAAAAAGTCAAGTGAAACAAAGAGAAAAAAATAGCTAAACTGCTAATCAAAACCCAACCATGTCAATAATCACATTAAATGTAAACATTAAATGTAAAAGGACTGAACGTTCTCATTAAAAAGCAGAGACTGTCAGACTACGCAGAGCAAGATACAACTACTTGCTATCTATGAGAAGCCCATTTTAACTACAAAGACATAGAGAAATCGAGAGTATAAGGATGGAAGAAGACATATCATGTAAACATTAATCAAAAGAAAGCCAGAATGGCTATATTATTATTAGACAAAGTATATTTCAAAACAAGGAGTATTAATTACCAGAAATAAAGAGAGGGGCAGTACATAATGCTAAATGGGTCAATTCACCAAAAACACAGAACAATCTAAAATGTGTAAGCGCCTAATAGCAGAGCTTCAAAATACATGAAGCAAAAACTGAAAACTGAAAGGAGAAATAGACAAATCCACAGTTATAGCTGGAGACTTCAACATTCCTATCTCAGTAATCCACACAAGTAGACAGAAAAATCATAAAGATGTGGGAGACCTGAGCAGCACTACAACTAACTTGACACTTATAGAACCACCTGCCCCAACAACAACAGAATGTACATTCTTCTCAAATACACACAGAACATCAACCTGGTAGATTTTGGGCTATAAAACAATCCCTAAGAAATATAAAAAACTGAAATCATACAAAGGATGTTTGCTATCCATAACTAAATTAAATTACAATGCAAGTACAGAAAGATAACTGGGAAATCTCCAAATATTAGAAAATCAAACAGCAAACTTTTTTTCTTTTTGGCCACACCACGTGGCATTCAGGATTTTAGTTCCCAGACCAGAGATTCACTGCGCCCCCTGCAGTGAAAGTGCAGAGTCAGAGACCAAGTTGGAGTTGTAACCACCTTACAGCCAGGGAATTCCCCAACAAACCTTTAAATTATCCTTAGGTTGAAGATGAAGTCATAAGGAGATCAGAAGATATTTTTAATCGAACGACAATAAGATTAAAAGCAATGAATATTTGCATGATGTAATTAGTGTTTAGAAATTTATAACTTTAAATACTTATATTAGAAAAAATCTCAAATTAATGATCTAAGCTTCCATCTTTAGAAACTATAAAATGAAGGGCAAATTAAACTCAAAGAAAGCAGAAGAAAGGAATAAAGAACAGAAATCAATTAAATGGAAAACAGAAAAATGATAGAGAAAAAAATCAATGAAACCAAGAGGCAATTCTTTGAGAAGATCAACAATTCATATACCTCTAAGCAGACCAGGAGAGAAGATACCAATTACCAGTATCAAGAATGAAACAGGACATAGTTCACTATAGACTTTACAGACTGTGATATTGTGATTTATAATAAAAACATATATATTTGGCCTTTGTCCCATTTCTGGAATTTCCTAAGACCTCTAGAATTTCCTAAATGATAAAAGTGATCAGGTGTCTTTTGTCATGTTAATGAGGTAACTTTTGGAAGCACCTAAGGATGGAGACTGGTTACCAGTGCAGCCAACCATGTGAATAGAAGATTGGAACTTTCAGTCCTTCCCCACCCCCTCTAACCTCTGAGAAGAGGAGAGGGGCTGAAGAGCAAGTACAACCACTAATGATTTAATCAATATCGAGGTAATGCCTACCTAAAACCTAAAAGGATAGGGTCTGCAGAGCTTCCAGAGTGGTGAACACATGGAGATTCTGGGAGAGTGACATGCTCAGAAAGCACAGAAGCTCTGCGCCCTTTCTCCATACCTTGCCCTATGCATCTCTTCCACCTGATTGTTCTTCAGTTATATCCTCTTACAATAAACCAGTCATCTAGTAAGCAAAAATTTTCTCTGAGCTCTGTGAGCCTCTTTAGCAAATTAATCAAAACGACGAGGGGGTTGTTGGAACTTCCGATAGTGGGCTGGTCAGAAGCACAGGTGACAACCTGGACTTACAACTGGATCAAATGGGGAAGAAGGGGCAATGTCGTAGGTCTGAACTCTTAACCTGTGGAATCTGAGGATATCTCTGGGTAGACAGGGTCAGAATTGAGTTGAATTGTAGGCTGGTGTTGGAGAGTGGCTTGGTGGTGTGTGGAAAACCCGTGACACATTAGAACTGGTACCAGAACTCTTTACAGACATTTAAAATATCAAATGGGAGCATTAAGAAAGCTTGTATTTCCATAAATCTGACAACTTTGATGAAATTCTTTGCAAGATATGACTTACCAAAACACAATAAAAAAGAAATAGATAACCTGCACAGTCCAATATGTATTAAAGAAAGTAAGTCCAATAAAGAAAATTCCAGGCTGAGATACCTTCATTCATGAATTCCACTAAACATTTAAGGAAGAAACAATGGTATTGTATGCAAACTGTTTTTTTGTTTGTTTGTTTGTTTTAGATAAGAAGTAGATTTATTTAGAGAGAAACACACTCCACAGACAGCTTGTGGGCCATCTCAGAAGGTGAGAAAGGCCCTAGGGTACGGGGTTGTCAGTTTTTATAAGGGTGGGGAATTTCATAGGCTAATGAGTATGAGGAGTATTCCAGCTATTTTGGGAAGGGGTAGGGATTTCCAGGAATTGGGCCACCGCCCACTTCTTGATCCTTATGGTCTGCCAAACTCTTTCTGAAAGTAGAGGAAGAAATGTTCCCCAATTCATTCTATAAGGCCAGCATTACCCTAACACCAATCTGAACAAAGTTACACAAAGAAAAAAAAGACCAACAACAGACCAATATACCTCATGAATATATATGCAAAATCATCAAAAAACACTAGCAAATGAAATCCACCAAAATGTAAAAAAAGTAATGCATCATGATCAAGTGGGGTTTTATCTCAGGGGGATGCAAGGCTAGTTTATCATTCTAAAAAATCAATCAGTGTAATTCACAATATCAACAGAATAAAGAAGAAAAGCTACATAATTATATCAATTGATGCAGAAAAGACATCTAATAAAATTCAATACCCATTCATGATAAAAACTATCAGCAGACTAGGAACAGAAAGTAATTTTCTTAACCTGATAAGGCACCGTCTACAAAAAATCTACAACTAATACTTTCTTTGCATTAAAAATTTTTATACAATTTTGAAAGGTTACTTTCAATTTACAATTATTACAAAATATTGGCTATAGTTCCCACGTTGTACAATACACCCTTGAGTCTATCTCACACTCAACAGTTTGTACATCTCCCCTCCTCCCCACCATCCACTACACTGCTGGTAACCACTAGCTTGTTCTCTATATCTGTGAATCTGCTTCTTTTTTGTTACATTCACTAGTTCATTGTATTTTTTAGGTTCCACATATAAGTGATATCATACAGTATTTGTCTTTCTCTGTCTGACTTATTTCGTTTAGTATAATACCCTCCAAGTCCCTCCTTGTTGCTGCACATGGCAAAATTTTGTTCTTTTTTTGTGGCTGAGTAGTATTCCATACAATTAATACTCTTAATAATGAAAGACTGGATGGTTTTCCCTGACGATCAAGAACAATGCAAGGATGTCCACTCTCACCACTGTTACTCAGTATTATATTGGAGGTCCTGGTCAGTATGATAAGGAAATATTAACACTAAATATTTGTAATAAACAAAAGACCCATATTGTAATCCCTAAAGCAAACACACACACAACCACCCACCCACTGACAGGTGAAATGTATCAATAAAAGGATGGGAAATTCTAACCATAAGCAAGCTGAAATGGCTATACTAATATCAGCAAAGCCGACTTCAAGACAGAGAGTATTACCAGAAATAAAGAGTAATGATTTATAATAATAAAAGGTTAATACATCAGAAATACATAATTATAAATGTGAATGTACCTAAGAGTAGATTCACTGTTGCTTCCATGAAGCAAAAACTGACAGAACTAAAGGAAGAAAAATATATAATCTTAGAAATTTTTAGACTATCAGACAAAAAGTTTAAGACTATAGAAATCTGTAGCCAATATTTTATAACTGTAAATGGAATATAACCTTTAAAAACTGTATAAAAAAGAATATAGGTATCTGAAGTGTACCATCAATCGCCTCACCTTTTTGACATGTATAGAAAATTACACTCAATACCTTTAGAATATATATTCTTTAGTAGTATACCGAAAAGTTTAGCAGGATGGAGCATATGCTGAGGTACAAATAAAACAATCTCAAATTTCAAAGAACTGGAATCTTACAGAAGATACTCTCTAAGTTAGAAATTAGTAACCATAAGATACCTAAGAAAAGGACCAAATATTTAATTATATTTTAAACATTTTTAATAACCCATAGATCAAAGAAGAAATCACCAAGGAAAATAAAAACATTTTGAACAAAGTGATAATTGAAATACAATGTGTCAGAATCTGTGGAGTGTAGCTAAAATTGTACTTTGAGAGAAACACAGATTTTTAAATGTTCACAGTAGAAAAGGAAAAAGGCTCAAGAACAACGATCCAAGTTTCCACCTAACAATATGAGCAAAGTAAATCCACAAGGAAAAATAATAAACAACAGGAAACAATTAAATAGAAAGCAATAATTAAAGAAAATTACCAAAGCTAATTGTTGGCTACTTAAAATGATTAATAAAATTAATAAGCCCCTAGAAAGAATGGACTAGAGTAAAAGAATAAACACAAGTTTACCACATTAGAAATTCTACAGACATCAAAAGGATAAATTATTAGGGACAACTTCATGTCAATACATTTAACAGTTCAGATGAAATAAAGTCCTTGAAAAACACGTTATCAAGACACAAGATCAAAATTTTTTAAAAATATCTTTTCACTTTATTTTAAAAAGTGCAGCTCTTCAAAAATTTCATTTAAAAAGTCATCTTCATAGTACAGGTGAATTCACTCTTTGATACAAGTCTATCTGATACAAAACTTGTATCAGAGAAACTGGATTTATCTATTTCTGCATAGTGATTTCTTGGGGCCAGAAGTGAAAACATGGGTTTTCTGTACATGGGCACATGGGATCTTTCTGGGGTGAGGAAACGTTCTAAAACTGGACTGTGGTGATGGCTCTGTAACTCTGTAAATTTATTAAAGATCACTTAATTGGACACAAGTGGGTGAATTTTATGGTATATAAATTATAGCTCAGTAAAAGTATTAAAGAAAAAACTCTCTACAAAGAAAACTCCAGATCCAGATAGTTTCAGTTGTGAATTATACCAGACATTTAAAGAAACTTTATACAAACTCCTTTAGAAAATACATGATAGAACTTCCCAACTCATTATGTAAGGTCAGTATAATTCTGATATCAAAAGCTAACAAAAACTTCACTAAAAAAAGAAACTATAAACCAACATCACTCATAAACATAGGTACAAAAATTCTTAATCTATAAGCAAACTGAATTCAGAAGTGTATTAAAAGAATAATACATTGCAACCAAGTAGGGTCTATTGCAAAAATGCAAGGTTGATTTACTATTGGAAAATTCAATGTTATCTACTATATCACTGTATATATTATATAATTCCACTTATATAAGCTCAGTTCTAGAGCAGGCAAAACTAATTTGATGTAAAATCTAAATCTAATACCGAGAAAAAAAAAAAAAAGGAACAATAGTTGCCTGGGGTGGATGGGAGAGACTGACTGCCACAGGATAGCAGGGAACTTTCTGGAGGCTCAAAAATGTTCTATATTGTGATAGGGTTGTGGGTTTTACATGAATATACATGACTGCATTTGCTACATTTCAGTATATACAAATCTTACAAAAAAACTTTTGAAAGTAACAATAAGAGTGGGAAGAGGGGAGTGGGTAGAAGTATATGAAACCATAAGAGAATACAGGTAAGTGTTGAAGCTGGGTGAGGGTCATGCGAGTTCATTATTCCATTCTGGTTTTGGTTCCGTTCTAATTTACATAATAAAATTTTTTTTAATTTTGAGTTTTTAGTTGAGAACAAGTTATATGAGTCAAAATGTTTTATAGTTCCCCATCATTAACCAATAAAAAGTTACTGTAATTTCCTGTCGCAATTAACAGAGGTGCAGTCACGAGTATTACAGTGACTAGTACTTGTCTATACTTCGTGTACAAGTTAAAGCAAAGAGAATGGTTAGGAGGACTTGCTACTACATACTCTATAAATAACTAGGAAAATTTATTAGGAATGTGAACACTCAAGAAGAACCTGATAGCTTGCTTTTAATATCTGAAGCACTGTCACTATTTAGTTTGTTCCGCCAAGAGCCATAAATAAGAATAGTGGATAAAAGTTTCGGGGAGAGTTTTCAGCTCTATGTTTTTATTATATTTGGCCACGCTGTGCAGCATGCGGGATCTTAGTTCCCCACCGGGGATTGAACCCGTGCCCCCTGCAGTGGAAGCGCGGAGTCTTAACCACCCCACCAGCAGGAAAGTCGGCGCTTTCAGCTCTATACAAAGAAGAGCAATGATCTCTCCAAAAAGCAAAGGGGCTGCCTCCAGAGATAATTACCCTCTTTGTGGAAATGTTCAAATGTAAGTAGGAGATTTGTACACTGGCAACAATCACAAGAAGAAAACAGCCATTAAGGTTCCTTCTAGTACAGAGCTTTTGCAGTTCTTTGAACTACTTTCTCTTATTTCGATCTAAATTCAAAGAGAGAAGTGCACGGCTTTGTAGGAATGTCCCACCCTGGGTGGGTGGGAGAACTGAGGAGACGTTTAAGCGTACAAACTTGCAACTAGTTGATAAGTTCTGGAGATCTAATGTACAGCATAGTGATTATAGACAACAATACTATATTATAAACTTACAAGTTGCTAAGAGACTAAAAAATAAATACTTCAGCCAGAATGCAGTGTCATGATAAAAGCTGTAATACAGCTACAAACCCCAAACTTAGTATTCTGGTGTATATGGTTATGAACAGCATGCACAGAAATTTTTGGAAATTATCACAGAAATGAATGGTCTTAGATTTCTGGGCTGAACTGAAAATTTCTAGATTCATCTTTCTTGATGGAGTAATAAGACAAATTAGAAAATCAATGGCAACATGCAGCCCTGCCCCAGGTACTGTGTCTTCTTTCCTCAAAGAATACTGATTACTGTGGGCCCTCCTCCGAGCTAAGCATTGTGGAGAAATCAAAGTTTAAGACACACGACGGAGGGAGGGGACACGGGGATATATGTACATACACCGCTGATTCACTTTGTTGCGCATCAGAAACTCGCACAACAGCGTAAAGCGATTATACTCCAATAAAGAGCTTAAAAAAAAGTAAAAGACACAAACCTCATCCCAAGGAAAATCACAATTTAACTACAAAGGCAAGACATGCCTGAAAAATACGCCGTCACCACAGAGTGGTACTGGTTAAGTGCCAGGAGAGAGTACCAATAAGACCGCGAAATGGAGAGAGCATTCTGCTGGGGTGGTTTCAGCAGGCTGCCTCGAGGTTAAGGACCTCAGAGCCAAAGAATTCAGACAGGAAGAAAAATGCAATGGGAGGAAGGCAGGGCAGGAGAACAGGGTCAAACCAGCGACGTGACGAAGCAACTTGACAATCAACCTGCGCTGCCTGCAGGGCATCCCCACACCCCTTGAGCGCCTGCGTCTCGCGGCGCCGTCCGTTCTTTCTCCAACCTTTAGAGCAGCGGCTCTCGCAGCGAGGTCCTCGGACAAGCGGCAGCACCAGCTCTCTGGGAGCCGCGACGGCCCGTTCTGAGGCCCCTTCCGGATCTAAGGAGCCGGGAGCGCGCAGGGGGCGGCGTGCGCGGCGCGCCGGAGCCCGTCCCCGGGCCGGCTGCCCCGCCCGCCCCCGTTCGCGGAGCGCCGCGCCGGGACCCCCAGCTCCGCTCAGCCCTCCGCACGGCCGCGGGCGGGGAGGGAGCGGCCCGCAGGTCCCGGCCCGCTGAGAGCGCCGTCGCCGGGAGGCCCGACCGCGCGTCCCCCTCCAGGACACCCGGCTCCCGTCACTGTGCTCCGCGCCGTCGCCTCCCGGGTCACTTTCCCCTCCCAGGGCCCCTCCGCCGCCCTACCTCAGCGTCAGAGGGGACGTGGTGCCGACAGGGCGGAGAACTGCTGAAGGAGACAGGCACAGAGGCAGCGCTCGCCCGGAGCCCGCCCAGCACGAGTAAAACGCCTCCGACCCAGAGGGGACCGCTCGGGTGCCACGGGCTCAGGCCCCGGCCCAAAGCCGAGGCGCCCCCTCGCCGACGCGGCCCGGCCGCCATCTTCGGCCGCGCGTCGTTGCCATGGAGTACGTGACGCCTCCGCGCCCCGCGCCGGCCCCGCCCCTCGCCTCTCCAGGCTGGTCGAGGGACTCGGCGGCGGGAAGGTGCTGATTGGCCAGCGTCACCCGAAGGCAGTTCACCTCGGAAGATGAGGAGTGGCATCATGTCCATTGCGTCTCGTTCGCGTGAAGCCGGCCAGTGAGTGCCACTTCGAGGTCCAAGGAGTTGGGCTGTGGGAAGACTAGTGGGTGTTGATGGTAATGGGATGGTGATATGTGGGTGTCCTTACGGGGTCAGTGTTGAAATTTGTGTGTGTGTGTTTTTTTGTTGTTTTTTTAGTTTTTGTGTTTTTTAAAATTTATTTATTTATTGGCCGTGTTGAGTCTTCGTTGCTGCCCACGGGCTTTCTCTAGTTGCGGTGCACAGCTCCTCAATGCCGTGGCTTCTCTCGTCCCCGAGCAGGGCTCTAGGCACAGCTTCAGTAGTTGTGGCTCTCGGGCTTAGTTGCTCTGCAGCATGTGGGATCTTCCTGGAGCAGGGATCCAACCCGTGTCTCCTGCACTGGCAGGCGGATCCTTATCCACTGCACCAGCTAGGAAGCCGTTTTCCACTTTTTAATTCAGTTATTCACCAAAAAGATATGCATCCACTAGGTGCCAGGTGCTTAGATGTATAAACACATGCAAAATCTTTTATGGTTTAGCTCTCTGTATAAAAAGGTAAATGGAATGTAATTTCATTTTTACTTATCCTGAATTACCAATTTTAGGCCTACTTTTTAAAAAAGTATAGTTGATTTACAATATCGTGTTACACCCACTTCTTAAAGTCATTTTCTGCAAAATCAAATGTGTTCTTTACTATTCACCCTCACCTCTTAACTTCTATGAATGTTAAGAATTGCAACTGCATTAACCCTGGGGACTAGGTAGATCCTTGCTATTAAGGCAACTACCTTAAAAACTGAGCTGTGAGGAAATATAAAAAATTGGAAACTGGAACAAACCACTGAAACAAAGAACTAACCCCAGGAACTGAAAGCACTGAGCTGTAAGTCATTCCAGGATTGAATATTGTAAATTACTATACTAGGAACTGTAGTAGGAAAAAAAGAACAAAATCCTCAAGAATTTACAATTCATTGGTGAAGATTATGTACTAAAAAAAAAAAAAGACAAAAAAGAAATAGGTGGGACATTTTACAAGTAGACTCATTAGACGTGTCTATCATCCCACTGGTGGAAGTTGGGACTTCAAACAACATCTATCACTTTTAGAAGGTACTCTCTACACAAAACCACAAAGAAATTGCTGACTGTGAATAAAGAATGGTACGAGTCATTTTCAAGTTTCCAGTGGTAAAGGCAATGTCATGCTGGTGGAGAGGAAGTTTCGATAGTCTAAAGGACAAGCTGCTAGCCATTTAAGTTCATTTCTGTGAAACATGCAACTCCTCCAGTGTTAATTTGACCAGAGGACTGCCTTTGCACTGACCAAACCTCACTATGGGAGCAGAAAAACATAATATAGGCTCTCACTTACTCCCCGCCACAACCATCTCCTGGTCCAATTTTGTAAATGCATTGTTACCTGGTCAGCAACCAAAGCTAGGAACATTACTTTTGAAGACTACTCTTCATAATCAATTGGTTTTAAAATTCGTTTGTTTACTCTGCTCTATTTCAGTGCTCAAGCATCTGTTAAGACTGTAAAGCCTGCTGGGTTTTCCCTTCCTTCGGTTTATGCTGGGTTGCCACAGGGATCTTTCTAAAACATGAATCTTGTCATCTGTCACTCAAGCTCTTCAGTGACACTCTAATACAAGCATATCGTTGGGGCTTCCCTGGTGGTCCAGTGGTTAAGACGCCGTGTTTCCGCTGCAGGTGGCCTGGGATCGATCCCTGGTTGGGGAACTAAGAACCCACGTCATGGGCAGCACGGCCAAAATAAATAAGATTGTTGTTTAAAATCCTGACATCTGGTAGTTCTCTAGACTTACTTTCCAATTATTCCCAACAGATTTTAGTCACACTACATAATCCAGTTAGACAGTTCCTCAAATGCCTTCTTTCACATAAAAACTTTGTGCCATCTCCGTTTTCTGAAATATCACCCCCAAGCATCTCTTCCTTTATTATGGGACTCTAAGAGTACATCTACTTAACTGGCACAACAAAGTAGTTACTTTTAGTTTATGTTGGCTGTTTTTTGAGAAGGGTAACTAAAGCTCACTGGAGGTCTGAGATCTGCACTTCCTTCCCTTGACTCGATTTTTCAGGTTCAATTTCTTTAGGGTTCTACTAACCAGACTTCAACTTGTGGTGGTCATGAAATGAACTGCTCAGATCTGGAGAGCGCAGAATTGATCAATGACTCCAAGTTGCTGCTTACCATCCACCTCATTTGCTTTGAGGCCATGCCTTCCAAGGGTTGCTGATAGACAAATATGACTTGCACTGCGAACACAAGCCCCTTTTCCATGACTCTTCCAATAGCAATTTTGGCCTCAGGGCCACCACTAAAATAAGCAAACTGTAGACATGCTGTGTGTACTTAGCACACCATCTCCTTCAAAGGCTTTTCTCACCACCCCCCCATACATTTTTAGCATGCTAATCATTTATTTTAAAGTCTGCTAGAGAACCCCAATACAATGAAAAACTTAAAATGGGCTCAGTTTGGCAAACTCCCAGTTTTCTGCTGATATTTTCATTGGAATGTCAAGATCTGTTGGTTAATAAACGGAGTACCTGCTACTGCATCAAACACCTAAAGCCACCATACTGCAAACTGATGCCTTGGTTCAAACTTGTATTCAGCACACTGAGATTTAAAATATTTTGCAGCCCTGCTTAGTTTCCTTTGTATCATGCCAAGATATCTCAATCCTGCACTTTACTATTAAAACATGGAGCCAAGGAAAGCAACACTGTCCAGGCAATCTTGACTAATCCCACCAAGATTTTTTGAGGTATGTGGCATTATGGGGACACTTTCAACTTACACATTCCAAGTGCTATATACTGGAATGCTTTGTCCAGTCACAAATCCCAAGGATATCTCATCCACGTCTGTTAAAATGAGCTGCCAAATACCATCAAATTTCTCCCAAGTACCATCTTTAAGCCCCAGGTTTCCCAACCAGTCTATATTAAACAAGTGCATGCTGGTTACAAGGTCAAGATATTTTATGTTTCTTTCAATTTAATGAGGAGGCAGTTACCAGTACCACAGATGAAATAAGGGGGTAGAGTAATAGATCCATTTGATGTGGAAATCTGGAAGTTTCATGGCATGTATCAATACTGGCTAAAAATTCTAACTTCTCTCCTTCCTGCAGGTGTCTCCACTCGTCAAAAAACTTTTCATAGGCTAGGTTCCAGCACTCCATCACTATAAACCTTCCAAGATAAACTCCTTTCCACTGTCCCCAACTAAAGCTTACTTGTAACGTTCCCCTCATCATTTAAGGTCTTACATATTAAGATACATCCTATCCTCATCAAAACCCTCCTATTGTTTAAATCTCTGTAATTGCCATATGCTCTGGGCTCCTGTGTACTCTGAAAATGCCTGATAACCACCACCATTTTAAGCACTTAGCAGTTGAATTCAAGGCAAAGAAAATTTTAAGCCATGTAACAAAAATACAAGAGAACAAATCCACACTTTTATTTATTTACTTTTCAATAAATTTAAATCCTTGAAGGGTACAGCATCTGGGGGGAAAAAGAATACAATGTCATTAGGTACACCTTATATACAAACAGCTATTGAAACCACAACATGAATATATGTCCCATTGTCCCATTATCCATCTCTGAAAGGCACCTAATGACTTATATTCTCATGGGAAGGGAACTAAGCTTTTACAGCCTTCTGTTTATAGGTGAACATTCTTTGACTAAAGAACCAGTACTGGCAACACTGAGAGTCCATTTAATTTTGCTTCCTACAATGATAGTAAAAACCTCCTCTGATGAGAAATATCAACTGCTCAGCAGGATTCAAAAGTACCCCGTGTCCCCAAGGACGCAGCCATGTCTACTAAAAATGGATGCTAATTAAAGAAAACAGGAGCCATCCTGTTAGAAAAATCACAGAATCTGGAGTTAAAGACTTGAGTTGAAGCCCTGGGACATGAGCATTTGTTTTCCTCTATAAAATAAGGCTAATACCTACTCGAACAAGACTGTCATGATGAAGAGATGAGAAATATTAAGAATTATGCCAGGAAAAGGTATGCTGAAGTTTTATTTTCTAGTGGTCACTTCAGAGCCCAATAAATATATCTGCCAGAAAACTGTTCATTCAAATAGCTGACCCTTGAACAACACAAGTTTGAACTGTGCAGGTCCACTTATATGCAGATTTTTTTTCCAGTAAACATGCTACATGATCCACAGTTGACTGAATCCACAGAAGCAGAGGCCAACTGTAAAGTTCTACAGGGATTTCTCACTGTGCCCCTAACCTCTGCATTGTTCAAGGGTCATCCCTTGAACAATTCCCTACTACCCTCGGCCAGCATTAGCAATTATCTGAAATCTAGGCATAATCCATTTGAACCCTTTGCCTTCACTTTTCTTATAATGCCAAAATGTTCCGTAACACATTTACACAGTAGTCACTAACTTTACAGCATTATCTATTGGTGACATTTTATAACCACAATAGCCCTTAGTGGTCAAAGCCAAACCCCTTGACCTTAGTTTGATTCAACGAGGTGCCATATTGCTAACAATGTACTTACTACACGGATTCTGTGTCCAATGGCCTTAGCAGGAAGGTTGCTTCGGAATTTGGCACGAACCATGCCACTGTTTCCATGAGCGCGAGTTATTTTTCCCCAGATTACTCTAGTTTTGTTAGGTTTTCCACCAGGAGTCACTGTGTTGCTGATTTTAAAAAAGGTTTAAAAAAAGGCATGAATGCAAACCCAGACAACCAGTACCGTGTAGTGCAAAATCAGGATGACTTTTAGACCAGTGGCCCTCAACCCTAATTAACAATTTAAGTCACCTGAGAAACTTTAAATGGTAATAGCTGTAATATTGGGGGGGCGGGGGGGTGGAGGCAAAGGGGGACAAGAAATGTGAGGATGTTTGAATATAGGGAGAGAGGAATTTGTCTGCAATTTTAAGCAGCCAGGGAAGCCCTTACTAAAAAGCTAACACTGGAAAAAAGATCAGAAGGTAAGGGAACAGCTTGTGTTAAAAACCGAGGTAGTGGCCCTGGCTTGTGGAAAAGCAGAAGATACCAAGAGATGAATCCTAGCTGGTTAAGAGAAGACACAGGGAGTCCTGAATGCACAAGGTCTTAGAAGCTCTTTAATGACTTTAGCTTTTACTAAATGAGAAGGGGAGCAACTGGAATTTAAGCAATGTACAGATGATCTGACTTATAATTTTAGAGGATTGGGAATTCCCTGGTGGTCCAGTGGTTAAAACTCCGAGCTTTCACTGCCAAGGGTCTGGGTTTGATCCCTGGTCAGGGAACGAAGATCCCGCAAACCATGCAGCACAATTTTAAAGGATCACTCGTTGCAGGAGGGGGGCTGAGGGAGATGAAAGCATGTTCCCAAAGATCTTTTTAAAAACAATTTAAGTAATAAACAATAGTCCACCCATTTCTCCCACCCCCATTCCCGCCTCTATGCCAGAGATTTTAATTGCCCTGGAATAGGGTGAAGAACCAATGCTCCAGAGAGATAACACCTTTAAGCATTTATAAAAAATATAACTTCAAGAGATCAACAAAATGAATTAAGGTACACGAGAAATGCTCTATAAAACCTTAAGATTATAAGGAGTTGCCTCCTTTCTTGAAACAATTAATAGCTGTTATTTTTCTACGTGCAGAAGACACCTACATCCAACACTACCCATGAAGTTCCTTAAAATCCCAAAGTAGAAGCCGCAACACTACCAATTACTTTACTAACTTCAAGTGAGACAGATCAACTAAAAACTCAAAAAGCATAAAACGATAAACTTACTTCTTTGCTTTGTACACATAAGCACATCTCTTGCCTAGATAAAATTCAGTTTCATCTCGAGCATATACACCTTCAATTTTCAGGAGAGCTGTGTGCTCCCTCTGGTTCCGTAGACCCCGCTTATAGCCAGCAAAAATGGCCTTGGACCACAACCTAAGACAAAAATATATTGTTAATCATAAACTGTTAAAAGATCTCATTTAACATTTAACTTCAACAAACCATAGCTATAATTTGCCTTATAATGACACCCACCTAAAACTTACCTGCAGCAAACACCTAACTTTTTCCCCCAATAGTTTTAAACTCACATTTAGGATCATGCCTAACAAACAAATTACAAGCACACTTACAAGTACAAAGGAATGATATTTAAAACGCGTACCTTCCAGACATATTTGTCGTTTTAGAAGTCCTGTTCCCAGCAGGCCTTAAAACAAAAAGAATCAGTTTAAATTCTTGCAACGCGCGTTTCCCACCTCGTCTCCTCTGGAAAAACACCCCAAACTCAGAGGATGCCTGACAGCTAAGCAAACTCCAAAACGCTTCTATTTCACATTCCACTCCGTCAGGGCCCGGAAGCAACTCCGGTTACCGGAGCACCCATGCTCGGAGGTCAGGGGACCAGCACCATCAGTCCCAAATCTCCTCCATCCTGTCCTCCCTGTTGCTGGCATCCACAGAAACCATCAGCTGGTAGAGCGTCGGAGCCGCACCAGTGCCTCCCGAGAGGCACACGGCCGAGCCTACCCCGCTTATTTGCCCCCAAAGTTAACCACCGGGAGCACCACACACCTCGGCGGGGCCAAGAAGGCTGAAAGAGAAAGGCTAGGCCCCGCCGCGTGGCCTTGTGGGTACACGCCTCTCCGCCCCGCCCCCCACTTAGGTATCTTCCGCGACCGCCAGAAAAAGAAGCCTCAGAAATCGCCTTCTGACTGAAATAAGCCACGTTCAAGAGCACGCGTACAATTCTTTCGCTGAGTCCTTTTGTCTTTGTAAACTGCTATACGTATTACAAACTTTGGAACGGAGGGAGGCAAAATAGTAGCCAGCTAAAGGGGAAGACAAGGTCCTCCGAAGCGGGGTGTTGCCATAGAAACACCCCAGCCTGGGTCCGGCGGCGTCGGGCGCTGTCTGTGGAAGAGGAAAGCCGGCCGGGAGGACGGCCCCCGCCTCGCGTACCCCGACTTGACTCGCCGGCACGGGGGGATCCTTCCTTCTCACCACACAGCAGTGGGGCGCACGGAAGCTGTCGGGTCCTCGGCTGGAAGGGAAAGGCCGCGAGCAGGAAGGCGGGAGGAGGGCGCGCTTGCTTCCCCTCCCCCACCCCCCATCCCCACCCCCACCCCCCCGCCTCTTCTGCTCCTTCTGCTCCTTTCTCTCGTTCAAGGCATGACTTAAGTTCTTCATGTTGGCCCCGCGGGTGCAGGCCGCTGCCCTGAAAGGCTTTGTGGCCTTTGCAGGCGAACTTGCTCAGCTGCGCAGCGCCGGGGCCGCGCGCAGGGGGGCTTCGGTAAACGTGTGTAGACTGGGAGGGAGCCGCTTCGTGCGCGGCAGAGATTTACATTTCCTGATCGTTGCTCGCTCTTTGTGTTCCCTATGGAGTCGTTCGTTTTTTTCATCAGTTTATTTATTGAATGACCGACTACCTTGTGTGAAATTTTGTTGGCTCGGAGGTCGCTGCAGTAAACAGAACAAGAGAAATCTCTGGGACTTCCTAGGTGGCGCAGTGGTAAAGAATCCGCCTGCCAATTCAGGGGACCCGGGTTCGAGCCCTGCCTTGGGAAGATTCCACATGCCACAGAGCAGCTAGGCCCGTGCACCACAACTATTGAGCCTGTGCTCTAGAGCCTGTGAGCCACAACTACTGAGCCCATGCGCCGCAACTATTGAAGCCCACGCACCTAGGGCCCAGTGCTCCACAACAAGAGAAGCCACTACAATGAGAAGCCTGTGCACCACAATGAAGAGTAGCCCCCGCTCGCAGCAACGAAGACTCAACGCAGCCAATAAATAAAGTAAATAAATAAAATTAAAAAAAAAAAAAAAAAAAAAAAATCTCTGCCCCCAGGGAGCTTACCTCCTAGTCAGGGGCGCGAGCCAGTGAGCGAGTGAAACATAAGCACATTAGAATGTGATGTGAGAAAAAATTTTCTCTCTGGAGATTGGCTCCGGCTGGGGCAAGTGGCAGGTGCTTAGCAGCATGGCACTGATTTAAGCGGGTACCTGACGGACCAGTGCCGAAGAGCTGAGGGGAAGGGTGAGTCAGCGTGAAAGAATAGCCTAGGTGAAGACCCAGAGTTGGAAGGGAGCACGATTCCATAGAAGAAAGAAGCCCATTGAAGCTGGGGCCATGAGAGCAATAAAAGGCCAGTGCCAGATAGATCTGGAGAGGAACAGAGGAGCCCAGATCATGCAGGCCCTATGCTCCAAGTTAAGAATTTTAGTTTTTCTCCCAAGTTAGTGGGGAACCGTTAAAGGGTTTTAAGGAGAGTCATGATGAGGTTTTCAATTTTAAAAGGTGAGTCCTTCATTTCAAAAAGATCACTTTTAATTTGGAAGTTGTTAGAGTAGTTCCAGCAAGAAACAACAGCTGATTTTCATTGAACTCTTAGGAATCATAATCATCTTCTAAAAAAATCATTACAAAAATTCATGTTGAGGGACTTCCCTGGTGGTGCAGTGGTTAAGAATCCACCTGCCAGTTCAGGGGACATGGTTCAAGCCCTGGTCCGGGAAGATTCCACATGCTGTGGAGCAACTAAGCCCATATGCCACAACTACTGAGCCTGTGCTCTAGAGCCTGCAAGCCAGAACTATTGAGCCCATGTGCTGCAACTACTGAAGGCTGCTCAGCTAGAGCCTGTGCTCCACAACAAGAGAAGCCACTGTGATAAGAAGCCCGTGCACCACAATGAAGAGTTAGCCCCTGCTTGCCGCAAGTAGAGAAAGCCCACATGCAGCAACGAAGACCCAACTCAGGCAATAAATAAATAAGTAAATAATAAAATTCAAAACAAAAAAGAAAAAAAAAGAACCAACACCTAGATTCAGCATGGTGTGGGGGGAGATGAAAATTGAAGGTAAAATCCACAGGACCTGGTGATGGTTTGAATTGGGGGAATACTGATGTCAGGATGAAAAAGGAAGCAGAAATGACTCCTGAGTTGCTAGTATTGAGGAATGAGAAGCCATAATAGCACGAAAGCACTGGATTCTACATAAGCGGAGCCCTATCTTATCTATGTGGGGCACACTTAACTATGTCCCAGGCCTAAAAAATGGAAAAATAAAGAAGCAACGACACAGCAAAAAACCAAAATCTTGACACCACGCTACTTCCTCCTGAGACTGCCCTAGTACCAGAAAATTTGGCTAGTTTGGAGTATCTTTTTTTCAGTTTACATAAAGATTCTTTAATTTTTGCACATAAGATGTTTGTTGCATGGGACATACTTGTACCACCCTCCTCAGGATCACTTTATTGTGGACAAAATCATGCTGGAAACTTACCCTTCACTATTCATTCAGTTTAGAGCAAAATTCTCCATGGGGTGTTCTCATTGTAAAGCTTATTAAAGCAGGAAGGACTTTGGTTTACTGAGGAAGGGTAACATCTTGATAGCAGTATTCAACTGATTTTCAGGATAAATACAGTTTTTCTAAGTGCAATCTCAGCTGTTTTTCCAAGTCTGGGAGCAATAAATTCTGTTACTCTGGCAGCCATCAAGTTAAGTGGAGCCATTCGATTACATACTTTAGTAATCAGAGTAACAGGAAAGTGAATCTGCTATATAAAGGTTACCAGTTAATACTCAGAGTACAATTAAAGCCATGCAAAAGCCATGTTGGACATTAATTTACCTTAAGAAACTCAAAGATTGTATTTGCTGATAATTAAGCTGACTACTTAATAGACCTGTGCCACATGATGGCAGTAGTTCTTCCATCTCTGGGACTGCTCTGCTAAGCAAAAAGGGGATAAGCCACAGCTCTTGTAATTCTTTTTCTCTTAATGAAAGGGCATAGAAATAACTTAAATGTCATGCAACACTCCCTTAAACTAATCTCAATGTTTTCTTCCCACTTTAGGTGATTGCATTTTTGTGAGATTATAAATGTACCAAGGAGGTTAACAGAACTAACTCAAGAAGAATGGAAGAGTATGTTCCAAATTCCAATTTATGATATATTCATGTAGATATAATATTTAACATAAATAATATAATAAATATATTAATCATTTAGTTATAAATAATAAATTTATAATTAAAATAATTATTCATTTAATATAATAAATATAGTTTATTATATATTCGTATATATATAAAATGCCTAATGTTAAATTTCTGTGTATTATTTACCTGTGCTGTGTGATACATTACTCCAAAACTTAGTGGTTTAAAATATAAACACTTACTATTTCTCACAGTTGGTGTAGGTCAGGAATTTGGGAGTAGCTTGGTTGGATGGTTTAAGAATTTGGTAGCAGCTTAATTGGATGGTTCTATTTTGGGATTTCTCATAAGTCGAAGTTGGCCAGGGCTGCAGTCATCTGAAGACTTGACTGGGGCTAGAGGATCCACTTCCAAGAGGCTCATTTACAGAGCTGGCAAGTTGATACTGGCTGTTGGCAAGAGGCCTTAATTCCTCACCCTCAAGTGTCCTTGTGACAAGGCATCTGGATTCCCACAGAGTGAGAGATATGAGAGAATAATGAAGAAGCTTTAATATATCAAAATCACTAGCCTTGGAAACCACAATATCCTCTTGGTTACATAGGTTAGTCCTGTTGAATATGGGGAAGACTACAAAAGGGCATGGGTACAAGAAGGTGAGAATCATATGGGCCACCTTGGAGACTGGCTACTACATTCCATTTTTCACTAACCATGAGACAATTTTGGTTAGCATCTAAAGATGTTGCCAGAAAAAAGTCTGTTTGGGCCCAAGTTCAAATTGGTTATGCTTAGCCAAATAGCCCGGGCTACATATGTTTATTAAACAGTAAGTTGCTTTCCTTTGGGCGGTGGGAATGTTACTGGGAGGTACTTAGCAGAATCATCTGCAAACTGCTTTTGTTCATTATCTTGGTTATATTATATGATAAAATGGACTTTGTAGGAGCCAATCTACATGCTGCCTGTGCTTTTGAGTGTAAGTAATTTTTAAACACTTGGTGGCTGACTTATTTTATCTTCATTCTTTCTTTAGAGGTCAACTGGAAGCCTCAACTCTTCCTCCAAAAGTTTGGCATTCTGAGGTGACAGTGTCAGTGACAGGTGAACCACCTACTGCTGTAGAAGAAAATGCAGAAACAGCCAAAGAAACAGCCATAGACATCATCCCAGAAATCATGAAGCCACTCTCCATTCTAGATGTGCTGAGGATCTCTGCAGTTCTGGAGGATACCACAGACCAGCTCTCTATCCTAAACTATATCATGCCGATTCAGTATGACAAAAGACAAGGCGTCAGTGTGGTATGTACATTCACCGTTACTTAATTTTTGCTTTCTTTTCTTTTTGTTTCTCCATCATTTTCAGTACCTATGCCATTCAGCTTAACTTGGGAAATAGCACCTTCACATCAGATAAAGAGCTACAATAATTATCTGAGATATGTGCTCTCAGTTAATGGAGTGAAATAGACATAGCTGAAGGTACATTACCAATCGAATATCGTCTTCTAATATATTGGCATTATTCTAAAAGGCCTATAGAGAAATCAGAATACATACAATATATATACAGAGGAGATCAGACAGGTAATGGCGACTTAACCTATCTTGTGTTTCTCAGCTGCTAAAAGCTAACTGAACACTAGGGGGAGGAAATTCAGCTGGACCCTGTCAACATTGCTTTCATCTAAAATGACTTTGTTATTGCGAAGTGTGTTGCAGTCTGCCTTTCTGAGCACCCAGCCACACCATTGTGTCAGCCGTTACATTTTCAGTGATGGTATGGACTCCTCCTCAAAGCACCAATGACTTATCAAAAAACTCAACTTCATAGTGAGCAAAATCTTTGTAAATTCTTAAGCTCTTGTAAATTTTAATAACATAGGATGGAGATATAAAATAGAAACAATTTATGAATATAAATACATATTTAAGTTTAACATCATTACATTATATAATTTGTACAGAATATATGCTTATGTCTGATTCTATGATAAATGAAAATTTCTATAAAAATGAGAGGGTAAATTGATTTTCATGTCTAGCAGAGAAAGAGTCTATTGTGGCTAGAAAATTAAATTTCCCTTTAATTGCCCCTTATTATTTTAAAATTATTATTATTACTATATGTATAACATGGGTTCATACAGCTTTTATTAAAGTTTTAAAAGTTTGTACAAAATTTTAATAGAACACTGGATTTGGAGTTGGGGACCTTTGTGGTTTAGTTGTATGCTATGAGTAATTCATTTCACTTTCTCGGTCTTAGTTTTCTCATTTGTAAATTGTGATGGAGTTTTAACTAAATGATCCCCTCTAATACTAACATTCTGTGAGCTTTGGGATAGTTTTAAAACAGTAATGGGTATTATAGGAATTTTACAACAAATTAGTTTCCTTATTAACTTATGAAAAGCAAGGATATTGGAAACCCAAGACCTAAGCCTTTCAGTGCTTTTAAAATGAGTCTAATTCTTAAATTAAGCTAGTTAACAAATAATACAGAAGACACTAGTGTTTCCTTCCTATTGTCTCCGTCAGGAAGAGTCAAAAATAAAAAGGGAAGATATTCACTTAACAAGATAAAGTTTTATCAATGATATTTACTGTCAGGCTTTAAAAAGGGTAATTTTCCATCATAGAAACTTAAGAGATAGTGAGAAACCCAAATTTATAAACAACATTCAGTAGTGGTCACCACTCGAGTAAATAAAAGAACAGAATGTTTGCAGTTTTATTCTGGTTTGTGATCTTCACTTACAAAATAGTCTGATTTAATAGAGGCCCTGCTTATGATTTTATAGAAGTATAAATAGTAAAGGTTTGTACTCTTATTTTGATTGATAGCAGCTTAAAAGCCCCTTTCTCAATGTCCTATAACTTTTAAAAATTGACTCTTAAAATAATTTTTTTTTTTTACTTTTTAGTACTATAGTTTTTCTAACTTATAAATTTTTATAGTACCATTGCCCTATAGGACACAGGATACATATTTGAAAACCTTAGTATGAAAAAAAAAAAAAGTAAAAAAAAAACTTAGTATGAATGTGAATGTTTTCTTTCTCCAAAAGCTTCACATTGTTGAGCCTTACAGTAACAACCTTGGGATGAAAGTTTAGTTAGCATTCTCCCTCTTTCACAACCATTTTTAAAAAATAAATTTATTTATTGTTTATTTATTGGCTGCATTAGATCTTCGTTGCTGTGCATGGGCTTTCTCTAGTTGTGGCAAGCGGGGGCTACTCTTCGTTGCAGCACAAGGTTTCTCACTGCAGTGGCCTCTCTGGTTGCAGAGCACAGGCCCTAGGCTCACAGTCTTCAGTAGTTGTGGCACATGGCCTCAATAGTTGTGGCTCGCGGGCTCTAGAGCACAAGCTCAGTAGTTGTGGCACAGGGGCTTAGTTGCTTCCTGGCATGTGGGATCTTCCCGGACCAGGGAGTGAACCTGTGTCCCCTACAATGGCAGGTGGATTCTTAACCACTGTGCCACCAGGAAAGTCCCTCACAACCATTTTTATAGATAAAGATATTTCCAAGTAGATTTTCATTTATTAGAATCTTGGAATGGAATGATGAAAAGTATACTAATTACCAGGTTCTACCAGAAGTGGGAGTAATTGGTTCGAAGCTTGGAAAGAGCTCCCTTGTAGGGAGTACTGTTTCTCTTATCTTTTCCCTTAGGATCTAATACCCTACCGTACAAGGAAGTGAATGGACCAGAATATTTAGCTAGTTCCTTTAAGTTCACTTCTAAAAATTCATATTTGTTTCTAGTAATCAGTACCTCAGCCTGTTTAACACATTTGCTTCCTTTTCTAGATGCCCAAGCACAAAGGTAGAGGAACAATGGTTAGGGCAATCAGAAAAAACAAACATTCCAGGCCTCATAGTTCCCATTCCTTCCCGAGACAGAATCTAGAGTAGTACCATCCACACACTTAACGTTTTCCTTATGTACAGATAAGTTTCAGTTTAATTGTTGGAATTCTATGGCTTCTGTTCTCTTTGTAGTCAATCATATCAATTTTAATTTAAAAGAGTATTTTAAAATTTAATTCTTATTTTTGGCAGCATTTTGTTTTGTACATGCCTACAAATGTTTTCCTCAGATCTGAATCTTTGCTTACTGTTGATATAGGAAAGACGCTGTCGAGCCTGTGTTTATTAACTTTTATGGATTTTTTTTTTTTTTAACATTTCTGGTCTAATTGAAGTTTAGCTAAGGAAGACCCAGGCTTTTATGTATCATTACGCATGTAAAACTCTTCTGTGCATAGGATCAGCACAAGAATTTCAGTAAGCATGTCAAATGCTGAAGTTACATAGTTCTGTGTACTGTTCTAAATACTCTTCCTTCCTTCCCTCCCTCCCTCCCTCCCTCCCTCTTTTTTTCTTTCCTTTTTTCCTTCCTTCCTTGCTTCCTTTCATCCTCATAGTAACTGCTGGAGGGCAAGTACTGTTATGATCCCTGTTTTATCAATGGGAAAATGGAGGCATAGAGATGTTAAATACATAGAGATGTTAAATAGTTGCCTAAAGTCAACATGGTTTAGTAATAAATAGGGCCAGGATTTAAGCAAGGAAGTCTGGTTTCAGAGTCGATAAGCACAGCATAATCTCTGTGTTATATGACTTCCCATTGGCTCAAGATTTTAGCCACAGATTAAATAGGAATCATCAACTGAAAGACATACCCTGTTCCTATGGTAATGCTTACCCCTTAGTATTCAAGTTTGGGTCTGAAAAATAAATTGTTTTGGCTTTTCTCCACATGAACTTCAAAATCTATACCACACCACTAAATATGCTATCAACTCCTACTCTTCAGTATGATTCTCCTTTCATTCTTTATACAGTGGGCCCTCTATATCCACAGGTTCCGGTCTGCAGATTCAAGCAGTCATGGATTGAAAAAATTCAGGAAAAAAAATCCCAGAAAGTTCCAAAGAGCAAAACTTGAATTTGCTGTGTGCTGGCAGATGTTTACATAGTATTTACATTGTATTAGGTATTATAAATAATCTAGAGATGATTCAAAGTGTATGAGAGGATGTGCATAGGTTTTATACAAATACTATGCCATTTTATGTGAGGGACTTCAGCATCTGTGGATTTTGGTCTCCTCGAGGGGACGGGGGTGGATCCTGGAACCAGTTCTGCACAGATACCAAGGAATGACTATATTTCAGATTCATGTGTTCAGTGAACATCTGAGTCTTTACTGTACCCTAGACATTTTTCTAAGCAATGGGATTATAAAGATGGCCACATTTATTTGATATCCGGTCTTGTTCCAAAAAGAGTTTGAGGTGCACCAAGATCTCTAAGATATTGTCCCTTCCCTCATAGAATTTACAATCTAATGGAGATATTTATACAAATAATTACAGACGGTAAATGTCTGCTAATAGAGATGTGTCACAGAGAACTTTACCTTTGGTCGTCGTCTTAAAGTTTACCAGGTTGGGGAGTAACAGAGAGTGGGAATGTTTTCTAAAGGTAGGAAGACACAAAACAGCAGAGCATGTAGTTTGATGTGGCTAAAGAAAAGGGTAATTTTCTGGTAGTAATGTTGTAAGAGGTTCAAAATGTAGGCAGAGGCCCTCCTATAGCATTGTTTCTTTATGTTTTAAAAAATCTGTCTTAATGTAAACATCATTTATTGTTTTTAGAAGAATAAAGAAATGCATTTAGAAGGAAAAAGCTTAGAAAAACTTTCATTGGTCTCAAAACCCTCAAAAATATCCGGTCCATTCTTACATAAAGAAGAACCCAAGTTGCCAGAAATCACACAAGGAGGCCAGTTTAACAAAGTGCATGATCTTATCTTCAAAAAACCCACAAGGCAGGCCATAATGAATACAGAGACACTGAAGAAAATCCAGATTGACAGGTAAGGAAGGAGAGCATGTTTGGAAATGTGATCATGTATCTAGATGGATGAAGGGTGGGTGCAAGGGTGCTGACTGCTCTCTTCTCTTATGGTTGGTCATGGTATCCGTGTAACTGCGGAAAATGGGATTAGCCAAAGACCGCCTAGGGGAAGTGTGGTACAGCTGAAAGTATGATGGCTAAATGGTTGGCAGGTTATTCAGCCTTTGTTTACAGTTTTTAAAAATGAGGATAATGATAGCGGCTTTGCAACATTAATGTAAGGTTTAGCGGGAAAGTTTCAGCCAAGTGTTTGGCACAAATTGGTAGCGATACTTTTTCCATTAGTAAGAGACAGACTCCATCAAAGTAGCCAAATTTTAAACTGCTTTAATCCTGAGGCTTTCTTAAAAGCAGTCTCAATTTCCATTGTCTCATTCAGTTTTTTTGTTGACAAAGAGCCTGTTAAGTTTAAGAGCAGGTATAAACTTACGGTAAGAATTGTTGGTAAATAAGCATTGATAGCAATTACCCAGCGCCACTAGCCAAATCCAGCCTGTAGTCTGATTTTGAAAATAAGTTTTATTGGAATACAGCATTGCCCATTTGTGTACGTATTGTCTGTGGCTGCTTTCGTGGGATAACAGCAGAGTTGAGTAGTTTCAACAGAGTTTATGACCTGCAAAACCAAAAATATTTACTATCTGTCCCCTGACGGAAAAACTTGCCGACCCCTGCTTTAGACCCTCACCAGAAGAGTGCTGTTTCTTGCTAAAAAGAATCTGGTTCAGATTTGCATACACGACAGACGGTGTCCTGTGTATCAGGTGCTAGTTAATGTCCTTTCATTCTCAGTGTGTTGGATCATATTTTTTAATTGATTTCTTGGCTTCATTGTTTTAATATAACTTTATTTTCTTTATTTTTAATATAAGTTTATTTTATAATATAACTATTTTCTTAATATAGTTATTGAATCTTTTTGTGTGAACTAAAATGATAATAAATTATCTAAAATAGTAAGTGTAGTTTTTGCTGATTCTAGAGCAAAACATTAAATAGCAGTTTTTAAAATTCTCTACCTAGGAGAATACTATAAAAAGCAATGGACTAGGAGTCAGGAATCTGAATTAAATAGTTCTAGTACTTTCTCACACTAGTTACGTGGTCTTGGGCGAGGCGTTTAGCCTTTCTGAGCCTCAGTTTGCTCATCTCCACAATGTGCTGTGTTAGCTCTTTAAACAAAAAAGTTTTCAAATGATTTAACTTTTTCAAAATTATGAAATATTTCAAAAATACAGAAAAATATGAAGAATAAAATAATGAATCCTTATGTCTATAACCACCAAATCTTAACATTTTACATGATTGCTTTAGAGTTTTTTTTTTTCAAATACTGCAGATACAATTGAAGCCTCTGCTTCCAGTCCCCTCACCCTTCTTCCAAGTATTTCTTCTGAATTTGTTGTTTATTATTCTCTTGCATATTGTGATACTTTTATTAGGTATATAGGGGTCTTATTTAAACAATACATACAGTTTTTATATGTTCTTAAATGTTGTATATTGTATACATAGTATCTTGCTGTACTGTTCCAGGTCAGTTAGTCCTTGTACACTTTTTCAGGTTAGGGAATTTCTCTTTTATGTCTAGTTTGCTATGAGTTTTTGTTGTTTGTTTTTAAATAATGTGATGATCATATGGTTTTTTTCTCTTTTTGTCTTTATATGTGATGAATTCCATTAATAGATTTTCTAATACTCAACTATTTTTGCATTCCAAGAATAATTCCAACTTAGTTATGAGGTTCCTTCTGGGTCTTAACTTGTGTGATTTCTGTAGCCTTTGTGAATGTAGGAAAATATATCTTATTGATTCATCTTTTTTGTTTCTCCTTACAGGCAGTTTTTCAGTGATGTAATTACGGAAACCGTGCAGGAGTTGCAAGATTCAGGCACTTTCACCAATCTCCTGAAAGCTTTGGGCAAAGAGAGGGAAAACAAAATGCATTTCTATGATATCATTGCCAGGTCAGAGTAATTTTAGGTTTATTTGCTTTGCTGCATTTTAAAGTGCTATAAAGCTCTT
Organism: Hippopotamus amphibius kiboko; assembly: GCF_030028045.1. Taxonomy (NCBI): domain Eukaryota; kingdom Metazoa; phylum Chordata; class Mammalia; order Artiodactyla; family Hippopotamidae; genus Hippopotamus; species Hippopotamus amphibius. Next base: position 171,109,246 of record NC_080191.1, on the reverse strand, counting down.
ATTGGGAAGTCTTAGATTTCTGAATCAAAATAAATTTTTGCTTTCGAGGGAAGATAACTAGAAGTCATAAATTTGGGTTCTGTTCCTAGTTCTGCTGGGACAATAACTCAATTTCTGGGCTTCAGTTATCTGTGTCTGCAGTAAAGTACAATATATGTACTACATATGGGTAGTGCATAATCTATGGTTTGTTTTGGCAATGACGGTCTCAAGAGTCTAGTTAAGTTCATGCTTTCTACAAGATTCCTGAGTAGCAGTATTTCTCTCGCGGCAATTTAGTGATAAGGGTTTTTGTTGTTGCTACAGACTGAATGTTCGTGCCCCGCCCCCCCACCTTAATTTTTGGAAATCCTAACCCCCAGTGTGATGGTATTAGGAGGTGAGATCTTCCGTAGGTGACTAGGTCGTGAGGGTGGAGCCTTCATCAGTGGGATTCATGCCCTTATAAAAGAGACCCGGGATGCGCCCCTCCCCTCCTGTCACACATAGATACAAATGGAGATGGCCAGTTGTGAACCAGGTGGCAGGTTCTCACCCAACACTGAATCTGATGGCACCTGGATCGTAGACTTAAAAGCCTGCAAAACTGTGAGAAATAAATTTCTTTGTTTATGAGCCACCCAATCTATGAAATTTTTGTTACAGCAGCCCAGGCTAAGATAGGTATTCTGTTATTTTAAACCTAAATAATGGGATTGCTGGAGATAAGCAGGATTCTGTTTCTGAGAGCAGACAGAAACAGCATACAATAGTTACATTCTCATTCAGACAGTGCTGAGCTTGAATTTTGCTCTGGCATCTCGTATTTGTGTGACCATGGCAAGTGTGTTAGTCCGTGTCTTCAGAGAAATGGGTGCCAAGATGAGGTCATTAATGTAAAGATTTTATCAGGGAAACACCTATGTGAGAGAAAATGGGGAGGAAGCCTTTGGACTCAATGCTGGACTCACCCTAAGTGAAGGAGGGGGAAGGCTGGATGGAAGAGACTGCCCCGCAGTCTAAGGAAGGTTTGGCAAGGTCGTCAGGGAGCCCTTGAGCCAAAGTCAAGCATCAGAAAAGTCCTGGGTCTCCCAAGAAGGGATGGCCTTATCCCTGCCACACTCAGAACTTGGCTGGGAGCAGTCAGTGGGAAGTTTGGCCTCAGAGCACACACAGCGAAGGCGTTCAGAGCCTTATTTACTTACATCGCCCGTACGCGGAGGTCTGTGAGGCATGTTCTCGTGTCCTGCACAGCAAGTTACCCCAGCAGTCTACGTGCATTTTCCTCATCTATAAGGTAGGGGTGATGTTAGAGACGGTCTCGTCAGCTTGTTGAGAGGTGCTCAGGACAGAAAGGATTCTTTTTCCTCTTCCTGTTCCTCCTCTTCTTCGTTTTTTTCTCAGCAGCAGCTATTGTAGATGGAACACAGCCTTTTTTTAAAGTGTTACTGAAAGTTCGCTCCATGGACCAGCCCCTGGGAACTTGGTAGAGATGCAGATTCCAGGGCCCCAACCCAGACTGAATGGGTCAGAATCTCTGGGGTAGGGCCCAGGAATCTGTTTCTTAGACTCTTAGCAAACCTTGTGCGCACTAACGTTTGAGAAGCACTACTCTAAACACAAATTATTCTCATTTCTTCTAGGGAGGAAAATGGAAGAAAAAAGATAAAATCTCTTCAAAAACAGCTACTTAATGTCAAAAGAGAAAGGCAAGCTGAAGTACAGGTAAGAATTATCTGGGCAACACCAAAAGTTACTGAGCTAAAACAACTAAATAGAAGTCATCTTTCTCAAGCAAAAAAAAAAAGTTATGTATAAGAAATTGTTGTTTCTCCTGGGGTGCCTTTACTATTAAAAATATAAAGAGAGTCATTAGATATGTGTCCTGGAATGTACAAATACGTCCAGAATCAACCTCTGGGAGACCCTAGCCTTCTGGAGCTCTTAGTCTGTTCTTACCCCTCCTAACCAATCTAGACACATCATGCATTCCTTCCTTCCAGGAGACCGTGTCTCAGGCAGTCTTTTAGGTGCCAGGATCCCAGATGGGAGACTGTAGTCCTAGGCGGGACGTTAAGCACATGACAGACCTCCTTATACCTGATGGTTAGGGTTAATAATGCCATTTGTATTGTATTTCAAGTACAGAGTGGATTTCTTGAGCTTTTGTGGTCATTAGGGCCTAACCTTATGTCTAATTTACCTTTATAAGAAAATGCATCCTGAGTTTTAAGCAAGTGACTTGCAAAACAATGTTTGGGCTACAACATAGGCAGTTAGAAATTAATTAGTACCATTAGGGTGACTAATACTGCTAGCAGTTTAGAAAGTCACGAAGTATGGCCTGATATCAGCTTTTCATGGCCTAGCTATTTGGACAAGATCAGGGAATCTTCATTATTCCCTACATAGAAGTTAGAGAATATTTGAAAAATAGACTTGGAAGAATTGTCTAAAAAGGGCACTAACCTTTCTTCTGAGATATCTTTAGGTCTTCTGAACAAATTGTTTAGCGTCCTCTCTTGTTTTCTGTTACCGATTTTGAAGTAGCTTTGGTATTGATTTTTACTCCATTATTCCTATTAATCCTCTGTGTATATAGCTTATGTTTTTTGAAAACCACTTCTGCGCCACCCTCCCCACCAAAGGCTTCATAAAAACTGGTGTGCACTTAGGTTTTCTCTCTAATGAATAGACTTGTTTCAGAGGTTTCTTCTTTTTTTTTCCCTCAAAAACTCTACCATTATTTAAAACCCCCTCTTGTATTTCTTAACTGTTAAAAAAGAGAATATTTATATCAAAGTCCTTTTAAGCCTCCAATCCAAATAGCAGCAAAAGCTTTGGCACTGTACCAACCAAATCCCTTATGCTACTATCACAACCACTGTTTTTCTCTTTCTTTAAACACTTTAAATTATACTGTTGACAATAATTTTCCAGACCACAGGTGTCACTGCTTGTGAAACTTACCTTCATGGGTTATAGTCTCAGCTGTTACATTCAGGCACAGTGAAACCAAAGTAGAACATCACTCTGATATTTTCATCATCAGTAAAGGAGTAGATAAACCAGGACTAGAAGATCCAAGGCAAACCTTGAATAAAACAGCTGTGAAGATGAAATCAAGTTAAATCCCTAGAGTTACTAAAAAACTAGTAGTCAAGTCAAGGTTGGAAAACAAGAAGACAGGAAATACATGGATAGTAGAGACCTGTGGGTCAGAAAATGATGCCAGCAATTAGGATGGCAGGTTTGAGTGTGTGAAAGTATGTGTGGAGATCCCTGGAATGTGAGGGAGCAATTGCCTTAGGAAGCTTGCTACTGGGTCCCCAGGCAAAATGGCAAAGTCACAAAGGAAAAAAACCAGGTTGCTGTTAGACTTGCGAACATTGGCACACAAAGCCAGATAACAGTGGAGCAGTATTTTCATGAAACTGATGGGGAAAAAAGAGAGACCCAAGGTCAATATATACAAATTAACTTATCTTTCCCATGTGTCAGCAGCAGACTTAGAAAAAGAAAATGAAATATACATATTTACAGTTCATAAAAATATCAAATGTCTAGCAATGAATCCAACGGTAACAACAAAATGTGCAGGACTTCTTTGCAAGAAACTATAAAACAGTACTGAAAAATTAAATAATATTTAAAGCATTGGAAGGATAGATATACTATGTTTATGGATTAGAAGACTCCATATTAAAAGGATGTGAATTCTTCCAAAATTGGTTGATACATTGAATTCAGTCCCAATCAGGATCTTGATTGTATTTAATTTATTTATTTACATATTTTTGTGGCACTTGACAAACTGATTCTAAAATTTATATTGAAATGCCAAGGACCAAAAATAGTCAAGACACTATTAAAGAGAACTTGCTTTTCTGAACTAAAACAGTGTATACTGGTGCAAGGATTGAAAAAGAGGGCAATGGAACAGAATATAGAGGAAAGCATTATGGATTTATGACAAAGGTGACACCACAGGGCAGTGATGGGAGAAGTTTTTAATAAATGATGCTGAAGAAATTGGATATCTATATGGAAAGAAATTAAACTTTACTCTGACCTATCATACAAAAACCAGTTCCATGTGATTATAAATCTAAATGTGAAAGTTTAAAGCACAGTATTTCTAGATAATATAAGAGACTATTATCTTGACTTTGGGTAGGGAAAGATTTCTTAAGCAGTTCACAAAAGGTAAAATTACAAAGGAAAGGTTGATAAATTTGACTGCATTAAAAGGTCCTGTCATCTAAAGACACCAGTAAGAGAGAGAGAGAAGCAAACCGCGTGGTGGGAGAAGATACTTACAACACATCAACACAGGGCTTATATCCCGAATTTTTAGAGAACTACAAATTAATGAAAAAGGGATAGTCATCTAATGGGAAAATAAGCAGGAGGGTAAAGAGGCCCTCCAAAAAGAGGATATCCAACTAGCCAACAAACATATGAAAATGTGTTCAGGCTCATTTATTATCAGGGAAATGCCAATTGAAACCACAAGGAGACACAATTATCTTCCCATTAGAATAGCTAATCTATTATATTGGTATTATATTTAGTATTAACTTATAATACCAAGTGGTAATGATGTGATATAATAGGAATTCTAATCCACTAATACATTTTAAAAAAAAATAAATTTATTTATTTATTTATTTTTGGCTGTATTGGGTCTTTGTTGCTGTGTGCAGGCTTTCTCCAGTTGTGGCGAGCGAGAGACTACGCTTTTGTGTGATGTGTGGGCTTCTCATTGTGGTGGCTTCTCTTGTGGAGTACAGGCTCTAGGTGCTCGGGCTTCAGTAGTTGTGGCTCGCAGGCTCTAGAGTGCAGGCTCAGTAGTTGTGGCACACGGGCTTAGTTGCTCCTCGGCATGTGGGATCTTCTTGGACCAGGGCTTGAACCTGTGTCCCCTGCATTGGCAGGCAGATTCTTAACCACTGCGCCACCAGGGAAGCCCCACTAATACATTTTTATTGGTACTAGCACTCTGGAAAAAGTTTAGCTTTATCAAAGTGTATTAGTATATACAAAATATATTAGTATATATTAAATTATATTAGTGTATTAGGCATACCCTATACCCAGCAGTTCTATTCAATAGAATCTGTGTGCATGTACAAAAATGATCAATAAAGCGTTATTTGTGGTAGCCATAAATGGAAAAAACCAAAATGGTTTTCATATATTTCATATATAATATATTATGATATATTCATTTAGTGGAGTATTAAAGTTAAAATTAATTAACTATAGCTACCACATCATAAACTTAATATAGAGCAAAATAGTCTAGACACAAAAAAAGACATACTGTACAACTCCATTTTTATTTTATTTATTTTTTTAAATTTTATTTATTTATTCATTGGCTGTGTTGGTTCTTCATTGCTGCCCACGGGCTTTCTCTAGTTGTGGCGAGCGGGGGCTACTCTTCATTGTGGTGTGCCAGCTTCTCTTTTATGCATTGTGACAGCCTCTGCCTTTTAATCAATGCTTGGTCCATTAACAATAGTGTAATTATTGATATAGTTGTTGGATTTATGTCTTTTTGCTTTTCTTTTTGTCTTTTCTAGTTTTCATCCTTTCCTGACTTATTTTAGATTATTTGATTTTTTTTTTTTTAGATTTCTATTTTAATGTATCTGTTGGCCTTTTACCTACATCTCTTTGCATTTTTTAAACAAATGGTTGCTCTACAGATTTCTTTTAATATTTAGTATTAATATTGTACCACCTCATATAAAATGTAAAAATCTTGCACCTATATATTTCCATTTCTTTCCCTCACCTCCGTCACTGTTCTTTACCCTATGTCTGTCATATATATTACATTTAATGTACATTACAAATATCACAAAACAAAAATGTAATTTTTGCCTTAAGCAGTTTTAAATGTTTTTAAAAAATTAAGAAGAAAATAATTGTCTTATACTTACCTAGATATTTATCAGTAAGTTCCATATGGTGTCATTTCCTTTCAGCCTAAAGAAGTTCCTTTACTATTTTTTACAGTGCATGTTCGCTGCAGACAAGTCCTCTTAGTTTTCTTTTACCTAGAAATGTCTCTGTTTTGCCTTCATTCTTGAAGGATATTTGCACTGGGTATAGAATTTTGGGGTGACAGATTTTTCTTTCAGCGCTTTAAGGATATCCACTGTCTTTTGGCCTCTATTTGATTTGTTTTGAGAATATAGTTATTCAAATCATTGCTATTCTGTATATGATGTGTTTGCATTTGAAATTTTATTTTGGTCTTTGGTTTTCAGCAGTTTGACTCTACTGTGCCTATGTGTGGTTTTCTTCATATTTACTCTGTTTGGGTTTCACTGAGATTTCTGAATATGTAAATTTGTGTCTTTCACAAAACTTGTGAAATTTTCAGCCATTATTCCTTTTTTTTCCAGTTTTCTTTATTGTGGTAAAATATACTTAAGATTTATCATCTTAACCATTTTTAAGTGTAAGCTCAGTGTTATTATTTCCTTGTTGTGTAACCATCACTACCATACAACTCCAGAACTCTTTATATCCTGCAAAACTGAAACTCTATAGCCATTAAAAAATAACTCCCCGTTTCCCCTTTCACCCAGTCCCTGGTAACCACCATTCTACTTTCTGTCTCTTTGATTTTGACTATTCCAAGAACCGAAGTAGGGGTAATTGGATTTCCAGTAGGAGAGGTGCTTCCGCTTCTTGGAAGACTTGAGTTAAAGTGAAATGTGATAGTTGCGATTCTTTATCAACTGGAATCCTTTTACCTATTTATTGCTTAGACTTTCTTTAAGATCTAGCTTACATAGCACTTAAATCCATAAAATATTTTCCAGAACACCTCTCCCCAAATAATTATCTTTTGATTCTCACAGACTCTAATAGTGTTGAACAGTTAAGTATTCATTAAATACTGTCCATATAAAAATATACTTTCAAAAACTCAAGAGAATGTTCTGGTCAGTTTTATTTATCAAACTGAGTGTTATGTTTTTCAAAGTAACAATATGAAGATCAGAAATGTAAGGTTAAAACACTAGGAATCTCTGCCTATGGAAAACAGGAGTTATTACATTATGTAACTGTTTAAAAGGTCATATAGGGCTTCCTAGGTGGCGCAGTGGTTAAGAATCTGCCTGCCAGTGCAGGGGACACAGGTTCGATCCCTGCTCCAGGAAGATCCCACATGCCACGGAGCAACTAAGCCCGTGTGCCAAAAAAAAAAGGTCATACAGCACTGGTATTCAGTTGCCCTGAGCCAAGGCAGAGGCATCTAGCTTCAGTGTTGTTGCCATGGGCCTCTGATTACTCTGGTTCCTCCTTGTGTCGCTGTTCTGCACAGACTTATGTAGCCTTCCATGTTGACGGTGTGGAAGCACAGGAGGATATGAAATGCTTACAGGCTGTGATCAAAAAATCATGATTAAGTCATACTAATAAGTGAACCCAGGTATCATGCCAGTTCTTTATCTTCCCATTATGCAACAGAGATCCAGCCTAGAAATACTGGGTTATAGGCCAAGGATCTTCAGTTGTATGAATTCCTCTTAAGATTCTCTCTAAGAAGAGATATGCCTTCACCACAACCCATTAGCACAGCCCTGGTTGTCCATGGTGTCTGGAGCTTTCTCCATGATCAGTCATGGACTGATGCAGCATATTTGTGGTTTTCATAGCAGACCAAACTTTACTTCCAAATCCCCAAACTGCCTTCAGATCTAGACTTCTGGACTTGTTATTTGAATTCAAAGAAGCTTTAGTAATGGAAACAAACAGTCGACCAGTTAGAGTTAATAATGCTCTGATGGCTGCCACAATATTGTGAGCCAGTCTTTTTTTTTTTTTTTTTTTCCCACCATGGCACGGGGCTTGCGGGATCTTAGTTCCCCAACTGGGATCATTGAACCCAGGCCCACAGCAGTGAAAGCGCCGAGTCCTAACCACTGGACCACCAGGTAAATCCCCCAAAAACTTTTAATGGTAGTGGTTGTTTTCATAATTGCACACGAAGTAGGGAGGCAAGTACTGGTTCCTGAAATTTTGGGGAGCTGGAGAAGTTGGAACTTGTCTTACACCTCAGGCTGCCTCTTTGGTTGGATGGAAAATGGAAATTTGATCTATTAAAGTGATAAAAGCCATGGGAAAAAATACAGTTCTGTATTAAATTAATATTTTTATTTGCCTGTCTGTTTGTAACTGAGAATACTGGCTGATTCTATAAGCGTCTATGAATAAACTCTGAGCCAAATAGTCTTCCATTCTAAAATGCAGATGAAGCATAATTAAGTCAGAACTTCTAAAGTTCCAGGCTCCAGTTCCACCCACTGCTTTCATTTCCATTTGAAGTATTACCTTTCCAATCACACCAGTTTCCTTTTTTCTTTCCTTTTGTACTAAAAATTTCACACACTTCACTGTCTTGGATAATCTCTTCTGAGTAAACTCCTTAAATATGATGCCTAAAACTATACACAACTATTATAGGTGAGTAACCACAACAGAGGATAGGGGAGAATTTTTTCCCTGTTATATAAACAGTATACAATGCCACAGAGTGCGGTAATATGAACATAGAGGAAGCACTCCAGATGCTTTTCACAGTATTGTATGGCAATATGCTGTCATGACTGAACATTCTGATGACAAACCATGAGAAGAAGCACAGTGAAAGGAAGACTCTGAGAAGTCTAAAAATACAGGGGAAGGCAGGCACCTTTTCGCGGTGCTGCTAGTACAACAACCAGTAGTGGTGCCCTAACCTCAGGTTCTCATGTTAGAAGCTGGGTAGGCCTCTAATGAAACTGTTGAAGACAAGTTAGGTCTTCACAGTTCTTAGCTTACAAGATTCTTCTAACCAAAATCGGGACTTTAGTTTCACCTTTGCTTCTTCTTGGAGTCAGTCCAGTGTTCTAATAATGAACAGGGGTTTGAATTCGAAGTCTCTTACTTACCAACTCAATTGCTTGCAAATTTAACAAGCATGCTTTCTTTTTTTTTTTAAGAACTCTTATTGAGATACAATTGACGTACAATAAACTACATATATTTATGTGTACAATTTGATATGTTTTTCTTATCAGTAATGTATATATGGTATCCCATTCTCCCAGTTCATTCCCTCCCCCCACCCCGTGCTTTCCCCACTTGGTGTCCGTATGTTTGTTCTCTACATCTGGGTCTGTATTTCTGCCTTAACGAGCATGCTTTCTATATCTATATTTAATTCTTTAATCCATTTTGGAGCCTAGAGTTCATCGTCATCATGTCAACACATTCTCTTTGATACTCTTTCTGTATCTGGCCCGCCAAAAGGAAATTAGAGTCATCAAAGAATGCAGAAAGCTAAGGGGAGGAGTGAAGAAAAGAGCCATGTAACATGCAAAAGTTAGCGATAGGGTGGCCGGGGGAAAACAAAGTATGGCTTGGAGGGTGGAGGAGTTCAGGGATGTTTTAAGATACCATGCAAAGCCTCCAGGATAGCAAGGAGCTTTCCAAAGTACTGTCCGTGACCGTGGATGGCAGTGGCGTTGCTGAATGAAGAACAGAAGGGTGAGAAATTGGCAGGACTGTAGTTGGCTTAGGGCTACCCAGTCTAGACAGTCACGTGACCCAGGTGTAAGAAGTTTTCATGGTTAGCCCCTGCTAAGGAAGAGGTACAAAATACTCTTCAACCAGCTGCAGAGTACAGATGGTCACTATAAGGGCCAAAAGCAAGAGTTTGTACTCAGAATCACTGAGCACTGTTGGGAAGGTCCCACTCCGTACTGCTGTAAGATCTTAGGGTTCTAGGACGTCCAGCTGTGTGCCCTTTGGCTCCTTTCGTCACCAGTCAAAATGGTAGGGGCTTCATCTCCTTCATGGCTGCTGTATCTAACCTCAGTATCACGGCAAAGCTGAAGTAAGTGAAGGACTCTTCTTTAACAGCCAGCCTTTTCCTGAAGGCTCAGGCTTCTAGCTTACAGAAGATGTATCTCTGTATCTATCTGTGTATCTGCCTGTTTGACTACCTGTCTATCTCTATTTCCAGTTGTCCAGCACTCAGAAGTTAAGGGAAATGAGAATTCCTAAGCCTAGCGGGGAAATGACTCCTTCTTGGAATCCTGTTCTGAGAATGTCTCCCCAGTGCTGTATACCTCAGTGGCAGCTCCAGCACTGGAAAGGTTTATTAAACATGCCGGAGTCAGTAGAGTGCAGTAAAGGAATCATACATTGTTGCTACCTCAGGATGTCGGCACACATTTTTCCTTTTTCTTAGAATTCCCCTCTACCCCACTTTTCTTACCCCTCAGGTGTCAGGTTAAACATTCCTTTCTCAGAGAATCCTCTCTTGTCATTTTCTCTCATAGCATGTTGCCCTTTTCTTTCACAGCATTTTGCGTATTTTTAAAAGTTTCTACATATTTGTTTCCTTTTAACTACATCTTTCCCACTAGATTGTAAGCTCTGTGAGGGCAAGGACCTTATCTATTTAGGCCTTTACTGTTTACCTAAAGTCTAGTTCAGTGCCTGATACATAATAAATATATTTATTTATTTATTTATTTTTGGCTATGTCGGGTCTTCGTTGCTGCCCGCGGGCTTTCTATAGTTGCAGTGAATGGGGACTGCTCTTCATTGTGATGTGCAGGCTTCTCATTGTGGTGGCTTCCCTTGTCATGTAGCATGGACTCTAGGTACGTGGGCTTCAGTAGTTGTGGCTTGTGGGTTCAGTAGTTATGGCTCACGGGCTCTAGAGCGCAGGCTCAGTAGTTGTGGCACTCTGGCTTAGTTGCTCTGCTCCGCAGCATGTGAGATCTTCCCAGGCCACGGCTTGAACCTGTATCCCCTGCCTTGGCAGATGGATTCTTAACCACTGCGCCACCAGGGAAGCCCCTGTAATAAATATTTTTTAAATGAATACCAAGGCCTTAAAATTGCCAAGCACTTATTATCAAAAAGGCCTGATATTACAAGTGTTGGCGAGGATGTGGAGAAAAGGGAACCCTCATGTACTATTGGTGGGAAAGTAACTTGGTGTAGTCACTATGGAAAACAGTATGGAGATTCCTCAAAAAAGTAAGAATAGAACTATCATATGATTTAGCTATCCCGCTTCTGGGTATTTATCCAAAGAACATGAAAACACTAATTTGTAAAGATATATGTACCCCTGTGTTCATTGCAGCATTGTTCACAATAGCCAAGATAGGAAACAACCTAAGTGCCCACTGACAGATGAATGAATAAAGAAGACGTGATACACACACACACACACACACACACACACACACACACACACACACACCAGTATGTATATAGTGGAATACTGTTCAGCCGTAAAAAGATGAAATCTTGCTATTTGTGACAACATGGATGGACATTGAGATTATCATGCTAAGTGAAGTAAGTCAGACGGAGAAAGATACTGTATAATTTCACTCATGTGGAATCTAAAACAAACAAACCAAAAATAGATGAACAAACTGAACAGAAACAGACACGTGGAACAGAGTCGTGGTTACCAGAAGGGGAAAGGGTTGGGGGTGGGAAATGGGTAAAGGGGTCAGTTGTGTGGTGACAGATGGAAACTGTCACTTTGGTGGTGAGCACGGTGTAATGTATACATAAGCTGAAATATAATATTGTACATGGGAAACCTATATAATGTTATTAACAAGTGTTAACTCAATTAAAAAAAGAAATTGCCAAGCACTTGGTAACCTGCAGAGTTTTCACTCATATTGTCAATTAATCCTTGTAATTACTTGCTAAGATATTGCAGGCAGGGTGCATATTAATGTTTCTATTTTAAAAAGGTAAGACTTGGAGAGTTTAACTGATGTGACATGGCCAAATTCACACAGCTGCTGGGGCTTGGGTGGGCAGTTAGGTTTTTTAATCATTTAGTCCAGTGCTCTTTCCACCAAAATGAGATAGTAATGGGAAATTTGTGTGGATACAGGGTACCCAAATAGTGTGCCCAGGGAGGACTCTCACAGCCCTGATGCTTACAGCTGCTCATGTTTCATTTTCATTTATGCTGTCCATGATTATTGGGTACATTTCCCATCATGTGATAGCAGAAAAATAGGTCCAGTTCCTTGTTGACATGTAATAACAACAGGTAAGCTTAAGCCACTGAGCTGAATGGAGGTAGAAAGTATTTTAATTTAGAAACCTGGTCTTACCTTTAGAGTCGGAATGAATATATTGCTCACCTCAAGGACCAGTTGCAAGAGATGAAGGCAAAAACCAACATGGAGAATCGCTATATGAAGAAAAACACTGAGCTGCAGATTTCCCAAACCCAGAAAAAATGTGGCAAAGCAGAGGAGCTTTTGCTGGAAGAGGTTGAGGTAATTAATCACTGTTAATTAGGAATGAATGGGGTAGCTGGCACTCGAGCTGCCACTCCTGATACTGCCTCAGCTGACAAAGGAGGCGAGAGGGGGGGACTTCGCTGCTCTCTGCTTTGCCTCTCCAGCAACCCTAACGTTTGAGATTAAAAACAAAAAAGGAATGAGGACTTGCTTTTTTTTACAAGCAGAGATTCTGATGGGCTGTAGCTTATGTCTCTTGGTTTTTTGTAATGACTTTGAAAATTGGTCTTACTTTCTTCTCTTGATCCCTTTATTTAATAAAACCGCCTGCCGTTTCTCCTGGTAATTACAGGGAGAGGGCAAAACAAGATACTCAGTAACCGCAGGTTTTTGCTGCTACTTTCCTCACTCAACCAGTATCTTTCATCCCTCCATTAAGAAATACAAAATCTGGAATACGGGGATATGTGTATAAAAACAGATGATTGAACCTGGTTTACCCCCCCAAAAAAAAAAAAAGTATGTTAAAAAAAAAAAAAGAAATACAAAATCTAGAGAGCTGAACTTCATGCAGACCCAAACTTAAAGAAATGAGAAGTCACGGTGAAAAATATCAGGAGAAAGAAACGAGGGTACGCCCTCATTAGAGGAGGGAGGCTAAACAGCTGGAAGACAAAAGGTGGGTGAGAAGGAGCAGACGTCAGTAGAGCGTGTCACCGTGTGCAGGAGAACGCCGCTGAGCCCCCGCTTGTTTGAAAGCTTACTTCCCAAGTGCGGCTTAAGACCATGACAACAAAGTTCTTTCCTTGCGCTCTGGGATTTCCTTCTGTAGGCCCGAGAGGCTTGTGCCCTTGAAGCATCTTTCCTCTCCTTAAAGGACATCAGTTTTTAGGCCACAGGACTGTGGTCCTTTTGCCCTGGGCAGTTGCCTGTGTCTCGCTCAGTGCCCGATGTGGCTCCGCCGTGAGGTGAGTGTGAACTGAGGTGAAGGGAGCTGGGTTGCCTCCCTGGAGCAGTACCTTGGGATCCGTAGGTCCCAGCCGGTGGAGGAAACCTGTACTGCTGTCACAGCTACACCCCTAATCTTGAGAACCCTCTTCCAGCCCTGTTGGGAAGAATTCCTGATATTGGTTTCTTGTTCTTACAGAGACTAAGGCTGAAAACTGAAGAAGAGAACCAGATTCATGCAGAGATTGAAATATTCCTTAGAAAGGAGCAGCAGGTGGGTCCCCGAAGCTTTCTTATCCTCTGGCGTGTTTGTGTCCCACTTATAAAATACGAAGGACAGCAAAAAAAATTTTTTTTAGGAAAGAAAAATCAACCGTAATTCTACCAGCCTAATAAGTGAGCTGTATAGCCCACGTGTTCTTTAAAAGTTATCCATCTGGATAAATATTTTGTAAAGCTGTAACTTGAGTACAGGTAAAATTTTGTCTTCTCCCTTTATCATTTAGCATTGTATAAGAAACTGTTTTCTTGTTCCTATGTTTCTTCATAGTCATAATTTAAAACTAAAATTTCCTGATTTTTTAAAATTATAAAAACACATTCTTAGTTGAGGAAAGATTTTTTTTTTAATTTGCCAATTGTTTTTTCACTCATTTTTAAATTTTATTACAGTCTCTTCATAAAATAAGTTTTTTAAAAATAAATATTTATTTATTTATTTATTGGCTGTGATGGGTCTTCATTGCTGCGCAAGGGCTTTCTCTAGTTGCGGGGGGGGGCTACTCTTCGTTGTGGTGCGCGGGCTCCTCATTGTGGTGGCTTCTCTTGTTGCGGAGCACAGGCTCTAGGCGCTTGGGCTTCAGTAGTTGTGGCATGTGGGCTCAATAGTTGTGGGCTTAAGGGCTCTAGAGCACAGGCTCAATAGTAGTGGCACACGGGCTTAGTTGCTCCGTGGCATGTGGGATCTTCCCGGCCCAGGGCTCAAACCTGTGTCCCCTGCATTGGCAGGTGGATTCTTAACCACTGTGCCATCAGGGAAGTCCCCATAAAATAATTTTAAATGGTTTTATAATGTTCCATTGAATGGTTATTCCATAATTTGTTACTCTTTGTTTTGGATGTTTAGGTTATTTCCAAAGTTTCATTATTATAAATAATGCAGTAATGAAAGCTTTGCCCAAATAACTGTTTTATTCATTGCAATTATTTACTAAAAGTAAATCTCAAGCATGAGATTATTCAGGGAGACTGTATTTTGTGACTTTTGATAAATAATGCTAGTACTTTCTATTTTACACTGACATCAGCAATTTTGCATGCAGGCACTAATTTCAAGGTATCCTCAATAGAACTAGCTGTTTTAGATATTTTTTAAAGTCTGCTAATTTAATGAGCTGTCTTACTTTGCTTACTAATAGAATTGACCATTTTCCCATGTATTTATTTATTCATTTTATTTCTTTTTGTGTGAATTATATGTGACTGAATGGTTTTAATTAGTATTTTCAATACTAATAACAAACCAAGATGTATGGAACCTTTCAAAATATCCCTGTTGGATGAATTAAGGAAAAAATTTCCAGCTTACTCATCATATAGCCTTCCTTTGAGAAAGCTGATGAATTTTCAGTAAATAATTCCAAATCTCTGATTAAAGAAAATAATTTCTAGATGCTATCTCACAGGCCTTTACTGAAAAACATGTCAGTAGGCTGTTAGAACCTGTACCCCTGCAATTTCAGGATTATGTATCATGTCACCTGCTTCAGATGTTAGAAGTAGAGCAGGTATTTGATAGCAATCAGATGGATAAATGGATGTTGGATGGATGAAGTTAGTGTTCCCCAGCTCTTCAGCCTAATAACACAAGCAATACATAAATGCCTGTTGATGAAAAATTGGAAACAGTACAGAAATACATAGATTTTTAAAGAGTGAAAGCTTTCTTAATCACTCCCCTTTCCAAAGATTTCTTCCACGTCTTTTTCCTTTCATGTACGTACTTATATCTGTACCTACTTACTTGTTTTTAGCATTTATTTATTTATTTATATTTGTTTTTGACATAAATGGGATCATACTACATATATTTTTCCAGATTCGGGTTTTTTTTTTTTTAAAGTTTAGTTTGTCTTTAATGTTTTCTGCCGAAGTCCAGCTCCGGCGGGTCCAGGAGTACCCAAGAGATGAGTGGCCGTTGGCTTAAGGAAGAGACGGGGAGGCCTGTGTCAGCTATGCAGGATCTCTCTTTATTGTCAGAGCTTTGTGTGTTTATATAGTAAACATATCTCAGAAAAAATCTTTTATGATAGAGCATATCTTCCCTCAGCATTGACCAGTTTCTTTCTTTTGTCAGGTTTGGCTTGCAAACCTTGTGACTCTGAGGTAAACATATGTGAATAACTTCTTAATCTTATATCTAAGCAAACGATAGCCCTTAGCACCCATACCTATGCCTAATGTCTACGTCTATACTTATGCCTGCTGCAATCATAAGCATTACAAAAAGAGCCACCCCTCCCTTTTCTCCAGCATTTAGTAGCCTGAGGTGCCCGCCTTTTCCACCAAGGAGTGGTGGGAGGGGACCTGGTGGGGCAGACACGGAGAAAGAATGTGTCAAACCCTGGCTCTTGGGGCTTCCTAGGTGGCGCAGTGGTTAAGAATCCGCCTGCCAATGCACCAATGCAGAGGACATGGGTTCGATCCCTGCTCCAGGAAGATCCCACATGCCGCGGAGCAACTGAGCCCGTGTGCCATTTAAAATAAAAATAAAAAAGAGCAACATTAAAAACAAAAAAAAAAAACCCTGGTTCCTTCCTGGAGACATAGAAACAGGGAGGGGACGTGGGTGGTAAGCATAGTATTACAGAGAAACAAAGAGCAGAATGGAGAATGGGTGGAGCGGTCGCCTTGTGATCCTCCTGCTCCGAAATGCCCTTCCAAGGAGTTCTCGCCTTGCGGTCCTCCTTGGAGCCTGGTGACCTTGTCACAGCATTGGCTTGTCCAGACGGCTCCCGACAGTTTTCTAAGGCAGTACAATTGCTATATAATATGCCATATACCAAAATTTAGGTAACCATCCTTCTGTCAGTGGACATGTCTCTAGGTGCGTGGTATATGGAAAGGTTATTCATTTCTGTATTATGGGTCCAGGTTCCTTATGTCCTCTCATAGTAGTTTTAATGGTTTTTCAGTTGATTCATTTGGATTTTCTAGGTAGAAAATCTTATTGACTGTAGATAAGAACAATTTTATATTTTCCCTTTCATTATTTATATGTCTGTTTCCATTTTGTGGCTTACTGTACAGATAGAATGGCAAGTGCAGTGTTTAGTAGTGGTAGTACTAATAATTTGGCACCGTTTTTCTATTCTTGGCTTTAATGATGTTTCCGTCAGTATTACATATGAATTCATAGTCATGCCAAGTTTCTCATGTGCAAGTTAGGGTTCCTTGGGAAAGAACAGGCCCCTGCAACTTAGAATGGGGACACCTGGTTGGACTCAGATGTACGTAATTGACAGTCTTGAACCTCTAAGTCACTATAAGCCTCTCTTGCCATGGAAGTAGCCTGCCCTCCTGTGTCTGAGATTAGTCTTCCTTTCCTTGAAAACCCTGTGATGTTAACTTCATCTGAGGCGGATGCCTTGAAAAGGGTTGCTCATTTTCAAGACCTAGTGCAATCACCCCTTTTGTCCCTGGATCCATCACTAGGGTCAAATCTCAGCAGATTCCAGGTTGACAACTCAGATAACTATAACTCACAGGGAAATGGCTTACACTCCAAAAGAATTACAAGACTTTACTGATATATATTGGCAGAAACCCAGGGGACATATATGGGAATGGATTTTCAGAGTGTTAGACCAAGGAAGGTGGAATCTAACACTAGATTGGGTCTAGTTCGTTGATTTGGGTATATTTACTAGAGATTCTGTATTTAATGTGTTACCTATTATAGCTGGAGATGACTCTTGTTTGCTTGATTGGTTAACTGAAAGCTGGACTCAACAGTGGCCCACATTTAATGAAGTAGAGATGCCAGAGCTTCCTTGATATGATGTGGAGGAGAGAATTCAGACTTAGGGAGATAGGAATACAGTGTGAATTTATCACGTGTGACCTAACACTAACCCAGACACTCACCTCTAGGCAGTTTCTGTGAGACACTCCTTCCCAGAAGACACTCCTTTAGTAACATATTAGTTAGGGGAACACCTGCATCCTTGAAAAGCCCTGTGGTTGCTTTCTTACGTAGGCCAGGTGAGACCGTGGGTGATATCATTGATACAAGCTCCCTGATCTCAGTGGGGATGATAGACTGTGCAGAGCTAGAGGCACATTAACCAGCACAGCCGAGGTGCACACAGTTGCTGTGGAGTAGTCAGAAAGCTTTTGCCCACAGGGATGTTTGGCAGTGACTAATTAATCCTGATATCTCTAGGAACAATGTCGACGGGCAGCCTGAGAAAGCATTACTTGATCTGTGTAACAGAAAAAAGAGTCCAAGTCTAGTAGCCAAAAACCTGATTTGAGTCACCACAGTGAAGCTTCGTGGCCTCTCATCCGGTTTCCGGACTAAGTCAATTCACAGACCCGGAGCCCCTTGACTGAAGGGAGGGGGCCCCTCTGGGGGTGAGCTCTGCAGCCCTGCTGCAAGCGATGCAAGCGAGTCCTCCTCCAGGCCTCACCCACAGGGACCTGTGGCTGCTCATTGGACTGGCTCTGCGCTGGAGAAAAGGAAATATCCAGACCTTTTGAGATTACTAAACATTGGCTGTGAATTGATGCTAATTTCTAGAGACTCAAAACAGCTCGGTGGCCCCTCCTCAAATGGGGCACTGTATTGGCCAGCTGATAGGCGGAGACTTGAGTCTGATTTGCCCTGGGCCCGCTTGTTCTGTGGGTACACTCTGTGGTTATGTTCCCCGGTTACTGAAGGTGTTTGCTTTGGTGCCCTGGGTCAGGGCCGTGGCCGGCAAGCAGGGAACCGTGGGCTGTTTTTGGCAAGCAGGAGTCCCGCTATTGTGTCGGCAAAACCTGGTGAACAGGTGCCGCCGAGTGTCTGACACCCATGCCACCCTCAGCGGCGCCCCCGAAACAGAAGACCGGAGTGGAGGCGGGAGGCTCTTGGGTCGTGTCCCTCCGAGAGCGTGGTGCCAGCTTGCAGGACGGAAGTTTCTGCTGCAAGCATCCACCTTCACAGGGCGGCCGGGGAAGGATGACTTGGAGCTGGAGGGTGGCGATTTGATAATTTGCACAAATGGGGGTTGTATGACACTGGTGCTGTAGGTTGGTGGTAGGTAAACCTTATGAAGTTAATAAAGTTTCCTTTTAGTCATATCTTGCTAAGTATTTTTTTTCTTCTTAATCAGGAATGAGTATTCAGATTCATGAGATGGGTTTTTTTAATCCATTGACATGATATGATTTTCTTTTCTTTTAATATGTTCATCAGTTAAAATACATGAATAGATTTGTTGATGTTGAATCATCTTTAAATGGGGATAAATCCTACTTGTTCATAATTTATTATTCTTTTACTAGACTGTTAGGATTGTAGATTTTTATTTTGTATTTACATATTCCATAAAAGAGATTGATCTATAGATTAATTTTTTTGATGCTGCTTTGTTGTATTGTGGTCAGTTATGCTAGCTTGGCAATTCCATCTTTTTTTTTTTTTTAGATTTATTAATTAATTTATTATTTTGGGGGGGGTACACCAAGTTCAATCATCTGTTTTTATACACATATCCCCGTATTCTCTCCCTCCCTCGAAAGCTTTCCATCTTTTAATACCCTGAAACCTAAAAAATATTAATAGAAATAGAACAAGATAGATTATTTCTTCCTTGAAACTGGTAAAATTCAGTTATATAAAACCTTGCTGGGTATCATTTTAAAGGAGAGATATTTGGCTCCTTTATCAATTTTTTTTTAATGATTAGTGGCGTCTTTACTTAAACTCTTTTTGAGTCATTTTCGGTAACTTACATCTTCCTAGAAAATCCAGTTCATGAAAACATTCATTTCAAATTTATTAATATAAACATGTGATCTATAGTCTCTTACAGTTTAAATTTTTCTTTTATTTCCAAAGTTATCTTTTTCATCCTTTATTTTCAAAAATTTGTGTCTTCTCTCCCATTTTCTTGCTGAAACTTGTCAAAGGTTTGACCATTTTATTGGTCTTCATAAAGACCATCTTTTGGCTTTATTGAGCAAATCTGTTTTGTTCCCCGTCACACTGGTTTTTGCTTTAATTTTAAGTAATTATTTTTGTGTATTTTCTTTGAGCTTATATTGCTAATCTTTGTCTAGTTTATTAAATGCTCAATTCATTTATTTTTAAATTTTATTATTTTCTTGTAAATGCATATAAACCAACAACTTTCTGAGTACAGTTTGAGGGTTTTTTTTTTGTCTTTTTAAATATTTATTTAATTTATTTGGCTTTGCTGGGTCTTTGTTGCTGTACGGGGCTTTCTCTAGTTGCAGTGAATGGGGGCTACTCTTCTTTGCAGTGCGTGTTCTTCTCATTGTGGTGGCTTCTCTTGTTGCAGAGCACAGGTTCTAGTTGTGGCACAAGGGCTCAGTAGTTGTGGTTTGCAGGCTCTAAAGTGCAGGCTCAGCAGTTGTGGTGCATGGCCTTAGTTGCTCTGCGGCACGTGGGATCTTCCCGGCCCAGGGATTGAACCCATGACCCCTGCATTGGCAGGCAGATTCTTAACCATTGTGCCACCAGGGGGGTCCCCAGTTTGAGGTTTTAATAAATAATGCTTACATTGTCATTAATTTCCAAATAATTTGAAATTTATTTTCCCCCAGCATTTTGATTGTTTCCAAATATACATGAAGTTTAAAGAATTTTACAGTGAATGCCCAAAAGCCCATCTTCTAGTTATAGAGTCTACCATTCACATTTTATTTTTCTGGCTTTATCACAGGTCTATACATCCTTCCTCCATTAATCCATCTTATCTTTTTTGTGCCTTTAAAAGTAAATTATAGGCATCATAATTTTTAGTTTACAGTTTGTTTCCTTCTTAACCCGAGTTATTTAAACTCGGTTAAGAAAGGGTATTTCTTAAACGTCCAGGTAGTTAAAGTTGGAGAGGGAGGAGTGTAGGCTGTCTTTCTATTGCTCACAACAATGCTTTGACGTTTATACTCTTACTGCCTTCCGTTATGATCTCAGAAGGTCAAATGTGAGACTTATGCTTGGAATTTGTAGAGCTCTTACTTAGGCTTAATATATGCTCATGTTATATGAATATTCCATGGGTGTTTTAAAAGAATGTTTTCTCTGTTAGGTGCAAAGTTGTGTACTTGTCTGTTAGTCTAACTGTCAAATTCTTCATGTTATTTATTTTGGTCTACCTGAGCTATTAATTTCAGAGAAATGTGATAGTCTCCTAAGATGATTGTGGATCTGTCAATTTCTTACATTTCTAATGATTTTTTGCTTTATATATTCCAAAATATGTTGTTAGACTATAAAAGTTTATAACTGTAATATCTTCTTAATGAAGCTTGTCTTTTATCAGTTTAAAATATCCCTTTTTGTCTCATTTAATTATTCTTGGCTTGAGTTCTGTTTTGCCAGATATTGATTGAGAAACCTTCTTTCTTTTTGCTTTGATTATATTAACTGTGGTTTTTATAAATAGTTCATAGTTGGATTAAAAAAATCTGGGAGGTTCTTCCTTTTGATAGGGGAATTTACCACAGTTTATTTTGTTGTGATTTTTCAATTGTTTATACGTAATGTTTCCATCTTATTTTCTGTTTACTGCTTTCCAAGCTTTCTAGTTCTTTCTCTCCTTCTTAATAGTGGAATTGATAGAACTTTTATTGCTTGATATCCAGCTTTTTAATGCAAACTTCAATTATTTGCATACCACTTTCCTGGTTTCGTGGTATATCTGCGTACCACCTGTATTACTACTATCTTCTAGTTAGTTATTCACCTAAACAACTATAGCAATTTATTTTCAGTTAAGATTATATCATTACTATAAAAGGAACGCCAGTATCATTTACCATAAATAGAAATTAATGTAAATAGAAGTGCAATAAATATCAAATGATGTTATTACATTTTAGCCAGCTCCTCTTGCCTGCCTGGAGCCTGTTCTCTTTTTGATTAAAAAAAACAAGTGTTAAGAGTAGAAAGATTTTAAAGACATGATTGATTGCCGCAAACGAACAGGCTCTCTCTAACTTAATCAGAATCATGGATTGTGATGGATTTTTTAAAAAATCATGGTAATGTGCCACCTAAAGGCTCCTATTGATGTCTCATTCTGGAGGTTACGTGCTTTAGGAGTTTGTCATACATTCTTCTCTTGCAGTGGTAACCCTTAAACATTTAACTTTGTTCTTTCTCTTAAATCTGATCGGTATCTCTATCTTCTTGCCTTTATTAAGGCAAAGCTTTTACTTACCTCTTCTCTTCCTCTCCTACATCCCATGTTGAAATCATTTATTACATATTTCCATTTTACAGATGAGAGAACTGAGGCTTTGGAGGGCTGAATAAACGTGAGTGCTAACGTTGGGAGTTGAACCTAGACAGTCTGCCTTCAGAGCCTGTGCGCTTTCCACTAGACTTCACTGCCTAGTTTGGGATTTTAGTTCCAGATTATGATTTATTACTAAACATTTATGACATATAGCTTAAATATACATTTTACTGTTTCTTAATCATACCTCTTTCCTTTTATCTTGCTAAAGTATATCCTTGAGTAATTCATTTAGAAAGACTAGCTATATTTCTTTCTTTCCCTCACATTTGAATATGAGGCTGGCTAGGAATAGACTCTTAGATTCACATTCATTGTCTTAGAATTTTGAAGACATTGCACCCTTCTTGACTAGTATCTAGTGCTGGCAACCAAAGAAATGTCTGATGCCCTTGCTTACCCTTCAGAACGCCTACCTACCCTCTATTCCTTTCCGCTTCACTGCAACTCCCTTTATCCAGACATGTGGAAGCCCCTCTTCCCCTGTTTTATTTATTTTTAAAATTTTTAAAATATTTAAATATTTATTTATCTATTTTGGCTGCACCTGGTCTTTGTTGCAGCATGCGGGCTTCTTTTAGTTGCGGCACGCAGGCCTTTAATTGCGGCATGTGGATGCTTAGTTGCGGCATGTAGACTCTTAGTTGTGGCACGTGAAGTCTTAGTTGCAGCATCTATGCAGGATCTAGTTCCCTGACGAGGGATCATACCCGGGCCCCCTGCATTGGGAGTGCGGCGTCTTACCCACTGGTCCACCGGGAAAGTCTCCCCACCGTTTTAAAACTGAGTAATAGCACACACAGTGAAGTACACAAATATTAAGTGTGTAGTTTGATGAGTATGTCTAAGCACGCGTGTAACCACCACGCAGATGGACACAGAGCACATTTACAGCAGCCCAGAGGTCTCCCTCTTGCCCCATTCCCAATCAGTAAATTCCCCCGAAAAGGAACCATCATTCTGACTTCTATCACTAGAGAAAAGTTGTGCTTGTTCTTGAACCTTTTATAAATGATTTCATACAGTATATACTGTGTTGTGTCTGGTAGAAGCCATATTTTGATGTTTTTTTCCACGTAGAAACTTGAGGAGAAGCTAGAGTTCTGGATGGAGAAATTTGATAAGGACACAGAAATGAAACAGAATGAACTAAATGCTCTCAAAGCTGCTAAGGCCAGTGACTTAGCACACCTTCAAGAACTTGCAAAAACGGTAAGGAAGCAGTATTGCTAGTGTAAGGCAGAGCGCCGAGGGGTGGCTGGTAGCTGAGCAGCAGTAGCTGAGGAATACTGTTTTGGTCACACAGTGGTGTGCCTGTAAACCACTGGGACTCTTTCTCAGTGATGAGGATGATGTCCTCGCGGATGGGGACAATGACAGCAGCAGCGGACGCTTTATAAAAGTGCTTAATCTGTCCCGGACACTTTTCTGTTACTTTACATATATAACTTATTTAACCCTCCCCAAGCCCCGTGAGCTAGACACTGTTTTTATTTCTACTTTATGATCTCTGAAGATGATTTATAAATGATGATTTAGAAAAAGCGTCTGATAATGGTTTCATCATTGAATACGTGTAGAATTTCTCAAATTTTTCTTTTAAAAGATGGCTGCTATTTGTAGGTATACATTCTATCAGTTTTTTAAAAATTAATTATTTTAATGTCATTAGCCACACATCAAGTTAGTATTTCATTTTTATTAAAGATTTTAAAGCAAATTTAAGTTATTCAAGCTGAAAAAATTTGGAGAACAATTATAAAGTTAATGTGTGAATATTGATAATATAGGAATCAAGTGCGTCTTTTCTTTGGTTTATCTTTAGCTTTGGCCTGGTTCATTTTAAAGTTCTGTATGAAAAATGCAGGGCTGGGGAGTTCCCTGGTTGCCTAGTGGTTAGAATTCTGGGCTTTCACTGCTGTGGCCTGGGTTCAGTCCTTGGTTGGGGAACTGAGATCCTGCAAGCCGTGTGGTGTGGCCAAAAAAAAAACAAAAAACAAAAAACAGGGCTGGCTGGGCAACAGCTTAGCAGGCAAGCCTTGTAACATGTGATTAATGTATACTTTTGCAGATAAGGGAATATGAACAGGTCATCATTGAAGATCGTATAGAAAAGGAGAAGACCCGGAAGAAGATACAACAGGATGACTTGGAATTGAAGAGCATCATAAAGGTAGAAAACTGTAATTGGCATCTTGGGGCCTTTTCAGTTCTGCAGCTGGCCAGGCACTGAAGGATGCAAAGCATCTCTCATTTTTTATCAGACACGGAACAGGAGATCTGTGAGGAAGCATGGCCTAATAATTGGAATTTGCCAACACACACTCCGTGGTGCAGGGAGACAGTTAAGAGAAAAGGACATGCCCCCAGTTTTTAATCTGGGAAAGAAGAGGTGACTAGTAGTGGAAGCAAAACCTAGAACTAGTGTCCAGAGGTCAAACTTACAGATACTATTTCTAACCAAAGCAGCTCTTAAAGGAATTCTTTTTAATATCCCACTGCTGTTTTTTTTAAAGAACTTTTATTGAGATACAGTTGACATACAATAAACTGCATGTATTTAAAGTGTACAATGTGATACTTTTTTTTCTTATTAGTAATGTATATATGGCAATCCCAGTCTTCCAATTCATTCCCCCCCAACCTTCCACTGCTTCTTAAAATTCTTATTTATGAGTCAGTCCAGGTGAACATGGTATGTAGCAGTTCAGAAAAAAAGACAGTTTTATATGAACTTGTGTATATTAGCGATGATGAAACTGGCCAGTCAGATTCTGGGAAGTATTTTCAAGCAAAAGTAACATCAGCCGGATGGAAACTGTAGTTCCGAGGACTGCCCGTCTCTCTGAAGGAGTGTCTGCTGAGACCCCGTGGTGTGCACGCTGTGGTTTGGGGTATATATTAGGCGGTGGATTAAGAAAGGAAGCTTTAAGTGCATTTGGGACCAAACCCAGACTTGAGCTTTCCGTTAGGAGTCAGATGTATAGTTAGTATTTACTGAGCTTGTATGGTGTTTTTTATTGTCAGGATTCCTCGATTTAGAGCAAGACTGTGAGTAGCTGAAGACATTTTTGTTTTCTTTGCAGTAGTGGATTTGCTTCCAGTCTTTGGGGCTTTAAAGTAGCCCCGACTGCATTTAGAACAGTTGTGTCTAATGACTAAGATATTCAAAGGAGCTGACTAAATCCTTTTTAAAGGGGAGTTTTGATCCTTTAATTGATCATTAGAGGTTGAAATGCACCAGGAAGCCCACTGAAATCATCTAGATTATCTGCACGTTTCTGACTGAGTGCTTGCTTTTGCCTGTGGTCCAAGTAACTGACATCCCTTTTGGATCAAATGGTTGTTAGATTTGGGGAACTTGGATGTTCATAAAGCAGTACAAGGGACTCAGGTTTCTGAGTGCAAAGCAAAGATAGGTCTAATCAGCTTCTTGTCTTTTTTACTCCTTGAGAACTTGAGAGTCCAGGACCTAAGCTCTGGGTCCTGCACAAAGGCAAGCACTGCTCTAAGGACAGCATGCTTGACCACTTCTGCATCTTCGGAGACCACCTTCACAGAAGTTAGTTTATGAAAAAACAACCCCCTTGTGTGGAACGAATGCAGCTTGTCACGCATACTGCAGAGTGTACTCACTTCCCTGCTCTCTTCCAGCTCCAGGCCTGGTGGCGAGGCACTGTGGTGCGGAAGGAAATCGGTGCTTTCAAAATGCCCAAGGAGGACAAAGATGACAGCAAGGGTTCAAAAGGCAAAGACAAGGACAAGGACAAGCGGAGAGGCAAGAAGTGACCAAATTATCTTCTATCTTTTCTGCTGGTGTCCTGAAGACGGGAAGGAGGACCTGAAGAGAGTAAGAAACATCTCTTACCGTCACAGATAACTCATCTCTAGGTTGTTTCTTATTTGGACATTCCCAGGTGAGGCCTCGTTATGCTAGATATACTAGGTTACCTTGCCTGTTATACCAGTTTTCAAACCCTGAATTAGGACTATACTGTGGATTTAGGGCGTCTTCATAATTTGGAAAAAAAAAAAATTGCTGGGAAGATATATTTCTAGGAGTCTCGTGAGGATCCCTCTTGCTCTTTCTCACCAGAAAAGCAGCACATGACCTTATAGTGATGCATTCTAACTGCAGTGATTCCTGTAAGTCTCTGCCTCCAACTTCACCTTGACTTACAGTGAAAAGTGACACTTAGGAGCAAAGTGTGTCATAAATGACACTTAGGAGCAAAAGTGAAGTGTTCAGAAGGAACTACAGGATGACATTTATCAAGTGTCTAGTGTAATACATACACAGTAAAAATTTTTTTTTTAAACGTTAACTTTTTAAAAAAAAATTATTTATTGGCTGCATTGGGTCTTTGTTGCTGCACATGGGCTTTCTCTAGTTGCAGCGAGTGGGGGCTGTTCTTCCTTGCAGTGCGTGGGCTTCTCAGTGCAGTGGCTTCTCTTGTTGCAGAGCACGGGCTCTAGGCGCAAGGGGTTCAGTAGTTGCGGCACATGGGCTCAGTAGTTGTGGCACACGGGCTTAGTTGCTCCAAGGCCTGTGGAATCTTCCCGGCCCAGGGATCCAACCCGTGTCCCTTGCACTGGCAGGTGGATTCTTAACCGCTTTGCCACCAGGGAAGGCCACCCCCCCCCCCGCCCCAGTAAAGTTTTAATAAAGGTTGGTTCCTGCCTCCCTTTTAAATTTATTATCACTTAACTGTTTTTATGCGGGAGGGGTTGTGTGTGGCATGGAACATATATTTTAATATAAGCTGCTTCAGTTCCTTTTCTGGGAAACAGGTAGGACTATAAATGATAAATACAAGAGAGACATGAGATGTCAGGATACACAGCCCACACACAGGAAAGACAGCAGACACAGGTCAGCGGGGAGACGGAGCTTGGAGGTATTTTTGATAAGTGAGACACCAGGGTCTATACCTGCTTTGCTTACTCACTCACTCTCACCTTATGGGGTATTAAGACTAAGAGGTAAAGCACGTGAAAACACCTAACCTGTGCCTGGCACGTAAAGCTGATTGTCTTTCTCGCTCTTCCC
Organism: Hippopotamus amphibius kiboko; assembly: GCF_030028045.1. Classification (NCBI taxonomy): domain Eukaryota; kingdom Metazoa; phylum Chordata; class Mammalia; order Artiodactyla; family Hippopotamidae; genus Hippopotamus; species Hippopotamus amphibius. The sequence goes on along the minus strand of NC_080191.1, from coordinate 171,082,436 downwards.
CTAAGAGAACGAGCCCACTGGGTCATTCTTGCCTTGATTAATCAGAATAGCATGTCTCGGAATGCGAAAGCTTTCCCTATAGCACCATTGGTAATTTGTAAGAGAAAAAGTTCTCCAAATGTGTCACATGTATTTCAAAATTAAGCCTTATATCTAACTCTAAATATAGGACAATACTGACACCTACATGTCCTTAAAAAAGTACACTTTGATCTCAAGGGACCATTATGAGGACCCAGTTTCTACCGATGTTCCTTCAGAGAATTTACCCTTTTATTTTTGCCAAGGAAACCATGCTTTAGGTATGAACATTTTCAAATCAGCCTTTATTTCATGCTATTGAAGTGCTGTCTTTTATTTTAATGTCAATGTGTAAGGTAGCATACAGGCAATTTAAAATAACATACATGATACTGACATATTTATTCTTAGAATTTATGCATTATATTTACAGACATACAAATATAAGACAGTGTTTTACAAAATCTTTTACTAATTACATGTTTACAACATCTTCAGAAATAAAATGAAACCTGCTGTAAACCATCTTACTGCAATATGTATATAAAAAGGTTTCTAAATATCCATCTTTTCCTTCATTTCTATAACCATTTAAGCACTTAGTTTAAAAAACCCATCATAGGCATTAGCGGAGTGACGCATCACTAATCACTGCTGGGCTGTTATCCGGTAGAGCAGTCAGACTCCTTGATTAGCTGTGAGGCTGTATTTTCAAAAGCTGCTAAGGAAAGTGACCTGCCACTATGTGTGCTGTTCTGTTTCCTCCCACGCGTTGTTTCCAGAGGAAACTGGTTTGAGGTGTTAAGCAAGTATGCGTTCGAAAGCCCAGAAACCTGCTGACTTGAAATCGCCACCGCTGGCAGGGGTCCTGGTGGGCAGGCACTGAGCCTTTCCTTCTTTCAGACTTCAGCTCTGGGAAGCTCACTGTTCGGTAGGAAGCTCATAAATGGTCAGATGGAACTGTTGCAAAGCCATCTTCATCTTATGTTAGAGTCTAGTAAAGCTAAATGTTAAATTTTCCTTCCAGTTAAAAAAAAATAAAGGTACATACAAAACACTGAGTACTAAAATATTCCAACAAAAACATCATGACTTGTTTTTGTATCTTGATGTAGAAAAGACGTTCAATGTATTTTGTTTATTATCAACCAAAAGTATACACAAATATTTTCTAACAATTCAAATGTAAATTTGAATTAGTTTGATAAATATATATGAATAAGGTGTCATGCTATGTATAAAATGTGAAGTAAGTTGAAATTTCCAATTATTCCCATGGGAAAATTAGTCACAAATGTTCCAAAGATTGCATTATGTATGTTGACTGGGATTATTCCTTGCATAGTATGTGACAAATCGTCCTGTCCTTTGCTGAATTTCATTTCAAATGGCTCTCTATAATCTGGAGATTGTACTAAGATTTACTGTTGGCTAGAAGTAAAAATACCTATAGTTTAAAAATATACACAGCTAAATTCTGAACAAGCCGTGTGATTGGTGGGTCTGTCTGGAACGATAAAGATACCGGGGTCTGGCTCTAAGCACTTAAAACACATTTTAATTTTACTTTTGTGAAGGAGCCTGAAGGATTGGGCTTTGAGCTCAGATGTTTTGTGTTACGCAAGTTTAAACCTGCGAGAACAAGGAGAAAACATTATTTGGATCAGATACTCAACATGATTTTATCCAAAGTTACTTTTAGATGCTGCTACACGATAAAAAGAGCATAATGTGTAAACGTATGCACTGGTAAAGAAACTCCAGAACACTTAACAGGAAAAAATCTAGGTAACTAGTATCTTCACTTTCTCTATTTACTTGGTTTATAAAGGCAGTGAATACCAGAAGATATCACTGACAACTAAAAGGGCCTCAAAATACAGGGGAAGAAAGACCCAAGTGGCTTAGACTTGAATAAAGGCTCCTAGTTTTGTGCTGTCCGAGCCCTTGGGCCCTCTTACTGCACCCACAATGGAGTTAAATAAGGCACTGGTGGGGGAGCTGGATGGCTAGATGAAAAGACAGTAAGCTGTTTTTAAAATGCCACAAGTGCTTTAATTCAGCTATGGAAATTGGCAGTTAGCTGAAAGAAACGTAAGAAACTTGGCTTTTCCTTTATTTTCATAATCTTCCATTAGTTCGGGAGCTGGAAGTGAATCTGCTGTGACTGGAAGGTGTGTGCGGGTCCGGGCATCCTGGGAGCAGCTTGTGGAGAAGGGGGGGGTCGGATGCAGAGTGCCACATGCTCTTGCCTGCGTGTAGGTGCCTGCTTATGACGTGTAGACAGTGCTGGGATGATACACGGGACACCCTCTACGTGGTGGTGAACTGGAGCCGGGGGGAGGCCTAGGACACTGGCCTTAAATCCAGCGGTAGCTGTTTCATTGTTTTACTATGCAAAATCTAGACTGTCTACATTAGTTTTGTTTTACCTTGGACAGAACCGTCTAAGTAGTCAGTCATAACAGAGCTTTGGATTTTAAATGTGGCTCAAAAACACAGTGGAGTCATTACTGTCCCAAATTACACAAATATCCAGCTTGGAACAGTGGTCTCCACTACGTGAGATACCTGGAATGTTTGCTGAAATGCAGATATCCAGGCCTTACTCTAGACCTGAGTGAGACTCCGTACTATAACAAATTCTCCAGGAGATTCTAGTGAACAAGGACAGTTTGGAAACAGGTGAAGGTAACAGCATGTCTGTGCCTTCAAGAGAGCCACACGTCCTGCTGAGAAGAGAGTCTTCAGTACGCGCTCCTGGAGCCCACTCCCTAGAAAAAGCTCAGCCAGCTCAGGCTTCGGCGCTGGGTTCTCAATAATGATAGAATTAAGTTTCATTTGTGAAAACCACCTGTGACTTCATAAACAATTCAATGCAAATGGATATAACCTCCCCTAAAATGGAGAAATGAAGCAAAATATTCCTGTTAGGAATCATGGAAACAGTCCCTTTTAAGAACACATAAGCGCTTCTGTTAAGCAGACGGCTGGTGGCAGCAGTCACGCGGTCCTGTTCCGTTTCGGCCAGGCCAACGCCCAAGGTGCTGGGAGTCCTCACACGGCAGAGAACTGCTGCTGCTGCGGCTGCTTGGGTGGGGCAAGTTCCAGGAGAGCCTGGACCGTCACTGCCACCTGGCTCAAACCCTTCTCTTCTAAAATGTGGAGAGGCAAACATAATTGCTCCTGAAATGGGACAACGTAACACACAAACAAACAAAAGAGAAAAGAGGATGAACATCACAGAACTGAAAAGAAAAAATAAGCATCTCTTCTCTCCCTCATAATAACGAACTGAGAAATGAGAAGTCAGTGCCTGGGAATCTGACCTCTGAGTTGCACAGACGTGGTACCTGACACTGTCACTTCATTAATACAACTAAAATACACACAGATCATCCTGAATATTGGAAAGTGGGCAAGTTACATACACTTACACACACAACAGAGGATAAACATAGTACTATGCAGTAAAAGCCACATCCTTCATCCCTGATACATAAAAGAGCAACGCAGATCAGTAAGCTGAGGCAGGTGAAAACAGAAACACAGTCCCAAGTTGTCAGATGGCTTAAGCCTAAGGATATATAACACTGCAGGAGAAAGCGCTCCGGAAATTACAAACCACAGGAATGTAAGATAGTTTTATGCCATAACTCAGACTGTATGAGAGAGGAATGCCACCATCTACATTATAGTCCTGACTATGAAGATCAGGGTTCTCACACCAGGCAGGGATCTCAGCTCAGAAACTGAAGCATATCCTTCAGATTTAGATGTACTTGAAAAAATTTCCCCTACATTGGGTAAATTCACAGGAGGCCCAGTTTGAATTACTTAAAAATCTGAATTACAGAACTTACATAAAAAGATGAATTTGAAAAAGCATTTCATATCCTGGTATTTAATTATGCTGCAGAACTACGACATGAGCTTTCTCAGGAACATCTTAACATCTATTTGAAAAGTGTTTACATGCTTGCTTAAGGAAGTTAAATTATTTCTATCTTGTTTACCTCATTAATGTGTTTGGTTAATCCTTATACGAGAAAAAGGCATATCATAAGAATAACATCTATCATTGGTTAGAGGAAAGAAAGAAGAGATTATTCTCAAAGGAAAAAAAGTGGAATTCTGGTCCTACTAAAAAAGAGACTATAAGTATTTATTAAAGAAGATAACTGGATCTTTCTCAGCTTTTCATTGGCACTTAAAATATTACTAGGAAGTTTTATAAAACCAGTTGCAATAAAAAATATAACAAGTATATATTATGAGCAGTTATTGGTACTTGTGCTTCTTAATGACTTCCTTTTAATACTTACCTTGATAAAACAAGGTAAATGGAATCTTTTGATCTTATAAAACTAGCAACTTTGTATAAATCTTTTGAGTGCAATTACAAGTATAGATTAACTATACTTCAAATCAACCTGCAGTGTGTTTTGCTCTTGGAGGAGACATATATTTCCTCTGAGGCCAATTCCTTGAGCTTTGTTTTCAGGGGTGCCCTGAGACCTGTGAACCCACGGCTCAGACATTCCCTCCGTGGTTTACGCTTTCCAGATGCACACTTACCTTCCAGCTGGCTTAGAGGGAACTCTGTTCTGAAGAGGAGGCACCATCACTCCCCCCAAACCACACACGGCACCATGTGTTTTTCTAGCAGGTGTTTTTTTTTTGAAGGGACAAAACTTCAGAAAACTGAATGGTCTCTGACTCAGAGACATCTTAAAAACAAAACCACAACCCCCGCCACCAAACTCCGAAAGGCACTACTACTGTATAGAAATGAAGTTTTCAACACAGTGTTCAATGTTTCAGCGTTAAAAGTAAACCGTTTTTAATGTGTGAAATAATTTTCCCATTTAATGTGAAAGAAAACCAAAGCACTCAGATCCTCAGACTGACTTCCACAGCATGATGTCAGGTTCCTCACAGTCTCGCTTCACACTTGAGTTCAGCTGTCCAATTTCATGAACAGAGCTCAGGAGACTCCTGAATGTTCAGAAACACTATGAGAACGAGAATCTGAATGCAGTTATAAAGCAGCCTCAAGCAGCAAGGCTAGCAGCTAACATGCTAAGCATTCTGAAAGACAATATTCATTACCTTGGGTACAGAACAGAGATACTGCTGCCTAATACTTTACCTGCTACTGTTCAGATATCCTCTCCTCAACAGCCTATTAAATGTAAGTTCACCTATGAAGATGGTCCAAATATACTGGAAATATAAATTCCAATTTAAAATTCTCAATAGCATCCTAGAATTGAAGTTAGAGACAGCAAACGTACTCAATGTGCAGACAGGCGCCTACCCCGGAAAGGTCAGCTCCAGATAATTTGCTTGTGTACTGTTTTCTTTTCCGCACTTTTATATTTATTTTTATTTATTCTTCCTTAAGAACTTTTATTGAGATACAATTGACATACAATAAACTGCATATATTTAAAGTGTACAATTTGATATTGTGTACTGTTTTCAGTGTACACAATGGGCTCAGAATAGCGATCGAGGGAACCTACATTATCTTTGGACTAAACACTCAGATCAAATTGAAGTTACTAAGATTAAATGGCCAGTGCCTTCCAGATGTCCAGAGAACAAATGCTTACTGGGTGGACCTGCGCCTACCAATCGAGAGATTTCAGGATTTCAGGGCACAGCTCAATGCGGAGATCCAAGTGACGAGGTGCCCCAGAACAGAAAGGGTACAACTGTTTCCTTACTGAATAGTTGTTAAAAAGTTCAGCAACTTATAATTTTAATACTTCTCAGAATTTCAACACTTAAGTTATGTTGAGGCATGGAAAAATGGCTAGGTGGAGATTTTATTATGCCATTTGGAAATAAAGTTCTAAGTCATTTTCTAAGAACAGACTCAGGACTATATTAGTAGAACCTGCTCAGCATTTATGATAAGAGAAACAAGGCCACACACAGGCCAGGAGAATGGACGAATGAGCAGAAGAGAAATGCTGGTCTCTCTACTCCGTGAGCAATCGTAAACGCTTCCTGATGTGATGAGCTGCGCATCTGGACACACAGGAAAGGGTTTATCTCCTTTATTGGTTAGCTCTTTGATGGCCAGGAAACAGCACATACGTAAGTACTTCTGAATGAGAAACAAACCTCTTTTACCAAGCACAGGAGTGAGGGGGAAAATCACCGGAATGCACTCTTGGCTAGAGGGGGACGACCCAGTCATAAAGCACACGGAGAGTTAGCATTAAAGTACAGTAAAATGCCACAAAACCCAGGAGCTGCACAGACAGAGAGACAAAACTGGATTCTTCCGAATGGGCCCCAAGAGAAAGTAGTGTTTCAACAGTTCTGTTTACGCTGAGGTTTAGCTGAAGGATGTCAGAAGGGGAACAAAGATTGTCCTGTCCAGAGTGTGAGCAGGAAAGGAAAACAGAAAAACAAAGTCAGTGGATCAGAAATACAGATTTGAGTACAGAATTCAACATGATCATCTCACTCATATTCAAAGAAACATATCAGGTAACATTTTTTATTATGATGAATCAAAATAAAATGCTGAAAAAGAAAACCACAAGGACTCCTCTAAGTGCTGAGCTCGATTTTACTACTAAATAGACTAAAACTGCTGGTGACTACCGTGAACATCCAGGATAAACTGAGCAGAGGTGGATGCCCACTGAGGGTTACGTGAGGCCTGCGGGTGGTGAGGCGACTTCCTTCTCGACTCATTCTTCCCTATTAACCAAAAAAGAACAGGCCAGAAAGCAAGGGCAAGCTGGGGGTGGGCCAAGCAGAGGGAAGCTTTCAGAGAAAGCCAGGTGAGTCACAACGTTCACAAAATGAAGAAAACATAATAATCAGGGAAATTTATTACCTGGAAGTCAGGTGTCCTGAATAACCTGGTGTTCCTCTAAGCCAAGTCTAGTTTACTAATTATACAAAATGAACCTAGAGTTGTAAGGGGCCTTACAGATCATCCAGACCCTCCAGTTCACAGATTAAGAAATTAAATAAATAAAAGCATTACTGGGCTTGATAACAGGAAAATAGTCTTTCACATATAACATATAGTAACTCTAGGACATAAGATATTGGACTCAAAAGTTTCTATCACCCCCTATAGTTTTTTGAATGTAACATATAATAAAAGCATAACAGTAAAGAGAACATCCATATGGCCAACCTCGTTGGAGGTTTTCAACAGTCATTTTATTCTTCAGTGTTTCATTCATAATTTTACTTGTAAACATTTAAAAAGTTATACTGAGAAGGGAAATTGTTCGCCTTTATACATGTTTTCTGGAAGAGGATCTGACAAATTTTTCAGTATTAAGTTTTATGTTAACTGTTTTCAGAAGTGATCATTACTACATGCCTGATTTTATTTACAAGTCAAACCTAGCAGAGGTGGTCATGTTTAGGTAAAGGCCATGATGCCCGGAAGTAGGGGAGAACAAAGGAAGAAGAGGTACAAGGTTTCTTCTTCCCTCCCATGGCAGAGGGACCTGAGAATGCTAGTTTAATCCCACAAGTCTGTATTTATTCATTTTCCTTCCTTTTGTTTTAGGCAAATGGTTAACTGTTTTAGCAGAAGTAGCAGCATAACAGGAACCCATCTAAAAGTGGTAGTGACGGTGGGGGTGAGATGTGGGTGGAAGGCAGAAGTGGAGAAGGAAGAGGTGGCCCATGTGGAATGCCCATTTCCTCTTTCTGGCTGGGGAGAGGGAGCGAAGGATGTGTCAAGGACTCCAGCCTAAAACAACCCTGGAAAGACACCCAGTCTTTTAAAATTGTATTTCTTCTATCTCCTGCCTTCAAATAAATACTGTTAACCACTGCTTGGCAAATGGTGGGTTAAAATGCATGCTTTAAAAGGCACACTGCTTTTGATTTTGTTGACCAATAGCAGTTCCATCCTGAAAGGATTTCAGTGCAGGGGCTTTAAATCTGAGACAGATGGCGGTTCTGCAAAGCCTCGAGGACATGTGCAATGAATGTTAGAAGTCCTGTAACAGGCCTGAAGTGGGCTAGGTGTGCCGGCACGTCCTGCTGTGTGGGGCTGTTGTCAGCGCTCCTCTCTCTAGGTACGCAGCATCTCCTCTGAATCACTCATATCCCTCCTCTGGTTCCCGTTCCCTGCACCAACCCATGCCACCTTCTCTTGTTCAAAGACTACTGTGCATGCTTCTGATGGTCAGGTAGAAACATCTTCAGCAGGTGTAAGGGAAACACTGAATGTTAACGTCTACATGTGAATATCAGAAGCTGCCTGTTAATATGGAGAAACGTACACTATATATATATGCACTGTGCGGCATACAGGATCTTAGTTCCCTGCCTGGGGATGGAACCCGTGCCCCCTGCGTTGGGAGCTCAGAGTCTTAACCCACTGGACCACCAGGGAAGTCCCAAATGTATGCTACTTATCTAGGAATCTTACTAATGCTCTCAATATGTTTAAAAATGGTTTGTTCTAAAAGAGATGATGAGCCTTTAGAAAATATGATATGAAAACGATAAATTTGCTTTCAATTTGTCCACAGGAACAAAAAAGGTCCTTGATAACTACCACTACATATAAATTTCAGTTCATTTATAACTCAGCTTAAAAAAAACTCAAAAGAAAAAAATGAAAAATAAGTAGTAGAATCACAATCTACTCAGTAAAAGGATGAAAAAACACTCATGGAAATTCACACTGACTAATGCAGCTGCTCTGTGGAGCTGGGCTCTCTTCCCCTTCTTCAAAGAGCAGAAAGGGAAAGGTGCTCATTGGACAAGGGATGCTATGACCTTTTCAACTCACGTCAGTTACAGAAAAGAATGGTGAACTGGGTAAACAAGTCGTTATCAGTGAAAGCCCTTGGGACAAGGGCTTAACTTTGAGAGAAAAAGTAAAGTTGTTGAGCCCCAGGTCCAATACTGCGTTTCTGACAGCTAATTAAGAAGGTGATAGAAAAGAGTCGTGTTTTTCTCCTTGAAGGTTGGACAAAATATGGTGACAAGAACTGTCACGGTTGTGGTTAATGAAAAAAGTATCAAATTGGTACCAGTTTTTATTTCTTTAAATTTATCTATACATCATGTCATTATATATACTATTTCTAAGAGCACCACACTTAACATAATTTTTTAAAAGGGTAACTGAATTAATCACATCTATAAATAAAGTTTAACTATTTCTACTATGAAAGGGCAAGAAAGCCATAACTGAGGAACCTGGAGGCAAAAAACCTCAACAGCAGGACAAGTGCCTAGAGGTGGCATTTTGTGTGTCCAATTCCAAAGAGCTTTGTGGAAAAACCGGTAAAATAAAGTCTGTAATTTGGTCAACAGCATTGTCTAGGTGTTTGTTAGTTTGGCGACATACTACATTTATATTTATGTTAGATGTTAACAGTCCAGGAACCTAGGTGAAGTGTACACAGTATCCCTCTGGGCTATTTTTGCAACATTTCTCAGTCTAAGATTATTTCAAAATGAACATCTTTTAAAAGTATTAAAGCAAGTGTTAAAAAACTGAAGCCAACTGAAGCATTCTTAGTCTGAGGTGCACTTATTTTGAAGCATAGACTCTACTGTGTATGAAGTTGTACAGAAGTCAAACAGCAAGTGGGGATATTTAAAAAAATAGCAAGATAACTATTTTTGATTACTTAAGCACTGATTACTTATTACAACACTGAAATTCATATGTATATGATTTCTTTGCCTGGTCCTTGGAAATAAGGAAAACTGCTCAAACGTATAATGACTGACTCTAGTAACGCAAACACAGAATCATGTTAATAATTATCAACTTAGCTCAGAACTATCCTATAAGATTTCAGATACTTGCATTTCTAAAAGATTTTAGGAAAATAACACCCAAATTTATTTAGCAACATAAAAAAATGACACATTTATTACCTGTGGTACACCAATCTTTCTGCAAGCTTCTAGGAAATTCTCCACATTTCGTCTGCATTTTGCCATTGTTAATTTAGGCTGCAAAGGAAAGATAAAACATGATGTTATTAGCAAAGTTTAAAAAAATTTGCCAACTGAAAATACTCTTGCAAATTGCCTCAATGTTCTAGACCAGAGGGTCAGCAAACTTCTTAAGAATCAAATAATAAATATGTTAGGCCTCAGGGCCATATGATCTGTTACAACTACTCAAATCTGCTAAGAGTAACCACAGACAATATATAAACAAATAAGAGGGACTGTGTTCTAATAAAGCTTTGTTTACAGAAACAGGTACTGGCCTGTGGCCCACACTTTGCCACCCCTACTTTTGATATTGGGCTTTGATTTTTGTGAGGCAAGTTCTAAATAGAGAAACTTTAGGAGGAAGATTTACTTTTTTTCCACTTTAAAACAATATACACTAGGGACTTCCCTGGTGGCGCAGTGGTTAAGAATCCACCTGCCAGTGCAGGGGACACGGGTTCAAGCCCTGCTCCAGGAAGATCCCACAGGCCGGGGAGCAACGAAGCCCGTGCGCCACAACCACTGAGCCCATGTGCCGCAGCTACTGAAGCCCATGCGCCTAGAGCCTGTGCTCCTCAACAAGAGACACCACCGCAATGAGAAGCCCGCGCACCACAACGAAGAGTAGCCCCCACTCGTCACAAGTAGAGAAAGCCCTCAAGCAGCAACAAAGACCGAACGCAGCTAATAAATAAGTAAACAAATAAATAAATAAATTTATTTATTTTTAAAAAACCAAAAACCAACCCCCCTCGCCCCCCCCCGCCCGCCCAATATACACTAGGGACGTCCCTGGTGGTCCAGTGGTTAAGAATCCGCCTTCCAATGCTGGGGATGTGGGTTTGATTCCTGGTTGGGGAACTAAGATCCCACATGCCATGGGGCAACTAAGCCCACCCTGCGGCAACTACTGAGCCCACATGCTGCAATGAAAGATCCTGCACGTCACAACGAAGATCCCACCAAATAAATAAATAAATATTAAAAACAAAACAAAAACAATATACACTAAAGAAAATTGGGAGGAATAGCAAGAAAATTACCCACAGCTCAGTCATTCAAATACAACCACAGCACTCTGGTTCATTTTCTTTCAGTCTTTTTAAAGAAAATAATCATTAAAAAAGCAATAGCCTTTGCTCATAAATATGCTACAGGTGCATCACATCTCTACTCAGTGGTTATACTGAAGATTTTTAAAACATCTGAATTTTAAAAGATTGGATTAAAGAATCACTTTCCAAAGGGTAAAAATTTCCCATAGGAAACTTCCCTACTCACTAACTAGTGAGCTTGCTTTTCTGAGAAGATCTCTGATGACTAGAGCATAGTTGCATCACATGACCTAAAGTTGTGATAAATTTCTTTTGCCAAGTGGGTTATCGTGTAGGAAAGAAATATGAATCCCATTTCCCAAAGTAATTAACAAACTCAATTGCTCAAATTCACCTACTGGTTTAAGCGTAAGGCATAGAAGCTAAAACCTCTGCAGCCAAACATCTGACCTACAGTTTTTACAAAGCAGATGGAAGCTTGTACCATCTCTAGGAAAAAAGAAAAAAGTTTTACTTGTGAATATCTGGGTTTTCTTCAAAGATGGAATATTATACTGTCAAAAGAAGAGAGGAAACAAGGTAACTACATAATAGTGGTTGAAGGTACTATTATCTTGGCCTGAGAAAGGTAGCAGGGGCTAGGATTGGCTTTATCATAAAAGGTAAAAGGCAACAAATGAGATGGAAGGAGAGTAATAATAATTTTAAGATTTCAAATTGAAAACTTGCAAAATTAGGTCTAGAAAGAAGATAACAGGTTTCCATGGAGAACACCCTTTCTTGCCTGTGCCAAGTTCTTCTACAACTGAGGTAAAAATGTTAAAAACAAGAACAAAAACCTGTGAAACACAAATAGCAGAATCAGAATCTACTTCACAGAGGAGAGAAACCACCACGGGGGTCCACACTGGCTAATGCACGCTGGAGCTGGGCCCCTTCTCGGACTTCTTCCGTGTGAAAGCGTGGGTATTCGCTGTACAAGTGATGCTATGGTCTTCTAGCTAAGAGGGAGGTACGGTGAATGCAGGCACAACAGAAAAGTCACTGTGGTGCAAGCTAGCGGGACATGGGCTTAACTTTAAGAGAACCTGGGCAAAGAACACACAGGACGACTGCTTTTCACTTGGGAGAATTTTTCATTAGCTAGAAACTCCCGCTCCATATACCAGTAGAAATGGAAGCAGAATTAACGCAACTAGCTTCTCTTAGCTTATGAAGGACGCTTGGCTAAGCAAACCACGACCTTGACCTGAGTCTGGGAGAGAAGGCTAGGGGCGTGGACACAGGGGGATCATGAATGTGAGACTCCAGCAAAAGAAGGGGACCTCAGCATTCTGTTTTACAAAAGAAGGACCCCTACGTTTCTGAAACATCTCCCACAGATGCTGGAAGGGCAGAGTGAAACAGGTCTTACTGCACAGGCAGAAAAACAGGTTTCTTTCTGTGCAAAAGAAAGGATGAAGAGAGTTTGTGTTGTTAAGTAAGAAACTGGTCCAAGAATCAGCACCATCTCAGATGAAAAGAAAAGAAAGCTCAGAATAGTGATCCTGGGGTCCACCTCAGCATCGTCTCTGGGAGGAGGACCAGCCCCCTCACGTGTGTGGGTGGGGGGTCGTGAAATCGGATAAAGAGATTCCTCTGAGATTCCCCTACCGAGAGCAGATGTCTCATTGCTGGAGAAGGGGAAGAGGAGTGGGGAACCGTCTTCTCTGTCTCCAGTCACGCCTTCCCTTAGCATGTATCTAAATCCCAGGGATGTGGGCCAGCGTTTTATAATCGGGGTACAACTCCTCCTTACAGTCTGATGAAAGCTGTGAATCTACTCTTGAGAAGAAGACACATGCGTACAATTTTAGGGAGCTCAACAAGCCCTGGAAGCCCCGGGAGTGCACGAATCCCAGGCTACAAATCCCTGCTCTGTGCGTGTCCGATGGAACAGCTAGTTCAGAGGCCGCAGGGGTGCAGACTCCCTGTCGCTGGAACGCAGGAGGACGCGTGACTTTGCCGTCAGTCAAATAACAAAGGAACCTGCTATCCCCAAATTCTCCCAGAACCTGGAGGACATAACACAGCGCCTGTTTTAGGTCTGTAACGTGCAGCCTGATGGGAATAAGACATCTTATGCAGGTTTTGGGGAAGAAAGTAATTTCAGCAAAAGGAAAGAAAGGAACTAGACGGAAAGAACAAGAAATAACCAGTTTTGCTATCTGAAATTTGAAATGATTCAGAATTGTTTCAGGTCATCTTCCTTGGCGACATGGTTCATTTACTGAGGCGTCACATCACCGTATTTGCAGCGATTTTTATGACTGATTCAATAGTGCACTTCTAAGCATATGGACGGTGCTACTTAACACCTCTGCCTACTGAACAACCACACAGCAGTTTATCGTACACGTCGGCCCTTCCAAACGAACAAGGAAGCATGAATCACAGCCTAATGCTTACACGCACAAGCGCCCTTCTGAGTTTCTTTCAAAATGCTTGGACTTACAATGAGGGATCATTTTGTGAACTGAGGGGAAAAAAAGCCTGGTTCGTGTAGGACATTAAGAATGTGTTTCTTAAGTTACACTCAGAGTTCTAATTAGCAGATTTTCAAAGAATTATAATAAATTACTAATGTGCTAATGTAGCCACAAAGAAACTGCTGTGATTTTTCATTTGTATTTGGCTTTAGTTTTATATTCTCATCAGGAAATATCTCTAAGAAAGGAAGTTACAAAGCTCTCTGTATGGTCAGAAGAACAAAATAAGGGAAGAAAGTCTAATATAAGGGAGGGCAATTCTTACGAAGGAAAAATAGATATAACTATTTATACTGAAATCTAGTACTATAACAGTATCCTCATTAAAGCGATACTGACTTATTCATAATAATCAGTATCATAATTTAAAAGTGAATTATTATTATTTTTTGCTTTTAATTAAAATATTGGACAGTTTTCATCTGGTTGACTCAAAGTTTTCCCACCCCCAAATATTATAATTTGGGAATTTTTACATACTTATGTGTTTCTCCTCAACTTTACAGGTCATTTATTAACTCAAAAGATCCCCTCTTAAACAATTTAACAGGCCTGTGTCAAGGATACTATTTTTGCTTTTAAGTGTCAAGGATACTATTTTTTTATTTATTTTATTTTTTAAGAGGAATTCATGTTCTTGAGAGAATGGACCATTTGTAACTCATCTCTGTACCTTTCATCCTGTTCAGAATGCCTGCCACTGAATAGCTGCTCAATAAATGTAACTAAATTTTGTTGATGATTTCATTAGTGAGTTTTAAATGCTCTAATTTCATGCTTCTTTGACAAATAAGAAAGTCCATGTGTTTTATTTCTCTAAATGGTTTAACATTTATAAAATAGTTTTATTTTTTCTATATGTATTTTACATTCTTAAATGAAAGGCACTCTGTTTGGGTGATCAAGAGGAAGAACCTCAGTCACCCTTACTCTCAAATTCCGCTTTCTACGTGAGATCCTTGCTACTTCTTAGGTTATTTCCCCTGAAAAGGAAGAATGACAGATTTGTCTTTATTATTAAAAAAAGTATTTTTCTTAACAGTTGACAGAAACAGGGAAGAATGCAAAGTATGAACACGCCCTTCCCTTTCTGGCATCGCCAAACAGTGTGTCAACTCCTGTGCTCTTAATCAACACCTTTAGGACCCAAACCAAGTCTTCCAAGTCTTCGGGGGCAGGGTTGATTTGGTAGTGCTACTGCTGCTCTCTGCCTTTTCTACACAAAGCCGAACACCTGTTTTCTAAGGTCACTAAATAAAAAGTGGCCACCTATTTTCTTTAGAGGCAAATGCATGACTCTATTTTTGGGTGTGCTAGAAGGGAAAGGGCCATATCAGCCTCTTGGGACCCTGGTAACAAAGCAGGCCTTATAATTAGAATACAAGGTCCCTGGGAGGCTTAAGTGATCTGCATCTGGAGAGGCAGCAAGATGAGTGTCCAGAATGGCAACCTGCAGGCCTAGATACAACTGCAATCTGAGTAAAGGATCTGTTATCAGAAAGTATGTGCTGAATAACAACAAATGACCAGAAAATGAGATGAGGGCAAAAAGCCCAAGAAGCTCAGACACTGCTAAGCCTGTTACAAATGCACAATATCCATTCAGACTCATGAAACAAGGTGTCACAACAATCAAATGATGATCAAATGCAACGTGGAAACCTTGATTATACCCTGTTGTGTGTGTGTACTGGTGAGGGAGGAGAGGCAGAGCAGCTGTGGAAGGTAACTCTTGGGACAGCTGGGGAAATCGGAATGTGACTTGCAGATACTACTGGTACCTTACCCAGCGTCTGCCTCCACCCTCATTTCTTACCCCCACTCCCGGCCGGCTGCTGAGGGCGCCTAGCTGTCCCTTCTCAGGTTTCGTGATCCCACAGGGAGCACGGTGAATCAATCACATCCCACTCCCCCGTGAGGAACAGGGCTTCATCACTGAGTCCCCGGCTCCAGGCTATGGCTAAGAGCAAGGAGGCATACGACAATTCTCAGAAATATTTAGGGGGTAAGGTGTTATAATATCTGCAACTTTTGAATGGTGCAATTAAAATACACACACACGCAGACACATAAATGCAGACAAAGCAAGACAGCAAGATGCAATGAATGTCAGCTCCAGGTGGAGGCCTTAAGAGTGTTCCCTGTGTTATTCTTTCAGTTTTTCTGAAGGTTTGAAATCTTTCTTAATAAAAATTTGAAGGAAAAAAAAAAAAGAAGAGTTCTGTCAATCCAAAACGTGTTCTTTCTCGAGGGATAAAAAAAGGTCCTACATAGAGCACAGGAACTATATTCAGTATCCTGTGATAAAACCATAGTGGAAAGAATATGAAAAGGAATGTGTGTGCATATACACATATAACTGAATCACTGTGCTGTACAGCAGAAATGAACACAACACTGCAGATCGACTATACTTCAACAAAATAAATTTACAAAAATAACGCCAAAACCTGCTCCTCCTCGTGTGGGCTGCCGTCCTGATACTGACGTCCACAGCTGACCAGCAGTCTGAAGAAACCCTGCCTGTCATCCTGGGTGCCTGCTCTCCATCATTTCCCACCTGAGACTGGTCCCTCAATCATGTCACTTCTACCCCTGAAACAGTCATCATCCGAAACTGCAATCCAAATAATACAATCATGTCATCCCTCTCAGATTCTTTCTGCGTTTCCTCGCTGTCTACACTAAGATCAACTGCCATCTCCCTGACATGGGACATGAGGCTCTTGCCACACGGCCCGTGGCGTCCCTCTCCAGCTACACCCTCTGCCATTTACACCAACACCCTGTAAATGATCCACTCTGAACAAATTAAGAATTCCTCAGATATGCCAGGATCTTC
This sequence comes from Hippopotamus amphibius kiboko, assembly GCF_030028045.1. Classification (NCBI taxonomy): domain Eukaryota; kingdom Metazoa; phylum Chordata; class Mammalia; order Artiodactyla; family Hippopotamidae; genus Hippopotamus; species Hippopotamus amphibius. The sequence continues at coordinate 171,066,027 of NC_080191.1, read as the reverse complement.
CTTAGCTTTCTAATCTAGGAATACTGCCCAGAATGCTTTTCTCCCTCTCTGTACTGCTGGCAAATTCCTACTCAGACTTCAAGAATTAGTTCAGATTTTACCTCCTCTGGAAAGGCTTTCCTGAACTTTCCAGGCAGAGTTGAAGGGGTCCCTTCTCAGTACGCCCATAGCACACTTCTTTTATAACACTTAGCACACACAGCTGTAAGCTGCTGTCTACATGCCTATTTTTTCCCTAGTGGAAGTGCGATCCGGAAGGGGGGGGCTGGACTCTCTCCGTATCTGTACTCTGAGCATCCTGCACAGGGCCTGCCTCTGCACGTCACAAACGTCTGATGGAGAGCCAAGTGTTTTTAGCATTATAAACTCACCACAGCTGGTGAGGGAACGTGAACGCTGGGGACAGATCGAGGCCGCACGTGATTGGCCAAATGGCAAAGAACAACACCGTCGGTGAGAGCTGCTCCGAGATCACAAGGCAGAGATACCTTCAACCGGTACTCAATATGCTAAAAGAACAGGAAAATGTGAAATACGTTAACTGAAAAGTGGCTAACACACAGGACATAATGGAGTTACAATGGAATATATTTAATTAGAAATCAAGATAAAAAGCAAATAACTTAAGTACCACAATCTCTATTTTATTTTTCTCTCCTAAGTCAATACCTTAAGGAGATCCTATATATATACACATATCTATGTAGAGCAGCCAGGTGACAGTGCTGCAAAGTTCCACAACAGAATTCATTTACAACTTTCTGATTCAAAAACAACAAACAACTAGATTCAATTTTAAAATAAACACTACATATGATGTAAGTGTGGTATGTATATATGTGTACATACATATTAATTAGTCATCATTCTAACAAGATTTCTTAACATCATGAGGCAGAGAAAAATTTTAAATGAGTAGGACCAGGGGTTGAATGCATGGAATAATCCATCTCATTTTCCTAGTAAACAGCTGAAAAAATGCATCGCACAGTGGGCACCACAGCATGCAACTGGCATTTTGCTGATTCTATTAAAAATCAGAAATCAAATGAACCAGTGATGCCAGGACTGTGGGCTGCAGCCACAACACCGAAAAAGCGTAATGCAAAGGCAATGTACATACTTTCCGTAGTTGATCTATTAATTCCAGCTCTTCTTCTCTCTGTCTTGAATTCTGTCTTGTTACTGGATCTTTCAAATCAGTGGAAGGTGCAGAAGACGAAAGAAGGGGTGAAGCATGACCTAAAAAATATTGATATGTAAGACAGAAAGGCGCCTGCCAGTGCTGCAAAAATCCTCAGATCCACCTGACTACACTTTCCTTGAAAGTACAGCACTGTCTACTTCTGGACAGACTTTTTTAAATAAGTTTTTACTATGGAAATTTAAAAACATGCAAAATAATAGGGAGAACAGCATGAAGAACTATCAAATGCCCATTACTCACTTGGCTCAATTACTTTGTGTGTTTGATTACATCCATTTAAAAATGTTTTTATTGATAAATATCCCACGGGACTTCCCTCATGGTGCACTGGTTAAGAACCGCCTGCCAATGTAGGAGACATGGGTTTGAGCCCTGGTCTGGGAAGATCCCACATGCTGCGGAGCAACTAAGCCCAGGCGCCACAACTATGAAGCCTGCGCTCTAGAGCCTGTGAGCCACAACTATTGAAATGGCGTGCTACAACTACTGAAGCGCATCTGCCTAGAGCCCGTGCTCCACAACAAGAGAAGCCACTGCAATGAGTAGCCCATGCACCACAACAAAGAGCAGCCCCTGCTCACCACAACTAGAGGAAGCCCATGCGCAGCAACAAAGACCCAACGCAGCCAGTAAATAAATAAATAAATAAAAAGAAAAATATCACACACAAAACATTACAAATGATAAGCAAACAGCTCAATAAGTTATCACCACAAAGTGGACACAAGCATGTCAATACACACCACGCTACCAACACCCAGGAGACCTCTCACGCTCCTCACCCACCCGCACCCAAAGGTTATTTCTCATACCACAGGTTCTCACTACATGCTTCCTGGCTTCCAACACCACAGGCTAGTTTTGTTCATTTTTGAATTTTCTATAAATAAAACCATATTATATGTGCATGTGTTTTTGTGTTTGGCTTCTTCTGATCAATGTGTTTATAAGATTTTTCCACATTGTTGTGTATATTAACTTGTTCGTTTTCACTGCTTATCTGGTATCCCATTGTACAAACACACCACAATTATTTATCCATTCTATTGTTTTTTGTTCCCTTCCTTCCTCCCTCCCTCCCTCTCTCTCCTTCTCTCTTTCTTTCTTTCTTGGCTGTGCTGGGTCTTCGTTGCTGCTTGTGGGCTTCCTTTAGTTGCGGTGAGTGGGGCACCTTCGCTGCGGTGTGCAGGCTTCTCATCGCGGTGGCTTCTCTTGTTGCAGTGCATGGGCTCTAGGTGTGCAGGCTTCAGTCGTTGCACCACGTGAGCTGCAACTCAGGGCTGGCTCAAGGGCTCTAGCGTGCAGACTCGGTAGTTGTGGCGCACAGGCTTAGCTGTTCCACGGCATGTGGGATCCTCCCGGACCGGGGATCAAACCTGTGTTCCCTGCACTGGCAGGTGGATGCTTAACCACTGTGCCACCAGGGAAGTCCTTATCCAGTCTATTATTGATGGACATTCAGTTTGGCGCTATTATGAACAATGTTGCTATTTTAGTATTTCTGTTCATATCTTTTGGCACAGATGTGCACATAGTTCAGAAAGCAAAACTACTAGTCATGGGATACACAAGTGTTCAGCATTAGCAGATAATGTAAACAATTTTCCATGCTCATTTACAATCCCACCAGCAATGCATCTCTGGTTTGAGTTTAAATCTCACTGTGAGTATATCTATCAGTTACATTAAAAGTAGTTATTTGGGGACTGAAATGTCTGCTTCCACTTCTAGAGAACTTCTCTGGGGGTCCGCAGAAATTTCCCATATTCATTAAAAACCATGAGACTAGGGAGATTTTTTTTTTTTAATTACTGATTATTTCTTCAACAACATAGAAAACAGCTTTCACCAACATAAACATCTGAAAAACAGCACATTACAGAGAGAAGGGACATTCCCTGAAGCCCTGAAAGAGTTTTTGTTCAAACACGATCACCTGCTTTTAGGTGGTACTAAGAAACTTTCTGATCAAAATGAATTCAAACAAGATTAAGATTCTCTCCTTTTAATATCAGGGAGATCACAGACAAATGCACAGATGAAAACTTTTGCCTTGGTGACACCTCAGGGTAGAAGTCTGTTTGTTTCTTTGGGTGCACCCCTCGGCTTTCGGGATCTTACTTCCCTGACCAAGGACTGAACGTAGCCCCAGCAGTGAGGGCACCGAGTCCTAACCACTGGATCACCAGGGAATTCCCAGGGCAGAGGTTTAGAAGCATGTAACAGTTAACGTCACTGTATAACACCCCACCCCACCCCTTTTAGTCACTACCACCTACCTTTACTTGTTTCTGCCCTGACAACTCCTCGGAAAAGGAAGCTTTCAGGGCGCTGGGGCTGGTTTCTCTGGATAGCAGCAGGAAAAGAATATGCAGGGGAATGATGAACTGAATCAGCACAGAAAAGCAAAATAAGATTAAAGGAGATGGAAAAAAGTTAAATATAATGACAGACATGTGACAGAAGTTAAAAAATGGCAAATGAAGGAAAAATCAAGTTAAATATTACAATGATATAAAATGATCATTTTGTTCATTAATAGAAAATCTGGTACGGAAGAGTAACCCTGAAAGCAGGAGGGCTGTTTGTATGTATTTTTATTTATTTATTTTTTTGGCGGCACCACACCGCTTGTGGGATATCAGTTTCCCGACCAGGGACTGAACCCAGGCCACGGGAGTGAAAGCCTGGAATCCTAACCACTAGGCCACCAGGGAACTCCCTGTTTGTATTTTTAATCACCATGTTATTTTTGGTACATCAACAAAGGCAGAATGAATGCTAATATAGTCAATACAGTCTCCTGCGAACCTAGAGCCCTGCTAGCTCACGCTCATTTTTCATATCAGATGGCCGGCTGAATCAAAACATGAAAAATGTGCAGAGTTCCCAACTATGTGCCTGATTTCTCATCTCAGAAAAGGAAGCTGCAGCTATCTAAGAAGTAATTTATCAGGAAAATCCTGGTAAAGAATTATAATCAGGATGTGGTTAATTGTACTTTTGTGTCTATTACCTGTTTCTGTTGTAGGTGAACTTGATACAGCATTAGATCTGTCATCGTTCTGTGGAGTAACAGAGATATATCAATAATTATTATTCAAGAAGAGGTACTTTCCACATTTATGGCAACTTTGGGATTACAGAAGAAAAAACATGCAACGCCTTCAAAACTAAGTCTGGAAATGAGAATTTTGTGTAATAAATTAATTTTGAATATTTTCTAAGGCCAAACTTTTTATTTAGTTCCAGAGAATATAAGTTTATATAATGCATTCTCTTAAAGATAGTCCTATTATATAATAGGCCTTTCTTATTTCCTTAGGAAAAATGAAATCATCCTAAGGCAGAGAATTTCATTGGGAAATGTACTGGAGAGAATAAAATTTTGTATTATAATAGTATTTTTCTGGCATACTTTCTAAAGTATTCCTCCCCTCCCCGAATAATGCTTTAAAAAAGAGTAATGAAGTTTTCTTCATTTCAGTTGGGAAATAAGGTGTTCAAAGATTAGAGTCTCAAAATTTGAGACTAGTATTTGAATCCAAGATCTTTTTAATTTTTTGGAACCAAAGGAACTGTAAAGAAGGAGGAAGAACTAGCTCAACTGGTATAAAGTGTACCTAAAAACAGGGAGTGGAGTTAAGCTAATTTAAAAGGAAGTGTTGGTTAGCTGGGTTAAAGATACTGAAGACTTGGCAGAGGAGTAGAATCAAGAAAAGCTAGAATAACAACAGCTTTTCGGACCCTGATATCTAGTTATATTCAATAATTACTGAGTTATACTCAATAATTTATAACTGAGACACATTTTTGAATAGAATGACTTTAAAACACACACACACACACACACACACACACACACACACACACACACTCCCATGCTTTTTTCTCCCTTTTGGGTATCAATATTTTCAGAAATCCTTTTTCTCAAGTTGGAGTTGGGTCAAGGTGAAATTAATGATGACAGGAAATTTTAACTGCTATAAATAAGTAAATAAACAGAAGTCATGCTGATGAGAAAATTATTGGACTGATCTGAAAGACACTTCTGTGGTAATGATTCCTTGGTTTGATACTCTTAAACTGAGAATTAAGACTTAAAAAGTAAGCTGCAGTTGAGTGAAGCAATGTATTACATTTTCATTAGTGAAAAAGACGACATGTTCATCAAGTTTAAAGATGCCAATAAACTAAGTTTAGGATACTGAGAAGAAATGGAAATTTAAATAACAAATTTAATTTAAAATAAGAGCAACAGGCACTAGTAAAAGGAAAGTACAGGCAAATGAAGCAAAAGCTGGGAATCTTTATAAGGAAACAAAGACTATCCTTATTTTCCAAGAATAAGGGACAGGAAGGAGAAAGCTAGTTAGCCAAAAAAGATCTGTTCAAGGACCAATGGTACAAAGAGAAAAACATAAAAAGTAGAGGTTATTCCAGATACAGAGGAAACCTTTTTTTTTAATTTAAAAAGACCTATTCCTGTGAGACAGACGAGAAACTTTAACATATTTAGAAGAAAGTGATAAACAGGCAGCTCTATTAGGTAAGAAGGAAGAGCTGGAACACATCCCACTGAATGGCAGCAAATGTGCTCTGCCTCCAGAAATACCAGAAGAGGACACGCACTCCCCAAATAATCATTAAATGTCTACTATGTGAGAGTGCTTCAATAATTCCAATAATACTTTGTAAGACATGCAGGTAAAATGGATGGACACTCTCGTGCTGTTCATATCAGGTGCAAGGGGTAGCCTTTACAACGGCTGTCAACGATCCCTGCCTTTCAGTGTTTGTGTCCTTGTGTAGCCTCCCGCCAAACTGTATCAGAGTCGGTCTGTATGAAAATAGAATACAGCACAAGTAAACTTCCCTGTAATTAAAAATTTTCCTGGCCTCCCTGAAAAAAAAAAAAAAAAAAGAAAGCAAAGCCAGGCTACAGGGGACTTACAAAATAAAATGCTGATTTTCAAAATATATTTTTATTGAAACTATAAATCTGACTTGCATTCTAGGATACTGAAATTAATTAGTTCAAGTTGAGACATATCTTAGAACTCTTGGAGAACTGGAGAGCAAAAAATGGAAGCTGACACAAACTCAGCTTTTACGCCTGGTTAAACAACAAAAGAAATAAAATCATGCCTAAATATAGTATATACCTGCTGTAAAGTAACCGAGATACCAAAAAATAAAGAATAAATCTTTTTAAACGAATTGTTTGACAGTGCAGCAGGTCTGAGAGAAAGAATGTCAGACTTACTTACAACTTTCGGCACATTCAGACTTGGCCTTACTCAACTATAATTCTGGCAGACGATAAGCCCCAATGCCCTAAGGTCTCCGCTGAGTGTAACAGAGTAACTTTTCTCCTGTATATCTAGAATGGTGCTGGTTGTATGCCTTCCTTGAAAGAATTTTGAAAACAGTCCCTCAAATAATTTTGTGTTGTTCAAATAAGGAACCTAGCTGAGGAAGGCTAGCAAACGGTTAATACAGAAGAGAATGATAAAGTCTTTTCAGGAGTCATCCAGGCATGTGTAGCTTCAATCATAATCAGAGAGGAGGTTTATCAGGTTTACAGATGTTATAAAGTTGGGGTCAGCATCTGATGAAGAACTTGAAAGTACTGTATTCCGGTACATCAGAAAATTAAAAATGTTGAAAAAGCAAAATTAAATATTTAGGAAAACAAAAGACACAAAACTTAGAAATTAATTATCATTTAGGAATATAACTAAAACACCTGAGAATTCCAGTGGCTACTGAGCAAAATGAATACCAAAACGGAAAAAGCCAGCCTGACGCTCAGCGCAGGTCACGGGAATAACCCTTGTTTCCTGCTCAGCACGCAGGGGCTCTGATGAGGGGTGCACCTCCAGCCGAGGGCAGAGAACTCATGAATGCTCCCCCACAACAAACAGGCTAGGAGAGGCGCATGAAAGGGCCAGAGCTTATTTACAGAGAAGACAAGGGCGCCATAAGAATTTTCAAATGTAAATACTTCCCACATAAGGACTAAGTGACTAGAAAATCTCCACTCTGGGAAGAAAAGAAGAAACAGGTGTAAGCCACAGGAAGACATACAAGTCAGACAAGAAGAGGACGCTGTGGACAGTGAGGATTATTAATCATTTCTTACATATCATATGATCTTAAGTATGGAATTACCATCCCAGAGGCCTTTAAAAAATAAAATACCACAGGTTTTTAATTTAGACTTGCAGCCATATGATCTCCATTGCAAGTATTCCTACTCTGCTCTTAAGCACAAAAGGAGCCACAAACAAACGGCAGTGGTTGCGTGTCAATAAAACTACTTACAGAAACAGTGGCCTAGGGACCACAGCTTGTTGACCTCCCCTGTAACAGGACTTTGGCAGTGACAGTTTGGGGGACTGGGACTCAAATGATTTTGCATGCACATTAGACAACAGAGTTAATTGCATATCATATATTAGCCAAAGTAAAACAGTACCTCATGACAAAGAAAAAAACCTTTGATAAGAAAACAGAAGGACATTTCAAACAAAATCTCAATATAAAAAACTAACGAAGGCTCTACATTTCTGGCATAAAACTTCCCAAAAATTTCAAGTGAAATTAATGTTAAACTTAAACAGTTTCATACGCTTAGTAATATTTCATACAATTTTAGATTTCAGATTGCTGTTAGACAATCCACTGGGAAATTTAAGACCTCTCCTGCAAATCCCCTCCTCCAAGTTCCTGGTAAATTACAATAACAAGATATACCTTAAGAGGCCTGAAGGCAGAAGAATGAGGCAGGGTAGCAACACAGCCCACTTGATTCACACCTGACAGCGACTAAATTGCAAAAGAGAAATAGAAGAAACAGAAGGCAGCATTTATGTTAGCAAAATGGCAGGCAAGCAGGCAGGCAGGTCTTGTCAGTAAAATTAGAAAAGGAAAGCTCATTAACAAACTTTCAAATGGTTCACTAAGATATTGATAGGGCATAAAGGGAATACTTAGGGAAAAAAACCTATAATTTATTAAACACAGTTTTTCCACCTTTTAATTCAAACTATTTCAATACCTCATACAACATTAATAAAGAAATGAAAGGCATAATTTATTAAACATGACTTTATATAGAAATAAAACTGAGAACATCAAATTTTTTTTAGCAAAACAGCCTTACAAACAAATGAGCCCTGTGCTGTTCATACAACAGGGGAAACAAATCCAGTCAAAGAGCTCATTTTAACTGATCAGAACTGGCATGAATAAGAGCAATGTTTTTTCAATATTAATCCAAATTAGATTTATTATAATTCAGTTTAATGGCTCTGATGTGAGAAGCCAGGACGTGAGGATTCTGTATCACATCTTAAGGATGAACCAGCACCTCATTTCTGTTTCTGTGAAAGTCCAAATGACCTCTAAGAAGTTAAGTACAATTTTCCTTTTCTTTGAATCCTTTATCCTTTCACCAACCTACATACAACTAGTTAGATATATTAGAGATAGTAAGTGTTAGACTCTATTGTACGGAATTTTGATTACAGATAAAAGCTGCTCCAAACATGACAATTTTTACATTTGGTGGGGAGTGGAAATCAGAGAAGACAGGACCAAATGGCGCTTAGGTAAGATTGCACCTATTAAAAATGCCAAAGGCTTAAAGATATTAATGCCTTTATAAGTTAAATAGTTTAAAAAAATTTAAAGAACAACCACAAATATGTGAATCATGGGATAAATGAACAAGAACACATGTTGCTTAGAAAAAGGTGAGTAAGATGGTCAATAAATGCAACTATATTTTTAATGGGCTGATAGACAGCAATACCTCTTTTGTGTGTGCACAAAAAAAAAAAAAAAAAAAGCATGTAACACACACTGCAACATTATCTCAAGTGAAGAAGGAAATGTACCAAAGAACAAGACTGTGACAGCAGTCTTACACTGTACAGGCCTTCACCTGTTTAGATTTCCTGGGCCTCGTTATAATAAAATGGACCTGAGTTACTGTCAATCTCAACTATAAAAAGGCCAGAAGCCACTACACACTGGCAAAGAAGCAAGAAAGGATGGAGGGAGAGGAAGTGAAATGAACCGAGATCCTTTCGAGTATCTAGAGATGGGGTATAGATACAGATGGGACACACATGAAAGCAACAGAAGCCCGAAGGGCAATCCTAAGAGAATTAGTGTAATCGCTAGTAAACATTACTAATGCTTATTTCAAATCCCATTATTTCAAGGTCTTTAAATCAAACTTAACATTTACTTGCTATATTATCAGACCTTCTTCATCAAGAAACAATTTCTTTTTGAGATTTTTTTTTCCTGATTGTGATTTTTATTTTTTATTTTTATTTTTGGCCGCACCATGCAACTTGTGGGATCTCAGTTCCCCAACCAGGGATTGAAGGGTCACCACAGCGAAAATGCTGAATTCTAACCACTAGACCACCAGGGAACTCCCCTAATGAGCAGGCATTAGATGTACAGAATACATGTTCGTTTAGGAATTATTTACTAAGCAACTAATATATCCCAGGAATTATGGCAGGGACTGAGTATACACAGGGAAATGCAACAGAGAATATCTCTGTGCCTATGAAGCTCACAGCCTAGTCGTCTACTGGGGGGGAGATACAAAACAATAAACACCCACTTAAAAGTACTATGAAGAAAAAAAATAACAGTGGAGACAAATTTGGTTTGGGGGTAGGGGTGTTGCAGAAAAGCCATTCTAAGGGTGTGACACGCAAGCTGGTAGCAGACAGAGGAGCAGGGATTAACCGAGGGGCACACGCGGGGAATGAGAGGCGTTCCCTGCAGAGGAAGCTGCACCGGCCACACCTGCAGAGCTGACACACTGCTGACGCAGCCTGAGCCTGGAGGTGAGAGACGGACAGCGCCCAGAGCGCACGGGAGCTCACAGGCCACACTGAGAAGGGTGGAACTTACTCTGAAGGGTTTATAGGCCATGGTAAGCACATGGACTTTATTCTACCATATGAAGCCACTGAAGAGTGGTTCTGAGAAGATCGGAGGTATGCTTTTTAAAAAATGGCTCTTTTTGTACACGTTGGGTACTATCTGGCATGCAAAAATATGAGAGACATGGTTCTTGCTTCTAAAGGCCATTTAATTTAGGCCAGACATGAATACTGTTAAGTAAAATACAAGTGTGTTTTGAAAATGGCTGAAATTTCAAATTTCACACTAAGGGGATTTTGTTGTTGTTTTTCCAAATTCCACTTTTTTCTTGGCAAAAACATCTGGGTATTCAGCACTTACTCTATGGGTTACTAAATCTCATCTGCAGTTTCCTAAAGTGTTTTAGATTATAGCACAGGAGGGAGTGGAGCACAGTGTTCATCAGGTTCTCAGTCACCTGGATCTAGATCTGAATGTATGCAGCCTTGCACTCACCAGCCCTGTGACCCTGGGGAAGTCACATTCTGGACAAACCATTCTGTGCCTCAGTAATCATTTGTAAAATGGCGGTAGGTTTAACCTTAACTCTTAAGGCTACTGTGATAAGTGAATGAGATTAATTCTGGTAAAGTATCTGGACCATAATAGACTCTCAATATTTTTCTACATTAATTTATTATTTGCTTCTCATGCCAATTCAGCTAACTCTCCAGAGGCTTATTTCTTCATCAGACTGCCCAGTTAAAATGTGCTTTATCCATCTTAAAGGAAATGATGATTGCAGAACACAGAAATTTTAACAATGGAAGTCTATGTGATAGGGTCTCACGCTGAAGTATGCCGTCCATGCAGCAGTATGCACAGTGGCAGCAGCGACTGGCTTCTATGACAGGAACTGCTACAGACAATAGGCTTTTGAACTGCTAGTTTTCAATACGACTGTGAAAAAAATAACATAAAACATGATGGGAAAAGCAATTATGTAAATGGTTAGAATTCTCTTGCAAAGCAAATAAAGGTACAACTCTCAATAAAGCTCTCATACTCATTTTCAGCTGATGAAACAGGCAATAAAAGTAAACCAGTGTGTTTTAAGGTATCTTCTAAATTTGCATGTGTCCAATAAAATCAAATAACAAAATGAAAAAAAGAAAAAAAAAAAAGTAAACCAGTGTTAAAAATGATCAGTAGATAGCATTACAAGTTAATGTTGCCCTGAGTTTAAAATATAAAATGGGTACAGAGGGATAATCTTGAGATGTAAGTATTTTTTAAAAGTTTGGGATTTTTCAGTAGCTTAAAATAGATAATAAAATAGGATGCCACATATACAGTTGTATAATTAGCATCCTGAAGTAAGGGAACCATTCATCACACAGGTGACTTACAAGACAATTAATGATTAATAAAGCACACCTGGAATTAGAAACATTTCAAAAATTAATATATTATGCCCTCTTCTCCCAACACACATACAAAGCCAATACGGTCCTCAATGCAAATGTTTTCCTTTTGGAAACACTAACAAAGAGATTTGAATCGTATCTGCAGAACACTTGGAACACTGGGTAAATCCTGACGAGTCACGCAGGGAGACAGTTCTAGCTGTTTGTAAGGCATTTAGTAATGATGCTCATCGTGTTTTACGGCGTTGAGGTCAATTCAGAATGAAACGTGCAACAGCTATGCTCCAGCCTCTAGACACGGCAACATAAAACTCCATTTAGTGCAAGGTTCTTACCACTAACAAGGCACTATCATCAGTGTGCTGAGACCTTCTGGATGGGAAGGGACACTGGAGAGGTGGAGAAAAATGAAGCAATGTCAAAAACAAGCTATGCACACACATGACGAATTTCACAAATACATAAGCAAAGAGACGTACTAACACGCATTTGTGAAGATGCTGACATACGGGACCACACTCAGTCACTCAGAATTCACGCGTCATTAACAGCTAGTAAGTGGTTTCTGAGTAACGACTGTCTTCCAAAGAGCTTAAACAACGTCAAATATGACCTTACTGCCTAAAAACTTTCTAAAGCAAATGGGGAACAAGAATTATTCTGTGTTTTGAGAAGAGAAAGCTGAAGTATAGATGTAGCGATAACATATAGAATCTGTGGTCATTTAGTGAGCTAGTAACAAATTCAAAACAGTAAACCCATGAGTCATGATATCTAGTCTAGGCATCTTTTCATTACCTTTCTCAGACAAAACAAGGGTACAACTGGAAATTTTAAAACTGTACATGTTACTTTTCTGAGGAGCTTTAGTTTTTAGACAATGAATTACTCCAGAATGACCATTAAGAAGGAAATTTGGGGGTGAAACAAGGAAGAGTGTATTAACTTATCAAACTTTGACTGTCAAAGGTTTGTACAGAGTTTTTACCATGTGAAGAAAAGACAACCGAAAATGCCTGAGTGACTCTTTCAGGTATGAAACTAATGCATAAGTTCTCAAGTAAATAAACAAAAGTAGATACTATATGTCCAATAAGATTAAAAAAAAACTTTATAATGGATAATTTAAAACATTTCAAGCAATACACTTTACCATTCCAGAAACACTTGTGCTTTGAAAACACTGTGCTGAAAATTGATGCTTGTAAAGCCCCACGTGTTTGCTTTTTGTAAAATAAGTTATTTGAAAACCTAAGTCAATACTCACATGAAATAATGCTTTTATGCACTTTTTTAAGGAAGTAATGATCATAAATTAAAAACAAGAAGGCAAAGATAAAGGAAAATAGCTAACGAAAAAGTCAACTACAATAAAAATATTCATTCAGTAAGCTTCACTTTAACAGATCAAAATAGGTGCATAGATTTTTAAAAGGTTAATAAGCAATTAATCTTACATGTTAATTTGTAACGAAAAAGTACTACTTAATATTTTAAAACTAATGTGTACAAAAAGTATAATCAATAACATACACACTTAGGAAATAAGCTCTGAAGCTGAAATACTTTGTAGAGTTTTTTGTTTAATACTGACACCCTTTACCTGTGCCAGATACAACTCTCAGGACCATCTCTCATTACACAGTAGCTCTGAAAATGAATGAGGGAGACATCTCTGCTGGGGATGGGAGGCGGGAAATAAATAATCTCCAGATGAATGTGTATAGATTAAAAAAACCCTGATCTATAGATTCTGCTAAACTTCCTGGCCTGTGTCTTTTTCTCCCTAGTAACTAGAATTTTGTGAGGGGAAAAAAGAAAATGGCAAGATATTTTCATCATTGAAAACTACCATAATCGCATGCAAAACATTTAATTTTCATTGCAATAATAAAAAATTCCAAAGAAAGGTGATTATATAAACTTACCTCACCATCTAAGGGGGGGTGCTGTTTTTGTGGACTTTGTGATGCTTTTTGCTATATACCCCCACACCCCCCAAAAAAGGGAAGTTGGTTAGAATTTGGAACACTGGAAATGAAAAATTTTATTTACTAAAATAATCGCTCACATTAATTTCTGTATCTCTTGTGTATGGCACTTTTCTAGGTTTACTGGTTAAGAAGACGCTGCCCTTTCCCTTAAATAGCTTGCAATTTAAATGAGGAAAAGCAATACGCTGACAAACAGTATTTTCCTGTGTCTATAAGCATCTATAAAGAGAAATTTTTAACAACGGTGTTTTTTATATGTACATGGATACAAACACATTCACAGAGTAGCGATCTCTCATTAAATTCTCTCAATGAAACTGTTCTTTCTCTAATGGTTTCAAATAGTACTCTACTGCTAACTGGCTTTGGCTCTCTCCCATCAGCCAAATTGCGGGCTTGTGTTTTCAAATGCCTGTGGGGACTCTCTACCTGGATACCCCACTGTCATCTCATGTTCAACATAATAAAAACAACAACAAACCAACCAACCCCCAATTTCTCATACTAACTGGCTCTTTCCCCAATTCGTTAATTCCTCTTTTTACGTCAATTAATAATATCACAATATCTGTACAGTGTTTTATAATGTGTTCTTATACACAAGTCTCTCAAGTGATTCTTCGTATTCTGTGAGATGAACAAACATCATAATCATATTCTTTTAAAGATGAGAAAATTGAGGCTAGAGAGGTTATATGATATGTGCAAAGTCACAGAGTTAGTAAGTAGCATAACTGAGATGTGCACCTATGTCTTCTGATTCCAAATCGGACATTCTTTCCACAAAGCTAACTCCCATTAACGCCATTCTTTTAGCCCCAGAATTTTGCTTTGGAAATTTTGCTTTTTGACTTCTTTTTTCCTCGCACTCATTTTCAATGATTTACCATATTCACCACACGTCTATGTATAAGACATAACGATGCTCCTCTCGAAATCTCTCCCAAAGTTGTAAAAAGCCCTTTGTGGCAGCAGGGGGTGCAGCACACACCATTTCAGTGGAAGCACCAGCTGCAGCCACAACAATACTGAAATAGTTCACATTGAACAGTTGACTGTTACACATGAGGAAAATAAACGCACAGGATGGCTCCGGAACTCCCCCAAAGTCAAGCACATGCTGAACAGGAACGCTGGATTCAGATTCGGATATTTCTGATTCTAAGCCCTTACCACTTGGCAACACTACCTTTCCTTAGGAAACGTAGAAATCATCGCGTTTTATGCCTCTATTTTGCACTCCAGTCTAATTATTGCAGTTACCCTCTATTTCATTTTCCTTCTTTCCTCATGTCTTTCTAACATATTCTAACATGAGTAGGTTAGTTTTTCAGAAGTAACTTCCCTCTCACGTTTTTCTCCTGCTTAAGAACTGAATTGTTCTCGTCTGCCTAACTGCTCAAGATGAAACTCTAATTTGACATTTAGTCAAGGCTATCTACGATGTAACTCTCTCTCACTCGTTGTAGGACTTCTACGGAAGGCCAGCTAAATGAGTGAATTTATGTGTCAGCATTATCACTCCCTCGGTCAGTGTAACAGCCCGCTCACAGAGCCAGCTTTGGAGCCAGTCTGCCCCCCACCCCCCTCTCTTCCATTCCAGTTGTACTGAGATGGAATTGACACGCAGCACTGTGTACGTGTAAGGTGACGGCATGACGACCTGTCTTCCAAGCACCATGAAATGATGACCACCGTAAGTTTAGTGAACATCCACCATCTCACAGATACAAAATAAAAGAAAAAAAATGATGAAATGAGAAGTCTTGGTATTCACTCTCGACAACGTTCACATTTAACATATATGTTATACATCACACCCCCAACTCTTATTTATCTTACAACTGGAAGTCTGTACCTTTCGCCCACCTTCATCACACCCCCCTCCCCCACGCCCTGCCTCTGGTAACCACAATTCTGACCTCTTTTTCTACGAACTTGTCTGTTTTTGAAGTGTAATTGACCTACAAGATGATGTTAGTCCCTGGTGCACAACACAGTGACTTGATATTCATACATATTACAAAGTGACCACCATTATAAGTCTAGTTACCACCTAGACGTTTTTTTTAAGAAACTGTTTATTTTCCATCAGCATTATTTCCATTCTCTGTTCAGCTTGTCTTGATTAGAATCTTTGCTCTGCCACTTACTAGCTGAGTATTTCACCTTAGGAAAATTGTTATCCTCTTTGGGCATCAGAAACCATCATCACAGGTTTGATTCATTTGAAAAGATATAAGAGGATTTATCATGTATATGGTATTTAAAGAAGATATACTTTGGCTAGGGTTACAAAACGAGAGAGAGAGCATTTAGAGGATGATTCATTCGTTCCATTATTCATTTTAAAAAATACTTACTGAGATTTACTATGGGCTAAGACCTGCTTAGACCTAGGGACATGGCAGTGAATAAACATGACAGACATGATCCCTGTCTTCCTGGAGTTTACAGATAAACGGGAGAGACAGATATATATATTTTTGGCCACACCGTGCATGGCTTGTGGGATTTTAGTCCCCCAACCAGGGATCGAACCCGGGCCCCTCGCACTGAAAGTGCAGAGTCCTAACCACTGGATGGCCACAGGGAACTTCCAGGAAAGACAGATATTAAACAAGCAAAAATATAAATAATTATTTAACAATAAAGAAAAAACCCTGATTTCAGAACAAAAAGACTTAAGTAACACCGGCAAAAAAGCTAATCAGCTTTAGAGGCAACTATAGAGGCTGTTTAAAAAAGAAGTATTAACAGGGGTTGATAACTGACTGGATGTGGAAAAAAGAGAAAGGAAAGAATCAAAGATAACTAAACTGTTAAACCTGTGAGCCTTGCAAATTTCTGGTATTCCCTAGAGGTAAGGAAATCAGTGATAGGTTCAGATAACAACAGTTTATATTTGCATGGCACTTTACAGTTTACACAGCATTTTCCCTTCTGTGACGCACCTGAGATTGAGGAAATGGCAGCTGCACAGTGAAGTGATATGTCTAATGATAGACAGCTAGTTAAGAGTGAGAGATTATCACCGTCCTCAAAGCAAAATCAGTCACTTCTGATTGTCCTCAAGCCTATCTACCTTACATATGAGGACAATTAATCTAATCACCAGCAGGAGACAGTTATACTATTTACACAAGAATTCTTATAGTTAAAATAACAACTCTTTTTCTTTTTTTCATTAAGACAATAAAACCTAACAGCCTCAGCAAAACAAGCATTTAGTTCTAAGGAACTTAGGGAATATCATTCATTGAATCCAAAGGACTCACCTTGACAAAGTCCAGGACAGCATCTCTCTGAACCTGCTTGGTCCTCATTTTCTCCTCCTCATACTGTAGGGCAGCAAGTTGTGCCTCCCTCCGAGTACGTTCTACTAATTGTTCTCTTCTGCGATGAAGTTCCAAGTCTGTATGTGAAAACTGGAACAAACGTATCATTTTGCATTTGCAAAGTAGGGATAAAGCTCAACTTATCAATATCCTTTATCAACTTGGGAAACTACTGCTGACAAGCAACTTTACTGTGCAGTCACCTAGCATTTCTTCAGATATGTTTACTGCTAACTTTTCCCATCTTTGCACTGTATTCTTCTGTGTATTATAAAGACTTATAAAGAGTTATTTTCTGTCTGGTGTCTAAAAATACTGTTACCAGTATCAGGTGTGCATGTTATATTACCTGTAGATCGAAGAGACAGATAATGAAATTTATAGGAATTTGGCAATTAACTGTAATTTCAGTATTATAAAAGAAGAAAATCATCTTAATTAAAAAAAAAAAATACAAAACTAAAACTGAAAAAATGTTTTTTACCTGATTGTGACTTGGTGATAGTGATAAGAGAGGAGATGGCTCTGCTGGAACCCTGACCCAAAAAGAAAAAGCGAGAAAAAACTCTTTGATAAGACAGGCAGAAAAAAGACAAGTGGAATTTTATTGTTAATGTAGCTTTCTATTTATCAACAGGCAAACTGTCTGGTCAGCACTGAAAGACCAACTGCGTTGTGTAAACTGGAGCCCAAGTCATTAAATTAAACTACAGGGACACCTGATGTCTCCAACTCATATTTCACATGATGGTATCACTAATTAAGCTACAGATAGTGAACAACTGTTTAGTGCTGACAATACAGTTATTTGAGATCACTTTCCAAACTGTATCATTTCTTTACAGCACACACAACTACAATCTTCTTTACTACCATGACTGAAACAAGATACATGTCAATGGAGATGGTTTATACACAAAGCCATTTTATCAGCAGAAATCTGGAATACTACAGAATCTGTAACTGTACATGTAAAGCACTCCTACTCCCATTTTTAATTAAAAGAAGCAATTTTAATAAGAAAAGGAAAGATTTTGTTGATTTTCATCTTTAAGAAAAGTATGAAACCTGATTTGATACTTAAAAATTAACAGTAAAACTTCCTTCTCAGTTTTATTAGTGTTAATTTTATTACACTTTGGTATTTATCTATTTCCTGTCGTATTTCCTGAATTTTAAATACATAATATGTAAGGAAGCAAAAACTTAAGCTATTCTGCTGTTCTCTTTCATGCCACATTTTTTTTTTCCTTATATTGGTTCCAAATCTTTGAAGTAGTCACAAAATTCTTTTTTTTTAAAAAAAATTTCTAGACATTAAAAAAACTTTTGACAGAATAAACGGTTTATCATTTTTAAATTAGTTAATAACTTTCTATACAAGATTTAAAATAATGTTAAAGCTAATGAAAAACTTCCTTAACTTTCTACTGATCCTCGCCAGCCTTTATCCTAGCACTCCTAATCAGTGTATCCTCAGTCACAGTCTTCCAAGATAAGAGGAGGACAGTGGGCTGGTAGGGTAAGATTTTTAACTGGGATACAACCAGTGAAGAATGAGAGATGAGTGACTACAGTCCTGTGTACTAGCCTGGGGGAAGAATATCTGGCATTAACTGTGAATTTGTCCCAAACTACTAATTTCACTGTTAACATTTCCTACAACTTTTACTGGCCATCTGTAGATAAACTACACCAAAAAACCAGAAAGGATCATATAAACCCATCTCAAGTGGGTTTATATGCCCTGATTTGAACACTATGTTTTTTGTTTGTTTGTTTTTAAAGATTTAAATCTATCTATCTATCTATCTATCTATCTATCTATCTATCTATCTATCTATCTATCATCCATCCATCCATCCATCTATGGCTGCGTTGGGTCTTTGTTGCTGTGCTCTGGCCGCTAGTGGGGGCTACTCTTCGTTGCATGCTCGGGCTTCTCATTGTGGTGGCTTCTCTTGTTGTGGAGCACGGGCTCTAGGCGCGCAGGCTTCAGCAGTTGTGGCGCACGGGCTTAGTTGCTCTGAGGCATGTGGGATCTTCCCGGCCCAGGGCTCAAACCCGTGTCCCCTGCATTGGCAGACGGGTTCTTAAACATCACACTGCTGGGGAAGTCCCAACACTATGTTTTAATAATGCTTTTCAAGCAAAATCTTTCAATATACACCCTCCTTCTACTCCCATTTCTTTACCCTCTTTTTACACCAAAACCCCTTTAAAAAGCTGGTTAAATCCATTGTTTCCACTCCATCTTATCCCATTTTATTTTGAACCCACTCCAGTCTGGATCTGTCCTCACAACTTCACATTCAAATCCAATGGTTACTTCTCAGCCCTCACCTCACTGAACCTGTCAGCAGCATGTGACGTTGCTCCTCTCCCTCCATGTCTTGAGATGCTTTCTTTACGGAGCCCCGGGACACCACCCTCGCTCTCCTCTCCTCAAGCCCACTCCTGCTTAACTCTGTTTTGCTGGCTGTTTAACCCCTCTCCCCTTTACTCCAAGCTTACATACGTACCTGCTTACCTGATAACTCCACCGGAGTGTCTAGTAGGCACCTCAGCAGAACACAGCCACAGCTCGACTCTCACCTCCCACGCCACACCCGGCCCGCCTTGTTCACACGCCTTAGTGTCCCTTGAGCACAACACGCCTGCTCCCCTGCCCTGGCCTCTGCCGAGACCGTCCCCCCGACAGCCAGAGTGCTGGATCCCTCTATTTTTTTAGGTTTCTATCAAAATAGTATCACCTCATAGAATTGCTTTTGCTCTCTCCTCACTGACTCTACTCTTTTACCCTGCTTTACTTTTCTTCATAGCACCTAGCAGTTCCTGACAAATATTTATTACACATACTTGTCTACATCCATTAAAAGGTGAATGCTATGACGCCAGGGACCTAGAACACAGCCAGACTGTTGCAGTACTCAAGAAACACTGTTTAAATGAATGGCAGGGGCAACTTCCCCTCAAAAAGTATGGGATACTGAAACAAAAATACAGGTAACTATATGTATTTTAAAATCTTGAACGTATCTGAGCTGAGTAAACTGGAACTGTACCTCTGTACAGCACACTCTGAACTGCCCTTCTGCTTTACTTTGTTCATAAAAATCACATTTAATGTGAGTAGCTTTTCTGTTTTTGTCCACATAACATGAAACTAAAAATTTCCAGGTATTACTCAACTGTTCTTTGATTCTGTACTGCTTCTAAAAGAAATTAATGAACTTCACAGGACCTAGCCTGACATTATCAT
This sequence comes from Hippopotamus amphibius kiboko, assembly GCF_030028045.1. Lineage (NCBI taxonomy): Eukaryota > Metazoa > Chordata > Mammalia > Artiodactyla > Hippopotamidae > Hippopotamus > Hippopotamus amphibius. The sequence goes on along the minus strand of NC_080191.1, from coordinate 171,045,901 downwards.
CTCTCCTGAACTAAAACACCAGCCAGTCAGATTATATGAAATGTAACTAAATCACCATGAACTAACTAATAAGACTAAAAAGGCCAAGTTATAAGATATCTTTCTTTCATTATTCTCCCTGCATTTTCTTTATCCATCTATATCTCAGTCTCCGAAACAACTTTACTATCCTGTAAGGTGTTAAGTAAAGAATGAGAGACTTCCCTGGTGGTCCAGTGGGTAAGATTCCGTGCTCCCAATGCAGGGAGCCCGGGTTTGATCCCTGGTTGGGGAACTAGATCCCACAAGCATGGTGCAACTAAGAGTTTGCATGCCACAACTAAGAAGCCAACCTGCTGCAACTAAGACCCAGCACAGCAAAAATAAATAAAAATAAAATTTAAAAAAAAAAAAAAAAAAGAAGAAGACTGTATGACACTTTCTACACAGTAAATTTACTATTGTTTAAGCATAGGCATATCTGACTTCCTAGGGGGCGCAGAGGTTAAGAATCCACCTGCCAATGCAGGGGACATGGGTTCGAGTCCTGCTCTGGGAAGATCCCACATGCCACGGAGCAACGAAGCCTGTGCGCCACAACTATTGAGCCTGTGCCCTAGAGCCCGTGAGCCACAACTGTTGAGCCCGTGTGCCACAACTACTGAAGCCCACGTGCCTAGAGCTCATGCTCGGCAACAAGAGAAGCCACGGCAATGAGGAGCCCGCGCACCACAATGAAGAGTGGCCCCTGCTTGCAGCAACTAGAGAAAGCCTGTGTGCAGCCACGAAGACCCAATGCAGCCAATACATAAATTAAATACATTTATATGTATAAAAAAAGAATAGGCATATCAAGTCGACTTCTTTAAGACTCCATAAAAACAGAAAGGAAGCAAAAAAACCAAAGGCTGGGAATTTTTCAACTATTGTGATATCGTTCATGACAAGAAACGTTGTGGAATTCAAGAAGAAGAAGCAGTACTCTTGGGGAGAAAAAAAGGAAGAGGCAGCAGCAGCACTCTAGATGGCCAAGCCGATTCTGGAAATAGTCTGTGAGGCACTAACTGTAGATAAAAGATCACGTCAACTGAGATAGGAAGGAGGAAACTATTACTGTCTCTATCGCTCTGTTATCTAATCAAAAGTTTAAGGAAAAAAACTGCAGGACTCCTGAAATTCATTGAGCCCTCTTTCTCCATAAATCCAGACATATCACTATAAAATCTCACTGCTATTAAGTATCTTCAAATCAAATAATTATACAGGTAATGGTTTAGGTGATCTGAATTTGGAATCAATAAATCAATTTTACTTCTTTTTCTATTGCAAAGGTACATTTCCCTTAGCTCTAAATATATCATATTTAAAACACATAGTATCTCAACTTCTTCATTATGTATAGATCTACACAAAACCAAAATCATTTCATGCTCTTATTACTGAGTTTTAAGGCAGAAACAAATGAGTAGAATTGGTTTTTTCAAACCTGTTCTGATGTGAATATCTTCTCATATCTTCTGTTTTTTGAAACTCCCTCACGGGTACTGGCTTTATTGGTGAACCCTAGGCCAAACCAAGAAAAATGGACCAATTTAAAACATGTATCCAGAAAAGTATAATTACACAGTTCACATTCAATTTGGCATTCAGGGATCTGTATATTACACTAAAAGTATTTTAACAGAATCTTCAAATGTGAATTTTCATGTTTAAAAGCATTATAGGCTATATTACTGCTCATAAACACAAAACTGTTCACAATCCAAAAACATTTATTTTAAAAAAAGCAGATTTTCTTCTCACTGTATTTTACAAATTATAATGACCATACAGTAATATTTACTAAATGGTAAGCTGTGACAGTTAGAAAGGATCTTAGAGGTCATCTAGTACAAACTTCCATCTAGAATAGAAATTCCTACCAATCCTACCCTAACTTTTGCTCAACCTCTCTTGAATATTTCTAGTAATAGGAAATTCATTGGGGAGATTACATTTCTTTACTTCTTCATCATCGTAAATTGTTATTTATGTTAGTCAGACAAATAGTCCTGGGGATGCTGCTGGAATATCAAGATAAAGTGAAAAGTAATTTCTATTTATGGTAAAAATAAGGTATTAATTAAAAGAGAAATAGTGGTAATTTATTTATAAACTGATGGATAAAGGTCATTTCAAAAAACATTATCCAAGAAAATTAAACTGGCTTAAGTTATATGGACTATATATTGAAAAATAAAATTATAAATCAAAGGTAGAGGCTCATGGGCTATCACACCATGTATTTTGTCAAATGAGAATTTATAAAAACAATATAATCTTACTTCAACACCAAAAATAATCATCAAAATGGGTATTCTAGAAGGGAAAAAAAACAACTTATCCAAAAAAACAAAAACAAAAACAAATCTAAAAATCAAATGTAAAACTATTTATAGTCTATCTCCAAGAAACAGGTACATCACACACAACTAAAAGATCTTGGTGAGTTACTCCAAAGGGCTAAAGCTGATTCCCACAGTCTAGGCATAAGGATCACATTAAATGAGATACAAGTCTAGAATCTTGATGAGAGAGAGAGAATAATTATTCTAATTTCACTGAATATGACTTTCTAAGTAAACAAAAATTTCTCCTAGTATGTGAACATGAGTGACATCAGCATGGTTCTGCAATATTGCAATTACCTAAAACTACTGCAGAGGTACATGAAATTTTCATGACAAAATTAATGTAACATTGGTTTAAGTTTAAAAAGTCATAGTTTATAAACATAAGCCATACCCTACTTTATCACAATATGTCTATGTAGGTAACAGGTTGTTTTTTTTTTTTTTTTTGGTAACAGGTATTATGATAAACAATAGCAGAGTATTTAAAATCTCAGTTTTTAACAATCTATGTTTAGGTAGCATCCAAGAACACACACAAAAAAATTTCTCCACTGGTTATTACACCATTTAAAATAATACTGCCTCATTTTATTTTTATAGATGCCAAACTTTAGAAAGACTTATAACACAGAAGTCATGAAGAGCCTTATGACAGAATCATGAAGACTACTATACGTACTAGGTAAATGGAATCAAAAAACATATTACAAATTAGCCAATAAATGGATTAAAGAAATGATACTATTTAATTTTTCACTAGCAGTATAATAGGCATCTTCACTTTTAGTAGAAATACCTCATCTACACAGCCTAATTAACCATAAAATGGGCAAAGAGAAAGACCTCAAGAAAAGAAAAAGGATTCCCTTTAAGATTATCATGTGCATTGTTAACTTAAACTTTATTGCAAAGTAGTTGCCCTTTGCTCTAGCAGAAACGCTTACAGCCTGAACCACAAGTAGCTTCATTAATCACTGGTACACACTGCTATCTGTAGGCTGCAGGACTTTGATTTACAGTAGTCCATTTTATCTGCTGGTTTCACTTTTCGAGGTTTCAGTCACCCCCAGTTAACCATGGTCCAAAATATTAAAGGGAAAATTTCAGAAATAAACAATTCATAAGTTTTAAACTGCATGCTATTCGGAGCAGTGTAATGACATCTCAAGCTGTCCCGCTTCATCCCACCTGGGCTGCGAATCATCTCTTTGCCTCGAGTACCCCACCAGTTAGTCAGTTAGTAGCCGACTCAGTCTCTCTCGGTCATCAGATGGGCAGTATAGCAGTGCTTGTGTACCAGTAACCCTATTTTACTTAATGATGGCCCCAAGTGCAAAAGCAGTGACGCTGGCAATCTGAATCTGCCAGAGAGAAGCTGTAAGTGCTTCCTTTAAGTGAAAAGGTGAAAGTGCTTGAATTAATAAGGAAAGAAAAAAAATTATATGCGGAGGTAAGATCTATATAATAAGAACAAATCTATCTGTGAAACTGTGAAGAAGGAAAAAGACCTGCATGCTAATTTTGCTGTTACACCTCAAACTGCAAAAGTTACACAGCTACAATGTGTGAAAAATAAATGCTCAGTTAAGATGGAAAAAGCATTAAATTTGTACAATGAGACATTTTGAGAGAGAGAGAGAGCACATTCATAGAACTTTTGTTACAGTATATTGTTATAACTGTCTATTTTATTATCAGTTATTATTCTTAATCTCTTACTGTGCCTAGTTTATAAATTAAACTTTATCACAGGTGTGTATGTATAGGAGAAAATGTAGTACATATAGGGCTCAGTACTATCCGTGGTTTCAGGCAGCCATCCACTGGTGGTCTTGGTATGTATCCCCTGCGGACACTGCAGGGTAGAGGGTGGGGAATACTGTATATAACTTTATCAAACTTTAAATACAAGAGTGTCTGTTGAATACCAACAAAAAATACTATGTTCAAAAGCCTTCAGATAGGAAAACCAGGGTTTTTTTTTTTTTTTTTTTTTAAAGAATGATAATAACACCCTATAACATGTCCCACTTGAAGTGACTATTCACTCTTTCTGAAAGACAAAATACATCATTCTCCAAAAAGGCCCCAAGTGTTTCCTAAATAAGCCCTGCTCAGAGTCTGGGACCAACTCCAGACACTAACATCACACATACTGAAGTGGAGCCATTTTATTCTGCTGACCAGATACACTGAAGAATGCTATTTCTACTCAAGACCCCTGGGGATTGGCAGAGATTTTTGCAGTGGGCTGAATGCTCTCTTGTTTTCTAAGGCAACTCAATGCTCCACTATAAGAGACACCCAAGAATTTTAATGGCAAACAATTTGTATTCTGTGTGACTGAGCATAAAAGTGCCAATACAATTAAGCTCATCATAAAAACTCTATGGTTAAGTTTGTATGTTGCTCCAAAAGGCAGCAGTTTGGTTCAATTCTTAATTACTGATCGAACTATGATTCACCAGTTAATAACAATTAAAAAACAATAAGAACAACAATGAAAAGCATCATACTCCTTTGTATTTTCTTCAAAGGCACAGGATACTCTTAGGACTTCTTTTATTCCTTCTTCAAAATTCTGAAATCTTTTTATTTGAAAAATAAACCTAAACTTTACTTGAGACTATTGTCTGATTTTAAAAATAAATCTGAAAAGCTCAGTAATAAAATTGGAACTAAATATAATAAAACAAATAATTAAGCCTAAGCCAACAAATCACTGATATGACAGAAATTTATACTGGCACAGACTGTTCTCACTAGGACACAGCAACCAGTGTAGGCTTAGACATGCGCACTACCTCATGAGAGACACGCCGCTGCTCGATGTACGCCATGAATTGTGAGCTGAGGCTGTCGGAGTCCAGGCCCTCGGGTGGTCGAGCCTCCTCCTCCTCTTCCTCTGCAGCACAGCTGTCAATATAGTCGATCTGATCCAGATCATGTTCCACTGTCCACATGACACACACACCAGAGAAAACAGTCAAATTAGATAGCCAACAGAAAACATTAAACTGCATTCTTTCCTTTTCCCCAACATTTTCTATTCTGAAGTGGGTGGAATAAGAAGTTTGAATTACATAAGCCATCATTATTTAGTCCATGGCCACTCACAGAAATAGACTAAAGAAAAAATTTAGTCCTCACTATAAAGAATGCAGTAATTGAGGGTAATTATTGGAATACAGACCTCTAATATTTCTTTTTTCTTTGGCTAGCTCTTGGCTATTTTAAACAAGACAATTTGAGTTTGTGAGACAAAGAGGAAGAATAATTTTTTTAACATTGAGGGGTATATCTTGTTTCAGGTTTTTTTTTTTTTTTCTTTGCATGTTTTAGGTTTGGGGCTTAATCATATCTCTTTGAAGAGTTGGGAAGCAGAAAACCTAACACAACTCAAGATAAAAGTGAAAAGACAGCAGGAAAGTGAACCTGGTGATAAAAGAAATAGATACTGACAACTGTGCCCTTTCCTGTAACTGTTGTCAATAATTAGAACAAAGATTTTTCTATTTAGAAAATTAATGGGACTTCCCTAGCAGTCCAGTGATTAAGAATCTGCCTTTCAATGCAGGGAGCATGGGTTTGATCTCTGGTCAGAAAACTAAGATCCCACATGCATCAGGGCAACTAAACCCATGAGCAGCGACTACTGAGCCTGTATGCCACAACTAGAGAGCCTGCACTGCTCAACTACTGAGCCCACACACTCTGGAGCCGGTGCACCACAACTGGAGAGAGAAGCCCGTACGCCACGACGAAAGATCCCTCAAGCCACAATTAAGACCCAACGCAGGGCTTCCTAGGTGGCGCAGTGGTTAAGAATCCGCCTGCCAATGCAGAGGTCATGGGTTCGATCCCAGCTCCAGGAAGATCCCACATGCCACGGAGCAACTAAGCCCGTGTGCCAAAAAATAAAAAAAAAAAAAAAAAAAAAAAAAAAAAAAAAAAAAGACCCAACGCAGCTCAATAAGTAAATAAATAAATAAATATTGTTTAAAAAATGAAAAGAAAAAAATTATTTTCTAGAGGTCAGTATTGCAGATATTTTATAGCAGTTTGCAGATGGAAGGGAATCATTTGAGGAATTTCTGCTTCTCAAAATGCTCTGGGGTGAGGACACGCACATAAGATAGTCACATCATTATTTCTTCTAATACATTTGGGTGCACCCCATTATTTTTTTTTACGTTTAGAAAGTAACTTTTTTAAAAGGAATGTTTTTTAGGCTGCACTGTGAGGCATGTGGCATCTTAGTTCCCCAACCAGTGATCGAACCCACGCGCCCTGCACTGGGAATGTGGAGTCTCAACCACTGGACCGCCAGGGAAGTCCCAAAAGTAATTATTTTTAAACGCCTGTTTAAATGGCACACTAGGAAAAAACAAACAAAAAACCAAAAAAACGTACTACTAAGATGGTTTCTCCAGAGATGTATTAACTCCCAGCCATTATTGTATGATGGTCTACAGGCTGCCTAAAAGTTGCAGTTACTGGGAATAGTAAATTTGAAGAAGTCTATTTCTCAATTTAGTTTTCTGACTCAATTATTTCTAAATAATTCCATAACTGCAGTTAATATGAAAATGAATTCACTTATCACAGTTATATAAAATAGATAAAAGGCTGAAAAGGTTTTAAGTCTACACCCACATTAGAAACCAGCTATATAAGTGCACTTTTCCAGTGTGCTACAACTTGTGTGACTAAATAAACGGTTCATTTTATAGCTATTCTCCAAGAAAGCAACATCACTTTTTCATACGATCTAGACCAGTGCTACCCAAAACAGAATGTAAGCTACAAAAGTGAACCACATATGCAATTTAAAATTATGCAGTGGGCTTCCTAGGTGGCGCAGTGGTTAAGAATCCGCCTGCCAATGCAGAGGTCATGGGTTCGATCCCAGCTCCAGGAAGATCCCACATGCCACGGAGCAACTAAGCCCGTGTGCCAAAAAATAAAAAAAATAAAATAAAATTATGCAGTAACCACATAAAAAGGCCAAAAGAAAAGGTGACATTAATTTTAATAATATATTTTATTTTGTTCAATATATCTAAAATATTATCACTACAACATATGATCAATATAACGTATTACTGATATTTTATATTCTTTTTCTCACGCAAAGGCTTCAAAATCTGATGTGTTTTATACTTACAGTATATCTCAATTCAGAAAAGCCACATTTCAAATGCTCAATAACCACATGTGACTAGTGGCTACCATACTAGACAGCACAGATCTAGATATTATTTTCAGTCTGAAATGAACCAATGGGAAAGATATCTCATATGAAACCAAGATTAAAATGAAAACTACTGAAATGGTAAGTGACAGGAATAAAAAAGAATATAAGATGGTAAGGAAAAAAAGGCAGCAAACCACTTAATCAAGCTCATCATTCAGAAATGAAAGCTCTTCTTAGATAATACAACAGAATTCTGGAAAATCAAAGACATTTCTCCCTTATAGCTGGCCCTTAAAATTTATACATTAGGATTTGGTAATTCAAACTAAAGTAATATTGAATGGAATGCTAAAATCAAGAGTCTGCTTCAGAAGCACAACAAAGCAGAAAGAGCTCTCTGTTAATGAACTATAAAAACAATTACAAATTTAAAAAATGTTTTTTAATTTTTTTTAATTAAAAAAAAAAAAAAAAAACAGATTAAGGAAAACCTGGATTCGGATGCCCTTAAAGAGCACAATTCCAGATGAAAGAAAAGGTAGACATCAAGAAATGCACTGAATTCCTAAAAGAAGCCAAACAATGACCACAAAGAGAATCTTTTAAAAAAAGATCTTCTAAGGAGATCATGCTAAATCAAGATTAACAAAGCTCTACTCCGCGTAAAGTGTCTTTAGGAAAGTGTCCTCCCAAAATAAAAATAAGAGAAAAACATTGTATTTTAATTGCAGGCCTGAAAACAGAGAGAAATTGAAATTTAATCCTAATAGAAAACATTTTTTTCCTAATCATATAAGAAGAGGAAGGAGGTCTTTAAAAAAAGAGTGGAAGAAGCTACAGATATACAAAGAAAAGGAGTGGATATGAAAAGGCCACTTAAAAAGTCAGAGATTATAAAGACTTTGGATGTTGTCAGGAATCATGTTTACCTCCACCATTTGTTACTACTAAACTGCTGCGATTCTCCTGGTATTGGCTTTCTCTTCGTAGTCTTTGTTCTTTAGTAATTTCTGCTACTCGAAGAGGCAGATCTGAAAATTCATCTGTAGGCTTAAAAAAATAGCAGAAACATTAAAATAAATCATTTCAAATCTTAGATAGACAACATGGTATTTAAAGCACAGATATAATATAAACTCATTAGAATTTATACTTAAAAAGAAACAGCAAAATAGCTCCACAGATGCATCTGGAGATGCACATATTACTCAACAACATGAATGTACTTAACATCACTGAAACGCACATTCAAAAAATGGTTAAAATGGTAAATTTTATACGTATTTTACCACAATTTTAAAAAAGAAGAAATATGGTACATACAAGTCTCTCTATATACACACATATATGAATTTAAAGTATCGACATAAAGGTATCAGTATTGCTATAGCCACAAGCATGTACACACCCATCCACACTCAAATACCCAAGCAATTCCAAATGACAAATGGGCTGTATTCTAAAATTAATTAGCTTTAGACTCCCAATAAAACAATGTTATAAATGGTACGTTATCAGTCTTGCTAACAAAACCTTAATCATTTAACCTAATTTATAGCTAAAATATTATACCTTAGTAATTTAAAAAAAGAGAAAAAACATAATACTAATAATTAAAACAAAAGAGAAAAATGATATAATTAGCTGAGAAAGTTATTTATCTTGAACATGTGGATATTCTTTTTTTTTAAATGCTACTTCTTTCAGTTTAAGTTTGCCTGTTTATCTATTTTTGGCTGTGTTGGGTCTTTGTTGCTGTTAGCGGGGGCTACTCTTCATTGCAGTGTTCGGGCTTCTCAGTGCCGTGGCTTCTCTTGTTGCAGAGCACAGGCTCTAGGCATGAGGGGTTCCGTAGCTGTGGCATGAGGGCTTCCGTAGTTGTGGCTCGAGGGCTCTAGAGCGCAGGCTCCGTAGTTGTGGTGCATGGGCTTCGCTGCTCCACGGCATGTGGGGTCTTCCCAGCCCAGGGCTCGAACCCGTGTCCCCTGCACGGGCAGGTGGATTTTTAACCCCTGTGCCACCAGGGAGGCCCTTGAGCATGTGGATATTCTTCACGAAGGTTCCCGTTCTGTTTTCTCCCTTCCAGCACCCCTTCTACCACCTCTGCTCAAGTTTCCCCGGGCCCTCCGATTTCAGGTCGCCGTTGTAACTGGCTCCAGTTCCCACTTGACCTTCCAGGATATAAAATTATTCACACAAGACAATGAGGTAACAAACAAGTAAAACACACATGGTAAAAAGATGGTAAAGAAACATAATACCATTTTTGGATGGTAGGACTAGGGGGATTTTTACCCTTCCCTTGGCTTTTCTATATTTTATATAACAAGAAATTGAGTCCAACTAAGATACTTTCCATTTTCATCATTTTATTTCCTGTTAATTAGAAGTAAAAACATGCAGAATAGAAGAAACACTTACTTCATTCCCTGACCATCTCTTATCACCACTGTCCACACTATTGAAACCTGAATCAAGGGCTCCATAGGGGCGACCCGAGTACAGTTCTTCGTGGCTGCCAAAAAAACCTTCAGTTGTTACTGTGAAGTTGGATATTTTAAAAATTAACATTTGAAATAAATCAGATGCAATTTTACTAATAAACATTTTCATGGCATTTAGGGACTTCACTATTTAGAATGAAATGAGTATTCGTTTAACTTTTAAATGTGAAAAATTACAAATTCAAAGAAAGTGGGTAGAATAGTATAATGAACTCCCATGTACTCATTATCCAGCTTCAAAAATACCAACATTCTTACTTCATCTATTCCTCCAGCCATTCCCAATGCCCCTCAATTATTTTTGTTTTTAAACAGTATTCTTTTTCTTAAAATAAAATTTATATACATTGAAATGCACAAATGTTTGACAAATGAATGCATCTTTGTAACATACACCCCTATCATGAGATAGGACATTTCTACTTTGCCAGAAAACTTCCACACATCCCTTCCCAGTCAACTTCCCTCACCTCACCACTGTGTGCTCCTAAGAGGCAATTATCATCCAATTTTTTTCACCTTAAATTAGTATAGAAGGCTGAAGAATGGTCCTCAAGGATGTCCAAGATCTACTCCCTAGAACCTGTAAATATGTTACTTTATACTGCAAACGGGAATTAAGGCTGCAGATAGAAGTAAGGTTGCTCATCAGGACTGTAACATACAGTGATCATCCTGAATTATCTGAATGGGCTCAATGTAATCACAGGGTTCCTTAAATGTGGAAGAGACAAAAAGAAGAGGAGGATGCAATGCTGGCTTGAAGATGGAGGAAGGGGAACAAGAACCGAGGAAAGCAGACAGACTCTAGAAGTTGAAAAGGGCAAAGAAATATTGATACATCCTACTCAGAACCTACAGAAAAGAATGCAGCTCTGCAGCATCTTCATTTTAGATCAATGAGACTGAGATTTAGACTTCTGACCTACACAACCATGATAACAGATTTGTCTTGTTCAGGCGTCTAAGTTTGGGATTATTTGTTGTAGCAACAATAGAAAAGTAATACAATTAGTTCTGCTTATTCTAGAATGCATAAAATGGAATATGTACCCTTTTCCTATTCAGCATCATGTCAGTGAAATGCTTGATGTTTCTAATACCTTGGAGTAGAATGGTTGAATTATATGGTAAGTGTAGGTTTAAATTAAGAAAACAAAAAACCCGCCAATATGTTTTCGAAAGCAGCTGTACCATTTTGCATTCCCACCAGCAATGTACTGGAGTTCCAGCTGGAACACTGTACTGCCAGTCATTAATTTTAGTTATTATCCTGATGGGTGTAAAGTGTGGTGTTAATTTGGATTCTCTGATGACTAGCGATATTTAATACTTTGTATGTGTTTACTGGCCTTTCATTTATCTTCTTTTGTGAAATGTCTGTTTAAATCTTTTGCTCATTTGCTCAAATGCAACATCAGTAATCTTAAAAATATTTTGCTAAGTAAAAGAAGCCAGAGACAAAATGCTACATGTTTCATTTCTATGAAATTCTACAAAAGGCAAAACTATACTGACAGAGAGCAGATCAGTGATTGCCTGGGGCTGAGGATGATAAAAAAAAATATATATATCTTGATTGTGTTGGTAGTTTTTTGACTGTATCCATTTACCAAAACTCACTGAACTGCACACTTAAAATGGGTAAATTTTATTTCAGTAAAGCTGTTAAAAAAATCTGCCAAACCATTTTTCCAAAATGGATGTTCCAATTTTACTTTTCACATCTCATATTACATAGGCGACATGAGAGCACTGGTTGCTCCACATCCCGATGTTTGGTGCTGTCAGTCTTAATTTTATTCATTCTTGTGGATGTGCAGTGATATCTCATTGTGACTTAATTGGCATTTTGATGATGATTAATGACGTTAAGCACTTTTTTGTGTGCTTATCCGTCATTCATATATCTTTCTTTGTAAAGTCCACTCAAGCCTTTTGTCCACTTTCCAACTGGGTTGTTTGTCTTTTTAACATTAAGTTGCAGGTATTCTTTGGATAGTCTGGATACAAGTCTTTTGTCATATATGTATTTTGCAAATATTTTCCCCCAGTCTGTGGTTTGCCTATTCATTTTCTTAATATTTTCTTTTCATAAATAGATGTTTTTAGTTTTCATTAAATTTAGTTATAATTTTTTTTCTTAATGGTTATTGCTTTCTGTGTCCTCAGGAATCCTTGCCTACCCCAAGTCACAAAGATATTCTATATTTTCTTCTAAAAGTTTTATAGCTTTAGTTTTCACTTGTTCTTAAACATATTTTTAAAAGTTAGCTTAATTTGAAGTCTAAAACATGATAAAGCCTATGTTAAAAATTGATCTATTAGCATTTTATTGAATAAGACTGCCTAGGTTGAAAAACAAGTTTCAATGGTACAAATTTAAAATAATGTCGGGTTCTTCTGGTATTAAAATTTTGTATTCCATGTATTCTTACATAGTTTGTGTACATAACATTAAAAAAGTTATTATGTCATTCTGTCACAATGAAGCAGAACTTAAGGTACAGGGAAAGATCAATGCATTTGGATTTTACAGATAACCTTACCAACTATTAGCTCAAAGAAGTCACTTAACCTTGTAAAATGAGGTTAATCATTCTTACTTATATGCCTTTCACATAAAGCAGAAGCTTTATGTCAACTAAAAACAAAAACAAACAAACAAAAACGCTATGTGAATGCAGGACATTTTTATAACTTGTCATTTATTTTACTGATAAAGATCTTACTTTGTGTAGTAATATATAGACCTATTTGACCAAAGTGCTAAATACACTCTGATTATAAAGATCCAAAAATATACATACCTTCCAGCTATCTAACTCATTTTCCTACCTTCCAACATAAAGATCATTTAGCAAAATAAATGTCCCAGTATAATTCTAAAATTACTTCTCTAAAAGAAAAGTAGTGAATTTCCTCCAACTTTTTATCTTGAAAAAATTCATATCTACACAAGAGTTGAGAGAGTAATACAATAAATATCCATTTGCCCTTCATCTAGCTCTCCCAACTGTTAGCATCTAAGTAAAATGTTTTATGTGTACTGTCTACATGACATGTCTGCTTTTATGTTTGTTTTAGAGTCCATATCTTAAGGACAGGTACTGTGTGTATTTTATCACAGCAGAGTCAGGCCAAGGTGCCTAATTTTAAAAGCTTTCTAATGAAATATATATTTAAGCCATACTTAAAGAATTCTTTTCTGCAGATGCCAAAAGAAACAGGCATATTTCAGGATTTACTGAACAATACTTTTTAATACTATGTAAGTTTTTCAAGTAAAGATTTTCAGATTTCTAGAGGATACTGTTTTACATAATGTATTTTCTATGAAGTGACCAATCAACATACGACTAATTTCACTGTGATATTTTTAAAGTGGGCCACATAGAATAGAATCTTTGCATTAAGTTATTATTTTATCTTCTTTATTCAGTTAGCTTTCTTTTTTTTTTTTTTATTTTTAAAAAAATTTTTTTAGGCACACAGGCTTAGTTGCTCCGCAGCATGTGGGATCTTCCTGGAGCTGGGATCGAACATGTGATCTCTGCATTGGCAGGTGGATTCTTAACCACTGCGCCACCTAGGAAGCCCTCAGTTACCTTTAGCTTCTCCACATATTTGCTCTGCCTCAGAGATTAAGCTGAGAAGATTAAAGTGAGACATAGGTTCACCAACTCTTCAGGTTTGTTTAGGATTTTCCTGGTTTTAGCACTAAAGTCCTATGTCCCAGAAAATCCCTTAGTAACAGGTAAAGTAGGACAGATGGTCACCCTACATATAAAGACAACCTTTGGGAGGCCAGGCAGAGTTGTGCCAGCCAGGCTCCAGCTATGTCCCGTCAGAAAGTCCAGTCTCTTTAATAAACGACCCAGCATAACATGGATTCAAATGCTTATGTTATTCTCTGCGGCAGGAAGATGAACTGTGAATCAGTATGGTGCAGGGAGGAGTTTAAAATATGGCTGTTTTTTTCAAATAGTTGAACAGATCTGGACTAATAACTTGGCACCCTCACTTTTTAGCTACGTGATTTTAATTAACCTGTTTTATCTCTTTCAACCTCTGTTTCCTCATAAGTTAAAAAAAAAAAAAGATTAACAACACCTATTTCATAGAGTTGCTATAAAGATTACTTGAGAAAATATAAGCTAAGGACTTGCACAAAGTCTGGTATAAAGCATTAAATAAAGGTTAGTTATTATTCTATGAAGAATGTACCCTTAAGAGAGAGCATTTCCTGTTAGAACAAGTCACTAAATCCACTTCATTTTTGAGTTCAGTTCACCAAACACTGCCAGGCGTGCTCTAGGTGCTTAAGTATAATCATGAATAAAGGATGGCCACTGCTTTCACAAGCTCCGGCTTGTTGTAGAGAACTAATTCCATTCCTGGGATTACAGACGCAGGACTTTTCTTATTATCAGTGACTTAGTCTTTCCTCAGTTTTGGCTTACTGCCACATCATCATAAACACATTTAGTCTATAAAATAAAGCTGCTTAAAAATCACCACAGCAAAAAAGCATGGTTCACTTTAGATCACTATTAAAAAATGTGTGCCATTGTGTAAAATGAACACAACAGTGCAATTTGCTAAAGGAGCTGGAAACATTTACATCAGAAAATGAGTAAAAACACTTGTGACCTTTATAAAATGACTTAAGAAAGATTGTGTGTTGTTTTTTTCTACACAAAAGTCGTCAGAAAGCTGTATCTAAGGATTGAGAGTACCACAGCACTGATTTGTACTGAGTATCTAAAGAGCTACAGGATTAATAAAAATCCTCTTTAGCAAGATAGGACTCCTAAGACTAAAGTGGTCCCAGATCACACTAGACAGCTAATAACTATAATGCCTAATATTCATACAGGGCTGATGGTCAGCAAAGCACCTCCAAACACAGGGCATTTGGTCCTCAAAACTACTGTTAGAATATAGACAGTATAGGACTCCCCTGGTGGTTAAGAACCCGCCTGCCAATGCACGGGACATGGTCCGGGAAGGTCCTACGTGCCTCAGAGCAACTAAGCCTGTGCACCACAACTATTGAAGCCTGCACCCTAGAGCCTGTGTTCCGCAACAAAGAGAAGCCACCATAATGAGAAACTTGCACACCACAACAAAGAGTAGCCCCCAATCGCCACAACTACAGAAAACCCGTGCGCAGCAATGAAGACCCAACACAGCCAAAAGAAAAAAAAAAATTAGGCCAAGATTCATTAGTCCTCAAAACTAAGGACAGAGTCACAGAGAGAAATAGGTTCCGCAATCAGCACTGCAGCCTTCAACCAAAGCTCACTGTTCATACAGGTAATGATGCATCCTCCTTGGTTCCTTCAGGCACACCCTCACGTACACATACCCAGTTATCACTATTCACTGTCTTACATGCAAACAGCAAAGGCAACAGTAGCAGGTTAATGTTCCTACTCTGCTATTTCAGGAGAGGAAAACTTTTCCTTCTCAAGGATTACTAACTCCAAGGGAGAAAATAAAACAGTGTATACATAAAATAAAAGCTACTTAAAAAAAAATTAAAATCAGCATTATTTATTTATTTAATTTATTTATTTGGCCGGGCTGTGCAACATGTGGGATCTTAGTTCCCTGACCAGGGATTGAACCCATGCCCCCTGCAGTGGAAGCACGGAGTCCTAACCACTGGACTGCCAGGGAAGTCCCATAAAAGTGACTCTTATTTGTTGTACACCTTTTTTAAGAGTACAGGAGTAGAAACTTTTAGAAATATTTAAATAGGAAAAACAAAACTTTCTTCCATAAATAAGAAACAAGAGTTCCATATTCTAAGCAGTGAACTGCGGCAGAAAGAAAAAGGAATGAAAAGGCGATAATGGAGAAAATTAAAATTCTTGGTATTAGTGGTCTGAGTCTCCTCATATCTTCCCCACTGCCAAAATTCTTCCTCTAAGAGAGGCCTAGATTAGCACACTGTATGTAAGACCTAATCCCTGCCATTTGTCAAAACCTTTTATGTCCCCTTTAACACCACATACCTGCTACCAGTCCTCTCAGAGTTAAAAGTGTTAGGACTGAGGACGTTCTTGGTAGGAATCTTTTATGCATATGCATGGTTTTGGTTAATTTCTCCTTGTGTACTTCTGTAAATATACTAAAACTTGTATTACTGTATGCTTAAACAATCAGATTAGAGCTGGTGTTCTAAATGTCCTTCAGTGTCTATGCAAATCTTCAACCTAATAGCCAGACCAAAAAACCCAGAACATCATTACAAAGTTGTTTCTGATGACTTTAGGCAGAGAAGGCTAATAATACAGTTTAAAAAATTTAAACTATAATACATACCTTCTTTTACTGGAAATGATACACCTTAGCATTTTCTTAATGAGTACCAATTATTGTACTGTGCTAAAATATAGTAATAACTTAAAATATTACTGAAATATCAAGGGTCCTTTGTGTATATGCCCGATGGTGTCAAATTGCTATGTTTTTCAAAGCTTAATTGTTTTTAAAAACCTTATTACAATTGTGATATATACCATATAGATAAAAAAGAATATGTATAACTGACACAGCTTTTAAGACATGATGAATACCTTTAAAGCCCCCTTATGCCTCTTACACACAGAATCTTCCTCCCTTTCAGAGTTTATCACTAACTTGAATTTTTTAATATGCATCTCCTTTTTACAGTTTTATTTTTTCCTTCAAATTATTTTTATATTTTTAATATGTCTGCTTTTAGAAACTCTACCAAAATAGAAGTTTGTTAATCTGCTGTAGACTAGGACACTAAGAAGGTTAGCACTGATTTTACGTAAAATGTGACATGTTCTAAGAGAAGGCCTAAAGCATTCTTTTGAGTAAAGTCTATGAATACTACTGTACCTTCACTGAGACACCTATTTTGCCTGTTTAAAGGCCTTCTGGATTTAATTCCTGCTACTTAAGATTGTTCCAATGGTTGGGAATGCCAACAAAATGACTTTGTAAAAAATACATGTAGCTGAGAAATTCAGACTGTAAAACATCCTGAAGTGACATTAATGGTCAGCAAATCCAACCTCTTCACTCCCTCTGGGAAAATGAAGTCCCAAAAATTTGAACGACTTGCCTTAAGTCACAGAGCTAGTTAAGAGGAGAGCCAAGGTTAGTATTCAAGTTACTTACACCAGTAGTTTTCAACTGGGGACCCCTCACAGGATATTTGGCAATTACTGGGACACTTTTGTTTGTCACTTTGGGAAGGTGCTACAGAAGCCAGGGATGCTGTTAAACACCTTCCAATGTATAGGACAGCTCCTCACCACAAAGAATTATCTAGTTCAAAATATTGGGCTGGCCAAAAAGTTCATTAGAGTTTTTCTGTAACATCTTATGGAAAAACCCAAATGAACTTTTTGACCAACCCAGTATCAATAGTACCAAGGCTGATAAACCTTGACTTAGAACTACACTTTGTTACATCTATGTAATCAACTTTTCACTTAATATAAGCATTCTGAGAAACACAGTGTCAAAATAGGTGACTTCCCCATGGTCAAACAAATAGGCAAATTTAAAGGTCCAGTTTATTTAATTCTCTGTGAGATGGACCATAAGAGGTAAAAGAACACAACATACTCACCAGGAGCCAAAACCCATGGGTCTCCTATCATAATCTGGCAGATCTGGAGCAATCTTACAAGACTGTATGTTCAGGTATTTAAATATGTGGATTTTGCCTTTTATACATATCTAAATAAAGCAACATATAAATACAACCAAATTATTACTCATCTCAAATATATGTGTCCCCCTGCCTTTTAAATCACAATCAGCTTTTTATCTAATGTATATTGGAAACAGAAGGCATTTATATCAAGTATATAAAGTAATATTAAAAATCTACTCATTATAACATGATATCATTTGTTACTTTAGGTGTTTAAGTGATATAAATGTAAGTCTTTGTTTTCTAGTCACTAGTAAGTTTCAGTAACATATAAAATAAATAATTTATGATTATAAACACTTTTAGAATACCAAGTAAACGTATATGGTTTGGTTAGGCATAGTCAGGGATTTAAAGCATTGCTCCCCGTGGATTCTATTGGCAACATTTGTTTTTAGGAACCCAACAATCATGCACAATTATGTTTTCAATCCTACTTCCTGTAAGAGAGAAAAGCAGGAAATGATTACATATTAAAGTTATATATACTTCTGTTGCTACCTATTGACTTCTATCCCACAAGTAAACACATAAATTCTTTAGGATATCAGACCTTTCTACAGTTAAGAAGTTTACTCATAAAGATGAACAGTTGCCATACAGAGGCTTGTACAAGACCATCATTCAACTGCAGAGTAAGGAAAGCTACAGTGAAAAATACAAGCCAGTAAAAACTTTTTAGATTGTAGAATGTCTAGAATCTATCTGTAAAGCTACCTTATAATAATATAATAATATAATATATATAATATGTAATAAAATAATATACAATAATATATAATAATATAATAGTTTCATTTTAGTCACTGAAAAACAAGTGACCAAACTGACCAAATGAGAAACTTAAGATTTTAAAAAATAGGAAAGTACAAAAACAAAGGTCACGAGAAATACAGTGAGGATCTTTTGTTTCATAAGCTGAGTATTTTAATCTGTCTTTAGCATTTACAGGGTCTACAGTTAAGTTTTACTAAAAAGAAATTACTCAAATTTTATTAGAAAAAAAGTTTAAGGAAGAATCCTTCAAATTAAAAAAAAGTCAATTTAGTGAAAGGAAAAACATTTTTGGAACACTGTCTTCTATCCCATTTATTCAAAGCTTCTAAAGAATACTTATGAATGTGAATTTATTTTAAAAGAATTTAATTTCCAACAAAAAGATAAAGACATGTAACATAACTTTTAAACTATATCCTTTGTCAAAAAAGTTCATAACATACTTCAGATCAAGTATGTTACGGTTTACCTGTGCAGGAGGAGACTGTAGCGGATTGTTCTCTAGAGTGATCATCTGTAGGTGCCTGAGATTCCGATAACAAACAGGGATTGTTGTAATTTTATTGCAGGAAAAGTCTAACCGTATCAAAGGCAGCTCTGCTAGCTCTGCAAGGAGATACGGTAGAAATAAACAGTTGATATTTCAAAACCAGACAATTTTTTTCAGGAGCTTCTAGCTATAATTGATTTAACGTAAGTATTTACTTCCATTCTTTCTTAGTGATTAACTGATATACAGCAAAGAAGCATAAAATGAAATCTAGGTGCTTAGGGATGGTAATATTAATGAAAAGCAAACTGACTCCTTATAAGAAAAACAGAAAATCTTAGAAACTAGGTCTGATACCACAGAAAGGTGGGACTAACACAAGGATTAGATGATAATCTGTATACAGAACAGGACAGACGCCTAGGTCTTCAATCCCACCTCACGCAGCGAGGTTAACTACTCCTTTCCAATCATGACAGGAGTCAACAAGTTATCCTCTAGGGAAACTGAATTGAAAGGCTCTGAACTCAGGGACCTCAGGCACAACGTGAAGTCAGGATGAGCTGCCCGCAGAAAATGGAGGATTTAGGTAAAACTCTACAAACTAATGACAAGAGCTCAGCACTTTCCTACCCAGCCTCACCCCATCCCAGCTCTTGACTGTGAGTAGTTAGGAATATATACAACAATGTAGAAGAAAGAAAACATCTTTCTCTGGAAAAACTATATAGTCCCAAATAAAAGGCCTTTACATACTGATATGGAGTTTCCCCCAATAAAATATCCAGCTTACTGCTTAATTACCATTATACAACTCCTGCCCAATATACTTGGAATTTCTAATTAGCTCTATACAGATAGTATATGATCCACAGACATTTAGAAGAGCCTCCAACATGTAAGACAAAAATCAAAACACGCAAACCAATCGAAAAAGAGAGCCCAGAAAAAACAGGTAATATACAGGAAACAGAAGAAAATTTTGAAAAACTGGAACTAATGTCTCTAATTTCAGAGAAATAAAACACTAAATTACTGAAACAAGAAAGGAATTTTTTTTTTAAATCAGAGAAAAACACGGGTTCCTAGAGATGAAAAATAAGATGGTAGAAATCAAAAATTCAGAAAAACGGTTAGAATATAAACGGTTGGAACGGTTTACCACCTGGTTAAACAAAATGACAAAGAAATGAACAATAAAAAAGATAAGAAAACCATAGGATCAATTAAAGGAATCCAATATCCAATTCATAAAAAATCTAGAAAGAGAAAACAGAGAAATCAGAAGACAGGAAATTATCAAAAAGAGATATAAGACGATTTCTCAGAATAAAGGATGTGAATCTCCGGTTTAAGAGCCCAAGTATCGAGTTTATTGAACTAAAACAACTCATACGATGGTACATCATCATAAAACTCTAGAGCGGCAGCGAAAAGGGAAGATCTTAAAATGTTTCAGAGAGAGAGAAAATTCGTAACAAACGCTGGGCTGGAATTAGGAATGGCATCAGATTTTCAACTATTAATTTTTTTTTTTTTTTGCACCACGTGGCGCATGTGATCCTAGTTCCCTGACCAGGGACTGAACCCATACCTCCTGCAGTGAAAGCGTGCAGTCTTAACCACTAGACCGCCAGGGAAGTCCCTCAACTATTAATTTTTAAAATTGGAGGTGAAGAGCGAAAAAATACTTGAAAATCATGAGACAAAATAATTTTCAACCTAGAATCTACAGCCAGACAAATTATTAATCAATGGTGAACACAGAATAGAGATTATTTCAAGTGAAATTTCAAAAAATATTTTCCTATGACATGCTCGCAGGAAACTACTAGAAGATGCCCTCCAGCAAAACAAGGGAGTACAATAAGAGAGAGGAATCATTTGTCAGTTATACCTCAATAAAGCTGAAATTTAAAAAAAAGTAAGAAAGAAGACAGAACGTCCAGGAATAAGAGTTCAGCAAAGAGGAAAGAAAGCTCGGCAGAAAATGACAGAGAACAACCAGTCCAGACTGGAAGAGAAAGAAAAAAGGCTCAATGAGGGAGATATCCAGGGGAAAAAAAGAAAGATACATAATCTGATTGGTTTGATGAATAAGGCTGCTGGAAAAAGAGGGAGGAATTAGCCATAGATACATAAAAAGCTAAGTAAATCTTTTTTTTAAAAGGACTTATTAACTCTAGAAAAATAACAACAAAAGCAAGATGTCGAAGTTGATAAATCCAGCAATAGCTGTAAAAGCAGATGATTTAGAAAAGTCAGCAAATAGCAGTCAAAAGAGTCAAAGGAGTTGAAGGTATATGCTTCTGGCCACTGAAACTGGGGAGGGGAATGGTTGAGGCAGAAGAATGTTATTATTTATTTTAAGCTTTTTATTACATTATTCAAAAAGTCAAATAGTATTTGATAAAATTAAAAATAATTTAAAATCAAAATGACTATATAACAAAAGATATAATATCTTTATCTAGCAAACTAATACGTTAGCGATCACCAAGGAACATGAACTTCCACACTAACTCGTGTGGCTGCTGGAAAAAGTTTTCCTGTCATCTCAGTTTAACTGAGTATGCTGAGGTTACAAGGTAAGCCTACAAAACAACATTTCAAACTGTTTGTGTGACAATTTTCTTGGTAATATGCATTCAAAATAAGATAAAGAAATAAATTAGATGATAAAGCTATTAGACTGCAATTGTCATCTGAAATCCTGGATTTTCATTTCATTTTGATTATTTAATTTCATATTAAGTCAGTATGATGGCATTAGTAAGCCTTTAAAGATCAACCACAGTAGGTGGGTCCTGAGTAGAGGGGTAATGCTGATAGAAATTCTGAGTTACAAGGTCCTATGTCAGTCAAGATTTTGGCCAGTTCTGCTGATGGCCTGCATGCCCATTCCTGAGGTGGTAGAAGATAGAACCAGGAGGAAATGAGGAAGGCTCTGAAGACAGAAGGTATAAAGGTTACTGGACAAACCTACTGAGAGGAAAGATATGTAGGATTTTGGGTAGTATTGTTGCAGTAAATGTAGAAATGCAGAATGGAAAAGTCACTTTCTGAGATGCTCACGTGGGATCAAAAAACGCCAAAGCTACAGACACTAGTATATTATAACTCAGTATCATACAGGATCAAACTGGTATAAACATTTGCATTCTATAATGAAGCAAAAGCATCATTAGTTAATTCAATATTTATTGTACATTAGAAGTCACGTTTTGTAGAAGAACCTAGAGAATCATTGTCATGAAAACACCTTCTGATGATTCCTTATCTTTGAGATAGACATGCTGAAATGTTTACAGATGAATTTCTGGAAGTTGTTTCAAGTTAATCTAGAGGACAGAGCAAGAGAAAGTGGATGGGAGTGTAGATGAAACAAGGTATTTCCATGAGCTGATAACTGATGTCTCTGAGTGATTCACTGCTCTCATTTAGATGTGAAATTTTATGTAATAAAAGAAATACATATTCCGATTTAATAAAATAATGATTTTCACCATTTTCACCTTCTCTTCCATGAATTTAAATTTTTGAAAGACTGATTCATTATACTTAATTTGCCTAATCATTTTTATCATTCAAATACATGTACCAGCGCTTACAGTCAGCCTAAGATAACCAATGTCCTTGTGCGGTCCCCGACTCCACTCATTATTCATTTTACACATCACCTCCACACAGTTAATTAGCCTCTATCTGAACATTGCCAGTGAAGGATAAAGTTATTAAATTCAAGTCAAGTCCATTTTAAGTCAGTCAGTGCTAATGGTAGGAATGTTTCATTATACTAAACTATCCCCTTATCAAAAACATGTTATATTTCTCCTAAGTAGTTATGCCAACTGAAACTTTCAGTGACCCTACCCTGAGTTATTGATTATATCAGTTAATAGGATCTAAAATTACAATCACTGTTCAACAGTTATTGGAGCTTTTCACTGAAGAGTCTAGCTTTTAAAATCCACAGTGGAACAGACAACACATATTAAAGAAATTATTACATCTCAAACACTGGCTGCAACTTTTATACATTTTTGAAGTGCCCATCAGTCTGAGAGATCTTTAAAATAAAAAGGCAAATAATAAAACAAACAAACAGTTTCACAGTTTCTTACCTTCAGGCAAACGTACTAAGTGATTTCTTCTTACATTAAGGTCTCGCAAGGCCTCCAAATTACCAATTTGGGAAGGGATTGTTTGAATTTCATTGCAGCTCACATCCTATTTCAAAAAGATACAAAGTAAAGAACTGTACTAATATTACAAACTTGCCTGCTTTAAACTATCTGTAAAATGAGGTTGGACAAAATAATACCCCTCTTGTAAAAAATACAATTGATTCTGTGTCTAAGAATAATTCCATAGTTTGCACTAGCATTTAATTTTTTAAATGTATAGGCTTTTGACTGACTATACATTTTATAGAGATCCACATTAATTCTGTGAGCAGAACTAAAATTAAATGACTTTAGATGTAGATAGGAGGCCTAGAATATCAGATCAAATGAAAACGCTGGTGAAAAGGTTAAAAAAAGGTATTAAAGCAGATCTTTAGAACAACATTTTTATTTTATATTGTTCTAAAGAAAAAACAAAACAATGATAAAATTATGATAAAATTACTTGAAAGGAAATTGCATTCTCAAAATACAAGTTCAACTATTCAAGAATATAAAATAAAAATGCATTGAAGACGACTCAAATCATTCTTTATCAAACTTAACATGAGGAAAAATAAAGTACACATAACTCAAAGGCTATGGAAAAAGATATCGCTCTATTAGCATGTGATCAACATGATTCTAATACATATATTACGTAGGCCTTCTGATATCTTGGCAAACAGCTTGGTTCCACTGGTTCTGAAAAGAGACTGACTACAGGTTCCAAGATTGATAAATTCAGGATTCCATAATTCTGAGACCAGCCAGAATTTGTAAACCCATGCATAGCAACAGGAAGCTGCCTAGGTAACAAATGCTCTAACATGTCACAGTAACGCTTAAAATCCTCCAATATATAAATAAAGAAAATATTGAGACTTGCTATTAGAAAAGACCACTTACAAAAAACTTCAACAAGCTTCAGACATTATTTTTAAATTTTTCGAATTTTTTTCTGAAATTATTTTCAGAATTTTAAATATTCTGAGAAAAAAATAATACTGTTTTTACCTTTCCTACCCATTCACGACTGAAGTAGAATCAGAAGCTAGACTTCTTAGCCCAATGCTCTGGGCATCAAAGCTAAAAGGGTTCTAAATGAAGTTGAAAGGATAGGAAAATCGAGCCTGAGCCACAAGGGAAAAGCAATCTATAATACTTGTCTCAGAAATATTGAAATATGTTGAAAGACAGCAGTTAACTTTCACTAAAAAAACGAAGGGAAAAAAGGGGAAGAAGCAAGAAGAATGCTGCAGAAAGACCATCAAGAGGGAGCCAGGAGCATTAGGTTTCACTCTGCCACAAGCTGCTTGTATGACTGAAGTCTCAATTCACCTCTTTCATAGAAAGTTAAAAGCACCTTCTCTGAGACATATCTATCTTGTAAGTATTTAGGATTCAACAGGGAGAAACAAAGTTTAAAGAGTGGTCTAGTATCTAGACTCTAGATTTAATATATTTGTGAATTCTTATATGCGACCTTTTATATTCATAATCCACCTGCTTAAAAAAAAAGTGAGCTAACATGTAGTCCAACTGCACTATATGTGTACAGTCAGTTGTCCCTCAGTATCCGCAAGGGATTGGCTCCAGCACCCCGAGGACACCAAAATCCATGGATGCCCGAGCGATGTACAAAATAGTGCATAATTTGCATATAACCTACATACATCCTCCTGCGTGCCTTCAATCATCTCTAGATTACTTATAAATACCTCACATGATGTAAATGCTATGTAAATAGCTGCTGCACACAGCAAATTCAAATTTTGCTTTTTGGAAATTTCTGGAAAAACAATTAAAAAAAAATTTATTTCCCTTTTTTGGCTACACCACGTGGCTTGTGGGATCTTGGTTCCCTGACCAGGGATCAAACCCAGGCCCTTGGCAGTGAAATTAGAGTCCTAATCACTAAACTGTCAAGGAATTCCCAGAACATTTTTTAAAAAAATATTTTTGATTCTCAGTTGGTTGAATCTGCAGATGCAGAACCTATAAAAACAGCAGGCCGACTGTATTTATTTCTTGTTCATGATGTACATCTTTGTTAATAAACCTACATGGAATTATACTCCCAAATCTCAATGGACATAATTGTATTCGACCATTTCAGAAATATGAAACATGGGTTTTGGAGTTAAGGTAGACTGGTTTCAAATTCTATTTCGGTTATGGAACCTTTGGCAAATTACTTAACTTATCTGAGCGCTAGTTTCCTCAGCTGTAATATGAGGATAACAATTCAGAATGTTATTGTGGTGATTAAATGAGAAAAGTCTTATTCCCATGCCCAGAACAAAAGCACTCAAGAGTAACAAGCAGTGGCAGGTGAAGGTTAAGCTTCTTAGAAAATATAAAGAATAGCTCACTTTAGAGTGGGAGCTAGGTTCTAAAGATAGCATGTAAGGTAAAAAAATAAACCTGACCTTTGTACTGCCCATTCCCTATAGGGACTAACCAAAAATTCGAATATTGATGCTATTAAGATTTAATTTAAAAAATTCAAACCCATTATTAAATTATGTCTCAAAGGTTTAATAACATAGAAATCATTTAATATTGATTAGAACCTAATTCTAACGTCTTTTTCCTATTCAATGTGGACTTATCAGACTTGTACTTTCAGTTCTTTCTTAATTCTGTGTTGAAGCACCTGAGAGCTGATCAATCAGTAAAACTTCATTATCAATACTTAAAAATAACTCAAAAACACACAAAAGAGTATGTGTGTGTATATATATACACACCTATATACATAAAAAAATTTTTAAATGAAGTATTTACTTACAAGTTCCGTTAAATGTCTGAGATGTCCAATTTCTTCCGGAAGTGAGACCAATTTGTTATTACTAGCAATTAAAACTT
Organism: Hippopotamus amphibius kiboko; assembly: GCF_030028045.1. Classification (NCBI taxonomy): domain Eukaryota; kingdom Metazoa; phylum Chordata; class Mammalia; order Artiodactyla; family Hippopotamidae; genus Hippopotamus; species Hippopotamus amphibius. Next base: position 171,019,819 of record NC_080191.1, on the reverse strand, counting down.
TCAATGGTAAATCACACAAGTGTACTGGCAATGTTGACAACTGGTTTCGACTAAATGGGTAAGCAGAAAAAGAGAAAAGTCAGAGCCCACCACTGAAGGAAAAAAACTGCCATCTTTCTCATTCTATATTCAGTATAATAACACATGTAAGTCTTGCAAGAAACAAACAGGATATTAGACTTGAGTTTGAGTCTTCATTTCCTCACTTGTCAGCTTTGTATTTTTAGGCATAGCATTTAATTTATCTGTATCTTACACAGCTTCCTCATCTGTAAGTCACAGGACTCACAGGACTCTTACAGTATAAAACTCCCTTGTAAATAATGAAGTGCCATGTAAACAAAACCTATTATTATTTTACTGAAGTTAAATTTATACAGCAAAAGTGATTTTAAGATAGGGTAGACAACTAGCATTCTCTCCTCTTCCTTCCAAAGAGTTATATACATAAAAGTGTTGTAATTTACTTCCCTCACCATTATAGTATTATAACCAAATGTACATAAATGACCCAAATACAGTTCTATGGGAAACAAGGGACAGACTGTGATTTCAAATATATCATATTAATTGAAGTATAGGTAAGGAATCTTTTATTTATACAAAAATACACAAATCAGAACTGAAAGTAAAAAGCACTGTCTATCACTAGGATAAAAGTAAGTTAAAATTTTACTTATGCAGATTTAACATCTTCATTCTTAGTAACAATTGCCCCCATTTTCAAGATCTTTTATGATTTTACTAACATAGATCATGAGCCTTTAAAATTTTTTAAATCTAATAATCAGACATTCACATACAAAACTGTCTACTAGTACTACTTTTATCATGGGAAAAAAACTGAAAGAATAAATATCCGAGAGGGAAAATGAGTTTTAAAAATATATAAACTGTACATTAAAATGATTACACATAACATATTTCCAAAGGCTATTTTATCACAAGGAGTAAAACTCATTTAAAAATTTGACTAAAAGCCTAGAAAAAAAGGAAAAGTTCACCTATAATTATATAACTCAGACAACATTTTCATGAATTTCCTTTACTTTTCTACATTTATTTTCTCCAGTCCACATTTATAACTTTTATAATGAAATAAAGTAACAAAAGAATTCTTATAAGATGTGAAAAAATAGAGTAGATGAGTTGAATAAATGTATTTATATATCCCAAACTTAGTACACAAAAATACATAATCACAAAAACCAAATTAATTTCCGATCTACTATTCTCATTTGATGGAGCTTATTTGAAAATGCAATTGGAGAACCACTGCTACAAGACTGCTGCAAGTCTATTAGGCTAATGGCCCTCAGAGTTTGTTAATAATTACAAAGGTGAAGACAAAGGGAGAAACTAGAGGGACATGGAAAACACTGTTAATTTAGCCTAAGATCATGTAGAGATATTGCTAATATAAACAGATAATGTAAATTTTTTTTTAATTATTATTTTTATTTTTTGGCCACAAGGCATGTGGGATCTTAGTTCCATGATCAGGGATTGAACTCGTGCCCCTGCAGTGGAAGGGCAGAGTCCTTACCACTGGACTGCCAGGGAATTCCCCAGATAATGTAAATTTCAGAGAAAGGGACCAGGAAAACTGAAAAGACCACAAAAAACTAAAAAACTAAAAAAAAAAAAAAATCCTTACCTAATATTTAAGAACGTTAGAGCTTGCAAGTTTAGAATTGCCTCTGGTATATACCGAATACAATTTTGGTATAAATTGAGATTCTCAAGAGAAACAAAGTGACATGCCTCTATGGGAATTTCTGAGAGGCGATTTCGTGACAGATCTGAAAGAAAAAATAAAGTTTAAAATCAATCCTTGGAACATATTTTACTAAAATTTTAAATAAAAGGTCAGGTTTCACAATTGTTTGAATTTCCCAGTGCTCCTATTGGTCCAGAATAAACACTCAAATATTAAATGACTGAAAAAACCATTTTAACATATACCTCTACAACTGTTGCTGGGAAATGCTGATTCCTTTTGCATCTCCACATATACTAAAAAATAAAACCATTATTCTTTGCAAGTAACATAAATTCCAAGGAATATCAGCTTACAAATTACATCACAGATCATGCTAAGTACCAAATATCCTAGAAAACAAATGGATCCCAAAAATCCACCTTCCCAAAAGCACAAACAACATTCTGAGGTTTTCAGAAAAGTGAAGCAAAACAAAACAAAAAAATAATGTCCCTTTCTTTACCAGTCAGAAAGTATAAGGCTCATGACAAAAGGACTCAGGAACCATCTTTGCTCCCACTGGCCAAAGATGAGACAATCTGAGCTTCAATAAAGATAATAATTGCAGTGGATTGAAATCTATCACATATTGCTGAATTATATGAGTTTATAATGACATCCTCCAAAAGATGAAAAAGAACCAATTCATTACCTTGTAAACTGATAAAGGGGGAGGGTTAGAAATCAAACACTTACCTGGCCTTCCCCATGTGAACTGTATCACTGAGTAACCAAACAGATGAAGAGAAGCATCTTTATGTAAGTGTTCTAGTTATAAATGGAAAATGATGATAGACTATACCATTTTGCAACTGTCAATGAATTAATGGATCCAAAATTGAATATTAATGGCTGTTATCTTTACGAAAAGACAGAAAGTATATGTCCCCCTCCTAGAAGAACACACCATCATTTATGGTCTTGCCAAAGGGACAGAGCCTGAGTCAAATCAAGCTTTACCATCAGCTGCAAACTTTCAGGAAATGCAGAGGACAAAGGAATATGCTGAAATACAGCCACTCTTATCATTATCCGTTTAGATTTAATTAAATACACGGTGAGATTCATTTGCTCACTACTGTTTTCTCTCTTCTTTTGCCCCTTAAAGTCTCTGTTGAGAATTACTTGGTGAGAATCCTTTACCTTTCCTTAGATGGAGGATCTGAATTTCGGCATATATGCAAGTGTCTTGCTTCCACCATAACAACTGAATGATATTTTGGCTAGGTATAAGCAATTCTTTTCTCGATAATCTGTGGATATTATTTTCCTACCTTCTAGCTTCTGGGATCACAATGAGTAGTCCAGCACACATCTGATTATTTTTCCTTTGTAAACAGCTTGTTCTTTGTCTCCCCTCCACCCTTAATTAATACTCTGGTCTAGAACTCGTGGGTTCTTTCAATATTTCTTTAAACCAGAGAAATTCTCCTCTATAATATCTTTAGTTGTTGCATCTCCTCCATTTGCTTTCTCCTTCTTTATATACTTTTTCTGTTTTGATATACTCTTCCACTTAATGTTCCAGACCATGAATCTGAGTCTCAACAATAACCATCCTCTCCCCAAATCAATATAGAAAACTTTTTCTCCCTCACTTTTAAATTCTTCTATGCTAGGTTAGAAGCATGTCACTTTGTTTCTCTTAAGAATCTCAGGACAATTTAGGTTTTGTTTTCTTTAAATTGAAGTATAGTTGATTTACAATGTTGCATTAGTTTCTGGTGTATAGCAAAATGATTCATAAAACTTGATATATGTATCTCCTTTTTCAAATTATTTACCATTAATTTATTATAAGATGTTGAATATAGTTCCCTGTGCTATGTAGTAAGACCTTGCTGTTTATTTTATATATAGTAGTTTGTATCTGCTAATCTCAAATTCTCAGCCTTTATCCCTTCCCTCCCCTTTCCCCTTCAGTAACCATAAGTTTGTTTTCTACATCTGTGAGACTGTTTCTATTTTATAGATAAGTTCATTCGTATCATTTTTTTAGATTCCACATACAAGTGACATCATATGGTATTTGTCTTTGTCTGACTTCACTTAGCATAATCATCTCTAGGTCCATCAACCTTGCCTCAAATGGCATTATTTCATTCTTTTTTTACTGCTGAGTAACATTCCATTGTGTGTGTGTGTGTGTGTGTGTGTGTGTCTGTCTGTGTGTGTACCATTTCTTTATCCATTCATCTATCAATGGACATTTATGTTGCTTCCATGTCTTGGCTATTGTAAACACTGCTGCTATGAACACTGGAATGCACGTATCTTTTTGAATTAGAGTTTTCTCCAATATATGCCCAGGAGTGGGATTACTGGATCATTCTGTTTTGTTTTACTTGTTAAACTTATCATCTATCTCTTCTAATAGTTCGATTTCATTGAAGTCACTTTTTCTAGATGTAATCCTTGTTCATACTCTCTGGCTGCTGGAGTTCCTTTAAGTGAATTATCTTCCTTTGCCAGTTCATGGCTTGCCTCATCCTTGGAGCTCAGATCAAACTGCTAGAGTACCCTGAATGGCATTCAACATCAAAACAGTGGAAGCAACCTCTATGATGCGCTGGAACTAAGCCTCCCCTCTCGGACACAGTTCTTTCTGAGAACTCAAAAAGTTTTGACAATTGCCATAGGTTTTTGCCTCTTATTTTTATTTGGATCCCAGTATATCCCCCAGACTCACATATTCCCTACAGGCCCCACCAGCCCACGACCTCAGAGCTGCTTCACTCTGAATTAGTCGTTAGTACCTGAGGTTGTGACAGACTACCATCTTACCAAAATGCCTCCCCATACTGTATTCATTAGGAAAAAGAGCCCAGGTAACAGACGGCATCAAATATTTACAACTAAAAATTCCCTACAGAATCACATTGTAAATAACTTATTTAATACAAAGTACAACAAAAATTATTTCATAAATTCTTATTTAAATTTTATTAGTATAATTTTAAAAATTGAAGAAATGAAAGAAATTAACTTCAATTACAAACAATTCCTTATTTATATTTAATCCCCCAAAATGACAACTTCAGGCAACAAATTACATTTAAGCAGGGACTATTTAAAGTCAGTTTGCCCAATATCTGTATTACAAAGCTAAATTACTTAAAACACCAGAAAAATGAAATAACTTCCATATTTTTTTTGTCCCCACACTAAGGAGGAAAAAAAAGACAACAAGATATACACTAAGCATAGGTGCATCTCAATAAACAGGTATTCCTTAATTTGTGAATAATTAGCTAATTTAAAACATAATCTGTCTACTTTTGACACCAGAGTTTCTGACTAAGGGTTCTTAAAAGTTCCTCCATTTTTTTTACTTTTATTTTTTAATTGATTAATTAATTTATTGGCTGCGTTGGGTCTTCATTGCTGCACACGGGCGTTCTCCAGTTGCAGCAAGTGGGGGCTACTGTATACTGTGGTGTGCAGGCTTATTTTGGTGGCTTCTCTTGTTTCAGAGCACAGACTCCACGCATGAGGGCTTCAGTAACTGTGGCACACGGCCTCAATAGCTGTGGCTCACCGGCTTTAGAGCGCAGGCTCAGTAGTTGTGGCGCACAGGCTTAGTTGCTCTGTGGCATGTGTAATCTTCCTGGAGCGGGGATCGAACATGTGTACCCTGCATTGGCAGCTGGATTCTCAACCACTGCACCACGTAGGAAGTCCCATTTCCTCCATTTAAATTGTATTTTGATTCCAATTTGGAAAGGAAAGTAACTTCTTTGTGTTAATCAAGTAATTTTTTTTACATGCTATAAATTCATGACAGAAACTGAATCAGTCAGTTGGGTCATAGCTCAAATTATGGAAAATACTGCAAAGTACTACTGGTTTATAAAGAATTTTTTGTTTTAATATTTATTTACTTATTTATTGGCTGCATTGGGTCTTCGCTGCTGTGCGCAGGCTTTCTCTAGGTGCGGCTAGTGGGGGCTGTTCTTCGTTGCCGTGCGCAGACTTCTCACTGCGGTGGCTTCTCATGTTGCGGAGCACAGGCTCTAGGTGGGCAGGCTTCAGTAGTTGTGGCTCGTGGGCTTAATAGTTGTGGCTTACAGGCTCCAGAGTGCAGGCTCAATAGTTGTGGTGCATGGACTTAGTTGCTCTGCAACATGTGGGATCTTCCTGGAGCAGGGATCGAACCCATGTCCCCTGCATTGGCATGCGGACTCTTAATCACTGTGCCAACAGGGAAGTCCCTAAAAGATTTTTTTCCCATATTCCCTTAAGGAGGAAATAATTTTACAGCCAAAGAAATGTGATAAAAGAGGAAAAGAAAACCATAAAAAAAATGACATTCAGTTAAAAAAATCATGGGTGGACTTCCTAGGTGGCGCAATGGTAAAGAATCTGCCTGCCAATGTAGCAGACAGGGGTTTGAGCCCTGCTCTGTGAAGATTCCACATGCCACGGAGCAACTAAGCCCGTGCGCCACAACTACTGAGCCTGTGCTCTAGAGCCCGTGAGCCACAACTATTGAGGCCATGTGCCACAACTATTGAAACCCACGTGCCTAGAACCCGTGCTCCACAGCAAGAGAAGCCACTACAATGAGGAGCCCACGCACCACAATGAAGAGTAGCCCCCGCTCGCAGCAACTAGAGAAAGCCAGTGTGCAGCAACGAAGAGCCAACGCAGCCAATAATTAATTAATTAATTAAAAAAAATTATGGGTATGTTTTATTTTTAAAACTCCTTGTTGGCTATAAAAAGAATGCATGTTAACTTCCTACCTGAAGAAGACTACAAAGAACATACATATGGTCAAAGAAATAAAATATAGCCAAGTTCCCTAGAAGCCCCAATGTAGTTCTTTTTTTTTTTTTTAATTTTATTTATTTATTTATTTATTTTATAGGCTGTGTTGGGTCTTTTTTGCTGTGCGCGGGCTTTCTTTTAGTTGCGGTGAGTGGGGGCTACTCTTCGTTGTGGTGCGCGGGCTCCTCGTTGCCGTGGCTTCTCTTGTTGTGGAGCACGGGCTCTAGGCGTGTGGGCTTCAGTAGTTGCAGCACATGGGCTCAATAGTTGCAGCTCACGGGCTCTAAAGCACAGGTTCAACAGCTGTGGCGCACGGGCTTAGTGGCTCAGCAGCATGTGGGATCTTCCTGGAGCAGGGATCGAACCCGTGTCCCCTGCATTGTCAGGTGGATTCTTAACCACTGCGCCATCTAGAAAGCTCCCCCAATGTAGTTCTTCTTGAGCATAACCCATTCCTCCCCCAAAGAAGAACGAATGTACTGATTTTAGTGATAACCATGTCTTTGATAATTCCTGAAGGTTTTAGAATGAGCTTGTTATAGTTCTTAAAAACACCTGTGTGAACCTTTACTGAGATTGTACTGAATCAAACATCAATTTGGGAAAAAATGACATCACTACTTGATTTATTCACAGGTCTATTATTTTATAAATGATATATATTTTTTCAAATTTATTTTCTAACCATTAGTTACTCATAGAAATAAAATTGACTTCAATATATTGATTTTGTACGGGCAACTTTGATACACTTTTTTATTAGTCTATAAAATGTATCTTTCAATTCATTTGCATAGCTCCCAATCCACAACTACCTAGTTCTGTGAATAAGGAAAGCTTGTTTCTTCCTTTCTGGTGTCTGTCTGTCTGTCTGTCTATCTATCTGTCTACCTACCTACCTACCTACCTACCTACTCACCCACCCTCTAATTCTGTGAAGTGCTGGCTAAGACCTCTAGCACAAGGTTGAAAAAAAGTGATAACTGAAGGTATTCTTGTCTTGTTCCTAATTTCAGAGGTTTTCTGTAGATATTCTTTATCAGATTAAGGAAATTCCTTTCTATTCCTAGCTTGCTATGAATTTTTATCAGTTAACAAATGCCAAATTTATCCACCTCCTTTTCTCCATCTATTGAGATGATCATAGGTTTTAATCTTTTATTAATATTGAGTTATTTTTACTCTTTATTCCACCATTCTTTTATTCCATTAGTGTAGAATTTCTGTCCTTCTTATAAAACTTTATTCTGTTAGTGTGATATTAAATTTACTTCCTAATGTTAAACCTTGTATTCTTGAGATAAAACAAATTTAGTCATGATGTATCATCCTTTATTTTAGCTAGATTCAGTTCGTTAACATTTGGTTCAAGATTTTTGCATATATGATCATGAATGAGTTCGGGCCATTTTCTTTACTCATATTAACTTTGTCAGGGTTTGATACCAAGGTTGTGTTAGTCTCATAAAATTTAGTTTGGGGGTATTCCCTTTTTTTCTATTGACTGAAAGGACTTACACAGCTTTCAAATGATTTCATTCTTAAAAGCTTCTTAGAATTCACTAGTGAAGCCATCTGGGCCTGCGTTTTCCTTGAAGGAAGATTTTTTACTATGAATTGAATTTCTTTAATATCTATAAGACTTAAGTTTTTATATATATATTTTTGAATCAGTTTTAAGTTATTATAGCCTAGGAATTTGTTATTTTCATTACAATTTTCCCTTTTATCAGCATAAAGTTGTTTATAATATCCTTTATTTTTTAAAAAATATTTACAGCATCTGTGGGGATGTCTCTATTTTCATTTCTGACTTTGGTTTCGTACCTTCCTTCTTTCTTGATGGATCTCATCAGAGGTTTGAAAATATCATTAGTGTTTTTAAAGTATGCATTCTGGTTTTGTTAACCCTATTCACTGTATAGTTTCTATTTTGTTAATTTCTGTTCTTATCTTTATCATTTTCCTTTTATGGTGGTGGGGGAGTTGTGCTATTTTTTTCTTAATTTATAGAGATGGATACTTAGCCCAATAATTTTTAGACATTTCTTTCCAAATACATGCACTTAAAGCTTTAATAAAATTCCCTCTAAGTGCTGCCTTAGCTGTATCTCATGAGTCTTTATATATATTTCTTATCAGAATATTTGATTAGAACATATTTCCTAATTTCCACTATGATTACATCTCATTGTGTTAGAAATGAATTTCTTAGCTTCCAAACATATAAGGATATTCTAATTATCTTTTTTGTTAATTTTTTTTTTTTAAATAAATTTATTTATTTATTGGCTGTGTTGGGTCTTCGTTGCTGCGCACAGGCCTTCTCTAGTTGCGGCGAGTGGCAGCTACTCTTCATTGTGGTGCATGTGCTTCTCACTGCAGTGGCTTCTCTTGTTGCGGAGCACGGGCACTAGGCACATGGGCTTCAGTAGCTGTGGCTCGCAGGCTCAATGGCTGTGGGCTCAGTAGTTGTGGCGCTCGGGCTTAGTTGTTCCGTGGCATGTGGGATCTTCCTGGACCAGGGCTCAAACCCATGTCCCCGGCATTGGCAGGTGGATTCTTAACCACTGCGCCACCAGGGAAGCCCCTTGTTAATGATTTTGAAACAACTGTATTATGGTAAAAGCATATGCTTCATGTGATTTCACTCCTATCATATTTGTTTAGATTTTCTTTATGGTCCAGCATATGGTCCATTTTTCTACATATTCCATGTGACTCTGACAAGAATATTTATTCTACACTGGCATAATGTTCTAGTTGTGTCTACTAGGTCACATTTGTTTAACTGTGTTGTTCAAGGCCCATCCCGATTTTCTTTTTTTTCTTTTTTGTCAGTTTTTTCTATCAACCACTGAGAGAGGGGTATATTACAGTCTTTCATTTTTATTACTATCTTTTCTATTTCTCTCTATAATTCTTTAACCCTTTCTTTATGTATTTTGGACTTTTGTTATTAGGTACCTACAAAATTTTATATTATTATTATTGTTGTTGCTGTTTTATTTTTTGGCCATACCATGTGGGATCTCAGTTCCCCAACCAGGGATAAAACCCAGGCTCCCGGCAGTGGAAGCATGGCATCTTAACCACTGGACTGCCAAGGAAGTCCCCAAAATGTTAAATTATTATCTTCCTGATAAATCAAACTTTTTATAATTCTTAAGCTATTTCTTTTATTCCTAGTACTGTTATTTGCTTTGAAATCTCTTCTTTTGGTTGCTTTGGTGGACTTACTTTAATGTGACTCCCAGGATCCCTATTTACAACCTTGTATAACACCCCCTCCTCCACTTGAGTGTAGGTGGGACTTCAAAAGTAACCAACTTGCTCCTAACCAACAGAATATTGCAAAGATGATGTGATGTCATTCCCGTGGTTAGGACTGTCTCTCTGATCTGTCCTATCTCTGTTGCCAAATTTGAAGAAGTAAGCTGCTGCGAATTCTATAGCTGCAAGGAAATAAATTCTGCCAAAAACATGAGGGAGCTTGGAAGCAGGTCCTTCTCCAGGCACACCTTGAGATGAGAACTCAGGCCTGATCAACACCTTGACTGAAGCCTTGCAGCACACCAGGCTAAACTGTTCCTAGACTCCTGATTCAAAGAAACCATGAAGTTCCTTAAGCTGCTAGGGTTGTGATAATTTGTTATACAGCATAGAAAACTAACATAGTCAATATTTCTACAGAGTACTTTTCCCTATCCTTTAATTTTGACCATTCTGGATCATTACCCTTTGAATGTGTTTCTTATAAACAGCACATAGGTAGATTTTGCTTTCTTTTTACTGTTTGACAATCTTAATCTTTTAATCGAGACACTCCGTATTTAACATAATTACCCAATATATTTGGACTTTTTAAAGGGTCATGTTATTTATGACATATGTAGTTCACTGCCCTTTCAATATCTATGCTCTTTTCTTCTTTCTTACTATTAGAATCTCAACTGTGTTCAAAACAGCAAAGGGCTCAGACCACTGACTGATATTTCCAATTTTATTCATCATTAAAGTTCAAACAGGAAATAAAGACTGATATAAAATTTAACCACATTTGACTTGGTAACTAAATTGATGTAGGAAATTCTCATTTATAGGCAGTGTCCGGAGTTTGTATGTAAACTGAATGCTTTGAAACTACCTCATGTTTTTCCCCAGAGGGAAAAAAGACTTCTTAGCTTTTGAGGACTAACTTCACACACAATGCCACTGAAATGTTATTTATTCGCAAATATATCCCTCTTCCAGTATTTCCTATCTCAGTACATGATGCTTTTGTCTATCCAGTGGCTTAAGTCAGAATTCTGGAAGCATTCTGACACTGTTCTTTTTTTCCCCAATCTAATCCTGTAAACAAACACTGTCAGTTTCTTGGGCCAAATATATCTTGAGCCCATCCATTTCTCTTCATCTTTCTGTCACTGACTCTGAGGATTGTTCTAAGAATCAAATCAAATAATGCATGGAATAATTCAAAAAGAAACATGTACCACAATGTTCACTGAAGCACTATTTACAACAGCTAGGACATAGAAGTAACCTAAATGTCCACTGACAGAGGAATGGATAAAGAAGATGTACATATATACAATGTAATATTAGCCATAAAAAGGAAGGAAGCTGAGTCATTTGTAGAGGCATGGATGGATCCAGAGTCTGTCATACAAGTGAAATAAGTCAGAAAGAGAAAAACAAATACTATATATTAACGCATACATATGGAATCTAGAAAAATGGTACTGATAAACCTAGTGGCAGGGCAGAAACAGAGACACAGACATAAAGAACGGACTTGTGGACATGGAGGGGAAGGGGAAGCTGGGACGAAGTGAGAGAGTAGCAATGACAGATACACACCACCATGTGTAAAACAGATGGCTAGGGGGAAGCTGCTGCAGAGCACAGGGAGATCAGCTTGGTGCTTTGTGAGGACCTAGAGGGGTGGGATGGGGAGGGGGGGAGGGAGGCTCAAGAGGGAGGGGATATATGTATACATACAGCTGATTCACTTTGTTGTACAGCAGAAACTAACACAATACTGTAAAGCAATTATAATCCAATAGAGATGTAAAAAAAAATAATGCATGGAAAATTACATCATATACTGTAAAATGCAAAGAGGCACACACGCATAAAGCCAGCTTCATGAGATTGACAGAAAAAACAAATAATACCCCCCCTCCCCCATTACAGGGTACTGTACTATGCAATAAAATACAGCAGAGTACAAGACAATAACTTACGATCTTTGGTCAGCAAAAAGAATATTGCTTTCAATATATTCTACTTTTAAAAGGCAAAAAGACAACATTTATTTAAAGATTTACATTAAAATGTTTAAAATAAGTTTCCTTATCTTCCAGTGAGGTTAAATAAGTAGGGAGGTTACTGTATCTTTGTGTCACTAGAGTAAACTTGATTTCACACCTACAGATAAGACTAGTTATTGCCACACAAGCTCCCTAAATTTCCATCTCTGTCAGTGTAGTCAGTTGTAAGCTGTTTTCTAGACTGCAAGCTTAACTAGGATTTGCCAAGTATTGTAAAGAGCCACAAACCACACAATAAGCAACTCCGCAGTTAAACTATTAAGTTACTTCTACGTATCATATCCTGAACGCGGCCTTGGTTTTGCATCAGCCATTATCTTTCCTTCTAATGCTAGTAATGTGAGCCGACAGCTATACCACTCTGGCATGGCCCTTGGATGTATTACTCAGTTGAGCAAAGTAGAAAAAGCCTACTCTGGTCTGATAAAAATATGAGAAAACTTTTCGCTAAAAAATGTATCAGGGAAGTTTCAATTAACTAAAAGAAATATTTCAATGGAAAAGTTTTAAGACATTTTGTTTGCAATCAAATGCCTGATTATTTTCCTTATTTACAAAAAAAGTTATCCCCAAAGTTAAACTCATCTCAAATATACTATAAGTTTAAGAATAATATGTTAAAGAAAAAAGTCTAAAAAAATAGTAAAAAGAATCTTCAATATTATGGGGGGGGTACACAAGACTGATCACTCTAGATTCACACAGCAAATATTTAATGAGTAGCAACTATATCTTGTTCAACTCTGTATAGCTGGCACTTAGTAGTGCCATGGCACATAGCACGTAGTAGGTACTCAATAAAATATTTATTCAAAAAAAGACCAAATAAATGAATGAAACAAAAACTGCAGAATCAAAAATGAGTAAGAATTTGTCCTCCATCTATAGAACTTCATCTATGGTAAGACTATAACATAATTAATATACTGAAAAAGGACCAAATCACAATTTTACCTTTATGATCTTTTTAAATAAATTTATTTATTTATTTATTTATTTATTTATTTATTTATTTATTATTGGCTGTGTTGGTCTTTGCTGTTGCACGCAAGCTTCTTCTTTAGTTGCAGTGAGCGGGGGCTACTCTTGGTTGTGGTGTGTGGGTTCCTCATTGCTGTGGCTTCTCTTGTTGTGGAGCACGGGCTCTAGGCGCAAGGGCTTCAGTAGTTGCGGCACATGGGCTCAACAGTAGTGCCTCACCGCCTCTAAAGTGCAGGCTCATCCTCATTGCTGTGGCTTCTCTTGTTGTGGAGCATGGGCTCTAGGCACGAGGGCTTCAGTAGTTGTGGCACATGGGCTCAACAGTTGTGCCTCACAGTCTCTAAAGCACAGGCTCATCCTTATTGCTGTGGCTTCTCTTGTTGTGGAGCACGGGCTCTAGGCGCGAGGGCTTCAGTAGTTGCAGCACATGGGCTCAACAGTTGTGCCTCACAGCCTCTAAAGCACAGGCTCAACAGTTGTGGCGCATGCGCTTAGTTGCTCCGCAGCATGTGGGATCTTCCCAGAGCAGCGATCAAACCCATGTCCCCTGCATTGGCAGGCAGATTCTTAACCACTGTGCCACGAAGGAAGCCCTATGATTTGTTTTTGTTTTTAAGAAATACTACATAACCTGGATTGAAAATAATTTCCAAAAAAAGTACGTTTTAGATAAAATGAATCAAATCCAACTCTTGAGGGAAAAACTATATATGTATCAAACCACAGATAAGTATTTATAATTTTAAAAAAAGCTGAGATAGGTTACAACCATAAAAAAGAGTGGTTTAGGTATGTAAAAAAATCACATTGGAACTTTTTTCCATTTTGAAGTATAAAATGTTTTTAATTTCTGATACTCACCTTCCTATTTTAAACACTGATTTATTGACCTGTTTGCTGCATAGACTCATGGATTTTCATTTTATTCAATGTTATAATTCATTATGACCCAGACCTGATTATGAGAACTCCCCTTTAAATTATCTATCTTTTTGATTTGCCATCTTCTTTTTCTTTCTTTCTTTTTTTTTTTTAGCATTTCCTTATATTCTGAATTCTGACATAGCAAGATGTCCCAGGCTTATCTTGCAACTTCTGTGACCCAGTTCTACAGTCAGTGATTTTTCACCCTCATGTAACAGAAACTTCTGTGGCAAGATAGACTTGGGGGGTAGGGGGCAAAAGAGAAAACAGCCAATTCTGAGGGAAATTTCGGAATTAATGACTTGGGCTTTTTTGGTAAACCACTAAGCTTTGTAGCGGTCTGTTATACAGCAACAGAAAAAACAAAACAGAAATTGGTACCTGGAAGTGGAGTGCTGCTGTAACAAAAACCTAAAACACCTGGCACTAGGTTAAATGAGGCAGCAGGCAGCAGCCAGAAGGGGCCTCCCGGTGCCTCCCGGTGCCTGTCAGTGGAGGCCAGAGGCCAGAGGGGGGAAAATTCGCTACTGAAGGGTGGAGAAAAGGGCACGGTAGTTCTGCTCTGGCAGAACAATTAAACTATAATCTGCTGTATCATGACAGGTAGAAAGGGTATCTAAAGGGCTTAAATCACCACAAATACATGTGGCTATCTGGAGTGAAACATGTTAGCTGAAGTTAAGAGGTATATGAGAATAAAGATTACTATTAATCTTAAATCTTGATGAGAAAGGTTGTATATATACTTACACATATACATACTTGTATATATTCTTGTAATTCTCTAATTAAGTTTTTCTCCCCTCACTTATTTTTAGATATCATTCAAATACATTACATATTTTTCCTTTTCAAGTAATGCACAGAGAGCAAAAAAAAGTCAACCAACTTAAAAGACTCTTGCTCACACAGGAAAGAACATGAATTTCTGCCTAGAATGGATTCTGGTTTTATATAACATTGGAAAATTAACTCAATTTTAGAGTTTATAAAGACCATCCTTAAAACTGTGATCCAATTCTCCAATTCTCATAATATTTTCTTTCATCTTGAAATATGGCTCATTATATACCCTGCCAATAAAGAGTTTTCAAAACCATACACCAAACAAAGAAATTTAGAGAAAAACTATTATCTTAAATGAGACATACGACATGGCCAGACTTTAGCCCCAGCTCTACCATTTACTACCATCTTAAACTCTAGAACATTTCAGAATTCTCCTCTAACGCTTTCACTGAGATGTTTTCAATTATTTTATTTTATTTTTGTTGCAGGCAAGAAGCATGCTAGAAAGCACTTTCCCTAAATCTACTTCTCCCAGTAACTGTTCAGTAATGCTATGATTTTATGAATTAGGAGTAGTTGATTCCTACTTTTGGGGGACAAACTTGGAGCCCAAAGACAACAGTAATGTGGCTTCTTAAACCTGAAAAAAGTTTTTGAGGGACCTCGCTGGTGGTGCAGTGGTTAAGAATCCACTTGCCAATGCAGGGGACACGGGTTCGAGCCCTGGTCTGGGAAGATCCCACATGCCACGGAGCAACCAGGCCCACGTGCCACAATTACTGAGCCTGTGTGCTGCAACTACTGAAACCTGTGTGCCTAGAGCCCGTGCTTCGCAACAAGAGAAGCCACCGCTCGCTGCAACTAGAGAAAGCCTGTGCACAGCAACGAAGACCCAACACAGCCAAAAATAAATAAATTAATTAATTAATTAATTAAAAAAAAGTTTTTGAGAAACATTTATTTAACTGAAAGGCATTTTCCTCCCAGCTAAATTTCTAACTTCCTATTTCTGTTTGAGACTGGGAAGGTCACAAGGTCCAGAAAAAGAATATAATTCTTTTACTAATGTGATATTGCTCACTTCTTATAAGCTGGCAAAAAGAAAAAAGGAAAAGAAAAACCATAATTCTTTATAACACAAGAATGTGTTAATAACTTTAAAAATTAAACTTATAAGTTAAATCTCTTAAAATAATTATAAATAGCTAAGTAGTGTTTCAATGTTTAGTTCAACAAATTCCTTCTTTGCTCTTAAAGAAGTCTGCTCAGTTTTGCCCCTTCTTTCAGATACAGTCAAACTGTTAATCACCATTCTTGATCCTTCCTAGTGCTGCAGGAAGCACCCTTCTTTTTTCTCAGACCTGTGTCTGACTTTCATAATAAGGTGCCTGAGACCATTTCCTTTGACCCACCAGGTCTAATATCGTCCTCTCCTCTGCCCATCTGTTCTTCTCCCTGTTCTCATGTGAGCTATCAGAAGAAATAATGCAGTGACATTTTCATTAAAACAAACTACCTATCTGAATCACACCCAAAATAAGCTACGTTCAGTTGAACCAATTAAAAACATATTTTAAATTTAAACTTAAATAAGTACTTATTCATTTCTACTGATATATAGTCTTCCTCAGCATGGTTCCAGGTTACCTAAAGCACACAGGAAAAAGGGACCAAATCTCTCATTTAAAAAAATAGATGTTTTAGCCGTTGTGTATTGCTTATTACCACACATGTAAATATATAGTGAGACATTTTTTAGGGTGTTTGCTCAGCTCACAATGTTCTTAATTTCTCCTTTTCATTGACAGGGGCTGGTTCTCCTTCCCTCCCAGCTTTCCAGAGTCATCTATACCAGTGACATTTAACCCTGGGAACCTTCTCAAAGGAAGTAACACAGGGCTCTCCTCATTCTTGATACCCTGGTAAACTCCTACCGCTCCTTTAAGAGCCATCTCAAGCATAATCTCATTACACTTCCCTTGACTTGTCTAGGCACTCAAAGGAGTCTCCCACTGTGTTTCTATTACTCTAGGGTAGCAATTATCACACAGTACAGCAATTCCTCACTGGATTTTAAGCTCCTTGAGACCAAGAGCTTTGTGTCTTTAGTATCTAACACAGTATCTGACTTATTAAAAGGTCAAGTTTATTTCCTAGAATTAAGTTAATTCAGTGTGTCAACACTGGATATTTCATGCTGATCAACTCTCTAGCTGTTTTTAAATTAAAAATTGGAAAATTAATTATTTCTGAATAAACAACGTTTATTTGGTAGGTAATTAATTAATAAATCTTTAAAATGTGGGCTCCATGAAGGAAATCACAAAAAAAGATCCTTCACAGAAGTAGGAAATGTAGGAGAGATACCTACAGACCAGCTCAAATTATACCCACACCACCACCAATCCTCTGCAACATGTATTAAAAATAAAATGGGTAAATCAAAGACAGATTAATATACAAAATGAATATTTTATATACATACACACACACGTGTATATATATATATGTATATATATCTATATTCCTAACACTCAACAACAAAAACCAAACAACCCAATTAAAAAATGGGCAGAGGACTTGCATAGACATTTTTCCAAAGAAGACATATAAATGGCCAAAAAGCACACGGAAAAATACTCAACATCACTAATCATCAGGGGAATGCAAACTGAAACCACAGTGAGATGCCACTTCATATCAATCAGGATGGACATTACTAAAAACAAAAGCCAGAACATAATAAGAGTTAGCGAGGGTATGGAACACTGGAACCCACGTGCACTGCTGGTGAGAATGTCCTCGTAAAATGGTACAATGGCTGTAGAAAACAGTAGAGTGGTTCTTCAAAAATATTAAACATGAAATTATGTTTATGACCTAACAATTACACTTCTGAGTATATACCCAAAAGAACTGAAAGCAGGGACTCGAACAGGTATTTGTCTACCAACAAATACTACGGCTACGTTATTCACAACAGGCTAAAGGTGGAAACAACCCAAATGAACAACCCAAATGTCCATTAACAGATGAATGGATAAACAAAATGTGGTATACATATACACAAAATATTATTCAGCCTTAAGAAGTAATGAAATTCTGATACATGCTACAACATGGATGAACCTTGAAAACACTGTGCTAAGTGAAACAGGCCAGACACAAAAGGATAAATATTGTATGATTCCACTTACATACCCAGAACACTCAAATTCATGGAGACAGAAAGGAATATGGTTACTAGGGGGTAGAGGGAAGAGGTAACGGAAAGACATTGTTTAATATAATTTCAGTCTGGGGTGATGAAAAGTTATGGAGATGGACATAGCAGTGATGGCTGCACAGCAATGTGAATGTTCTCAATGCCACTGAATGGGTATACTTAAAAATGATTTAAATGATAAATTTTGTTACATATATTTTATCACAAAATAAATAGTACTCAAAGTAGAAAACAAATGTAATCTGCCTCTTTTTAGTGATATGTACCTTAAAAATCTTCCTCCAAAATTATGGACTTTTCTAAAAACCATATCTTACACCTCGGCAATAAACCAAATAATACAGAAATTACAGAAGCAAAAATTCAAAGTATTCTGTAATGCCAAATCTCAAAAAGTTAGTTTCATAACTGTGTAACAAAAAATGTAAATTGTTTATTACTTCTTTCCTTCCTAACTCCATTTCTCTTTCCCAGGGGGAAAAAAAGTTTAATATTTCATTCTATTCAGCTTTGTAATTATATCAGAACTTATCTCTTTAAATCTCTAAAGCTAAGCCAGGAAAACCTAGGTTCATTCCTGCCCAAACACAAATTAATGTTTTCAACTGTATGGCATTTATTAAGAAATGCTCGTAGCCAAAAGTCTCATGTTCTTCTAATAACTCCTTCAGGCCATCCCATGCAATGACGTCATGCTCACCAAATAAAGCCCATTATGCTATGCCCACACTTACAGTACTATCACTTTCTATGCGAACAGTCACTGCTGTGGGTGTTAAAAGGGCCTGAGATTATGACAAATATTCTGTATAAGAGATTTTTAACACTAACCTATACAAATTTCAGAAGAATATTTAGGGATATTAACATGTTAAATAAAAGATATTTACATGTTAATATCCTTTAACATGTAAAGAAATGGTAAATACAAACTATTAAAAATTTCTAAAATACACATTCAATATTAAATAATTCAATAAGAAATAAAAACTAAAATTCTTAAGGAAGGTCAAGTCCCTAAATAATTACATAAAAGTAATAACTTAAAATATGATTTGTTAACTATTTAACAAACCACAATGATACTGTTTAGGGTGCTTCCCACAGGCTAACAAATACCCGAGAAGAAAGAACATAAACAGTTGCCCATTAAATGAAGATACTGCGATAACTGATAAAAGTTTGTTACACTTTGTAAACCTTCTCTTTAAATTTTTAAAACTTTTAAATCTAAAAAACACTCTAGGAACTTCTCTCGTGGTGCAGGGGTTAAGAATCTGCATGCCACTGCAGGGGACACGGGTTCAAGCCCTGGTCCAGGAAGAACCCACATGTGAGGAGCAACTAAGCCCGTGAGCCACAACTGCTGAGTCCTCATGCCGCAACTATTGAAGCCCACATACCTAGAGCCCATGGCTCCACAACAAAAGAAGCTACCGCAATGAGAAGCTTGTGCACCACAACCAAGAGTAGCCCCCACTAGCCACAACTAGAGAAAGCCTGCGTGCTGCAATGAAGACTCAACGCAGCCAGTATAAATAAATACATAAATAAATAAATAATTTTTTTTTTTTTTTTTTTAAAGTGGACTTCCCTGGTGGCGCAGTGGTTAAGAATCCACCTGCCATTGCAGGGGAGATGGGTTCAAGCCCTGGTTGGGGAAGATCCCACATGCTGCGGAGCAGCTAAGCCCGTGCACCACAACTACTGAGCCTGTGCTCTAGAACCCGCGAGCCACAACTACTGAAGCCCACGCGCCTAAAGCCCATGCTCCACAACGAGATAAGCCACTGCAATGAGAAGCGCACACACTGCAAGGAAGAGTAGCCCTCACTCACCCCAACTAGAGAAAGCCCGCACACAGCAATGAAGACCTGACACAGCCAAAAATTAAATAAATTAATTAACTAATTTATATATACATAAAAAAGTAAGCTACGGAATAAAATAAAAGAAAATAAAATTAAATTAAAAAACCTCTATATTTAGTTATTTCCTTTATGCTTTCAACCACTGCTGTTGACATGAAAATTTTGTTGAGAGAGAATGCAATAAAAATCATTTTATTTTAGCTATTAATAAAATTATACAACCCAGAGAAGTCAGAAATGAGAAAATTTTCTAATGCTTTTCATTTTAAAGTCATTATTTATATGTGGATATGCTTTTAAAATTGTTTCTAAATTTAATATTTTATTAAAGGTAGTAAATTTATATAATTTTAAATGCCAATTAGTGACTTCCGCTTCCAGGAGGATAAAGAAGATGTACTTTTCCCTATTCCTAAACTAAAAACCCTGGGCATCACATCTAAAACAAACATAAGAAGATTCTAAAGGGTTAAAACAAGACAACTAAGGACTGCAAGACCCAATGAATGACATGGTGATTGGTTCCCTGGGTTTTCTTTTTGCCTCCTGTATCCTAGACTTAGAGCTGACACCTGCAAATTGGCAATCCAGAAACATCAATGGGCAAAGAGAAAAACTAAACAAAGCAAAAATCCAAACCAACAAAAGCGTGCTTTCTCTAGCCAAAGGACCAGGAAATGGGTAACTTAACATGACAGAGACCTTTTAGACGGTAATTGCTCTACTTCAGCCAAACACCTCCGAAAACAACTGCGGCCTCATCGCATCCACGGAGCAAAGGCTAACCGGGGAGCCTAAACGTCTACCCTTGTGGGACTGTACCTCAGCATTTCAGTGGCTCCCCACCAGTCCCCACTGGTGTGGTGTCAAAGAGGGTCAAGGAAGGTGCCAGGACTCTCATGCCTACTAGAAGGTAATGTGGCCCCATTTCCCACCACGTGGGTTCAGTGGAGACCCTGCAGGGAGCCTGGACTTCCACCTCTAGCCAGCCGTAAGGAGGCACCCCCCCCCCCCCCCGCCTTCCTGCTGGTGTGATGTCAGAGGAGGACTAGTAGAGTCAGGACTTTGACCACTGCCCACATGTTGGAGAGACAGAAAGAAAACACAAATGGTCCGTCATAAGACTCCTATTCCTATTCCTAACACTATTACTATTCAGAAAGCAAGGTCCCTGAAGAAAACTCTTGATTCCTTAAAGGAAGAAAATAATGGGAAGTGTATAGGGTATACAGCAAAAACTTCAAGGACTGAAAACATGTCAAAATCTCAACCTGATGCTAATTTTAATTTCTGCATTAGAGTATAAAAATTCAGACCACCGTGACTGGTGTCATTGCTGAAATAAGACAAAAAATCAGAGGGGCACATTTCAAGAGGGAGTGCCATTGACCTATCTGACTTCTAAGTGAAGCTAATACTTTAATAAGATCCAATCTCTGTAATTCACAACCCCCAGAGTCAAAAGCCATGTGAACTACAAGGGCCCAGGGACTCAGTGACAGAGATGCTGACAACCAGCAGCAATGAGCAGAGAAGATCCATGGATGTCTTATTTCTGTTTATAACACTGGAATTCGTACTGAATGATGACCACGTGATGTGGCTAATTCAGGGAATATATATGTTTCTATGAAAGTTATGAATGTGACTATCACAACTCATTTTCCTCATTTTTCCTTCCACATAGCAGCATTTACACAGATGCCAGAATGTGCCTCATTATGAGGCAGATCTTGGTTTTAATCAGTTAGAAAATTACAAATATAGGTTGATCAAAAAATTACAAGTACAGATGATCAAAACAGTCAAATTTTTGGATGACACAAGGACATCTTTTTATGTTTCTCTCTAGCACCTTAAAAGTTAAAACTTCACGAATTCTTTGAACAAACTTATTATAATCTCATCATAACAAACTTTAACTTCAGCATGTCTGGCCTTCCCTAAAATTAGGAAATCTAGTCATGCTATAAAGAAGTTCTTTACAATAAGGCTGAATGTGTTGTTAATAGATATTTGTTAAAATTAAGATCACCAGGTTAAATGAATGCACTGTCAAATCTTTTCAACATAGTAACATGCTATTAGAAAAATTGTTACAAGTAACTTGTTTTCCCATCTTAAAATATGTGACTATTAATGTACAACTTGCATATATAAATCTGAAAAAGTAAAATATAGAAACCTGAGTTCTATATATTCCAAACCCTAAGGTTTCTATATACTCTTTTTTCATTAAAAGATTAATACCTATTTATTGTTGTTATACAGATTGAGCAACTGTCTAGATTAAAATACTGGTACCAGTAGCTTATTACTACTAAGAAAGGGAAGAATTCCTAATAAACTGCTAATATTTTTAAAGCATATGGGGTTTGATTTTTGATCTCTAATGAAATGTTTAAACCTATTTCCAGTCCCATACTTATACTTAATTTCACAGAAATGTCTTGTTAGGTATAGTATATCTTCAGCAAATACCATAAAATGAAAATATTCAATTGACTGTTTATTCAAAAATTTTTGACAATTTCAGTAATGAAGGATTTCAACTTTGAATTTATAATTTACTATGGTGAGTTAATTTCTGTCAGTACTTGAGACTGTACCATCAGCCTTCTTTCACAATGAAATTACTGGCTTAGTATTTAATTTGAACATGTATTTGTCTCTTTTTTTTCTAAGTGCTTAGCCTAAATTTATTTTTAAAAGCATGAAATAAACACTTGTTTAAAACTTAACATTCTTATAAAATTCTCTATGAAAAGTATGCGGAATTTAAATTATGGCCAAATGTATTATCATTACCCTATTTAAATTTTTAATCAGCTTTCCAGAAATGATTTCTTCATAGTATAATTGTTAAATTGAGGATTTACTGGTAAAAATAATGTTATTTTATTCAACAAAAGGACGAAGACAAAGTGATACTCCAACAACCTATTTATCCTGCAATTCAGTCATTCTATAAAACCAATCATAGTCCTAATGCAGTTTTTTTTAATCTTTATTGCAGTATAATTGCTTTACAGTATTGTATTAGTTTTTGCTGTACAACAAAGTGAATCAGCTATACGTATACATATATCCCCATATCCCCTCCCTCTTGAGCCTCCCTCCCAACCTCCCTATCCCATCCCTTTAGGTCTTCACAAAGGATCAAGCTGATCTCCCTGTGCTCTGCAGCAGCTTCCCACTAGCTATCTATTTTACATTTGATAGTGTGTATATGTCAGTGCTACTCTCTCACTACGTCGTGTCCCCCCCCTCCTCCCCCCCGGTGTCCTCAAGTCTGTTCTCTACGTCCGCATCTCTATTCCTGCCCTGCCACTAGGTTCATCAGTTCCATTTTTCTAGATTACATATATATGTGTTAGCATACGGTATTTGTTTTTCTCTTTCTGACTTACTTCACTCTGTATGACAGACTCTAGGTCCATTCACCTCACTACAAATAGCTCAATTTCCCTAATGCAGTTTTTAAACATCACATTGCTAATCTTGTATACTCTAGCTCATTAATGAAGACCAAAGTTTCCTAGGCTCTTACTGGATAGCAATTGAGTCTTACTGTTTATACTTAAATGTTCAAATTTTGTTCTAAACCCCAAATTTTATTTTACAGGACATGTAAAATGGCTAAATATTGATTTTATGTAAATGCTTTGGTTGATCATTCTTCACAACTTAAAACAAGATGTTTCTAACAATTTTCTGAGGTTTTTTTTTTTTTACTATCTCAAGAGGCTCCCCTGACCCCAAATTAATACCTAACTTTGTGACTAATTATTGACAGGGTTACAAAATATAAGAGATGCCATCTATTTTTAGGTAAATGGACTTCTATTTTTCATTGCAACACTCTATATTTTCATTTCATTTAAACTATGATACAGTTGCCCCTTTTTTCTCCTGCTTGGATTGTTGTCTCCCAACACATTTTAAAGAAGAGAACTAATTCAAAAATAACCAATTACATACTTTGCTTATCAATATGAAAGGCTATTTAGAGCAAAAACAAATTTTGTTTTAGAAACTGCCAAGTTTTAAAAAAGAAGCAACTATTTCTGCATCCTCATAGAGTCTTTTAGATCAGCTTGACAATCATCAGCTTTTGAAACGTGAAGTAAATGTCTCGTTTCTATAACATCATGATACACTGCATTTCTTCCAGCCCTTCTATCCACCCTCTGTTCACTGTCTGGAGGATGCGCAGGGCCCCAGGGCAGTCAATGTTTGGAACTGAGTGCTTAATAAACCAAAAAATGAAAAAATAAAAAAATAAAATAAAAAATAAAAAATAAACATAAGTAAATAAATAATAAATAAAATCTTACTGGAAAGTTATCAAGGATGCTAGACTCTAAGAGGGCCCACACACCATGCTTTCTCACTTTGCATAGATAGCATCCTGGAAGAGCAATAATGTATACTGAATGATCTGGAAAAATATCTCCCCCTCACCATCCCCAGTAATGTTTTCCACATATCCTAAGAGTGTGGGATGCTGAAAAATGTATGTAGGCTGATAAAATTTTGGTACATATTTCTAAAGCTGGGCTATGATAAAAATATTGAAGAAATTTAACAAGAGGAGTGAAAAATCAACTCTAATTTAGCTAAGAGAATTATCTTCGTAGTCGGGAGGCGTGGGTTCTAATCTTGTTTTGTTGGTGACATATGCTAGACTGGGATGATACAAAAGTCACTTTATTATGAAATGTAAAAATTGTGTAATGAAAAAGGATGAGAACTCTGTTCTTTGAAAAGGTATTTTACAAATATAAGGCATTATTAGTGATGGAAGCTTTGCAGCCAGACATAATATTTTTATATGATAGCTTCTTACTTTAGGTAATATAAAATCTAAAGATAACTAAAATAAAGAATTTCTCCAGGGGCTTCCCTGGTGGCGCAGTGGTTAAGAATCTACCTGCCAGTGCAGGGGACACAGGTTCGATCCCTGGTCCGGGAAGATCCCACATGCTGCAGAGCAACTAAGCCCATGCACCACAACTACTGGGCCTGCGCTCTAGAGCCTGCGAGCCACAACTACTAAGCCCGTGTGCCACAACTACTGAAGCCCACGCACCTAGAGCCCGTGCTCTGCAACAAGAGAAGCCACTGCAATGAGAAACCCACGCACCGTGACGAAGAGCAGCCCCCACTTGCCACAACTAGAGGAAGTCTGTGCGCAGCAATAAAGACCCAAATGCAGCCCAATAAATAAATAAATAAAAATAAACATCTTAAAAAAAAGGAATTTCTCCAGAAATTTTAAAAGAAATCATTAAAATGATAACCGAAAAATTCAAAGTAAAATGAAACTTTTGAGGTACAATCAGGGACTTCCCTGGTGGTCCAGCGGTAAAGAATTTACCTTCCAAAGCAGGGGACGTGGGTTCGACCTCTAGTCAGGGAACTAGATCCCGCATGCTGCAACTAAGACCCGGTGCAGCCAAATAAAAAAATAAATAAATAAATAAATATTAAAAAAAAAACCCTAAACAAAAAAAAAGCTATATCCATTCTTAGAACAGTGCCTGAGACACAGGCACAAAATGCATTCTTACTAAATAAATAACTAAACACAACACTGAATAATCAGGGGAAAGAAAAGAAAGGAGGAAAGAAAGAAGGTTAACTTTCGCTGAGCACATACAAGCACTAGAATATTTGTTAGTTGTTTCATATGGCTACAGTCTTGTTTAATCCACAAAATGTCCTTATGAGGCAGGCCTTATACAGATGAGGACACTGCCATTAGAAAGGTTAGGAAATATGTCAATGGGTCACACAAAGTTAGTAAGTGACTGAACTGAAATTCAAACTTAGATTTCTCTGAATTCAAAGCCCATGCATAAATATACTTACACAAAACAGTATTATACTATAAATTATTATTTTAAAATGCTGAAAAACAGGTATATGATTAATAGGCAATGCCATTATCCTAGTAAAAATCAGGATAAGAGATACCATTTAATACAGATATTATACAGCATCATTAAATTACTTCTTCAGACAGAGACTCTTACTAAATATTACCTTTAAGATCCATAGAGATTATAGGTTATATAACTACAGTATACTTATACCCTGCTATGTCACTGGACTGGATTTTCCTTCACATCTTAAAACAGGAAGGCTACAAATTATAATGGGAAGATATATGGGCTACTTTTCTAAGTGTTACTCATGCTCCCTGGACTGCTTTTCAATATCTGTTGGAATTTTTATTCCTTCACACTGGCGGGGAGGGGGAGGTTATTATAATTTTTTAAGAAGTATTTAATAAAACTTTTAATAAATGTTTTTATATTGTGATCAAAGCTTTACTCTCCCCCCACCACCAAACAGTTTCTAAAAAGTAAAAGGCAGTTTTCCAGTTTTATGTTTTTTATTTTTATTTTTTTAATAAATTTATTTATATATTTTATTGGCTGTGTTGGGTCTTTTTTGCTGTGTGTGGGCTTTCTTCATTTTTAGTTGCAGTGAGTGGGGGCTACTCTTCATTGCAGTGTGCGGGCTCCTCATTGCCGTGGCTTCTCTTGTTGTGGAGCACGGGCTCTAGGCACATGGGCTTCAGTAGTTGCGGCACATGGGCTCAACAGTTGTGGTGCATGGCCTTAGTTGCTCCACGGCATGTGGGATCTTCCTGGAGCAGGGATCGAACTCGTATCCCCCACGTTGGCAGGCGGATTTTCAACCACTACGCCACCTAGGAAGCCCAGTTTTCCAGTTTTAAAAGTAAGTATGGTGAGGGGAACGATATGACAAAGTTTCCACACAGCAGCAAGCAATGCACTAGGACTTCCAATACAAAGTTGTAACCATGAAGACTTTAAAATACTGGCCCTTCAAAACTGCAGCTTTTAGA
Organism: Hippopotamus amphibius kiboko; assembly: GCF_030028045.1. Taxonomy (NCBI): domain Eukaryota; kingdom Metazoa; phylum Chordata; class Mammalia; order Artiodactyla; family Hippopotamidae; genus Hippopotamus; species Hippopotamus amphibius. The sequence continues at coordinate 170,993,280 of NC_080191.1, read as the reverse complement.
ATTTAGATAAATTCTGTAGTTTGTGAACTGTTAAAAATAACTGATGTTCTGAATTTAATGAAGTTTTAAAAATAATTACATAATTACCAGGAATTTTCTATAAACCTATCAAATTTTAGCATGCATCAGATTGACCTGGAGGGTTTGTTAAGACAGACACAGATTGTAAGGCCCTGTTCCCCAAATTTCCGATACCATAGATCTGGGGTAAGACCTAATAATATGTATTTCTAACAATTTCCCATGTGATATTGTTGCTGCTAGTCTAGGAACCACACTTTGACAACCAGCGCTCTATGGTAAGCTATGGTATGCCCAGCAGAACTGTGTATTGGTATAGCAGGCCCGGGATTTCTAGTCCAAGACAATAATTGGAATGTTTGCAACTAAGAGCAATATGGGCTTTTTTTTTTCTTTCTATTTTCTTTCTATTTCTCAGACTTGGTACTCTGTAATTATTTCTGTGTGTTTCTGTGTTTGTCCACATGTGGAAAATATACTAAGAAACTTGAACACTATATTACTACGAAGTTGCAACGTGATATATGTATGTTGTAGTAAGGTTTTCTCCTCCAGAAAAGAGATGAAAATGAAAATAACTCAAATTTTCAACACATACTCTAATGATAATAGTAACACAACAAGTTAAAGAAAAATGGGAAGTTTTGAGTCATACCAAGAACACTGGCAAAGTAAAAACTTAACTTTTTTGACAAGGCAGCATAATGTAAGACAGAAAAGAATATACTGCATTCTGCCATAAACATCACTTGCTGAGGCACAGAGTACGTGAAAAAATTCAATACTGTTTATTCTTGATAATAATATTATTTTACATTGAACTTAATAGTTGTTAAATTACTTACTATGTTAGTTTAAATACATTTTGCTAGAAAGTCATTATGCATATGAAATATTCCTTTGTTTAAAGAAAGAAAATAAACCTTTTGTGAAATTGGTCCTGATTAATCTACTGGATACATATATGAAATCAGACTAACTACCCTGTGGAAACTAAGGAAGTTAAATTCAGGAGCCTTCAAAAGTATGGGTTCAATGGCATCATATATATGAGATTTATTGAAAATGAGCAGTCACAAGGTGGCATGTAAATGTCAATATTTCTGAAACTTTTGATAGTACTTTAATTCAAAATATAGTTTGGTATAATAATATATAGTAACATGGTACATAAAATATGACTATACTTGGTATGAAGGAAAGGAAAAGCTGGTAACTCAGATTAGAACATAAGTGAGAATCAACTGAAGAGCTTTAATGCTAGCCTAAGAAAATAATTTGGTCAAAAAGGAGTTAAAATTTTCCATATTCATGACTTTGAAAGGCTCCTACTCCTTCACATAAATTATCTAAGTTGTCCCCGACGCCATCCTGTCTGGTATCAGCTGTCACGTGAAACAATATAAAAGGAGGCTCTGGTAGACAGACTGTAACCCTGTGTCCTACTGCTTGCTAAAAAGAACCAAGACTGATGAAAGATAACAAATGCTTTATTTGGGGGAAAGGGAAACAAAATGGATCTAGAAAATCTTTTTGTTCTTGGAATGCAATTTTCAAGTTCTCCAGCAGCAATGCTGGCATGGGGAAAGGCCTGCTCTAGAGGAAGGCTCCGACACATGGAAGGTTTAGGCAGCGACGTGAGTGTGCAACGCAACAGGTGGAGCCAGTTATAAACTTCCTGACTCTCTAAGAGATCCTGAAGTCCAGGAGGATCCTAGAAAGCAAAGGTAACATGAAGGGTGCGAGGAAGACAGCAATACCTGTTATGAAAAATTCTCTTTCTCTTGTGACAAAAGGAGAGGATAATCAAGACACGGATTCTACAGAAAGTAAGTCTTTAAGTTGTGTTTGGCATTATGTTGTGTTGGAAAATAAAGAAGTGTTTCCAAACTGCAAGTACTATGACAATACAGCAAAATTAATAAACTTATGGTGGTCACTGTTGATCTGACCTCGAGAATATTTAGTTTTTATTGTTACTAAACAATGTCTTCATAAGCAAGATAAACAACTGAACCAGTAATAATTAGGCTTCTAAAAGTAAATGTGAGAAACAAATATACCAATGAGAAATAAAGATCTACTGATGGTATAATAATTTTGGGTAGAAAGCCCCAATCCTCATAATAGAACTGGGGACCAAAAAACACAAGAACATTGAGCTGTGGACACAGGCTAGGGTTTCTGCACAAGCTGATATCCTTACTACACCTACAGGATGACACACTAATGTTTTTTTTTACCTTTTGAGCATAAGTCTGGCAGCGGCCCAGCTGAGCCAAGGCACAGTCCCAAAGGACGTGTTAACATCACATTTAACTCTCACCATGTACGTATCCATGATATGCCCAGACCATGAGCATATCACATCCTGGAACAAAGTAACTGGTGGTATACCTTCCTTCTTTGCCTACTGCACCTTTCCCTTTTTTTAACAGACTGGTGTTGAGCATGCTCAATCTGGCTGACCTCGGGGGCATGGGGTTAGAATAACTGGTGTCAACTATTTACTTAACTCAGAGACCCTCTGGGGAAAAAAGAGCAACCTCAATTACCTGAGGAACTGTAGAGCAGTGCTTCTCAAACTGTAATGTTCTTATAAGCACCTGGAGGTCTTATTAAGATGCAGACTCTAATTCTGGGATGCAGCCTGAAATCCTGCGTTTCTCATAAGGTCCTAAGTGATACCACATTGCTGGTCCATAAGCCACACTCTGAATAGCAAAGCTTTATAGACCCATAGATCATACTTGAAAACGTCAAAAACAGATGCTATGTAATAATAGTACCCTCAGAAAAGCAAGTCATAACAAAAAGAATAATTATGACTTTGAATAGTATTTGTCAACCAAGAAAACAGAAAAATCTGTGTTACTGGAATCAAATAACAACCAAGAATTTTTCAATCCACAGATGCGAGAGGCTCTGCAAACCTCAAGCAGGGTGCATATAAAGGGTGCATATAAAGAAGGCCACATCACAATCAAGTTGCAGAAAATCGAAGTGGAAAAAGATCTTAAGAGCAGTCAGAGGGGAAACATCCAAATCTTCTTCCTCCCAATGCAACACTGCCCCGACCCTACGCAACCCCAGCCCTTCAAATCCATGGGAGCAGCTCAGCCCACTTCACATTCACACTGGTTTGTTTTGTACATGCTATAAAAGGAATCCTTAGTCATCTATAGCATGGCTTCAAGAAATTCCTTAAGTCTCTGTCTTCTAATATACTTTCCTTTTCAACAGGTCACACCTCTCTAACCTTGGACTCCATACTTCAGACAGTCTCTCATTTCCCATATTGCCTCAAAGTAGGGCCTAGAGTGCTTTCAGACACTTAACATTAAAATCCTTTTCTCCTACTTAAAGATCATCAAGAGGCTAATCACTGTCTGAATCAGCAGTCTTCAAGGGAGGAAGGTGAGCCTGCTGGCCAGGGGGTACATAAAATGATCCACTGGAGTGTGGAAGAACATTAGAACTTTTATTTCTATTTCTATTTAATTTCTCCTTTAAATTTTATATTTTATGTCTGTTTTATAATACATATAATTTTAGTACATTAGTATATGCACATAATATGTAAATAAACATACATTTGTTGTCAAAAATTTCTTATATGGGGACCGTTGGCTAAAATGACAATAGAATACTGTCCCTAGGTACTGGGATTTGGGACATGGCAGACACTTCAAAGGACAGGAGGCAGGCAACACTGTTCATCCTCAAATTATTGCAGACTTCAGGTCTTAAAAAGAAACTGAGGGTACTCTCAGAATTTAAAAAAAAAATGAAAAGAAAAGGAAAACTGAAGGTACCCCTTGAAAAGAGTCTAATTAATAATCTTTTCCTCCTCTCCCAACTGAACCAAGCAATGCAACATTTAGTTGCAGAAAAGTTACACTAATTACAATCAGTAAACTGCCTATTGTCACATCATATATATTGCTTACGGTGCATTATAATTATACAGTCCACTGAAAGCCTCATTGGTTACCTCATTTTAGTATTAAATACAACTTGTAGTTAGACACATACTGTTTTTTCAGGCTGCCCAAGATCTAAACACTATTTCTATGTTTGGGGGATCCAATAATTTTTGAAACAGAGTTCTTTCCTCAACAGAAGCTGAAAAATGCCACCCAGTATGCTTGCTTTCTCAGACTGCCACGCACAGGCACAGAATCTAAGTTCCCCCAAGCAGAAAGGTCCTCCCCTAACCTTGAACTGAAAGCAGAATGGTAACAATACACCCCAGCTTCCACAACTGCCATGGTCCTGGCAAATGCTCCAGCACTGGTACAGAGGGTCCATTATCATCAGTGCTAGTGGTGCAAGCTGAGGTGTCTACCCCAGGTGGCAATGCTAGTGGTGTCATCACAGGAGAAGTTCTGTCACGTGATTCTGAGCATTATTCCTGGTTATTTATCCTTCTAGCCTGACTCTTCAGTCTTCCCAGAGATTGTGGGCTTCTTGTAACCACAGCTTGTTTCTGTTGCTCATAACTAAGACCCTGGCTCAATTTTCATAGTTTATTTTTTCATGTAAATTCTTTATCTATTTGTAACTTTAATAACACAGTTCTTCAGTGATACTACCTTTAACACAAATAAACCAGCCTTTCAAGTGTTTATTCTACAGTACCCAATTTTGCAAAACGAAGTCTGTATTTTACACTTAAATTTTTTTTCCAATTGAATAAAATCTTTGACTTACCTAATCAAGATACCTTTAGGAAGTGAAAATTACCATTTCCCTAAATGAATTTTAAAGTAGCAAAATCTATGGAAGAATTTCTCAAGTGGTGGTTCTTAGGCCACCTGCACCTAGGCCTATCAGGTTGTTAAAAAATGTAGCTTAATGGACCCCATCCCAGATCTCCTGAATCAGACTCTCTAGGGTCTGGACCAAGGAATGTATATATATTTTTAAAGTGCCACAGGTGATTTTATATACACTAAAGTTTGAGAACCACAACTACTGAGCCCACACGCCACAACTACTGAAGCCCACACGCCTAGAACCTGTGCTCCACAACAAGAGAAGCCACCACAATGAGAAGCCTGCTCACCACAATGAAGAGCAGCTCCCACTCCCCACAACTACAGGAAGCCTGCACGCAGCAACAAAGACCCAGTGCAGCCCGATAAATACAGAAAGAAAAAAGAAAAAGAAAGAAAGAAAGAATGAATGAATATGGGAGGATGTGCATAGGTTATATGCAAATACTATGCCATTTTTATTTACTTTTTTTATAAATTTATTTATTTATTTATTGGCCATGTTGGATCTTTTTTGCTATGTGCAGGCTTTCTTTTAGTTGTGGTGAGCGGGGGCTACTCTTCGTTGTGGTGCACGGGCTCCTCATTGCAGTGGCTTCTCTTGTTGCGGAGCACGGGCTCTAGGTGCTCGGGCTTCAGTAGCTGCAGCACATGGGCTCAACAGTTGTGGCGCATGGGCTTAGTTGCTCCACGGCATGTGGGATCTTCCTGGAGCAGGGATCGAACCCGTGCCCCCTGCACTGGCAGGCGGATTCTTAACCACTGCACCACCTAGGAAGCCCACTATGCCATTTTTATATAAGGAACTTGAGCATCTGTAGATTTTGGTATCTGTGTGTGTGTGTGGGGGGGGGGGGGGGTCCCAGAACCACTCCTCTAGGATACTGAGGGATGACTGTACTTTCTTTGTAGTACTCAGTACTGTTAATCTGTGGCAAGTACCTCAGTTTGGTTTTAATTTCCATTCCCTTGATTACTAATGAGATTGAACACATTTTCACATATTTACCAGTCATCTGGAATTCCTTTTTAGTGAAGTACCAGTTCAAGTGTTTTCTCAGTTTTCTACTGTGTTATCTTCCTGTTTTCTATACACATTCTGGATATCATTTATTTCTTGTATTTATTGAAAATCTCTTATTTTGTGGCTTATCTTTTCCCTCTCTATGATTACGGGTCATTTTTAAAAACTGTTTTTAATGAAAAAATTGATTACCTGGTTTTTATAAGAAATATGTTTAACCAGTTAAAATCCTTGGTTTAAGATTTCCTTCAAATAATAAAAATATACAAATTTAGAGAAGCAAGGGAGAAAGTTAAAAGTAAGGAAATGCCTTAAATTTTTAGGACTAGTTTATGATTCTAAAATTAGTAGCACTGCATCTGATATTGCTGGCTACTTCAGGAACTCAAAATAATGTTCCTTTTGTGAATTATCGTATTAACCATATATTTTCTTCCAAGCTTCAGTGGAATAACTGCTTCATAAATGAACTGAAAAAATAATGAACATGTATGTTGCTACTTAAAAATCATATTTCACATTATAATATGAGATAATATTAACCACCTAGCCCCCAAATACAGCCACAGTAAAAGGAAATGAACCCTAGGAAATCCTTGGCCCCAACACTGCTGCCATTCTTCTAGGCTCAACATTGACTCTGTGATGATCTATGACATCTTCTCACCCCTCCTAAAGGCACCATCCCACCATTTACCCTTCCTATTTAAAAAAGCAATGTCAGTACAGTTGAGTCTAGATTACAGAAAACAATAGAATAAACATTTTGGAAATTATTTGGTTTGGTCTTCCTTAATGGTTGGTAATTTGAAGACACAGATTTGTATTAAAACAAGCATGAACATATAATATAGGGTAGAATTCTTAATAAAATTCCAAGCCTTCAAATTTCAAGTTCCCCATTAAGGCAACTTCAAGCTCTATACCCTAGATCTTCTCTGAGGTTAGAGGTACTTCAATAAAAATTTGTATCATTAACACACACACATACTCTTTACAGAGAGAAAGATGTGTGGGAAATCATGGCCTTTAATAAATAAAGAGGTATGAAATGTGAGTTAAGCCGACTTTCAAGTTTAGAAAAAAATAGTTTTTTTGTGGGTGGCCTATAAACCTAGCTAGACTACACACAATACACAACACTGTTTCTATGAGGAACTGGTTTTGTAATTTTGTTTGTAAATTATGTTTATTTACCTTTTAAAAGTTGCATATACTTTGTTAGAACAATTCCACTTATAGGAATTTACCCAATAAGAGATAATAATAAGAGGTGTGAGCAAAGAGTTATACATATAAAAGCGTTCATAGTATTATTTATAACAAAAAATTAGAAATAGTCTAAATGCCCAATTAAAGGGATCTGGTTAAGGACAAAGATATGATTAAATACTCTGCAACCATTAAAATTCTCTTATAAGAAAATGTTAATAGATATGACACAATATTTCTAATATACTATGAGGTGGAAGAAAGCAAACTTCAGAAAGCTGATACCATGTTTTTCAATATATGCACACACACAAAAAAAAACGTGGAAGAATATGTCAAAATGTTCACAGTGGTTTTTCTATGCAGTAGTATTATTCCTTTCTTCCTTCTCTACCTTGTGTATTTGTTTTCCTAATTTTCTATAATAAATGCATGTTACTCTCACAATTACAAAAGAATTCAAATTAAATATACAGGAATTTATATACATGCACAAAGAGCTGATTCTTTGTCATCTACTGGTTCTATGACAAAAGGACATAGAGGGGGACTTCCTTGGTGATGCAGCAGTTAAGAAACCACCTGCCAATGCAGGGGACATGGGTTTGAGCCCTGGTCTGGGAAGATTCCCACATGCCACAGAGCAACTAAGCCTGTGTGCCACAACTACTGAGCCTGCATGCCACAACTACTGAAGCCCGCATGCCTAGAGCCCATGCTCCTCAACAAGAGAAACCACCACAATGAGAAGCCCACGCACTGCAACGAAGAGTAGCCCCTGCTCGCCGCAACTAGATGAAGTCTACTCGCAGCAACAAAGACCCAATGCAGCCATAAATAAATAAATGACAGAGAAAAATAAATATTTCCCCTTGTATTTATATACTTTTTCTTACTATAGTAGAAATTACACTCCTCAAGATGCACTGAATACAGAACAAGAAGATATCATCTCTCATCTATCGGACTGACACAGATGAAAAAGAATAAACTCAGTGGGTGCACAGTGGAGACAACTCATGCACTACTGGTATAAATCTAAGCTGAACAACCCTTTGGAAGGACAATTTTACAATCTGTATTAAAAAACCCTAAAACTGTGCATATCTTTTAACCAACCAACTATATTTCTAGGAATTTAGCCTAAGGAAATAATTAAACAAGTCTGCAAAGACATACACACTAAGTTATTCTCAGCAATATCATCTGTAACAGTGAAAGCTGAAAACAATCCCAAAGTGTTATCAATAGGGTAAATTAAAAGACAGTATATCTACAGTGGACTATTATTAAAAATTCTGCTACATTTTCTGATACTGTATCTCATGTAGTGAAAAAAAATTAGATGATAAAACAGCCTTTGTATGATCCCGTTTTTAGAATTTTTTTAAAAAGTGAGAATGTATATATTCTTGAAGAAAATGTTTCAAGATTTCAAACCAGGGTTCACTACCAGTTATCTCTGGCAAGTGGAAATACAAATGATCTTTAGTGTCTTCTTTATAACTTTTTGTACTACAATGAGCAAGTACAACTCAACATCAGAAAGAATGATTTTTAAGCATACTAAACTGAAACAGTCTGATTAATCAAATAAAATTAGCTTAGGTGTTTTCTTCTCTGTTCTCATCACTAAGGCTCTTAGAAGCTTCCCATTTAAACACATAACACTGAGTGGATGATAAATGTGTCAAATATATAGTTAATACCTCTATTAACAAAGATCACATGCTTAAATGGAAGTCTTATTAACAAGATATTATTTATAAAAGAAAAAATTATACATTCCTTCCCAGACCTGAGATGCTAGCAACGATCTCGTAATTATGACTGAGCCTCCATTTGCTGCTACCTCCTCCCTTTGCCTCTGCATTCTCAACCATTATTTAGGTGTTTTCATCTCTACTGACCATAGTGGCTTATCGTATTCACAGACAGAAAAAGATATTGCCAAAAGAAGTATGACTTATAAAGTAAATGATGCAAAAGAAAATTTCAATTCTATTCAAGACAGTATGCTCCAACATCACTGTCCAATATAACTTTCTGTGATGATGAAAAGATTCTATTATCTGTGCTGTCCAACCTAGCAGACAGGAGATCTGCCTAATGTGCTATCCAATATGACACACGTGGCTACTAAGCATTTGAAATGTGGCTAGTATAGCTGAGGAACCAAATTTAAAAATTTTAACTTACTTTAGTTTTAATAACCACTCATGGCTAGTAGCAACCATATTGGACAGCACTGTTCTAGAAAAATTCACGGTACATATACTGTGGTTGATACAAAATATACATAAATAAGGATCCAAGAAAAATATGATTTCCACTTAAGACCTGGCATTCCAGTGCATATTTCCGAGACTAATGAAACCATAATTTTGTGGGTTACAGATTGCTTTTCTGAAAAATTAAATGGTCTTTTTAATTTAAGAAAAATTAAATGGTCATTCTTCTTTACCTAGGAAATAAGTATCCAATTCTTGAAAGCCTTAATTCTCATGGCTTCAATAAGACTGTGTTACCTTGACTCACCCACTACATCTCAATTTTTCTTTTTTTGTGTAGTCTTAGTCTCCCCCATCCGCCCTCAACCACAGGCTTTTTCCCAAAGCTGAACCCCTGGTTTCTTGTTTTCCATCTTCCATTCAGAAAAGATTTCTTACACCTTCGACTATGACTCTATTTGCCTTCTGTGAAACAGCACCACTTCACTACATAATGTTAAAGTCTTAATCTTTGAGACTGCTTCTCATCGGTAAAATAACAGATGGTTACTACGGTTCCTTTGGATTTAGGATGCTCTGAGTTCTAGTACAGGCCTAGTTATAAAACTTTGTTTCTGGTTTTTTTCTCAGGCTGATTCCTCTTCTTGCCATTTTAAATGCTGGTGTACCCCATAGTCGTCAATGACCAGCTTTTCCACTCTCTACGCTCTTTCTCCTACAATTGCACAAACTCTTCATTATGACTGTCTCAAATTTATGCTGTAGTTCTAACTTCACTCTTAAAAGTTCCAGATTTACATTTCTATTTGCTGCACCTGATTAACTACATGTGCTACCAGACCCTTAAAGGTATCAGACAAACTAGAGAAACTGTGTACCAAACTTCTTCGTCAGTATGGCTTTGTAAACAAAAACAGAAGTTTTAGGATCAGATGTATGTGAGTTTGAATCCCAGTTCTGTCATTTATTAGCTGTGTAACCTAGATCAGATTAATTTCAAGCCTCCATTTTTTTACGGGTAAAATGGGATTAAAAAACAGTACTTGCGGGGGCTTCCTAGGTGGTGCAGTGGTTGGGAGTCTGCCTGCCAATGCAGGAGACAAGGGTTCGATCCCTGCTCCAGGAAGACCCCACATGCCGCGGAGCAACTGGGCCCGTGCGCCACAGCTACTGAGCCTGCACTTTAGAGCCCATGAGCCACAGCTATTGAGCCTGTGCTTTAGAGCCCGTGAGCCACAACTATTGAGCCCATGTGCTGCAACTGCTGAGGCCCATGCGCCTGGAGCCCGTGCTCCACAACGGGAGAAGCCATGGCAATGAGGAGCTCGTGCACCGCAACCAAGAGTAGCCCCCACTTACCGCAACTAAAGAAAAGGCCACGCAAACAGCAAAAAAAAAAAAAAACAAAAGACTCAACACGGCCAATAAAATAAATAAATTAAAAAAAACAAAAAACTTGCAACTTATATGGTTGCTGTATGTGCATTTTACATATACAGCGTAGTACAGTACCTGGAATATGCTCACAGCTCAATAAATGTTAGCTACTATTATTATCAGTAGCATTACCACCTTCCCAGTCCTACAGCTTTAACAGCTCAGTCAACTTGATGCATTCTGTCTCTTTAAAAAAAAAAAAAAAATTCCAGTCAGCATTTGTACATTTTTATTTTCCAACATGATCTCTGTTTTTCATTCTGAGATTGTTATTGCAGCCGGCTGAACAGATTATTAGATTTTTAATGCTTACAGGTTAGAGTCTCTTATTTTTGTTTCCACTATATTACCTAGCATAATGCCTTACACATAAAGTTTTGCTATTATTAGACAAGTCAAATAATCTTTACATCTATTTATTCTATTTCACTAGATCCCTTAAGTTCCTTGAGGACAGGGAGTGTCTTGGTCCTTTTTGTATAGCTACACCTGAAAATCCCTTGGTCAATAAAGGTTTGTTGAATGAATGACTGTTGACTAATCTCCCTGTCTCCAAATCTATCATCAATCTAGCTACCTTAAATGCAAAAGGTAGCTCTCATATTCTCTAATCCAACCATTTATTCTGACCAAAATGACCTCCCCACAACTTCATTAAGAGCAGTCTCACTGTATTAGTCACGACCCTTATTTTGTATCAAAAAGTCTACTCAAATTAAGCAGGAAAGGGAATTTATTAGCTTGTATAATTTGAAAGTCCAAGGATACCACTAACTTAAGGCCTGGCTATTGATCCAAAGGTTCAAAGATTACCATCAGTACTTGGCCTCACTCTTTCCACCTTATGGCTCTGCTTTCAACTTACTGGCAAGCTCCAGGTTCACATTCTATTCTCTCAGCAACCCCAGGGTTCAAAGCATGCCTTTCTCAATAGTTCCAATAAAAAATTATGAGTTAACATTCTTATGTACTAAAGGAAAATGTGCCCATCTCTGAACCATCACTGTTGCCAGAGGGATGGACTATATTGACTGGCTAGCCCTGAGTTATGTGCACACCCTTGTGTCGGGGTGGGATCCATTCCACTGCCTGGAATGGCTTTCCTTCTCATTTCTGCCTCCCCAAATCCAAGCCATAACCTTTCTGCCCTCAAAAGTCTTCTGTGATTTCTTTTTAGATTTTCCTTGTGTACTGGATCAAGTAACTCATTCCCAAATAAATATTTCCCTTTTTCTAAAGTTCTACCTTTTAAAACAAAAAGGAGGGAAAAACCTCCAGAAAATGCTGCATGATGAATTCTAACTGTGTCAAGTTATAAATGGTATGGGTAATATGTGCTGCTTCTTAGAATGTAAGGCCAGCATACATTCTATACATTAGCAAAGAACAGACTGTGTTGCAACTTTAATATAGCATTCAAATAATTTTTTTGGCTTTAAATTTCCTATAGGGTCTAAACAAAACATTTTAGCTAACAAAAGTTGGGTCTGAATTCAAAGCACCCTGTGTGACAGGTAGTCTATGGTTTTGGAGTTACCTCAAACAGTATTTGAGTTAGGCTCAAATCCTGGCTAACACCACCTTCCTTTGGCCTTTAGCTACAGGTCTTTGAGCAAATTCTCTCTCTCTCCAAATCTTGGTTTCACTATCTGTAAAAACAGGAATGGTAATATCTATCCATACGTAAAGAGGCTGTTTGGCATAGTGGAGAGAAAAGAGTAAGATGGACCCAGGCTGAAATTCTACCACTAATACTATTTATATGATTCTCTCTGAGTGACTCATCTGTAAATTCTGAGTGATTTCTCATATGTAAATTAGGGATAATAATATTTAATCCATTGGTTGTTAAGCATTTAATAAGGCAATGTATTTTAAACACCTACCACAATGAATAGTAAACCGTTAAAACTCAATCAATGATGTTATCCACATCGAATTATGTTTAAAATAATTCAGAGAATAATTTGGTATTTTTGTACTCACCAAGGTCTGCCAAAGATTTCTTATACTTAATAAGTGAAATTTCTAACATGTTAGAAACGAATCTAGTTTAATAGATTATAAAATATCTTGTAATATTTTTCTTCTCTTTCACACTTGTTGACCAGATAAAATAACAACAAAAAATTTGTTTTATAAAGAAACTATTGGGACTTCCCTGGTGGCCCAGAAGTTAAGAACCCGCTTGCCACAGCAAAGGAAACTATAAGTAAGACGAAAAGACAAACCTCAGAATGGGAGAAAATATTTGCAAATGAATCAACAGACAAAGGATTGATCTCCAAAATATAAAAACAGTTCATGCAGCTCAATATTAAAAAAACAAACAACCCAATCAAAAAATGGGCAGAAGACCTAAACATGCATTTCTCCAAAGACATACAGATGGCCAAGAGGCAAATGAAAAGCTGCTCAACATCACTAATTATTAGAGAAATGCAAATCAAAACTACAATGAGGTATATCACCTCACATCGGTCAGAATGGGCATCATCAGAAAATCTACAAACAGTAAATGCGGGAGAGGGTGTGGAGAAAAGGGAACCCTCTTGCACTGCTGGTGGGAATGTAAATTGATACAGCCACTATGGAGAACAGTATGGAACTTCCTTGAAAACCTAAAAATAGAACTATCATATGAACCAGCAATCTCACTACTGGGCACATATCCAGAGAACACCATAATTCAAAAAGACACATGCACCCCAATGTTCATTGCAGCACTATTTACAATAGCCAGGTCATGGAAGCAACCTAAATGTCCATCAACAGGTGAATGGATAAAGAAGATGTGGTACATATATACAATGGAATATTACTCAGCCATAAAAAGGAACGAAAGTGGGACATTGTAGAGACTGTCATACAGAGTGAAGTAAGTCAGAAAGAGAAAAACAAATATCGTATATTAATGCATATATGCAGAATATAAAAAAATGGTACAGATCAACTGGTTTGCAAGGCAGAAACAGAGACACAGATGTAGAGAACAAACAAATGGACACCAAGTGGGGAAAGTGGCTGGGGCAGCGGGGATTTGAATTGCCATATATACATTACTAATGAGAAAAAAAATATCAAACTGTACACGTTAAATATATGCAGTTTATTGTATGTCAACTGTATAAAAGTTCTTAAAAAAAAAAAAAAAGAAGAACCTGCCTATCAATGCAGGGGACACGGGTTCAATCCCTGGCCTGGGAAGATCCCACTTGCTGTGGAGCAACTAAGCCCATGCACCACAACTACTGAGCCTGCGCTCTAGAGCCTGCAAGCCACAACTACTGAGCCCAAGTGCCACAATCACTGAAGCCCGAGCACCTAGAGCCTGTGCTCTGCAACAAGAAGCCACCGCACTGAGAAGCCTGTGCACTGCAATGAAGAGTAGCCCCAGTCCGCCGCAACTAGAGAAAGCCCGTGCGCAGCAAGGAAGACCCAATGCAGCCAATAAAAATAACTAATAATAATAAAAAGAAAGTAATAAAAATAAGTGTGGATAATAACCAATTAAAAATTTAGGGCATAGTAAGGGAAAAATTCATTACGATTACTTATTATTCTTCATAAATGCCTTTGGATTTTGTTAGTAAAATATTTCTTAAAAGCAGTACACATTGGTCCTAGAACTATTTAAGCAGGTAAGATAATGAGCTAGATAAACTCCTGTAATCTACTTATTCTTTAACTTCAGGCTTAATGTAGCAATGCTGAAATGACTCATGCCAATATAAAATCACTATGCTATCCATCTCATGAACAGTCATATGCCATATAGCCATCTCCTGAACAGAATCACAAAATCTGGGGTATGAATGACAATTTTAGATGTTGTCTATCAGGACACATGCAAAAGGCAAGTGGCTGGTTATACTTACATTAGCAAGAAAATTTAATTTTAATGTCACTCACTAAAAAATACAAACTATAATCAGTACAACTGTTTGCAAAAAGAGATTAAACAAATAGGCATTTGATTCCTTCCTTTTTACACTACAGCAGAAGTTTCTTTGGAAAGAATAATTTCTTGAAGTCGTGTAACAGTTTTGCTTATCTTTCTAACATGAGTGAATCATATGTAATACTTAGCAGTCTTTAACGAGTGCACAAACATAGGAAAAGTTAACACCTTAGGAAAGGGTATACGAAAAACAGTTACATCATACCATACTATCTACTTATAAGGGATGTTTTCCTTCTTTGTATTGACTCCGTTTTTAATCTACTCCCTTAGGAAGCTATCCTTTCAACACAAGAGAAACATGCTGCACACCTCAGTCACCAGACATTGTTCTCTACGACAAAGAAAACCAAAAAATACCTAATTCATTTTCTTATCTGTGTTAAAAAATATGTATAAGGCAAAGCAATTTTTTTTTAAAAAGGGCATTAAATACAGATACAGTAGGCAACCTATATCTTTTCTAGTTTTCTTCAACTTTTTTTGAGGGCCCGAGGAAAGAGGAAAGTAATGGGAGTCTGAAGGTGGGCTCTAGTTATTTTCACAAGCACGTCTGGGAAGCCAACCAGACGAAGGGGAGAAAGAAAAGTTCAAGCGTTCGGGTTCACACGAAACACAACGCTGGAAGAAGCGCCGGCGCTGAGAGCCCTGCGCTCCCGCGAGGAAGAGCGCGCCCCCGGCCTAAATCTTAGGAGAGTCCCTCGGGCATCCCAGCCCCGCGAGGCCTGCAGAGAGCGGGGCGGCGCCAGGGCGCACCTCAGCGGCGGCCCCGGCGGACGCGCGGAGGGAGTCAGGCCCCGCCAGCCGTCCGCTACGGCCTCCTCCCCGAGCGGTGCCGCGGGGCCGCCTCGCCCCAGGCCGGCCGGGTGGGCTGCGGCGGTCGGCTTCTTCCCGGCACGCGGGTCCCGACCGGGAGGCATGGGGCCGGCTGCCGGGGGCTCCCGCGGGCAGGGACGCCCCCGCTCCACTCACCCGCCCGGGTGGTGTCCGTCAGGTCGTGGCTGGCCGCTCCCCGGGGAAACTCCCTCAGTTTCCGGCCGCTCAGGCTCAGCACCCCAGTGACCGCCGCCTCCTCCAGCGCTCGGTCGAGGGAGCGGCTCCACGAGCCCGGGCCCGGACCAGGGCCGGCCCCGGAGTTTGGACCGCCGTTAACAACGGAGAGGTTACCTCCCGACGTTACTGGGCCAGAGTACTCTGCAGCCGTGGCCACAGCAACCAAGCCCGCGGCCGCCATTTCCCAGCCGACAGCTCTCGGGCCCCGCCGGCCCCGCGCATGCGCAGCCAGAGGATGGGTGGGCGGGGAAAGGGGCTTCCAGACCCCAGCCGGGTCCCTCGATGGGCAGGGCTGCGGTGCCGCCTGCACGTCCAGGCGCGGGCCCCCGCCCGCGTGCGGTTTCCAAGGGAAATTAAAACGGAACCCACAAATCTGGAGCAGCTCCCTAACTCTAGGCTCCCGGTGGCCTTTCTAACATGCGTCTACAGAAGCGAAGTACCTTTCAGACAACACTCCTCACCGAAATTTCTCTACCTTCCTCCTTCAGCACTGGAGGATTAAACATTAAACCGCTGCTGCCAGAAGAGAAATGTTCGACTTCTGTCATTCTGTAAGCCAAAAGATCTAGAGACTTGTGGATTTATTATTATTTGCCTGAGGGAAAAAGAAGTAACCTGGCTTCCAAACTTCATAATTCTCATTGAAAGGATTATATATTTTAGGCCCTCCCAAGTACAAAACAGCCTTTTTTTTTCTTTTAATATTTATTTGGTTGCACGGGGTCTTAGTTGTGGCAGGCAGTCTCCTTAGTGCAGCTCAAGGGCTCCTTAGCTGCAGCTCGCCAGCTCCTTAGTTCTGGCATGCATTTGGCATCTAGTCCCCTGACCAGGGATCCAACCTGGGTCCCCTGCATTGGGAACACGAGTCTTACCAGGGAAGTCCCCCAAAATAGCTTCTTAAGGAAAATAAAACAAACACCTTACATAGTACCTGTTCTTTAGGCAAGATTTTATTGTTGAACAAAGCTGGGTGAACGGCACTTTAGTCTAAAATTTTAGTCTGGAACCAAAATTGAGAAAATGATCTGACTTCTATATAAACGTGGGAATTGAAGACACAACTGAAGGAAATAGTTAAAATAAAAAATAACTGGAAAAAAAATGAAACCATTTAGTTACTGAAAAAGTAGAAAATACTTCATTTTATTAAAAAAACACTTAAAAAAAAATTGGGGGCCACACCACGCGGCTTGTAGTATTTTAGCTCCACCATCAAGGATTGAACCTGTGCCCTCTGCAGTGGAAGAGCAGAGCCCTAACCACTGGACCGCCAGGGAATTCCGACTTCATTTTAAACCAGGCTTCACATATATTGCAACCAGTCTTCAGCATATTCTTGTTTCTTTCAAACACTTAAGCCATTGTGCTAAATGATGTAAATTTCCCCTACAATCAATCAACTGGTATTTCCTGTGGGAAACAGACTGTCAGATACAGTCCCTTTTCTAGATTATACCGTAATTACGGAACTCAGACTAGCCAATTAGAGATTAAAACCACAAAAAGGGGCTGAGTTGGAATAGTGGGGATTAGCCATCAGAATTCAGAGAAAAGGAACCTACTATGCCCAATGAGGTTTTGAAACAAATCTGAAGGAAGTCTGGAAGGTGAGAGCAATATTCCAAATTGAAAGGAATGTCAGCATGAACACATCCAGGAATGATTTATAACGGTTCGTGTGGAGAACATTGCCACAGCCAAAAAGTTCATGTCAGAGAGCAAATGAAAACAATATTGGAGAGATCCTGTGCACCATTCAAGGTCCAGCTAGTCAATGAAACCTTGATTAGCACTTCCCCAGCTCCTAAATGGAAGAGATTGTAAAACTGTTTAATCTCGGTGCCAAAGCTGATTAGTACTGGTTGCTCAGAGAGTTGTTCTGTGAATTCTTAATACTGTGTTCTAGGTTCTTCAGCAACAAGTTCCACAATCAATCTCTGTTATGAACATGGGTCACCCCAATAGCAAGTGATCTGTCATCCCTGGCAAGTAACATTTATCCAATGCATGAATTGGCTTTTGTTATTCTGGGCTTCTAGAACTGTTTTGTTACTCTTAGAAAGACTTTGAGCTATTCAAAGAGCAGGTCCTCATTTTATATTTTTTAGAGCTATTTCAACCACAACAATTAAAAGCATAACCATATTATGCTTTTAATATCCCATATTAATGCTACAATGCTATATAGAAAGTTGCAAGATATTTAAAATGCACAGATGTCATCTATTTTTAATTACCTACTACCTTCCACATTTACACTAAGTTCTTCTGAAAAATTCTCCATATGACCTCATTCCTCCTATCTACCTGCACATCTCATTATAATGACAACATACCATACTAATCCTGGTCTCTGAAATTTGACCAAGTTTATAGACTGATGTTACTTTGTCTAGTCAACTAAATTTTAAGGTCCTTGATATGTTAAACTCTATATAATTACCTTCCATATCCTAGGCTGAGTATATCAATAGGAGCTGAAAAATAGAATGAGTGGAAAGAAGCAGAGATAGAAGATGCATTATGTACTAACACAGTAGAGGTTATGTGCCAATACAGCAGAGGTTAGGAGGAAAAAAATTACTTTTTTTTGAGAACAGGGCCTCATTAAGGCCAAAATATCTGTAGACATTAAGTCTGTAGATATTTGAAAGCCAAAACATAGGCCTGTGGATACAGGAAAAATGAAGATGCTATATACACACTATTATGAGAACTAGTCCTACATAAAGAAATGCTGGAAGAAAAGACATCAAGGAGTTAATTTTGAGACTTCTAAGGATTTGAAGTTTCACCTACAAAGTAAAGGTAGAACATGAGGGAATTCTCATATCACTCGCTCATTCTTCTCCATAAAGCAAGGGACAAGATCATTTTGTGAGAATGAGGTATAGGAAATGGAGTCATTGTAGGGAATTCATCAAAGAGTCTAGTGGTGAATAAAAGACGTAATGAGAATCAGTTGCAAAAGGGCTGGGAGCGAAAGGGCTGAAGGGATCTATAGCTTACTCCACTACTGTTCTGTGGTCTGGAAGCAGGAGATGAAAAAATAGGCAATGGGGGTTACTGAATTTTAGGAATTAACATAACTTCCCTGCTTCTTCCTGTGTATTTTACATGCTAAAAGTTTACTCACTGAACACAGGGGCAAAAGCTTCACTCCAATCTCAGTAACTCTCTCCAGCTCTGCATCTCCCATCATGCAGAAAAATAAAGTCCTTTCCCTACTTTCACTTATTAGAAATATATTATGGCTACTCCTATAAGATTCTACTTTATAAACTCAAAGCAGTAGGATCAAAATCTTGGCCAATCCCATTCTCTTCAATATAAAGCACAGAAACTGGTTTGTTGAATATATTCAATAAATGTTTTGTCCTACCCTGACTCCTTTAATAAGAATCACTAATAATTGACTTTTTAAAACCTTATACAAGAAAATTTAGACAATATGATTTTCTTCTCAGAGGAAAATAAAAGTGGAAGTAGAAATCAAACATACACACACTAGGGAATTAGTTTCCTATTCATCTTTAAATATTGGTAAACCTCATCTGAATACACTGAGAAAAAGGAATTTCAGTTACAGAATGGTATCGCATTTCCTTGTTTTATCAAGCTTTTAGGTGAAGAGATTTCAGACAGAAAGTAAACTGTAATGGCAGGGGAAAAAAGAGACATTCGAAGTCAACAATTTATAAACAAATCTCTAAATCCCTATTAATAGTCCACAATAGTCCGAAATTCTTGTTGTAAATGCTTGGGGTTTATTGGTGTCATTTTTAAAAAGGGGCTACTCCAAATTGATCTATGAAAAACAACTTGCTTTTAAGGAAAGCTTAAATCACATGCTTTTTTTTTTTTTTTACAGTGGCAAAAAACAAATAATCATGTAATTCTGATGAAATTTCAAAGGTATACTGATCAGAAATGCAGAAATCATTTTCTGCCCTAATACTACCTGCATTCAGAATATATGGTATTCATTCTCTGTAGTGCAAAGTCAGCTATTTCATCTCACTCTTATCTCCTTAGAATAACATAAATCAGAACAAAAGTTACCCTGACATTGTGTATGTTGTGTGAATTATAAAGCTACTGACAGCAAAATATGATACACATATCTATTATAACAAAATATAACCATTGGGCAATAAAGTCTAAGTTTCTTCATACTTAGAAGTATTTTATGATTTGCTTATAATTAAAATTGTGGTGAAGTTAATGCCCATTAGATAACAATACATAATGTTTGATTAGGAACATTTGCTTTTACTAATAGGTCTACCTAAGTGGAATACCAAAGTGATGAAATCTCATAATCATCACTGGAAGAGTGTATTTACTTCCCCTGCTACAAATGCTAAAGCATGGCTACGACCACTTAGGTATCTGACAAGCCAAACACCATTCCACTACTTTCTGCGGGTATTCAAATGAACTGAGAATTTTAAAGATCTGAGCTTAAAAAGTGACTCTACCACACACGTCTTGGAAAGCTGAGTCTCACTGAACCAAGATGTAAAAAGAGGGGTTAAACCGGATGATCTTTAAAGGCTCAATCAGCCTAATATACTGCATTCTAAATAAATTCGATTCTCTATTCTAACTCCTCCTGGCTACTTCCTGTTGGAGCTGTGAATGAAATGGTCAAAAGACAGTGAGATTGTCAACACGCGTCTAGATTGATTTAACAATTCAATTGGTAGGTAGTTTTTCAAATCCTAAAAATTATAGTCACTACAAAGTTCTTTGTAACACAGAACAATCTAAAAACCACAACTCAATCTTTATAGCTAAGAATAAACCATGTTAGACCTATAATATTTTATTTGTTAAAAATGAACAGCTTCAGAATAGATCTAAATGCAATGTTTCCAAAAAATGCCAAAAAGTACAGTGTAAAGTATCTCCTCATTAAATACAAACTTTCATTTTGTGATGCACTGCATCAATGTTTTGTATACACCTTGATGCAAAGGGAAATTTAAGTTGCATCCTATTTAAAAAAAAACAAAACTTTAAGAACTGAAAAAGAATGACTACAACCACATTCCAAGAAAATTTTCCTGCAAAAAAAGCATATTCTTTCGTTTATATACAACGTTAGCACTCAAGAATTTTAATTTGGCTGTAACAAAGGCAAGATTTTATATTTAAAAAGAAAATGAAGTATAGGTGCATGAAGAGCAAAAGTTTAATAAACCAAAGACTGTTTGATGCACTTAATATTTGGGGCAATTTTTAAGATTAAAAAAAGGCATTAATAATAGCTCTCTACAGTAATACTTAAAATAACAAGAAAACGAAAACATCTTTATACCATATTTTCACAAACTGTTCTAAAGACAGCAAACTTGTGTTCAGTTGTTTTTCCTTTGCTTTAAAATAAGTTACCAATAACTCTAAACCAGCCTAAAATGTATTGTTCATGGATCAAATCTAAGCATTCACACTTGCAAAAATGTTTTGCAGTGAGTCCTTGGCCTACGGAGAGCCTAGAATTTACTTTCAAATTGTATGACTGGCTTCCAATAATCCTTTATCAGTAGACTTACAAGCAAAATACCAGATATTAAGGATCAGATTTAATTCTTTGGTATAAACATGAAACTGTTATTGACAGCTTTCTGTGGCTAGCATAAACCAAGTAACCCAAGGAGCATGAGAGACAACGATGAAGTCTAGTATACACCGCAAGGCAGGCAGGAGCCATAACTTAATGTTTGTGTTTTTTTAACAGGGAAAACCAACACTAATAATACATTGTAGGGAAACTAAGACCTACTTAGAGATTTTACCATTATAGCAAACCAAAAAGTTAAGCTTCAAAATGACCAAACGTAACTTGCAGTTTGAATATTTTGCTGCATTTTGGCATTATACCATAACTTAAGTTTACAACCATCTGAGGACTTTTAGCACTAGCTTGGCACAGCAAACTAACTCCTCCTAACCCTCCAGAGTGTGTGGGGAAAAACCCTTTTTTCACCATAAATGCCTGAACTTTATACAAGAAATCAGAAGCAAAGGTACAAAACAAGGCTATATTGTAACACTATTATCATTTTGCACCTTTTACCTTGTGACATATACATTTTTTTTAGAACTATATACTGTTTAATTTAGCAAACTTAAAATTTAACTTTTTGAATAAGAAGTCTAGAACTTTATGGCTAATTTTACTATCAAAATATCTAAGGGACTCAATTTATTTTAACAATTATAATTATTCTAAATATAATTTGAAGAATTCTTTGTGGACACTAGACTTAAGACTACACTAAATCCAAACAGTATACCTGTGACCTAGGTTTTAAAGTTTTTCACCTCAGTTACCTGTCTTCCACCTGCTACTTCCTATCATAGAAGTAAACATTTACTAAGCACAAATTTTCAGATTTTTATACTGGACTTTCCTGCGAGGAGGCTCTATCAGATTAACTTTGTAAACTCCCAGTTACAGCCTTCAAACATTAACATTTTAAACTGAGCCTATGCTTAGAGTCACATTTCTTGTTAAAAGTTCAGCATTAAAGATTTACAACTCTGGAAGATTAACCTAACGTTATTTGAAAAATGAATCAAATTCCAGATATTCCCATAAATCTTAAACCCCCAAACTGGAATTCTAATAATTTTTTTATATCCCTAATGAAGTCAACTGCACTTATTACAGAAACACTATTAAAGGATAAGTGACAGCAACAAAGAGACCTACTTCAAATCTTGAAGACCAAGATTTACCATGGCAAGGTGTAAAGGGCAAAGGTGATGAGATCCTAAATACCACTATCATAAAAATAATCAATTTCTATCTTTCCACCCTCTTTCTGCTGTATGAGGAACCAAAGAAGTCAAATAGAGAATTGTTCTGTCTGGGCTAACCATGAAATCTTTAAGAACACATAGGTATACTCCCTGTTATTCTTTTAGGACATTACTTATACATGTTAAAAAAAAAGAAAAAACTTCAAAAATAAAAAATAAGAGTTATTTAGCCTTGTGAATATTTTGAAATAAAGTTTCTTGAATTTCTGTGATGAACTCTTCAAGCAATTCAACTTTTAAAAGAGTCATCACTCAAAAGTCCCTTTGACATGGGATCTATCCCACAGTTACAAAGCGGCTTCCTCCTTTGTTGAAAGTGAGAGTGGCTCTTTGTTCCTTCAGGATCCCAAATCGCTCATTCAAAGTCATCCCTGTCTAGACAAAACAAAACAAAACAAAAATTAACAACTTGACTGTAAGCCACATTTGCTTTGGGACAATAATGTAATCATAATGGTAATTCACAGTAACAACAGCTAACATTTCCTGAGTATTCATATGTATGAATTCATTTAATTCTAACAAACACCATATGAAATAGGTGAATTTAGTGAAGTTTAGAGAAGTTAGTTAAGTTGCCTACTTGCAGCTTTAGAATTGAAACTGACTCCGAAACCCTATCTCCTAACCATTATAATGCCTACATTATAAACTATATAAAACACATATACTCTAATACTTACAAGTTATATACCCAAAGATTTCTCTGAATTATTTTTAGGCTCTGCAAACACTGCCAACAACTCTAATGTTGCCGCTGATAAGTTATTTAGACTTGTGAATATTTTGTAATAAATTTTCTTGAACTTCTGAGTTCATAACAGAAATTTAAATCAAACTCAAATCAAAATCTGGTTTTGATTAATAACAGAAAAAGCACCCAAATTACATTTCAGCATTTCTGAAAGGAAAGGAATGTGACAAAATAAAATAAAAATAAGCGAAATAAATTTGGTCAAATTTCTGTCCATACAGAAATTCTTATCTTCAATTCCACAGATTCTTATGTCAATGGACACACACACAAAATTTGACAAAATGCAATGCCCATTCATGATAAAAATTCTCAGCAAATTACAAATAGAAGGGAACTTCCTCAATCTGATAAAAACAACCTACTGCTAACACCATACTTAATGGTGAAAAACTTAATGCTTTCTCCTCCAGCCTGGGAACAAGGCATGCAAACAGGCTCCCAATACAGTACTGAAGGTCCTAGCTGTTAATAACAAAGAAGAAAAAGAAAAGGTTTAAAGATTGGAAAGAAACTCAAAGAATGACATGACTGTTTACAAAGAAAATCCCAAGTACTCTATAAAATTACTAAAAGTAGTAAGTGAATTTTAGCAAGATTACAAGATACAAAGTTAACACAAAAACTGTCAAAAACATGGTGACATATACCACTTCACCTGCATTTGAACGTCTTAAATCAAATGACAAATAACAAATGTTGGCAAGGACATGGAAATATTTAGAACCCTCTTACATGCTGGTAGAAACTATACTGCATCTACTTCTCTGGAAAACAATCTGGTACTTCCTCAAAGGTTAAACAGCATTACAACAAAACCTGGCAATTCCACTCTTAAGTATTTACCAAGGAGACATGAAAACATATACTCATATAGAAAAACATGAACGTACAGGTTTTTGTGTGAGCATACATACATGAATGTTCAGAGGAATACTATTCACAATAGCCTAAGAATGGAAACAATCCAAATGTCTATCAATTGATAAATAAAATCAGTATATCCATATGGTGGGATGTTATTCAGCAATAAAAAAAAAAGTACTGATAACCACTATGATTAAACCACGAGAACCCCATGCCAAGTGAAAGAAGCCCATCACAGAGGTTCACATATTATATGACCCCATTAACATGAAATGTCCAAAACAGGCAAATCCAGAGACAGAACACAGATAGACCAGTGCTAGGACTGAGGAGAGTTAGGACATCCTATGTAATTCATTATACAACAGTTGTTTTGTTAATTAAAATATTTCAGTGAATGGCCTAGAGAAATACAGGGAAAAAAATTTACCTGTTTTCCAACACTATTTATGTCAAATTGTAGGGGGACACCTTTAGGAACTTTCTTTACATCAGATTGCTCCCGTTTTGTCAAGAATGAGGGCACACCAGTACGAGTTAATCGTGGTTTCTGAGTTCTATTAAAAAAAAATTAAAATGAGACCAGCTTAACAATCAAAAGAAGAAAAATAAATCATTTGGTACATAAAACATCTTGACTTGTACACAAGTTTAAATGTATGAAGGCTACTTTATTTACATTCTCAAAAAGAACCCCAAAACCTGGTTCTTTTTATTTTTTGAAATATAGTTAATTACAATATGGTGTTAGTTCCAGGTGTACAGCACAGTGATTCAGTATTTTTGCAGATTATATTCCATTACAGGTTGTTACAAGATAACAGGTATAATTCCCTATGCTTTACAGTAAATCCTTGTTGCTTACCTATTTTATATAGAGTAATTTGCATCGGTTAATCCCATACACCTAATTTGTTCCTTCTCCCCTCCCTCTCCCCTTTTGAGTCTGTTTCTGCATTGTATATACATTCATTTGTATTATTTTTTAGATTCCACATATATAAGTGATATCATACAGCATTTGTCTTTCTCTGACTTATTTCATTAAGCATAACATTCTCTACGTCCATCCACGTCGCTGCAAATAACAGTATTTCACTCCTTTTTAATGGCTGGGTCACATACACACACACACACATATATGTCACATCTTCTTTATCCATTCATTTCTTTTTTTTTTTTTAATATTTATTTATTGGCTGTGTTGAGTCTTCATTGTTGCATGCAGGCTTTCTCTAGTAGTGGCAAGCAGGAGCTACTCTTTGTTGTGGTGCGCAGGCTTCTCAGTGCGGTGGCTTCTCTTGTGGAGCACGGGCTCCAGGCACATGGGCTTCAGTAGTTGTGGCACATGGGCTCAGTAGTTGCGGCTCACAGGCTCTAGAGTACAGGCTCAGTAGTTGTGGTGCACGGGCTTAGCTGCTCTGCGGAATGTGGGATCTTCCCGGACCAGGACTCGAACCTGTGTCCCCTGCACCGGCAGGTGGATTCTTAACCACTGTGCCACAAGAGAAGTTCCCATTCATTTCTTGATGAATAATCAGGTTGCTTCCATGTCTTGACTACTGTAAATAGTACTGCTATGTACATTGGGATACACATATCTTTTTTGTCTAGTGTTTTTGTTTTTTCCAGATATATACCCAGGAGTGGAATTGCTGGATCATATGGTAGTTCTATTTTTGGTTTTTAAGAAACCTCTGTGTACTGTTCTCCACAGTGGATGCACCAATTTACATTCTCACCAACAGTGTGCAAGGGTTCCCTTTTCTCCACACCTTCTCCAACATTTGTTATTTGTAGACTTTTTGATGACAGCCATTCTGACAGGTGAAGCGATACCTCACTGTGGTTCTGATTTGCATTTCACTAACAATTAGTGGTGTTGAGCATCTTTTCATGTGCCTGTTAGCCATCTGCATACCTTCTTTGGAAAATGTCTATTTGGGTTTTCTGCCCATCTTTTGTTTGAATTATTTTTTTTTTGATATTGAGTTATATGAGCTGTTTGTATATTCTGGATATTAACCCATTGCCAGTTGCATCATTTGCAAATATTTTCTTGCATTTTATAGATTGTGTTTTGATTTTGTTGATGGTTTCCTTTGCTATGCAAAAGCTTTTAAGTTTAATTAGGTCCCATTTGTTTATTTTCGTTCTTATTTCTTTTGGCTTGGTAGATTGATCCAAGAAAATACTGCTACGATTTACATCAGGGTGTTTTGCCTTTGTTCTCTTCTAGTAATTTTATGGTTTCATGTCTTACATTCAGGTCTTCAGACCATTACAAGTTTATTTTTGTATATGGTGTGAGGGAATGTTCTAATTTCATTGTTTTACATGTGGCTGTCCAGCTTTCCCAGCACCACTTGTTGAAGAAACTGTCTTTTCTCTATTGGATAGTCTTGCCTTCTTTGTCACAGATTAACTGACCATAGGTGCATGGCTTTTATTTCTCTCTATTCTGATCCACTGATCTATGTGTCTGTTTTTGTGCTAATACCATGCTGTTTTGACTACTGTAGTGTTGTTGTATAGTCTGAAGTCTGGTACGCTCGTATCTGCAGCTTTGTTCTTTTTTCCTCACAATTGCTTTGGTAATTTGGGGTCTTTTGGGGTTCCATATAAATTTTAAGATTATTTGTTCTAGTTTTGTGGAAAATGTCCTGGGTATTTTGATAAGAATTGCATTAAATCTGTAGATTGTTTTTGGTAACATGGCCATTTTAATAATATTAATTCCTCCAATCCAAGAGCATGTAATTAGCTTTCCATTTCTTTGAATCATCTTCAATTTTCTTCATCAATGTTTTATAGTTTTCAGCATCTAGGTCCTTCACCTCCTTGGTTAACTTTATTCCTAGGTACTTTTAAAATGCAATTTTAAGTGGGATTTTTTTTTTTAAACTTTCTCTTTCTGATTTTCATTATTAGTGTATAGAAACACAACAGATTTCTGTATATTAATCTTGTATCCTGCAACCTTGCTGAATTCAAAAAAAATACTTGGTTCTTGACTGACTAATCTAGAGACCAAAATTTATAAATCGCTCACAGAATACCTCTGTAAGTAGAACTACAAATTTTTCAACAACCTGGAATGACTGGTGGTTTACAAGTTTTGATCTTCCGCTAAAATAAAGCAACCTTTAAAATCTTAGAGAATCATCCTATGTTTTCATTTCAATCATTAAAATGGCTGAACAGGTAGAAAACAAAAACAAAATTCCAAAAGCGTAGAAAGTTAAAAAAAAAAGTTATTTTATTTTCTTTTAAAAATATGTTCATAGCGGGCTTCCCTGATGGCGCAGAGGTTGAGAATCCGCCTGTCAATGCAAGGTACACGGGTTCGAGCCCTACCGAGCCTGTGTTCGACAGCCCACACTACTGAGCCCGTGCTACAACTACTAAAGCCCATGCACCTAGAGCCCATGCTCTGCAACAAGAGAAGCCACCACAATGAGAAGCCCATGCACCGTAATGAAGAGTAGCCCCTGCTCGCCGCAACTAGAGAAAGCACACGCACAGCAACAAAGACCCAATGCAGCCAAAAATAAATAAATCAATTAAAAAAAATGTTCATAGCAATTCACAGAATTGGTTTCATAACCTACTAATGGGCCACACACATAATACGAAAAACATCAACACAGAGACATTTTCCTCTTCTGTGTTAAAAGCTTGAGTACATCTACATAAAGTTCCAAGAAACTAGCCAATCTGCTAGACTACTGGCTGATACAGGACTTTCTTTAAATTGTAATTATACAGCTTAGATTTTCATTCCTGATACTTTCTGATGGGAAAAATTTAAGAGTGCCAGTTATGGTCTGGTCTAGTGAGGATCCAATGAGGTTTCCCACGGCTAGGTCAACTATCAGGTTGAATTTGATGATATGGTTTTATTAGAACTTTCCTGAAATGCATCCTTGACCTCCAGGCCAGAGCTGCAAGTCTCACAGCTTGCCTGTCAAATCGGAGGTCAGCTCACCCCCTCTTCCCTAGGCAACATCACTTCCAGCTTCAGCCTAGAAAGTTTATAATGCAATAAATATAATGGAATGGTTAACTAAATTAAGGTCATCTAGATAAAAGAATACACTATGAAGCCTTTAAAAAGAAGGTAGATCTGTATGTAATGAAAAGTAAAGAAGTCCAAAACATTGGGGGAAGGGGGAGAAGGGAGCAAGTATGTACGATATTATCTCATTTATGATTATACACAAGAAGTAGATGTACATATTATGTTATACAGGCATCAATTTTTTAAAATAAATATATGAATTGTTAAATGTGCTTACTTTGGGGCTGTAGAATGAGGAATCAAGGGAGCTTTTAAATTTTTTTATTTCTAGTTTTTTTGTTTGTTTCTTTTTTGGCCATGCTGCGTAGCTTGCAGGACTTTAGTTCCCCACCAGACCAGGGATCAAACCCAGGCCCTAGCAGCGAAACAGCTGACTCTTAACCACTGGTCTGCCAGGGAATTCCCTACCTTTAACATTATATTATACTATTTCCACTCTGTACCACAAGTATTACTTTTAACCTTGTCTCAGTTTATCCTAACTTGGACATCATACTCTGAGCAGAAGTCAAATATTTTTCTATTATCTTATATACTGAGAGGTTATAATTTTTTGCAAAATAAAAAAAAAAAAGACTTACACTGGGCACTGCACTGCTCCTGGATTATCAATGGATACAGTTAAAATTCCTCCATTTGTGGTGGAAGTCCGCCATCTAGTTTCAAAAAACCAAAAATTTCATTAAAATGAAAGTTTATAAATCCTATAGTACACTCCACATAAAAACATACATTTTAAAATAGCCATTACTTTTTATTAGTTTTTAGGAAATACAGACACCTGGGCCCCACCATGATACAATTAATCAGCATCTTAGGTGTAAGAACTGGACACCTGAATTTCTTAAATATTTTTCAGTGTAACAAATATATGCACATAAAAAAGTCAAACACAAAAAGGCTTCTAATAAAAGGCAACAGTCCTTTACCCCACTATTCTCCCTTTCTGCTTCCCAGAGGCAGCACTTTTAACATTTCCTGTTTTTCCTGCTTGCTAGTTAGTTACCTCCAGTTCACTAAACAAGATGCTTATGTAATATCTTGCTATGATAAGGATTCGGCTCATCACACTATCTTCTAATGTCTCTTCCTAACTCTAAATGTTTTGATGGCTATATGACTATTTTACTTCCATTATAATTTTAAATGTACTTAAATCTCTTTTTTTCAGTAGTCTCTCTTGACATCATTCCCTTCCCACTATGTATAAAAGGACAGTAGCCTCTCTAATTTCTTCCCTCTACCTCTCCACCCACTCTGTACCTCCCATTTTTTTAATCAGCTTTACTTTTATATTTAAGTTGGTCAAAAGCTGACATTTAAATTACACTGTTACCAAATTATTTTGTGCTTTGTTCTGTAGGTTGATTCTCAAATTTCAAAATAAATAAACAGCATTTACTTTGTTATAATTATGGAAATACTGTTTATTGCTGAAGCAAATAGGTCCTGATTATTATTTCCTTCCTTTTGGTTTCCAATGCCTGACTCCTGTGCAAAAGAATATTGCCAGCATCAAGTTCAAAGAGGTGCCTTTCTACACTCCAATTGCTCAAAATCATGCCATTCTACATGGCATCACATCTGGACCATGATGTTTTATATGCTTTGTTTTCCCAGAAGTAGCCATAATTTTAAATGATTTAATTTTAAAACCTGACCATATTGATGTAGTGTTACAACTCACACTCGGGGAGTGCAATTCTAAAAGACAAAAATACATTCTTAAAAAAACCTTTTTGGGGTAAAGAGAAAAAAACAATATATGAAAAGAAAACATCCTATTGTTTTTAAAAATTTATAAATTTTCTAAAAGCTCTACCAGATTTTCTTCTATTTATTCCCTGAATTGGTTCATTTATATGAAAGTAGTTATAAAAAAGTTATTTCATTAAAAAGGAATAAATAGGCAAGAAAAAAATTAAAATATAGAGTAATGTATTTGGTGCTAAAACAGTGATGTGAAAATGCAAAAGGTTTCTGGGGAAAAAACAACAAAAACAAAATAGGATTTATTTATTTCAGGCTCAATGGTTAATTCACTTTGGGTCTCATTTAATGTCTTTTCTACTAGGGCACAAAGTAATTTGGGTCACTACTATTCTGGGAGTTCTGAAATGACATCTTGAAAAACAAATTGAAACTTACTGACGAGTTCTCTTTGCTACTACATCGTCTAGCAGTTGTTCTGAGTTCAACTGGGCCTGAACCTGAAGGGAAAAAAAAAGCAGTAGATCCCATAGAAAGCAGAGGAGTTGAATCTAAAGAGCTATCCTGCTCTGTAACTTTATAACCCAGTGTGGTGTGTGAATGCAGGCGAGGAGCATGTGCCTATTCTTGACAACACCTCTTTGCTGAGGTTCCTGTATCAGAAGAGTAGTAAAAACAAGTTTATTCCTAAATAACACATTAAATTCTTATAAGACACTGCCACTGAGGACAACAAAAGAGAAAACAGGAAAAAAAAAAAAAAAAAAGAATTAATCCAATGTCATGTTCTCAATGTCCTAAACCCAAACCCTACCTCAATCATGGGCCATGTCTATGATAGAGGATTACTAAAGGTAGATGTTCAGGATCCTTTGTTTGGGTAAAAAGAAAACACTACCATGGGTTTTTTATACCTTCAGGCCTCTTCTGAAAAGAAAAGTTGCCTGACGAGTATCTTTCTGATGACTTAATTTATTTCCACTCCTGGGAAAGTTGGCTGGAATGTTATTTCTGCAACAAAAATACATACACCGTGAATAGTCTGGGCCACTTAACAGCTTTCAAACATCTTGAAAAAATAAGCAAAAATAGTTAAATTCATAGGATGAAAATCTGAGGTACACTAAACACACAGACTCTGAATTACATCCTTCTTTACATGAAGCTATTGAGATTTGATTTACAAATATCTCCCTCTGTAGCATATTATTTTGTTTTCTATTATCTCCTATATGAGATGAATAAATGGCATTTGAAACTGAAATAATAAGAAAACTTTGCAGCTTGTCAACTTCTACTTTATCTTACAGAGAACAGAATGCCATAACGATAGGCCACAATTTTAAAGTTTTGTTATACCTTCTTAAAATTAATATAGAAATAATTTTAGCTTAAGAAGTGCTCATACAAAATTCTTTCAGGTTTGCTTTTCCCACAAATAATGTACACTGTTCTATTCCTGACAGACCATTGAGACTATATAACAAATTATATAGTCATTAAATAGTCATTGAGACTATATAACGAATTCAGCTTTCAGAAATCTCAATTTTGAATAATTCTGGCTGAGGTGTTTTTACCAAAACAATCACCTTTTGCAACTTTATATGTCAAGAGAGACAAACAGAGTGATGCTTTTTAAAAAAGTTTATAATTAGTTAAATTCATCAATAACACTGGTTCTAAGAAACAAGGACACTATTACTGAATGCTTCCATACTGGATGTGCAAAAAGACATCCCAAATATTTGTCTTGAAAATGACCAGATACCTACAAACATTACTGCAAATTCATTCCTTTGAACTCTCAGTGCAAGAAATCCATCTTTATTTATGAAGGATAACATAACTGTCTTATACATGAGTACTTACTTTCTATTTAACTGGTTAGGTCTCTTGAGAGCTGCAACTGGTTTTCTCTGCACTTCATTTTGTCTCAGAAGGTTTGCCTTCCTTTTTAACGCTGGAAAATATCGTTCTATATTCTTTCAGAAGGCAAGAAACTATGTTACTTAGATTGCTTTTTGCTCTATGTCCTACTACAATAAACATTTCCGAGGCAGAATGGACACGGACTGACCACTGCTTAGATGTGCAGGTTAGAGAGACAGAGAAGCTACAACAATTTGAATATTTCCCGTCTAAGCGACCAAAAATATAACCACATTATACTTAAAATACTTGCAACAAAAGAAGAATTCAAACAGAAGAATGAATTTTTTCTATTTTGGTTATGTTCGGTTTGAGGTACTCTGAGGGATGCATAGGGGATAAGGAAACATGGCTCTGGAGCTCAAGAGAAAAATCAGAGAGCCAGAAATGTAAATTGGGGCATCTTTTATATAAACATGATTTTGATATCCAGTGAAGGGATAAGAGAGCCAAGTTCCAAAACATATGTGTGACAAGGAAAAAGGGAGGTTGCAATAGCAAAGAAGCCTGAGTAGAAAAACAGGAATTAAGAAAATTCAATGTCATAGAAAATAAGCACACAAAATGTCCACTTTTTCTCTCTCCACATACATAAATTCAGTACATCATTAAAGCCTAATTCAGGTTTCCACATTTTCCATGAAGTCGTTTCAAAAGTCTTTGACAATAATGTCTATATCTTTTACTTAATCTGGATTCCCTTATATTCTAAGAATCAGACAAGGGATTAATCTCTAAAATATACAAACAGCTCATGCAGCTCAATATCGAAAAAACAAATAACCCGATAAAAAAATGGGAGAAGATCTAAATAGACATTTCTCCAAAGAAGACATACAGATGGCCAAAAAGCACATGAAAATTATTAGAGAAATGCAAATCAAAACTATAATGAGGTATATCACCTTACACTGGTCAGAATGGCCACCATAAAAAAAATCCACAAACAACAAATGCTGGAGAGGGTGTGGAGAAAAGGGAACCCTCCTACACTGTTGGTGGGAATTTAAATTGGTACAGCCACTATGGAAAATAGTATGGAGGTTCCTTAAAAAAACTAAAAATGGAGCTACCATATGAACCAGCAATCCCACTCCTAGGCATATATTCAGAGAACATCAGAATTCGAAAGGATGCGTGCACCCCAATGTTCACTGCAGCACTATTTCCAATAGCCAGGACATGAAAGCAACCTAAATGTCCATCAACAGAGGAATGGATAAAGAAGATGTGGTACATATACACAATGGAATATTACTCAGCCATAAAAAGGAAACAGTGCTATCTGCAGAGATGTGGAGTAGACCTAGAGAGTGTCATACATAGTGAAGTAAGTCAGAAAGAGAAAAACAAACACTGTATAATATCGCTTATATGTGGAACCTAGAAAGATGGTACAGATGAACTTATCGGCAAATTGGGAGATTGGGATTGACATATATACACCACTATGTATAAAACAGATAACTAATGAGAACCTACTGTTTAGCACAGGGAACTCTACTCAATGATCTGTGCTGATCTAAATGGGAAGGAAATCTAAGAAAGAGTGGATATATGTATACGTATAACTGATTCACTTTACTGTACAGCAGAAACACAACATTGTAAAGCAACTATACTCCAATAAAAATTTTTTTAAAATATGAGAAATATTTTTTAAATAAATACTGATTGACTAAAAAACACAAAAATTATAACAGTCTTCACTTTCACGAATGTTTGGAAAAGAAGTAAACGTAAAAGCAGGAATAAAGAATAACAAGAGTACAGGAGAAATACTATGAAATTCAGACTAATGATGGCCCATTCTGAGCTTTGTATTTTGTCTTTAATAAAAACACCAAGGCCCATTTTATAGGTAAATGTAAAAGTTCCTTCTATGATGCTACTGTCACATGTTGTTTTCCTTCAAAATACCTGCCATATTATAATCACAGTTATTTGTGTGATAAATTATTTAAGTTATTTGATTTCTCTATGAGGACAAGGATTTTCTACTGAGTTACTGCAGAATCCCTTGCATCTAGGACATACTGAGTATTCAGTCAACATGAGTTAAATGATGAATACATAGACAAGAACTGTAACAACCCATTACTATATGGGGAATATGTATTCCATGAATTTAAGGTTTGTACATGTGTATAAAAAAGTGTTTAAAAAATAGCTAAGTATAAGTTTTTCTTAAAGAATTCTGATATAAAAAATTATTCCTTGGGACTTCCCTGGTGGTGCAGTGGTTAAGAATCCACCTGTCAATGCAGGGGACACGAATTCAATCCCTGGTCCAGGAAGATCCCACATGCCACAGAACACTAAGCCCATGTGCCACAACTAGCCTGTGTTCTAGAGCCCGCGAGCCACAACTACAGAGCTTGTGTGCCACAACTACTAAAGCCTGGAGCGCCTAGAGCCCGCGCTCTGCAACAAAACAAGCCGCCGCAATAAGCCCGCGCACCGCAAAGAGCAGCCCCTGCTCGCCACAACTAGAGAAAGCATGCACTCAGCAATGAAGCTCCAACGCAGACAAAAAATAAACTAAAAAAAAAAGTTACTCTTTGAAGGAAAGAAATTAAGGTAGTTTATTTTTAATGCTATTTTATTAAAGTAATATTTATATACAATAAAATTTTAAGTATACAGTTTGATGAAGTTGGGTAATTACATGTAATCATGTAACCACATTATAATCAAGATACAGGACGGGACCCTCAACCTTAAATGTTTCCTCGTGCCCCTCTACAGTCAATTTCCTTCCCTCACCTGACTCTAACCCCAGGCAATGACAGATCTGTCACTGTAGTTTAGCCTTTTCTACAACTTCAAATAAACAGAATCATAGTACATAGTCTTTTGTGTTTGAGTTCTTTCGCTTAGCATGATATTTTGAGATGTATCCACACTGTCTTGTGCATTAACATTTATTCCCTTTCTACTGCTGAATAGAATTCCATAGTATGAAGACAGGTATTTATAACTGTGAAAATCAGATAAAAGATCAAAACTACCCACTGGCAGAAAATAACTGCTATATATGCAGCAACAACAAAATTTTTTTAAGTTCACAGAACTACTAAATGGTTTAGTATCATCAGTCAAGTTAATAGTTCTATAAAACATGACATACCCTCAGTTTTAAAAAATGTAAATCTAAAAGGGAAAAGTTATAGAATTGATACTGACAAGGTTATATATTCCAGTAGAAGAATCCCTTAAGAACTTTCACTAGGCAGATATTTTAAACTGACTTTCTCTAAACAAAAGAAAATTCATTCTTAGAGATAAGCATTACCCTCCTAGCACAGCCATTTGCTCTCTCAGTAAATACTAGTAATGTAAACGCGTATGCTGTCTTTCCCACTTGGTAATTCACTTCATAGGTAAGAAAATGTACATGTATTTTATTGATTTATTTTATTTATTTGACTATTTTATTGAAATTGATTTAATTTATTTTATTGAAATAAAATCTCACTAATTCATATAAACTGTGGAAAGGAAGAGAAGTAACAAAAAGTCTAATTATGGTCAGGACTTTTTTTTTAAGGTACACAATTTCTAAGCATATATAGCAATTCAAGGACAATTAAGTTATTTAGGTGATTTGTTTAATGAGTAGAAAACGATGGTGTAAGTTATTTATATGTAGAAAGAAATTTTCTAAATTGCTAGAAAATGATCTGCTTCACAAGTACCATAGTCCATCCTGTTCAGACATTAATCTATATTCAGATTGAGAGAAAGGTTCTTAAGAAACAGCAAATTTCAAACCATATCTTTTCCAAAATCATTCCAACTTTGAATAAAAGGATCTTAGCACTCAGCACATTCTTAGTATTCTATTACTTAACACTTCCAACTGTCACTATTTTTAAACAACTCAAAAGACTACCACATGTGGTGACTGAAAATTTTTACTGGAGCAAGTTCTGTGATAAAGTTTTAGAGAATAGTTGTTGGTGATAGCAGAATTGAAAAATTAAGGGGTGAAGACAGAATACAGACACTTAAGATAATCTAAGAAATGAATGTCTTAAATTTTATTACTAAAATATGTATTACTTTCATAATCAGAGAAACTAAAGGGGTTAAAAAATATAAAAGTGGAACATTAAATTCCTTGATGGCTCAAACTTACTAAACATAAGAAGTTAAAGAAAAACCATTTGTGAAACTATTTTAAATAATGCTTTATTTAGCCTTTTCAAAAATTACTCATTGAGATGTAAATAAAAATTCAGTTAAGATTTGAAAAGTAGTTAATTTATAGTGGGTAAATAATTGTAACTGATTAAAAATATCAACTATGGGAGATAGGTACCTACCCAAGAGAAATGAAAACCTGTGTCCATACAAACCTACAGGCGATGTTTGCAGCAACATTATCCACAATACCCAAAAAAGTGGAAACAACCAAAATGTCATCCATCAACTGGTGAATGGATAAACAAAATATAGTATATCCATATAATGGAATATTATTCAGTAATAAAAAGAAATGAAGTACTGAGATGTGCTACAACATGATGAAACTCAAAGTATTAAGGCTAAATGCCAGCCCACATACTATTGTATGATTCTATTTTCAAGCATACCTCAGGAGTTACTGGGGATTTGGTTCCAGACCACTGCAATAAGCCAAATATCTACGAATTTTTGGTTTTCCAGTACATACAAAAAGTTATATTTACACTATACTGTAGTCTATTAACTGTGCCACAGCATTATACCTAAAAAAACAATGTACATACCTTAACTTAAAAATACCTTATTGCTAAAAAGTGCTAACCATCATCTCAGCCTTCAGCGAGTTGTGATCTTTTTGCAATAGTACCATCAAAAACTACTGATCACCGTAACAAATATGATGATGAAAGAGCTTGAAATATTGCGAGAATTACCAAAATGTGACACAGAGACACAAAGTGAGCAAATATTGTTGGAAAATCAGCACCAACAGACTTGCTCAATGCAGGGTTCCCACAAATCTTCAATTTGTAAAAACAAAACGCAGTATCTATGAAGCACAATAAAGTGAAGTGCAGTAAAACAAGGTATGCCTGTATGTGAAACACTCTGGAAAGGGAAATTTATAAAATATCTACAGCAAGTAGATTAGTGGCTGCCTAGGGCATATTACGGGGTGTGACTGTGAATGGACATGAAATTTATTTTTAAAGTGACAGAAACATTCTAAAAATAATTATTGTGATGACTGTTCAACTCTGTAAATTTTCTAAAATTCACTGAACTGTACACTTAAAACAAATGAACTGTATAGTATAAAACTATACATCAATAATCCGTTAAAAACTGCAGACACACACACTAACCTGTTAAAAACCATACACACACCACCCCCCACCCCCACACATACAGAGCAAGTCAAGAACCTGTAAAAATAATTTTTATATTTGAGAATGTGGAAGTTTAGGTATTCCTCATGAATAACAATAATTTTTATTTAATTATTAAATTTTTTATAACAGCCCAAAGTACATTAAAAAACCCAAATAGTCTAATAAAATGCTCTCTCAAGCTCATTCATAGAAGTATTAGTACAAACAAAGGAAAAGGGTTTCTTTCCTTTCTTTTCCTAATTGAAGTATAGGTGATTTACATATTGTGTTTGTTTCCGGTGTAGAGCAAAGTGATTCAGTTATAAATATATACATATTTTTCAGATTATTTTCCATTATAGCTTATTATAAGATACTGAATACAGTTCCCTGTGATATACAATAAATCCTTGCTGCTTATCTATTCTATGTATAGCAGTTTGTATCTGTTAATCCCATACTCCTAATTTATCCCTCCCCTCTCCCCATCCCCTTTGGGAACCATAAATTTGTTTTCTACATCTGTGAGTCTGTTTCTGTTTTGAATACAGATTCATTTTTAAGGAAAAGAGTTTCTGACTCAGGATTAGCCATCATCCTACCTTGTCGCTTAGAGGAGGTCGATTCATAGGACTAATTCCTTTTCGAATTCCAGTTGCTTTCCTAGCTGCAAGGCCAGTGATAACTCCATAAGGACGTCTCTTTCCAGGCATCACTCTTCCTCTACGGCTCAGACTATTCTTACCAAAACCTGTAGGGGAGGGGGGGCGGGGGTGGGGGAGGGAAGCAATCTAAGAATGCAATTGAGTGGCACACAGGTCACAGGATACTCTATTTCTTAAGTAGGGTGGAGAATATGAGTTTTTTCATTTATTATTATCTATATAATATTTTTTATTATATTACTATTATATTACTATTTATATACATTTATTTAAAATTACACAAAATATTTCATTTTTAAAGAGGCAATAAGCTGCACTGGAAAGGGTTCTGCTGCTGTTAATGAACTGCAAAGGACTAGAGGATTCTCACATTTCCCTCCAGCTATTCTCTCTTTGGCGTTACTTTCTCAACAAACAGAAAGGTCTCACCTTTCTCTGTGCAGTACGGTAGCCACTAACCACATGTGGTTATTGAGTACTTAAAATACAACTAGTCTGAATTGAGATGTAACAAAGAATGTATAATATTTCATTAATAATTTTATATTAATCATATGTTACAATGATATCTTGGATGTACTGGGTTAAATAAAAATACATATTAATATGTGGCTCACATTTTATTTGTTGGATGGCACTGATTTAGAGTGGAATCACCATCTCCTCTCCTATTTATTACTGTGTTGCAATCTGGCTTCTTTCTTTTCTTACTGTATTCAAACTGCTTTTGCTAAAGTCTGCAGTAAACTCCAATGGGTATATTTTAAACTCTGCAGCACATGACATTAATGACTTTGCTTTTTTCCATTATGTATCTTACCTATTTAAATACTTATTTTCTAATTATGAAAAAGTAAACATGCTCACTACAGAAATCTTAAAAAAATACAGAGTACAAATAAGAATATAAAAGCCACCACCATTAGCCCACCATTTAGACACAACTACTAACATTTTATATTTTTCTAGTCTTTACTTGTATACATATATTTCAAATTAACACTTTTAGTTTCAACTGTTAAGTAACTCAAAAGACTATTGCATGAAGTAATTCACAATGTTGTAGTACGACACACCCAGAAAGTGGACTGAGTCAATCTTCCAGCAATCACATTTCACTACTCTATATACTACTTTGTAGTCTACATTAACACTGTATTGTAAATATTAATCTTATGTCTTCAATATTCATACTAATCATTTTAGTTACCTCTAATGTTACACTACTATAAATAACATTACAATAACACTACAGATAACATTTTTATACACATTCATGATTATTTCCTTATATAAATTTCCAAAGGGCAAAATGCTATATCAAAGAGTAAAGCAAAATTCTTAAGGATTTTGATTCATATTGTAAAAAATCCCCTCCAGAATGACTATATTTATTTATGTTCCTTGGAACATAAGGGTGCCACTTTGTCCATATCACTTGACTACTCTGAATATTATTCTTTTTACTCTTTATCACTTAGTGTTTGAAATAAAAAAAACTTGTTGTATTTGGTAGTTTACTAGTAGTAATGAATGCTTTCCATGTTTTTTTTGGCTATCTGTACTCTTCTATTCACAAACTGTCATGTTCATAAATCAGTTTTCTTGGGTCAAGTTCTAATTACCTTTGATGCTTTGATAGAAGAATTACTTTAAATTTATAATTAATTTTTCAAGAATTGACATCTTTACAATATTCAGGAACATGTTATGTCTTTCCACTTATTTACGTCTTCTTTTGTCACTAAATTGGCTCAGTAAAGTTTCAAGCTTCTCCTCCCATAGGTTCTGCACATTTCTCGTTAAGCTTATTACTAGGTATTTTATACATTTGTTGTCGATCACAAAAAAGATCCCTTATTTATGAATAATTTTCATATTGTCATTCCTGGGATTACAGAAAGCTACTGAGGTTTTAATTAATACCTTTTAACCAGCCATCCCACTGAATTTACTTACTGGTTCTAATAATCTTTCAAATTATTTTCTGGGGATTTCTGAGTGACAATCATTTCAGCCACAAATGATACTATCTTTTTCCTTCATATAATTACACCTCAAATTCTTTTACTTATTAATGCAATGGCCAGAAATTCCAGAGAATTATGCTAAGTAACAACTGTGATATTGGGCATTCTTATCTTAATTCTAATTTGTGGGGGAATGTCTTTAGAATGGAATCCTGTATAATACTATACAACCTGTTTCACAGTCAACTAAACAAAGTTAAAAAAGTTTACTGTAGGAATTCTCAGGACTAATGTGTGTGATGAATCTCTTAAGCCATAGTCTTGTATATGTCATTCTCAAACGTCTCTAATTCCATAATGCTTTTTTCTGGTGTATCTATTTTGAGACCAGAATTCAACAAGACAGTTAGAAAAACCTGTTATGATGGTTGAACCATTTACCAATTTATTGCCTTTCAGCTCCCAATTCACTTTCTACTGCTCCGCTTCCGTTACTGGAACATTTCTCTTACCAGCTGGCACGATGTTAAGCTTTGTCAGCAGAGGGCGCTGAAGGGACTCTAGAAGAAGGAGCTTTTCTTCCAGGTTCCAGTGTGCACCTCAAGACTTGTTCCTGTGGCATAGGACACCCAGTGGCACTCACTATCCCTCCCCCACAAGCTGAGACTATGGTGAGGCAAGAGAGACGCCTAGGGCAAAAAATCTGAGAATGAGTGATGCCTTAAATTTTAAGCCCTAGGGATCTATCGAGATCTAATCCTAGGCATCACTCTAATTCTGGCCCTGCTCACCCTCCAGTGATTTACAGCTGCATCACCCCTATAGATCAGTTCCCAGTGAATTCTACCAGCATGGCAACTCAGTGCGGTATGAAGTCCTTGTAGATTTGTTCTCTTTTTGGGTGCTCTGCCTCAGTACTAAAGGTACTGATTTTATTACTTTTATAAAAAGCAAGCAATAAAGCAATAAAGATACAATTTTTAAAAATATTAGTATCAAATAATTGCTGCTCTATGTGTGATTTCCTTCTAGAACTGCAACCAAATGAAGATTAAGCATGTTGGGAAAATCTGTCTATTTAAATTAAATCTACAACTACTTGCTATTTTTATTTGTATTAAATAATGAAGCAGCTACCACTATGCTAGGCACTGTTCTGAGTACTTTAATTTAAATGAGAACTTGATGTTGATGCTAATATCCCAATTTTGCAAGTGAGCAAGTGAGGCTAAGAACAGTGACTTACGCAGAGGTCACAGTTAAAAAATGGCCAAGCCATAATCTAAGTGCAAGTTTGTATGGCTCGAACAATTGAACACTTTTCCAAACTGTTATATATAAAAATTAAAGAATAATAAAAAGCAGAATATCATCTATGGTACATTTCCAAAGAGAAAAAAACAGCTATGACAAAAAAGGCAGGCTCTGAGCTAGGTATTATAAAACAGGCAAGATGTGAATAGGCAGACAGGCATAAAGTGACAAGTATGAAGACATGGGCCACCACAGTGTATTGAGAGACAGTCTAGAGAAAAGGATAAGAAGTGAATGGATATGGTGGGCACAAATCAGAGGGCATTAAGTGAGGATAAAGACTATACTTGAAAAGGAGGGACTTCCCTGGTGGCACAGTGTTGAGAATCTGCCTGCCTATGCAGGGGACATGGGTTCGATCACTGGTCCGGGAAGATCCCACACACTGAGGAACAACTAAGCCCGTGTGTTGCAACTACTGAGCCCGTGTGCTGCAACTACTGAAGCCTGTGCACCTAGAGCCCGTGCTCTGCAACGAGAAGCCTGCACACTGCAACAAAGAGTCGCCTCCACTTGCCACAACTAGAGAAAGCCCGCGTGCAGCAACGAAGACCTAATGCAGCCATAAATTAATTAATTAATTTTAAAAAATACAAAGATTCAAAAAAAAATTTTTAATAAAAAATAAAAAGAGGTGGAATCCATTATTATACCAAAGTTTGGGGTTTAGATGAGAAAGACTCATGAAAAAAATCTCATTAGCAAGAATAAAAGGGAGTGGGAGAGGGAAGGATTGGGAGTTTGGGATTAGCAGATGCAAGCTAGTATATATAGGATGGATAAATAACAAGGTCCTACTGTCTAGCACAGGGAACTATATTCAACATCCTGTGATAAACCATAATGGAAAATAATATGAAAAAGAATACATATAACTGAGACACTTTGCTGTAGAGCAGAAACTAACACAACATTGTAAATCAACTATACTTCAATAAAATTTTAAAAAAAGAATAAAAGGAGAAAAGTATTAGATAGAATTCTATTCCTGAGTGCCTTCTATTTTTGACTGTTATAGTCATTGTTCCCATACTCATCACCTTTCTACTATCTTTTATTTCTTTCTTATCAGTGGCTTCTTCTCCTCTACCTTCTAACAAGCCTAGATCATCTCTTCCTCCTCCCTCCTCTTCTACCTTTGAACATACTTCACTAGCTCTATCTCAGTTTTAGCAATGGTTTTTTTTCCCCACCCTTTCATTGTCATGTTTCATGCAACAGTCTTTTCTTAGTTTTCATCCATTTAGACCCTTTAGAAAGTTCTCATCTTTCCAGAGTACCTTCATTCTCATTACTTCAACTACTACCTCTATGAATATCCTTTCACATTTTCAGCTCCACTAGAGCAGCAGTTTGACACTACTAGCTATGTACCAGAAGGACATACGGAGCTTAAAAAAAAAAATACCCTGGCCCTACTTCTGCAGATTCTGGTTCAGTAGCAATGGAGTTCAGCCAGAGCATCAGTCTAATTTATAAAGTTCCACAGGTGCAACCAATGTTCAGAACAATTAAAACTAGACACAGGAATTTTCATCCTTCCTTTGAATCTTTAGCCCAATCCCTTTATGAATTTCTTTCATACACACATCCAGCTTCCTAAATAATTTCTGTAGACTGATCACTTACACGAAGATTTAAGGGATTTTCTGGGAAATACCATATCACAGAGTGTATGCAATCATATTACTGGCTCCTTTCCAAAGCAGCATACAAATATTTCCCTGTCTCTCCTACCTCTAAAAGAAATAGCATTCTCTGGGCTTCCCTGGTGGTGCAGTGGTTAAGAATCCGCCTGCCAATGCAAGGGACACGGGTTCTAACCCTGGTCCAGGAAGATCCCACATGCCAAGGAGCAACTAAGCCCACGCACCACAACTACTGAAGCCCTTGCACCTACAGTCCGTGCTCTGCACAAGAGAAGCCACTGCAAAGAGAAACCCTCGTACCAAAACGAGGAGTAACCTCCGCTTGCCACAACTAGAGAAAGCCCATGCGCAGCAACAAAGATCCAATGCAGCCATAAATAAATAAATAAATCTTAAAAAAAAAAAAAAAGGAAATAGCATTCTCAAACTTTCGGGTCTCAGGACCTCTTTACACTCTTAAAAATCATTGAGGACCCCAAAGAGTTTTTGTTTTTGTGGATTTATGTTTACTAATATTTACCATACTACAAATGAAATCTAAGATATTTAAAAACAATGTTATTTTATTAAAAGAACAATAAACTCACTACATGTAGAGTAAGTAACATTTTTAATGAAAAATAACCACTATTTTCCGAAACAAAAATATTTAATAGGAAGAGCACCATTGATTCACATTTTTGCAAATCTCTTTAGTGTGTGGCTTAATAGGAGACAGCTAGATTCTCATTTCTGCTTCTGCATCCAATCTGTTTTACTTATCACATGTCATATAGACTTAGGAAAAATTCCACTGTATGTTCATGAGAGAATAAGACTGAAAACATAATTAATGTCTTAGTAATAGTTTTGACCATGTGGACCCCTTGAGTCTTGGGGATTCCCCAGGATTTCTGGCCAACACTGAGAACTGCTATTGTATAGTATTCTATCCCTGAAGGACATTTAGGTTGTTTGTACAAATATGTATTGAGTGACTAAATTATATTTCAGGTGCAGAATTAGGAAGACTTTATTCACTTACTTGTTCAGCCATCAGAAATAAATTATTGGGACTTCCCTGGTGGCTCAGTGGCTAAGAATCCCCTTGCCAATGCAGGGGACACGGGTTCAAGCCCTGGTGCAGGAAGATCCCACATGCCACGGAGCAACTAAGCCCGTGTGCCACAACTACTGAAGCCCGCACACCTAGAGCCCGTGCTCCACAGCAAGAGAAGCCACCGCATCGCAGTGAGGAGCAGCCCCACTCGCTGCAACTAGAGAAAGCCCGAGTGCAGCAACAAAGACCCAATCCAGCCAAAAAATAATAAATAAATAAATAAATAAATAAATAAATATTTTAAAAATAATAATAAATTATTGAGTATTTGCTAGGGGCTCTCTGTGCTACTTATTCTCTTACCTCAAGCTAACATCCTCACTGACATTACGACATAGAAATCTGAACTTTTCCAAACCAATCAGAGGTTAAGAAAATCCCATATTTCTCTGAACATTCAGTGACAGCAGCAGCTATTCTATTTTAGGCCCTGTCACATGTAAGTGGAGAACATACAAGCACAAATTCAATCTGAGAAGATCCTAAGCTGCCCTGGGTATCATTTAGCTCAAGGCTCAGAGTATAACCGCTGTAAAAGGAAAGCTTTTCTGATCCTTCATGAACCAGATCCTATTTCACCTTATCCATTTAAATCACCACCAATTTTCTTAGCACAAAATCCCTGTCTAAAATCCTATAGTACAATCAGAATTTCTCTTATGATATTTCTCAACTCTATGTTTTCTACTTTATCTCTGTCACCAGAAATTCCTTGAAGTAAAAGCCTGCATTTTTACATACCCTGACAACCTGGTCAGTTCAGAGCATTAATATAAATCACTTGAATTAAATACTAATTTCCTATAGCCAAACACCTATCACAAGATTTACTCACTTGGATTCAGGTATCCAAGAAATTATTATGGAAG
Source organism: Hippopotamus amphibius kiboko (assembly GCF_030028045.1). NCBI lineage: Eukaryota > Metazoa > Chordata > Mammalia > Artiodactyla > Hippopotamidae > Hippopotamus > Hippopotamus amphibius. The sequence goes on along the minus strand of NC_080191.1, from coordinate 170,948,480 downwards.
AATAAATTTTTCTGAAGGGTCTAATCTTAGTTACAGGCATATGTTGAGGCTATGTTGGCACAGTAGCTTTTAAAAACAGGATTAATTATGTTCAACCTACTGGAGATTATTTTTTACATTTTTTAACACATAGGATAAAAATCAACTTAGGAATTAGTTCATCAAATATTTTTTCACATGTGTAAAAAAGACCTAGAGTTTTAAAAACCTGAACAAATGTTTATCCTAAAATGCTGATGTAACTGCTAAAAAAGTTAATGAGTCACATATAATTAACAGTGTTCAGTTACTGCCTTAAGTCCATTTTGGAACATGATGTTATAAATGAATAAGCTTCTAGATTACCAAAAATAACTGTATATGTAGAGTTCCAAGATCATTAGACCACACCTAAGCATTTAATTCTGTGTTACCTTTGGTGGATTTAACAAATCCTAAAGGTCCTGGATGATAAGATAAATAATCTAGAAGTCATTTTCTATGCTGAATAGTAGTCTCCACATGTTTATAAAAGGTTTTCATATAGAAGAGGGAGTCTGTTTCCTATAACTATAGAATTAACAAGAAGGCGTGATTTAATTAAAATAAGAGAATTTTCTAGTAAACAGTGCTGTCTCCAATAATGGAATAAGTTATTTTGTGAGGTGGTATGCTCTTTCACCAAATATATTTAAGCTGGAATTATAAGTCATCCATCAGACAGACTAACATCTAACTGTGAAGGAGATTAAGACTTCACGATATGTAAGATCTTTTATAAATCTATAGCCCTAAATATAATCAAGACTTTATTCACTGAGGTTATTTTAAAATGACAATGTTTTTAAGAAACAGTGTTATCACCTATTTAAGGAAATCTGAATTTTTATCACATTTTAAGATTAAACAAAACTCTGAGAGAAGGAAAAATACAAATCACAAAGGGTGATTTATTTCCTCCATGTTTTAAGTATGTATCAAAGATAGTATACTATGAACCCAGAAATAATGGCTCTTTATTAAAGCTTACTTGAAAAACTTACCAGAATTCTGCTGAATTCCCCATCTCACTCTCATCCTGAATTGCCGGGCACCGCTTTGCTGGAGTCTTCTATTTAGTCTCGGGAAATTCTGCTTCTTTCCTTCCTTTCGATTCAATTTGATGATATCATCTGTGATAGATGAAATGCGATGAGATGATTTTCATTTTAACCTAATGACTCAATTACTCAGTCTCATTTTCTAGTTGATAGATTTCCTATGTCCCTAACTTCTTTTCTACTTTGAAAGCACTTTGATAAGAGGATAATAATAAGAACATAAAAGCTCAAATCAGTCAATATGCTTGGAGCAATGAAGAAAAGTTTTATAGGAAAAGTTCAATAGCTCAAAACACAGCTACCAATTAATGAAGATTACTGTTGTTCACAGTATTTCTTTCCCAATTAAATGTAAATAAGTAAAAACCTGTTTACAAAAATTACTCATACTTACTTTCCATACTCACAGAAGTCTCCAGTTTTTAAAGTTGACCACCCTTTCAATAAAACCACTGGCAGTCAAAAAATAAATCATTCAAAGACTAAATTTCTAAGTTCATCTAAATTCAGCAAACATTTATTGAGTATATACTATGCGCAATGAATACACATGGTAATCTGTGCTGTAACAGAAACAAACAAAAGTAAAATACGATCCCTATTCTCAGTAAGTTTAAAATTAGTGATGGAAACAGACATGTAAATAGTAAACAAAAAGTTAAACAAGTACCATAATAAAGGTGTAGTACAAAAAGAAAATATTATTGGTTCTTTGCTCCTTCAAGCAAAGCAATTCAGGGTTACCTTATTTTTCTTTCTACAGTGTTCTCTCTCTCTTTTTTTTTTTTGGCAGCACCGCTGTGAGGCATGGGGGGATTGCAGGATCTCAGTTCCCCAACCAGCGATGGAACCTGTGCCGTGTGCAGTGGAAGCATGGAGTCCTAACCACAAGACCGCCAGGGAATTCCCTCTACACTGCTCTAAGTCTCATTATTTCCAAAAATACTTTCAAACTGTCCCAAGGTAATTCACAAACATCACATTGCTCTAATACCACAACAGAACAATGTGAAGATCAGGAAACTAAATGTGCTCCAGATCCCTATTCACATCTGCTAAAAGGAGATTACTAGAAGACAAAAATACTCATTTAAGAATATCCAAACACTTTCTCTAAAGTTCCAAGTCCCAACTCCAATATTAACTTTGCCAACTGAAAACAGAGTAAATAAACCAAATAAATTGAACATGGTCAACAACTTCTTAATAAAATTAACAAAACTAACCTCAGTTATTTTTTTCCAAACTGCTCTTAAACACAAATAATCTAACTATATCTATCCATATAACTAGTCTTTTCTGAAGTCAAAGAAGGAAATATAGATTATAGGGATCCTTTCTTACATACTACTACTCTACCTCACCCACCTCTAATCTTTAGGACTCTAAATTACACTCAAACAAATATTAATATAGAATAATTCAAATCTCCTCAAAGTAGTTTATCTTCTTAAGATCAATCTTTCAGCTACAAAAAAGTTCATCAAGGGTAAAGACACTCAAAAACAGTTTTTTACAAAACAGAAAGATTTCACAAACATCAGAGGTATGAACATGTTAAATTCTCAGTAAGCAAAAAGGCAATAGTTAGAAAGACACTACTTTTGGAGCATTACTTTCCTTTAACAGGGTGCTACTTATTCTTCACCAGAAGTCTGAAATCTCAGAGCCATGAGAGTACCCCCCCAAAAAATGAATTTGGTCTGGGGAACCACAAAATAAAAAAAGGCAGAGTATAATTTTGATGAATCAGGTTAATTTAAAAATAGACCACTACAGAGTATAAACATAACTAAAAATTAAAAGCAAAGCATATCAAATATAAAATTATGTTTTATATTTAAACATTTTATTATCTAAATCCTCAAGTTAAATGGAGCTACTATGAAAGAGAAGATTCTTCCAATCTAAAAGAAAATGGCTTTCTCCTAATCAAGGAGCAGACAGGGTAGGTATCAGAAGAAAAAAAAAACCCACTATGAGCTACTTCTATAAAAAAAAACTAGGGGTATATACATAATAACAACAGTAATAGTAGTAACTGAGTACTAATAGGATTGTTCTGAAAACATGTATTCATTCAGTTCTCACAATAATTCTATGAAATAACTATTATAATACCCATTTTCAAATTAAGAAACTGAGCCACAATGAGGCCAGCTATTGGTAACCTTGGTAGATAATTCTATATGAATATTCACATAAACCTGATAGAGCCACAATTAAAAACAAAACAAAAAATTAGATTCTAAAACCTCTGCACACCTGATAAAAAGGGATATTCACAAAGCATAATAATTGCCTAAAACACCTATCTCTTCATCACATCTCTGTAAAGTTCTCAAAAAAAAAAGAAAAAATAAAAAAATAAAAAGGCACCAGACAGAATGCCGTATGTTCTTAAGGGAGAAGAGAGACCAAGCTCTATTTTAGCTTTCCATTGCACTATTTCTACCTTCAAAGAGAATTATCCCGCAGTTTTCTTCACTTGAACATCCTAATCACCAAACAAAATATAAACAAAAAACTTAGAAACTTAAGAAACGTAATGGTTGTGAAAATACCTGTTTAACACTTCCTATAGCTATAGCTTGGTGCTCTAGAGCCAGAGTGAAATCCTGACTCCATCACTTATTTGCTGTATGACTTTGAGCAAGTTTTTTAATTTCTCTATGCCTGAGGTTTTGGAAAATGGGAAGAACAATGGCTTATATAGTGTGTGTGTGTCTCTACCTAAATATGGTGCTTACTGTGTACCAGCTACTGTTCTGAGCAGTTTATGTATGCTTATGGACTCATCTACTACTTACAGCAACGCTCTGAGGTAGTGCCACACCTTTTTACAGATGAGGCACTGAGAAGCAATTTGCCCAAGATCAAGTGGCTAGTAAGTGGCAGAGGTAGGATTTGAACTGGGATATGAGATTCCATGGTCTTTATCATTAGGAGCACCTACCTCACAGGGTTATCAAGGGGATAATTTAGCACATATAAAATGCTGAGCCAGTGCCTGGCAGCTAGTAAGCGCTCAATAAATATTCGTGATTATATTTTTTCTTGGCCTTCGTTCAAAAGATTCCTCCTTTCTTTAGAGGTCTCTACTGACTAGCAGTAAGGCAAGACTTGAGGCCAAACCTATGATTTCTGATGATTTGCTTAATTCATATATTGGGTTCTAACTTATGACAACCACAGACACCAAGAGTTCTTGACTTCTGATTAGAACTTTGCAGAAAGACCACAACAAAAAAGAAAACCACCGTCCTCGGAAAAGTTAACACATCTGCATCGCCTGGCAGGGTACTTTTCAAATACCAAACACTGCAGGCCTCAGGCAGAGCTAACCACATTTAATACCATAATCCCGACAAAACGGAATTACTTTTAAACCAACTAAGCCAAACACAGAGACTAGTGCCTCGGTGGTGGTAGGTCTGCATTTTTAATTGAGTCGCCAATCTTCCTGCTTTTTTACCTAATCGCCACCAAACCACCCTTCTCGATCCTACGCTTTACCTGGCTTCCCATCAACCCACGGAAACGCTCCTTCGGTTTTCGCTTGGCGTTGCTCTCGTTCGCTAACTTGCAGGGCTGGACGAGGAGAGAGTGCCTTCCTAGGCCCCGCCCGAAGCCCTGCCTGCCTCTCTCCTTGCTGTCAAGCGCCCGGGCCTGGCTGTGCTCCGGTGCCGGCCAGGCAGGGCCAGCTCTCGGGCGTCCCCACGCCTCTGCGCGGCGCCAGCGCAGGCCCGGGGCGCACGAAACGCCCACCCAGCCCTTCGCCGGGGCCACGGACGTAACCGAAGCAGCCGGGCTCTCGAAGACCTGCCCTCAGAAAGGACGACTCCGCCAGACCCCCGCCCCCGGCGCACACGCCTGAGGCGACGCCCGCCGAGGTGGCCTCACAAAGAGCCGGGGTCGCCGCGAGTGGCGGCGGCCCTCTGAGGGGAGAGAGGGGCCGCACGCCTCCGCCCCCTCCGACGCAGCCCCGCCGAGGCCGGCCCTCGGGCTGGACCGCGACCCCGGCGGCCCCCGCTTGGTCCCGCCCACCCGCGCGAACACTGCCTCCACAACCGCCGCCAACTGCCCCTTCCCCCACAAGCCGCGGGACGCGCTTTCACCCACACCTCCTCCCACCCCGACTCGGTCCGGCTCGGCCCCTCACCCAAAGACATATCAATTTTGTCCAGGTTTTCATTGCTGCGGGCTTTCGGCGGTGGCGGCGGCGTCGCGGTGGCTCCCATTAACCGGGTACTAAACCGGTTCATGGCTGGAGACGGCGCGCTGCAAGAGTCAGCGGAGAAGGCCAGAGGCTGAGGCCTGCCACCTCCCACTCACGCACGCAGACCCGCCGCACCGAGGGAGCGCGCACGCGCGCGAGCGGCGTCCTCGCCCTCGCAGCCGCGGCTGAGGGCGGGGGAGGAACCACCGAGATGAGCGGCCTGCGAGAGTGGCCCCACGCCCGGGGTTCGCGGCTCGCGCCCCTTGCCGGGCCGGAGGAAACACTGCACCCGCTGCTCTGTCCGCCCGCGAGGGGCGCGGTTTCAGCCGTCCGCCTCTCCGTCCAGATTACGCCGCACCCTGAACACCTCCGAGGCACGTGTCTTAACTGCGATCGTGTCCCTCCGGGCCCTTCCCGTGCCTTCTGCCAGAGAAAGGCCCCCGGGTCCTGGCACGCACGCACCTTCCACGCCGCGCTGCGGGCCGCGCCGGAGCAGCTCGGCTGGGCGCAGAGCGGAGGCCGCGCTGCTGAAACCAAAGGCTGAGGGCTCGCGCGGCCGCGCTGCTGCTCCGCCGGCGCTCGGGACGCGTCGCGCCGTCCTGGCTGCCTTGGGAAGCGCTCACCTTCCCGTGGGCGAGGGGTGAGTGCCTCTGCTGTTTGGCCGCATCTTTTTCTAATTCACTTGCGCGGGAATTGACAGGGGGATTCGTCTTCTTTCTAATCACCGCTGTGAGAAAACTTCTTCATGTTTGATGAATTCCTGCACAGCAACTTTTTTTCCTATTTACAAAGCGTGATAGTCCCTCTCTTCTTACCTCCTCCTCCTGCAAAGTAACTGCGCTTGTGTGGAAGCGTTTAGGTCATATCATCCTCATAGCAGCTTAATCGAAGACATTTGTGTCTAAGAAAAAAATCGGGCGGGTATTTTGTTCATTTAGAAATCCCTACCACCTCCCCCCTCTGCACTTCCTAAAGTTTCTTCTTGCATAGAAATGAACCAGTGACCTAAAGTATCTCAAATCCGCAATAGCCCATACTTTATTTTTTCCCCAAGACAAAAATACAACCATATGAGAAGAGTGAATCAGCTGAAGATGCACCTATGAAGGGATACAAGAAACTTAAAAGGTGGAGGAAGGTTAGGACTCAAAAAAGACCCACGAGCAATATTCAGCATGTCAAGGAGAGCAGCACGTGTGCTCTTAGCACAACGTGCTTGATTTTATTACTGTTCCACTCCTCAGCTGCCACCCCTTTCCCAACTGCTAAGAACTAGGGAACTGGATTGTGGAGAAGTACAAGAGAGACCTGGGTTTTATTGAGTGAGTGGTTTCACTCACTTCAGTCATTCGCCTTGTGTACCTAGGAAAGTGTCTGGGCCTCATAACCATCTTGGAAACAAGAAGTAGTTGTGCTAAACATGTTCTACTGGATTACTTATAAGAGTCCTTACAGTTCTAAAGTCTTCTAAGCACATTTTCTACATACTATCCTTCTCTCACTAGATATAACTTCTGCATTCTCCCTTTAGTTGTAGGAGCAAACTACAGAGAGGAACATTGGGTTAAGTTCTTAATTTTATGGAAGAGAACTAATGAATTTAGAGTTGGGATACATTCTGTACTTCAGGTGATATAGGACAGATAATAAAAATCCCAAATGTGCAAAATCCTTCCAATGCCTGTTTATAAAGATTCCCTTTTATCCTGGTCTTTTTCCCAAAACTGAAGCCCCATACCAAATCTCCATACCAAATCTAAAGGGAACATGCTCCAAGGTTTCATGAAGCAATCCTAGCCACTGTATTTCAGACTTTCAGATTTCTCCAAGGGCTGAGGCTCTCAGAGTCTCAGAGCAATCACTCTAATTCCAAAGGGAAAAACAGGAAAACGAGAGGTACTGTAGTTAGATAGGTCAGCCACACACGAAACAATACAAAGCAAAAGAGCAACCTGAGACATACAGCAATAGTGAAGTGGGAGAAAAGCCAAGAAATCAGAACTGGGGCTTGTCCAAAAAGTTGGCCAGTCAGCTACAGGGCTGGAGTTAAAAGGTCAAGCCTGCATTTTCTGGGGCACCAGAAGCAGCTATTCATCTAATCATATATTCATTGAGCACCAGGCATTGTAATAAGCCCTGGGGATAAAATCATGAGCAAGATGGATGCTATCCCTATCTTCACGTAGCTTGCAAAGCAAAAAACATTTTCTGAGGATGTATTCTGAATAAGGCACTGTGCTGGACACTGAGCGGACAGCCTTTGTCTTCAGTTCAGCAGCTTCATCTAAGTCAAAATAAACATGGAATTCAATCAGCTACCCTTTCTGGAGGCTTGATTTCATACAATGTAGATAAGACAGCGTCTAGGATTGCCAGATAAAATACAGGACCAGTTAAATCTGAATTTCAGATAAAAAATGAACAATTGTTTAGTATAAGTTTTATCCCAGGTTTCAGATAGACAGCAGTTGTTTTTTTTACCACAGAATATCACATGTAATATTTAGGATATATTTATACTAAAAATTATTCGTTGTTTATCTGAAATTAAAATTTAACTGGGAATCATATTTTTGTTTCTAAATATGGCAACCTTAACCACATCATACTTTTCCATTAACATGTTCCAGCTATCTTTTCAAAATGTGCATAGAGATCTATATTCTCTTTCAAGGTAAGCACAACTCATGTATTAACCCCTTATCAGTTTGATATATCTTTTAAGTACCCCCTGCTTTTTTCAGTTTTATTGAGGTATAATTGACAGACAATAAAAGGCACATATTTAAAATGTGCAGTTTTTACAGGTGTGAAATATATACCTGTGAAACTACCACCGTAATCAGGATAATAAATATATCTATCATCCCCCAAAGTTTTCCTGTGCACCTTTGTAATTCCTCTCCTCAACCTCTACCTAAGCAACCACTGATATGTTTTTGTCACTACAGATTAATTTGCACTTTTTAGAATTTTATATAAATAGAATCATACAGTATATACTCTTTTATATTTGGATTGTTTCACTCAGCATAATTGTTTCCAATCTGTATGCTTTTGTTATTTTTCTTGCCTTATTGCACTGACTGGGGACTCCAGTGCCATGTTAAATAGGAATGGTAAAAGTGAGTATCTCTGACTAGTTCCCAACCCCAAGGGGAAGGCGTTGAGTCTTCACCACTGAGTATGATGTTAGATTTTTTTGTTGATGCCCTTTATCAGGTTGAGGAAGTCCCCTTCTATTTCTGGTTTGCTGAGAGTTTTAGTTATGAGTGAATGTTGAATTTTACCTAGTACTTTTTCTGCATCTGAGATGACAAATGGTTTTTCTTTTTAAATTTATTAATATGGTGAATTTATATTGGCTGGTTTTCAAATGTTGAACCACCCTTGCATTTCTAGGATAAAACTACTCGGTCATGGTGTATTGTTGGATTTGGTTTGCTAATATTTTGTCAAGGATATTGTTTATTTTTTCATGAGTGATATCGATGTGTGATTTCCTTTCCTTGTAATGTCTGTCTGATTTTGGTATCAACTCTTGATTTTCAGAAGAGTATTTTTAGAATTCATGTGTTGATGTAATTTGTATTACACTGGAATAATAAGGGAGCTAGGTATGCATTAGTTAAGTATGACTATTATTATCATACCTAACTACCTTAAGCTACTTGTATGTACAGTACAGTTTTTCTTCTCTTTTCTCCTCAATTCTTCTCATTACCCCCTTTTGCCACTGTTTTCTGCTGTGGTAGCCTTTCTTTGCCACCTTGCTACAGCTTCCTCTTTCTCTTTTGTGTAGCCCTTTTCTTTTGTTCTAATTGTTTCTAGCTGTTTTAGTCTTCTGCCTTTTAATGTCAGGATTCACTCCTTCATTTATTCGAACAGAGCTTGAGTCCCTACTCTGGGCAAGACACTGTGCTACACAGTGCAGTGCTACAGCCAAGGACATGCGAGGCAGGATAGCAGGCATAGCTGGAGGCATTACTAGTCTCCAGGTCTCTGGCCATCAGTTTTCTCTGACTAGGTAACCTGGTTGGATAGACAGGGGAACTTGAAGGGGAATTCTTCCTGGGCCCAGGGGTTGGACCTCTAGCCCACGCCTTATTAGGCCTTTATCTTCTCTGGCAGGTTAACCTTGGCAACCAAAGGTTCTAGGTCAGTTCACTGAATGACTGTGGAATTTTCTAAAGCTACACAAATTTACATAAATCACACAATTTCCCCCTAGTTATGTAAAGATTGTTTCTTTTAAAACTATATACCTTCGGGACTTCCTAGGTGGCGCAGTGGTTAAGAATCTGCTTGCCAATGCAGGGGACACGGGTTCAATCCCTGCCCCAGGAAGATCCCACATGCCGTGGAGCAACTAAGCCTGTGCGCCACAATGAAGAGTAGCCCCTGGCTTCTCACAACTAGAGAAAGCCCACGTGCACCAACAAAGACCCAACATAGCCAATTAAATAAGTAAATAAATAAATAAATTTATTTAAAAAAATATAGATATCTTCAATTTCCTCAATTTGCAATAATAGATAGATGGGTAGTCTAGGAAGGCTCTGGAGAGCCAGGATTCTAGGCTCCGCATGCTGTTGGACAATCTAAGTGTAAGCTGCAGACACCATGACTCTGTAGAATATATATCTCTAAGGATATTCTTTTATATAACCATGCTAAAATGATCAAATTCAGGAAATTTAACATTGATGCAATTCTGTTCTCTGACATATAGTCCATATTCAAATTTTGCCAACTATCCTAATAAATAATTTCTTTCATGACAATTTTTTTCCAATCTAGGATCCAATCGTTTCATATGTTGCATTTCTTTGTACTGCCTATTTTGTCTCCTTCCATCAGAAAAAGTTTGTTACTGTTTCTCAGTCTCTTATGATACGTACAATTCTGAAGACTGAAGACGATGCATAGATTGTCCTTCAGTCTGGTTTTGTCTTATCATCAGCCTATGATTAGATTTGAGTTACTCACTTTTGTCGGGAGTATTACATAAGTGACTTTGGGTCATATCGGTACTTATCAGGAGGCACATGATGTCATTTTGTCTTATTGGTGATCTTAACTTTAGTCACTTGGTTAAAGTGATGTCTGCCAAATTTCTTCATTGTAAAGATACTTTTCCCCCCATATATAATGAATAAGTAATCTTTGGGGAGATGGTTTGAAACTGTAAACATTCAGAACAAATTTCACTAACGGCTTTAGCATCCATTGATGATTCTTGCCTGAATCAATTATGATGATGGTGGCTACAAAATAGTGATTTTCTAACTCTATCATTCCTGTATATTCATAAGTTGACATCCTACTGTGAAAAGAGCTTTACCTCCCTGCCCCCTTTCTTCCTTCCTTTTTCTATTTATTTATTTGCATACTTATTTATATATACATATGTTTCCATAGAAATTCACAGACTCACTTCGTGTTCAAAAATTCTCTTCTGAAAAGCAAAGGGGTCCAGAGTGTAAGGGTCGTGCTTACCTTTGAAAAAAGTGTAGATATGTAGACATATCATGAATTAACTCATTTTGATGCTCTAGTTGTTTTTGACTTGGCAAGTGGGCAACATCCCTCAGGTTTTAAATTCTGAATATTTTAAAAAATGCTGCTAAGAATAATTTTAGTGAATATAATAAAAAAATATTCATGACTATGATATTTGTTGAATATATTCAAGAAGACTATTTCTTAAAACCAAACTTTTAGCAGATAGGTAAGTGTAATGAGCTTTAAAAATCTGTTATTTGAATAAATGATTCTTGAGTGAAATTAGCTTTCTGCCAGTAGTACTCTAGGACCAACTACCGTTTGTATAAAAATTGCATCCTGGTGATCTTGAAAACAAACAGATTAATCAAGATCAATAAAGTTCTTTTTTGACTTTTAAAATATTAATTCAGCAAGCAGTTGGTGAGTAAGGCCATTACATTTACGTGACGCTTATTTGAACTCTGATGCTAGATACTCTTGCCTATTTGACTTTTTGCATTTGGATCCCAGATGCACAAAATTGGGTAAATCATAATCCTTGGTTCATGATACACTCTCATCATTTTCCATGCATGACTGATTTTTGTTTGTTAATTATTTTAAATAACTGATTATAATTAGTTATGGTTTCATAACTAATTGGTTATTTTTTAAATTGTGCACCTACAAACCCATCACTCAAAACAAAAGCTAGAATAGACAATAACCCTATGACCTGGCAATTCCACTTCTAGGTACGCACCCAGGAGAAACCCTTGCTTATGTACAAGAGGCGACATGTAAAAGAATATTCATAGCAGCACTGTTTACAATAGCAAAAATTTAGAAACAGCCCAAATGCCTATCAGTGGAAGGCAACAAGAATAAACCAATATATTCACACAATGAACTATTATATAGCAGTCAAAATCAGTGAACTATAGCGACACACAATATAAACAAATCTTAATGTAACATTAAGCAAAAAAAGGCCTCGAATAAATACAGCTTAATATCCTTTTTTATAGTTAGAACACAAAAATTTTTTTAAATTTATTTATTTATTATTCTTTTTGAGGTACACGAAGTTCAATCATCTGTATTTATACACATATTCCCGTATTCCCTCCCTCCCTCGACTCCCCCCCATCCTCCCTGTCCCAGTCCTCTAAGGCATCATCCATCCTCAAGTTGAACTCCCTTTGTTATACAGCAACTTCCCACTGGCTATCTATTTTACAGTTGGTAGTATATATATGTCTATGCTACTCTCTCACGTCATCTCAGCTTCCCCTTCACCCCCCGCCCCCCCAAACCTCGAGTTCCCCAGTCCATTCTCTGCATCTGCGTCCTTGTTCTTGTCTTGTCACTGAGTTCATCAGTACCATTTTTAGATTCCGTATATATGAGTTAGCATACAATATTTGTCTTTCTCTTTCTGACTTACTTCACTCTGTATGACAGTCTCTAGGTCTATCCACCTCATTACACATAGCTCCATCTCATTCCTTTTTATAGCTGAGTAATATTCTATTGTATATATGTGCCACATCTTCTTTATCTATTCATTTGTTGATGCGCATTTAGGGTGCTTCCATGTCCTGGCTATTGTAAATAGTGCTGCAGTAAACATTATGGTACATGTTTCTTTTGGGATTATGGTTTTCTTTGGGTATATGCCCAGTAGTGGGATTACTGGATCATACAGTAGCTCTATTTTTAGTTTTTGAAGGAATCTCCAAACTGTTTTCCATAGTGGCTGTATCAACTTACATTCCCACCAACAGTGCAGGAGAGTTCCCTTTTCCCCACACCCTCTCCAACATTTGTTGTCAAAAATTTTTTAAATAATACTTTTTTAGGAATATGGACAGATGCAAAGAAACTATATAGAAAGAGAAGCAGTGGAATTATAAACAAGGGATTTAGGATGTGGCTACCTGGGGTGAGGGAAAGCAGAGGGATGGGATGGGGGAGTGGGCACATGGCTAGTGTAGGTTATTGTCATGTTTGTTGACTACTTTAAAGAAAATAAGTGTAGGGAGTTCCCTGGCGGTCCAGTGGTTGGGACTCCACACTTTCACTGCAGAGGGCCTGGGTTCAGTCGCCGGTTGGGAAACTAAGATCCCTACGAGCTGCGCAGCGTGGCCAAAAAAAAAAGTGTAAAACCCAGTCTTGGATATATGAGGAAATTCCTGTTTTCTAGAACTTTTACTACAATTTTAGTTCTAGAATTTCCTGATAAAGCTGACTCACTTTCATGTAAATATATGTTAAAATCATGTGGCATTAACTTGGGATTATACTTCAAAAAGTGAAGTACATAGATTTGTAGAAACAGAAGGTACTGAAATACCAATAACTGACACTGCCCCTTTCCTAAAAAGTATAACCCTTTAGTAGGAAAATATGAGAAAGCTTGAACAAAGAGTATTTTTTATATAAATGGAAGCTGAAAAATCATAATTTGCATTAAAAGGCTCTCACTTTTAATTCACAAAAAGTTTTCTCAAGTTTTAAAATTTCTGAAAATCATGTTTATTTTTTTTTTGAAAGTCATGTATTATTTCTAACAGAGTAACTAGTTTTTATGGAGTTAACCTAGATCCCTGCCTAACAGAGTAGTGCTGATTTTGTTGCCTTACCATGGCTCGAATCCCAACCTCCTTGTTCCCTACCACCACTGCCCAAGTTTAGGTCTGGACTTGGAAACCCAATGTCCACATTTAGCCTACAGAATTTTTTTTTTTTTTGGCCTGCGTAATATTTACATTTAAAAAAATTGTTGCCTTTTAAAAATTGGAAATTGTACTTAAAATGCAGATTCCAGCTTTATTGAAAAATCAGAATATTTGGCAACATTCAGCTATAGCTAACATGAGACTTCCCTGTTTGGAGGAGGCGTGGCGGTTCCAGTTCAGAGTTTCTGCCATTCTCCCACAGCTGGCTCTCTTCATTCATTGGCACTACCTGCTTGGCATCACCCTATAGGGACTTCCAGCCTCTTCTCACATCCATTCTTTTGCCCTTCCCTCCAACATGGTACATAACGCAGTACCTCTTAATTGTCAAAAGCAGCTTTCTAAGCAGGTCTGATCAAATCACTTCTTGATCTGCATATCCTTGATTTGCTCCTCATTGTTCTCGGGATAAAACCCAAGCTCAGAACGGCTTCCTGATTCGGTCTGCCTGCGCACTCACACCATTCCGCTCTTCGCCTCTTCGCAGCTCTGAGTACTCCTCAGAACCGGCCGTTCCCAAACCAGCTTCCTCGTGGCTGTGCTGCTCTCTTCACCTTCTCTTCCCTTCTTCTCCAGGCTAACGCATACTCATCCTCAAAAGCTCTGCTCTGACATCATTCCTCCAGGACACCTTCCTCCGAAGCCTTTCCCTTCAGCTCTTCGTTTGTGATCCCACAGCAGCCGGAGTTCTTCGACTTTGTGAGTTCTTCACTAACGTTTTTGAGGTCTCCACACAGCACCAAGAGGTGTTAAACCCGGGCACGCTGAAGTGGGGTTGACCGCACTTGGATTAAGACCAGAGTCTAGACCTCTGCCCCAGTTTGGTCCCAAAGGTGAAGTGCGACAGGCGTGTGTAAGGGTCCCAAGAGCACCAACTCCGGAGACTGGCGCTGCCGGGCGTCTCAGACACGGGCTCCGCGCGCGGCGCACTACGGCGAGCTCGCCGCCAGGCTCTGAAGCCGCTGCGAGCGCGGCCTCGGATTGGATAGGGAGGTGCATGCCGGTAGCGGCCGGGCCTTCGAGGTGCTTGCTGGGAGTTGTAGTTCTTGGAGCCGGAAGTGGGGGCGGCAGGGATAGAAACCGCCGCTGAGGCAGCAGTTGCTGCCGCTGCGGTCTCCCGGCTGTAGTGCATCTCTCCGAGCCCACCGGCCGTGGGTGCCTCCTCGGTTCCCGCGGGGCTCCGGGAGCCCTGAGGGGCGAAGCGACAGGGACGCCTCTCTTAAGAGAAGAGGCGACGTCTGAGCCCCGGATGCGGCCAAAGGGCGCGGGAATGGAGCTCGGCGGCTGCGAGGAGGGCTTGCCGGAGGAGAGCAGGTGGGCTGGGAAGGGGCCGGGGAGTCGCGGGCGGAGCGAGGCGCTGAGGCCCCGCGGGGGGCTTGCGAGGGCCCAGAGGGCCGGGGAGACCTGCCGGGCGCGACGGACGTGAGGGCGACTGCTGTGGGCCGCGCGTTGGAGGAGAAATTCTGAAAGGAGGGACGGGCGGGGCGTGGATGGGGCGGACGCGGGTGAAGGAGCGGGGATAGGGCACGCCGAGGGCGGGCGGCGGCGGAGGTGGCGGGCAGCGCGCGGTGAGGCTCAGACCCGCGGCTGCTGAAGAGGCGGCGGGTGTTGACAGGTGCGGCGGGGAGGTTTCCCAGGCCAGAGTCTGTGCGTAGGTGACAGCATCTCGGGCCGGTCACGGGAGGGCTGAAGGAAGGCCTTCTGGAAGCAAAGGTTGGGTGTTAGGAGCGGCCTGGAAAGAAGCCTCGGCAGGACGAGTGTGAGGAAGAAGGAGCGAAGGGGGCCTGTGGATGAAAGCGGGCGGTGGTCCTGGCGGTGGAATGAGGGTGGGGGCTTGCTCTGGAGGCCGGAGATGGCCTGCGTGCCGTTTGTCAGAGCGGGATCCCCGTCAGAGAGGGACAGGACCTCCCTGTCGTGTCCTTTTCCTCTTTAAACCCTTTCCTCCTTCCCCACAGTGCAGCTAAGCAATTTCCCATTTCTTTATATGAAATTGTTACTGAGTGCATGCCTTCCAGAAATTAGAGGATTTAAGAGTTTAAAAACTACTTTGAACGGTGGCTTGGACTCTGCAGAGGCGCTTCCCCTGTGTAGGGGTTGCTTCATTAATAACTCCGGTCTTAACCTCTTAAGAATCTGGAATGGACAGGATAGAGCAGGCACGTGGCTTAAGGAAGTCTTCCTTGACTTTTAAAAACACTCGATATAGTTAGGGTCTGAGGAGCAGTTGGGATCCAAAGACTGGAGGTGGAATATTTACCTCTGAGAAAAATATCGACAGGGGAAAATTAATGAGATGTTGTGCCTGGGTGACTCCTCTTTTATGTGCGGTTAGCCTGTGGCCTGCTGTACACAGCTTGGGCTGACAGGACCTTGGGGTTCCTGCCTGAGACTTGTGAATGATGTATTCAGTGAAACTGAACATCTTACTTCCCTTTTCCATGTTTCAGTTTGTGCTTATGTATATTTGGCTATTTATTCTTCCTCCAGATGTCTGTGAAATGCTTCATGTAAAAGGTCCTATATACATTCTAAACAAATTTTAGGATTATTTTTATTTTCCTCTTCCAGTTCATGTGGGAGAAG
This sequence comes from Hippopotamus amphibius kiboko, assembly GCF_030028045.1. Classification (NCBI taxonomy): domain Eukaryota; kingdom Metazoa; phylum Chordata; class Mammalia; order Artiodactyla; family Hippopotamidae; genus Hippopotamus; species Hippopotamus amphibius. Next base: position 170,932,371 of record NC_080191.1, on the reverse strand, counting down.
CTGGGTTGGAAATTCAAATTTCCTCCCCATCTACTGAGTTATATGTTTATTTAATGTATTTAACAAATAGTTACTACATGCCAGGCATTGCTTAAGAGCATTACAAGTATTAGTTAATCCTCATAACAGCTGGGTGAGATAGGTACTATATTACCACTGTTTGACAGGTGAGGAAGCTAAGATACAGACAGGGTAAATAACTTGCCAAGGTCACACGGTAGATCCTTGGTGGAACTGGGATTCAAACCCAGGCAATCTTGCTCTACTTTTAATGCCGACGCCTTACTACCTCTCACTATGCTAATATACTGGGACAAAGAAATGTATAAGGTAAAGAATTTTGTAGCATTCTTTGCCTGTCATTAAGGCTAGTGGGACTGCTCCTTTGCAGGTATCTTTTTCTTTTTTCTTTATTTTATTGGCCGTGTTGGGTCTTTTTTTGCTTTGCGCAGGCTTTCTTTAGTTGCGGTAAGTGCAGGCTACTCTTCGTTGTGGTGCGCAGGCTCCTCATTGCTGTGGCTTCTCTTGTGGAGCACGGGCTCTAGGCACATGGGCTTCAGTAGTTGCGGCACATGGGCTCAGTAGTTGTGGCTCACAGGCTCTAAAGCTCAGGCTCAATAGTTGTGGCGCACGGGCTTAGTTGCTCCGCGGCACGTGGGATCTTCCCGGAGCAGCGATCGAACCTGTGTCCCCTGCATTGGCAGGCAGATTCTTAACCACTGCGCCACCTAGGAAGCCCTGCGGGTATCTTTTTCTATCATTCTTTCCATGCTTGCCTCTTAACCAAGGAACTTTAATCAAAACTTAATTTCAGCAGTGGGATTATCCCCACAAAATCACTATTATATGTTGCCATAGCCTACTCTCTGTGGGTGGCTGGTTAACTCAGAATGTGTTATTTAATGGGACATCATGGCACTGGTGGCCTCCTTATTTCCATATAGTCAAATGGTAAATAAAATACATGCCTTGTGCCTGAGAATTGAGGCATTGTGGCTGGGTCACTGCAGACCTAAACTTTATATGGCCAATAAAACACCTAATTCAGAAGACATCTTCTTGATGAGCTGACATCATTTTTTTAATGTGAAGGATAAAACTCAGTTCTTTTCTGAAAGCAGTTGATGTGGTGAAACATGCATAAGCTTTATAGCCAGGTAGATCTGCGTTTGAATTCTAGCTCTACTGCTTAACTTGGCTTATCCTGTCTGAGTGGGAAGGATGATGCCTTCCTGAGCCGTAAGTTGTGGGGATTGGATGAGATGATGTGCGTGAAGCTCCTCACAGACCACCAGGTGTGCGGGGTGCAGAAAGGGTCTACTGCCATCTCCTCCCCAGTTTTCGTGGAGTAAGGTGAGTGTGTGCTCTTCCAGTTGCTGTTTGCAGTGGTATCATTGCTGCTCTTCCTTCTTCCATCGCTCCTCTATCCGAGTTGAACACAGTGAAGACTGGGGTGTTGGCCTAGCTTTTAACTTCATCCTTGGAATAGAATGTCCTAGATTCTCCTATTGTTTTCCATCTAGCTGGTCATCACTAGCAAAATACTACAATGCTTAGGGAGGATACTTCACTTTTACTAGGGTTTCCTAAATGCCAGTTGTTTGGAGGTTGGCTGGTGAAACTACTAAACAATTAAAGGAATGGTTCTTCTAGCATTGCTCTGTCACCCTCAGCTGCCTTGGGCTATGCAATCTACTTCTGAGCTTGGAACCCAACTACTTCCACAGTTTTCCTGGTACAGTGATTCAGATAGTCAGAATTCAAGTATTAAGATACTTTTTCGTGTCTCCAAACTGAACCCATTCTGTTGACCAGAACCTTTTCCTCCTCTGTCCTCTATCTCAGTTAATAGTGTTTTCCACTTAGTTAACCAAGCCAGAAACCTCAGAGTGAAATTTGATACTTCCCTCTCCTTCATTTCCCATATCCAAGCAGTTACCAGGTCCAGTAAGTTCTGTTTCTGCTTTTTCTCTTGAAGCTTTCTTTTTCTCCATTTCTAAATTACATTGGCTTAAATTACAGAAAAGTCCAGGGAGTAGTATTGCTTCAGGAATGGCCAAATGTAGGTGCTTAAACAAAAATTTGTCGCTGTCTGTATGCTCCTTTTCTAGATGTGTTGGCTTCATTCTCAGGCAGATTTTTCTGCGGAATAAGCCTTGGCAACTTCCAGTTTAGCAGTCCACTGAAAAGAAGGAAGCAAGCAATCCCAGTCGGTATAGCAAAAGTGAAAATTCTGGGGCTGAGTCTTTTTGGGCTGACTTGAGTTATGTTCCTGTTCTTGTAATCAAGGTATGGAATATGTTGCTCAGTCAGGCCTAAGTTATATGCCCAACGCTGAATCCTGGGGTAGGGTGATACTTTCTTAGGACTTCATGGACCAGATGAAGTGCCAGAGGGTTGATTCCCCTGTGAAAAATCAGTATTCTGTTACCAAAAGAAAGGGACGTGAATTCTGGGCAGACATAAACAAAATGTTCACTAAGGCCTTTATTATTTCTCATTGTGGATTCTTCAGTAGCCTCCTGACTAAGCTCCCAATGCCAAACAGCTTCCACGCTGCTACCAGCTTAATTTTTCAGAAGCAAAGTTACTGTAGTATTTTGCTCAGAATTGTTCAGTGATTTCTCATTGAAAATAGGGAGTCAAAACTTTCCTGGTAGTCAATATGGAGTTTCCAGTTACAAACCATGGCATTCACTCACTCACATCTCCTTCCTCACTGTTCCGATCTTGTTCCTCCACATTCCCGGCATTACTTCCTCCTTTGCCTGGAGAGCTCTTAGCCCTCTTTTAAATCACGCTGCTTTAGAAGGCATCCTTGACCTGCCCTTTTCCATCTCTATTATAGCACTTCTCACTCTGTAGCATTTTTTTTTTAAATGTAAGTGCCCATTTCCCCCATTGCATTTTGAATATTCTGAGAGCTGGGGACTCTCCCTCTGTAACCACTATAAGCCGGGTGCCTGGCACAGTGCCTGACATATAGTTGGTGTTCAATGAACATTTGCTCAAGGAATGAAAACAGTAACGGTTTGGCCATGCTTCTTATAGTTGGGCAGGTGTCATTGGTACTGTTGCTATTGAACGGTCCTCTTTTTTTCCCTTTCTCTTTATTCATTTTTCACATTAATTTTCATTTTCTATTTCTTCCCTTTCTTTCCCTTTCTCCTTTGATCATGCTCTAGCAGTTTATATAGCACTGGTAGCAGAGGAAGAGGATGACATTTTTGAGCAATCCATACTGCTAGTTAAATTATTAGAACTCCCCCTCCCCACCCCCTCACCACCAAAACATACTCTTGAAGCTTTTGGGGAAAATGCTATTGTCAGAACCCAGAAGCTGGAGGTGTGTCAGCTGACAGCAGGGACCAGAAGCTGAAGCTTTTCTTAGTATCTACCTTCCCCACAGCTGTTTCTGCTTTTTATAGCCGCTTTATCACTTCTTCCATAAATGGATTTTTTTCCTGTTTTTTATTTTGTTTTGTAATCTTTCCTCCATAAACAACCTACCTTGGTGTTTATAGACCAGCTCTGTCCAACGTGATAGCCACTTAGCCATCTGTGATAATTTAAGTCTAAATTAATTAAAGTTAAATAAAATTTTAAAATTTCAGTTCTTTTTAGTCACTTTGCAGACTTCAAATGCTTAATGGGCCACAGTGGCTAGTGGCGGCCATATTAGACAGCATAGATAAAGAGCATTTCCAGCATCACAGAAAGTGCAGTTGAACAATGCTGCTGTAGATTTCAGCTAGCGTTTTCAGGATAGAACTGCAGCGTGCTTACATATTTTAGCTCCTCTGGATCAGGCTCACTTGAAGTGTTACCTACACTTGTTTAGGAGGAGAGATTATTAAAGGAAGTCATCAATTGTAGTGACTAAATAGGGACTTAGCAAACTGTCTCTCAGCATTTATGGGGCCATATCCTTTGTCAGTGAAACTCACAGGAGCCCTGCTGGATTGTAGGACTGAGCGATGATTGATTTTTGACTAGAAAGCAGCAGAATCCCATAATTTCTAAAAGGGTCCTCAGACCGTCTCTCTGTGAGCTGTCCCATTTGCATACTTTTGAGAAGAAAGCAGTAAGAGTCATAATGCCATTCCTCTTCACCCACCTTCCAGTCCCTGATTTTATTTTTGTCTCCTAAAGAGTCCTTTGAGTTTTAGATTTTCCGAGGGTGGTTTTTGTGGTGGTTGTTGCTTTTTTTTTTTCTTTTTTCTATTTGTTTGTTCTACTTTTGTTATTTGCTCACTGTTTTATTGCTTTCTGGCCAGAGAGTATGTCTGTACTACTTCTACTTTTGAGGATCTATTAACTTTTTGACTTTTTCATGCGTGTGCCTTAGTACAAGGCCAATTTTTGTGACTGTTCTATGTGTGCTTAAAAAAAGTGTTCTTCAGGATGTAGTTTTCTAGATGTAATAGAACAACCTTGTTAATTATATTTTATTCAGCTCTTCTAATCACTTTTTTACTCTTGGTCTTCATGATCTCCCATTACCATTGTTTTTTCTTTTCCATTTCCATTTTTCTTTTTGTTTTCTGCAGTTTTTATTTCCTGTTTGTGTGTGTGTGTGTGTATGTGTGTGTGTTGTTTTGTTTGATGTATTTTGAGGCCATGTTACCAAGTACATAAAAACTGAGTGCTGTATCTTCCTTATTCCCTGTTTGTCTTTTTAAATGATTCTTGCCTTGAATACAACCTTGATATTAATATAGTTTCCTCCTACTTTTTTGTTTGATTGGCTGTTCTGTTTTAAATAGTTGTTTATTCCATTGACACTTTTTTTTTAAGCTCTTTATTGGAATAAAATTGCTTTATACTCTTGTACCAGCTTTTGTGGTACACCAGAATGAATCAGCTGTATTTATACATATATGACACTTATTTTTATCTCATATCTATTGGGTCTTAATTCTGTCATCTTTTAAAATTGATTTTTATAATGTTCGCTTGCTGTTTTCTTTCCTCAGCAGTTTTTGAGATAGTTTAGTTTTAGTTCTAATGACGGTTATCTTTTACTTTAAAATAGCCTGCCTAAAACTGAGGCAGCTGAGGCAGTGTCTTTCCTCTTTTGCCTTTGCTATTGGGGTGGTGGTGTATGCCTCCTTTGTCTTGCTTGTAAAGCACTCTTCTACCCACACAACACAAGATGTGGCTGTAAGCTACTGAGATTGGCTTTCTTATGTGACTTACAAAATCAACCCTATTTTTTTGCAGTAGAACCTTACAAGTTTCTTTCCTTCTATCCAGTAAGCTGATTTGAGTCTCTGTTATATACAAGGTCATCCAATATCGAGGAAGTCTTTCCAGCTATCCTGCTTCAGTGAGAGCGCCATGAACATAAAGAGGGCCTTGGGATATGTGCTGAGAAGAGAATTGACTCTAGTTTAAATGCAGTTAAGATGTTATTTGTATGTGGAGGACTGTGACTAGTCTTAATTATGTCACATACTGTCCAGTCCCAGAATTTTCTCTGAAGCAGAATGGGTAAGAAGCCTTCATACTGGGTACCCTTTCTGATTTAATTGGATTTATTAGATTTATGCAATGGAGGTTCAAAGGAAAAGGACAAAGAAAAGGGAAGTAATACTACTATTATCTGCTCGATGATGGTGCTTTCAGTAGATTATCAGTTATACTCCTTTATGAAGCACTTGTTCTCTCCAGTTTACAGATGAGGGAACCGAAGCTTAAAGAGTTTAATGGCTTGCCCAAGGATGTACAGCTAGTTTGTGCAGAGCTAGGATTCAAATTCAGGTTGGCCTGACCGTGAAGCTTGTTTTCCTTCCACTGAGTGCCATTTTCCCTCTGCTTATTAAAACATAAAATGCAAAAGAAATAGAAAAAAACGTGATCCTTCTCCTTAAGGAAATCAACCATATACTGATAAGTAACAATGTGTTTTGTTTTGTTTTTTAAGGATTATTATTAGGATGAATGGTGTGTTGATAGCATGTGGTCAGAATTTCTAATAAAAAAGTTGTAGCAGGTCAGATTATTTAGAATTTCTTGGAAGACAATTGAACTAGAGCTGAACCTTAATCCCTGAAAGGGACAAAAAGGGAATCATTCCAAGTGGAAAGGTCTCCATGAATAAAGTCATGGGAGTAGGTGTGAGGTTAGCATGTTTGTAATAGAGTGTGGCAGAGAGAGAGAGACTATTCAAATTGAGGAGTACTGAGCAGGATGGAGAATTTTGAACTCCATATTAAGGAATTTGCATATTATCAGTGGTTAGGTTTATGACATAAGGGGTTTTCCTACCTTTTGTTAAATCTATCCATTGTTGAAATTCAAGAAGTTTTATATCATTAAAATTTAGTATGATTGGTGAAGCATTTGTTGAATAGGTATTAAGTTACAAAGACATGGATTTAGACATGGATTCCTAGACATTGAGGTTCCCTCCTAGAGTCTGAGATTCTGCTGTCAACCACTAAAGGGATGAGACCGCCAATGGTCAGGTTCTCCTAAGTGCCCCAGAGCTGAGAGCTGTACAATAGAGTCAAGTATGTTTTTTCTATAAGCATATTGTTTATTTAAAAAGCATAATAAATATTTAACCATATGCTGTACAAGTTAAATACTGTGTAATTAAAAACAGAAAATATGAAGCCAGATAAGAAGTTAAATGCAAATTAAACCTGGTCATTTCCTGCTACCTTAGTGTTACCACTATTATATAGTGTACTACTATAACTACAATAATTATCTCCCTAATTATGTTTTTCTCTACTTTAAGAATGAACCCATTACTTCTTTCTAGGAAGTGCTTTCTGGCATTTAAAGTCCTAGGTGCTTGCCTGACCACAATTTTTCAGCGTAAGATGCCTTTGGTACTTGAGTATTTAAAAAATTCTCTATGGTACTTTCCAGCTTCTTGTTCACTACCTTTGTTCATATTATTGACCTTTCATTAATTGCTAGCCTCAAGGAAGGCCGAAATAGTTCCTCTCTTCTCTACATTCCACTTATATCACCAAAAGTAATCGCTGTTAACATATCATTACTTCTCTCAGTATATTTATGTTGAGATCATAAATATAATTTTACATTCTGCTTTTTATACTTCTACATACTTTCATTAGCTTTGGAAACTGTTCCTAATCAAAAATGTTAATGGTTTCATGATATTTCACATATGGATATCACATACCTCACATTTCAGGGATCAAATCATTACCTGACTTGGGACAAGCTGACCTTGAACTCTGGTCTCAGGTAGATACCACATTCCAATCCAGATGACTGGCATACTGTAGATGGGATACACTAATACGTTGAAGCTGTTTCCTTTTACTACTAAAAAAGCGCCTTGGGGGTGGAAGATATGCCAATACATATTTCTTGCATTGAATCTCATTTTGCAGTTGCACAGTATTTACTATTTATTTGCTATTGATTTCACTTATTTTTAGTGATTAGCTTTATATAAGTTGTGTGCTATAACACTTCTTAAAAAAAGAACATTTGCTTATAACTTTACTGTTTTAACCTGAGTGCCACTTCTAGTTGTGATTTGGCAAGCTTAAGATTGAGTTGGCATTTAGGGAAAATGTTTTCCCTTGGGTATCCTTACTTGAGTTGCTTAAGCAATTCCTGTTCCTCTTCAAAGAATGTAGTCAAAAATCCTCCCAAAAGAAAATAGGTAGGACTTCATTCTGAGATTGGCTTTGCTGTTTGTTGATAGAAGTGATTCCTAGTTCTTCCTTGACATAACGACGAGATACTTAGACTAGCTTTTAATTTATGGTGATTAAAGAAAAGCACTCTGTGTACTTGCAGAAGTAGCTATACAGAGGGCTGCTTTGAGCCTAATACAGTCCTTGCCTGTGCCCAGGTGAAGGTTACATGTGAATGCAGGTTGATACCTTCCAAATAATTATTACCAAACAGGTTTAGCCTAGGAAAGACGGACCTCACTTGCTAACAGTCTGGGTAAAGAATGAGGAGGGATATTTTATTTCTCATGGTGATCTGTTCATTTGCATCTAAGATTCAAGTATGAATGGATTAATCCAACCACTGTGTATGGCTTCAGTTGAACTTAGTATATCAGCTCTCTGAAAATGATAACAGTATCATAGGATAAAGGATCCTAAAAAAGGTAAAGACACTAAACAGACTAGCTATTTAAATCAAAAATTTTTTAAAGTTTACTTTTCTTCTACATGAGCATAACCAAATATAGATTGTTTGGTACATCTTAGAGTAAGAGCCACCTTCTTTTGTAGCTTTGGTATCTCAGGAACACTTCATTTTGGGGAAGAAAAGTTCTTTAGTTTGTCCAGAAGTTGTTAATAGATCTGAATGCTCAAGGTTTCTAAGGTTTCAGTGCTTTCTGTAAAATTTTGGAATCAAAACCCTAGGGGGATAGGGTAGTTGGTAACTACTTTCAGGATTTATTATACGTGCTTTGACAGTTAAACTTGTAATACAGAATGAATCAGAACACAGATATACAGAGGAACCAGACTGGCTCTCAGGTCCTGCAGAACTTGATTGTAACCTGTTGGAATGTAAAACTGTGTCAGTTATGATAGGCCAGATGAGCCCTGGGGAAGCATAGGAGATGGGGAATCACTGAAGCAAAAGCTGGCAGTCAGTTGGCCTCTGTGAAGGCAGTTTCTCACTGTACAACAATAAATGACCTTTTAATGACCACCTCAGTCCTGTGTGCATCTTAGTTATCTTGAAAATCTCTCAGGACTGGTTTAGAAATAGAACAGGGAAATGGCCAACAGGTATATGAAAAAGTGCTCCACATGACCAGTCATCAGGGAAATGCAAATCAAAACCACGGTGAGAGGTCATCTCATACCTGTTAGAAGGGCTAACATGAAAAAGACAAGAGGCAACGAGTGTTGGCGAGGATGTGGGGGAAAAGGGACCCTAGTGCACTGTTGGTGGGATTGTAAATTGAGGCAGCCACTATGGAAAACAGTGTGAAGATTCGTCAGGGTATTAAAAGTAGAATTACTATATGATGGAGCAATTCTCCTTCTGGGTATATATCTAGAGGAAACAAAATCACTATCTTGAAAAGATATCTACACCCCTCCGTGTTCATTGTAGCATTATTTAAAATAGCCAAGACATGGAAACAACCTGAGTGTCCACTGACACATGAATGGATAAAGAAAATGTCACACACACACAGAGGAATATTATTCAGCCATAAAGAAGGAAATCTTGCCATTTGTAGCAGCATGGATGGACCTTGAGGGCATTGTGCTAAGTGAAATAAATTAGACAGAGAAAGACAAATACTGTATTATCTCATTTATATGTGGAATCCAAAAAACCCAAACTCGTAGAAACAGAGAACAGATTGATGATTGCCAGAGGCAGGGGTTGAGGGAGAGGGGGAAATGGTTGAAGGTGGTCCAAAGGTACAAACTTAGAAGTCAGTTTTGGGGGTGTAATGTACAGCATGGTGACTATAGTTAACAGTACTGTTTGTATATTTGAAAGTTGCTAACAGAATAGATCTTAAAAGTTCTCATCACAAGGAACAAAATTTATAACTATGAGATGATAGATATTAATTAAACTTGTGGTAATCATTTTACAATGTATACGTATATCAAATCATTATGTTGTATGCCTTCAACTAATATAATGGTATGTCAGTTATTTCTCAATAAAACTGGGAGGAAAAGAGAAATAGAACAGGGGAGTCTGGTGACTCAAATGTTTGATGATGTAAGGTTAAAACAGCCTGGTGTTTCCCAGTTTGAATAAATTTTCGGTCCCAAGGCCGTCAGAGCAGAAGACCTGAGTGAGATCTGTCTTGCTTTCCCTTTCTAGATAATACTCCTGTGTCAGACCTAGCTTCATTCATTTTATTTTGTTTGTCTGCCTTTCATCCACTTTTTAAAAATGGCTCAGAGGTTAGTTTTGAGCACTGATAGAGTTAGAAAGGATTCCAATTCAGGACCCTCCTACCCTTATAGGTATTTAAATGATATTAAAATAGTTATAGTGAAAATTCCTTGAAGAAATTTAACCATTCCCAGGACTGTGCTTAAAGAGAAAAGAGTAGTATTCTAATAAGAAATGAAAGGGCTAGGTAAAGTGTACAACAGAACAATGCAGGGCCCAAGAAAAGGAGTTTGACACTTGATCTCCTCATGTTTTCCTTATCCAGTTTGACTCTGTGCGTCCAATTCTTTTCATTCAATGCAGCTGATTTTGAGTTTCTGCTAGGTTGGAAGCTATGTTGAGAAGATGCTGGGAATTTGAGAGGAACCTTGAAGATCATCTAGGGCAGTAATTTTCAGGATTTTCCACTAAAGTGCTTCAGATGGTCCAGGAGAATAACCCAATAGTTGATTGATTTGGGGACATGTCCTAAGTGTCTCAGTGCAAGCTTAAAATATTTTGTATCAGTTTTAGCTTAAAAAATCATGGGGGAAAATCATGGGCAATTTGTAAACTTATCCATGATATTTCTGTACAGATATATGTACTTAGTACTGGAAATATAGTTAATAAAAAGTTGTTTGGGGGCTTTTTTGTTTGGCAGAAGATTTCTTGTTTTCAGCAAGTGCCCTCATCTCTTTATATATTGCCCATGTAATGTCATTGTCCAGAAATGGATCTTAATGGGTCACACTCCTAGAAACACAGGGTTATAGGCTACTTGTGTGAGGATGGAATGACAGTAGATGAAGATCACCTTACAAAGCACAATATGCCATGTAAATTTGAGGGGTTTATTTTTCCATTTTTTAAAAAAATATTTATTTTATTTTTTATTTGTTTATTTTGGCTGCACCAGGTCCTAGTTGCAGCATGTGGAATCTTTACTTGTGGCATGTGGACTCCTTAGTTGCAGTATGAGAACTCTTAGTTGCAGCATGAGGGCTTCTTAGTTGTGGCATGTGAACTTAGTTGCAACATGCATGCGGGATCTAATTCCCTGACTAGGGATCGAACCTGGGCCCCTGCTTTGGGAGCACAGAGTCTTACCCACTGGACCACCAGGGAAGTCCCAGTATGAGCGTTTTAAAACAAAATCTTAGCGTTCTTTACAACTTTAGTCCTCTCAGAATTGGGTCTTAAACTCAAGCAAAAAATTAATAGGGGAGACAATGTTAGGATGTGGGGCAGGAAGCTTCGTGTCTTAGACTTTCTTTGGTGTGGTCTAAGTAACTAACCGTTGGTATACTTGATGCCCTTGCAGGAGGGAGCACTGGCAGCTGCTGGGTAATTTGAAGACTACTGTGGAGGGTTTAGTATCAGCCAACAGCCCCAATGTCTGGTCCAAGTATGGTGGCCTGGAGCGGCTCTGCAGGGACATGCAGAGCATCCTCTATCATGGGCTCATCCACGACCAGGTGTGTACACCCCTTCTTTTCTTTTTTGCCAGATTGGCTGAATCACTTGTTGGAAAGAAATAGTTGCGTTAAGTTGTTGGCAGGGAGAAGGTAAAGGCAACTAGCCTGTGAGCCCTTAAGAGCAGGACCGTGATATGACGATAAGGAGGAGGAGGAGGAGGGCAGTGCTGATGCATCATGGAGATGTTCCTCTTAAGAGTACCCTAGGACATAGCTGAGAAATACAGGATGTTGTCATTTTTAGACTATCCTTTGAGCATCATTTTGTTGATAGCTGGTTGATGCTTATAAATGATAGTTTTAATTATAGCTTACTTTTTTTCTATATAAACTTTATTGATGTTGAGTTTCTTTTCCTTAATATCCACAAACACTCTAATAAGCTTTGAGTATTAAAAATGAGTAGACTCCTAATAACACTCAATGGTTTCTGCTTTACTTCTCAATGGCGGTTACACCATTTGCAGTGTTTTGAATAAGGTTTAGTTCTGGTTAAAATTGTCAAGTGGGTCATTGGATCTGATCCTCCTAGTTTTTAAAAATCAAACCTCACAAATATGTGCATAATTTGTGTTCCCAAACACTCATGGCTCTTCCCATGTCAGGGCCTAGTATTCTTTCCTGAAACTCTTTTTTCTAAGCCAGGCTTGTCTTTCTTTTTCAATCAGAATTTATTCTCAACTAGCAGTCACACTGAACGAAATTGATTGGTATTTAAAAAAAAAAAAGATGTTCATAGTTGATAGGATTTAATGTGCTACCCTCCCTTCTAAAAATATGAATATATTAACTCTAAACAAACTCTTTAAACCATTGTTCTTGTTTTTTTTTAAGAATTCAGTGGAAAAGTAGGCTTAGGTTAGATTTTCTTTATTCAGGGTGAGTTCTGAAAGTGAGGCCCTCTTTCTAAAGAATTTTGAAGATATGGGGAAATATTTTTAGAGACAGCATTGTATAGTAGACTGACAGAAGTCTTGGAATCAGACAGAACCTGGATTGAAATAGCTCAGGTCCTTGGGGGAAAAATGACATAGTAGTAATAATTATGGATTTTTGAGTCAGACTGCTCTTATTTTAATCTCAGCTTCACTACTCTGTGCTATTGGGTAAGTTACTAACTGTTAATGCTTCTGTTTCCTCATTTGTAAAATGAGGCGGTAACACTGGTGGGTAAGATTGTCGTGAGAATTAAATGAGGTAATACCTGGAAGAGCTTTAGAAAGCATAAGTTGTCTGTCAGTCTTAACTATTAGTGATATTAACTTTTTTGAGCCTTTTCTCATCTGTAGAAATGATGACAATTTTATTTATATCATAATGTTTGATGGAAAGATTAAATGAAACAGCATACAAACTTGCCTAGCACAGTTCATGGTACATAGGAAGTCATTAATAATTAATAAATGTTCCTTTCATATTTTTTAAGTTTCAAGTTACATGTTGTCCTATGAAAAAAATATGTACGTTGGAATTTACAAAACAAATAATTTAACCCACTGCAATCTGGTTTCTGCCCTTACCACTGTTTTTCTTGCTACTGTTAAGTTTAAGTAAGTCCATGTTACCATATCCAGTGAACATTTCTCCTTTGAACACTGTCTTGTGCTCTTCACTGTTGAACATCATCAGATCCTGACTCATATTCCATTATTATCTTCCGATGTCATAGAGACCTTCTCCTACCTCTATGACCACTCTTTCTTAGTTACTTTCCCTGGAATCTCTTCCTCTTGTATTTTAGTTTTTAATAGGGTCCGGTCCTATGTCCATATTTCTTATTACTTTGTACTTTTTCTGAAACAGCCTCATTCACTTGCATTGTTTTAACTATCACCTGTACACTAACAACCCCCAGCTCAGACATCTCTGCTGAACTTCAGCTCTGCTAGACTAGCTGTCTAGCTATCTGCTGTACATTATCATCTGACTGGCTGTCCTACAGGCCACGCACAGCATGACCCAGAACAAACTTATTTTCTCTCATAAGATTGCCCTTCCTCCTGATATTTTTAATACTCATCTGTTGAATTCCCAGCTACTCAGTCTCCCAAGCCAGAATCAGGCACCACGCCACCGTGTTTTTCAAAAACCCAATATAAGTTTCCCAGACTGAACACCAGGATAGCTGCCAGATTAGAGGCACTGTCATTTAGTGGTTAAAGTACTTGCATCTTGATAACAAAAAAGTTCTTTTCTTGGCTCTGTTACTAATTTTACATTGTCATCATTTTACTATATTACTTGACAGTTTTACCATCTGTGCCATAAAGAGCAAATGTGTCATGATGATATAGTAAAGTTAGTGAAATTCCGAAGTGAAAGGTGCTTGGTAAATGCAGCACAGTGTTATTGTTATAAGTAAGTAATAAGATCTGTGAAGGCAGCTGGTCATCAGAGTGAAAACTGTTGAAGTGTATGGTCACCACAAAGCAGCAGTATTGCTAGTAAATGCAAGCAGAGCAAACCAGACAAACCTGTCACACACACATACATTTAGCAACTACAGGCTCTAGTGCGAAGAATTAAAGACAGAAGATCCATACCAACTTCACTGCTGTTCTTTTCTGCCTTTTAAAGAGCTAACAATTAAAGTCTGTATCAAGGACTTGTTTTTCCCTTTCACTTCCTCCCTAAAGATTAAGGCTTTCAAAGGCTTCTGGCTGCTGTGTCATCAGGAAGCTATTCTGGGTGTTGTGCCCTTGGAGGGAGGAAGGGATGCAGTGATTCATGCTGGCCATATTTCTTCTGTGCTTTCCTAGGGATGTGTTATAGAATGTGAAGTGAATTGTTTTTAATCACTCGGGGCCTTAGGAAACTATAACATCATGACCATATTCTTAGAGGGATCTCATTTTCCTTGACATCCTCTGGGCTACTTTTTCATCTTTCCATAGGGCAACGTATATTTGATAACCCCTTTTCTGCTGCTTAGAAATGTGGCGACGCTTAATCCCTGAGATTTCTCAGCTGACTAGAGGTGCAAAGCTCCCCACCTTGTCCACCGCTAAGAAGAAACCTGTACTTGGCAATATAGATGGCCCAATGTAAAAAATAATAACAAAAAAGACCTCTGTGTGTATTTCTTTTTCTTTTCTTTCTTTCTTTTTCTTTTTTTGCCTGCACTGTGTGGCATGTGGGATCTTAGTTCTGTAACTAGGGTTCAAACCTGTGCCCCCGCATTGGGAACGTGGAGTCTTAACCACTAGACTGCCAGGGAAGTCCCTGTATATCTCTTTTCTGAATATACAAATAATATATATGTTCTTATTTGCTGAAAATTTGGAAAATACCAGAAAGAGTTTAGAAGAAAGTAAGTTATTACCCGTAATCTCAACATCAAGTAATAACAATCACTCTTTAACATTTTGGTAGATTCTCTTACATTTTTCTGTGTATTTACATGCTTTTTAAAATATTAAGATTATACTGTATCTATCACTCTGTAACTTGCTTTAAAATATTTAGTTTTTAAAATAGACAATACAGGGAATTCTCTGGCGGTCCAGTGGTTAGGACTCCACGCTTTCACTGCTGAGGGCCAGGGTTCAGTCCCTGGTTGGGGAACTAGGATCCCACAAGCTGTGCTGCGTGGCCAAAAAAAAAGGTAAAATAGGCAATACATTTATATGGTTAAAAAAATAGAAAGTATAAAACTGTATGCAGTAAAACATCTTCTTTCCCTCCAACCCCATAGGTAACTACTGTTTTCTAGTTTCCTTCCAGAGAGTTTTTATGCTTACATAAGCAAATATGAATAATTTTTTTGCTACACCTTTTGATTTTTCATGCAGGTAAAAGCATACTGTAATCAGTGGTCTACACCTTGCTTTTTTCACTTGATGTATCTTGTAATTCATTCCAATCCATTACATAAAGAGCTTCTTCATTCTTTTTTACAGCTGTCACTTTATGATAGTCCATTCTGTGTATGTACCATAATTTATCTAATTAGTCCCCTGGTAATAAACATTTAGATTGCTTCTAAGCACTTACTCTTAGTAACAGTGCTGCAGTGAAATAACCTTGTGTATGGGTCATTTTGCCATTTACCATAGGATACTCCTAGAAGTAGAATTCTTAGGCCGAAGAGTATATGCATTTCAGTTTTGATAGCTCTGGCGAAATTGCCCTCCAGGAGTTACGTCTGTTTACACCCTCAGCAGCATTGTATGAGAGAATCTGATTCCTCATACCCTTGACAACATAGGGTTATTTAAACTTTAAACTATTGCCAATATGGTGGGTGAAAAGTTACATTTCTTTTACTCTGAAAGATGTTTATAAGAGCCATTAAAGTATTTTTCTGTGAACTTTTCCCTATATTACCCCCATTTTCCTTAGATTGTTAGTCTTTTCCTACAGATTTGTAGAATCTCTTTATTTATTAAGGGAATTAGTTATTTGTCTGTAGTGTGTATTGTAAATATTTTATCCTAGCTTATCTTTTGACATTTCTTATGGTGGCTTTTACTATACAGAAATATCTGATTTTTACTAAGTCAAATTAATCATTTCTCTTAGGGCTTCTGGGCTCTGTTTGATGCTTCCCCGCTCTATGATTATTAAAAATGTTTCTCCATGGTTTTGTCTATTACTTTTATGGCTAATGTTTTACATTTAAACCATTCCATCTGTAATTTATTTTGAATATTCTTAATTTCTTTGGCATATGGATCTACTTCTGGATTTCTGTTATGGTCTGTTCTCTGTTTGTGTGCTATCACCACTCAGTTTTAATTATTATAGCTTTTCATTATGGTAGGAGTAGTCCTCACTCATATAGCATCTTTTGTTCTTGGTTATTTTCCTCCAACATTCACCTGTTTGTCATTTTATTTTCTTGTTAACTACCACATCATTTTTTTATATAAATTTATTTATTTATTTATTGACTGTGTTGGGTCTTTGTTGCTGCACACGGGCTTTCTCTGGTTGTGGAGAGAGGGGGGCTACTCTTCATTGTGGTTCGTGGGCTTTTCACTTTGGTGGCTTTTCTTGTTGTGGAGCGTGGGCTCTAGGCACTCGGGCTTCAGTAGTTGTGGCACACGGGCTTAATAGTTGTGGCTCGTGGGCTCTAGAGTGCAGGCTCAGTAGTTGTGACGCATGGGCTTAGTTGCTCCACAACATGTGGGATCTTCCCAGACCAGGGCTCAAACTCATGTGCCCTGCATTGGCAGGCAGATTCTTAACCACTGCACCACAGGGAAGTCCCCACATCATTTTTTGATAAGGACAGGAAAAGCCTTCTTATACATCATGACCTGGATTATTAGCTGATTGATTGAGGGATATTAAACATTGGTAAGATACATCACTGAAACATTTTATTTTAATTTAAACATCCTAAATTTACATTTAATTAACAGTCTTTGGGTATAGGGTCAGACCTCTTCTGTGAGTATGAATCCACTGATGGAGTTCCATATCATCTTTCTTGTATAAATTATACTCAAGACATGACATAGGACTTCTAGCTTCCATTTCTTTATGTTGGACTAGCAATTTAAAGATCCTGTAATATGAATATAAAAACTGCTACATTTTTAGGTTTTCTCCCCCCTAACTTTCAAAGTAAGTTGTCTTGCCCCTACGTAATTTGACATCAAGTTTTTATTAAGATTTTTGTGTGTACATAAGTAAATTGCTGGATCATATGGTAAGAGTATCTTTAATTTGAAACTTCCGAACTGTTTTCCAGAGTGGCCATACCATTTTGCATTGCTGCTAGCAATGAATGAGAGTTCCTGTTGCTCCATATTCTCAGCAGCGTTTGATATAGGCATTGTTCTGGATTTGGGCCATTCATTCCCCGCCCCACCCTCTTTGGGCCAATCCAATAGGTGTGCATCGTGTTGCTTTAATCTGCATTCCCCTGATGACATATGATGCAGTGCATCTTTTCACATGCTTGTTTGTCATCGGCGTATCTTCTTTGGTGAAGTGTCTGTTAAGGTCTTTGGCCCGTTTTTTAAATCTGATTGCTTGTTTTGTTATTGTTAAGTTTTAAAAGTCCTTTGTACATTTTGGATAACAATCCTTTATCAGTTTTGTCTTCTGCAGATACCCCCCCCCCCCCCCCCCCCCCCCCCCCCGGTCTGTGGCTCAGCTTCCCATTCTCTTGACGTTGTCTGTCACAAAGCAGAAGTTTTACATTTTAATGAAGTCTGGCTTATCAACTCTTTTTTTCTCATGGATCATGCCTTTGGTCTTGTATCTAAAAAGTCACCTCCATACCCAATATAGGTTTTCTCCTATGTTATCTTCTTGGAAGGTTATAGTTTTCCATTTTCCATGTAGGTCTGTGATTCATTTCAAGTTAACTTTTGTGATGGGTATAAGGTGTGCATATGGTTGTCCAGTGCTTCAGCACCATTTGTTGAAAGGACTCTCTCTGCTCCATTGTGTTGCCTTTTGCTCCTTTGTCAAAGATCAGTTGACTGTCTGTACATTGGTCTATTTGGGGGCTCTCTGTTCTGTTTCTGTGATCTTTCTGTCTGTTCTTTTGCCAGTACCACACTGTCTTGATTATTGTAGCTTTCTATAAGTCTTAAAGTCAGATAGTGTCATTTCTTTCTGAAGAAAAATATTGTTCTTCTCCTTCAATATTGATTGGCTACTCTGGGTCTTTTCCCTCTCCATATAAACGTTAGAATCAATTTGTGGATATCTACAAAATAACTTGCTAGAATTTTGAGTCGGATTGCATTGAATCTATACATCAAGTTGGGAAGAACTGACATCTTGACATCATATTTGTGAACGTGGACTATCTTTGCAACTTAGTTCTTTAATAGCTTTCATCAAAGTTTTATAGTTTTCATCATAGAGATCTTGTACATATTTTGTTAGATTTATGCCTAATATTTCATTTTGGGGGGGTACTAATGTGTATGGTGTTATTGTGTTTTTAATTTCAGATTCCACTTGTTCATTGCTGATGTATAGGAAAGCAGTTGACTTTTATTTTTTTTCCGGATCTTTATTGGAATATAATTGCTTTACACTGTTGTGCTAGTTTCTGCTGTACAACAAAGTGAATCAGCTCTGTGTATACATATATCCCCATATCCCCTCCCTCTTGAGCCTCCCTTCCACCCTCCTTATCCCACCCCTCAGCAGTTGACTTTTATATATTAACCATATATCCTGTGACCTTGCCATAGGAACGCTTACTAGTTCCAGGAATTTTTTTGTTATTAATTCTTTCGAGTTGTCTACATAGACAATCATGTCATCTGTGAACAAAGACAGTTTTATTTCTTCCTTCCAGATCTGTATTCCATTTTTTTTGTTGTTTTTGTTTTCTGTCTTATTGCATTACTGGCAGGGTACTTCCTGACCTCAGGGACAGAGCAGTGGTGGGACCAGTGCAGAAAAAGGATTCTCGTGGTCTGGGCCTTCTTGTACAGCCAAAAGGTTAGCAGCTGGTGTTTCTCTTTTCCCTTCAAGGCTTGAGGGTTCGCAGCTTGATAGATAAGGGCAATCCTGATCTTAAATGGACTGCATTTGCACAGAACAGTGGAGGAAGCCTGTCCCTTCCTGTCTGAAATCCTGGTGCTTGCTTCTCTTCCTTACTAGTACGTGTCCTTTGTGGCATTTTTTTTTCTCAGAATAGAGCACTTTCATCTGCATTAAAAACCTGTTCAGGCAGATATCCTTTCTCCTCAGTTATTTCCTTAATGGTGTCTGTGAATTTTTCTGCTGCCTCTTGGTCAGCAGAAGCTGTTTCTCCAAACCTCTTTCTAAAATTTTCAGACCATCCTTTGCAGGCATTAAATTCTCTAGCTTTAGATCCTCACCTTCTTTTTGCTTTCAGTTGTCACATAATGACGCTGGTACTTCTTGAATCATATTAGAGTCTATAGGCATGACTTCCCTATAGCAATCCTGTACCCACATAAAAGCTGAATTTCTCAATATGAGATTAAAAGGTATTTCTCAAAAAAGTGGAAGGTTTTTGTGCCTGCTGTAGTAGCTGAGGCACAACTTCACGAATTTCCTTTTCTTTTTTTACCATGGTCCTTACACTGGACTCATTTGTCGTGAAATGGTGGGTCGCTGCAGCTGCAGGCCTCAATCTCCAGCGCATATCGAGCAGTTCAACTTTTTCTTCTAATGTTATGACTGTGCTTCTTGGGAGCACTCCCAGGGTCACTAGTGGCGCTTTGTATGAGTCCCATGGTGTTCTTCAGAGTCTTTGGTGTCACACTCAACACAATGGAAAATGTACGGGAACTGGGAAAGGTCACTGTTTATGGCAGTATGTAATTTACTGGAGAGATGAGCTGCTCGTACAGAGATGATTAAGTGTCACGTGGCATTTGAATGGACACTTGCAACACTTGAGCTCACAACAATGAGGACAGGAGGTGGCTACAAAATCACAGTGGTGCACAACTGCATGACATTAACCACAGTTAATTTCATACTGCTTCTTTATGTTTGTGTACGCTTCTCCTGACTGCAGATGGCACCATCTGTGGTACATAAGTGTGTGTGTGTCTGTGTGTGTGTATAGGTTTTGATACACTTTAACTTTTTGTAATAGGTTGTATGTGTTTTATGGTAGTCAATGATAAAATAGGCTAGCATCTACATATATTTTATGCATTCATGAGATATCTAACTTTCCTAATTTTTCCAATATTTCTAGGCTATGCAGTTCATCTGCAAGTTACTTTCAAATTGTTGCAAATCTCCAAAAAATTTTCCAATATATTTATTTTAAAAATCCACTTGGAAGAGGACCCACAGTTCAAACCCATGTTATTCAAGTGTCAGCTATATAACCTTCTATATCATATGCATGTATTGCCTCCTCAAAAGTACGATTAAAATAATTTTTAACGATTACCCTTTAAAAGGGCGAACATCTGTATGTATTCCTTTTATTGCTGCTGAGAACATTTGTTGAGGCAAGGGAAGGTTAGGCTTTTCTTTTCCTCTCTTTAAATGGCAATATGAGAATTAGACATGGTCCAAAACAGCAGTGACTGTTTACCTTATGTGTTCCGAAAACAGGTGTGTTGTCACCAGACCGATTACTGGCAGTTTGTGAAGGACATTCGCTGGCTCAGTCCACACTCAGCCCTTCATGTGGAGAAGGTAAGGACTGAAGGCAACCACAGGGCTCTGACGCTCGCTGTTCTGTATGAAGAGTCTCCTAGGCTAGAAGCACCGCATAGATCAAGTTTCCTATTAACTGAGGAGAGGACGTTATCCCTGTATGACTAATTTGGAGGGGAGGACGATTTACTTTAAAAAATAAGCCTTGCACACCCGTTGGGCCACTTTCTCTCCTCTGTGGAAGGCGTGAAAAAGTTCTTTTTTATTTTCAAAAGATTTGCACATATGGGACCAGAGTGAAGCTTTTCAAAATCTGGGCAAATGGCAAGAAGTTTCCTGAATGGTTGGGGATAAGTAGGACTGATATGCTGATAACTATTTAAGAAGAAGAGGATGCACCAAATAGAAAAAAAAATGTGAGGTTTCTGGAGGCGTGTGTCAAACAGAGCCTCAGATGTTACCATCTTAGCACTCTACTCTCCTGTCCTGTCACCTCAGCATAGTACCCCTGATCCCCAACCAGGGACACAGCTCCAGGAGGTTAGATGACTTGGCCAGAGTTCCACAGCTCATTCCACATCAGTCACTGCCAAATTTATATATTTATTTATTTAACCCTTGTTTATGGCAATTTTCAAATATATTCAAAATTAGAACAGTGTAATGAACCCAAAAATATCCATCACTCATCTTCCGTACTTACTGATTCATGACCAGTCTTGTTTCATGTATATTGTACCCACTACCAGATTCATTGCTTAAGTGATGTCTGGAAAAGTAACTTCTTTTTAAATGATCAGGGAACCAGATCACAAGGTGTCACTCTGACCTTTTTTGTGAGAAAAGGCCAGAGCCCAGTGATTTTCTTATGGATTTTGTGTCCTTATCACTTTATGTTTCCCACTAAACTCCCTTCTAACTTTCTTTTCTAAAATATATTGCTGTAGTCATTTCCTCTTAGAAGCTGCCTGAAATTGCTGCCCATTCGTTTTTTTTGCTCTGATCCTGAGTTATGAGACCTTGCTTTTAGAAACAGCCAATATAGAAGGAAGTTCCAAATAGAGACTGCTGTGGCAAGAGCTAACAAGAAGTGCTCAAATGGTTTCTCTTTGATGAAGAATCTTTGGGGGCATTTTTCCTAGATTTTTTACCCCAGGTTTTTCTTGTATCCTCTTCAGGAGGCTACCTGAAATAGAGGACTCTGTGAGGGAAGCCCAGAGGTCAGGTTCATTCTTCCTCTGAATACCCCCAGATAGATGCCTCTTTGGAGTTAAAATAGAGAGACAGGTGTAGCAGCTTCGTCCTCTGCAGGAGCTGCCTGTCATGTGTTAACTGCTCAGGCCCTTTCCAGTGGCCCGGGTCGGCAGCAGCGCCTGATCCCTTCCTTCCCTCTCCTTCCTGTGTAACCTCTCAATGCTAGCTGGGGGGCAGATACCTCTGATTACCTGCTCTTACCTGTCTCAATGTAGTGCTCAGGTCATGAGGCCTCAGTCTTGCTGGGTTTATCAGGGTGTGCATTTTGACTTCTGCTTCTTTGCCTCCCAGTTTGTCAGCCTGCATGAGAACAGCCAGAGTGGCGCTGCGGGCGTGAGCGAGCGTGCCGTTGCAGAGCTGTGGCTGCAGCATAGCTTGCAGTGCCACTGTCTCTCAGCCCAGCTCCGACCTCTGCTGGGGGATAGACAGTATATCAGAAAATTCTACACAGGTGGGTAGAGGTCACCTAACCCAGAACTGGCGCACGTCCTTCCTCATTCTCTTCCACTTTACTCTTCCTTTACAGATGCACTCTTTCCCGAGGGTCTCATACTTTCACTTGATGCCATGGAGATTCTAATCAGAAACATGTATCGAATCTTCTCTCTAACCTGCTATTCCCACACACACAAATCAATAAGAATAACTGCTGCTTACTGAACTTCCTATGTTCCAATCACTGTTATGTATTTTTATACATGTATACGTAACAGCAGCCCTGAGAGTTGGGTATTAACACCCCTGTTTTCCAATCAGGGAAGCAGAGCTCAAGGAGGTTAGGTGATCTGGCCAAAGTCACGCAGAGCCGGCGTTCAAATCTGGGTCTTTCTGATTTTGAAGCCTCTTGTCGTGGCCTCTCTGCTGTACTGCGCATGATTTACCCTCTGCATTCTTTATTTGTCCCTAGTCCCCCTCTGTCCACAGTGGTATGATTCTCCTCAACTCTTCTTTGCCTTTTCCGCCTCTCCTTCCCTGAGCTTCTCCCAGGGCCATGCAGGGAGGCCGAGGTTCTCCGAAATGGGCCCCATCATGGCAGTAGTCTTCTCTCCTCAGATACTGCTTTCCTGCTGAGCGATGCCCATGTCACGGCCATGCTCCAGTGCCTGGAAGCCGTGGAGCAGAACAACCCTCGCCTCTTGGCTCAGATTGATGCATCTATGGTAAGGTGGCCAAAGAATTATTTGTGTCTGTGTTCTGGCTTCGTAGCCCTCACCATGATGTAACCCTGTGTGGGAAACTGCTTAGGCAATTGTAAACGGAAAGGCTTTCATTAAAACAAAAGCAAAAATACAAACAAAAAACTTAGAAAAGAAGAGGACGTGCCATTAAGTACCTATTGAAGTAAAAAGTATTTATAAGTAAGCTTAAGTCTGTTTGAGGAGGGAGATATTTATTTTTTTTAATCCTTAAAAAAATCCTTAGTCTGAGTAAGCAGCTCCTTAGGGCAGGCTGGATAAGGCGCTAGGGGGCAGAGGGATGGTCCTGAGTCAGGCTGACTATAGATAGCGCGTAAGACGTAGCGTGGCCTCATGTTACACAGAGTCATTTTTGTCCAAGAAAATGTTACTGTCTTAGGTTGCTTATTACTATCCAGTTCACTCATCCCATCACTCATATCAGTGCCTCAACTAGAAAGGAACCACAATCCCTATTTCTTTCGTGGAGGGATCCCCTGTATCTCCTGGTTTTTAAGTTTTGATTCTTGCTTACTGTCTGTTGAATACTTTCTGTGTGCGTGGCACATGCATCATCTCATTTATTCCTCAGAACTCTACAAAGTAGGCATTCATCTCATTTTATAAAGGAGGCCACTGAGGGACAGAGTAGAAAAGTCACTTGCCCAAAGTCTGGACCAAATAACTTGTAAGTGATCGGGCCTGGATTTGAGCCCCAGTGTATCTGACGTCTGACTCCTTGTGTATAGTCTTAAGCACTTTGCTGTACTGCCTCCATGATAAAGCACTTCTGATCTGACCACCTAGAGTTCCGGTGGCAGAAGCTGTGGTGTGTGGCAGGACTTCAAGGTTTCAAAGTTGTATGTTTTACTAGAGGAAAGCTATGCTGTATCTATCGGTCCTGGCTGCAGTTCAAGCCTGCTGCAAAAGGCCAGTTCCTACCAGCATTTCTGTAGTGCTAAGTGCTCCTTTTCTGAGGGCCTCTATCCTTGACTCTGACACATGTTGGGTTTTTTGTTTGTTTTTGTTTGTAGTTTGCCAGAAAGCATGAGAGCCCGCTACTGGTGGCAAAGAGCCAGAGTCTGACAGCACTGCCTGGTTCCACGTACACCCCTTCCACCAGCTGTGCTCAGCATTCCTACTTTGGGTCCTTCTCTAGCCTCCACCAGTCCGTACCCCACCATGGCTCAGGTATGGGGGCAGCAGGGGTCGTCAGATCATGCATCCCCAGGCCTGGAAAGCAGAGGGCTTAGTGGGTGCTCACAGGCTGGCTATGGATAGAGCTTTGGGTTGATGCAGTTTGTCACACTTTATGTCTTGATATAGACATCTTAAAGAGGTATGTAGCAGCTAACCTAAGATAATCCAGCAGAATCATTGAAGTAACAGAGGAAAGAGATGTTTTTAGTTTCTCCTGGGTTTCTAATCCACATTGCCAAGAAGGCATTTCAATAATAATAGCTAGCATTTATTCAGTGCCCGCTACGTGCCAGGCTCTGTTGTAATCAATTTGTATATATTATCTCGTCTGATCCTCAAAACAGTCCTGTGAGGTAGGTGTTACTATTACTGCTCCTTTTACAGATGGGGAAGCATGCTGATCAGCAGGGAAGCCCCTGTCTCAAGAGCCCATGTTTTTGGTTTAGCTGCTTCTAAGTAATTTTTCACTCACCTTGAATGGCTTAGCCTTTTCTGAGGTGACACCATGTGTCCTGGGCACCCAGTAACAATAGGGATTTTGGTCTTTCGTTGTGGAGAAGCCCTTCACAGGTACCAAAGGCTTCCAGCTCACCTTTCCTTTCCCTTTCTTTTTATATCCTAGAAAGAAGATCTACTTCCTTTTCACTCTCTGGCCCGCCCCGGAAACCTCAAGGAAGTGGCAGGCATGTCTCACCAGCAGAGGATCAAACCATCCAAGCCCCTCTGCTTCCAGACTCTGCTTTAGCCAGGGACTCCCCCTCAACACCAAATGATATGAGCTCCAGCACTCTGACCAGCCCCTTGGAAGCATCCTGGGTCAGCAGTCAGAATGATTCCCCAAGTGATGCCAGTGAAGGGCCTGAGTACTTGGCCATCGGCAACCAGGATCCCCGGGGCCGGACCGCCAGCTCTCAGAGTCACAGCAGCAATGCTGAGAGCAGCAGCTCCAATTTGTTCTCCTCCAGCAGCTCCCAGAAGCCAGATTCTGCTGCTTCCTCTCTAGGGGACCAAGAGGGAGGTGGACAGAGCCAGTTGTCCAGTGTCCTTCGCAGGTCTAGCTTTTCAGAGGGGCAAACACTGGCTGTCACCGGTGGAACAAAGAAGAGCCATGCTCGCTCCCATTCGGATACCAACATTGCCTCCAGAGGAGCCCCAGGTAATGATGACCACCAGCCCCTGGTCAGTAGGTGGCCTCCTGGATTTTGGGTGGAAAGGAGAGTTTGTTCTTAAAGGTCTTCAAGTGGCAGAAAGAGAAGTTATGTTTCTGATGATAGGATCAGTATTCTGCTTATAACGAAAAAGAAGTTTGTAATGCCATGTGGGTACCTAAGACATCTCTCTGGAAGTATTTAGGTTTGTTCCTTTGTACACTGCTAAACAGTAAATGCTGTCCTGGGTTCGTTCACTAGCTCTTTGGCATCAGAGGATAGTATGGCTGATCACAGTCCGAGTTTCAAGTGCACCTCTCAGAGGGAAAGTAATAATGAGCTTTAAAAATACTCCCGTTGAATTCCTTCCCTTTCTGTGATTCCTGAGACGTTTGGTCAGCATATAATAAAATGGGAGAGAGGCAAACGGATATTAGTGTTTCCTTATTAACCCTAGAGATGTAGTGAGTGTGGGGTGATGGGACCTGGTAAACAAGTAGGCGGAGCTGACTGCCGCATCACTAATTCAGGTTGAAAGGCAGTCAGGTAAGGAGGCCTTGGCTACTGGGACCGCCCTCACACAAACACCAGCTGCTAGCAGAGAGCGCCCCCCTAGGCATGGCCAGGTGGGTGTCATTGCTTCTGCCGTTTCCCTGCCATCATCTTTCCTAGGTTACTCAGGTCTGGCAGGCTTTGGTTGGGTTTCATTTGTAAGAACATCTCCCTAAGCGCAAGTGGAACATACACCTTTGTGCTCAAAGCCGGTTCTGGGTGGAAAAGCCTCAGAAATAAAGTGTAAAAATAAAGTACAAAAAATTAACAGCAAAAAAGGAAGATTTACTTCTACAACTAGAGCTGTTGCTTTCTCTTTATAATTTCTAAAAGATGGGAGCTAAGGCCCTCATCTGAAACTCCTGAATTGCCAACTTTTGTCTCTGTTTTCCCCTCAAGAGTGTGGTTTGGCTCCTTGGAACTCGTTAGGGAAAAAAAGTCTCCAATCAAAGCCTGTCTTCCCACGAGCTTTCTTAGATGTGAAGGGTGCTTGGGTTAGACCCTTACTTCACATCTCCTGGAGCAGACCTGGTGTCTGCTGTACTCCAGGCCACTGGTGTTTGAGCATGTAAAACCTCCCTGCCCCTGTTCTTGAATCCATGTGGATTCCAGAAACCACGGAAAGCTGCACTAGAAAAGGGAGCCAGAGAAACCTGAGCAGAAGGATCTGAGGGCGTGTGGGCCACGCACAGCTTCGCATACGAGTCGGCCCTCCCTCTGCACTAGGGTTCCCACCTTTGCTGGATAAAAAGACGCTCTTTTTCTCACTCTGTCTATTCTTGTTCTCTGGACTCTCCTCTGCACCTGTCTGCCTGCGTACAGGAGGCCCCAGGAATATCACCATCATAGTTGAAGAGCCCATTGCAGGTTTGGGAGCCAGTCCTCCTCTCTCTGCTCACTACCCCCTGCCTCCGTGTGCTCCTCTGTGACCATCTTGCTTAGTCCAGAACTTCCTTTTCCATTCTGGTGTCAAATCAAGTCTGGCTAGTCTGGTCCTACAGTGATGCTTGGACCTGTTTGTAAAATGACACTAGTGTCTTGCATGATATGTTTTCTGCCCAGGACTTCCAGATGCCTCATTCAGTCTCTCAGCAGCTTCTAGGAGATAGACTCAAGACTTGTGAAGCGTGTATTTCCCAAAGGTGAAACTGAGGCCTGCTGTTTGTCTAAGACATCATGATGGATCACTGGCAGAATTTTCCTTGTAGCTGAGTACTTACTATGAATTACTTTACTTTCCTTGAATTAACACCAGAATGTGTGCTCACCTCTTTCTGTGGTCTTGGATGTGAGTGCATGTTTTTGCCTCGCCTGCAGTCCCCTGTTTTCCTTTTTCTTTCCTCTGTCTTCCTTCCCCTGTATATTTCTCCCCCACCCCCTCATTCCAGCCATCACACAAGATTTTTCTATTGACTTAAGTCTGTTTCTTTGGTTTTCACAGTGGTGTTCAAACTGCTTATTGTGTTCCATTCTGGGTACATAATGCATGGAGATATTGACACTAGCATGTGTCTGCAAGACAGAGTGGGGAGGGAGACCTGAAAACGGTGGCCTCCTGGTAACGGGTGAAGCCGCTAGGTATGTTAGCTTCGCAGAGAGGTTAAAGAGGAACAAGTCTGCGAGACCTTTGTTAAGAAGGGTGTCGTTCTTAAGGAGACAAGAAATTGTAAGACAAGAGGTTTCAAGTCAGTGTGAGGAATTCCAAGAATTAGAGCTGATCAACTGAACGGGCAGCGTCCGGAGGTCGTGAGCTCGGTGAGCGAAGGCTGGGTGGCCTTCACGTGCTGTAGAGGAGTAGGGCTCTGGTGTTGGAGTTTGACTGGGGACCTCAAAGGTTGCCTCCAAGTCGTGGCTTCCTGCCACGCATCGCAGACACTGCTGGCTTGTCGTGAGGAGTGGAGCCCGCTGCCAGCACCACCAGGGGAGCACAGTTATCCCTGACCAGGCAGTAGCATGTTCTGTGAGGGGAGCGCCTGGCAGGTTGGCACCCTCTGTCAGGCAGGTGGGTTGGATGCCGCTCAGTCATGCGTTCTCCCGGCGCACCCTGCACGTTTCTCAGGCACCGCCTGCCTGGCCGCCTGCTCTCCCTTCTGTGGCGCCGGGAATCGTGGGTTTCCCTCTGGAGAATATCAGTTGCCGTTTCCTGTGAACCATGCCTGCTGCGATTCCTCCACTCTCAAGGTTTCTTGATGAAATCTTCTACCCAGACACTCCTACTCAGTCAGCCTTCTCATGAAACCTCTCCCTTGCTTTTCCAGGAAGGCTGTGTCTGTTAGCCCTGTGGCGGAGCCCTTTGTTACAAGGCCGTCATCCTTGGCTTCTCTAGCATTGTCTTGATGCTTCTTTTAAGGACATGGCTGGGTGTTACTTTGTTGTTTCTGCTAGTTCAGAAGTGGGTTACATTTGTAGGTGTGACACACTTACATTTCAGGTTCAGGAGAGGCCACATCCCAGTATTTCTTTAGTGAGTTTAACCCTTCTGGTATTGTATGAAAGTCTCGTGTCGAGGTATCGGGAAAGGCTCAGTGTGCTTGCTCCATGTGAGGACTGCTTTCTAAACTGGCCTGTCTAGCGGGTAGAAATGGGCTTATGCTCCTGGAACATTTGGTAAGAAGAGGAAAGAAGGGAGAACTAAAGTCACGAATCCACTGTGATTTGACTCTTTTCCACCTCTGTGCTGCGCATCCCGGACCGTGTGTTCTCCTTTTGCCTTAGAATGTGCGGACCTCCCACCCCCCTTCTTCCGCGTGGCCCTGCACCCTTAGACTGCCCCCTGTTGGTGCGCCGCCCCTCTGCTGCGCGGGAGGGCGTGGGAAGGGAGCCGGTAGACACTGAGATTCCAGAGCTGGGGATGTGTGTGTTGCTCACCTCGTGTGTGTGTTTTCACTCCCTGGTGGCCACGGATGCTAGAATCCTGCAGCGATAAGTCGAAGTGGAGAGGCCCCTTGTCCTACTCTGGTCAAAGCAGTGAAGTCAGCACACCCGGTAAGTGAGTACTAGGAAGGCCGAGGCTGCAGTCGTGTCTGTGCTCTGCCCTCCCTGCGCCTGCCACGCTCTGAGCTGTGTCGCTCATCTTAGCTCTGTGGACGGTGTCTGCCGTACAGTCTCACCCTCCCTTTCGTTCTTTTCAGCCCCTGTGCTAGAAATCCCACTGTCCCGTCATTTCTCTTGCTCCTCTTTGCCTTGGGGGCCCCACTGTCTCGTGCTATGGGTGAACGTCTGATGAGCCAGCTAGAATGCTCTCTGAGTGGGCAAGAGAGCCCTCAGAAAGAGGCCTTTGAGTGTCCGAGCTTAATTACCACAAGATAAGCTCCACATGGAAATCATCCACGGGAAGAAGCCATTTCTTTCCTTGTCTGACTCTCAGCACAGGTTTTTTGGTTTCTTTATTTTGTGTGTAGGAGGATGAGTATGTCATCTTTAAATTTAGGTGGTCAAAGGGTTGTCTCCAGGCTCTCTTCATTTAATTCCACCATTCTCTAAACGAGGGGCCTAGTGCTCTGGGATTCTGAGATTCAGAGAAATTCCTTTAGAAGGTAGACATCTTTCCAACCTGTTATCTGAGAAGACTTGGGAGCATCTTTAGTGTTAAAATCATCAGACTTCTTGAAGGAGCTTGTCTGTAAAAAAGACGTGCTTTTCTAAGCAGGGCTTTTCACATCCACGTTCCATTTTCCCACAGAGGGCAGTCCGTACCTGTGCTCAGGAGAAGGCATGTTCCGAAGACCATCAGAGGGACAGTCCCTCATCAGCTACCTGTCTGAGCAAGACTTTGGCAGCTGTGCGGACCTGGAAAAGGTGAGAACTCGAAGGAGTCACTGAAAAGCCCGTGAGTTGGGCGATCTGGCCTGAGGGTTTTGTGTACACGGCAATAACGCAGGTGTAGACTGCAATACAGGTCAGTCACAGCAAAGAGAAGCTCAACAAGCTCTGTGTCTGGAAGACTCTTTTGGGACCCTGTGCACCTCACTGAGTCCAAAAATATTACTGATTTTGTCTTAGAAGCTACCTCAGACAAAGCAATACTGAATTTTAGTCATATGATTACTGTTTTCTTGACCCTAGAACCTTAGGTAAAGACTGTCTCCAGAATCAACTTCTATATTTAGTTCTAAGGCTCAGATATGTAATAAATAATGTCCCTGTAGTGTTTTATAGCTAACAAAGCACTTTATCTTGAGACATCACATTTACGTTAATACTTTGTGTATAAGTGTATGGCTTTAGGAAAGACCCGACTTCTTCTCTGTCACATTTTTATGGGGAAAGTGGAGCAGGAAGGCCAGGCATGGGCATACAAGAGCAAAGAGAATGTAGAACAGGTTTTCTGGCCATCAGCCTTGCTTATAGTAGCAGTGTGCGTCTCCCCTGGATGTTTTGAATGAAAGCAGTGCATGTCCTGGAAGCTGCAGTCAGTGTGGTGTCCCCATGTTGGCACTCTCCTTCCCCAGGAAAATGCCCACTTCAGCATCTCAGAGTCCCTGATCGCTGCCATTGAGCTGATGAAGTGCAACATGATGAGCCAGTGCCTGGACGAGGAGGACGGGGAGGAGGACAGTGACAGGGAGATCCAGGAACTGAAGCAGAAGATCCGCCTTCGTCGCCAGCAGATCCGCACCAGGACTCTGTTCCCCGCGTGCCAGGAGGCGGAGTACGGAAGTGAGTGAGGCTGTGAGCGCCTCTTCCTGCTTCTTCGGGGCTTCGGGGTAGGACTTGGTGCCTTGTGGGCTTTCTGTCTTATCTTCATATGTTCATATGAGATGCTGTACCCAAGCCAGGGGTTCCTCTGCTGTCAGA
The DNA here is from genome assembly GCF_030028045.1 of Hippopotamus amphibius kiboko. Classification (NCBI taxonomy): domain Eukaryota; kingdom Metazoa; phylum Chordata; class Mammalia; order Artiodactyla; family Hippopotamidae; genus Hippopotamus; species Hippopotamus amphibius. The sequence continues at coordinate 170,901,831 of NC_080191.1, read as the reverse complement.
AAGGTTTTCTATGCTGTTCTAATTTTTTTTTCCTACTAGATCAGAGTCCTAGAGCTCATCTGTTTTGTACCTCAGAAATTTCTTCCAACAAATAGGTTTCTGCTACGAGGAGAACTAAGGCCACTGGTCCCAGATTCACTTCCTAGAGCGTAGTGCTTTCTGCTCACAGGAAACTTTTAAGGGGATCAAACAAGACGGGGAAAGTAGTAAGAGGAGTTAGTTTTCGTTTCCCCAGCATAACTCCCAGCCAAGGTTCTGTTTACTTCTCTGCTGAAGTCATACCAGGTCCCTTTTGTTGTGACCCTAGGAAGATCAGGAGACCTCTTTCTATCCTGTTTATTACCTTTTTTTTTTTTTTTAATGTAACAGGCTTTCGGGTCACTTCCAGCAGCTCCCAGTTCAGTTCACGTGATTCAGCACAGTTCTCTGACTCTGGCTCTGCTGATGAGGTTGATGAATTTGAAATCCAAGGTATGAATTAACACTTTTCAAGGGAACTTTCATTAACTGTTTCTTTTAATTTAGAATCGTAGACTGAGAAGCTTTCCCTAAGTAGGAGCTGTTTGGTATGGTTCATTATGGAATGTTGTTGGCTGTTGTAAGGGGTAACTGTCCTGTTAAAAATAAAACCTATTTAAAATTTAAGCAGAAAAGAACACTAAAAAGAAGTGTTCCAGTCGAGTGGGCTGGCTGTTGGTGTCAGCCTGATGCTTCGTCCTCAGTTGCACCTTTCTCTTGGATTCTCACTCTAATTCCTTCTACTAGCAGTCCAAAGTGGGCCCACACCTACGTGAAATTAGAATCCTATTCTCTTTTGTCCTATAACACAACTGAAGTTGTTTCAAAGTGTTTAAAAGGAGAAAAGGACAGGATAGTCACTGGGAGAGAAAAAGTAAAAAGGGAAAAAAAAATCAAGTTTACAAAGTAGAGCTTTATTTTCTGTCCTGTCAGTGCTAATTTGCTTAGCAGAATCACAGACTCTTGTTGTGAGCTTCTGCTTAGAGAAGGGGAGGGGCTTTTATCTGGAAAAGCAGTTGTGTTAAATCAGGTTAACCCACGATTAATGGGTTAAACTATTCCTGAAAATCATTAATTTCTTCAGCTTCCTATCAGAGCAACCAACAAATAACAGACAGAAAACCAAACAAACAGTTCAGGGACATAAGCTCTTCCCCCATGACTGGAACCAAGAGTAATTTTCTTATAGAGGTGAATTGTGTCTGTAGCTCTCCATTGTAACATGATGGTGAATAGATCTTTTATTGCATGAAGCTCTGACTTACTGTTTACACCAATCTTGAGAACTCATTCAGCTCCAGGTGTGGTAGCTGGGTTTCTTCCCCATTCAGAAATACAGTTTTTACACATATTTTTCCAGGTCTCCAAGAAGTCTTCCTTCTGTGTTCTCCTTAATGCATCAATACTAGATAGTCACTTAAAACTCCACTTTTTCCTTTGTGCGTGGTGTTCCAGCAGTTCTCCAGTTCTCTGACACTAACTGAGTGTCCTGCGTTTCAGTCGTGACACTAATTCCTGGAGTTAGCACAGACCCCACAGATGTAGGGTTCAAGTGCACCGGACGGCTCCCTCTTCAGATGCCAGCTGCCGGGGGGTCACCAGGCTGCCTCTGCTTCTCCCTGGCCAGCCGCAAACCCAGGGGTTCCCACAGCCCCCTGCTCAGGTTTGGTAATTCACTAGAGTGACTGGTGGAACTCAGGGAAGCACGGTACTTGTGATTACAGTTTGTTGTAAAGGACACAGACGAGTAGTCACGCGAAGAGGTGGCACACAGGGCACGGGCCCAAAGTGTCCTGAGCACAGGAGCCTCCGTCCCCGTGGGGCCAGGCTGCGCTCCTCGCCCAGTGCACCGACACGCTCACCCACCAGGAAGCCCCCAGACCTCACCGTTGTCAAGGCTCACTAAGTAAGCATGAGTGATTAAACCGCTGGCCACTGGCGACTGAGTTCCTGGGGTGGGGCTGAAAGTTCTAGTCTTCTAATTAGCTTTTCCTTCTGGCAGCCAGCCCCATCCTGAAGCTATCTGGGTGCCCCCACGAGTCACTTCGTTAACTTAAACTCAGACATAATGGAAAGGGGCTCATTACAAATAACAGACACTCCTGTCACTCACGAAATTCCGAAGGTTCTAGGAGCTCTGTGCCAGCAGTTGGACAGAGACCAGATATGTACATTTTTATTATGTCACAGTCTGTGATTGACTTGATTTCCAAGTTAGAAGAAAGTAAGAGGGTTCTGCCCTCTCTCTCAGGATCAGCAGTCAGAATTTCCCATGAGTAATATTAAGGTAAATCCAAAACATGCGACTTCACTGGGTGTGGAACGGTCCACTTGACAGCAAAGTCTGTTCTTTGCAGCAGAGCAAGGAGCCAGGGGGAGTCGTTCAGACTGGAGGGAGCTAGATGTGAAACAGCCCGCCCGGGGGGCACGAGGTGCACGTCTCCTGGAGCCGTCGCTGCGTTTGTGGCCGCAGAGGGGGTGTTTAATCAGCCAACTCTCTAGTCCATTCAGAGCAGAAGTCCTTAAAGGGAAGACCCTCAGGGCGGGGTTTCTCAGCCCTAGACCAGGTCGTTCTTTGCTGTGATAGACTGTCCTGTGCATCGTACAGTGTTTAGCGTCCTCCCTGGCCTCTCCAACCCCTGGATGCCGGTAGCATACTGCCCTTCTCCCCAGTTGTGACCATCAAGAGTGTCCCCAGACGTCGCCAAATACGTGCAGGGATGCAGAGTCCCCCCTGGTTGAGAACCGCCGCCACAGGAGGCATTTAAGGCGAGGCTGGTGTGGGGAGGCAGCGGGGACCATCTCCCAAGCCCAAGTGAGAACCTAACTGCGGACGTGGTTTTCTAAAAGCAGTGTCATCTTTCGGAGCAAAAGTCAAGTCCTGATTCCAGGAACACGTGCTACAGAACTGTCATTCTCATCGATTTACTTCCTGTCTGAATACTAAAGGGCCCCCTTTTATAATCATTATTACACAGATGGTAGCGAAGGATCTAACCCGACTCACATGTCAAAGAACGGACTCTCAGTGTCCGTGGCCTCGCTCTTGTCAGGTAGCCTGTGTTGGAGGCATGGGTGTGCTCATGTATGCGTGGGTGTGAATGTCTGCACCAGCTTTTATGTGTCCCCGTGACACCTGTCAGGGTTATGTGGACCGCAGGGTCTGGAGAACTATCCGGGGAAAACTGGACTTAAGCCAGCCAGGAATAACTCAGATACTCATTTTCTTTCATTTTTTTAAAAAAATATTTATTTTTAATTTTTTAATTTTAAAAAATTTTTGTTGGAGTGTAGTTGATTTAATAAAGCATTGTGCTCATTTCTGCTGTACAGCAAAGTGAATCAGCTATGCACGTAAATATACCACTCTTTTTTAGATTCTCTTCTCATGTAGGTCATTACAGAGTATTGAGTAGAGTTCCCTGTGCTGTTCAGTAGGTCCTTGTTAGTTATCTGTTTGATATGTAGTAGTCAATCCCAATCTCCCAGGTTATCCCTCCCCTCCTTTCCCCCCGGTAACCATAAGTTTGTTTTCTAGATCTGTGACTCTACTTCTGTTTTGTAAATAAGTTCATGTGTACCATTTTTTTCAGATACTCATTTTCTTCTTCCTCATGTGATCCCACCTATCCTCCTCACTGAGGTTGTCTTTGTTGATCCTTCTCTACACACTTTAAGTGGTCATTGCGGCTGACAAAGGTAGTGGACAGTTCAGAAAGGCGTGTTCAGGTGAAGAAATTATATTTCTAACCTATAGCTAAGTTACTGCCACACATTCAGACAGCAAAAGTCAGATACAATGGTATGAAGCTTAGAGTCTCTTTAGAGTTTTGAATTCGCAGAGCCAACTTTCAGAAAGTTCTCTCTTCTAGATACGCTGACTACTACAGTTAGGATTTATTGCTTCAAATGTTTGACCTTAGTAACTGCTTTGTGATCCAAACAAGTAGGCTTTCTGCAGGTGGGGTTAACTGGAAGAAAGTAGTAGTTTTCTGTTCAAAGCGGTTCTCAAAGTAGTTTTCTGTTCTTTAAAACACACAAATGGGACTTCCCTTGTGGAACAGTGGTTAAGAATCCGCCTGCCAACGCAGGGAATACGGCTTAGATCCCTGGTCCGGGAAGATCCCACATGCCGCGGAGCAGCTAAGCCCATGCGCCACAGCTGCTGAAGCCCGTGTACCTAGAGCCCGTGCTCCGCCACAGGAGAAGCCTGTGCACCTCAATGAAGAGTAGCCCCTGCTTGCCACAAGTAGAGGAAAGCCCACGCGCAGCAACAAAGACCCAACACAGCCCCAAAAAACCACCAAAAACCAAAAGACCCACACACAAATAACAAAATTCAGGGCTTTTATTAATTTAATTAATAGTTAATTATGTTATTGATTTAAAATTTTAATTAAGTTATTTTTAACTGTTAATATTGTTAGCCATTAGAGTTTGAAATAATTATATGTAGAAGATTAAGATGTAGCGAAATAAAAGTAATTAGGTACCTTTTACTCATGAACTGTTGTGATTTAGTCTAACACAGGCTTCTCTGCTTGAGAAGTAACAATCCTAAATCGCTGTTTTTAACTTTTGGCCTGCCACACGGCTTGCAGGATGTTAGTTCCATGACCAGGGATCGAACCTGGGCGCTAACAGTGAACGTGCCGAGTCCTAACCCCTGGACTGCCAGGGAATTCCCCTAAGTCACTTTTACACTGGTTTCTGATGTGTTTACAGCCCCAGTCCTTTGCAGGTGCATTTACTGACTGTCAGCTACTTCACAGTCAGTCGGCTTTAACCATAAGGCGTACTTTTATTTGGTCTTCCTGACATCCTTCCTTCCCCCATTATGGGGCGCTTTAAAGCATTTTTTTATACACCAAGAGTATGAAGTATTTTTCAACTAAAATACTATTTTTTCTCTTGACCCACAATCCCAACACATTTTGAGAGCTTGGAGGGACAGCAGTCAAAACAAAGCTGGCTCCAAAGTAGTGACTTGTTTCACTTTGTTTCTACACACAGATTCCCAATTATGAAAGCATACTTTACAATTCATCTTTCTCTGCTCTAGGTTTCTTTATTGCTTTCTGCTCTTTTTCATTTGTTTCTGGTCTTTGATCAAGTCTATTACTGTTACCAAATTCTTTCTGAAAAGGGTTGGTATACTTCTCATTAACAGTCTTCCTGATCATGTCCAGAGGTTTTCAGATGCTTTGCTTTTTGAGCACCTTAAGTGATATACGCCATTGAAACGTCTCTTGGGCTTCTATCAGGAATAGCTATCAGAATCCGTAACACCCTTAGAAAAACTGCTTATGCCTCATAGTGTAGACATAGTCTGTGATAAATACTCTGTGTAATTGCAGTACTTTGCTTAATATAATCACTTTTCTTAGATCCTAATTCAGCAAGTAGAGCTCATGGAGCAGAAGTGTTTACGAAGGAAATAGGTTGAAAGTCACTTCCTGCTCGCGGTAAAGTCTGTATAAACTTGTGAGCGTGGAAGCGTTGTACTCATTCGCATCTGTCCCCTTTGTAAACAGCAGTTTTACTGAGGAATAATTACATAGCAGAACCCACCCACCTTAAGTGTACAGCTCACTGTTTTTGTAAATTTACCAAGTCATCAACCACCACCATAATCTAGTTTTAGAACATTTCCATCACCCCAGTAAGACCCCTCACACCCATTTAATTAATTCACATCCTGCCCCAAGCCCCAGTCCGCCACTAACCTCTCTCTCTCTCTCTCTCTCTCTCTCTCTCTAGATTTGCCTCTTCTGGACATTTCATGTAAATGCAATGCTACAGTGTCTTTTGTGTCTGGCTTCTTTCATGCCATCTGTTTTTTCTGATGGTGTCTGCCAGATTGATACGTTATCATTCATAGGCTTCCAATTCCAGGCAGTCTTTTCAGTGTCTATGGTTTTAGGGTTTTGTTGTTCTTTCCCCGCTCCTCCTTCATCCTTTTCTACTATACTGTACTTCTTCATCTTCCTTCTTCTGGAGTTTCAGCCTTCCTCATGTGTGTACCTAGTCCAGGTCCAGTCAAGAGACAGAAACCACATGGTAATTTAAATAGGGAAAAGTTAATATAAAGAATTATTAAGTATGATGGGGGTTGAAGTGATGGGAGGCTGGCTCATGAGGCGTGACGAGACCTCTGAAGAATGCAGGAGTAGCAGACACAGGCAGCAGTCACCATCCCTGGGGCTGGGATAGAGCCCCCGGGAAGGCACAAATGTCGAAGAGGGCCATGTCCCCAAGGCTGAGATCCAGCCTTCCTCGCTCCCTGGATGGTGGAGAAGTTCTCTGAAGCTGCAGAGCCGCCCTGAGGGGGTGTTGGGGGACACCGTCCGTGAGCGCGGCCGTGCCAACAGCTCTCACCAGGAAACCATCCCCTGGGGTGCTGGAGAAGGCTGCCCCCAGGGAGGTGTTGTGCCCCAGAGGGTGCTGCGGGAAGTGGTTTATGGGAGGTGCCAGGCCTGTGGCACCTGCTGGGAAGCTTTCCCAGGAAGTCCAAGGGAAGCCATTTGTGAGAAGTCCCACCAGTGGCGCGCTGGTGCAGAGCCTCCTGAAGCCAGGCTTACCCTGGGGAAAGGCACACCCGACGCAGCCAGAGAAATCCTTTCCTCCTCCCGTGCCCTCCCGTGCCCTCTGCTGCGCAGCTCAGCGTTGTCCCAGCTGGCAAAAGGTCAGTGTGTTCAAGTCCAGCTCCATTATCGCAGAGCAGACAAAAAGGAGGGCAGGTTTGGAGCTGAAAGGCAATAAATTGATAACCGTCACAATATGTAAAGAGGAAAGTTCACGGACTGTATTTTTGGCAAGTTTTAAAATTGCTCCTCCCCACTCTCCCTCTTTTAATAATTTTTTTTTCTCCTTCTAAGACAAAAGTAATTGTGGTTCTCCATTTTAGTGTTTCCTCTTGAGTCAGCAGTTACAGAAAATTCATGACAGTTGGATTTCTGAAGGTGTTGGGTATCTCCTTATCTGCTAAAAGGAAAACAAAGTGCGAACCAACATCAAATTGGCCCGTAAATTCTGAAGTTGACTGTATTCTTGTGCCTCACTTATTTTGTTTAAAAATGTGCAGATTAAAATGGGATTGCTATTCCCAAGCCCCTAGATAAGCCCCTGATATCCAAATGACAGTCTTATTAGCTTTAACTTTAATTGGTTTTATACAATCAGTGCTTTAAGTTAGGTAAATTCACTTCTCAATATATTTTAAGTATTACAAGATTACTTTGATGTCTAATAAAAATAAAATAGTTGTATTAGCTTTAAAAAAAAATGTGCAGATTTTGCTACCAGGGTTTTAACCAGTTCTTCCCTGATCATCCCAATACCAGTGTCTAGACATGCAAAAATTCTTCTTATAACATGTCATTATTTTTTGTGGTGGTTGTTTTTATATTTTTGAACTTTTTCCAGTCATTAGTAATAGCCTTATCCTATCTAAAGCATCAGAAGCATTTGAAGTCAGTTCCTGTTAAAGAATTGATAGAAAGTTTCATAATTATGTTAACTTCCATTTGGAAGGAGCGCTTCTCAGACTTCTTTCTAAAGTGCTCTCCTTTGGGGTACATTTAATCCATTCAGTTGAGTACCTTCCCTCTCTCTCTTTACTCCTTAATTGTCTTAGACCCTGGTCTACTTTTATCTAGCTCCTCAACTAATGTTCCAACCACATAAATCTAATCATCTGCTTGTACTGACTAGAGAGTGAGCAGGACAGCGGAGGCCTCGTACCCGCAAGGCCTTCATGGTACGCATTAGTGACAGGTGTCATGTGCTTTTTGATATCAGGTACTGCCTCTTCCTCTCCACTCTTGGGGTAAAAATCCTTGCTTCCAAACCTGTGAAGTCTTCTGCACTCTTGGAAATATTCATGATTAGCTAGGAAGTCACTGCACCTCTGGTGAAAAAGAAGAAACATGATAAAGTATGACTTGACTTTATCTTCCAAAGAGGAGAGACTGTTTTGTTTTGTTTTTTCTCTCAAAGAAAAGAAGAGTTCCTCTCTGTGAGGATGAAGAACTGCTAAGTAGTTTTTAAGACAGTGGTTTTCAGCAACCATGAATTGTCACCCACCCTCCTCTCTGGCACGCCACGTTTTCTCTAATAGCCTGGCCCGCAAGTAACAGCATTGGTTAACTCTTTATTCAAGGATATCTGTCTAAGATTTTCTCTCATCTTTCCTCTTCTATCACTCCTAAACAGGTTGAAATTTGCCTTTTGCTTTTAGCCAGTTATTTATTTAGGAAGTATTCTTTGAAAACCCATTACATACAAAGCTCTCTGTGGGTTTTAAGGACAAGGCGAGACTGATGTACAATCCAAGGCAGTTTAGTTTTCTCACATCAACGTTGCAAACCCAGTGGTCTACGAAGGTCTAATATTGCCTAGAATTTTTTTTCTCCAGTAGCACCATTTAGAATGGAATACACAACTAGCGGTGTATTGGGAACTGGATTTCAGCAGTGCAAACTCAGACAGAGTATATGATGTACATGAATTTCTTTGTTAAATAAAATAGGATTTGTTATTTACTAGTCAAAGATTTTGTTGCTGTCAAGTTTTTCTGTGCTTAGAGAGCATATGAAAGCTGACAGATTTCAGTTCCCTTGTTTGTGTTTATAGCTTTGAAGACATTGATTTTTCAGGAATATTATTTGAGTATATGCTTGTATAGAGAGCACTGTGTTAAGTATTTTAGGGCGAAACAGAAGAATTAGATACAATCTCATTTCCTCACGAGGAGATATTATAATCTAGTGGTACGTACAAATATATATGTATACAGGGGAAACGTGAAGAACAATTGAGCTACTCATGGCCAAGTACAGTGTGATATCATGTAAGTTTAGCGCTCTGTTGAGGGGCTTAAATGCAGTAGGTTGATCTTTGTGTAGGTTTAACGAGAAAAAGGTCCTTTCAGTAGGCAGCAGAGGAAGTGGGGATGGAGGCTTATCAGAACCATCTTGTTTTCAGGACGTGAGTAGGCTCTGTCTGCCTTCCTTGAACATGACTGCTGTATTTCCCCAGTAAAAGTATCTGGGTAGATGAGGTCTCTAGAGATTCAGGCATGCCATCATTAGAAATCCTCCTCAACATTCTTTATTGGAAATAGGCTTTGGAAAGCCTGCCGTAGTCTCCCGTGGTTGCGTCTGCGAGGTCTGCAGTAGAGATCGTGAATAGCTCCATGAAAGGTTGTTGTTGACCAGCCATCTCCGGGGAGCCGCCAGGCCACAGAGGAGTCCTCTCCTCCCCTGTGCCACCAGACAGGAAAGGCGTCTCTCCGCGAAACTTTGTTGAGGACGTGGGAGACTTCTCACATCCAGCAGTAATAGCCGTAGTGGTCAGATGTCAGACGCAGCGTTTCACTTCCACATACGTTTAATGAGTACCTCTGTGATCTAAACTCTGTATTAGGTTCTGATTCTGATATAAAAAACGTTAGCGTTCTTGTTTATCATTTAAGAGGGCTTGAGATTTCGAGAATGAGAGAGAGTTGGGGTGGTTTGTTTCTGCTCGGTAGAGAGTGTGTCCCCGTTTGCCTCGGGATGCTGCGTTTCCTCCTTCGCTGCTTTGCACCAGATCTGAGTGTGTGTTTCCGGCAGGGTTTGTAGCCTCTCTGACCTTCTCAGCGCTATGCATAACGTCACTCACGGAGCCTGCTGTGAGCCGCACCGCGACGTGTCTGTAGAGCCCCCCCCGGACTCTGCCTCTTGTCCTGCGTAGAACGTAGCGCCTGGCTGCCGCCCTGAGTGCTGAGCTGGCAGTAGCCTGGATGAGTTTCCGTGATTATCCCTTTCCTCCTGCCTCTCCATTTCCTGCTCCCCGTAACTCCTGTTTCCATTTAGATGCTGACATCAGAGGGAGCACACCCTCAAAGAGCAAATCCTTCGTTTCCTCCCAGTCCTTGTAAGTACTTTTTTTTAAAATAAAACTTTGGGATACGTGGAGAAGCAAACCCAGGTCTTGGCATATGAGTGGGAAGGCCATGGGATGAAGCCATCTGCATTCACAAAGAGGCGTGGTCCATGTGACGGGCCTGCCTGGTGGTGGTGAGTCCAGGAGAGAGAGCAGAAGATCGTGGGTGCAACAGGGGGGCCCTGCTGCAGGCAGAGCTTGTGAGGTATTCCTTCTCCGCTTACTCTGATTAGACCAGAGGCCCCAGGAGATCAGAGCCCAAAACAGAGAACAGGGATCGTGATTTCTGATTATGAAGAATTAGACACAGGTTCCAGGTAGTGGACTCAACCAGAGGCAGTAGTTGCTCACGTGGGCAGGACAGTCGTCTTCATAGTCCAGAAAGCAGTCTGACTCATTCTGTTTTGTAAACAGTGTTATCATCCCCATTTTGCAGTTAAAGAAACTGAAGTTTAGAGAAAGAATTTGACACAGAATTCTTAACCAGCAGTGCCATGAGTGCTAGTAAGTGGGATCTGAGCCTAAGTCTGAGGACTGTGTGTGGACCGGTGTATTCTGCACCATACACGTGTCTGAAGACGGTGAGGAAAGAAGCTTAGTGCACAGGGGGTGCTGTGTTTTCTCGGCCCAGAAATCGCTGTGTGTGGTATCGGGTCCTGAAGGGAGGGCCCCCGTCCTCCCGTCTTTTCTCTGTGCTCAGTCTTCCTGGACGTTCTCCGTTTCAGCTCCCACCTCTGCCTACACTCCACGTCCGCTGAGGCCGTGGCCATGGGGCTCCTGAAGCAGTTTGAGGGGATGCAGCTCCCAGCCGCCTCGGAGCTAGAGTGGCTGGTCCCAGAGCACGACGCCCCTCAGAAGGTAGCTCCTGCGGCGCTTCCCCACCCACCGCCCAGCCCGCCAGGCTGGGAGCCTTCCTAATGCTGTTCTCCTTTGCCGCACCTCTCCAGTGTAGAGTGAGCCTGCGTCTTTCCTTCCTTACTCACAGAAGCCACGCGTGACAAACGCGTGGCGTGAGTAAGTGAGGGAACGCGTGCACGCTGGCCTAGGCTTCCCCGGCCGGCGTCAGAACAGGAGCTGACGGCTCCTTCACTGCCCCTCCTCCACACGACGGCGCTCCAGACCTGGGGCAGCACGCCTGTGCTCTGACCACCGGGAGACACGGGAAGCGTGAACGATTCAGCTGCTTCTTTGCTCTACAGCTGAATAAGGCGTGAAGCACCCTGGCGTAGCAAGGGTCCCGGGGTGGGTTCCGGGACAGCGTTACCAAGGGGTGCCACCAGCTGGGATGCTGTTTCTGTTCCTCCTGGTTCTTGGAACCCAAGGCCCTCACTTCTGGTAGCCTGGTGCCTCATCATTTATTTCGAGGGCCAGAGTTCCCTGAGTCCCTTGCTTATGGTGTTCCTGACGTGGCTTTCATTAAGTATGCTTCTGCCGTGGCCAGAAGGTCGGGCATGTGTATTCCCAGAGGTTGTCTGTGGTAGATCACCCTGTGCTTTTCCCCTGCAGCTCCTGCCCATCCCCGACTCACTGCCCATCTCCCCAGATGACGGGCAGCACGCGGACATCTACAAGCTGCGCATCCGTGTCCGCGGCAACCTGGAGTGGGCCCCGCCCCGGCCTCAGATCATTTTTAACGTCCACACAGCCCCAGCGTGAGTAGGCGGTGCCCGTGCCCTTCGGAAAACAGATGCATCCTCTTTGGACCGTCAGCGCCGCCTCCTCGCCCTCTTGTCTCTACCCCCCGCCCGGTTCTGAAAGGCAGAGGGAGGGGATTATCCGTCTAGTCTGCGAGTGTTACTCCTAGTCCTCCCGTTCCTTCCCAGAGCTCGCCGGAAATGGGCTCTTTTATCACTGGCCTCTCAACCTGTTGCCTTCCTCCTGGTAGTTCTAGGATCTGGTTTTTTTTTCCTCCCTCTTCTGAAGGTGAATGGATCCTTTTCTTTCCTTTTGTTCCCTCCTCTTTACTATTTCTCCTCTCTTACGTTTGCACAGAAAGTGTGGTTCGTTATTGGGGAGTCAGTGCCTGGACCTAAATTCTAACCTTACCATCCTTGGTTTGAACCGATCCTCCCGATAGGTTCATTTTGTCCAACTCTAAAAAAATAGGTGAACTCCCCCTCCTCCCGTCCTCCGGGGGCCCCGTGTCTGTGTCCTCTTCCTGTGTGTCTCGGAGGCCTCGCGCAGCTGGTGTCTGCCAGTCCCTCTCCTTGCCGTCCCCTCAGGAGGAAGATCGCTGTGGCCAAGCAGAATTTCCGCTGTGCGGGCTGTGGCATCCGCACCGACCCTGGTGAGCGACATCTCTGGCCCCGCCGCTGCCTCCAAGGGCTTCACCCTCTCACACAGCTGGGCGAGGGCCTGGACAGAGAGGTGTAAGGGGGTGACAGAGCAGAGCTGGGGGAAAGGGAGAGAAGGGGCCCGGGGGAGGGAGAGGGGTCGTACTGGGCGAGGGCGCTGGGGGTCAGACGGAGCTGGTTCCCAGGCGCCCGCTGCCAGGGTTGTGTGCGGGAGCACATTGTGTCCTCTCGGCCAGGCTCTTGGAGGCTGCGTCTTTCCACCTCTGGCAGCACTTGTTTCCTCGGTGGCCTCCAGGATGGGACACAGAAACCACAGCCCCACTGTGTGGGTTTCTGCCAGCTTTGGAAGCTCAAACAGCGGTGGTGGGAGCCCACTGGCCTTCCTCCTCTTTCAAAAGGACCAGCAGGGCTGCCTCACCGGCTTATAGATGGGAATGCCGACTCTGACCTTGTGACTTTCCATTTTTTTCAGATTACATCAAGCGGCTGCGGTACTGCGAGTACTTGGGCAAGTACTTCTGTCAGTGCTGCCACGAGAACGCCCAGATGGTCATCCCCAGCCGGGTTCTGCGCAAGTGGGACTTCAGCAAGTACTACGTCAGCAGCTTCTCCAAGGACCTGCTCATTAAGATCTGGAACGATCCTCTCTTCAACGTGCAGGACATCCACAGCGCCCTCTATAGGAAGGTCAAGCTGCTCAATCAAGTCCGGGTAAGACCCTTGAAGAGGTCACGTCGTCGAGTACCCTCTGTCCTTAGAGGTTTCCCAAGGTCACCGCACGTCTCCGTGTCTCTGTGGTAGAGCCGTCACCAACTCACCACTCTCGCTTTCCCTACGTGCTTGCTCTCGCCATTTGCGAGGTCTCTGTCTAGTTAGTCTCACACCTGACAAGGCAGCTCTGAGGCTATAGATCGCACTTAGTCAAAAGCAGGATTTCTCCCTTCACTGAAAATATTACTGAACGGAGAACAGGGTATCAGGTCGGAAATTCAGCTTCTGGATTTCTCAGCAGCTCCCAGCTGTGTGTGTGAAGTGGGCAGGCAGACCTACGGAGGGGCCTTCCTTGCCTGGGGGTCCCTTTGCCGTGAGTGTTGAGTTAGAGGTGTGGAGACGGTCTGGCTCGCAGAGCCTCCAGACCCGCGGGGTTTAAGGGTGCTGGTCTTCCTGACGGCTGTTTCCCTCCTCTTCCCCCCACCGCCTGCCCACCCACCACCGCAACGCCTTCCTCTGCAGCTGCTGCGGGTCCAGCTGTACCACATGAAGAACATGTTCAAGACCTGCCGCCTGGCTGGAGCGTAAGTCCTGTGTGGGGGAGTTAATGTCTCTGAAAGAATCGTGTCCCAGCAGTTGGCCCTTGTTATGTGAAGCAGGAGCGTGGGGGGATCTTGCAGAAAACTCCAGAAATAGTAAATGAGAAGCCTGCAGCAGTAGCGACGTGTGTATCCTCCTCTCTGGAAGGGGAAATCTGGTGGTTCTGTCGAGGTCAGGCCCGCCGCTCTTTGCAGGCTGACGCACATCACTCTGCAGAAGGCTCCAGAGGTCACGTCTGCCCTCCAGACGCCTGCTGGTGCGGAGGGTGGGGCTGGCCCGGGCTGGCTGAGGGCTCCCCAGCCTCGTTCCCTCTGCCTAGCACCCTCCTCTTCCCTGTTCTGCTTCCGGACAGAAATCCGTCTCCTCTCACGTGCCACGGAGCGCTCACTCTGCTCCCACCCGCGTCCCCTCATTCCCTGCAGGCTTCTGGATGCCTTTGACACAGTTCCGGGCCACCTGACCGAGGATCTCCACCTGTACTCGCTGAGTGACCTGACCGCAACCAGGAGGGGGGAGCTGGGGCCCCGGCTTGCTGAGCTCATCAGGGCGGGGGCCGCGCACGTGGAGCGCTGCATGGTAGGAGACCTGACGCCAGCGAGCTGCCGGGCCCTTGCTCGGGGACGCGGAGAGTAGCGTGGGCCCAGGGTTCTTGCCGTTTCGTTCAGGAAGTTGAATGGCCTGTCAACACTGAGAGAACTGGACGGGACTGCGCGTCCCTGGGTTGGTGAACAGCTAGATGGTCCGGATCTAAGGAACCTAGAATTAGAAGAGGGTTTGGTGCTAGTGTTTCTCCTGGGAAACAGGCAGGACTAAACAGGCCTTCAGTAGAGACGTGTCGTGATGTGGGAGGAGGACCATGGGTTAGCATCTGGGGAGGGACTGGGTCTTGGCCTTATCGTTTTCAATCACTGTGACCAGAGGAAATACGCTGCCCTCCTGAGGCAAGCCTCAGTTCTCTTGTCTCTAAAATGAAGGTAATGATTAGTACCCACTGTCCTTTCCCCTTGGTAGTTTTCAGGGTTGATGAAATAATTTATGTGACAGCGTCGTGTAAACTTGAGTATTCTGTAGATGCAGGTTGTTATTGTTCTTGATATATCCAACATGCCAGAAATTCAGAAATTCCATTTTTAGAATTTCCCATCTTAGAACATGTCCAGTTTGTGTGCCTGTAACAGCCCCAGAATTCAAGCTTAGAATGGGGCCTGTGTAGAGGTCCTGTGTAGCAGGGGGAACTGGAAAGACTTCACAGTGACCTGACTCGAGGCTGGGTGTTATTTTGGAAAACTTTACTTGCCCTTACATGTTACCTTCATTGGTTATGGTTCCTATTTCAGAATAAAGTCTTTATTTACCCAGGCTGCGATGTTGACTTTAGGAAGCCCTTTGTGGCACTGTTCCTTCCTTTCCTTCTCTTCTCTGAGAGCCACTCTCATGGCTGGGGTTTCTCAAACGCGTTCCTCTCTCGTCTCCACCCTGAAGCTGTGTCTGACGCTGCCCAGCCCTGGCCCCAGTCGGGCTGTCGTGCCTCGTCCAGTCCGGGTCTCCTTCCTGCGGGCGGGAGGGCCCCTGAGAGCCCCTCGTGTCTTACTTATCGTTTGCTCCTCCCCGGCGCGGGTTCACCCTCTCCGCCGGTTCCTGGCGTGCTTTGCCTCCTTTTGCCACCTGTCTCTTTCCTCCCCAGCTCTGTCAAGCCAAGGGCTTCATCTGCGAGTTCTGTCAGAATGCGGATGACATCATCTTCCCGTTCGAGCTCCACAAGTGCCGGACCTGTGAAGGTGAGGCTGCTGCCCGTGAGGGGTGGGCCAGGCTCGTTGGTTTCCCGTCAGCCGCCCATTAATAAGAGTTTGGTTTGGTTCAGCCACTGCCTGTGTTTGACCACAGGTGGGCCAAGCCGTGGTGGTGAGAAGGGTCATGGCAGTGACTTGCTCTCGGCTGGGGATGATACAAACTGTTCTCTTCTCTCTCCCCTTCCCACTTGAATAGAGTGTAAAGCGTGTTACCACAAAGCTTGTTTCAAGTCCGGAAGCTGTCCCCGCTGTGAGCGGCTGCAGGCGCGGCGGGAGTTGCTGGCCAGGCAGAGCCTGGAGTCCTATCTGTCAGACTACGAGGAGGAACCCGCCGAGGCCTTGGCCCTGGAGGCCACCGTCCTGGAGGCCACCTGAAGAGAGCACACAAAGCGCTCTTTCTAGGGGCTAGGGTCACACATAGTGCAGAACTGAGCCACCCTTTTAAGGACTTTTCCCACTTAGGTTTTTTTTTATTAATATTATTATCATCATTGTTAATTTCTGTGACCTGTCTGATGGCCGTGTATCGTCACCCTTATTTAGGTTGGTGGGGTCCAGTCTGTTGTGACAATTTGTAGGTACCAAGTATTTCCACCAGAACTGACACTTGGGTCCCTAAGTGGAGCTTCTGGTGCCTCTGTTAGGGGGATGGACAGTGAGACCCAATTCTGCCGACGTCCATGGCCTTCTCCATTTGGACCAGATCTGGTTTCAGCTGCATCTCAAGTATCATTTCCAGTTTTATTTTGTTTTAATTCTGGAGCTTCTGAGCCAGACCTTTCTCAGCGAATTCACTTCTCCTTTGCTGCTGAAACAGGAGGATGGAGTTTTCTCTCTCCCAGTCCTGGAATAGGGTCAGACTGTGCCCTGAGGAGAAGCAGCAGAGAATGGGACTACATCCTGGGCATTCTTCATTAGGTGTTTTTGAGGCCATAAAAACAGCGTTATTGCTACCGTAGAATTTTCAGAGACCTCAAGGAGGCAGTCGTGACTTCCTTGTTTGAAATATTCTAGGCTAGATGATGTCACAGGCTGGCTTTCTTTATCTACCCTGGGGAACTTGACACAAAAAAAACAGAACTGATACTTAGACCAGGCCTATTTCTAGCATAAGTGAGGCTAAAACTTGTTTAAGGAGCATTTATTTAGTCAGAGGAGCTCATGGCCTCCTCTTAAGTGATCAGGTCCCTTTTAGTCCGCTTAGCTCTGGTGCAGGTTTGATCTTTCAAGCTCAGACAAGTCCCTGACACCATCCTAAACTGAGGACAGAAGCCCCGTCCACATCTTACCAGTGGGTCTCTTGCCGCTGTGCCCTCTGCTAGGTGGTCACTGTGGTTCTGAGCAGAAGTGCGCCCAGCTCCCTGCTCTCCCGCCCCTCCTGCTGCAGAGCTGGGACCCTCCCTGGTGGCTGATCTCTTGCCTTATTTCCTTTTGTCAAAGTTGAGGAAAAGCCTCCTGCTGTTAGTGATGTGACAGCGTGACCGTCTGTGGTGTGAGCGTGAGTGTCCCTGTGCTCTTGGGGCAGCAAGAGTCTACGCCGATTATGTGCTTGACTCTTCAGCCTGGTGATGGTCACAGGCTCAGTCATGCTCTTCTTATTACTCATTTTAACACACACACACACACACACACACACACACACACACACACACCCTTTTTTATGTGTTTTGATGGGATCATGTATATGTATGTGGTATTCGGTAAGTTGCTGTAGCTCCTGACCTGTATGTAAAACTCTGGTCGGGGTCCCTGCTCCGAGGGCTGGCAGCTCTGTGAACTAAAGCCCATAGCATTTTTGTCCTGGGTCTGATTTCTTCTCGGGTACTGTCTTTCCATAGCTGGTTGTTAGTAGGAAAAAACTTGCTGTGGGCGCTGCCCTGGGACGCTGAACGGAAAGTTGCACGTGGTTGGTGAAAGCTGATGAATGCGGACCTGGAGGCAACCAGGAGTCTCACAGGAGGCAGAAGGGACAGTAGCGTAACAGCCAGAGCGGAGGCTCCCCCAGGACAGGAGGCAGCAGGGAGCAGCTACCTGTGGTATTGGTCCCTCTGCCTCAGACTTGGGATCTGAAGCCTCTGTCAGGCTGGAAGGTCCTGAGGCTCTTCCCGCTTCCGTTCGTGGGTGGGGCAGGGGGGCTCTGGAAGCCAGGACCTCCAGCCCAGCCCAGTTTTGAAGGGCAGACGAGAAGTTCCCTTTTCCTGAGAAGTTCCCTTATCCTTCGAGGAGCCTTGAGAAGGGACCTGCGAAGTTCAGGCCTGCCTGCGGAGGCAGCCTCAGATCAGACGGAGGGGCTTGTGAAGACGGTGAGCTCTGCTTCCAGTTTTGGTTTAAGTTACAAATCTAGCTCCTTACTTCAGGTCATGACACTGGAGGAGCAATGCTCTCGTTGTTGTGCGTTTCACATAGCATAGGATCAAAGGGTGGAAAATGCCGGCACTGTTTCTCAAGCTGAGCTCAGCAATCTCCCTGCTCCTGGGTTCTCACTTATTTTTCACC
Organism: Hippopotamus amphibius kiboko; assembly: GCF_030028045.1. Taxonomy (NCBI): domain Eukaryota; kingdom Metazoa; phylum Chordata; class Mammalia; order Artiodactyla; family Hippopotamidae; genus Hippopotamus; species Hippopotamus amphibius. Next base: position 170,883,995 of record NC_080191.1, on the reverse strand, counting down.
ACCGCCCTCACGCCGTCCCTTCAGCTTGCGTATCTGTTTTAGTGACCCTGACACTGTGCTGTCATCACTGTCCAAATACCCATTTATTTATTTATTTGAGAGTAGGTAGGTAAGAGAGGAAAGAAGATGGGATGTTTTGAAAGCACTTTGCAATGTATGAGTATGAAAATCCCTGCTGTTGTGGGGAGAAGCTTTGAATGCACTGAGGAGAGTTCCTTCTGAATGAAATGGGAAGGAAAAAGTATTCTTTTCTATAAATAAAGGGAAAAAGATTTGCTTACCAGGTGGAGATAAGATTCAAGACATAGCAGAAGAGTGGAAGGCAAATATTTTCCACTTACATGAGGCTTGACTTTCTCTACCAAACCTTAGAGCTTTTGTTGAATTAACACAGAAGGAGCAAGATTCTAAAACTCGCGTTTCCAACTGGGTTTCCAGCTGCTGTGCTTCATACGCAGCCTAACAGTTCATTGTCATCTTTAATAAACTAAGGAAATGAAATTCTGCCTTTTATTTACCTGCCTTTATTATCAGGAAACGATACTGAGTATCCACTGTAAATCAGGCATGTCTGAAAACTCGGGAGGTTTCTGTGTTATAATGCAAAGAAAACTGGACCTCACACGTCAGGAAAAGTGGGTTGGAAAGCTTTGTCACTGACTTGCTGTGTAACCTTGAGCAGATCACGTCACCTCTCTAGATGTCTGTGTCTTCGTGTGTGAAGCACTTTGTGGCACTTTGCAGGGCACGGGGTGTGCCCCCCCCCGTCCCCTTGGTGTAGCTGTCGCTTAAAGCGAGGTCAGTCTTCCTCTCCACAACATCTGAATCTTTTTAGATGTTTCAGGTCCCACTTCTGTGAACAACAGGCCCTGAGTTTCTCTCTTATGCTTCTGGCCCGCTGGAGCTCCAGCTCTACCCTGCGACTTCCTGAAATTTCCCCTTCGCTGCCCCTGGTCAGCTCCAACCAGTATGTCTAAAGCCAACATAAATATCATATTTCCCCAGACCTAACCATTAGTCACCTGGTTTGAAAATTTAGTTTCTTCCTGTCTGAGTCAGGTGGCATTTTTGGCTAGAAAATTATCTCCTTCCCCACCCCCTGTCATCAAGTTCTGTTGATTTTTCTCTTTAAAATAAATGTATCTCATTCCTCTTCTACCACTGCACACAAATTTAAATCTTATCTTAAATCTCAACCATCTCCAGCCATGCCAGTCTCTTCCTATTTAATCATCCATCTCATATTTGGGTACCTGTTGTGTGCTAGTTTCTGTGCTAGGTTCTGGGGCTGTCGCAGAGAGGAAAACAGAGATAGTCCCTACCCCTTAAGGCACTCAGAGTCTTGCGGGGGAGACAGACATTGCCCAGAGTTCCCAAAATGAATACATAACTACAAGCTGTAATAAGAGCTGTGAAGGAAAAGAGTAGATGCTATTAAAAAAATAAATAACAAGGGGACCTAATTTAGATTGGAGAGAAGTAAGGCCTCTGAGAAGGTGATACTTCAACCAAGACCTCAAAAATGAGGCTTGGTATTACTCAGCCATAAAAAGGAACGAAATTGGAACATTTGTAGAGACATGGATGGACCTAGAGACTGTCATACAGAGTAAAGTAAGAAAAAAATATCGTATATTAATGCATACATGCAGAATCTAGAAAAATGGTACAAATCAGCCAGTTTGCAAGGCAGAAATAGAGACACAGATGTAGAGAACAAACATATGGACACCAAGCGGGGAAAGGGGGGCGGGGCGGGGGCGTGTTGGGGAGGAATGAATTGCGAGATTGGGATTGCTATATATGTATTACTAATAAAAAAATATCAAATTGTACACTTTAAATACATGCAGTTTACTGTATGTCAGTTATATCACAATGAAAGTCCTTAAAGGAAAAAAAAATGGGGTTCAGAGTAGGGAGAAAAGGGCTCCAGACTGGGACTAGCATATATGATGGTCCTAAGATAGAAGGAGTTTGGGCAAGGAACTGCTAGAAGGACTTCCTGAGAATTTCAGGTTGTATTGTAAAAACATTGGGCACTAAGGATTTTGGATTTTATTCTGAGAACATTGGAAAGCCATTGAAGAGTTTTAATCAGAGGAGTGACTAATCTGGTTAAAATGTCAGCATCCACTTTGCAGAAAATAGAGTAAAACAAGAGTAGAGGCGGTGGCTGTCCTAAGGAGTTGACTGCAGCAGTTCTGGAGGGAGACTAGGGTGTAGCACAGCACCGTCACGGTCACGACATTAGCCCCAAACCTCTAAAAACAAGGTAAATTCCAAATGTTTTATTCTGACTCTGACATTTTTAAGCAGGGAGTAAAAGCCTGGGGGTGGGAGAGGGGGGCCAGATATTAGAAAGATACTAAGATACAGGATCCAAGGACAATTAACCACCAGGTCTCAGGAAGGGCAGAGGCCAAGGCGGCCCTGGAACCTCAGCTGCAGGATTTGCAGACCTCTGGAGCCTCCTGCCAGCGAGGCAGGCCAGACAGTAGAGTTATGACTGTGTCGGGGACTCCTTCCTGAGGACTGGGGGCACCTCACAAAGAAAGGGGAACTGTGGGTGCGGTCATCCTTTGTGGCAATTGACTTTGTTGTCCATCATCTTCTGTGGCTCCAATGTGTGTATTACTATACCCCCTAATGGTATAAAGGGTAGGCATAATTTTCATAGCATCCTGGTTAAAGTGAGGCTCAACCCTACTCCCTCTTTCCCTTGAACGTTTGGCGGAGAGGGTGGGAGAAAGGGATCATATGCACACCATATCCTGCTGGCTCTTCTGCCTGATCAACTGTAGTCCTCTCCCCTTTCTGATCTCCAGGGTGTCAAACGATTTGCTTTTAAAGCTTCAGTGAAGCAGTGGCCAGATGGGCTGAGCGTTCCCACTGTGAGCTTGATGTTCTTGGGATCAAAGATGAATGTGATTAAGAAGGAAAGAGAATCTACCTACACTACTAGTCTAGGAGCCTGGAGAACACGAGGGTGTGCTTTGTGTATACCCGTGCCTTCCTCAGTTCTGTGAACTGTTTCTGGGAGAGGAAGAGAAAGCAAGGAGAGCTGAGCTCTGATTTTGGAGGGACACTTAATACCAGCCCGGCGAGGTTAGAGTTCCTGGGTTAAAGAAACCTTGCATGGTTGGAAGGTCCTTAGGATGTAGATGGAAGTTTTAGGGAGCAGCCCTCCAAGACGCTACAGCAAACCAGTCAGACTCAAGTCTGAAACAGCACAGCACAGATGGCCTGTAACCATTAGGCAACGAGCCCTAGCTCAGTCCTGTCCTTTTCTTTCACAGCGCCTGCAATTTCTCACCTGTTTTCCTTTCAAGCAGTGATGCCTGTCGTTCCCAAATGGTTTTCTTTCCCCACTGGCCCACCACAGGGACAGAAGCCAGACCCCTGGCTTCGCCCTCAAGCTCTGTTTCCACAGCAAGCACAGAACTGCTGCAGCGCTGGCAGCAGAGGAGGGAAAGCAGGGAGGCCAAGGGCACCTTTCCCCGCCCCCCCCTTACCTCACAGCCTTTTCCTACTTAGCACCTGAGGAAAGAGATTCCACCTGGAAGCCGACAACGGGTGCCTCTACACAGAGGTCTACAAGAAGAGCTGCACGTGTCTCCCTGAACCACTGGGAGCCCTCAACCACAGAGCTACCAAGGGGAGCCCTGACAAGGCCAAGGGCAGGAGTGAGGCCTGCCGAGGGAAGAAGGAACGCCGAAGCGTCTTCCCTCTCTCTTTCTCACCCTCCCTCTGTCTCTTTCTCTTGGTTATTTAATAATTTTTAAATGTAGTTCCCTAATACATTCACATGATTAAAATCCACAGAAAGGCGTGCAGCGAGAAGTCCCTCCCGTTTCTGTAGCCGTGTGCCGTTTCTGCCTCACCCCCTTCGGGAGCCACTCGTGACTTTTCCTTTCATCCTTACAGAGTTTCTTTATGCAAATACAAGCAAATTATAATATATATACATAATTTATACATGTATATAATTCTTCATACTTCTTTGAAAAATAGCATACTGTATACACATTTCTGTCCCTTGCTTTTTTTTTTTCCTAACAGTGTATCTTTGAGAATTTTCTATATCATTGCCTGAAGAGTTTCTTTATTCTTTTTGATAGCTGTACATTTTCCATTGTATGGACGGATCGTCATTGAGTCAAACATTTACCTATTGAGGGTCATTTAAGTTGTTTACAATCTTTTATTAATACAAACAGTGCTGCAGTGAAAAACCTAAGCAGATGTCATTTCACATGAGTGCAAGCATGTCTGTAGGATAAATTCCCCAAAGTGGAATGGCTGGCACGTGTGTAATTTTGATGACTATTGCCAAGTTGCCCTCCACAGTGGGGATAAGGAGACTGGAGCAGCGGGAGGACAGAAAGCATCACGGTGAGGTCATACTTCCCTGCCTAAAACTCACCAGTGCTTCTCTCCCCATAAGGTAAGGTGTGGTTTCTTCTCCTGCTACGTAAACGACCTTCGATACGTGACCACACTTTAGTATCATAGCCTGATCTGCCATTCCCTCAACGACTAGCAGTTTTCTAAATACACCTTGACCTTTCCTCCTTTAAAGAGCTAACGTCACAGCTTTCCCTGCCTGCATTCTACTCTGCCCACCCACCGTGAGCCCTTGGCACGCTTCTTTAAACCTTCTATTAGAGCACCTCTCACACAATCTTCTTATTTAGTATTTTCCCAAATAGAACAAATCAGACGAGTGACTGGAGTGAATGAAAGTAAGGAATTGCCTGTTGTACGCAGAGGCAAGTGGACAGAGGAAATGGCCCTTCGAGGGTCTCTCCTGACAAGCGTTGCCTTTGCTGCCGCAGTGGCCTTTCCCGTCCTCTTTGATCACCCTAAGCTCAGCAGTGCCCCCTCCGCAAGACCCCAGTGAGAGCCCCGAAGGCCCAGCACACGCCCTTCCAGATTAAGCCGGAAGAGTCCATGCTGAGGTCTTAGGCAGCAAGGAGGCCCTGACAGCGTCAGCCCGCAGTGGGGTCCTGCAGTCAGCTGAATTTGCTCAGTTTTCCTCTTTGCCGCGTGGATCTCTGTAATAACCGTTCTCTACCTTTTTACGACCAGCAGGAACAGGTCTGATTTCTTCCAACCAGGAGAGCCTGGACTCACTCGCATCTGAGATGGACATGAAGCCAGCTGCCCCAGGGGCTCTAGTCTCACTGCACGATTTCTCTTTGAGGTGCCCCTGCTGTTTTTCAGATCAGGGGTGCACAAGGGACTGCACTGCAGGTGCGTCCTGTGGGTGTCCACCCGCTCAGGGCCTGCGTGGGTTCAGCTCTTCCACAAATAGACATGACTCTTCCTAGACAGTGGGAGAACCACTTGGGAAACATTCTGTTCTTGATAGTTTTTCCCTCTCTGCCTGTCGGTGGGAACAAGAGTGATCAGAAGTGCATTGCAGGACGTGGACAGGACTGTCCTGACCTCGCCTCTGATCACCTCCCCTCTTAGCTCTCATCTCTTTTCTTGCCAGCAAATATCTGCAGTGATTACTCTCCCAAATCTTGACGTGATGAAAATGTCCTCATCTCCCTCCTCCCTCAGCTTTGTCTGCGACTGTTCCTGTTTTCTTTTGTCCAGCAGTCATTATCAGAGTAGATAATGTTCCAAATGTCCTTCACTCACTTTATTATTAAACTGCCAGTTTTTCCTTGCCAGGGACTAAACCAGGAGATATGATGGTATTTATATGCCCTGAAAATACCCTAGGCTGGGGGGGGAATGAATTGGGAGATTGAGATACCAAATTGTACACTGTAAATATATGCAGTTTATTGTATGTTAACTCAATAAAAGTTCTCAAAAAAATACCCTAGGCATTTTAAAATTATTATGTCTACAAAATAAGCAGAGAGAAGAACGATAAAGCCATGTGAAAGACTGCTGAAGTTGATCGAATACCCACATGTTTTCCAACCAGAGATAGAAAAATAGTACAAAGTCTTTGCTTGTTCTGAGGTGTTTTGTTTATTGTTACAAACTAGGTGTGGTTCCCAGGAAGCCAAAGCTTGATTTCCAGCAGGTTCTCAAGCGTCTCTTCCCAGCATTTAACTTAGACTTGAAATCTTCATAGACCAGGAGAGAGAAGAGTTTCAACAGGGGAAGAAAGAAGGACCACTGGACTACACTGCAGCGCAGCATTCATTCGTTTATGTATCCATCCGTCCATCCATCTGTCCCAAAGAGCGTATAGTGAACACTTATACTCCTGTGTTCCAGATACCACGCCAGATCTGGAATACAAAGAGTCACAGAACATGGTTTCCACAGATGTTGACGGAAACGTAATTTATGAGCGTATAGAGTTAGTGGAAAATACCCAAAAGTAGATGCAACCATTAAAATGATGGTTATAAAGACCAAGATGGTAACATGGAAAAAAACACATTACATGAAAAAAGAGAGAAAAAGTTTATGTCAAATATACATGAGTCCGTACTGATAAATAAAGAATTGAATAAATAAGTAAATGGGGGGCTTCCTAGGTGGCACAGTGGTTGAGAATCCGCCTGCCAAGGCAGGGGACACGGCTTTGAGCCCTGCTCCAGAAAGATCCCATATGCCGCAGAGCAGCTAAGCCCATGCCCCACAACTATTGAGCCTGCGCTTTAGAGGCTGTGAGCCACACCTATTGAGCCCATGTGCCGCAACTACTGAGGCCCAAGTGCCTAGAGCCCAAGCTCCACAACAAGAGAAGCCACGGCAATGAGGAGCCCATGCACCACAATGAAGAGTAGCCCCCACTCACCACAACTAAAAAGAAAGCCTGCGCACAACAACAAAAAAAAAACCCAACACAGCCAATAAAATAATTAATTAAAAAAAAATAAGTAAATGGGGAAGAAGAGACAGAATTCCAAACAATTTATGTAAATTCTACACCTGTCCAGGAGATGGAGTTTAAACCCCTCTCCCTATGAGGGTGGACTGAAATTAGTGATTCACTTTTTAAACAAAGCATGGTAAGAGAGAAATAGCAACTTTACATTGGACAAAGCTGGCCAGCACCGCCTTAACCAAGTGATCAAGGTGAACAACGCCAGGGGTGCTGTGGGATGTTATGCACCCCTGTGATGAGAAGGGCATATCGCCACGTGGTATTCTTTCCAGAAACCCATTACCCCAGTCTAAACATGAGAAAAACACAACAATTTGACAGACGTTCCACAAAATACGTGACCAGTGCTCAAAACTGCCAAGGTCATGTAAAACAAGAGACCGAGTAACTGCTGCAGACCAGAAGAGCCTAAGGAGACGTGATGACTCAACGCAGTGTACCATCCTGGGTTGGGTCCTGGAACAGAAAAAGGACATTACTGGCAAAACCAGTAAAATCTGAGTAACGTCTGGAGTTTGGTTAAAAGTAATGTACTAATGTTGATTTCTTAGTCTTGAAAGAATGGAAGGTGGTACTGCTAGAGAAAACTGAAATTGGGTGGAGGGTGTGTAAGAACTCACACACTGTCTTTGCAACTTTCCTGTAAATCTAAAACTGTTCCAAAATACGACATTTATACATATATATAAAAGTATATATACCCCATTATTGCAATTATGGAAGAACATTCCTGGAAAGCAAAATGCCCAAGGGAAGAGAAGGAAATACATAAAAATAAGTGTAGCTCTGCAGAAATGATGGAAATATGGAGTGATTTTTCCCCCTTTTTATCTGCCTATTGAAATATCTGTAAAATGGTCATATTATTTTTTGTAATGTAAAGAGTTAACTTTGGTTTGCTTTTGCTTTAGGGGAAAGATTCCCTTGAAATGCAGAGGGAATGTACAAAAGTATATAGATACTGGAGGGGAGTCAAGATAGCTATTGCTTTAAAATACCCCCAAACATTACTCTGCACAAGATACACTGACCCACACTGGCTCAGAAAACATGGAGGGCTCCCTCCTTCTTTTCCTTTTTTTCTTCCAGTTTTCTCCTTCCTTCTCGATCTCCCCAGCCTCATACACAGTTCCCCTGAGAACTGGTGCCTCTGTCCAGCCCTTCTGTCCTGAGAGCACAAGGGGAGAGGACACCTTGGAGTTTCCATGAACTTTCGGCACATCCAGGCTTAGAAATCTTGGTTTCCATCCTTGACAGTTTGTAGGGTCCCCACCATTACCTTAGTTCTGGAGGACTTTGGCTTCTGGGGTGGGTTCAAAATAATCAGGGTCCCTGGGAAGGCTGGGGCAGGATGGGGTCAGGGACAGAGACAGCGCTAGTGGGACTCAGGAAAACCCTCTTGACTGCCAGGTTTTAGAGTGGAAGGTCCAGCAGTGACCATCTGGACAGCTTTCCAGAGGCATCTAGGACTCCAGCTATTCCAAAGACTACAAACAGCACTATCTGACTCTGGCATGGAGCTCCCATCGTAAGCACCTGTGAGCAGAAACTATTCCTTCATTTGCACTTACTTGCCGTTACCATACCCCCTTGGGACCCAAGTAGAAAAGTAAAGTTTTAAAACTAAAGGCAAAGCGTTTACCAGCCAGACAGAAATATTCATCCAGCTTTCATTCTGTTCACAATGTGCCACTCAAGGTTCCCAGAGAAAAGATAGAGCAAGCCTTCTCTTTAGTTCTAAATTAAACTGCCCCTCCTCCTCAAAAAAACATTACCAGAAATACGTTCATTGTTTTAAACCCCTGACCAAGGGGTCGGCACATGGATCAAGCTGGGTTGCTTGAACACTTTCCCCAGTCTTTGAACCCGGAGCAAATAAGACAAAGACCATAAAGGTAGGTGGGCTGGCACGTCCTCGTTCTAGCACAGGGAAGAGACTGTCCTCGTCTCTCCTGGATTCTGGAGCTGCCAGTTTCCTATCCTGTTCTGAGTCCAGTTCTTTAGCTTTTCCTTCAAATCTCTTTAGCACATTCCTTTTTTTTCTTAAGTCAGCAGAAGTCAGTTTCTGTTGTTGGCAAGCAAAGAACCCTAGTACAGGCAGTGAAAGGGCCAAAGAGAAGTCAACGACAAATTACTCAGTCCAATATTGGCTTTATTTGTCTGACTTAAACTGATCCAAATCACGGATGTGTGATTCTTTTCATCTACCATGTATGTGACTCAGTGCTTGTATGCAGTTCCTGCCCTTTAGGAATTTACAGTTTAAAGTTGGACGTACACACATGAAGTCATTACATATGGATTGCTTACTGTGTGCTGAGCACTGGTCTAAATTCTTCACATGTATGACTCATTTAGCCCTCCCAACTACCCTGTGAAGTAGATACTGTTATCATTTCCATTCTATAAAGAAGTAATTAAGGCACAGAGAGTTTAAGTAACTTGCCCAAAGTGACCCAGCTAGTAAACAATAGAGCCTGGATCCAAATTCAGCCAGTCTGGTTCCAAAACTCCCACTCTTAACAATTATGTTATACCGAAATGAATACTAAAGACAGAGTTCTGGAAGTTCAGAGACGGGGAAGGTCAGCGTGGCCTGAGGGATCACGGGAGGCCTCAAGGGCCCCTTGGCTCTGGAGCTGTCCCGCAGAGGCGGGTGGGACTTAACCTGCCGAGAGCAGGGAGAAGGGCCTTCTGGGCCAGAGAGCAGGGTCGGTACAGCAGGAGCAGGAAAAGAGCTGGAAACAGAACAAAGCTGGAACTGAAAACGGGGTTTAGACAACTATGAGACATACGGAGAGAGGATCTTTCGCAAAGTGTTCAAGGAACAATTGGATAGTTAAGCAGGGCGGTTGGACCATAAGGGGCCTTGAATGGCAGGTCAACCACTATGACTTTACCCTGCGTTGAGGGTGTCTGCAGCTTTTACAGGGAATAACATTTGGAGACATTTTGTTGTTGTTGTTGTTGTTGTAGAAAATTGGAAGCATACACAATGATACTGAGAGAAGAAAACTGAACCCTCATGTACCTTTTATGCAGCTTCAGCAATTATCAGCTCACAGTCAATTATGTTTCATCTATATCCCCACCCACTAACTACCCCTACCAAGATTATTTTGAAGCAAATCTCAGACATCATATTATTTCATCTGTACATACTTCAGAATATGTAGAAAATCCCAAGGAATCTATTCTTTAAAACCCTCCTAGAACTAACGAGTTTGGCAATGTTGCATGACATAAGATAAACATACAAAAATCAATTGCATTTCTATATACTAGCAATGAACACGTGGACATCAAAATTAAAAATACCATACCACTTACAATCACTTTTTTAAAAAGAAAAAAAGGAAGAAAAAAGAAACACTAGGTGTAAATCAAAATATGTACAGGATTTGCATGCAGCAAGTACAAATTTCTGATGAAAGATATCAAAGAAGATCTAAATGAATGGAGAGGTATATTATGTTCATGGATTGGAAGAGTCAACACAGTAAAGATGTCAGTTATCTCCAAATTTATATAAAGACCATGCAAATCCCATCAAAGTCCCAGCAAGATTTTTTTTTGTTTTATGGACAAGATTATTCTAAAGTTTGTATGAAAAGACAAAGGGACAAGAATAAAACTATTTTGAAAAAGAAGAAGAAAGGAGAAGGAATCAGCTAGCCAATTTCAAGACACTATATAGTTACAATAATCAAGAACTGTGTGGTATTGGTGGAGGTATAGACACAGATCAATGGAACAGAACAGAGAGTCCAGCAATAGACTTACACAAATATGCCCACTGGATTGTTGACAAAGATGCAAAAGCAATTTGATGGAAGAAAGATAGTCTTTTCAACAAATGTTGCTGAAACAATTGGAAATCCACAGACAAAAAATGAACCTTGACTTAGTATCACAACTATACAAAAATTAACTCAAAATGGATCACAGACTTAAATGTAAAATTTAAAGTTATAACCTTTTAGGGAAAAAAAAACAGGAGAAAATCTCAGGATCTATGACTAGGCAAAGAATTCTTAGACTTGACACCAAAAGCATGATTTATATAAGGACACATCAAAATAAAAACGTTTGCTCTGCAAAAGTCCCTATTAAAAGGACAAAAACACAAGCTACACACTGAGAGAAGATATTTGCAAACCACACATCCAGTAAAGAGCTAGTACCTAAAATACATAAGGAACTCTCAAAACTCAACAGTAAATGCATGTCAATTATACCTCAATTTTTAATAAATTAAAAACAGTAATAAAAGAAACAATCCAATTAGAATATAAGCAAAAGATATGAAGAGACATTTCATTGAAAAAGATATACAGATCGCATATAAGCACATGAAAAGATGTTCAATGTTACTAGCCACTGGGGAAATGTAAATTTAAGCCACAAGATATAACTACATATCAGAATCACAAAAATTAAAAATAGTAACAATACTAAATGTTGGGAAGGATGCAGAGAGACTGTATCACTTGTTTATTGCAAGTGGGAGTATAAAATGGTATAGCCACCCTGGAAAACAGTTTGTCAGTTTCTTATAAGACTAAACTCTCCTACAACCCACCAATTTCACCCTTGCACATTTACCTCCAAGAAATAAAAATACATATTCACACAAAAATCTGTATGTGAACGCTAATAGCAGCTTTATTAGTCAAAAACTAGAAACAACCCAGATATCATTCCACAGCTGAATGATAAAATAAACTATAGTGCATCGATACCTTAGAATATTACTCAGAATTAAAAGGAATAAACTATTGATACATGCAACAACATGGATGAATCTCCAGAGAGTTGTGCTGAGTGGAAAAAAGTCAATCCACAAACGTTCTGCAGGATTCCATTTATATAACATCCTTGAAATGACAGAAGTATAGAAATGGAGAACAGAGTAGTGCTTTCCAGAGGTTAAGGAGAGGGTGGGGGCAGGAGGGACGTGAACGTGGCTATAAAAGGGCAATAGGAAGGACCCTTTGCAATGTTCTATACCTTCACTTTTTTAATGTTAGTATCCTGTTTGTGATGTTGTATCATAGTTTTGCAAGATATTACCATTGGGGGAAACAGGGTAAAAGGTATGTGGACTGTCTCTGTATTATTTCTTATAACTGCACGTGTATCTACAATTATTTCAAAATAAAAGTTTAATTAAAAATTGGTGTTATAAATTGCCATGAGAAAGAATCAGCAGATGTAACAGAAAAGTTCTCCAGGAACTACAGAATTTAGAGCAACATGAAAGGGAATTTAAAATATATTAATTTACATGGAAAGGGAAAGGGCTAAAAATAGCCAAGGAAATTCTAAGAAGAATAATCTTGCTTCAACAGGTTATCAAAATATATTCTAAAGCTGTCATAATTAAGATAGTGTGGCACGTGTGTAGGAAAAGACAAATCAGAACAATGAAACAAAATGGCAAGTCCATAAGTAGATCTATACATACAAAGAAATGACAGGTCACAGAGGTGGTATTGCAAATCAATAGGGCAGTGATCAAGTATTCAGTACATGGTGATTTAACACTGGTTATCTATATGAAAAAAATTGTTTTAGATCCACACCTCAAGTCAACATACCAATTCCAGGTAGACTAAAGACCTAAATGTGAAAAATAAGCTTTTATTACTGTTGGACATAGCCCCTCCAACATATCTGTTCAAGTCCTAATTCTTGGTACATGTGAATGTGACCTTTATGAAAATAGAGTCTTTGCAGATGAAATCAAGGTAAGATGAGGATGTACTGGAGTAGGGTAGATCCTAGATCCAATATGACTGGTGAACTTATAAAAAGAGGAGGAGAGACACCGAAGGAGAACCCTTTGTGATGACAGAGGCAAGATTGGAGTGATGCTTCTATAAACCAAGAAACGCCAAGGATTGCCACCAACCATGAGGAGCTAGGAAGAGGCAAGGAAGGATCCTCCCCTACAGCCTTCGAAGAGAACATGGCCCTACCTATGTCTGATCTCACATTTCTATCTTCCAGAGCTGTAAAAGAATAAATTTTTCCTTGTTTTAAGCCATCCAAATTTGTGGTAATGTTACAGCAGCCCCAGGAAATAAATCCAAATACTTTTAGAAGAAAATAAAGTTAAAAAAAAATTAGAGGTAGAGAAAAAATTCTTAAATCACGAAAAGTACAAAACACAGAAGAAAAGACTGATAAATTTGCCTTAAATGAAAATATAAAGCTTCTGCACATAAAAAGAAACAAAAGTCAAGCCATACCTAGGGAGGAAGATATTCACACATAAAACCTACAAAGGAATAGTCAGTGGAATTTATAAAGGATGCCTACTCTCAGTATCAAAAAGATAAACAACCTCATAAACTCATAAAAACAAAGTCATACAAATGAGCACATTTGTGGTCAGTAATCACAAACTGAGTACTACTCATGGAAACGCAAATTAAAACCAAAATTAGTTATGATGCCGCATCGATCAGATTGCGGGTGGGGAGTGAAAATATCAAGTGTCGGTGAGAATGTGGAAAAACAAGAAACCCTCCTGTGCTGCTGGTGGGAAGATAAATCGTTGTAAAGACCACTTGATCACATTTAGGAACGGAAGATGTGTATAACCTACAACTGAATAATCCCATTCCTAGAAGATATGGGAAGGGAAACGTGTAAGAATGTTTATAGCAACATTTTTATAGTTATGGAAAACGGGAACCAATCCGTATCTATCCACAAGAGAATGGCTGAATAAATGTTGAATAATCATTATGCAATGTTTTTATAATGGTAAGATATATGTAACATAAAATTTACTACTTTAACCATTTTAAGTATACATTCAGGGGTGTAAAGTGCTTTCACTGTTGTGCAACCATCACCACTCTCCGTCTCCAGAATTTTTTAATATTCCATATTGAAACCCTGTACCTAATTAGATAGTAACTTCCTATTACTCCCTCAGCCCCTGGTAACCACTGCTCTACTTTCTTTCTCTATGAACTTGACTATGCCAGGTACCTCATGTAAGTGTAATCATATAATATTTGTCTTTTTGTGACTGGTTATTTCACTTAGCTTAACGTTTTCAAGGCCCATCGATGTGGTAGCATATATCAGAATTTCCATTCTTTTAAAGGCTGAAAAAGACTGTATTCCAACATGTGCACATACCACATTGTGTTCATCCATCACTGTTGGTGGACACTTGAGCTGATTCTATCTGTTGGCTGTTGTGAGTAACACTGCTGAGTACTGGTGTACAAATACCTGTTTGAGACCTTGCTTTCAATTCTCTTGGTATATAACTAAAAGTGGAACTGTTGGATAATAAGGTAATTCCATTTTTATTCTTTGAGGAACCATTATTCTGTTTTCCACAGTGGCTGCACTATTTTACATTCCTATCGTAATGAAATATTAGACAGTAATTAAAACCAATGATGAGACTTAACTATATGGCATGGGAACCTCTAAACATGCCATTCCCTCTTCTTGGAACATTCTCCCATCCCGCCCAGTGCTCCACCTGGCTAAATCCTACTCATCGTCTCAATTCTGGCATAAGCAATGTACTTCTAGAAAGCCTTTCAAGTCCACCTGCTTCCACCGCCACCTCCCAGACCCCTCCTCTGTCTCTCCTTTTCACAGTCATCATCACATTGTATTGCAGTTGCATTCCTGTGTCTCTTTTACTACTAGACTGAAGCTCCTTGAAGGTGGACTGTGTCTGTCTTGTTCGTTGCTGGATCCTCAGAGTTGTCTTAGAATAGCTGTTTAAATAGTATTGTTGAATTGGTTAATGAGTTTTAGGAATATGACAAAGTGACAGAAAGCATTTATGGTCCTGAGGTTCTCTGAGTCTGAGTCCTCTGCAGCAACTATTTAGAGGCTGTTAGAGAGGGAACGTCTCCCTGTCTCACGGTGCCCCAGAGTCTCTGTGCTGGAAGGGGCTTCTATGGGTCATTGTTTCCAGCCTCCCACCCAGGGCAGTCTCCACCATGGGCTCCCTGAGAGCATTGCAAGCCTGGCCTGAGCACTTCCCAAGGTTATCACTACATGGTTATGCTTTCAGTTGCATGGAACAGAAACTCCATGTAAGAATGACAAACAAATGGAGGTTTATTCCCTCAGATGCCAAGAAGCCCCAAGGTAGGCAATTGCTGACCCTGGTTCAGTTGCTCAATTATGTCTTTGGGCTCAGGCTTTTTCCATCCTCCATATGTTGTCTTTTCATCCTTATGTAATTGTTGCCTCATGGTTGTAAATGGCTGCCACAGCTCCAGGCATCACATCCATTAAAAAACAGGAAAAAGGGAAAAGGGAAGTGCCAGCAAGCTCTTCTCTTCTGCCTGTCCCTTTTGTAAGAAAGCAAAACTCCAGTTCTCCAGCATATTTTCATCTATATTTTACTGGCCAGGACTATATCACTGATTACCAAGTGAAAAAGGTGGGGAAAATAAGATTTCATTTTTCTGGAATCTGTAGTGGAAGGTGATAGGGTGTGGGTAGGAATGGCTATTGAGTCTGTCTTGAGCACTCACTGTCTCTTGTAAAGCAGACCCGCTGCCATGTGCAGAGGTTAAACAGAAACCTGGTTGGTCCAAGGGTCAGAGCGTAGTTGGCCATTTTGCAAGTGGCCAGTGGAGTCACCTTACTTTTCAGTTTCCTATAGCAGATATTCCCCCTCAAATCTCTAACCCTTAACCTCCTGTTCTGTCAGCATCCAAATAGCCCTGTGGTGTACACAACCTTACATCGACTAGGAGGGGAGTAGAGCTGCCTCGCTGATTTTCCTGGCTGATGTGACCCCCCAGGGGCATCTCTGAATACCTCCACTACATGTCGGCTTAAAGAACCCTGGGGTGAACCAGGAGATCAAGGCTCTCACCTTGGCTCTACAATAACTGAGCTGTGGGAACTCAGGTTGGCTCTGGTCTTCTCTGGGCTCCGTATCCTTATCTATAAAATGGGAAGGTCAGACTAGAAGATCTCCAAAGTCCCTGACAGCAATCACTCTGGTTTCTCTGATTCTGCTCTTTCCAGAGGCCTGGAGAGCCCAGGAGATGGGAAATTGTTTTCTTCACTGTGTCCCCTCCGCTTGGGCAAGCTATTCCAAGCAGCCGGGACACCTGTGCCCCTGTCTTGGCGCCACGCCTCCGCCCCTGCCCGTGACTGCCCAGGTGCCAGCTGGCTCCTCCCCGGGGGTGCAGACACCAAATGAGCTTCCTGGGACGGGTGGGTGTTAAACGCCCTGGCCGTGGCTCCCGACACACTGTCCCTGCTCGGTGCCTGCAGCCGTGCGGCTGGTTCTCCTCCTCTTGCTGTGGCTGAACCCTGTGGCCCCAAACCAGGAGGCAGGTGAGAAGCCAGGTCGAAGGGACCTGGCCGCTCGTCTCTTTTATTTATTCATTCATTCGTTTAACCCACCACGTTCTCCCCTGGCATGACCCACTCATTCATTAATTAAATACTTCATTTATCCAGACATTCACTGAGCATCTGCCAGTGCTTAAGGTGGCTTCCCTGTGTACCCACTCCCATCTATAAGTGGTCCTTGGATATTTTGCTTGGGAAGACCTGTCTTGGCTGGGGAGCCGGAGGAACGCCCCGGCGAGGTGCCGGTGAGCAGAGGCAGCACAGGGCTCTAGAGGGTGCGCTGTCGGGGGTGGGGGCGGCACAGGGTGGGGAAGGTGGCACAACAAGCCCAGACCCGGGTTAGCAGGCTCCCTGGGCAACCGCCAGGCACCAGCCCGTTCGGCCTGCTAGAATATTCCTGGAACTCCTGGAACCTCTTTTGGGAGAAAACTAGGTGTCATTGGTAGGAAGGACTTTTTGCAGGGGTGGCAGCCTCAAGGGGGGTGCTTAAGTAACAACTGATGTGTTAATAAACTGCTGTAAAAAGAACCTCTGCGGAGGGGCGGGGCTTCAGATTGCCCGAGGGAGGGTCGCAGGTTTGGGGCTGGAGCCGCGTCGCCGGGGACTGTAAGAGGGGGGCAGGGGCGGCCCAGCGCCGCTTTCCCACAGCTTCTGCGGCAGCGCTCACCCCCGGCCCCATGAAACTGTCACACACGTGTGGCCAGCGCTGCTCCGGAGGCGCGCACACGGTCAGCGTGGGACTCCCCAGCCCGCCGTCGGGGCTGCTCCTGGCCGCACAGGCCTCTTAGTCTGCAGCCGGCGGGGGGGTCGCGGAGGAGTCCCCGGGCTCCCTGTCGCCTCTTCACCACGACCTTGTCTCCGGTGCTCGCGGACCCCCGCCAACCCCGCAGCGCGCCCACCAGAGGGTGGATGACGCCCTGGCCCCCGGCGCCGCTCCTGGAGGGAGCTTTTCTTCGGAGGTTTCGGGGGGACAGGGGGATGTATGTCCACGACCCACCGCGGTTCCCCACTCAGAGCGTCACTCAGCAGAACAAAATGACTGAAGAAGTGAACGCGTGAGTGAGTGATGGTGCCTGGGCACCATGGGGTGGGCTTCCTTTCCCTTACTGTGCTGTCATTTTTCTGATGGGACCAGTCAGTGCCGCGAGGAACTGTAAATCTGTCCTGGCCGCTGGATACCCTGGGAGCACAAGTGTGAGCCCCAGGCCAATTCAGATCTTTTATTTTATTTATTTGTTTATTTATTTCTATTTATTTATTTATTTACTGGCTGTGTTGGGTCTTCATTGCTGCGCGCAGGCTCTCTCTAGTTGCAGAGGTGGGGGCTCCTCTTCAGTGCACAGGCTTCTTATTGCGGTGGCTTCTCTTGTTGCGGAGCACGGGCTCTAGGCACGTGGACCTCAGTAGTTGTGGCACATGGGCTCAGAAGTTGTGGCGCACGGGCTTTGTTGCTCTGTGGCATGTGGGATCTTCCCGGACCAGGGCTCAAACCCATGTGCCCTGCATTGGTGGGTGGATTCTTAACCACTGCGCCACCAGGCAAGGCCCAGATCTTTTAAATTAAGTATAAATTATTTGATACCAGAACTACAGAGATGCATTTCCTGCCTCAGTGAATTGGTAGGAAGGCAGATAAACGGACCTCCAGAAAGAAGATTATGACAATAAAGGCAACAGCGGTGAACGCTACCTTAGAAACCGAAATCAATAGGTTTTAAGAGTAAGAGGAAAAGGTTAATCCCAGTAAATGCAGTTAATCCCTACATCCCAACTAGAGGGGATGTAGGAAGGCCTCTCAGGATAGATCAAATTCATTTAAAAAAAAGTTTTATTATGGAAAATTTGAAACACGCACAAAAGTAAAGGAGATAGTTTAATGAACCCAGGGGACCTATTGGCTAGCTTGAAAATTATCAAGACTTTGCCCAAATTCTTATCCACCATATTAAAAAATACAACCACAATATCTTATCAGAGCTGAAATAATTAAAATAATTACTACCATTTAATACCTATCAGTGTGCACATTTCTCCAACTGTCAAAAAGTCTTTTCTGCAATCGGCTTATTCGAATCAGGATCCAAACAAGGTCCACACGTTACATTTAGCTGTTATGTTCTTAAGTCTCTTTCAATCTATAGCAGCCCTCTTTCTTTTTTCCATGCTGTTTTTTTGTTGACGAAATCAAGCCATTTGTCCTGTAGACGGTCCTGCATTCTGGATTTGTCTGATTGAATCCTTGTGGGTGTTCCTCTGTCCTTTGCATTTCCTGAAGTCTGGTAGTTAAGGTTCATTTCTTTTGGTAAGAATATTCTGTAGGTGAGGCTGTGTACTTCCTATTGCATCACGAAGGAGACAGGTAAGGTCTAGTCGCCTCACTTCTGCTGCTGTTAAACTTGACCAGCCAGATGCATCCGGTTGTAGGTCCATATGAAAGTTCCCCTCGACTTTCTCTAATGGTTGTAGCTTCCACGGATGATTGCTGCCTAGATCCAGTTTTCTCATTAAGGACTGCAAATGGTGGTTTTCTAATTCTATCATTCCTTCTGCATTTGTTAGCTGGACTTCTATAAAGAAGACCTTTCAACTATTTGGTTTGTGTGGAAAGACTGGATAAATGATTCTTCGTTTATCACTCTCAAGATAATGAGCTCGTTCCTTAGCAACCCTGGGAAGGTTGAATTTAATCATGACCTTGAAGGATAAGAATGTTTTCTTCTAGTGGCTGTGAGAGGGAATGGCCTTCCAAGCAGAGAATGCAGCTTGAATAAAGGCTCAAAATCAGGAGTACGCAGGGTATTTAGAGAGTGACAGAGAGCAGTGGCAAGTGCAGCCAGAGGCTTCCTGAAGGAGAACCCTGAGCCTGGATGTGGTGGGAGAAGCAGGAGGAAAGTCAGCATTGCTGGCTGCACGCGCAGCTCCGTCACCCACTCAAGCATGACCTTACAAACACTGCTTTCCATTTTTAGATCAGTGTCTTTCAAACTTTCTGGCCACAATCCACATTAATAGGTATATTTTACACTGTGACCCAGTACTTACATGCATGTATGTAAAAACAAATAAAAATTTCTAAAAGAACCCCAAGCAGCTTACACTTATATATGCAATATATGCGGATATTTTCTGTTCTGTTCTGTTCTGCTCTGTTCTGTTCTGTTCTGTTCTGTTTTATTTTATTCCATCCCAGGCTGTCAAAATAAATGCTGGTCATGACCACTGATTTGATCTCTGGGCTGCAACCCTCATTTGGATGGTGCCTGGGGCTCTTCTCCTGCTCCAGTCTTTTGATGGATTCCTGGTCTTGGTGACAACCTGACACGGACCCAGACACCTGGGAAGCGGCGGATGTGGGAAAGGAAATTGATCATTTGCGGAAGGCTCCTGGGCAGACCATGAGGCGGAAGCCAGACCAAACCCAGAGGCCACCACGCCAGCCCAGCCCACCAGCACCTCGGGAGTCCCCGAGCCGCTGCTCCTCCTTCGCCAGACGCCTACCTCCTGGCCCCTGTTTCCACAACAGGCTGGGTTGGCCGCGCCTGCCCACATCCACTCAGAGGCCCGCTCCTGTTGATCTTGTCAGCTTTGGAGGGTCCTCAAGCTTATCCCTAAACAAAGCGCCAGGCAGGTGCTCACCTAACAGGAGGCAGCTGGGAAGGTCAGGATAAAGGGAAGACAACATGGAGCGTCCCGGGCACGAGAGCACCTGGGTCCCCTTCCGGCCCGAGCCACGGACTCACCAGGTCACTTGGGCCACGGTCGCTACCCGGCCATGCCTTGTTTCCCTCGTGTCTTACAGAAGATAACCCCCACCTCTTGCCGTGGATACGTAATGAGCAGATAATAGTTGAGTTGAGCACCTCGGAGAAATGGTAGGAATCGGGGCTGGCGAGACTGTTTTGTGAACAAGGACCCTGGAGAACATCCTCTAGCTTTGTGGGGCTTTTCTGTCCCTCTTGTCACAACTCTCCTGTCGTTCCTCTGCTGCCTCTGTGTCTTCCTTGCTGTCACTCCCCTGCCACCCTCTCCTTTTTGTCTCTCTTCTTGCTCACTCTTAGCTCTCTCTCTGATAACTTTATTGAGATACAATTCACATAACATAAAAGTCATCCTTTTAAAGCACACAATTCAATGGTTTTTAGTATCATCTCAGGGTTGTGCAACCAACTCTATTACCGAAGTTTAGAACATTTCATCACCTCCAAATAGGTGACTGCAGTCACCCCCTACTCCCCACACCTCTCACCCCTGGCAACCATTAATCTCCCTCCTGTCTCTACGGATTTGCCTGTTCTAGTCATTTCACATAAATAGAATCATACAATATGTGGCCTTTTGTGTCTGACTTCTTTCACCTAGCATGATGTTTTCAAGGTTCACCCGTGTTGCAGCGTGTAGCAGCGTTTCCTGCATTTTTATGGCTGAATGATATTCCATTGTGTATAAATACCACTCATCAGCTGATGGACATTTGAATTATTTCTCCTTTTCGGCTATTATGAATAGTGCTTCTATGAACATTTGTGCATAGGTTTTTATGTGAACATAAGTTTTCTTTTTAAAAAATTATTTAAATTAATTAATTACTTGATTGATTAATTAATTTTTGACTGTGTTGGGTCTTTGTTGCTGTGCACAGGCTTTCTCGAGCTGTGGCGAGCAGGGGCTACTCTTCGTTGTGTTTTGCAGGCTTCTCATTGCAGTGGCTTCTCCTGTTGTGGAGCACCAGCTCTAGGCTCGCGGGCTTCAGTAGTTGCAGCACACGGGCTCAGTAGTTGTGGCGCACGGGCTTAGTTGCTCCTCGGCATGTGGGATCTTCCTGACCAGGAATCAAACCCGTGTCCCCTGCATTGGCAAGCAGGTTCTTAGCTACTGCACCACCAGGAAAGTCCCCTGAACATATATTTTCAGTTTTTAAAGTATATACCCAGAAGTGGATTTGCCGGGTCACATGGTAACTCTACATTTCATATTCTGAGGGACTGCCAAACCGTTTTTGAAAGTGGCTACACCATTTTACAATTCCACTAGCCATGTATGGGGTTTCATGTGCTCCACATCCTCACCAACACTTGTTGTTTTCTGTCTTTTTCGTTTTAGCCAACCTAGTGGGTGTAAAGCGGTACTGATCTGCATTTTCCTGGTGATTCGTAAGGTCGAGCACACTGTCCTGTGTTTATTGGCCATTTGTGTATCTTCTTTGCACACATCCTTTGCTCATTTTTAAACTGGGTTGTCTTTCTTTTTGTTGTCGAGTTTGTGAGAGTTCTTTACATATTCTGAATAAAATTCTCTCATCATCTCTATGATTTGCAGATGTTTTCCCATCCCATGTGTTGTCTTTTCACTTTCTTGATAGTATCCTTAGACGCACAAAACTTCTAAATTTTGAGCACTTCTACTTTATCTATTGTTTATTTTGTAACTTGTGCTTTTGGTGTCGTATCTGAGGAACTACTGCTTAATTCAAAGTCATGGCAATTTATGGAGAGTTACAGTTTTAAGTCTTACCCTTAGGTCTGTGATCCATTTTGAGTTAATTCTCACGGCATACGGTAGAGGTCCGAGTCCATTCTTTTGCACGTGGGTATCCAGTTGTCCCGGCACCATTTGTTCAGTCTGTCTCTTTTCAATGTCCCTTCTTCTCCAGGCAGCTGCTCCCAGCCTCAACGCCTCTGCTGCCTTGGGCAGGATCACCGCTGCAGGAGAGGAAGCTGCTACTGTGATGACTTCTGCCGTGTGGTGCCAGACTGCTGCCCAGACCACCCCGCCCTCGGCAGCCCTGGTGACTCCCGTGCAGGCTCCCGTCCACCCCCAGCAGAGCTGGATGCTGTGATGGGCAGAGGTAAGCCCCTGGCGTGTACGTCAGGCCGAGGCCAGGGTGTGGACCGGACGGCCCGCGAGGCCCCTGACGTTCCTGAGCGGCTGGCACGCTGTCCCTTCCACGTCCAGAGTGCCGACACGTTCCCCCCGGCCTCCCTTCCCCACCGCTCCTCCCCACGTGCTGCTCCCCTCTGAGCCACGTGTCCAGGCCCCACAAGGAGCGCTCAAGCTGTTGGTGGTCAGGGAGCAGGGTGGAGAACGGGGTGGCTGGGTTCCACCTAACGCTCCCCACTTCCCTTGCAGCATTGGTGCCCCCGGCCTGTCCCGTGTAGACCTCTGCGGGCAGACAGAGTCTGCAGAGAGGTGCGGGGGGGGGGTGGGCGGCGGCGGGGCGGGAGGCAGGGACAGGGACAGGGGCTGTCACCCCGTGTTGCTTGGCTCCTCGAGCTACCAGCGTGGTGTCGCGGGTGGTGCCGAGGACGGAGAGCCCCCCCAGCTCTGCCGGAAGCAGGCTAGACAGGATGCAAAGCGCGGGGAGGGTCCCGGAGCTGCTCCCAGGCGGGGTGGCCGGCAGCCTGCTCCTGCCTCCTGGCCTCCAGGCCCCAAAGTCGAGGAGCGATGACCAGAGGGGGCGGAGAGCCTGAGCTGGGCGGAGCGCCCCCACAGCCAGGCTTTCAGGGAGGAAGCCAGGGGTCCGGCCCACGGACACCGACGCTGAATGTCATGTAATTCTCGCGTCATGAAATACTCTTCTTCTTTTTCTGTTTTTTTTGATTAATCAATTATTTAATTTATGTATTGGCTGCATTGGGTCTTCATTGCTGCACACGGGCTGTCTCTAGTTGCGACGAGTCAGGGCTACGCCACATTGCGGTGCGTGGGCTTCTCATCGTGGTGGCTTCTCTCGTTGCGGAGTGCAGGCTCTAGGCATGCGGGCTTCCGTCGTGGCAGCATGCGGGCGTCAGTAGGTGTGGCTCGCAGGCTGTAGAGCACAGGCTGGGTCGCTGTGGTGCACGGGTGTCGTTGCTCCGCAGCATGTGGGATCTTCCCTGCCCAGGGCTCGAACCCGTGTCCCCTGCCTTTGCAGGCGGATTCTTAACCACTGCGCCACCAGGGACGTCCCTATTCTTCTTCTGACTATTTTTCAACCATTTAAAAATGTAAAAAACATTCTTAACTTGTGATCTATACAAAACACAGGCAGCAAGAAAGATTTGGTGCACAGACTGTGATTTGCTGCTCTCTGCCCTAAATCTCCTCCGTTCTTTACTTCTCTTCTGTGTCCTGGCTTCAGCCCTGACCTGTCCAGCCCTCTGCCCAGTGCTGCAGGAGCGCCCTCGGTCCCCACCGTAGCATGTCACGGCACCGGGCAGAAGGAGAGGCAGCAGGGCGCGAGGGAACGTGCCCAGACTTGGGAGCCGGGTAGCCCCGGGTTCACACCCCGGCTGAGGTCGAGCCTTCCGCTTTCCGAGCCTCGCTGAGCCTCCCTTTCCTCCTCTGCGCCCGGGCGCGCGCCTTGCAGGGCTGTCGTGGATGAACCAGAGAGGGAGGTTACCTGGGGAAACGGAAATGAGCTGCAGAGGGAACAGGCCGTCACTTACGGCTCCCCTGGGTCCGGCAGCGTCTCCAAACCAGCCTCCCGGGGGGGCCCCTCTCCAACAGAGCCTGGCGCCTCCCCGGCGCTCCCCCCCCACCCCGGGGCCAGCAGGGGCCCCCGGCGCAGAGCTCGGCCCCGTCCCGGCCTCCCGGCCCGGCGTGTGCACCTCCCAGCGCATCTCCCTGCGTGCATCTCCCTGCGTGCTTCCCCAGGGGTTCAGCCAGAGGGAAAACGGAAACCTGCTGTTTCTCGTACACACTCCTGAACGTGCGTAGAATCAGCCGTAGAGATAGTAGGACAGAGACGTGGTCACGGCGGGTGTCGTCCTGTGCCGGTTGCAGTGGACACGGCCAACACTTCTGGGCAGCAGCGAGTAAGGGCCGAGGCGCCCTGTGGCTGCGGGCCGCTCCCCCTCCTCATCACGCCTTCCTGGGCTCCGGAGCGCCGCCCGTCAGCCGCCACGCAGCCTGGCCCGCGCCCCGAGGCCTCGCCCGCCGCCTGGGCCCCCACGGTGGGGGCAGCCTCGCTGGGGTGGCCGCGGGTGCAGGATGTCACAGCACGGCCACAGCCAGGCCAGGGGCTTTGGGTCTGCTGAGCCCCTTTCCTTCCCAAACCGCCTCCTCCTCCGGTCCTCTGTGTGGCTCGCTGTGCTCCGGCCTCCCGGCCCGCAGCCCCCAGGTCACCGTCCCTCCTCCCTGCCCTGGCCGCCCTCGGCAAGGGGCCGAGTCTTCCCAGTTCTGCTGCCCGACAGGGTCCCCGGCCGCCCCACCGCGTCCCCCTGCCCAAGTCCCAGGTCACGGCCTCCCACGGGTCCTCTCGCCCTGACTGGTCTCAGCCCACACTGGGCCCCACTGCACTCCCCGAGGCAGGGCTCTGGTGGCGTCCGTTCTGCACTCAGAAGCCACCCGTGGCCTCCCGTGGTCTCCAGAGCGAGGCTGACCTCCCGCACAAAGCACGCCACGTCCTCCGCCACACGGCCCCGGGCACACTTCCGGCCTTGTCTCCGCTGGTCCCGGTCGAGGGGAATGAGGGGATCGCCCTACCCAAGCCTCGCTCAAGGCCTCTGCTCATTTGAACCCTGGCTTCTGATACGTGATTCTAGCACAGGATGCCCTGTCCGCCCAGAGCCCAGTCGTCGGCTCGTGGGTCTGTTTCAGCTTAATCTCTCTGAAAGCGGAGCCTGAATGATTTGTTTGGGGATGTAACCCAGAGCAGCGGGTGAGGGAAACGGGAAATGCAGCAGAGAAGCCGGCACAGGCAGTGGAAGCGGTGCTGCCAGCTGCCCCGCCGTGGTGGCCAGGTTGCTCCATCCGTGGCACCTGCCAGGAGTCCCAGGGCTGAAACGGGAGCGTCTGTCTGCGGGCCCCCCTGGCCCGTGGCTCCCGTGTTGCTCCTCACGGGCCAGTTCTCCCAGTCCTCTGTTGCTGTGCGTGAGGGCGGGAGCGTCCCGGGGCCCAGCAGCAGGGAAATCCTGGGACAGAGGCCAAACAGCCCACGGCAAGGCCCTGCCCGGTCACTGCGGCAGTGGCTGGGGTCGCAGGAAAGCCCGAGGGGACTTGAAATGGTGCAGGAAAGCTGTCCCACCCTCCGGCTTTCAGCAGCACATGCTGTATCCCTCAGCTCTTCCAGCCACGGATTTCTGTTCTTGCCCAGGGAGGGAGGAGCCTGGGGGAGAGGCAGCCTGGGGCCCTGTTTGGGAAAGCCCCACTCACACCTCCAGAGCCTGCAATCTCCCTTCCTCGGCAGGAAGGGTTCCTCAGGGGAGGCTCTGTGGGATACGGCCTCATGGAGAGCCCAGGGGTGCTGACGTGTGGGCTCTTTGCCCTTCCAAATGCCCTTCCGGAAACTCCATCTCCTCCTTCACTCGTCTCTCCTACATCATCCCCACCCCAACCAGGGTGCCCGTAGATGTTCCAGTACTGGCCCAGATTCCTCGCTAGTGAGTGTTGAGGTGCGTGCACATGTGCAGGCAGCTTTCGTTTCTACCTGGCTCTCCATCCTCCCTCCCTGTGTCCTTCCTTGTGAAAGTCGTTTCCCTGGCAGCGGCATACCACCTGGGAAAAGAACCGAGCTTCCTGTAATGTAAGTTAAAATCACAGTGAGAAATTCATGTCCACAAGAATGTCTAAAATTAAAAGGACGAGAACGTGGAGCAGCTGGAACTCTCGTACGCTGCTGGTGTAATATAAGCTGGCACAATCAATTTGGAAAACAGTTTGATGCTATATAATAAAGCTGGACACGTGACCCAGCAATTCCACTCCTGGGTGTATAAATACCCTAGACGAGAATGTTGATAGCCGTGTTATTCGGAATAGTGAAAGACTAGAAATAATCCAAACGTCCATTAATAGGAAAATGGATAAATACATTGTGGTATATTTATACAGTAGAATACTACCTAACAACCACAACAAAAAAGGATCAAGTACCATTATACATAACAACATGGGTGACTCTCGCAGGCATAATGTTACGAGAAAGAAGTCGGATGCAAGAAATTATACGTACACAATCCATTCATATGAAGTTCAAAAACAGGCAGAACTAGTCTAGGATAATAGAGGAGAGAAGGGTGGTCCTTGGAGGAATATTGACTGGAAGCGAGCACAGGGGAACCTGTTGAGATGCTGAAAACGTCCTGCATCGTGATCTGCGTGGTGAATACATCCTGGGTGTATACACGTGTAAAAATTCATCAAGCTGCGTACTTCTTGAGAGTGGCATAGTTCACTGTGCGTGGGTTGCACCCTAATAAAAGAAACGAAGGAAGAGAGGGCTCCCTGGAGGTCTCTGTGCTACAGCGCAAGGAAACAGGGCTAGGGTGTGGAGGGTCTGTTCTCAGGGCTTTGCAAACTCAGACCATTCCCACCACCTCTTCTTACCTACACATCTTGAGCCTGTGGGGACCCACTCAGACCCCCAGAGTTGGTATAAAAATTATTTTAAAGAGGAAACATTTCACTTACAGAAGAGGCAGAAAGAAATGTTATCTGAACCTCCCTTATCTGACTAGAGCAGAACCTTCTAAAAATACAGCTGCCATTAATCTCCCTCCAAGGGATGTTCCAGCCAGTTTGAGCTGCCGTGGAGACAGACTGCCAGCGGAACCTTGCGTGTTTCCCCACAGAGGGGCTGAGTCCCGTGCCTGTGTTGAGTGTGGTGCGGAAACCTTTGTCCCTGGTTGTTCAGTGAGTTACTCGTTACTGAGCAGCTCCCTGGTGCACATGTAAACAAACGTTGTCTTTTCTCCCGTTCATCTGTCTTTCCTCAGTTAATCTCAGCCTCTAGTCGCTGGATCCAGGTTGGAAGAGGAAAAAGTTCTTCCTGCCAGCAAGCACAGAACCACTTTGCTGAGGGCTGTGCAGCTGGGCTCTAGCTCAGTGGCCCAGCAGGTCTGTAACCTTGTATTTCAAGGACACTTTACTGCGTTGACTCTCTCATCAGACCCTTGGTGGGCCCGTGCTCAGGCTTTGCTGGACACCCTGGACTTGAGCTGGATTCGTCCCTACAGTGTGGTTTATCTGGGGAAGGGTTCTAAATCCTCTTCATGAGAAAGCCGGACACTAGTGGGGACACCTCCATGCTTCCGTTGTTCGGGCTGAGACGTCTGTAGGTTTCTTGACTTCTCTCTTCCTTTGACAGCCCAGATCCGTCTGGTAGGAACTCACGTCGGCTCTACTTTCAAAATACATCCAGCATCTGACGGCCGGCCGCGCCCTCCTCTGGCGCCGCTGTGGTCAAAGCCGCCCCCGTCTCGCAGATGGACTAGGGATGAGAAAAATCCCTCCTAACTCCCAGGCTCTGGGCCAGCACACAGCTGCCAGAGCGGCCCTTCCAAAACCCAAGGTGGATCCTGTCACTCCTCTGCTCGGAGCTCCCCAGGGGCTGCTCCCACCTCGCTCGGAGAGCCCAGCCCCCGAGGCTGGCAAGGCCCTATCACCCTGCCCCCTGCGCCCCGCCTCCGCCCTCTCACGTGGCTCCAGTCGCAGAGGCTCTTCGGAGCCTCTTGAGCGAGGCCCTGCCTTAGGTCTCTGGAGGGTTCTCTAGCAGTTCCGCTGCCCGGAGTGCTCTTCCCCGGGCACGCACTGGGCTCACGTTCTCACCAACCTGGGGTCACTGCTCGGATCCCGTGGTGCTGCTTCATTCTGCAACGTGTCCCTCATCTCTCCACGCCCCGCACACCAGGTTCTTCTTTTGTCCCCTTTTCCACACTGTTCATCGGTGTATCACTCACGTGTTCCCTGTGTTACTGGGACGTCGGTTCCCTGAGGGCAGGGATCTGTGTGCTCCGTGGTGCATCCCAGGTGCCTAGAGCAGCCCCTGGCATCTCGTAGGTGCTCCAGACACGTGTGCTAAATGAATAAAACGAGCCTCCGACGCTCATTCAGGGTGAGAGCTGAGTTGGGCTGAACAAAATGTCCAGGAACTTTCTGGATAAGACCGTCGTGGCCCCAGGGCCAACCGTCGTGTGTCCAGGCTTGGAAATTCCCCCAGACGCAGAGGAAGATGGACCGGACAAAGTTCAGCAAAAGCCAGGAAAGCATTCAGCCGGGCCTCCCTTCTAGCAGGTTCCAGGTGAGAGCCCATCGTGGGCAGCTGGGCTGGAGCTGAGCTGTGGATCACGGGTCACTCAGATGATCCGAAGGAAAAGGAAATGGAGAGGGGAAGTCCGTGGTGGGGGTGACAAGGGCACCTGGACTACCTCAGCCTGCCGGGGAAGCCACTGGCGGCTGGCATGAGGAAGTCCCTCTCCCCACTGGGGTGGGGCAGACGGGTGGGCCGGGGAGGAGGAGGTGGCGGAAGGGAGCTGCATTCTGGCAGGGTTTCTCCTCTGCGTCTCGAAGGCGAGGCCTCACTCTGGATCATTAGGTCTGGGCAAAGAGAATTCAGGTCACTGCTGTGGCCCTGGGCCTCCTCTCCCCACCCAACCCCTCCCCCACAAGGGGAAATCCATTCTCCCACTTTGCAAAGTGAAGGACTGAGGTTGACTGGGGGGCTGGAAGGGAGTATCGACACATTAACCGTGTGGCTGGAACTGGCGTCCAAGACCCCGACCCCAGTGCCGGCTTGAGTCCCGGGCGCACCCCCTCCGTCTCCTCTCACACTGTGTTCCTAAAGTGACTCCCTTCCTCTCCCAGGCTGCAGACCTCTATCCCAACACAGGGTGACGTTCTAGAAGACCGTGCTCACACCAGAGGGAGAACCTCAGGCTTCATGACCAAGAGGACCTCGGAGGTCTTGTTGACAGAGGCCCAGAGAAGGCGAATAGCTTGTCCAAGGTCACATAGCTCCTAGGCCACCACGAAGGAAGGCGCTGGAAGCAGAACACAGACCTTCTGATTCCACTTTAAAGTTCCTTCCAGCCAGGAGATTTTGTGATTTCTGGACACCCGTCCAGCAAGCTTTCTTCTACTCTAGACCTTCTTTCATCACAAAACTCTTTCCCTGAAATCCCCAAGGTACCTTGTCTGGCTGCTGGCTGTGGCCACAGTAGCTTATGTCCTCGGCCCTTTGAGGGATAAGAGGCTTCGCGAGGGCATTTGGGAATAGACTCCGCAGCCTTGCTCCCCTTCTTGTGGCCGAATCCACGAGCTCCCCTACGTCCTCGTCGTCCGTGTCCCTCCTCCCAGGCCCAGGGACCCAGGCCAGCACGCTTAACCGTTCCCTTTTCCCGGCTGTGCTCTTCCTGCCCCGCACAGCTCTCCAGTCTGGCCCAGGACAAGATCCTGCCTCTGGCTGGGATGCAGGGTCACAGGATGTCAGGGATGGGAGTCCTGCCCCACGCTGGAGAGCCGTCTCCTGCAGGCCTCCGGGGGCTGTTCCTTCTCTCTGCTGCTTGAAGATCAGGGTGGACGTCAGGGCCTTCCCTCATTTGTTGAGCACCTAAAATGTATATATTTTCAATAAGCACCAAGTATGTAGCAGATGCTGTGTTAGAGCCTTTTTATCTCATGTGATCCTCATGAAACAGCCCAGCGAGGAAAGGATTATGCCCATTTTACAGATGAGGAGGTTGAGGTTCAGAATGCGCTTTAATTTGCCCTAGATTATAGAGCTAATACGTCTAGAATTAGGAGTACACCCACGTCTCTAACTAGAGGTCAAAGCCCCATGCACGAGGGGAGAGGGAGGGGGGGAAGGTTGTGGGAAGGAGGAAACGTGTGTGAAACACTACCTTCCACGGCCTCCCTGCCTGCGGGCCCGGGGGCGAATATCACTGTGGAAATGACTCCGTATCTTCAAACCCAACGTCAGGGAGGAGGGTCAGTGGGCAGGGGGGCAGGAGGGTTAGCTCCTTGTCACAAAACCTGCCAGCCCTCAGCCTGCGTACTTGTCATCACCTGCTTGCATCCTGGAAACTACCCAGTCACACCTGGGCAGGTGGCCCGCCTCTCCTCCACAGGTTGAGGAAGCAGGAAAAGGAGGCAGTGAGAGGCCGTGGGCAGACCTGCTGGGCAGCGGTGGCCGCAGCCCCAGCTAGGATGGGCTTTCTCTGGGGCTTGGCTCTGTCCCTTTTCTTCTGCTGCGAGCCTGGGGCCGCCAGGTGCTCTGCAGGTAAGGGGGCGAGAGGGTGCCTGTGGGCTTCTCTCCTGACTCTGGGTGGGCGTGTCTGTCCTTCAGCCCTTTGTGGGTCAGGGCAGCTCTCCTGGGTTGATTATAATAAAATATAAGGCTGCACATGGAGTGTTACCATGTGGACTCGGGTGAGGAGTCCGTGCGCTTTGGCCGTGGGTCAGCTCGGGCACGTGTGGCGCTGCGGTGCACACACGTGGGAGGTTGCTGTGGCTTCGTCTTCACGCCCGTGGGGGGCTGAGCACGCAGGGCGGGGGAGTGGGGGCTCAGGGAGGCGCAGGCTGGTGATAAGTCTGATTAAGTCCCAAGAATGTGGCTTGACGAGATTCTTTCTCCTCTAAGTTGACTTTCTCGCACGATTTCCTTTAAAAGCCCATGTTTGTGTGAAAAGCCTGACTGCTACAGACTGCTTGTGGAGGGTGGATTCGGAGAGAGGCAGGGCTTTTAGGAAAGAAGAGAATGAACGTTGATCTGTGACAAGAACTGTGCCAAGCTTGTCACACGCATTATCTTTTGTAAAAATAGACTTTATTTTTTAAAGTCATTTTAGGTTCATAGCAAAATTGAGCAGGAAGTACAGAGATTCCTACATATCTTCTGCCCCACCCATCCCCGCCCCCACCCAGCCTCCTGCACTCATAACACCCTTCACCAGAGAGGCGTCACCAGAGGGGTGTCACCAGAGGGGTGTCACCAGAGAGGTACAGGTGTTACAGTCGAGGAGCGGGGGCTGCTCCTGGCTGCGGTGCGCGGGCTTCTCTCTGCAGTGGCTTCTCTTGTTGAGGAGCACAGGCTCTAGGTGCACGCGCTTCAGTAGTTGTGGCTCACGGGCTCTAGAGCACAGGCTAAAGAAGGTGTGGTGCACAGGCCTAGTTGCAGGGATCTTCCCGGACCAGGGATCTTCCCGGGCCAGGGATCGAACCTGTGTCCCCTGCATTGGCAGGTGGATTCTCAACCACTGCGCCACCAGGGAAGCCCCAAGAGACTGAGGCTTCTTACCAGGAGAAAGTAGCTTGTCTGCAGAGCCAGGATTTATCCCGTACACACCTACCCTCTGGAGCACACTGCCACCCGCAGGCACGCATGATCTGCCCGGCTTGCGCTGCACCTTCGACGTTTAATTTAATGTCAGGCTCACAGTCCTGTGCAGTAGGTCCCCCAGCTCCACTCCACGGGTGGGAAGTGCAGGCCTGGAGCTGGGAGAACTGGCTGGCTCACAAGGTGGGTCGGCAGCGGGGCGGGGACTCGAACGCAGGGTCCAAAGGCCACACGCTTTCCCCTCCACCGGTGTGATCTGAGGAACGGGTCACGAGAACGGCATCACTCTAGAGCTCTGGAGGGCCGGGTGGGCTTTGCTCTGTTGGAGAGGACCCCGGGCAGATAAGAGAGCTGGGTGAGGGTTGTGAGAGCCCGGAGACGAAGCAGCTGTGCGCGTGGGAAGCCCGCGGAGGCTTCCCAGCAGGACGACACCACGAGGCTCCCAGGACCAGAAAACGTGTCGGGGAGGTCAGTGGTCAGAGCCTCCAGTTTGGGCTTCGGGCTGTGCGGGTGGCCGCAGAAAGGCTCTGCCTTCGCCTGTGAGGACCGAGGAGGCTCTGAAGTGGGGAGAAGCAAGCATGGTTCTGCAGAAGCGAGATGTGCGTGTGTGGTAGGCCGCCCTGCCCGGGCAGGGAGAGCGAATGCCACGGCCACCTAACCAGCATGGGGTGCAGCCCGGAAGCCCCGCGTGTGGAAGCAGGCTGTGTGCTCTAAGCTGACGCTTGCAGAGGACATGGCTGGGGAGGGAGGCCCAGTAACCCCGGCAGGCTTTGGGGCGTCAGGGCTCCTCCGTTCCCCTTCTCCTCTGGTCTTCACACCCGTGGTGAGGCAGGGAGGAGACCTCGCTGGCAGGAGACAGACTCAGGGTCTGCCCCAGTAAATCACCAGACTCCAGAGCCGGTAGGCCACACACCTGGGACTGGAACCCGGTGTCTCGCCTCCTGGCCCAGTGCGGCTTCATCGTCCAGGGGGAGGCACAAGAGGAGAAGCTGAGGCCCTGTCCTGACACCTTGGGGAGAGCGACCGCATGGTCTTGGCCCTCCTTTGGGTCCTTGGGTACTTTTGGGCCAGTGGATCTCAGGAGGGGCCGTCTTAAACCATCAGAACCCTGAAAAAAATGTGCTTGTATTTTGATCTTTTCCTTCCAAGAGCAGGGTTACTAGATAAAACACAGGGTGTCCACTTCAATTTGAATTCAAGTCATGACTTTTTTAGAATGTCAACTATTGTATGGGAAATACACATGTTAAAAAATATTTGTCATTAAAACTATTCCTGTTTATCTGAAATTCAAATTCAAATTTCACTGGGCGTCCTGTATTTTTATTTGCTACATCTGACAACCCTCCTCAAGAGGCAGCGTGGCCCCCACACAGAGAGAGCGCTCCCTGGGCAGCCAGGAGAGCCACCCTCGTCAGCTCAGAAAGGATCTGCTGGGGCCCCCCCGGGCCGCGCGCCCGCGGGCCCTCCCCTCGCACGGCCTCAGGGGGTCGGCCAGGTGAGCAGACACGTTCTGCCCTATGCAGACACCTCTCTAAAAAGGGCGGCTTTGCCTCACGGGTCCCCGTTACCTGTGGAAGATGTCAGGCACGTTGTTCCTGCAGTTCTGGGGTCCCGTCCCTGTCTCCCCAGGCCCACGTTCCGGGGAGGCTTGAGTAGGGCGGGGAATGTGCCCCTTCCCTTTGCGGGCGCCCCGGGGACGCGGCCTGCTCCCCTCTTCCGCAGCAGCCCCGACCCACACCGCCCAGGCGTGTCCTCTCCTCCAACCCCCCAGCTACCCCGCGACGCAGAACCGCAGACGTTCCATGTGTTTGAAGCATGTTGACATGCACGGGGAAACACTCCCTGAATGAGAACAGAATTGGCGGGACTGTGAGCAGGATTCTTCCAGAAAGGCCTCAGCGTCCCGGTCCCTGCTCCCCAGGTCTTGGCTCACGCGGGTCTCCTGCCTCTTTTGCTCCCCCTGGCAGCTGGATCCTGGCCCCACACATTCACTCTGGCGGGTTCAGACCGATAACCGTCTCGACTCGGGGGCTTGCTCGCCTCAGGGGGCCACCCGAGGACATCGATCGGTCAGGGCGGTCCCCGTTCCATGGCGGCCCCACGGGGCTGGTCTTCCCGATATCGCCTCCTCCTCCTTGAAGATGTAGCTGAAACGTAGGGTGAGACATTCCCCCTGCCCACCTGCCTCCCAGCGGCGCCCAGGGCATAAGCCCAGGAGCGTGTGTGGTCCGTGCCCGGGGACTCACCGCTCACAGGGCTGGTCTCACCCAACACAGGCCCCAGCACCAGCGGATCAGGCCACACGCACGTGCCCGCCGTGACCCCGGGGGTCAGGACACGCTCAGAGGGAGTCTTCCAGACCACGGGCCTCCCCAGGACCTCTGCGCCAAACGACATCTCTTTGGAAACTCAGAGCACGCGGACCTCTGGCAGCACCTTCCTCCCTGGCAGCACCTTCCTCCCTGGCAGCACCTTCCTCCCCGGCAGCAGCGTTTCAGAAGCGGAGACCAGGGAAGGGACGCCCACGGCTGTGACCACGGCTCCCGCGGAGACGTCAGCCACAGGTGGCAGCCCCACGGCGCGTGGCAAGACCACGGTGGAGACCGGCACGGGCAGGGCGCTCTCCAAGGCCGTCCTCCACAGCCTCTGCCATTTCGACAGCTCTGAGGAGGCGTGGGGAGTCCCGGCCGAGCTGACGGTCGCTCTGGCCTCTGCAGAGGCCGGGGCCCTGTCCGCGGAGAGCCGCGCCCCCTCCGCCGGCTCGGTCCCGGGGACGGTCGGCCCCGCGCCCCTGGAAGACAGCTCTCCCCGCGCCGTGGGGACCGCGAGCCACGGCGGGGGCCCGGCAGAGGCCCCTCGGGCCACCTCCGGGCCGGGTGAGCGGCGCCCAGGGCGGCGCCCGGGGCTGGGGGGCTGCGGGAGGGAGGCAGCCCCGTGCCTGCGGCCGCCGCCCCGCGACCTTCCCGGGCGCACCCCGGCGGCGAGCAGGAGGAAGGGCGCGCGGAGGGCCGGCGCGGGCCCTTCGCAGCCCGGGCGGGCCCGCGCCCTCGCTGGGCCTCCGTGTCCCCGCCGGCAGCTGCGGGCAGGCGCGGCGACGTCCTCGCGGCTCCGCCCCGCTGCGCAGCGAAGGCCTGAGCATCCCCCGCGCGCCGGGCAGGGCCCCGACGGCCCCCGCTCCGGCCGCGCCCCACCGCGTGCGCACGCCGGCTCAGGACAGGCGGACACATTGGGCAGAGGCCTGGGAGCTTAACGCCCCGTGTCTGAGGCAGGACACGCTTCTCAGGGAAGAAGCCCCCCGTCCGTGGCTGCTGGGCCAGCCCGCGGCCCTCGCCTCCAGGGCCCGCCAGCCTTCCCTCCGGCCTCCTCCCTGCGGCGGCCTCCGCGGGCCCTGCCTTACTGCATAGCTTCTGTACTGCAGGCAGAGGGGGTGTAAAACGATCTCGCTGAAGTTTCTCTCTGACGCCAGGCGGTGTACTATGAGCTTTACAGGTTCCCTCCTCTAATGAAACTTTCAAAACCACTTTCTGAGGTGGGTATTCTTACCCCACTGGACAGCTGAGAACATAGGGTCAAAGACAGTAAAAAAGCAGCAGTGGAATCCCAAATGTACGTCTGTGGGATTCCAAAACTCAGTCTCCTGTTGTGCTTTTCTTTTTAAAAGCTCAATTTATGAACATATTTTTATTTTAAAGAGCTTTCCTTTATTATTTATTGATTAGATGGTACATTCACATGATTTAAAATTCAATAGGTACAAAAGAGTACACCATAAAACCTCTTTCTCGCATTCCAGTCCCCCAGGTACCCGATTTTCCTTACAAACGTAACTGATGGTATCACTTTCTTATCTATCCTCTTCTGGACACGAAATATGCATTTGGAAACATAAAAAGGAAGATATCTATGTATTATATGGATATAATATAGACACTGATACTATATCATATAGATATAGAATAATATGTGTCATCTTCCTTTTTATGCAAATGCATAAAATGTGATAAACACAGATCTCTGAAACAAGGCTATTCTTTTTCATAGCTTCTCAATCCTTTGTTTGACTATAATTTATTTCACCAGTATTTTATAGATGGACATTTAGGTCATTTCCAGTATTCTGTTATGACAGACGGGGCTGTAGTAAATAGGGCATTTTTCACATGTGTGTTATTTTCTGTAGGATAAACTTCTAGAGGTGCAATTACTGGATCTAACCGTATTCTAATAGAAGGAACGACTAAGAGGTGGCAGGTAAACGTGGCAGATTAGGGCTCAAGAGAAGACAGACGTTGCCTACCAAGCCACTAAGTCAGGAAGGCTGGACTGAAAGACCTCTGCCAACCTAGAGCTGGAAGAACCGGCCGAGCGCATCCCCTCAGAGACCAGCCTCTCTGTGGCCTTCTCCGGGGCCGGCCCCTTTCCCAACAGCTCCATCCAGGGCCTCCAGGCCTTGAGAACATTCTAGATCCACTTTCATTTCTCCTAACTCCCACTACGCTCGTGAACTTCTTTGTGGCTGGGGCCTTTGGCCATCATTTCCTTCCCTCTTGTCGGGAAGACACGATAGCGGGTCCAGTTACCGGAGGGAAGGCATCGTCTCTCTCTTTGCACTGAGTAGAGGTCAGACCCCATGTGAACACAGACATACTTGCACACGGGAATGAGGCTGAGGCTGGGTAGCGCAGTTCACAGCTTGACTCCTGAAATGACACCCATGTTCTCATCTTCCTACTGTTCTCAACTTGCAGACGGGGATGGAGGCTTCCTCCTCCTGAGGCTGAGTGTGGCCTCCCCAGAAGACCTCGCTGACTCCAGAGTGGCAGAGAGGCTGATGCAGCAGGTGGGTAGCGCTTTCTGTGCCAGGGGGTAGAGGAGAGCGAGAGGTTCCCGGAGGCTCTAGGGAAGGTCTGCAGGAGACAGCAGAGCAGCTGCTGCAGCAGGAGGGTCTGGTTTCCTGTGGAGAATTAGGAGTGAAATCTAAGCGTCCCTGCCTGACTTTGCTTCTGCCTATTTTTCCTGAGTTGTGAGTTCCCCTCTCTGCTATGTAAGAAAAATTCTTTCTGTCACCCCAATTTCCTCAGGCCCCAGGAAGATCAGGCTTTCTGGCCCCTGGGAGAAGGTCGATGATATTCATGTGCAAACAGGCAGGATTTTTGGCTGCAAGTGATAGCAACCCAACTCATCGTAGCTTATACGAAAGGCAAGGTATTGGCTGAGAAACCTAGAAGTGGTTGTCCAGCTTCAGTTATGGCTGGATCCAGGAGCTCAAACAGGGTCATCAGGATTTTCTCTTTCTCTCCCCCTCTTAGCTCTGCTCCCTTCATTCCTCAGAGTCTCTCCATATGTTAGGAAAGGTGGTTGTGACAGCCTTAGATACACAAGGCACTTCCCTCTCCCAAGATATGCATAGCATACTAGGGAAGGACTGATCTCATTGACCCGGAAGGCCCACCACGACTGGCAGCCCAGACACGACCTGAAGCACGTGGACTGGGAAGGAGAGGCCCCAAAGGAAATAGGGATGTTACAGAGGAAACAAAACAAAACAACCCTGAGACGTACGCTCCAGAGGGGGATCAAGTTCATACTTGCAGAAAAGTTGGGAAAATTCTCCTAAAACACAGATCCCTGGACAAAGCTTCCAGTGGCGGAGCTCTGGGGTTCGGGTTTTGTGGGTGGTGTGAGTCACGGGAAGGTTAGAAGGAGTCAGCTCCGCCTGGCTCTCGTGCCCACATCTTGCTGCCCGTGGATGATGGGAAGAGGGACTATTTGGGCCCTAGAAGTTCTCTTAGTGGGAGGGCGCCCATCAGGACTCCCGTAACAAGGACGTCCCTGAACAGGGCATGGGGTTTTGAAGTGGGACAGCCAAATAAATGACAAGTTCCCACGGCACCTGGTAATCCAAGTAGCCAGTGTGAATCCTGGTTGAAGATGGAAGCCAGGGCTGTGTCAGATCCGAGCCCCGAGACTGGAAACCCTTTCACAGGTAAGAAAGAAGCCAGGGGAGATAGGAGAAGATCAGGAACTGAGGTGCAGGAGCCAGCCCATGTGGGTGGTGGCGGTCCGTTCTTGTGGGGAGCTGGCCACGGGCAAAGGGCTCAGGGGTCGGACAACAAGCTCTGCCGCCAGGTAGATCTGAGTGTGAGTTCCAGTTCCCAACTGCGTGACCTTCCGTGAGTCACTCCACGTTACTTTTCCCCGTGTGAAAGGAGGCTAGTACTGCCTGCTTTGTGAGGTTACTGTGAGGTTTGAATGGCATGGAGCAGCGAGCCCCTGCCCAGCCTGCAAGAGGCTCAGGGCGCTCCTCATACGTGCTCTGCCCCTTCCTGTCCTGGCCTGTGAGGCGCTCAGGGGCCACGTGGGCTGGAAGTACCACCTGCTCCTTTTGCCCCCAGCTTAACCGTGAGCTGCAAGCGCTTGCGCCTCCCGTCCAAGTCTCCCTGCTGCGTGTCAGGAGGGGCTGAAGAGCATCAGCTGCGAGCCGCGTGTGGGAGGGGCGGTGCTGCCTGCGGCCCGGGCCCCACCGCGACTGGAGCCATGGGACCGCGCTGAGATGTACGCCCCACCTGGAAGGTTCCCACGCGGATCAGCAGGCCACGGCCCGGCTGCCACACGGCAGTGGGGCCCTGGCTCATGCATGCCTGGGTGTGTGTGTGTAGGGAGGGGTGGGGTCGTCCCCTGGCCCAGGGATGTGCTTGGGCTTCCCCTGGCACGTGTGCTGTGCTTCAGTAAAGAGTGACCTGGTCACCCATCTGTCCCCTGCCGTGTGCTTCCATCCGGCGTTAAAGTTGCACTCGGTGTGGCTCAGAACCCCTTCTTAAGGCACAGGGCTCCTGCTCGTCCTCGCCGCTGCCTCGCTCCTTCAGGACCCCCAGCGTCTCCGTCTGCACTGATTACAGCGCGGACGGAGGCTGGCCCTGGAGACGGTTGACCTGTGAGCGCTTCCCAGGCAGGAACCACATCCGTTTATCTCAGTATCCCCTGAGCCTAGCACAGCGCCTGGCCTGTAGTAGGATCACAGAGAACGCTTGTTGAATTGACTCGAATTTCAAGTTCTCGACACAAGCAATACTCAATTATTCCTCCCCTGTAGCTCATACGTCATGTTGTTTTTAAAAACTAAACATGGCTTATTTTTTTTCTACTGCAGAAGTAAAACTTGCTTTTGAAATGTTGAGAAATTTGAAAGAACCAAAGGAGAAAAAAAGAAATGAGAAGAGGAGGGGAAGAGAAAGAAAAAAATATCTAAAAGCCCAGCTCTAGTTGTCTGGGGTTGTCTAGTTGTATCTGATACAACCATTGTTAAGGCATATGTTCAGCCTCTCCACGTGGGTGGCTCTGCCTGGATCTCCAGCAAGAGGTCCCTTACATCCACCATTTCCAAGATCCAAGCACTAACCTTACCCCATACCTGCTCTGCCTGCATCTTCCTCATCTCAGTTAATGTCAATTGCATCCTTCAGTTGGTTGAGCCTAAATCCTTGGAAATATTTCTCATTCCTCTGTGTTTTTTTTTTTTTTTTTCACATTTTATATCCAATTCATGAAGAAATTCTGTTGGCTCTATTGTCATCAAAATATGCCCAGCACGTGACCCTACCTCATGGTCTCCACTGCTTTAACCCTGGTCCAAGCTGCCAGCATCTCTCACCTGGCTGACTAGTACCTCCCTAACAGGCCTCCCTGTCTCCACCTCCCCCCGCGCCCCATTCCCTGTCTAGTCCCAGTACATCAGCCAGAGCTGCGTTTTTATGACATAAGGCAGACTGTGCCACTCCTTTGCCCCAAACCCTCCCATTTCATTCAGAGAAAAAGCCACGTTCCTACAGCGGCCTGCAAAACTGTGCACGACCTGCACCGCTCCACCCGCCTCTTGAACTTGCCATGCTGCCTTCCTTGCTGTTCCTCAAACGTGCCAGGCCCTGAGCGCGTGCTCCCGCGTCAGGACCTTTGCCTGCGTAGCTCCGTCGCTTAGAAGGCTCCTCCTGCAGGCGCCCGCTGGGCTCACTCCTCCCCCTCCTTCGCCTCCTCCGTGGGCCTGCCTAACCACTCTCCTCTGCTTTCATTTTCGTCGTAACACTGGTCACAACCTCACATAGTACGTGATTTATTTGTCTTGTTTATTGTCCGTCTCCCTCAACTAGAAGGAGAGAGTTTGCACATCGCTGTATCCCCAGCATCTAGAATAGCGCCTGGCACATAAAAGGTGCTCAGTAAACTTTTGTTGAGTAAAAGAAGGAAACAGGAAGACAACTTGGATACGGGGAGTGTGTGTGTTCAGTTGACTCCCTTGCTCGTGCAGAGCGGGGCGGATGAGCTTTGTGAAGCAGATTCGACAAAAATAATTCAAGCATTCATCTCGGCATATTTGCTTAGCGCCTGCGATGGAAGAAAGACTCCACTGTGTGCCTTGGGGGATTCAAAGATGTCTCGTCCCACCTGGACTGAAGTTAGCAGGAAGGGGAAAACTCCTACTCATGCTTAGAAGCCCAGTTCATCCA
This sequence comes from Hippopotamus amphibius kiboko, assembly GCF_030028045.1. Lineage (NCBI taxonomy): Eukaryota > Metazoa > Chordata > Mammalia > Artiodactyla > Hippopotamidae > Hippopotamus > Hippopotamus amphibius. The sequence continues at coordinate 170,844,229 of NC_080191.1, read as the reverse complement.
GCGCTTCCTCGAGGTGGCTTTCCTCAAATTGCCTAAAGAGGAGCTCGTTTCTTAGTCTCTCCATTTCTGTCTTAACACTTAACATGCTATGTCATGATTTATTTACAAGTTTGTTAACTCAGGACAAAACACCATACAGTATCCATCTCTGTAGCCGCAGACCTAGCGCAGAGCCATGTGCACGCGAACGTTTGCTGAATGATGTAGGTGATGGCCTTGTGAGCAGATGCCCATGGGATATGGGCGCTGGGCTCCAAAAGGTAAGAAAACGGCGTTCAGCATTGAAGTAACAGAATATACATTTAATGCTAGAACTATTAAGCTGCACGGTAGTTAGGCATGAATGGGGAGCAGTTTATATAACACTGCTGTTATATAAACCCAGCTTTTAAATAGTTTTCCTTTTCTTGCTTTTCACTTATTCAGACAGATGATGCCTAATAAAGTGGATAATTTCATCTTAATTTCATACATGTAAGGACATACATGTACGTACAGTGCTGGTTACTGTTACTATTGGAAGCCAAGAAATCTGTAAAAATGGGATACACCAATTAGAAGCATTTAGGAATTAAAGTGTATAATTATGCTGGTGTGTGTGTGAGAGAGAGAGAGAGAGAGAGAGAATTACTGGAAATGACCAACGTTAGCGGAAGAAATGTTACCAAACCAGCAAGAACCAGAAATGCCTGGAAAAATTCTCCAGTTATTTAAGATTCAAAAGTGTGTCTGTATGAGGTGAAAATGGCACATACTTCCTAAGGGCAGAGGTGGGTGTGGACCTAAACAAGATAGCCTGGCTAAAGTCTCCTGCGACGCAGCGCAAATTAAGAAAGCAGAACTCAAGGCCACGACGCGGACAACGTGAGGTGGAACTTTTCTGACGAGAGGCTTCCCCTGGAGCTTCCGCCACAGCCCGTCCTTCCTGCATCCCTGTGCGGGGGCTTGGCCGCCGGTTGGTAGAAAGCAGTGAATGCTGACCAATCCCATGCGTGAACCCTAACTTCACATGAGTGGGCATGGCTTTTGATATCAATAAATAAGTGCATCAGTATATCATACCAGTGATCTATTATGTCACCTGGTCATCCAAAGCTGGCCCACAGGGTGTTTCTGGAAGGTACCTTTGAGAGCAGGGAAGGCTGAGCAGGGGAATCTGTGTCTCCGGCCAGGCATCTCCCCAGACAGCTCCCTTTGCCCCCTGGTGCCCACTGAGGGCGTCCCAGCCGTCTGCCACCAAGCGGGGGTGGGGGTGGATGGCCTGCTCCTTCCTCTCTGCCAAGCAAACCCGTGCCTAGAACTTCGAACCTCGGAGAAGAGCCCGTCAGTGCTTTTTTCTTTCTTTTTAAGCTTGGTTTGCCTACTTAACCTATTCTGAAGTTTGACAGACTATCTTTTTTTTTTATATATAAATTTATTTGTTTATTTTATTGGCTGTGTTGTGTCTTCTTTGCTGTGCGCCGGCTTTCTTTTTTTTTAGTTGCGGTGAGTGGGGGTTACTCTTCATTGTGGTGCACGGGCTTCTCGTTGTGGTGGCTTCTCTTGTTGCAGAGTGTAGGCTCTAGGCTCGGGGGTTTCGGTAGTGGCGGCACGTGGGCTCAATAGTTGTGGCTCACGGGCTCTAGAGCGCAGGCTCAGTGGTTGTGGTGCACGGGCTTAGTTGTTCCATGGCATGTGGGATCTTCCTGGAGCAGGGCTTGAACCCGTGTCCCCTGCATTGGCAGGCAGAGTCTCAACCACTGCGCCACCTAGGAAGCCCGAGCCCATCAGTTTTTGCTTCCAGGTGCGTAACTGGCAGAATCACAGAGCCAGGGAGTTGAAGAAAACGTGCAGTTGTCTCCTTGATCTAACCCCGCAGTTCAGAAGAAGCCTTTCCTTCCCAGCCGGGGGAGGCTGTCCCCTCAGGCACCGTCCTCCGTTCCCATAACACCCTCTCTCTACATACCCAGCGCCTCAGCCATTCTGACCAGGTTGCCAGATAACATTCAGGACACCCAGTTAAATTAGAATTTCAGATAAACAATGAATGCTTTTTAAAATATATATCCCAAATATTTCACGGGACATCCTTATACTAAAGAATTATTTGTGGTTTATCTGAAATTGAAATTTAGCTGGGCTTTCTGTATTTTTATTGCTACATCTGACAGCCCTACTTTTAATGCCCCACTCCCACCAGTGTCCCCACCTCTTCCCTTTTCTCAGTCTGTGGGTTTCCTTCTGCTCTGGCAAGCCCCCAACCTTCTCTTAGGCTTTGGACAGCTCCACTGCCTCTGGCAGGCTGTCAGTCACACACATTCTGTCTTTCCGCTCCGCCTCCCTTGCTCAGTGGGAGGATAAGAAGCTTAGTGTCTGAACGTGGATGAGGGAAGGAAAGACTCTGGGTTTGGTCCCTTGCTCCCCACTTCCACCTTGCTTTTGTTCTATCAGGTTTCCCTTTAGCAGGTTTGACGGTACAAAGTATCTATAACGAGCTAGCCTTGCACAGTAAGGGTCAATCCCTTCCCGAGGGACTTCACTGGGTTTAGGATGAGATGTAACTTCTGTACCTTCCGCTAAGGGAGAGCCTTCTCCTCCCTGACCTCAAGTCACATTATAAAGTCCTCATGGCATAGCTTCGTCTTGGGATTGCAAAGGTCAGGGCACAGCAGTCTTGCCAGTCCTCCACGCGCACGTCAGCCCGCCCTCCTTGTTTCCCATTCCCTTCTTTCTAACTGATGGACAACCCCCCACCCCCCGCCCTGTCTCTCCTCAGTGCCCTGTGTGCTTAATTCTTTTGACTTAAATTTTTATTATTTTTAAGTTAATACACTTTATTTTTTTAGACTAGTTTTACGTTCACAGAAAAATTGAGCCAAAAGTACAGAGAATTCCCGTGTAGCCCCTTGCCCCTACACAATCACAATCTCCCCCACCATTGACGCCCCCATCAGAGTGCATCTGTTACAATCAATGAACCCACATTGACACGTCATTAGTACCCAAAGTCCGTACTTTACGTTAAGGTTCACTCTTGGTGTGGTATATTTTATGGGTTTTGACAGTGTGTTATAGCATGCATTTGCCATCGCAGTGACATACAGAATAATTTTTCCGCCCTAAGTATCCTCTGTGCTCTGCAGAGTCATCCTTCCCTCCCTCTTAAGCTCCTGGAAACCACTGATCCTTTTACTATCTCCATAGTTTCGACTTTTCCAGAATGTCATGTACTCGGAATCATAAGCTATGCAAACTTTTCAGACCGGCTTCTTTCATGCAATAATACACACAAGTTTCTTTCATGTCTTCTCATGGCTTGATAGCTCATATCTTTTTAGTGCTGAATAGTATTCCATTGTCTGGATGTACCATAGTTTGTTTATTCATCTACTGAAAGATGTCTTGGTGACTTCCAAATTTTGGCAATTATGAGTAAAGTTACTATAAACATACGTGTATAGGTTTTTGTGTGGATCTAAGTTTTCATCTCCTTTGGGTAAACACCAAGGAGTGCAACTGCTGGATTGTATGGTAAGAGTATGTTTAGTTCTGTAAGAAACTATCAAACTGTCTCCCAGTGTGGCTGCACCACTTTGCAATTCCCAGGAGCAGTGGATGAGAACCCATCTCGCTCTACATCCTTACAGCGTCGTCAGTGTTCCGGATTTTGGCCATCCTCATAGGTGTGTGGTGGCATCTCATTGCTGTTTAAATTTCCAGTTCCCTAGTGACGTATGGTGTTGAACATCCTTTCAAATGCTTACTCGCCATCTATATGTGTAATTTGATGAGATCTATGCTCAGGTCTTTTGCCTATTTTTAAATCAGGTTGTTTGTTTTCTTGTTGTTGAGTTTTAAGTCTTTTGTGTATTTTGGATACCAGTCCTTTATCAGATGTATCTTTTGCAAATATTTCCCCCCCATCTGTGGCTTGTCTTCTCATTCTCTTGACATTGTCACAGAACAAAAGTTTTTAATTTTAATGATGTCCAGCTTATCAATTCTTTCTTTCATGGATCATGCCTTTGGTGTTGTATCTGAAAAGTCATTACCATGCTCAAGGTCATCTAGGTTTTCTCCTACGTTATCTTCTAGGAGTTTTATAGTTTTGTGTTTTACATTTATGTCTTGTTCCATTTTGAGTTAATTTTTGTGAAGGGTGTAGAAGTCTGTGTCTAGATTAATATTTTCGCATGTGGATGTTCCAGTTGTTCTAGGATCATTTGATGAAAAAGCTATTTTTGTTTCATTGTGTTGCCTTTGCTCCTTGGTCAAAGGTCAGCTGACTATATTTATGTGTCTATTTCTGGGCTCTTCATTCTGTTCCATTGATCTATTTGTCTATTCTTTTAATAACACCACACTGTCTTGATTCCTATAATTTGTAAAGTACTTAGCTTAAAAGTAAGTCTTAAAGTTGGGTAGTATATGTCCTCTGACTTTGTTCTTCTCCTTCAATTTTGAATTGGCTATTCTAGGTCTTTTGCCTCTCCACAGAAACTTTAGAATCAGTTTGTCAATATCTATAAAAAATCTTGCTGGGGTTTTGATTGGGATTACAATGGATCTATAGATCAAGCTGGGAAGAACTAACTTCTTGACAATATTGAGTCTTCCTATGCATGGACATGGAATTTCTCTCCATTTATTCAGTTCTATGATATCTTTCATCAGTTTTGTAGCTTTCCCTATACAGATCTTGTACATATTTTGTTTGATTTATACCTAAGTATTTAATTCTATTGGTTGCTAATGTACATGGTAACGTGCTTTTAATTTCAAATTCTATTTGTTCATTGCTGGTATGTAGGAAAGCAACTGACTTTTGTACAGTAACCTTGTATCCTACAACCTTGTTATAATTGCTTAATAGTTTCAGGAGGTTTTTTATAAAGATTAATTCTTTCAGATTTTCTACATAGACAATCATGTCATTTGTGAACAATGACAGTTTCACTTCTTCCTTTACAATCTGTATACCTTAAAATTTTGTGTGCATGTGTGTGTATCTTATTGAATAAGTTAGGACTTGGTACAATGTTGAAAAGCAATGGTAAGGGGGATATGCGTGCCTTGTTTCTGATCTTAGCTGCAGAGCTTTGAGTTTCTCACCATTAAATATGATGTTAGCGGTAGGATATTTGGAGAGAGAGAGAGAGAAAGAGAGGAAGAGTGTTTTATCAAACTAAGGAATTTCCACTCTATTCCTAGTCTGCTGAAAGTTTTGATCATAAAAGGGTGTTGAATTTTGTCAAATGCTTTTTCTGCATCTATGGATATGATCATGTGATTTCTTCTTTAGTCTGTTAACGTGATACATTGCATTAATTTATTTAAAAATGTTGAACCAGCCTTGCATACCTGGGGTAAACGCCACTTTGTTGTGGTGTATAACTTTTTGTTCATTCATTGTTGGATTTGATTTGCTAATATTTTGTTCAAGATTTTTGCATCTATGTTCATGAGAGATGGGTGTATAGCTTTATTTTCTTGTGATGTCTTTTTCTGGTTTTAGTATTAGGAAAATGCTGGTCTTACAGAATGAGTTAGGAGGCTTCCCTCTGCTTCAATCTTCTGAAGGAGATTATAGAGTTGGTAGGGTTTCTTCCTGAAACGTTAGGTAGAATAATTCCTTTTTTTTTTGGCCATGCCAGGCAGCATGCAGGATCTCAGTTTCCCAACCAAGGACTGAACCCGTGCCCTTGCACTGGAAGCACAGAGTCCAAACCACTGGACCGCCAGGGAATTCCCAGGTGCTTCATTCTTGATAAATGAGTGCTGGGATTAAGTGGATGTGGTTCTGTTTGGAGACCTGATACACGATGGGCCATTTGAGGGTGAAACAGCAGCCTTGTACGTATCGGGAGGACCTTCAGCTGCTGAGAGACGTTATTCTCTATGTAAAGCAAACAGTTTGGAGTCTCTGCTCAGAGATCATGTTTCTTGGGGAATTTCCTCCAGCACCACTTACTCACCCACCAGTCTGAACCTGTATCAGGTCTGTATCATGTGACCTCTTCTCATGCTCTATTGCTGCACTCAACTGCATCAGGGATGGACAACTGACATAAGCTGGACCAATCAGATTCTCTCTTCATGGATTTGGGATACAGGACCAAAAGGCAACTATCTAGTTTCTGCACAGAGTTGGAACTGAGGTGCTCTGGACACAGGAGGTGTGGACCAATTGTTGCTGGAGTTGTTACACCAGATATGTGCAGAGGTCTGCCTGCTAAGAGACAGGACGAGGTGGAAGCGGATCACGTTCCTGGGGACAAGCAGACAGAGTGGGGCTGAGGGACCATGAGGTGGGGCCCAGGAAAGGGCAGAGAAAGTGGATCAGGGGTTGGGTACCCTAGATCTAAGGGTGCAGTGGTTCCTGGAAAGGGAGTTGCAATGATGTACTCCTTCCTCCAGGGAGCACTCCGGAGAGGAAGAGGCACTGTGTACTTACCCTCCTGAACCTGTTGGGCAGAGACCAGCAAGGCAGGGAGGGGTCCTGGGGAGCGTTGGGGGTCCTCCACCCACCTTCCTCAGAGGGCCAGGCCTTGGCTTGTGTTTGGGGGCACGGCGAGAGAGCAGTGAGGCTGAAGCGAAGGTCCAAGTCTGGGCTGAAGCGACCGAGCTCCCCAACATGCGGTCACGGGGGGCTGAAGCAGGACTGGGTCCCACCGGCTTTCGCGCCCACTCTCTCTGTGCCAAGCCCTTCAGCCACCAGAGGGAAACCATGACTGACATCCATGGCTTTGGAAGCACAAAAAGTCAGAGGGATTTTATTTACATAGACTTTAATTAGAAGTAAACTGGAGAGTTTTGTGTGCAGATGTATTTCGGTTTTTAATTCAGAGGCATCCCCCCACCTGCGCTGGTGTGCGCACCGCCCGCGTCTGCGGGTCAGTGTCATTAGTCCTTCCTCTTGAAGCAGCCCGATCGCCATCCGTCCCCTGACCGTCTCCAGGGTGCTGGAACCGCGACGCCTGGAAGCGTGCGCAGGCGGGGCTGGGGGGGTCCCCGGGTGTCCTGGGCCGCCGCCGCGCGTCCGGGCGAGGCCTCAGCGGTCGGAGGCCAGCGGGTAGGAGAAGCGGGTCCGGGGGGAGCCCCAGAAGCGCAGGACCACACACCCCACGACCCCCAGCAGCAGCAGCGCGCCCAGGGCCCCGAAGAGGATCCCGAAGAAGGCGCCGAGCCTCAGGCTCAGGCGCTCGCAGCGCGGACCCCAGGGGGCGTAGATGGAGAAGGGCTCGCAGCTGCGGACAGAGGGGCGCGCGGTCAGCGGGGCGCCCCGCACCCCCTCCGCCCCCTCCGCCCCCGGCCCGAGCGCGCGGCCACGACGGGCGGGGCTCCTCTCCGGGGAGGGGCGAGCCGGCCCCGCCCACCGGGGCCGACGGGGGCCGCGGGGCTCGGGAGGCTCCCCACCCCCACCCCGCCGCGCGCAGGGCTGCGCGGACCCGGGAGGAGAGCGCGGGGCAGGGGCAGCCGCGTGGGGCCCGCGCAGGCAGAGGGCGCCGGGGACCCGCGCAGACAGAGGGCACCGGGGACCCCCGTAGACAGAGGGCATGGGGAGCCCCCGTAGACAGAGGGCACCGGGACCCCCGTAGACAGAGGGCACCGGGACCCCCGCAGACAGAGGGCACCGGGGACCCCCGTAGACAGAGGGCATGGGGAGCCCCCGTAGACAGAGGGCACCGGGGCCCCGCGCAGACAGAGGGCACCGGGGACCCCCGTAGACAGAGGGCACCGGGGCCCCGCGCAGACAGAGGGCACCGGGGACCCGCCCCGACAGAGGGCATGGGGAGCCCCGTAGACAGAGGGCACCGGGGACCCGCGCAGACAGGTGGCACCGGGGACCCGCGCAGACAGAGGGCACGGGGAGCCCCGTAGACAGAGGGCACCGGGACCCCCGCAGACAGAGGGCACCGGGGCCCCACGCAGGCAGAGGGCATGGGGAGCCCCCGGGCAGACAGAGGGCACGGGGACCCGCACAGACAGGTGGCACCGGGGCCCCGCATAGACAGAGGGCGCCGGGGACCCGCGCAGACAGAGGGCATGGGGAGCCCCGGGGCAGACAGAGGGCACCGGGGACCCCCGTAGGCAGAGGGCGCCGGGACCCCCGCAGACAGAGAGCACTGGGGGACCGAGAGGGCGCCGGGACCCGTGCAGACAGAGGGCATGGGGAGCCCCAGGGCAGACAGAGGGCACCGGGGACCCCCGTAGGCAGAGGGTGCCGGGACCCCCGCAGACAGAGAGCACTGGGGCCCCGAGAAGGCTGGTGGCCCTGCCCTGTCCTTCGCAGGCCTGCGACCTAGTGCGCTCCTCCCACGGGACCCTCAGCGCTGATGCACCCGCGGGACAGAGGCCTCCCGCTCGCGAGGGCCCCCCCTGACCGGTGCCCTAAGGGGGGGCAGGGCCGGGCCTAGACCCCAGACAAGGGGTTCCTTCTCCACAGCGACAGAGCAGGCTGTCTACCTAAGAAGCAAAGTCCGGTGGAAGAGTTTGGCTTCGGAACCCTGGTCCTGCGATTTAACTCACTGGGTCCCTTGGGCAGGTTCCTTACCATCTCTAAGCAGCTTTCTCATCTCTAAAGTGGCCATAAGATCCACCTAGGAGCTGGCTTGAGATGCAGAGGTAACACAGCATCTTCGTTACCCACACAGCTTAGGCACACTCACACCTTCTTTTCCATTGTCCCTTTTCCCTCTGATCTGCGTCCTCTTAGTGACAGACGGAACCACACTAAATTGTCAGACACCGTGAGGTGTCACGGCATCTCCGGACCCCTTGCAGCTTGGGGGCCCAGCAGTGCCCGGCGCCTCCCGCCCCCAGCACCGCCCACCTGCAGCGGGGCCCATCGGGCAGGTGCTGGCACTGGCCTCCGTGCTCACAGTAGCCCTGGCTGCAGGGGGACACGCAGGTGAAGCCGCTCTGGGGGCTGAAGACCAGGTGGTAGCCCTCGTAGCCGCTGCATTGGAGGTAAGTTTCCAGCATGCTCAAATTCACTGTCAGGTGGGACAAAAAGGGAACATACAAAGCAGCTGATTAACACCAAATCTGTACCTTTTCAATCAAGAATTCCATTTTCAGGCGCTTATCCTGAGAAACGGTTGGAAACACACGAAAACTACGTATGTTCGTGGAAGACCCGGGCAGCATGGCTTTAATGAGAACAATAGTGTTCAACAGGAGTGGTTTTGCTAAATAAAGAATATTGTGCAGCTGGTGAGCACGGCGGTGTGACACATCCATCGGGGAACAGCATGTGCTTTGAAATCAGCCGGACCTGAGCTGAAATTCTAACTCTACTGCTAACCAGTTGTGTGATTTAGGGGAAAATTCTTAACTCTTTCAGCTTCAATTTCCAAATTTTTAAAAGGAAACTACCTTGCTGTAAATTTTAAGTGAGATAATATACGCAGAACATTCAGGACAGTGCCTAATACAGGAAGCCCTCCATAAATGGCCACTCTTAGTGCAACATTCTTTTTAAAATATATCCTAGCACACTATATTAAGACCTATTGTAAAATAATGTATCAAACTGGAATGTGTGTACAATATACAAGATAAAATGTTCACGATTATTTCAGGAATGAGAAGGTGATCAAACACCAGGTATGATTTGATCCCTTTCTTGTAAAAAGTTTACATGTGTGAAGGTTCCTATGCGTAAAAGAAAATTCGGAAGAATACATGCAAAACGGATCTGCCTCTGGGGATTGGGATTACAGGTGATTTTTTTCTCTTTTTGTGCTTCCTAAAGTTTCTATGATAAACACATTGTACTTGTATAATAAAAATTGTGGGGTTTTTGTTTGTTTTCTCTAACAAAAGGCACAGTCAGGTCTGGGGTAGCTCCTCCCTTATCCCCAGTCCTACCCACTACCGCCCGCACACAAGGTAGTGTGGAGGGTCTCACGCTGTGGCCCCGGGACGAGGAGGCTGAGCCTGGGCTCTGAAGACAGCTCGTGCTTTCTCCGGGGCCCACGTAACACAGCAGCTTCTGTTGCGTCTGGCATAGCCACTGCCCTGTTCTCTGCCTGACTCTCGAAACAGGGTGGGCTGCTCCTTTCCTTCTCTGGCAAGCTTGCCAACCTATCCCGTTCCTGTTCTGTGATAACGAGGAGCTGTCCGAGCCAAGAGGGGCCTCAGGAATCCCATCTCATTTTCCAGACGGGGGTGTCAAGGCCTGGACTGGGGATGGCTTTTGTACAGGGTCGCACGCTTTCAGGGAGGGGATATCTCTGCCCCGGGCCAGGTCTCCAGCCTGCGACGTAATAGCTCCAGCTGGAGGGCAAAGGCAAAAGAACGTCCTTGTTTATGTCTATAAAGCACAATGGTCTTTTCACCAAATCATTAACAATTTTAGAGAAAGGAAACGGTCAGCAGGGATGGTGGGGAGAGCGGCAGCTGGAGCCATTGCTCTGTGAGCCTGTGCACGTGGGGCTTCATCAGGCAGCCCTCTGCGCGCCTGCTCTTGAATCTGGAAGGCGGGTGCGTCAGCGTCTCTCGGACGCCGCCAACAGAAACAACTAAGTTCACGTGCTTCTGGTCTGTGGCCCGCCGCGGGCCGCGTTCCAGCCACGGGTCTGTGTGGGCTGCAGGCCTGGGACAGGCGCCCTCTGCTCCCCTCCCCCTCGGCTACGCCGGTAGCCGTCCCCAAGACAGGGACTCACGAGCCTTCACGCTGTACACGTCCCTCCTGGAGACGGGGTGGAAGGTCACATCGTTCCTGGGCCCCGCGCTGCTCTTCCTGCCCCTCCACGGAGCCCGGGGTAAGAACGCCTCCACCACGGCGTCCAGCAGCCGGTTGTTCAGGAAGTCGACGGCAGGGCCCCCAGCGCGATACTGGAACTCCGAGATGACGTTCCAGCGGTGAAGGGAGCCCCCTGAGGCCAGGGCTGCTGGGGGTTCACTGTACGGGGGGGCACAGTGAGGGGCCGGGGGTGAGGGGTTTGGGGGGGGACCTGGGGACCAGGTGGGGACCGTCCCACTTACGCTCGATCCACTCGTCTGTTCCAGAGAAAGGCCTGCACGTCCAGGTTCCTCAGTCTGTGGGCCACCTAGGGCGGAGGATGTGGGTGGGGTGGGGGGATGGAGGTGAGGCTGAGGCCCAGTCCAGAGAGGACCAGGGACCGAACCCTGGGCCAGGGCAGTGAGAGCCCGGAATCCTACCCGCTGGGCCGCCAGGGAGCTCCCTGTTTCCTTCTCGGAACTGGAGGAGCCAGGACCACCAGAATGTTTCTCACCCATTTCTGCACCCCCACACCCCCGCCCAGCCTGGGGACGGGCACGGGTCCCCACGTAACAGAAGTTCGTTGGCGCGTGAAGGACTCTATGTATCGTCACCCCCACTTCCTGTCACGAGGGGGGAGTCTGAAAGGAGTGGCCCCCGCCCTGCCTCTGATCGCGCCGCAGCCTCCCCCTCTCCCCGTGCGTGTGGTGAACAGCGGGGACATTTAGGCAGACCCGGGGAAGGTCAGGTGCAGGGGTGTCGTGTGACTTAGGGACGGTCCGTTCTTACGGACCCGCAGGCCGGTGCAGTGGACAAATGACAACAGACGTTTCCAGCGTGTGGATGCCGCGGTCGTAACGGTAGGAGCAGCAGTAGTCATAATTATTTGGATAACTTCTTAAAATGCCTTGTGTTTTAGGCACCGTGCTGCGTGCTTTACACGCAGTATCATTTAACCCTTGGTATGGACCACTGACATAAGTACCATTATTACTTCTGTTTTGACAGATGGGATATCAAACCATCTGTCTAAATTTACACCTGCTTGCGTGAGTGGTAGTGCCAGGACTTGAGCCTGGGCAGCGCCTCAATGTCTCAACCACTGTGCTACGCTTCCTGTGCTTGGGGAACGGACGAGGCCACGGGAGCCAAGAAGAGGGAGCCCCCGTGAGTTCCCCCAGGGAAGCCAGGGGAGCTTCCTGGAGGTGAAACGCCCGCGGTGTGTCCTCCGTGAATATCCAAGTGCAGTCGCAAGGGATGCCTGGAAGGAGGGGCCGAGTAGACCGGGCCACGCTGGAGCCCCTCCACTGTGCGACGGTCTCCCCAGCCCCCTCGGGGGTCTCTGTCCTGGCCCTCCCTGCCTTCCTCACCCCCAGGCTTCCCTGGGGCAGGCGCTCCAGCCTCCTCGGGCAGTTGAGTCTCGTGGACGGTGAGACCCAGAGCGCACCGGCCACGGCGGAGGCCCCAGCCCGGACCTCCCCCCGAGCGGGCCTGCAGCACTGACCGAGGCGTTGACCTCTGCCTGGGAGGCATTTTCGTCCTCGCTGAGAGAGAGCTGGATGATCCTTAAGGGAAGCTCTGGGGATGGGAGAAGCAGGGTCACGGTCCCCTTACAGGTTCGCCCAGACGCTCCCCAGGAGGCCGGCCCAGGAAGGCTGCCCCGTGAGGGCTGTGAGGCCGCCTTCGTCCTCTCCGCAGCCGACCGCTCAGGCCTGTGGTTCCTGCTGTGACAGCTGCCCCCCTGCCCCCGCAGTCCACAGCCTACCACCCCCTGAGCTCGACCCGGGGAGCCTCGGGGACGTCACCTGGCCCCCGGGGTCCCCCATCGTCCCCCAAGGCAAGGGAAGCGGGGCAGGCGAGTCTGCGGCCGTACCCGGGCGGACAGAGGGAGGGAAGTCGTTCCCGGCCAGGAAGCAGCGGCCGTCCGTGAAGGCCGGCGGGCAGGTGCAGCGGGGCCGGCAGGCCGGAGGCCCGGCCACGTGGCAGCGGCCGCTGTTGTAGCAGTAACCCGCAGGGCAGGCCCTGCTGCCGCAGAGGGAAGGGCTCCCCAGAGCTGCGGGGCACAAGGGCGGTCGGCAAGCCGGCACAGGCCTGCTTTCTCTCCCGCAGAGCGCCCGTCCGCGGCCCGCGGCGCCTGGGCCCCTCCGCACCCCGAGCTACCCTTCGCCCTTTCCCGGACACGTCGCTGCGGGGCCGCGCGTCGTCCTCTGCCAGGGGAGGGCTCTCCCGCGTTGGCTGCGGGGACGACGTGTGTGCCGGACCCTCCCCGTTAGGAGAGGCCCTTCGGGGAACGCCCACCAGCCCGTCTCCCTCACGTGCAGCCCCTCGTCTGCCCGCGTGCGGCGGGGGTTCCGGCCTCTCCGCTCTCCGCTCGGAGGCCGCGGTGGCGTCCAGGTTTCCGCGCGCTCCGTGGGGGCTCCGCGGAGGCCGAGGCGCGGACAGGGGAGGAGGACGCAAGGGGACGGCGAGGCACGCCTGCCACCGGGGGACCCCCCCCGCCCCGCAAGCGTCCTGGGCCTTGCGGCTCCGAACACCCCGGGAGCCTGCAGGCCCGGCCCGGCTCGCTCCTGGTTCCCCGGCTGCTGGCCGCCCCCTGCCCTCTCCAGGCCGCCTTCAGCCTTCTGCCCTCGGTGTCCCCCAAGAGCGCCTCAGGGCGGCCCTGCGCTGCCCCTCCCCCGTGCCTGGGCGACCTCTTCTCCGCCAGCCTCGCACCCTCCCACACCCGCCCGTGCGGAACACTCTCCAGACTTGCTGCAAAGGGGGAGAAACGGCTTGCCCGGCTGTCTCAGGCCCTTGAGGCGCCACCTGTCCCCAGACCCTCCGCCTGCCGAGGCCCCGTCCCCCGCTCACGTGCGCAGTGACGTCCGTCCCCAGTCAGGCTCGGGGGGCAGGCCTCACAGCCCTTCCCGGGAACGCACGTCACATGTGGGAAGCACGGCTCGTCACACGGGTCCTTGGAGCGGTTGCAGTAGCGGCCGTAGGTGTCCCCGTCGCACGTGCAGTCGGCCACCTGGAACGGGCTGCTGGTCACGGCACCGTTAAGGGTTTCTGGGGTGTCACTGTACCAATCTCTCTGGTCTGAGAATCCACGGGCCCTGAGTCCTTGTCTTAATTCCGCCAGTGCCCACCTTCCTGCACAAGCCACGGGCCTGCAGGGCCCTATCAAAGGCACACCACCCTCCAGGCCGCGTGGCCTCCCTGGGCCAATCTTTCCCCGAGCCCTCTGTCTGGCCCCTGCCCCGGGATCCCGGCCTCTTCCCTCTCACAGCAAACCTCCTGGCCTGAAACACTTTCTAGAGTGATGGATACTCTACTATCCCTGGAAAACTGGAGCCGTGTGAGCTGCACTTTCCTGCTCTCCCTTCCCTTGCCGACTCCCAACCAAGAAGAGAGGGGCTGGCTCCCCACTGAGCACGTGCGAGCAGCCGCCACCCAGGTCCTCGCCCAGCGCCTGGTCTCTCTTTTCTAACTCCCATACTGAGATGCCGAGGGAAAGCTCCCTGGAACCCTTCGACACTTGCTACTGCCAGGACTGGATATCTTGGGATACCTAAAATAATATATTGGTTTTAATCCCTTTTCCCCCCACTCTGTATTTTATTTTCCTTTTCTCCCTCCTCCACCTCTATCCCTTTTAAGTGAATTCTCTGCTCACGCTTCAGGAGAAGGCTATGTGTGTGTAAGAGGTGAAGGAGGTGCAGGGGTATTGCCAGGCAAATACTTTCCTTTCCCGCTCCCCCAGAAACATGAAAGACAAGAAAAAAAGCAGATTCACAGGTCAAGTATGTTGGCTAGAAACGTGAATGGAGAAGGATTTTTCTCCAAACTGCAAAAGAGTTGCTTCTTTTGGTTGGAGGAAGAGAGTAAATGGGGAAAAAAAGGGTTTTGGAGGGGACCAAGATCGGAGGGGCCCTGTATTTCTCTTCCCAACGCCGTGAAGAAGAGGCCCCAAACAAATGGCCCTGCAGTGCTTCTAGGCAGATGGGACCCAAAGCCACAGCACAGAAGGTTTCCTGTGTCTGCGCAAGGCGCAGGCGCCACAGAGCGCCTCCCTACGTCAGAAGGGAGGGCACGTGGAGCTGTGCGCCAGGGGCCACGTGGGCACCTTCGTACCCACGTCTTACTGTCTTACTTCACTGTCTTACTCCAGAACCACGGAGCTGGGAACCACTGGGCAACTCTAAGGAAGGCTGAGGTGGAAGTTTCCTGCCAGCCTGGCTGAATGGGAGCTGAGAGAGAAAAATTCAGTTGAGCTACAAGCAGTGAAGAAAGTTCTGTCTCTCATGCGTGTCAGTTTGTGGCCCGAGGTTGGTATCTGCTCTGCTCACCTACCACAGCCCCACCCACCTCCCAACACACAGGTTACCCCAGAGGGATGGCATCCGGTCAAGTCCCGCTTCCTTTCCCCTCTCACCCTTTGCTGACACTCACCTCCAGGGAGGAGCTGCCCACCCTGCGGGTCTGGTTGTACAAACACTGGCTTTCTGCCCTGCACGCACAGACCACCGTCCTTGGCTGGAGTACAGATGACAAGTTGTCCTTGGCACTTCTTGCTAGAATCTCCAGAGTACATGGTTCCAGCAACTTTGGGGTCCACAGCAACGTCCCGTTCTCTGCCGCAGGGAAGGCACGGTCACTGAGAGCTGGGAGCGTCCTCGGCTCTGCTGGCGGACACCCCGAGTGCTGATACAGGACCTCCCCGCCCCTCTCAGACCACCTGCCAGCCTTCTCAGCACTGCCCTGAGCAAGGCTGGTTTCCCGGGTGATTCGGACTGTGCTCAAACCTGGAGATGGCACCAGCCCAACTCAGCGACTGCAGGGCGGAGCTCCACCGAGGAGCAGGCAGCTGCCCCCCAAAGAGACCCCAGAGGGGAACCCTGTCTGGGTGTGCACCAGCATGGGCCATCCGGGGGGGGGGGGGGGGGGCGGAGGATGATGGCCAGACCCTCCCAACACTTCCCCAGGCGACACTGCCGCCCAAACCGACTTCAGCTTCACAGGAGCCCCATCCCTCACCCCAGTTTCTCACCCACTGCTCTCATTTCCTGGACTTTTTTTTTTTCTTTAAGAACTCTTATTGAGAGACAACTGGCATACCATAAACTGCATATATTTAAAGTGTACAATTTGATATTTTTTTTCTTGTTTGTAATGTATATATGGCCATCCCAATCTCCCAGTTCATCCCCCCCCACCCCACCCCCGCCGCCCCGCTTTCCCCACGTGGTGTCCATATGTTTGTTCTCTACGTTTGTGTCTCTATTTCTGCCTTGCAAACCGGTTGATCTTCCTGGACTTTTGACCAGCCACCTTCAGACACCAGACCACAGTGAAATACTGCTACCGATTAATAAGGACTCTTCCTGACCCAACCTGTCTGAGGTTTTTCAAAAAAACAGGAACGTCTCCTTAAAACAGTGGATTGAGAAGAGCTGACAGTAGGGAACAGGCGCGCGTCACTTCCAGGCCCCCACGCTCGAGGACGGGAGCCCAGTGGAGGCGGGAACGTGCTGATGCCGCCGCACTGGTCCCGGGAGGACGCCCACGGAGCAGCAGGGGGCAGCCAGGGCAGCCCCTCTCACGCACAGAGAAAGAAAACACGTCAGAGAGGTGCTCCGCGTGCAGCATGAGGTCCCTAAGGGCTTTGGTCTAGCAAAGAGCAGTCAGCAGCTTCATTAGTGCAGGAACGGAAGGCAAGCTGCCTCCTGTGGGCTTCGACTCCTGACCCAAATCATGGTTACAGGCCTGAAATGGGGCATCCACACCATTATTGAGAGGGAAAGATGAAGCTTTGCGTGGTCCCAGCACAGAAAAGCAAACAAGGAGAGGCGACGTGAGGTCAACATGGCTGACAAACATAAAAATAGTGAGAAATGTACCAAAAGAAGTGACTTGTATTTCTTTAAATCTTGTTCCATATGATATCCTTCTTTTCATAAATATGAAAATGTTTTAAATTAGTATCTGTTAATTCTTATATTTATTCTAATAATTTGTTGATTGCATAAGGATGACTACACATGACAAGATTGAGATGAACGATCTTTGACTCAGTAGCGCGTGCCCAGAGGCGGCCTAGCCAGTGGGCCAGTCTCCACAAGCCCATCACTGCTCTTCACCGGGGGGCACCTGTCTGAATCACAGGGATCATCCCTAAGACGTGCTGGTCCCAGATATTCCGAAGGAAAAGTGACATCATGCTGCACGGGGTACAATAATGCAAAGTTACCCGAAGCTCGGCTCCGACCTCACGGGCTGCGGCCCCAGCCGAGCATCTTACCAAAGAGCGTGAAGTCAGCGCAGCTGTTTCTGAGAGTGAACGTGACGTCCTTAGCGCTGCTGGTGTAACGGACCCGCCTGGCCTGTCCCATGTAGGCTTTCACCACATCAGGACCCTCGACAGAGGGTGGGTACTCATCTGAGACACAAAGAAGGAATGAGGGATGGGAGGCAAGATGCTCGTGTCCTCTGGGCCTCCCGTCTCCTTAGTCCTCCGTCTCCTGTGAGGCCTGCCCCAGGCTGAGGCCTGCCTCCAGCAGCAGGAATCATGCTGCGTGCCTGCCCTCAAACACGCACGAGCAGGTTTTACCGCCCACACACCCAAACCTTTATTCTCTCCTTTATCTTCTCCCCAAACAGGATTCATTTGCGGTCTCTCCTGATGAGAATGCTATGCTGGGCCTGGGAGGACGTGGATCAGAGGACAGGGTTGTTCAGACCACTGTGGAGTTTTACCTCTGGAAGAGGGGTGACGTTACCACGAGGGTGAGGTCTAGATGGGCATCGCATGTGTCAGGAAACAGAGGGGGGTTCAAACCTCTGCGCTGGCCTCTGTGTCTGGAGCCCTGCTCTTTCCATCCTGTTGTCTATTCAGTCCGTCCGTCCGTCCGTCCGTCACTTAACAAATATTTACGGAGCAGCTACTCTGCGGCTGGCACTGTTCCAGGTAGTAAAGATGCAGGAATGAACAAACAGTAAATAAGATAACTATGAAAATCAGAAAGTATGTTAGATGGTTATAGATACTAAGGAGAAAGAATAAAGAAGGGAAAGCAAATAGCAAGTGTGGGTGAATGTGAAATTTCAGATAGGCTAACAGAAAGGCACTGCGGAGAAGGTGACATTTGAATAAAGGCTGGAAAGAGGTGAGGGGCAAGCCTGCGGCTGCCTGGGGGGCGGGGGTACCGGGCAAAGAGCGGTTGGGAGGGAGCCTGGCGTGTCTGAAGAACACCAAGAGGCAAGTGGGGCGCGAGTGGAGGGAGTGAGGCGTGACGTCCTAGAAGAAGAGTCTGGAGAGGCCACGGGGCCAGACCGGAGGGGCTTTGAAGGTCATCACCGTAAGGGCAGAGTGAGCCGGGAAGCCGTGGGACGGTTAGGATAACGTGAGCAAGAAGAACCTGTTAAATTTTTAAAACGTGTAGCTCGAAGGAGTGTGGCGGAAGGCGGCTCCTCGCCTGCCCCCTGGGCCTCCCTGGGCCCCCCCGCGCTTACTCAGGGTGGTGTTCCTCCTCTGGTATCTTCGAAAGAGCATCCCAGTGTGCAGCCCCAGGCGTTTGCTCCCCGTGGCCAGGGCATCGAAGACACAGCGCTCATCTCCGTGACACTCGGAGGTCAAATTTGCATCCGAAGATGTGTTTCTCGACAGTTGTGAACGGAAGACAGGAGTGAAGTTGGAAGGCAAATGGTCATCCCTCTTGCCAAAAAGGCGTGTTCCGTTGATTTCCCCTAAAACACACGCGTTGCGGTGGTGACGGCGATGGCACCAGGGTGGGCCTCCAGCTCTGTCTCTGTTGTGTCCACCCCTTCCTCTCGCTTTATGCGGTCGGGGGGGGGGGGAGGGGACGTGGAGGGACAGAGTGACTTCCAGCTTCTAAGTCTGGAAATCCTCGCTCTAGGGAGGGAGGGCCGCCCCCTCCCCCGTCCTCTCTTCCAGGTAGAGAAACGCAGGTGGGACGGGAGTGGAGGGGACACGTCTGGGGAGGCACCAGCATCCTGAGGTCTCGTCCTCTCCACTCGTCTCGCGAAGGACAGAGGCCTGGTCCCTCCAGGCCGGAGGGAGACCACGCGGCAGCCTCCTCCCTGCGGGCCCCGCCCTCCGCCCAAGCGCCCCAGGCCCTGACTTACAGGCCATCCCAAAGCGGAAAAGCGTCTCCTCGGAGCTCGCCGGGTCAAGGGTGGAGCCGTCGGGCATCCTGAAGTCGTCGTCCGGCCTGCCGTTCCAGAAGCCTGGGGGCCGAGCGGGAGCGCCACGCTGGGACCGCGGCCCTCCCCGTCCCCGGGGCCGCCAGCAGGTCCGGCGGAGACGCAGGGCGGAGTCGGGCCCCGGGAGGCCCCTCTCCGCGGCGTCTGCTCTGGGTTCAGTCCCCCCGGAGGCGGGGGGAGCGCCGTAACCCCAGAGCCTGCCCCTCGGCTCCAGGGAAGGGGGACGTGCAGGGGGCAGTGGAGGAGGAAGGGCGGGGATGGGGGATGGAGGGAGGGCGGAAAGGTGTGAAGCCGGAGGGCGGGGTGGGGGGAGGCTGGCTGCTGGCCGCCCGCTCCCCAGGGGCCGTCCGCGAGCGCCCCGGGCTGCCCTGGAAGCGGAGGCAAGGGAGCCTCCGAGGCAGCTGACGAGGCGCCTCCTCCTCGCCTGCGGCCCGGACCCTCAGGGCTCCGCCCAGGGAGGCTGAGGCGGGCGCCTGCCCGCCCGATGCCCGCAGGCCTGCCGGCGGGGGGCTGCCTGCGGGCCGGGGGTCCCCGCTGCTCCTTACCCAGGAGGCCCTCGGTGCGGCCCCGGTAGGCCTGCGGGAGGCTGCAGGAGGCGTGCAGGACGCCGGAGAGCGCGACCACGGAGACGGTCACCGCCCCGTCGAAGGCGGCCGACACCTCGGAGCCCGCGCGGGTCAGCACGACCCCCGACGCGTTGACCGTCTCCTGGCCTGGGGGGTCGGGAGACAGACGAGGGAAGAGCCCGCGCTGGGCCCTGGAGGCCCGGGACTCGGCGGCAGGGCCGCTGCGAGATGCCGGGGGGAGGCCGGGAGCAGCTGGGAGACGCCGTGCGGAGCCCGCCCCAGGGCCCAGGCCACACTCGCGGGGCGCCCCGGGACCCAGGCCACACCCGCGGGGCGCCCCGGGGCCCAGGCCACCCGCGTCTCCCTGCGGACTGGGGACGCGCTGTCCCAGAGCGGCTGCCGCCGCCCCGCAGGCCGGGGAGACGTGAGGAGGGGCTCTGGCCCGCCGCCCACCCCCCCCCCCCCCCCGACCCGGCGGGCAGGACGGGGCCTACCGTCCGCGCCTTCGCGGTTGCTCGCGAACGTCACCGAGCGCTGACCGAGCCGCACGTGCACCGTGTCGTTGGGCTGCAGGAGCCACTGCACCTGCAAGGGAAGCGGCGGCACTGGGCCGGGCGCGCTTGGAGCCGGGATGCTGCGGGGCTGGGCGGCCGGGGCCGCGGCGCGGGGGGAGCCCTCAGTCTCCCCGCGGCCGGGGAGGCCGGCGGTATCGCCATCCCCGTTTCACGCTGAGAAAGATGAGGCCCTGGGTGTTGTGTCCTCAGTCTCGCCGCCGGTGGGGCCAGGACTGTGACCCTGTGTCTCCAGGGCTGAGGCTTTTCTTTTTTTTTTTTAATTTTTATTGAAGTAGAGTTGCTTTTCAATATCGTGAGTGTCAGGCGTACAGCACAGCAATTCAGACACACATACATATATGAAACATATATGTATGTGTGTGTCTGCTCCTCCCTAGTTCCACATATGTAATACATGTATATATATAATCCGTCAGATTCTCTTCCCTTAAAGGTCATTACAGAATATTGAGCAGAGTTCCCTGTGCTGTACAGCAGGGCCTTGCTGGTGATCTCTTTTATATGCAGTAGTGTGTGCGCGTCCATCCAGAACTCCTAACTTGAACCGCTGCGCTGGCAGGACCCGTCCTCCCTCCCTCCTGCTCCCTTCCCTTCTTCCTTCTCTTTCTCCTCCTGGGCCTCAACCTCCAGCTGAAGGTCCCTGAGCTAAAGGCTCCCTGTGAGGGGAGCACTCCCGCCCCACTCACTGTGATGGGGTCCAGGCTGCTGGAGCGGTACTCAGCGGCAAAGGCAATGAAGCTGGTGGCCCGTGCCACGCCGGTCTGGGCAGTGCGGCCCTGCAGCAGGAAGGAGGAGTTTCTGTCCTGGGTCCGGACCAGCAGGAAGTCTCCCAGGCCGTTGAAGGTGTAATTGGCACCATCCAAGGTGACGATGTGGGGGTCCCCGAACATCCAGGCTGGAAAAAGGAGGCGCCGCGTTGGCCGGGCAGACCAGGGAAGGACCTGGCGGACTCCAGCCTGGGGAGGGGCTCATGGAGCATTTACGCCTCCCGGAGCCCTCGTGTACTCGTGTGCCTCCACCCCATGCACGTGCTCCCAGTACGTCCCGCTGCACCCCCGCCACCCCAAGGCCATCCGTAACGCCCCTCCTCGGCCACACTCCCCAGGCACCTCCCTCTTCCCTTGTGGCCACAGCCCTGTCCCAAGAAGCTGGTGCTGCCCTGGTCCAGACCCCAGGAGGCCACCCTCCCCAGACCCTCCCCTCCAGCAGCCTCACCGGGCCTCGGGGGCTGGTACCCAGCGCAGCTGACGCGGGGCCGCCTCATCTGGTACAGGGCGCAGAGGGAGGGATTGTCATTGAATCGGCAGCACCAGTTCTGCGGCTCCAGTTCCTGGTCTGTGGGGAAGAGAGCGCGTTGGGGGAGAGGGAGGGCCTGCAGGATCCAGCTGCGAGGTTTGGGCAGGCGGATAAGGGCGTCGGGCGCACGTGGGTTCAGATCCCACCCTGCTCCGTGACCTTAGGCCGCTGACTAGTTACTGTCTCCCTTGTGGGCCGGTCAGAGCCACGTGCAGCAAAGCCCCTGGTGGGCAGGCGTCGGCTGAGGGCCGAGTCCCACCACTTTCCACGCGCTGGGAGTGAGAGGGCGTGGCTGGGGGTCTGGGGCCTACGGAGGCTGCTGTGATGACGGGAAGGTGTGGGGAGTGCACGCGTTACCCTGGGCCCCGAGCCCTGTCTCTCCAGCGCCCGTGGAAGGTCTCTGGGCAAAACGACTCCATGTCTTCCCTCAGACAGCCTGCCAGTCTGGGTCAGATCAGGCTCCCCGTCCCCGTCCCTAGAAAGACGGCCCTACTCTGGGCCGGGGCTGGGGACCACGTGGAGACTGGGCACGAGGAACCCAGTCAGAAATCCCTGGGATGCCAGGGATGTCGGAAACATCCTAATGTCACAAGATCAGGAAATTGAGAGGGAGTCGCTGGGAGGAAATGGGGATGAGAGGGTCCCGCTGCTGGCATGGAGCCCGAGCTGGTCTCTGACATGAGGCACAGAAAGCTCCAGAAAGGGCGGGGTTGAGCTGCTGTGGACACACTTACCAAACTGCCACGGACTCTGCACTCTCCAGCCTTGCAGGAGCTCGCCCCACGGTCCGTAGCGGCAGCACACGCCCCCACGCCAGGAGGAGAAGCTGCAGAGCTGCCGGCTGCCGGGGCCCCCCCAGCCTGCAAGCAGCCCAGACACGCTCAGGCCCGGGTGCCTGCGGTATGGCCAGCAGTGGGGTGGGGGTGTTTCCGGCAAGGGACTGAGGGTGCCCCGGAAGGGAAAGGTCAGGCACGGCCAGAGGGAGGGTGGCTGGGCTTGTGGGGACAGTGGGGGGGGCGGGGGGGGAGGGTGCCGCAGGAGACAGGAAGGAGGCGTCACCTATGTTGGTGGCCTGGAATCTTAAGTCCCATTGTCCCTGATTCCAGGAGCAAGGGCAGGGGGTGTGGCTCCAGCCCCAGCTGGGCTGCTGAGACTGTCTCTTCAACCACTGCAGGCACTGGAGGCGGTAGTTGGGCTTTTCTTCCCTGTGCAGCTTGTAGATCTGCAGCCCCCGGAGGCCTGAGGGAGCAGGGGAAGAAGCGGTTCTCCCAGGGCCCGGGGCCACAGGCTCTGACTTCGCTTTAGGGACAAGCAAGACTCATACATGCACCCTCTGTACGTCACCTCCCCCGCTCCGGACAGCTCTTCCAGGGGTGGACCCAGTTCAGATGGGCAGTGATTCCTCCGCAAAGGCGCCTGTGATGTGACCTTCAGAACCCCAAAGCTTGGATCTTAGGGTGAAATCCTGGGACATGTGCTGGGCAGGGAGGCCTCACCTGTACCCAACGCAGAGCCAAAGCCTGGCCCTAAGCTTCGGGCCACCGGGTTCTCCACCCTCATATCTGCTACTCTAAGCTCCAGTACCTTCCAATCCCCCAGACCCGTCCCTCCTCGTGCACCCTGTATCTCAGGGCGTGATGCCACCAGCCACCAGCCACAGGCTCAGACACTTGCGCAGACATGCCAGCGGCCAAAGCAACCAGGACAGAGGCTGGTGCTCAGAGGCCAGCTGTGGAGCCACAGGGAAGTTGGCACGTGAAGCAGATGTCCAACAATATGAGGCTGAGGAAGCTTCCTCTGCCCCCAGATGCCATCCTTGCAAAGGAGAAGGAACTGGGAGAAGCAGCCCTGAAGGGGGTTCGAACTTTAAGGACCTTTAATTAACTGTAAGTTATCTACCACCCAGCCTGCCGCCGTGCGTGAGAAGTGGGGCTCCAGAGTACCATAAAACACAGCAGGACATGAGCTTCTAGATGTGGATCCTGTTCCCACATGAAAGAAGAAATTATCGAGATAACTACAGTTTGATAAGGTTTTGAAAAGAATAATCATTATTTATAATTACCTGTTCGTGTATCTTCTCCACAATAGCCTGGCCTCAGGGGAAACACCAGATACTCTTCCCCCAACACACACACACGCACACGCACACGCTGTGCCCCACATCGCAAGCAGATGCATCTGGATAGAAGGGCCTTGATCTGATAGGACAGCTTTCTCCATGAGCTGGCCTCCAGGATTTGACTTAGTTTCTCTTTACCAGAATTTCTTGCCACAGAACAAATAGAAGTGGATTTATGCTTCAGTCTACATGGCTAATTTCTAATGCTAAAATATCCTTTGTTCTGTCACATTTTGCAGATTGTAATTTCTTTCCCTTTGGGGCCACCAGACAGGAAAAGCCATGGCGGAGGCCCACGGGGCCTAAAGTACCAGCCTTCTTACCAGAGTGAGAGCTCTCGGAGAGCAAACGCGGCTGGTCTTTTTTTTAGTTTTTTCATCCTTCTGCCTCTTAGCACAGTGTCCAGCACAGAGCAGGTACTCAGTAAGTGGTGCCTGAACGGATGTCAGACCCCCTGCAGGAACTCTTCTTCGTGGATCCGTGGAGGGGCCTCACCTGGGTCCTCACTCCAGCTCTGGGACAGGACGCCTGCAGAATCGTCCTAACTGCCCACGTCTGCGCCCGCCTCCTGCCGCATCCCCATCCTCACTTCTAGGGTCTGTGCCCCGCGCAGAGACCCCCTGTTCGCTCCACCCCAGGAGGACCCTCAGGGCTGCAGGAGGGCTCAGGGCTGCGGTGCCCCCTGCGCAGCGCCAAGCGCAGAGTCCACCTGTGGGAGGTCCGACTGTGCTGGAAACAGCCTTCGGGAGGGTGGAGGTACACGGGAGCCGCCCCCAGGACTGTCCTGGCGCACGGGGTGGGAGACAGACGAGGACCTGAGTCCCTCCGGTGTGATAAGGGGGCCCCTTTACCTGACTTGGAATCCAGGAACTGGTCTGGACGGTACTTCTCCCACACTGGCTGGAATGTCAGTGGGCTGTTTTGGAAATACCCATCTCCACTGCAGGCAAAGGAAAGACGCTCTAGCCTCTGTCACACACGCAGCATCTGTCCCCTCAGGCGGTACGTTCCTCCTTCATCCTGCCGGTCAGTCCGCCTGTCGCCCGCTCAGCCCAGCCAGGCATGAGTTACCAGCTGGGCCGCCGGCTCTTCGGTCCGTGGGTCGGCCGCCCGCCAGAGTCACTGGCTCCCAGGGCTGAGCGGGGAGGGGGGGGAGGGGAGGGGCAGGGGCAGGAGGCCCGGATTCACTCCACAGCCCATCAAGAACTGCAGGAAACTGGTCCTGAGACAGGGCTGTGACGGCGACAGTTCAGGCCTCCTTTTGCTGGTGTCCCCTGGACCAGGGGCTGGAACGGGGCTGCAGGGCTGCTAGCTGTGAGGGTCCAGAGCAGGCCTCGGGGTTGGGAGGCCCCAGGCAGGGGCGCGCCCCCCCCCCCCCCCGCCTCCCCACCCGCCGAGGGCGGGGGTGACGCGCTGCTCCAGGAAGGAGGAGACCCTGGAGCAGCGCCCGCGGCCTCGCTGGCGCAGGCCTCAGAGCAGAACCCCGGGTCCCGTCTCCTCTCCGACACACGGGGGACACCCCGGCGGGCGGGGGTGCCGCCTTCTGTGGGGGCATCAGAGTGGAGTCCCATTCCCAGCTGGTGGGAGAATGCCACTCCTTTCTCCTTCAGGGCACATCCGAAAGCAAGTGAAAGCCGTGTCATGACGGGGCAACCCTGAACGCGCTCTAGGAGAAAGACGCAAGTGCCAGTCACCAGGTACACGTGACCGTCACAGCCGGTCGCACACACGCCACGGCTGAGAGCTGCTGTGTCAGAGGGAGAGCCCCGCCACGCGGGCACCCGCGTCCGCGCCGCCCCAGCCGTCTGCTCTCCGGCTTTGCCGCCGACCCCCCGCGAGCTGCGGGTGCCCCTGGCTGAGAGGCTCATCCTCAGCCCGTAGGAAGGCAGGAAGGCAGGCTTCAGCCTTCCATTTGGGAGTCAACGTCCTGCTTTGCCCCTTCCCAGCTCTGTGACTTTGGGCGATGACGTGTCTATTTGTAGCTCCGTTTCCTCACCCGCAGAACAGGTAGTAAATAGTATCTCTTCATGGCGTGGTGATAGTCGAACGAAATAATGCATATTAAGTACTTGGTGTGATAAATGTTGGCTGTTATTGTGATGATATTTGAGAGATCAGCTCATGTCAGGGGAAGTCCTAGAAGCCGAAGCTCTGGGAACTGTCATCCCCGTGCACCGGGACTGGGATAGGAAAGGCAGTGGCAGAGTGAATAGGGATCTTTTAATCTGAACCAGCAAGAAGTGGGAACTAGTCAGTGAGCGTCAGAAGCCTTGCCAAGGAGGCTTTTTGCCTCGTCCTGGGCGGGCGGGGATGGAGTGCCCTGGGTGGGGGGGGGCAGGGATGGAGTTCAAGGGCAGCGCAAGCCCTGCCCTGCCTCACCTCCGTGCCGACAGCCCCTCCCGGTCCTACCTGGAGAAGCCCATGAGGACGGGGTTGCCTGGGCGCCGGGTCACATCCCACTGCATGCCACCGCTTTGGTAGAGAAACAGGGCGTAGGACCTGCTCCCGTCCGTGGAAAGGATGGCCTGGTAGGTGTTGGCCTGGGGGTTGGTTGGAGACAAACATCAGGATGCCCGTGAGGGATCTGCGATGTCCCAGCACCCGCCCCACACCCCGGTCCCGACACCCACGGCCCCTTTCCCTGGCCAGCCCAGGGAGAAGGCCTGGTCTTAAAACACGGGCAAGTTTGGAATCACGCAGGGATTTCACCCTGACGGTCACGGCAGCTGCCTGGGTGGATCTGGCTTCTTTGTGACTTATTTCCCGGGAGGGAAGGTGACGGACTCTGGGTTAGAATCCAGTTAGAAGAGGGGCTGCACGAGAAAGCTCAGCAGCCTGGGCGATTCGCCGAGACACTGGAGAGCTGGGAGAGGCCTGAGGAGCTTCCTCTGGGATGTTTAAAGATATGGTCCCAATGTCCCCTCACCCTGCATCACGTGCGGGGCCACGCAGGTGAGCCTGGAGGCTCTCTGAAGGCGGGTACAAAGCGCTGTGCTTTTAACAAAGCAGGCACGCGAGAACGTGTTGAGCCCCTGACGAAACGAGTGACTTTAGGCTGCGGTGAGACCCCGGAGGGAAGACTGGGGGGGCGGGGGCGCGCCCCCTTCCGCTGGATGCGCTCCGGTCGAGAGCCGGAGCGTAGAGGCAGAACACCCTCCGTTCCCGGCTTTGTCATTTGCTAGCGGGGTGACCTTGAGCACGTTGCTTGACCTTGCTAACCAGCATCTTCCTCAGCTCCAGGACGTGGATGGTCATATTAGGCGGAGCCATTGCTGACTTACAGGGATTCCACGTCCCACGTTTCAACCCCTAATCCTCAGGGCTCTGGGCTGCTGTGAAGTCACCACGCAGGCCCCGAGGCACGCCTGGCACACGGGAAGTGCTCGGGAAGTGGGGGGGAGGCGTTGCAGGGGCAGGGGCCGGGCGGGGCGGCGGGGAGGTGGGCCGGGAGCGGAGTGCTGTAACCAGCCGCCCGTCCTGAGTCCGAGCGGAGTGTAGGGGAATGGCCCCTGCCCAGGGTTCTAGGATGTCTGACTTCCGGGCGGCTCACGGGGAACTGTGTGCTGGTCCACTCACCCCGACGGTCCCCCAGGCAGGATAGGAGGGGGCACGGACCCACGTGACCTTCAGCGTCCACCTGGCTTTGTAGTTCCAGGTGTCTGTGAAGGTTTTAATACTGGCTTCCACCTCCCTCACTAGCAGGCTGTATTCATCAGAGAGAGTCTCGTATTCCTAGGAAAAGAAGGCAGACACGGACAAGGAAATGAGGGTCCCAGCTCCACACTCCTGAGGGCCCCCCACTTACTGCTCCCTTTAGTCCACCCCTGTCTCCCATCCTTCCCCACCCCCAGGCCTACATTTTCACAGTTAGTTCCTGTGACCTTAAGCTCAGTTCACATGCGGGCTGCAGGGAAACCTGGCGTGTGTGGAGTGGAGAGTCAAGGCTCAGAAACCCAAGTCTTCTGGACGTGAACGTATGCATCTCTTAGCATAACCTGCAACCACCTGCAAGCATTGTGCCTCCCTATGTCCAGCTGAAGGCTCCTTGAAGATGGGCACGTGTTCCCCCATCTTTGGACCTTCCGCAGTGCCTCGTCCGTGGCAGGGGCGCGGTCCGCTCTCGCCTGCAGTAGCTCTCGTTACGCCGACAGCTCCCGCGGATGGCAGTCATTACCCCGGCCCAGGAGCACGTGCGGGGGCGCTGCCTGATTCAGCCTTGTTAGGATAGACCCCCATGACCTCATTCTAAAGCCAAACAGTGGGTCACCGACCCCTCCCTGTCACCTACAGTCTTCCCATGGCTGTGTCCTAGTCTGCTTCCTCCCCGCCCTCACATGTAAGCTTCAGTCCCTGCCCACAGTGAGCCCAGGCTCTGACAGCAGTAACACGTGCAAGGCCCTCCACACAGCCCTTTGCCTCTCCTTGCCAGTTGCTGGAGGACCCTGCGCGCTGAGATTTCAAAAGACACACCTGGTAAAATATGGTTCCCCGGCTGCTGGAGAAATCAGCATCGTCCCAGAACGGAGCCACCAGGGCCACAGGATCCCAGGCTGTAAAGCCTCCAAGGGGAGGGTTGGGGTAGGAGAAAATCTGGTACTCTGACTCCGGAAAAATGATTTGGCCATTATCTGTGAACTGAGCACAAAGTTTCTTCCGGTTAACATTCAGGGAGGGAGCATCCCAGCCTTGGGTCAGCTCCTGGGATGCATGAGTAGAACTTCAGAGATGTCAGCAACCTCTGGAAGGTCTCACCCATCGCCCCGCCTGCTGTACACGGTTCTCCCACAGATACGCTTCCTCCTTAGGCCTTTCCTCATGTCCCAAGTCCTTCCTAAGGTGGCAGGTTTGTCCTGCTTCGGCGGCAGACCCATCAATAGGCCAGCGCATCACAGAGCAGACGCCGCGGGGTGACCCCGGTTGGCCGCAGCCCTGAAGCGTGTGCCCTGTCAGTGGGAGCTGAGAGGACCGATGCCTCCCCCCACCTCCGTGTCACCCTTCCACACTGTGTCCCGGCTCCGCCCCCTCACCGAGGGCCACGCCTGCGGTTCAGCTCTGCTCTGGGAGACGTGGACGTATCAGGGCTTGCACCGAGGAACCAGGAAATAGTTATAGAAAATGTGAACAGCATCAACCAGTCAACTTTCCCAAGCAGAGCATCCTACTCAATAAATAGGCCCAGGAAAACAGTGAGAGCTGGCTGGGCCCTGGGCCCTCTCTGCTGAGGTGACAACACGTGGGCCCACGTGGGTTGGGGGTCTGGCCCAGCTCCCCGTCTTCCTCGGCGGGTGCCCTGTCGTTAAAGGCGGTGCACGCAAACTGAGCCAGCGGCAGGGACACAGCCGGTGCCTGAGGAGCGCTGCTTCCATCCTCCCGCTCAGTCATGGTCACGGTGGGTCACGGTCACGGGCCGCCCCCGGGCCCTGGAGGGAGGAGCAAGGCCCGCAGAGCGCGGGTCGTGGGTCCCACCCTTCGGGCTGCGGCCGGGGACTCACGTAGAGGGAATCCCGGAGAGAGGAGCCGAGCGGGAAGCCAATGCGGGGCTTGAAGAGCGGCGAGGTGAAGTCCACGGTCCTCTTGACAAACTCCTGGTCCCCAGCACGCGGGCCGTAGGAGAAGAGGGAAGCACCTGGGCCGGTACAAAGAGGGCACGTCCTCAGGAGCCCCGATGCCATCAGGGCGGGTAGGGGCCCCCAAGAGTGTCCCCGAGCTGCTCCTCCACCCCTGCCCCCGTCCCCCTAAGTGGGAACCGTCAAGACGCCTCTCCCTGCTTGCATTCAACCATCTCCTCACGTTACCCCTTAAATGGTCCCCTCAGCCTTCCCCAGTCTGCGGAAAAATAGGCCCTGCTGTCAGAAAACCAGCAAACTATTCTGCACCTGCAATGGTGCTCGTAATTCTTTGAAGGGTTAAAAGGCAAAATTCCTCCAAAGTAGTGGAGATGAGTCGTGGAAATGTCATTTCACAGAAGGAGACTTGTTCCCTAAGATGGTCTTTCTCTAGACACACTTGAAGACCCCTTAGAATTTGTCACAGGATCCCCTGTGGAGGTCCTCGGGCTCCAGTTTGAGAAACCTGGTCCTAAAGATTTCTCAAACCTTTCTCCTCCTTTCCCCACTGGCAGGCCTCGCCTGGTCTTGCTTGGAAAACCGCAGCAGCCTCTCCACGGCTCTCCTGCCCCAGCCCAGCCACCGCAGCCCTGTAAGTGCAAATCAGGCCACGTCCTCCCTGATGCCTGCTATTCCCTTGCACGACAGCCTTGCTTCTCAAGACCCAAGTGCCTTGGGGATCTCCTCCCCACGCAGCACTAGGACTGCCTTTGCTGTCCGTGCCTTTATCCCAGCTGCTCCGGCCCGCCCGCCCGCCTGGGGCACGTCTGCCATCCCAGCTCCCACTCACTCTTTCCTGGAAGCCTCCTTTTCACCTTGACCCCCCCCCCTCCCCCCGACATTCCTCAGGGCCTCCCAGGGTGTGCCTTCCTACTCTCCTGGGCTTTCTGCGCTATCGGCACCTACGGAGGCCGCAGACCTGCCTCTTGCTAAACAGCACCTCCATCATTTCTGTGTCCCCAGCTCCCAGCCCAGCACCACGTCCGAAGCCGGCCCTCCGCACCCAACCCGGATGCTCTCGAGCCGTCCCCTTCCGACCTGAAGCAGCACCGTCTGCGGGCACGCGGGCTGAGACGGAGCGCTCAGGTACCCCCGCCCCCATCAAGGGGGCCTGGAGAGCAGCTGGCGTCCCATGGCCCAGGCGGGGCCGTGGAGAGACCCCCAGAGCTGCCTCCCCCAACGACCCCCGACGGACGCCGTCGGTAGATCCGGTCCAGCTGCCCCACGGCAGCCTCCACGTCTGAGCCCATCCTCGCCCTCCAGGGCGGAGAGGCGCCCGCTCTGGAATCGCTTGCCTCTCTCGGGCTCGGTAGGGGCCGGGGCAGCGGACCCGCGGGCGCCCGTGGACGTGCGGGCGGCGGGGGCGGTGAGCGCCTGGGAGGCTGCCGCGGGCAGCGGTGCAGCTGTCCTTCCCGCGTTCTCCGTCTGCGAGGCGGCGGTGGTTCCTGTGCAGGCAGGGAAGGCAGACGGCCGTGGGTCTCCCAGTCAGGGCAGCAGAGCCTCGAGGAGCTGGGAGAGGGCCGGAAACCCAGCGGCCTCCTGGCCACAGCCGCATCGCCCCCCGCACGTAAGCGGTTCCCTCCCGGGGCGGAGGGGGTGCTGAGCCTGTCACCGCCCTGGCCGCACCTCCTCGCGCGCCTGCCCTCCAGCCCGGCAGGGCTCGCGCGCCGTCCCTTCCCAAGCACGGGCAAGGCGCCGAGCCAGCTGGGCCGCTGCCAGAGACCGAGACCCCGAAGCCCCACCTCCCCGGGGTCTCAGTCTTCCCTGCGGGGCTGGACGGTGCCGCGGATGGTGGAGAGGAGCTGGGAACGCACAGCGCCGTGGCCCGGCCTGTGCACAGGGGGGTGGAGCCCCGGGGGCCGGCAGGGCCAGGGGCTGAGCGAGAGAATGAAGAATCGCTGGGTGAGGTCCAGAGACGCGACGTGGTCTGGGCGGTGCCCCCACGACCCGAAAAGCAGGGTCAGAGGAAGCAGAGCCCGTGGAGGGCTGTAGAGGAGGCCGTGGACTCGGAGGACACTTACCTGCTAAAGGCGTATCAGGGGAGGTCCTGATGGAAAGGCGGCTTGTCGGTGGGCTCGGCGAAGCCCGTGTGGAGCCAGCCGCGCTGTTGCCACCACTCGCAGGAGCCACGTATGTGGGCCTTGTAACAGGATGCTCGGGGGTGGGTGCGCCTGACTCGCCCGACGAGGAAGTAGGCACGCGCGCTGTGTTTGTCAGCGAGTTATTGCCAGAACCCACGGGGTGAATGACCCCTGCGGTCATATGTTCATGGGTGAATGAGCCTGTGGTTTTTGTCAAAACTTCTCCACTTGTGGACAAAATTGTGGGAGGAGAGCGAGAGGCTACATCACTCAGGGTGATAGAAGTGGCTGTGGGTGTCCCTTCAGTGGCCCCAGGTGACCAGGCTGGTGTCGCGGCGTGGGTCCTGTGGCTGTCACTGACTGAGCTTGAGATAAAGGGTGTACTGGTGCCTGAAGGCGACAGGGTGTGGATAGGAGTTTGTGGAGACGTGTGTGCACTTGCTGCGGATGAAGGAGGTGGAGATGTGACCGTTTTGATGATTTCAGTCATCCTGGAGCTTGTGCTGCGGGCATGAGAACCTCCAATGCTCTCTGTCCCTTGTGTCCAATGAGTCTGGGAAACCGCCACTGTTGTTTGCTGAGATGTGCTCAGATAAGGGCGTGTGGTCGGCTCTTTCTGTATACCTGCTGTTGAGACCTTAGATTTAACCCAAGAAGTACTAGCTGGGAAAGCAGATGTTCTCTCTGTGATCCATGCAGGGGCAGCTACTGGTGTGGACCACACTTCTTTTTGTGACTGAGTTGTGTGGCTACCACTGAAGAATGAGGAAGTGAATGTTGTTGTTTTATCTGAAGTAAATGTTTCATGAGAAATACCGGCAGAGAGTGAGCTTCTGGTATAGGGCCATCCTGTGGTCTCTGTGCCTTTGCTCTGCTGGGTGGAGAAAACCGTAGATATTTTTGGAGCTGAAGAACTGGTAGAGAGTAGAGTTGATTGTGCTTCTGACAGCCATGTTGTAGAAACTTTAGAAGTGGACGGAGGAAAACTTGTAGTTACAGAAGGTGATGTGGCCATTGTGCTGCCTACAGTGGTGTCCGTTGAAGTTGGTGCTGTGAATAATTCTGTTGTCTTGAGAGGTGTAATGCTGGAACTGGAAGGAGATGATGTGCTTGTTTTACCAGAAGGGAATGTCTCCTGAGAAACACCCTCTGTAGATTTGTGTGCACTTGGGGGTGATGAGGGAGTTGATGTGGTTTGCTCAGTAGAAGTGGCAGAGGAGGATAAAGTTGATTGTTTATCTAATCCAGTTGTCATGGAGACTGTTGCGGCCACTGGAGTGATACTTGTTGTTACAGGTAGTGATGTGTCTTTTGTGTTTTCTGCTTTGGGGTCTGTTGAAGTTGGTGATGCGATCATCTTTGATGTCACCGGAGATGTATTGCCCGTGCTAGGTGGGGGTGACGTTTTATCTGCTGAGGTTGTTGCTGTCAGCCTTTCTGACGTTGTCCCAGGTGTGTGGCTCAGACTGGATGGCGAAGAGGAGGTTGTTTCACTTGAAGGGGATGTCTCCTGAGAAACACCCTCTGTAGATTTGTGTGCACTTGGGGGTGATGAGGGAGTTGATGTGGTCACCTGTGTGATGATGCTGGTTTGAGTTTCTCGGGTGGTTTCCATGCTCTGAGTCTGGTGGTCCTGAGAGGATGCTGAGGTTTGCTCGGTAGAAGTGGTGGAAGAGGATAAAGTTGATTGTTTATCTAATCCAGTTGTCATGGAGACTGTTGAGGCCACTGGGGTGATACTTGTTACAGGTAGTGATGTGTCTTTTCTGTTTTCTGCTGTGGGGTCTGTTGAAGTTGGTGATGTGATCATCTTTGATGTCACTGGAAATGTATTGCCTGTGCTAGGTGGGGATAACGTTTTATCTGCTGAGGTTGTTGCTGTCAGCGTTTCTGACGTTGTCCCAGGTTTGTGGCTCAGACTGGATGGTGAAGAGGAGGTTGTTTCACTTGAAGGGGATGTCTCCTGAGAAACACCCCCTGTAGATTTGTGTGCACTTGGGGGTGATGAGGGAGTTGATGTGGTCACCTGTGTGATGATGCTGGTTTGAGTTTCTCGGGTGGTTTCCATGCTCTGAGTCTGGTAGTCCTGAGAGGATGCTGAGGTTTGCTCGGTAGAAGTGGTGGAAGAGGATAAAGTTGATTGTTTATCTAATCCAGTTGTCATGGAGACTGTTGAGGCCACTGGAGTGATACTTGTAACAGGTAGTGATGTGTCTTTTGTGTTTTCTGCTGTGGGGTCTGTTGACGTTGGTGATGCGATCATCTTTGATGTCACCGGAGATGTATTGCCTGTGCTAGGTGGGGATGACGTTTTATCTGCTGAGGTTGTTGCTGTCAGCGTTTCTGACGTTGTCCCAGGTGTGTGGCTCAGACTGGATGGCGAAGAGGAGGTTGTTTCACTTGAAGGGGATGTCTCCTGAGAAACACCCTCTGTAGATTTGTGTGCACTTGGGGGTGATGAGGGAGTTGATGTGGTCACCTGTGTGATGATGCTGGTTTGAGTTTCTCGGGTGGTTTCCATGCTCTGAGTCTGGTGGTCCTGAGAGGATGCTGAGGTTTGCTCGGCAGAAGTGGTGGAAGAGGATAAAGTTGATTGTTTATCTAATCCAGTTGTCATGGAGACTGTTGAGGCCAGTGGGGTGATACTTGTTACAGGTAGTGATGTGTCTTTTCTGTTTTCTGTTGTGGGGTCTGTTGAAGTTGGTGATGCGATCATCTTTGATGTCACCGGAGATGTATTGCCTGTGCTAGGTGGGAATGACGTTTTATCTGCTGAGGTTGTTGCTGTCAGCGTTTCTGACGTTGTCCCAGGTGTGTGGCTCAGACTGGATGGCGAAGAGGAGGTTGTTTCACTTGAAGGGGATGTCTCCTGAGAAACACCCTCTGTAGATTTGTGTGCCCTTGGGGGTGATGAGGGAGTTGATGTGGTCACCTCTGTGATGATGCTGGTTTGAGTTTCTCGGGTGGTTTCCATGCTCTGAGTCTGGTGGTCCTGAGAGGATGCTGAGGTTTGCTCGGTAGAAGTGGTGGAAGAGGATAAAGTTGACTGTTTATCTAATCCAGTTGTCATGGAGACTGTTGCGGCCACCGGGGTGATACTTGTTACAGGTAGTGATGTGTCTTTTGTGTTTTCTGTTGTGGGGTCTGTTGAAGTTGGTGGTACGATCATCTTTGATGTCACCGGAGATGTATTGCCCGTGCTAGGTGGGGGTGACGTTTTATCTGCTGAGGTTGTTGCTGTCAGCCTTTCTGACGTTGTCCCAGGTGTGTGGCTCAGACTGGATGGTGAAGAGGAGGTTGTTTCACTTGAAGGGGATGTCTCCTGAGAAACACCCTCTGTAGATTTGTGTGCACTTGGGGGTGATGAGGGAGTTGATGTGGTCACCTGTGTGATGATGCTGGTTTGAGTTTCTCGGGTGGTTTCCATGCTCTGAGTCTGGTGGTCCTGAGAGGATGCTGAGGTTTGCTCGGTAGAAGTGGTGGAAGAGGATAAAGTTGATTGTTTATCTAATCCAGTTGTCATGGAGACTGTTGCGGCCACCGGGGTGATACTTGTTACAGGTAGTGATGTGTCTTTTCTGTTTTCTGTTGTGGGGTCTGTTGAAGTTGGTGGTGCGATCATCTTTGATGTCACCGGAGATGTATTGCCCGTGCTAGGTGGGAATGACGTTTTATCTGCTGAGGTTGCTGCTGTCAGCGTTTCTGACGTTGTCCCAGGTGTGTGGCTCAGACTGGATGGCGAAGAGGAGGTTGTTTCACTTGAAGGGGATGTCTCCTGAGAAACACCCTCTGTAGATTTGTGTGCCCTTGGGGGTGATGAGGGAGTTGATGTGGTCACCTGTGTGATGATGCTGGTTTGAGTTTCTCGGGTGGTTTCCATGCTCTGAGTCTGGTGGTCCTGAGAGGATGCTGAGGTTTGCTCGGTAGAAGTGGTGGAAGAGGATAAAGTTGATTGTTTATCTAATCCAGGTGTCATGGAGACTGTTGAGGCCACCCGGGTGATACTTGTTACAGGTAGTGATGTGTCTTTTGTGTTTTCTGCTGTGGGGTCTGTTGAGGTTGGTGGTGCGATCATCTTTGATGTCACCGGAGATGTATTGCCTGTGCTAGGTGGGGGTGACGTTTTATCTGCTGAGGTCGTTGCTGTCAGCGTTTCTGACGTTGTCCCAGGTGTGTGGCTCAGACTGGATGGCGAAGAGGAGGTTGTTTCACTTGAAGGGGATGTCTCCTGAGAAACACCCTCTGTAGATTTGTGTGCCCTTGGGGGTGATGAGGGAGTTGATGTGGTCACCTGTGTGATGATGCTGGTTTGAGTTTCTCGGGTGGTTTCCATGCTCTGAGTCTGGTGGTCCTGAGAGGATGCTGAGGTTTGCTCGGTAGAAGTGGTGGAAGAGGATAAAGTTGATTGTTTATCTAATCCAGTTGTCATGGAGACTGTTGTGGCCACTGGAGTGATACTTGTTGTTACAGGTAGTGATGTGTCTTTTGTATTTTCTGCGGTGGGGTCTGTTGAGGTTGGTGGTGCGATCATCTTTGATGTCACCGGAGATGTATTGCCCGTGCTAGGTGGGGGTGACGTTTTATCTGCTGAGGTTGTTGCTGTCAGCGTTTCTGACGTTGTCCCAGGTGTGTGGCTCAGACTGGATGGCGAAGAGGAGGTTGTTCCCCTTGAAGGGGATGTCTCCTGAGAAACACCCTCTGTAGATTTGTGTGCCCTTGGGGGTGATGAGGGAGTTGATGTGGTCACCTCTGTGATGATGCTGGTTTGAGTTTCTCGGGTGGTTTCCATGCTCTGAGTCTGGTGGTCCTGAGAGGATGCTGAGGTTTGCTCGGTAGAAGTGGTGGAAGAGGATAAAGTTGATTGTTTATCTAATCCAGTTGTCATGGAGACTGTTGAGGCCACTGGGGTGATACTTGTTACAGGTAGTGATGTGTCTTTTCTGTTTTCTGCTGTGGGGTCTGTTGAGGTTGGTGGTGCGATCATCTTTGATGTCACCGGAGATGTATTGCCTGTGCTAGGTGGGGATGACGTTTTATCTGCTGAGGTTGTTGCTGTCAGCGTTTCTGACGTTGTCCCAGGTGTGTGGCTCAGACTGGATGGCGAAGAGGAGGTTGTTTCACTTGAAGGGGATGTCTCCTGAGAAACACCCTCTGTAGATTTGTGTGCACTTGGGGGTGATGAGGGAGTTGATGTGGTCACCTGTGTGATGATGCTGGTTTGAGTTTCTCGGGTGGTTTCCATGCTCTGAGTCTGGTGGTCCTGAGAGGATGCTGAGGTTTGCTCGGCAGAAGTGGTGGAAGAGGATAAAGTTGATTGTTTATCTAATCCAGTTGTCATGGAGACTGTTGAGGCCAGTGGGGTGATACTTGTTACAGGTAGTGATGTGTCTTTTCTGTTTTCTGTTGTGGGGTCTGTTGAAGTTGGTGATGCGATAATCTTTGATGTCACCGGAGATGTATTGCCTGTGCTAGGTGGGAATGACGTTTTATCTGCTGAGGTTGTTGCTGTCAGCGTTTCTGACGTTGTCCCAGGTGTGTGGCTCAGACTGGATGGCGAAGAGGAGGTTGTTTCACTTGAAGGGGATGTCTCCTGAGAAACACCCTCTGTAGATTTGTGTGCCCTTGGGGGTGATGAGGGAGTTGATGTGGTCACCTGTGTGATGATGCTGGTTTGAGTTTCTCGGGTGGTTTCCATGCTCTGAGTCTGGTGGTCCTGAGAGGATGCTGAGGTTTGCTCGGTAGAAGTGGTGGAAGAGGATAAAGTTGACTGTTTATCTAATCCAGTTGTCATGGAGACTGTTGCGGCCACCGGGGTGATACTTGTTACAGGTAGTGATGTGTCTTTTGTGTTTTCTGTTGTGGGGTCTGTTGAAGTTGGTGGTACGATCATCTTTGATGTCACCGGAGATGTATTGCCCGTGCTAGGTGGGGGTGACGTTTTATCTGCTGAGGTTGTTGCTGTCAGCCTTTCTGACGTTGTCCCAGGTGTGTGGCTCAGACTGGATGGTGAAGAGGAGGTTGTTTCACTTGAAGGGGATGTCTCCTGAGAAACACCCTCTGTAGATTTGTGTGCACTTGGGGGTGATGAGGGAGTTGATGTGGTCACCTGTGTGATGATGCTGGTTTGAGTTTCTCGGGTGGTTTCCATGCTCTGAGTCTGGTGGTCCTGAGAGGATGCTGAGGTTTGCTCGGTAGAAGTGGTGGAAGAGGATAAAGTTGATTGTTTATCTAATCCAGTTGTCATGGAGACTGTTGCGGCCACCGGGGTGATACTTGTTACAGGTAGTGATGTGTCTTTTCTGTTTTCTGTTGTGGGGTCTGTTGAAGTTGGTGGTGCGATCATCTTTGATGTCACCGGAGATGTATTGCCCGTGCTAGGTGGGAATGACGTTTTATCTGCTGAGGTTGCTGCTGTCAGCGTTTCTGACGTTGTCCCAGGTGTGTGGCTCAGACTGGATGGCGAAGAGGAGGTTGTTTCACTTGAAGGGGATGTCTCCTGAGAAACACCCTCTGTAGATTTGTGTGCCCTTGGGGGTGATGAGGGAGTTGATGTGGTCACCTGTGTGATGATGCTGGTTTGAGTTTCTCGGGTGGTTTCCATGCTCTGAGTCTGGTGGTCCTGAGAGGATGCTGAGGTTTGCTCGGTAGAAGTGGTGGAAGAGGATAAAGTTGATTGTTTATCTAATCCAGGTGTCATGGAGACTGTTGAGGCCACCCGGGTGATACTTGTTACAGGTAGTGATGTGTCTTTTGTGTTTTCTGCTGTGGGGTCTGTTGAGGTTGGTGGTGCGATCATCTTTGATGTCACCGGAGATGTATTGCCTGTGCTAGGTGGGGGTGACGTTTTATCTGCTGAGGTCGTTGCTGTCAGCGTTTCTGACGTTGTCCCAGGTGTGTGGCTCAGACTGGATGGCGAAGAGGAGGTTGTTTCACTTGAAGGGGATGTCTCCTGAGAAACACCCTCTGTAGATTTGTGTGCCCTTGGGGGTGATGAGGGAGTTGATGTGGTCACCTCTGTGATGATGCTGGTTTGAGTTTCTCGGGTGGTTTCCATGCTCTGAGTCTGGTGGTCCTGAGAGGATGCTGAGGTTTGCTCGGTAGAAGTGGTGGAAGAGGATAAAGTTGATTGTTTATCTAATCCAGTTGTCATGGAGACTGTTGTGGCCACTGGAGTGATACTTGTTGTTACAGGTAGTGATGTGTCTTTTGTATTTTCTGCGGTGGGGTCTGTTGAGGTTGGTGGTGCGATCATCTTTGATGTCACCGGAGATGTATTGCCCGTGCTAGGTGGGGGTGACGTTTTATCTGCTGAGGTTGTTGCTGTCAGCGTTTCTGACGTTGTCCCAGGTGTGTGGCTCAGACTGGATGGCGAAGAGGAGGTTGTTCCCCTTGAAGGGGATGTCTCCTGAGAAACACCCTCTGTAGATTTGTGTGCCCTTGGGGGTGATGAGGGAGTTGATGTGGTCACCTCTGTGATGATGCTGGTTTGAGTTTCTCGGGTGGTTTCCATGCTCTGAGTCTGGTGGTCCTGAGAGGATGCTGAGGTTTGCTCGGTAGAAGTGGTGGAAGAGGATAAAGTTGATTGTTTATCTAATCCAGTTGTCATGGAGACTGTTGAGGCCACTGGGGTGATACTTGTTACAGGTAGTGATGTGTCTTTTCTGTTTTCTGCTGTGGGGTCTGTTGAGGTTGGTGGTGCGATCATCTTTGATGTCACCGGAGATGTATTGCCTGTGCTAGGTGGGGATGACGTTTTATCTGCTGAGGTTGTTGCTGTCAGCGTTTCTGACGTTGTCCCAGGTGTGTGGCTCAGACTGGATGGCGAAGAGGAGGTTGTTTCACTTGAAGGGGATGTCTCCTGAGAAACACCCTCTGTAGATTTGTGTGCACTTGGGGGTGATGAGGGAGTTGATGTGGTCACCTGTGTGATGATGCTGGTTTGAGTTTCTCGGGTGGTTTCCATGCTCTGAGTCTGGTGGTCCTGAGAGGATGCTGAGGTTTGCTCGGCAGAAGTGGTGGAAGAGGATAAAGTTGATTGTTTATCTAATCCAGTTGTCATGGAGACTGTTGAGGCCAGTGGGGTGATACTTGTTACAGGTAGTGATGTGTCTTTTCTGTTTTCTGTTGTGGGGTCTGTTGAAGTTGGTGATGCGATCATCTTTGATGTCACCGGAGATGTATTGCCTGTGCTAGGTGGGAATGACGTTTTATCTGCTGAGGTTGTTGCTGTCAGCGTTTCTGACGTTGTCCCAGGTGTGTGGCTCAGACTGGATGGCGAAGAGGAGGTTGTTTCACTTGAAGGGGATGTCTCCTGAGAAACACCCTCTGTAGATTTGTGTGCCCTTGGGGGTGATGAGGGAGTTGATGTGGTCACCTCTGTGATGATGCTGGTTTGAGTTTCTCGGGTGGTTTCCATGCTCTGAGTCTGGTGGTCCTGAGAGGATGCTGAGGTTTGCTCGGTAGAAGTGGTGGAAGAGGATAAAGTTGACTGTTTATCTAATCCAGTTGTCATGGAGACTGTTGCGGCCACCGGGGTGATACTTGTTACAGGTAGTGATGTGTCTTTTGTGTTTTCTGTTGTGGGGTCTGTTGAAGTTGGTGGTACGATCATCTTTGATGTCACCGGAGATGTATTGCCCGTGCTAGGTGGGGGTGACGTTTTATCTGCTGAGGTTGTTGCTGTCAGCCTTTCTGACGTTGTCCCAGGTGTGTGGCTCAGACTGGATGGTGAAGAGGAGGTTGTTTCACTTGAAGGGGATGTCTCCTGAGAAACACCCTCTGTAGATTTGTGTGCACTTGGGGGTGATGAGGGAGTTGATGTGGTCACCTGTGTGATGATGCTGGTTTGAGTTTCTCGGGTGGTTTCCATGCTCTGAGTCTGGTGGTCCTGAGAGGATGCTGAGGTTTGCTCGGTAGAAGTGGTGGAAGAGGATAAAGTTGATTGTTTATCTAATCCAGTTGTCATGGAGACTGTTGCGGCCACCGGGGTGATACTTGTTACAGGTAGTGATGTGTCTTTTCTGTTTTCTGTTGTGGGGTCTGTTGAAGTTGGTGGTGCGATCATCTTTGATGTCACCGGAGATGTATTGCCCGTGCTAGGTGGGAATGACGTTTTATCTGCTGAGGTTGCTGCTGTCAGCGTTTCTGACGTTGTCCCAGGTGTGTGGCTCAGACTGGATGGCGAAGAGGAGGTTGTTTCACTTGAAGGGGATGTCTCCTGAGAAACACCCTCTGTAGATTTGTGTGCCCTTGGGGGTGATGAGGGAGTTGATGTGGTCACCTGTGTGATGATGCTGGTTTGAGTTTCTCGGGTGGTTTCCATGCTCTGAGTCTGGTGGTCCTGAGAGGATGCTGAGGTTTGCTCGGTAGAAGTGGTGGAAGAGGATAAAGTTGATTGTTTATCTAATCCAGGTGTCATGGAGACTGTTGAGGCCACCCGGGTGATACTTGTTACAGGTAGTGATGTGTCTTTTGTGTTTTCTGCTGTGGGGTCTGTTGAGGTTGGTGGTGCGATCATCTTTGATGTCACCGGAGATGTATTGCCTGTGCTAGGTGGGGGTGACGTTTTATCTGCTGAGGTCGTTGCTGTCAGCGTTTCTGACGTTGTCCCAGGTGTGTGGCTCAGACTGGATGGCGAAGAGGAGGTTGTTTCACTTGAAGGGGATGTCTCCTGAGAAACACCCTCTGTAGATTTGTGTGCCCTTGGGGGTGATGAGGGAGTTGATGTGGTCACCTCTGTGATGATGCTGGTTTGAGTTTCTCGGGTGGTTTCCATGCTCTGAGTCTGGTGGTCCTGAGAGGATGCTGAGGTTTGCTCGGTAGAAGTGGTGGAAGAGGATAAAGTTGATTGTTTATCTAATCCAGTTGTCATGGAGACTGTTGAGGCCACCCGGGTGATACTTGTTACAGGTAGTGATGTGTCTTTTGTGTTTTCTGCTGTGGGGTCTGTTGAGGTTGGTGGTGCGATCATCTTTGATGTCACCGGAGATGTATTGCCCGTGCTAGGTGGGGGTGACGTTTTATCTGCTGAGGTCGTTGCTGTCAGCGTTTCTGACGTTGTCCCAGGTGTGTGGCTCAGACTGGATGGCGAAGAGGAGGTTGTTTCCCTTGAAGGGGATGTCTCCTGAGAAACACCCTCTGTAGATTTGTGTGCCCTTGGGGGTGATGAGGGAGTTGATGTGGTCACCTGTGTGATGATGCTGGTTTGAGTTTCTCGGGTGGTTTCCATGCTCTGAGTCTGGTGGTCCTGAGAGGATGCTGAGGTTTGCTCGGTAGAAGTGGTGGAAGAGGATAAAGTTGATTGTTTATCTAATCCAGTTGTCATGGAGACTGTTGCAGCCACTGGGGTGATACTTATTACAGGTAGTGATGTGTCTTTTGTGTTTTCTGCTGTGGGGTCTGTTGAAGTTGGTGATGCGATCATCTTTGATGTCACCGGAGATGTATTGCCTGTGCTAGGTGGGGATGACGTTTTATCTGCTGAGGTTGTTGCTGTCAGCCTTTCTGACGTTGTCCCAGGACTGGATGGCGAAGAGGAGGTTGTTTCACTTGAAGGGGATGTCTCCTGAGAAACACCCTCTGTAGATTTGTGTGCCCTTGGGGGTGATGAGGGAGTTGATGTGGTCACCTCTGTGATGATGCTGGTTTGAGTTTCTCGGGTGGTTTCCATGCTCTGAGTCTGGTGGTCCTGAGAGGATGCTGAGGTTTGCTCGGTAGAAGTGGTGGAAGAGGATAAAGTTGACTGTTTATCTAATCCAGTTGTCATGGAGACTGTTGTGGCCACCGGGGTGATACTTGTTACAGGTAGTGATGTGTCTTTTGTGTTTTCTGCTGTGGGGTCTGTTGAAGTTGGTGGTACGATCATCTTTGATGTCACCGGAGATGTATTGCCCGTGCTAGGTGGGGATGACGTTTTATCTGCTGAGGTTGTTGCTGTCAGCGTTTCTGACGTTGTCCCAGGTGTGTGGCTCAGACTGGATGGCGAAGAGGAGGTTGTTTCACTTGAAGGGGATGTCTCCTGAGAAACACCCTCTGTAGATTTGTGTGCCCTTGGGGGTGATGAGGGAGTTGATGTGGTCACCTGTGTGATGATGCTGGTTTGAGTTTCTCGGGTGGTTTCCAT
The DNA here is from genome assembly GCF_030028045.1 of Hippopotamus amphibius kiboko. Classification (NCBI taxonomy): domain Eukaryota; kingdom Metazoa; phylum Chordata; class Mammalia; order Artiodactyla; family Hippopotamidae; genus Hippopotamus; species Hippopotamus amphibius. Next base: position 170,801,951 of record NC_080191.1, on the reverse strand, counting down.
GCTCTGAGTCTGGTGGTCCTGAGAGGATGCTGAGGTTTGCTCGGTAGAAGTGGTGGAAGAGGATAAAGTTGATTGTTTATCTAATCCAGTTGTCATGGAGACTGTTGCGGCCACTGGGGTGATACTTGTTACAGGTAGTGATGTGTCTTTTGTATTTTCTGCGGTGGGGTCTGTTGAGGTTGGTGGTGCGATCATCTTTGATGTCACCGGAGATGTATTGCCCATGCTAGATGGGGGTGACGTTTTATCTGCTGAGGTTGTTGCCGTCACTGTGTTTGCACTTGCCAGAGAGTGTTTACCTGTGGAAGATGGAGGAAATGGTGTGTCTGTTTGGGTATTGCTTTTAAATATAAGATACGAGGACTGATAAGACAAGAGAGGCTCCTTCTGTGAAATTGGAGAGTTTATAACCCTAGTATTTTGCACGGGTACCACTCTATATCACAGTACTTCAGAATGAATGGCTGCAGGAATAATTATTTAACCATGCCTAAGATTTCTACCAACACTGCAGCATCTAGTCATCAATCATACTGCAGTGATGTCTGTGTGCTAATATTTTCTGCATTATCAATAATTTTGTGGGTGTGGTTGTCGAAAATGGCCCAGTACACTCCTACTTTCCCCATATAATGCTTACAGGGAGGTCAACATCCATGAGCTTCCGTGCAGAACGGTGTTTTAATTGAAATACACACACTGTTCATTCAATAAAAAAATTCTCATTTTTGCATGTCCTGTACAAACAGTTCTCAGACGTGATAAAGGGGACGAGCAGCCTTCTGCCTTCTCGTGGCCTCTTTTTCTTTTCCTTAACCTAGTGCTTGTCCCTGTTTTCCTTCTCACCTGCCTCCTAATCCCATTTCTAAAACTCCTTTCGTTCCGCACCTCAAGTGATAATCTTCTGACCTGCTTTTCCTCCCTCCTTTCTCTCTCGTACCCCATCTAAGATACCTAAACATTTTGCTGACCCATCAGGACCTTCCTTAAAGAGCAAGGAAAAGGGAAATGTGTGAACCTGTGTGTTTGAATGCCTGACATGACTTGATACGTGTAGCACTGACAGTACATGTTAACTACTTGTATTGTTTTAAACCACTTTGTCTATTCAGTATAAAGCTTTCGGGAGTGCACCCAGTAACACAGGAGAATTTATGAGGACTCAAGTATAAAAGTGACTCCCTCTTCTCTGGAATAATGTGGGTGTTTTTTTCACGGGGTGGGGGGGTACTCGCTCTTATTTTCAGATACATAGTTATTTTTATTTCATTTTACTGTCTCTGAGGACCATCTCTGTGGGTGGTCCTTCTACTTATAATCTAGAACTTACCCTTTCTACTTTATTTTTTCATTTTAACTGGGAGTAACATGAATTCTGTTTTTTTTTTTTTTAAGCTCTTTATGGAGTATAACTGCTTTACAGTGTTGTGCCAGTTTCCACTGTACAACAAAGTGAATCAGCTGTATTTATACATATATCCCTATGTCCCCTCCCTCCTGCGACTCCTTCCCACCCTCCTTATCCCAGCCCTCTAAGTCATCACCCATCATTGAGTTGATCTCCCTGTGTTATGCAGCAGCTTCCCACTAGCTATCTATTTTACATTTGGCAGTGTATATATGCCAATGCTACCCTCTCATGTGGAGGGTCTTAAGAATGGGCCAACCCCCTTTTAACAAACCTCAGCAAGCTGCTTCTCAAGACACCACTGCCTTAAAATTGCCAATAGGCCCACAAGTAGGCGAGACACAGCGCCCTCAGGGCCTGGGGCCTAAGCTACTTTTAGGATCAAGAAAACTATTTTCATGCTAATTTCTTTTACAGTCAGAAGGAAAAGAAAATTGATGTAATAATAATGAATCCAACCTTGATTGCATTAGTCCAACACAGTTATAAAACGCAGTTTTTAATTTTTTTTTTTTAATTAGAATGAGAGGTCCAGGAAGGCAAAAGTGCCAAAGGCCCACAAAAGTCATGTGTGGCCCTTTTTCTGATGGTCTCAACAAAAGTCTAGACCCCGTGATAAAGAGATAAGCATAATAGTAGCAGTTCATTGATGGCAATCTAATTTCATTTTATGTTTTATGTTAGTTCAGATACCTTATCTGATTTCCCCTCCAAACTATCTTTAACTTCCAAAAAAATTTATTAAAAAAAAGCAGAGCTAGCTTCTTTTTGATTCAACCCTTACGTTGACACTAAATTTTTTCCAATATGGTTACTGAGTACAGCAATGAATCCAGTTTTAACAAAGTTGCAGTATTTGGTTCTTTATAGAAAAACCTTTTCCATTTATCAAGAGATGTTGTTCTCCTAAGTAAAACATCAAGGCTAAGACTACTTTTTCTCTGAAAAGAGCTCTTTTCTCCAAGGTGACGATTATAACCAGTTTCAAAATAATCACAGGGGGAGATTTTTCATGATCAGCCGCATTCCAACACTCAGAGCGTAATAAGGTTAATACCTAGAAGTGCTTCTCTGGGTGGTTGAGGGCTCTGACACATACATAGGGCCTCAAAAGTAAATCTGTCAACTGCGTACACTAATTTTTTAAAAAAAATCCTATAAAGTGAATGTGCTTTTGAAATGAAAGGCTATCATTAATTTTTTTCAAGGAATTTAGAATAAAATTAAATTTTAATATCTTTTATTTGACTTGAAGTGGGCAGTCTTCTTGCTAAAGTTACCAAATACTCCTTCCCTTAAGACGGCCCTGCGAGGTACAAAAAGTTGAGGACAAGTTCCTCCACTGTGGAGAATCAGCAGTACCCGTGCAGAAGGAAAGCACTCAGTCCCGAGATGCGGGGTGTATTCCTGGGTTGCCAGGCAGGACCAAGGCTAAACGGGCCCAGGTTGGGGCTGGTCAATAAAACTTGTGCCAGGTTGGAGGTTTAGACATGCCTGGAGGGAAGCTTGAAAGATGCTACGGTAAAGACTGAGGGGTGGAGGCGCAGGGTTCCCACGCAGTCAGGCAGCCTGTTCGGGGCGGCTTCAAATTATTAAGAAAAAACCCTCAGGAATATAACAACTCTTAGCTGTCTTCCTTGTGAAGAAGAAGGCAGGGTTAGACTAGAATAGTGACCAGGATGTTTGAAACTCCATAAGGGAAGGGAGTGTTAGCTCATTCAAACTGAATTATAGCATTTTTTTTTAAAGCAAATTAAATTTCTACCTTTTTTAATTTTTATTTTTAACACTTGTCCCAATCAAGCAGAAACCAGTGAGTAAGTACACACATTCTAGCCCTGGCCACGTGGTAACCTGATGTTAATTTAATCGATCGTGCCTAATTTTTTTTTCAATTTATTTGCTGGGCAGAGAGTTTAAATGTCAACCTGTTTTACTTAAAATACTTGACTGCATCACACTCGCTGCCGTTTACAAAGCCTCAGTCAGCCTGGAGCACCTACCATCCCCCGAACTTTGTCTTCAAGGTCCACGCATCTTCTAAACCAACAAGAAACCAAGAAACCTTGAGTCTTTTTTCCCCCTTTAGGAACTTACTCTCTTTGGTTTATATTAGCCCCCTTGCTGGTCTCAAAAGAATTTTAACCTCTGTGCTCACAGCTAGTTGGAGGATGTATAATAGTTCACAGTGAGATAAACTAGAGAAGAATTTAGGTTTGAGTGCTGTTCCTGGATCTGACTACAGTTTCACCACCTTCTCTTCTTAAGAAGGCAGTTTAATGGATAAACAAGGTCCTACTGTCCAGCAAAGGGAACCCTATTCAGTATCCTGTGATAAACCGTAATGGAAAAGAATATGAAAAAGAATATATATACGTATTGATAAAACTGAGTCACTTTGCTGTACAGCAGAAATTAACACAACATCGTAAATCAACTGTATTTCAATAAAATATTTTTAAAAGAAAGCAATTTAGACTTTCAACTGAGTGAGGACTGTGAATCAGCTAATTTGTTAAAAAGAAAGTGACTCACTATGTATTAATAGTAACTGATCACAGGTGACGCACTTCTGAGCAGCTATGGACAAATGCATGGATTGAACTGCAGAGCTGTGTTACAAAGTCCTTGGGTTCCTATTTAACCCCAAATGACTCTATTTTAACCTTAAAAGGGGACGTTCTTTATTCAGAATTATGGGTAGAACTTGTTTATAGGACTCCACATTCTATACCTGCTCTCTCCTCAGTAAAGTTCCAAAACTTGGTTTCTCTAGATAAGGTTTGGATTGGAGAAAATACATTATGCAATTATTATTAGGTTTATTTTATTTTCCTAAGAACATAAATAAAAGCAATTTTGTGTCATCTGGCTTCGAGTCACCAGACAGAACCTATTATACATGCCAAGCTTACTAAACTTATTATAGATTCTTGGCAATTAAATCTTTTCAGAGCCTGCATCACCTCTGTTAAAATCAACATCAGCAGCAAAAGTTCACGACTGCACAGCCCAATTTTTAAAGGAAAGATTTTTGTTTGTTTGTTTATAAAAGTAGTACAGCTCCATTTCCAGCAATGTGGCAGAAGAGATAAGGCTTTACAAAACCTGCAAATGCCAGATAATGTGTAATAAATGTTTTCTGAATCCTGAGCTGAGATCAGAAGCAAGAGAGGGAGACACTCAGGAGTGAAGGAGTTAAAAACGAAGAGGATGAGTAAATGCTCTCACAACATTTGCAGATTTCTGAGATCTAGAGTTTAGGGATTTAAGGGCTGCATGGGGAAAGGAGACACAATCTTAGATCGGGACACTGTAAATTGAGTATCTTCTGCATAAAGCTGGAACCCTCAGTGAGAACATGGTCTAGAAAAATCTGAAAGAAAAAAGAAAAAGAAATCTGAGTGAATGATATAAAGAACAGAACTTAGTGATAGAGAAGCAATTGAAAACAGAATTAATAAGGCCAAAAGTTGTTTTTTTGAAGACAAAATAGACACACTCCTAGTAGAAGGAAGGAAATAACGAAGAAACAGAGACTCTAAATAGACTTACAACTTGTAAGGAAATTGAACCAATAAAGAAAAGCACTGGACCTGATGGCTTCACTGGTGAATTCTACCAAACACTTAAAGAAGAGCTAACGCCAATCCTTCTCAAACTTTCCCAATAAATTGGAAAGGAGGGAGCACTTTCTAACTCATTCTTTTAGGCCAGCAGCACCCTGATAACAAACCCAGACAAAGACACTACAGGAAAAGAAAATGATATCTCTTATGACAATGTTCCTTATGAACATTGATGCAAAAATCCTCAACAAAATAGTAGCGAGCCAAATTCAGCAGCATATTAAAAGCATATTGGTCATTAAAATGAGCAAATGAGATTTATTCCTGGAATGCAATATTGATTCAACATAAAAAAACTTCATCAATGTGATATACCACATTAACAAAATGAGGGGGGAAAAATGACATAATCACCTCAATTGATGCAGAAAAAGCATTTGACAAAATTCAACATACTTTCATAATAAAAACACTCAACGAAGTAGGAGTAGAGGAAAACTACCTCAATATAATGAAAGTCATATGTGAAAATCCCACAGCAAATATCATACTCAATGGTGAAGCACTGCAAACTTTTTCTCTAAGATCAGGAACAAGGCAAGGATGCCTGCTTTCACCACTTCTGTTCAACATAGCCAGTTGTGCAAGAAAAAGACATGAAAGGCATCCAAATTGGAAAGGAAGAAGTAAAATGTTCTCTGTTTGCAGCTGAAGACGTGGGGAGATTGGAAACTTTGTGCACTGTGGGTGGGGACATATAATGGTATAGTCGGTATGGCAGGCACAGTACAGCAGCTCCTTAAAAAATTACAAATAGAATTACCATATGATCCAGCAAGTCCACTTTTGGGTATATACCCAAAAGAATTGAAAGCAGAGTCTTTAAGAGGTATTTGTACACCCATAATCTCAGCAGCATTATCCACGATAGCTAAAACATGAGAGCACACAGTGTCCATCGATAGAGAAATGGATAACCACATGTGGTGTATACACATGAAGGAATATTATTCAGCCTTTAAAAGGAACAAAATTCTGACATATGCTACAATATGGATGAATCTTGAGGACATTATGCTAAGTGAAATAAGCCAGTCACAAAAAGACAAATATTGTATGATTCCACCTATATGAGGTACTTAGACTTGTCAAAATCATTGAGACAGAAATAGAATGGTGGTTGCCAGGGACTGGGGGGAAGTGGGAAGTGGGGAATTATCGTTTAATGGGTATAGAGTTTCACTTTTACAGATGAAAAGAATTCTGGAGACGGATGGTGGTGACAGTACCACAACATTATAAATGTATTTAATGTCACTTAAAAACAGTAAAGATAGTAAATTTTATACATATGGATTTTATCACAATTTTAAAAATTGAAAAGAAAAGTAATTGAGAAAAGAATAGGAAATCTGAAGATAAATTATTCTAAACTGAATCATCAGTTAAAAGAAAACGCCCATCCCTCACAAAATGTTGGTCAAGATGATTTTACAGGCAATTTTTACCAAACATTCAAGAAATAGATAATTTCAATTTTATACAAACTCTCCCAGAGTTTAGCAAAAGAGGGAATGCTCTACAACTAATTTTGTAAGATTGGTATAATACCAAGATACAAAGGTAGTGTAAGAAAAGAAAACTGTAGATCAATAAATCTCAGTAATAGTATGGATGGAAATGTCTTCAACAAAATATTAGCTAGTCAAGTTCAATATTGGATTTATAAAAAAAAAACACATCATGATCAAGCTGTTTAAACCAGAAATACAAGAAAACTATAAAATTTATTAATGTCTATAAATCACCACATAAACAGAAGGAAGGGAAAGCATGATCATCACAACAGATGCAGAAAAACTATTTGATAGAATTCAATATTCATCCCTGTTAAAATTCCTAGCAAACGACAAATAGAAGTTAAGTCCCTTAACCTGTTCGCAACAATATCAATAAAACTCCATCATAAACATCACACTTAAAGATAAAACATTGGAAATATTTTCTTTAAAATTTGGAATGAGACCAGGATGCCAGCAATAACTACCTCTATTCGACATTAGGCTGGAGGTCCAGCCAGTGCAGTCAAATAAGAAAATAAGCAAAGGTATGAAGGTATGAGAAGTCCTTTTGGGTATGGAAGGGAAGAAACAAATGTGTGATTAATTGCAGATGATATGTGTTGATATAGAAAGCTCCCTAAATTTATCAATCATTAGCAAAATTTTACATATAGGATCGAAAAATTTTTAAATGACTGCATTCCTATACATCAGCATAAAAAAAAATTGGGGTGGTGGTATTCTTGGCAGTGACAAACATAAGGTACCTAAGAAAAAATCCAACAAAAGGTGTGCTTAATCTTTATGGACAAAGTTATACAATATTGAAATATATTAAAGAAGACATACTCATTATATAAAAATTGTAAAATACAGACCTTTGGAAAACCAAAACCCCATAATCTCACTACCCAGACAATCAGATTGTTATACATCCTTCTGGGATTCTTCCTATGCTTTAAAAAATATATAGTTGAAGTTAGCTAGTGCACACAACGTTGCATTCTCTTTAAAAAGTTTACCTGATCTCATAAGCATTTCTTCATGCTTTTATTCTCTGTACAGATAGGCTGAAGAAAGACTAATCTCTTCTGTCCTGGATGGTGGTTCTTTGTCTTCCTCCTTTCGTAGGCATGGAAGAGCTGGCTCAGGGGCGTTGGGCCAGCGGAGGTCCACAGCAAGACCTTGGGTGTTGTGGGTAAACAGGACTGGCTGAGCTCTGGAGGTCCCCTTTCCTAGCAAAGCCATTCCCTCCGCCTGAGAACTTGCATAGTTGCCATTCCCCTTTCCCTACAAACCGCAGCAGCACAGGGCCAGGTCCGTCTCCTGGAGCACTTCCTCCACTGGGTCCTGCTATCACCACCTCTCTGTGAAACAGTGAGAGCTCAGGGACCGTGTGCACTTTGCTTGGAAGTTTTTCCTCCATAAACCTTACTTTATGCTTGTTCCACGTGTTGCTAGTGTGTGTGTGTGTGTGTGTGTGTGTGTGTGTGTGTGTGTGGAAGAGAGAGAGAGAGTGTGTCCCTGTCCCTTCTGGAACACTGGACATCACCTTTTTACATCAAAGAACATTCCCATAATTAACTTACGGTTGGACACTTCGGCTGATTCCAACGTGTTGTGCTTATAAATAAAGCTCTGATGACTCTCTCTCTGTATGATATGTTTTGTTTTCATTATTTCTGATCATTTCCTCAATGTAAGTTTAAGTGGAATTACTGGTTAATGCTGTTATAAAAAGTCTTCATGTCATTAACTCATTCTGCCCAGTTTATCTGCAGAAAAGTCACGCCCATGTCCAGGGCCACTGGCCGTGTACGAGCGAGATACCGTCTCCCTTTGAGAAGAATCTTGGCTTGGCAGTCCCGATTTTAAATCTTCTCAGACAGGGCTGTGTCCTTCTGAATCTGTAAAGAGCTTGCTGACCACGGGCTGCGCTGATGAGTCTCCTGCTCCAGCGTGAGAGGCCGCACCCTTCACCCTGATGACAGCTTCATTGTTAGGCGCAGTCTTAACACCTCTCTAAGTCCCTTGGGCTTGTTAGAAGGAAGAGATCAGCATTAGTTACAGCAGAGCTACAGCACTGTGTTTGCCTTTCACAACCATGTAAACAATGTCACAAGCCGCTCCTTCCACAGATGTTTCAGCTATTTATGAAAACAGGGTGCAGCTCATCCCACCTGCGAACCTTGACCTGCCCGCGCTCTCGGCCTGCCGCACGCAGTGGTCTGAGCCTGGGGACGCGTCTGGCACATTTTCAGGGACAATGGACACCCGGAGAGTTCTGCCAATTTTCTGGGGTTTTTTCCTTCTTTCTTTCTAATTGGCGTGCCGTTGCTTTGCACCTGCCCGTTTTCTTGGCGTGTCCTCGTCTGGGAGGGCGTCAGAGGGAACGGTGATGGCTGTTGACCCCTCGCGGTGACCAGGCTGCTGCCAGCAGACACGTGTGTGGGGTCACCTACCACGGACAGGCCGTTTTAAAGAGGTTCTTCCGGAGGAGAAGCCTGCGTCTAGGGACCGTGAGGACACCGGAGCTGGCAGTGAGGGGGGCGCGGCTCCCGCGGACCCCCGGAGCCCCCGCGGGCTTCTCTGCTGCCACCGCAGGGAGGTCCCGGCAGGGCTGCTCCCCCCTCGCGCTGGGCGCAGTGGGCGGCGGCCAGGGTGGCCCCAGGGCTCTCAGGAGCGCGGGCGCGGCTTCCCCCGTGCGGCCCGCTGGTGCCTCCACGGGTGCGAGGAGGGGATGGGGGTGGCGCGGACTCAGGTGAGGGAGCGCTGGCAGAAGCCGCGATGAGCGCGGGAGCGGGAGAGAGCCTTCCCACAGGGCGCTGAAGTCATGCCCTGAAGACAAACCAAAGCCCGTGTCTTGCCTGTGTGGGCCGTGGGCAGAGGCTTGTTCTCCGTGCCTGCTCTGTTCGCGTTATTCTTGGAACGGGGGGTGAGGCGCCCCATCCGTGGGGCTCTTCGCGGGGCCGTGCCTGGGGCAGTGTGGAGCCGAGGAAGTCACCCAACTGCAAGATTCACCTTGAAGAGACGACGGACTCACAGATGGGTGGCAGGTGCCCTGAAAGGTGTGAAGAAGCCGGGGGCGAGAGGAGAACCCCCCGCCTGGCCAACTCTGCAGGGAGCCCGGGGCCACCTGTGTCTCTCAGTCTCAGCACGGGCACAGCCCCCCATCCTCGGCCCCCTCACGCAGGAGGAAGGAGGATGCCGAAACCGTTGCTCACAGACAGCTGGGTCTGCACTTCCCAGAACCAAGGATAAAGACGGTCATCCTCTCAGAAATTCTTGGTAACCAAAGGCTGGAATTCCTGAGAGGCTTCTGGGCTGTGCGTGCTTTTTGGCTTCTGCCCCGGAGTCCCTGCTGTAGGGACTGTGACAGGTGACGATAGAGCTGGTGGCTGTGGTTTGCGTTCCTGCCATTATCTTAGAGGAAACAGAAACGGTGACCACAGTTGTGTCCGCTGAGTATCTTTCCTCCATTGTTTCTAGAATTCGAGATGAGGAGAGATGCTAATTCAGAATGCCCTTAGGGTAACTGATCTCGAGATATCTCCAGCGCCTGGGACGGTGGCTGGCATACAGGAATTACTTCACAGACACCTGCTGAATGACTGAACTTGCATGTCCCCATCCCTTGGTCTTTGGTCCCTTCAGCTGAGAGAGGGTGAAATGGCACCCATGTCTCCTCTGACTGTCACAGTGGTCCAGGGATCAGAAGGAGGCCAACACGATGGCTGCAGCCTGGGAAGTGTGCACACCACTGTGGCGAGAGGCAGCCAGACTCCCGAGGGCCACCCTTGTCTAGGATGCCTGCCTCGGTGGGGGCCCGGGAGAGAGGAGCTCCAAAACCAAGAGAGTGGAAGCTGGAGGTGGGACTTCTGAGGAGAGGAGGGCGTCGGGGGAAAGGAAAGTTGGAGCTGCGCTGGTGAGCAGATGGTCGGGGCTGGGTTGTGACACTTCCTGACCCGGTTCCAGAGCTTTTGGGGTTATCACCAGGATAACCTTGGTGCTGCCACACCAGATGCTGGAGACATTATGTCAAATGACCTGCGGCGATGTCCCAGGTGAAGACACGGCGGTCGACAGGCATTGTTTGGGGTGTGACTTCAGTGGGTACAATTGGAAAGGAGAGAGAAGCGTCTTGCTCTGCAGCCAGCTCTGACGGTGGATGCTAAACGACGTTCCTTGGTGTTATCGACCTAATTTTGCGCGCAGTCAGCTCCATCCACGGATGAGGGAAACGAAGGGAGGCTTGAGAAAGCTGTAACAACGTCGGCGGCTTTCCCAAGACCCCGGTTCCCTCAGCACACAGGTCAGCTGGTCTTTGACTTGGGGGAGTAGAGAGGGACGTGGGACCATGACATGGCGGCAGCTGTTGCGATCTGGCGTTTGTTTGGTTGTTTCCGCTGGGATTCCAGACAGACGTGGTACTTCTGATGCCCTCTAACGAGGTCCTGTCTGAGGCTGACAGGGACACGTCAGTGGACACAGGGCCACGGAGCGGTTGACGTGTGGCTTCCACAGACTCACAGACAAGGAAGACAAACTTCCAGTTGCCAAAGTGGGTGGGGGAGGGATAAACTACGAGTCTGGGGTTGACAGATGCACACGATTATACACAGAACAGATACACAACCAGGGCCTACTGTAGGGCACAGGGAGCTGCGCTCGCTATCCCACAATAAACCACAATGAAAAAGCATATGAAAAAAAATATAGATATATGACTGAATCACCTTGCTGTACACCAGAAACTAACACAACACTATAAGTCAACTATACTTCAATTTATAAAAGATGAGGGCTTCCCAGGTGGCGCAGTGGTTAAGAACCCGCCTGCCAATGCAGGGGACACGGGTTCCATCCCTGCTCCAGGAAGATCCCACATGCCACGGAGCAACGAAGCCCGTGTGCCACAACTACTGAGCCTGCACTTTAGAGCCCGTGAGCGACAACGATGGAGCCCGTGTGCCGCAACTGCTGAAGCCTGTGGGCCTAGAGCCTGTGCTCTGCAACAAGAGAAGCCACGGCAATGAGGAGTCTATGCACCACAACGAAGAGCAGCCCCTGCTCGCCGCAACTAGAGAAAGCAGCAATGAAGACCCAACACAGCCAATAAACAAATAAATTAATTAATTAAAAACATAGTAATACCATTGGGATGATGTGTGTAAAATGTTTAGCTCAGTATTTAAGCTCAATAAACGGCACTGTGCACTGCCTGTTATCTTGGTCCTGAGATAACAAAGGACCTGAGATCTACAAAGTCCTGAGATCCCGGCAAAGGCAGCAGTCCTTGTGACTGTGTCCTTATTAGGGCAGAAGCTCTGCTTGCTGCTGTTTTTGCAGTTATTCACTCCCTTCCCAGATCTCCACTGCTGCCACCCGGCCTCGCCGTAGCACCTTCTGCCTGGACGCCCACAGCGGCTCCTAGCTGGTTTGCGTTTCACACTTGCCCCCTTCCAATCCATTTCCCTCATGGCGTCCAGAGCAACCACTCCAAAGTTCAGCTCTGACCACATCACTCCTTTACCTAAAACCTCTTACTGTCTGCTCGTTGGTTTTTTTAAAAATAAATTTATTTATTTATTGGCTGTGCTGGGTCGTCGTTGCTGCATGGGCTTTCTCTAGTTGCGGCGAGCAGGGGCTACTCTTTCTTGTGGTGCACGGACTTCTCATTGCCGTGGCTTCTTTTGCTGTGGAGCACAAGCTCTAGGTGCGTGGGCTTCAGTAGTTATGGCTCATGGGCTCAATAGTTGTGGCGCACAGGCTTAGTTGCTCCACGGCACGTGGGATCTTCCTGGAGCAGGGATGGAACCCGTGGCCCCTGCATTGGCAGGTGGATTCTTAACCCCTGTGCCACCTAGGAAGTCCCCTGTCTGCCTGTTTTTGTTCCTTAAAATCCACACTCCATTCCACGGCTTATAGGCCCTGCATCGTCTGGACCCGCCTACTTCTTTCGCGGCCTCCAAAGGGTCACGCTCTCTCCTTCCTCGGCTGGTCTTCCCCTGCCTGGCCCATGCTCCCCCACCCTCTCCCGCACCCCCAGTTTCCACCTCACTTACTACTGAGCCTTCAGGTCTCAGCTCATATGTACAGCACTTCCTCAGAGAGGCCTTAGTGGACTCATTCATTTAAAAGGCGTTTCCCTACTTTACTCTCATCATAATACTTGTTCAACATAACACTGCGTTTGTGGTTAGGGATTCCTCTGTGATTATTTCGTGTCCCTCTGCATGCCAGCTCTCAGCTCCAGGAGGCTGGGCCCCGTCCATTCCATTGTCCCCTGTGTTCACACAGCGCTGCCCTCGAACAATGCCAGGCACACAGGAGACACTCCTTAAACGGTCGTGTAAGGAACACGTGTGAATGAATGAACAAACGGGTGCACCTCTCAGCACCCGGTGTGGCGGCTTCCGCGCGTCCCGCATCGCCGAGCGGGGCTCAGAGCGCTTGGGCGCCTCCGAGCAAACCCGGTGACCAGGCAGTCAGGGGACCCGCCTTCTCGGTCCAGCCGCCCTGTTTACGGGCCGTGTGACCTCGCACAGGTCTGGAGGCCGGAACCACGACTTCCTCATCCCTGCGTCCAGAGCATTTGGCACGAGTAGAAGCCCAGCAAGGGAATGAACAACGGCACCCTCTTTCCTGGTCTGCACGCCCCCAAACCCACTGTTAAACTCAGCCTGCGGTTTTAGTCGGGGCACGTGTGACGAGCAGAGATGCCTCTGCAGACCCTAAAAATGCACAGGCGCAGGGCCGAGCCGCTGCTGCAAGGCCAGCACCGCCGCAGGAGCGTGGCCATGACGGCGGGGGCCCGGTTCCCGCGGCTGCCTTGGGGTCTCAAGGAAAACGCCCGGTGTTTAAACCTCGGCGAGATGCTAGCGGACTGAGCGCACTGCACCTGAGTCCTCGGCGCTGCGCTGGGAGCGGGCGCGCGGCAGCGCCCGAGGGTCTGCGTGCCACGAGCTCGGCCTGGTGGCGGGCAAGTCGGGACCAGGCGGAGCGGCGGCTGGCGGACGGGCAGGCCGGCGCGCAGAAGGCCGACCGCTCCTTGGCCTGCCCTGGCAAGGCGGACGGCAGTCGCCGGCACGGCCACCCCTGCAGCACCGCGCCCGCCTCCAGGGCCGAGCCCAGGAACCCAGGGCGGGAGGAGAGGGCGCGCGGGCGCGAGCGGCTGCGGGGCCGGGGCGGGAGCGGGAGAGCTGTCCCGCGGGGGCGCTGGCTCAGCGGCAGTTCCCGCGAGACCAGGCGCCGCGTTCCGAGCACACCCCGCGGACGCTCGCGAGGCCACAGCGAGACCGCGCGTGGCTCCCTGGAGCCCGGAGGTGCTCGCAGGAGTGGGAGCGCCCAGAGGCGGCCGAGGTGCCCGCTCCCTCCCGCCTCCATCGCCCTCCTGCCCGTCTCCCAGCTGCAAAGTGCCGGGGTCCTGACATAAGGCCATTTGCAGCAACGTGGGTGAGAGAGTATCATGCTGTCAAGTCAGTCGGACAGAGACAGACCTCCTGTGGCGTCGCTTATAGGTGGCATCCAGAAATAGTACACGTGAGTCTATGGACAAGACAAGACACGGAACGCAAACGTACGGTTACCGGAGGGGAAAGGAGGGGCAGCGATAAATGAGGAGCGTGGGGTTGAGAGAGGACACGTGGCTGCACGGGAACTAAACAAGGACGTGAAGCTATATTCAGTATCGTGTAATAACCTATCGTGGAGAAGCATCTGAACGTGTACACCTGAAACTAACACACTATTGTAGATCAACGGCAGTTTAACACATTTTAAAATAAAAATTAATGAAAATAAAATAAAAAGCAGCGGTGCTTCCCGCAGACAAGATGTCATAGCCCTTCCACCTTGTGCTCCACACCACCTTCTCTCACCGTCACCACGACCCCGGGAGAGAGCGTCTTTCCACTTCACTCACTTTTCAGGGAAGACACCGAGTCAGAGGCTCTTTCCTCATCTTCCCGGGGCCGGTAAGTGGCCGTTAGGACGCGGGGCCTCCTGGTTTGAATTTCCTGCTCTTTGCTCTGCGTTTTGCGGAGCCACTGGCCTGAACCGGACTGATTTTCCCGTCGGGACCTCTTTCTTGTGGGGGGGCCTCCTCCTCCTGGCGGTCCACGAGCACAGGAGGGTTTCCCGGGGCGGGGGGCAGGCAGACCGCGGGGGGCGTGGGTGCCACCGGTGGCGGTTGGGTGGGCGTCTCCCGGACCGATCGACGGAGGGACGGGCGGGTCTCGGAGGGGGGGGAGCCGCAGACCCCGCCCCTGCGGCCTCTGCCCCCGCCGACCCCCACTGTCCTGCCTTCGCTGCGGTCCCATCCCCTCCCAGGGGCTGCGCCCCTGAGGGTATGGGAGACTGAGGCTTATTTTGACCTCGTTTTCTCGCCAGAGGGTGTGGGATCAGGGTTGCCAGGCTTCCTCCGAGCCATTCCTGCCGGAAGCCGCCCGTAGGCCCCACGTCTCTGCTGGCTCCCTGTCCAGCCCGCCTCTGTCCACCCCTCTCGTCCCCTTTCCACTTCGCGAGGCAGAGCTTCTTCCTAAGGAAGCCCTCACACTGCAGCACCTTCATGGAAACCCTGGGGTCTCTCCCTCCAACCTGGAGGGGAGGCTCTGACACCTATTCCAAGGATGACCGAGGTCTGGGCGAGGGTGCCGGTAGCAGGTGTGGAAGCAGACCCTAGGTTCAGATAGAGGCAGGCCCCCTGCAGGCCCCCCTCAGGGAGCCCAGGGAATGGGACGGACCAGTTCCCACTCTCCCAGAGCCTCCCACCCCGGCAGACGTGGGGGGCTCAGGGCCCCTCCGGATGCTCCGTCACAGGCCTGGGGCACCACCTCCCACCCCACTCCCCCTCCTTCCCTGCTCCATCCCGTGCCCTCTCGCAAGGCACAGGACTCAGCTCCGGGGCACCCTGCACGGCTTCAGGGCCACCCCGGGGACAACCTTCCACCTTCGAGGTTGTCCTCTCACTCCCACCCCTTCGCCCCCCACCCGCGTCCCCCCGGCCACGCCCACCGCAGCTCTTGTCCCTTCCGTCTCCGCTCCACACACTGCCCGGCTCCTTCTGAGCCGACACCCCAGTGCAGGGCGCAGTGAGGCGCTGGTACGGAACGCTTTTTGTGTTGCCTTTGAGTCACAGAATGTCGAAACGTAAGGACTTAGCAATCCAGAGGTCACGCCGACCTTTTCCCACGGGATGGAAGCCTGGAGACACAGCAGGACCTGCTCAGGGAGCCAGACCGCGTCGCGGCAAAGCCAGGACTGGACCCAAGGTCCCTACATCCAAGCCGCCTCCATGACGCCTGTGGACACCACTTAGTTTACCGCAGGAGCAGACCCTGGGCGGCTGGCAGTTGCGGGCTCTGAAGGCTCCCTCTGGCCTCCGTGTCCGCACCGTGTGATGAGCAGGGAGGATGAGGGGGTCTGGGAGGTGAGGGCGGTGGAGGTGGTGGGATTCTGTTTGCTCTCAGCCAAGCCCTTAAACATGTCAGGGAAGATGGAATCTCCCCCTTCCCGGGCACCTGCCACATGCCATCTGTGGGAGAGTGTGTTCCCCTGACGCATGCGGCTTCCCCAGGCCTGCTGAGGAGGGCAGGGAGCTGCGATTCTACCTTTGGTCTGGGCTCCTGACCTTTCCCCCTCTTCTTAGCCCCAGAGACTTTCAGAAGCCTCAGGCACCCAGAAGTACAGAATGAAACCCGGTCCTGGGGCCGGGGGTCAGCTTGGCAGGTGCTGAGGAGGGGACGGGGATGCAGGCGGAGCGTCTCCAACGGGCCTTCGTTCCAGCTCTACCCACAGCACGGGGGGAAGCAGGGTGTAGAGGAGGCCGAGGGCCAACACCAGGGCGGTGAGCCCGGCCCTGGGGGCATCGCCCAGGAGGAAGCTTTAAACCCAAGGTCGGAGGCAAGACTCCAACGGCCCCACCTCCGCTGCCCTCCAGGCTTGCCGCCTTTCTCCAAGCCAGTTGCTCTTTTCTTCCCTGGTCCCTTCCTTGCAGTTCTGCCTGTCTGCAGATTTCCTCTCTCTCTGTATCTGCTCTGCTTTGATTCCTCTGTTTCTCACCTGTCTTTTCCTCTGACTCTACATCTCTCTGGAAGTTTTTCTTCCAGTTGTTACCCTGCTTTCCTGTTTTCCTGTGTCATTCCTCCTCAACGCTCTCTCCCTCTTTCTACAGTTCTGCCTGCCCGTCTCTTTCCACCAAATAAGGCCTGCTTCCCCCAGTGGGTTTCCCCAAACCAAGCCGCTCCTGTGTCCCCTCGCCACACCTCTCTGTTTTTCTGTCTCTGCCTCCTCCTTCCTCTGTCTTTCTAGCGTTCTCCCTCCCCCTCCCCCGTATTGTCCCATCTCTGTCTCCATCTCCCCCCCCCCCCGCCCCCATGACAGACCCCAGCTCCTCGGACGGGCTCGGGGAAGCCAGCCCTGCTGTGCCCAGGGTGCTGCCCCGGGTGCGTCACTTACCCAGGACCGCCGGCCCGAGGATGCAGGAGCACAGGCAGCTCAGGAGCACAGCGGGGACCCTCGCCCCCGGGGCACCTCTCATGGCTCCGGAAAGAGTCCCTCACGCGCCCCGGGAAGCGTCTCAGCGGAGCCGTGGCGGTGCGAGGAGCAGAGGTGAACCTGTCCCCACCGGCCACTGGCCTTAAACAGGGGCACTTCCCTGAGGGGCCAGAGTACCAGGGGAAGAGGACAAAAGAAGGTGCGGCCCCGTGCCAGTCATCTCTGCCCTGTCTTTTCTTTCCTCAATCTCCACCCCTTCCCCCACCAGGAAAACATAACAAATAAGAACACGATACACCCATTGCCCTGTCCTTCGTCAGCCTGAGCTACGTGGGGGCGGGAGGGGCACGGCGGGGCGTAGACACCAGGACACCCTCCTGCCTGGTGCCCCGGCTGCGGCAGAGCGGGGAGGAGAGGGGCCGAGAGGGAGGCAACTGGGGGCTGTAGGAACAGGGGAACGTTCCCTTCTTACCTCCAGCTCCCTTCTCATTTCCCTTTGGGCCCAGCTACCTCTCAGCTTCCCCGTTTTCCACGGTAGGGCTGCTTCTAGGTCTCTGTGACACATGCCACTCTTTCTCGGTTTGTCCTTCCTCCCCTCCCAAGGCATCTGATGGGGACAGAGAGGGGTGAGTGCGAGGGGAGGAGGCGAGTGGATTCCCTGAGGGCTGTGTGGTGGAGACCTCCCAGACCACAGACTGCTGGGCATACCCAGGGGCAGGAACCTGAAACCAGGTTTTGGTTGTATTCTATGGGGGGCCAGAGAGCTCAGTCTGGACTTAGGGTTTAAGTAAGTTGAAGCAAGGATAAGATTATGACGTTTTCACATGGAAGGAAGACACAGACGTGGCTTGGACAGACTCAGCCTGGGTTCTGGGTAGTGTGTCAAGAACTGTAAAGGAGGGTTCTCCCCTAAGCTACCCAAAGTGGGAGACTCTCATCAGGGGGTAGGGTTAAAATTGCTTAACTCCATATAATTTATGCCCTGATAGACCTTCATGCTGCTAATAAAGTTACTCCTGGTCAGACTTAAGACACCTAGACTGAGATGGGGCAGGAAGTCAGGTATTTATTAAGCCAAATTTATTCACTCTTGGACTTGAACTAGAGTGCCAGGCTCTGTGTGTGTCCCTGTAACCCTGCAAGGTACATATCACCATCCCCATTCACATCTGAGAAAACTAAGGTTCGGGAGATGAACACGCACTCTTGTCATTATTGAGTCCCGGTCCCGGTTGGGCGAGGAGGTGGAACTGGAGAATGCTAACGGCCCTGAATCGCCCCTGCCCAGGTCACACGGGACGTCTGGAAGCTGGAACTCGAGCCTAGATCTGCCTGGCTCCAAAGCCAAAGCACGTGATTAACACGTGCTGAGCATGTATCCTGTGCTGGTGAGCGCTTATATGCCGAAGCGTTATTTCCCCAAGGCAGACGCAGAGATGCACCTTTCAGGACGGATTCACTGCTGGCTGCAAGGAGGGTGGTTATCTGGCAGCACCAGCTGTTCGCTCCTTCAGGGGCACCGCAGCTTTCAAGCCGAGACCACGCTCTCCTCGTGGTGAGCCTCAGGCCAGTGACTGAGCAGGGCAGGGGTGCAAAGACGGGCTAGTTCCGGCCCCACAGGACTCCTTTAGGAGGCCGTCTGCTCCCTGGGGCACCCGCAGATCTCGCAGCGACTTCGAGTTCGAGGCTCTGCCAGCTGAGCCAGCTCTGCCGTCCAACCCTGCCTCCTGCCTTTTCCTTCCACAGGTCTTATTCCCCAATCAACTTTCTCATTTCACTCCAGCTCAGTGTCAGCTTCCAGAAGGACCCAGCCTGAGATACTCACTTAAAAGAGGGTGGCC
Organism: Hippopotamus amphibius kiboko; assembly: GCF_030028045.1. Lineage (NCBI taxonomy): Eukaryota > Metazoa > Chordata > Mammalia > Artiodactyla > Hippopotamidae > Hippopotamus > Hippopotamus amphibius. Next base: position 170,783,074 of record NC_080191.1, on the reverse strand, counting down.
ACTTACAGACATAGAGAGCTGGGTTTCAAATCTAGGTCTGCACAACTCCAAGTTCTCTGTCCACTGCTCTGTATGCCACCGTTCCACGAGGTGGGATGTGGGCTTGGTGGGCCTGGCTCCTGCTACGCAGGAGGGCGAGATCCGCTTGCGAGGACACGTCTCACGCTGCAGAAGACACGGACCGGTGGGATTGACACAGTTGGGGGGGGCTCCCTGTGACTGGACCCGCCGTGGGAGTGTGCTGTGTGTTGGTGTCAGGCCACTGCAGAGGGGGGAGCCGAAGGGACGACACGGAAGCTCTGCTCGTGAGGTCTCGGCTCCCAGGCCGTGGTGCGAGCAGCGGCCCCAGTGTCTGGGCCCCACAAAGGCCCCTGTCATTCTCTCAGGATTGAGTTTCAAGCCCCTTTCTCTGCATGTGCCCTGCATTCATGCCAATTAGTTCATTTCTCATTTTCCCTTGGAGGCAGAGGGGCACGAATGCCTCCCCAGGCAGCATCTTCCCGGCCTGGGATCCCCGAGAAGGAGGCGCCGCGCTGCGTGCAGGCGGACTTGAGGCTCAGAAAGCTCAATTTACCCATTCACTCCACTTTAAGGAGGAGAAAACTCAGTTCTGGAAGCCCGCAACCCTGCTCAGTCAAAACCCAGCACCCAGGACTCCCCTGGTGGTCCGGGGTTAGGAATCCGCCTGCCAATGCAGGGGACGTGGGTTCCATCCCTGGTCGGGGAACTAAGGTCCCACGTGCCACGGGGCTACTAAGCCCACGCGCGGCAACGACTGAGCCCACACACCCTGGAGTCCTCGCGGCACAACGAAAGACCCGGCGCAAACAAATTAAAAAAAAAAAGCCAGCACCCAGGGGCCCAGAGTTCCTATTTATGACCTACAGGTAGGCTTCCCTTTTCAAATTCTGAAAGAAAAAAGAATCCAACACAATTTTAGGACTGGAAGAACCTTGGTGATCACGGAGTCCACACTCCTCATCCTGGCACAGAAGCGGTGCAGGCGCGGGGAGGAGGGACTGGCCTGCCCCCCGGCTCCAGGGCTCGCTCTGCTCTGGGCTTCGCCTCCCGTGGTCATCAGGTTGTCCTGTGCGCTGCCAGCACCCCAGTCAGAGCCGCTGCCTCTGTCCACAGGCAACGCTCCGTCAGCGCTGTCGTGACGGGGACGGAGCCACGGCCGGCGGCCCTCTCAGCCGGGGCGGCCCGCAGGGACCTCCGACACGGGGGTCTGACGGAAAGCCCAGCCCCGGCCTTAAAGAGTGTTTTAAAATAAAGTTTACCATCACTGTTTTTTTTCTCATTATGAAAGTAATACATGCTCATGAGAGCAGGTATGGAAAATATTTAAAAGTAGAGAGAAGAGAAACATCATCAATGTGTTTGAAAAACCCCTCTTCATACACTGATAGATTTCTAGCTACTTCTCCAGGAATAGCTCATAAACATAGTTTTCATCTATCACATCATAGATAAATTTGGGGTCTCCTTTACCGTGTAACTTTAAACCTAAACATTTCCTCTTGTTGTTTGGAAACACTTCACGCACATATTTTTTAAGTCCACAGAATGTTCCATTGGGTGGACGTCCGTGTTGCTTATTTAACTACGTTGCACACTTGAGCTGTTTGCTTATCCCTGTTACAAGCAATGCAGAGCTGGCTGCGTGCTCAAGCTCACGTGCTTAAGCTGGAATCAGGACTGGCGTGTTTTGCCACGCTGCTCTGATCTTCCCTTCCCTGTGGCAGGACGTCAGTGAACGTGAATTAGCTAAGCCTGCGGGGTGTGAGCATATCCTCGGACACTTGGGGTCTGATGCTGACAGTCTAATGCGAGAGGTGAAACCAACAGTAAGATGAAACCATCACTCAGGTGAGCTAAGATGATGGGTGGATTAAGGACTCTGCAGGTGGATTGGGAAACAGGTGGAGTCCCTCAAGATTCCTTCCTGGGTGAATTCCCAGCCCTGACCCAGGACCAGCTGCCAGCCTTCTCATTTGAAAACCTGAGCCGGACCCACAGCCCAGGTGGTATTCTGGAGCAAGCAACCCAGGAGGAATCTGGAAGGGAAGGGGACGGGGTGGGAGAATGTAACCAGAGGGTCGGAGCAGAAGGAAACGGAAATAGTCCTGCAGAAGAACACAGCTGGCAAATGAGGTCCTCTCCTTCTGCCCGGCTCCCTGGCGAGAGGAACTAGCTGAAGTTGGAGGGATAGACCAAGGGGAGAGAAGGGGAGCAGAGCCAGGGAGTCCCAGCGAGCCGCGCTCCTCGGGGTACAGCGGCGGCCACAAAAGTCAGGGCCAGCCTGGCACGCCAACAGCCCTGTTACTCTGTGCTGAGAGGAACAAGAGAGCCCCTGCCCTCGCAGGGTCACACGCCAGGGTCACGACCACGGGGAGGGCACTTACCGACCGGCCCTCTGGGTTCGCGCCCTGGGTCTGGGTGTACGCTGAGCGATGGAGCAAGCTCCTGGAGGGTAATCCAAGAGGACCTCTCGTATCAGTTTCCTGGGGCTGCCCTAACAGAGCACCACAAACCTGATGGCTTAAAACGACAGAGGTGTATTCTCTCCCAGCTCTGGAGGCCGGACGTCCTAAATCAAGGTGCTGGCAAGAGCACGGCCCTCTGGAGGCTCGGGGAAGAGCCCCCCTCCCCGCCTCCTCGGCATCTCCCGCTCCAGGCTCTGCCTCCGTCACCACACTGCCATCGTCCCCCGTGTGTCTCTGTGTTCTCTTATAGGGATGAAAGCCATGGGCGTCCTGCCCACGCTAATCCAGTACCACCTCGGTTTAACTTAACCGACTCCATCTGCGAAGATTCTCTTTCCAAATGCGGTCACGTTCTGAGGTGACGTGACTTTGGGGGGGACACTTGTCCAGCCCAGTGAACCCTCTTTGAAGAAAGCTGGAGGAGGGTCGGGGGAGGGACAGATGGCCTCCGCAGGGAAGCCTGGCGGGTGAGCCCGCGTGCCCCCAGCTGGCCCCGGAGGGCCCCAAACGCGTGCCCCCGTCACCCCCGCGCCACAGGCCGGGCTGGGCGACCCCGGAGATGGGCAGGAGCTGCCCGCCCGGCCGCCCGAGACCACCCCCCCGCCCCCTCGCCGGCAGCCCCGCTCGCTGGCCAGCGTGGCACAGCTCAGCGACGGCACCGCGCTGCCTGGTTTCCTTCTGAGCCGGGAGAAGAAAAGAACAGTGGGCACGGGGTGAGGGACAGGACAGCATATTCAAAAATAAACCGCCCTGCCCTGTCCTCGGGCATTCCACAGCCGGGCTGGTCGGCCCACTCCCCACGCCCTAGAGCGACACCCCTGCCCCCAGCACACACACACACACCCTGCTCTCCAAGGGTGGGGAAGAACTAGACCCAGGCATTTTCTCTTTCCTCTGCACACACCCAGACTCTCCCTTGATGGGAAAAGGTAACTTTCCACCTTGCCCTGCTCCCTTGAAATTACTTCCTTTTTAAATATATGTTTTATTTTATGTATTTATTTATTTTTATTTTCAGCCGCGTCGGGTCTTAGTTGCGGCAGGCAGGATCTTTCCCTGAGGCATGGGCGTGCGGGCTTCTCTCTAGTTGTGGCGTGGTGTGGCTTTTCTCTTCTCTAGTTGAGGTGTGTGTGGTGTGTGGGCTTAGTTGCCCCGCGGTGTGTGGGATCTTCGTTCCCCGACCAGGGATGGAACCTGCGTCCCCTGCCCTGCAGGATGGACCCTTTACCTCTGGACCACCAGGGAAGCCCCGAAATTACTTCTTCAGGTGCACTTGGAATGTTCTCTCTCCCCAGCCCTCAGTTCCCGCACACACTCCCTGGAGCGCTGGGACACGGGAGGGAGGGAGAGGCAGGAGGATTACGACTGATAAATCTCTCCCCACGTGGCTGCAAGGCCTGCAAGATGAAGTTTTCACTGAAATGAAGTCCAGCTTCATCCTGGAGTCTAGAGACTGATTTAGTCGTGAGGTACCAAATCCAGAATAAACTGCCCAGCATTTGGCCGCAGGTCCAAGAGGTGAGCCTGAGGGAGGAGGCATCGGTTTGTTCTCCTTCGAGGAAGGAAGGTGTGAGCCACCGGAGGCAGAGTGAGTGCTCCAGGGGAAAGAGCGAGGGCTTGGAGTCCCTGAGGGCAAGCGGCTTCCTCGCTGAACCTCAGTCTCCCCATCTGCACAATGGGAATAATAATAACCGTTCCTATGAGCTTAGCACATGGACGGTTCTCAACAAACGTTAGTGTCCCCCACAGGGAAGGTGGACACAGAAAGAGAGCCAAAGAGTTGTTTCAAGTGAGAGTCTGGGGTTGTTCTGGGTGGAGAGGCCAGCTGATGGAAGTAAGGGGGTTATCGTAAGATTCTTGGCGGGTGAATGGCTCTGGAAGGGAGATGGGCAGTGGGGGTGGGCGAGCCCGGCCGTAGGGTTTGTGAGGTTGCTGTCCCCACCAGGGTCCTGCTAAACTAGGAGATGGTCAGCTGGGCTAGATCAAGTGAGTTGTTGATCGTATGCAGATGAGCTCATTTTTTGCAGTGACTATGCAAATCAGGAAAGTTCTTCAAGGACCGTGGTTTCCAGGCTGGGGGAGAGGGGCCTGTGTGAGACAACGAGGTTCTGAGAATCAGAAGTAATCATACCGACTGAGAAGCGTAATTGCAGGGACAGAGAAGAGGCCAGTCCTGGGAGGATATGTTTGCGGGCTTTTTTCTTATCCTGACGCCGGCCTGTCTCACAGAGGCGTGAAAGCCTGCAGGCCCTGGGTGAAGCCTGTATGCCAGGACTTCAAATGCAGGTTCCAATGTCGTATAATAAATAATATATATTGTGCAATTATTAAATTGTGACGTGTGATATACTAACACGCCTACTGATTGTATTAGCCTAGTTTAAGTGTGAGATTGGCTTTCTAAACATGCTTTAAAAGGTCTCATGACTGTTACTGCCCGGAGCGCCCCTGAACGTCTGATCACGTTTAACACGCGTGGGCAGCAAAACCCCAAAGCCCTGGTCCCTTCGAGACAGGCCCCTGCCCTTGGTTAGTCTGCCGTGCTGCCAGGAGCAGGCACACCTGCGAGGACCTGGCTTTCAGAGGGCGCCGTCCCCACCCCAGGCCATCAGAGGAGAGATCACTGTACTTTGCCTAAGGGATTAAGAACGTGAAGCTCGTGGCTCGCTGGGCCTATGCCCTGGCCCTCTGGCTGCTCCTTCTGGCTCCTCAGCCAAGAGCAATGAGAGGCCATTGCAGGGAGTTAGGTAGGGGCGACGCGATCAGACCTTTGGTTCAAAGAAAGCGGAAATGAGGTTGCGAAGGAACAAGACTCGATGAGAGAGGAGGCTTCACGGAACAGCCCAGGCAAGAGAGGATGGTGTGTGGAGAAGCAGAGTGGCAGGGAGGCGGAGAAGTGCTGGCTGGAGAAAGGTTTCAGAGACAGAATGCACGAGGCTCGGTGGGAGAGGGTCTCTCTCCTGCTCCCCTGGAGCCCCGGGGAGGTGGATGGTGCCAGGAACTGGGCAAGGGAGCAGCAGCGCGTACTGGGCTGCAGGCATGGAGGGAGGGGGCGGGGGGCAAGACATGGGTTCCTTTTCAGTAGGGTGACCGTATTGTCCTCGAAGAGATCGTGTGGAACAAAAGGCTGTCAGTGCCCCTGCTCCCGAGACCTGCAGAAACGGGAGAGACGGGTGGAGGATCGCCTCCCGACGTCAGAGACGGGGGGAGACCTGAGTGCAGCTGGCCCGGCTTGTTGGCTGCCTCCCCTGCGCTGGGTTTACTGGGATGACTCATTCAAGGGTGTGCCCCCCGGGCTCCGTGCTCAGCGCAGGGCCTGACCCTCAGTGACTCTCAACACGTGTTGGTCAAACGGGTGAACAGATGACTGGGTCTTTAGAGCATTTCTGCTTTACACTGTGAACATCGTTTACACCTTAAGGAACCACAATAGGAATGACCGCTAACATTTATCCAGTACTTAGCACCTGCGGGCCCAGTCAGGTCTCCCGCAGCCAGAGCTGGCGTCCCGGGCGGGTCCCTGTGCAGGCAGACAGGCCCTCGGGCCTGGGAGGGCTCCGAGCTCCGCTCCAGGCTCTGCAGCCACCATCTTGAAGCTCTCAGTTTCTTTTGACACGGGCCCCACACACTGTGCAGCGGGTCTCGGTTACAACACTACAACGCATTCCTAGCACCCGCCGTGCTCTGTAAAATCATGCAATAAAAATCACGGGGCTTATGGGGAAAACGCGGTTCGGCACAACACGCAGAAGCTTTGTCAGTGACACGGAAAAAACACGCCTCGTGAAAACGGCAGCACGGTTTCACACGTTGAATGGTGAAGAAATGCATTAGCACTACAGTAAGTCCGGCACCAAACCTCGAGGAAGGCCCGAAGTTGGCTTCCGGATGCGGGTGTTGGGAGAGAGCTTGGCTCCTGGGCCTGGGCACGCGTGTGTCAGGAAGGACCGTGGAGGGCGTCAGCTATCTGACACCAGATGCGGAAGGATGGGGTGCACTGAGGTACCTGGAACTGTCTGTGGCGTGGCCTGTGTGCGTCTGTTTGGTGTTCCTCGGCAGCTTGGTTCATCTGGGTGCAGTTTTCTGCTTTCATTTAGTGTTTCCTGAAGATTAAATCATTCGTCAGCACATGTGGAATTTGTTCCCTCATATATCAATTACACTGGAACAAATTAGTATTCCTGAAACAAGCGTTACAGCAGACCTGCTTGCACTACTTTAACATTCACGGGTATGGACCCGTAAAGCCTTGCAGTTGCACCCGGGGAGGTGGTTACTAGGAGAGAGTCCCACGGGGAGGTGGGGACCCAGCCTACACGAGGGGCATGGCGGACCTCGCGGAGTCTGCCCTCCGTGTACCGCACGCTAAACGCTCAAGCTGCCCGGAGGATCCGTAAACAGTGAGAACCGCTGCCTCTCAAGGCCCAGCCAGCCTGCCCAGGGCTGATGGCCTACATGGGACCCACACCCAGTCACCCATTTATCAACTGACAAAGACAATATAAAAACAAAATCACAGTTCCCGGAAAATTTTTTTCTCTCCCGTTTTTTAAAAATCCTGTTTTGTTTTTGTTCATCACCAACAGCCTATTGGCTGTCCTGCCTCATATGTGTAAATAAATTATTTACATGCAGATAACTGCCTAAGCGTCTCTGAGTAGCTCAGAAGTTAAGTAACGTGTCCAGGATTTTGCAGCTAACAGGCCAGAGCCAGAGTTAGAGCACGGGTCTGTCTCTCTCCGCAGCTTTTCACTCTTGCTACTTAATCTCTTCCAATGGCAAAAGCCCCTGTAGTTTCTTTACAGCGTGAAAGAGAGGGTGCTGGTGGAGAGGTCAAGGCTGGAAAGGCGGGTGGGAGTTGGGGGCTTGTGAGAGGCCTGATCCCAGACAAAAACAGCTGAGCCCGGCGCAAGAGGCAGAGCTTTGAAGGGCCTTTCCACCTGAAGCCTGCTGACAGTCCTGCCGGGGGCAGGCTGAGTACAGCAGGAGGTGTGCAGGCCAAGCCGTCCACCCCACGTGGGGCTCTGTGCCCAGGAAGGAGAGCGGGTCCAGAATCCCCACAGGGCTGACGTCTGGGCCTACAGGGATGAGTGATCCAGGACACAGAGCACCCGCGGCTGCCTTTTCTCCCGTGATGCTTCTGTTTCCCTATCTGGTCATAACCTGACTGTGACCTGGAGAGTAGCGGAAAAAAGAGACTGGGAAGGGAGCTTAGCCTCACCAATCGTCAGGAGGACTTGCGTCTCTACTTCCCGAGCGTGCATGGGGGGGGAGGCAAGAATAACACGCAAAACCCAGGTGTTGTTTTTGGCTTTCAAATACACTTGGCAACATTGTAGAAGAAGGTTATCGCCGTATGTAAAACAAAAGTGTAAGTCCACCTGAAAAGCAATTTTAAATACTAATGAAAAATATTCGCAACATGTTTGAAAGATATCCTTAATATACAAACAGAAAATTTATGCATTTAAAATATATGTTTATACATATGCATATTTACTGTTTATATATGAAATATTATATAATATATTATTATTTCAAAGTAATACTTTAAAATAAAATAAAGATGGAGGCAAAGAACATGAATAAACAAAGAAATACACAGGTTTTCAATCCCACTAGTATTTAAAGAAATGCAAAATCAAAACAAGATACTATTTTTCAAAAAAATCACATTCAGAAAGATTTGAACTAAACGACAACAGCCGGGATTGATAAGCATATGGAGAAACACACATCCATAACTTCTCTTGGGATTATGATGTGGTGTATTTCTGGAAAGTAATTTGTTAATATATAATGAAAGTCTTAAGATTTTACTTCTGCTCTTCAAAATTCACTTCTAGGAATTTATCCGAATGAAATCACAGGCCAAGTGTACTAAGACATAGGTACACAGCAAAAACTGAAACCTGCCTAACGCCCGACTACTAGAATTTGGTTAAGGTCTAATGATGCATTCGTACCATGGAATATAATGCACCCACTAAAAACAATCTTGTGGAAGAATATCCAGCAATCAGGAAGAACTTAATAAAACAGTGCAGTAAAGTGTTCACAAAATGCTTCATGCCACGTGATCGCAAAGGTTTTCTAAAGAGCTACATATACAACGGGAAGAAAAAAAAGCCTGGAATAGAATATACCCAAGTCTTAACACTGGCATTCTCTGAGTGGTGGGTGACGTTCATTCTGTTTGCGTTTTGGTACATTCAACACTAAGTATTCTTTGATAAGAAAAGAGTACATGTTTTGTAAGTTTTTAAAGGGCAGATTGATCTTCCTAAGTGAGTTTTTCTCAGGTGACTGTTAACAGGAGGCTTGAGAAGACAGCCACAGACGCCCAGACCCGACAGGGCCCTGCGGCCAGCTAGCGCCAGGCTTTCCCCAGGCCCGCGCTGAGCCCCGGGCAGGAGGGCCTCCTGCCGCTGGCGGCGGTCTGCACCGCGTGTGAGAGCCTGCACGTGGGCCTGTAGAGACGGCGACAACACGCACCGTCTTTTTCCGTGGGATGCAGTTTGGGGGAAAAGACGTTTGAGACGTGCTTCTCTGCAGCAGCGCCACCAAGCACGGCCCAGGCCTGGCTGAGCCCTTCTCGCGACGGGGAGCGCACCACCTTCGTGCGGGGGTCGGACAGCACAAGCCGCTAGACGGTCGGCCTGGTGTTGAGGGAGCGCTCGCGTCATCACGCCCATCCCCCTCCTCCCCATCCTCCTCCTCGGGGCAGCCGCCAAGCCGCGCCTGAGCCCAGGCCCGCCCAGGCCAGTCACATAGACACATATTTAAAAAGAAAAAAGAATGAAAAGCAAAAAAAAAAAGACTGCAGGGACAGCGGGTATGAGAACAACGGGTTCCACCTGGCTGTGAAGGGGGCTGGCGCCGCGCCGGGGCCGTCTCCACCGGGGACCAGAGGCGTCCCCCGAGAAGACCCGGCGGGAGGCCCGCGACACCCGCGAGGAGCGCACGCGCCCCGCTCGCCCCGTTCGAGGAGGCCCGGCCCTGAGCGGCTGGTTTTCCACCAGGAGACCCGGCCGCCTGGCGCAGACCACGTCCCCGAGCGCCGCCGCCGGGCTGGACGCCCTGGATGGAGAGCCCCGCAGGGCCTCCCCGCGCATCACGCGGCTCCTCCGCCGCGGCCTCCCGCGCGGCACAGGCGACCCGCGAGGCGACGTCGGCGGCCGAGCCAGCCGTCGGGGCCCCGGGGGGACGGGCCGCGCACACCGCCATCTGTATTGTCTCCCCCCGTGAGTTAGGGTCGTGTTGGGGAGGGAAAGGGAGGGATGACCTTTCTAGGGAGAAACCCACGACCTGTCGTTTGATTGCTTCTTTGACATTTTTGCCAAAATACCGGTGGTGGAAAGCCAGGCTAGCTGTGCTGGTATGGGACGAGCAGCCTCGCTCTGGCGTGCGGACTGCTCTGCAGGTTCATGCGAGTGGAGCTGTCTTTAACCTATTGCTAGAAAACAGGCTTTTTAAGATGAGACGAAAACGTAAGCGGAATGGCCCTCATTCAATAACGTGCTGTGCTCCAAGGACAAAGACCCCGATACACTCAAAGGGCCAACACTGCCGGTGACAAAGAGCTGCAGGGCTCCCGTCACGGCCACAGGGCGACCGCTGCCGTGTCCCAGAGCCCTCCCAGGCCGCACGCGCTGTCCCCGCCCACCCCGTACACGGAAGGACATTTGCCACGTCCCTCTGCCGCTCAGCCCACTGCCCAGGCGGCCAGGGACTGGCAGGCTCCCTGGCTCTGAGCGCAGACAAGCGGCCCGCGCGGGGTCGGGGCTCCCTGGCTGCCGGGCGGGCCGGCTGCTCGGGAAGCGCCCCGTCTCTTTAGCAGCTCCTGTCTTCTTTATGTGCTGCTTCACGTCTGGAAATCCTCTTCCAGCCCGTGCTCAGACCACGACATAAGTTCTGTGGTCCCAGTGAGGATTTTTATCCTTAAAAGGTATGCTCTTGTGTTTTAAGGTTTGGGTGCTTTCTATCTCATCTGTTTTAGCTGTGCATTTTTTTTCAGAGTGCACACTACCAGACATGGGATAGTTTAAATCCCAAGCTGCTGGACTTACAACGTAAGGTATATTTATTCGTATGCTTTAGGCCTTGCCAGTTTTCAGAAGTTTCTGATTAGTCGACAGTTTTAACACTAAATTTCAGTTTACGGTATTTCTGCATTACAGCCATACGTAACATTAAGCCACTGATTGTGTATTTTTCTTTATTTTGGCTTTTACGTCCTTACTTAGCCTTATCTAGGTAGGGGATTTTTGGTTTGTGTTTTGTTTTTTTTGTAATTGGCTGTGTTGGGTCTTCGTTGCTGTGCATGGGCTTTCTCCAGTTGTGGCAAGCGGGGGTACTCGTCACTGCAGCTCAGGAGTTGTGGCTCGCGGGCTCTAGAACGCAGCCTCAGGAGTTGTGGCGCACGGGCTTAGTTGCTCCACAGCATGTGGGATCCCGGACCAGGGCTCGAACGCGTGTCCCCTGCATTGGCAGGTGGATTCGTAACCACTGCGCTACCAGGGAAGCCCTGTCCAGGTTGGTTTTGCAGTTATCTGTCTCCTAGGCCAAACGGCTTGCCTGAGGAGAATCAAAGCTACTTCAGATTTTGGCTAAAAGGTGCTTGGCAGATGGCTCTGGGATTTTTGTCCTTCTTTCTTCTTAACTTAAAACCACCACAAAAATTATGAATCACTTTAACAGAAATGTTACGCACCACGAAAACAGAGAGAATTCAAGTCTGTGTGTCATTGGCTGTGCTGATATCTGCGGAGACATCCTGAGTGGGAAGCTGCCACCACTCCTTGCTCAGTGGTCACGCTGCCATTTCTGTCTTCACTGGCGTCTTCCCCGTGTGCCCTGTGCCCACAGCACTCGCTCGCCTGGGATGAAAGGCTGTTGGGCTGTAGAAGTGGGTGGCCGTTTTAAGAAAGTGTGTGGTGCAGCGTGTGAAAATGTAGGCGCTAGGGGCTTACTGGTAGAAAAATTCTACAGAGAAGAGCTCTGTTTGTAAACATTCTGTCCAGTTTTGGGAACCTTGTGTGTCAGTTTTTCCTCCCTGAAAACACTCCTTTCCCAAATAATCATAACAGAGAAACAAAGTAAAAGCATTCCCAGATAATACATACTTAACTCCCATTTGACTAAAGAAAGGAAAAGAAAAATAAAAGGCCCAGTCGCCCGCCATGAGGAGCCCCTGGTCTGGTGGAGCGAGGTGAGTCGGCACAGATCACCTCTGTCGTGACTACGCTGTGTTGCCCGTGATGGCCAGCTGGGACCTTTGCCCAGGGACCGCAGGCTGCTATCTTTCCTCTGCCTGAGCAGAGAGGAGCCAGCCTCTGTGCACGGGACAGGCACTGCCCGCCGGCTGCCCGCCAGCCCCTCTGGGCCTCAGCCCGCTCCCGGATGAGGCCTGTCCCTCCAGCAGGCGGCCCGAAGGCTCCAGAGCCTCCTGAGGACCGGCACCTGTGCTGGCCACCTCCTGCACAGGTGTGTGAATACAGCAGCACTCTCCTCCTGGAATTTACTTGCTACTAAGAGTAAAGCTCTGTGCCAGCTCTTTTGTGCTGGTCATCTAGTTTTTCTGGTCTTTTTTTTTTAAGCTGTGATTTATTGAGTATCCACCGTGTTTGGCATTTTGATGTATTATCTCTAATCATTGAAACTTTTCGAAGTAGGTGTTATCCTGTTTTACAGATGAGAAAATTAAGCACAGATGTTGATTTTTTGTACAAATGATGTCTATCGAGCACCTGTCTGTGCGAGGTATGAGCCTGGAAGCAGAGAGAAAGGCAGTGGGCGGCACGACGGCCAGTCTCTGCCCTCCTCAGTCTGGTCCAGGAGCAGATATTAAACAGAAAGTCAAGCAAAGAATTTTAATCGTGATACGTGCCATGACGGAGAGTGGAGAGCATCCTAGGGACATCCAGCAGGAGCACTTACTTCCGTGGGGTGGGGGCAGGCAGGAGCTAGAGGAGCAGCAGGAGCTGGCCAGGGAGGAGTGGGGCAAGACGGCCGTGGGCAGAGCAACGGCGTGCGCAAAGGCCCTGAGGTGGAGAGACGCTTGGCCTCGTCAAGGATCTGAAAGAAGGCTGGAAGGACTGGGGCTGAGGCAGGGGCGTGAGTGGAGTGAGGCTAGGGAGCCGGGTGGGAGTCAGACCCTTCAGGTCTTCAAGCTCCACAGGCGTAAGGATCTCCTCGGGGAGCTGATTTCAAGGCGGCTCTGGAGCCCACCCTCCGCCGAGTCTCAGCCGGAGCACCTGCCCTTTCACCTCTTTCCCCAAGTGGCCAGAGGCAGACGCTTCAAGGGTCCAGATGTAGGTCTTATCAACCATCCGAAGAACGTGGGGCATTTTCCAAGAGGAGGGGGAGCTCTTGAGGCCAAGACCGTGCAGCAGGCTGGCGGGCGCAGGTTTGAACCCAGTTCCATCTGGTTCCCAAACCAGGGCACCCTGTCTCTTCCCGAAAGGAAGGTGAAGGTGGTGTCAGGGGGGTGCCCTGAGGGCTGGCGCAAGACCCCCCAGGTGAGGGAACAGTGTCAGCGAGAATCGGTGTGGCTCAGAGGTGGGTGGGGCAAGGCCGCCACAGAGCCACCGACCTGAGCAGACCCACAGCGCAGGTCTCTTTCCCCGTCGCCTTGTGGGGGCCTCGCGTGTTCCCACCCCACGTAATTTTGCATGTGAATTTCATTTTGGCTCTACGAGGACTGTACCACTGTGACGACGGAGAGTCTCCTGGGACCGGTCTCCCTCCTTCCCGATGAAGACACTGACGCTCACCCAGGTGGAGCCACTGGGAAAGCATTTCAAACTGCAGTGCAACCCGAAGCTATAACACAGAAACCTCAGGCACGTGCCCTCAGGAAAACAAGACCTAAGGACCAAGAAACTCAGTTTTCATAAATGCCTGATTAAGAGAAGACCGATAATATTGGAATTTTCTTAAATGACAGGGAGTTGATCAGGGGTTGCTTCATATCAGCCTTTGGATGTTTTGATTGTAGTTTCCAGAAGCGTGAAGAAATGACCCAGGTCAGGTAGGTCTCACAAAACGAGCTGGAATGAGCTTTGTTGGTAGGACTGGACTGGTTTTGTCTGCTCAGGAAATCTTCAGAGCTGGCCTCTGTGTTCTATTTTTGCAGACTCTAACTGAATCCTCCCCTCTCCATTCTCTGCCCACACACGCAGACCACCCCATCTCTCGGCAGGCTCGCCTGTGGCTTGCGACAGTGTCCTGAGCTGCAATTCCGACTATTCCGGAGTAAACTCATCTTTTTGACAATTTTGAGCTTGCCTCCTGTTGCCTTTTTATTTAGGTCAACATTCCTTAGCGTCTGAAGGAAGAGCTGAAGGAAACAACCCCTGAAGGATGACGACCCTTGGGATCCAGCCAGGTGCCTGCGCTGAGCCCCTTGTTCTCACCGCTTCCGCGAGTGACCCGTGACTTCCAGTTCGGGGAGTCCCCCCTCGAATTCCCAGCTCCCTCCCTTTGGTTGAACTCTCCGACTTTCTGACGTTGTTTGGGATCTGTTTAACGCCTTTGTCCTTTTTGGTGAGTACTCTTTTGTTTTCTTTTTGGAAGCACAGTAGGATTTTGGTATAATTCCTTTGGAATTCTTGAGAGCAAAAATGAATGAATCGATGAAGGAAGGAAGGAGCGAGTAGGTAAATAAATAATCCGTGGGGGCGGGTCAGGCAAACAAACACCACCGGAGCACGCCCCGCCCCCGTTATGAGAGGTTTTGGTCTTGAAGCAAGACTCCCATGAGAGGATAAGTTGGTCATGGACAGGCCGCGTTGACATTAGGTCACCGGCCAACTGCAAGATAATTTCTGTGCAACAAGGGGCACCTGGTCATGGGCCAAACAAGGGGGACAAAGGCTGTCTGTCAGGGGGACACAGAAGAGACAGAATCCCAGGAAAGGCACTCTGTGAAACAAAACGCAATTCCCAATTCTGAAACCACCCCCTTCAGGCTATTTAGAGATTTTCTTTTGCTCTGAAGAAAAGCTCTGAGATATGTGATTCCGGTCATCTGAATGCTCTAAGGGTGGCCCTCCTTCGAGGACCCTGGCTGGTTTTATGTTAAAAAACTATGGTCTCTTCTCAGATGCATTTTTTTTTCAGATGCATTTTTAAAAAATAATTTTATATAAATTTATGTATTTATGTATTTATTTATTGGCTGTGTTGGGTCTTTGTTGCTGTGTGCGGGCTTTCTCTAGTTGCGATGAGTGGGGGCTACTCTTCGTTGTTGGTGCGTGGGCTTCTCATCGCGGGGGCTTCTCTTGCGGAGCACGGGTTCTAGGTGTGCAGGCTTCAGTAGTTGTGGTGCATGGGCTTAGTTGCTCTGCGGCACGTGGGATCTTCCCGGACCTGTGTCTCCTGCATTGGCAGCCGGATTCTTAACACTGCACCACCTGGGAAGCCCTCAGATGCGTTTTTGACTAAATGGACCAACCTTACTAAAGATGATTTAGAACTTCAGTGGCCATTATGGAGAACCTTAGATCTCCCCAAACTTGTTTTTCTATGGACTAATTTAGAAGACTGTCAATAAAACTAAACAATATGAATGGAGTAGCTATTTTACTTGATAATTAAAGGATTCTAAAGTATTCGGAATTCTAAAATTGCTTCTTTACAAAATACTATTTCTGGGCTTCCCTGGTAGCATGATGGTTAAGAATCTGCCTGCCAATGCAGGGCACACGGGTTTGAGTCCTGGTCCAGGAAGATTCCCACATGCTGAGGAGCAACTAAGCCCGTGCACCACAACTACTAAGCCTGTGCTCTAGAGCCCACAAGCCACAGCTATTGAGCCCACGTGCCACAACTACTGAAGCCCGAGCACCTAGAGCCCGTGCTCCGCAACAAGAGAAGCCACCGTGATGAGAAGCGCATGCACCACAACAAAGAGTAGCCCCTGCTCTCCACAACTACAGAAAACCAGCACATGGGAACGAAGACCCGACACAGCCCATAAATAAAAATAAATAAATAAACATTTATTTTTTAAAAAAATTTTAAAAAATACTATTTCTAAGTTAGCAGAAACAAACAACTGAAAGGAGATTTTAAATTTTTTTCTAGATTTATTTTTTATTGAGTTGTACAATATTATGTAAGTTATAGGTGTATGACAGTGATTCACAATGTTTAACGGTTACACTCCATTTACAGTTATTATAAAACATTGGCTGTAGTCCCTGTGCTGTACAATGTGTCTTTGTAGCTTATTTATTTTATACATAATCGTTTGTACCTCGTAATCCTCTGCCCCTATCTTCCTCCCATACCCCTCTCCCCTCTGGTAACCACTAGTGTGTTCTCTGTATCTGTGAGTCTGTTTCCTTGTTGTTATAGTCACTAGTTTGTTGTATTTTTTTCATTCCACGTATACGAGTGATATTATACAGAATTTGTCTCTCTGTCTGACTTATTTTCCTTAGCACAATTTTTTTTAAGATTTATTTTATTCTTCATTTATTTTTGTTTGTTGGCTGTGTTGGGTCTTCATTGCTGCACATGGGCTTTCTCTAGTTGTGCAGAGTGGAGGCTCTCTGCACTGTGGTGCTGCAGTGTGCGGGCTTCTCATTGCAGTGGCTTCTCTTGTTGCAGAACACGGGCTCTAGGCACACATGCTCAGTAGTTGTGGCTTGCAGCCTCTAGAGCACAGGCTCCGTGGTTGTGGTGCACGGGCTTAGTTGCTCTGAGGCATGTGGGATCTTCCTGGACCAGGGCACAAACCTGTGTCCTCTGCACTGGCAGGCGGATTCTTAATCACTGCGCCACCAGGGAAGCCCAGCCCAGACTTTTAAGAAGCATGTGAGGCCTCTTCCTCAGCAGCACCAGCCAGCGTCTCCCCTAATCCCATTGCTCTACCTCCTCTATATCCATCTTTGCCCTCATAACCTCCTTCCTCTATCCGAACTTTCTTTCTTCTCTAATGCTGAAACTAACCAACGGAGCCTGTTAAAACATTCCCTTTTAAAATTAGGCCTTCTTATGGGATTAATAGATATAAACTACTATACATAAAATAGATAAGCAACAAAGATTTACTGTATAACACAGGGGGCAGTATTCAATATCTTGTAAAAACCTATAATGGAAAATAATCTGAAACATACACGTATAACTGAATCACTTTGCTGTACACCTGAAATGAGTACAATATTGTACATCAACTATACTTCAATTAAAAAGAAATTTAAAAATTAGGCCTTCTGAGGATTTCTTAAGTCCCATTGACCAAAGCTGAATTTAGAGCTACGAGAAAAGATTTTCCCAAGGTAACTGAGCATCCTCATAGATTCGTTGAAGAATTCAGTATTGCAGTTCAAATTTATCAGCCTGGCTAGTCTGATCTTTGTTGATTAGTCCACACGCTTGCTGGAGAAGGTGAAGCCCAGCATTGGATGAAAACTGCTAATTAGGAAAACCTTGAACAATTTTTGGAATTCCAATTATGTCAACCACCAGCTCTTTCATATGACCAAGCTCATACTTTATACGACCAAGCTCATACCATAGCCAAAATGTTGCATCTTGCCATTCTGAAGACTTTCTCTAAACTACGGAACAGAGTTCAGGCATGCACCCAAAAGTCTGCCAAATATGTTCATGATTGCTACAGCAGACTCCAAACTGTTTTTAAATAAAATTCTGGACTCCCTATAGACATTGAATCCACCAGGGTGGCTTTCAATTTAATGCTTACAAACCATTTAAACAGAGACCTACCTCTGTTAGTCTAAAGAACCCACGTAGAATGGAAAACAATATCTACCCCTGACATTGTTAGTCTAGCTAAACTGTTAGCCCGTCCCCTAGAATATGACTCCAAAAGGAGGGCAACTAAAATCTAAATCTCTAACTTCAGTAAGTAGAATCTCTCAAACAAACTCTCCCTACTGGACTCTGTCATTATTGTAAACAACCTGGCCATGGAAAAAGGACAGATACAAATTAAAAAGGTTTAGATGATTACAGCTTTCCAAGAGTCAAGGCTCAAACTCATCCCAATTATGGGGATGCAAGGAAACACAGGCACTGTTTCCCATTCTACAATATGTCCTGCTGTAATGTTATCAGTCATAATTCCAGCTATTATCTTAATAATATAACATATAACAAAAGTAACAAAATTCACTTGTCAGTTGCATCATTGTGTGTGTGTGTGTATGTGAACTCTCACGTGAGTTTTAACCATGGCTGTTTTAAAGTCTCCTGTCACTCACAAGCAGCTACTGTTTTACTCTGATGCTTTTGCAAAATTGTTCCTACAAAAATGCCTCATCTTCAAAGAGATTCATGGAAAAGACTTTGACAGGTACTCCAAGAGGCAGGTTACTGATGTCTTTAAGATCATAACATTGAACTGGGTAAGAATTTCTAAACCTTTAATTGAAAACTGATTGATTCATAAAGCTGCTAACCCAAGATCAAGCATAACACAAATTAATTACATAGGAATGAATGAACTGATAGAGGTGACTATATTTCTGATCATGAGATCCTCTCTTTAAAAATTCCAGGGAAAAGAATCTGGGTGAAGTGACATATGCCTTACTCTTAGAAGACACTAGAATATGTGGAAGACACATATATTCTACACTTCCCCCTAATTGGGAAAGACATTATGGGATCATTGACATTTCTAATTGTCAAAATTAGAAATACTCTTTCTCATACTGCTTATATACCTCATCTGGGGTCTTCCTCCTATCACCTTAAAAGCACACGTTGGAGCTGGGAAGGTTATCATTTCGGGTGGATGCCTGCACATAACCCTATAGTAGATAGAAAAGGTTTTGGGCATGCTTCCGCCAGAGCCTTTTTCCCTTGGATTGGAGTAGCAGATGTTGAAAAAAACAATTTGTAGTCTTTCTATAACTACATCTGCCACTTTCAATGCTTCTCTCTGAGCTTTTGAATATCAACAACCCCCAAAAGAAAGCCTTGCAGAAGGAGCCCTACAAAACTGCAGAGCCCTAAATCTCCTCACTGCTCAGCCAAGGGGAACCCGTGCCCTACTTGAAGAAGAATGTTGTTTTTCTGTCAATATAGTCAAGAAAGTAACACAAGAACTACAAATAATGAAAGACAATATCAGGCTGCCAGAAGACAGTTGGGAAAACTGGTTGAGAAGTATTTTTC
Organism: Hippopotamus amphibius kiboko; assembly: GCF_030028045.1. Taxonomy (NCBI): domain Eukaryota; kingdom Metazoa; phylum Chordata; class Mammalia; order Artiodactyla; family Hippopotamidae; genus Hippopotamus; species Hippopotamus amphibius. Next base: position 170,764,430 of record NC_080191.1, on the reverse strand, counting down.
AATCAATAGTTGTCACTGAACTTCTGGTCCTTATTTTAATCTTTTAAATTAAATTTCTACTGTCTATTGGTAAATAAATGCCTTCTTCCCAAATGTAGGTACAAAATAAAATTCTTTTCCCTTCAAAGGCTTTTTCTGAAACTCAATTGACCGTGGAAACTAAACTGTACATCTTGGAAAGACAGTGAGGTTCTTCATTTTTCAGTCCTTCTGTTATTTAAATGAGGCCAATGAAATTCCCTACCGTTTCCCTCTCCTGTGGGAGGAAACACCTGAGGGTGGTCCTCCGCAGCTTCATGGGAAAAGACGCCTGAGGACAGCCCTCCTCAGCTCTGTGGGACATGCAATTCAATCCACCTTTAGAGAACTGTACGTTAGACAAAAATAACAAAAACACCTGAATGGCATAATTGATGCGCAATGCTTTCTGTGAAAGATCTTGATCCAAAGGGGGAAATGTGAAAGAATTTCCATCTAAAATGGAACCTGAGGATATAAAATGGAAAATCTTATGCCTGTGCCTTCAGGGGAACAAAACTTAAGGACCAAGAGACTGATTTTTTGTAAGTGCCCGATTTACAGAAAGCTGATAATATTGGAATTTTCTTAAATGATGGAGAGTTGGTCAGAGTTTGCTTCATGTCAACCTTGGGAAATTTTGCTTAAGGTTTCCAGAGGCATGAAGAAGAAATGACCCAAGTCAGGTTGGTCTTGCAAAATAAGCTGACTTGAGCTTTGTTTGTATGACTGAACTGGTTTTATCTGCTCAGAAATTTTCAAAGCTGGTCTCCATTTGTTTTTTATTTTAACAGACTCTAACTGAAATCTCCCTTCTTTATGCTTCTGCCCATGTGTGTCTTGAATTGGAACTCCTCTGATACTCCTGAATAAACTCATCTTTTTGACAAATTATTATTTTACCTCATTTTACCTTTTCATTTCGATTAACACCATTTACTTGAAGGCCTGGGTTAAGTCAGTGAGTAGAAAAATGTGCCAGGACCTGAGGAGGGAACAGGACTGGATTTGTCAGTGGGCAGCCAGGCTGGTCCTTGCCTGTTCCAGAGGTTACGAGACAGCAGCGACCCCTGTGGTCATCAACCCCTTGGAGGCAGGAGGCTGGACAAAATGCGCTCTGGATTTCGACTGCAGGAGCTCTCTGCGTGGGCACTGCTTTGCTTCAGGGAGGTCATGGCGATACCGAAACCTGGACAGTCTCACCACTGTGTGACTCTGAGCAGCTGCTGCCACTTTGTGCCTCAGGTTCCTGTCTGTGAAACGAGTTCGGGCGAGTCAGCTGCTACAGCCCTTTTCAGGCCAAGCACTGTGGGGCTCTGAGTCCGCTTGGGTGGGTCCCTGCTTGCGGAGGGTGCTGGCACCACGGATGCTTGGGGCTGGGACAGCAGTGACCCCAGTGCCAAGAGGAACAAGGAAGTAAGGGTATGTTTCAGATTCAGTTTCAATCTGGGCTGCGGAGAGAACTGGGTGGGGAACGGGGTGCAGGGTGGGGACGCCACAAGCAGAGAGGAGGTGGCGATGGGCTCAGACCCCTGGGCCAGGCAGAGAAAATGGAATCGGCAGCGTGGCATCCTGGCAGAGGTGGGAGCAAAGGGGGGGGTCCCCTAGGGAGGGAGCTTGCTGGTCTCCACAGGCCCACAAGAGGCTCCCTCTCCCTTTACAGCCAGGTTGGGTCAGAGGAGCAGGACCAGGGCAGTGGCTGATGAACGGGAAGATGGGGCATGGGGGGCTTTGACCTCTCGGTTCTCAGAGTTTTCTTGCCATCACTCAGCACCCCAGTCAGGCCCTCACATGCCCCTTCTCTCAGGTGAGCGCTCAGAGCAAGGGCCTCCCCCAAGGATGGCCTCCCCTCTCTGTCCACTCCTGCAGAACTCCGCGTGGCTGTGCAGGCCCACAGCCACCTCTCAGCCTTCCCAGGCTAGGACGTGCATCTCTTCCTGGCTTGTTCTCCTGGGTTCAATCTGGAACTGCTCTGCAGCCCAGCCCACAGCAGCCCAGTTGCTCTGCCCTCCGGTTTCCCACACCTCTCCGCTCCCACTGCCCTGCTGTGCTGGGCACCTACCAAGTCTCCCGTCCGTGTCTAATCGTGCAGCTCCCTGACTCCTCTCTCTTCTGTGTCATCCTTCCCCCTCCTCTCACCTCTCCCCTCCCTCATACACCTCAAGCCGCTACCCAGCCTCCTGCCCAGTGCTAAGGTGGCCAACCCAGGGTGACCCCTTTGGCCCTCAGCAAATTTAGCATGTATGGAAGATCCACAGTTCCCAAAGTCCACAATGCTCGAGTTGGAAGGTGCTCCATGGGAGGTGACAAGGAGCCCACTGGTCCCTTTGGCCAGGCCCATGCTCTCAGCCCAATAGCCAAGAGTGAGGTCTTGTCAGTGCCCTAGCCTCCAGGAAAGTGATTCCTGAAAACTGCACCCATCTGAGGATACCTGATATATAAAACAAAGTGCCCGTTAGTTAACTGAACATATAAGATAAAACTCCCAAAGTGGCCGAATGCGTGATGCCTGTTGGTTTGTTCTCCCTTGTTCTGGTCTGTGAGTCTTCAGTGGGGGCCGTCCCTTGGCAAGGATTAGAACACTTGTATCCGATGACAGGGCGTTTCCTTCACAACGTGCGGTTATCTGAAGACTCAAATTAAATAGCTTGGTGAGCCTAGAATCAGATTTAGGGGAAAGGGAATTGTAAGGCTGCATTTCCCAAAGCAGAACACTCTCACATGAACCACTTTCCCCCAAAAAAGGACGTGTAAACTGATTGCATTTGGAGAAGGCTGCATACTTCAGCCCGCTCCTAGAAATTCACAGTGTGCCTTGGCCTATTCAAGGCTGTGAAATGAACACCTTTACAAGAAATTTTCCGAGTTTATTTGACCATGAAACTGTTTTCCCCCATATTCCCTAATCAGATGGCTAACACCAGGCTACTGCCGCTGACGGTTTCTGGGAAATGGAAAGCTGTGTTCCTGTCCCCAGGGCCTCTCCCCTCCCATCAGGCTGCCCCACCCGGTTCAGCCTCCTGGGCCCCTGTCTTGTTCTCCTGGTTGAGTAATTTCTGCTGGCAAATTCTTTATCCGTGTTATTTGCATTGTCAAGGCTCTGACAGCTCTTCTATACCCTGATGATAGCTTGGGAAGCCTTTTTGTGTTTAAGGTGACTTCTATACCAGCACCAGTGGGTGGACGTGCTGTCTAGCGGAACCAGGTTGAAGGAATTCAAGAAAAAAAGCATGAACTGCAGGGGGACTGAGATAAAAAGGGAGCAGATGTCCTTGAGGGATGTAGAAACGCAGGCACAGACCTGCGCGGAGTCTGGGGATGAGGTCTGGGGAGACCAGAATTGCTCTGACTTACACAGTGACCAGAAGAATCGGGAGTGTCAGGGGTGATCTTCGAGGAGGGGTGAGGAGAAGCCTTGGGAAAGGAGACGAAGCCAGATTTAACAAATAAAAACATAGAATGTCCAATAAAATTTGAATTTCACATGAATAGTAGATAATTTTTTAATGTATCCCATGCAGCATTGGGGACACACTTATGCTAAAGATTATTTTTTTGTTCATGTGAAATTCAACTGTAACTGAACATCCTGTATTTTATCTGGCAATTCTGTGCAGCATGAAGGGGAGGCCTGGGTGGCTGGGGTGGGGAGCTGGGGGCAGGCCTGGGGCCGGTGCCAGGAAGACTGCCTGCCCCGGGTGACAGGCAGCTGTTTGCGCTGCGGTGTGGCCAGTGACCTGGAGACCACAGGCAGTGTTCTGCTACGGGGGGGTGCTTCATGCGGCTGGGCATGAGGCTAGGATCAAGGAGAGGACGTCTTTGTCTCACATTTAGGTTGGCACAGGGACAGAGACAAAAGCAGAACCGCCTTGTGCAGTGTAGAGCTCAAAAAAGCCACCAGGCAGGAAATTGGAGCGGGGGGGCGGGGGCAGGGGAGCTGGCACAAGAGCATCCCCTCCAGCCCCCCACCCTCAAAGGGCTCTCAGTGCCTGCGAGGAGCCCTGAACTCCAGGAGGGAGGTGGGATGGGGCTCGATGCAACCCCATTTCTAGACCTCAAGGGAAGGATGACTGCAGTTGACATTTGGGCCTCCTGTATTTATAGAGGTACACGTGTGTGTGAGTATCTTACCCACTACCTGTACATTTTATTCGTCTAACTCTCAGAATCCTAGAGATAGCTTATTGTTATCCTTACAAGGGACCTCAAAGACGAGTTATTTCAGTACCCTCATGGTAGACATGGAGAAACTGAGGCCCAGAGCAGTGAACCAGCTTGTCCAGAGTCACACAGCTGAGCCAGAACTAGCAGCTGCTATGGTAACCACAGCTCTTTCTGCTATTCTAAGTTCTCGCTCCACATTCGAAAGAGTTAACATCACCGTGCCTTGGTTTCCTCATCTGTACAATAGGGACAATAATATTATCTCATAGGATTGTTGTGGGGACTAACGAAACGACATATGATTAGACGTGTCCACCACTCTTAGCTGTTTTTATTGTCATCTGTTGACGCCTATGTTGTTTCAGTCCTCTGAAAAGCTAATGCCATGACAGGATTAGACGAGCAAAAGATTAATTGGAGAAACCGCCTCAGGAAGAAGGGGATTATATTAGTTATCTATTACTGCAGATCAGTAATTACTCCAAAACTTAGTGGCTTAAAACAACAAACGTATTATTTCACACCGTTTCTGAGGGTCAGGAATCGGCAGAGACTTAGCGCAGCGGCTCTGGCTCAGAGCCTCTTGCAAGGCTGAGTTGCGCTGTCAGCCGGGGCAACAGTCAGCTGAAGGCTTCCAGGCTCCCTGGAGGGGCGCTTGGCTGGAGACTCAGCTGCTTGCTGCGTGGGCCGGAGCTGCGCACCAGCATGGCAGCTGGCTTCCCGCAGCATGGGGGCGTGGGGGGGGAGCAACCAAGACAGGAGCTGCAGCGCCTTTTAGGGCCTCATCGCGGGAGTCACCTCCCGTCACTTGTGCCGTGTTCTACTGGGCACAGAGCCCGACCCTGGTACAACGTGGGACGGGCCTGCCTGGGAACACGCATGCTGAGAGGTGGGGTCCGTCAGCACCACCTTGGAGACGGACGACCACACGGAGGGAACCAGAGAGGGTGAAAACAGCCTCTGCACCGTGATGCAGGGCACGAGGGAAGGAAGGCCTGAGAAGGACGAGCCCTAGGTCACAGCCCAGCCCTAGGTCACAGCCCTAGGTCACACCAATAGGGTGTCCTCCAGCCAGAGCCACCCGCTGGAGAAGCCCCGTGGTTTGCCGGGACGTGCCAGCCTCACACCCTCACGGTGCTCAGGCACTGGCTGGGAGCAGCCCGGGCTGGGGGACTGGGGGGTGGCCTCTGGGCACAGGTGGCGGCAGACACCCAGGGCCAGCAGGCAGGTTTTCAGTCAGCTATGCTCCTTGAAGCGGGAGGTCTGAGCTGTGCGTTTTCATGGCTGTCACAAAACCTCACCGTGCCTCACCGTACATAAACGTAGTCCAAATAGCGGTTCTTCAAAAGAGAGCATCGGTGTTGGGCCCTTTGGGAGGTTGGGAGGCCAAGGGCCAGGTAAGTCACGAGCAAACGATTTTCTCTTCAGTGGACAAATATACTCTAAGTGTCGGCCCTCCCTAGGCCTGGAAAGACACCGTCTGTCCTCCGGCATTCCCAGCGGAGCCAGCTTGACAGGGAAGCAGGTGTCTGCGGAGGCTTCCGGTGGGAGGGGATGCCTCTGCCGAGTCTTTCAAGACTGTAAGGGTGGGCCAGGCAAAGACAGGAGAGGGCGCTCCGGCAGAGAGAGCCCCAGGCGAGGCCGTGCAGCCCTGACAACCAGGGGGGTCTGCAAACCCCTTCCCAGGGACGCGCCCGTCCCGTCCGAGGGGCCCAGCGTGCGCTCTGAGGGGCCCCCGAGGCCGGCAGGAAAGCGAGGCGCAAGGGCAGAGCTGGGAAGGCGCAGGGCGGGCTGGGCAGGGACGCGGAGCTGGGTCGGGGCCGCCTGCAGATGCCGGCCGCCGCGGGGACCCCGGGGGCGCCAGCCCGCACGGCGCGCGGGGCCGGGCCGCCACCAAGCGGGGGACGCGGGAGGGACGCGGGAGGAGGCCGGCGGGGCGGAGGCTGGGGCGCTGGCGAGGCGGCAGGGGGGCCGCGCAGCCTCCCGCGGGAGGGACCCGACTCGGGCGAAGGTGCCTCCCGGAGCCAAGAGCCAAGAGCCACGGCCACGGGTGAGGAAGGCCCGAGAGGAGACGGGGGAGACGGCTGTGAGGCGGCCCGGAGGAGGGAGGCCGCCGAGGCGGCACAGCCTGGGAGAGGGGGCAGGAGAGGCAGAGCGGGGCGGGCCCGCGGGAGCGGGGGCCCGGGCAGCCCCCGAGGAGGGCGCGGTGCGCGCGGGCCGCGCGGGGCCGGGTCGGGGAGCCCGTCACGTCCGGGGGGGCGCGTCCCCTCCCCTGCCCCGCGGACCTGCGTCTGAGAAGGGGGTGGGGGGGGGAAGCGGGGGGCAGCGGCGGGGCCTGCGGGAGGCAGGCAGAGACGGGATGACGCCTGCGTGCGGGCCCCGAGGAGCACGTGCGGAAGCCGCCCTCCGCGAGGGCTCTCCCCGGCCCCTCGGGGGGCCCCCGCCTCACCCCCGCAGCGCGGTCCTCGGGAAGGGGCGCACGGTCCTCTGTCCCCCGAGAGGGGCCGAGGCTCCCAGGGGTCCGAGCGGGCGCTTCCCAAGGGCCAGGCTGCAGACTCGGGCTGGGCGTCGCGAGACACGCGCAGGAGCCCAGAGCACGCGCCTGCGACCTTCTGGAGCCCTTTGACAGAGACGTGGTTTGTCTCGTATAATAAACATTTGGCATACGACAGCTGAGAATAAACTCCAAAAGGACGGCGAAAAACTCATGGGAGGAAAGCTTTTAAACTTAAGGAAGGACTTTTTTAAAAAGGTCCTGAATACATAGGAAGATGTAGTGTTCCCAGATGAACAGCATTAATAGTATAAAACACGTTAATTCACCCCATGTTAATCTCTGCAGTTAGAATTAAAATGCTAATGTTAGTTTTTGAAACTTGAAAATTAGATGCTCCAGCTCACATGGAAAAATAAATTTTGAGTAACTAGCCAGACATCAAAAACATAAAACTATAGTAATTTAAAGTATAGTTTTGGGGGCGTTCCTGGTGGCACAGTGGTTAAGAATCCACCTGCTAATGCAGGGGACACGGGTTTGAGCTCTGGGCCAGGAAGATCCCACATGCCGCGGAGCAACTAAGCCTGTGCGCCACAACTATTGAGCCTGTGTGCCCAAAGCCCGTGTTCTGCAACAAGTGAAGCCACCACACTGAGAATCACATGCACTGCAATGAAGAGTAGCCCCTGCTCTCCACAACTAGAGAAAGCCCACGCACAGCCACAAAGACCCAACACAGCCAAAGATGATCAATAAATAAATTAATTAATTTATTTTTAAAAAGACAAAGTATAGCTTTGGTCTAAGAACTGATAGTAGATCAATGTAAGGGAATATCAGAAAAATTCACGGAAATTAAATGAAGATTTATTTATTTATTTATTTGTTTATTCATTTAGGCTGTGCTGTCTTCGTTGCTGCACACGGGCTTTCTCCAGCTGTGGTGAGCGAGGGCTACTTTTGGTTGCGGTGCGCGGACTTCTCATTGCGGTGGCTTCTCTTGTTGTGGAGCACAGGCTCTAGGTACATGGGCTTCAGTAGTTGTGGCACACAGGCTCAATAGTTGTGGCACATGGGCTTAGCTGCTCCTCGGCCTGTGGGGTCTTCCTGGCCCAGGGCTCGAACCCGTGTCCCCTGCACTGGCAGGCGGATTCTTAACCACTGCGCCACCAGGGAAGCCCCATGGTTTTTTTAAGTCACAAACCTGAAGACTCTTTGCAGGCGCTAAAGGCCCTGTGTCCCTGCAGTGCACACCTATCCTTGACTCCCTCCTCCTTTAGGAAATGTTTTTCGCTCTCTGACCTCTGTGGCCCTGGGCCATCCTGGTTCTTCTCTCACTCGGGTCCTTTGTCTACTTGCTTCCTGTTTCCTCTTCCTCTTCCTTCCCCTCCCAGTTGTGGGCTTTCCGGCACACCTGAGTCTTAATTGTCTCCAGCATATGACGTATCCTCTCAACAGCACCTGGGTCTCTCTGTGTGGACAGCTCATCGGTCCATACGCCTGACCCTAAGTCCTCGCACTACTTGTAACCTGCAAGGTCCCGCTTGGAATTCCCTTTGTGCCTTTAAATTGTGTAATGAAAGACTCACAGTTCCCAGCAACGAATTCCTGGGGATTCTGTAATTTCTATGAACACATCCCGTTGAAACCTCATCATAGTATCTTTATACAATTGTATACTGTGAGCCCACTGGAAAGAATGACAGCTCCATATGTATTGATTTGGAACAGTTTCCACAACATGGAAAAAAAGCAAGATGTGCAATGACGGGCTGAGTGGTGCTGTCCAAGAGAAACATAATGCAAGCCTAATCGTAAATTTTCTTGGACGTCCCTGGTGGTCCAGTGGGTAAGACTCCAAGCTCCCAATGCAGGCGGCCTGGGTTCAATCACTTGTCAGGAAACTAGATCCCATACGCATGCCGCAACTAAGAGTTCACGTGCTGCAGCTAAGAAACCCGAATGCCACAACAAAAGATCCCGCATGCCTCAACTAAACATACCGCAATGAAGATCCTGAGTGTGGCAACTAAGACCCGGCACAGCCAAATAAATAAATTAATTAAATAAATGTTAAAAAATTTTTTTCTAGTAGCCACAGTAAAAGTAAAAAGAAACAAGTGAAATTAATTTTAACAATATAATTTATTTAACCCAATATATGTCCGAAATTGTATCAACACATCAAATGAGAAAGCATTAATGAGATATTTAATGTTTTCTTCATCCTACCACTCTTTGAATCCCAGGTGTACTTTGTACGCGCTGTACATCTCGATTTGGCCACATTTCAAGTCTAGCGGCTGCCGTAGCGGACCATGCAGGTGTCCCCTTTGCAGGGTATGTGCGTGGAAAGCACACGGCAGAAATGACTACACAGCACATCCCGGAAGCATCCTTTGCGTCCTGCCTTCTCTCCTCCTTGAGTGCTCTATGGGACACTGGTGACTGACCGTGGGTCCCTCCAGATCCCCCCGTGCCCCTGCTCAGACTTCTCTAAAGGACAGTTGTTCTACAAAAAGACTCCTGCCGTTTTCACCCAGAGGCCACGTCTCTCCGGAGGGGCAAACTAGCTCTTCTCGTTCCAACCCCATTTTCACCATCCTTTGCACAGCTTCTGTAGATGAACTTGTTAAAAATCAACCCACTGATCCGTCGATCAATCCATCCACCTACGTTCACGGAGGGCTTACTACGTGCCGGTTGCTTGCCAGGCCCTGGGACGTGAGGCAACCTGGCTCCAGCCTTCACGGGGCTCCCGGTCCAGGGAGAAATCTCTCCCCGTCCCTCCGCACCCACTCCCTCCACCTGACCCTCTTCTCACCCTCGGCTCCCTCCTTGCCCTCCCTGGGCCTCAGATCTCTCTCCTGGCACCCATGGGCGAGGGACGAGGGGCTGCCCAGGTTGCAGAACACACCCCTCTGGGCTTGGCTTCCATTCCAGAGGTCAGCCTGGTCTCGCTCTTCCTGGAGAGGTTTCTGGGCATTAGTCACTGGGCTCAGAGAGCACAGGGTGGCAGAGATGCTGGGGTCACGGGGAGGACAGGAGGAAGTCTGGTGGAGGAAGGACTCAGCTCGGGGTCTCCCAGGCGCTGGGCTGCTCTGGAATGACCAAGGCCAGGCTGTCCTGGAGAGAAAGCAGAGACTGCAGCGGGCCCCGTGGAGGCCAGAGCTGCGCGTGGCTCCCGTGGTACGCACAGCCAGAGGAGAGACGAGCTGGCTACCCTGGGGTGTTCCGACCTGCACTGACTCTCCCCTCCCTTCGAGTCTGTCACAAATCAGCCTGCTTCCTGCTCAGCACTATGGCTCCAGCCCTCAGCCCTGCTCCCTGGGACCAGGCAGGGGCCTCCCCCCATCACCCCGCCCCGGCTCCCGGCTCCAGTGTGCCCAGCACCACCCTGCCCGTGTGCACGGCCCTCCTCGGCGGGCACCCACTCCTGCTGGGCAGCCCTGCACAGCACGCTGCCCCCCTGCGGGGCTGACTGCGGGCACACCTTCCCAGGTGTTTCTTCCACTAACCCGTGAGCAGCGGCACAGACCGCCGTGCTCAGCCCTCCGCCAGCCCCGCACTCCTCCTGGGAGGGGCTCTGTAGGAAGACAGCGGGGTAAACAGAGATGCTCTTAGCAGAAGAGCGCGCCGCAGCGGGGAGGCCGTCCGTGTTGGCGAAAGAGAGCTTGGCTGGTGCTGCGGACGTGCGTTTCTGAGGCTGGACAGAGAGGACCACCTTCCTTCATCGTCCCCTCCTCCTGTGCACACGGGGGGCCCCTCACCAATCCCCGGAGGAAAGTCCCACAGAGCCAAGAGCCAGGGCTGGTGGAAGCGCCTACAAAACCCTATGTGTGTGTGTAGGGGAGGGTGTGCTCGGGGTCAGAGCAGAAAGCCCCCAACGCCCCCAACTCCCAGACAATGACTGACTGTGGCAGGGACAGCGACCCAGTCCCGAGAGGCGCCCGGATTCCCTGGTGGCTTTGTCGCGCCGCCTACAGACACTCGGGTGGCCTGGAGGCTCTCCCAGCGGCGCCCGCTCCCTCCTTATTTTCTGGCACGCCATCACGTCTCCAGGTGCAGACCGTGGGCGCTTGCCCCAACCCTCGGTGCCTTCTTGGAGCACCTGGGACGAACGCGACAGGGCTGAGCGTCTCCTCACGCAGCCTCCGTGCCCTGCGGGGTGGAGCGTGGCTCTCCAGCAGCGCCAGGGCCCCCAGCCCCCTCCTCCCGCGACCCCTGGGGACGGGCGGCTGCAGGGGCACCCGCGCCCGTCTCCGCCGCCCGCGACTCTGTCGGCGCCCACCCACAGCTGCCCCACTGAGCCGTGCTCCCCAGCCTCACGCGGGGTGCAGTGAACTCCAGGTGGAGCCCTGGGGCCCTCCCCGCGCGTCTGGGTCACGGGCATGGAGGGCGGGAGGGACCCCACCTCCCGCTTCTGGGCCTGCTGGTGTCTCGGGGGCCTGTTTGTGGTGTGGGGCGGAGAGCCACTTGCGGTGCCGCCTGAGGAATGGGGCCTGGGGCTGTGCTTCCATCTGCCCCCCGGGCTCTGAGGACCCAGGGCAGCTCAGGTGGGGACACCCAGCTGCTCTCAGCCTCAAGTTCCCTCCTTAGGGTGGGCCCTGGAGACGGTTTATTCTCTTCTGTTATAAACCAACCTGGCCACGCTCTGATGACTACACAACACTTGGTAAACTGAACACGGCAAAGCAAGCCATGGGGGAAACGTGGGCTTTGGTGACAAGCAGACGTGGGTTCAGTCTTGCCTTCTCCCCAGTTACAAGTGGTGTGAACGTGAGCAAATTGCTCAGCGTCTCTGAGCTTGATTTTCTTAGCTCAGGAGAGGGGATGATAACACTTCCCTCCTCAGCTTATTGGGAGGAGCGGAAGAAGCACGTGTAAATTTCCAAGCCCAGAGTTTTGTCTAGGGGACCCGGGGTTCTCAGTGAGGCCTGTGGTGGCCCCCGGGGGACAGTTTGGGACGTACTGGGGTGTTTCCGTGGTCACTGTGCCAGAGGCCACTGATGTAAGAGACAGGGGCCAGGGATCTCCTCCCGTCACGGAGCAGTAACGCACAGTGACGAAACGTCCTCTGTTCTACATGTGCCAAGGGAGCGGTTTCTACACGATATTAAGACACACTGACTCTTCCAGGAATGCAACTGCTGGATGCGTTGAGGGAATTTTTTGTGTCTTCCTTGGCACTTTACCAAGACCTGTTCACTGATTTAGAAAATCTCACCCCTGACAGCACCGCCTCCTGTGGTCTTCGGGCGGCCGGGAGGTACCTGTGTGCCAGTGCACCTTCGTCATCACACCTGACCCTGGTGGTGTCTCAGTGATGTGTTCTCAGTCTGTCCTCCCGCATCCCCTGGGGACGGTGCTCAGACACAGAGTAGGGCTCCAGCAGGCGTGAGCTGGGAGCTGCGACGGGCGTGTCTCGCAAGCCCCCAGGAGAGGCGCGGCCGCCAGGTCCTGGCGCGGTCACACCTGGGCGGAGGCATGCTTTACTGCCGTAGACCCCACGTCCTCCTTTGTGTGACGGGTCAGGCATCGTCTTAGTGAGTTTCCCAGGAAGCACCTCGAGAGGGACATTTCGTGCCATGGTTACCGGTGGTGCGTTCTTGGAAACCCCTGCGAGGGGCGGGAAAGGCAGAAAGAGCTGAGCCGCGAGGCAGTCTTAAGAGGCCTCAGCAGATGCCTCGGGAGCTCGAGGCCTGGACGGCCCTTCAGAGATGTCCCTCACGGACACAGGGCCCCGGGCGTCCCTCTGGCTCCGAGGGGTCTGGGTCATGAGCCGCCCATCCTCTCACCCGCGCGTTCGCGCGCTCACCGCACTGTCACTGAGAGCTGAACCCGCTCGGGGCCACCCTCCCCTGCGGCCCCCCCCCGCCACGTCTCCCAGCACCCAGACCCTCGCTGACTCCCTCCTGGGAGAGGTGTGCAGAGACTGGGGCCAAGGAGTCTCGGGGTCAAGGAGGGAAGGGGGGCAGGCCCCAAGCAGGAGGCCCCGGGGTCCCTCCGCGGCAGCCTCATCCTGGCCTCCAGCTAGGAGAGAGGGTCCTCCTCCCGCACCTTCTCCTGCATCCCTATCCTCCGGTTTCTCCAGTCTGAGAAAGGAGCAACAGCTGTTTGTGCCAAGTGCTTTACTTTTTTTTTTTCATCAAATCCTTACAACCACCTTAAAATTTACGTTTTATTATGCCCATTTTATGGATGGAGAAACTAATGTTCAAACAGAGGAAACATTTCACCACAGGTGGCCAGTGGAGAACCCAGAACTCTGATCCCAGAGCGCATGCCTTTTGCACAGCCGCGTGCAGCCGGCCAGGAGCTGCTGGCAGGAGCCCTCTGGGGACGCTCCAGTCTAGAGAAGAAGAGGCCAAGGGAAGAGTCAGGAACCAGCTTCTGGTCCTCGTGGAGGCTTAACCGGAGGAGTGAGTGCCTGTCCTGTCCTGAGGACAAAGCTGAGCGTGTGGTCAGAGGCGTGGGCGAGCATCCCCGGGGCTGTGCTGCCGCTATTATAATCTGGGGTCCGTGCAGGCCCACCTTTGAGAGTGCAAAGGGATGCTATTAGCTATACACAGAAGCAAAGGCAAAAACGGGGGTGGGAGGGTCGCCCTGCTCAGGGCAGGGCCGGGTGGCAGATGCGCTCTCGAAGGGGACTGCCCAGGCGAGCTCTGGGCAGCGAGTGACGTTCTGAGCCATCACACGGTTTCTTCAGGTGACCCTGACTCTCCTCATGGCTGGGTTCCCAGGACGCTGGGTGTGCGTGCAGCCGACAGCTACGTGTGCGCTGGGGCCACCAGATCTGAGTTTGGATTCCAGGGCCATCTCTTTCTGTGGCTTTTGGGAAATTACCAAACCTTTCTGAGCCTCAGTTTCCTTGTCTGTAAAATGGGGCCAATCAATTCCAGTCTGTGGGGTTACTGTATTCTATGAGATGAGGTCTGTGAAAGAGCCGACGACTTGGCGGGCGCTCGATGAAGGTACTGTTTGCTTTGCGGTGGGGCTGGTGCGTGGGTGGGACCAGGGTCTTCAGGATGAAGATGTTTACTGTCAAGACCAACATAAGCTCCCTCGGCCGGGCTCAGTCCCTGCTGGCCTGTGACGCTCCTGCGCGAACACCCTCGGGAGCACTGGCCGGGAGGCAGGGCCCCGTCCGGCAGGCGGATGGGGAAGAAAACCAGCCTCTGAAGTCACATCAGACCAGCAAGGGGCCTTTTCTCCCCTCTGGCGTCTCCAGGCCTGGACTAGGACGGCTGACCTGGAGCTGTTGTCAGAAAGAGCGCCCAAGAAGCTCTCTGCTTCCGGTCACAGGAGCAGAAATGGGGGCTCCTGTGCCTTAGAGGGGGGTGGAGGGACCCTCCTACCTTTTATGCAGTTTTCTCACTCCTCCCCACCCCCCGGCTCCCAGCTCCCCAGCAAACCTACGGTGGCAGCGGCAACAGCTGGACAGGCACCTGAAGCTCCAGGAGGGGACCCTTCTCTCTGACCAGAGAATCCGTGGCCCCCAAAGTAGAGGGGAACTCACGCTGCTTCTCCCCCTCTCTCTTTATTCTGTCTCTTGCGGGCAGAGGCAGCTGCCGTCATGGGAAGTGTGGGGTAGAGCGGGGAAACGAAAGCCCTGGCCAGAGAACCTGGAAGGGAGGCCCCCGGGAACCAGAAAGTGCCGAGGAGACGGTGCAGAGAAGAAGGATCCAGAAATCGACCCTATAAAATTACGGAGGAAGTCCTGGGCTCATGTCCAAACTACCGACGCCTGGTCTTTCCCTAAGCAGCTCACCAAAGGACAGAGGCCGTCGGACACCCCGTTCCAAACGCACCACGGGCGATGCACACGGGGCGGGCCTGAAGGGCGCGGCAGAGCCCCGGCAAGGACTCGAACACGGAACGGACGCCGGAACCGCAGCTCACGAGGCAAGTAGGAACGTGCACATCAGTTGCTCGATCCACAAACGGACAAAACCAATATTCCCCCCAGGCTTTAAACAAAGCTAGAGTCTCACCACCAAATATGCGACCAAAACAAAAAATTCACTGGATGGGCACCACACGAGGAAGGGCCGCCAGCGGCCCAGGGGCTCCTTGGGCTTAAGGACTAGGGGCGCGGGCGCGGCAGTAAGGCCAGCGCTACGCGGGTGGCTCTGGCCCGAGAACCCTCAGCGCTGCCGGCCCTGCCCAGCCCTGCGTGGCCCGGCCACCCGAGCGGGCGCGGCGCCTGGCTGTGCGCGGCCTGCCCGGTGCGCCCCTCCGCGCCGGAGCGGCCCGCGGGAAGGCCCGGCGGGTCTCCTCTCTCCTCGCGACGCACAGAGGGAGGACTCGCCTGCAACCGGGGCTCTTCGGGGAGAAGCAGGAGGGAGCGGGTCACAAGAGCTCCCAGCCGGAAGCCCTGGGATGCCGGCTCCCTCACAGTTGCTCCCTCCCGTGTCACCAGGAGGGAGCCGCCGCTCCGGAGGGAGGAAGCGACAGGGATGAGGTCGGATGCAAGCAGCAGAGCTGGGGTTCAACCTAGGGCTTCTGCTTACAACACTGGGCCCTTTAGACAGAGACGACAAGAGGCACAGGGGAGAGGAGCAGAGGTGGCAGCTGTGGGCAGAGTTACAGGATCCGCCTTCTCCCAGGGACGGGACACAGACTAAGAGAGGCGGGGGATGAGGACCCTCTGCCAAGCCCCTCCGTCATAGTCTGTGAAACTCAGGAACAAGGCAGGACTGGCACTTGCCTAAGGGCATACAACCAGCAGCAGAATTACCTGCTTTCTTGAACTTTTTCCATATTTCTGGAGAGTTCCGTACTATAAGGTTTCAAGTTTCATTTCATGAAGGATTTCATTTTTACTAACATGTGCACAGTTCAAGGAAAAGGGTTCTTGGACTTCCCCAGTGGCGCAGTGGTTAAGAATCTGCCTGCCAATGCAGGGGACACGGGTTCGAGCCCTGTTCCGGGAAGATCCCACATGCTGCGGAGCACCTAAGCCTGTGTGTCACAACTCCTGAGCCCACATGCCACAACTACTGAGCCCGCGTGCCACAACTACTGAAGCCCGAGCCCTTAGAGCCGGTGCTCCGAAACAAGAGAAGCCACCACAATAAGAAGACTGTGCACCATAATGAAGAGTAGCCCCCACTCACTGCAACGAGAGAAAGCCCGCGCGCAGCAACCAAGACCCGATGTAGCCAAAAAATAAATGAAAAAAAAAAAAAAAAAAAAAAAAAAAGACTGGACTCCCTAAAGTTTAAAAAAAAAACCTCAATTGCTGAAAGACATAAAATTTGAAACTGTAAAAAAAAAGAAAAGAAAAAAGGTGTTTATATTTAGATATCCTTAATAAATAATTTGCTAAAATAGCATGATGGGTCATGATTATTTTTTAAAGGGATGCACCAGATTAAATGCAAAGCACTGAGAGCAGTTGGTTGCATAGTAGTAGCTTTAGCACAATTAGCTTTGGCAACAAGAATCACAGAAGAAAGGTGGGAACTACTCCTATGCTCAGCCAAAGGGCGACAATTGGGAGCATCTGGCACATGCCCTCAGTGGACCACGTTTACGCACCTACAATGCAGCGAATACAGTAAAACCACACAAAAACAGAAACAAGACAAATGCCGAGATGTGAAGCCCTGCTTGTATTCAAGCGTCAGGCTGCAAATGAGCTAAAGATGCTATTTTCCTATGTTCCGGAAATTCTATAATGAGAATGTGCTTTTAGCAAAGAAGGAAGATGTTTTATGTGGGGGGAAAAGCCACTCATTATAGGGGAGGACAAGCGCTGGGACAGTAGCTTGTCTGACTGTAAGCAACCTCCGTGCCTGGCAACCCATTTCTATCTTGCCCATGACTAATCCTCAGGCCCCCAGCACAGTGCCAGGTACACAACAGGGATGCAGGAAATAGCCGCTGATGAGTAATGGACTGGATGGATGGCTGGATGACATATTTGGGAATATTTAAATATAAAAACACCTCGTGGAGGGATGTCCCTGGTGGCGCAGTCATTAAAAATCCTCCTGCCAATGCGGGGGACACGGGTTCTATTCCTGGTCCAGGAAGATCCCACATGCCAAAAAGCAACTAAGCCCCTGTGCTGCAACTACTGAGCCCGCATGCTGCAACTACAGAAGGCCACGCGCCTAGAGCTCGTGCTGCACAACAAGAGAAGCCAGCGATGAGAAGCCCGCACACCGCAATGAAGAGTAGCCCCTGCTCGCAAAAACTAGAGGAAGCCCACGCACGGCAACGAAGACCCAATGCAGCCAAAAATAAATAAAATTTTTTAAAAAAGCAAACACCTGGTAGAAAAATAAGAGTTAAAAATAAGAATTATTCCAAATGGGGACTCTGCAAATGAGACAAAGATAAATAACTGCATCTTAGAGGGAGCTGTTGGCCTTCTCACCTATGAATTAGGCTGTGGGTAAACAGAGAGTGACCACCATGCACGACGGAGTCCTCACAGCCCCAGGGCTTCCATCAGCCAGACCACTCCTCCGAGACATGGGCCTGATGCTGGTTTTCCGCACCGCTGCCATCCTTCTCTGACCAGCTCTCCCTTACCTCCACGGCCAGTGCCAACCCCGAGGTTCCGAGGAGAGGCAAGACAGTGAGGGGGTGGGCAGTGGGCAGGCCAGGAGACGTCCTGGGGGCCTTCCCTCCAGGCTGAGTCCTTCCAGACGCCTGCCCCCCACCCAGGGATGCTCAGTGCCCTGAGTGGCCTCTCTGGTTCTGGCAGGGAAGGATGGGACTGGGGAGGCAGTGACTTCCCATCATAGGCAGGGTACGTCTTACAGAAATACAGTTAATGTATTCCAAGCACCCAACAGCAGCCACTCAGTTATAACAGGGAGGGAAGCACTGGCCTGGAAAACAGTGAAAGCAAATAGGAAATCCCGTCGGCACTCCTTCCTGGAGCATGGAAGGAGGAGAAAGGTACAGGTCTACTCTCTAGCAGACCATCCCCTGAGGCCACCTGTCCAGCACTTCCTCTGGGCTCTCCCCTGCCTCCCCGCACCCTGTCCAGCCACCGTTTCCTACCACACGCGTGCTTCTGTGATTCCAGATCTTCGTTTCTTTTAACTTCCCCCTTCTGTGCCCGGCAAGTGCTCATCCTTCAAGGTTCATACATTTCTTCAAGTGTGCTTCCAGGGCCCCTGGTCCCTGTCTGTCCCAGCAGAACTCTTGGCCCGGCGTTGTGTAAGGATCTGTGTGTGTGGCCATCTCCCCTCGCTCACTGTGAGCCCCTGAGAACCTAGGAACCAGAGGGCAGCTAGGGCAGCTCAGCAGGCGGGACCCCTGCGACTGAACCACAGAGGGCGGGCCGCAGCCCCGCGAGGCAGCCTGGGCTGGAGGGGCCGGGAAGGCCGTGGGGAGGGGCGTGTCTCCAGCGGTGGCTGCGGTCAGCAGGACTGAGCGACGTCTCCACCCTGCGGCAGAGCCAGCCTGGGGGGATGACGAGAGCCGCTCCCGGTGCTGCTCCTCCGAGAACCGGCTGAGAAAACCCGAGAAAAGGGGCAGTCAGGACAGAAGGTGCCGGCGTGTGTGCAGGGAGAGCCGGGACCACTTCACATGATGGAGGGAGGAGAAAGGCAGGAAGCAGGACTCCTAAGGCCAGTGAAACTAGATGCGGGAGGGGCGGGGGGGTCCAGGTCATGGGGTCAAGCAAAAGGGCAGTTAGGACAACAAAAAACCAACAAAAGACAGATGACCAACCAGCACATGAAGAGATGCTCAACATCACTGATCGTTAGAAAAATGCAACTCAAAACCACCTTGTACTCAATAGGATGGCGGCTATCTTTAAAAATAAATAAACTTTGTTATGTGTATTTTACCATAATAAAAAAAATTGGGGGAAATCTAGAAACAACAAATGTTGGAGAGGGTGTGGAGAAAAGGGAACTCTCCTGCACTGTTGGTGGGAATGTAAGCTGGTACAGCCACTATGGAAAACAATTTGGAGGTTCCTTAAAAAACTACAAATAGAACTACCATATGATCCAGTCATCCCACTCCTGGGCATATACCCAAAGAAAACCATAATCCCAAAAGAAACATGTACCATAATATTTACTGCAGCACTATTTACAATAGCCAGGACATGGAAGCAACCTAAATGCCCATCAGCAAACGAATGGGTAAAGAAGATGTGGCATATATATACAATGGAATATTACTCAGCTATAAAAAGGGATGAGATGGAGCTATATATAATGAGGTGGACAGACCTAGAGACTGTCATACAGAATGAAGTAAGTCAGAAAGAGAAAGACAAATATTGTATGCTAACTCACATATATGGAATCTAAAAATGGTACTGATGAACTCAGTGACAAGAACAAGGACGCAGATGCAGAGAATGGAGTGGAGAACTCAAGGTTTGTGGGGGGGGCGGGGGGTGAAAGGGAAGCTGAGACGAAGCAAGAGAGTAGCACAGATATATATACACTACCAACTGTAAAATAGATAGCCAGTGGGAAGTTGTTGTATAACAAAGGGAGTCCAACTTGAGGATGGAAGATGCCTTAGAGGACTGGGATGGGGAGGGTGGGGGGGACTCGAGGGAGGGTGGGGGGGGAGTCGAGGGAGGGAGGGAATACAGGGATGTGTGTATAAAAACAGATGATTGAACTTGGTGTACCCCCCCCAAAAATAATAAAAATAAATAAATATATTTAAAAAGTGGGGGGAATTCCTTGGCAGTTCAGTGGTTAGGACTCTGTGCTCTCTCTGCCGAGGGCTCGGGTTCAATCCCTAATCAGGGAACTAAGATACTAAGATCCTGCAAGTGTTCGGGGTGAAAAAAAAATTGGGGAAAAAAAGTAGAACAGAAAGCCATTTTCCAATAGAAGTTTTTCGTTTTTTTTTGTAAACCAGCCACAATCCTGTCACTAAGAAATAATCGTTTAGGCTGTCTCCTTGGGCTCCATCGGGATCGGTTTGTCCTGCCTCCTCTCCGGCCCTCACTCCCTGCGGCGGGCGGGGCCTGGCGTTTGGAGGCCGAGGGGCGTGGGGGTGAGGGGCGTGGAGGAGGAGGAGCAGGAGGAGGAGGAGGAGCAGGAGGAGGAGGAGCAGGAGGAGGAGGAGCAGGAGGAGGAGGCGGAGCAGGAGGAGCAGGAGGAGCAGGAGGAGGAGCAGGAGGAGGAGGCGGAGCAGGAGGAGGAGGAGCAGGAGGAGCAGGAGGAGGAGGAGCAGGAGGAAGAGGAGCAGGAGGAGGAGGAGCAGGAGGAGGAGGCGGAGCAGGAGGAGGAGGAGCAGGAGGAGCAGGAGGAGGAGGAGCAGGAGGAGGAGCAGGAGGAGGAGGAGCAGGAGGAGGAAGAGGAGCAGGAGGAGCAGGAGGAGCAGGAGGAGGCGGAGCAGGAGGAGCAGGAGGAGCAGGAGGAGGAGGCGGAGCAGGAGGAGGAGGAGCAGGAGGAGCAGGAGGAGGAAGAGGAGCAGGAGGAGGAGGAGGAGCAGGAGGAGCAGGAGGAGGAAGAGGAGCAGGAGGAGCAGGAGGAGCAGGAGGAGGAGGAGCAGGAGGAGCAGGAGGAGGAGGAGGAGCAGGAGGAGCAGGAAGAGGAGGTGGAGGAGCAGGAGGGGAAGGAGGAGGAAGGGCAGGAGGAGGAGGAGGGGCAGGAGGAGGAGCCCCGGCAGGAGGAGGAGCCATGTGCCCTGGCGCTGAGCAGCCGTGGCCGTGGTGTACACCTGTCTCTTCAAGTACAGCATCTTCGGCGACACAGGTGTTGGTAAATCATGCTTATTGCTACAGTTTACAGACAAGAGGTTTCAGCCAGTGCATGACCTTACTCTTGGTGTAGAGTCTGGTGCTCGAATGATAACTATTGATGGAAAACAGAAAACTTCAGATATGGGATACGGCAGGGCAAGAGTCCTTTCGTTCCATCACAAGGTCGTATTACAGAGGTGCGGCAGGGGCTTTACTAGTGTATGACATTACAAGGAGAGACACATTCAACCACTTGACCACCTGCTTAGGAGATGCCTGCCAGCATTCCAATTCCAACATGGTCATTATGCTTATTGGAAATAAAAGTGATTTAGAATCTAGAAGAGAAGTAAAAAAAGAAGGGGAAGCTTTTGCACGAGAACATGGACTTATCTTCATGGAAACTTCTGCTAAGACTGCTTCTAATGTAGAAGAGGCATTTATTAATACAGCAAAAGAAATTTATGAAAAAAAACCCAAGAAGGCGTCTTTGACATTAATAACGAGGCAAATGGCATTCATGTTGGCCCTCAGATGCTGCTACACATGCCACACACGCAGGCAGTCAGGGTGGACAGCGGGCCGGGGGAAGCTGCTGTGGAGTCTGTTTTTACTGTCTCGCTGCCCAAAAGGGGCGACTCACCTATTCTTTCACCCTCTCCTCCTGCTCAGCTGAGACACGAAACTATTCGAAATGGCTTTATGTCGCAGAAGACTTTAATCCTTCAAATTCTTGTATAACTTTGAATAAATGGTTAATGTTCACTTAAAAAGACAGATTTTGGAGATTGTATTCCTATCTATTTGCATTTGATCTCTAGGTCAAATGATGCGATTCTTTTTGTCAAATGCTGTCTTGTGCCCTTACCTACGAACTGAATTGTATTAAACGCTGCGCAGTCGTCTTGAGGATTCTACATCAGTTTGTGTCGTTAGGTTTCCCCACACCTGTGGTTACCTAATGTTTAATATTATAGAACTGTCCTCAAAAGGTTGTCAATTTTCAAGGCTACAAGGAAAACAGGACTCTTAATTCTGTATTTATCATTTACTTTCTGTATATATAGTTCGATAACCTGCCTGGGTGTAATTTGCCAAGCTGGAATTCTTTAATGCATTGGCATAAATTCTATGCTGTTTAGAGCTTAAAGCTACAGAAGCATCATTAGGAATTGCTTGGACACTGAATTGTAAACTTTCTGACATTGTTAACGTGCATGTTCACCTTTTCCTGTCAACAGCCCAAGAGAAATATGCTTGATGTACACTACTAAAGGCTATGCATGCGTTAACCTGCTTTAATGCCCAAAGTTTGCTGTTTGTCCGCAGTTTCTTTAAGACCTCTTCTGAAAAGGATTTGCTTGCCTTAATGCATGCTGTGGGGTAAAAGCACCGTATGATGAGTGAGGTGGGAGGAAGCAAGAACTCCTGCCACCTGAGCGACTCCAGGAGGAGTGAGTGTCCGTGTAGGTGGCACATCATGAGGGCTTTAAACTCTCCTGAAACGCAATAATGGTTTCTTTTTTCTTTTATTCACATGATTTCTAAGTATATTTTTCATGCAGGACAGTTTTTCTATCTTGATGTACAGTGACTGTGTAAAATTTTTCTTTCGGTGGCAACCTATAATCTTTAAAATATAGTAAGCATCTTGTCTGTTCTGAAGGGATATGACAATAAACTTACCAGACGGAAAATCCTGTTAAAAATAGAAAAGCTTTAGTAATTTGCTCAGTGTGGTGGTTTTATCCTTCTTTTTCTTTTTCTCCCTTGGTCTATAGTGAAATTGTTATAGCCGTGCAAAATAAAATGCTATGTATAAAAAAAAAAGAAAGAAAGAATCATTTAACATTAATTGAATATCAACTGAATATTCTTTTAAGGATGGTTTGACATGCTGTGTTGTATCCCATTCTGCAGATGAATAAAGCATGTTCAACCAACCCCCTATTATCACACATTTTGAGGGTTTCCAATTGTTTCCTGTTATAAATTGTGTTGTGATTAAATTCCTTGTATATATTTTTTAACGAATTATTTATTCAAAAAAAGGGGGACATTAGAATGGGTGATGGTTCATGGGGGAGGGGAGGGCATGGAGCACAGCAACGGCTGGGAGAGGACCCGGGGACCTGGGAGCCAGCAGGGCCACCCAAGGCCCACCAGCTCTTTGGGATTAGAGCAGAGCTGCCTTACTTCAAGCCTTTACACAGCTGAGCTTGTCCAAGGATCCCCTGGAAGTCCTGGTAGAATGGAGGTTCCAATTCAGTAGGTCCAGCGTGGGGCCCGGGTTCCGCACTTCTAGCAGGTTCCCAGGCGATGCTGACACTGCTGGACCTGCCTCGTGCCACCCTTTAGGTAGCGAGGGTGAGGATAAGGACGCCCTCAGGATAAAGGATGAACGCAGGATGCAGCCTGTGACAGCAGGACTGGAGATGCTTCCCTCAGACTTCGGTCCAGTGGCTTGTCTCCACCTCACAAAGACCAGCAGGAGAAGGGGATTCTGTCCACCTGATGTCAGAGCCGTAAAGGGGGAGCCGTGCATCCTGGGGGCCACCCTGGAGGCGGCAGCAGGAACAAATTCAGACACCTCCGAAGGGACAGCATCAGAGAAGACAGCTGGACCAGTGAGAACGTGCGTGGATCTCTGTTTAGCTTTTTATCGTGGAGCAGTTCATTCACCCTCTTAAGTAGAATGAGCCCTCGTATCCCATCACCAGCTTCAACAGTGATCAGCTCATGGCCCATCTCCTCCAACCATCTGGACTATTCTCAACAGATGCTTCATCCAGAAATGTTTTTAAACCTAGCTCCAAAACATAAATCCTGTCTTTAAAAATACATAGGTTTTGTTTTTATAATTCAAAAAGATACAAGCACCCCTGTGTTAATAGCAGCACTATTGACAATAGCGAAGACATGGAAACAAGCTGAATGTCCATTGACAATGAACGGATAAAGAAGGTGCGGTGTACATATACCATGGAATACTAAAGAATGCACAGAAAAGGAGGAAATAATGCCATTTACAGCAACATGGATGTAAGTAGAGATTATCGTACTAAGTGAAGTAAGTCAGACAGAGAAAGACAACCATATGCTGTCACTTATATGTGGAATCTAAAATATGACACAAATGCACCTATCTATGAAACAGAAACAGACTCACAGACATAGAGGACAGACTTGTAGGTGCCAAGGTGGAAGGGGAGCGAGGCAGGGATCGAGTGGGAGTTGGGGTTACCAAATGTAAACTAGTACACACAGGATGGATAAACAACAAGGTCCTCCTGTCCAGCACAGGGAACTATACTCAATATCCTATGATGAACCAGAATGGAAAAGAGTATGAAAAAGAATATACATCTATAACTGAGTCACTTTGCTGTACACCAGAAATTAACACAACGTTGTAAATCGACTTACTGCAATTTAAAAAGAGAAAGAAATGAAAAAACCATACATTTTGTTTTAATAAGGGAAGCAAATCTTTCTGAAAAGCCATCTAGCAATATCTGTTAAAATAATTTGTTACAAAATGAAAATGTTGATAAAAAAAATGTGCTAATAGAGAATTTCTATGTTTCATTTCCATAGACTGAAAAATATGCATTTAAAGATGAGAAGATGCATTTAAAGATATAGAAAACTGTTTGTGGTATCAAATGTTAAGTAAAAAAGGCAGGTATTACAATAGCCAGGACATGGAAGCAACCTAAATGCCCATCAACAGATGAATGGATAAAGAAGATGTGGCACATATATACAATGGAATATTACTCTGCCATAAAAAGGAATGAAATTGAGTTATTTGTAGTGAGGTGGATGGACCTAGAGTCTGTCATACAGAGTGAAGTAAGCCAGAAAGAGAAAAACAAATACCGTGTGCTAACGCATATTTATGGAATCTAAAAAAATGGTACTGATGAACCCAGTGACAGGGCAAGAATAAAGAGGCAGATGTAGAGAACAGACTTGAGGACACGAGAGCGGGGAGGGAAAGCCGGGACGCAGTGAGAGAGTAGCACTGACATATACACACTACCAGATGTAAAACAGATAGCTAGTGGGAAGCTGCTGCAGAGCACAGGGAGATCAACTCGACGATGGGTGATGACTTAGAGGGCTGGGATAGGAAGGGGGGAGGGAGACTCAAGAGGGAGGGGATAAGGGGATATATGTATAAATACAGCTGATTCACTTTCTTGTACAGCAAAACTGGCACAACATTGTAAGGCAATTATACTCCAATGGGGAAAAAAAAAAAAGCAAGTACATAACAAACAGTACAAGCCAGATGACTTTATTTTTATAAAACCACAATGCAAACAACATATACGTGCACAGGAAAAAAACTGGAAGAAAATATGTCAAAATTTCAAATGGTTCTGGGTAATTTTAATGTTCTCACTGTGCTTTTGCGAATGTTTCAGTTCAGCAATGAGTACATATGACAGTCATAAGAACATTTTAAAAATGCAGTAGTGGGGGAAAGAGCGCAGGCGGAACATTCTCTGACACAAATCGCACCAATGTTTCCTTAGGTCAGTCTCCCAGGGCAATAGAAATAAAACAAAATAAACAAATGGGACCTAATCAAACTTACAAGCTTTTGCACAGCCAAGGAAACCATCAACAAAACAAAAAGACAACTTACGGAAGAGGAGAAGATATCTGCAAATAATGTGACTGACAAGGGCTTAATTACCAAAATATACAAACAGCCCATATAACTCAACAACAAAAAAACGAACAACCCAGTAAAAAATGGGCAGAAGGCCTAAATAGACATTTCTCCAAAGAAGACATGCAGGTGGCCAATAGGCACATGAAAAGCTGCTCAACATCACTAATTATTAAGGAAATGCAAATCAAAACTACAATGAGGTATCACCATCTGTCAGAATGGCCATCATGAAGAAGTCTACAAATAACAAATGCTGGAGAGGGTGTGGAGCCACTATGGAAAACTGTATGGAGGTTATAAACTAAAAATAGAATTACCATATGGTCCAGCAATCCCATTCGTGGGCATATATCGGACAAAACTATAATTCACAAAGATACATGCACTCCTATGTTCATAGCAGTTCTATTCACAACAGCCAAGACATGGAAACAACCTAAATGACCATCAACAGAGGAATGGGTAAAAAAGATGTGACAGATACATATGATGGAATACCACTCAGCCATAAATAAGGACAAAATAATGCCATTTGCAGCAACATGGATGCAACGAGAGGTTACCACACTAAGTGAAGTAAGTCAGAAAGAGAAAGACAAACACCATGTGCTATCAGTCATACGTGGAATCTAAAATATGCCATAAATGAACGTATCTGTGAAACAGAAACAGACTCACAGACGTAGAGAGGAGGACCCGTGGTTGCCAGGCTGGGGGGTGGGGGAGGGAGGGAGAGGGAGTTTGGGGTCAGTACACACAAACCCCATTTAGAATGAATAAACAACAAGCTCCTACTGTTGTGCAGCACAGGGAACTCTATTTGGTATCCTGGGATAGACCATAATGGAAAAGAATATAGAAAGGAATGGATGTATATGTGTAACTGAGTCAGTTTGCTGTACAGCAGAAGTTAATACAACATTGGAAATCAACTATACTTCAACTAAAAAAATAAATTAAAAATATATTGCGGTTGGGGGTGCCTCCCAAAGCCACTTGTGTCCTCCCAGGCCTTTTCCCTCAGCCCCCAGCTCCGTTCCAGGCAGCCCGGAGTTTCTTCCCGGGGTTGGGGTGGGCTCCCTCGAAGACCCCCCCACAGTCCCTCTGCCTGGCCTTAAATGTTAGCTGGCCCCTGCTTGGCTGCCGACGGTGGGTGAACCTGCCTTCCCCCCCAGCTTCCCTGGAATGAGCCCCTTTAAGCACAGCCCGGCTTCTCTGATTTCCTGGGCAGGGGCGACTTGACACAATCTTATCCCTCCCTCCCCCATCCGGCGCTGAGTCCAAGAGGCTGCAATGTCCCATGTTGCCAATAGGCGGTGCTGTTTAACACAAAAGCAGTCCCGTCCAGGAATTCTGAAGATAAGAGTTCAGGGACCATGATTTAAGCCAACTGCGTGAGCGGGTATGCTGCAATAGCATTGCTACGTCAGGGCAAGGGGACACGTTTACCACTTACCAGGACCACTGCCACACAAGAAGAGCCGTTTCAATACCAAAAATGTAGAAAGACAAACATCTCAGAATAAAGACAATCCTTGCAATTGAGTTCCTTCTGTGTCAAGAAAGACTCAGTTGCTTGGTTCTTATTCTAAAAATTTCACCTCAGGCCAGTGAAAACTTGACCCCAGGACTGGCCTTCAGGACCCCTATTCTAGCCAAGGATTCCAGGAATTGGAGACCTCTTCATTCCCCAAGTTCAAATTTCTGTAGAAATCAATTTGCTTCCCGCTAAGAACACCTTTATTTTCCCAGGGTGCAGTGAGACCCACACGCTACGTCTTTCCCCCACTTGTCGCTGCAGGGGAGGGATGAGCCACTTTAAGGCAGAGCCATCTCTTCTTTAAGAAAAATCATTGACATGTAGTTGATTTACAATGTTGTGTTTAATTTCTGCCGTACGGCAAAGTGACTCAGTTATACATGTATACATTCTTTTTCATATTCTTTTCCATTATGGTGTATCACAGGATGTTGAATGCAGTTCCCTGCGCTATGCAGTGAGACTTTGTTGTTTATCCATCCTATTTGGTTTGCACCTGCTAACCCCAAATTCCCATCTCTCTTGAAAACACAGGTCTGACCACATTCTTCCTTTGCTGCTGCTTCTCCACCATCTCCCTTTGTCTGCAAGGTCAGAGAACTCAGCATTTCACACCAGCATCTTCATGATCCAGGCCTGCCTCCCTCGCGAGGATCACAAGAAAGCCACGTCCAATCCACCCAGAAACTTAACAAAAGGATGGGAGCTAGCCTTGCCAACTTCAGTTCTCAGGACAGGCCGGTTTGCGTCCCCACACCTTCACACCTGCAGTTCCCTGCACCTGCGATGCCTTCATGCCCCTCACCTTCCTGTTTATGCCTATTCGTCCCCATCAAGTCAGCACAGTGTCACCTCCTCTGGGGAGCCATCTCCTCTGATCCCAAGGCATCTGGTCCATAATGAGCTGAGGGCCTTCACCATCGTGCTATGCGCGGACGACATCTATTCACTTTGTATCCCCTCTTCAGGGCTTGACACAGAGAAGGTGGCCAAATGAATCAGCACTGATTTGTTGATTCTCCATGTTGGCAAACAAACCTGCGTCAGCGTTTGCAATACCTTTCCAAAGATCTTTTCAATAAACCCAAGAGACGCTGGCAGAAGCTGGCAGGCTCATCGGAAGTGACCAAAACAGCAGGAAACCCTAGAGTTTATGGAACTGCGTGTCTGGCAAGAAAAGCACTCAATACATTGGTTCTCCTGCCCCACTGAGGAACCCCCAGATGCTCTGGTATCCCACTTAAAAAATATTTCTAAAATGCATTAGCTCTGCCATGATTTACCAAAAAACTGACATTTTTAAATGGAGTCCAAAGTGCCCATGATCTGTAAATAGCAGTGACTTTGTAGCAAAAAACAAACAAATTGTTTCCCAAAAAGGGGGGATGGGAAAAGAACACAACTGTACACTTAAGAGTTGTTCAGTGCATAATGTCAGCTGTTGATTGGTAGGGAAAGGCAGGAACATGAAATAAAATGTATTATGATTGCAGTTCATCGAGTACTTATCATGGCCCATGTACCTAGCAAAATGTTTTACCTGTGTGACCTCGTTTAATCCTCAAAGCCATTCTATACAGTGAGAATTATTCTCCCCTAGTTTATAGGATCAGAAAGGTTAAGAAACTTTTCCCAGATACAACAGCTGAGAATGAAATCCAGGTCTAGCACCAATGCCCAAAGGTAACAAAATTTTTCCCTTCTATGATATCATATTTGAGTAACTTTTTAAAAAATTGCAGCCAAATATAATTTAATTCCTGTCTGAGTGAACAGGGTTCACAGAACACAAAGGGAACACAAGGCAAAACGCCTCCCAGGCCCCAGGGCCCACCACACAGCCCCAGACACTGAGGAGAACGCCTCAGACCCAGCCTGGCAGGCCTTCACGTTTAATAAACTCAGCCCCCGCAGGCATCCTTGTGATCTACCTCTTTTCCCACATCCAGGTGATAATACGGTAAAGCTCAAAAGGCTAAATTTTCTCAAGTAAATTCCTTAAAACCAGGAGGAAACAGATTGATAAGCTCATGTGTAGTGGCTTAAAGCTACTGATAGGTAGTACTGATCTGTAGTATTGATAGGTAGGGTTGAGAAGTACTGTTGGCTGGTAGTGTTGGTCAGTCGTGTTGGTAGATACTGTTGGTCGGTAGTGTTGATAGGTAGTGTCGGTCGGTAGTGCTGGCCAATAGCGTTGATAGGCAGCATTGGTTGGTAGTGTTAGTCGGCAGAGTTGATAGGTAGTGTTGGTTGATAACCTTGGTCAGTAGTGTTGACAGATAGTGTTGGTTGGGAGTGTTGATAGGTATAGTTGGTCGATACTATTGCTCGGTAGTGTTGATAGGTAGTCTTGGTCGGTAGTGTTGGTCAGTAGTGTTGGTCGGTAGTGTTGGTTGGTATGTTGCTCGGTACTGTTACTTGGTACTGTTTCTCGGTAGCGCTGGTCGGGACTATTGATTTAGTGTTGGTCGCTCGTGTTGCTCGGCAGAGTTCATCAGTGCTGTTCGTCACTAGTGTTGGCCGATTCTGTTGATCGCTACTTTGGTTGGTAGTGTTGGTCTGTAGTGATACTCGGTACTGATTCTCGGTTGTGTTTGTCGGTCGTGCTGGCGGGTCGTGTTGGTAGGGACTGTTTGCCAGTAGTATTTGTCAGTAGTGTTGATTCAGGGAACGCAAATTACAACTATAAACACACCATTTCCCACGTGTCAGGCTGTCAAACATCAGAGGGTCCTGGCACTTTGCAGAGCGCTGTCACACACTGGTGGCTGCTACATCGGGAAGAGCCTCCTCTGTGGAGAAAGCAGGCAGGATCCCTCACGAGCTGTCCACACTGACCTAGGGGCACCGCTTCTGCAACCTCACCTTCAGATTGCCCGGCAAGTAAGGAACCACCAGCACTTGCCACCTATTGCTGCGACACCTGTATTTGCGAAGCACTGGAAGCAACCAGATATCCCCCCATCAAACGGGGCCTGGTTAAAGGGATGATGGTACCAGCACATCCACGCAACCCCAAACAAGAGCTTTCAGTGCAGCTGTGGAGCTCTTCAAAATACCGTAAGTGAAAAAAGTACAAAACACACGGGAAACTGATGATGAAGGCAGCCTCTGCAGGTGGCAGCTAGGGTGGGACATTTCACTGTATACTCTTCAGTACCTTTCGAATTCTGAACCCTGTGAACGAGCAGCTCTTAAGGAAAAGAAAATTAAAATACGTATACATACCGAGTCCTCCCACTTATGAACGTTTCTGGGTTATCTCCAGCGAACTGAGTTCCTCTCCTGTCCTGCGGTACAGCCTGCCTCATGGAACTCTAGAGAGAAAACCTCGGGACTGAGTCAGGTGGGGCTCGGCCCACCGCCAGGCCCAGAGCAGGGCAGACCCCTTAGGGTCAGCCGGGCCCGCACTCCCCCCCTCTGCCAACAGGTGGCGCCACAGGGGCTGCTCAAGAGGCACAGAAACAGGCAGACACAGAGAAGTAACGTAAAATAGAAACTAAGTTTATTTCTCTGGAAGAAGCAGATATTCATAACTGGGGCAGCAGCTTTGGCGACAGAGGCTGGTGGGGAAACGCAGAACAGCACAGGGGAAGAGCTCAGGCAAAGAGGAGGCACTGGTGGCCCTCCTGGGCAGCTGCCCCCTTGGTCTCCTTCCAACCCTGGGCCCTGGTCCCCGCCAGAGAGCCCTGTGGCACCCCAGCTCTGCTCCCTGAGCCACCTCGGGCTGTGTCCGGGCACAAGATCCTAAGACCAGCCGAGTCCCACAACACGCCCACGCTGAGGCTGCACGTTCTGTCCGACACCCCAACTGCCTGCCAGGGGCTCCCTGGGGAGGGCCCCCCCCCCCCCGCCCGGGTGCAGGTCCACCTTGCTGCGTGGCCAACACATCCTCCCTGCCCGGGGTCAAGCCTGGCTTCCCCGCTGGCAGGGCCTGGTGACACCTCTCAGCTACAGGCCCACCAGGGACTGACGCCAGAGGCAGATCAGCTGCAGGGCCTTCTGCGGGCACCCCAGGCCTGCCTTCAAGAGGCTCCCGTCTGCCCCTCGGCTGGGGGGCACCGAGGGCTCCGAAGCTGCAGAGACAGCGCTGGGTGAGGGAGGGACAGCAGGGCGGGACTCCCAGCCTCCCGCAGCCTTGGCCTCGCTCCGCCACTGGGAGCAGCAGGTCCTCCGGGCCTGGCAGGGCACCTCCCCACCCTGGGCACACGGACAGGCTCAAGTGATTCCTTCAGGGCAGATCCGCCGGCTCTCCAGACATCTCAGCGCCTGCGGGACGGGAAACCACCAAAGGCCCTTCCATCAAGAAGGGTCACTGCAACAGAGCAAGGAATGTCCAGTGTGCGTGCGAGAGGGCCTCTCGGTGCCAGCCATGTTGGTCGAAAACTGGTGGTTCTAGGCAATAACTTTAGAATTTAGCATCCTGGGATGACTTCTTCAATAAACTAAAAATAAGAGACCAGCAGTGCTGTGGATTAGCATACCAGATGCAAACGAGTAAGGATAACCACGAGATAACAGCTAACACTGAGTGACGGTGTCCCGTAGGCCAGACCCTTGCTGGGGGGTGTGACAGGTGCGTCTCTCATTAATTCTTCTGACCACGTCTACGAGGCAGGCACTCGCGTTCACACGTCTTACAGGTGAGGCGCCTGAGAGGCCAGGAAAGGAGCGTACACTGACACCACGGGTGAGCAGAGGCTGCACTCAGGCTGTCTGCCGCCAGAGACCCCTGACACCCCACACCCCCCAGGGAAGGATTTCACCTTTGGACTTGATAAAACTTTCATTTGCATGTATTTATACTCTACATCAAGTATGTTACTTATACATCGATATGCTTTGTTACATACACGTATACGTAAGTTTTTTTTACAGGAAAGTGACAGATTTTTCTGATTAGACATTCCTTAGGAAAGGTATTAAAACTCCATTACTTTATTTTTCTAAATTCTTTTTAATTTTTATTTTTTAAAATATTTTTTTGACGTAGACCATTTTTAAAGTCTTTATTGAACCTGCTATAGTATTGCTTCTTATGTTTTGATTTTCTGGCTGCGAGGCACATGGGATCTTAGCTCCCCGAGCAGGGATCAGACCCGCACCCCTGCATTGGAAGGCGAAGTCCCCACCACGGGACCGCCAGGGAAGTCCCCAACCTTCATCCCTTTAAACTAAAATAGGAAACGATGAGGCCAGAGGTATCTGTCTGAGTCACGGGAGCCTGGTCAGGAGGCAAGGCGCCTGCAACCGGAGGGGCTTCCATCCCTCGCACTCACGAGCCCACCCGAACAAAGCAGCTGTGACGTCTAGGTAGGGGGGCTCGGGAGACACTGTTTTCACCGAGGACAGCCCGCATCCTGGGATCTGGACCCCCCGCCCTCCTCCCCGCTGGAGCCCTGGGTCTGGCCTGCGGGGCCACCAGCTGCTGGCTTTTCCCAGAGCGGCTGCTGCGGGACACCCGGGACAGGAAGGTGGCGGGCGCAGGGGCGCTCACTTGTGGTGGGCGGGGCCGCAGGCGCCCAGCAGGTGGCAGCCAGCCTGCTCCAGGTCCCAGTCGCACATCTCCAGCACTTTGTGGCACTCGCCTCGCGGCCGCAGACCCAAGCCGAAGAGCTGCTCCACCTGGGGAGCAGAGCGTGGCGCCGTGGGACCCGCTGGGCCGGGCGGGGCGGGCAGAGGGCGGGGCGGGGCCGGACGGGAGGGCGGGGCCGGGCAGGAGGGCGGGGCGGGGCGGGGCGGGGCGGGGCGGGGGAGAACCGCAGAACCGGTCTCCGGGGCCCTGCAGGCCGGCGGGGGCGGGAGCGGGTGGTACCTTCAGATACTGCGCAGCCCGCTGCACGCTCCAGCCGTGGCCCTGCAGCGCCGCCTGGCACTCCTCCGTGGTCACGCCGTGCACCGTGGCCTGCAGCTGAGCACACCCGCCCGCCCGTCAGCACCCGAGTGCCTTCCCCCGGGGCCCCTGCCCCTCCGCCCCCCCCCCCCCCCCCCCGCAGCCGGGCCCGCCCCTCACCATCCGGATCTTGTCTGCGGGCCGTCCGGCCTCCAGCCCGGCCCCGGGGCAGCCCCTCTGCAGCGGCCAGGCCCCTGGGTTGCTGTTGTTGGCGGAGAAGTTGGCCCTGGGGTCCGGGGCAGCCTGAGGCATCGGTCGGACAGTGGCCGTGGGGGCTGGGCTGGGGGGAGGCAGCGGCAGGGGCGCGGGCGCCGGCTCCTCGGGGCTCCGGGCCTCGCCCAGGAAGCGCTGGCAGCGCTCCAGGTAGGGCGGGCGCTCCGGCAGCAGGTAGTAGTGCGTGCTGCTGAGCTTCCTGCCATCGCGGACGATGGGCAAGATGCAGGGGCCCGCCCGCGCGCCGGGCGCCTGGGTCACCTGCGGCGTGGCGTACTTGGGGTCCGAGGCAAAGCTCTGGGTGGTGGGCATGGCCTTCCCGGGTGAGCTGGAGAGCCGGGGGGGCAGCGGCGAGCCGCCACGTGGCACCAAGGGGCTGGGGGTCCTGGAGCCTTGCGGGGACAGGGGCTCCCGGGGCGGCACCCGGGGAGGGGAGGCAGGTCCAGGCCACCGCCCCGTCTCCTCCTCGCCCAGGGGGGCTGGAGACAGCTCACCACAGGGGCGCGTGGGCCTCGGGGGGAGGGGCACCCGGGGGGGCACCTGGGGCTTGTCGTCGCCCGCGGGGCCGGGCGAGGGGGCCGGCGCTCCGGCCGGGCCCCGCAGCTGCCGCATGCACTCCTGCTGCAGCGCCTGGAAGATCTCCGCGGTCTGCGCCAGGCTGGGCGGCCGGCCCCCACCGTGGGGCGGCAGGAACAGGTTGTCCTCCAGGGGCGGGAGCAGCTGGGCCGGCTCGGGCGCGAAGGCGTACCTGGTCTCGCCCTGGCCGGGCCCGAGAGAGACGCCTGCGCCCACCAGGGTGCTGTTGATGGAGCAGACCTCGACGTCGTCCTCGTCTTGGGCCACGTCGTCGTAGGCGGGAGGCGGGGGCAGCGGGCGTGCGTCCCAGTCCACCACCGGCGTGGGATGCAGGGGCCGGGGCAGGGCCCGCGCGGGGCTCCCGGGCGGCGTCTCATCCAGCAAGGAGCAGGCGGCCGCGGCCAGCGGCGCCGGGGAGGGCGCGCTCGGCCGCGAGGCGGGGGCCACGGGCTCCTCCCCGAAGTCGATGAGCGGCACCTCACCGCCGCCCCGGCCCGCCCGGGCGCCCGGCCCCCGGGCCGAGGGCCTCGCCAGCCACAGCCCTCGGGCCAGTCCTGGCTTCCGCAGGCCCAGCCTCTTGAAGTCGCCGCACAGGGGGTCTTGGTCCTCACTCACAGGGTCGTAGGTTGGTTCTGCGACGGAAGGGCGACCGCGTCAGGCAGGTGGCTGGGAGCGGTGGGGTGTGGAGAAGACAGCCAAGGATCCCCCACCGACTCCCCACACCCCCGGAGGTCAGCCCTCAGCTGCCGGAAGCCTCCGTGCACACAGGCCCTGTTCACGCAGGAGGGCGGGACGCGCTCTGGCGGCCGGCAGCCCTCCACGGGGCCTGCTGGGCTCCTGCCCGCACTCAGCTAGAGCAAGCGGCAGCCCCCCATACACGAGACCCCACAGCCCTGCGCCTGGGCCCCGGTTAGCACCCCTCCCCCACGCCGGCACACCATCAGTGCAGGCGGCCGCGCCCTCTCCCACGGCCGAGCGCGCCGGGCACTGTCCTCAGCGAGCACGGAGCTCCTGATCAACGGGCAGGAAAGCCCAGACGCAGCCTCCGCAGGTCCCAAAGGAAGGGAGGCCGGGCCGGGCAACGGTGGAGCGAGGCAGAGTGGGTGCCGGATCACACACTCGTCCCAGAAGCCCAGGCCTCTGGGGGCGGGGGAGAGGCAGGCATGCTGGGCCGCGTCCGCAGCAGAAGCTCACAGCACACACCCATGGCCCTGCCCAGCCGGCGGCCAGGGCCCTGTACCTTCCAGGAGGAGAGGAGAGAGAGGAGAGCGGGGGCCAAAGCACCACGCGCAGCCCCACTTACTCTGAGTGAAGATGGGAGGCTGAGGAGGGCGAGGTGGCGGCTCCCCTGCAAGACAGGCCATGCAGAGAGAAGGGGGCAGAGCAGGAGGGACGGGACACGGGAGGGGAGACGGAGGCAGACAGGAGGGCGGAGCGTGGAGAGAGGGGGGAGAGATGTGAATAGAGGCGAGTGGCCGTAGACGCCCAGCAGCCACGGGAAGCAATGGGGCGGCAGGATGGGAAGACTGTTCCGGAGTGGCCGGCCCCGCATCCGGGAGGTGGACGGGGCTCCCGGCCAGGACGGAGCCCGTGGGGTGGTGCTGGCTCAGGAGAGGAGGGCAGGATTAGGGGAGCGCGGGGGGCCAGGACCTGAGCACAGAGGGAAGCAGGAGGGCGGAGGGGAGCTGGGCGGGCAGACCGGCACAGGCCGGCTGAGGACGCCCGCCCCGGCGGATACAGCTGCCTCTCGCCGTCCACCCCACGCCGAGCCGGAGCCAGGGCCACAGCTGTCCCCCTCCTGCCCTCGCCCAGCCGCCCCGGGGCAGGAAGAGCCAGCTCCGCGTGGCCCGAGGAGACAGCACCCCTTCCAGGCGGCGGATGAACACGGGGACCAGGGGCGTGGGGGCCCTTACTTTTCACCCTGCCCAGGTGCTGGGTGGGTCTGGAGAGGCTCAGTTCCACGCTCAGCAGGTCCGGAGGGTCCATGGGGTTTCCCAGGTAGAGTCTGCGGAGAGAAGCAGATCAGAGACGGGTAAGGGCTGGGGTGGCGGCAGTGACCACACCCTGGGGTCAGGCCGAGGACAGAACCATCTCGTCCAAGCCCCGTGCAGACACGGGTCCGGGCACGGGACTTTGGACTCCCAGGAGCTCCCTTCTGTAGATGCAGCAGTGACCAGGGGAGGGTACCGTGGAGAGGGGGACAGAGAAAGACCTCCTGACCACAGGCTGAAAAGCCTGGGACTGCAGGAGCTCCAGGAACACCCTAAAAGGGCAAGCTGGCCCTCTGCAACCCCCAAGGCACCCCAACCCACCCCCAGCAGCCACGCGCTCGCGCACGCTCTCCTGTCCTGCCAGGCCCTGCAGCACGGGCCACACCGCCCGAGTCAGGGTGGGCAGGAGGCATCCTTCTACCCCACTGCCGGGAGGCAGGGTCCAGGCCAGGCCACATCCTCACTTCACCTGCAACCCCTGTCAACTGTCAGGACCTGGCACTTAGTCACCAGACCGATTAAAGCCCGGAGGGACGGGGCTGGGCTGGTCACGGCCCGCCTGGAGCGGGGCCCAGGGCGCCAGGCTGCCCGCTGGAGGCCGTCTGCCGTCTTCGGCCCCACCCCCCTCAGGCCCTCGCCCGGCTCTTACGAGGTGAGGGCACCCTCCCCGGGCTCAGTGTGCTGGTGTGCGGGGCGGGGTGAAGCCCCGCGGGGCGGGAGCCTGTCAGAAGCAGAGGGGACGGCGCTGCCCAGACGCCCCGGGGCCGGCAGAGGCCTGGACGCCAGCGGGAGGAGCTCCACTTGGCTCCCTGGGCGGGGCCCCCGGGAAGTGACTGATCCTCCTGTGCGTCCTCCCCAGGTGACCCCCGATGGCCTCATCCTTTCCCTTAAAGCAGACGGAACCCCCGTCCTAGGAAGAGAGTGAGCCACGAGCTGCTGCCTGAAGTCCCCAAGGCTTCCCCGCAGGGCGTCTTCCTGCGCGGGCGCCCCTGGGCCGAGCCCGCCGCTCCCCTCTCCAGGACGCGGGCGCCCCCGGCAGGAGAAGGGGAACTGTCCCCAAACGCACGAGAGGCTTTGCTACTGCACTGCTTCCAAAGGCTGTCCCAGGTCCGTTTTCCTAAAGCCAGTCTGCCGGGGAGGGGCTAAGGTACGGCCCCCGGAGGCCTTTCCACCGAAATGAAGAGTGAGTCCACCCTCTGAAGCGCCGACCCCAGTTCTGCCTACAAGGAAAAGCTGCTGGACGAGGCCCTCGGCCCACAGCCGCACCCGGGGCCCGGGGGACCGGAGGGCCTGCGTGCCGGGGAGGGGCCGCTGGCCCTGGCGCCCCAGGCGGCCCTCGGCCGGGACTCACTCGTCGATCCTGTCGGGGAAGCCCCAGCAGTGACGGGGGTCGCTGTCGCCGTGCCCGGTGTGGATGAAGCTGTTCTGCAGGGGCTGGCTGATGTCCTGGGCCGACAGGCCGGCCACGGAGGTCACCACGTTGCGAGGGAAGGGCCCCACACACAGCGTCCGCGTGTTCTGTCCACGCCACCAGTAATTCTCAGCCCTGCCCAACAGAGGCGACGTGGTGAAGACCAGGGCGTGCTGGGACGGCCCCAAGGACTGAGACCCTTCTCACAGCAAGCTCTCTTTAGCCGTGGCATCTGACCACCGAGGCAGAAGGCAGCAGGAGGGCTAAGGCCCCAGGATCAGGGCAGCCTACCAGCAGCCCGCCTCCTCCCGGCAGCCCCCAGGACCTGCCGCGCACCCGGCAGAGGGCCTGGCATTTGCACACAGCCTTACGCTAAGCCACCTAGGTGGGTCAGATAGGTTTTCCTACAGTTTACAAATAAGGAAACGGGTTCAAACAAGTGACATGACTTGCCTACATTACCAGCAAGAGTGCAGCAGATCCGGGATTCAAACCCAGTTGTCAACCTGTGAAGCCAGCGCCCTTCTCAAAGTACCACCTCGCCTCCCTCCTCCCCCAGCAAGGCCTAAGCCCCAGTCCTCTCCTGGCCACCCAGTTCCCTCTTCAAGCCAGTTCCAGGAGTTCTGAGCTGCAAGAGCCCAAGGGAGCACCACGGCCTTAGCCCCGGGCTTGCGGCCAAGCGCTCCAACCACAACCACACCTCCCGCAGGCAGTCCTTCACGCGCTTAGGAGCACCTGGCGCAGCCTGACCATCGTGTCACCACAGCCTACGCATCTCCAGTGCCTCCACCCCCTCCTGCCAGGACCGTGGGACCCCCCTCTCGCTCCATCCACCTCCTTCAGAGGAGCGCTCCACTCTTGTCTTGAACGGGGAGTCCAGAAGGGAACTGAGCCTCCCAGTGTGGCTGGACTGGGGGACCAGCAGGCCCTCGCTCTGACCTCAGACACCGACTCTGCTGGCGCAGCCTAAGTCTGGGCCTGGGCCTGGGCCTGGGGTGGGAGCCGGGCCAGGTGGGAGAGAGCAGTGCCCTCCTGGATGCTCTGAGCGCTAGAAAGCCAACAGCCCACGAGGCTCCCGCATCTGCCACTGGGACCCCTCGCACCTGAGGACGGGCACGGGCTCTGCGCTGAGGCAGAGGTGGGGCCAGCCTCACGCTGCCCGCGGTGGACGCATGTGGCACCCAGCTGCACCCCTCACGGCCAGCCACCCCGTACGGACCTGTCCACGCCAGGAACCTAAAGAAAGGTTTCCTGCAACCTGCAGCCAGACGGGAGAGACTGGGGGAGGCGAAGGCTGGAAGGAGGCGGTGAGGCCCGAACACGGGACCCTCCTCCGTGAAGTGATGTGGCCACTGGGCCAGGGCGGCCCTCGCACAGCCCGGCCCAGAGACCACGTCGCACCCCGCGCGCACAGCGACCCTTGCGGCGCCGAGAGGCGTGGCGTGGGAGGGACGAGCGCCCAGCCTCCTTGTCACGGAGGCCACCACAGACACAACCACCCTGCGATCCCCACCCCCGCCCCGGGGGGGGGCAGGAAAAGCAGGAAGGAGAGAGGACAACACCCGGGAAGGGCCAAAGCCCACCCAAACACAGGAGGGCCCCCCAGGAAGGGAAACGCACGCCCCCCCCCCCCAGGCCGGCTGGGGCCCAGGAGGCAGGGTGGGACCCCAGGCTCCTCTCCCCCGACAGCCGCGGGCCCCCCCACAGAACAGCCTCCGACACCGGGCCCGCGGCTGGACGCGGGACTCCGCCCTCCACACCTCTCCGGAGAGGCTCATTCACTGAGACGGAGAAGCAGGGCAGGCTCCCGTCCAAGGCCAGGTTTACACTGCGACCACGCCCTCCCGGCGGGTCCTGGGCACAAGCAGGAGGGCACTCCCTCACGCCTCTCCTCTCGCGAACTCGGAAGCCTCCTCCGGACCCACTTCTGGGAGCGAGAGCAGAGCCAGGCCTACCTCCCTTTGCCCCAGGCACGGCCAAGGCAGGAGCCAGGCCCAGAAGAAAGCGCTCCCTTCGCCGCCGCTCGGAGCCCTGCCGTCACGTCTCAGAAAGGGCGGTGGGAGGTGCGGGGCAGGAGGCACAACAGCCCTTGCTGCTGGCGTAAGGGCGGCGGGAGGACTCAGCACGGGTACGACAGACAGACCGCCCTGGGAACGGCACCGCGCGCGCGGACACGGCATCCTCTCCATGAGCGGCCAGCCTACCGCTGCCCCCGGGCCCCGCCAAGGCTCAGCCAGGCGGAGGTACGGCAGCCCAGAGAGGGCCGGGCCAGCCCTTCCCACCCGGCCTGCCCTGGCCCCCTCTCCCTCCCCCTCCAAGAACAGCCCAGAGTCCCCACGGCCAGGGGAGGGCACCGTCCCTGCCGCAAAGACAGACACCTCCAGCAGGAGGCCCGGCAGCACGCCCTGGGACAAGCCAGGTTGAAGCGGTACCTGGAACCAGGACCTGGATCAGAACCCCCCAGGGTGTCCCAGCTCTGCGGGGACCAGCCTCTGGAAACCTCCACCCCTCATCCCAGGGCTGGCCTAGGAAGCCCACAGGTGGCTGAGAAACGTGGCTCAAACGTTCAGCTCAAAACGCCAGCCCACACACGTCTCCCCGGGGGTCCCCGGCAGCCACTGGCCTTGAAGGACAACACACACCCTTCGCTTCCCCCTCCTCCACCTACCACAGGAAGCCAGGGCTCCAGGGACCAGGCCAAGGACCTGCACATGGATTTCAAAATCTCTCCTTCCTCTCTCTGGTTTGTGGAAACAGAACATCAACGTTCCGTCAGCCATCCCAGCCTCCAAAGACGACCCCCTGGAAAAGAGCGGCCATCCTCTGTCCCTCACAGTCTAGACAGAGCCTCGCAAGCTTGGCTCATAGGACACCTGGTGTCCTCTCTCTGCCCACTGCCTGGTCCCCCAAGAAGCACTGAGTCTAAAGCACCAGTCAGAACCAGGGGCAAGGGTGCTCCCAGACTCTGGTGAGGAGACAGCTTCCACAAGCAGGAACCTCAGTCTAAGAGCAGAGCAGATGTGAGAGCTGAGAACCAGGCAGCTAGAGGAGGACGGAGACCCAGACCCAGACCCAAAGGGACAGCCACATACAGAGAGCACCCCCGCCCCAGGCACAGGGAGACAGGGCCGGCCAAACACACACACTCGGGGCACCAAGGAGACAAGGGAGCAGTCCAAACGCTGGTCCCGCCGACACACAGGCCCACCCCCAAAACCTCAGTGGCGGTCGTGCCTCCTGCCCCTCACCTCCCACCTCCTGAGCAGCTCCGGGACCGAGGGCAGGCGCCGCGGTCCACGTCGGGCCGGTGGCCCTGGAGGGAGAGCCCAGCGAGCCCGCGGGGGCGGGCAGAGGCGGCAGCGGGGCCAGCCTCAGCCCGCGACGGAAGGCCAGGGCGGGGGACGCCCACGGCGGCCTCTCGGGAGGAGCGGCTCCCCCATCGCCTGCCCTGCCCCACGGGGGACCCAGCGCCAGAGACGCCCGCCCCAGAAACACAGGAAGCCCCCGCCTCACCCCCGGGGAACACTGGGCCCCGGCACGCGGGCGCCCCGCGAGAGAGCCGGGGACCGGGGGCTCGGTCCAGGCCCCGGCTCCCGCAGGCGGGCAGGGCTGCGGGCGCGGGCTCTAGCCGAGGTCCCGCCTGCGCCTCCGAGAGGGTCCCCGCCCCATCCTCCTGCCCCCAGAGCGCTCCGCACACGGCCCGGCCTTCCCCGGCCCTCAGCGCCAAACCCCAGACCACGTGTTCCCTCCCGTCCTCCAGGCTTCCCTCCCGGCAGCTTTCTGCTCCTGCCCGTGGCCACCATCTCCCCAACCACACCTCCCCTCCCCATTCTTGCAGGTGCTGGTGCTGGAGGTGGGGGCGCCCCGCCCGGGAGGAGAGGCAGGCACAGCGCCTCCAGGCCAGCCGGGCTCCAGGGCCCACTCCATCGGTCTCACGCAGGCCCGGAAGCACGCTCTCTCAACAACCCCCCATGAGGCACAAGGTTTAACCAAAGGCCCCAGACCCCCGAACCTGAAGCCCAGGTAGAAAGGGCTCCGTGCGCAGTTCCGGCCTCCCTGCCTGCCGGCTCCGAGTCAGGAGAGCTGGGAGCGCAGGGCACGTCCTCGGCCTCGCTCCTCTTCCTGGCCCCTTACCCCAAAGGCACCCCTAGCCCGCCCGTCCCAACCAGGTCCTCGGACGTCCTGGGGGGCAGATAACAGAGGGCGGCGGCGGGCGGCCTCCGCAGCAGGAGGGCTTGAACTGCGGGGCTGCGGGCAGGGGCCGTGAGGCTGCCTGCAGGCAGACGGGCGTCGCCGGGGCGAGGGGTGCGAGGGCTCAGGCGTAAGGAACAGGGGCCCTTCGAGGGCCGCCCGAGGACCAAGCGGCCAGGTGGGAGGCCCGGCAGCGGATGGACGAGAGCCCTGGCGGGGAGCAGAGGCTGCCAGGGGGCGGCGGGCTGCGCTGGGCTGCTGGGGGCATCCAGGTGGAATGCGGCGTCCGCATCCTGGGGGGGGGGGGAGGAGGGGCAGGACACGCGCAGGAACGCAGAGCGGCCCCGACGCCCAGAGCCGGAGCCGGAGCCCGGTGGGAAGAGGGCGACGGAGGAGACACCGGGCAGCGCAAACCCCCTGTGCCGCGGCCCCTGCACACCTGACCCCGGGCGCCCTCGCCGCCCGCTGCAGGAGCCCGGGCTCCGTGGGGATCTGAGAGGCCAGACGGCTCTCGGCCCCGGGCCGTCGGCTCCGCGTCCTTCAGGACAGTGCAGGCGGGACGTGCAGGCGCGGCCCTCGCCCCTACCTCCCCTCGATGACGGTGATGACGTCGTTCACGTGGATGTGCAGCTTGTCCGCTTCCTCGAAGTCCTGAAGGGCCCGCATGTCCGTGGGCTGCGCCTGGAGGCAGAGACAGGTCGCGGACCGCCTCGGGCCGACCCCCGCTCGGATGCCCCCCGCCCCCGCGGGCAGAGCTGCCCTCACCTCCAGCAGGAAGTCCCTCAGGGCCACAAAGGTGGGTCTGTCCTCTGGCTTGTGAGCCCAGCACTGGACCATGACGTTGTAGACGTCCTGGGGGCAGTCCTCGGGCCGGGGCAGGCGCTCCCCCTCCTTGTCGATCTTATGCAAGATCTGGCAGCGGGAGGTGCCGTTTGAGGACAAGCAGAGCACCGGCTCTTCACGCCCCATCCTCCCCCCAGCCCGCGGGACAGCGGCCGCAGCAGGCCACCGTGCCTGCAGCCCAAAGACGAGCCCTGCCCGCGCCCCGGGCCTCTGACCCTCACCCCCAGGTCTGGGGCCTCCAAACGGGGGCCGTGGCAAAGGAGGACCGAGAGCAAGCCCAGGCGGGACCACTCCTAACCACTGGAGGCCTGGTCTTCGCTCAGCAACCTCACGGGTGCAGGCTGACAGGGGCACAGGACACAGGGACTCCAACAGGGCCAGGCTGGAGGCCAGGGATCGCGTCAACCCCCGGTCGCCCCGTGCAGAGCACCGCCCAGCCCCTCACCTGACTGCCGTTGAGGCCGACCCAGGGCTCCTGGCCGTAGGTGAACATCTCCCACAGGGTGACCCCGAACATCCAGGTGTCGCTGGCGTGGGAGAAGGTGCGCGTCTTCAGGCTCTCGGGGGCACACCTGGCAGAAGCAGGGCTTCAGCAGAAGGCCGCTCAGAGCAGCCCCCTGGCAACAGCCCCAGGGCACCCAAGGTGTTCCCGCACACGCGTGCAGCTGTCCCGCGTGCCCAGGCTCACAGCAGGCACTGGGGGCACCGTGTGAGCTGGACAGGGCAGAGCTTCTGAGCCACGGGGTTCGTGGACTTGGACAGCATCACCTCTGCTCTGGTCTTTTGTCCACACTCAGCCTCGGGTGGGCAGAGGGGGATGTTCCCAGGTCGGGTAAAGGAAAAAGAGCAGCAGCTCCAGAAGGGGAGGAGTACAGGGGGTGGGATACGCTCTCAGGCCGTTTCTAATTGTGGGGGGAGGATGACAATGTCCAGATTTGGGGCGGGATCCTAGGACTTAGGTCGTTTCAGCAGGAAGCCGTGGGTGGGAAATTTGGATAGGGCCTGGGGAAGAACCAAAACAGAAGTCACAGTGGCTTTCCTCAGGCACTCACACACGCCCTCTGGGGCCTCCTCTAGGGCGCGGAAGGAAAACCGCAGGGAAGAAGGCAAAGGGTATTCACGGCAGGGAGGGTGAGGAGCAGGCCGCCCGCAACGGAGAATCAGATACCCCGTGGGAATGGAGAGCTGGCCCTGCCACTCAAAGGGGGT
Source organism: Hippopotamus amphibius kiboko (assembly GCF_030028045.1). Taxonomy (NCBI): domain Eukaryota; kingdom Metazoa; phylum Chordata; class Mammalia; order Artiodactyla; family Hippopotamidae; genus Hippopotamus; species Hippopotamus amphibius. The sequence continues at coordinate 170,721,507 of NC_080191.1, read as the reverse complement.
GCGACCCAGGGAAGGTCACCCGTGCTCTCTCAGCCCCATGCTCCTCTCTGTGAAACGGGAACAACAATAATCTGCTCACTTCACACGGCTGTTTTAAGAGCGCTGCATAAGAAAAGGTGACCTTATAATTCACCATTCAAACTAGGATGCTTGGGTATGAAAAGAGGCGCTATTAATTACTCCAGGACACCAGGCATGATCCAGGAGGTGCGATCATCCTGGATACAGAGTCAGTAATGGATGAGGATGACCGTACCTCCTGGATGAGAAGGCTCTTCTGGCAAGCGGAACCGGGCCGACTCCTCCCACCCCAAAGCAAGGAGACGACACTCCCCCAGGCGCCTCTGACAGCAGGGGACCACGAGGGTCTCAGCTGAGGATAAGCTCACACTGGGGCCAGGGCAGGCCCTGGTACACCCCAGTGTGCAGGGGAGCATCTCTCATCCCTCTACACGGCCCTGCCTGCCCCCAGCCGGCCTCTGCCTGGCTGACGTCTCCTGGTATCTCCGGAGCTTGACACCAGGTCCTCCAGGAAGCCTCGTGTCTCCTCACAGCCCTATCCCTGTGCGTTCCAGCACCTGGCACGGGGCCCGGGAGGATTCCTGGGTGGGTGCGTGAACGGAGGGCACACAAGAAGGGCAGCCTGGGCCCGGAAGAGACCAGGGCTGGTGGGTGTCTGAAGGCCCCGGGGGCTCCGAGGCCTGGGTGTGCGGGGACCCGCGTGGGGCAGGGTGGGGTCTGGGCCTGGGAGCCGGCAGCGCCTGCCCCTCACCAGGCGAAGGGCACCTTGCGATGCTCCTGCATGACGTAGTGGTCGTCGTTCTGGGGCAGCGCCCGCATCAGCCCGAAGTCCCCGATCTTGACCAGGTCACGCGCGGCCAGCAGCAGGTTGCGGGCGGCCAGGTCACGGTGGATGAAGCGCTTGGACTCCAGGTAGCCCATGCCCTCGGCCACCTGCACGGCGTAGCGGCTCAGGGTCCCCAGGAGGAAGTGGCCCTGGTGCTTGCGCAGCCGGTCCAACAGGGATCCCAGAGGTGCCAGCTCTGTCACCTGAGGCCACGGGGGAGGAGGGAGGGATGACACGGCTGAGCCCTGCCCCTGGCTCAGCACCGCCCCGAGGCCTGCCGGAGCCACGCGCCCTGCTCCTTCCTGGCAGGGACCTCCAGGTGTGCTCCGGCTTCCCAAGCCTCTCCTTCCAGGGAATGGGGGAGAGGGAGGCCCCGAGGAGCAAGCTGAAAAGGCTCAGGTCCGAGATGCCGGAAACGGATCCCTGAGGCCAGCCCCTCCCGTGGGTGCAACCCCGCCAGCACAACCCAGACCGGAGCACGCTGCGGCGCACACCGCCAGCTCCAGGCTAGGCGTGCGAGGCCCTGCGCCGCCCCGGGCTGGGGACCAGAGCAAGATCTGGAGGACCCCTGACCTCCGTCCGGACGGAGACGCAGCCGCAGCACAGGCAGCAGGCGAGGTGGACCGGGGGCCCAAGACCACAGGCCCCGCCCCGCCCCGGCCGACCGCGCTCACCATCTTCATGGGTGGTGTGAGCACCACCCCGTAGAGGCGAATGAGGTTCCGGTGGTCAAGCGAGTGCATGGCGTTGACCTCCCGGATGAAGTCGTCCATGGCCTCCGGCTGGCTCAGCACGTCGGGCTTCAGGCACTTCACGGCCACGCTCACCTGGCCAGAGCGGCATTGCAAGGAGTCAGGAGGCCCAGCCCCGACAGCCCGGGCCAGCCTGCTCCGCTCCCCAGCCTCAGAGCTGCTCCCGCGGGGGGGTGAGCGCGTCCCGGGGCCTGGCTGGGGAGGGCAGCGGGCGGGCCCCCAGCGGCCACGAGCTGGGCCTCCCCGTCCCACGGGAACGCCCAGGGGACGTGGCAACCACAAGGGGAGACCTGACCGGCACGAGGACGGAACAGTAACACGTTATAATAAAAAACGTTTTTGGTGTAGAAGGAAAACGCGTTGCATGTAACGCCATAAAACGAAGCTGTGGTGACAAAGAAGCTCGAACAGCGGCTCCCCGTGAAGGAAGCGGGGCCCCCCGAGGCGCTGGAGGGGGCCTACGTCACGACCAGGGCAGCGGGCACACCGGCCCAGGCACGCGTGAAAGCTCGCTGTGCTGCGCCCTCAGGGACGGCGTGCTTTCCCGCACACGTGCCACCTCCCCCTCTGGGGAAAACGTTTTAAACACAACACCAAGACGAGAGGGCAAGAGTTAAAAAGCTGCATCTAAAATGTGTATCTTAAAGAAATCCAACAAAAGACTGGAGGGGGAAAAGGTAGAAATGCTAACTCTGCTTCCTCTGAGTGGTGGGATGACACGCATTTTTTTTTTTTTAGGCGTTTCCAAACTTTTATAAGTAAATTAGTTTTATAATTGAAAAAAGAAACATGTATCCAGTTAACACTGAGCATGGACTCCAGAGCGAGCCACTCTGGACCTATGCCCAGCCCCCTTCACATCCCTGCAGAGGGGACGGAGCCACCTCAGAGGACAGCGCGGGGCCCCTGCTGGAGTCCCCCGGGAGCCTGCGCCCCGCCACGCCCCACAGGGCCCAGAGAGCTCACCGTCTTCCCCGAGGGGCCGTCCCACTCGCCCCTGCGCACCACGCCAAAGGAGCCGTCTCCCAGCTTCTCGAAGAGACGCAAGTCCTTCTCCCCAATGAGGCAGGTGAGGCTCTGCAGGGACCCCTCCCCTGCTGGGCCCCCCGGGGTGGGAGAGGTCTTCCGGAAGGTGCTCTGAGAGTGATGAGGGGGGAACTCAGTCTCCAGCCGCTTTCCACTGAACACCTGTGTGAAGGCAGCCAGGGGCCAGATGGAACCCTGAGGCCCCAGAGCCGGTCGCTCAGTCCTGCCCCACTGGGTCCTCGGCGAGGCCGCCAGACAGGTCCTGGCGTGGCCAAGCTTCTGGGGGGCAGCCCGGCTGGAGGCCCACGCTCCCTCCTGACCACACTCCAGACGGAAATCCAGGGCTCCGTGGGGCCTCGGGGTCTGCGCCAGAGATGGACTGCCAGGCAGGTCCCTGCGGCTGCTGTGGCCCCAAACCCAACGGTGGGGCCGGGGCCAGCCCCGGGCCACTGTGGGCACCCCCTTCTGCCCCACCCGTCCCTCTCCGGAGCCCCCGCCCGACACAGACTCCAGCCCCTCACCCGAGCAGATGGGCAGGAGCCTGAGGGGCCCCGGCAGCACCTCCTGTCCGTTTTTAGCCCCGGCCCTGGGTTGCCCACTTGGCGCTGTCTGTCTCCACCCTCCCCAGGGAGTCGGCTGCCCTCCATCCTGCCAGGGGAGAGGATAATTTGAGCCTGAGGTTGGACCGTGAGTGTGTGGGGGGTGCAGATGAAGCAAGGCCTTGCTGGGGAAGGCCTGGGAAGACAGCTGGGCTTCTGGAGGAAGGCCCAGAGCCGGGCTCAGAGAGAAGGCAGGCTGCACAAGACGCTGCGGCCTGGGCTGGAGAGGGAAGGGGCCAGAGGCCAGGGGACAGGAGGGAAGCCCTGAGTGCCCCAGTGGCCCTGTCAGTTCGAGCTGGCCACCCTACCAGGGCGTGCAAAGCCTCGGCGTCTCCTGGCGCGCTCTGCCCCGCTGGCCCCTGCCCCCAAGGCTGCCAGAGCCTCGCCTGCATGGGGTGAAGGGGCCTCCGCACCGCGGGCCTCTTCTGCTACTGCTCCGTCCTTCATCCCAGCAACTGGCGTCCCTTCCACTTGCAAGCAGCGTTTTTACAGCCTTCTTCTCCAGGGACCCTCCCCCCGGCCTTATGAGGCGAGCTGGGCGAGCGCGGCTGCCACTGTCTTACGGACCACCTGCCTCACGTCCGCAGAGGTCAAGCAACGGGCCCAGGGACCTCCTGTGCGTCCGAGGGAGATCCGAGACCCCACGAATCCTGCACGCCGCACAGCGCTTCCCTCCGGCCTTCACCCGCCCCCACACCCTCATCCTTCCCTAAAACCTGGGCAAGGGACCGGGACAGTGTCCCCAGAAGAGGCCACAGGATCCCAAGAGACAGCCCCTCTGCCGGATCACAGCCAGGAAACCTCCGCTGCCCGAGCCCGGGTCCAGCTGCTCCCACGGCCCCCCTCCCCCAGCAGCCCTGGGGCCAGACGTGGGCAGGGGGGAGGCCCGGCGGGCTCACGGCCTCTCACATCGTCTTCCCGACAACGGGCAAAGCGCCACGGAGTCAGACCTGGGGCTCACCACCTCACAGGCCCAGGTTAGGGCACGCGGGCTGGGGGAGGCCTTGGGGACAGAAGCTGTCAGCGGGCGGCCGGCCAGAGGAGCCCTCCACAGCCTGGGGCGGGCGGGCAGGAGGGAGGCGAAGACATCCCGGGCCCAGACAGCCCCGCTGCCCCACACCGGACAGCGGCCCCAGTCCTCAGACAGGGCGAGGGCTCAAGTTACACTGCACGTGTCGCCAAGCGCCTGCTGCGTGCCCAGCACCACCGCCCAGCGGGACGGGACACGAAGCCAAGGCCGCGCACAGGCCACTCAGCGCTGTCTCCAGCGGAGACAGACGCGCGGCCAGGCAGCTCTCCAAGTCCCCTGCCGATAAGACCCCGGAGGAGGGAGGTGTGTACAAAGCGCGAGACGATCCTGCGGGCAGTGGGGGACGGCTCCCAGGACGACACCAGAGGGGGCCCCCGACGGGCCGCCCCTCCCCCCTCCCTCCCCGCGCACCCACCTTGCTCATCCAGGACTTGCGTTTGCACACGGCCTTCCTCCTCTTCACGGCCTCCCAGAGCCGCCGCTGGCCTGCAGGGAGGAAGGGGAACCTGTGCCATGGAGGCCGCGGCCCCTCGCAGGCTTGCTGGGTCACCCGGGGGCTCCGCCACCAGACACTGCCTGGCACCACGACACCAAGGCCACACGCATCCCCACCAGCCAGGGCTGCCATCCACCAGACGGCCACGGCACTCCGCGTCTGGGCAGTTCTCGCACTGGATGGAGGTGTTTAACCGCCAAAATTGAACAGGAGTGCTCTTATGCCAACGCTCAAGAAAAAATAAGTACATCAACCTAATGAAGAGAATTTCCCCCATTTTGAGTTTCTCTCCCATAAAATTCTATTACGTTACGGGCATCAGGCATCAACTCTCTAGGCTAAAAGCAGCCTAAGTCAGTGTCTAAATGAGCACATTATTATTTATTTAGCTGTTTTAGGCTGAATGCACTAAAAAGTTTCTAATATTCTATGAGGAGCACCATGATTTCTAGAAGCTACAGCCACTACTTTTAGGATAAACACAGAAAAAAATAAGTTTGACTCATAGAACAGATCTTTGTAGGAGAGACAGAGAAATGGAGAGATTAAGAGAAAATCAGCAAAGCATCTGCAGGTTTTATCCTCCCTTCTCCACAGACCTCTGGACACGAACCCCCCTGCTGTTCAGAACAGACTCAATTCTACATTTACAGAGGAGGAGGAGATGAAAGAAATACACCCTACAACACGTCTGCCCAGAGCGTAGCTGCTCCCGAGCGGCCAGCAGCGTCAGTGAGGCTCCTCAAACTCCAGTTCACCTGCAAAACTGCAGACGGCTCCCGTGCCCTGGCTGTGCGGCACCTACCGCCGGCCCGGGGCCCCGCCGCGGGGGCTCCTGGACGGGCAGGGAGCGTGCTCAGCTCCGCCAGCCCACGGAATAAAGGGCGGAGGGCTCCTCCGTGCGGCCGGCGGTCCCGAGCACAGAGGCGGCCCGCGGTCCCAGGGGCGAGGAAGGACGCGGCCGGCGCCCCCACCTACCAGGCCGGCCCATGCCGATCTTCTCCAGGTCCTCGCTCCTGACATACTCAAAGTGGGACAGGCGGGTGACGTTGAGGTCGTCTCGGAGCCGCAGGAAGTACTGCTGCAGCTGCACCTCGGACAGCAGCTCCAGCAGCCAGCCTGTGCCCTCCTCCGGCTGCATGCTGCTGCCGCCCAGCCTCTGGGGGGCGAGAAGAACGGCTCAGGGACCACGGGCTGCAGGGGCGTGCAGGCGAGCCGCCTCTGCCCCGCGCGCCCACACCCTGCTGCGTGCCGCGGGGAAGGCCTCGGACCGCCTTCTTGCTCCCGAAACAGCAGTGCAGGAGAGCCCGCAGCCACCTGTCCCGCTGCCCACGGCGACGGGGGTACAGCGAGGGCAGCTGGGATACAGCCCAGGCCCCGGAGCTGGGGCCTACGCCCCGGATCTGCCATCCGGGCCGCGGGACCAGGGACCAGACCCTGCTCTCCCTGGCTGCTGACGTCTGCTGGTGCCCCGAGGCCTTGGAGCATCTAGGAAAACCATCGACCGCGTCTCCGGGGAGGTACACGCCGTCTCATTCATGACGTCTTAACGACAGACATTTGGGGGTGCCGTGTCCCCGGACACGCATCCACGCGCCCCCCAGACCCGCCGGACCCCACGCGGAGGAGGGGCCTCCCCCCGCAGGCTGCGGCGCGCCCGGCGTCGGCAAAGCGTTCGGTGTCCGCCAGACATGCCGGACATCTGAAGCTATGTGTGGAATCTCACCATTAACTTTTCTTCGAAAGGCTGACACACGCACACGTAAAGAATGCACACGTGGCCCAGGGGCCAGAAAGCCTCGTCCCTCCCCGACCGCACGGCCGCCCGCCCCGTCCCCCCAGGCGGCCGCCGCGCGCCTCGCTCACGCACTCTTCCAGCTGTGTTCTCCCCCCACACACACACGCAGCCACCACCCCACCGTTCTGCTCCCTGTTCCCGTGGGACGTCAGCGCTCTCTCCCGGCTCCTGACCTGTGTCAGCTCATCCCCGCGTGACGTGCGTACCCGCGAGCGCGCGCGCCGCCGCGCCGGCCGCCATCCGCCAAGGGGCCCCCCGCGAGCGCGCGCTGCCCCGCCCCGCCCTCTGGGGCCCGCACACAGAGGCCAGGGCACCCTCAGAGCCAGGCGGCCTGGCTCGCCTGACGCCGCACCGATCCTCGTCCGAGGAAGACCCCTCGGAGCCGAGGGCTTGGCCCGCCCGACCCGTGTTCAACAACCCCCCCCCCCCGCCAAGAAGGCAGGGACGAGGGCAAGAGCCAGCTGCCCCGCGGCCCCGCTCCCGGCCCGGAGGGGGCCTCGTCCCCCAGCTCTCGCCACAGGTCGCCCCGGGAGAGCAGGCGCCCCCCGCCCGGGCCCGGCGCCAGGAGCCCAGCCCTTCCCAGGCAGCTCGGGGCTGCGCCACGAGCCGCAGACGGGCAGGAGAAGCCCTGCGTGCGAACCCGCGCCTCCAGCAACGCGCCACGCCGGGCGGCGGTTCCCAAGCCTCAAGCCCCAACCCTTCACCCACATGCTTCTCCCAGGGGCCGCACAGCCCCGCGGGGGCACGTCTGGCCGTCACAATGTCGGGGCGCCCCTAGGGGCACCGAGCGGGTGGCGCAATGTCCCAAATCCCGTACACCGTAGTTCACGTCGGTGACACACCTGTTTACAATCATCTGATGATAAATCGAATTCCACTTTACATGTGAACAAGCAAGTGTTTCTACACGTTTCACACAGACTGAACTGCCCTGGAAGGGAACCGCTGGGCAAACGGAGGGAAACCGGGCCTTCTGCTCTGTGTGGAACGTAGCGTAAGTTGTCCGCCACACAGAAAAACGTCACTGAACGCAGCCCACCCTTATCATTCCAGAACTCTCCTCTCCGCCAGCACCTGTCGCCTCTGTGGGGGTTCTACCTGAGATCCTAGCATCTGCTTCCTGACGTCAGACGGCACTGACGCGTCAGAATAGACGCAACGTGACGATGGCTCTCCTTGTAGTTCTCCCTCATGTTACAGGAGGCGTGATGCTGACAGGCTACACACACACGCAGAGTACACAGGGTGTATTGCTATGAACTTAGGAAAAATAAAAGTAACTCTAACCCTTCAACTGCAGTTAACCACATGCTGGGCACAGTTCTAAGCCCTTAGCTGCATTAACTCACTTATCCTCAGCAAAGCCATCCATTGCAAACAAGGGGATGTGGACTTACGAGGGCAGGGCACCACCGAGGGCAGGGCACCACCGTTTCCCAGAAGACGGCCGCACGAGCGCCCTGTGACAATCACTCACCTAGGCAGCGCCTATCCGTGGCGTGACCAGGCGGGGCCAGCCAGCACGTCCACCATCACTATTCCCTCCCCGGGACAAAGGGAGCCCACCCCCAACAAGGCTCAGCCCCAAAAAGAGGCTGGCCACCAGGGCAAGCGGTCTGAAGACCTCCGCCCGCTTCCTCCCCAGTCTCCCAGTCCCAGGGCTCCAGGCCCCCCCCCTCACCCTCCTGGGGGCAGGAGGCAGCCAGCTCCTGAGAACAGCTCCAAGCCCTGCCCTACGTGGTCAGGGCTGGGGGAGGCCCAAAGGCCCCTCCCCTGACGAAGCTGCTTAGAAAGCACCGTCTGTCCCTGAAACGCCAGCTAACCAGTCTCAGCGCCTACCTGGGCCCTCCTCGCCCTGCTCCCCAAGCCAGGAGCAGGGCTGCCCTGCGTGCGGTGCACACGCGGGAGACGGCAGAGAACACTGCGATCCCGGCGAGAAGACAGCAGCCAGGGTCCCTGGCCCGTCTCTACCACCCAGCCCAGGGTGACCCCGGACAAGCGCCCGCCCCAGCTCACGTCTCTGCTGCGGAAGCAGAGAGCACTGCTGAGGCTTCCCCCAGCCGTCCCGTCCACACACCTGCGTCTGACACGTGTGGCTCTCGTGGCTGGCACGCACACATCCCGCACACGCGTTCCTGACACACTCGCCACCAAGAACGCAGGCGCGGGGCCGTCTCGCTCTCCGGCCTGGGGGCAGGGCTGCCTGAGGAGCCGCCGCAGCCCAGTCCGTCCGGCTCCCGCCCCCGGCCCCCACTCACTGTGTACAGCCTCCGCCGGAGTCTGGCCAGAAGAGGGAAGGAGAGCTCCAGGCCAGGGAGCCGCCGCGCCGCCGGCATCTCCGCGGAGCTGGACCCCTGACCAGGTCGCCGGGGCTCTGGCCCGAGAAGGGGGGATAGTGGCCTCGGCTCCTGAACCTCAGGTCCTGCCCAGGAGGGAAGCTGGCCACAGGTCTGCCCCAGAGGTCCCCCAAATCCCACACCAGGGGTGGGAGACAGAGCAGAAGACAGGGTGGTCCCCTTTCCTCTACGCCAGAGCTCTCTCCACAGCTGGCTCGCCCGGCAGGAGCGCGTTAGCTCTTCTCTCGGTGGCTGCAGCCCGGGCCCTCCGTCCCGTTGCTGTCTTCTCTCCAGTGCAGTGGTCACAGCGCCAGCCCTGCTCCCTGGCTCCCCCGCCCGACTGCCCGCCCGCCCGCCCGCCCTCCCCAGCGGAGCAGCTCTGACACTGGCTGAAAAAGGACCTTTCTGAATCACTGCCAAGAGGGCGGCGGGAATGGGGGGACTCTTCCTCCCAGCCGCCCGCGCTGCCCCCTCCCCCCTCCCCATACACAAGGCCCCCTGTCTCCGGCTTCCACCCCCCACGGTTGCAGGCAACTCCTGGGACTTCAGGGGGGAGGCTGTGTAACCAAACAGCAATGCACAAAGAGGCCCCCCGTGCCTGTCTGGGGGCTCATACACAGCCTGAGCTGAGAGCCTGGACACCAGAGTCGCTCCCGGACCTTGCATGCAGACCCTCCCCCATCTCCCAGTCCCAGCCTTGGCTGGGCGTCTCCTGGCTCAGGCCCTCATGTGGCCCTGTTACCCTGGTACCCGACGGAAATAGGAGTCTGGCAGCCTGCCAGAGCGGGGCAGTCCAGCCAAGAGCGAGGGGGGGTCTGCACCGCTCCCCTGGGGTTGCCTTGTCTGCTGCTCACAGTGCCCAGGGCGCCTTCTCCTCAGGCCAGCTGACCAGGACCCAAAGCCCCCTCAAAACAAACAAATACGCGCCTGCACCCTGCGACGAGCCCACCCCAAAGCTACAGGGCTCCAGGCGACGGGATGTCTCCTGAACAGCACCTACACCCAGACCACAGCCCAGCTACAGGGAAGCGCAGTCACTCCACCGAGCCCCCGGGGGCCCCCCACGTTCCTCGAGCTGACAGTTGATCCCCGTGGCCCTCCTCAAGGGCACCAGCTGCTCTCACACCCCCCTCGCTACAGCCCCAGACACACCTGACAGCTGCAGGAAGTCCTCTCAGGCTCCCTCAGCACCGCTCCCGGCCATGCCCAGGGAGCCCCTGTTCCTTGCACACGGCTCTCTTGTCCCCATCCAGCTGGTCTCCAGCTCTGGGAGGCCCAGCTGGCTGGTGCACCAGGCAGCTGGGGTGGGTTCTGGGGAGTCAGCACCCCAGGCTCTTCCCAGGGCCTCTCTCAGAGCCTGACCTCCCGGGTAGGGAGGTGCCTGAAGGGACAGCCATCCCGTCCCCGTCGTCCACCGCCGCCCAACCCTGTAAGGCCGGCCGGGTGCAGCCCCCCCCCCCCCCGGCCCCCGTGAGTCACCGGCCTGAGAACCACATGGGAGCTAATGGACAAGATGGAGTCAGGTCGAGGTCACACTGGAGCTGACCTCGCCCCAAGCCTGGCACACACCACGCCCACAGCACAGAGAAGCCTCCTGCCTCTTCCCCCCAAGCAGCACTCTGGAGGAGACCCCGGGGCCTGACTGCGGGGGCCCGTTTCCGCAGGATTCTCCCCTCCACCGCGAGCTGGGAGACTGCTGGACAGGAACGGTCAGACTGAACGTCAAAGCCACCCCCGAAAGAGGTGCCCCCCCAATCCACCAGGACCCCGTGCCTGGCTCTGCCCTCGCGCGACAGCCAGGAACACGCCTCGGCGGCTCGCTCAGCCGTCCAGCCGCCGGAGGCCACGGGGACACGAGGCGCGGACCCCCTCCCAGCCCCGGGGGACGGCCGGCCCTCCGCGCCCGCTGCGCCCGGCCCGCGAGCGGCCTCTGCCGGCCCCGCGGGAAAGTGCGGACCCCCGAGGAGCCGCCGGGGCCGCCAGGCGCACATCCCCCGGGGCCAGCAGGGACGTCGGCCTCACGCGCACGCTCCCAAGGCCAGCGAGAGCGGAGGCCCAGGGCACGGGCGCTCCGCGTCCGCCAGGGCCGGGCCCCACCTCCCGGCGGCCCCGAAGCAAGCCCAACGGGCAGCGTCCCTGCCTGCGAGGGCTCCGAGGCACCGGGCAGAGGCCGCAGCGGGAACCCGCCGCCACGCCGCCCACGAGCCTCGCCACCCCGGCCGCCCGGCCCGCGGTCTGTCCTGCGGCCGGGAGCGCAGGCTGCCCCCGGGCCTCCCCGTTACCTGCCGGCCCTCCGCGGCCCCGGGCGCAGCTCGCTCCCCAGGGAACCGCAGGCGGGCCTCAGGGCGGGGGAGGGGGAGGGAGGGGGAGGGGCCGGCCCCGAGCATCCTCCAGGACGAGGGCCGCCCGCTCCCCGGCCCGCAGGCCCCCACAGCCCGCCCGCCGCGCAGGGGCCGAGCGCGCGGGCCCCCGCCCCCGGCACAGCCCCCAGGCCGAGGCGCCCGCCCCGCAGCGCAGCGCGCCCGCCGCCCTCCCCTGGCCGCCCCCGGGATCCCGGGGTGCACAGCCGGCGACCGGGCCCTGGGGACGCAAGGGCCCGCGCACTCCACGACGAGAGGGTCCACCCAAGAGGCGCACGCCGGGAAGCCCCCATCCTGCCTCGGCCTGAGACCCTCCCTCGAGGCGCTGGGGCCCGACGCCGCTCCCCGCGCCGGCCCAGCTCCCACCCGGCTCCGAGGGGGCGAGGCGCCCACCTGCCCGGCTCCGCCGGGGACCCCCGCCCCCCGCCCGCGGGCGCTCAGCGCCGGGGCCGACCTCTCCGGCCTCCTGGAGAAGCTGCCCTAACACGTGTCCACGCGGGGCGGCCACCCGGCGTCGGGCGGACGGCGCTGCTCGGGGAGGAGGTCCCACCGCAGCGGCCCTCCCTCTCCCCCCGGCCCCCCGGGGCCACGCGCACACGCTCTCACTGCGGTGGCATCTGAAGCATCCTGACTCGGGGCCAGGTGTTCAGGGCTGAGCTCCGGGCACCCTCACCCCTCTGGGGCGTGGAGCAGAGGAGGGACGTGCTGGGACACCCGCCCCCTCCGCACCCCAACACACTCCACCTCAAGGCTGAGAAGAGAGACCCCAGCGGGCGCTGCGTGAGCTCTCCCGACGCGCCTTCCGCACTGCGCTGGCTGGCGCAGGGCCGACCTGCCAGGCAGGGCGCTCCCTCGGGCAGCAGCTCCCCTGCATCTCACTGCAGCTGCGGCAGAAGCTGGTTTTGGGAGCAGCTGCAGGAAGCCACACTCAGGAGGCTGTGGAGAAAGGGAGGCTGAAAATGCCAGGCCCACCCATCCCTCCTTCCCCTGGCTGCGTAAAGGGTCTGCTCTAAACCATTTCCCCTTCCTGCTTTCTGGCTACCCCCTCCCTCCATAAGCCCCCTGCCTCCGAATTCCATCCTGTTCCACGTCATCCACAAGATCCAAGCTGCCTCTAGGATCTGGGGACTCCACCCTCCATGGACACCCTCTGGTCTGCCACCTGCCCCCTTCTCTCTAAAGGGAGCGGGTAGTGGCCCAGGAACCGGCCTGCCCCGCTGGCCACGCCCGTCCCCCAGGCTCTGCAACAGCATCAGTGAAGCGACAAATCCACACTGAGGAGCAGGCGTGACATGTCATTTCCGGCCAAGAGGATTTTTCCAAAACAATCTACTGTATTCTTGGGAATACACGCCAACCCCCGCTCCAGGCCAGCCCTCTCCCACCTCCGCCCTCCCTCTTCCCCAGGCCCCGGAGGGAAAACCACACATCGGGGAGGAGGCGGACGGACGGGGGCTTGTGGCTCCTCTCCCAAGCAGGGGGTTATCTTGCCTCCACACGCCAGCCCTGCCAAGCCCAGTCAACCTCAACTCACCCCTCTGTGTGCGGGGCCCACGCTTCTGGGCCAGAGCCAGGCTGGTTCCCCTCGGGACCTCGTCCCAGCAAGAACTGCCCCAGGCAAGCCCACACCTTCGGGTCATCGGAGGAGGCTGGCCACAGCCAAGGGAGAGAAGGGTGATTCAGACACACACCGTGGCTGTCCACACCCTCTCCATCTCCAGGACACAGCGGCCCACTGCCTGCCAGGGGAGCCTGGCCGCTGAGGTCCTGAGGACAGTCAAGGCTGGGGCATACCTACCAGCAGTGCTGAGCCCACCGGCCCCGAGTCTAACCCTGAAGGCTCATCACCCTTCTCCTTAACTTCTGACACTCCCTAAGACTTTGGAACTTGCCCTTCCTTCTCTCCCCTCCCTGGGGGTCGCCTCTTTTCCGCCCAGGGCTCCAGTCACCACCACATGCTGTCTGTCTCCACTCCCGAGCTCCGGGAGCTAGCCCCATGTTTCCAGACACTTACAGCCAGCTCCACCAGGAGGACGCCCAGGTACGTACGTTCCGCATGTCCACACTGAGCTCCTCATCCCCCAGCTCACACCTGCTCACGTGTGCTCCTGTATCCTGACTGGAAACCTCACCAGCCAACACCAGCCACCTAGGCTAGACATCTCACCCTGGGCTCCCCGACCACGACTCCCTACTTTCCCCACTAGGCAGGCCACAAAAGCTTGTTATTTCTGCCTCTTCATCATTCCTCCCATCCACACCGTCAGGGCAAGAGCCAGACAGACCTGGGCTGAAATCTCGGCAGCATCACTCTCTAGTCAGATGACTTTTGGGCAAATGACAACCTCTATGCCTCAATTTCCTTATCTGCAAGATGGGAATAAACAGCACCTCCTTCAGCAAGTGCAAATGCAATGAGGTCACGGATAACAGCACACTTAGCACAGCATCTGGCACCTGGCTCCCTAGTGTTACACTGTCACCTGAACACAGATCCGAAGTTCCTCTCCTGTGACATCCTTCTGTAACTCCTCACTGAGCCAAACACAAGGCCCTCAGGACCCACCCCACCCCTTGCCTATCTGTCCAACTCCACCTGTTCTCACTTCCTTCACACGTCTCCACATACCAACCAAGTCAAATACTCGCCCTTCCCTAGACACACCATCTCCGTTAACTTTAACATCTTTGAGCTATTCTTTGGGATACTTTCTCTTTGTCTACATGAACTCCTACACACCCCTCAAGACCCAAACAGAATGTCATCTCCGTAAATTCCCATTTCCTATCCCCAAATGGTTCTTTTTGCCATGCTTCCCATGTTACCTTGTTAACACATGTTTGAAAATAAGAGTGGTATAAACACATAACACTACATGTGGAAAATAGCCAAAAGAATGAAAACACTTAATTATCCATCATGCTCTGATCCTTAAAGGGTCACTATTTCTGTAGCACTCTATGTTACTACATAATTCTATTGACGGAACCCTACGTACACACCTCGCGAGTGCTTTGTACACTGTAAAATAACCATCTGTTTATATCTGTCACCTTGAAAGAAGAATCTGGCAAGGCATTTGGTCAAGAGAGTTTGCTGAAAGGGGCTTCAAGCCTTTGTGACGGACACTGGGGAAAGGGGGGCTGTCTCTGTCCCAGTGAGCTCGTGCCTCCTCACGTCCAGCGAACGGCAGGAATGAGCCTGGCTGCCTTCGCGGCCCTGGCTTTGCTTCCCCCCATTATTTCTAATCCAGAGAAGCGAGCACCTTCACGGGAGGAGGGCCGGCCAGTCTCATTACCGCTACGCCCGTCCCAGAACCACCAAGATCCTTTGTTCCCACAAAGCTATTTCAGCCCCGGGGACAACACAGCAGTCCCTCAAGGTAGAGGGAGAGCTCTGACTGAAGGCTGCCTTCTCGTCAGACTGTGGAGGGAGAGCTGGGGTACAGGAAACCACAGGGCTGGTGGATGGGCGGGAGGTCTGGTCTGTCAGGCATCCCAGCCTCGCGGGGGAGCAGGGGAGCGAGAGGGTGCGAAGGCAGGGAGCAGAAGCAGGGGCAGACACACCAGACACAGGGCCCCTCCTACGCCTCAGCGCCTTCCCCTTCAACAGAGAAGGAGGTGTCACTTCCAGAGAGGAGAGGAAAGAACCTGACGAAGCACCACAGTGCAGACTCTCGCTGAACCCAACAGCTCCCTGTATGTACCAACTTGGTCTTGCAAGTATCCTGCAGCTGTCTCACGCTCCAGCTCCTGGAGCACCCCTCCCCTGCACACAGACACCGCTCGCGTGCGACAGCGGGGCAGCTCCTGCAGCCGTCCAAGAGTCCCCTGCACACGCACAGCGCCCATGCCCGAGGGCCAGGGCTGGGATGCACGGCTCTGCAGAGAGCTGCCTCGCACCGTCCTCTGGACCAAACATCGTCACGGCCCCACGGCCAGCAGCAGAGGCTCCCGGGAAGAGAGAAAGGACGCGGTCTGGCTCCCGGCAGCCAGCCACTCCCAGAGCTCTTCCAGGGCTGGGCAGAGGCCGCCCAGCGGGTCACCCTCGCCCCAGCCCCACCCCTCGGCAAGAGCCTGGAGCTGAAGGGGCCTATTGTTGGGCCCTGGAGGTGGGGAAGGAAGCCAGAGCTGCGCACTGCAGAGCATTTACTCTGCGGGAGGGGCTGCTCGTGCCCTGGGGACCGCGTGCACCCCAGAACCCCAGCAGCGGGGAACCCCCAGCGCAGGGTGGCTGTTCGGCCAGGGGGAGCACGGGTCTGGGCCTGGGAGCGAGAGAGCTGGCAGGGACTGAAGGATACGTAAGATACCTGAAATCCACACATTTTAGCGGCAAAGACACTGAGACCCTGACCGGGCGGGACATGCCCGGTCTGAGGCACCTAAGAAGCTGTCACAGGGAAAGGGTCCCTAGCAGTGGGGAGGTGAACGGTTCAGAGCAACGGTGACTCCCTTGTGGCCACAGAGGGGCGGCCCCGCCAAGGTCAGGGACCAGTACAGCTCAGGGGCCCGAGAGGAGAACTCGCCTCCGCAGGGACAGGCAGGACCCAGCATGCTCACAGCCAGCAGAGCCCTTGGCTCCCAGGACCTACAGCTGCTGAAGGAGGGCCCAGGCCAAACCTTTTGCCCCACCCCCCTTCAGTCACTCACCGCGTACCAACCCTGTGCTCACCCTGTGCTAGATTTGGGGAACATGAAGGAGAAGAAGTCACGACTCAGGTCCTCAGAAAGACAGTGTGCAAGTTCTTTACTAGAAGCTCTACCTTTCGCTGCCTGATGAACCCTCCACCACTACCCCACATTATCCCCGTTTTACAGATGAGGAAACTGAGGCTCTGGAGAGGTGACCAGGGTCACCTAGAGAGTAACAAGCGAACCAGAACTCAGTCAATATACAACTGGACATGAAACTGCTTAGTTCAAGGATCTGGGCTCATGCAGGGCAGAGCTGGAGTCTTATTTGTTAAATACACCCTAGATACTGAAAGGATTCATGGATTCTGAGAGGAAGTTTAAAGAGGGAACAGAGGTTCCAGGAAAAGATAGATTACACACATGCACGTAATCTCACTCCTGCCCAAAACCCCACCAAAGCTACAATTATCAAAAGAGAAATTTTCTGAATGGCACAAGTCCCTAAGGACGGGGAGAAGAGTAGAGGAGAAAACCACAAGAAAGCTTTGGAAGCTGGAAAGCAGATGGGCTAGTGACTACAGAGAGCAGACCTGAGAAAATCCCAATCCCAAGATGAAAAGTACCTGACTGACCCCACAGAATCCTCAAAAGCCTGGGAACTAGCAGCCCCAGAAACCTCTAGAAGAAAAACAGGTGACAGAGGGAAGTGCTAAAAATACAGAGCATTAGTTAAGAGCTGTTTAAGAAGCTGTAAGACCCCTCTGGACTCCCTCCCCAGTACCACCCGGCAAAACTGGGACTCCCTTCAGGGGTAAAGTGCAGGTCTCGGCACCGGCGCAGCAGGCCTGGCTGACAACGGGTGCCATGGACCCAACAAGGAAAGCGCAGACGTGGAGACCCCAGTCCCCTCCTCAACTCCCTCCGGGAACATGCAGCCAGGCCTCCACCTCCTGCAAGAGACAAGCATGTCCTTTCTGGGGACTGTGATCCGGCCAGGAAAGACACAAAAAGACCAACACTGGGAGTTCTCCACTAACCCGCACGGCCAGCTCACCATACAAAGAAGCTCGGTCAACAAGGCCACCCAGGGCTTGCAGACAAGTGCAGGTGACAAAAAATTACTGGACACTCAAGGAAAGCCTCTAACATGGAAGAAAGAGAATAAAACACTTAGAAGAAAGCAACTGAGAAAAAACAGACCATGCAGGAGAAGAAAATTCCCGACAGAAAATGCTCATTAATATCCTGAGAGAGACAAGATGTTGTATTTACAAAACAAGAAGAGAATACTATTATTTTTAATAAGGGGAATAAAAAATGACACACATGACAGGAGACAGAAGAAAATTCAGCAGGCCCGTCCCCCCGCCACCAGCAAAGCCTGGCGCACTGCGGGGCTCATAAACACCTGCTGAGTGGGTGAACCAGGCAGCGTGTCCCGAGCTTTAACGCACACAGACCACCCGGGGGAATCTTGTTAAAACGCATGTTCAGATCCCACAGATACGGGCCAGGGCCTGCGTGCTACATTTCTAACACGCTCCCGGTGACACATGTGCTGGCCCTGAGACCACACTCTGAGAAGCCGTGGTCTCCGCTCACCGTCGCAGCTCACCGTCGCAGCGGCCGTGCACGGAAACCACCCGGGAGGCGGGCACGCGTCCGTGTGCGGGCCCCACCCACCGAGATGCTACCCCGCTTGGCCCGGTGACACTCCGGCATCAGATCGCGACGTCTCCGCGGACGAATCCAGACGGGGGCTGAGGGCTGCTGCCCTGGAGGAAGCTGTGCTTGTGCCAACCGCTGGTCGCGGCCGAACAGGCCTGTCTTCAACACTCTCTCCCGCTGCTGACACGGGCCCCCCTTTCAGAAGGCCCTCCCCACCTCGGCCACGGGCACCGGCGTGCGGGACCGTGTACTGCACAGCTGATGACTTCCAGGGCGCAGCCCCACTCACATCAGCAGATGGAGGACGCGTCCCACTGAAGTTCCAAGACATACATTCTGAGAATTTTTTCCTTACCACAGTCACACACGTATCTTAATTTTTCTCATTAAAAAAAAAAAAAAATCTGGACCTTAAAACTTCAGCAAGGATTTTACCAAAGGATTTAGCAAAGGATTTTTTAAAAGTGAAATGTGGGTATTTCCCTAGCCAAACATCCGAATCCATTCTTCCAATGTTTCTGTTAAAACTTAAGTTAAACTTAGTAGTTCTGTGTCTACCTCATCCATGCCACAGGATAAAATAATATCAGCATACGTTTACTGCTATTAACATTGCTAAAATCACAAAAGAGATGGAGGGTAAAGTACAGGGAATCTTCCATAATGGAGAGCAAAAGCCCACACCAAGCTACATCATTAAAGAATACTGGAGCAGCAACAAAGACCCAACACAGCCAAAAATAAAATAAATAAATTTATGAGGAAAAAAAAGGAATACTGGAGACAAAGAAAAAATGCTACAAACTCCTGGACAAGGGTACAAGTTCCACACAAAGGATTGGGAATGATTTTAGACATCAACATTAACTCTGATTGTTAAGAGCAATATCCTTAAGATTCTGAAGGAGAGCAATTTCCAGCCTAGCTCTCTATGTTCAGCTAATTAAGTGACTGAGGATCAGACTGGCAAGGCCTCAAAATACTCTACCACTCTTTCACCCTCCTCTCTCAGGAAGCTACTAAAGGATGTGCTCTACCAAACCAGAGCATAAACCAACAAAGGGGAAGGCAGGAAGCAGAGGTGCAACACAGAAAGGCAGTGAAGGAAATGCCCAGGATGGTGAAATGGAGATCCCAGGAGGATAGCTAAGCACCAGTGACAGAGAGCAACTAGTCCACACCGTGTGAGGGCGCAAGGCTCTCAGAAAGGCTTCTTCAGAAAGGTGAGTTTGATAGCATGCCTATGGAACTGACATCCTGAGAATTTTAGACAGCTAATGGAGAGTGTGACTAATTGAAAGGTACACAGAAAACTAAGCAAACAAAAAAAGCAACTCCAGGAAGCACAGAAAAGTGCGCAGGAAAGGAAAAGTCACAGTTTACTACACCATAACAATGTAAACAACAAACAGTAGACTGAAGAAAAAAATGAGATACATCCAGAGTGGATGGACTGGAAGACGGGAGGAGGAGAAGGGCCGGAATGTGGGAAATAAAGTAAAATCCTCATCTCTGGCCAAGATGGAATAGCCCAGATCAGACCTACCCTCCTGGACTGAAACAGAAATATGGACAAAATATACTAAACGGTTTTGAAGACACCAGACATCAAGACACAAAGGCCAGTGATACCTAGGAGACAGGAAATAAAAGAGGTCAGCCCCATGGTTGAGTTTCCAGGCTACAGAACAGGGAAGGGAACCAGCTGCATCCCAAAAGACTCTCTGAGTTGAAGAGATGGAGCTGAGACTTTGGGGAAACTCAGGTGGCAGAATTCACAGAACAGAGCATCAGAGCAGAGAAGTCAGCACAGAAGTCTGTAAAAGGTCAGCTGAATACTGCTCATCCCGTGAATGGGGGAAACTAGCCTCGGCTGGGGAAACGAACCACCCAGAGGGGTTAGACGCCACAGTGACTGGTGCTCGCGCAGCTGGGAGACGTGCCTGTTCCCGCCAGCCAGACTGGGAACGCTGGGCACTGGGCAGAACACACAGGCGGGTCCTTGCCTCAGCAATGAAGAATGATTAGCCCCAGACTGAGCACAGCTCTGCTCTCCCCTAACAAATCTTAAAAACGGAATTCAAAAGGATCAAACTATTTCCAAGTCACTTAGCTGCATTTCAGAACAAAGCTCAAGAATATTTACAGGAATACAAAAATACCCAGCAACCAACAAAGTAAAAAATGGGTTGGTCTGGCATCCAATAAAAAATTACTAGGCATGGAAAAAAAAAAAAAAAAAAGGTAAAAAGCAAGAAACTATGATCCATAATGAGGAAAAAAAGCAATCACTCAAAACCAACCCAGAACTAACACAGACGTTAGAATTAGTAGACAAAGACACTAAAACAATTATTAAAACTGTGTTTTTAAAAGACTATTGATGAACTTTTAGAATAAAAACTACACTGTGAAATGAAAAAAATAAACTGAATGGAATTTAAGTCCGATTAGAGAGTACAGAATAAAAAGAGGGTGAAACTGAAGACACAGTAACCGCTCTATTACTATAGAAATATTAGACTATCCAAAATGAAACACAGAGGAAAAAAGATTCCTATTTAAATGAACAAAGCATCAGTGTGCAGTAGGACAATTTCAAGTGGCCTAACATATGTGTAATTAGAGTTCCTAAGTAAAGGAGTTGGGAACAGAAAAAACATATGAAGAAATAATGACTGAAATTTTCCCAAATTTGACAAAAACTAAAAGCCCACAGATTCAAGAAGCTCAATGAATCCAAACACAAGACACGTGAAGAAAACTACAACATCGCACATCACAATCAAATTGCTCAAAACCAGTGATAACATCTCAAAAAGTAGCTGGGGAGGGCAAGGGAGACATGTTACATACAGGGTACAAAGATGACAACAGATCTCTTGCAGAAACAATGGAAACGAGAGGACGGTGGCACAAAATCATTAAAACTGATGACTTAGAATTCTATTCCAATGGAAATGCCTTTTTAAAATAAAGGCTAGGAGGCGAAAGATGGTGGCGAAATAGAAGGACGTGGAGTGCATCCCTCGCCACAGATGCATCAGGAACACACCAAAAGACACAGCAACGCCCACAGAGAACCAGCGGAACACCAGCAAACAACCTCGGACACCAGAAAGGACTGCAAAGATTCCGACATAACTGGGACAAGCAGCCTCTGAAGTTTGGACTACTATGAGAAAACAAAGAAACACCATGCAGGCAAAGGAGCAGGAAAAAAAACCCCAAGGCCAAATAAATGAAGAGGAAATAGGAAAATTGCCTGAAAAAGAATTCAGAGTACTAATAGTAAAGATGATACAAAATCTTGATAACAAAATACAGAAAATACAAGAAACAGTTAATAAGGACTCAGAAAAACTAAAGAACAAACAAACAGTAACAGACAACAAAATAACTGAAATGAAAAATACTCTAGATAGTATAAACAGCAGAATAACTGAGGCAGAAGGACGAATAAGTGAGTTGTAAGATAGAATGGGGAAAATAACTGCCACAAAACAGAAAAAAGAATAAAAAGAATGGAAGACAGTCTCAGAGAACTTGGTGACAACATTAAGCGAAGCAACATTCGAATCATACGCATCCCAGAAGAAGAAGAAAAAAAGAAAGCATCTGAGAAAATATTTCAAGAGGTTATAGTGGAAAACTTCCCCAACATGAGAAAGGAAATAATTAACCAAGTCCAAGAAGCACAGAGTCCCATACAGAATAAACCCAAGGAGAAATACACCAAGGCACATATTAATCAAACTAATGAAAATGAAACACAAAGAAAAAATATTAAAAGCAGCAAAAGAAAAGCAACAAATAACATATAAGGGAAAACCCATAAGGATAACAGCTGATCTTTCTGCAGAAACTCTGCAGGCCAGAAGGGAGTGGCAGGATATACTGAAAGCCCTGAAAGAGAAAAACCTACAGCCAAGAATATTCTACCCAGCAAGAATCTCATTCAGATTCAATGGAGAAATCAAAAGCTTTACAGACAAGCAAAAGTTAAGAGAATTCAGCACCACCAAACCAGCCTTACAACATATTGCTAAAGGAACTTTTCTAAGTAGGAAACACAAGAGAAGGAAAAGCCCTACAAAAACAAAAGCAAAACAATTAAGAAAATGGTAACAGGAACATACATGTCAATAATCACCTTAAATGTAAATGGATTAAATGCTCCAACCAAAAGACACAGACTGGTTTAATGGATACAAAAGCAAGACCCTTACATATGCTGCCTACAAGAAACCCACTTCAGACCAAGGGATACATGTAGACTGAAAGTAAAGGGATGGAAAAAGATATTCCATGCAAATGGAAGTCAAAAGAAAGCTGGAGTAGCAATACTCATATCACACAAATTAGACTTTAAGACTATTACAAGAGACAAGGAAGGTCACTACATAATGATCAAGGGATCCATCCAAGAAGAAGATATAACGATTGTAAACATCTATGTACCCAACATAGGAGCACCTCAATACATAAGGCAAACGCTAACAGCCATAAAAGGGGACATCGACAGTAACACAATAATAGTAGGAGACTTTAACACCCCACTTACATCAATGGACAGATCATCCAAAAAGAAAATAAATAAGGAAACACAAGCTTTAAATGACACATTAGACCATCTCGACTTAATTGATATTTATAGGACATTCCATCCAAAAACTACAGAATATACTTCTTTCTCAAGTGCACAAAGAACATTTTCCAGGATAGATCACATCTTGGGTCACAAATCAAGCCTCGATAAATTCAAGAAAACTGAAATCATATCAAGCATCTTCTCAGACCACAATGCCATGAGACTAGATATCAATTACAGGAAAAAAACTGTAAAAAATACAAACACATGGAGGCTAAACAATACGCTATTAAACAACCAAGAACTCATTAAAGAAATCAAAGAGGAAATCAAAAAATATCTAGAAACAAATGACAATGAAAACACTACAACCCAAAACCTATGGGACGCAGCAAAAGCAGCTCTAAGAGGGAAGTTTACAGCAATACAGTCCTACCTTAAGAAACAAGAAAAATATCAAATAAACAACCTAACCTTACACCTAAAACAAGGAGAGAAAGAAGAACAAAGAAACCCCAAAGTGAGCAGAAGGAAAGAAATCATAAAGATCAGATCAGAAATAAATGAAAAAGAAAGGAAGGAAACAATAGCAAAGATCATTGAAACTAAAAGCTGGTTCTTTGAGAAGATAAACAAAATTGATAAACCATTAGCCAGACTCATGAGGAAAAAAAGGGAGAAGACACAAATCAACAGAATTAGAAATGAAAAAGGAGAAGTAACCACTGACACCACAGAAATACAAAAGATCATGACAGACTACTACAAGCAACTATATGCCAATAAATGGGATAACCTGGAAGAAATGGATACATTCTTAGAAAAATACAATCTTCCAAGACTGAACCAGGAAGAAATAGAAAATACGAACAGACCAATCACAAGTACGGAAATTGAGACTGTGATTAAAAATCTCCCAAAAAACAAAAGCCCAGGGCCAGATGGCTTCATGGGCGAATTCTATCAAACATTTCGAGAAGAGCTAACACCTATCCTTCTCAAACTCTTCCAAAATATAGCAGAAGGAGGAACACTCCCAAACTCATTCTACGAGGTCACCATCACCCAGATACCAAAACCAGGCAAAAATGTCACAAAAAAAGAAAATTACAGGCCAATATCACTGATGAATATAGATGCAAAAATCCTCAACAAAATACTCGCTAACAGATTCCAACAGCACATTAAAAAGATCATACACCATGATCAAGTGGGGTGTATCCCTGGGATGCAAGGATTCTTCAATATACACAAAACAATCAATGTGATATATCATACTAACAAATTGAAGGATAAAAGCCATATGATAACCTCAATAGATGCAGAAAAAGCTTCTGACAAAATTCAACATCCATTTATGATAAACTCTCCAGAAAATAGGCACAGAAGGAAATTACCTCAACATAATAAAAGCCATATATGACAAACCAAAAGCCAGCATCGTTCTAAATGGTGAAAAACTGAAAGAATTACCTCTAAGGACAGGAACAAGACAAGGGTGTCTGCTCTCACCATTATTATTCAACGTAGTTTTGGAAGTTTTAGCCACAGCAATCAGGGAAGAAAAAGAAATAAAAGGAATCCAAATTGAAGAAGAAGAACTAAAATTGTCACTCTCTGCAGATGACATGATATTATACATAGAAAACCCTAAAGACTCTACCAGAAAACTGCTAGCACTAATTGATGAGTTCAGTAAAGTAGCAGGATACAAAATTAATGCACAGAAATCTCTTGCATTCCTATACACTAACAATGGAAGAGCAGAAAGAGAAATTAAGGAAACTCTCCCATTCACCATTGCAACAAAAAGAATAAAATACCTAGGAAAAAACCTGCCTAAGGAGGCAAAAGATCTGTTTGCAGAAAACTTTAAGACACTGATGAAAGAAATCACAGACGACACAAACAGATGGAGGGACATACCATGTTCCTGGATTGGAAGAATCAACATAGTGAAAATGACTGTACTACCCAAAGCAATTTACAGATTCAATGCAATCCCGATCAAATTACCAATGGCATTTTTCACAGAACTAGAACAAGAAATCTTACGATTTGTATGGAAACGCAAAAGACCCTGAATAGCCAAAGCAATCTTGAGAAGGAAAGATGGCGTTGGTGGAATTAGGCTTCCTGACTTCAAACTATACTACAAGGCCATAGTGATCAAGACAGGATGGTACTGGCACAAAAATAGAAAGGAAGATCAATGGAACAGAACAGAGAACTCAGAGGTAAGCCCAAGCACATATGGGCACCTTATCTTTGACAAAGGAGGCATGAATATACAATGGAAAAAAGACAGCCTCTTCAATAAGTGGTGCTGGGAAAATTGGACAGCAACATGTAAAAAAATGAAATTAGAACAATTCCTAACACCACACATAAAAATAAACTCAAAATGGATTAAAGACCTACATGTAAGGCCAGACACTATAAAACTCCTAGAGGGAAACATAGGCAGAACACTCTATGACATACATCAAAGCAAGATCCTTTTTGACCCACCTCCTAGGATAATGGAAATAAAATCAAGAATAAACAAATGGGACCTAATGAAACTTAAAGGCTTTTGCACAGAGAAAGAAACCATAAACAAGACAAGAAGACAACCCTCAGAATGGGAGAAAATACTTGCCAACGAAGCAATGGACAAAGGATTAACCTCCAAAATATACAAACAGCTCATGAAGCTTCATACCAAAAAAGCAAATAACCCAATCCACAAATGGGCGGAAGACCTAAATAGACATCTCTCCAAAGAAAACATACAGATGACCAACAAACACATGAAAAGATGCTCAACATCACTCATCATCAGAGAAATGCAGGTCAAAGCCACAATGAGGTATCACCTCACACCGGTCAGAATGGCCATCATCAAAAAATCTGGAAACAACAAATGCTGGAGAGGGTGTGGAGAAAAGGGAGCTCTCCTGCACTGTTGGTGGGAATGTAAATGGGTACAGCCACTACGGAAAACAGTTTGGAGGTTCCTTACAAAACTAAAAATAGAACTACCATATGATCCAGCAATCCCACTACTGGGCATATATCCAGAGAAAACCATCATCCAAAAAGAAACACATACCATAATGTTCATTGCAGCACTATTTACAACAGGACATGGAAGCAACCTAAATGCCCATCAACCGATGAATGGATAAAGAAGATGTGGCACATATATACAATGGAATATTACTCAGCTATAAAAAGGAACGAAATGGAGCTATATGTAATGAGATGGATAGAACTTGAATCTGTCATACAGAGTGAAGTAAGCCAGAAAGAGAAAAACAAATATTGTACGCTAACTCATATACACGGAATCTATTCAAAAAAAAAAAAAAGGGTACTGATGAACCCAGTGATAGGACAAGAATAAGGATGCAGAGAATGGACTGGAGGACACAGGGTTGGGGGGGCGGGGGGCGAAGGGGAAGCTGGGACGAAGTGAGAGAGTAGCATAGACATATATATACTACCAACTGTAAAACAGATAACCAGTGGGAAGTTGCTGTATAACAAAGGGAGATCAACTCGATGATGGTTGATACCTTAGAGGGCTGGGACGGGGAGGGTGGGGGGGAGTCCCGGGAGGGAGGGGACATGGGGATATGTGTAGAAATACAGCTGATTGACTTTGGTGTACCTCATGAGCTGGTACAAGAGTGTAAAGCAATTATATTCCAATAAAGAGCTTAAAATAAAAGTAAAGGCTAAATAAACTTTTTAAATATACAAAAGCTGAAAGAAATCAACACCAGCAGACCTGCATTATAATAAATCTTAAAGGAAGTCCTTCAGACAAAAGAAAAATAATAGCATATAGAAATATGGATCTATGCAAAGACATGAACAGCACTGGAAATGGCATCCACATGGGGAGTTAACAAATATTTCTTACTTTAAAAGATACTGACTGTTTAAATAAAAATTGTACCAATGCAGTGTTGGGTATATAACGTACAATTTTGATAATAATTGCATAAAGGAAGGGAAAAATAAAAATATACTATCTTCAGGTTCTTCCACCACTGGAAGGCAGACTACGATAAATTAAAGATGTATATCATGAATCCTGTAGACCTTACAAGAAAAATATCCTCATAAACACAGATGCAAAAATTCTTAACAAATTCTTTAGCAAACAGAATCCAACAATGTATATAAAGAATAATAATCGTGAGCCAATGGAGCTTGTCTCAGGAATGTGAGGTTGATTTAGCATTTGAAACCAATGTAATTCAACACATTAACGAAAAAAGAAAACCCCATCATCATTTTGATAAACACAGAAAAAAACCTGACAAAATCCAACATCCATTTCCATTAAAAATCTCAGTAAAATACGAACAGAAGGGAGCTTCTTCAACCTGATAAAGATCATATATGAAAAACTTACAGCTAAATCATGCATAATGCTGAAATACTGAATGGTTTCCCCTGAAGATCAGGAACCAGATATCTAATCTTCTATTCAACATTATACCAGAGGATAAGCCACTGCAATCAGGCAAGAAAAAGAAATAACAGACATAAAGATCAGAAAGGAATAAGTAAAATTGTCTATATTAGCAGATGACATGACAGTCTATGTATAAAATCCAAAGGAAGCTACAAAAAAAGCTACTGGAACACGTCTGTTTAGCAAGGTGGAAGGATAACATACAGAAGTCAATTTTACTTATGTATACTAAAAACAAACAATTGGAAATTGAAATTTAAGAAACAACACCATCTTATAGCAACATTATTGGCAACAACAAAAAGGTAGCAGCAACCATCAATGGATGAATAAACAAAATGTGGTATATTCATACAATGGATACTATTCAGCCTCAGAAAAAAGAAGGAAATTGTGACACATGCTACAACATGGATGAGCCTTGACTACATTACAGTAAGAGAAAAAAGCCAGTCACAAAAGGACAAACACTGTATGACTCTACGCCCCTGAGGTAGAGCAGTCATATTCACAGGGACAGAAAGGAGCATGTGATTGCCAGGGGCGGCGGTAGGAGGGGGAATACAGAGACTGTTTAATAAGTACAGTTTCAGTTTTGCAAGATAAAAAAAGTCCTGGAGATGAATGATAGTGATGGTTGTGCAATAACGTGGATATACCTGACTCTACTGAACTACACACTTGAAAATGGTTAAAATGGTAAATTTTTTGTTGTGTATATTTTAACCACAATTATGGTAAGCAAAACTTTTTTTAAGAAGAAAACTGAATTCCATTAAAAATACCATTTACAATAGCATCAAAAATACGCAACTCTTAAGGATATATCTGACAAAAGATTTAAAAGATCTGTACATTGTAAACTACAAAACATTGGTGAAATTCTTAAAAATCTAAATAAATACAGAGATATACATTGTTCATGGGTCAGATTCAATACAGCTAAAATATCAGTTCTCCCCAAACTGATCTGTAAATTCAATGTAATCCCAGCAGGCTATTTTGTAGAAATTAACAAATTGTTCTAAAATGCATATGGAAGTGCAACAAACCTAGGATAACTAAAGTAATTTTGAAAAGGAAGAAGAAACTTCAAGATCTTTCCTTGGTTTCAAGGCTTACTATAAAACTGACAGTGATTGGGCTTCCCTGATGGCGCAGCGGTTAAGAATCCACCTGCCAATGCAGGGGACACGGGTTTCAGCCCTGGGCTGGGAAGATCCCACATGCTGCAGAGCAACTGAGCCCGTGCGCCACAACTACTGAAGCCCACATACCTAGAGCCCATGCTCCGCAACAAGAGAAGTCACTGCAATGAGAAGCCTGTGCACTGCAACAAAGAGTAGCGTCCGCTTGCCGCAACTACAGAAAGCCTTTGTGCAGCAATGAAGACCCAACTCAGCCAATAAGTAAAAAAATAAAATCTACAGTGATCAAGATAATGTGGTCCTGGGATAAAGACAGACAAGTTAGATCAATGGAAGAAAACAAAGTCCACAATTAGATCTACACATATACAAACAACTGATTTTCAATAAAGGTACAAATGCAACTCCATGGAGAAACAATGGAGAACAATGTTTGAACAACTGTTCAGAAAATTCTGCTGAACAACTGGATCTCCAGATGCAAAAAAACTGAACTTCCAGTCATGGCTTGCACCTTATACTAACCTGAGAATTAACCCAAAATAGATTGTAGGCCTAAATATAACACCCTAAGTATAAAAGTTATAGGAGAAAACCATCACGCTTTGGGTTGGGCAGAACATTCTTAAACACCAAAAACATAAGACATAAAATAACAAGTTGGTAAACTGGAGTTCATTAAAATTTAAAACTTCTGCTCTTCAAAAGACAGTGTTAGGAGAATCAAATGCAAGCCAGAGACCTGGAAGAAAATATCTGCAAATCACATATCCCATAAAAGGCTTGTATCCAGAATATAAAAGAACTCCCAAAACTTAGTATGAAAAAAAACCCAACACAATTAAAAAATGGGTAAACAATCTGAACAGATACATCAACAAAGATACACAGATGGCAAATAAGCACATGAAAAGATGCTCAACATTAGTCATTAGAGAAATGCAAACTAAAACCAAAATGAGATACCATCACAGACCTATCAGTATGTCTAAATTTAAAGAGACTGATCACACCAAGTGCTGACAACGTAGTGAACAAACTAGAACATTTATACACAGCTGGTGGGTACATAAAATGATGCAACCACTATGGAAAACAGCCTGGCAGTTTGTTAAAAATTAAACGTACACCTATCACATGACCCAACTATTTCAGTCCTAAGGATTTACCCAAGAGAAATAAAAGCCTATGTCCATACAAAGACTTACACACATGTTCACAGTAGTTTTACTTGTAATAACCAAAAACTGAAAACAGCCCATCAGGAGGTGAATGGATAAACAGACTGTGGTATACAATGGAATACTACTCAGCAATGAAAAGGAATAAGCCATTGTCACACACAAAAACATAGATCAATCTCAAAATAATTATGTTGCGTGAAAAACCACAGGCAAAAAAAAGGAGCACATACTGTATGACCCCATTTACGTGAATTTTAGGTAATGCAAACTAATGTATAGTGACAGAAAGCAGACCATTGCTACCTGGGGAAGCGGGATGGCAAAGGAGGGGTGGGATAGAGGGATTACGAAGCGGCACAGAGAACTTTCGGGGGGCTTGGGAATAATGGCTGTGTTCCTTATCTTCGCTGCGGTGGTGGTTTCACAGGTATGTACGTATGTTAAAACGTATTAAATTATGTTTTAAATATGTCCCATGTACCATACGTCATTATACTTCAATAAAGCTGTTATTTAAAAAAACACTTCATCTTCCAGGATAAAGCACAGGGTAGGCGGACAACAGTGGGCTTAGCGCCCAGAAGAAAAGGTCTGGGAGCACTGACCCCTCCTCCCTAACGTCCACTGGCCACGACTCCTGGAAAGGTGAACCCTAGGCTGGCAAAGAAGGGTCTGAGCCCTCTGCACTCAGGACACGTGGGGAAAACCAGGGCCCACCTCACAGATGAGGAAACTGAAGCCCAGAGATGTTATCTTGTTGCCTCCGGAAGTGACACAGCTAGTAAGCAGCTGAAACCCAGATCTGCCAGAGTTCTTCCTCTCTTCATCGACCACAAATTCAGTAATCCACCTGAAACAGGGCAAAGGCATGTGCTTATGTGCATGTGTTTAGAACAATTCTCTCCATTGAAGCCAGAGAGCAAACACCAGCCTGGCCATCCCAGAAGAACCAGACACCTTGGACGCAGCAGCTGAACTTCCGGTGCCTGAGTGTCTGGAGTGGCAGGATGACAGGCAGGCGTGGGACGAAGCTGACAGTCAGGTCTGGGTTTGCACGGGGAGCAGGCTAACCGGCTCCCCCAGCAGAGTCCCCGCAGCTGCCTGCCTAGGACGCAACCACCACTCCCTGCGCCCCGACAGGAAAGCACTATCTCCACCCAGTCCGGTTGGGACAGGGGTCTGGGGGCCGTCTGACTCAGAGCCACTCCTTGGGCTGAGGCAGAGATGGGTCTTGGCTAAGGCCCTGAGACAGGCAGCAACTCTGCACCCATCCCCACAGGCTAGAGAAGCAAGAACCCAAACAGTGCCAGGTAAGAGATGAACATCCCTAGCAGGATGAGGCCAACAAGCGGCCAACCAAGCCCCTATGGGGCAGGAATGAATAGGCTTGGCCTCCTGGCCACGAGGGAGTCAAAAGGAAGTCAGATCCACCCCCACCTCTGCAAGCCCCACCTCCTAGCTGGGCTGGGAACTGGCCCTGGCTGGTACAGAACCCACGATGCCACCCAGAACCCAGATGCGGCCCATCCGTCCACCTCCACGGGGTGGGGCTGAGGTCTGGGCCACGGAGGAGGCCCAGAGTCCAGCAGTGCAGAGACCCTCTCCTCTCCCCCACTTTCAGGCTGGGGTCCTGAGAGCCCACACGGAGACAGAACCCTCAGCAGTACCTCTCCACCCTTCTGCCCACTATTCATCCTTGGCTCTGGGCCCTCAGTACCAATCAAACGTGACAAGAAGGTGTGGCGGGAGCCGGCCAGGCTCGTGCCCAGGTTCCTGGCTGCCACACTCACGTCTCAGCTCACGTGAGCAAGAGGGTGACAAGATACGGACCTGTTCACGCAAGGCTGCCCCTTCCCTCTTTTGGAAAGTGCTCGAGGACGTGAGCAGCCTGCGCTGACTGCAGCACCCGCGCTGCGGCACGGAGGCACCCCGCCTCCGCCGGCGGACGGGCGCAGCGCTGCGCACTTCCTCCGCCACCCCGGCCTGGGGCCGCCCCTCTCCTGCTCCTGCCCGGGCCCGGCCGCCACCCAGGCAGCCTCCGCGCGGGTCCAGACGCTAAGCAGACGGCCCGTGGCTGCGGTCGGCACACGCCGCGCTGCGGCAGGGGTCGCGCCTGGCTGCGGACACGGCGCCCTTCCCGCCCGTGCGGGTGTAAGCGCGAGCGAGCGGGAGAGGCGGCCTGCGGCCCCCGCCCCCCAAACACAGCCGCGGCCGCCGGCGGAGCGGGGCGTCCTCACCTGCTGCCTCCCGCGGGCTCTCCGCAGACACGGCTCCCGCGACGTCCCGGCCGCGGCGGCCACGCAGGGCCCGGCGGGGCGCAGCCCGCCGCCCGCCGCCCCCCGCGGGCCCGCAGCGCTGAGCCGCCGGCCCGGGGGTCACCACCGCCGCCGCCGCCGCCGCCGCCTCCGGGCCCTGCGGCCCTCGGGGGGCCCCTCTCCCTCCCGGGACGCCTTCCCGTCCAGGCACGTCTCCTGCACCGCCCGCACCGCCTGGCCCTCCTGCACCCCGGGCAGCCAATTCGCCTCCTGCACCCCCAGGCGGCCCTCGCCCTCGGGCCCCCGGGGCCCCACCGGCCGCGCCCGGCCCCCCAGCTCCGGGCTCCCGCGCCGCGCCGGGCTCCCGCCCAGGACCGCCGCCTCCCGCCCGCGGCGCCCGCAGCTCTCCCAGGACCGCTCCCCGGGCCCCTCGGGCCGCCGCCGCCCGCGGGGGCCGCGCCCCGCCCGCTCCTGCACGCCGGCGCGGGCCTCCCCGCGCTCCTGCACGGCCCGGCCGCCGCCGCCGCGCTCCTGCCGCGGCCCCAGGCCCTGCTCCTGCGCCACCGGCCCGCCCGCGGGGCCCGTCCACGGCGGCGCGCCCCCCGGCCCCCGCCCCGGCTCGCGGCCGCCGCGCTCCTGCACGCCCGCGCCCAGCCCGCCGCGCTCCTGCACCGCCGCACCCACGCCGCCGCGCTCCTCCACGCCGAGCGGCAGCCCGCGCAGCGCCTGCGGGCCCCGGCGGAACGCGCCCACGCGTGGCGGCCGCGGCTCGGGCGGCGCGGGGCCCGGCCGGCCGCGCCCCTCGCGCGCCCCCCACGCGGGGCCCCCCGGCGGCTCCGCCCCGCCCCCGCCCCCCAGCGGCCGCGCGCTCCCGCCCCTCCAGATGGTGCCGCCTGCGCGCGCGCGCGCCCCCGCCCCCCGCGCCTTCCGCCCGGCGCGCGGCGAGCGCGGCGGGGTCGCGCCCCTCCCCCGCTCCGCCCCGACGGCCGGCGCCCGGCTCCCCGCCCTCGCTCCCGGCCGCCGACGTCCGCCCGCCGGGCGCCGCGCCCGCGCCGGTCCCCGCAGCTGCCGCGGCCCCGAGAGCCCGGAGCGCCCGCCGGCCGGCCGGCCCGCTGGAGTTCCTGGAGCCCGCCCGAGCCTGCGCCTGCGCCGCCCGGGGGGCGGAGCCCGACGGCGTTGCCCCGCCCCCTTAAGGGGCCAGGCCGCGCTTACGCCTCCCTCCCCTCCTTCCCGCAGGGCCCCGGCGCTCCCGCTTCTCCATCGCACCCGAGGCCCTCCTTGCGCTTGCCTGTGGAGCCGAAGGGGGAAGAGGCGGAGCAGAAGGCAGGGAGGTCACCCGAGGCGGTGTCGTCCGCGGGGCCCAGTGAAGGAGCACTGAAGGAGGAGCCTCGAGGTCTGAGGAGCGGTTCGGCTGCTCCTGACTTACCACGTGAGTGTCAGAAAGTCGCTTGCCTCTGGCCTCCGTTGCTTCGCTTCTGAAATGAAGAGCGTGGGTCGGAAGGTCTCCAAGGTCCCGATGCAGTGAGCGTCTGACCGCCGAGAGGGACTCTAGTCCTAATCGCTCGGCAGCAGCCCAGACCCCTGCGAACCTGGCCTGCCTCCACCCTTTCCCTGGGGCCAAGGGAAAGCCGGGCTCAGGCCTGGCACGCTTCCTGTTGGGAATGCCAGCAGAGAGAACCCCAGGCAAAGGGAGCCTTCCCCCCTCCTGCACCGGGCCCTCTTGGGCCTGTACCCCGAAAAGAGGAGAAAACTCAGAGCTCCTTCTCCCGGCGATAATGAAGCCTGCAGACCCAGATCCTAGCACAGCTGGAGGCAGCCTTGGGCCACGAAGCTTGGAACCCAAAGGCTTCTGGCAAGCTGGCCCTGTTTCTGACTACTTCATCTGTAAAGTTTAGAATAATGTAACAACCCCAGACAGAACTGCCCCAAGGACCAGGCCTCAGAGAACCGTGTAAGGGTGACTCCTGCGCTCCTGCTCTCCAGCACTGGGCCGAAGGCCTCTGGCCTGAGGACAGCAGGGCAAGAGAAGGGCGTGGGTTCTAGACAGCTGTGGGGGCGCTGAACTGGGTGGATTTCAGTCACAGCGTCTTGCCCCGTGAGGTGAGCAGGGCAGCTTTCTCCTAAGGCATTCGATCAGTGTGTGTAAGGGTTGCCCTTCACCATGGAGCCAGGGCCGCTGAGCAGGAAGCTGGAAGCATCCCACCTGGGCCGAGACAGGGTCTAGGGCAGGCAGGACTGCACAGGTGATAGAACTGAGGCTCTACACAGGTACGTGACAGCCGGTAGTGGTGAAGCCAGGATTCAGATCCAGTGCTCTGACTCCCAGGTTTGCTCTGAACCACTAAGGCACAACAAAGCAGTAGCAAACCCAGGAGCTTTGGGAAGCATCCGCTCTTAAAAGAGACAGATGGGGCCCTGGGCCAGACAGCTGGTGATGGGCAGGCGGAGCAAAACTGAATGTTTGTCCTCAGGCAGACAAGAACGATGCCCATCTCCCTTCTTCCATTGATGTGGAGGGAGTGAACTAGCAGTGGGGAATTTGTTGCAGCAAAAATAGAAATGAAGCTTTTCCTTTCCTGAGAGCAAGGAAAGTGAAGGGAATAGTGAACAGGCTAGAGAAGAAACTTAAAGGAGCCTGAAAGGGTTAATCACGCCTAGCTTTATTTTAACTGTTACTCATCTATAGCCTCTATAACTAGATTTGTGCTTCACAAAGCTAACTTGTCACTCCCTGACGCCTTGTGAGTTTCATCCTGCACCTGTCACCCCCTAATTCTATGTAAATTACATCCTGCACCTGGTGTTTATGCTCCCTGCACTCCCTTGTAACACATCACCCCTTGATGAAAAAGCTTTTTGCATTTCAGAAAGAAGGTCCTAGGCCAATAAACCAGAGGCAAATGGGCCCAATTACTGGGCCAGCTGTGACTGTTCTGAAATAATGCAAGACCTGCACGACTTTGATCCTTATCATATACCCCCCCCCCACTGCGAGCCCCACCTATAAAATCTCTAATTCCCCGGGAAGAGGGGGGCACAGTTCTTGAGGTGCTAGCCTGCTGTGTTTTCCCCTTTGCCAGGCAGAGATTAAAGCCGTTTTTCTCCTTCCTACAAAACTCTTGTCACCATATTTCTTTTTGGCATTGATGCACAGAGAGTCAAGGATTTTGGCATCAGTCTGACTAGATTTGCCCCCAATCAATAGATGCAAACAACTGATTTGGAGCAAGTTTGTCTGCTGGTAAATCAAGCTCTAAATCAAACAAGGCAAGGGGTCACAGCACCTGCATGCTGGTTGGTCCTGCTGGGTGATTCTCTTAGGGGAGCCCAGCTTCCCATTCTCTCATCTCCCCTCCAGTTGCTCTCAAGAGCCAGACCCATGTCGCTGATATGCCTAGTGCAGGGTTATCTGGACTTCAGGCTCACAGAAAAGAGGTCTCCTGCTCCCTTCCCCCATCCTGCCTAGTCCCAACACCTGGCCTGTCCCCACCACCACACTGAGCACTGGGGCTGTGATGCAAGTTGTCTGGGAGGATGTCTCCTTCTCTGCATTGTGTGTGACTCTGGTACTGGTAGCCGGGGAGAACTCCCGCAAGAGGACTGATAGCATAGTGGAGGAAAGGAGACACAGACTAGAAGCACAAGGCTGAGGAGATTCAGGAGGCTGTGGGGATGACCCCAACCCTCCAACATGCCTGTGCCAGTCTCCTCCCAGATCTGGCATCTGAAGAGAGCTGCCCACAGCAGAGTGGCTCTGCAGGGAGAAAGGCTTGTCAGGTCTAGTTCTAAGCAGAGGCAGCGCAAGCTGCTCAAAGGAGGCTTGTGACAGTGCCCCGAAGAATCTCCACTGTGAGCCGGTTGCAGGCGTGGGCCACGCGGGAGGGCAAGGAAGGCCGCTGCGGGTAGTGAAAGCAGCCCGGATCCTACCTGTAAGCAGGTGCTCAGCCAAGAGGGGTGGATGCTGCAGAGGGAGTGCGCTGAAGGTTTTTTTGGTTCTGTTTTGTTTTTAAAAATAGAGCAATAGTTTTCAAACTACTGTTGCAGCCTATTAGTAGGAGGTGAGCTGAATTTAGTGAGTTTTAAGTGGCTTTTTTTTTAATGAAAGAGGACAATAATAGAAAATATCAGAATATAATTTTTTGAACTTTTCATTGACGTATAACATGCATCCAGAGAAGTGCAAATACTTGGGCATTTTACAAAGCAAATATACCCAGCACTGAGATCAAGGAACACAATAATCAGGATCTGGACGTCCCCCCAAATGTAAGTTTTAAAAGTAACTTTATTATATTAATCTTTGAGCACGTCCTTCATATTCATGATTTATTTTTAACTTTCTGACAACCCTTCCCGGCTTCCCCCACCCCAACATAAACTCCACAATAACAGGAACTTTTGTCTGGGAACAGAGTGGCACAGGCACCTAGAACAATGCCGAGTACACAGTGGGTGCCGGCAGGATCTATTGCATGGATAAGAGTGCATCACAGTATAACCGAGCAGGACCCTCCCGGGCCTTCCCAGGACAGACCCCACCCCCCACCCCGTGTCCTCTGCCTGCCTCTTTGTCGAAAACCTTTAGCCTCCTAGTCCTTCCCCAAGTTCCAAAGAGTAAATTTAATCAAAGAAGTAAGACAATGCGGAAAGAAAGGAAAACAGCTGAGCAAGAGAAGATGATAGTTTAGCCATTAAAGGCAAGGACCTTTCGTTCCTGCTCAAGGGCTACAGGTAGTAGTACCCTGCGCCACATCCTGTGAGCTGTCTGGCAGAGACTGAAACCCCCAGCAGGTGGGAGAAGTTAACCTCATGCGGCCCACAAGCACGCTGAGCTCAGACCACTTGGGACCAGGAGGCGGGTGATGTTGATGCCCTGTCGCCGCACCACCAGCCGGCCAGCAGCGCGTCCACGAGCTGACCGTGCGCTCCACGAGCCCCTCGCTCAGCCTGGCTTTCAAGGCCTCCCCCGGGGGCCATCAGGGACCTGCGCCTCCGGGGCCGGCCTCCGAAAGCCCCGCCGCGGGGCCCCGGCACAGGCAGCCGACGCTCCGCGGCGGGGCGCGGCCTCGGAAGGCGGCTCGGCGAGCGCGCGGCCTGCGGGGTCGAGGGGTCAGCGGGTCAGCGCCGGGCTCCGGGCCCGCGACCGCACGGCGCGGGGAGGAGACGGCTCGGCGGCGGCCGCGCCCCTTCGGGGGAGGGGGGAGGGGGAGGGGAGGAAGGGAGGGGGGAGGGGAGGGGTCCCGAAGGCGCTCCTGCGCGCGGCGCCGCCTGCTGGCCGCCCCCGGGGCTGACGCTGGGAACCAGCGAACGGCTGCCTGCGTGCAGGCACCCTTGGGTATTTCTTTTTTTTTTTTTTTTTTAATATTTATTTATTTTTTTGGGGGGTGGGTATTTCTTTAAAACTTTTTATACAGGTTTGAAAGGTGACTTTCCATTTCCAGCTGGTACAGCACGTTGGCCGTACTCCCCGTGTTGTGCAGTACATCCTTCAACCCGCCGTGCGCCCACCGTGTGGACCTCCCGCTCTCCCACCCCTGCACCCCGCCCCCCCAGTCATTAGTTTCTTCTCTGAATCTGCAGCTCTGCTTTTTTTTGTTCTATTCGCTGGTTGTTGTATTTTCTAGATTCCACATATGTGATATCACACAGCATTCGTCTTTCTCTGTCTGCCATGTCACTTAGTATAAAGCCCTCCGAGTCCACCCAGGGCGCTGCACGTGGCAAGATTTTTTTGTTCTTATGAAGTATTCCTGTGGTGTGTGTGCATACATCCCAGCTTCTTTATCAGTTCGTTTGGGATTTTTAGTTGTTGTTTTTGCCTCAGAAAGTTTATAATTTATTTCTTTAAATTGAAGTATAGTTGATTTATACTGCTGTGTTTCTGGTGTATAGCAAAGTGATTCACTTATACACGTGTGTATTTTTCACATTCTTTTCCATTATAGTTTATTACAAGATATTGAATATAGTTCTCCGTGCTATACAGTAGGTCCTTGTGGTTTATCTATTTTATGTATAGTAGTTTCTATCTGTCAGTTCCAAACTCCTGATTTACCCCTCCCCCTCACCTTTCCCCTTTGGTAACCATGAGTTGGTTTTCTACACCTATGATTCTGTTTCTGTTTGGTAAATAAGTTCATTTGTATCACATATTTTAGATTCCACATATAAGTGATATCCTATGGCATTTGTCTTTCTCTGTCTGACTTACTTTACTTAGTATGATCATCTCCAGGTCTGTTTAGGTTGCTGCAAATGGCATTATTTCATTCTTTTTTATGGCTGAGTAATACTCCATTGTATATATGTATCACTTCTTTATCCATTCATCTATCGATGGACATTTAGGTTCCCTGTCCTGGTTGTTGTAAATAGTGCTGCAGTGAACATTGGGGTGCATGTATCATTTTGGATTATGGTTTTCTCTGGATATATGCCCAGGAGAAGAATTGCTGGATCATACAGTAGTTCTATTTTTAGTTTGTTAAGGAACCTCCATACTGTTCTCCATAGTGGCTGCACCAGTTTACATTGCTACCAACCGTGTAGGAGGGTTCCCTTTTCTCCACACCTTCTCCAGCATTTATTTATTGTTTGTAGACTTTTTGATGATGGCCATTCTGACTGGTGTGAAGTGATACCTCGTAGTTCTGATTTGCATTTCTCTAATAATTAGTGTCAAGCATCTTTTTGTGTGCCTTTTGACCATCTGTATGTCCTCTTTGGAGAAATGTCTATTTAGGTCTTCTGCCCATTTTTTGATTGGGTTTGGTTTTTTGTTATTGAGTTGTATGAGCTGTTTGTATATTTTGGAAATTAAGCCCTTGTTGGTCAGATCATTTGCAAGTATTTTCTCGCATTCCATAGGCTGTCTTTTCATTTGATTTATGGTTTCCTTTGCTGTGCAAAAGCTTATGTCTGTTTAGGTCCCATTTGTTTATTTTTGCTTTTATTTCTATTGCTTTGGGAGATTGACCTAAGAAAACATTGCTACATTTTATGTCAGAGAAAGTATTGCCTGTGTTCTCTTCTAGGAGTTTCATGGTATCATGTCTTATACTTAAGTCTTTAATCCATTTTGAGTTTAATTGTGTGTATGTTGTGAGGGAATGTTCTAACTTCATTGACTTATACACGGCTGTCCAGCATTCCCAGCAAAACTTGAAGAGACAGTCTTTTTTCCATTGTATATTTTCCTCCTTTGTTGAAGATTAATTGACTGTAGCTGTGTGGGTTTATTTCTGGGCTCTCTATTCTGTTCTATTGATCCATATGCTTGTTTTTCTGCAAACACCATGCTGTTTTCATTACTGTAGCTTTGTAGTATTGTCTGAAGCTGGGACGGTTATGCTTCCTGCTTTATTGCTTTGACAATTCTAGATCTTTTATGGTTTCATATAAATTTTAGGATTATTTGTTCTACTTCTGTGAAAAATGTCATGGGCAATTTGACAGGCATCACATTAACTCTGTAGATTGCTTTGGGTAGTATGGTCTTTTTGACAATATTAATTCTTTATGTCTCTTCTTGATGGATTGTACTCTTGATCTATCACGTGCCCAAGCCAGTGTCAGACACAATCACAGAAAACATGACCTATATGCATAGTCAAGAAACTGTGAGTCGGGGGAAGCAAGACTAAACAAATAAACGACTGGCTCCTTTTATTCTTCACCTACTCCTTCTTTACATCCCCCAAATCTGGCTTCCCTTGGAACTCACTGTGCTACGTTTAGAAATGAGGACCATTCCGGGCTACTGAGGTATTTTTTTTCACTTTTGGAATTCTCTGCTCTTCCTCCGTCCTTCTTTGTTTAAATCTCCCCATTTGTAGTGTAGATACAGCACAATCCTTCGCTGACTGTTCTTCCTCTTTCTGCTCCAGTGATGACCATCCCAGGGACTCTCACACATGCTGCTTTTTTGGCCACCTCTACAGCTTGGTCGGCTAATTTCCACTCATGCAACCCCCCCCCCCCCCCCCCGCCATGCATGCGTGTGCACACACACACATCTGAGCTAATTAGGCCCACAGGATAGGGCTCCCTGCGTCTGTGGCTGCCCTCTTGAGCCACGATGTTCACTGACTACCAGACACTTCCTTTTGGTCACACCAACCTGAGGAAGTGGCAACAGAATCTAAACTCTCCAGTCCAGCCCTCTCTCCTTGACTCTCCTGGCTCCCTCATTTGCCCAGAAACCAGACTCAGGGCCTTGGCCGCCTCCTCCCCCGTCGCCTCTTCAGCACTCTACGCAGACCCCAGACACTGCAGGGCTCCATCCTCCTGCCTCCTCCCCCGACTCACTTCCTCTCAGCTGCCACCTTAGTGCCCTTATGGAGAACCTGGGTCCAGGTCCTACCTTTGCCACACCATTTCTTCATATAAATGGGAATCCAGCACCTTTGAAATGCCATACACCTAACTATGAATTTACTTCTCTGTAAGGTGGGACAAATCATTTCGTCATCAGGCCTCTGTTTCTCCCACCCTGGGCGATTGTAAGGATTAGACAAGATAATGCTGTGATCTTTATGCCCTTGAATTGTGTTTTACTATAAATGTTCTTTGGATGAGGAGCTGGCTGACTTCCGTCTCTTGCCTCCATGTTAATTCCCCATTACCCTTCCTGAAACAGCGGTCCACCACGTCACTCCCTTACTCAAGAGCTCATCACTGCTCCCCAGTTCCCCCTGGCTGCTCCCTAGTGCTCCCTAGTCCTCCCTAGGTGGAAAACTGGGTCGAGACGTGCCAACACAATGAAACTAGAGGTCAAGATAGGGCTGGGGGGTTGGACTCAGAGAAATTCTGTTTCCAAAGGACAAGGCAGTCAGTATGTCCGGAGTCAGGAAGGCACCTAAGCAGCAGCTGTAAGTCACCATCAGCAAGGATAGACGTCTATAACCACCGCCGCGGTGAGCTTGTTTGTTTGTTTTTTCACGTCAAAACACTCTAATCCGTATTTCAAAATTCTGAAAACTGAAGCAATTCTGTTTTCCACGGTAGCTGCATCAGTTCACATTCCCACCAGCAGTGCACACGGGTTCCCTTTTCTCCACACCCTCGCTGACACCTCCTGTGCTGTGTTTGAAGATGGCCATCCTGACAGAGGGAGGTGGTGTCTCATGTGGTTTTGATTTGCATCTCCCTCATGATTAGCGATGTTGAGCATGCTGCTGGCCAACTGCATTTCTTCTTTTTAAAAATGTCTATTCAGTTCTTCTGCCCACGTTTTAATCAGATTGTTTGGGGTTTTTTTTTTTTTTTTTTGATGTTGAGTTGTATGAGCTGTTTACGTAAGTTGGATGTTAATCTCTTATCATTCATATCATTTGCAAGTATTTTCTCCCCTTCAGTAGGTTGCCTTTTTGTTTTGTTGATGGATTTCTTTGCTGTGCAAAAGCTTCTAAGTTTAGTTAGGCCCCATTTGTTTATTTTTGCTTTTATTTCCTTTACTTCAGGAGAGGGATCCAAAAAAATATTGCTGCGATTTATGCCAAAGAGTGCTCTGCCTATGTTTTCCTCTAGGAGTTTTATAGTATCTGGTCTTACATTTAGGTTTTAATCCATTTTATGTTTATTTTTGTATACGGTGTTGGTGGGCCTGTTTATAATAAAAAGATAAAGTTTCTGGAATATTAGTCCTCCAAGGTACCTCAATATCAACAGCCCCAAAGGAGGTGATCAGATGGCTAAACCAAGGGGCCCACTAGTTGGGGAGATCCAGGGCCCCTACACAAGAGTGTTTACAAGACAAGGACAGATTAACAGTCTCATCAGTAGCACATCTGAGCTATTGGGAGGGCTAAGAAAGGATTGTAAAGGTACCCTAAAAGGATAGAATCAAATCTGGGTTTGAGGGAGGAAACATACTTTCTCAGTGAGGGATTTTTTTGTTAGAGCTAGAAAGGGTCTTAGAGAACATCAGGCCTAACCGCCTCATTTGAAGTGAGGAAACTGAGGTCTTGAGAAGTATAGCAAATTACCCAAGGACGTCCAGCAGTTTAAGGGTGGTGATTGAATTGGATTAGAATCTCCATGACCCAGATACAAATCCAGGGCTCCTACTCTACTAATTCTTTTTCCCAACTTCCTAACCCCTCTAGCAAATACACAGATACCATGCCAAAGCTGAGCTTCAAAAACAGAAGAGTAAAAATATTTTAGTGAGTTCTGACGATTTACATATGGAAATTATACATGGGCCAGTTTCTATATGCTTGGCTGGGGATGATAAGAAAGCACCTTATGGAATTAGTTCAGGGGACCAGCTGGATATCAAGGAAGGCTGGGGCTGAGTTCTAGCATGGGAACAGGTTAGATCATCAGACCTCCTTACCTTCCAGTGCATACATGCATGAAAGCACCCACACATACTTTCCCCCAAATGCTAGAAGCCTTCATGGATAAGAGTCAAATGCACTTTGAGCTAATGAGGTTCCTGGTCCTTGGTGTGAGCACTTACATAGAACTGACTTTTTCAGCAGGGAGAGGAGCAGGAAACAGGCGAAAAATACAGAACAGAGAAGGGGCTACAGGAATGATGCTAAATCAGAAAGGTGTTATAGGATTTCTCTAGGCACCAAGGAAGCCTTTTATGTGTGGAGAAAACATTTTTTTGTTAGTTTGCCAGTTAACCTTATGATTTGGTTTATGCTTTGTTTTTGCAGTGCAACAATTTGTATGAAATCAGTTTATCAGTCTTTTCCCACATGGCACTTGGGTTTCTTTTAATTTTTATTTTATATTAGAGTATAGGCAATTTACAATGCTGTGTTAGTTTCAGGTGTACAGCAGAGTGATTCAGTTACACATATATTCATTTTTTCAGATTCTTTTCCCATATAGGTTATTACAGACTATTGAGTAGAGTTCCCCATGCTGTACAGTAGGTCCTTGTTGATTATATATTTTATATATGGTAGTGTGTATATGTTAATCCCAAACTCCTGATTTATCCCTAGTCCTACCTTTCCCCTTTGGTAACCATAAGTTTGTTTTCAACGTCTGTAAGTCTGTTTCTGTTTTGTAAATAAATTCATTTGTATCATATTTTTTTAAGATCCCACATATAAGTGATATTACATGATATTTCTCTTTCTCTATCTGACTTACTTCCCTTAGTATGATAATCTCTAGGTCCATCCATGTCGCTGCAAATGACATTATTTCATTTTTTGCAAATGGCTTAGTAATATTCCATCATATATATGTACCACATCTTCCTTAATCATTTCCCTGTTGATGGACATTTAGATAGCTTCCATGTCTTAGCAACTGTAAATAGTGCTGCTGTGAACATTGGGGTGCATGATATCGTTTCAAATTATGGTGTTCTCTGGATATATGCCCAGGAGAGGAATTGCTGGATCATATGGTAGTTCTATTTTTAGTTTTTTCAGGAACTGCCATACTGTTCTCCATAGTGGCTGCACCAATTTACATTTCCACCAACAGTGTAGGAGGGTTCCCTTTTCTCCACACCCTCTCCAGCATTTATTGTTTGTAGACATTTTGATGATGGCTATTCTGACCAGTATGAGGTGATACCTCATTTTACTTTTGATTTGCATTTCTTTAATAATTAGCAATGTTGAGCATCTTCTCATGTGCCTCTTGGCCATCTGTATGTCTCCTTTGGAGAAATATCTATTTAGATCTTCTGCCCATTTTTTGATTGGGTTATTTGTATTTTTGATATAGAGCTGCATGAGCTGTTTGTATATTTTGGAGATTAATCCCTCATTGATTGCTTTGTTTGTAAATATTTTCTCCCATTCTGTGGGTTGTCTTTTCGTTTTGTTTATGGTTTCCTTTGCTGTGCAAAAGCTTTTAAGTTTAATTAGGTCCCATTTATTTTTGTTTTTATATTCATTACTCTAGGAGGTGGATCAAAAAAAGATATTGCTGCAATTGATGTCAGAGAGTGCTCTGCCTATGCTGTCTTCTAAGAGCTTTATAGTATCCAGTATTACATTAGGTCTTTAATCCATTTTTAGTTTGTGTGTATGGTGTTAGAGAATGTTCTAGTTTCATTCTTTTACATGTAACTGTCCAGTTTTTCCAGCACCACTTATTGAAGAGACTATCTTTTCTCCATTGTATATTCTTGCCTCCTTTGTCATAGATTAGGTGACCATAGGTGCATGGGTTTATCTCTGGACTTTCTATCCTGTTCCAATGATCTATATTTCTGTTTTTGTGCCAGTATCATACTGTTTTGATTACTGTAGCTTTGTAGTGTAGTCTGAAATCAGGGAGCCTGATTCCTCCAGCTCCATTTTTCTTTCTCAAGATTGCTTTGGCTATTTGGGGTCTTTTGTGCTTCCATACAAATTGTAAAATTTTTTGTTTTAATTCTGTGAAAAATGCTTTGGTAATTTGATAGGGATTGTATTGAATCTGTAGATTACTTTGGGTACTCTAGTCATTTTGACAACATTGATTCTTCCAATCCAAAACATGGTATATCTCTCCATCTGTTTGTGTCGTCTTTGATTTCTTTTATCAGTATCTTATAGTTTTCTGGGTACAGGTCTTTTGCCTCCTAACAGGTTTATTCCTAGGTATTTTATTCTTTTTGATGTGATGGTAAATGGGATTGTTTCCTTAATTTCTCTTTCTGATCTTTCATTGTTAGTGTATAGGAATGCAAGAGATTTCTGTGTATTTTGTATCCTGCAACTTTACCAAATTCATTGAGGAGCTCTAGCAGTTTTCTGGTAGCGTCTTTAGGATTTTCGATGTATAGTATCATGTCATCTGCAAACAGTGACAGTTTTACTTCTTTTCTAATTTGGATTCCTTTTATTTCTTTTTCTCCTCTGACTGCCATGGCTAGGACTTCCAAAACTATG
This sequence comes from Hippopotamus amphibius kiboko, assembly GCF_030028045.1. Classification (NCBI taxonomy): domain Eukaryota; kingdom Metazoa; phylum Chordata; class Mammalia; order Artiodactyla; family Hippopotamidae; genus Hippopotamus; species Hippopotamus amphibius. The sequence goes on along the minus strand of NC_080191.1, from coordinate 170,677,454 downwards.
TCGAATAAAAGTGGAGAGAGTGGACATCCTTGTCTTGTTCAAAATCAGACTATATATAATTAAGAGTTAGAAGTGTATAGAATTTCTCAACAACAACAATGTAATATATAAAACAAGAGCAAATAATTAAAATAATTATTTTCAATGTAGAATTATATATCCAGCAAAATTATTAATAAAGTATGATAGAATAATTTCTTTTTAAGACGTACAAGGTCCCCTAACATTTATATCCCATGAATACTTTCTTAGGAAGTTACTGAAGGATGCACTCCACCAAGATAAGAGAAGAAATCAAAAAAGTAAAAGGCCATGGGATCTAGGAAACAGAACAATAGTTGTGTAGCAGTCCAAAGAGCAGCCAGTCAAAATTGCAGCGGAAGGGTGGAAGCTCCTAAAGAGAGGACTGTGGGAATAAATATAAAATGGATCAGTTAGCTTATAGGTTTGCACATATGGAGAGGAGATTTACTGTTTTGTCAAAGAGTTTAGGGATGAAATAATGTAAGGTAAATAGAAAACACAAACTTTAAAATTGTCTCCAGAGAAAATAAAGAACTGTTTAAGAAAGGAAAGCTAACCATATGTCATTGTATGGTTCATCTGTGAATAAAGCATATATAATAGAATAATGTAAACACTGACTACGGTTTAACCAATAACTATATTGGAAGAATGAGGAAGGGGAGATGCAGATGTGCGTGTGCAGGGGGGTTGCTATAAGAGCTAAAACCACATTTTCCTTAGCACACAGTATCTGTTTCCTGCTGTGGCCTAAATGTTTGTGTCCCCCCAAAATTCAAATACTGAAATCCTAAGTCCCAAAGGTGCTGGTATTAGGAGGTGAAGTCTTTCAGAGGCGCTTAAGTCATGAGCACAGAACCCTCCTGAATGGGATTAGTGCCTTATAAAAGATGCTCCAGAGAGCTCCCTGGCCCCTTTGTCCATGTGAGAACAGGAGAGAAAGCATCCACCGTGAACCAGGGACAGGGTCCGCACCCACCCAAGCTGGCTCCCTGGTCTCAGACTTCCAGCCTCCAGAACTGCAAGAAATAAATTTCTGTTGTTTATAAGTCACTAAGTCTGTAGTATTTTGATATAGCAGCCTGAACAGGCTAAGACAAGGTCTAAAACTAAAAAAGTCAAATAGCATTTTAAGCATGTTATTTAGAAATAAAGAGGTAAATGCTGAAATAAATTGCTAAAAGAGTGAAACAATGGCCTTCTAAGGACTAGGGGAGGTTGGAGTTACTTTTTTGTTATAAGCCTTAAAGGACTGTTAGACTTTTTAAAGCCATGCATAAGTATTATTTTGATAAAAATAAAAATTAATTAGAAAAACAAAACCAAGTCCCTTCACCTTGAAAGAACTAGCGTTAACATTGAGTAAACATCATTCTGGATATCTCTGCATATGGATCTATCCAAGATACTCTGGAATCTATCCAAGATACTCTGAAGACAAGGGCGGAAATTTATCATAGAAAAGAACGGACACGGGTGTTAGAAAATAATGCTACTTTCTACTTGCAGCGAGTCCATCTCATTTAACAGTTACATATGACTGTAAATATATGGTATCCTTTTTTAATGTTCTGTCATGCAGATGGCCTTTTAATTCAGCACATTCCTGAGATCTATCCTGTTCAAACATATAGGTGTAGTTCATTTTACCATCCCTGACTTTACCATTGTATGAATATACACTTTGCTCAATCCTCCGTTCGTGGACATTTTGGGTGTTTCAGATTTTCCGCTATTACAAACAGTGCTGTGAGGAACATCTTGTATACACGTCTCCTTGTGCAAACATGGAAGAATCTCTCTCCGGTACATAACTGGAGGTGACATCGCTAAGTCAAGGGTATGAAGGGCATTTTCAAGTTTCCTGTGCAATGCTAAACTTCTCTGAAGTGAGCCTATCAATTTTCACTCTCACTATCAGATCTAGACGCGTGTGGGAGATTCCCGCCCTCTTTGAGACAGTCTGAAAGTGGTGTGATTTTTCCTTCAGTGCCATTAAGGACCACTATAGTTCCTGCCTTAAGTACCTCTTCCTGCATCCTGAGGCCTTTGAATTGGCATTGAGAATAGAAAGCCATCCCCAGGCCATGTTCTCACTGTTAAAGTGTTTTTTGTCGTGTTTGTTTGTTTTACCAGAATTTACACCATCTACTGGGAGATGGGTGGTGGGTGATGGCCTCAGGCCTCTAAACCTTCTGTGTGCAGTGATAAGTTTCCTTTCTGAGAGTTCCATAATTCCCTGTTCCTATATCTCACTATGTTCCCAGAAGAGGGAAGGGTTTACTCTTCTCCATTATGAACTGTCAGCATTTGGTAACGCATCATTTTGCCTTTTGCAGGGTGAGGACAGACCTCCTTTATACGCTGCATTCATCTCCAGAATCTTCTGTTTCTTTCCTCGAAGACCACTCTGGGGAAATTCCAGCATCAAATTGTACCTGCTTGTTTAGTTGCTTCTGATAAATCTCTTTTGCTGGCTGTCACCCGCTTCCTCATCCCCTGCCAATTTTGTGAGTATTGGGAAGGGAGCTAATTTTTCACCTCTCCATCTTATCAACAAAAACATCAAATAACAAGCTAACAAGAAAGAAAAGAAAATTTTATTCAAGCCAGACTTAAGGGTTATAACCCAGGAGACAGACTCTCAGAAGCTGTGAGAGCTGTCCACTGGTCAGGGGTTAGAGATGCAGTTTTATACATTCTTGAGACAAAGAATTTTTGTGTCATATAGACAGGTTAGCATCGTTCATAAAGTCCATCAGAGATGTTTTGGTCAGGTATGCACGTATGCAGCAAGGCTTTAGACCAAAGCAACCCTCTGTACAGGACGAAGAAGAAACATAAAGACTTACAGTGCTGGCGTCTGAAGCAAGGGACCATTTTTCTCAAACGTTGATTGTATCCTCGTACTGTGAGGAGGTCTGGTTAATGTATAACTCTGATGCACGTCGCACACTGGGAAAGGCCCATCACAAATGCGGGCATGTTGGGGAATTGTTATGGGGCTTTCAATTCTGACTTAGTTTGATTGTCCTGCCATAAAGAAATTTATTATTTTCCCTCATCAGTCTTAACCTGGAAGTTCTCTGCATTTTAATTATGTACCCAGACGCTTAACAACTCCCTGTTTCTAACAGTGTATATGTGTATGTAAAATACTTCATCCACAAATGGAAATATTTGCGCCACATAACACAGGGCTCATTTCTGTCACATTGAAAACTACTCTGTATCTAAACTCACCAAGTTATACGCTTAAGATCTGTTTGTTTTGTTGTATGTAAATATACTCCAATTTTTTTTTTAGTGTGGCAGGGTGAAAGCATGTAGCCATGCTGGTAGCACATGGTATATGCTTAATGTCAATTTTCTTCCTCCCAGGTAAATAAAGGTACATAAGTAGAGTCACAGATATAGGAAAATCCGAGGCATTTGGAGGACTAGCAAGTAATAAAGCAATAATATAATAATGATAAGCTCCTATCATGTATATATTATTCCATTTAATCCTTGAAATGATTTTTTAAATCAATATTGCTATTCATTCAATATTGATTGACTCTCTGTTATGTGCTGGGCATTGTGCCAGGCGCTGGGAATCCAGAAATTAACAAGTCAGAGAGGCTGTTTCTAGGAGGCTTACGTTGTCTATTCTGTAAGTGAAGAAACCAAGAGAATTTAAGTAAAATTGACCAGGACACACAGTAAGTCATGGCAAAGTCATTATTTCTCTTTTCTTTTTAAAATATTTATTTATTTATTTGGCTGCGCTGGGTCTTAGTTGTGACACGTGGGATCTTTAGTTGAGGCATGTGGGATCTAGTTCCCTGACCAGGGATCGAACCTGGGCCCCCTACACCAGGAAAGCAGAGTCTTAGCCACTGGACCACCAGGGAAGTTCCAAATTCATTATTTCTTTAACCAGTTCCCTATAACCTCAGAGTTTGTATTCTTTTTTTTTACTTGAATATTTTATTGTCCATTTTCTTTCATAATCCCCTTTTTCCCCAGTTTTATCGACATATAATCGACATACAGCCCTGTGTAAGTTTAAGGTATACAACATAATGCTGTGACTTACATACATCATGAAATGATTACCCCAGTAGGTTTAGCGAACATCCATCATTCATGTAGATACAGTATTAAGTAACTAGAGGGTTTTCTCCCCCTGTGATAACTCTTAGGATTTACTCTCAACAGCTTTCTTTTATGGCACGTGGCAGCGTCAGTTATCTTTCTCATGCTGTACGTTCTGTCCCTAGCACTGATTTAGCTCATAACTGGAAGTGTGTGCCTTTTGGCCGCCTTTATCTAACTCCCCCCTCACTCTGCCCCCTGCCTCTGGCAGCCATAAACCTGGTCTCTTTTTCTATGAGTTTATTTTTGAAGTATGATTGATCTACAACACTATGTTAGTTCCTGGTGCACAACACAGTGATTCAATATTTCTATACATTTCACAGTGAACGTCATAATACGTCTAGTTGTCATCTGTCACCACACAAATATTACCTAATTATTGACTGTATTCCCACACTGTATATTTCATACCTGTGACTCATTTATTTTGCACGTAGACGTTTGTACTTCCTAACCTCTCTCCCCTATTTCTCTCATCCCCCAACCCTCTTCCCCTCTGGCAGCCACCTTTTTTGTTCTCTATAGCTATGATTCTGTTTCTGTTTGGCTATGTTTGTTCATTTGTTTTGTTTTTTAGATTCCACATACAAGTGAAATCATACAGTACCTGTCTTTCTCTGTCTGACTTGTGTCACTTAGCGTCATGCCCTCTGGTCCATCCACGTTGCTGCAAATGGCAAGATTTCACTTGCTCGTGGCTGAGTAACACTGAGAGCTTGTATACTTAAGCATTGTGGTAAAGCAGTGGTATTTGCTAAATATTCTCTCTGTTCCAGCTCCCTTGCAGTTAGACAGGGCCATGGGGCCAGTTCTGGCTAATGAATCATGAGAAGTGACATATATAACTTGCTGGGCTGATTCTTCAGTTTCTGCTTTTAAGATGCGACTGAGAATACTTAATGTTCCAGATGCAGTTGTCACAAAATGGTGGAGCTTCAGTCATCAAAAACCCAGACAATTTGGAAAAGAGCTCCTAGCAACCTGTGTAGAATAGGTGGCATGAATAAAAAATAATCTTTTGTTGTGTTTGGAAATACACTGGATTGGTGAGCTTGTGGGAGAAATGAGAACTCATTCTTACATTGCTGACAGGAATATAAGTTGATCCAGTGTCTTTGGTGATCAGCCTAACAATTATCTAACAAAAGTTTAGGTGCATAAGCCATTTGATCTAGAAATTTTATTTCTAGGTATTTATCCTACAGGTAAACCCTCTGCTTGTGCATAGAGAGCTAGAGAGAGAGCTAAAGAGATAGGTAGATGAAAGATAGAAGCTCAGTTAAGTATAATATGCAGTAGCAAAACAGTAGAAGTAGCTTAGATGTTCCTTAAGAGGGAACTGATTTAAAAGATACGACAAATCTATGGAGTGTATAATATAAAGGATTTTTTAAAAAGTACATCTGTTTGTATAGATATGGATCATTCAAGATCTAATTAAGTGAACAAAGCAAGATACTATGGTGTGTATGTGCATTTTTATTTTACATATTTTTTGAGGTATAATTTACGTACACAACACTGCACCATTTAAATGTACACCACTGGGACTACCCTGGTGGCTCAGTGGTTAAGAACCCACATGCCAGTGCAGGGGACATGGGTTTGAGCCCTGATCCGGGAAGATCCCACATGCCGAGGAGCAACTAAGCCTGCGTGCCACAACTACTGAGCCTGCGCTCTAGAGCCTGCAACCCACAACTACTGAGCCCATGCTCCGCAACTATTGAAGCCCACGTACCTAGAGCCGATGCTCCATTAACAAGAGAAGCCACGGCAATGAGAAGCCCATGCACCATAACGAAGAGTAGCCCTCGCTCACCAAAACTAGAGAAAGCCTATATATAGCAACGAAGACCCAATGCAGCCAAAAAATTAAAAATGAATAATAAATAATTAATTTTTAAAAATATAGAACCTGATGGGACTTCCCTGGTGGTGCAGTGGTTAAGACTCTGCACTGCCAATGCAGGGGGCTGGGGTTTGATCCCTGCTCAGGAAATTAGATCCCATATGCATGCATGCTGCAACTAAGGAGCCAGTGTGCCACAACTAAGGAGCCTGCCTGCCGCAACCGAGACCTGGTGTGACCAAATTAATTTCTTTTTTAAGTGTGTAACCTGGTGAATTTGACATAAGTATAAACTGTGAAACCATCCCCGCGATCACATTTCCATCATCCCCAAAACTTTCTTTTTGCCCCTTGGCAATCTCTCTCTTTCACTCCACACCCCCACCCCTTGCATCCTCTAACTCGTCCACCCCATCCTCAAGCAACCAGTGCTTTTCTTTCTGTCATTATTGATAAGTTTGCATTTTTCAGAATGTTATGTGAATGGGGTCAATCGTTTCTTTTTAAAACCAAGTAGTAGTCTGTTGTATAGCTAGAATACATTTTGATAGTTATTTCTACTTTTGAGTTATTACAAATAAAGCTTCCATGAACCTCTGAGTACAAGCCTTTGTGTGGTTACATGTTTTCATTTTTCTTGGATAGACCTAGGAGTGAAATGGCTGGGTCACATTGTGGGTGTATATTTAACTTTTAAAGAAACTGTCAAACTGTCTTCCAAAGTAGTCATAATATTTTACATTCCCATCAGCAGCATGGAAAAGTTCCAGTTGCTCAACATCCTCACCAATGCATGGTACAGTCAGTCTTTTAAGTTTCAGCCATTTTAATGAACGCGTAGAAATATCTCATTGTGGTTTTCAGTTGCATTTCCCTGGTGACTAATGATGTTGAGCATCTTTTCATGTGCTTATTCACCATTTCTACATCTTTTGTGAAGTATCTATTCATCTTTTGCCCATTTAAAAAAATTGGATTGTCTTATTATTGAGTTGTAAGTTCTTTATATATTCTGGATACAAGTCCTTTATCAATATATGATTTGCAAATATTTACTTCCAGCCTGTGGTCTGCCTTTTTATTTTTTTAAATAGTATCTTTTGAAAAGGAAAACTTTTAAATTTGGATGAAGTCTAATTTTTTTTACACTCCACCTCCATGTCTAACTTTATTTTTTTTTCATTACTTATCTATTTTATACATAGAATCAGTAGTGTATATTTGTCAGTCCCAGTCTCCCAATTCATCCCACCCCCCCACCCCATGAAGTCTAATTGATCTTTTTCTTCTATGTGTCAGCTTTCTGTATTCTATCTTTGCCTACCCCAAAGCTTTTCTCCTGTGCATTTTTTGTGGAAATTTTATAATTTTAGATTTTACATGTAAGTCTGTGGTCCACTTTGAATGCATTTCTGTCTGTGGTAGGAAGCAAGGGTCAATGTTCATTTTTTCCTTGTATGGATGTTGGTTGATCCAGCACCATTTCTTGGAAAGACTTGTGTTTCTCCCATTGAGTTACCCAAGCACCTTTGTCAAAAATCAGTTGACCATATATGGGGTGAGTTTATATCTGAACTCTATTCAAATCTATATATCTACGTTTTTGCCTGCACCAAGTTGTCTTGATTCCTACGGGTTTATAGTAAGCCTTGAAATCAGGTCAGGTAATGCCTCCAACTTTGCTCTTGTTGTTGTTGTTGTTCTAGTTCTTCTTTTCCTTCTCCTCCTTCTCCTCCTCCTTCTCCGTGCAACATTCCTGGAAACATTCCAATACCAAATTAAGGAGTGTAGTCAACAGAACAGGCTCCTGTTCTATCTCCCTGACCCCAAGACCCATTTAATATCTTAACCTTGGCAGAGGACATGTCAAATGTGAAACTAATAATAACAGATACTACACTTGAACTCAGCCACAAGGCTGAGAAGTTCTTTTTAAAAATAGCTTCTCTAGGTCCTCTGCATTTCCATATATTTTTATTACCAGCTTGGCAATTTCTGCAGAAAAGCCTGCTAGAATTTTGTTTGGGATTGTGTTGACCCTATGGAACAGTTTGGAGACAACTGACATCTTAATGATATGGGGTCTTGCAATACACAAACATGGTATACTTCTCATTAATTTAAGTTTTCTTTGATTTCTCTCACAACTTTTTGTAGTTTTGGGCCTTGAAATTTTGGACATATTTTATTAAATTTTTTCTCTAAGTAATGTATGTTTTTTGGTGCTATTGTAAATGGCTTGTTCTCGTTTTCTTTTTAATGTTTGCTGCAGTTGATTTTCGTACATCAATCTTCTATCCTTTGACTTTGACAAGTTCACTTATTCTAGTTGTTTTTTAGATTCCCTGGGATTTTCTATTTAGCAATCATAAACTCTGTAAATAAGGATAATTTTATTTCTTTCTGACCTACATGCCTTTTCTTTTTCTTGCCTTATTGCAATGGCTAGGGTCGCCAGTACAATGTTGATACAAGTGGTGGTGAAAATGAGCATCATTTCCTTGTTCCCCATCTTATGAGTCTTTCACCATAATGCATGGATGTTAGCTGTAGCTTTTTCATAGATGTGCTTTTATCAGTTTGAGGAAGTTTCCTACTATTTCTAGTTTTCTGAGAGGATATGAATCATGAAAGGGTGTGACTCTTTCCAGATGCTTTTCTGCATCTATGGCATAATCATATGGGTTTCCTCCTTTATTTTGTTAATAGGGTAATTGGTTCTTAATAACTTTATTGATATATAATGTACATACTATATAAAATTCAACCTTTAAAAGTGTATAATTCAATGGTTTTTAACATATATTCACAGGATTGTGCTACCATAACCCTTCTGTAATTTTGGAACATTTTTATCACAGCAAATAGAAACCTCATACACATTAGCACTCACTCCCCATTCCCTCTTAGCAGTCACTAATCTACTTTCTGTCTCTATAGATTTGCCTATTCTGAACATTTCATGTGAACAAAATCATACCATATGTGGTCTTTTGTGAATGCCTTCTTCCACTTAGCATAGGGTTTTCAAGTTATATCCATGTTTTAGCATGTATCAAAATTTCATTCCTTTTTAATGGCTGAAGAATATTCCATTGTATGTATATACCACATTTTGTTTATCCATCCATCTCTTCATGGACAGTGGGTTGTTTCTACCTTTTGACTCTTGTGAATAATGCAACAATGAATATTGTATACAAGGATTGGAATTGCTGGATCATATCATGATTCTATGTTTAACTTTCTAAAGAACCACCGAACTGTTTTCCACAGCAGCTGTGCCATTTTATACTGCTATTAGCAATGCACAAGGGTTCCAATTTCCCCACATTCTTGCCAATGTTTTTTTAAATAATAACCATAACTTACAAAGTGTGAAGTGGTAGCTTATGGTGGTTTTGGTGCATTTCCCTAATGACTAAGGATATTGAGCATCTTTTCACATGATTATTGGCCATTTGTGTATCTTGTTTAGAGAAATGCCTATTCAAGTCCTCTGACTACTTTTAAATTGAGTATTTTTTGTTCTTTATACATTCTGGATATTAATCCCTTACTAGATATATGACTTACAAGTATTTGTCTTCAATTATGTAGGTTTCCTTTTCACTTTCTTAATAGTGTGCTTTGATGCATAAAAGCTTTTATTTTTTATAAAGTCCAATTTATTTTTTTTGTGTTCTGTGCTTTTGGTGTCATATGCAAGAAATCATTGCCAAATCCAATGTTATGAATATTTTTCTGGTGTTTTCTTCTAAGAATTTCATAGTCTTAGCTTTTAATTTAGGTATTTAATTCATTTTAAGTTAATTTTTGTATCTGGTGGAAGGTCAGTGTGTAACTTTTTTTTTTTTTTTGCATGTAGATATACAGTTTCCTATACTATGTATTGAAAAGATTTCTTTCCTCTTTGAGTAGTCTGGGGCACCCTTATCAAAAATCATTCCACCATATACATAAGGATTGTATTCTATTGGCCTGTGTGTCTGTCCTTAAGCCAGTACCACACTGTTTTGATTACTGTAGCTTGGTAGTAAGTTTTGAAATCAAGAAGTGTGAACCATCCAACTTTGTTCTTTTTCAATATTGTTTTGCCTATTTAGGTACCCCTGAGAGTCCATATGAATTGCAAGTTAGGTTTCCCTGTTTCTGCAAAAAACGCTGTTGGGAGTTTGATAGTAATTGCATTGAATCTGTAGAATTGGAATAGTATGTCATCTTAACTATTAAGTCTTCCATTCCATAAACTAGGATGTCTTTCCATTTATTTGTATCTTTAATTTCTTTTAGCAGTATTTTGTAGTTTTCCGTGTACAAGTCATTCTCCTCCTTGATTAAATTTATTCCTAAGTATTTTATTATTTTTATGCTATTGTAAATGGAATTGTTAAGTTCCTTTCAGATTGTTCATTGCTAGTATATAGCAGTGCAACTAATTTTTGTGGTTGATTTTGTATCTTGTAGTTTTGCTGAATTTTTAAAAAATTTTTGTGTCTTCTTTAGAATTTTCTATATATAATATGTCATCTGTGATCAGAGATAATTTTACTTCTTTTTCAATTTGGTTAACTTTTACTACTTTTCTGGCTAGAACTTGCTGTACAATGTTGAATGAAAGTGGCAAAATTGAGCATCCTTTTCTTGTTCCTGATCATAGCGAAAAACCTTTCAGTCTTTTACCATTGCATATGATATTAGCTGTGGGTGGATTTTTCATATATGATCTTTATTATATTATGGAAGTTCCCTTCTATTCCTAGTTTATTGAGTGGTTTGGGTTTTTTTTTTTTAAATCGTGAACAGGTGTTTGATTTTTTTCAAATACTTTTTTCTGCATCAATTGAAATAATCATGTGGGGTGTTATATTGACTGATTTTCTTATATTGAACCATCTTCACTTTTCAGGAATAAATGCCATTTAGTCATATTGTATTATTCTTTTAATATGTGCCAAATTTAGTTTGCTAGTATTTTGTTAAGGATTTTGTGTTAATATTCATAAGGTATATTGGTCTGTAGTTTTCTTATAATATCTTTGTCTGGCTTTATTTATGTATTCTGTTGAAGTATAGTGGATTTACAGTGTGTTTCAGGTGTACAGCAAAGTGATTCAGTTTTTTATATATAATATATGGTTTTTCAGATTCTTTTCCCATATAGATTATTACAAAATATTGAGTATAGTACCCTGTGCTATATAGTAGGTCCTTGTTAATTATTTATTTTATATATAGTAATGGGTGTATGTTAATCCCAAATTCCTATTTTATCCCCCCACACACACCCTCCCCTTTGGTAACCATAAGTTAATGTTTTCTGTGTCTGTGAGTTTCTGTTTTGTAAATGAGTTCATTTGTGTCATTTTTTTTTAGATTCCACATATAAGTAATATCATGTGATATTTGCTTTTCTCTCTCTGACTTACTTCACTTACTATGATAATCTCTAGGTCCATCCATGTTGCTGCAAATGGCATTATTTTATCCTTTTTTGTGGCTGAGTAGTATTCCATTGTATATATAACACCACATCTTCTTTATCCAATCATCTGTCTGTAGAAGTTAGGTTGTTTCCATGTCTTGGCTATTATAAATAATGCTGCAATGAACAGTGGGGTGCATGTATATTTCTGAACCATGGTTTTCTATGAATGTATGCCCAGGAGTGGGATTGATGGATTATATGGTAACTCTATTTTTAGTTTTTTAAGGAACCTCCACAGAGTTCTCCATAGTGGCTGTACCAATTTACATTCCCACCAACAGTGTAGGAGGGCTTTTTCCCACACCCTCTCCAGAATTTATTATTTGTAAACTTTTTGATGATGGCCATTCTGACTGGTGTGAGGTGATGCCTCAATGTAGTTTTGATTTGCATTTCTCTAATCATTAGCCATGTTAAGCATCTTTTCATGTGCCTTTTGGCCATCTATCTTCTTTGGAGAGATGTCTATTTAGATCTTCTGCCCATTTTTTGATTGGGTTGTTTGGTTTTTTGTTACTGAGTTGTATGACCTGTTTATGTATTTAATTAAGCTTTTGTCAGTCACATCATTTGCAAATATTTCCTCCCATTCTGTAGGTTGTCTTTTCATTTTGTTTATGGTTTCCTTTGCTTTTTTTAAAAGCATTTAAGTTTAATTAGGTCCCATTTGTTTATTTCCCCCCATTTGTTTGTTTTTATTTCTATTACTCTAGGACAGAGATCCAAAAAAATATTGCTGAGATTTATGTCAAAGAGTGTCCTGCCTGTGTTTTCCTCTAGCAGTTTTATAGTATCTGGTCTTAAATTTAGGTCTTTAATCCATTTTGAGTTTATTTGTGTGTATGGTGTTAGAGAATGTTCTAGTTTCATTTTTTTACATGTAGCTGTCCAGTTTTTCCTCCCATGTATTGAAGAGACTGTCTTTTCTCCATTATATAGTGTTGCCACCTTTGTTGTACATTAATTGACCATAGCTTCATGGGTTTATTTCTGGGCTTTCTATCCTGTTCTGTTGATCTGTATTTGTTTTTGTACCAGTACCATATGGTTTTGATTATTGTAGCTTTATAGTATAGTCTGATGTCTGGGAGCCTGATTCCTCCAGCTCCATTTTTCTTTCTCAGAATTGCTTTGGCTATAAGGGGTCTTTTGTGTTTCCATACAAACTTTAAATTTTTTTGTTCTAGTTCTATGAACAATACCATTGGTAATTTGATAGGGATTTCACTGAATCTGTAGATTCCCTTGGGTAGTATAGTCATCTTGACAATACTGATTCTTCTAGTCCAAAAACATGGTGTATCTTTCTATCTGTTTGTGTCATCTTTGATTTCTTTCATCAGCATCTTATAGTTTTCAGAGAACAGATCTTTTGTCTCCTTAGGAACGTTTATTCCTAGGTATTTTATTCTCTTGGATGTGACAGTAAATGGGATCGTTTCCTATAATTTCTTTCTGATCTTTTGTTATAAGTGTATAGAAATGCAACAGATTTCTGTGTATTAATTTTGTATCGTGCAACTTTACTGAGTTCATTGATGAGCTCTAGTAGTTTTCTGGTAGCATCTTTAGGATTTTCTATGTAGAGCATCATGTCATCTGCAAACAGTGACACTTTTACTTCTTTTCCAATTTGGATCCTTTTTATTTCTTTTTCTTCTCAAATTGCTGTGGCTAGGACTTCTAAGACTATGTCAAATAAAGTAGCGAGAGTGGACACCCTTGTCTTATTCCTGATCTTAGAGGAAATGTTTTCAGCTTTTCACCATTGAGTATGATGTTAGCTGTGGGTTTATCATATATGACTTTTATTATGTTGAGGTATGTTCCCTCTATGCCCACTTTCTGGATAGTTTTTTTATAATCATAAATGGATGTTGAGTTTTATCAAAAGCTTTTTCTGCATCTATTAAAATGATCGTATGGTTTTTATTCTTCAGTTTGCTTTGTGGTGTATCACACTGATTGATTTGCAGATATTGAAAAATCCTTGCAAACCTGGGATAAATCCCACTTGATCATGGTGTATGATCCTTTTAATGTATTTTTGGATTTAGTTTGCTAGTATTTTGTTGAGGATTTTTATGTCCTATGTTCATCAGTGATATTGGCCTATAACTTTTTTTGTGGCATCTTTGTCGGATTTTGGTATCAGGGTAATGGTGACCTCATAGAATGTTTGGAAGTGTTCCTTCCTCTGCAGTTTTTTGGAATAATTTCAGAAGGATCGGTGTTAACTCTTCTTTAAATGTTTGCTAGGTTTCACCTGTGAAGCCGTCTCATCCTGGACTTTTGTTTGTTGGGAAGTTTTTTAATCACAAATTCAATTCTAAGACTTGTGATTGGTCTGTTCATATTTTCTATTTCTTCCTGGTTCAGTCTTAGAAGATTGTACCTTTCTAAGAAATTGTCCATTTCTTCTATGTTGTCCATTTTATTAGCATGTAGTTGCCTGTAGTAGGATCTTATGATGCTTTCTATTTCTGTGGTGTCAGTTGTAACTTCTTTTCCATTTCTAATTTTATTGATTTGTGCCCTCGCCCTATTTTTCTTGATAAGTCTAGTTAACAGTTTATCAATTTTATGTTTTCTTCTTCTTCTCCTCTCCTTCTTCTTCTCAGTGCCACATGGCTTGCAGGATCTTAATTCCCCAGGGATTGAAGCTGGGCCTCTGTAGTGAAAGCACCCAGTCTTGACCACTAGACTGCCAGGGAATTCCCAATTTTGTTTATCTTTTCAAAGACCCAACTTTTGGACTTCCCTGGTGGTGTAGTGGTTAAGAATCTGCCTGCTAGTGCAGGGAACATGGGTTTGATCAAGACCCCACGTTATGCAGAGCGACTAAGCCCACATGCTGCAACCCCTGAGCTGACACACTGCAACTACTGAAGCCCACGTGCCTATAGCCCATGCTTCCCAACAAGAGAAGCCACCTCATGAGAAGCCTGTGTCCCCACAACAAAGAGTAGCCACTGCTCACCACAGCTAGAGAAAAGCCCTCGCACAGCAATGAAGATCCAACACAGCCAAAAAAAGTGTGTATGTATGTATGTATAAATAAATAAATAAATAAAGTCATTGGGGAAATGCAAATTAAAAAAAAAAGACCCAACTTTTAGTTTCATTGATCTTTTCTATTATTTTTTTGTCTCTATTTCACTTATTTCTACTCTCATCTTTATGATTTCTTTCCTTGTACTAACTTTGTGTTTTGTTTGTTCTTCTTTTTCTAGTTGCTTTAGGTGTAAAGTTAGGTTGTTTATTTGATAGTTTTCTTGTTTCCTGAGGTAAGATTGTATCACTATAAATGTCCCTCTTAGAATTGCTTTTGCTGTGTGCCAAAGGTTTTGGATTGTCACGGTTTCTTTTTCATTTGTCTTTAGGTATATTTTGATTCCTTCTTTGATTTCTTCGGTGATCTATTGGTTATTTAGCAACATGTTGTTTAGCCTCCATGTGTCTGTGCTTTTTGCAATGTTTTCTTCTAGTTGATTTCTAACCTCATGGCATTAGTGACAAGAGAAGATGCTTGATATGAGTTCAGTTTTCTTAAGTTTGCTGAGGCTTGCTTTGTGGCCCAGCATGTGGTCTATCCTGGAGAATGTTCCATGTGCACTTGAGAAGAATGTGTATTATGCTGCTTTCAGATGAAATGTTCCATAAATATCAGTGAAGTCCCCCTTGGTCTAATGTGTCATTTAAGACCTGTGTTTCCTTACTGATTTTCTGTCTGGATGATCTATCCATTGATGTAAGTGGGCTGTTAAAGTCCTCTACTATTATTGAGTTAACATTTGCCTTATATATTGAGGTGTTCCTATATTGGGGGCATATATACTTACAATTGTTATATCTTCTTCTTGGATTGATCCCTTGATCATTATGTAGTGTCCTTCTTTGTCTCTTATAATGGCCTTTATTTTAAAGTCTATTTTGTCTGGTATAAGTATTGCTACTCCAGCTTTCTTTTGATTTCCATTTGCATGGAATACCTTTTTTTCATCCCCTCACTTTCAGTCTGTATGTGTCCCTAGTTCTGAAATGAGTCCCTTGTAGGCAGCATATATATGGGTCTTGTTTTTGTATCCATTCGGCTAGTCTGTGTCTTTTGGTTGGAGCATTTAGTCCATTTACATTTAAGGTGGTTATTTGTATGTGTGTTCCTACTGACATTTTGTTAATTGTTTTGGATTTGTTTTTGTAGGTCTTTTTTCCCCTTTCTTATTTTGCTCTCTTCTCTTGTGATTTGATGACTGTCTTTAGTGTTGTGTTTAGAGTCCTGTGTCTTTTGTTTATATCTATTATAGATTTTTGATTTGTGGTTACCACAAGATTTTTATATAGCAGTACATACACTTGTTTTAAGTTGCCAGTCCCTTAATTTCAAATACATTTTTGATACCCTGCATTTGTACTCTTCTCCCTTCACAATTACTGTTTTTTTTTTTAATGTTTATTTATTTGGTTGTTCCATGTCTTAGTTGCGGCATGTGGGCTCCTTAGTTGCAGCAGGTCAGCTCCTTAGGTGTGGCTCACTGGCTGCTTAATTGAGGCTCATGGACTTCCTAGTTGCAGCTCATGGGCTTCCTAGTTGCGGCTCATAGGCTCCCTAGTTGCGGCTTACCAGCTCCTTAGTTGCTCATGTGGGCTTCTTGGTTGTGGCATGTGAACTCTTAGTTGCAGCATGCATGTGGGATCTAGTTCCCTGACCAGGGATCAAACCCAGGCCCCCTGCATTGGGAGCATGGATTCTTAACCACTGCGCCACCAGGGAAGTCCCATGATTACTGTTTTTGATATGTTTTATATCTAATTGTTTTGGGTATCCTTTAACTGCTAAGTGTGGATACAGATGATTTTACTACTTTTGTCTTTTAACCTTCCTACTAACTTTGTGTGTGGATGATTTCCTATCTTTACTGTATGCTTTCTCTTACTGGTGAGCTTTTTCATTTCAAATTTTCTTGTTTCTAGTTGTGGCCTTTTCTTTTTCACCTAGAGAAGTTCCTTTATCATTTGTTGTAAAGCTAGTTTGGAATTCTTTTAGCTTTTGCTTGTCTGTAAAGCTTTTGATTTCTCCATCAAATGTGAATGAGAGATTTCCTGGGTAGAGGATTCTTGGTTGTTCCCTTTCATCACTTTGAATATATTGCACCACTACCTTCTGGTCTGCAGAATTTCTGCAGAAAAATCAGCTGATGGCCTTATGGGAGTTACCTTGTATGTTATTTGTTCCTTTTCCCTTGCTGCTTTTAATATTCTCTATGTTTAATTTTTGTCATTTTTATTACAGTATGTCTTTTGGTTAATCCTGTATGGGACTCTGCACTTCCTGGACTTGGGTGACTGTTTCCATTACCATGTTAGGGAAGTTTTCATCTATTATCTCTTCAAATATTATATTTTCTCAGGCCCTCAGGCTCTCTTCTTCTGGGATCCCTATAGTACGGAAACTAGTGCATTTGATGTTGTCCCAAAAATCTCTTAAACTATCCTCATTTCTTTTAGTTCTTTCTTTCTGTTCAGCAGCAGTGATTTCCACTACTCTGTCTTGCAGCTCACTGATCTGTTCCTCAGTATCATTTAGTCTACTGTTGATTCCTTCGCATGTATTTTTCATTTCAGTTTTTGTATTCTTCATCTCTGTTTGGTTTTTCTTTATACTTTCTCTTTGTTAAAAACTTATAACTTCTTGCTCTGTGCATCCATTCTTCTGAATTCTTTGATCATCTTTACAATCATTACTCTGAACTGTTTCTCAGGGAGATTGCCTATCTCTACTTCACTTAGTTCTTCTTGGGTTTTATTTTGTTCCTTTGTCTGGAACATATTCCTCTGCTGTGTCATTTTGTCTAAGTTGCTATTTGTATTTTTATGTATGTAGTAGGTTTGTTAAATTTCTCGACCTTGGAGAAGTGACCTTCTGTAGAAGACTCCCTGTGTGTCCCAAGAGTGCACTCCCCTCTCATCACCTAATCCCCCTGAAAGGGTGGCGTGGATTCTCCTGTTGTGGTGGGCTGGCTGTGTGGGCAGTGTGGCAGGCTTTTTGGCCCCTAGTCTGGTTGGTTGCCAGGCCCTTCCGTGCACAGATGCTGCAGTTTGGCAGGGCTTGGTCACAATGGTGGCTGCTTGTAGAAGCCTAGGGGGCCCCAGGGCTCATGCTGGCTCACTAGTGGGCAGTGTCAAGGTTCTGAAGACTCTGGTCTGTTGCCCTCCTACTTGCAGGTGAAGCCAGATCCTGGGGTTAATGCTATACTGCTGGCAGGCAGAGCTGGCTGCTGGAGTCTGGCGGCAAGGCCCAGGGATCCCAGAGCTCGTTTCAGATCATTTTGTGTGTGTGTGGGGGGGGGGGGGCGGTTCTTGACACTGTTGGGTATGGGGACCTGGGTGTCCCACAGGTTGAGTTGGCCTGCTAGTAGGCAGGACCAGGACCCAGCGGGTGCCAGCGTAGGGTCTGACCTGCTGTTGGTGGTCTGCAGGCTATGGGATCATAGTTTTCTTGCTTCTGTTGCCTGCCCACTGGGTGGGTGGAGCTGGGTCTTGGCCCTCTGGTGGGCAGTACCGTGTCTAGAGGCATGTCTAGAGGTGTCTGTGGGCTCAGGAAGTCTTTAGACAGCCTGTCTGCCGATGGGTGGGGCTGTGTCCCTGCCCTGTTAGTTGTTTGGCCTGAGGTGTCCCAGCACTGGCACCTGCAGGCTGTTGGGTGGGGCCAGGTCTCGTCCCTAATGAGCCAAGATGGCAGCCCCCAGTAGCAGTGCTCATACAGTTGAATGCCTCCAAACACGTCTGAAACCAGTGTCCACGTCCCCAAGGCTAGCTGCAGCTGCCTCCCCTGACCCTCACTGCCTCTCCAGGGGACTCTCCAAGACCAGCAGGTAAGTCTGGCCCAGGCTTCTATCACATTCTTCTTTTTGCCATGTGTCCTGGTGCACATGAGATTTTGCATGTGCTCTTTAAGAGTGAAGTCTCTACGTTCCCGGGTCTGATGGGGCTCCTGTAATTAACCCCACTGGCCTCAAAGCTAAGTGCTGTGGGGGCTTGTCTTCCCTGTGCTGGACCCCTGGGCTGGGGAGCCTGATGTGGAGCTGAGAACTCTCACTTCTGTGGGAGCACCTCTGCGGTATATTTATTTTCTAATCTGTTGGCCACCCACCTAGGGCGTGTGAAATTTGATTATATTGCAAGCATGCTCCTTCTACCCATCTCATGGTGGTCCTTTCTTTATGTGTCGTAGAAGGTCTTTTCTTGTAGGTTCCAGTCTTTTTCACTGATGGTCGTTCTGCAGATGGTTGTGATTTTGGTGTGCTCATGAGAGGCGGTGAGCTCAGGATCTTTCTACTCTCCCATCTTGGCTGCTCTCCTCTTCATTCTTTTTTCTTTCTGCTCCTCAGATTGGATAATTTCAATTGCTTTGTCTTTACGTTCACTAATACTTCTGTCTGTTCAAATTTGCTGTTGAATAACTCTAGTGAGTTTCTCATTTCAGTTATCTCACTTTTAAGTGCCAGTGTTTATTTGGTCCTTTTTCTAATTTCTCTCTCTTTCCTGATATTCTCATGTGTTCTACATAGTTTTCCTGATTTTCTTTACTTCTTTGCCCATGGCTCCCTTTAGCTTATTGAACACGGTAAGTCAACTGTCCTAAATGTCTTTAACTAACAATTCCAGTGTCGGCTTCCTCAGGGATGGTTTCTGTCAAAATCTCTTTTCCCCTGTGATTGGGCTACACGTTCCTGTTTCTGTTTCCTATAGCTCTTTTATTGAGAACCAGATAAACTGAGCATTATGTTGTTTTAACTCTGAAACCTACCTCTCCCACTCCTCAGGGATTGGTAAATCTTGCTTGTTGAGGGCTGGAGCCATTCTTTGTGACTTCTCAAAACTATTTTTTTGTTTTGTTTTGTTTGTTTTTTTGGCACACGGGCTTAGTTGCTCCGTGACATGTGGGATCTTCCTGGAGCAGGGATCGAACCTGTGTCCCCTGCATTGGCAGGCGGATTCTTAACCACTGCGCCACCTAGGAAGCCCCTCAAAACTATTTTTGCAGAGTGTGTATTCCTTGTTTTTTGTGGTCACTGAAGTTTCTGTTCTGATATCTCTACAGTCAGCCAGTAAGCTGACAAATATTTCCTTAAATGTCTGACACCCAAAGGGAAATACTGCCTCTAATCCTCTGTAAACCACTTTAGTTCAGGGGGGTTGAAACAGTGGCCAACAATGGCCCCCTCAGTGATCAAAAGCAGTAATTATCAATCAAAACACACAATCCTAATATTTGGAAAACAAGTTTCTTATTGTCCACCCTGGCTCCAAGAAGCTGTACCAGGAATGTGGGCCACCATCTCTCCTCTCTGTTCCCTGCTTCAGAAGATGGTAGTAGAGGTATGGTAGCCACTATGTGAAAGACCAACATTCCCAAGAATTTACTGAAATTTACCAGTCTCTTCATCAAGATCTACCCTGAACATTGCAAGTATTTAACTAGATTCCAGAATTCCAAAATAGTTGCTTTAGACAGTTCTTGCCATCTCAGTAGTTTTTTAGGTGGAGAAACGGCTTCCTACCCTGCTATTTTCCCTGTCATCACTCCACTTCTTTTCATTGCCAAATAATATTCCATTGTAGGCTTATACCACATTTTGTTTATTCATTCATCAGGTAATGGACATTTGGGTTGTTTCCTTTTTTTCTTTTAAAGTCTGGCTCATCCAAGTTTGTTTGTTTGTTTGTTTTGGCTGCATTGGGTCTTCATTGCTGCGTGCGGGCTTTCTCTAGTTGTGGCGAGCAGGGGCTACTCTTCATTGCAGTGTGTGGGCTTGTTGTTGTGGTGGCTTCTCTTGTTGTGGAGCATGGGCTCTAGGTGTGCAGGCTTCAGCGGTTGTGGCACATGGGCTCATTAGTTGTGGCTTGCAGGCTATAGAGCACAGGCTCAGTAGTTGTGGTGCATGGGCTTAGTTGCTCCACAACATGTGGAATCTTCCCAGACCAGGGATTGAACCCACGTTCCCTGCATTGGCAGGTGGATTCTGAACCACTGTGCCACCAGGGAAGTCCTCAATTTTTAACTATTGTAAATAATGCTTCAATCTTATAACTATAGCTTATAGCTTTAACTATAATGAACAAAGGCTACAAATTTTTGTGTGGACTTGTGTTTTTATTTCTCTTGGGTATATACATAGGCATGAGGTTTCTGGGTGCAATGATTACTATTATTAAGAATGATTACTGGGACTTCCCTGGTGGCGCAGTGGTTAAGAACCTGCCTGCCAATGTGGGGGACACAGGTTTAAGCCCTGGTTGGGGAAGACCTCACATGCCACGGAGCAATTAGGCCCGTGCGCCACAGCTACTACTGAGCCTGCACTCTAGGGCCTGTAAGTCACAACTACTGAGCCCGTGTGCCACAACTACTGAAGCTCCCACATCTAGAGCCCATGCTCTGCAACAAGAGAAGCGACCGCAATGAGAAGCCCGCAAACTGCAATGAAGAGCAGACCCTGATTGCCGCAACTAGAGAAAGCCCACATGCAGCAATGAAGACCCAATGCATCCATAAATAAATAAATAATAAATAAAACAATTAAAAAAAAAAGAATGATTGCTATTATTAACTCTGCATTCCTAGAATAAACCCTACATGGTCATAATATGTTATCCTTTTATATATTGTTGGATTCAATTTACTAGTCTTTTGTTAAGTTTTTGCATCTACATTCATGATAATATTGGTCTGTAAATTTTGTTTTTATAATGTCTTTATCAGGTTTTGGTATGTTATATTGACATCAGTACTTTTCTTTGCCTCTATTTTCTGAAAAAGTTTGTGCAAGGTTGTTAATAGTCCTTCCTTGAATGTTTGATAGTCTTTACCACTGAAACTGAGTCTAGAATTTTCTTTATGCAAAGTTATGATAAATTCTATTTATTTGATACAGGGCCATTCAGATTTCCTGATTTTTCTTGTATTAATTTTGATAATTTAATCAATACCTTTGTCTAGTTCATGTAAGTGGTCTAATTTGTTGGCATAAAACTGTTCATGATATACCTTTATTATCCTTTAATGTTCATAGGATCTGTAGTGATAGGGGTTTTTCTATTTTGTTTTTCATTCCAAAGAGTCAGATTTTGGCTTTGTTAATTTTATCTATTGTATGATTTCCATTTCATTGATTTTTGTTATTTATTATATTTCCTTTCTTCTATTTCTTTAGGCTTACTTTGCTTTTCTTTCTCTAACATATTAAGATGGAAATTTAGGTCATTGATTTTAGATGTTTTTCTAATATAAATATTTAAAACTATGTTTCCTTCTAAGCCATGACTATTCAATAGCCCTTTCTGCAGTGATGGAAATATTCTGTGTTCTGCTGTCCAGTACAGTAGCCACTGAGCACGTGATATGTGGCCAGCCTGTCTGAGGAATTGAACTCTTATATTAATTGAAATTTAGTCACATGTATCCAGTGGCTACTGTACTGAGCAGTGCATCTCCAAGCACTGCTTTACCTGCATCCACAAATTTTATGTTGTAGTTTTCATTAAATTCAAAATATTTTCTAATTTCCCTTGTGATTTCACCTTTGATGAATAAATTATATACAAATGTGCTGTTTAATTTCCTGAGGTTTGGGGGTTTTCTGGATATGTGTTACTGATTTTTTACATTTTTAATTTAATTCCATTGTGATCAGAGAACACACCATGTATAATTTCAGTGCTTTTTGAGACTTGTTTTGCAGCCCAGCATATGGCCTATCTTGAATTTACCATGCATACCTTAAAAAAGAGCATTTTGCACTTGTTGGATGTAGTGTCCTATAAATATCAATTAGATTGAGGGGGCTGATAAAGTGGTTCAGATCTTTTGTCCTGATTTGTCTAATTGTTCTACTGACTGCTAAGAACTGGGTGCTGAAATCTACTGTGGCAGAATTACATTTCTCCCCACAATTCTATAAACTCTGAAGTCATGTATTTAAGGCTATCAGGCATCCTACATACATATTTATAATTGTACTATCTTCCCAGTGAATTGTCCCTTTTATCATCACGAAACGTTCCTATTTTTATCTATGATAGTAATCTTTGTCTTAAAGTCTGTTTTATCTGGTGTTTATATAGCCACTCTAGTCTGACTATGCTAATTTGCATGTTCTATTTTTTCCATCTTTTAACTTTCAACTTATGTGTTTTTAAAGTGTTTCTTGTAGGCAGCATTTAAATGATCTTTTTTAATTAGAATGTTAACATGTCACTAATGTAATTAGTTGTTTGTTTGCCCTCTCTTTTTGTTCTTACCAACTCTCACCTTTCTTTCTTTCTTTCTTCCTTTTTTTGAGGTCACTTCCCCAAGCTTTACTCCTATCCACAGTCTGTTTGCCTGTGTTTACTTTTTAAGTCCTCAGGTGGGTTTCTTTTCCTTTCTTTTTTTCTGTTTTGTAGTTTATCACCTTAAGCAGTGGGAAGGATGGGTTATGGGGCTTATGTTGTGATACTGGAACCAAAACTCCTTTCATGGCTATTCTCACTTATGCATAGACTACTTTGAAAGTGTACACAAGAAATTGGTGATTGTGGATATTTAGAGGGAGAAATTGTGAGGACCAAGAAGAAAAACTTACTTTTCAATAAACAGACCCTTCTGTACTTTGACCATCTGCCTTTTCAAAAAAGGCATTAACAATTAGTCAAAGTAATCAGTTTGGGATGGATTAGACATTAGGCAGTTTAAAGGACAAATGTAGCAAACAACAGAGGCTTCAACTCAAGCACCTAAGAAGGTAAGTCCATTGATAGCTGCAAGGAAGGTAATGGTATCTGATGTGTTAAACTCCAAGCAAAGGTGTATCTTGCAGATAACCAACCATATGTCTCTTCAGATATTTGTTTAGGGCTGCCTCCTGGCCCATCACCTTTCACAAAAGCACATTATCCTTAGAATACAGTTGTTTATTGTCTTGATTTTTCTCAAGGGTGTGCACATGGCTACTCATTCTGACAGACGAAAGCTTGGACACAGGTGAGGCAATTAAAATTCTAGCGGCTGCTTCCTTGAAACACTAAAAACAGAATTACCATATGACCCAGCAATCCCACTACTGGACACATACCCAGAGAAAACCGTAATTCAGAAAGACACATGCACTCCAGTGTTCACTGCAGCACTATTTACAATAGCCAGGACATGGAAGCAACCTAAATGTCCATCAACAGAGGAATGGATAGAGAAGATGTGGCACGTATACACAATGGAGTATTACTCGGCCATAAAAAGGAACGAAATTGGGACATTTGTAGAGACATGGATGGACCTAGAGACTGTCATACAGAGTGAAGTAAGTCAGAAAGAGAAAAACAAATATATATTAAAGCATATTGCAGAATATAGAAAAATGGTACAGATCAACTGGTTTGCAAGGCAGAAACAGAGACACAGCAGATATAGAGAACATATAGACACACCAAAGGTGGAAAGCAGGGGGGCTGGGGGGGGGTGTATTAGGAGATTGGGATTGCCATATATACATTACTAATAAAAAAATCAAATTGTATACTTTAAATACATACAGGTTATTGTATGTCAATTATATCAATAAAACTCTTTAAAAAATTTAAAAAATGGAAAAACAATAAAATAAAATTCTAGCAGCTGCAATTCCTACAAGCATACTGAAGAATCCTGGCTGGCACTTGTAGTTATGAGATTAAATTGTATAATGGCTTTTTGGTAATTGCTTAGTAGAAAGCCTGTAAAATAAGACCCTTACCAATTACGCCTTTTGCTATAGAGCAGCAGTGTCCACTAACCCTAAGTAGCTATTGAACACTTGAAACAGGGGTGATCCAAATTGTGATGTGATAAGCACAATGGATTTTGAAGACTTAGTATGGAAAAAGGAACATAAAATATCTTGGCAACAATTTTTAATGTGTACCTGTTAAAATAATAGCATTTTGGATATATTGATTTCAAATATACTAAAATTTCGTCTTTCTTTTTAGGTTTTTAATGTGGCTAATATGACACTTAAAATCACATAGGTAATTCACCTATGGGGGGGACAAAATATGTCCTGCTAGAGTTTTTTTTTTTTAATTGAAGTATAATTGATTTACAATGTTGTTAGTGTCAGGGGTACAGCAAAGTGATTCAGTTTTATGTATATACTTTTTCAGATTCTTTTCCCTTATAGGTTATTCCAAAATATTGAGTATAGTTCCCAGTGCTCTACAGTAGGTCCTTGTTGGTTATTTTATATATAGTAGTGAGTATATGTTAATCCCAAACTCCTAATTTATCCCTTCCCTCCCTGCTTTCCCCCTTTGGTAACCATAAGTTTGTTTTCTATGTCTGTGGGTCTGTTTTATATGCAGGCTCATTTGCATTTTTTTTATTTTTTTAGATTCCACGTATAAGCGATATATTTGCCTTTTCTCTGACTTACTTCACTTACTATGATAATCTCTAGGTCCATCCGTGTTACTGCAAATGGCATTACTCATTCTTTTTTATGACTGAGTAGTATTCCATTGTATATAGATACCACATCTTCTTTATCCATTCATCTCTCCACGGGCATTTAGGTGGCTTCTGTGTCTTGGCTATTGTAAATAGTGCTGGCTATGAACATTGGGTGCATGTATCTTTGAATTATGGTTTTCTCTGGATATATGCCCAGGAGTGGGATTGCTGGGTCATGTGGTAGCTCTATTTTTAGTTTAAGGACCCTCCATACTGTTTTCCATAGTGGCTGCACCAATTTACATCCCCACAGTGTAGGAGGGTTCCCTTTTCTCCATGCCCTCTCCAGCATTTATTGTTTGTAGACTTTTTGATGATGGCCATTCTGACTGGGATAAGGTGGTACCTCGTAGTTTTGATTTGCTTTTCTCTAATCATTAGCCATGTTGAGCATCTTTTCATGTGCCTTTTGGCCATTTGTATGTCTTTGGAGAAATGTGTTTAGATCTTCTGCCTATTTCTTTATTGGGTTATTTTTCTGATATTGAGTTTTATGAACTGTTTGTATATTTTGGAAATTAATTCAAAACAAAAAGACAACCTACAGAAAGGGGGAACACATTTGCAAATGATGTTACCTGCTAGAATATTCTTAATGAAAACCAGTGACCAATTGGACATCCACACGCAAAAAAAGAAATGAACCATATACCCTTCACAAAAATTATCTGAAAATGGCTGAGCTAAATGTTAAATGAAAAAACTATAAAACTCCTAGAAGATAACACGGGAAAATCTAGATGGGTTTGGCGATACATGAAAGAAATAATTGATAAGCTGGACTTCAGTAAAATTAAAAACTTCTGCTCTGCAAAAGACACTTTTGCAACAGAATGAGAAGACAAACCACAAACTGGGAAAAAATATCTGTAAAACACATATATCTAATAAAGGACCATTATCCAAAATATACAAAAAAAATTCTTAAAACTCAACAATAATAAACAACCTACTTAAAATAGGAGCAAAAGATCTGAACAGACACTTCACCAAAGATACACTTGGTAAATAAGAATATGAAACATCTTGTCATTAGGGAAATGCAAATTAAAATGAGATACCACTACACACCTACTAGAATGGCCAGAATCCAAAACACTGACACCACCAAATGCTGCCAAGGATGTGGAGCAACAGGAACTCTCATTCACTGCTAGTGGGAATGCAAAATGGGACAGTCACTCTGGGAGAGTTTGGAAGTTTCTTACAAACCTAAAGATGCTCCTACCATGTGGTCCAGCAATTGCACTCCTTGGTATATACCCAAATGAACTGAAAACTTATGTCCACAAAAAAAGCCTATACACATTTATAGCAGCTTTATATGTAATTGCCAAAATTTGGAATCAACAAAGATGTACTTTGGTAGGTGAATGGAGAAATAACCTGTTACATCCAGACAATGGAATATTATTCAGCACTGAAAAGAAATTAGCTATCAAGTCATAAAAGACATAGGGGAACCTTAAATGCATATTACTAAGTGACATTATCTGAAAAAGCTAGATTGAATGAATTGTATGATTCCAACTATAACTATGGAGACAGCTAAAATATCAAGGGTTGCCAGGGGTTACTGGGAAGGGAAGATAAAAAGACAGAGCACAGAGGATTTTCAGGGTAGTAAAATTATTCTGTATTGTACTATAACAGTAAATATGTCATCATACATTTCTCCAAACCCATGGAATGACCACCACCAAGAGTGAATCATGACATCAACTATGGACTTTGGACGATAATGATGTGTCAAGGCAGGTTCACCAACTCTAACAAGTGCAGTGTTTCTCGGAGGGGAGGGTGGCTCTCGGGATGTTGGTAGTGGGGGAAGCCGGGGTGGGGGCAGTGTGTAGGCAGGGAGTATATGGGCTCTCTCTGTACTTCCTGCTCAGTTTTACTGGGAACCTGAAACGGATCTAAAAAAAAATCTATTAAAAAATGACAACTCAAGTGTTCAAGCATTTTATTAAATCAGATAAGGAACTGCACATACCAGATCATACACAGTTATAAGGGCATATCACTTGTTCACAAGGCACAGCTGAACAGTAAGCTGGCAAGTCTAATAAGCCATCTTTAGCCAACTGAAATTTCAAGAACACGTGAGAGGAAACAATAAAGGTCATGCAAGTTCTGAAACAGTGCATCATGACAAAGCTCACTCATTTCATTCTTTACCTTCAAAATGCACATGACACCTAAAACCAGAAAACATCTGACCCGCTGGTTGTCACTAGTCAGGTAAACATTTCATTCAGGAATATGAAGCCCCGTACCACTTACTGACTTGTTTGACTGTAAATAACTTAATCCTAACTACAGAAAAGTTTTTTAAAGAGATTTACTGCTGTGAAATGTATGCCCATTATTCATAATATGCCTTGAAGTCACTGAACTTTCATTAAAATATGATAAAGCACGATACTCAAACCAAGAATCCCAGCTACGACCTTTTCACTTACACTAAATATCAGTTCAAGATAAAACACTGTGTAGACTAACATAGACTGTGAATAGTCCAATCAGTGAGGCTGTATTAATCTAGATCTATTTTAACTTACACACATGACAGGAAGG
Source organism: Hippopotamus amphibius kiboko (assembly GCF_030028045.1). Taxonomy (NCBI): domain Eukaryota; kingdom Metazoa; phylum Chordata; class Mammalia; order Artiodactyla; family Hippopotamidae; genus Hippopotamus; species Hippopotamus amphibius. Next base: position 170,649,842 of record NC_080191.1, on the reverse strand, counting down.
TTAAGAACCTTAAGAGACCCTATGGACTTTTTCTTAGGTGACAGTATTGAACTGCCTTAGAACAGCTGATTTCAGGTTTTGGCTGAGTAGAAAATCAAGTCCTAACTGATGTAGCCTCAAACTCATTTGTTCACATCTACGTTTAACTTATAGCCACCAAATGCTAATGGCTGGGGAGACATGATCAAAGCCCCTACTGCAAGCTTCATTTCCCCACACCCTTCACTCCCCCCTCCCCCCAAACTCCTATACAAGTTTCCCCTGCTTTGAGCTAAAAGGTCAATTCTGGATTCAAACTTGTGTGAACTAAGAGGACATGCAAACAAGGGGATAAAGTTAAATTCATTTGACAACAGCAAACATTATAAACGTATGCTACTATTCCGCTAAACAGAAGACCCAGGGAAACCACAAATATACCAACACACAACATTAGGTTTAAAAACAAAGAATCCTGAAGGAAGTAATTTTATTTTACAGGGGTTGAAGTTAGCCACCATATGCTTAATGACCTCAACATGTTTCTGCAACTAAAACTAAAAGAGAGAGAATTACAGGGAGCTGGGAATACATGTTAGATACTAACGATCTTCAAGCTTTGAAGATGTCATTGCATGAAGAAAATTATGGGAAACACTGTTCCCGATAATTACGTACACCCTTAGTGTAGCATATGGAGATCACTGTCTCCGATACAGACACTGTGGTAGGCAAAAACTACCTTGTTCTCATACATTATGGGAGACACTGCTCCCGATAATGTGCGTTAGGGTTGTGACAGAGGTACTGGAAATTCTGCAAAATTCGAATTAAAGCTACACCTTGGATAAACTGAGCTGTAAAACTGTGAGTACAATCACAGCTTTTAAGTGACATTAATTTATAACTTGGTCACACTTCACTGCATTTAGGAGAACTGCATGTTTATCTGGTCAGCTAAACAGAAGTTTAACTTGATTAGCAACCACTAATTACATTTAATTCTTCTCCAAGACTTAGCTTTACAATGTTATCTGACTTGTGGTTGTTTTCTGACACCCTTACGTGTTGACCACAAATGCAAAACTTCCAGTATCTGTTGGGTTTTATTAGCAGATGCTGCTTTTATTTAAAAAAAAACGACAGTATAACTGTCATAATTATGGAAGGCACTGCTTCCGATAATTATCTTCTATAAAAAAAAAACACCATTTATAGTGAACTCTGTCACTGATAAATAAACAATAAATATCTCAGTGCCAAAATGACAGGAAGCTTTTCCAAAAAATTAACACTTTGGCCAAAATTTGGCAGTGTGTTCTTTAACATCTGACAAACTGAGTTTGAAATTAAACATCTAAAAATCGGTTCTCTTTCAAAATACCTTGGCAAAAACAAAAACAACAAAAAGCTAACAAAGGTTTATGGGACAAAGGACAGAGGAAAAGAAAATATACTAGGTCTTTGGCTTCTGGTCTCCTCTTTTCATACATAATCCTGAGGTTAACACATTAAGGCCTTACTCCTGTGATAAGCAGTTGAACCTCATTTTATGCAGCTGAAGGACCTCCATTTCAGACCTCAATGGCAAGAAAACAAGTCCCATCTCTTCTGAAAGTGAACTGCTTCACTTTCAGATGTGGAAACCAGCTAAATCCTTAAAGAAGGCAGAGAGTAAAGCCTTACAGCCTGGTATCTCCCGTCTAGCATCAGACGAAGACGGAGGACCACCTCCAGCAGGCGTCGCCTTCCTCCTCGAGTTCAAAAGATACCAGTTCATATCATAGGATTTAGAGCAATAGTTCACGTTCACTGGTTCTGACTTTTTCCTAACTGTAACAGGAAAGAGGCGGTTACTATTACAAAGCACTTAAAGTTCTAGAGATAATCAGAGAAAACATTCTATCACGAACATTTTTTTTAAGTGGTTATTCACTTTAACATGAAGTGCAGGTACCTACCCTGGATCAAAAGCTGCTGCCTAAAGCCATCTAGTAGTACCAAGATTGGGTAGATTTTTAACAATATTAGGTTTTGCAGCCCTACTGAAAATTTAGCACAACCAACACAAGTCTAGAAACCACACTACCCTGATAAATACGTTACAGGTATCACATTTAAAATTCATTGTCAATGTCCCAGATGTCACCAGAGAGGGCATTTGCAGCTCCCTGAATAGTCCAAGTTGCCAGAGCCAACTGGTTTTTCAACAGCGTTTCGTTAAAAGCACCCTTATTCCGACGCAGCCTCAAGTGCTCTAGCAAAGCTGGCAGCGTGTGAGCACCAGAGCCCCAGAAGATGTGTCGGAAAGGAGATTCTCTCGGCGACACATAGGGTGAGAGGAAGTGATATTCCACCTGTGAAAACAAAACACACAAGAGAGCTTACACAGTGCCGTGACTTCCGTTGTGAGGAAAGGACCTGAGATAGTAAAACAACCGTCACTCTCTCACTTCAAATGTTAAAATCTCCCTGAAGTTAAGAATGCTGAGAACCAAGCTACTGGTCTTCTAATGTTAGACGTGTAAAGCCAGCTATCAACTCCTTTGTAAACTCGAACTGCATTGGGGATTTTTTTTTTTTCTGGTCGGAGCCTATATACCGAAGTTTACAAGTTTCCAGTGTAATAAAGTCTTCTGCTTCTTCCAAGCAGCCTACGATAAAAGCAGCTAAGGGCTGAATCAAACAGAATTACAGAGGAAATGACAGCTAAAAACCATAAATGTTTTTAAAGCCTAAAAAAATTAATCCTATGTCAAATGTCTTCTGTATTTCCAGTTTAGATACGCTGGCTTTAGATCTTGCACAAGTTAAAATTTGTGAATTCTAAAGCAGCAAAAGATTCTAGGCTCCTGGAATTACTACTCTACTTTTTAGAAACACAAGATATACCAATTAAAAATGAACATCCTTGAGTTCTTCCTTTTCTAAGGGTTTACGTACTTTCATGATACGGTCATTGATTTCCCTCATGACAAATCTGTTTGTTCTCTCAGCATTATTATAATCTGTTGTTAGTTTCGACGTAGCACGGAAGAAGTCTCCACGAGCAGAATACAGCCACTGCATATTCAGACCCATCTCCTGAAGCAGAAAGACATTAAATTCACTATTAGATGTTGTATTTCTAAGGATGTTATTCTATATACCTTTCTAAATTTAGATGTAGTAACTGAAATGATTCTGATAAAAGGGGGTGAGACTCACAGACAAACTCAAGTTCAGGAAAGCTAGACTCAAGCATCTTGTATAGAAGGTTCCAAGCTCTATAAACTAAAGTAACACACTCATATTTAAGCTCAGCAGATAGTACAATTATCCACTCTTAGTCTCGTAAGAAAACCATCCTCCATCAACAAGTGTAACATAATGTACTTAGTAAAAGTATATAATCCTGGGTAGTATATCCTTCCCAGTTCAATTTCCCTTTGCTGGCAAACTTCAAACATTCTGGTTCAGTGAACTTCAGAATCTAGTTATTTCCCTCTGGTAAGTCCCAATTTCTGATCAGTTATAATTAGTTTCAAGAAAGCCAATCCTAATAATTAAGATTCAGTTATCAGTGATTTACTTCATTTAAGGGATCTGTTAAATTGACTTCTAGTACCATAAAAGCCACTTAATAATATTAATTTGGTTTTATCAAATGTTTGATTAGACACAGAGGATCAACACTGAATAAAGACTTTAACTACTGGTTGTGTTCTCTCTCCATCCATGTCATCTCTGAAAGGCACACGGGGCCCAAGCTCATGGGTTCGAGTCCTAGCTGAGATTCTCACATCCTCTAGGCCCCACCTCCTTTATGGCTGCTTGGGATAACATGAATGAGAGAGAGCTTAACACCATTTTAGACTCTGAAAAACTTGCTGTGGTCTATCCTACAACTATAACCGTAAGCCTCTCAACTTTCTTTTCAAGTGAATTATGGATTCTAAGCAAAATTACACTTCAGTTCACTCTGAAACATGCTTTGGCTACCAACCCTGCTCCTCAGGAACAGCTACACATTCTTCCTCACACTGCTCAGCGCTTCAGCAGCAAAACCTGATCTTCATCAGCACTCACCTTCATGTCTGCTCTGAACTGGTTTATTTCCCTCACAAACCAAAGTATCTTGTCATTATACATCTCATAGTTCAGGTGCAATTCAACATCGTGGGTGAGTTTAATCACAAGCTGACCGGCTACTTCTGCTGCCACTCGTGCCATTTTGTTTAAGTCATTAACTTGCCGGGTCAGCATCTCATAGGTGTCCTTGGGAGTACCCAAGTAAGGGTAATCTTTGTCCTGGAAAAAAAAAGTAGGTTCATGTACTGGGGCGGGTTGTAAGACTAGGAGCCTCACGTTCTAGCTTCCCCATCAAGGTAACAGTAACTTTACTCCTTCCTTTGCTTCTAATGTACTCCTTCTCCGGCTTAACCTCACACCCACTGCTTTAAGACGCCGCCGCTCTTCCTCATTCCTCTGAACCTAACCTACTCCTGGAGCGATTACTTTCTTCCAGTTTCTACAGAATCCCTGTTCTATCACATCACAACAGATTTCTAGCTAAACTCCTTGAGGTTATGTCCTTGTTCTCTTCTCTCTGGAGCGTTCGGCCCATATTAATGAGGAAAGAAGAGAGCATGCATGCAATGTGCTTCCAATATAAAGTTTTAGACAAAAATGTACCTTCCTCCTCATCACGCAGCAGTCATCCGCTCACACACACGTTACCTTTCTAACAAGACCATCTGACGCTTACAAGAACTGCCCTCTGCTTTCACTGGACAACCTCAGTAACTGTTTCCTCAGCTCCATCCCCGACCACTGTTCCTGGTGACAGTCTCACTGGCAATCCTTTGGTGTGACCTCAGCTCTTTACTTTCAGACTGTACGTATCTGTATTACCTATACCTCTGAACCATCACTGCTAGGAATCATTAAGAAGGTTTTAAAAAAAACGTGACTTCTGAAGGTCAACAGAAATCATAAATTTCCTCAACCCTAGGACCCGACACTCAGTCCTTCCTAAGGTACTAAATGGACATCATGACCAGATATCTCAATGCCATTCATACCGTTGCTCTAGCAGAAAGTCAGGGGAATTCCAGCTATGTTCATCTCCAAATCCAGACCCTTCATCACTCCCTCACGTCACGCCTTTCTGTCCTGGTCCCAGGCTAAAGCAGCCAGTGGTGAGACGTCTAAGGACCTGGCCTCCACTGGAGCAACGAGTGGACGCCAAAGTCAACAGCGTCCACCCTGACCCCCTGTACTAACTCTGGGATCTCTTCAAGAGTCTGCTTCAGAGCTCACTGTCCAACTCGAGCACTTCAGCACAGAAGCCTTTCTCATTCCTCTCACTCTGCCTGGTTTTCAGTGCCTTCTAACTGGCTCTCGTACCAAGCCAGTCTTGTGTGCCTACAACGTGGTCCGTTCAAAGTTCTGTCTCTTAAAAATCTTACCTCTGGTTTTTGTGCTTTTATCTATAATCCCTGCTTAAGAGACTCACACCTCGGGACAAACGTCTACACATTCCAGCACGCATGAAGAACAGCCTTATCTGCAGAACTCTGAAGGACATGTTCTATACCTGCACTGTCCCACAGGCAGCCTTGTTATTAGCACTCATCACATATAACTGAGGAACTTCAGCAAATAAACGCTACCTAAGCTGAGATTAAAATTCTATGTTCAGACGGATAATAAGGGAGATTATAATAACTGCATATGCCTAACTTCTCAAAACGTAACTAAGCACTCTAGAAAACCTGGTCTCAAAACTGACAAAAGACCCAAGATATAATGCTGTAGCAGTCTTCAGACTTACCTCACAAAAACAGAAAGAGACCGCAGGGATTCCAGAGTATGCAAGGAAAGGGAAAGCAGCATCATCAAAAGAAAGCTTCTCCCTGCAAGAGGAGCAAGACTGTGTCTTTACAAAGTGCTCCGTGCAACCCCACCCTACCCCTAAGTAAATTCTGAAATTGCACTCCCTGCAAAGTTATGTTTAAACCTCTACCTAACACAGCAGCTGCTATTTATTGAGTGACTTTGCTTTTCTATTAGCTGTTCATTGACTTTCCTCAACTTACACCTTGTTGATCCAGTTGCTGTCCTGATACAGAGACTGGCTGGTAAGTGGATGTTTCACCTGTAAAATAAGAAATTAATTTACCACTACAATGAACCTTTCTAGACGTATGCATTCAGGCTACTCACTAACATTCTTCTCTATAAATGTTTGTTTAAAATATTAAATTTTTTATTATATCTTCTTGAAAAAAATTTAAGACAGTTAAAACAATCCCAAATTTCTGAAGTTACTTCTACTAGGCTTGTACTGGTAGTCCCTTTAATTATGGTGGGAAGAAAGTTTTCCTTCTTAACATTTTAAAGGTGGCTTCACCACAATTTTAAAAGCCCTGTCTAGCCTTTATGATCTGCCCATCTCCTTTCTAGTTTCTTTCTTCTAGCCCATTTTATACTACTGCCAGCCTAACCTGCAAGCACATTACGACTGCCCTGTTGGAGACCCTATAGTAATCCCTAGTTTCCTATGGGATCAAGGTCAAGTTCCCTGACCCTTATTTCTCTCCAACTTTAATCACTCCAATATACTGTGTCTAATCCCATCAAGCAAATTTTGTTCCTCCCTTATTCCAAACTACGGTCATTCACATGTCTGTTTTTAGTCAATGAGTATTTCATCTGGCCTTCCTATTTAAGTCTCAGGTATGGTTCAAGTTCATTTTAAATCTTCCTTAACATTCTGACTCTACAGACAACCCCTGTGGACACCTGCAGTTTAAATATCAATGTTTTTCGTCTTAATTTTTTGTCTAATTTACATTAGACTTTCATAATTAGGTGCACACTCACATCTTGCATCATCTTCTCAATAAGTGAATACAACAGTGGGCTGGAAGAAACTTTGAACTTTTTGGTACCTGCAAAGAGATTATTTTAACATTGTTTAGTCAAGCAATTTGCACATTGCTACTTCCAAAACTACTTGGCAAAAGGAAGACAATGACCCAGATCAGTGGCATATACAACACCTATCCTCTTTTTTTTTTTTTTAGCTCTTTATTGGAATATCCTATCCTCTTAATGAAGTAGACAAAAACGTGGTTGAGAAGTCAAGCACTTTAGTGACTGGCAACCCTAATTTCACTCAACTGAAGCTCTTACTCCTTGAGTTTGCACATTTAATGTCAATGATTTGGTTTTTTGGTACCGTTTTGGCTCACCCATGCTAGGGCAGTCCTCTGTTAGCTATAGTAAGCTTGCTACGTCCAGCACATTCTGCTGCAAAGGTGAAATGTCGGTAATGACTAACCTAATGAAATGCAGTTTGTTAACGCCTCCCCGGTTCTTCCCAAAGCAGACATTTCATCACCCTCCAGTTCACCCACTGGCTACATCTGGACTTTCAATAACACCAAACGCTTTCAGGAGTTTGATTATCTTGTATTTCTATCCATGATGCCACAACGTTAGCAAGCTGTGAGTTAGTCTCTAGAAATAATACCATTCTGCTGGCATGGTTTAGTTCCTTCTGGTCCAAAGTAGAGAACCAGTGGTTCTCAAACTTCAGTGCATCAGAATCACCTAGAGCACTTGTTAGAACAGTTTTGCTGGACCCTGTGCTGCAGGTTCTGATTCAGAAGGTCTAGGGTAGCACCTGCAATTTCGCATTTCCAGCAGTTCCCAGGGGACCCTGAGGCTGCTGATCTGGGGACACATTAAGAAGCATTGCTCTCGACACGGCCATCTGCACCCACTCGATAACTTCAGGCACCATGTAAGAGAAAGTTAAGTCAATCTTTTGATCTGGTTATGTCCACTGTAAACTGTAAAAAATCACAAGTGCTGCTTTAGAAAGCTTTCTTCTACTATTCTATAAGTAGTTTATAAATTTATAATCGACTAATGAAAAAATACCTACCAAGAACAGCTTTATCCAGATTAATGTAAGTAAAAGCCTTTAAATGCAAAGAGGCAAGGTATCCCTAGAAGAGAAGGAAAAAGATGAACGTACTAATAGGTACTCATCTAATGATCATAGACAGTAGCTATTATTAGCGATTTCTGTTTAAGTCTGGATTCTATTGAAACTAAATATACAAAGGTAAAAATGATATGATCAAATCTAAAAGAGCATGGTATCTGGAGGACAGCTGAAGCCAATGAAGGCTCGGGTGCCCATTCTGGGCACGGATGATGTATTGATAATACCTCTAGCCATTCAGTGGCACCAATAGCTCCAAAGTCTCCCCCACTCCAGCTGGCGAAGACGATGCCCCTGCTGGGTTTAAACTGACCTGAAAGACAACAGAGCCAGTTTATCTTGGGAAGGTTATAGGCAGGTAACTGACTTAAGATGAAATCAGAAACTTCTAATTCAAGACCACAGATTCAAAAATACTTCCTTTCCTTTTGAGGCCCCAGGTGAAAGAACCAAAAAAAGACATAGAAATAAAATTTAGAAGTAACATACCAAAGAACAGAATAGAAGATCATATGCAAATAAGGTCTTAACTACATAGTAGGTACCAGTTTACTAGACCTCAGTTTTTCACACTCCATTCTTTAAGTCCCTTATAACTTCCAGACCAAGAGATACTTGAAATCACAGCCAAAGTATCTTCTTTGAAAACAATGTGCCTAGAGGTAAGTCACTTAAAACACTGCATTACTTTAAAAACTGTCTGAAACAGAATTAAAACTCACAAATTTAAGTTTAGGAAACAGTGAGTGTTCAGAGAAATTATATTAATGACAGCTCCTTTGGGGGTTTTATGTGCCTCTATCCTCCAACTCCCCACTCCTTGGTATGTATTTTTCTGCATTAATGTACTTAAGCACTGCAACTTACCCTATGACCCAAAGATTCACGAATGTGATGGGGGTTTGCATGTGTGGATGGATGGGTATAAAGGAGTGGCAAGTACTATGGGAGAAAGGCTTGAAAGTAAGCCTTTCTTACATAACCATATTATATACTAAATATTATATATTTAGAGATCAAATATATAAATACATATTCTACATTATATTTGTAAGTATGTAAAGTTATATATTATCATTTTATAACAAAACTATAGGACATCAGTGCAGAGATTATGACACTGCTTGCTTCCAAATAGACTCCTTAGGCACCATATGAGACCTGCTGACCATTCTGGACATGTCAAACTCAGAATTCAGGGCCCAATATAACGCTTTCCAACGTCTCAAAGAAGCTCATGATTCCTAGTACAATGAAGACACTGCACAGAAAGCTATTTCAAAGTCAAAGGCAGATACAACAAAAGACAACCTGCTTTGTGCTTAAGAAGTCAGAGTCTAGCACAAGTGAACCATAAGACTATAGGCAAAAGTGAGCAAAGCATATTATAACATTTAGAAATACAGTTCATAGACGTTCAAGTTCTTAAAAATTGTACTCTACCTTTTGAGACCATATCAGAAAGTATCTGGGCAAGTTTCAACAGGAGACTTGTTCCTACACTGGACTTTGCAGCTCCAGGACCCCAGGCATCCCTCTGGGCCCCTACTATAACATAGCGATCTTAATTTAAAAAACAAAAAAAGAAAGGATAAATTATACAATCAGCTTTTAAACTGTTTTCTAATATTGAAGTCTAGAATAAGCATGTTAGTAGAAGGGTAAAAATGTAGTGTATGTATTTAGGGTAAGAGAGCCTTACTTCAGATCTGACCTAAGACTCCAGGGATTAAAAATTCACACGACAATACTGATCTCTTTTTCCTTATTCATTGTGCTACTCTTTTCTACATTACCAATTAAGGTTACTGACTAATTTGTGCTCATTAATTGTCTAATAAGCACTGAAGTCCAAGGGCTTACCTTACCAAATGATATGATTATTTGATGACATTCTAATAGATATATTAGCAAACTACAGTCTGCATACCCACATTGTCCATGGCTGTTTTCATGCTACAGTGGCAGAGCTGAAGAGTTGCAATGGAGACTGTATGGCCTGCAACATGTGTATTATTTGCTCCCTTAAGAAGAAATTTGCTCACCTCTGATCTATTTAATAACTTAAAAGAGATTTTCTAGTCACAATGGTCAGTTTTTGACAAGTTAATTTCCTAGGGCTTTATTACTTCCCACTGAAACTGACCCTGAACGGTTCACTTTAGGACAGGTAAGATTTAGCATTTCAAGAAACCAAGGCAAGTCAGCCTTCCTGCACTCCCTCCCTCTGGCCCCAATCTTAAGAGTAAGGAAAACAAAACAAACAAACAAAAAACCTCCAAGGATCTTTACCTGGTTCTTCAAAGCCCTTAATAACTCCAAAGATGTTAAGAATTCTTATCTCTTTCAGCACATTGTTCACAGTGAGCTTCACATTTTTGTTCTGTGCGGATACCAGCTTACATGAAGAGTCCACTCCCCAGATAGAAGGACAGTCTCTTTCCATATTTCTAGAAGCAGAAAACAGAGATTAGAGTTCTGAGTTAACGTTAACTTCCCCCAGTTTACAAAATCAGTCCTTCCTACTGTCCAGTAAAGTTCTAGGTTAAGAGGATGTATAAACAAAACATACAAAATTACTCACTAGCAGCCAGACATTTGTATTTTACTCTGATCTGTAGACAGTCATTTGAAAATCATGAGTTATTTCCTAATTTAACCAACGTTTTTTTAAAAATGTATTACCTATCCCATCTGGAGAGGGTGTGGAGAAAAAGGAACGCTCTTACATTGCTGGTGGGAATGTAAATTGATACAGCCACTGTGGAAAACAGTATGGAGGTTCCTTGCAAAACTAAAATTAGAACTACCATATGACCCAGCAATCCCACTACTGGGCATATACCCAGAGAACACCATAATTCAAAAAGACACATGCACTCCAATGTTCACTGCAGCACTATTTACAATAGCCAGGACATGGAAGCAACCTAAATGTCCATCAACAGATGAATGGATAAAGAAGATGTGGTACATACGTACAATGGAATACTACTCAGCTGTAAAAAAGCAATGAAACTGGAACATTTTTAGAGACATGGATGGACCCAGAGACTGTCATACAGAGTGAACGAAGTGAGTCAGAAAGAGAAAAACAAATATTGTATATTAACACATATATGTGGACTATAGAAAAATGGTACAGATCAACTGGTTTGCAAGGCAGAAATAGAGACACAGGTGTAGAGAACAAACATATGGACACCAAGTGGGGAAAGCAGGGAGGGCTGGGGGGGGAGGGGAATGAATTGGCAGATGGGGATACCAAACTGTACACTCTAAATATATGCAGTTTATTGTAAAAAATAAAAAAATAAAAAGTTTAAAAAAAAAAAAGATTATTGCAGCACTATTTACAATAGCCAGGACACAGAAGCAACCTAAATGCCCATCAACAAATGAACGGATAAAGAAGATGTGGCGTATATATACAATGGAATATTACTCAACTATAAAAAGGGATGAGATGGAGCTATATGTAATGAGGTGGACAGACCTAGAGTCTGTCATACAGAGTGAAGTAAGTCAGAAAGAGAAAGACAAATATTGTATGCTAACTCACATATACGGAATCTAAAAATGGTACTGATGAACTCAGTGACAAGAACAAGGATGCAGATGCAGAGAATGGACTGGAGAACTCGAGGTTTGGGGGGGGCGGGGGGTGAAGGGGAAGCTGAGACGAAGTGAGAGAGTAGCAGACATATATATACTACCAACTGTAAAATAGATAGCCAGTGAGAAGTTCTTGTATAACAAAGGGAGTCCAACTCGAGGATGGAAGATGCCTTAGAGGACTGGGATGGGGAGGCTGGGGGGGACTCGAGGGAGGTGGGGGGGGGTAGTTGAGGGAGGGAGGAAACATGGGGAAATGTGTATAAAAATAGATGAACTTGGTGTACCCCCAAAAAAATTAAAAAAAAAAAAGAAATAAAGGACAAAGGATTTGATTCAGGCAAAAAAAAAAAAATTTATTACCTATCCCATCTGACGCGTGCCTTGCTGCCAGAGACGTAGCTACAATTTACATTGGAAATAGATTCCAAGATGCACTCAGAACGAAGTTCTTATATACAAAAGTACATTAATATATTCTTATGCTTCCTAATTCTCTGCTAACAAGGGTAGTGTACATTCCTATTTCGGTCATGAGAGAATGCACTCATGCTGCTGGTGGTTAGGTTAGATACCCTCCCCTATCTGATTCCTCGTGTGTCATCCAAACGATGACTACTCCAGAAGGGCTGACTTACATAAATATGTCAGAACATTATTAGTCCTCACGACACAAGAATAAGATAAGGGGCTGGCTTCCCAGGTTAGGACAGACTTGTAGATGACAGGAAGAATTAGCTGACTCTAAGTTTGGTTTTAGTCAAAAAGAATCACCCATTACAAAAACCTCTTAAATAGCACTATTAATAGCCAGACAGGATTTCTGAAGGTCTTTCCATGTAGATGGCTCTTCATCTGATACCAACAGCCCTGCTAAGTAGAATATACTTTGGCTATCCAATTAGGTCAAAGCAACGTGATCAGTGGGGTTAGAGTAAGTTGTTCTATGTTACATAGCAAATAAATACTCACATGAGTGTCTGAAACGAGACTGACATCCCATGCCAGTACCAGGTGGGAAACACGTTCGGATCAAGATAAAACTGAATGCCATGTACTCTCATCAGACTGGGTTCTGTTTTTAAGGAGGGATACTAACACACTAGGGAGAATATCCAGAACGACTAATTATGACTGTAAAGCATCTGGAAACTGTTATGAGGACAGAGGATATTCAATCTATAGACAAGGAAACTTGAGTCATTCTGTTGCTAAAAAAGAAAACCCAGAACTAATGAGTGTTCCAGGGAATAAGATTTCAGTTCAATACAAATTCTTATAGATCTCCAATACTGAATGGGTTGCCCTAGGTAACAAAATGCTTTACCACAGGAAGTATTCAAGCAGAAGCTACACCGGGAATATTACATAAGAAATTCACCAGGTGGACTGAACAAGGATTCCTTGAGTTTAATAAATCCAAGGGCTATTATTAAGATCACTTTGTGGAGGAAAACTTTCATTTTTATCTACACCATGTTAATAGGTAACCATCCCCAAAATGTCCAAAATGTGGAAAATTATAGCCAATTGTTTTAAGATTTTATCAAAATCAACAGATTGTTTTTCCCTAATCATAAAATCTGACCCTGCGAGACAGTTTTCAAATAAGCACTTACTGAAATAGCTTTTCCGCAGCGGCTCTGGAAACTGTCTGGACAGGTATGTTAGGCAACCCCGACGACTGGGACGGTGGGAACTGAGTGTGATTGAAAGAAGGGAATCCAGGTGTGTAAGGGTCCCCTGTTCCCAGATGAGCCTAGTAAACCAAGAGAGTAATTAATTAGCTCAGGCATTTATTTAAGAAATCCCTCCAAGATTCAAATTCAGGATGAAGCTATAACCTAACTTCAGTTTAGCACCTTAAAGTTTGAAATTCTGAGTGGTTCTATATGTGACTCTTGTTTTTATATGGCATATGTCAAATTATCAATTCAAGATACTACTGACAAGGTACTTTTAGTAAGAAGTGATAATTAGGTCTCAAAGTCATGTAATTCATCTCCTCACTTACTGCTAAAACTCTCCAAGGGAAAAAAAAGAGTATTTAAAAGTATTTAAGGAGGTTTTATTTCTATTAATGGAGATGGAATCCCGCAACAATGTGGAGAACCCAATAACTCATTTACTCAAGAAATAAAAACTCACATGTCCGAACACAGGGAGGTCTGCCTCAACAACGGGAAAATCACTGTGCTCCAGGTATATCAAGACACCAAGTGCATTGAAACTTTCAGCATTTGCAACCTAAAGAAAAACAGGTAAAGCTCAGAAAATGAGGAACTACTCAACCAAAATTAGAAGCATATTGAACTTATACTGAAAGACAAAGGGCTACAGCAGACTACCCCAAAACTCCCAATGTTTCAAATAGCTTATATGTTCAGAAAAAATACTCGCCTTAAAATTGAACTCTTTTTTTAAAGAAAAATTTAATTGAAATTTTTAAGGAGATAATTATAGATTCATTTGCAGTTTTAAGAAATAGAGATCCAGTTTCTCCCATTAGTCAAATTTTACAAAACTATAATGTCACAGCCTGAATATTAACGTTGATACATTACAATCCACCAATATTATTCAGATTTCCCCAGTTTTACTTGTACTCATTTGTGCGTTTGTGTGTATTAAGTTCTAAACAATCAATCAAAATACTGAACAATTAGTTTTTTGTTTTGTCTTGGCTGCGTTGGGTGTTTGTTGCTGCACGTGGGCTTTCTGTAGTTGCGGCGAGCGGGAGCTACTCTTCGTTGCAGTGCTCAAGCTTCTCATTGCAGTCACTTCTCTTGTTGTGGAGCACAGGCTCTTCAGTAGTTGCAGCACACAGGCTCAGTAGTTGTGGCACACAGGCCCCTAGAGTGCGCAGGCTTCAGTAGCTGAGGTGGGTGGGCTTGGTAGTTGTGGCACTAAGGCTCTAGGGTCTGAGGGCTTCAGTAGTTGCAGCGCATGGGCCTAGTTGCTCTGCAGCACATGGGATCTTCCCGGACCAGGGATTGAACCCGTGTCCTCTGCGTTGGCAGGCGGATTCTTAACCACTGCGCCATCAGGGAAGTCCCCTGAACAATTAGTTTTAACACCACAAAGATCCTTCCCATTGCCATTTGATATCCAGACCCACTTCCTTTCCACCCTCAACTCCTGACAACCACTAATCTCTCCTCCATTTCTTTTTTTTTTAATTATGTGTATGTATATGTATACTGATATATTTGGAGATACACATAGCACTCTTTAGTAGTAATAAAAATAAGAAAAAGAATACTACTAGCAACGTGATGAAGGTAAAATCACCATTTCAGCTATAAATTAAATTTAGCTTTTTCCAGACTAACATCTTGGTGATTATAAAGCTTTCATTTTGTCTTTCAAGCGGTCAAGAAAAGTATGTTCATTATACGAGGGTGAGTCAAAAATTACCCACACTCTGGTTACAGTAAAACGTCTGTAAATTCTACAGCCAGAGTGCAGATAATTTTTGACTCACCCTCATATTATACTCACTGAATGCCATTACCTGAATATTAGCAATTAAGCTACTTTTTAAGAGCTATGAAATGATAGAAATTCAGTGTTCTTTTTTTACTACCCTTTTGCATTTACTTTCTCCTCCATTTCTGAAATGCCGTCATTTCAAAAATGTTGTATACTCAAAAAGCTAAACAGTTACCACATGACCCAGCAATCCCACTCTTACGTAGATACATAAGAGAATTAGAAAATATCTATTCACGTAAAAATATGTAAGTTAATGTTTATTGTAGCATTATTAATAAAGGCAGAAAGTGGACACAGCCTGAATGTCCATCAACTGACAAGCAGCCAAGCACAATGGGGTGTGTCCACACAGGAGAACTCTATTCCGCCGGAAAAGAAATGAGGTGCTGATGAACGCTGCAACACGGATGAAGCTTGAAAACATCATGCTAAGTGAAAAGATGTCAGTCACAAGAGGCAAAATATGGTATGATTCCATTCACATAAAATATCCAGGAGAGGCAAATCCACAGAAACAGAGAGTAGATTAGTGACTGCCAGGGGCCAGGAGGAGGGGGGATGGGGAATGGCTGTCAATGGGTATGGGGTTCCTCTAGGGGATAATAAAAATATTCTGCAATTAGATCATGGTGATTGTTGCACAACCTGTGAATACACTAAAAACTGAATTGTACACTTTAAAGAGTGAATTTTATGGTATGTGGAATAGACCTTAATTTAACAAGTAAAAAAGAAACAACTGAATGTGGCTACATGACAAATCTTAACTAATTTTTTAGGACAGTTCAAAAAATAAGAGAAATAATAAAAACCCATCCAACACAACCACTGCCTTTCCAGTCTAAGCTGTCGTGTAGGTGACTTTTAATTTTCCTTTTTATAAAGCTGAATTATATATGTATAGTATATATATATTCTATATATAACTTGGTTACACAGACACAATTTAAACTTCTTTCACTTAAGCATTTCTGATTTCTGCATTTTTATTCACAGACAACGACTACAAAATACTCCAAGTGGATATGCCAGTTTTGGAAGTATCCTATAACTTTAGATAACTGGAACTTACTTGATTTGTAGAGTACTTTAATAAATTATATTATCAGGTATGAGAGTTTAAGACAGATGCTTTTCAGAAGGTAAGAAAATTAACAATACCATCTGGTTGAAAAATGATACGATGCCAATGTATTCAATAGCTCATACTCACCTTTTCGGCAAAAGTGATTTTCCCTGCTCTGACAATCACTAAAGATCCGTTCACAGACATGTTTAAATCCTCAAAGTCTTTTTTAGTGCCAAAATTAGCATGGACCAGTTTACCCTAGAATAAAGACATTAGATTCAATGAGCATCGTGGTATTAGAATAGCGAGAGTCTGCCACCAAATATTTTACAGGTCAAACCCAAGAGAGAAAAGACCAAGGGAGGAAAAAAAGGCCAAGGCCTAGAAAGAATATATGAGAGTTCTAAAGTCAAAACTGGTCAAGGTTAACAGGAGTGAAGTCAAGATTTCTGGTCTTTCATTACCTTATGATGCCTTTAATTAACACTGATTATTTACATTAATTAATTTACATTGCTTCAGATATTTGGGGGGAAGAGAAAGGATAATAAGATATCCTTAAGCAAAGAGATCTCTATCAATATAAATATGGTAGGCTAGCCAAGGCAGTATCAATTATACAATGTTCCCACACTTGAACTCCAGACAATTGAGGACATTAAGAATTAACTGAAAGTTCTGATAATAAATCTGTCCAAAAATTGTTTTACAATAAAATGACTTGCACAGATCAACTTTCAGATGTTTTTATAAGCTGTTATCATAATGCTCCTAAACGCTATCAGAGTTCAGATATACAGCTATAAACTGACATTAACGACCAAATACCTAAAATACAGAAAGCTTGCAGGTGAACCAAAACTTCACATGTTCTTTAACAGAACAATCTACCCACCTCCAAACCACTGGCTTGTGGGTGGCCAGCACAGTTACGTAACCAAGAAGGCAGAGCACAGTCATAAAACTTCATTTGGCTCAGAAGGCAGTCTTTAGATAGACCCTGGCATATAAATATGTGGTTTTTAACCTAAAAAACCTAGCTGTTTTTTAATTTCTGTAGTAGTTTGGCCACATTTGCCTAAATTTTAAAAGATCAAGCATTAAAGAACCAAAGTAAGATTAGACTCCAGCCAAGATGGTTACTTATATCTGCCCCCACATAAGGGCATATCTGATACATGAATTCTTCCAGTAAATTCTTTCAGTGTCAGGCACTGTCCAAGCCTCTGGTACATAGCAGAAAATGAAATCAAGCCCTGGCCCTTCGTGTGTTTACATTCCAGTGTGGAAACGATAATGTCAGGTACTGTAAGTACTAGCAAGAAAAATAAAGCCGAGTAAGGAGAAGTGATCTTAGAGGAAGGACATTTTTGATAAGATAATCAACGAAGACTTCCCTAGGGAGATAATGCTGGAGAAGAGACTTGCAGAGTGACGGAAGAAGCCATGCTAATATTTAAGAGAAGTGTGGGCTAGGCAAAGGGAAAGGCGATTTCTATAAAGGCCTTGAGATGGGAGCATGCTTGAGTTTGAGTGTTTGAAGAAGAGCAGGGAGGTTAGAGTGGCCACAGCAGAGTGAGCGAAGAGAAGAGCAGTGGAATTACTCAGGGCCTTGCCAACCAAGATGAGGACTTGGGATTTTATTTTCACTGTGGCATAGGAGGTTTAAGGACTAAAATATCCCATGATTGGTTACATTTTACAAGTAAATTTATACTAAGAACAGTAAAGACAATGAGTTTTTGAGCTATTCAACAGGGAAACAGTCTCAGGCACGGGTCTGCCTTACTCACAGTAACTGTCGTCGCCTTACTGTACGCCACATAACCCTCGGGATGCTCCACCAGGTCTGTCGTACTGCTGTTGCCGCTTGTATTCACTATGGCCACTGAGTTGTAAGTATTGCTGAAAAAAGATTATGTTAAAATGAAGCTAAGGCATCCCTGAGAAAACTATTACATGGATTTAATACAGTTAGCATTTGACCTGCATTATGTATTTTTGAAGGTCTTTGCTATAACTAGCACACCTTAGAATAGCTACTTCTATAAAATAAGGTTACCATCTTTCAACATACCTGCCTTTGACCTGAATCTTAACAAAATGTTCATCATGCCAGACTTTGCTGAGTTTAAGTTCACGGAATTGATTTTCAATGAAAAAAGCAAGCCTTTCATCTTTCTGAGATCCAGCCTCACGAGGGATGTAAGAATTTTCATTCAGCATCCTGGAGGAAAACAAGTCAAATATTAAATGAACTAAAGTTTAAATTAAATGAACTAAAAGTTTAATTTAAGTAAACATTGAACTCAAGTATCAAGCAAATCATTTTAAAAGCATAACTCAAAAAAATAAATTAACTGTGACCCAAAATCCTGGTTATACCAGATAGAGACAAGCTTAGAAGAAAAAAAAATTGTCCCCATATTTGCAGGAATTTGTGACTTCAAACCTGTTAAAACCTCTTTATCTAATGTAAAGCCCCACCCCTATATATCTGTTTAGGGTAATTTTAGGGGAAATGAGTAGCTTCCAGAAGATCTATTGTAAGCAAAATGAAAGATAGTATTACTATTGGTGAACTCAAGATGTACAGCTTCAATTTTCGCTTTTTTGAAGCACTCTGAGTACCCTAGAAGCAAAACTCCTCTTTGTTCTGATTTCCTATGACTCTTTGTAAATATACACATCATATTAGTTATATGATCTTTTTTTTGGTAGACTATATCCTCACTTTATCCATAATGCCTAATGTATAGTATATAAAAAGGACTCATCAGATTAAGTAAAAATGCCAAGATTTCTCATTTGAGAACAAAAGAATCACTATACCATTGAAACTATAAGGAGCTAACAAAAGTTAAAAGATGATCTGTTCTTTACACAGAGTTAGATATGTGTCCAAAGAAGATCTTAAAAATCTAAGGACAAAAACCTTAAGGACATGGATTGAGTGAGAACCAGAAGAAATCAAGAAATACTAGAGACATATCAAGTAGGGCAGTCAAGTTAGTCCCGAGAGGATGCAACAGGCGGCCGACACCCTTATGGATAGCAGCAGGGCTCAGTACGACTCACAGGGGGTGAGATGGAAAACCAGAGCGAAGGAAGTATGACAGCAAGCAACAGACTCCAAAGAACCAGATGACAAAAAGATCAAGAGCCTGTGATTTTTCTTAAAAAAAAAGAGAGTCCCCACAAAAATTCTAACATTCTTCCCTATCAACAGTTTGAATTCTTTACTCTTTACCCTCTAACTGAACATGGGAAGTCTCGCCTATTCTAAAAAGCTTCTCCTCCAGACTATCACCTCTGTTTTATTCCACTACACCTAATAATCAGTATTTGTTAAGGCACTGAGGTTGAACTTGTGAAGCAGCTCAAGCTTACTTGATGGTAGTGGTGAAATCTATGGCATCCAGTCTCTCCGACAACGTTGATTTGAGGTCCGTCCAAAATATGTGAGGTGTTTCGGGCAGCTGCTCTTCTGATTCGGAGGGCTCTGTCTCCTCTGGGCACGAAGACGCTGTTCCTGCCGGTCTCTGACAATCGGCATTTGGGTCTACACGTTTACAATAGCCCAAGTAGCCAATCATAAATCCTAAGGATAAAAAGTTTCAGAGCTGAACTCACAGAATTTACTTATAATCTATTCGTATAAGAATTGTTAATATTTTCAGGTATCCCTTGAAAATACTAGTTTTAATCAAATTGTAAGGCATTTGAAAGTAACTAATGCATCTCAATTTTGTCTATTTTAAACCAGTCAATCTATTATATAATTTTATTTTAAATAGTTACCTTTTCAAAGCAAAGGTACCTTTTGTTCCCTGAAGCCTTTCCTGAATCCTCAAGTCCAGCATCTGTGCTACAAATATCCTGTGCATATATCTTGTATAACATTTGCACATTACACTGAAATGATTCATGGGTCTCTCTTTTCCCACCAGGCTAACCTCAAATGCTGGTATAGAATCTTTTTTTGTTTTGCTTTAAATGGCTATTTTTATTATTATTATTATTTATTTATTTTATTGTCTGTGTTGGTTCTTTTTTGCTGCGCACGGGCTTTCTTTATTTGCGGTAAGTGGAGGCTACTCTTCATTGTGGTGCGTGGGCTCCTCATTGCCGTGGCTTCTCTTGTTGCAGAGCACGGGCTCTAGGCGCGTGGGCTTCAGTAGTTGCAGCACATGGGCTCAACAGTTGTGGTTCACGGGCTCTAGAGCGCAGGCTCAATAGTTGTGGCGCACGGGCTTAGTTCCTCCACGGCATGTGGGATCTTCCTGGACCAGGGATCAAACCCGTCTTCCCTGCATGGGCAGTTGGATTCTTAACCACTGCGCCACCTAGGAAGCCCTGGTATAGAATCTTAGCCATCACTGTACTCCTAGTGCCTTGCACAATGGCACGTAGAAAGGTACAAAATAAATGTTTGCTGAGTTGACCAAACAGAACTCCTAGAGTTGATGACAAGGAACATAAGGTTTGAACAGCCATTCTTACCAATCAGGAAAAAGATGATCACAGCCACAGCCCCATAGCAGATATACCCATTGAGCCTTTTGGGCGCTGTGACCCTGGTGTGGCTGCCGGCCACGCTGCTGTCAGCATTTTCCTCCTCATCTGCAGCTAGTTTCATCTCCACGTGACTGTTATCGCCATCCACTTGCCGAGCCAGACTAAACCTGGTATATGACAATGGTTCTCCACTGAACTGAGATTTAAAAAAAAAAGAAAAAAAGACGTAGAGAAAGCATTATGAAGGAGAAGAATTTCATGATGAAGGGAACAGAGACATTTAAAGAAAGTTTGGTCAGGTGTTATTATTGGGCCATTACTGTGACTTGCTATACATTCTCAAGGAAAAAGAAGTTCCCCTTTCAAATCAGTGTTCTTCCCTGTGCCCAGTTCTGTCAATGGCAGGTGAGGCCTGGATCTCACACTGGCCTTCATCTCATTTGGCCTTTTCATTCAGGGTTTCTGTTTATTATGCATGTGTACTGGTATACAACTTGACCAATGCTTTCTTTAGTTCACCGTATCTACTTGACTGTCTCTCTGCCCCGAAACTTCTTACAAGATTTTCCATAATTAACTCTACTCAAGATTGAATATGCCCTACCTTTGTGAAATCAGTTACACCTCAAGACCAACACTGCGAATATAAATGAATACCTGATGATAGCTTTGGGTATTATTTCTTGCTTACTGGGTGAAAGCCATCCTTGTATACTTCATATTCTTGCAAACTGGTGGCAGAGAAATACAGCTTAAAATCTTACCAAGTTAGAGAATGCTGATCTCGCTTGATCCATCATTCTGAAGTGCCACACAGAAGAGCCTAGTAGTAAAATAGAGAATTAATATAGTGAGATAGATACCACTGAATCAGACTGGTGAGGACTTTTCATTACCACACTAGATTAAGTATGACATATCAATTTTACTTTTAAATATATTATCACCTTTCTAGAAAGGGTATTTAACCAAGATATTTACTTTACATGACAACTAAATTTAGTGTGATCCTTAATTAGATTCTGAATTGGGGGGGAGCAGCTTGAAGGACATTACTGGAAGAAATAAAAAATTTGAATAGAGATTATATCCCAGATAACAGTATTGTATCAATATTAGATTTAGGAGTGTGATAATGGTATTGCATTGTTTGGAAGAGAATGCCCTTGTTCTTAGGAGATTAACGCCAAAGAATTTAAGGATGAAGTACTGTGACATCTGTCACTTAATTCCAAATAGTTCAATTTTAAAAAGTACATAAGAAATAAAGAAGGGGACTTCCCTGGCGGCACAGTGGTTAGGAATCCTCCTGCCAATGCAGGGGACAGGGGTTTGATCCCTGGTCCAGGAAGATCCCACATGCCACGGAGCAACTAAGCCCGTGCACCACAACTACTGAGCCTGTGCTCTAGAGCCCTCGAGTCACAACTACTGAGCCCACATGCCACAACTACTGAAGCCCGAGCTCCTAGAGCCTGTGCTCCACCACCGCAATGAGAAGTCCACGCACTGTAAGGAAGACTAGCCCCTGCTAGCCACAACTAGAGAAAGCCTCTGCACAGCAAAGAAGACCCAATGCAGCCAATAAATAAATAAATTTCAAAAAAAAAAAAAGGAAATGTGATTAACAATCAGTAAATCTAGGTAAAGGGTATATGGATATACACTACAGTAGTATTTCAGCTTTTCCTGTAGGTTTGAAATTTTTTTAATTAAAAATGTGAGGAAAACTAGTTAGAATGTTATCCGTGGGAAGTAGATTTAAGTAACTGAATTTAGTAGTCAAAGAAAAGGGACAAATACAAAAAAAGAGACTAGCACCTGAAAAAAAAAAAACTTAACAAAAGTAAAATTAAGTCAAGACTGCTCATGCTACACTAATCAGTAACAAATCACCACCAATAGAAAAGGAGAGAAAACTTGATCTTTCTGATTAAATGAACATTTCCTAACAAATGATTTGACAGGTCTTTGATGCAAAAAGGATAAAAGAAAAACACAGAGTATGCTATTTTACAGATGAAAAGGCCAGTCATTTGAGATGTTAAGTGACTTGTTCAAGGCTGAAAACTGATAACCTAAAAATGAAGTCCAACGGGTTTCTATAACTGGTTTTATAGAAACCGTGTTCTCATTTCCAGAAATTTAAGAAATTATTTTCAACTTTTTTCAAAGCAAACTATACCTTTGTAACGAAGAGAGTCTTAAGTTAAAGCACAGGTATTAACTGAAATCGAGATTTTTCTAATTAATTTGGTTTGAGTCCATCTACATACTTGAAAGTGATAGTATGTTGAGATGTATAAAATGGACATTTATTTCATACTACTTTAAACCTTTTCCTCTACTACAAGCACCCTCATAGCACATTTAACACCCACACAGCACAAAGCAAGCTGTGATATATATGTAGATTGTAAAACAAATTATATAAACTGGCATTAGAAAAGTCTCCTATGGAAACCTACTAACAAAAAAAAAAACCCAATTTTTAATCCCCAAGCTTCAAAGACCAGAGCCAATAAGCAATAGATCATATTCTTAGAAGCACAATCTCTTGCCCCATCTGGTACAAAAAGCTTATCACTATCTCTGCACCATAACTGTACAAACCCAATCACCAGAGCCAGAAGTGGAAGGCCCACCCTGAACCAATTTTAATCACCCTTTTCTAGGAAAAAACAGCTTACCAATTTAATATTCATCTGAGCCAGTCATTCCTCAAGGTTTCTAGTTTTAAAGACTAAAGTGACAATACATTTAAATAAATGATCTAAATAAAAGATTTAAAGAAACAAGGAGAAGACTGATCGCAAGTCTGAAAAAACAGATATTAACAGCACGTTATGATTTTGTGTAATTAAAATATAAGTATTTTTTTTACGGAAAAAAACAGATATACTATTTCTATTTCAATCCCCAGACACAAAATTAAGACTCTAAAATAAATCAAGTCAGAGGAAAAAGTGTGACCTAGGTAATTCCCATTTTAACTCTATCATTTAACCCCACACCTGTGAAGAACATGATTCTATGATATCTACAAATTATTCCTGGAGTTTTACAGACAACAAAACTGAGTCATTCTTCCAAAATCTCACACACAGTAAAACTTTCTATTTAAAAGAACCCTTAATGAACTTTCTTCTAACTGAAATCACTCTAATTTATGTGCTCTAAAAGTGTGGGAGAGAACCTTTTCATACCAGTTATATACCAGTCTATAAACATGTAGTTCTGTTACAAGACTACATATAAAAGCCAAACAACTCTTATTTGGCTTATTTCAACACGTCACCACCAGTGCTAACAATCTATTACAAGAGACAAACCAAACCACCTTGATTTTTATTGATATTAGCATCTTGTATATCTTCGGTGTTCTCAATAACTGGAAAAACTATTCAGTTTTTCACAATAATGAAAATTAAGGTAAGCAAAACCAGAGCCCCACATGTTTTGAACATGAAATGGTAGGAAGATCTGAAATATTTTTAATTGAGCCATGGGATGGAAGACAGGAGGCAGGCAAAGGTACTACCTAGACTGCAGTCCCAAACTTCTTTCAAATTCAAATCATCTTATCCCTACTTTCTTTATATGTGGCATTAATTTCTATTTAATTTTTTTAAAAATATGGTCATTATCTTGAGGTCTTAAGCTACTTTGGGATGTCTTAAAACCATGAGTCTGTACAAAATATATACAGCTAAAGGGCTGTGGGGATCAGGTACCAACATACACTTTCACCTATGTAAGAAACATACCCAAAGCTGCTACACCACTTTACCTGAAATAAAAATAAGGCATTGTCTGTTATTACTGACAAGCCCATTTCAATTTAGAAAACAAGCCACAGCTTCAAACCCTTTGAGCTCACACAAAATGAAGGTCCTCTGCCTGCTTCTGAGGCTCTGTTCTAGAGACCTGCGCTACCTAATAACTTCAGTGCCCTCCATCTTCTCCAAAATGAGACAGAATCCAGCCCCTGCCTGTACTCACTAACATCCTTCCTCTATTCTTAAAGCCCTACTCGTTTCTTCCAGGATCAGCTCAAGGGCCATCTCTATGAAGCATTCTCTGACTGGTTTCCCTACCCTACAACACTTGATATGGAAATATGTGGTACTCAACAAAGAGTAAAAATATTTTATTTCTTGGGCTTCCTAGGTGGCGCAATGGTTAAGAATCCGCCTGCCAAAGCAGGAGACACCGGTTCGATCCCTGGTCCAGGAAGATCCCACATGCTGCGGAGCAACTAAGCCCGTGTGCCACAACTGTTGAGCCTATGTGCTGCAACTACTGAAGCCCATGCACCTAGAGCCCATGCTCTGCAACAAGAGAAGCCACGGCAATGAGGAGCCCACACACCACAATGAAGAGTAGCCCCACTTACCGCAACTAAAGAAAACCCGCGCACAGCCCAAAAAAAAAAAAGAGATTTTATTTCTTAACAGTACTGCGACATGCTTCATGTATAAGAGGTTCACTTTTCATATCATTTGGAAATTACATGAAAGAGAACATAAAGAAAACCTTGGATGTGGGA
Source organism: Hippopotamus amphibius kiboko (assembly GCF_030028045.1). Taxonomy (NCBI): domain Eukaryota; kingdom Metazoa; phylum Chordata; class Mammalia; order Artiodactyla; family Hippopotamidae; genus Hippopotamus; species Hippopotamus amphibius. The sequence goes on along the minus strand of NC_080191.1, from coordinate 170,624,618 downwards.
TCTTCCCATCCTTGCTACTACTTTGGATTATTCTGAAATCACTGGGCAAGGCTTGGGTAGTTGAAAAACTTCACCTGGCAGAGCTCCAAGATGTCAAGCAACTGGTTACAGATACCCATTTTGCAAACAATTCCCCAAGACAATTATGCACTTACAGGTGAAAATGAAAAGATTACACGAACTTAACAAAACTCCTGCCTGGCCCTCAGAACACACATACTTGTGTATACCCAGAATGACTTACAAAAAGACGGTTGGTCAAGGTCTTTACTAGCTTTAAGAGTAAACTTTATGGGCCTAAAATGAAAAGGCAGTGGAGGAAATCAAAGAAAACAAGCAAAATCTTCATTCCTATTTAGCTTTCTGAAAAAAAGCTTGTTCAACATGAAGGTCAGGACCACCTATTTGCGTAGTGCTCATCTGAGAGAACAGACAGAAGGCACACACAGAAGAGTTCCAAAAGGCCTCAGAGAATCATGTTAGGAGCTTTCAATTGTTGTCGGATTCACGTTTAGCTGGGAGCCTTCTCCATTACAGATAAGCACGTTATCAGAGGCAAATAACCGCCACCCCTTAGGGCAGAGTTAGCGGGAGTTGTTTGTTCGCTATCCAACGATCTTCAGCACAGGCTAGGTTCACAGCCACCATTACTTAACAAGAACATTGCATCAAAGAAAAGTTAAAGGGTGCTATACTACATATAGACTTTTGGGAAATATTTCATATCCATGACAAAATTTTTTTTAATTCTGAATTTTCTTGTGAAGCGTATTGAGTTTATTATAATCCAAACTTGAGGGGCGAAAAAAACCAGCAGGGCAAACAAGTTTACTGTAGATAGCCTAACCTTAATTTTCAAAGCTGAAAATCAGGGACTTCCCTGGCAGTCCAGTGGTTAAGCCTCCGCGCTTCCACTGCAGGGGGCAAGGGTTCGATCCCTGGTCAGGGAACTAAGATCCCACCAAAAAAAAAAAAAAAAAGGTAGAAAACCGCTTCTGGAGATCACCTTAAATGTCTCTGTCAATAAGGTCAAACTCCCCAGCTCAGAGACCACCGAATCAGCGTCCCGTGTTGCAAACTCCCATCTAAGGCTAGAAGAAAGGTATCAGGTATCCAAATACTCTTGCAACAGGACAAGTGCTTCCTACTTCAACCCTGTCCGAAAAAGCAGCAGCGGCCGCCTTCCTCGCTGTACCCAGACCTTCCTCGCTGTACCCAGACGAGTCGCCGCCAGCAGCGGGCAGAGGGAAGCCGCCGCCTACCCGGCCCCCACCACCCGCTCGGCGAGCCGCCCACCGCGGGCCTCTGAGGCGTTCGTCAAGGCAGCACAGGCCTTCAAGCCGCACCCCAGGCTTCCCGAAGGCAGCAGCCGGTTCCAGTCCCAACAGCTTCGCCCGAGCGTCCCCACCGCCGTCTTCACCAAGCAGCGGTCCCAGCGGCACGGCCGCCCCCTGCCCGCGAGGAGCGCCCCGCGGCCCGCGCCTCGGGCACCCGGGCGCCCACGGCCAGCGAGCCGCGCTCCAGGAGCGGGGCGCCCCGGGGGTCGCGGCCCCGGCTCTCAGACGCCCGCCGCGAGGCCCGGCCCCGGCCGCCCCGCCGCCGGGACAGCCGCGTCCCCCGCAGCGGGCCACGAGACGCCTCAGGCCCGCAAGGTCAAGGTCACCCACGCGCGCCACGGCCACCGCCTGCGCGCACTTCCCGGAGCGGCCACGTGTTCGCCAGGCGCGGCGCGGCCCCCGCCAGGCTCCCGGCCCCGGCGGTCCCACGGGCGCCCCGGGCCTGCGCCCCTCGAGGGGGGACGCGCGGACGCGGGGGGCGGCGGCCCCAGGCGCCCCTCGTCCGGCCCGCAGGCCGCACGGCGGGCCCGCCCGCCCCCGCCGCCCGCTCCCCGCCGCCCCCGCGCCCCCGCCAGGCCGCCGCACCGCGCCGGCCGGGGCCGCCCCCGACACGGCCCGGGGCAGGGCCGGGGGCTGCGGCGAGGGCGGCAGGGTCACGCGGCCCCGACCAGCGCCCGCCACTCACACGCGCCTGCCGCCGCCGCCGCCGCCGCCTTCTCTGCGGCGCCCGCCGCCCGCGGCCGGGGTTTATAGTCTCCCGCCCGCGCCTCGGCCGGCCGCGCGTCACTTCCGGCCTCACGTACCCCTCGCGGGGCGCCGTGGGGGGCAGGGGGGGATGGGGAGGGTGCGGGGGGAGGGGCCCCAGCGTCCCCCGCGAGGCCGGGCGCCCGGCGCGCGGCGCCTGCACGCGGCCGTGAGGCGTGCCCGGCGGGCGGGACAGGAGGGCGCCCCAGAGCCGTGCCGCGGCCGCGTGCTCCGCAGCGTCGGGAGGACTTGGGGTATAAGCGAAAAGGAGAAAGGAGGACGAGCGACGCGCAGCGGGGCAGCGCGGGGAGCGGCACGCGGCGCCTCGCGATACACGGTGGCGGGGAAGACTCGGAAAAAGGCGGCGCGCGTGTCCACGCGCGTGCAGGCCCCTCCGCCGTCCCCCCGAGACTCCCGCGAGGCTGTCCGCCCGCTCTGGTGTTGAGCGGAGCGACGCGCGCACCCGCGCTGAGGGCGGGCGAGGCCGCCGCGTGGAGCCCGCGGCGGGCGCGGCGCTTCTTGGTGTCCTGACGCGCGGGGGAGGGCGCGGACAGGCGGGGCGCGTCGCCGGGGAGCCTGGGGGGAGCCTGCGGCCGCAAGAGGCTCCCTAAGCCCGGCTTCCCAGCCTGGCGCGGCTGCTCCTCCCCTTCCACGCGCCCTGATGGCGAAGGGGCGCAGGGGTCCGCCCACGGCCCGGACGTCTCTCCCCAGGGAGACGTGTTTCTAGAATCTTATCGCTGCACCTTGGTGGGTCCACGCTGGAAAAAGTTGAAGCAGGGAATGGAATGGATTTGCTGGCATGGGGCCAACTTGAAATTCTGACAGTAGGTGCTGAGTCCCTTTCTCTTTCCCAGACTGCTGGGAGCTGAAAAAAAATTAAAAAAAAAAAAACAAACACAAAACCATGCTAATATCCAGGTGAAATTTTTATAACCACGTGGAGGAAATGGATTTGGGAGACTGGAGGTCAGGATGGAACCTACGAAAATCCAAATTAAAAAGTTTACATTCACTAAAATGAGACGATAAAGAAGAGCGTGTCGATTATATGTTTATTTTCATGCTTTTCTTAGTAATAACAGATACTATGCAATTACATTCCCTTCACTATCCGTTTCTCCTAGAAGCTTTGCAGGATCTCCCTCCCCTGCAATTTCAATTAGATGAAAATAAGTTTGTCTTGCTTTATTGTAGAATCTTTTTTTTTAAATTGGGGTATGGTTGTTTTACAATGTTGTGTTAGTTTCTACTGTACAGCCAAGTGAAGTAGAGTTCCCTATGCTATACAGCAGATTCTCATTAGTTATCTATTTTATACATATTAGTGTATACATGTAAATCCCAATCTCCCAATTCATCCCACCTCCCCCCCCCCAACGTGTCCATGTGTTTGTTTTCTACATCTGTGTCTCTATTTTTGCCTAGCAAACCGGTTGATTTGTACCATTTTTCTATAGTCCACATATATGTGTTAATATACGATATTTGTTTTTCTCTTTCTGACTCACTTCACTCTGTATGACAGTCTCTAGATCCATCCACGTCTCTACAAATGACCCAATTTCGTTCCTTTTTATGGCTAATATTCCATTGTATATATTTACCCCATCTTCTTCATGCATTTGTCTGTCGACGGACATTTAGGTTGCCTCCATGACCTGGCTGTTGTAAATAGTGCTGCAGTGAACATTGGAGTGCATGTGTCTTTTTGGATTATGGTTTTCTCAGGGTATATGCCCAGGAGTGGGATTGCTGGGTCATATGGTAATTCTATTTTTAGTTTTTTAAGGAGGCTCCATACTGTTCTCCATAGTGGCTGTATCAATTTACATTCCCACCAACAGTGCAGGAAGGTTCCCTTTTCTCCACACCCTCTCCAGCATTTATTGTTTGTAGAATCTATACATACTGAGAGGCAATTTTGCTTTGTCTGATATTCCATACACATGTTCAAAGATTTATTTTTTAAATCTGATTATGGTTGCCATTTTCAATTTTGGTTGCCATTATTACATAACATTAGCCCCCACTTCTGGAGACCGAATAACTTGGATGCTTCCAATGAAATAAAATTTTGGTAACTTTATATAAACTATCCAGCATAACTGAAGTGGATATTATTCAGTTTCCAACTTTCCACAGACTGTTACATAAGATTTACCTTACAGTGGACCTGAAATTCTTGTGGTTCTTCCAAAAGGTACACAACATTTTTTTAAATCATGTATGCTAGAATTTTGCTTAAAGGCAACTGGAGGTTGGAGAGGAATGTACAATGTGCTTGAATAGTAAACAAGCAAGTAAATAAATAAAAGCCCTGGAGATCTGGGAAAAGAGCTTAAAGCCTGGAGTTAAGGAACTGGAGTTCTCAACTTTCTTGAGCCTGGGTTGTATCTGCTCTTAAATGGGAATAAAAATGGGTTTAAGTGAGATAAGGCAGGTGCAATCGTCTAAAAACACAGTAACTGTCACAGAGTAGACTCTTGGTTGAGTCAGTCTGGGTAGGATGAAGCAGGATCAGGCAGGAAAGTAACATGGAAGATGTCTTCAGGCCAGACTTAGACTGATGAGGAAGAAATATGGGTATTTAGACAGAGGAGACCGGCTTGCCTGTGGTGTGTATTAAAAATCCTACTCTACGTAAATACCTCAGGGAAATCACTGGTGGAAGAGAGAGTTACAGAAATCAGCTACAAAATTCTCCCTCCCTCTCTTTTTTCTTCACCTTGAGATGAAAGCAGGAAACTTCCAATTTAGTGAGAGAGGAATAGCAGGGAAAACAAAGCAGAGAAGCCACTGATGTAGTGAAAAGAGCCCCAGCCTCAACGTTAGCAGCTAGTCCAGAGCTGTCACCAACTGCACTGCAGAACCATGGGCTTAATGGCTCTATGCCTCAGTTTCCCCACTGGCCACATGGAGATAACATCCCTTTACTTCCTTCACCAGTGAATTAAAAAGTAGAACTATGGAAAACAGTATGGAGGTTCCTTAAAAAACTAAAAATAGAACTACCACATGACCCAGCAATCCCACTCCTGGGCATATACCCTGAGAAAACCATAACCGAAAAAGAAACATGTACCACAGTGTTCATTGCAGCACTATTTACAATAGCCAAGACATGGAAGCAACCTAAATGCTCATCAACAGATGAATGAATAAAGATGTGGCACATATATACAATGGAATATGACTCAGCCATAAAAAGGAATGAAATTGAGTTATTTGCAGTGAGGTGGATGGACCTAGAGTCTGTCATACAGAGTGAAGTAAGCAAGAAAGAGAAAAATACCGTATGCTAACTCATATATATGGAATCTAAAAAAATGGTACTGATGAACCCAGTGGTAGGGCAGATGTAGAGAATGGACTTCAGGTCACGGTGGGTGGGGGTGTGAAGGGGAAGCTGGGGCGAAGTGAGAGAGCAGCACTGACATATATACACTACCAAATGTAAAATAGCTAGTGGGAAGCTGCTGCATAACACAGGGAGATCAACTCGATGATGGGTGATGACTTGGCTGGGATAGGGAAGGCGGGAAGGAGTTGTGGGAAGGAGGGGATTGGGGGGGGAAGAGTAGGAAAGCTCCTTAAACTACACAGTTACGCAAATACAAGGTGCTGCTAGTTCAGAGCCCAAGCCAAGTGAGTAAATGTGGCCTGAGGAGGAAAAGCCTGGAAACTGAAAAGTTCTAAGCAACTAGCAATGGAGTAATTGCTCCAGAAAAGGACAATTGTCTTCAATGGCATTTGACTGCCCTGATTCCAGTAAAAATTACTCAGTTATTGATAATGGCTGTGAAGAAAAAGTAATTAGGATTTATTGCATTTATACAGTCACGTTTGTTGAGTAGTATTGTGTGTCCAGCAAAGACACATGATAGGAAAGGAATCTCTACTCCTGATAAGGCAAACAATGTAGCTGGGGAAACAGAATTTATACTTAAAGGACAAATAACAAGGATGCAACTATGAAATATAAGCAAAAATAAAAGTGAGTCAGGGTCTGTGACCGCCAACTGCCCAGATCTGAAAAGGGACCTAGGTAAGACTTTGGTGTGCTCACCAAGGCACGCCGTAGTTCTCTAAATCTTGTTCCAATTTATATTTCTTTTTAGATTCTAGTTAATTACCTGTGTTTTAACCATCTATTTCGTAATGTAAAAGTGCTATCGAATGTAAACACACTCTCCTCTCTAACTCAGTCACAGGTACAAGAGGGAACTTTTGCTACTTGCCCCATAAGATCAAAATCAAAACATACACGTCTTCCGGGAGATACAGACCAGGAACCTAGACCTGGTCCTAGTCCTGGTCCTAGTTCTAGGAAGAAAAATAAGGGGGATGGCAGAGGGGAGACAGCATTGTAAACCCAAACCTCTAAGATGATGCAAGTTGAGGATGGGAGGTTTTTAGACAAAGGCATTTAATACTTTTTCCTTTACATTTTAAAATGTTAGTCTGTTTATGTTATGTATATTTTATCACAATTTATAAAAATACATTAATCTGTCAACTCAGTAATAGAGGATCCAAAATTATTTGCTTTCTCTGGGGTCCTCTCTGTGGCCCAAATGCTCAGTGGGTTCCCATAGGTCAGCATTTCTCAAACATTTTTGACTGTGCTCCATGGTAAAATGTTCACCTGACTGCACAATCCAGTATACGTGTGTGTACATGTATTCACATGAAATAAGTAAGAGCTTCATGAATAATACCCTTGCTGTGTGCAAAGCAGTCTGGAATTTTCTATGTAATTTTTTTAAATGCTGATTTCAACCTATTACATTTCTCAGTGGGCTATAACCTGTGTTTGAAAACCACAATCCTAATCCACCTCCATTTTCAGAGCATAAGTCTTTCTAGTGAATAGGACAAATGACTCGCTCAGAGTTAAAGATCAACTCTCAAGGTCTCTCTGTTACTTTGCCCGCTGTTTCAATCTTCCACCACCCTGCACTTGAGCAAATATTGGCTGAGGTTTTCTGTGTTGGGAGGCAGTGTTAGAAAACAAATGCTTTCAAACACGCTGTAGACAGTGACAGCGGACCTCTGCCGGTCACCCACTAGGTCCTCCCAGCAGGTCCTCCCAGCAGCCACTAGAGAAGCCACTCCAACCTACATTCGGCTCTGACCACACCTCCTATTTGACAACCTGTATCCACTTTCTTTGCTTTGGAATCCTAAGCCCAGGGCAATCACGTTAGGACCAGAGGCATAGAATAAAACTGTGGCGCTCAGCGCGCTGGAACAGGATGTGTTGCAGAGAATGAAGGTGGATTGCCAGCTCACATATGTAAGGTGGATATTTGAGGTTGGCACTATCTTCCATTTTATTCTGCCTTTTTTTCCCTTTAAAATGCACTTGGAAACCTTCAGCTTCCTGTCCTAACACTGCTGACTAGATTATTCTTTGTGTCCCCTGGGCTAAAAGGAAGCTCACACAGAAGAACATGGAACAGGACCCATGCGGATTAACATGGTGGAATTTGCCCCTACTTTACAGCAGGTCAGGAGAGCAGGTTACATAATTAATTTTAAAATTAATTACAAGACTATTTATGCCAACGAGTATAGTGGTCAAAGTCTGAGTTTTGAGCAGGATAGAAAGTCCTACTCGGCCCTTCTAGTTTCATAATAGAATTTCAAGTTTGGAAGGAAGTTTAACTTATGTACCGTACATGGCCTATAACAGATGTCCACTAAACATATGTTGAATTCATTTAACAAAATTCCTCTCCTTTACCCCATCAAGTGGTTGTCTAGGTTCTCCTCAACCTTTCCAATGAGAGCAAATTGATCACGTCCCAAACCAGAGAGCCTTGAATGGTTCAGCCTATCAGAAAGTTTTCACCTAGGGAATTCCCTGGTGGTCCAGTGGTAGGACTCTGCGTTTTCATTGCTGACAGCCCAGGTTCAATCCCTGGTAGGGGAAGACCCCACAAGCCACACGCTACGGCTGAAAAAAAAGAAGAAAAAAAAGAACGTTTTCACCTATATTATACTGAATTCTCTTTCCCTCTTTTTTGATAAATTGGTTCTTGTTTGAAGACGTCTCTCATGTCCAAGCTGTCTTCTCTCCTTTAGGCAAAATATCGTAATCCCTTCTAAGGACCACCACAGGACACAAGCCCATGTCCCCACCCACCAGCCACTTTTGGAAGCGTGGTTTTGACCAATCCAGACGGTCAGACAGAGGACTGCAGCAGGGCTACCACCATTCCTCTGTCCCAGAGGCTTCTGCCTTTACAGATCCCATCTGCCTGCCATTGCACATTGCCAAGTCATTCTGAGCTCTTGGCAACAGAGGTCAGAGGGAATAGATTGGCCTTCGGAGCTGAGAGATCTGTGTTCAAAATCTGGTTTTGGACGTACTCGCTAATTGTGCTACTATTCCCTATTTCTCTCTTTTCCGTGGATAATGTGATGTCCACATATCGTCGCAGTCTGATACACTGTGCTGTCTTCCCCGGTTTATCACCGCTCGTTAGCAGGCGATGGGGAAGACTCTAGTCTGTTTGGCTGGGAACATCCCTGATATTAGGGCCGAATGACAGACAGCAGGTAAGATTTACTGGCCAGCCGCTCTGTGCTGGGAACAATTCTGATCCCTTTACGGTACTCGCTCACGTAATCCTCGTAAAAACCGTGAAAATAAGAATATCATCTCCCTTTGCCAGGTGTGGAAACTGGTGTGATACAGAGGGAACTTTCCCTGGGTCACATCGCTGATTAGTGGTGACAACCAGAATTCAAATCTAGGCAATCTAGCTTCAACCCAGCCCTAAACGACTCCACGGTACTGCCTCATTAGAAATCTAACCATGACCCATCCAACGGCAAGGCAGAATTTTTATCAAAATTATATCACCTGGAACATCCAAGTGGGACGATGTGAGAAAATGTGAATATTTGGGGGGACCCATTTATTTTTCACTTCAGATTTAATTTTATTTCAAAATTTGGATTCAGATTCGTGTTGGGGGGAAATCACGAATAATTCTAAAAATAAGACTTGGTAGTGTGACTGATGCTCCAGAAGTCTAAGCAGGGGTTGAACAGAACTGCAGTGCATTCCTATTATCTCGACAAGACAAGCTGATTTATTAAACTCTCAGTATGTGCACTTATCTTTGATAAGGAGAGCTATTGAAGTAAAATAATTATATTAATTTTGTTTCCAAAATATCAAGGAATCCGTGTCACCTTCCTCTTTTTGACATCTGTAGCTTACAACTCTTTCGCTTATATCTTAGTTTCCCTTCCTCTATGGTATAAAGCTGACATCTTAAACAATGATACTTCTGATAAACTCTGTGCAATATGGCCAAATTTAGCATTAGTTGAGGTCTTACAAAAAGGGGTGGGGGGCTAAAAAAAGAGGCTTGTGAAAGAATACTGTGAAGTTCCGGGTAGCTGCTGATATAAACAGGGAACATGAACAAATGTGTAAAGAAAACATTTGCAAACATGATTAAATCTAAATCCTAAATCAGCAAATCCAGTGTTTGGAAAAATATTGTATCATCAGAAATTTTGTGGTTTCTCCAGCTTAATGTGTGCAAGTAGGCAAATGTTCCCTTGGTTTGGAAAATGATCCTGCCAAAAGTTTTATTTCTTGTACATGGCAATGTGGTCAAGGAGGCGGCTGTTTAGTGGTGACACCTGTGAGGGCTGGCCTGGCTTCCCTGCTTCATCTCACACAGTCTCCTAACGGGTAGGGAAGCCGTGTCCGAGGGCTAAGATTCCCAGGTGTCCATCTGTTAACATTCACTGAGCCTCTAGCCTGTTTGGGTAATGGGCTGAGTGCTTATAACTGTGTCAGGCCCATCTGCCTGCCACCACAGTCACTGCATCTACAGCCACTGCACACGGTCAGCTCATGCTGAGCTCTCGGCAGCAGGGTTCAACGGGACCTCCCAACAGTTCTATTAGGCAAGTACCACATCCATCTTATAGACGACTATGCAGGAGTGCAGAGAACACAGAGTAATTGATCCCAAGGGGCTCAGTATTTAAATGGCACAGCTTAGCTTCAGATCTTTGAGATCTTCTATCTTAAAGCCACCTTTCACTACATCTCGGCACCGAAACACTGAAATACTATCCAGCAGGCAGATGGTTGAAGCTCTGTGCCCAGAATCGAGTGACTTACTGGCAAGCTCCAGCCTGGACCTTGTAGCCATAGCCATCTTAGGAAGGTGTGAGTCCAGGTTATAATTGAATCTGATGCCACAGGCATGAAATAAAAGACCCCAAAATATAAAGACCAGGTCACTAAGTGCAGTGTCCTTGGGATAACTATCTCCCAGGATGTTTCCTAGAAGTAACCTGTGCTAGAGTGAGATTTGAAATTGGCTTAAATTTTCGTGATGACACGAAAATCCATAGCCCCCAACCGAGTCATCAGAAAGCAGCGAACCTAAAATATAACCATGATAAACCATCTCTATAAGTCGTAAGATTACTGCTTCTGAGACTGGATTCAAACAGGGAAGCCCTTGAAGAGACGCACTGACTTCTATAATAAAGTCCACGCCAGGACTCAAAAGTAGGCGATGGCCGCAGAGAGCTGCAGAGAGAAAGAGAATCCGGGAACAGGAGGCAGCCCTGCTGAGCTCAGTGCCCTCCGTGTTGCAGGCGGGAGATTCGGGTCCAGCCTTGAGGGACCCTGTGGACAGGAAGGGTTCCCTGCGGGTGCTGAGATGAATCAAGCTGAAGTGGATTCTGAGATCCACATGGAGCCTTGACTCTAGCCCAGAGCGTCTCAAACTGTAAAGAGCATGAGTGTCCTGGGGCGGGGGGCGGCGGGGGGTGGGTGAGGTCTGTTAAAATGCAGATTCGGACTCCAGGTGGGGGCCCGTGACTCTGCATTTCTAATAAGATCCCTGGCGATACTCTGCAGCTGGTCTTCAGAGCACACTTGAGTAGGTTTTAGAGCAAGGAGAAGCTTTTACTAGCAGTTTCTCCAGTACTCTCTCAGAGAAGACACCCTGTGTGGGCAGCGGGCACGATGGCAGCTGTCTTTATGTGGCTGTAGTGGCCTGTTTAATTACCGGGCCTCGCACAGCGTAAGTAAACAACCCTCAGGACCACTCAGCTGCTTTGCTGGGAACCCACAATTTCCAAACAACCGACTCATCCTAATTTTTGAGAGGATCTCCCCCTTGAGAAGCCCCTAGACCCAGATGTGAAGCGTTGGCCTAGAGGACGGTTCTCTTGCTCCACGCAGATTAATAAACAGGCCTTATGAATCAGCGTTTGTTCCCTGGGTAGCAGATTACCCGACGACCCTGGGTGAACTGATAAAATTGAGCCTTTGAATCTGAAGTGGAGGAACGACCTAGAACTGTTGTGAACTCCACCAAGGACTCTGGTCTGGGAAGACCCGTCCCTGCAGACTCTGCTCTGGACCCTCTCCTGAGGCAGGGCCTGGGCTGGAACGAGGGTAGAAATTTTCCAAAACAACCACCACCACCAATTTCCCCCACCCCCACCCCAAACAAAAAAACCAGCACCGATTCTTACGGAGAAACTAAAGGGAAACAAGTAGTAAAACACTATTCTGCCTTTTTCCCCAACCCACTCGCACATTCACAGGACATGAAGCAAACAGATCATGGACGGTGCATTTGGAAGCCTAGTTTTGGAGCCTAAAGGTCGGCTTGAGTAGGGCGCCAGCCTTGACCTGTTTCCTTCTCTTTGCCTCTCTGAGTTGGCAGAGGGGCTGGCTCCTGGGCAGGGACGCTCATCCTCGGAGCTGGGGAGGGTGGGTACAGGCCACGTGTGGGTGGCTGTCAAGGTCACCCTCTCCCTCCCCCACCCCGCCGCCCACTGGGACTGCCTCCCCTGAGGCCCTGCCCCTCTGCACAGCGCCCGCCCGCAGACACCACTCCAGCCTGTCTGGATAGTCTGCGCTGTCAGCTCCGGGAAGGCCACCCTTGCCCTGGCTCATTGCTTTTAGCCGCTAGGCTGGGTCATGAGCGGCCCTAGAGCAGCATCCTGCCTGAGTGGCGGGGGCACCTGCCCTGGGCTTGTCTGCACAGCATAGGCTCCCTCTGCCAGAGACACTGCATGACCTCATCCTGTTTCTAAGCCTGAACGTGCTTGGGGCCATCTGCCAAGTCCCCTCTCCCTGTCTGAGGGATTTTCCACGTGTTCAGAAAACAGAGAAACTCTGCTCCCATCCTTCTCACCGTGTTCACCGTGTACTGGATGAACATTTGTGGAGGATCTACGGAGTCAGGCACACTGTTAAGCAGGTGATAGAGAGCTGCCTGAGAATGCGTCCCCTGCTCTCTCTGATGACGTACCTGTCTTCTAGAAGCCTACCATTCCGCTTCTGTAGTACCAAAAGCCTCTGAAACATTGAGACGCTTCCTTGCTTCATATTTAGACAGCACTTAAAACTGAAAAATGACCAGGACAGCGGGCCCATAGAAGCGCTTCACTGTTATCCACTGACAAGAATTTTTATAAAAACAAGCTAGGCAACAGATGTGCAAACGCCTTGAGTTATCAGAAAGAAGGTAAGTGATGAGTTGAAGGTCAGGTACCCACATGCTCCTATCTGCGCCTCTACAGTGGGATGCCTTCTGCTCACTGTACAAAGACCAGCTTGTGTCCTCTCTCTCTAAGTGCCAGATCTTATTCTCAGGTGCCTGCTTCATGCCCCCACCTGGATGACCCGCTCAAATTCAACCTGTCCTGGAGAGAACCCAAGACCTTCCTCCTCAAACTTGGTGCTCCTGCCTCCTGTCTTCCCTGCTCCATGACACTGTGCTTCACAGATTCTGGGGACAGTCCTGACAGTCCTGGGGACCCTCCCCACAGCCACCTGTTGGTGCTCAACAAACGTTTATTGAGTGGAGCTCCTTTGGCATCTCTTTGTTCCTGGGTTCAGATGGGACCACTCGTTTATTGGGTAACTTCCCCAAACTGGCTGCCCTGAGTTAGAGATAATCACAAAGTTGGGTGATGGCTTCTCTCCGTAAAGCACGGGGCTCAGCTCCAGGAGGAGGCAGAGACACACACACAAACTGCATCTGTGAAAGCACATCGGTGGGTACCTGAGCGCACAGAAGGTAGTCAGAAGGGAGACCCACCGTGCCAACAGGTAGTAATCAGGGCAGCTGAGTGCAGGAGACACACGGGGACTCTGTACTATCTCCACAATGTTTCTGTAAACCTAAAAGTGTTCTAAAAATTAAAGTTTATTTAAAGGGAAAAAAGAGTAGGAAAAAAAATGAAAAGGTAAATTTTAAAATTTCGGGAATTGCAATTAATGCAAAAGCTGAAACTCACAAAAAGATGTACTTGCTGGGGAGTCATTAGACAACGGTGTCCAGGAGTTCAGAGGAGGGAAGACGGTGACCAGGGATCTCGGGGCGGCTCCTGGAAGAAACAGACCCGGGGCGTTCTGAAGGTACCGTCTGCACAGGCTGTGAGCACTTTGATACCCCACCGCTGGGTCATGGAAGGTGTTCAAAGGCGCTCACAGACACAAAGAAGGCAGCTTCGAACCAAACAACCTAGGTGGAAATCCCAACTTAAGCTCTCCAAAGCATCTTAGAGATACTCATCTCTAAGTATCTTAAACTCTCTAAATCTTCATGATCTCTGATCTGTAAAATGGGAATAAAAATGCTCACCCCACAGGTTTAAGTGAGATAATGCATGTTAAGTACTTAGCACGGTGTGGGCACCGTAGAACGACTCAAAACGTGAACTGTTGCTGATGCTGTGTCAGAACTTCAGGGCAGGGCTTCCCTGGTGGCGCAGTGGTTAAGAATCCTCCTGCCAATGCAGGAGACACAGGTTTAACCCCTGGGCCGGGAAGATCCCACATGCCACGAAGCAACTAAGCCCATGCACCGCAACTACTGAGCCCGTGTGTCTAGAGCCAGTGCTCCGCAATAAGAGAAGCCACCACAATAAGAAGCCTGTGCATTGCAATGAGGAGTAGCCACCGCTCTCCACAACTACAGAAAGCCCGCGCACAGCAACAAAGGCCCAATGCAGCCAATAAATAAAAAAATAAAATAAAATAATTTTTTAATTAATTTAAAAAAAACCTTCGGGGCAAATACTGTATGATAGCACTCCTGTGTGGAATCCAAAAAACACACCAAACTAGTGAATATAATTTTTAAAAAAAGAAGTAGATTCACAAATACAGAGAACAAACCAGCGGTTACCAGTGGGGGAGGGGGGCAATATTGGGCTAGGGGAGTAAGTGGTACAAACTACTAGGTATAAAATAAGCTACAAGGATGTATCGTACAATACAGGGACTACAGCCAATATTTTATAATAAGTATAAATGAAATATAACCTTTAAAAATTGTGTATCAAATTATACACATGTAACATGTAATATTGTACAGCAACTATACTTCGATTTTTTTTAAGTGTATGAAAATTTGCCATTTTTGGAATCCACAATAAAAAATACTTCAGTTTTGGAAAAACAAAGCCCAAAAAACAAACAAAAAAACTTCAGGTCCGAATGACTCCTAACATAACTGTACTCCCAGTTTCTTCTCCCCAAGTCTCTCCCTCTCAGCTCCCATTCAGGTCAGACTGCATTTGCCCCCTTATCTTGACTTTCTAGGCTGAATTCTTGCATCTTCCTTTCTCTCCACCTCCTCCATTCAGGCCCATAGGGTTCTCTGCCATGCGGATCACCCGCTTCTGCCATGGACCCCTTTCCTCTTCCACAAGTAAGCTCTTACTCTTTCCATCTCTCCCCATCACTCATTGTGGCTTCCTGACTCTATTTCCCCACACTCGTCCTAATACCTGTCAGCTCCTCTGGTCTTGTTGTAGCCAGCACCCCCAATGTCATATTTATTTGCCCCATCATAGCTGTATCTGACAATTCATCTTTAATTGACATTCAAAATGAATAAGAAAGGGACCATCTGATCCTATAACGCTTCAACCCAAATGTATACTTTACCTACGATAAAAGGCAAAATCAAAGCGAGAGTTGTAGCATCTCCTGAGAGATATAACATGTGTAGTCCCCCACGGCGTGACACCTTCTGGTTTATTGGGAAGGGGCGCAAAATGTACACGACCTGAGGGAGATCTCATGCGAGAGGTTGAGGTTATCAGTGTAGCGAGCAAAGAACCCTTTCTCTCTGTAGCAACTGCCCTTTACGAGTAGCAGAATGAGATGTGCTTGGACATCTGGTGTTTATAAGGTTAACCATTGACCAGGAGACTGATAAAATTAATCAAAGGGTCAGTATCTCCCTCCTAGGCACACCTTTACTTTCTTGTTGTTTCCCACAGCCTTAGAGCCATCAGGGAAGTAAAGAGCAAGATTAGCAGAAGGCCATAAATTTAGATCCCGGGTCATCTTAGCTGCAAAATCCTCCAACACAGTGTATAAGAACCCTCATTCATTGCTGGTGGGTATGCAAAATGCTAGAGCCACTCCGGAAGAGAGGTTGGCAATTTCTAATAAAATTAAACACAGTTTAACAGAACAATCCAGCAATCACGCTCCTAGGCATTTATTCAACTGATCTGAAAACTCAGGTCCACACAAAACTTTTTACACAAATGTTTACAGCAGCTTATTCATAATTTCCAAAATCTGGAAGCAACCAAGATAGTCTTAATAGGTTAATGGATAAGTAAATTTTGGTACATGCATAGGATGAAATACTATTCAGCAATAAAAAGGAATGAGCTATCAATTCATGCAGGAACATGGAAAATATTGCTAAGTGAAATGCATACTGTTAAGTGAAAGAAGTCGATCTTAAAAGACTACATAGTATATGATTCCATTTATATGACATTCTGGAAAAGGCAAAATTATAGATACTAAAAATACATCAGTGGTTGCCAGGGGCTTGAGAAGTGGGGAGGGCTTAATAAATGAACTATAATTTGGAGCAGTAAAACTATTCTGTGTGATACATGAGACTATGCATTTGTCAAAACCCATAGAACTTTAGAGCACAAAGACGCGACCTCAATATATGCAAATTTAAAAAATAAATTAGTAGGTCAGGGGAATACCAAAATGGAATACAGACTGTGATAAGAGAATCTTCTTAAAATGTACTATGTAACCTCACTGAAGAGAGTGGAGGGTAAGTGCTGACATAGGTGACTTTGGAAATGAATGGAGGCTGTAAGACTAAAGACTAAAGGAAGTGTGCAGAAAATCTGTACTCTAACTGATGAAGTTGTTTCCCATAGGGGCATGCATTAACAATTCTGAAACCGCTATATGTGTGTACTGGGATTGAACAAATAAATAAATGAATGGCAGATAGTGGGAGGCAGATTTCTCATTCATGGAGTATGAAGTTACAGATAAGCAAGAGAGAAGTCTAGAAGGAATTATGAGATACTAGATAGTTGCAGACATCAGCATGCATCTGTGTTTACCTTAATGTAGATACAGGCGGATGCAATAGTAACAATTATGGATATGTGTATATACACAGATTAGTATATATGTATAAAAAAAGACAGAAAGTCAACAAAATCAAAGTTGATCCTTTGAAAAGATCAGGAAATTGACAAACCTTTAGGTAAACTGACCAAATTTAAAAAGAGAAAAAAATCCACTCAAAATATGAAAGTCAGAAATGAAAGAGGACATCATTACCAAACCCATAGAAAATTTTAAAGACTGTAAAGTAATACTGTGAACAACTGTATGCCAACAAATTAGATAACTTAAGATGAAGTTGACAAATTCCTAGGAAGACACAAACTGATAAAATTGACTCAAGAAGAAATAGAAAATCTAGATAGGCCTATCGTAAGTAAAGGGATTGAATTAGTAATTTTAAAATTTCCCACAATTTAAAGCCCAAGCCCAGATGGCTTCACAGGTGAATTTTAGCAAATGTTTAAAGAGGGATGTATAAAAATCCTTCAAAAATTCTTCCAAGGAGTTAAAATGGGAAGAACATTTTCTAACTCCTCCTATGAGGTTAGTATTACCCTGATGCCAAAACCAAAGACTTTAAAAAAAAAAAAAATAGAGCAATATCTTTTATGAATATAGATGGGAAAATCCTCAACAAAATACTAGCAAACTGAAATCAATAACATATAAAAATGGATTATTCACCATGATCAAGTAGGATTTACCGCAGAATGCAAGTTTGGTTTAACATCTGAATATCAGTTAACATGACATACCACATCAATAGAATAAAGGACCAAAACCACATGCGCATCTCAATAGACAGCAGAAAAAGCATTTGACAAACTCCAGCACCCTTTCATATAAAAACGCTCAACAAATGGAAAGGAACTACCTCAACCTGATAAAGAGCATTTGCAAAAAACCCACAGTTAATATCATACTTATGGTAAAACACTGAGTGCTTTGCCCTAAGATCAGGAAAATGACAAAGATGTCTACTTGCACCACCTCTATTCAACATTGTGCTTGAGGTTGCAGCCAAAGCAATAAAGCAAGAAAAAAAGTATCCAGATAGAAAGTAAGAAGTGAAACTATCTCTATTTTATAGATAATATGATTTTGCCTATAGAAAGTCTTAATAAATCTACTAAAAAGCTATTAGTATACACATGTAAATATATTTCCTAGCTCCGCTGCAGAGAGGGCCTAGAAGCAACGACATCCAGGTACAGTTATCACGTCTAGTGCCCAGAACCTGGTTTCTAACACCATTCTCCAATAAAAATAAACCAGGCTCCTGGAGAAATGGCTGGGACAGGAATATACAAGGTGAACCTGGAGCATCTTCTGGGGACAAAAGTAAGGAAGTGCTCAGGGGACAAAATGATGGAGATATGTCTATAGCACAGGAGCCAACTCAAGGCGCTCCCAGTGGCCAAAGCTGGAACAATTAGAGCAACAAAGTAAATAGCATAATACTAGATTATTATCCAAAGTATGAAATAAATATTGATGAGATCCTACTAATATAAATGATTAAACAAATGGAAAAGGTAGACAAGTCTTCTGTTCAGAATTCCTATACAAATAATATATATAGACACTGTTCCCTTTTAGAATGTGGAGTCTAACTCCCAACCCTTAAAGCGTGGACTGTGCATTCAGACTCTTTCTAAAGAGTCAAATCTGAAAATGGAAGAAAAAAAGAGAACTTTACAAATAGTAGTACCTCAACTAGGTAATCCAAGTCCATATCAACAGAGATAAGTAATGTTGATAGGACCCTTGATATAATGTGATGAAAATGGCACTTTTCTTCCGTGGTTTTCCTCCCACAAACCCATAACTCCAATGTAATTAGAGGGAAACAGTAGACAAACCCCAATTGAAGAATATCCTACAAAATACTTGACCAGTACACCTTAAAACTGTGAAGTTCACTGAAAAAAGAAAAGTTTGAGAAACTTGTACTTTCTAGAGGAGACTAAGGAGACACAACTACGTGTAATATGGTATCCTGGATGAAATCCTAGAACAGAAATGGAACATTAGGTAAAAACAAAGAAATTCGAATTAACTATGGACTTTAGTTAAGAATATACATCAATTCTGGTTCACTGGCTGTGGTAAATGTGACTCGGTAAAGTAAGATAACAGTGGAGAACGTGGGTATGAGGTGTGTGGGAACTCTGTATTACCCTTGTAACTTTACTGTAAATCAAAAACATTTTAAATAAAAAGTTTATTTAAATATATTTATGGGTGAAGGAGGTCAAAAGCTATAAACTTCGACTTATATAGTCATAAATAAGTCACAGGGACATAATATATAGCATGGTGACTATAGTTAATAATACTGTATTGCATATTTGAAAGTTGCTTAAGAAATACACACACATTATATAACACATATACCTAGTTGTAGGAAAGGAATAGAAGAAAAAAAATACCAAAAAGTTAATAGCAAATAATTAAAATTTTTTTCTTTTTCATTAAATGTTCCTTAAAGAATGTATGTTACTTCAAATATAAAAAAATTAAAATAAAGAAAATAAAATAAACCACTTTGTTGTGAATTCCCTGGCAGTCCAGTGGTTAGGACTTGGCACTTTCACTGCCAAGGGCTCAATCCTTGGTCAGGGAACTAAGATCCCACAAGCCCTGCGGCACAGCCAAAAAAAGAAAAACAAAAAGAAAAAAACTCTGTGGTTCTTTCCAGCTTTACTGAAGTATGGTTGACAACTTAAACTTGTATATATTTAAAGTGTACAACTTGATAATAACAGACACCATGAAATATTCAACACAATCAAGGTACTTAACGTTATCTATCAGCTCACATAGTTACCACGTTCTTTTGTTTTATGTGATGAGAACACTTAAGATCTATCCTCTTAGCAAATTTCAAAAGTACAATACAATATTATTAACTGCAGTCGTATTGTTCATAACATTAGACCCCCAGAAGTATTCATCTTATATAATTGATATTTCGTCCTTCTTGACCAACAACTTTTCTTTCCCACAACTTTTTTTTTTAAACCAAGGAAAGAGAACATGATTATATGTTTAAAAACTGAACCCTGGCTTCCTCACTCCTACCATTTTATATCTACTTCTCTTATATAACAGGAGGGACATCTCTCTCTTATGCTGCCCGGGATGCAGACAGCAGATTTGTGTAGGTAGCCAACGCCCTCTGAGCACATCCAACATGCATATATATGTCCATCAATCTTCATAACAACCCCATGAGGTGTGGACTGATGTAACCATCATGCCCATTTTCCAGCTGAGAAAACTTGAGCGTGTTAGGGACTTGCCCAGCTGATAAGGGATAGAGTCAGAAGTGAATGTGTGTCAGCCAACTCCAGAGCCCGCGCTGGCCTGCGCTACCAGGAATCCCGCCGCCCGAGGGCTGGCTGGTGCTGGTTAACACCCGGGTTCAGGGTGCCAGCAGAGGAGTAGGTAGGCTGGTCCTGAGCATCTCTGCCTGGCAGACACCTGGGCCACAGTCCCCTTGGGCTTCCTGGTTCCCCCAGAGCCCAACCAGGGCGGAGCCATGAGGATGGGGGCGTCTGTCCTTCCTTCCTCAGCAGTAAGCCCCTCCTCCCCAGGAGAGAGCAAGGGGAAACGAGGCCGCTGTTGCCAGGGTCACCGCACGGCACAACGTCCACGTTTGTGAGTGGTGCTCCCCGGGGGCTGGCGGCATAGACTGAGAGAAGAGAGGGGCCACCCCAGGTGGGGGAGCAGAGAGGCTACAGTCTTGGGCAACCTGGGCTTGGGCAGGAAGGTGCACCCGGGTTTCGCAGCCACCAAATAGCCCTGTGCTCCCAGGGCGTGTGCACCGACAGCTTCCCTGTGGCAATGGGTCTGAGCCAGAGACACAGAGCTGCCTTGGAGAGAGCGATCCCCTCAGGAACCCTCCTCCGTACCGTGAAGCCAACTTAGCAACAATGAGAACGAGAACACAGCGCTCTGATGGGACCACACTGCTGACCTCCCAGCCTTGGTGAACTTCTTTACCGTCCTGCTACCGGCCTTCGTTGAGGGACTTTATAACGAAACGTCACAGGAAACTCACAACTGAGTTTATTCAGGGTCCACGGAGGAATGTGGCCATCCGTCTCTCTTGTGAGGTTCTAGGAAGTTTCCTAGGGTTTCAGTACCAAAACAGGCTGAGCTTCTCCCGATCAACGGCAGAAATGCTGCTGTGAATCTTGTTCCCGATCATGTTTCTTTCTCTGCTGTGGCCCAAGGAAGTCAGGATCCATTCTCAGGCCCTATTCCAACAACTGTGCAAGACTTCAGTTGTGTGTTTAGACAGGGGCTCAATCCACTTGGTTCCATCTTATTTTCCTGTCATTCCCAGTAGGACCCAATGGCTAAAACAAGACTTGGAGTCAGTCCAACCTTCTGCATCGCCGTTTGCCAACTGTCACTTTGACAAGATACGTCACTTCTTTGAGTCTGTGTCCTTATCTACAAGATAATAGTACCTACCTCACAGGGCTGTTCTGAGAATTAATAAAATTATCTGTGTAAAATAATGAGCCCAGTACACAGCCTATCCTAATGCTCAATAGATGATAGCCATGTAATAATTTTGAAGTTGTACTTATTCTCCATCGCCACCTCAGATCCTCTTTTGGAATGATATAGGAGTAAAAACAAGTACAAAGATGAAACTCTTAGGGATCCAGACTTTCCTCATGTGTCTGTGTGAAACATTCTCTCCCTACTAGACAAGCACAGAAGAAACCAAAATGTAATCGCAAGGGCAGTGGGTAGAGTGGAATCAGGGTGAAGGAAGTCTTTCTCTGGAGATTACCCAAGACTGAAGAGACCTGCCTCCCCAAGGTCATACCCTCCCCATGGAAAGGGTTATCCCAGCTCCAGAGCTTCCTGTTCTAGGATCAGCTGAGGCCTTGGTCACACCTGCAACCTGCTGCACTCCCCTCTCTCTGCAGATGTTAATCCTGGGGGCATCTTTAATAAACTTTCTGTGTGCAAAGCCCCCTCTTGGTCTGTTTCCAAGACACCCTACCTGGGACGGCCATGAGGTTTGACTATTAAATGGTCCCATCTCTTACAGTCTGATGTGTTTGTCTCCACGATGGGCAGGTACCCTCCTAGTGCCCCTGACAGGGCACTGTCCCTTAAGGGATGCCTCTAGACTTGGTGACCTACAGAAGCTGGTCAAAATTAGAGACTGAGAGAAAATGCAGAAATCCTAATGTTTCCTACATAAATGAAAAAAAATTTTAATAATTCCACAAACCAGGACTTTCATAGTGGCACAATGGTTAAGAATCCACCTGCCAATGCAAGGGACCCGGGTTCAAGCCCTGGTCGAGGAAGATCCCACTAAGCCCATGCACCACAACTACCAAACCTGTGCTCTAGAGACCGTGAGCCACAACTACTGAGCCCACGTGCCTAGAGCCTGCGCTCTACAACAAGAGAAGCCACCACAATGAGAAGCCCACACACGACAACAAAGAGTAGCCCCCGCTCGCCATAAGCAGAGAAAGCCCGTCCGTGAGCAGCAATGAACACCCAACACAAACAAACAATAAATTAATTAATTTTAAAAAGTCCCACAAAGCACTAAAGAGGAAGAATCCAAATCATACTTGTCAGAAGCACTTGGCGTTGAAGTTGCTTCTCTCTGAAAGGCGCTGTAGTAACAGCTGAGGTTTTGGCTCTCGCCCCCGCCACCGCAGCTCAAGTTAAGCAAAAAGGGAAAACCCAGTGTTTGCTCTGGGTAAGAAACTGTGCAAAAATCTTAGAGGCTAATCAAGAGTTTAAATTTTAATAATAATAATAATGAAATCTTTGAAGGAGCTCCAACTGTCTGGATTTGAGCAGAGGGAACAGACCCAGAGTTGTCAAAAGGCAGCTTGCAAGATGAAGCTTAACCCCTAAAAACAGCATAGGAACGAATGCCTGTTCTCCTAGGTACATTGCAGGCCACTGATTCAACTACAGATATTAAAAATAATGCATCTGGGGATGTCCCTGGTGGTCCAGTGGCTAAGACTCCGCGCTCCCAATGCAGGGGGCCAAGGCTCCATCTCTGGTCAGGGAGCTAGATCCCATGTGCCTCAACTAAGAGTCCTCATGCTGCAACTGAAGACCTCACGTGCTGCTGCTAAGACCCAGTGCAGCCAAATAAATAAATAAAATTTTTATTTATTTATGTATTTATTTTATTGGCTGTGTTGGGTCTTTTTTGCTGTGCATAGGCTTTCTTTTTAGTTGCGGTGAGTGGGGGCTACTCTTCACTGTGGTGTGCGGGCTCCTCATTGCCGTGGCTTCTCTTGTTGTGGAGGACGGGCTCTAGGCGTGTGGGCTTCAGTAGTTGCAGGACATGGGCTCAATAGTTGTGGCTCATGGGCTCTAGAGTGCAGGCTCAATGGTTGTGGTGCACAGGCTTAGTTGCTCTGCGGCATGTGGGATCTTCCTGGAGCAGGGATCAAACCCGCGTCCCTTGCATTGGCAGGCGGATTCTCAACCACTGCGCCACCTAGGAAGCCCTAAATAAATATTTTTTTTTAAATGCATCTGTAGTGGCTTGGTTGAGAGGGGTGAGGGTGTAGTAAATCTTATGGAAATCAGGGGCAACTATTCTAAATTTCCAAAGAGAGTCCTCAGAGATCCTTGACACAGTTTATAATTGTATACACATGGAGTGTGAACATGTTTTTAAATGTGTATTTTACCACTGTTTTGGGCCAAAGTCATAATAATAATTATTGACCTGGGCAAAAGTTTCTCCAGTATATCGCTGGGGTGCAGAGCGGGGGCTGGCAAGTAGATGAGCCGCTGAGAGATGCTCTCTTCTCAGGGGAAACGGCTCACAGTCCCCTGGCTCGCACCGCCAGGCTGAGCTTCATCTCCGTTTAGAGGAACCTGGTCTTGGGTCTATTGACCAAGCTCGTCATGATAATCTATTATCGGAGGAGATACGTTCTGGATTTCCAACTGATACAACACCTGATAGACACTGAGCTTCACACATAAATTTTAGTTATCAAGATCACATTGGCTTTATTTTGATATAACTTGATTTTATAATTAGCTTTGGCTCGTACCAGAATCACATATTTGCTCACTTTTAAAACATATGCTCTAGAAAGCACTTACTACTTAAGTAGGAGATCGTGTTAGCCATTTCTCTGCACTATATACTTTATCAAATATCAAAGTAGCCTTTCTTTTTCAAGGATTTTTTGGTCTGTAGTTCCTCTACCTCAGTTCCTCTTTGTTGGTTTTTTTTTTTTTAATATTTTAAAATGTATGCCCATAATGACATTTGTTTGCCCATTTAGGTCCCTCGAGCATTGGAGCTTGGCAAGAAGATCCTTAGTGGCCATCTCAGCCCTCCCCATGGTGTACAGATGCGCCAACTGCGGTCCAGTGAGCCCCTCTGAAGAGGAGTAGATTTCAGAAATATTGTACTTGCTGGTGAGATTAACAGCGTGATTCCATTGTGTTATAAAAGAGGAGGTATAAATATTTTTTGCTTATATATATTTTAAAATAATTTCTGAAAAGACACATACTATTGATAATGATTACCTCTAGGGAGTGGGCCAGGGAAAAACTTGTTTTTCGTTTTATAGCCCTGTGTAGTAATTTGAGATGTTTTCTTCTCCTTTGTTTATATATTATATACATAATACATTACATCATATATAATCCCACGCGGCCTGTGGGATCTTAGTTCCCCGACCAGGGATCGAACTTGGCCCCGGCAGTGAAAGCGCGGAGTCTTAACCACTGGACCTTCAGAGAATTTCTAGGAATTTTTTATATGGAATGAGAAAGAACTCCCCTAACAATCTCTGTTCTACCAATGCAAACATGATAGACTACCAACTTTGAGTGGTTTTTCTACAGTAGCAGTGGTAGGCTCATGGTAAGCCAGTTGTTTTGACCTAATGACCCCAACATGGCCCCACTGATTTTAACCATAATTATACCTGGCTTTTGAAGCATTTGGCCACGTGAGAACCATACTTGTTTGTAAACATCTATCCTACTTGTAAAAACGTAGAGGATGATTGTGAGATCTTAGGAAAAATTTCTGGACCACAGCATATCTCTGTGGAGAAAGATAATTAACAAAATAGAATGTGAACAAAACCATAGGCTCACCATTACACACCAGTGTTTAACAACACACATTGCAAAGGGCTTGAGTTTGGGAATCCCCAACGGCCCATAGAACCCCTATAAACCTCTACATGTGAAAACAGTGAATCAGGAAGTTAGAAAATACGCGATGTTGTCCTTACAGTAAATTCCTAATTAATGATTCGAAACTTTAGCAGTCCATAATTTCCTTTTTTGTTTCTACACAAAACCTACTTCTAGAGACACCCACAGGAGACACTAGATAAGCTCTTATAAAATCAAAATGTATAGTTCCTGCGTGAGTTCAGAGCACATACATTGTCCATAATTAATATAACATAAAGAATAAGAACTCAACCATCCAGCCCACTCAAAAATTCTGGGTGGCTTAAAGACAAAAGTGTGAAAGACCAAACAATATAGAAAATCACAATATTTTTTAGATTCATCTCCTAAAGCAAAGGAAATAAAAGCAAAAATAAACAAATGGGACCTAATTAAGGAGCACAGCAAAGGAGACCATCAAAAAAACGAAATGACAACCTACTGAATAGGAGAAAATATTTGCAAATGATACAACTGATAAGGGGTTAATGTCCAATAATCCGATTAAAAAATGGGCAGAAGAAATGAACGGACATTTTTCCAAAGAGGAAATGCACACGGTCAACAGGCACATGAAAAGATGCTCAACATCGCGAATCACCAGGGAAATGCAAATCAAAACCACAATGAGGTACCACCTCACACCTGTCAGAACAGCCAGCATCAAACAGAGCACAAATAACGAATATTGGCAAGGATGTGGAGAAAGGGACCCCTGTTGGTGGAATGTAAATTGGTGCAGCCACTGTGGAAAGCACTACGGAGGTTTCTCAAAAACCTGAACATAGAATACCTTATGACCCAGGGATTCCACTCCTGGGTATATATCTGAAAAAAGCAAAAACACTAATTTGAAAAGATGCATGCACCCCATTGTTCAGGGCAGCATTATTTACAACTGTCAAGACATGGAAGCAACCTCAGTGCCCATCAACAGATAAAGAAGATGTGATACACACACACACACACTGGAATGCTAGTCGGCCATACAAAAGAATGAAACTTTGCCATTTGCAGCAACAAGGATGGAGTTGGAGGGCATTATGCTAAGTGAAACAAGTCAGAGAAAGACAAATACTGTACGATATCATTCATCTGTGGAATCTAAAAACTACAACAAACTGGTGAACAAAACAGAAAACAAGAAAGACTCACAGATACAGACAACAAAGTGGTGGTTACCCGTGGGGAGAGAGAAGGGGGAGGGTCAGTAGAGGGGTGGGGGATTAGGAGGTAGAAACTATTAGGTATAAAATACGCTACAAGGCTACATGGTACAACATGAGGAACAGAGCCCATATTTTATAATAAATACGAGTACAATCTTGAAACATTGTGAATCACTATATTACACACCCGTAACATACAGTATCGTGCATCAACTATACTTCAAAAGAAAAAAAGAAAAAATATAGAAAACCATCTTTATAACTCTGCAATAGGAAATGACTTCTAAATAAGCTATAAAAAGTATAAACCATAAAAGAAAATATTGATAAATTCTATTCCATTAAAATTAAGAATTTGTTTTTATTAAAAGATTCTATAAAGAAAGCAAAACGTAAGCTACAAATATGTCTAACATACATAACCAATAAATTATCTGTATACCGTATATAATATATATAAAATACATATCATAGTTTGTTAAGCCATTCACATATATTATATATACTATTTTGAGAATATATTTTACAGCTAAAAAAAAAAATCAAGGATGACAAACTGGATTTGGAGCCGGAGTGAACTTGGCTCTGCGACTAAGTGGCAGGACCTCTCCAACCTCAGTTTTGTCGTGTTGTAGCAATAGCTACCTCCCCGTAGGGCTCTCAGAGCCGACCACGTGCAAGCAGACAGCTGATAGACGCTGCGCAGGAGCGCAGCTAACCGTTAGTGGTTATACCCGCAGAGAAATAACGGCGTCAGAGCAGAGGCGGAATCAAAGTCAGCTCCTTAAAGCATCCTGATCTAAAACAGGACTGTTTCTAGAACATGTGGCTGGAGTTAAAGGGCCTTAGCTGTGGAGGGAAGGGGAAGCAGACGTGGATGGATGGAGCGTGTCCGCCAGGCTGCCGCTCACGCAGCCCACGGAGTGCGCTGCCCAGTTATTTCTCCTCTTCTCTCCGTTCCCTGGCTCGGGGGCAGGAGCCATTCACGACAAACATCATCTCCCGCAGTGAGTCCCTGACCAGAGCCACCAGCTGGCCTGCCGGGGGGCGGGGGTAGCTTCTGGGGCTGGACACCTGGGAGGAGAAACCATCTCAATTAAGACCCATTCCAGGAACGAATTTCCATCCCGAGGCTCTCTGTTCACCAAAAATACTCCTTGGTGGCGAATAACCACCTCACGTTTTTAAATAGGAGAAACCAAACAAAACTAGTTTTTGTTCTAAAACTCACTATAGACCCCAACTCAGCAGCACTGAAACTAAGAACTCTTACTCTGACAGGTTTAGCTTCCGAGAGAAATTCCTCCAAATCATTGGTCCATTCTTAAATTGTCTATCTGTTCATCACCACACTTAGAAGTGTTAAGTAAAGAAAAAAAAGAAAAAAGAATAGTGTGACTAAGGCTGGCTTCAATCCTAATGGCCAAGAGAAGCAGGGCCAGGCCAGTTAAGAAAGCCCAGGACTCCAGGCGGCACTTCCCCATGGACCAGAATTCAAAGTGCCCCTTCCTGCTGGGACTGTGGGACCAGGAGTCCCCTCCTCTAGAGCCTGTAGTAAAAAGCTCCGAGCTCCGCGCTGGGGGCTGGGGGTGGATGGAGACTGGTGCCCCGTGGAGGTTGGAACAAATGAACTCCATGAAGGAGCAGAGACAGCCCCATTCACACGATAAATAAGCCCCTTCTTATCTGATCCTGTGTCCGAATTCTTTATTCCAAAAGTACAGTCACCGTGTCCCTTTCATTCTAGGGCTTTTGAGGAGATCTGTTTGTGTAATGAGAGCTTAGGTCAAGGAAATTTGGTTGCTCTCCAAAACACTGAGGGAAAAATGAGCTCACTGTGAATGGCCTGAGCAACTCTGGCCCAAAGAGCACAGGCCGCAGTCGTAGTGCCCTGTGGCCCCCGGAGGGCACAGCGGCGTTCTCCACACGGTGCCGTCCTCACAGTCAAGGGCCCAGAGAACTGGACCGGCTCAGCAGAACCTGGGGGCGGCGGCCCCTCTGGATCTGCTGGGCTGCAGCGTGGCATGCGCTTCCGCTGGGGCAAGGGGGGCCCAGGGCCGAAGCTCCAGCAGGCACGTTCCCTCTCTTACCTGTGCAGCCCTCCCTGGGACGGCTGCCGTGGGTCCCAGCCCAGGCAGGGCCCCGGAGAGACCCAGGGCTGCACATGTGCCAAGGAGAAGTTCTCCCAGGGTGGCAGCCAGCCAGGACGTCAGGAAGAGAAAACTCCAATTTCTCACAATGCACATGGCAACTGACAGTAAGTGATGGCAGGGCCTCCGCGCAGAATTTCATCAGAGGAAATTGATCCACAAAAGCATGGGCTGGTAGCTTCCTTCCTATGAGCCTCTGCTCTCATTTTAACCACTCTTACAATTTTTATCTAAACCACAAAGCATTCCCTTCAATGCCATGGAAAGAATTTGCTGTACCAGGAAACTATATTGCAATGCCAGTCCCAGCATTACCACATGTGTTTTTTATAGATCTGTATTCATCTCCGAGCCAGGTCATTCAAATAGGACCTGAAGAATTATCCTCACACCCCAGAGACCTAGCCCAGGTTCTCAACCAGCTGGCTTTAACGCAAGCACTGAGCAGTGCCCCAAATTCAGAACAGTAATTTACAGATTGAAACTCTGACGTTTCATGGAAGTTCAGGCAAGACCTGGAGCTTCTAGAATATCCGTAGAATTATCCCTCACGTCGTTCCCAGTGGGTTCTGTCCTTGATGCGGCAATGTAGAAGCGATTCCCGCAGGGCACTATCAGAGATGAACCCATCTGCAGCTCCATCCTTCCTCACTTTGAGAAGCGTGTGCTGTTCAGCAGAAGCATAATGCAGTTCACATGCATAATTTAAAATCCAGCAGCCACATTTAAAGTTTAGAAAAGGAACAGGTGAAATGAATTTTAATAAAGTATGTTATTTCACCCAACATATCCAAAATATAATTTCAACATGTAATCAACATCCATGAGCTATTTCACACTTTTTTCACATGAAGTCTCAAGATCTGGAATGTATTTTATATTTGCAGCGTATCTCAGCTCAGAGTAGCCACATCTCAAGTGCTCAGAGCCTCATGCGGCTGGTGGTTACCAAACTGGACAGTGCAGGTTGGAGCTTCAATCACAGCTTGACCTTCCAAGTCCTTTTTAACTTGACCTCCATTTGCCAATTCAGGCATATCCACCCTTACTCCTGAAGAGAGAGAAGGGATCTTATAGAACGTCCTTCATTTTACATCGAACCCCATGTGAGCCCAGACATGGAAAGTGACCTCCTTGAGGTCATTCAAATATTTAGTGGCAATACCAAAGCATTCCTGACTTCTAAAGCAAGTGGAAACCACTTGCGCCAGTTAAGTAAAATACAGTCTATAATAAAGACCTAAATGTAAGGCTGGACACTATAAAACTCTTAGAGGAAAACAGGCGGAACACTCTCTGACATAAGTCCCAGCAACATCTTTTTTGATCCACTTCCTAGAGTAATGAAAATAAAAACAAAAATAAACAAGTGGGACCTAATTAAACTTAAAAGCTTTTGCACAGCAAAGGAAACCATAAACAAAACAAAAGACAACCCACAGGATATGAGAAAATATTTGCAAACGAAGCCGACAAGAGATTAATCTCCAAAATATACAAACAGTTCATTCAGCTCAATATCTAAAAAAAAACACAAACAACCCAATCAAAAAATGGGCAGAAGATCCAAACAGACATTTCTCCAAAGAAGACACACAGACGGCCAAAAAGCACATGAAAAGATGCTTGACATCACTAATTATTAGAGAAATGCAAATCAAAACTACAATGAGGTATCACATCAGGGCAGTCAGAATGGCCATCATCAAATAATCTACAAACAATAAATGCCAGAAAGGGTGGAGAAAAGGGAACCCTCCTACACTGTTGGTGGGAAAGTAAATTGATACAACTGTTATGAAGAACAGTATGGAGGTTCCTTAAAAAACTAAAAATAGAACTACCATATGACCCAGCAGTCCCACTCCTGGGCACATATTCAGAAAAACTATAATTTGAAAAGATACATGCACCCCAATGTTCACTGCAGCACTTTTTACAATAGCCAAGACATGGAAGCAACCTAAATGTCCATCGACAGAAGAGTGGGTAAAGAAGATGTGGTACATACATACAATGGGATATTACTCGGCCATAAGAAGAATGAAATCATGCCATTTGCAGCCACGTGGGTGGACCTAGAGATTGTCATACTGAGTGAAGTCAGACAGAGAAAGACAAATATCATACCATATCGCTTATATGTGGAATCTAAGAAAATGACACAAATAAACACTTACAAAACAGAAATAGAGTCACAGATGTAGAAAACAAACTTACGGTTACCAGGGGGAAAGGGGGGGAAGGCATAAATTGAGAGATTGGCATTGACATTTACACACTACTATATATAAAATGGATAATTAATAAAGACCTACTGTACAGCACAGGGAACTCTATTCAATACTCTGTAATGACCTATATGGGAAAAGAATCTGAAAAAGAGTGGATATATATGTATGTATAACTAATTTGCTTTGCTGTACACCTGAAAGTAATACAACATTGTAAATCAACTATAATCCAATAAAAAAAATGTTTAAAAAGGAAAAACATACAGTCTATAAAAAAAGTGTTACTGGAGAGAATTAATGGATGAATGGTTCCTTCTCTGCTCTGCTGAGGGTTCTCAGTTGACCCCAAGTTCTCAGAATTAGTCATCCCCACAGCCAGCCCCATGACTGTCTAGTGGCAGGGGGCACTGACCTTTGGATGGCTTTTGGGAAATCTGCCTCAAGCTCCACATGCCGTGGGAATTTGTATTCGATCCCCCTAGGGCAAACCACAGAAGATCACCAGCTCCCTGCATCACCAGCTCCCTGCTCCAGTTATACCCAAGGCAAGGTCAGTGTCTCCCACCTGCCCCCACCCATTGGACCCAAACCAGAGGAAGGGAGACGGAAGTGACCTCAAGATCTGCAGAGAGCCAGAGTCAGGATGAACAGGCCCTGGGGACCAGGCCTCTCCGGGGAGCAGGAGGGAGACACACCGACCGTCCCAGAAGCCCTGGTCTCGGGACCAGGAGGGCCAGCAGGGGCCTGGCTACGAAGGGCCGAGCCCCTTCCACTTGGAGACGCCTCTAGTGCTGATGTCCGTGACCGTTCCCAGGGCTCAGTCCCCTGGGGATCTTGTTAGAATGAAGATTCTGCCTCGGTGGGTCTGGAGTGGGGCCTCAGATCCAGCCTTCCTAACCATCTCCCAGAGGATGGTTCCCCTTGGTCCAGGGACCGCACTTCATAGCAGAAGCCTGTCCCCGCTGCCTGCAGGTGAGTGGCCAGTGGCTAAGGAGGCCCCGTCAGGGTGGCTGCAGCTTCTCCCCACCCAGATTATGGAGCGCACAATAATAGCTAACACCCGTGGCGCACAACCACCTCTCTCTGCCCTGAATGCTAACTCAGTAAATCTTCCAACCGCTCTGTCAGCGGGTGACTGTGACACATCCCTCGCTACAGATGAGGAAATCAAAGCAAGAGAGGTTCGATGACGTGCCCACAGCTGGTAAAAGATGAAGCTGGGGTCTGAACCCAGAGCTCCGGGTCGTTCTGCACCCTGGGACTATGTCAAGGGCAGTTTCGAAGACAGGCTGTTGTGCGCTGTCTCAGCTGGGTGGTGACAGACGCGTCTGCCGTCTACTAGCAAAATGCCTCTCAAACGGTCATGAACGCTCCGAAGTTTATTCCAAAACACCTGTAAGCCTTGCCCTCACCAGCTTTGAGCCATAACATACTTCTTTTATCTTCAAACAAGTTCAAAGCTTGTTTGTATTTGTTTGAATAAAAGTTTAGTTTCTTAGGAATTCTGAGAGGGTATTAAAAGTACCCAGTATGGGCTGAAGGAATTTTATCTCTAACTTCCTCACTCTGCGGGACAGGCCCTATTCATATGCTTCAAACGTTGTTGATCTGTCTTCTCTGTTTGCTCTGTCATCCTGTTGGGCCCAGGGTTTTCTCGTTTGTTCTCCTTTGATCCACAGCCACGTGTGGTGAGGAGAGGAGCTGAGGGGCGCTGGGGCCGAGGGCTAGTCCACGGACCAGGCCTGCTCTGCCTCCAGGTAGCCGTGCGGCCTGCTCACCTGCATCCCTCCTCAGGGCTCAGCTTCCTCCTCCGTGCCACACAGGGTCCGGCCCGATGTCTGAAGTGCTAGCACACTTCTTTTTGAGGGTTCCTGGCCTTTGTCACTTTCTCCAGCAGCTGCCGATTCTCTGTGCGATTCACTGTTCCTTACAAAACCGAGCCCTAGATAAGGTCTGAAACAAAGGTGAGAAATTCTTTGGCAAAAAGGTCTTTTTTTTTTTTAATTAATTAATTTGGTTGTGTTGGGTCTTTGTTGCTGTGCACGGGCTTTCTCTAGTTGCAGCGAGCGGGGGCTGCTCTTCGTTGCGGTGCGCAGGCTTCTCATTGCGGTGGCTTCTCTTGTTGTGGAGCACGGGCTCTAGGCCCTCAGGCTCCAGTAGTTGTGGCTCCCGGCTCTAGAGCGCAGCCTCCGTAGTTGTGGCGCACGGGCTTCGTTGCTCCGCGGCATGCGGCGTCTTCCCGGACCAGGGCTCAAACCCGTGTCCCCTGCATGGGCAGGCAGATTCTCAACCACTGCGCCACCAGGGAAGTCCTGGCAAAAAAGTCTTGACACGGATTCTGGCTCCCTCTCAGTGGGCTCGGTCCCTCTGACTGTTCTCAGCATCCGCCCTCCTCACGGAGTCCAGTCACCTGGGTGTTTTGTAACCTGTGTGCCTTCCTCCAGCTCCCACTCCTAGCCCCTGGCTTACACTCCCTCACCAGCTCCCTACTGCCCCTCACCCAAGTCCACACTTCTTATTCTGGCTCCGGGCACCTCGTGTTCTGCTTATGTTCCTCCAGATGCCTTCTCGCCTCTCAGCAATCTGAGTGGCCTCTCTCACCGGCCTCCTCCTTCTTGCCTCCGTGCCTTCTCGCATGCTATTCCACTGCCTGGCGTGCCCTTCCTTCCCCTGCCTGCCGAGCAAACTCCTATTCATCCTTTAAGACCCTCCTCATGGTTGTTTTCTGAGAAGACTTTTATGATCCACCTGGATAAAACAAGTCAGCCATCCCTTGTGCTTCTGTATCCCATGCGGATCACAATAAGCTTTCATTTGACCAGTTTCGATGCATTCAGCTGTACGTAGCAGTCACTAACAGTGACGTAGGCAGTAGAAACATTTCATCATCTCTCAAACAACTGATGGTGCCCTCTTCAGGGTCGGTTCAGCAGTTCACTTCCGACGTCAAGGACCTAGGTCCCTTCCCTCGCGTTACCCTCAGCACGTTGGGTATGTTTTGCCTCACGGCCACAAGATAGTGGCCATAGCTCCACGTATCACATCGTCACACCTCAGCATCCAGGAAGGGAAGAGGAGGACGGGAAAAAAACGGACCCTCCATTCCCAGGCTCACTCTCGGCCTGCTGATACCTGTCCTCTCCTACCTCTGGTCCCTGAACTCTATCAGATGCTCTAGTTTAACTACTCAGATTAACCAGACAGCTTTCAATATTCGCACTTAAGACCTGACTCTCAAGTACCTGAGGTCAAATACGTCTTTTGTTCTTAAAAAACAAAATCAGACTCACAGTCTGAAAATCTTGAAAGGTTTGACAGAACGGTTATTCACTTTTGAATAGTTCTGTAGTATGTGTGGCTTTTATGGTGAGCCATCTCCAATACGTTTTAGAAGTGGGTGTGGTATAAATAATAAATAAACGAGTGAATATCTGGAAGTGCGGCTGTTTTTCATCTCATCTTGGGCAGACATGGTCACCACTGCGATAAGCCCCTGTGGTTGAGAGCAAACAGGACGGCCTGGCCTCTGTCTGGAACATAAAGGCTTCAAGGTGATATAAGGTGATAAAGCCGGTAGTGCGTGGAGGAGGGGGGCACTTGAGACGTGACCTTGCTTTCTGGAACAGCTTGTTAGATGCACAGCATGTGAACCTTGGAGAGGGATACGGTCTGAGGCCTCATCACGGGCTCCATAGCAATGGCCTGTGTAATGGAAGGATCTCTCTCTGGGTCTCCGTTTCCTAAGTGTGTGGCAAGGAGTTTCGGCTAGAAGGCCTCGAAGGGCCCTTGCCACTTGGCTGCTATATGTGTGTTGGAGAGGGGGGTATGAGGTGCCTCCCTGGGGTGAGATTGTCCATTGATGGGTAGTGGGAAAAGGCCGTGGGATCCCTGATCACTTTGTCTCTCAGCCACTGTGGCCTTATCTTCCCACAGGATCTGGGAAGAGGGTTCATCGTCCCCCACCAGCCTTGGAAGAACAGGGTCCCCACTCTTGAGGCTATTCTCTCCTCGGCTGGAGGCGCAGCAACAAAGTCTCTGACACTCCTCTCTGTGCTCTCCGCTTGGGGACTGCCCCCTCCAGGCTCCGAGCCGCTCGGGGGTCACCCCTTCGCCCACCCACACCCCCCGCTTCAACCGGGACCAGGCAGGCAGAGAGGGAGGGGGAGGACGCAAAGGGGGGTGCCTGGGCGGCGGAGGGAACTCCCGACTGCAGGGACAGCAGGAGTGGAGCCTGAAGCACCGGGCCCTGGGGGTAAGGAGGGGCCCACGCTCCCCTGGAATCTCTGTCTTTGCCTCCTCCTCAGGCACGGCAGGGCCTGACGTGCTGAACGGAAGCAGGAAGAGAAGGGAAGGGCTGGGAGGAGTACCCAGGGTAAGGTCCCATTGCCTCCCTTACCCGCCTCCCCTCCCCCACCTGGGCGTGCCTGTCGGCATCGCGGCTTTGAAGGCGGACTGAAGGGCAGCCAGGAGCGGCTCCTCACTGCCTCTGACCTGGGGACCTTCCCTTCCCTGCAGCTTCGGCCACAGTCACAGTGGAGGGGCCACCCTTTGGACTCACCTCCAGGAATCAGAGCCCTTCACCACTATGCTTGAATGTACCTGAATATTCTGGTCTATACCAAGCGGCGGGCTGAGTTTTCCTCTCTGTGCCTTCCCATACAGAGAGATTAGCTTGTGATTCCTAAAGGGCGGAATACTCCGTTACAGAATAACTTCCAGGCCTTCTGTTGTAGAGTAAGTACTCTCCAGTTTACAAGCACCTCCCTACTTCTTATTTCATTTAGTTGCTACAGCAAGTCAGGAAGATGGATAGCAGGCATTGTCTCCATTTTACAGCTGAGAAGATCAAGGCTCAAAGAGAATACCCATCTTCTGTTCTTGCTGTGACAGATCAACACACATTTAGCAGCTTAAAAACACACAAATGCATCATCTCACCATGTGCAGGTCAGAAGTCCTGCCACAGCCAGGCACAGCACGGCTCAGCGGCTTCTCCGCTTTGGGTTTCGCAACAGCTGGATCCAGGTGTCGGCAAGGCTGTGTCCCTTTCTGGAGGTTTTGGAGATGACTCTTTCCAAGCTCATGCAGGTTGCTGGCAGATTTGAATCCCATGCAGGGTAGGATGAGGCCCCAGTTGGCTGTCAGCTGGGAGCCCTTCTCAGCTTCTGGAGACTGCCTGCACGTCTCAGCTTGAGCTCCCTGCCACCATCTTCAAAGCCATCAATGGCGGTTGAGTTCCTTTGATGTTTTGAGTCTCCCAGACCTCCCCTTGTGACTAATCTCCCTTCTGTCTTCAGCCAGAGAAAGCTCTCTGCTGGTGAGGGCCCATGTGACTAGATTGGGCCCATGGAGATAATCCAGGACAATCTCCCCCCTCTCGGTCTATAAACCTCATCACATCTGCAAAGCCACCTTTGCCACGGCCATGTAATGTAGCACCTCCACAGTTCTGGAGATCATGGCGAGGGCATCCTTGGCGACCATTGTTCTGCCTACCACAGAGAGGCTTCAAAACCTATCGCTC
Organism: Hippopotamus amphibius kiboko; assembly: GCF_030028045.1. Taxonomy (NCBI): domain Eukaryota; kingdom Metazoa; phylum Chordata; class Mammalia; order Artiodactyla; family Hippopotamidae; genus Hippopotamus; species Hippopotamus amphibius. The sequence goes on along the minus strand of NC_080191.1, from coordinate 170,588,809 downwards.
AGCTAGGACGAGGCAGAGGTAGAACCCGAATCCACGTCACACCAGCTAAGCAATATGTACTCTTTCCGCCACATCTCAGCTGCCTCAGGAACTTCCGGGGCATCCCGTTCCTTCCTGGGAAGCCAGAGGCTGGAGCAGAGGCTTCATCTTTGCATAATGGAGCCTTGGGGTAAATGTGGAACGCTGAGGGAGGTGGACCGGGCCAGCCCAGTGGGACGAGGGGGGTGGGTTCCCGGGCCTGTGCAGACCCGGCTGGTGGGGCCCGTCTGGGGACCCTGGCAGTGCTGGGCTATCTCAAGGAGACTGGATGGGGAGGACAGAGACGGGGGCTCTCCAGGGTCCCGCCAGCTGACTGAGCCACCCTAATGGCCCACATCCTAGCCAGGAGGTGGGCGCAGCCTGCCCCCACGTCCGAGGCTCAGCCACGGTTAAGCTCGGGAGGCCAGCCAGAACCGCTCGCGCTCTCGCTGCGAACCAGCAGCAGCAAAACCGAGCAGGATCGGCGTGGCCTCGCCGGGCCTGTGAGGACGACCCTGGGAGGTCCGTGGAGAGCCAGAGCCGGACAATGGCAACGGCATGGTGCCTGTCGTGTGGAACAAAGGGTATAGCGGTGGTGTTGGTGTTCCTGTGTGCAGGGCGCTGTCTTGGTGCTATTGATAAATAAAGACACACTGTAACAGGGGCTTTCGTCGTCTTAATCCCGCCTGGTGTCCTTCCCCTCCAAGTGCCCTTCCCCATGAGAGTTCGGTCCACAGCCAAGGGGATCTTCTTCCTTGCAGGGTTTCGGGTCTGCACACACCGAGGGGAAAGGCACCTGCATCTCAAAAGGCGCTCCAGTCAGCGGTCCACGAGCACCGGCCAAGCCCTGCCCGGGAAGCTGGGCCCCAGGGTGAGGCTGCGAGCAGCTTCCCCAGGGACCTGGGGAGACCACATGCTCGATGGTAAGTGAAGAGATCAGGACACGGGTGGTGACAGTTCTGCCTGCGTCTATGGACTGAAGTGGAGGAAATCCAGTCAACAAACGGGCAGTTGTGTTTCAGGGCTTGGGTTTATCAGTGATAACTTTCTTCCTCATGTTTCAGATATATTCCCAGTATATGCATTTTTATATCTTTCAAGGATTCTACAATGAACAGAAAACAATGAAAATATTATATTTGTAATAAAAGTGGCAGAAAGCTTAATTTGGTGTGTGGAAGATCTCCCTGAGTGGGATTGACAGGAAAGGGGTCCCCAGGGAGGAGGCTCTGCCGCCCCCTCCGTCAGTGTGAGAGTCAGACACCCCAGTGCCTAGGAGGGCTGGCATGTGCTTGGGGCCCTGGGATGGCGCCGTTGACCTCGGCCCCACACTGGACCAGGACCTCATGGTCCTGAAATCAGTTTTGCATCCTAGCCCCACCACCCTTGCACCTGGCAGGCTAAGTCTCGAGTGTACTGAACGAACACTAAGCTGATGAGTTAGTTGATTGGGTTTCAATACCTTCCACGTTCAGGGAGGATTTTATTTCCTCTGAGGATGGGTGAGGACTGAAATTCCTTCCCTGGGGATATTGCGCCCTGAGATCACATACGCTTTTCTCTTTCTTCCGCTCACACCTGTCAGGTCACATCGCCTAACCCCTACCTCCAGAGTAGAGCTTAGAGCGTATTTAGCTTTATCTTCTTTTCATTTTTATTATCCAAGTATTTATATTTATTGTAGAAATTCTAAGGGAAAAAAGCAAAAAAGTACAGAAATCACTTGTAGACCACCAACCGGATAACCAATATATTTTTGTCTCATACATAAATATAAGATGGTCAGGATAAAATAACATCACAGGGAGAGTGGGGGGGAGTCGCGGGGGGAGGGGATGTGGGGATATGTGTAGGAATACAGCTGATTCACTCTGGTGAACCTCCAACGCTGGTACAAGAGTGCAAAACAATTATATTCCAACAGAGAGCTTAAAACATAATATCAAATATACTGTTTGGGAGCATGGTTCTTCGTGACGTACACGTCTCGAGTGCCCTTGCGGCGCTGTACCTAGGCGGGTCTACAGACACGCTCCGATGAGCACCGACGGTTGCAGCCCGTGACCCCGTCACCGAGTGACCCCTCCCCTGTGGCCGGACGGTGCTCTCCCAGCTCTTCGCTGTGATCCCCTACGCGGGGACAAACATCTTGCTACTCACGTTTGCCTCCATCTTGTCAGTATTCGGGCCAAATTATAGGACCTATCCTGCTAGTTTGAAGGGAAGGCAATCTTTTAAAGCACGTCTCTTTAAAACAGGGGAAGTCTAAAGCCGTGAGTCTTTTTCCCACAAAGTCCGGAAGCTGGAGAGATTAAGTATTGGCTCAGATGAGCCCTGGAGCCCCTCCAGCTCAGACCCTCTGATCGTCATTCCGTCACCCCAGACACCTCTCTTCTGGGTCTGAAGGGTCTTGAATGCGTTGGTGACCTCTTGCCAAAGAAGCACGTTCCCTCCCTTTCCCAAACTGTCCCACACGCAGCCTCGCCACCGCCTTCTCCTCCTCCTGAAGTCATGCCCCCGGCTCCCAGCTCCCCTCAGCTCTACAAATGTCAACCGCAGGGCTGGCCACACTTTCACTCATTCGGACAGGGCAGTGAACAGGGACCATGCCGGAGGATTGACTCTGGGCGAAGCCCTGGGAAATACAGAGGTGAACGAGGGAGGTCCCCGCCCTCACAGAAGTTATAAACACTAAGAGGACTTCACTGATACGAAGAAACACCAGAATGACGGGAGAGAGAGTGGCCGTGAAGAGATGCTTTTAGCCACATGGCCCGGTGCATCCTCTCTGAGGAGGCGCTATTTGAATGGAGAGAAGATTTCATTACATGTATATCTCTGTTGATGCGTCCTCCTCCCTTCGTCAGATGGGGACCAAGCCTTATTATGCTATCCCAGAGGGAGCACCGTGCCTGGCTCGGCGAGAGCGCTCAGGAGACTTGCCTGGAAGGAACGAAGGCACAGGCGCGTCCGTGGAGGTGATGGTCCCACCATCCTCTGCACAGTTCACACTCACGTGGAGCTCTGAGCCCAGATCCAGGGAGATGGGTTCCTCCCCGGGCCACCTCTGCTTGGTACCTACAAATGAATAGGAGATCAGAGTGGTTAAGGGGCTCACTTTACAGCACAGCAGCTGCGTGGCAGAGCTGCCTGGAGAAGCCAGCACAGCAAAGCAGCACAGAAGCCAACAGCAGCAGCTCCACACCCTGTGACCTTGGGCAAGTCATCAAACTCTCTAGGAGTCCGTTTTTAAATCTAGAAAATGGAGATAGTAGCACCTACCTCGACCGAGCAGTGGTGAGGATTAAATTGAGATAAGCGTGTGAAGAACTTGGCAGGGAGGTGGGCTCAGCAAAGGGGAGTGGCGGCCTGGCTGGCCCTGCAGTGCCCCGGGGAACCAGGGCCTGCTCATGGCTGAGATGGAGTTCCCCCAGCTGGCTCCCTTCAGGACTCTCCCAGGTGTGGACGGTGAGGGTCGGCAGGAGGGGTACCTGGGCAAGACTTCCAGAGAGGAGGCGATCACAAGGGAGCACATGTTCCACATCATTCCGCATTCTTACCCATATCCTGACCTCTCTCTCTCTTTTTTAAGATATTGTTCCATTTTCTTTTTTATTTTGTTTTTATGTTTATTTATTGGTTTATTTTGGGCTTCTTTGGCTCTTCGTTGCTGCGTGAGGGCTTTCTCTAGTTGCGGCAACCGGGGGCTACTCTTCCTTGCGGTGTGCAAGCTTCTCTTGTTGCAGAGCATGGGATCTAAGCTCTCGGGCTTCAGTAGTTGCGGCACATGGGCTCAGCAGTTGTGGCGCACAGGCTTAGCTGCCCTGCAGCATGTGGGATCTTTCCCGACCACGGATCGAACCCACGTCCCCTGCATTGGCAGGCGGATTCTTAACCACTGCGCCACCAGGGAAGTCCCTACAATAATTCTTTTTAAAGGGACGTCAGGGGACTTCCCTGGTGGTGCAGTGGTTAAAAATCTACCTGCCAATGCTGGGGACACGGGTTTGATCCCTGGTCCGGGAAGATCCCACATGCTGCGGAGCAACTAAGCCCGTGCGCCACAACTGCTGAGCCACGTACTGCAACTACTGAAGCCCACACACCTAGAGCCCACACTCTGCAACAAAAGAAGCCACCGTATGAGAAGCCCACATACCGCAACAAAGAGTAGCCCCCTGCAGGCCACACCTAGAGAAAGCCTGCATGCAGCCAAAAATAAACTAAAAAAAGAATTATTGTAAAAACAACACAAAGACGTTAAAGGAAATTTTAAAGGAAAACGAAATCATCTAGGACCTCAGAATTCTAACCCAATGATGTTATTTTTTTCTGTCTAGTCTTTCCTGTTTGTCCAAATACATACATAGGTATTTGATATCACTGCAGTTATCGTAATTTATTTTATACTTTGCGTGTCACTTAACATTTCATCATAAATGTTCTTTCATAATCCTGTAGTCTTCACACATAGAATTTTTAATGGCAGGCTGATCGTCCACCAAGCAGATGAACCATCATTTATTTGCTCATTTTCTTATTGCTGAATATTTAGTTAGCTTCTTTTTGCAGCTAAAGATAAATATATGTTTGTTTATAGCCTTTCTGTTTTGTTTTGTTTTAAATTTTTATTGGAATATAGTTGATTTACACTGTTGTGTTAGTTTCAGGTGTACAGCAAAGTGAATCAGTTACACATATGCATACATCCACCCTTTTTTAGATTCTTTTCCCACATAGGCCATTACAGAGTATTGAGTTCCCTGTGCTGTACAGTAGGTCCTTATTAGCTATCTATCTTATTTATAGCAGTGTGTAATCGTCAATCCCAGTCTCCCAATTGATCCCTCCCTTGTTTATAGCCTGTTAATCCTTTATGGCTATGTCGTTCCCCAGTGTAACAATCTTCACTTTTCCGCAGCGCGTGAGTGGGTCCACCCCAACTCTGCAGACAGCTTCGGTGCTGGTGTTAATATGACTGAATGCGGTTAACTAAATCCAGTACAGCATGGTGTTTATTTTCTAAGTTCCTCTTGAAAGAAATTTAGTTCATACTCTTTGCTTATTATCAGTCTTGATTAGCTATTTGTGAACCTAATTTTGTGTCTGCAAGATTTTTGTCCAGTTTGTCATCTATTCTTTTTCCTTTCAAAATCACATTTTAAAAATTTGTAAAAGCAGTACATGTTCATGGTGGAAAATTTGAAAAATAAAGTATTAAAATATATGTCACTACTTAGAATTAACCTTTATTATCCTGTTTCAAAACCAAGTGTAAAAAGATATTTTTGGATCTATTGGGAGATGAGAATATGGACTCATTATTAGATGACGTTAAGGGATTACTGTTCATTTTGTGGGGTGTGTAAAAGCAGGGTAAACATTTAATTTTTAGAATGAGTTTATCAGTTAAGATGCTTGCTGGAGGGACTTCCCTGATGGCTCAGTGGTTAAGAATCCTCCTGCCAATGCAGGAGATACAGGTTCGAGCCCTGGTCCGGGAAGATCCCACATGCTGCAGAGCAACTAAGCCCGTGCACCACAACTACTGAGCCTGCGCTCTAGAGCCTGCAAGTCACAACTACTGAAGCCCATGTGCCTAGAGCCCATGGTACACAAGTAGAGAAGGCACCGCAATGAGAAGCGCACACACCGCAACGAAGAGTAGCGCTCCCACCCCACCACAACTGGAAAAAGCCCGTGTGCAGCAACAAAGACCCAACGCAGCCGATAAATAAATAAATAATAAAATTTTTAAAAAACATATTAAAAAAAAAAAGATGCTTGCTGGAGCATTAACAGGAAAACGAACATGAAATCTCAGAGTTGCTTTTAAAAACCCCAGGGCAAAAAAAATAAACAAAAATTTGGGGAAAATTAGATACAACCAAATTAGCAAAATTAAATATTTGCTGAAACTGAGTAATGGATATATGGGTATTTGTTTTACTACTCTAACTTTGCATATGTTTGAAATTTTCTGCAATGAAAAGTTTAAAAAGCTATCTTCTCAGGAGATCTTCCAGGCCTCTCTATGTAAAATTCTCCTTTTGTATTTCTCAGTTCTGCTTTCTGTTTTTCTCCTTAGCATTTTATTAGCATCTACCAGGCTGCCCTTGCTCTTATTTCATCTAGTTAATCTGGCCTGTTACCCCTCCCCAGCTGGAACGCAGCTCTCCCAGAATTTCCATCTGCTTTGGTCTCTTCTCCTACCGTTAACAATGCCTGGCTACTCAGATAATTATTGCATGAAAAACAAAGTTGCCGTTAACATTTTAAAATGACAGATACACACTTTAACTTTAACAGAAGGAAAAATGACACAGTCGTAGAATGAAGGAATCACTGAAATCAGGTTATGGTTCCTAAAAGATCCTTCTAAAGTGTTTTTTTTTTTTAATGTATATGAATTCATTGAGGTTGGAGGCATTAGATTTTTTTTAACTGTTTATTCATTTCTTAATGGGCATAAGTTTAAATTTCCAGGCAACAAAACTTAGTAACTGCTTCATAAATATCAGAGTAAATGCCACTAGTATTTAAGAAACAAACCTTATTTTTTATTTGTAAGTACAGCAAGAAAAAGTAGAAAATGTAGGCCTCCTTTTAGAATGGTCTTCTAGACAAAACAAATAGGGGAACGCAGATCTGTGAGCAAAATATCCTATAAAATATCCTCGCTGAGGAGAGAAAGCCACCCACCATGAGGCAATGATTAACACGGCTACATGTGCTTTGTGGTTCTTTTCATTACTCTTTAAAAGAATCCATCACGGGCCTTTAGTCGCTGGCCAGTCCGGCAACCGATGTCCACGGGCAGACCTCGTCCAGAGGCCGGAGAAACAAGCCCTCTCGGTTCCCTGCCACCAGCTTCTTCCACCGTCCTCCTCTGCCACCCTCACCTTGCCCCAGGTTTTCCCAGCGTGGGTCCCAGCTTTGTCCTCCCCCCTCCAGGCCCACCCTCAGCTGCTTCCCTCACCAGCACGCTGGTGTCCCAGCCTGAGGGTCCGGCTCACCTGAGAAGCTGACTCTACCCCTGCCTCCTTGGGCCACGTCCTTGCAGACCCTGACCTGCAGGTCCGGGTGGAGGGCGGGAGTCTGTCTTCTCTGAAGCCCTGTGCGTGATTCCAGCGAGAAGGTTGAGGGCCCACTCCATCCGTGTCTCTCCTTACATATCCCAGCACCACCACAATGCCTGGCAAATCATAGGTGCTTCATAGATATGTGACAAAGTAATGAATGGAAGGAAAAAGAATTAAGCCCTTGTGTTTGTGCACAGAGGTCAGTGTCACCTCTTTGGATTTTCGCAACCATTTTGTGAAGCAGCAAATGCAGTAGATACGATTGTCCGCATCCCCCAGAGGCCCAGAGAGGAGAAGGGACTTGCCCAAGGTCACAGCTGCAGGGACCAGAGCCTGCCTCCCTCTACCAGGACAATCCCCGGGGCTTAGGACGGGAGGCAGCGATTAAGGAGGGAGAAAAGGGAATTCCCATCCCCATTACTTAGTGGGTTGAGGGGAGTGGAGGCGAGGAGGGAGAAAAAGGAAAAGGAAGAGGAGAAGACATCAGAGAAGACGCAGTCCAGGAAGGTCAGCGGTGCCTAACAGTATGGAAAGGGAGCAAGACGTCAGAAAAACGAACAGCGAGACCCCGAAGCAGACGCAGGCAGCGGCTGGCCGGGGTGACGGAGCAGGTGGGCCGAGCGGCGTTCTCCCAGGAAGAGGCACAGGGAGCTCAGCAGGTTCTAAAGAAGACGGCTCAGGCGCTCCCCCGGGGTCCAGTGGTGAGGCTCCGCGCTTCCACTGCGGGGGCACGGGTGACATCCCTGGTCAGGGAACTAAGATCCCGCGTGCCGCACTGCTGTGTGGCCAAAAAGACAAGAGAAAAGAAAAGGAAAGAAAAGAAAAGAAAAGAAAAAACAGCTCGCAGGGTGTTAAGCCACAAAAGCTCTCTCTGAGGGGCAGGCATGTACCACTGGCCCCAAGTTTTATGTTTCCCTCGGGATCAGAGCCCTGGACCCAAAGTCTCCACGGAAAACACATCCTGTTGGCAGTGGCCTCTGCCTGCCAGCCTCCTCCCCCAGGGCTGTGTATGTAGGCAGCTGCATTGCATTTTTAGAACAATTTTTAACTTGCAGGCTGTACCTGCCGAACCAGAATGTCTGGCCAAGACACGTTACTTAATATCTTCAGACCCTCTGCGTGCCAAAGGCGGCTGCAACTCCGGGCCAAGGCAGGTGTGGGCGCGGCCCAGTCAGCACAGGAGGGCAAAGAAGGGGTTCTCTTCACAGCTGGAGGCCTGGTGGGAAGGCCCCCTGCCGGAAAAGGAAAGCTGGGTGGAGCAGGACCCGGTCTGAGTCTTCCACCCAGGAGTCCGTAGAGTGCCGTTTTGTTCTCTTCTATGGTTCCCTGAAGGCTTCGCGCTACATCCACCAAAGAACCTCTCCACTGAGGAGCTGTAAAATATGCACATGTTACCATGAAGGTGTGCATTTTTCTTCTGTACCTGTTTAAAGATTATCTCTGATAGAGTGAAGTGAGTCAGAAAGAGAAAAACAAATATCGTATATTAACACATATATGCGGAATACAGAAAAACGGTACAAATCAATCGGATTGCAAGGCAGAAATAGAGACACAGATGTAGAGAACAAACATATAGATACCAAGCGGGGAAAGTGCGGGGGTTTGGGGTGGGATGAATTGGGAGATTAGGATTGCCATACATACATTACTACTAAGGAAAAAAATATCAAATTGTACACTTTAAATATATGCAGTTTATGGTATGTCAATTGTATCTCAATAAAAGTTCTTAAAGAAAAGATTCTCTCTGACAAATGAAGCCTGTTGGTCAGGAGCAGGGGGCTGGCCTAGGTGACTTCTGGAAGGCTCTGCCTGGCTGATGGTTCGTGGTGTACTGGGCAGATCCCAGGCCAGGACATCCTGATCCTAGTACCCAGTGCTCCACTGGAAACAAGACCAAACCTCAAAAAATGTTTGCAGAAGGAAGAGGAGCGGAGCTCATGGCAGGGCAGGCCTGAGCAGAAGGAAGGAGGACAGGAGACAGCTGCCAGGGTGGCTGGAGCGCGTGTTACAGCAACAGCCTGGAGCCCGTGGAGCCCAGAGAGGAGGGCGAGAGGTGGGATCCCAGCAAGTCAGCGCTGGCAGGAGTGATGGGGAGCAGATGGTCCACCTCCCTCACCTTATAGGCAGAAGACTGAAAAGTGACTCACTTGCCCACAGCCACGTAGAGGAAGAGGAGGTGATAAGGCTCTTAGCGGAAAGCCTCAGGGTCTTCCATGAACTTCAGAAGGATAAAGACAGGACCAGCTCTGAAGGCTGCTGGAGGGCTGGAGCCCTGAGCCACGGGGGGACCGCCATCTAAGGCTGTGGAGGAAGAGCCATCCGCAGGGCTCAGAGGCGGGCCTCCCGGGACCAAGCCAGGGACCCGCAGTGGCACCGCCATCTCCACCCTGACCTTTCTCCCCAGCCTCCCAAGGTTACCACCCAACCCTGCCAATTCTCCCAGAACGCAGGAGCAAGACCCTGCCTGCTCACTGTTTGCCTAGCAGTCAACTGGCTCAGGGCTGCGACACCTCCCACCGTTCACACCGTTTCCTGCTCTCTCCCCGCCCTCCATTCACCTGGCCCACAGACTGGATCCCTTCTCACTGACACTGTAGAGACCCCACTGGTCATGCTGACCGCGCCCCAGATCCGTGTCCCCGCATTCACCGGGCCCTACCACAGCCCCCTCACGGTGCCCTGCCTCCTGCCTCCGCTCCTCCAGTCCTCCGCGTAGCCTCCAGTCCTCCACGTAGCCTCCAGTCCTCCACGTAGCCTCCAGTCCTCCGCGTAGCCTCCAGTCCTCCACTTAGCCTCCAGTCCTCCGCTCCTCCAGTCCTCCACTTAGCCTCCAGTCCTCCACGTAGCCTCCAGTCCTCCGCGTAGCCTCCAGTCCTCCACTAAGCCAGCGCCTAGAGTGCCCAAAACACAAACCGGACCGCCTCACGGCCCTGAGAGCTAGTCGTGGTTCCCGGGCACCTCTGAGATAAAGCACCAGCTCCTTGGGAGAGCCTTGCCTCTCAGCCCTCTGGTCCTCTACTCCATGTCTGCCGTGGTCCTCCCAGAACCCACCAAGCCTTTTCACAGTGCTGGCGTTTGCACGTTGTTTCTTTGCCTGCGATGCTCTTCTACCCCCGGTCCACCTGAGATATCTCCTACTCATCTTTCACGTTTCCACGCAGAGCCGCTTCCTCTGGGAAGCCCTCCTTGATCTCCTCAGGCAGAGCCTGCACTCACGTCTCCAGGCACTTACCGGCCGTGCTCTCATCACCCATGTGCGCGTGGCGGTAGGTGGTGGCGCGTAGGATGGCTCTCAGTGACCCCTGCCTCTTGGTATTTCTCCTCATGCAACACTCTCCCCTTGAGTGTCGGCTGGGCTCACCGACTCCCTTCGAATGACGAGAATGTGGCCAAAGTTAAGGGATGTAACTCCCGAGGTTGGTTACACATGGAAGGCCTGTCGCATCGGATGAGGGCCACAGACCTCTCTCTCCCCTCTCCCTCTGTCAGAGCCCTCACACTGGAGGAAGCACACCGCCACTCTGGAGAGCTCCCATGGGGAGGCCCGGGTGGCAAGCGACAGTAAGGACTTCCGGTGGGTCTGCTGCCACACGAGTAGCTGGAAGCAGATCCCCCTCCGTCTGCGATGACGGCCGCCCCAGTTGTCACTTGATTGGTTTTGGAAGGGAGGCTCTGAGGTACAGGCACATGGCTAAGCTGTGCCCAGATTCCTGATCCACAGAAACTGTAAGATAACAAATGTTTGTGGTTTTAAGCCTCTAACTTTGGGGGTAATTTGTTACACAGTGATAGATCACCAATACACCTGTGTCCTCCATCGGCCTTGGAGCTCCTTGGGGACTGACTTATTTATCTTTAGGTCTACTGGGGCAGCTCACCCGGGACAATGAGAAGATCCCACAAGATGTGAGGAAGCAAAACCAAACCAAAGCAAAACCACAGGTTTCATACAAAGGATCCAGAATCAGGACAGCAACACCTTCTCAACCGTTACTCTGGAAACCAGGACACAAGGGGACAAGATCTTCACAATTCTGAGGGAAAATGATATCCAACCTACAGCGATGAAACGTGTGCCACCTCTCCCTCCCCCAGCCCCAGCGGAGCATCTCTCCGTCCGTGAACTGACACAACTCTTCCAACATGCCCTTTACGGTACTTAACCCTGCATTCTGTCACGGGCCCGTCCGTGCACGTTTTAATTCCCTGTTCTGTAACACCAGCACGGGGATGTGCGACAGGTTTGAATCTAGAGGCCTCCAGCTCTCTTTCGTTATTTTACATAAAGATCTGCTGACTCTATAAACCTCAGTGGGGGAAACGATGTGAGTGTGAAACATTTTCAGAGACGATCTCAAACCTTTACCTCCCATCAACCCCATTTCTGAGGAAACTACTTGAGCACATGCTGTGCCAAAATGAGAGAGCAAACCAAGAAAGAAGAAGAAGAAAAGGAGAAGCAAAGGGGCTCTAGCCGATGGGGAGGGGCGGGCCGAGGGTAACAGCTGTGGCCAAGGCCTAGAGGGCGACGGGTCCAGGCCGGAGCCCATCAGAAGCTCTGCTGAGGAAGACACTACCGATAGACCGCCCCATGTTTGAAACCTGTTGACTAGAGACTTGCACACATGGGAGGGAGTTTGGGGTTGAATTAGTAACAAATATGCAGACAACTAAGAAATGAAAAAGGTAAGGAGACTGTCCACTCTAGCACAGACAAAGTGTTGTGCGAGAGAGAGGAATCCCAGTGTACTAATAAGCTGTGAACAGAGTTTACAAAGTCACACACACACACAGGGAATGCGGATCTAAAAATCACAACAGAACTAAATGGAGAGGAAAGGGGGATGGGACGTGTGCAGGGGGGCGGGGTGGGGGGGGCAGGGAGAACGAAAATAAGCTAAATCCTCATCTTCCACAGTGAGAAGTCAACAAAGAATCAGCTGGAAAGTTGAAAGTGACTGCCTCTGAAGAGTTGGAAATGGGGTCTGAGATGCAAGAGACAGTTGTTTTCACAAGTCTTACAGAACTATTTAACTTGTTGAACTGTATGCAATATAACTCTACTAAAAGTCAAACTTTAAATAAAAATCTACCACAATTTCGACATATAGGTGCTCAATAAACGTCAACCACCAGTAAATAAATAAATGCCAACCATTGCAATTCCTCCTGCGTGATGTCATCAGACAGCTTGTTACTCTTGCAGCTGTCTTGTGACATGTGAGGACACTTGATTGCAAAGGACCAAGCCTCAGCTCACACTGGTGAAAGCGTAGAGGGTATTTCACTGTTTCACGACACAAACAAGCTTCAGTCATGGCTGGATCCAGGCATTCACACGATGCCAGCAGAAATCTTTCTGTCTCTGCCGAGACCAGCTCGGCGACTCGAGGTGAGTGACGGGTGCCGCAAGCTTGAAGAAGACACAGACACAGACTGAAGAGAAAAGTGGGACGGGGGGCTCAAGACCTCTCGGATCAAGAGCCCTGCTGACTCATCCCACGTTGCTTTTATTGGTTTCTTGGCTAACATTCTCAGGTTACACCCATAAACAATCAAAGGCCTCACATGACTGGGGCAATGATCTTTGTTTGCCTCCTGGGTCCGAGTGGAGCAGGTGTGGATTTGAGCTGGGCGTGGAGAGCAAAACAGCCCTGGGGGCAGGAGACCTCTCTCAAAAGGATTAAGGGTCTGTGCCCCACCCGTGTTGGCCCCTCTGCGACTGTGCCTGTCTTAGGTTGTTCCTCCCTTGAGGAATCTTACCCGTCTCTGGCTAACCAGTCATCCTCCAGGGCCAAACACGGTGATATAAGGAAGGCTCTATGCCCCACCCCTGTTGGCCCCTCTGCGGCTGTGCCTGTCTTAGGTTGTTCCTCCTCTGAGGAATCTTACCTGTCTCTGGCTAACCAGCCATCCCTCAGGACCAAACAGGGTGATATTAGTCTCCACGCCCCGCACCCTCAGCTCCTCCACTGCTCAAGCAGGACATTCTGAATCCCATCACTCGGCCCACATACTTCAACATTTTCAAGGTTTCAGAAAGGCTCCTGAATGTCTTCCCACATGTCTCCATTTCTTTTCTTTTTTTTCTTTTTCTTTCTTTTTTTTTTTTTTTTTTTTTTTGAGCTGCGTTGGGTGTTCGTTGCTGCACACCAGCTTTCTCTAGTCGCGGCGCGTGGGGGTTATCCTTCATTGCAGTGTGCGGGCTTCTCATTGCGGTGGCTTCTCTTGTTGCGGAGCACGAGATCCAGGCATGTGGGCTTCAGTAGTTGCAGCATGCGGGCTCAGTAGTTGTGGTGCACAGGCTTAGTTGCTCCGAGGCATGTGGGATCTTCCCGGACCAGGGATCGAACCCGTGTCCCCTGCGTGACAGGCAGATTCTTAACCACTTAGCCACCAGGGAACTCCTCTGTCTCCATTTCTTGGCTTTATTTCCTGTGTTGACTTCATTCTCAAGTAGGCTCCTTTCCCACCTTGGCACCTCCAGGTTTCTATCCTACCAATTTCATTATCCTAATGGAAGGAGAGGGTCTTTGCCCGGTAGTTGCAACAATATGCTTGGGATAGACACTCACTGATGTGGCTTGGGTCACATGCCCACCCCTGAGCAGACTGCTATGGTGAAAGGCCACGGTCTGATTGGCTACGCCTGAGTCATACGTCCAGCGGGGAACCACGGACAAGGTGGGGGTGGAATGGTTTCACAAAGGAAATCTGGGTGCTGTTATTGGAAAAAGATGCAAAACCAACAGTTGTGCCCTGTGCCCCAAAACTGAGACGTGTGCTCATCCTCAGGGCATCAGCCATTGGTCAGGAACCTCCCCCTGGAACACTGCACAACTGGCCCATTTCTCCTGCGTCACAGGAGCTGTCAGCATTCAAAGACGTGGCCCGTGTTGCCACATCTTCTCATCTCCAGGGAAAACAAGCCTAGATCCCTGCTCATCTTGGTGACGTTTCTGACCACTCAGTTTCCTGGCTCTTTCCCTCGATGCTGAGTAGTGTCAGAATACTGAAACCTGGTACCCAGCGCTGAATGGAACACCAGGTGTGGCCTGACCAGTCCAGAGGCCCATAGGATGCTCATCTCACCCCTCCTCGGCAGCAGAGTGCCCTGAAGATGCACTAGCCTTTGTAGGGACTGCTAAGTTGTGCGTTGTTGGCTCCTACTCAGTTGCAGACAACACCTTTTTTTATACGAGCTGTCATTAACCCAGGGGTTCCTCATCGTGCATTCGGACAGTTGGTTCCTTGAACCTAAATAAAGCACTCTGTCCTGGTTAAATTTCAACTTATAAAATGTGGTCCATTACTGCAGTTCACTGAGGTATTTATGAATTTAAATCCTGTCTCCCATACTAACCACCTCTCCAGGTCTTACATAATCCACCTATTTGATTGGCAGATATTTGGTTTATTTTCGCCCAAGAGGACAACAAAATAAATCAGGGTCAAGGAAAAAGCCCTCTGTCCCACCACCCGGGTCCACATGGCATGTTGTGACTGCCCAGTCAGCTGTGGAGCCGTCGCGCTGCTGCCGTCTGCGAGGGCTGCCAGAACACATCACCACAGACGGGGGGCCTCAGACCACGGACATCCATCCCCTCACAGCTCCAGAGGCTAGAGGTCTCACGTCAGGGTGCCAGCAGGGCCATGGCTCCCCCCAAAGGCCCTGGGGAAACATCCGTCCCTGCCTCTTCCTCACTCTGGTTGCTTGCTGGCAGTCGACCTTCCTTGGCTATAGCTGCCTCCCTCCGCGTCTGCCTGCATCCTCACATGGCCTGCTTCCCTCTCTGTGTGCCTTCTTTGTGTCTCTGTGTCCAAATTTCCCTCTTCTCATAAGGACACCAGACACTGGATGTATGCCTCACCCCGATCCAGTACGGGTTCATCTAACCAGATTACGTCTGCAAAGACCCTGGGTGGAAATAAGGTCACATTCACGGGTACCAGGGGCGAGGACGTCAACAAATCTTTTCAGGAGACACAAGTCAACTCACTACACAAGCAGTATCGGTTTTCACCTCCCGCATCCCCCTCCTGTCCTTCCATGTCTGAAGATCTCCTCGGTCGGACGTCTTGCCGCAGTCCGGGTGGCCGCGGGATGCCACGCGCCTGCCCTCACAGACCAGTCCACCTGATCCACGAACCCCGTCTAGAGCCGCGGCTGCCACAGGAGCTGTATGCGGCTGCCTCCTTCCTTTCCACTTTTTAGAGATTCTGATAGAATCTTCCTGGGGGAGAGGCCAGACTCTCCTGGGCGTGGGGAGAGGGTAGGTAGAGGAGGGAGGCCGTAGAGCAGCTTGATTCCGAGCTTGGACTTTGGAGTGAAACAGACCTGTGACTTCGGGCTGGCTCACTCTCTCTCTCTTGCGTCTCACTTTGTTCACTTATAAAATGCGCGTGGTGAAACGTTTCTTTACGACGATTGAATGACATCCCGGGGTAGCCGTGCCTGTCGCTCCCGGTCCTGCGGTGAGCTGCTCGGGTGAATCTAGGTCTGCATCCAGATCTTTGATATCCCCCTGAGGTGAGTTTCTCAACATCGCTGAACCTGTTTCAGGGTCTACATCTGTAAAAGGAGCTCTGAGTACACCCAGCACAGAGCCTGGGGCACAGTAAAGCCATCATAAATGTTTGCCTCCTTCCCTTGGCTTCTCCTGTGAGTAAAGGAGGAGAGAAGAGAAGGGAAGAGAAATAAGCAGTGTTAGTCTCACAGGACCTGCTCTTAGGAGACTCAAGGGACTCCTTCCTGACCACTCTCTTTTCTCGGTCCTTGGGGAGAGAAGTGATGTATTTGGAGCCTGTCTCTACAGAGATTCTAAACTCTTTTTTTTTTAAACAAACGCTAATTATAACTGGTATATATATATACACACATATACGTATGTATCTTTGTCTACCGGTTCACTGAGTTCCTTAGAAAGCCTTCTCGAGGCACTCTTTTTATTCTGCCCATTTCACTCAGACAGTAATTGAGGCAGGTGGTTCAATAACAGCCTCGCAGGGGACTTCCCTGGTGGCGCAGTGGTTAAGAATCTGCCTTCCAATGTAGGGGGCCTGGGTTTGATCCCTGGTCTGGGAAGGTGCCACATGCCGCGGAGCAACGAAGCCTGCGCGCCGAAACTACTGAGCCCATGCACCACGACTCCTGAAGCCTGCGCTCTCGAGCCCGTGCTCTGCAACGAGAGAAGCCCCCACTCGCCGCAACTAGAGAAAGCCCGTGCCCAACAAAGACCCAACACAGCCATAAATAAGTGAATAAGTAAATAAGTAAATAAATAAATAAATAAATGTATTACAAACAAAAAACAGCCCCACAGGCACAGAGCAACAAGGGGTGGAGCAGGGCCTGAACCCACACCCGCCAACTCCAAACCCCACGCTTTGCCTTTACACAGAGAAGTTTCGATTTTTTAAAAAACAGGTTTGATTACATACATAAATGGGTTTTCTTTAAAAAATTAGAACCTTACTGTTATATCTAAAGTTTCGTTGTTTATCCTTTTCAACCTTTGTCCCTGTATCCACCTCCCCAGGGGTAACCACAGTTTATGGATTTGATATATACGCTCAAGAACTTTAAAAAACCTAGACATTTCCATTCCTTTATTTATATACAAACCTACACAAAATACACTGTGTTTGTGGGGGTGTTTTCACATAGATGGCATCGTGTACCACCTGTGGTTTGGCAACTTGCCTTTTTTACTCCACAGCACGTTTTGAGAGTCGTCCCTGTGGAAACACACATCTGGTTTGTTCCGTTGGTCTTTACTCCACCAGCGAGCGAGCCGCGCTGGATCGACCTTGCCCTTGTTGACCGCCCCGTTTCCCACGGCTTCCGAGGGCTGGGGGGCTCCCTGGGGCAGGTCCTGACAGCTCTGAGGAAGCCTCCCAGGCTCACAGACTTCCTCAGCCTGGAGAGGCCAGAATCATGGGGAGTTAGTTCACTTTGAACGCAGGGCCTCCCGCAGGCCCTAACTGTCTGGGTTCAAGATCAAGGACTTCCCCCAGGCCACCTGCCGCAGGCGCAGGAAGGCACAGCAGAGCCTCCGGAGCTCCCTGCAGTCCCCCGCTCCCCCCTGCTGGGCCAGTCCTCCTCGTCTCTGCTCACTGTTAACAGAGAAAGATAAAAAGAGAAGTAAAATAAACACAATAAAAAGGCTGAAGGGTAGTGAACAAAACGGCAGCCGCAAGCAAGGAAAACAAACCAACGACTTACCGCGCAGATGCAAACCACAGTGATCAAACCCTTTCCACTAGACTTTGATCTAAATTAGGACTCACCAAGAACAAGGCCTGAGGCTGGAGGCAGGGAGCACTTCCCTAAGGGAACACTCCTCACGCCCGCAGGGATTCATCCTTCCTGATGGCCTGAAGTGCGTCTGGGTTCCCCCTGAGCCAGAGTCCCTAGTGGGACCCATCTCAGCGGACTCCTAGCCTTGAACTTCTTCCAGATCAGGGGCTACACATTTGAATCACCCAGGAAGATCCACATTTGATCTTGGCCAAAAGGCCAAGAAGCGATCACCCAGGAAGATCTAAAACAAAGAATGTCCCAGTGGTTGGAGGGTAGATCAGCTGAGTGGTGGGGGCAGGGTAGGGGTGGCTATGACCTCACGCTGCCCTGATTTGTAGTGTTTGGCAATTTCCATGGTGTAAATGTTCCCAGCAAATTGTGCATGGTTTACTAACCGGCTTGCAAATGAAATTCAGAATTCAAGAAAACAGCACTACATTTAGAACTCTTTGCAGCTTTTCTCACTTTCTAAGCATTTCCAATATACACCACGACCACTGAAAAATCAGCCACTCAAAATTCAACACGTTATTTATAGCCAAATAATGTATAAAGCAACATTTAAAAAACTCTTTCCGAAAGTTTGCAGCAACAAATACTGAATGTGGGCTGGAGCCTGGTGTTACCGTTTGAGGTGATGCGTGGGACGCTTCCATGAGGAAGTATGTCCTGAGCCCACCAAGGGAACAGACGCGGAAGAGGTCCCCACTGTGCAGCGGCGGCCCGGAGACGCGCCCGCTGGCGGCGGACGTGCTCCGCTGGCCCTGCGGTTCGTGGGAGGAAGCGGAGACTCCAGCAGGTAAAGCAACAAGGTCACATGGTCAGGTCTCAACGCAGGACTCTGAGGCCAGAACTAGGCCTCTTTCCAAAGCGTACTGGAGCCCCCGCCCAGGTCTGCGACCTTTAAAGCTGGAGCGCCCTTCCCTGTGCCCCTTTGCTGACCTTCAGCCGCGCCCTGCAGACCGCAGGCCGAGCCCCCCTGAGCCAGGAGCGCTCAGAGGGAGAGCCTGGGAGCCCGCGGCCTCCCGACACCCAGGAGGACGCCTGCCTTCCCCACCCCCAGCCACCCCAGCGAGGCTCCCCGGGACGGGAGCGGGGCCAGCAGGCAGGAATCGGCGAAGCCAGCAAAGCCCCGAGACCTTCTGCCGCGTGTCAGGAAGCACGTCCGCGCGGCCGAGGGGCCAGAGCTCCTGGTGCCCAGGGCGGGCCCACCCGGCGGAAGCTGCTGCCCGCAGCCCGGCTTACAGGACCCGCGCCGGCGGGCAGGCTGGCACTTCCCGCAGAGGAAGCACCCCGGGGAGGCGGGGGCACCCCCTCACCCCCAGGGGCTCCTCACAGCTCCCCCCTGTCGGGGGCAGAGCACCCCGCACCCCGTCTCCCGCCTCCTGCACCGCAGAGGGGCTGAGGACCGGAGCCGGGCAGGACCTCCCCAGCCAGGAGGGCGGTGAGCCCGGGCAGAGGAAAGGCGCCGACGCCCTAAGGCATCCGCCGCGCTGGCCAGCTCCGGGCCTGCTGGAGTGGGGCTGGGACCTGGAGCGGTGTCCCCAGATAGCCCTCAGCGTGGCCGCCTGGGCATGCTGGCCTCCCCGCCAGCACCCCACTGAGACTCCTGCAGAGGCTCTGCCCTCACACCCTCCTCCTCACGTGCCCGGGACAGGCCCGCTGGGCACAGCCGCGAGGAAGAAGGGACAAGCTCTCCCACATGCACTGAGTGTGTCTCATCCCCGTGGCAACCTCTCCTGTCTCTAAAATTACACGTGGATTAAGAGTGCGCCATCTGACAAGAGCAGGTGGAACTGGGCAGAGCATAATCAGGACCTGGATTTCAGGCCCTCCACTCATCAGGGAGACAGAAACAACAGACAAAAAGGCCGGGAGAGAGGTCATGGGGGTGGGTGTGCGTGGTGTTTATGTGCCACGTGGTGTAGGAAGTGGATACTGACTTCGTATGTGTGACAGGAAGGTGATTTGGGGGAAGGGGATTGACTAAAGAAAATGGAAAATTGAGGTCAGACTAGATGAGGGGAAAATGGGGCACTCTGAATGGTCAGAGAAAGGCCAGGATGCCCTCAAGGCTCTCAGAGCACAAAGATGGTCTGACACGTCTGAACAAGGAGAGGAGAGACACGCTGCGGGACGGGGACTCCACTGAGGCCCTTAGGGCATCCCTCCCGTGGCACACAGGAGTAGAAGCTGAAGGAAGGGCCACCTGTCAGTCACGCATACACACGGCTGCGCGCAGCGGACAGCCTGACGCGCAGGCACTAGAACAAAGAGTGGCTTCTTTGTCTTACAACGTAGACTCTCTGAACGTGGGCGGGGCTGGTGATCAGGTGTGTCGGGTGGCAGCTCTGCGGTTCTCTCGGCCTTTTTCCATGGAAATATAGCTACTGCAGTTTCAAATGCCAGGGGCCCTCTGAACCCAGGAAGAAAAGACGAGGGCGCTGTGCCAGGCAGCCTGTCCAGGGAGCGCTCCTCCCGCTTTAGTCCCCCCGGCCAAAGCGGGTCCCGTGGTCCCCTCGGCGGCAAGGCAGGCTGGGAAAGCAGAGCGCAAGGTGGCCACGGCCGTGGTGCAGGCTAGTCGGCCCCTCGGTGGCACCAAACAAAACCGGGGTTCTAGTGAGGAAGGAAGAGGAAGTGGACCTTGGGAAGGCCACCAAGCCCGGAGGCGAGGCCTTCCCGGGGGAACATTTCTGGTAAAGACTAAGGTCATGTTCCACGCTGGGGCTGAAGCAGTCCCTGGAAGGCTGTGAGGCCCCACTTTGGGAAGGCAGCCCAGGACACCGAAGTCCGGGGCCTCCATGCGATCATCTCAGTCCACACGAGCTGCTTCGATCCATCTTCAGGGCGACCCCACGAGGTAAACGTTGTCACACCTCCCCTCCTGCAGGCAGGAAGGCGCGTGCGAATACATCCGAGTCAAGATTTCACAGGCGCTCACTCAGATACTCCCTGGCTGTGTGGTCCTAAACGGCTCCTTACAGGAAGCCGTCCCCTCCTCTTTCACTCGGTTACTGTCTCCGGCCCTTCCCCACCCTCAAACACCTGTAAGGAGGCCTCTGACGTCAAGCAGACCTGCGTGCAAATCCTCATTCTTCTTCTGGCCCGTGTGTGGCCTCGGGCAAGCTGCTCCGCTCTCTGGGCCTTGCAGACCGCGAGAGGTCGTAGGATGAAGCAGGGGAGCAGCCGGCACAGTGCCCAGACACAGCAGGGACGGGATAGTACCCGTGCCTTTCTAGACACGCAGCCGTGTGGAAGGAAATGTAGCCGTGGACCCGTTATGGCTTTGCATAAACCAAAACCACATTATGTCTCACATACTTTTCTTACAAAATCCAACTCTTTAAAGTCAGGAGTCATCTGTTTTGTTCTCCTTTGCCACCGAGACGCTGACCTGGCTTGACGTCCTCAGAAGAGCTTCATCTAGCGCTTCCTGGACCTCTGTCAAGTGCCAGGCTCTCTGCTGCTCGGAGGCCTGGCCCTCGCCCGAGGAGGGTACGCTCTGCTTGCAGAACGGTGGGAGCAGGCAAATCAGTGTCACACGAGGCAGGGCATGGTGACCATTATGTGCTGTGCGCATTGAAAACGCTGGGACTTCAGAGACGGCAGGGGTTTGGTGGGTGTGGCGCGGTCTTGCCCTCCCGGCCCCGGGGAGCCGTCCTCCAGAGCTGCCGTGGGAGAGCCGCCACCGGGACCGCGTCACGTATTGCGAATGAATTTCACGGGCAGCGGAGCCTTAGACGGGGGCAGGGCCCCGGGCGCCGCCGCCAGGCCACCCCCCTGCTGGCCGCTCAGGCCCCGCGCGGGGGGCCGCTGCCGCCTCTGGGGCCTCGGGCACAGCGCGGACCCGTGGGGAACGGGGAGCAGGCCTCCCCGTGGCCAGTGACTGAGCGTCACGCTCCCTACGTCTGCGCAAGGAGAGTCCCTTCCGTCTGCTGAGCGTCACCCGGGGTGACTGTGGGCGTCCACAGGCCGGAAGGGCCGCGCACTCCCCCAGCGGGAGAAAGAGCTGCCCCACGACCGTCTGCGAGCCGGTGGCAGTGGCCTGCCCCTCCCTGTGCCTTCCGCCCCGCCGCAGACCCCCAGCACGAGGGTCAGGGTCAGGGTCAGGGTCAGGGTCAGGGCAAGGCGCGGGAGCCGCTGGTGGTGACAGCCCCGCGGCAAGGACGTGCCGGGGACCCTCCGGTCTCGGCGACAGAGACCACGAGGGCCGCAGGGATGGTCTCGCCAGGCACCAGCACGAGCGCGGCTTCGCAAGCGACGTCCTGGGGCGGGCCGGGCCCTCCGCCCGCTGCGGCGACGCCCGGGCAGGTGCAGGAGGCCCCGGGACGGGCAGCGGCACGGGTCGCCCGGCAGCCTGGAGGCCAGCTCGCGGGGGCGCCCACCGCCCCGCTGCCCGCGCCGGGCCAGGCCCGAGCGCGCCCTTCACAGCCCGCGGCTGCGGGGCTTGAGCCGCCTCTGCGGCCCCAGCTCGGGCGCCAGGCCTGCCTGCGAGCCCCGCTCCGCAGTGAGCTGGGAGCATGCGGCCAGGTCCTCCCCGCGATGAGTCACAGCCAGAACGAGTCTCCGGGCGGGTCTGCAAGCTCCAGGGAGGCGGAGGCCCTGCAGGAAACCTCTGCCTGTGCTCTTTGCACCCAGCCCAGGAGTCCTCATCCGGCGCTCAGAGGGTATGGGCAAAATTTCAGCGTAGCCTGTCCACTTTCTAAAATGACTTTTATTTGGCTACGATCAAAAGAAAGAAAATAACAATATTGGCCAGAAGGTAGGGAAACTTGAACCCCTGTGCCACCATAGCAGTTCCTCAAAAAATTAAAAATAGAATTACAATATGAGTCAGCAACTCCACTTCTGAGTATATGCCCAAGAGAACTGGAAGTAGGGTCTTGAAGAGACGTTTGTACATCCATGTACAGCCAAAAGGTGGAGGCATCCCAGGTGTCCACTGATAGACAAACATATTAAAAACACCAGAATACCGGTCAGCCTTAAAAGGAAAGGAAATTCTGACACGTGCTACCACATAGACCAGCCTCAGCAACATCACGCGACGTGAAACGAGCCGCTCACGAGAAGACAAGGGCGGGGGCACCTGGCGTGGTCAGATACGTGGAGACAGAGCGGAGGGTGGTGTCATGGGGTGGGCAGGGGAGGGGGCCTGCTGTTCGGTGGGTGCGGGTTCCGTTTTGCAAGATGAAAAGTGTTCTGGAGTTTGGTTGCACGACAAGGTGACGGTATTTCATGCTCCTGAACTGTACACTTAAAAAGGGTTAAGATGGTAAATTTTATATTGCGTGCATTTTACCACTATTAAAAATAAAAATCCTAATGATGTTTTGTGTTTTTCTGCACATTAAAAGAAATATTTATTAAAAATCTCGTGCTTATAGAAAAGTTTAAAGAGGAAAACATACATCTCGGATATCACGTATGAAAACTCAGAAAGAAAGACCAGTTTCCCATAACTCCACTAGCCAGCGACTACTGCTGCTGCCATGGCAACACACAGCCTTCTGTGTTGTGGGCACCTATCTATCCTTCTGTAATTTATATCATTCAACGGATACAGTTATATATACTACTTTTTCACTCAGGGTATAATTGTTTCCAAAATCTCCTATAACGTGATTTTTAATAGCTTCCTGGTATGTGATCATAGGGACATAAAATTTATTCAACTAGTGTTCTATTTCTGAACATTTAGGGTATTTATAAAGTTTCTCAATATTTTAAAACAGTAGTGCGATAACGCCCTTCTGTATATACTGTTATCCACATTTCTGACCATTTCCCTAGAATAATTTCCCAGAAGTGACGTTACTGAGTCAGACTCTGAGTATCTCGAGGCCAACGGCTCATGCTGCCTGTTCCTTTCACAGAGCACGGCTGTCCCCGCCGGTGCTCAGGAGACCCCAGACTTTCTCACCTTTGACTTCTGCTAGATGTGACGCCTGCAGACGCAGGGAACTAAAGGCTCTGGGACTTAAGCAGAGTGAAGAAGGGCCCCTATGTCTCTATGAGCTAACTTTGTAGGTTCAAATGACATCTTACAAAAAGTCGACAATCTCTGTTGCTGGAAGGGACTTCGAGATGGCCCCGTCCAACTCTGTCCAAAAGGAAGTGAGGCGCACAAGGGAAATAATATTCCTTTTTCTTGGTGGTTGGAGTGAGCTAAAACTGAGCTTGCTCCACACCCCAGGGAGGGCTGGGGTCACAGCAGAGAGTAAATTCTCCAGCTCACTGGACTAAGCGCCAGCCTCCAGAACAGCTGCGGGGTCATGTGAGGCCATCTTTTGACAGCCTCGGTGACACCTGCCTCACGACCACATCCCGGCTCCCAGGAGGAGCCAAGCAAACTCTCCAGGACAGAGAGCTCAGACCCTTCTCCTACTGTAAACTCGGAAAAGCTGGTCTTAGATTCCCAACACAGGCAGCCCCTCCACAGGCAGGCACGTGGGTGCGTGGTCTGTGCTCGGCCAGAGAGAGGCCGAGAAGACCCAGGTTTGCCCTGGGTAAGAAAGGGAGTGGGGAAGGGGCAGGGAAGGGGCCCTGCCTTCACTGAGCACCGACCGTGTGCCAGGCCCTGCGCTGGGCACCCACCGTCTCTCCCTCAGTCCTCAGTTCCTCCCGCGGATGCAGGCATTCGTCCCCTTTGGCAGATGAGGCTCGGAAAAGGTCAAGAACTTGGCCAGCGATCGAACTGATAGCATATGCAGTCAGGATTTGAGCGCTGCAGTGTTTTTATCACACCACTCACTACTCACGAGGACCCTGAACACACATCAACATACGTAATAAAGAAGAGAGACACAACCTTACACGTGCCTGGAAACTGGTTTCATAACACAGTAAGAGAGAGGTGAGAGGGAAGTTCGGTTAGGTGTGTCAAGAGGTAGCACTGGTCCCTCCAGCTCCGAGGCTCTGAATCCCAGAATTCCCACAGGAGTGGGAGGCCCGACCTGAGGGCCAGTGTCCAAGGACCCTGATGACCACAAGAAAGAGGCAGCAGCTGTGGGCGCCAGGGACCTGGGTGCCAGTCCCAGCTGAGCCAGGCCAGCTGTGTGAGCCTCGGTGAGCCACGTCACCTCTCTGAACTCAGCTCTCCCCACATAAAGCGGGAAAAGCTCCCTCATCCTCCTCCAGCCATCACCCCATTCCACTCCTGCCCCCTATAGAAAACTCCTCCAAAGTGCTGTGGATACTTGCCTCCATGTCTTTTTTTCTGATTCTTTTAAAAAATTTGCACTTATTGCACATTACTTCTTAAATAAAAATAACATATGTTATAAAGGGTATTGAAACAAACTCATGCACCTGCCAGTCAGCTTAAGAAACAGGGAATCCTAAGGCATGTGACGTCCCCATCACGTCCCTCTCCCCTCCACCCAGGAGTACCCACTATTCCAGATTTGGCATCTATCGTTCCCTTCCTTTTCACTAAACTTGTTTTTTTTTAATTGAAGTATAATTTACCTGAACACTCTGTCAGCGCCAGGTACTCAACATTGTAATTTGATATTTCTATATATTACAAAACAATCACGGCAATAAGTCCAGTCACCATCTGTCAGCATACAAAGTTATTACAGTGTTACTGAGTACATTCCCCAGGCTGGACATTTCACTCCTGTGACTCAATTATCTTGTAGCTGGAATTTTGTACCTCTTAATCTCCCTCAACCATTTCACTCCTCCCCCACTCCCCTCCCCTCTGGCAACCACCTGTTTGTTCTCTGTATCAATGAGTCTGTTTCTGTTTTGTAATGTTTGTTCATTTGTTTTGGTTTTTAGATTTCACGTATAAGTGAAATCATATATTTGTCTTTCTCTGTCTAACTTATTTTACTTAGCATAACACTTTCAAGGTCCACAACAAGGGCTTAGTTTTCAAAATATACAAACAGCTCATACAACTCAACAACAAAAAAACAAACAACCCAGTGGAAAAATGGACAGAAGACCTAGACATTTCTCCAAAGAAGACATACAGATGGCCACTAGGCATGTGAAAAGATGCTCAGCATTGCTAATTACCAGAGAAGTGTAAATCAAAACTACAGTGAGGTACCACCTCACACTGGTCAGAACGGCCATCATTAAATAGTCTACAAATAACAAATGCTCGAGAGGGTGTGGAGAAAAGGGAACCCTCCTACATGTAAACTGGCGCAGCCACTATGGAGAACCGTATGGAGGGTCCTCAAAAACCCAAAAATAGAGTTGCCATATGACCCAGCAATCCCACTCTTGGGTATATGTCCAGACAAAACTATTTCAAAAAGATACGTGCATCCCTATATTCATAGCAGCACTATTCACAACAGCCAGGACATGGAAACAACCTAAACGTCCGTCGACAGGTGAATGGATAAACGTGGTACATATGTACAATGGACTACTACTCAGCCATAAAAAAGAATGAAATAATGCCATTTGCAGCAACGTGGGTGGAACTAGAAGTTATCATACTATGTAAAGTACATCACAAGGAGAAGGACGAATACCATATGATATCACTTATATGTGAAATCTAAAATATGACACAAATGAACCTGCCTACAACACAGAAACAGACTCACAGACACAGAGAACAGACGTGTGGTTCCCAAGGCGGTGGGGAGAGGCGGGATGGACTGGGAGTTTGGGATGAGCAGATGCAAACTATTGCATATAGAGTAGATCAACAACAAGGTCCTCCTGTCGAGCACAGAGAACTATATTCAACATCCTGAGATAAACCATAATGGAAAAGAATATAACAAATGCTATATATACGTATATGTATAACTGAATCACTTTGCTGTACAGCAGAAATTTACACGACATTGTAAATCGACTATACTTCAATAAAAAAATTAATTTAAAAAATTAAAAGTAAATTAAAGTAAGTCTCCTACATATGACCAAGATCCATTCCGAGAGCGCATTCAAAGTCCAATTTGTTCGTAAGTCCAGCAAAGTTAGCCTAGGTACCCAGCTGACACCATCGGCTATATATCACTGTACTGTAATAGGTTTATAACACTTTTCACACAAATAATACATAAAAAAGACAAAAAATAAAGAAAACACTTTTAATCTTACAGTACAGCACCTTGAAAAGTACAGTAATACAGCACGACAGCCGGCGCACGGGGGCGGCATCCAGTGACCGGGCAAGAAGAGTTCCTGCTGGAGGAGGGGGAGCAGGTGGGAGAGGGCAGAGCTGCAGGACGGTCCGCGACAGGGGACGGAGGGCCAGCTGCAGTGTCGCCCACGCCTGACGCGGACGGCGCAGGGGCTGGCTCCTCGCTGGATTCACTTCTGTCTGCCCTCTAGAAAGAAACGAGCCCGTGATGTCTGGGGAGTCCTGCACCAGCTATACCACCGTTGCTTTTACGCTTGGTTCTGAGCATCCTGGGTGTGAAGTAAAGATACTGTACCACTGTCCTCTCGACAGTGCTGTGTAGTAAAGTACACAAAAGCACAGCCACTTGTGGAGGACACGTATGTGCACCAGGCACATGAACTTAACTTACATGATTGGACGTGAGAACGCATGTTTGCATCTTTGAAAGTTTGCAACTTGAAGGTTCATATGTAAGGGACTTACTGTAAATAAAATAAAAATAAATACTAGTATTATATGGTAAAAAAATACTTTCAAGGTCCATCCGTGTTGACAGGTGACAGGATTTCATTCTATTTTATGGCTGAGTATTATTCTCTTGTTATATACACTATATCTTCTTTATCCACTCATCTACCAATGGACATTCAGGCTGCTTCCACATCTCGGTTACTGCAAATAGTGCTGCAATGAACACAGGGGTGCATGTATCTTATCTAATTAGTGTTTTTGTTGTTTTCTTTGCTAAAATACCCGGAAGTGAAATTGCTGAATTGTATGATATTTTTAATTTTTGAGGAACCTCCATGCTGTTTTTCATAGAGACTGCACAAATTTATATTCCCAGCAACAGTGTACAAGGGCTCCCTTTTCACCACATCCTTGGCAACACATTATTTTTTTGCCGACAAGAGCTACTCGGACAGGTGGGAGGTGATCATCTCATGGAGGTTTCGATTTGCATTTCCCTGGTGATTAGTGATGCTGGGCATCTTTTCATGTGTCTGTTGGCCATCTGTGTGTCTTCTTGGAAAAAAGTCTATTCAGTTCTTCCAAGTTAGAGAAGGTGTCAGCTATTATCTCTTTAAGGTAAGTTCTCTGCCCCTTTCTTTCTCTCTTCTCCTTCTGGGACCCTTATCATGTGAATGTTAGTATCCTTGATATTGTTCCAGAGGTCTCTCACACTACCTTCGTTTTTTTAAATTTTTCTTTTCTTTTTTCTGCTGAACTTGGGTAGTTTCCACTACGCTGTCTTCCAGTTCACTGGTATGTTCCTCTGTATCATCTAATCTACCGTTGATTCCTTCTAGTGTATTTTTTATTTCAGTTACTGTATTCTTCAGCTCTGTTTTGTTCCTCTTTTTATTTTCCAACTCTTCATTAAACTTCTCACTGTGTTTACCCATCCTTCTCCTGAGTTCATTGAGTGTCTATGTGATCACTACTTTGAACTCTTTGTAGGGTAGACTATCTCCACTTTATGTAGCTCTTCTTCTGGGGTTTTATCGTGTTCCTTCATTTGGAACGTATTCCTCTGTTGCATCATTGTGGCCCATTCTCTGTTTTCATGTCTATACATTAGGGAGGATGGTTACGTTTCCCAGTCTTGGAGAAGTGGCCTTCTCCAGGAGACATGCTGGGGGCCCAGCAGCACGCTCCCCTCTGGTCTCCGGAGCTTTGTGCTCCAGGGCGCCCCTCTGTGAGCTGTACGGGCCCTTCTGTTGCAGCAGGGCTGACCACTGTGGGTGGACGGGTAGGCAGGGCTGGGTCCCAGGGGGGCTGGCTGTGCGGCCTGGGGGGTCCCAGGGCTGATGCCGGCCCGTTGGTTGGCAGGGCCAGGTCTCCAGGGGTCTGGCTGCAGGGCCTGAGGGCCTCGAGGCTGGTACTGGCCCACGGGTTGGTGGGTAAGCCCCTGGTGCTCATAGGCTAGGGCAGGACTCCCAAGTGGTGCTTGCCAGCACCTGCGTCCTTGAGGGAGCATAAGCTCTCCCAAAATAGCTGCCGCCAGCATCTACGTCCGCACAGGGAGCCTCAGTTGCCTCCCACCTGTCCAGGAGGCTCTCCTCGATCAGCAGGTGGATCTGATTCAGGCTCCTAACAAATTTCTGCCTCTGCACAAGGTCTTGGAGCCTGTGAAATTTTGCATGAGCTCTTTCAGAGCACAGTCTCTGTTTCCTCCAGCCCTCCTGAACACTGGTCTTCAAAGCCAGACATTCTGGGGGCTCATCGTCCCAGTGTAGGACCCCCAGGCTGGGGAGCCTGACACGGAGCTCAGACGCCTCACTCCTTGGGGAGACCCTCTGCAATCTTAATTACCCACCGTTTGTGGGCTGCACACACAGGTGTGTGGGTCTTGGCTATATCTCATCTCTCCTACCCGTCTTGTAGCTTTCGTTGTGGAAAATCTTTTCTGCTGGTCTTCAGGTCATTCTTATCAAGAGTTTCTCTGTACCTGGTTGGACTTCAGACGTGTCTGTGGGAAGAGGTAAGCTCAGCGGCCTCCTACTCTGCCATCTTGGCCCTCCCCCCTCGTCAAACTTTGTAAGTATTTGTGTATCCCTAAACGTCACATAAACGGCATCTCATTAAATGTGTATCTGCCACTTTTTAATTTGTTATAGATTGAATTCTGCCCTTCCCCCCACCCCCCAAAAAAAAGATTGTGTCATGAGCCTTAACCTTCAGTATTATAGAATGCAACATTTTTGGAGACAGGCTCTTCACAGAGGTAATCAAGTTAAACTGAAGTCATTAGAGTGGGATTCAGCCACAAAAAAGAATGAAATAATGCCATTTGCAGCAACACGGATGAACCTAGAGATGATCATACTAAGTGAGGTACGTCAGACGGAGAAGGAGAAATGTCATATGATATCACTCATATGTGGAATCTAATTTTTTTTAAATGATACAAATGAACTTATTTACAAAACAGAAACAGACTTACAGATAGCGAACAGAAACGGATGGTTACCAAAGGGGAAATGCGGGTGGTGGGGCGGGGGAGGGGAGAGATAAATCAGGAGCTTGGGATGAACACATGCTACTATGTCTAAGATAGACAACCAACAAGGACCTCCTGTACAGCACAGGCGACGCTCCTCAGTGTTCTGTGACAGCCTCTATGGGAAAGGAATCTGAAAAAGAATGTATATGTGTGTGTGTGAATATATGTGTGTATGTATGTGTATATATATATATATATACACACACTAACACAACACTGTAAATCTTGCAAACTATACTCCAATAAAATTAAAATCTTAAAAAATGTTTTAAAAATCCCTACCTTTTCAACGCAATGTCTACACTAACCAACACCTCTTCCCAACACCCTCTGAACCAAAAGCAACAGTATCTTAGCTGGGGAAGATGCAAAATATAGTGGTTTTAAGAGCAGAACCTGGTCTTTAAAATCGGACGTAAATTCAAATTTCAGTTCTGCCACTTATGTGACCTCCATTTAACCTCTCTATCCCTGAATCTCCTCCCTTGTCAAATAGTGATAATATCTACCTCAGAGAGAGGCTGTCAAGAGTAAGAATAATGTAGCAAGGCATTTAGCCTACCGCTTCCACTGGATGGTCTCTGCCTTAATTCATCCAACAATTAACTGCCAGGACAACCTGCCTGAAAAATGCATTCATCATATCAGTCTACTGCCTCAGGGATCTCTTGGCGACGACCAAGTCAAAGGTAAGCTCCTGAACTTGCTATTCAGCCCTTACTGTCCACCCTTTGCTTACCTCCAAGACCCCCTCCCCTCCTGCCTATTCAGCATCACCTCTGGTTTTTACCTTCTGCAGGCAAATCACCTCTGTGCCACCATTAAACCTGCTAACTCTGGGATGTGGACGCAAGCATCTGGAGATCTAGGGAGTTTCTAAAGAGTCATCTGAAAAAAACAAACAAACAAACAAACAAAAATAAATAAATAAAGAGTCACCTGAGCCAAACTCTTCCACAAATCAGGAAATAAACACCCAGAGAGGCTACGTGACTTGACAGCAAAACTTATTAATCAGTACAAAAGCCTGGTTTTTGGATTTCTACTCTAAATGTTCTTTTCAGCATCTTTTCCCACTTTCTCCCCAGCAAACTTCAGGAACCATGCAAAACTCACTTAAGAAAAGGCCCTCCATTTATAATTTACTCCATCACCTCTCAGAATGTAGGCATAAAATTTATGCTTCGGTCTCTTCAACATGATGCCAAAATATATGACTGGCTCAGTCAACAAATAAGGGAAGCAAATCAATGAAGCCCATTATTTGCCGTGTGCAGACCAATCAATTGAATATTTTAACGCAGACTAGTTACTCCTTTTGGAATCTGCCTTGTTAGAACTTAGATGGCTAAGCACCTTATTTTAGGTGGTTATCTTTCCTACCCAACTAGATAACAGGTCTCTTGAAAATCAGACTTTTGTTTTATTCATCTCTGAGTTCCACGTTGCCCTCTTTGGTATCTTGTTCCTTTCTTCACGAATTGTGTAAATAACTGTTAGTTTACTGTATTAAAGAGGCATTATTTTCCATACTGTTGAGTTTTATTATAGTTGTGACCTTTCTTATCTAGCCCACTTAGTTATAGTCTTATTTGCCCACTTTGGGTTTTTTGTTTCTTTGTTTGTTTTGGTTTTTTGATTTGTTTTAATAAATTTATTTATTTATTTACTTACTTACTTATTGGCTGTGGTGGGTCTTCATTGCTGCACTCTAGTTGCTGAGAGCGGGGGCTGCTCTTCATTGTGGTGCGCGGGCTCCTCATTGCAGTGGCTTCTCTTGTTGCGGAGCACAGGCTCCAGGCACATGGGCTTCAGTAGCTGCAGCACGCAGGCTCAATAGTTGTGGCACATGGGCTTCGTTGCTCCATAGCATGTGGCATCTTCCTGGACCAGGGCTCGAACCCGTGTCCCCTGTATTGGCAGGGGGATGCTTAACCCCTGTGCCACCAGGGGAGCCCCCTATTTTGTTTTATATCATGTATTTTCCCATTCAATGGCATGAAAGTGAAAAAGATGATTATCCATGACTCTGTTCTTGTTTAGTCACATATGCCTTTGTATCATAAAAACATTTTGTCTGTATACTTTATATCTCCAATCACACAATATATATCTTTTTATTTAAAAGTCGTTAGCGTGGGAGCATGGGCCCTAATCCAATATGACTGGCATGCTTATAAAAAGGAGAAAAGTCAGGCGCAGAGCCCCACACACAGGGAGAACAGCACGTGAAGACTGGAGTTACGTTGCCACCCGTCAAGGAACCACCAGGTGCGTGGGGAAAGGCCTGGAACAGACGCCTCCCCAGGGGCGTCAGAGCGCGCGTGGACCCTGCCAACACCTTGATCTTGGACTTCTAGCCTGCAGACCTGTGAGAGAATGTATCTGTTGTTTAAGCCGCCCAGTCTGTGATACTTTGTTATGGCAGCCCCAGGAAATGAACACATCATTCCATACTATGTTCATGAAATTCACTTGTTACTGAACGAAGCTGAGGTTTACTCATGTTCTCCGCCATGCTCCATTCCACGACATGACGCCATTTATCCATTTTACTCTGCAAAGCTATACGGCTCACTTCCAGGTTTTTTGACACGGCGGATGGTGTCGCCCTGAACCTCCTGTGTGTGGACCCCACAGGGAACTGCCGTCTGGGTCCAGAGGGCAGATGCAAGTCCCGACTGGGTAGCAACGATCAGAGCAACACCGTCCTCGGCGAGATAGCCCTGATGGCTATCCCCCGTGCCAATACGGGGGGTATAAAATGGTATTTCCTAGCGTCTTCAATTTGCATTTTCCCAGTTCCTAATGAAGTTAGGCATTTTTTAATGTTTACTGACAATATAGGTTTTCTCTTTGGCAAAACCCCTGGTTGTACTTTCCTTGTCTCTTTTCTTACATGTTTCCAGGAGTTGCTCACGTACTCTGGGCTCAAATCCTGCATTGGCTGTGTGCTGCAAGTATCTCCTCCTGTTTTGCACTTTTTCGCGTTATTTACAGCGTCCTTTAGGGAACAGAAATTCTCTTTGTTTCTTTCTTTCCTTTTAAATGGACTTAATTTTTTAGGGCAGTTTTAGGTTCATGGCAAAATTATAGAGCAGGAAGAACAGAGAGTTTCCCACACAGGCACCACTCCCACTGCCAACATCCCCCACCAGAATGGTGCATTTGTTATCATTCATTTGCCTACAGGGACACGTCGTTATCTGCTTTTCATTTTAATGCAGTGGAAATTATTCGTCTTTTTCTCAACAGTTGATGCTTTCAAGAAACTCTTTGTACCCCAAGGTCACAGAGACATACTCCTATACATCATTCTTAAGGGTTTATATTCTGCCTGTCACATTGTTAGCGGACCTGGGATCGACTGTTGAGACTGCTGAGCAGCAGGAATCTGAAATGGGCCAGAGCAGCTGCCCTGCTCGTCTCACAGGGTTATGGTGACGATCAGAAGAGAAAATGTGTATGAAAGGGCGCTGAGAACTGTCCGTGACAAACCAAGTGCCCATGGTGCTAAAATTAAGTGGGATGAGAAAGCCATTTGAGAGAAGGTTGTTTCAGCTCTTGATTAGCTAACAAATTGGTTGTAGGTTAGGCTGCCAACATGCCAGGAAGAAACAAAACCTCCCCCCCTTCTGAGGCTAGAGGATATGCGTGGCCTTTGCGAGAAAGCAAGTTCCAGTAAGACGGCTGGGGTTACGTCTCCCCTCCACCCACCCTGCACACTCCATCAGTCCTCTGACATTAGCAAACGTGGTTGCCAAGACAGCCCTGAGTCATAGAGAAAAGATGAAATAACACTCAGGAAATCTGCTCACCAAAGTGCATGACTCATGAGATTCAGAAATACGTCTATCTAAAGCAGCAAGAAGCAAGTGTGGGTGCTTCTTGGGGAGCCTGCTGTACCCCCTCAAAGCCAGATGCCTCCAACCCAGCTCCTGCTCCACCTGGAGAGGCAGAAATAGCTGAGGACACACCTGTGACATCTGTGACTGGGGACCCCAGCAAACTTCCCCAGTGGACGGGATAACAGTTCGAGGGGGAGGTGGGGCCAACTTCAGCGAACGAGGAGCTCCAGATCCAAGGATGCAGTTCTGCAGGCCTGGTTAGAGGTAGAGGGCAGGGAGGAGGGGAGCAGGCCCGCTGGGAGCTGACAAAATCAAAAGTACCCTTTGGCCTCAGAAGGTGGCATTGTTCGTGCTCCTTGAAGCACACCACGGCGGAGAGCCAGGGCTTAGGCAAGTCCTGGCCAGATGCCTGCTACCCAGGCCTGCGACACTGGCCTTGTCACAGGGAAAAATAAATCTGACTCCATATTGGATCTTTCACCGGAACCTTTGTATTCTATCGCTTTTGCTACAAGTTAATAACTAAGAGAATGTTGCCTACAGCCTAAAAGATACAGAAGAGCCCCCTCTCAAGGCTTTGCTCTGTAAAGGTGTAACACCTTTCCATTCATATAGAGATAAAAAGTTGCAGAACAGAGAGGAACTTTTGTCTTGCTGGAGGTTTATAGGAACACTGTGAGCAGACCTACGGGACCCCTGCAAGAACAAAGGATTCCTGCCCCAAGAAGTCTGCAAGGACCAGTCACACTCCCTCCCTTTTTAGTATAAAAGAGGTCTGAGTTCTAAGTCAGGGAAGATGGTTCTTTGAGACACGCGTCCACCACCTTCTCCGTCTGCTGACTTTGCGGTTAAAGTTGCCGTTCCTGCCCCAGCAGCTCGTCTGTGTAGGGGCCTGCTGTGCAGCGAGCAGTACGAGCGTGGACTCAGTAACGGCCTCACTGGGAGGGGACTGCAGGGAAGGGGGGACGTAAAAGGGCCTCGAGGAATTGCTCGGGGATGACTGGTATTTCAGTATCTTGACTGCGGTGGCATTTCCCAGATGTACACGTGCCAAAACTCATCACATCGTGCACGTTAAATATGCCCAGGGTCGTCATTTATATCCCCATAAAGCTGTTAAAAATGACTACAGGGCGTGGTGGGACTTTTTATTACATGTGCGTGTGGATAGACAGAAGAAAGACTGGAAGGATGTTCCCCCAAATGTTAACCGTGGTGAGCTTGGAGTTGTGGGATTCGAGAGAATTTTAATTTTCCTCTTTGTGCTTTTCCATATGTTAAAAAAATTCCGGCATAGGTATGTGTTCCTTTTCTAGTCGGGGGAAAAAGTGTTTACTTCGGGATAAGAGCACAGGGCTGTCGTGAGGGCGGGCGGCTTCAGAGCCACGGTGGCGGCGGCCCCGCGCTGGAGCTGCAGCGTCTCAGGCAGCCAGCGTCCCGCAGGGCAGCCAGCCTGGGTCACCGCTCAGCTCTGCCACTTCTTGCTGAGTGGCCTTGAGCGAGGTACTGGAACGTCTGGTGCCTCAGTGTCCCCAGGTGTAACATGGGGGTGGTCACAGACGCCTCTGAAGGGAGCTGAGAGGGCAGCGAGGTCACGGCAGTGTCCCCACAGCACAGGAGAGACCGGGTGACTAGTAGCCGCTATTCTCTCCCTGTCTTAACTCCAAGGCATTAAAAAGAATAGAACTGACTTAAGAGGAGCTTTATTTAAAAAAAAAAAAAAAGAGAGAGAGATTAAAAAAAGATTACTCAGACCGTTGAGTGATCTCTGAAACAGAAAGTCAGTTCTGGAACTGAAAGTTTTTGAGGTTTCCCTTCCCGGGTACCAGAAATCTTTCTCTCTCAACTGCCGGTAACCACCATTTGTGCCCACCTCCCACCTCCACCAACACGCGTGCACCCTCCCACTCCCCCTGCACGCCGCCCCTCCTGGCCTCCATCTCCTCCTCTGACACTCTGCTGTGCATTATCTGAGCTTGCTTCTCCTGCAGCTGCTTCTGGCAGGCAGAGACCATACTTTACCCTTCCTTCTCTGATCTGTCCCTTTTCCGGAGACCTGGGAGTCCCACCTGTGCCCTCTCCATCCCCCATGCCCAGCCCCATCTCTGGCGTGGCCTTCCCTCCAAGGGTGTGCAGGCCCCCTTCACTGCCTCAGCCTGGTGCCCTGCGCACCGGCTCACCAAGCTCCGCTGAGCCTCCGATTCCTCGTCTGTCTCCTGGCGCTGACCCCTCCCACCTTACCTGGCTCACGAGGGAATGTTTTGTGACTTGTGCATGAAGCCTCACAGCAGAGGTGAAACCAAATTTTCTTCCGTTGGCGCCAATTCTGGGGAAGAGGAAACCCTTTCTGACACACTACTCTCCACCCAAGGGTGGGCTCTGGCCCCTGGGGATGTCACATCCTTCACTGTGACCACCCTTCTCTGGTCAATCATCTTCAAGTTGCTGACCAAAAAAAAAAAAAAAAGTTGCCTGCCATTTCAGTAAAGAACGAACATTGCCCATCATCGAGCCATCAGACGCTGCAGCGCCCCCCACAGTGTGACCTGAAGAGAATTCAGGATGGGGAAACAAGGATACTGGCCCTAGACAGATAAGATGCATATCAGAGGAATAATTTCAATGAGCCCAGACTCTTGCATCTTCCCATAACCAGAAAGGTACTAAAATCATTCACTTGAGATGTCTGTTTTTTATGATTAGCAGTAATCTTTTGACATTTGACTTTTTTTTTTTTTTTCTCAGCAAAAACGCCTCTATATCCTGGCACCTCCCTTACCTCTGTGGAGCAGTTCCTCAGGGTGATCTGAGAGGCTGTCTCTCAGGCTACCGTCTTCAGTAAGGTCCCTGAATAAAATACGACCCACGCAACTTCCAGGCTGTGTGTCCTTCTTCAGCGGAGAAGTCTTACCGAAATCTCCGCCGGCTGGTCCTTCAGCTTCAAGCAAGCTCCCTTCTCTTCCCCTCAGCGGACTCCAAGTCCCCTCACTCATCTCTGCCTCCCCCTTTGCGTATCACCCAGCAGACCCACCCCCTGCACAGAGCTAGCTCATCTTGTGCACGCCTCGCGTGTTTCTTAGTTCTGTTTGAACCAAATAGCAGCCAGAGACATTTAAATAATTAAACTTTATGGTGACAATGGAACCAAGGCAGAGACACAGATCAGCAACCCATCATTCCTAAGTAAGGGTTTTACAAAAGGCACCAAGAAAAAAGGTCTGCAGTGGTGTTCAAACAGGAAGGGGCCCTGAGCGCGTGTCATTCACGGGGTGTGTGTGTGTGTGTGTGTGTGTGTGTGTTGGAGGAAGGGGGCGACTGCGGCAGGGACACTGTCTGTGTGTCTGGGTAGGTGGGTGGTGATGCGTTTGCAGAGTTTACAGCTTTCCTTTGACTTGAATCCTCACCTGTCACCAGACGGTGGGTTACAGGCCTGTTGGAGGCCAATTCTAGCCAGACCAATGGTTCAAAGAAGCTCCTGGGGTGAGTGACTCAGTTTCTCGGCCATGTGCTGGGTCCCTGTGGGGCCAGCCTGGCAGGCCTCTGCCTGTCTTTTGTAACTGCCTGGTTCTCCTTCTCACCATCCCCTCCCCCCCACACCCCAATCAGTCTCGCTATCTGCCCTGCCACAGGCGTGCGGTCAGCCAGTCTGATGCGAGTGTTTCTAGTCTGAGGACAAGCCCCCGCCTGGCAGCGTTCACTAGCGGAGAGGAGGGGTGAGGTCTGAACCGCCTTCCCGGGGCCCCACGGCCCCCCCCCGTCCAGGGGTCCTGCGGGGAGCCCTCTCTCCAGGCCCCACCACCCTCCTGAAGGTCAGTCACGGCCGCGGCCAGCTCCTCCACTCCCCCACTGAGCGCCTGTGGGTGACGCACCTCTCTGGCTGCTTCCGCCTCTGGGAAACAAGACAATGACACGGACTCACAGGACTGCTGTGAGCCATAAGTGGGAAAACAGCGTTTCCCAGACTCCAGTCATTCAATTTCCCAACACAAATGCTACCATACTGCACCTCACCTGCTCTATTCTTTACTTGGTGTTTGTCACTGAATCAACTTTAAATCATCTCACTTTGTCCAAAACACACTTGGCTAAGAACACAGAGCCCATGCAATAGATTAATACATGTAACCTCTCTTGTTCCTTTCAACAGATCCATTTAAAAAATTCCTGTCTCGGGCTTCCCTGGTGGCGCAGTGGTGAAGAATCCACCTGCCCATGCAGGGGACACGGGTTCGAGTCCTGCTCCAGGAGGATCCCACGTGCCGCGGAGCCACGAAGCCCGTGCGCCACAACGACTGAGCCTGGGCTGTAGAGCCCGTGAGCCACGATTGAGCCCATGTGCCGCAACGACGGAAGCCCACGCGCCTAGAGCCCGTGCTCTAGAGAAGCCACGGCAATGAGGCGCCCACGCACCACAACAGAGTAGCTCCCACTTGCTGCAACAAGAGAAAGCCCATGCACAGCAACGAAGACCCAACACTGCCAATTAATTAATTAATTAATTGAAAACAAAACCAAAAAAACTCCTGTCTCCAAATCCTTCGATTCTTGGTCAGGACAGGGCTCTTTTGAGCCAGCTGGATCCTTCTCTCGTACTCATGGCCATAAATGCTTACCTATGAATACACAAAGTCCCCCGGGAAGGGACAGACAGGCCTTGCAGCCTGCTTTGGGAGACCCAAGGCAACAGACGGGCAGCCCCGAGCCCACGCCCAAGGTGGGGTGCAGTGGCTGTGGGCTGCAGGGAAACTTCTTCTTGGGGGAGCTGCTGCCCACCTGGAGAGCCAGGACCAGGGCCCTCCACCCCCCAGGCAGGGAGACAGGGGCACAGGGGACCAGAGCCCTAGGGCCTGACTGAGGTGAGACGCCAGCTCATCCCGGGAGTCCCACCTTCAGACCGCTGTCAGGGTACGTGCCTCCTGCCAGCGGGTGCCTGAGGACCGAGTGCGAGGATGGCTGAGACCAGGCAAAGGGGTGAGGGCCGATCTAGCCTTCCTGAACCTCAGGGCCCTCGAGCTGTGGCGGCTGCCACGGCCTGACTCCACGAGCTCAGAGCAGCCTGTTCCAGCGAGGATTCAAGGCTGTGGAGATGGGAGCGTTCTCGCTTCAAAAACAAGTCCATTGAGTGGTGCGCAGGGCCTGCATATAAGGACCCTGTACTTGCGCTTTGCACCATCCGTTCAGAAAGCACGTTCACGTGGTCTGCTTGCTACCTCACCCTAGGAGGTAGTCAGGGCAACTCCAGGACTGTTTCCCCCGTTCACAGACAAGGAAACTGGGGTCCAGAGAGGCTGAGATGGGACGCCCCAAGGCAGCGTGGCGTGGGAGGCAGTGGGATATTCACTGGCGCCTATTAGGAGCCGGCACGTCCGCATATCTGACCCCACTTAATCCTCGGGACAGCGCTGGGGGGTGTGGACTATAAAGCCACACACGCCAGGTTAAGACTCCCCCCAGAGATGAAGCAGATCGAATTTGCTAATTACCGGCAGGCTTCCAGCGTCCCACTAGGTTATAATCCAAGACGCTGTCCAAAGATATTTCCCCTCCGAAACAGGGTTGTTAAGGCATTCAGGTTCTCAGGCTAGTCCAGAAGGCCCAATTAACCTACAACACTCCGGAATTCCTGAACAATGGTAGCAAACACCAGAAAAACGTTATTATGACATCCGTCGCTGAAACAGGAAGGCAATAGCATTTGGTAAGAAATTACTTCTTATCACGAATGCTCGCCTGAAACGCTGAGGCCGGAGAGAAGAATGGACACGATCGCCCCTGCCCTCCTCTTCTGGAATTGAAAGAAAAAGAAGAGACAGGCGGCATG
Source organism: Hippopotamus amphibius kiboko (assembly GCF_030028045.1). Lineage (NCBI taxonomy): Eukaryota > Metazoa > Chordata > Mammalia > Artiodactyla > Hippopotamidae > Hippopotamus > Hippopotamus amphibius. The sequence goes on along the minus strand of NC_080191.1, from coordinate 170,549,618 downwards.
TGGGGGTGGGGCGGGTCACACAGCAGCCCGGGGGGGAGCAGGCTGCAGAGGCGCGGACAGAGGCAGTGGGCCAAGTAGGGACGCTGCGAAGGGAAGGAGCAGGTCCCTGGGAGCCAGCTCCATGGGAGGGGCCGGCAGGACGGCAGGGACCCCACACGCTCCCCACAGCAACAGCATGCCGGCCTCCACAGGAAGATGCCGGCAAGTGCTGGATCTGCCGTGGCCTGAGAGCAGGAGGGAAAGGCAGGTCTGCCCGCGGCATTTTCTAGAGAAGAGACATGTGTTTCCAATGGGCAGAACCGGAGGTGGATTTAGACCCCTGCCGCCGCACACAAAATTCCGGCAGTGGGGGCAGACGTGGGATCTGACAGCCGCTGGAAGAGCCCCTCCGCCCTGGGAGGACAGCCTAGGGCTGAGGCAGCCGGCTCCCACCCTGGGGCCCCCTCACCAGCTGCGCAACCGGCAGGGTGTCCCCCCCCCGAGCCTCCGTCCTCCGGGTGAGGCGGTAAACGCCCGCTCAGGGCCGCTGCGGAGAATCACAGCCGCAGAACCCCTCGCACACAGGGCCCAGCACGTGGCGGGGGCCACGACGTGTCATCAGCGCACGCCACCTCCCGGCCCGCGGGCCCCTCCCTCCCGCACGGCCACCGAGGCGGCTGCCGTGGCCCCCCTGGTCCAGGCACCAGGCTGCAGCCGAGGGCTGGCAGAGGTCTCTCGTGACTCGAAGAGACGAGAGGCGTGACTCTCATGTGAGATCAGAGCCTGACAAGCGGGTCAGGCTGCGGGGGCCACTCCCTCCCCTGCGGGCAGCCCTGCAGGAGGGGGGCCTGCCGGGGGGCGGCCACCGCTCCCAGGGAAAGCAGAGCGGCCGGCCAGGCCGGTGAACGTGTCCTTGAGCCCCTCCTCCCCAGGCTTCACAGGGGACGGCAGAGCGGGGAGGAGCCAGGGACCCTCTGCTTCCACACGCTCGCTGCACAGATGGGGGAGCAGGCCCAGAGAGGCGACGGGCTTTTCCCAGTCACACCGCCTGGCGGAGGACGCGAGGGGCCTGGAAACCTGTGTCCGAACACCCAGGCCAGCAGCCAGAATCCCCTGCGTGAGGGAACACCGGCTCATCCACCACGCGTATCTGACGGGTTTGCGTCCCGTCTCTTAAAAATACATAAATACAATTTTGAATTATATTTAAATAGAGTACGGTTTAAATAATATAGTATAATTTTAAATTAAGTTATACAGGAACACATTCTTCTAAAAATTAATTTGCTTACTTCCTGGGTATGTTTGATGGTTCAGTGCTTATTGAATGCATGGAGGGATGGATGGACAGATGTTTATCCCCACTACCCCAGTTCAAGGCCTCAGTCTTTGTACAGGCTTCTCCCTGAATGACAGGAATAAGCCTGTGACTGGTACCCTCCTCTGGACACCCCTTCAGCCAGTGCCCTTCCTCCCATACCAACCCAGTCCTACCACGGCCCCCACAGAAGGCACCCGGGGGCAAGGACGGCAAACGAGGCTGCCCAGAGAGCGCCTCTAACCCTGCGCCTCTCGAGGGCAAGGCCGGCCTTGGGACACCCGTTGGCCTGGACTTGGGACAGGCTTGGGGCGTCCAGACGTCCTCCCCGCTGGATCCACGCCCCTCTGCTCCCTCACACTAACAGGTGTCCCTCTCACTCCACGGCTGGTTTTGCCTTTGCTTTCTCCCTCCTCTCCCCCTGGTGCTGGGACGTGGAAAGACCCTGAGCCTCTGGCGGGACTCTGAGGGAATGATTCAATCATACAAAATCAAGGCTAGTTTGATGCGGGAACATTTTCACAACGTATACAGATAGCAAATCATCATGTAGTACACTTTAAATATCTTACAAGTCTACTTGCAACTATGCCCCAATAAAAAAATAAAAGAATATTAAGGCCAGAGCCTGGGAAACTGGCAGGGCCTGCGGGCCCAGAGACGGAGGCTCAGTCAGGCCCAGGGCTGCTGAAGGCAAGGGAGAGAGTGAGTTCCCCAGCCTGGGACACACCCCAAGGATGGGACCTGGGAGATACCCTTAGGACAGAGTATCCCTAACACAGGAGGAGAGTCAGGAGTGTGTTGGATGCCCAAGATCAAGGGTAAAAAGAGAGTTCAAGAAAGAGGGTGTGGCCAGCAGAGGGAATGCAGCTGAGGATGGCCGGACAGTGGCCTTCCCTTCTGGAGATGGACGTGCACCACTGTCCCCGGGAGCAAGCCTGGGGTCTGGCTGTGACCAGAGGCCCTCAGGCTGGATCTGGTTTGGAGGAACCTCCCGGTGGGGCTGGACGGTGAGCCTGGAAGGGTGTGGACCCTCCCTCAAACCCCAGGGACGCGTGCCTGAGACGCCACAGAGCAGAATCAGGGTGGGACAGAAAACAAACAAACTGCTCCTTTAAAGCCACCTGAAATTCATGCTTCAGGAATGTTTGATTTGGGGCTTCTCTTTCCTGTAGCAGGATATTTAAAGAAAACAAATCTTTAAAAGCTTCAACTCCAAAGCATAGAGCCCTCTGTGTGCCTACTTCTGGTCTGTGCTTCAGGAACAAACCTCCTTTACTCTTCGGTCTGGAAGGTATCCAAGACAGATGGAGCCCCTGGGCCAAGGTGGGTGCGGCCCACGTCCCTGCCGAGGGTTCAGAGGAGAGCCGGCAGAACCAGGCCTTGAGGCCTTCCAGAGGCTTCCACCCCAGGGGCTCAGGGTGGCTGGCAGATGGGGGTGCCAGCTGGGAGCAGAAAGGGCCACATCCCTGCCCCAAACCCAAATCCAGCCAGCTCTTCCCCCGGGACAGAAACTTGGTGGGGACGAGGGGGCTGAGAAGTCACCCAAGGAAGGTGACCCAGGCTGGGTCTGTCTGGGAGGCCCACCCTCAGCCTCAGCCACTTCCAGGCGATCCGAATCCGGGGCCTGCGAAAACGGCAGGACACATGGAGACAGAGGGACAGGGAGCCGCCCCTGCCGGGCTCCCCAAGCCCACGTCTGGCCCTCCCACTGCTGCCTTTACAGCAGCCCCACGCCCACGGGGCTGAGCCCCCGTGAAGAAGTGGAAGGCCAGAGCTCCCTCCTATCGTGCACTGTGTCCTCCCACAAGTGCCGGAGGCAGCTGGGCCTGGGCTGGAGTTTCCCTTCTGCTGATGTGGGAAGAGCGGCTCCAAGAGGCCAGGGCCTTTCCTGGGGCCACCCCACCAGGAAGCACAGAGCCTGTTTTCCAACCCAGGTCTCCTGACACCCCATCTTGGCATCCCCCTGCCCGGACGGGCAAAGGGCAGGCAGGAGAGCGTCTTTCCATGCTGTGTTTGCCAGGGGCTGAAGAACTGATATCTAGGAACAACTGGGCAGGGGACTTTCCCAGCCCAGATGGCCATGGCACCTGCCCAGGGATCGGTACTCTTGCTTGGTAACCTAATGCCCCCCCCCCACCCCCCCGGCTACTGGGGACAGACGAGGCTCAGGCCAAGGACCCTGATGGGCCACTGAATAAGCCCTGCCCAGGGCCCAGTCCGCCTCAGGGCGTGTGCCCAGACCAAGGACCCTCCTCCCTGGCCACGAAGTCATGGACTCCCAGTGGGGCGGGGCGGGAACAGCCCTGAGGATCCTCCAGAAAACCCTGTCCTTGCAGACGGGGAGATGGAGGCCCGAGGACGGTCCAAGGTCACGCCCACAAAAGTAATAGCAGCATCTTCCCTTCAAATCATTTTGAGGATTAAATGAGATAATACAAGCCAAGCGCTTCGCCCACAGTTAGCGTCAAACCAACAGTTATTACTGCCGTCACTGCTGTGATTTTGCCCACGGGAGCCAAGTTAACAGGCCTCCAGGAGAAGAAAGAGTGCCCTTCCTGTTCAGTCCAGGCCCCGGACCCATCCAGCCTCCGACCCCCGGGGGGGGTGGAAAGGGCTGAGAAGCAGGAGATGGGACCCAGCCTCGCCTGGCCTCTACTTGGCTGCGTGACCCCGGGGCAAGCGCTGATGAACTTCTCCCCGCGTGCCGCTGCCTTGGTTTTCTTCTCACTGAGAAATAAGCTAGATATCCAATGTGGGAACGCTCCTTCCAGGGTGGGGATCGCCGATTCCAGCAGCAAAACAGTCCCAACCAGAAGCAGCTGGGAAAGCACGTGCCTGGCTCCGTGGAGGAAGCCTCGGGCAGAGACAGACGAAGGTGCCCTGGGCAGGCCCTGCCTCTGGCCTGGCCCAGAGTTCTGGAGGCTTCCATACTCAGGCCCAAGGGCTTCCAAGAATCACAGGTAAAGGTTCTTCCTTGGAAGTTGTCAGACAGTTTACTTTGTGTTCCTGGAAGCTGTTGTCCAGGAAAGGTGGTGAGGGGTGGGGAGCGAGAGAGCGGCCATAGGAAGAGCGGGAAGACAGAGAGGAGGAAGAGGGGGCGGAGAGAGGAGGCGGAGCAGAAAGGTGAGCAGGGGTGCGGGAGAGACAGACACGGACAGACAGACGGGCAGGCCACCGGGAGAGGGCAGAGCCCAGCCGGCAGCAGCTGGCCGTGGCTCCCAGCAAGGCGCAGACACAGGGTTCAGACGACCGCAGCTCTGGCTTCCTGCCGCCCAGCACGCGGCTCCGCCTCGAAACAGACGCAACGAGGGGCTTTCTTAACAGGGAAGCCCCTCACCCGCGTGGGCGCGCAGAGCCGCTGGGTGGTCCTCTTGTGCTGCCTTGACCGTGCTCAGCCCACACCCCCAGTGCCCTTCGCCCGGGGACACAAACCGCGCGAGTTTCTGCAGATCACCACAAACCTCCCCTCGGCAGCAGCCCTCCCCCGCGGCTGCCCGGCCATCAGGAAACCCACAGCAAACAGCAGCCACGGGGACGGGCGTCCCCAAGGCCCCAGCCGGTCAGAGTCCTGACTCAGGGATCATCTGGATCCTACTGTGGGGACAGTCGCTACCGCTGGTTAAGCACCTGCCACGTGCCGGCGCGGGGCTCAGGCTCTCCACGTGCGCGGCGTGCTGAATCCTCGTACCGGCCCGACAGAGGCAAAGATCCACCCCATTACACAGCGGGAAAGCAGGCCCTCTGGCTTCGGAGCCCACGCCTTAGCCACTACACTAAGTTGAAATAAAATATAACTGCCGGTGAAGCATGGTGTCGTGGCAGAGGCTAAAGGAGTTTCGGTTCTGACACTAGAAGCCGTGTGACCTCTGGGCAGTGGCGTGTCTGCTCCGTCAGGCTGCCTCAACTCTAAGACGGCAAGAGCAGCTTCAGAGCGTGGCTGTGAGGATGAAAGCGGGTCAGGCGGGCCGGCCCAGGCCCCGGCCGGCAGGGCTCAGGAAAGGGCTGCTGCCCGGGACGGGCCTGCAAGCCTTCTGCTCGGCCCCGTCGCGGCACCGCGCTCTGCGCGCAGAAACTGGGGGAGGATGAGGGTGTCGCTGGGGCATCGCCTGGGCAGCCAGGTGCCCAGGAGAGCCAGCCAGCGAGGGGCCCGTGCTCTGGGAGGGATTAGGATTCTGGCCCCCCCGATGGCACGCCTGCCACGCCGCAGCCACCTCCTCTGCCCTGTCCGTCCTGCCCCGCCCACCCGCAGCCACTGGCAGGGCCCCCTGGGTGGGGCGGGCAGGGCAGGGCAGGGCAGGGCACCAGGCAGCAGGGCCTCATTATCGCGCCCAGCAAGAGCTGCAGCCGGAGAGAAGCCTGCCTTCTTATCAGTCAGCAGGCCCTGTGCTGACGTGTCCTGCCTGGCTCTGCGGGGCCGGCAGGGGGGCCCTGAGATGCCTCCCGGGTCCTCCTGAAATGGTCGCCGGAGCCGGAACGGGAGAGGCGGCCCAGAACCAGAGAGAGCGCCGCCTGGCTTGGACACCGTGTCACCCTAGGCGATCCCCTCCCCCTCCAGGGAAAATCTGTGAGACTGAGGATGGAGGGGCAGCTGGACGAAGTGACCTCTAAGTCCCTTCCAGCTCTAAAGAGTCAGGATCCTATGAGCCAGCCACAATGGTCATCCTGTTTACAGCCAAGCAGAAGGGAGAGGCCCATTCCCACAGGACAGCCGTCGGGAGCAGAGCTGAGTGACACCCAGGCCTCCCAACTCTGGGCCCAGTGCTCTTCCCAGCCCACAAGCCCTGACCTTCTAGAAGGTCACGGAGGAAAGCCACAGAGATGACAAGGCAGTGCCCGCTTCCAGGCTCGCCCTCCTTCCTTCAGTTTCCAGGAGTGGCCTGGGGACCCCTCAGAGGGGCTCCAGACACGTGGGCCTCTGGCAGCCCTGCAGGGTCGGGGGGCCACTCCCTGGTTCCTGTCCCAGGGAAGGCAGGGACGGCAGGCCCTGCAGGTTGCGTGTGGAGAGCTGGCCCTATTTTCGGGCCCTGATAACACCCCCCCACCCCCGTATCAGGGGGCCAAGGACTGCAAGGGGAATGTCTGGAAATCAAGGGCAGGTTCGGCGGAAACGTGGGGAAGGCAGAGAGGGAAGGTGGGCGCGGCTCCGTGGAGGCCTCCAGCGCAGCAGGAGAGACTCTCTGAGGGCGTCCCGGGCTCAAGGGAAAGGGAGTGCGGGTCAAAGGCAAGGTCCTACGCACGCCTTGAGGGGCAGAGCCGCCGGATCCAAGGGGCTTTCCTAAAGCAATCCTAGAAATCTCAGGTTGGGAAGGACCAGAGACCAGAATCTACATCCTGGAGCAGGAGGGGATGTGCCCACCTCTGAGAGTCTGAGGAGTTATGTCCTTGCCCCGTGGGGAAACGGAGGCCCAGGCTGTGGGCAGAGAGGACTCACACCTGGCTGAGGACCTGCAAGGCCGTGCCTGAGACTGAGTCCCCTGTACAGCTGGGTGCCGTCCTGATGACCCGGGCAGGGCAGGGCGGCACTGGGCTTCCCCAGTCCCTGCGGAGCTGGGGTTCTGGGCAGGCACTGCTCAGGAACCCAGCCGGTTCCATGAACACCCCTCCACGCAGGCCTTGGCCCAGGTTCCTGAGGCTTCCTGTCTGGGGGAGGCCCAGACCCCTCTGAGGACTCCCATTGGGGAGCAGGACTCAGAGCCTCTCCTTGCGGCTGGGCAGCTCTCTGAATACACACAGACGGGCCACTCACACAGATCTGTGCATCACACACACAGCTGGGGTCTGGGGCTCAAGAGGTCTCACGCCCTCGTCCCCTCACCGTGCGACCATGGACTGTGGGCTTCCCAGCCAGGAAAGGCTGCTTCCGCGTAACCTGTAAACGTGGGCCCTACGGCCAGGTACGACGAGGCTAACACCGGGCTGCCTTTCTGTACGGCGCTGAGTACCCAGCATCCCTTCCCAGGACCCAAGTCAACCCTGAAAGAGCTGAGAAAAGCCTTGAACCCCAAGGGGGCTTGGGACTGGGGAGACACTGGGACCAGGGCAAAAGGGGTGAGCAAGCACTGGAGTGCCTGGGCTGAACGGGGCTAGCCAGGGACCCAGAGCCAGAGCCAGAGGGGTGGGCGAGGCTGGGCACGGGGCTGCCACAGACAGGACGGGAGGAAGAGGGAAGGGCAGCCTTGAAGGGGACCCAGCAGAGAGAGAACTGGAGCCCAGTCCTGCATCGCAGGCCACCCCAGCCCCAGGCTGGGCCCCCAGCACACAGCACAGGTGCACGCACAGGTGCACACACAGGCCCCTGGGGTGCTCCTGCGACCCTTCGGTGACGTCCTTGTCTCTCACCTTCACCACACCTGGATGCACGAGTGGTGGGAAGCCGTGCCCAGGGCCCAGCCTCACGACCTAAGGCGGCAGTTCTGTAACTTCAGGGTGGCAGCGCCCCCGGCGGCACCTGGCCACAACCCCGATTCACCCCGCGCTCCGAGTCCGTGGTCTGGGGCCCAGGTAACTATGAGCAGGCGGTCCCTGGAGGGACGCTGGGCGGTGCAGACGACAATCATAATCACACTGGCTGCGTTCACTGTGCGCCTACTGTGACCGGGTGTCTTGCCTCACCCACCTCATTCCATCCTAGAAGGTGCCCCTGTTTCTGTTCCCAAGGTCACGTCTGGCACTAGAGGAGCCACAGCCTGGCTTGGGTCCCGGCACGCACCCCGACCCCTGCACCCACAAAGGGGCCTCAGACCCACAGGGCCCGGGACGCACCCCAGGGACAGGACCAGAACCAGCGGCTGGAGGAAGCGGCCGGGTGAGACCCACCTGCGGGAAAGCCGCGGGGTTGAACCGCGACGGAGAACACGCCCAGGCCCCCACCTCCGGGAGGGCACGAGCCGGGGCCAGCCCCACCCCCGGGAGGCGCCGTGCGCACGCGGGACCGGCGGGCCTGGCGCCTTGGCCCTGCAGCCAGGCGGGGGCGGGGCGAGGGCGGGGGCGGGGCGAGGGGCGGGGGCGGGACGAGGGGAGGGGCGGGGCGTGGGGCGGGACGAGGGGCGGGGGTGGGGCGGGGCGGGGAGAGGGCGGGGCGGGACGAGGGCCGGGGGCGGGGACATGAGGCGGGAGAGGGGCGGGCCGGAACGGGGAGAGGGGCGGGCCGGGACGTGGAGGGGGTGGGCCGGGGGCGGGGCCGGGGCGAGGGGCGGGGCGAGGGGCGGGGGCGGGGACAGGAGGCGGGAGAGGGGCGGGCCGGAACGGGGAGAGGGGCGGGCCGGGGCGTGGAGGGGGCGGGACGAGGGCCAGGGCGGGGCGTGGGGCGGTGCCGGGACGAGGGGCGGGGCGAGGGCCGGGGGCGGGGACAGGAGGCGGGAGAGGGGCGGGCCGGAACGGGGAGAGGGGCGGGCCGGGACGTGGAGGGGGTGGGCCGGGGGCGGGGCTTGCTCGCTCGGCCTGCAGCTCTTCTGTGGCTGGAGCGCCGGCCCCGCTGGAAGGAGGAGCGCAGCGTGGAGGGTGACGCCCCGGGGCGCAGAGCCCGTCGGCGCTGGACGCGGGCTCCTCCCTCCCGAGGGCCCCGGGCCGGCCCGCAGCGGCCGCCGCCCCCGGCCCCCCGGCACAGAGCACAGCGGGGGAACGGAGGAGGCACAGGGCTTTTAGTGGGCGTGGGCGCCTCGGCGCTCCCGCCGCGGGCACGGGCGCGGGCCGGGGGCGGAGGTCTGCGCGGGGGGCTCGGCAGGCGAGGCGCGGCGGCCGGGGCTCCTGGCGTCTCCCGGGCGGAGGGGCGAGCGGTGCGCGGAGCCTCGCGTGGGCGCCTCGTGCGGCGGGGGCCCGGAGCCGAGCTACACACAGAGCGGGGGTGAGGCTCTCCCCACGCCGGCCCCGCGGCCCCCCACCCGGGGCGAGACGCCGCCCGGGCTGCCCCCCGCGACGAGCAGAGCGGAGGGCGTGGGCTGGCCCCCAGAACGCCCCCCGCGGCCCAGGAGGGGCTGCGGGCTGGCCCGCCCGCCTCGCGCCCCGCGCGCCCCTCCCACGCGGTTCACAGACCGCGCTCGGGGCAGAAGGTGCCTTTAAATACGGGAACCCCCGCCCCCATTATAAACTACCGGACTCGTCTCATGAATAGCTGAGGAAACTACGGCCCAGAAAGGGTAAGTGACCGGCCCCGGGCCACCCAGCAAGTGAGCGGTGTGGGTGTGGGCTTTTGTCCAGGGAGGCTGCGGCTCCACCGCCCACGCCCTGTAGGCCCGTAATCCACCCCGCACCACCTCCCCCCAGGCTCTGAGCGCTCCAGCGTCGGGGCCAGCCCGCCCGGGGGCCTCTCCACACCGGTGCGACCCGCAGGCGCGCGCGCACGCTGCACGCGCACACACGCTCCTCACCTCCTGGAGCGCTGCAGCCTCACCACTCCCTGGGGGACCCTTCCCTGGCGTGTAGAGGCCCAGCAGTTGGGACTGGGGGCCGGACCCAGGCCCGGGGAGGTCTGGGGCACTGAGCACGGAGGGGCACATCGGGAAGTGCGGGTTCTGCATGGGCACCCAGTCAGGCCCCACCACTCTCTGCAGCCGGACAGCTTCGGCCATGTACCTGGGGAGAACAAGCCAGATGCGAGGGGAGGTGGCCCTGCTGGCCTGACCCCCTCAGCCTGCGGAGCACACAGCCTGGGCCTGGCCCTGCAGGAAGCTGGCGCCCGTCTCATCCAGGCTGCAGTGCCCCCCCAACCCCATTTCTTGGGGCAAGAACCCACAGAGGCAAGGAAGGGGAGGCTCCCACAATGCCCCGGAGAAACTCCAAAAGAAGAAGAACAGTGAGCGTAAGGGGCTGGGAGCTACGCCCCGGAGCCAGGGGTGACGACCCAGCCTCATCCCACCCCACCAGCCCCAGGGGCCACCGCGCAGCGCTCTGGTTTGCCAACTCACTTGGGTCCCCGTGGTGCACAAATTGTTAAATACCAGTTGCTGGCACATCCGTGGTCGAAGGGGTTGTGTCCCCGCAGGTATCGGCACTGGAGGGGGCGGAGACAGGAAGAAGAGCTCAGATCCAACAGGACTGGGCAGGCCACCCCCACTGGTCCTCCCCGCACAGGTCAGCCCAGCCTGGGGCTGCAGCAAGACTCCAAGGACAGAGGAGCCAGGAGAGGCGGGCGAGACATCCCCCGACCCAGTGCTCAGGAGCGCTGGCACCGCAGCCACCTCTCCTGCCTGCTCAGGGGCCCTTCCTGTCACCTTGTAGCCCCTTCCGCAGTACCCTGCCCCTGTCTCCTTTGGTCACGCACATCCTCCTGCTGCCTCCTTCCAGACATACTTTTGGATCTCCCCTTTGCTGATCATCTGCTCCAAAGACAGTTCCACCCCGTTCCCTCAATTCCTCTGCTTTCCCACGTCTTCTTTTTTTCTAAAATTGTGCCTTCACTGAATTTCACTATCTGGAAGGACAGTGTGTGGGACCCAATCACACCTCCCTAACCAAAGTCACATGGCCTTGGAAATCTGGGCGGAAGGTCCTGAGCACCCAGTGCTTGACCAATGTCAAGCCCAAAGGTCAAGTCTCCCCTGGAAAGTCTTGACCAGCTTTTCTCCTCCTCCCCTCCTTCTACCCATCAGCCTCACCCCCTCCTCCTTCCCAGCTCAGGCTGAGTCTCACAGGGACTTCAAGAACCTTAGCTACAAAATGTCTGTCATGACCTAAAGTGGCCCAGGAGCACCTGTGCCCACCACCAGCTCCCCTGTGTCCCATGCCCTTAACCACTGCGATTTTTTAAGTTCTCCCTACTTTAAGGTGTTTCAGGCATTTAAGGGAAACTGGCATTCTACTCTCAATTCTAATTAAATGGTTAGAAGAGTTTGATTAAATTTACAATCAGAATTTTAAACCTAGAGAAAAAATTTTTGATTTATTAGATGTACATGGAGTATAGAAAAATGCTGATTGCTCAATGCTTAAAGGAATGGTAATTGTTTAATTAATTCGTTAAGAACTGACTAATAAAATAGAGCCCTTCCTCTCTCCATATGGGACCCTCAGACATGAATGGAATCCAACAGCTCGGAAGTTCCCAGACTGTCCGCTCTCACTGGCTTCAGGCCTGGTCTCCTGCTCCACTTCTCTATCTCAGATGCCCTCGTGCTCCACAGGACCCAAACCAAAGTGGGCAGCTACTCGCCCCATCTCCTCCTGCCCAACTCCCTGCTGCCTCTGCTCTCTCTCCCCTTCTTCCCCAGGCATCAGGGAGTCAGACTCCTCTCTCTTTCTCCCTTCCCTTCTCTCCCAAAGCGTTATGGATTCCTTTGCTTGTAGGCTTACTCATTTGTTCAGAAATAGTTGGGAACCTCAACACTGTCCCAGGCGTTGCGCTGGGGACTGAGGACACACCACAGGCACAAAGTCCGCCTTAACTTTCAGGGCAGTGAGGGCAGCTGGGGAGGGCTCAGGGCACACAGAGAGGGGATCGGTGAGAACAGGCAGCCAAGACCAAAACTCCATGGGGCAGGCAGGCAAGCAGCAGCCCAGGAGAGCAGAGAGCTGGACCCTGCGAGGGTGGGGAAGGGCCACCGCAGGTACATCCTGTCAGAGGCTGCTCTGTGCGGCCTGGAAAGATTAGTCTGAGGATTGCTTGCTGGCTTTGCCACTTGGAGAGTGCAGCATCAGTGTGACAGTGAGGATGGAGGCTGCGCTGAAGTGGGCTGAAGCAGGTGAAGAACGACACTAGTGAGCACAGCTAACACTTTCAGGAAACCTGGCTGCGCTGGAGGGCAGAGCACAGCAGGTGGAGCGGCGGCCTGCGATGTGGAAGGATGTCTACTGTGTGTTTAAGGTGTGAGAGCCAAGAACGTGTGATGGTGATGGGAAGGGACGGCAATACTGATGACCTATAGGGCACTGACTCACACCAGCCACTGTTCTGTGTGTCTTACACGTCTTAACCCATGCCGCCCCCCTTTTACAGACGGGGAAACTGAGGCACCAGATGGCTAAGAAACACACCCAAGATCTCCCTGCTGGTATGTTGTAGAGCTGTGACTTGAATGTATGCGGTCTGGCTCCAGAGCCCTTGAGATCTAAGCAAGTGGCTCAGCAGAAGTTGTGGTCAGGGGATAGAGGTAGGAAGGGAATGAAGCTGAGGTGTGCGAAGCATGCCTGAAGTGGGTTCTGCTAATGGGAAAGGGCCCTGCTTGGTGAGTCGCAGAGTCCAGACCACACTTAGGATTCTTAAGGCTGGAGATCGTGGGTTGGGACAGCGCCGTCTGAGCAATGGTAGGAGGGCAGGCCTATGGCCTGACCTGGGCTGGAAGAACCACAGGAAGGGAGGGAAGGGAGAATGCTGCCCAGGAGAGGCTGAAATGAGGGACTGAGGCTGGAGAGAGAAGACATGCAGACCACAGGGGGCTGATGAGTAAGGGCTGCACAGAGGAGTCACAGGTGGACTGAGAACCACATGTGGGTGGGGTGCGGTGATTAAGTGGTGACTGGAAGGATGGGAAATGGTGAGCAAACAGGGCTCCTCTGTCCTTTCAGCTGTCTCAATGTCTCCAGCTGCTCCCTCACTGACGCAGCCCACTACAGTCTTCCTAAAACAGCTTTCAGTCAAGTCATTGCCATGTGGAAGGAATCCCGTGGCAAGGATGTTCGCTTTTACCACTCCTAGTCAACAGTACTGAAGGCCCAAGACAATGAAGTAAGAAAAGAAAAAGAAATAAAGCCATACAAGTTGGAAAGGAAGAAATGAAACTGTGCTTTTCACAGATGACATGATTTTCTAAGTAGAATCAACAAAAAAGCTATTAGAACCAATAAGTGAGTCTAGAAAAATTGCAAGATTCAAGGCTAATACACAGAAATCCTTTGTATTTTCTTATAATAATAAACAAATGGAAGGAACACTCGCAAACTCATTCCATGAGGCCACCATCAACCTGATACCTAAACCAGACAAAGATACTACAAAAAAAGAAAATTACAGACCAATATCACTGATGAATTTAGATGCAAAAATCCTCAACAAAATACTAGCCAACAGAATCCAACAACACATTAAAAGGATCATACACCATGATCAAGTGGGGTTTATCCCTGGAATGCAAGGATTCTTCAATATGTGCAAATCAATCAATGTGATACACCATAATAAAAAACTGAAGGGTAAAAATCACACGATCATCTCAATAGATGCAGAAAAAGCTTTTGACAAAATTCAACACCCATTTGTGATAAAAACTCTCCAGAAAGTGGGTACAGAGGGATCCTACCTCCACATAATAAAGGCCATATACGACAAACCCACAGCAAACATCATTCTCAGTGGTGAAAAACTGGAAGCATTCCCTCTAAGATCAGGAACAAGACAAGGATGTCCACTCTCGCCACTACTATTCAACATAGTTTTGGAAGTCCTTGCCACAGCAATCAGAGAAAAAAAAAGAAATAAAAGGAATCCAAACTGGAAAAGAAGTAAAACTGTCACTGTTTGCAGATGACATGATACTATACGTAGAAAGTCCTAAAGACGCTACCAGAAAACTACTTGAGCTATTCAATGAATTTGGTAAAGTTGCAGGATACAAAATTAACACACAGAAATCTCTTGCATTTCTATACACTAACAATGAAAGATGAGAACGAGAAATTAAGGAAACAATCCCATTCACCGTTGCAACAAAAAAAATAAAATACTTAGGAATAAACCTAACTAAGGAGGTAAAAAACCTGTACTCAGAAAACTATAAGGCATTGATGAAAGAAATCGAAGATGACACAAACAGATGGAGAGACTTACCATGTTCTTGGATTGGAAGAATCAACACAGTGAAAATGACTATACCACCCAAAGCAATTTACAGACTCAATGCAATCCCTATCAAATTACTAATGGCATTTTTCACAGAACTAGACAAGAAATTTTACAATTTGTACAGAAACGCAAAAGACCCTGAATAGCCAAAGCAATCTTGAGAAGGAAAGACGGAGTTGTGGAATCAGGCTTCCTGACTTCAGGCTATACTACAAGGCTACAGTGATCAAGACAGTATGGTACTGGCACAAAAACAGAAATATACATCAATGGAACAGGATAGAAAGCCCAGAGATAAACTACAAAAATAGAAAGGAAGATCAATGGAAAAGAATATAGAACTCAGAGGTTAACACAAGCACATATGGGCACCTTATCTATGACAAAGGAGGCAAGGATGTACAATGGAGAAAAGGCAGCCTCTTCAATAAGTGGTGCTGGGAAAACTGGACAGCTACATGTAAAAGAATGAAATCAGAACACTCCCTAACACCATACACAAAAATAAACTCAAAATGGATTAAAGACCTAAATGTAAGGCCAGACACTATAAAACTCCTAGAGGAAAACATAGGAAGAACACTCTTCGATATAAATCACAGCAAGATCTTTTTTGATCCACCCCCTAGAGTAATGGAAATATAAAAAGAAAAAAAATAAGTGGGACCTAATGAAACTTCAAAGCTTCTGCACAGCAAAGGAAACTATAAGCAAGACGAAAAGACAACCCTCAGAATGGGAGAAAATATTTGCAAATGAATCAACAGACAAAGGATTAATCTCCAAAATATATAAACAGTTCACGCAGCTCAATATCAAAAAACCAAACAACCCAATCAAAAAATGGGCAGAAGACCTAAATAGCATTTCTCCAAAGAAGACATCTAGATGGCCAAGAGGCACATGAAAAGCTGCTCAACATCACTAATTATTAGAGAAATGCAAATCAAAACTACAATGAGGTATCACCTCACACCGGTCAGAATGGGCATCATCAGAAAATCTACACACAGTAAATGCTGGAGAGGGTGTGGAGAAAAGGGAACACTCTTGAACTGTTGGTGGGAATGTAAATTGATACAGCCACTATGGAGAACAGTATGGAGGTTCCTTGCAAAACTAAAAACAGAGTTACCATATGACCCAGCAATCCCACTCCTGGGCATATATCCAGGGAATACCATAATTCAAAAAGACACATGCACTCCAATGTTCACTGCAGCACTATTCACAATAGCCAGGACATGGAAGCAACCTAAATGATGTCCATCCACAGATGAATGGATGAAAAAGATGGGGTGCATATATACAATGGAATATTACTCAGCTGTAAAAAGGAAAGAAATTGGAACATTTGTAGAGACATGGATGGAACCTAGAGACTGTCATACAGAGTGAAGTGAGTCAGAAAGAGAAAAACCAATATCGTATATTAACACATATATGCGGAATATAGAAAAATGGTACAAATCAACCAGTTTGCAAGGCAGAAATAGAGACACAGATGTAGAGAACAAACATATGGACACCAAGTGGGGAAAGCAGGGAGAGTTGGGGGGTAATGAATTGGGAGATTGGGATTGCCATATATACATTACTAATAAGAAAAAAATATCAAATTGTACACTTTAAAAATATGCAGTTTATTGTATGTCAACTGTATCTCAATAAAAGTTCTTTAAAAAAATAAACAAATGGATGGACTTTGCTGGTGGTGCAGTGGTTAAGAATCCACCTGCCAATGCAGGGGACATGGGTTCGATCCCTGGTCTGGGAAGATCCCACATGCCTTGGAGCAACTATGCCCATGCACCACAACTGCTGAGCCTGCGCTCTAGAGCCCGGGAGCCACAACTACTGAGCCCCCATGCTGCAACTACTGAAGCCCACATGCCTAGAACCCATGCGCTGCAACAAGAGAAGCCACCGCAATGAGAAGCCCACACACTGCCACGAAGCAGAGCCCCTGCTCACCACAACTAGAGAAAGCCTGCACGCAGCAAGGAAGACCCAACACAGCCAAAAAATAATAAAGAAAGAAAGAAAGAAAGTTCTCTAAAAATAACTAAATAAAATAAAAAATAAACAAATGGAAATGAAATTTTAAAAATTATAATAGCACAAAAAATGAAATGCTTAGAAAAAAATCTAACACAATGTATTCAAGCTCTATATGCTGAAAACTACAAGACACTACTGAAAGAAATCAAAGAAGCCCTTAATAAACAGAGAGGTATACCACGTTCATGGATTCAAAAACTCAATATTGTTAAAATGTCAATTTTCAAAATTCATCTATAGGTTCAACACAATCCAAATGAAAATCTCAGCAAAGGTTTTCACAGAAACTGACAAGCTGATTCTAAAATTTATATAAATTTAGGTAAGGTAAATCAAGGTAACTAGACTAGCCAACAGAACTATGAAAAAGAACAAAGTTGGAGAACTCACATTGCATGATTTCAAGACTTAATACAAAGCCACTAAGCAAGACTATGGTACTGGAAAAAGAATAGAGAGTCCAGAAAAACACCCACACCTCAATAGTCAATTGACTTTGGGCATATGTGCAAAGGCAACCCAATGGAAAGATAGTCTTTTCAAAAAATAGTGCTGGAACAACCCATAAGCAAAAAAATAAATCTTGACCCATATTTTGCATCATATACATAATTTAACCCCAAATGAATCATAGTCCTAAATATAAAACCTAAAACTATAAAACTTCTAGAAGAAAACATATGAGAAAATCTTTGTGACCTTGGGTCAGGCAAAGATTTCTTCACTACACACCAAAAGCGCAATCCATAAAAGAAAAAACTGATAATGTACTTCATCACAATTTAAAACTTCTGATCTTTGGAAGACACTGTTGAGAAAATGAGATGACAAGCCACAGACGCAGAGAAAATATTCGCAAAGCACATATCTGAATCCTGAATACATAAAGAACTCTTAAAACTCAATATTAAGAAAGCAGCCCATTCTTTTTTAACGGGCGAAAGACTGGAACAGACATTTAATTGAAGATATACTGATGGCAAATAAGAACACGAAAAGACGTTCAAAATCATTAGTCATTAGGAAAGTGCAAATTAAAACTACAATGAAGCATCACTACACATGTATTAGACTGGCTTCATTCAAAAAAAATACTGAGAAAGCCAACGGGAATGCAAAATGGTACAGCCATTCTGGAAGACGATTTGGCAGTTTCTTATAAAGTTAAACATACAGTTACCATATGACCCAGCAATGCCCCTTAAGTATATACCCCGCCCCCCGAAAAATGAAAACATGTATTCACATGCCCGTACGCCGGTGTTTATCATGCCTTCATTTATAACCACCAAAACCCAGGAACAACACAGATATCCTTCCATCGGCGAAGGGGTGGACACGTCGCGGCGCGTCCGTCTAGGAGGAAACGCCTGATGCGCGCGACAACGGGGTGCGTTACGCGGAGCGCGCGGAGCCAGACTCACAAGGCTGCGGCCACGTTTACATGAGGTTCCCAGAAAGGAATAAGTGTGGGAACAGGAAACAAGTCAGTGGCTGCCCGGGGCAGCAGGCGGGGAGAAAGACCGACCACAGAGGCCACGAGGGCACCTGCGGGGGAGGGGGGCTGACCCAGGTGCCCCCGGTCTGCGTCGCACGGCTGTGCGCTAGAAAGGCCGCGCTCCACGGTGCGCAAAGGCTCCCAGGCTCCCACCGCGCCCAGAGGAACCGACCCGCCTGACTTCCTCGCCTGGTGGGTCCGGCCAGCCCCGGGCAGCGCCCTTGACCGCCCGCCGCGGTCCCGCTCCAGCGCGTCCGCCCCCGCAGGCTCCCCGGGTCCCCGCCTCCCTGCCGTCCACGCGGCGCCTTCCCCGGACCCCCGCGCGTCCTAGCCGGCAGCCCCCCGGCTCTCCGCGCCGGAAGGGACGCCCGTGGGCCGCGCCGCGTGGGCAGCCGCTCGCGCGCGCGCGGGGGTCCGGCGGGGGCGCCTGGTCCGCGCGCGCGCAGGACGCGGCCTCGCCCACCGGCCGGCCCACCGGCGTCCCCTCCCGCGCGGCGCCGCGAGCTCTGAGCCGCCTCCGGGTCCGGAAGGGCCGCGGAGGCCCCTCGCGAGCGGCCGAGCCACGCGGGCCCGGGGCGGCGGACGCGGACGCCCTGGAGGGGCGGAGGGGCCCCCGGCGCCCCCGGCCGCGCGTACCTCGCCCTCGCAGGAGCGCTCGGCCGCGCTCACCGACGCCGCCTGGGTCAGTAGCAGCAAGAGCAGCGGCACCAGGAAGCCCGCGGCGGGCACCGCCACCGCCGCGCTGCCACCAGCTAAGGACACGCGCCGGCCCCCGGGCAGCCCGGCCCTCCCCCCGCTGTCCAGGCCCCGGGCCACCGCCCGCGCTCGCCGCCCTCGACCCTGCTAGATGCCCGACCCTCCGCAGGTCCTCCCGTCCCCGCCCAGCCCCCGGGCCCTAGCCGCCCTGGCCTCGCCCCAGACGGGTCCTCCCGGGAGGCTCGCGCGGTCTAACCCCGCCCGCCATTCGCTCTGCCCGCCCCGTGGCCCCGCCGCCTGTTGGCCCCCCGACCCCCACCCCCACGCCACCGCTCGCGGGGTCCCAGCAGCCGGAGGATACGCGATCGCCTTGTCCGTGGAGAAGGGCAGGTGGGCCGTGCGCACCAGGAAGATCAGGCAGGCGACCAGCACGGCACCCGAGTAGAGGCAGAGGGACAGGACCAGCAGCATGAAGATGCGGAAGTTGCGGTGACCCACGCAGTTATTGACCCACTTGCAGTGGTGGTCGAAGTCCTGGGTGAGAGGGAGAGGGGGCAGGCCTCGAGGACCCAGCCTCCGACCCAGGCTCTTCGCCCCCACATCTGAGGCCTTACCCCCACCCTCTGAGCCACCTGCCCTTGGCCTCATGTACTGGCTCCCATTCCTAGGGAGACACTGAGCCGCAAGGCCCCTCGCACGGCAGCCTTTCCGTGGTTAGAGCGCTGCAGGGCTCCACGGCCTGCATAGTTGCATGTCAGGTGGCCTTTAGAGACAGGGCCTGCGGGTCTTCTCTGGGCACATCCTGGCGTAGCTTTGGGCGGGACATACAATGCCTCTGGCCCTCTGCTTTCTCATCCACTGGAGGAAGCTGATAGTAATCACTGGGGTGCCCAGCCCGTCTCCCAGGGGTGTAAGGACCAGTTAAGACAGCACGTTGGTAAAACTGTTGCAGGCTGCGCACTCAGAGCCCAGAAGACCAGGAGACGCTCTGGCCTGGACACCCAGAAGAGGACAGGCGACGTTCCCCTGGCCAGGCCTGCAGCCTGCCTGAGGGTCTTGGGCATCTAGTGTCAGCGAGCCCTGGATAGGACTGGGGTGTCTTTCCTTCCCCAGGCCTGACCAGGCCCAGCATAGATGTGGGTGCCCCTCTGCATGTCAGCACCAGTGCGGGAAAGGGCCAGCCTCCCAGGAAAGGTGCAGGCACAGAGGCAGTGACCTGCATGAGTGACCAAGAGTGGCTAGGAATGACTCCACCCTTGGTCGTTAGCAGTCCTGGAAGTCGTTTCACGCCCACCACTGGCCCCCATGTGAGTGGGCCTCCTGGTCCCAGGCAGGTGCTGGAAGCGTAGGTGGCCAGGCGAGAGGGGCACGTACCTCCACACAGATGTTGCACCAGGGGCAGTGGTAGGTCCGGGGTGGGCGGTGGAAGCAGCACTTTTGGCACCACTGTAGGCGGAAGGCCCTGTGGTTCACCCATACCACGTGCACCATCGTGGGGCCCTGTTCACTGGAGCCTGGCATGGGAAAAGCACTGAGCAGCAGCAGAGCACCTTCCGTCAGTCTGCTACAGCAGAAGGGTGTGGACAGGCAGCCCCACAGCATCACTGGGCTCCAGGGAGGGTAGGGACCGGTGGGCAGGGGAATCCTCAGACCCCACCACGCAAGCTGGCCAAGCTTAAGAGAGGCGGGCAGTCAGAGGGCAGGTGGGTTTCCCGCCCGAGGAGTTCTTTGAGAACTCAGGCCTTTGGCACTGTGATCGATGCTTTAAGGGATTCGTGTGGTAGGAAGGAGGAAGAGAACACTGAGTGGTTGTGAAGAGGCGGTGTCTCTCCCCAGCCTGCCCTGGCCCTCCCCTCCCGGGCAACTGGAAAACCTCCAAAATTCTGCTTTTCCACATCTCCATGGTTCAGGAAATGAAGTGCCAGACGCAGGGCCTGAGCACATGCAGACGGGGGGTGAATGGGGTCCTGAGGCCCCAGGTGGGGAGATGGAAGGAGCACTTTAGGAGTCATCCCTGCAGGCAGGAGCCTTTAGGGTGCTGCCTTCTTCCCCCAGGGGCCCAGGGTCTCACCTTGATGCAAGATGCCAGGGTCTGAGAAGTTGAGTGAAACGAGACTGAAGAAGGTGAGGATAAAGAGGAGGGCTGTGATGATAGGAAAGGCCCACTCCCCATTCTGGGCCAGCCACCTGCAACTGGGACCAGAGCAGGAGTCAACCCTGACCTGGGGGGGCCTGAAGCTCCCCCCAGGACCCAGCTCACCTGGCCAGGACCCACAGACCATAAATCCTGGTCTAAGTATCCAGGCTAGTGATCGATCCACAGAGACGCCACCAAAGGCCATCCAGTATTACCAGCCACCCGCAGCTCCCAACGCACCAAACGTTCTGTACCTCCGTGCCTTTGCGCATTCAGTTCCCTCTGCCTAGAACATCCTCCTTCCCTGACCCGTCTTCTGCACCCCACCCCACCCCCCGCCCCCGTACTGTCATTATCTGTTTTCCTTTCTGTTGCCCGGTGAGAAACCCGTCAGCTTGTGCGGGAGACCTACGGGAATGCGAAGAAGAGGCCGCTGAGAGCAACCAGCAGCACCACGTTGCAAGCAGCGAATAGGCTGGGGAGGACCCAGGGAAGAGGGGCCTGCGGCGGGGGTGGAGCTCCTTCCCGAGGGGCGTGGCGTCCTTCCAGAGCGGCGCGGCTGGACGTCCTGTGCCCCCAGGGGAGGTGAGTGCCACCAGGCTCCCTCCCCGCTGCTGGCTCCGGGAGCCCCATGGCCACAGCAGCCCGGAAGCCACAGCCCAGGGTGAAGGGAGGGACGTCCCAGTGTGACATCACAGAGGCTGAGGAGAACGGGGGCTCGGGGCGCTCCAGCAGAACCGTCTGCAGCCTGTCACCAGCCCTTCCAGCAGCACACCGCACCCCTGCTTGTGCTGGGCACGGAGAGGTCCTGCCCCTGCAAGGCGGGCTTCCAGACACGTGAGGTGAGAGACACACGTGGGGAGAAGGTGGGCGAGGTTACTCACCCTGTCGGGCTGGGCGCTAATCATCGTTCTGTCTCCGGGTGTTCCTTGTTGTTGCTACAACATCGCCCTTTAGGGGCGGAGGCCGCCAAATCCTCCCGTGTCTCCAGGATGGGCTTCATGACACAATTCTGGTCAACGAGACGTAAGTAGATGTCGCAACGTTTCTGGAATGGCTTTTGCATGCCTGATGAAAGCGGGGAGAGACAGTTGGTGCAGCTTTGCCGCTGTCTTCCTGTTTTGAACCTAGATGTGCTGGCTCGACCCGTGAGGCACGAGTTCAACACGGGACACAGGCAGAATGACGATGCTGACACTGTCAGCTCCCCAGCCTCGACCTGCCTCCCTCTGAGCTGCTTGTTAGGTGAGAAAATAACTGGCTTTTCTGTCACACACAACGGACCTTTGTCGTTTGTGTTAGCCGCTGAGCATCTGAACCTCTCTGTGTCTGGAGGATCCCTGAGCTAGACGTCTTCGTGAAGGGCAAAGACTTTCTCCATCCCTCCTGGAACGTCCGATCCTTGCATCCGAAGCCTCTCTTGCAGCGAGCACACAGGCCTGCGACGTGGGTGCCCCCCGTTAGCCTCAGAGCTGCGAGCAGCACCCCACTGAGGCGTCTGCTGAGATGCAGCCACTGTCCTTTTCAAACTTAGATCACGGGCTTTGCTTACAGCCCTCCAGTTGCTTCCCGGCCCCTCAGAGTGACGTCCAAGTGCTTGGAATGGCCTTCAAAGCCTTCCCTGATCTGGCCCCGCTAACTTTCTGACCTCATGTCCCAACACTCAGCCCCTCACTCCATGTGCGCCAGGCAGGCACGCTGGCCTCCTGGCTGTTCCGCAGACACACCTGGCAGAGTCCTGTCCTGGGCTCTTCACACGCGCTCTTCTCCTTCCCTGGGATTCCCTGCCACCTGTATTCGCAGAGCTTGCTCCCTCACTTCATTGTGCTCTTTGTTCCAGTGGTGCCTCTGCCCTTATCCAGATGCCTGCATCTCCAACTGTTTCCTAAGAATAGATTCCCAGCAACTGGACTGGGGGCCAATGAATGTGAATACTTAAAGCATACTTTAGAGTCGAGTCGCCTTCAGCCGAGGTGGATGGGGCGCTTGCCGGCGGCCCTGCTCTTCTCACCCCGTGGCTCCTGCCCTGTGCTGCCCCCTGCCCACCTGCGGGGGGGCCAGTAAGCAGATCTGCTACTCAGACAAGCGCTTCGATGAGTACTGGCATGTCATGTTACCCAGAGAACTTTCCGGACAAGTACCCCAAACCCACCTGATGGCTGATGAAGGAGCAGAGCTGGTGTCCAATAGAGTCCGGGCTGAGCTCTTTCATGACTCAGGAGCCAGAAGCATGCGGTCTTCTCTTTAGATGACTTCTTCCAGAACATCAACCAAAATGAAGTCTATCTGGGGACCATCAATTAAATTTTTTCAGGTTTAATGTGCACGTGCACGTCAGGTGGTGTTCGGCGAGTACTCGGGCAGCGCACAGATGGTTCACCCCTCCTGTGCTTCAGCTGTGTTCTTCTCAGCAGCAGCGCTCAGGGAAATGCAGCTGCAAGTAGGTTGCTGTAGGTGGTTCATATAAAATTTCTTCTGGTCAGTTTTTCTCTTGATGTGAGAGCCTGTTTTGACTTTACCTGTTACTTTTGTTAAATAAAATTTGTATGTTGCATTTTAAAAAAAATAAAAAAGAAACTATATTTTACATAATTTACTAATGCTTTCTAGAGAGTTTGTACACATTTATACTATTATGAGCATACCCATATCATAATGCAAACACTATAATTAGATAGTAACATAAAATAATTTCTCCAATTTTATAGATCACAAATGATAACTTGATCTTTTAATTTATATCTCCTTAAATTACTTATGAAATTAAATATTTTTATGCACCTGGAGGTCATTTTATTGTCGTTTTGTGAATTGCCTTTGTACATCTTGTGCTTGTTCACATTTCAAATGTGGAAGTATTTTTCTTTTTTTTATTATGCTAAATATACATAACATAAAATTTATGTTATATTTAAACCAGAACTTTTTCATCATCCCAAGTGGAAACTCTGTACCATCAAACAATAGCTCCTCATTCCCTCTCCCCCCAGTTCCTGGTAAGCACTGTTTTACCTTCTGTTTCTATGAGTTTGACTGTTCTAGGTACCTCACAAAAGTGGAGTCATACCTCTGTCCTCTTGTATCCGCCTTATTCCATTTAGCATAATGTTCTAAAGATTCATCCTTGAGCTTTAGCCGTCCTGGAAATTGGTACGTTGTAGCATATCAAAATTTGCTGCCTTTTTAAGACTGGACGATATCTAATTGTACCGTATATGCCACATTTTGCTTATTTACTCATCTGTTGATGGACATTCAGGCTGTTTCCACCTTTTGGCCATTGTGAGTAATGTTGCTATGAACATGGTTTTATTCGAGTTCCTGCTTTCAGTCTTTCGGGTATACTGGATGCCCAGAAGTAGGGTTTGTGTCATGCGGTAACTCCATGTTTAGTTTCTTGAGGAACTGCCATAGTAGTTTCCACAGCAGCTGCATTACTTGACATTCCCGCTCACCATGGTCGAGGGCTCCAGTTTCTTCACATCCTTGCTAACACTTTGTTTTCTTCTATTTTTGTTTTTGTTTGTTTTTTACAATATCGATCCTGGTGGGTGTGAGATGGTATCTCATTGTGCTTTTGATGGAAGTGTTGGGTTTTTCTTTCTGATTTGCAGGAGCTCTTTTTTTTTTAATTTCCTTTTTTCTTTTTTAATTTATTGGCTGTGTTGTGTCTTCGTTGCTGCACACAGGCTTTCTCTAGTTGTGGCGAGTGGGGGCTACTCTTCATTGCAGTGCACGGGCTCCTCATTGCAGTGGCTTCTCTTGTTGTGGAGCATGGGCTCTAGGCACATAGGCTTCAGTAGTTGCGGCACATGGGCTCAGTAGTTGTGGCTCACAGGCTCTAGAGCACAGGCTCAGTAGTTGTGGCACATGGGCTTAGCTACTCCATGGCATGTGGGATCTTCCTGGCCCAGGGATTGAACCTGTGTCCCCTGCACTGGCAGGTGGATTCTTAACCACTGCACCACCAGGGAAGTCCCTAGGAGCTCTTTTATATTAAAATTTTGGCTGTGTTTATTGCAAATGTGTTCCCAATTTATTGCTTGCCTTTTAATTTTGCACGCAACGTTTAGTGTAAAGTTTTTGTTGTTTTTATGTAATCAAACCTATGGATTATTTCCTTCGCATCATCTTACCTTATTTCTATAACTTCCCCTCCTTCTATCTGATAAATATTTAACTCTATTTCTTGTTTTCTCTTTCATTTAACTCTTTAACCTATCTGAAATTAATGTAAGGGTAAGATACAAGGTAAAGGTCTAATCGTGTATTTTCCCCATGTCTTTATAATCAGTTGTTCCAGCATCATTTATCAAATAAGCTTTCCTTTCCCTCTTACAGCAGATGCTAAGTTCTTCACCTGTATTAAGATCTGCAGGCAGCACTGTGAAGTGCCTCCCAGAACCCCCTTCAGGAACGAAGAACTTATCCCCCCAGAGACCAGAAAACAGCCTCCACTTTCGGGGTTGCCTCCCCTAAAGAAAATTGCCTCACCCAGGGTCCCACCTCCTTCCAGAGGCAGGTTGCATCCAAAGAGTGATCCAACATGAGGATATAAAGGCCCAGACATTTGCCCCAATGCAGGACAATTCTGAAGGGCCATCCTAGCCCCTGTGTGACCTTGGTGTTGGCCGAGGCTTTTATTGGGCCCTTACCACAGATTGGCTTCTCCCTTTGCTCAGCCCTGCTTCCTTCCTTTCCCTTTCTTTCCCTTCCCTTCCGCAGGTGTTGGTCCCAAAGTCATTCCCTAATAAACACCCTATGTGCTCATCTCTAGAGTTTGTTTGTGGACTTTTCGTTTCATTGATTTACTGAATCTAGCACCATATACTTTGATGTCTGTGGTTTTAGAGCCTGGAGACTTTTTGCATCCCTGCTTGTCATCATCTGAGCCCTAAACCCACGATGCTGTGCAGCAGACAGAACCATCAGAACACGAAAACTTTCACTAACTAATGGGAGATAAGGCCCCACTCAAACACCACCTTCCGTCTGATACTAGCATCTTCCTTTTCCATCTCGACTGCAATGCAAAACAATGCCATGTGCAGGTACAGTGACAACTTATTGCAAAGTGACATTTAAAATCGTGCAAAAGAAGCAGAATTTTATGATATAGAAGTTATATTAGAATACAATTTAAATATTTTCAATTAAAAAAAATTATTTTTACTGAGGTACCATTGGTTTTAACATTACATAGGCTTCACAGGTAGGACATTTTATTTCCACTTCTGCATACAGTACAGCACGTTCACCACCAAAAGTTCCCATCCATCACCATGCAGTCGACCCCCTTTATCCATGTCACCCTTTCTCCCACCCCTTACTCTCTGTAACCGCTACTCTGTTCTGTGTATCTGTGCTTGGTTTTGGTTTGGTTTGGTTCATTTATTTATTTGGGGTTGTTTTTAGAGAGAATATTATTTAAATGACCCCCAAAGTAATCAATCATTAAGGGGCTAGTCTAAAGCAGCTTAAAGCTGAAGACTGGGAAATCAATAATAAGGCTGACAACACTGTAGGCTTTTCAAAAAAGAATGGCCTACGGCTTCACTGGCAAATTATACCAAATGCTAAAGGATGAACACCAGCCCTTCTCAAACTCTTCCAAGAAATAGAAGAGGAAAGAAGAACACTTCCCAATTCATTATATGAAGTTAACATTACCATGATACCCAAGCCAGATGAAGACATTACACACACACACACACACACTACAGACCAATATCCTTTATGAATATAGATGTGAAAATCCTCAACAAAATACCAGCAAGCTGAATTCAGCAGCATATTAAAAGGATTATATGCCATGACCAACTGAGATTTATCCCAGGAATGCAAGAGTGGCTGAACATACAAAAATCAATGTACTGTTACACATTAATAGAGTGAAGAAAAAAACAACATGATCATCTCCATACAGAAAAAGCATTTGGCTACTCAGTATCTTGTAATAACCTATAATGGAAAAGAATCTGAAAGAGAATGTATAACTGAATCACTTTACTGTACACTTGAAACTAACACAACATTGCAAATTATACTTCAGTAAAAGAATATATTAATTTTTTAAAAAGAGAAAAAGCATTTAACAGAATCTCTCCATGATTCCTCAGCAGACTAGGAATAGAAGGGAACGTCCTCAACCTGACGGATGACGTTTTAATAGTGAAAGGCTGAAAGCTTTCCCTGCTGAGTCAGGAAGACAAGCACACCTGCTTCTGCCACCTGTGTTTAACAGTGCACTGGGAGTTCCACAGAGCGAGTAGGCGAGAAAAAGAAAGAAGGGCGTCCACACTGGAAAGAGAGAATCAGAACTATCTTCATTTGCAATGACACGATCTTATATAAATTCCTAAAGAACACACGCACGCACGCACGCGCGCACACACACACTCAATTAGGGCTAAAAAGTGAGTTTAGCAAAGTGGCAGCATTTTTCATAATAGCCAAAAAATGGAGACAACCCAAATGTCCATTAGCTGATGAATAAATACCATTAGCTGATTTTTAAAAAATGGTATATCCAGGGACTTCCCTGGTGGTGCAGTGGTTAAGAATCCGCCTGCCAATGCTGGGGACACGAGTTCAATCCCTGGTCCCAGAGGATCCCACATGCCGCGGAGCAACAAAGCCCGTGCACCACAACGCCTGAAGCCTGCGCGCCTAGAGCCCATGTTCTGCAACAAGAGAAGCCACCACCATGAGGAGCCAGCGCATTGCAGGGAAGAGTAGCCCTGGCTCACCACAGCTACAGAAAGCCCACACAGCAACAAAGACACTTCGCAGCCAATAAATAAATAAATAAATTTATTTTTAAAAAAGGTATATCCATTCAATAGAATATTATTCAGCCATAAAAAGGAATGCGACACGGATACATGCTACAACGTGGCTAAACCTTGAAAGCATTATGCTAGATGAAAGAAGACACGTACAAAAAGTCACATATTGTATGATTTTATTTAGATGAAATGTCCAGAACAGGCACATGCATAGAGAGAAAGTAGATTAATGGTTTCTGGGGGTGAGAGGAGAGAAGAATTGGGAAGTGTGAGATTTCTTCTTGGGGGAAGAATATTCTGCAATTAGGTTACTGGTGATGGATGGACAACAGGATGAACAGACTGCAATCCACTGAATTGTACACTTTAAAATGACTAAAGTGGTGAGTAGTATGTTGTGTGAATTTTCTCTCAATAAGAAATTTTTTAAAAGAGAGAGAATGGCCTTTAAATATCAAATGATTGAGGAGCCTCAGGGAAAACTGATGAAATTTACGGTTGGTTGGTTTGGTTTTGTTTTTCAAAAATGACCCTTATACTGAGAAAGCTGAAACTGAGGGATAGATGTTTTATCATGTTACCGTATGATTTTGTGGAGAAAATTAAACCAAAAGAAACAAAGTGAAGGATTTGTTCTTTTTTTTAAACAGGTTATTATTATTATTAAATTTTTTTTGTTTACTTATTTATTTACTAACTTGGCTGTGCTAGGTCTTAGTTGCAGCACGCGGGATCTAGTTCCCTGGCCAGGGATCGAACCCAGGCCCCTTGCATTGGGAGTGTAGAGTCTTAACCACTGGACCACCAGGGAAGTCCGAAGAATTTGTTCTTCTTGATTCCAAAAATCAGTGTTTGACAGGTAGCAGTCCTAAATTAGCAGGAGAAGAATCTGATTGGCTGGTCCGGCGCATCTTCTTTCCAGGCCTTAGCTATTGATGGACCAGCCTTAACTAACCCACGGGTCCCAGTGTGTAGAAGATAGCCACATAGGGACTTCGGGTGGAGCAGAAGCACCCCATCAGAGCTAACGCCCTCCCTCTCACCAACCCCCTGCCACTCTTCCCTCCATCCTCGTCCACCCTGAGGATGAGCCAGTCTGCCCCGGGCCTCCAGCCCCTGCTGCCCAGCTGCCTTCCCTTCCCGACTCCCTCCTGCTCTCTCAACCTCATCTCCTGCCTGCCCCATTCCCCACCCCCTAATTCTGTTCTGAAGAAATTTCAGAGAACATCCTCAGCACCCTGGGTTCTGCTCTAGGGAAGTCTAAAGTTCAGGGCTCTGGGCGATTACGCTCAAGGCCTCTCGCTGAACTAGAGAGGAACGACCCAGGGAGCGTGGAATCCTCCTGTGGAAGTGGTTGGAGGAAGCTGAGTCAGCCTTTGCCTTTGCTAGGGCGGGGCCCAGGGAGTGACCCTCCGGAGGTCAGTGCCCTTATGTGTCCTGCCTCACCTCCACCTTAGGAGGTAATGGGCCCCTGGGACTCCTGGATCACTACATTGTCCTGTCCAGAGAACGGTGCTTTAGGAGAAGGGTGGAAGAGGGAGGGGACCCTTCTTGACCCTGAGGAGGTATTTTGAGGCGCTCTGGGACAGGAGGAGGGAGTCTTCTCGGTACCCCATCCGTAACTGCGTTCTCTGGTTGTATTTACTTACCAACCCAGAGCAGGGGCTTCTCTGCTCCCCAGAACCGCCTCTCTTGACCCTGTCGTGGACCTTATTTCTTCTTTTCCTTCCTTCCTTCCTTCCTTCCTGCCTTCCTTCCTTCCTTCTTTCTTTCTTCCTTCCTTCCTTCCTGCCTTCCTGCCTTCCTTCCTTTCTTTCTTTCCTTTCTGTTTTTCTTTCTTTCTTTCCGTCCTTCCTTCTCATTCTTTCCTTCTCTTTTTCTTTCTTTCTTTCTTCCTTTGTTTTCTATCAAAAACTTCATCTGAGCCTCGACACAGCCCCTAACCCAGGTCCCTTTTGCCTCTCTCCACACCTCCGTGCCTTTCTATCCAACCTGGTGTCATAAACCCTCCAAGCCTCAGTTTCCTTATTTGTAACCTGGGAATAAAGATAGCATTTGCTAATTTATAAGAGTATTGCAAGGTTTGAGAAGATAAGGAACATGCAGCAATTCCTATAGCACCTGGTACATAAACGCTCAATAGACATTAGCTACTGTTGCTGTGATTTTATGATTTTATCAGTCATGCAACTAATTCTAAGGCCCTGCACTGGGAACTTAGGACTACTACGCTTGGCCTTAGATAGGTTTAAATCTATTTGGAGAGAGAAGAGAAATCACCAATTGATAAATAGTTCATAAGCATACAATTTGGCAGTTTTCTAAAATGCCCAGAAATCTCACTCAGTAACTCTGCCTCTTAAATACACCCTCCCCCACCCCCCATCTGCTGCATCTTCAGGGGCTGCTTGGCCGGATGAGCCTGTCATTAGGATGCTGTGGGCTGGCTTTGTCTGGATTTCCCAGCCAGGCCTCCCTTCCACACACCACGCCAATAGCACCACCACCGTCAAGGCCTCAGCCCTGACTTCAATCCTCAAGAGGCCTGAGCCTGAGTTCCATCCAGGTTCTGAGGGAGAGAGGGTTGCTTACCAGGGGGTATTGCGGGGAGGACTGAGGATTTTGCCTCCACCACTGCCCTAGAAGTCTCCTTAGGAGGGATGTAGGGTGAGGGCGGGCTGGGGGCAAGGGTTGGCCAAATGCATTTGTGGGCGGGAGGAGGGAGGGGCCACCCCGTGGACAGGGAGGAGCCAGGGACCAGGGAACTGAGCCAGCTGGGGGGTCAAATTCCTCCAGGGTGAACTCTGAGATAGGGACCTGTGGGCACAGGAGGCCTGAGGAGGGAGGGAGGAGCCAGAGGGGAAGACCAGCCACTCCACCGACCCACAGCCCAGTCCTGCAGGCAGCAGAGCCGGCAGGAGCTGCTTCCCCCAGGGCCCCGACCTGCCCATCCCTCCTTGGCCCTCAGTGCCTTCCAGGAAGGGAAGCCGGAGAGAAAAAGACGACGATGGAGCCAGGCTGGCCTCAGATAAAGCTGGATCCCAGGTGAGCGAGGGAGGCAGGCCCCGAGCCAGGAGCCAGTTGCTAAGCAGTGGGGGCTCCGCTCATGCTGGCCTGTCCCTGCCTCCCCCTCAGGACCCCTTGGCCCCCAGCACACAGGATGAGACAGGACTGAGAGTGCTCTGGCCACCCCAGAAGGTCCTTAGGGACACTGTGGGGTCGGGCGACGGCGTGACCCCCCAGAGCCTTGGCTTTGGCCCCCAACCAGGGCAAAAACGATGCCAGAGGTGGGGGCAATGGGAGGCATGCCCAGAGCCCTGACCCGATGGGGACCCACTCCTAGTGCTCAGGGTCCGCTCGTGCTCTGGGACCCTGCTCTTCACCCCCAGCCAAGCCCTGGGCTGCTGCCCCAGGGGAAGCGGAGAAAACGGACGGCGGGCACCGCAGCCAGACCTGCCCACGGCCCAGACAGCAGCCTGCCTCACACAGTGGCCCCGGCCAACCCTCCATCCCCTCTGAGAATCAGGGCCTTGAGGGGAGATGAACAAGTTCCCTGAGCCCAGGAGTGTGTGAGGGAATGGCAAGTTGCTGGTGTCCCCTCTGCTACCCTCCTCCCCCCAAGTCCCCATGTTCTGAACACAGCCTGGTATCTCTCCAGGTACACGGCAGATCTTCTGGAGGTGCTGAAAACCAATTACAGCATTTCCTCTGCCTGCTTCTCTTACCCTCCCACTGCAGCCCAACTTCTGAGAGGTGAGTCTGGGACCCTCCACAGAAGGAAGTGAAAGGAGGAAAAAAATGAGCATCCCAGGGGAAGTCAGAGCAGCCGAGAGGAGCTGAGGAGAGGGGGTCCTGAGCTGGCCAGCCTGGAGGGCCTGGGAGGGTGGCTGGCCCAGTGCCTGTCCATCCCGGCAAAAACCTGGAGAAGAACAGCTCTTGGAGGAGACAAAAGGCCCACAGAGAGGCATGACGGTGTGGCTGGAGACACGCCTGCAGGTTGGGCCTCGCCAATTCAAACGGGGGACACTGGTCTGGAGCATTTTCCAGACCCCAGGGCCATCCAGGGACTCAAGTTTGTGCCCAAAGCCCCACAGAATCCCCTTGAGGCGTGCACAACAGCCTCCTTGGGAAAGGGTCTGTACAATTCTAGAGGGGTGGTTATTATCAGTAATGTTCTTAAAACTTAGGTGAACCTGTAAAAGGATTCTGACCGTGCTGGCCAACCAGATCCGATTACTGAATTGCTTTTGAAAGTGAAAGGCAGAGGATGGGACTCTGTCTATTCCCCGGACACCTAAACCATGACAATCAAATGACGCTAGCATCTTGAAAGCAAGTGTGGCTCACATCCACATTTTATTTTGTTTTCCTACTGCATGAATAACTACCTCTTAGACATCAATGAACAGAAGTCTGTATCTCGATGGCATCCTTAAATGCTTTTCCCAGCCTCCTTCCTGATGTTGTCACCTCAAGGAGTAGACTCTTTCTAAACAGCAGGATGTGGTCAGTGTGCACTAGGAGGGAGACATGGGCATGTCCTAGGACAGTGTTCAGCCTCGTTTCAGATGCTTTGAACCAGAGTGAATACCAACTGCCAGAGAAGCCTTGTAGCTGCTCTACAGTTCATGCCAGTAAGCAGATGCTATATCCACCTCCAGGGACTTCTTGTTCAGAGAGTGCAGCTGGTGGTACAAGTGACAACACACTAGTATTGTCAACCAGAGGTAATTTTGTCCCATAGGAGAGTTTTGGCAACATCTGGAGGCAGTTTCAGTTGCCACAGCTAGAAGGTGCTACTAACATCTAGTGGGTAGAGGTCAGGGATGTTGCCCTGGAAACAAAGGAAAGTACCCACAACAAGGAATTATCTGGGCCAACGTGTCAATAGTGCTGAGATTGGGAAACCCTTCCTCTCACAATGAAAATGGATCTCACATTACTTTGCTACAAAATGTGCAAATAGAAGCACCAAGGATGTTCAAAGCAGGGAGACCATGCTGGGTCTGGTAGTCTGGGTTGCTGCCTGGTTCCCAGGTGGAACTGCTGGAGGTGGGGGGCAGCTGGAGAGTGGAGAGCGGTGGTGGGCACTGCTGGGGTTGGGGTGGAGAAGAATGAGCAGGCAGGCTCTCCAGACACTGAGGAACTGGAACTGGCAGGAGTCAAGGTTACTGGTGGGGAAGCAGGGGGCAACGAGGGCTGGGCAGGAAAGGTGGGGCCTGGTGAGTGTCAGGCAGAGGAGCTGTACTTTATCCTGCAGGCAGAAGGAGCGGACAAGGCTCTGAGATTGGGAGGGGCTGCATAGCGTTTCAGGATCATTAATCAGGGATCAAGATAGACTTTGGGGAAGAAGAGCCTTGAGAAGCACGGGTATAAATGGGAGGTTATTGCCCCAGCCCAGCAGGAAGGGCAAAAGCCTGAGCCGGAGCAGTGTCAGAGAAAGGAAGGGAAGATTGGGAAATACAAGCAATCCAAAGAAAGAGCAGGCAATCTGGTAAATATTTAGACAAGGTAGGTGAAGGAAAAGGTAACTCTAATGATGACTCAGAATCTGGACAGTGGTGATGACCCTGACAGAAATCGGAGAGTCACGAAGAGGTGCCCATTGGAGGATGTGGTGCAACCCCGTCCTCCTTCATGTATAAACTTTGTTATTCCTTAAGTGCCATTTAAGAATGAACTATTCTGGAAGAACTATTGAATCTTTCAATAATCTATTTTTGAAATGCCTCTGATATGATTGCAATTATAATCCCTACAGGATTTTTTTTTAAGGAACTGATCCAAACATTTATTTGTGAGGGCCAAGAAAAGCCAAGACAATTTTGAAAAAGAGTAAGGAAGGTATGTGCCCTGCCAGATATTAAGGGTTATACATAACCAGACCAGAGTAATTAAAGCAATAATGTAATAACTGCAACCACACAACTCAGATTGGGACTTGAACTCACTGTCTTTTTTTCTTTTTCTTTTTCTTTGGCCGCACTGAGTGGCATGCGGGATCATACCCGTGCCCCTGCAGTGGAAGCATGGAGTCTCAACCACTACACCTGCAGGGAAGTCCCCCACTGTCTTTTTTTTTTTTTTTTTTTTTGGGCACATGGGCTTAGTTGCTCCATGGCATGTGGGATCTTCCTGGAGCTGGGATTGAACCCGTGACCTCTGCATTGTCAGGTGGATTCTTAACCACTGCGCCACCTAGGAAGCCCCCCCCCCCCCCCCCACTGTCTTTTAATTGAAATCTCACACCTGGTCTCAGGACTTACTGAAGCCCAGGTTCTTTATGCCTCAGCACAGAAGAAATTCAGTGAGAGGCAAAGTGATAGGTAAGAAGTAGATTTATTGACAGAGTGTGAGCCATCTCAAAAGGCAAGAGGCCCTGAAATATGGGGTGCTTAATTTTTATGGGCTGGATAATTTTATAGGCTAATGAGTGGGAGGATTATTCCAACTATTTTGGAGAAGGGGGAGAGATTTCCAGGGATTGGGCCACTGCCCACTTTTTGAACTTTTATGATTGGCCTCAGTCATAGCACCTATGGGTGTGTCATTTAGCATATGCTAATATATTACAATCTGCGTATAATGAGGCTCAAGGTCCACTGAAAGTCAAATCTTATGCCATCTTGGACCTAGTTCGTTCTAACTAATTTATGTCATATCCACAAGAGCTATGTCATTTTTTAGAGGTTATGCCCTGTCCCCTTCCCTCTTGTTTCACAAGGGGCCTGACAAGCAGAAAAATGAAATAGGAGAGAGGGCCTAGAAATAGACCCATGGCCACTTGGGGACTTGCTATATGAAAGGATGCTATACACATCAGCAGGGCAGGATGGACTCTTCGAGAAGAGATGCCAGACAATTGCCAGTCCCTATGGTAAATAAATGAAAATGAAAATAGCTCCAATATAGCTTTAATCCAGATAGATTAAGTACATGTAATGTAAAACGCAAACATTTTTAGAGAAGAAAATATGGAAAGATATCCTTATGGTTGGAAGTGGAGAATAATTTCTAAAATAAAACACAAGAAAGCACAAATGATCATGAAGATTGACTACATAAAGCAAACAAACTTCTGCACAACTAAAAACACTATAAACAATGTTAAAAGCCAAACCAAAGACTGGGAGTAGATATTTTCAAGCCTTATCACCAACAAAGGATGATTAGTCAGTATAAGAAAAATTATCCAATAAAAATTGGATAAAATAGGGACTTTCCTGGTGGTGCAGTGGTTAAGACTCAGCACTCCCAATGCAGGGGGCCCAGGTTTGACCCCTGGTCAGGGAACTAGATCCCACATGCATGCCACAACTAAGAGTTCACATGCCACAACTAAGGAGGCTGAGAGCTGCAACTAAGGAGCCCATGTGCCACAACAAAGGAGCTGGCAAGCTGCAACGAAGACCCAGTGCAACCAAATAAATAAAATAAATATTTTAAAAATTGGATAAAATAGAGGATCACACAGTTCATACTAGAAAAGGAAACCTAAACGGCCAATAAATGTACAAAAAAGATTATCTGTTTTGCTGGGAAGTAGGGAACCTCAAATTAAACAATGAAATATCATTTTACTACTCTCTCAAAGACGAAAATTAAACGTCTGATAACCCCAAGTGATGGTGAGTTTAAGGTGGACTGTGGACTCACAGACTGCTGGTGGGAGTACGAATTGGTATAACCACTTTGAAGAGTAATTAGATACCTCGACCACTGAGGGTTCTCATCTCCTACAACCCAGCAATCCTAAGTGTTTGAATACCGGCGCTTTCCTACACATGCCAAGGACACACATCTAAAAACGCTTATGGTGGTATCTGTTTGTCACAATGGGTGTAACAACCACCATGAAACAACGCTGAGTGGAAGGGCATTTCACAGGATAATGCCATTTATGTAGATGTTTTAAATTTAAAGCAATATAATATATTGAGGATGTACATATATTGTGAAAAATTAAAACATACAGGAAAAGATACACACCAACTTCAGAATACTAGTTAGCCCTGGAAGGCGAGGTAGGGGAAAGGATCCAGGAGGTCTTCAAGTACAGGGGCCTTCAAGTACGTCTGTAATGTTTTATTTTTCTAGGAGTAACTTTTGAAGCAAAATTGGCAATATCATAACACTTTAAAATGGATTATGGATATATTGTTTGTTCTATTACTATCTTTATTTTTTAAATCTTTATACTTTAAAAAATAAATTATAAAAATCATTTTTGACAGGCTGTGATGAAATGTTAGGTGAAAAAGACAATGCAAAATTTTACGGTATGATTGCAGTAATACAATAAGTATACACGTTAACCAGGATATTTTTTTAAAGCTACTTTTTACTGAGCAAATACTACATTCCATGCTAAGAGGTTTAATTGGAAGATAGATAACCTGCCCAAGATTACAGAGCAAGGAGTAAATGGAATTTTACTTTGAACTCAGAGCCTGAGCTCTTTACCTCCATGGAAATAAATACACAAAAATGAACACAAGTGTTGGTTAGGAACTAGCTAGGATTATGGTGACACTCTATTTTCAAAGTTTTAATGTTCTTATATTGTTTCCATTATTTAAAAAAGTAATCTTCACTGTTACAGATACAGTGGGAAATTTGCTACTTGCTAAAGGTATCATTGTTTGCAAAGGGGCAGTTAGATAAGCATTTCCCAAAGTGTGTTCCTTGGAATACTAATCCCAAGGAGTGCTCCATGAAAACAGAGCCTGTAGAATGCCAAGTTTTGTAAAAGCTATACTCTGTAACCTCCTTTTGGAAATTAACAATATAAATCAGATTTAAAACGTGGTATATTCTGCAGGAAAGACATATGTTTAACATTGTCTAAAGTGTTTCCAAAAATCCTTGAGCCATCCGATGCTTTTGTTCCATAATACCTATCAAGGTCAGAAAAGTAGATAGAGGACAAGCTTCTAAGGAGATACACGAGTTTGAGGTAGAGTGCTGGTGTCGGGCTGTGGATGCTAAGTCCTCTCTCTTGGCTTTTGCACTGTGGAGGTGGGTCCAGAGCCTGTAGATACTGCAAGTATGAGAAAGAATAGCGCGCCAAAGCCCGCAGATACAAGAAACCGGAAAAGCACTTCCATGTTGAACCGCTGGAGTGTGTCTCACCACCACCTTCACCACCTTCATCAACCTTGAGGGCTGCATTTGATTGCTTACGTCACCGCACATTTCTTCCCATGGCTGTGTGAACACACACCAAGAGGCAGCCTGTGTGATGGTGAAGAGAATGGGCCTAGGGTCAGGAACCCCTGGGTTTAAATCCCAGCTCCGTCAGCCCCAAGCTGCATGATCATGGTGAGGTGCTCAACTCTCTAAGCCTAGTTTTCTGAAAAAGCCTATAAAGTGGAGATGACAGTAAGGATTCTCATGGAGTCATTTCTTTCATTCAACACATAGTCACAGTTACTGTTCCATGCGGTCGGAGATAGAACTGAAAGCAAAGCTGACAAAGCCCCTGCCTTCACAGTCCCTGCCATCACTCCGATGCGGACAGACAATAAACAAGTAAATAAACGTGTGAATAACCTCACTGTGGGGGCAGCTTGGGGGAGGAGGAGTAACACCACACTGGACACGCAAGGGAGGCTGCTTGAGGAGGAGCATTTGAGCAGAGAGCTCAGTGATGAGAAGGAACCAGCCACAGGAGCTCAGGGAGAAACACTGAACAGACAGGAGCCGAGTACGATAAAGTCCTGGAGGTGGCAACGGCTCAGGTGTTTTTTGGGAGGCCGAGGAGTGGTTGGGAAATCCTAAACCTCAGTAAACAGAAGAGGCGAGATGCAGTGACTGAGTCTGGAGAACACAGGGTGTGGGAGAGAATGAGGAATCAATAGAGGAGACCTAGGGTCAGAGGCCAGGAGAGGAACAGGGAGAACTGTGGTTCTGGGAGTCAAGAGGAGGGGGATTTTCAAGGAGGGGGAACAGTCAAGGACAGTGAAGACTTGGAAAGGCTCTGACTTGATGGCTTCTGGAAGGGCTGTTTCCACGCTCAGCTCTCAGTGAGCTGATGAGGACAAGAGTCAAGTAGGGCACGGGGGAATCCTGCAAGGAGAGGCCTCCAGTGGTACTCCCTTTCCCAACAACGGACATTGGTTTTTAGAAATCTACTGAGTTAATTTTGGTTTCTGCCTATCTGCACTTTATATTTTGTCTGTATTTTTTTTAAATAATTAATTAATTAATTGGCTGCATAGGGTCTGCATTGCTGCACTCTAGTTGCGGTGAGTGGGGGCTACTCTTTGTTGCGGTGCACGGGCTTCTCACTGCAGTGGCTTCTCTTGTGTGGAGCATGGGCTCTAGGCATGCAGGCTTCAGTAGTTGTGGCACATGGGCTCAATAGTTGTGGCTCATGGGCTCTAGAGCACAGGCTCAGTAGCTGTGGAGCACAGGCTTAGTTGCTACGGGGCATGTGGGATCTTCCTGGAGCAGGGATCGAACCCATGTCCCCTGCAATGGCAAGTGGATTCTTAGCCACTGTGCCACCAGGGAAGTCCCCTAGGCAATGATTTTTTAATGTTTTTATTTTATCAGAGTAACACATGAACATGGTTAAAAATTTAAATAGTGCAAAAGGCTTACTACTGAAAATCAACAACCCCCTGTTCTATTTACCTTTTTTAAATTTTTATTTATTTTTTATTTTTTTGGCCATGCCTGTGCAGCATGCAGGACCTTAGTTCCCTGGCCAGGGATCAAACCGCGCCCCCTGCAGTTAAACTACTGGGTCCTAACCCCTGGACTGCCACGGAATTCCCTGTGCTAATTTTGCATTCTGCTTTGTTCACATAAAGATTTGTTTGTTTCAGGTATAATTACATGCAGTAAAGGGCATGACTTTAAGTTTATAATTTGATGGACTTTTACCTACGTGTACATCTGTGAAGCCACCACCCAGACCAAGAAATAGAACACTTCCAGCCTTCAGTAGAGTCTCTCGTACTCGCCCCAGTTAATATTTGTCCAAAGACCATTATTCTAGCCTCTGCACCTCTGTAGATGAGTTTTCCCTGTCCTTCAATTCATACAAACAAAATCAAAGAGTATGTACTCTTCTGTCTGGCTTCCTTCACTCATCATTATGTTTTTAAGATTAATCTGTTTGGTTGCGTGTATCAGGAGCTTCTTCTTGTTTGCTGCTGTGTGATATTTGATTGTGGGAATATATCACAATGAATTTATCTGTATTTTTGTTGAAGAACATGTGGGCTGTTTCCCATTTGGGCAATTATGAACAATGCCGCTCTGAACATTCTTTTGGTGATGAAAGGCACTCGTGTCTATTAACTATATTTCCAGGAGCGGAATGTCTGTGTCATAGGGCAG
Source organism: Hippopotamus amphibius kiboko (assembly GCF_030028045.1). Taxonomy (NCBI): domain Eukaryota; kingdom Metazoa; phylum Chordata; class Mammalia; order Artiodactyla; family Hippopotamidae; genus Hippopotamus; species Hippopotamus amphibius. The sequence goes on along the minus strand of NC_080191.1, from coordinate 170,511,017 downwards.
GTACATGTTAAGCTTTAATAGATACTACCAACTCCCAACAGCAATGTGCGAGAGCTCTGGTTGTTGCTTGTCCTCACAGAGGTGGGTGTGTAATGGCATCTCACATTTGTATTTCCACAATGACTGTTAATATTTAGCACCTTGTTATGCTTCTTGAACATTTGGATATCTTCTTTTGAAAAGCTACTATTTAGGTCTTTTTTCATTTTTAAATACCCTGTTCTTTTTTTCACTGATAGGAATCCCTTATATACTGTGTGTATGAGTCTTTCGTTGGGTATTTGTATTGCAAATATCTTCTCTCAGCCTCAGGCGTGCCTCTTTGTTCTTTTAACAATTTCCTTTGACAAATGGAAATTCTTAATTTTAAGGAAGTCCCATTTATCATTTTTTTCTTTATGATTATTTAGTGCTTTTGTGTCTGATTTTAAAAAGACCTTTGCCTAGCTCAAAGTCATTAAGATATACTTCTCTGTTCTAAAAACTTTACTGTTTTAACTTTCACATTTAGGCATTTTTGTATGATGTGAGGGAGGGGGTCAGTGTTCTTTTTATCACTTTGCATACTAAATAATATGCAATTAACCCAGCACTTTCTTGAAAAAAAAATCCTTTCCCCCAAATTGTAGCGGAGCCTTTGTCATAAATCAGATGACCATAAATGTGTGGATCTGTTAATAAGTTTTTCTGTTTTTTTTAAAACTGAGTTTAATAAGTTTTTTAAAAATATTATTACCTAGTCTTTGCAAAGATTTTTTATGGTATGCACAAATTTTTCATGCCTGCATAATATTCTGTTGAGTAGTTTATGTAATAATTTCAGTATTGTTGGACATTCAAGTTTTTTTAAATTTAGGGCTATTAATCAATAATATTATAAACATTAGCTTTAGATAAAACAAAAAAATAATATATTATTTTTATATTGCTCTTCTCTGACTACTAGGCAGGTTGACTATTTTCCCACATCCTGCACTATGTTAGCATCATTTTCCTGTTTGCAAGAGTCTTCTGTTTTTATTTTCTTTATTAATAAAAATCTTAAACTTACATACACATTTATCAAAAATGCTTTCCCCCAGTCTGTTTGCTGCCTATATTTTTTTAACATTCAGAAATTTAAACTCTTTATATCAAATTTGACCGTTGTTCTTTGTGATTTCTTGGATTACACCTAAGCTTAGGTAGGTCTTCCCGCTCCAAAATTTTGATGAAAATACAATTCTCTCTTTTTTTTTCCTTCTCTCAGTTTCCCCGGTTTGATTTTAAAGTTTTATCTCTTTAATCTATCTAGAATTATTTTGATATATGGAAGGCAATATGTGAATCTCATGATAAAACAATCATAACTGTTTTAAATCCACATTTTTATTGTATAAGGGTAAAAGTGTGTCCAAAAAATCCGCCTCCGTGATGTTTATATTTTTTAAGTTTCAAGGAAGGAGGGTAAAGTCTCTTTTTCATAAAGGACTGCAACAAGGTGTTTTTTTGTTTTTTGTTTGTTTTGTTTCCTTAACGTTTAACACTTGCAGGGCCTGCTGGAGCCATGTCTGTAGAGGTAATTGAGAAAGAGGCAAAGAGCTAAGCAGCCACAGCCATGCCAAGCCAGCATTTGGTCACCCAGAGGGCTGGATCCTAATTAAGTGCAGGGAGGCGGAGGCAGGGGCGGGGAGGAGCGAAGAAAAATAGCACAGTCCTGTCGTTTGAGGCCTGTCATAGAAGGAAAACCTTACCATGGACTTCAGAAGTGCAACTTGGGAGCTGGACTCCAAGGGCCACCTTCCCCGTGGCAGGTCCTCTGGGTTGATCACAGACCTCACTGTGCTCAGAGGTAAAGGGCCTCTTGGATAAAGCAAATAGAAACAGAGAGAAAAACATCTGCCCTGAAATAAGAACAACCAAGATCAACATATTTTTTTGACACATTCACGTTTGTCCTGGTTGCTGCTCGTGCTGCCGCCAGGTCTGACGGACCCGGACGACAGCTCAGGTCTTACTAGGCTCTGGACTCCTTCCTCCCTGTTCTGGTGTCAGCAGTAATATCTCTGCCTGAGCCGCCCTCAGTCACCAAAACATAGCGCAGACCAGCCTATACTTTCCTCATACTTTACTCCCAATGCAACAGGACAGTGGCCTGCACTCTGAGCGTCTTCCCCCGCTTCCTCTGTCATCTAGCCAGTTAAGAGGCTGAAAGGAAAGAGCCTGCCAACTAGGTAAGAGACTTAGAGAAATGAGGGTCTGAGCTTAGTCACGGAGGACACAGAAAGCTTTGTTTAAAACTAACTGTTGCATTGATTAAAACATGTTCCAAGACAAATGCTGTGACCATATTAGTGTCTTCCTGTTAACGGTGGTGAGGCCGGAGGAGCGTCACTGGTGTTTGGTAAAATGTCTGTTAGCCTCTCACCGTTATCAGGTGAGCTTGTTTAAAACATAGATTACTGGGTCCATTCCAGGTCTGCTGGAACAGCATCTATGAGGGTAGGGCCGGGACAGCTACATCTTAACAACTCCTCAAATGATTTCAATCAACACTAAAGAGAGCTACTGGACCACATTTAATGTAAGACAAGTGTGAGGCCAACATGGGTCAAATGTCCTTGGAGTCTTTACTTGTTTCCATTTCTTTTGTTAAGGTCCCTTCCCGTGTCCCAGTTTTGTGACATAATTTTTGAAATCAAATTTAAACAGCTCTAAAGTATATCAAGAGTTATATTCTGCTTTCATTATAATGTTAATTGGTCCCTGTCTGCTAGCAAAACACCTGACACTGAAATAGAAAAGTGAATAGGCCCTGTTGACCTCCTAATTTAGAATTTCAGCTAATTATGTACCAGTTTGTTCTGTGTCTATATCCTGGTTCAGGTAAGCCTTACCACACCTAGAATTATCTGGTTTATTCTCTCATGCATGCAGAAGAATGACTATTTCTTAGTCACATGTTGGCTACTCTAGGTCTAAGAAAAAGCCCATCTTCCGCATGAAGGGGCACCTAGACCAGTAACGCTAGACACGGGAAAGCAATTTAGATCCGCGTGAGGAAGCCCACGTCTTCTGCTCCTCAGTCCTGGTCTTCAGCTCAGGGGAGTCTGCCCTCTCCTCCCACTCCAGCACTGGGGCCTGTGGAAATTTCCCTGACGGCCATCATGACCTTGCTTGCCCTGGGCTCCATCGCCATCTTCCTGGAGGACGCCGTCTACATTTACAAGAATACCCGCTGCCCCATCAAGAGGAAGACTTTGCTCTGGAGCAGCTCTGCACCCACGGTGAGGGCGGTGCTGCCTTTTGGGAGGGATGGAGAGGAGATGGGGTCCACCTCGAGATTCCTTTTATTTATTTTTTTAATATTTTACTTTTTTTTTGGCACACGGGCTCAGTTGCTCCGCGGCATGTGGGATCTTCCTGGAGCTGGGATCGAACCCGTGACCTCTGCATTGGCAGGCGGATTCTTAACCACTGCGCCACCTAGGAAGCCCTCGAGATTCCTTTAAACCCAACAGTTCGAGCTGCCTTCCTCTACCCCCTTAGGGTGGGGCTTTTAGTCTGATAGCGGCAGTCAGGCCCCATGCTTGGAAGGTCCGCAGGCAGTGGGATGGAGTGTTTGAAATCCGAGAGCCACAGAAGCAGCTGGAGAAGGCTCTCAGGCCCCCAGCAGCTCTGCTCCCACTCCCCTGCTACAGTGTTGCGAGCCCCCTGCCGGTACAGACCCACGTCCTGTTCCTCAGAGGCGAGAAGGGAGAGTTTTTCCCACGGGGTCGTGCTCACGCTGCCCCTACGTTGTAGGTCCTCCTAACTCCCCCCACAGCCGTTAGCTAGGGCTGCGGCACGCTCCCAGGCCATAAGATGGGACTTCCCTTTCCCTGTGGTAAGCTGTGTCTCTTTGGGGTGAAGAACAAAGCCCTTGAGGTCCTCTCCTGCCAGATGACATCTGCTTGGGCCATCTCAAGACGTCAGAGATGCTCTAATCACATCTTAAAGACAAATGGACCTCCTGCTACCCCAGCAATAGAGGTTGGGATAGTCTTCAGAAGAGCCCCTGACTGAAGGTGACCTGCTGTCCCAAACCCTAGACGAGGAATGAACTGACAGCTGAATTAAAAAAAATTTTTTTTCAGTGGGTGGATTTAACTAGTTATTTTTCCAGCGGGTCACTTTTACGTAATGGTGCCTCAAATGTTTAGGCTTTGCTTCCTTGAGCCCTTGCCACAAACGCTGAGCACAAGGTCTCCTTCCTCGCCCCGACCAGCTCCTTGCTCTTCTCCACGCAGATAGTGCCTGTGTTCTGCTGCTTCGGTCTCTGGATCCCTCGCGCCCTCACGCTCGTGGAAATGGCCATAACCGCGTGAGTGTCCTGGCCTGCCCCCGGCTGAAATGGGTATCCTGGGATCCCCCTCTGCTCCCCGCCACCTCAGGACTCCAGAGTCCGTGTCTTCTTTCATCCCCTATCCTTCATAAATCCCTGCAAACCACGGGTCACAAACCGAGCCCTTTCCAACTTGTCTCTCCAACTTCTAGTTCATCCTCAGGCACCGTTTCCGCCCCACAGCCTGAGATGGCCCTCTTCCCACCCTGTCCTCTCGCGCGCGTCCCCTTGGGTCCCACGCTCAAAACGCCTACCCCCGCCTGACCCCCTCCGGAAGCCCCACTGCTCCCGGCCCCTCTGCGGTCTGTCGTCCTTGGGCAGCAAGGGGTGTCGGGTCGGCTGCTGTCGCCTTCCTCTCCGTGCGCCCTCAGGCCCCGCTCTCCCCCGACTCCAGGTTTTACGCGGTGTGCTTTTACCTGCTGATGCAGGTCATCGTGCAGGGCTTCGGCGGGAAGCAGGCGGTGCTGAGGACGCTGCAGGACACCCCGATCAGGATCCACACAGGCCCCTGCTGCTGCTGCTGCCCCTGCTGCCCGCGGCTCACCCTCACCAGGTGCGGCGGCCCCTTCCCGCGCTCGCCCCGGAGCCCCTGCGGGCTCCCGCGGCCCCGCCGCAAGCCTCCTGGAGCGGGGCGCGTGCGGAACACAGCCAGGGACGAGAGGGCAGGCATCCCCCAAAGGGGGCCCACGCACAGAGCCCCCACGCAGGGGCAGGGGGAGCAGAGGAAGGAGGACTCTGAAGTCCCCATCCCTTAAGCTCACTGTCCCCTAGAGACGTCACCACACAGAGCAACCTGGACGTCGGGCTGCTTACTTTCCCCGCCCATCCATTTCGGTGGATGAGGTTGGGGTCAACACTCGGATAGCGCTTGCTCAAAAGGCAGCATCTGGTCTGAGGGTGAGTGCGAGGCAATAAGAAGGGCTCCCAGTGCTCTCAGCATTCCGGCTTCTTCCCAAGTCCCCATCCGTGGCCATGCTGGTGTCTATGGTGGTGGCCAAGTCTCGGCCCAGGAGCCAGTGAGGGAGCTGGAAGCTCTTCTTGGGGTGGGTGGTGTGTGGGTCCATGTTCCTAACCCTCTTCCCACTTCAGGAAAAAGCTTCAGCTGCTGATGTTTGGCCCCTTCCAGTATGCCTTCTTCAAGATAACACTGAGCCTGGCGGGCCTGTTTCTTGTCCCTGACGGCATCTATAACCCAGCAGACGTAAGTCAGGAGTAAGGGGCGGCAGAGGCCAAGATTCATGAATACCTTTGAGCTCGAGAAGGACTAGCTGGAGCCAGTACCCCCTGATTAAGGGTCCCGGGGATGGGGCAGCCCCAGGGACAGGGTGGCTGTGGAAAAGCAGAGGCTCGGGGACTCTGATGAGGAGAGAAGAGATGGGAAGAAGCCAAGGCTTTGGGGCTTCTCACGTTTCCCACCGTGGGAGAGAAGAGGGGCTTGCTCCCTCACTGACTGCTGTCTGGCCTGCCACCAGATTTCCGAGGAGAGCACCGCTCTGTGGATCAACACTTTCCTCGGCGTGTCCACCCTGTCAGCTCTGTGGGCCCTTGGCATTCTCTTCCGTCAAGCCAGGCTGCACCTGGGCGAGCAGAACATAGGAGCCAAATTTGCTCTGTTCCAGGTAACTACAGCCTGGGAGGGAAAAGACGGTTGACAACCAGCCACAAATAATAGGGGGCAGGAGCCGGGACCAAGAAGGGCTACAGGTGGGTCTGGGAACCTTCGTTGAGCCCTGGGTTTCCTCTGAGATTTGGAAAGGAACCCTTGCCCTTTCCCAGTTTCTGCTGTAATAGTTTCCTAGGGTTGCTGTAGCAAAATATCAGAAACTGGGTGGCTTAAAACAACAGAAATTTACTGTCTCACCATTCTGGAGGCTAGATGTCCAAAATGAAGCTGTCAGGGGCCCACGTTCCCTCTGAAAACTGTCGGGGAGGACCCTTCCTTGACTATTCCTGGCTTCCTATGGTTTACAGCAATCCTTGGCATCCTTGGCACATCCCATGGCATTCTCCCCTCATGGGTCTGTGTCTCGTCTCTTTTCTTATGAGGACATCCGTCATATTGGAATAAGGACCCACCCTACTCCAGTGCGACCTCATCTTAACCAATTACATCTAATTAGTTACCAAAACAATGATGCTCTTTCCAAACAGGGTCACATTCTGAGGTGTGGGGGTTAGGACTTCAGTGTATCTTTTGGGGGGACACCATGCAACCCGTAACACGTGTGTTACCAAACCTTACATCCTTATACCTTTGTTCTTTTCTTTTCTTTACTACCCATGACTTCAAAAAAACCCTGCAATTCATCACCGCCAGAAACATCAGCATTATCACGGCCACAACTATGAACTACCTATACCACCTACCAGGCACTTTTCATACATTCATCACATTTAAACTCACTATCATCTTCAGAGTCATTATTATTTCTATTTTGCAAATGAGAAAACTGAGATGTTATGGGACTTGCTCAAAGGTACATAAGGGATGGGACTGGAATTAACCCTAGACCTATCCATTCCCAAACCCACATCTCTTCTCATCACCCTGCCTCTTCATCTTCACATCTTTCTGAGAATTCTCTCAAAGGCACGTTTGTCCACTTTGTCCACTTTGCATTCACTAAGCCCAGAGATAACCTGGGCTTTCCACCAAATGCAAGGACTTCTAGGCCAACAGTGCTTCTCTTGTCTCTCCACTCTTCCTGTCTCCTTGCTGGGCCCTTCTCCTACTCCCAAGGCACAATAACTTCTTTACAGTTTACAGAGTGATTTCACATAAATCCTCATTTGATCTAAGCAGGTGCTGCTTACAGGCACACAGTAGGTAGAACTGGAGGGTCTACAGGAGGACAGAGGACAGAAGAGCCTAAAATGGAGTAAGGGACTGAAGGGGCACACAAAGGATCTGGACCCCAGAAACACACAGGGTCAGGCCACAGAGTAAACGCCCTGGGACTGCCGAGCCCGCCTACGATTACTATGGGGAAGCCTAGAGAAGCCAAGTCTGCCCTGAAGAGGCTGCGCTTCAGAAAAGTGCACTCAGAGAGGGCAAGTACTACGACACAGTTCAAGCCCAGCAGGGGGCCAGCCAGCCTCAGCGCCAGGGACGGAGCCCCCACCCTCACGTCTCTGTTCTGCTCTGCAGATGCTCCTTATTCTGACTGCCCTGCAGCCTTCCATCTTCTCAGTCTTGGCCAACGGCGGGCAGATTGCTTGTTCGCCTCCCTACTCTTCTAAAATCAGGTCTCAAGGTGAGCACATAGGAGCTCCTATTCTATTCCGGGATGGGCGAGGAGGGGAGGTCAGGGAGGCGAGGACCTTAGAATAGAAGTTGGGCCAGCCAACCTTGGAATACTCAGAATGTTCTTCTCAAGAGTCCTGAGAAAGGAACCTCCAAGAAATCTAGCAGAGGCTGCAAGGAGACTATAGCCTCTCTGATCACACAGAGGAGAGCTGCAATCCCACAGCTTGGGGCCAGCCCTGATGGCCAACCCAGGAAGCCACGGGTTCAACCCCCAGCTCCTGAAAGAAGAATGGGTGTGGTTAGCAAGCAGAAGGTCATGCTGATAAAACATGCAAAAGAAATGTTTAACGCTGGCCTCAAATTGCAGGAGATAGAGAGCCAAGTTCTGGTTCTGGCTCTACTATTAACCTGCTGTGTTACTTGTGACAATATGTCTAGGTACTGGTTTGAGGATAAATTGGGGGAAGTGCCAGGGCTGCTGGGGGGATGCCACCTCTGTAAGTCAGCATAACCTACATTACGTTTCACCCACGCTGCAGTGATGAACTGCCACCTCCTCATCCCGGAGAGTTTTCTGATAACGGTGCTGACGCGAATATACTACCGAAGGAAAGACGACAAGGTTGGATATGAACCTTTCTCTTCTCCAGACCTGGATTTGAACCTCCAAGCCTGAGGTGGACGATGAGAGGGACACTGTACTCATTAGATAGGCACAAGATTTCTTTACTGTTCCTCAATCTTGACCAAATGGGGATGGATTCCATGGTCAGCACAAGCTGGCAAATGACGTACCCTTGACTAGAGATGAATGTGAAGTATGCAACAGTATGAAATTGTTTTGGATCTTGCCTGAGGAAGATATCTTAAGTTCTATAATAAACAAACAGGATGGAGTCTGATGTCCTACAACTGGGCGCGTTGCCTCTGTGGGTGCCACTATTAACCCATAAGCCTGTATATTAAAAGGCTACTCTGAGCTTTCCCAAAGCAAACGAAAAGGGGAAGAGTATTTGATAGTTTTACTGGTGTAATAAAAGGAATAAAACTCAGCCAGGCAAAACAGTATGAGCCCAAAGTCTCAAAGAAACCAGGCTTCTGAAGAACAGATGAAAGGTGTTCTTTCCCTTACAGATGTGTCAGGTGGGCACTGATGACATTAGACCTGGGGGATCTGGTTCAGCCTCCCTCTGTGGGACAACGGCTTTTTGAGTCTTTTGTACCAAGCTGCAAAAGGAATGCCAATAACATGGTCAGGGAGCGATTCTGAGACAATTAGGATGCAAAAGCAAAGGAACTGATGGCACGGGTAACAGCCCCAAATACAATAAAACATATCACACACATGTATACCAAGTGAAAAACACAGAAAATGGAACATTAGGTAAAAATCACTTTGCCTTTATTTGGCTAATGACAAAAGCCAAAATAACTGAACAATTGAATAACACTCAGACAGGAAAACAATATACTCAACAGCAATGGAGGAAAACGCCCCTGTGGACACTGGCACTAGTGATGGGGCCAACATTCAGGCCCAGGCCAGTGTTTCTTTCCAACACTCCTTCTGTTCAGGATCCTCAATACAAAACAACTCAACCAATCAGGTCTCTGTGTTCAAAGCAGGCAGTGCCTCCCTAAGGGTGGGAAAGCCCGCCTGAAAGCTAAAAACAACACAACTGGAGTCATCCTAATGTTAAACCAAGGATTTTTGTTTTCTACCCCAATCTGAGTACTAACATTAAACTTTGGCAGACAGAGTATCTTCCTTCTTTCTTTTAAAGAAAATTAACATTTAATAGTATTATCCCAAGAACATATTCTACTTATTTGGAAAAATAATAGCTAGGGACTACTCTTTATCCCATGACAATCTACTCTGTGAGAGAAAACAAGAACAATCATTGAATGACCTTGAAAAATATAATTTTAAAAATACTTATATTGGTAAGGTTAAAAAAAATACCATTAGTTAAAAACATTGTTAAGGGAGCGCTTTCCTACTGGTATTGGTTCCACTTCTGGTGATAGTTTGTGCTAACAGAAAATGTAAAAGCTATGGCTTTTAGGAAATTAAACAAAAGCAGCAAAATATACTTGATTTGGAAAGATTTTAGATATAGGGTCTGAAAACAGGATTAGAAAGGCAATGAGCTCCAGAAAAACAAAAGCTACCCACAGGTCAAGAAAGAGAATAAGAAGCACGGTGAAGAACCACTGTGGAGGGAATATTCTAAGACTGCCTGGACAGCTGTGTGGTCACAAACAAGGAAAACGCAACTCAGGTGCTGCCTAGCAAGTCACTAGTGACCGGACTGGTCAAAAGCTCTCTTGACCTCCCTCAATCTTTTTCTCTCATTCAGGATTTTCAACCTCCTCACATCCCCAACCTTCTTACCCAAGCCTCAGCAAAATAATGGTCTTTGGCTCTAGCTATCAGAAGCAGCTGCAGCAGTACAAATGATCCATTTCTATTCCTCTAAAATTTCAACCTCTATCCCTTAGTGCTACTGAGTCTAGTGTACGAAAAGAACAAACTTTCTGCCCAGCTCATCTCACGGTCACTGATGCAACGGCAGCTCCTCAGCACCGGCCACAGGGCTTCTGTCTCCACACTCCTTCTCTCTTACAGAGAGAGGCTCTGAGGCCAAGCAGCGTTTAAGGCTCTCCCATTCCTGCCACACTTGGCCTATTCAGGCTAACAGCTGTGTGTGTGGCATTCAGGGAAATGGCTAATTAACATTAAAATTAATGTCATAAGTTAATATTAACAATAATATTTAAAGATTTACAGATACATGCACAGTTGTGGAGTGCAAACCTCTAACCTCACTTAATTAGGCACAAATGATTAAACAATGCACTGTCCCAACAGCTTCCTCCACCCACCCAGTCTGGTCTGGCATGTAGGGTCACATTCATCCCAGCGCATCCAGCATGCCACGCCGTGAGATTTTTTGCTTTCGGTCACAATTATTTGAGGATTATACAAGTGTTAGGAGACGGATGCCACAGAGGCTCACCAGAAGGGATGGGAGTTTTCCAAGAACATGTGCACATGCTGGTGCTGGCAGGCTCATGGAGCTTGTCAGCCTAGAGGTCACATTCCAAGGGCAGGACATGCCAGAAGCAGCCCATTTACAGAGCAGAGGAGGAGGACCAAACATGTGGGACCCAGACAGCACACGTGAGGAGTGACTGCAGGGAGGAAAATTACATTCTGGGCACCTCCCTTTCCAAATACACTTGGATAACATGTGTACTTTGAGAGAACACACAGGTGGGCTTCAGTGGTGAGTTCACTGCTTTTCTATTGACAGAAATGGGCAAAATTCCCAAAGAGGGAAGACTGAAGCAGAAAAGTTAAAATATGTGATCATATGAAGCTGGGTAATGTAGGAAAACATTAACTTCAACTGTTCTAGAAAAAGGATTCCAAGCCAAAGCTTGTGTAAACCAGATTCGATAGTAAAAATAGCACTTCGTGAGAAGAGTTAGAAGTGGAATTTTCAAAGGCCATCAGGACAAGAGGCTCCCCCTCTTTGTCCCTCTACTCTGCTGCGCTCTGCCGCTCTGGAGGAGCTGAGTTTTAAGAACCTAGGTAGTCCTGCTGTGCGGGCAGGCAGTGATTCCAGCCACCCACCCTCTGGCAGAAGAGCAGGTGTTACAAGAAAGTGTTTGGGGAGGGGCCCTAGCAGAGGGGCAAGGAAAGACAAGATATGGTTTTCTCAGCTGAAAACACTACAACTCCACCCCCACAAGGGGTATGTATGAGTGACGGGATGGGGCCTGGACATAAACCATTTTCCCCTGAACACAGTTACAGGATTATGACGGATGACCATCTGCTAGGTCGCGTACTGTAGGACACGAGAGGCTTCAAAGGAGCGCGTGCTTAACAGCAAGGGTTAAGCTTCAGCATTCTCTGACATGAAGTTTTAGCAGTGAATCCCCTGGGCAACATAACAAGGGAGGTGCAACAAGGCAGAGGGAGAGGAAGGCAACCTACCACACTCTTGTAATGTGAGCCCTTGCTCAGCGCCTTGCTGGAAGGGCAGTGGATGGGAGTCCCTGCCCGCTCCAACTCCCAGGGGGAAAGAAACACCTCATGGAGCACTGGTTCCAGTCAAGGACACTCTTAAGAGGGAAAGAGGTCAAGATAAGGCTTTAAAAAGGCGTGTGTTTCCTCTGCTTTTGCGCCTATGTTCTGTGCAAATCTCTCTGAACATTCAGTAAGGTTATGAGCAACGTGGATTAACACATCACGTTCACACTGTAGACATTTACAAAGCATCCTCTGTAAAAAGCTAGGTAATGAGGACAGGAGTCGCAGGGCCAGGGACTTACTCCCAGGCGGAAAACTAATCTAAACTGCCTTTGTATAGGGTTGAGTATTGTCCCACTCCCCTCCTCAATCAGAGGAAACCTACAGTGTTCCTCCCTTTAAAGGTAGATCACAGGAAAGAGACTGACAAGAGCTCCCAAATAACTGGGCAACAGAGTTTTCTGAGAAGATGAACACAGCAGGAAAACCTCAGCTGACGCCATGGGGTCTGGTTCCATCCCCATCAGTGCCTTCATGGACCCCACTGGGTCCAACGAGATAACTGCTCAGGGAGTAAGAACAGTTAGACTCGGATCGCCTTCTCTCCATAGCCACAGGGACGCACGTGCCAGCAGCACACGTGGGGGATTTGTGACTGTTACTCAGCGTTTAGCTTCTGTTAAAGGAAAGCACAATTAGGATATTTCCCCTCCAAGTCACCCATCAGCATGGCTCACTGCCTGAAGGACTTGGCAAAACAGTGTGCCTCAGAACAGAAGGCAAACACTATAGTGTATCAGGAAGAAAAGGCCTCTGGGTATCACACCACTTCCTTCTGCCCACTCCTCGGGGGCAAAAAATTAGTTCTACTTACTCCATTTGAAAGACTAATTTTTAAAAAATTAATAAAAATGACCATTTCCCTGTCAAGATCACATGAACATAAACAGTAAAGCAAAGTCCATGGGCAGGGTATATGGGTGCAGAACAGGCTTCTAAGATGTTAGCCTCCTTCTTCGTGGGGGTGGGTGACGTCTCTCGGAGGATAGGCTGTCTGGCCCCCCGTCCTAAGTCCTCTTGCCCCGATTGTCTTTCCTTTGTAGCTGTCCTTAGGTTTCGTGTCGGGATCACAATTTGGAATTCAACAGAGAGCTTCTCAAGGTGGTGGGACAGAGGGAGGGGAGAGGAAAGGAGAGAGGAAAAACTAGTCTTCTTCATCCTCACTGATATCATAGGCTGCAGACTTGTGTCTGGAGAGGTTTCCTGGGGAGGAAGGCGGGGACGTCTTGGCAGAGAAGGGCCACCGGAAAGAGGGAGAAGGGGAGCGTTCACGAGTGGGGCTGCTGCTGGGACTCTGCCTCGGACTGATGGCCTGCAGCATCCGGCCTTTCCCCTCTTTCAGCATATGTTTCTGGGGAGACCAAAAGGAAGCGTTAGAAGGAACCTATGGATCCTACCCAAGCACCACGGCAGGATCTGAGACTGCAAATTACCACGAGTGCCCTCTCCCAGTGTCAAACGTGATCCAGTAAGCCAGAGGAGGAACACAGCTACAATTCTAAGCAATCTCCTCCCCCAAAGCGGTCAGTGCTGCACTATGTACTGAGGGTTCCCACCTGCTATCCACTGTCACCCAATCCTTGACTTCTATGTCAAAGGGATTCTTAAAAGGCTACTTGGTCCGTCGTCTAGGCTCTAGGCAAAAACAAAGGAATTAACTCAGATAAAAGGGCACCTATCCTAGTTTGGGAGTTCTCTGAAAGGAAAACTCCACATTCTCCCTAAATAATCTATTCTGGCATCCAAACACTCTCACAGTCAGATCATTCCTGACATCCTAGGGCTCATCTGCCAATAGCTACACATGCACCCTTTATTTGGCTCGAAAAGACCTTGCTACTCCTCAAGGAGAGAATTCCCACCTTACCCAGCAATCCTGCAGCAGCTGTTTGTCTTTTTACTGTTCTTTGCGCTTTCCTTTCCTTCTGTCTAAAACTATAATGTAGGAGCAAGCTGGGCAAGGCTACTCACTTGTTACCATATTTGGAGGTCGATAAGAGAGCTGGCAAAATTATTTAGGAGAATGTATAACCTCTTTCTGTAGAGATTTTTAAAAACTTTCTGGCAATAGTTGACATATAGTTCTGCCCAATAAGGGGAATAGATTGGAGAACTTCTTAATGTCAATCTCCCTTTCTGCTCAAGGATTCTGTAATTCCTTTCACAGCATGAGAATTCCCCAGATTTTCCCAAATTTCCCTAAATTGTCCAGCAGGAAAGAACATACCAGTGCTCCTTCTGGACCAAACATTTCCAGGAAACTTCCAATGAATTCTCGAGATTTCTCCTCCCATTTCTGAATGAGGTCAATGCTTTTTTCTTCTACCTTCTGAACAAATTCTTTTGACTTTTCCTCCACATCTTTCACTTTCTTCTTTACTTTGTCAACTCGCTCCTGCAAGTGGTATTTCTTCTCCTGGATAAAGAAATAACTGTTTGAGAACTAATACTCACTCTGACCTTCCATACGAAGGGGAAGGGAAAGACTTGGTTTGGCACTCTATCGACACTCCTTTCAGCCTTGAGAATTTCACTTTGATCTATCCCATACTTCTCTACCATAATAACCAATAAGATATGCTCTGGATGGTCATCTTATACAAAAGTGTAGTAATTCTAAGGTTGTAGAGCCCAGGACTAAACTAAATGTATAGGTCAAGCCCAGTAACAGACAGGCATACACCAAATGAAGTTAGATTTTTTTAAAGACAAAACATAAACTTGGAAGATAAACATGCCCAACAAAACCCAAACCCCATTCTAGATGGAGATGCTCAGGGAGAGCAACAAGATCACTGCACACTACTGCCAACAATAAGCCAACTGTAACAGCTTGAAAAAGGAAATAGTGGACCTTTTACTTAAGTAATTCATTTATTGTACTGAATTTTTCTTCCTCCATCACTGGCTTATTCTATGATTACAGAGGAGTTGTTTTTTTATTTTTTAATATTTGGAGGTCTGTTTGCTCATTTGCAAAATAAGGATGATACTCTTTGGTCCTACAGGTTTCCCTAAAGCTAAGGGAAAATGGTATGAACCCTCCCAAAGAGAAGCGAGGGGAGGAGTCTGTAGCCAAATGAAAAGTATTCTCATTCCCAGATCATAAAGGGGAAGGAGGGTATGTTTAGGATTTTTAAACACCTGAAAATAGATCCTGCGGTATAGAAACAGCTAGGCTGTTAACAATAGCTAGGGTTTCCCTGCACAGACAGATCATATTTAGATGAAACCATTCCACCTATTCATAATTCACAGAGCTGGGAGCGAGTGAGGGAGTATGGTAAACTACTTTATGCAGAAGATACAGTTAGCAGCTTTCTTCTTCTTTTTAAATCAGCTTTACTGAGGTATAATTTATATACAAAACGAACAGCAGTTTGTTTCTAAAGGGCAATATTAAGCTAAGATAAACTTGCTTTCATAAATCAAATTTTAAAAGTTAGGTCCATGTGCCTTGAGAAACTGCATGCAAAATGTTGTATTGCTATCCACACAGGGAGAGGACCCATCTGTAGCTTTCATCAGATTTGCAAAGACCATCCAATCAAAACAAAAAAAAAAAGTAAGAACCACTGTTTTAAATATATTTAATATGAATACTGTACTTTGTATGTTACACATTCTTATATTTAATCGGCTGTATGTCCTTATATCAACGTGTTGATATTAGACCATAAAGGCAGAAAATGCCTTTGTTTATAGAATAGATACATCCATATGCTCTTTGTAAAGAGCCTGGCATAGTGTTATGTGCAAAGAGGAATCCCTTGAGCTTTTGGAGGCGACAATAACAGCAGAGTGAAAAGCAAGCTTAACTTCGATGAAGTGAGAGGCAGCATGCCCTATAGGGCCACGGGACTCTGGGATGAAGCTGAAACTCACATTGATAAAGCTGACGTTGAGCTCCTTTGCCGTGTAGCCCCTCTGTAGGTTCCGCCTGGCGTACACATCATAGTCGCGGACAATTCGGGTGATGATGTCCGATGTGGAGATACCCTCTGTCCTCTGTGTTGGAGCAAACATGCCTAGCCCAAGAACACACACAAACATGGTGACATTCTGATTAGCTCTGGCAGCAGGACTACATGGAAACTGGGAGCCACATTCCTTTCCGCAAAAGTCAGAGTCTGCTATTACTAAGCAAAGTCAGGAGATAGTGACATACAGAAGGAAGACTGAATCAAAGGTTAGGCATAACAAAAGGCCCTAATATTAAGAAAAATACAGGGCTGGAGAAGGGTTTCCTGAAATTAAAAGAGAGATCAAAAGCAGACGTTCACACTGAGAATTGATGGATATGATGCTATGCTTACCTTAACCTCTTATCCAAAGTGTGACCTGAAAGTGGATGCTGAATTTCGCATGGTAAAGCAGCGATGTGGCTGAATCTCTGCCACTGCCCCTAAGACTCCATAACATGAGGGCGCACATCAGCATGCTCACCTGCTTCCTTGATGTGCTTATAAACGTCGTCACTCCCAGCAGAAGAATAAGGGATGTCATCATGGGCCACAAAATCAATCTGAAAATAAGGAGACATTACTTAAAAGCTAGTATAACTGCCACTTAGAAAGAACCAGTAAACACGCTCAGGTCCAGAAAAAGGACCACAAGGAGAGGCCAGACCTCAAACGAACTTTTTGCTTTCTCTCTCCTGCTTTGTTCATAGATTCCACAATTCATTCACAAGCCACCCAACCTAACTGTTCATGCATCATGAACATGAAGCTAGCCAGTTTCTTTTTTAGCGATTCCTCCTGGTCTACTGGAAGTGCTACCCTCACACTGTATGCCCGTCACCATGCTGTGGTAAACAGGCCTAGAGGATTTTCTGGTGTGCTAGTTAGTGGGTGGAGTCAAGGAAAGAAGAAAGGAAACCTCCCCATCCTCCTGGGTCTACAAGGATTGGTTAAATAGGGTTTCTAAAAATATGAGAAAGAGGTCACTTCTTTGTTAACTGGTTTCTCTCTCAGTCCATGAGATGAGTGGGAGTATAAAAATAGCAATCAAGAGCCCTTTTACTAGAATAGATACATCTCTTCTCCTGAGAAATGCAAAACCCAAGGCCATAAAAGACCTCTAGGTCTCAGATCTATCACTTTACTACTGTCAATACCTCTCGCACTGGGATCAATAATTTTTCTAAACCTCATTTATTTATTCCTTCCTGAATAGGCCATATGCCCTTTGCTAATATAACTGCCAACACCACCATACCCAGCTCCCAGAAGCCACTGTAGCGTGACGTACGCGCATCAGGACTGTGTCAGGGACTCTCAGCTAACGTCTCAGCTGCCCATAAACGCCTGTCAGGGACCCGCCGGCAGCAATGTGAAAATAAGAACGGTGAGCAAGCAAGCCCCGTGACTGCGGCCACGCCGCTGACGAGGAGCAAAGGGAGCCTGGAAGTTCCCCTCACGCAGGCTGCCTGGCGCTGCCAGGCTGTGTTGCTGAGAGTACTCTTGCTCCTCACCTTCAACACCACTGGCTGCTAAATGCTGATGCAGAAAAGCTAGAGAACTATAAAAGTTCTGTCTTAATCCTCAATAGTTATAACAGATACCTCTTAGGTTCAGGCCTCCCCAAATACTGCTTTTGAAGTTCCTTGGCTACTTTTGTTCTTTCCTGCCTCAGTGAACAATTCACCTTCAACATTCTACACACCACTGTAGCGAACTGACAATATGCTTGCTGATTCCTCAAGTTCAAGGGCCTCCAACCTGACCTAATAAATTCTTCTCACCTATAAACCCATCTTTTGTAGGAAACCTGTTGCTCTACTGTGGGAAAATAAAAAGGAGATAAGGGTTTTGATGATACCAAGTCACTGAGAAAAACTGAGAAACCTCCCTGGTTTCTGATCCCACATACTTTCTAGCCTGAAATCAAATGTCTTGAAACTAAATTTAAGTCAACACAAGAGAAGTCTATGTTTATATATCTTGTTTCCTGGAACGTGAGCTCGCTGAGAGCACGGCTGGGGCTATGCATACTCTAAAGAGACTGGTGTGCGATGTGGATGGACACACCCACAGTGGGGGAGGGTGGAGGGGCAGCAGACTCACAGCTGAGGAAGTCAGTTTCTAGCCCTGCTAGCCTGTGACCTGGCTATTTGGCCTCTCTGGCCCTGTTCTCATGTGTAAAGTGGAAATCACTAATGACTGTCCATAGGATTTTCGTGGGGTCAAATGAGATATAATGAATGTAGACGTGCTTATAAACCATCAAACCCAAGAAAAATGTCCGGGATGACTATTATTAGAAGTAATAACACTGTCATCTCTTCTACGTGAAATTTACATAGAAGATAGAAGTAAAATAAGGCGAACGGAAAACTAGCCCAAGTACCAGAAGCCTTGAAAGTTGATGGAATTCCAGAACAGGGAATGGGCAATGTGCTCAGGTTCTTACCCGGTGTTCCGCCAGGAACTCTGGCGTCAGGGTCCAGGGGGCGTTCCTCACCACCTCATCCACATAGCGGCAGTGCTGCACGGCATCATAGCGCTCATTTTCATTCATCACGGTGAAGCCTTTGAAGTTGTGCGTTAGTTCATCACTGCAAACTGAGTTCACCACAGCATAAGGTTTCAAGTCAAAGTCCCCTCTGCTTAACCACTCCTCAGTCATCAACCTCTCCCATTTCCTAGGATTGGAACCAATCTCCCCATCTGGATAAGAGTCTTCTGGATGTAGCTCAGTCTGGATAACAATGCTTTTTCTAATCCAAGATAACCTTTGGGAGCAACACTCACTAAATATGTTCACACTTTGGAGAGGAGAGGATACAACAGAGGACTATGATCTTTGGCTTTGAAATAAAACTGCTGCACATTTCTGCATCAATCAACAGTTTTAAAAAATGTTTTCCTATTATACTTTTATTAGACTGGACTGGACCACATAACATTTGCTTAGCAGACTTCTGTACTGCAGTTGATTCAGAATGATAAACTGAAATCTAAAGCAAATGCTATTCTTAAGTGGGCAATGGGGGTCAGATTATAGAAACCCAGCCAAAACCAGAGAGAGAAATCCTGGCCATCTCAAGTCAATGAGCTTGAAGCGTCTCTTTCCAGTTTTATACAGTTCAGGTTTTATACACTTCATGTTCTTCATATACTTCACTATATTTAAAAACCGAAATAAAAGGCAATGTACTCAGGTTATAAAGACAGGAGGAAAAAGGCTACTATAATTTTTTTCTGGACAGCACCTAAAGTCATCAGAAGTTTTCTTACCTCCCACAATGAGGTATGTATTAGGGAAAAGGTTCTTTGCTTGCATTAGAGCCCGGGCATGACCAGAATGAAATAAGTCAAATATTCCATCTGCATAAACTCTCACAGGCCGTTCACCTAAATCCAAAGGAAAGAATATATCACAGAAACGCACTGATTCATGACTCCATATTTAACAAATGGAAATGGCACTGTAGGACTGTTCCATCCCTGCACAACCCCCTTCTAAGGTGTTCTCTGGATATTCACCTTAATTTGGGGTGTTTTGGGGTTGTGAGGAATAACACGAAGACTTCCTTGACTACAAAGACCCTCTTGGCATCATATCCACAAACTGTCTTTGTTAGCCTGGTTGTACCAAAGTGCTCAGGTAATCGGATTTCATGATTTTTTTTTTTTAATTTACTGGCTGCATTGGGTCTTTGTTGCTGCACACAGGCTTTCTCTAGTTGTGGCGAGCAGGGGCTACTCTTCATTGTGGTGCGTGGGCTCCTCATTGTGGCGGCCTCTGTTGTTGCGGAGCACGGACTCTAGAGTGCAGGTTCAACAGTTGTGGCACATGGGCTTAGTTGCTTCATGGCACGTGGGATCTTCCCAGGCCAGGGCTCGAACCCATGTCCCCTGCACTGGCAGGTGTATTCTTAACCACTGCACCACCTAGGAAGTCCCTGATTATTTTTTCTTAAAGTTATTTTAGAAGTGAAGGGAAGAGTTATATAAGAGATATGTCTTAAACTTCAAAATCTTCATCTCTGGTTTATGTTTAAACATCAGTCATGTTTGAACAGAGTATAATTAAACTATCCTCTGGCAGCTTGCTCTCTCATTTTCAAGCTGCCTTGATTGCCAATGACTAATGCTTTGCTGTGAAAACAAAATACTTTGCTTTGAAAGTAAAGAGTCATTCAGAGGGGTGAGATTGAAAAAGAGGGAAGGTAAGTACCAGTTATCAATTTATTGCTTCTCAGTCCCAGATTCACCTTCAATACCTGCTCTGTGATAACAGATGGAACACCTTTAAGCACTTCTCCTTCATAGTGAGCATGTTACACTTTCTCAGTAGAGGGTGATACACCAAGTATTTGAAAATCAAATATAAATATTTTAAGACTTTATATTAGAGCCTTTCCTCTTCTCCTGTCCACTAGTGAGAATAACAGAGAACTGACTGTCAATTTACTTTTAGTGGTAGTGGACTATGAAAGAAAAGGCAGGAAATGATCTCTTGGGGTACAAGACTAATTCCAAAGCAAAATAAACACAGAGAATGAAATGAATAATGGCTCATCATGCTTCAAATGATAACTCTACTGAGTCCTAGTAACATATTTCTACCACGTGAATAAAAGAAGAGCTGTTCACTGCAGCAGCAGAAAATAACAGTAGGAGCATCTACACCATTCTGGGAAAGAAGGGCCAGAGCCTCATCAAATACACCATACTGAAGGTAGGTATAAGATACATCTCCTTCCTGCCTTGAGGACAGTGAATCAAGGGTTCTCAGGAGGTTTATGGACTTTTCTTTATAGACAGCTTCATCCATAAACAAGTAGTTTTTAAACTGAGAAATCATACACTGCTGATAGAAATATAAATTGGTACAACTTTTAAGAAAGGCAATTAGGCAATATCTGTCAAAAGACAAATGACAAATATTTACAGCCTTTGGCCCAGCTATTCCAATTTTAGGAATTTATGTCACAGATGTGTTTGTAAACATGTATGCAGATTGCATTATTCATTGCAGCACTGTTTGTAATATCGAAAGTTTGGAAACAACCTAAATTACAGTGGAAGACTGAATATGGCATGATCCACCCCCTAAAAGTGTGGGAAGATTTATATACTATTTGCTTAGATATCCACAAGAAATTGGTAATTCTGGTTGCCTATAAGAGGTATACTAGGTGGCTGTGAGACAGTGGTGAGAGGAAGACATTTCACTCTGTGTTCTTTTTGTACTTTATGAATGTTAGGCCATGGGAATGTATTGATTTTATAATATAGGAAATAAAATTTTTAAATAAAATAAATACACCAATACAATGAAAAACTGAGAAATAATATGATGGATGTAAGAGTCAGAAAAGTTATAGCTCAAGCTTGCCAAACAGCCTCATTCCTCTATAATCTTAATTTCTTTAAGCCTCAGTTTCCTCATCTATAAAACAAAGCAAAACAAAACAAAATCTGAGTAGTATAATCTCTCTTCTACATCCTAGAAATCATGACCATGAAGTAACTAACATACTTCTGTCTTTCCTAAACAAGTCCACAGTGGCTATGATCTCACTCTATTTGATCCTAAAAGACAAAGGATAGAATATAAAATTCAAGAATACTGTATTGTTGTTTCTTTGCCATTAGTATATAACAAGGGCAAAGTGAGATGAGGGAGATTTAGCTCAGTAAACACATTTCCTGGATAGTGGCAGAACACTGTTGATTGAGTGGCTATTTGCCAGCAGTTAAACATCCCATATTAGGTCAAGTCACCTCTGAACCCTTTCTTGGACCAATCTCAGATGTGCCCCTTGCCCTCTTCAGCATCTCCCAACCTCCCAACCTCTCAATTCCCCATGACTTAACTGCAAGTCTTTGGCAAACCCAGGCTGGTATATTAATCAAATGACCAGAAGGGGCCACTGTTCAACTGAAAATCTGGGGAGAAAGCAGGAGTTACCCATTCTTTTACCAAGTGGCTACTGGCCAGGATGACTACACCTGCTGACTTACATCTGTTGTTCCAGCATACTAGCAAGAGCAATTGCTTTCACTCTCAAAAATGGTCTTGGTTTGGATTATAAATTATAGTCCTTTCACTACTGCTAGACTAAGTAACTAGATAGTCTCCTTTAAGCAGAAGAGACCTGAGTTTCAACTTATTACCTCTTCTGATATATTCTCTCAAATAGCTACCATTGAAACATTCTATCTTTAACAGATTTCCACTGCCCTTCAGACTCTGCCTTTTTTTTCCTTTCTCCAAGAGAACATACTGCTGGGTTTTTTTCATCTTCTAAAAGAGATGATCTTCTCATCTCTCAAGCCGTATTCCTTTTATCTCTAAGTAGTGAGTTTACTCCAAGATTACACAAACTTACCTTTTGTACTCGCTTAACCTCCCTAACTGAAAACCTGGGGGCAGGGGTTTTCACTAATTATGGCATGTGTAGATTCTTTATTGGTTTATTCCTTGTCTGGCACTGGCATGAAGACAGTCAACTACTTGGTTATTTAACATAAAACTGAACAGACAGAATAAGATAAAGGAAAAACCAGAGGTCAAATTAGACTGGCAAACTTTATAGGCTAATTTGTGACTATTTGTTTCACCCAAAATACAATCAGCTTGCTGATGGCCTTCTATTATTTATAACTAATGTCTTTGTAAAGAGTAGTACCACTTCAGGATGAAAAGAACATAAAGATGGAAAAACGTAAATTTTAGCTTTAATCCTATCACTAATTATTTGTTTTACTGTAGGGGAAACTTCACTTCTTAGTTTCTATGGACCTTTATTCATGTATATAATGAAGAGACTATAAAGTATATAATCTCATAAATGACTTACTTGTAAAATTCTACTATTCTAAAATTTTTAGAAATTAGATTAGTTAGTGTTTGTTAATTATGTTTCAAAACTTGGAAACATACATACATTTTTCCTACCACAAATGGTAACGTGGCGAGATTAGCAACAAGCTGGATAATATAACTAACGTGATCAGATCTGAGTGAGGAACTGCATTCTGAATGCGTGTCATTAAAGAGTATATGAAAAGTTCTTGCCCCCAACAGGCTCTACTATCACATCTGAATGTGATCCTTGAACTGTCTAGTGGCATTCTGAAGTCTAACTGGCCACCACTACACTGCTACATATAACCTGTCCTTCCTTGTTGTCATTTTACTCTGCCCCATTAGCCTGCCTATTTCTGAAGTAAGAGGAGCCAAACCCAAAAAATCACATCATAAATCAGAAGAGTTGTGATCAAATGAGCTATATCTAAACACTTTTGCAAAAGGAAAGCACTGTCTGGAATTCTGAGGACCCCAAAACCATACTCCATACAGCCAAGATCTAGCCTAAGGGTATTGGGATCCCTGGCCTGACACTGTCCAGCATTCACTTCTATTCATATTTCACAACTCCTAAGTTACAACAGAGAGTAAACCCAATTAAGAAATAACTACAAATATCTTCTATATACTGAAAATGTATAGATTTGTGGCTATAACTGCCTCTTATTCCCTAGTGCTTGCCTGGGTTGAGTCCAGCCCTACATTTACAGAGAAACATTTACCACAATAATCGTAAGAAATGAAAAAGGATTGGAAAAAAAAAGGAGAACTGGAGAACTTACGGAGAAGTAAAAACAGATGCCTACAGGACTTTGTATTCATAACACATGCTCATGGAAGTTTCTATTTATGATGATCCCTAAAACCAACTGCCCAAAACAAGAAGAGTATCTAGAATACATATTAATAATTTATGAGGCCAAAATTGCTACTTAATGATGTAAACTAAGTATACAAATAAAGAGTATGGGTTTTGAAAATAATAAAGCAAGTCTTTAAAAAACCTGGAAAACTATAACATTAATAAAGACAAAATTAAGTGATGAGCATCTCCCAACATGGGATATTTTTGTCCTCTATCAATCAGCAGCATCATAGCTAGTTTACTGACTGACAGAAAACTTGTGGGGAAATTCTGAAGGCTATTAAAAATGGGACAGACAGTCTGACATATTATTTGGACCTTTGTAAAAACAGACGAGATTACAGATCAGCGCAAGCTAATATCTTATTGTCTCTGCTCCTCTGTATCTCACAGCTGTGATGATAGCCCAAAAAAAAAGTGGGTACCACTGTATCTCATAGCTGTGACAAAACACTGGGAAATAAGTATACAATAAGAAGAAAAAATAAAATTTTACGGAGTACAGTTATCCTTCCAAACAACAGCAAGGGAGATGGAAGGAATTCCTCTCTCAACTAGCTTTTACAGGTAAACTGAGAGAAAAACATAGAGAGTAGATGTATATTTGAAAAATACAATTGAATGCTAAAAACAATAGTAAAACAACAAAATAATTCATCATTTACTTACAAGGAGTTCCTCTGCTGGCTTCTTCCATAGTTACCCTGACATAGGGCTTACTAAAGTCTACTTCAATTTCATCAGAAAAAGGCGCTGGTTGCCGTAAGCCCTTAAGAAGAGGAAAGTGAAGGAAAAGAAAAATTCAATGGTATAATACTCAAAATGAAATACTCAAAAAACAGCAGCTTTAAAGAATAATCAGTTATTCAATATGCTGTGATTAAAATTTTTTCCTAAAGCTTCATAACCTTAAAAAGAAAAAAGATAAAAGCATTCCAAACTCACAAGTGAAAATTGCATCTTTTTACCAAATGGGCAAATCATGGCATGAAAGATAAATGTCTTGATGGTGATTTCAGGATACGACTGAGGAAGGTGGCTGGGAACCTAAGCACAGTCCCAACTAACTGGGTCCAAAATGATGGCTCCTCTGCCAGACAGCAGAATAGCCAACCCTGATCTATGTGACAAAATTGCCAAGGTTCACAAGTGTATTTTCATACCACTTCAACCATGGGCTGGGAAGGCAAACAGCTGCCATGTGCGTTAAGTATAATACAATACTGTGTAATGCTTTACACTGTAAATATGTTCTAATTCTCATTAACAGCCCTGTGAGGCAAGTAGTACAATACAGTAAGTCCCTTACATACGAACGAGTTCCATCCCGCGAGCTAGTTCGTAAGTCTAATTTGTTCGTTGAGTCCAACAAAGTTAGCCTAGGTACCCAACACAGTCAACTATATAGTACTGTACTGTAACAAGTTTATAGTACTTTTCACACAAATAATACATAAAAAACAAACAAACACAAAAAAATAAAGAACACACTTTTAATCTTAGAATACAGTACCTTGAAAAGTACAGTAGTAGTACAACAGCTGGCATATAGGGGCTGGCACTGAGTGAACGCGCAAGATGAGTTACTGATCTGAGGAGCGAGAGGAAGTGGGAGACAGTAGAGCTGAAGGATCGTCAGCAATAGGAGACGGAGGGCAAGCTGCAAGTTCACCCACGCCTGATGCCACTGGACATGCGAACGCATGTTCACATCTTTGAAAGTTTGCAACTTGAAGGTTCGTATGTAAGGGACTTCCTGTAGTTAGTATCCTCAATGTAAAGATGAGGAAAATTTGATTCAGAGAAGTTACACGAATTGCATGCAATTACTCACAGGCAAAGAGGAAATAAGAATGCAGGTGTGCTCTTTCCTCTATAGAGGAAAGCCTTACTTAAGAATTGTTGTTAAATTTACTCCTAAGTATTTTATTCTATTTGATGCTTTTGTAACTGTTTTCTTAATTTTATTTTTGGATTGTTCCTTTCCAGTATATAGAAATGCAATTGATTTATATGTGTGTATGTATATTAGCGTAGTTTCAGTTGACTCTTATCTCCTATGGTTTTGTTAAACTCAATTATCAGTTCTAGCAGTTTGGTAGATTCCTTAGGATTGTCTACATATGAGATCATGTTGTCTGTGAATAAAGACAGTTTAACTTATTCCTTTCCAATCTGGATGCCTTTGATTTCCTTTTATTATCCCTTATTGCACTAATTGAAACCTCTAGTACAATGCTGAACAGAGGTGGCAAGTACAAATATCCTTGCCTTGTTACCAGTCTTAGGAGAGAAACATGTAATCTTTCAACATTAAGTATTATGTCAGCTATAAGTGTTTCTTTGATGTCCTTTATCAGGTTGAGAAATCGCTCTTCTTTTTGTAGTTTGTTGAGAGTTTTTTGTTTTTTTGGTTTTTGCTTTTAAGTTGCTCCAAGCTGCTTGTGGGATCTTAGTTCCCCAACCAGGGATCAAACCCAGGCCATGGCAGTGAAAGTGCTGAGTCCTAGACACTGGACCACCCAGGAATTCCCTGTTGAGAGTTTTTTAATGAACAAGTGTTAGATTTTGTCACATGCTTTTTCTACATTATTGAAACAATCATATTTTGGTTTTGTCTTTTAATATGTTAATTATGGTGTATTAGATTAATTGATCTTGGAATGTTAAGCCAACCTTGCATTCCTGAGTAATTATGGTATATTAGATTAATTGATCTTGGAATGTTAAGCCAACCTTGCATTTCTGAGTAATTATGGTGTATTAGATTAATTGATCTTGGAATGTTAAGCCAACCTTGCATTCCTGAGTGAAATTCTGCTTGGTCACGTTGTATAAATCTTTTTACATGTTCTTGGATTGAATTTGTTAATATATTGTTAAGGATTTTTACATCTAAGTTTGTGATGGAATTTGAACTATAGTTTTCTTTTCCTGTGCTATTTTTGCTTGTCTTTGATATCTGGCCCCATAAAATGGGTTAGGAAATATTCTCTCCTCTATTTTCTGAAAGTGTATAGGACTGGTATTATTTCCTCCTCAAATGTTTGATAGAATTCACCAATGAAGTCATCTGTGTCTGGCTTTGTCTTTGTGGGAAGATTTTTAAAAGACAATTCAATATTTTTACTTGGGATAGGTCTATTCAGATTTTCTATTTTTTGGGGGGTCAGTTTTGGCAATTTGTCTCTTTCTATGAATATGTCTATTTCATCTAAATTGTCACATTTTTTTGGCATGAAGTTGTTCATAATATTCCCTTACAATTCTTTTCATTTCTGTTGGGCTATAGTGATGTTTACTTAGAATTTTAAATTATACACAAACCACACTGTGACTGGGCTAAATTCAGAAACTGGGAAGACATTGTCTTATGTTGATTTCAGATAAGGATATATTTTTAAAATAAGGTTTTAAAATTAAAACACATTTCTTTTAAAGAGCACTAATAAAAGCTTAGTTTAAATTACGCTAAAGCTACAAGAAAAACATTTTTAGGAGACATGTGTGTGTTATCCTTTTTGTAGAACATTTTTAAGAAGATGTTAAGAACAGACCAAGGACCCAAACGTGTGATTTTCCGAAGTTATTACAGATTTACCTACAGATTAAATTAGAAAAAACAATTTATCCTCTGGAAGTTAGTACTCAAAGAGTTGCCTAACAGTAATTTGTATTTCTAAAAGTATATGCTAGTCACAAAGTAACAGACATTCTATGATTCCCTCTACATGAAGGTCAAAAAGAGGCAAAGCTAATCTATGGTGAATAGAAACCAGAGAACAAAGAAAAAATCTGGGGAAAGAGGATACTGACTAGCAGGGGCATGAGGGAGTCTTCTGAGTGCACCAGTGATTACATGGATCTATACACACATAAACATTTATTGAGCTGTACACTTAAGGTTTGTGCACTCTACTGTATGTAAGTTATACCTCAAGAAACAAATGCCATTCAGCCATAAAAAGGAATGCAGTACTGATATCTGCTACGACATGGATGAACCTTGAAAACATGTTAAGTGAAAGAAGCCAGCCACAAAAGGCCATTTATTGCATACATTCTATTTAATCCCTATTCTGGGATTCTATACAATCCCAGAATAGGAGAACTTATAGACAGAAAGTAGAGTAGTGCTTCCACTGGGCTGGAAGGGTTGAGGAGAAATGGGGAGTGACTCTTGATGAGTACAGGGTTTCTCTCTGGAGTGATGAAAATGTTCCAAAATGTATTATGATGGTGGCTGCACAAGTCTGTGAATATTCTAAAAACCACTGAACTGCACACTCTAAAAGCATAGGTGAATTACAATGGTATATGAACTATATCTCAATGACATTGTTTATATATAATATAAAAATACATGAAACAAATAGAAAAAATTGCACTTATTAACAATAGTACATGTGGATAAAAGACAGCCTTACTGTGTTCTCTGAAATGTATTATCAATGGCATGCTGGAGTCAGTTGTTAAATATTCATATATTTTGAGGGCTGGTTATTAAATCATTGGCAGCTTGAAATCAGCCACAGAAATCAGTAAATGCTACATGTCAGAGGTTTGTTCCCCCCAGTAAGCCAGCTTACTAGGTTGCCACTGGTTATTCTGCAAATTTAGAATGAGATCAGTTCAGAGGTTATTACAGGGAGGAAGAAATGGACTTGTGGATTTTTCCATTAATACTGCAGTGGGAGTAAAGAGTGTGACAGATAAAAGATTTTGCGAAGGAAGAATAGGCAAGACATGGTAAAAAGAAAATACATTGTTACCTGAGAAAAAGAGGCGTTTATAATAATTGAGCTTTTGAACTGAAGAAAATAAGACTGTGGTACCATCAGCAGGAATAAAGAGTTTTTTAAAAAGGAGTGGAGATCAAAGAAAATAAGAACTGACAGTCTTTGAATCTGGAGATTCAAATGACTATTGGAGACCTTCTAGAATATATTAGTGAAAGTCAGAACACCAGCGCCTTAAATAAAACTGAAAGACAAGGAAACAGATTAGTAATAATCTCTCAGTTAAAGATGTACGGCCAAGCGCCCGCCTCAGCCCAACATGGCGATGCACAACAAGGCGGCCCCGCCGCAGATCCCGGACACCCGGCGGGAGTTGGCAGAGCTCGTGAAGCGGAAGCAAGAGCTGGCGGAAACACTGGCAAACTTGGAGAGACAGATCTATGCTTTTGAAGGAAGCTACCTGGAAGACACTCAGATGTATGGCAACATGATTCGTGGCTGGGATCGGTATCTGACCAACCAAAAAAACTCCAATAGCAAAAACGATAGAAGGAACCGGAAGTTTAAGGAAGCAGAGCGGCTCTTCAGTAAATCTTCAGTTACTTCAGCAGCTGCAGTAAGTGCATTGGCAGGAGTTCAGGACCAGCTCATTGAAAAGAGGGAGCCAGGAAGTGGGACGGAAAGTGATACTTCTCCAGACTTCCACAATCAGGAAAACGAGCCCAGCCAGGAGGACCCTGAGGATCTGGATGGATCTGTGCAGGGAGTGAAACCTCAGAAGGCTGCTTCTTCTACTTCCTCAGGGAGTCATCACAGCAGCCATAAAAAACGAAAGAATAAAAACCGGCACAGGATTGATCTGAAGTTAAACAAAAAACCACGAGCTGACTATCAGAAGACTCATTAGTGCAGAAGCGTCCAGGCTACAGAACCCTGCTTCCCTCCTCCGACCTCACAAAGATAAACATCCCTCACCTGACTACGTGGCCATCCACCTCTGCTTTCCCAGACCCAGTGCCTGTGACTCTGAGTAGTTTGTTCTGAAATGTGGTGACAAACAAGTCATTTCTGTAAGACCACATCGGATCATTTACTTTGTGTCATTTTTTAGTAACAGAACTGCAGGAAGACCCAAGACATGGTTATAGTCCCAGCAAGTTGCTAACTGCATTTCTCCCTTCTCGGAATGAATCTCTCCCCCCAAACTGGCTGGCACCAGCTTCATCTGTGATGTGCATCAAGAAATGTTCTCTGGGTTTGTTTTATGCTGAACATAGAACACAGGTCATATTTCAGAGGGAGGCTGTAAATATGTGGCATTTTCTTATTTTGTTTGTGTTTTATCATTTTTCTATTACTGTTTTTATCATCTTATTTTCTTTGGGGACTTTTTGTAATGCCATTGTACAGCTCATACCTTCGTGCTGACATATCTGATAATCTGTTTCGTGCAGTTGCCAATATTCTTAACTGAAAATAATCTGGTTTACCATAAATAAAATGGGGACTTGGGGAAAAAAAAAAAAAAGATGTACGGCCAAAACAAAACGGTACCTAGAGGGGACAGAAGGATCAAATAGCACCCCCCTCCCCTTTTTTTTAAAGTTGAGGAGATCTGTACATGTCTGAGACAAAGGAAAAGGAGCCGAACAGACTGAAAATACTAGAGAAGAAAATAGCAGATAATTAAGGAAGCAAGAGTCTAGAAGAATGACAGGGAACGGCCTCAAAGGAGAGTAGGGAGGAAGCTGTTAGCCCTATAAGTAATTAGGTCACATTTTTCTAAAAGCAGAAGAAAGGAAAGGTGATAAAACGATAATACTGGACGTAAAGGAGGAAAGATGTATAAACTTATAGCTGATGCCCTTAATTTTTCTCAGTATAGTAAAGAAGAAAATGAAGTTCCGTATAAAGAACAGGGACCTTGGTAGCACAGCGATTAAGAATCTGCCTCCTATTGCAGGGGACATGGTTCAATTACTGGCTGGGGGAGACCCCACATGCCTTGGAGCAACTAAGCCTGAGAGCCACGACTAATGAGCCCACGCTCCACAACTACTGAAGCCCACGTGCCTAGAGCCCGTGCTCTGCAACAAGAGAAGCCACCGCAATGAGAAGCCCATGCACCACAACAAAGAGTAGCCTCCGCTCCCCACAACTACAGAAAGCCCACACACAGCAACGAAGACCCAATGCAGCCAATAAAAAATTAATTAATTAATTAAAAAACAGGGACCTTGGAATGAGACTGAAAACTTGAGGAAAGTACAAAATATTTAGAATAAATGTCGTGGGAAATGTACATATTTGAGCATCAGCAAGTGATTAATGGAACTCTTGAGCATGATATTCAGCCCAGGTCAAGCTAGGAACTTTAATCTTTAGAAGGCCAAGTTAATAGGTCCAGGAAGAAAAACAAAGAATTAACAGAAACTGAAACATCAAGGGTTAGGCCCTGGTGAATGGAACAGACACAGGAAAGAGAAGTGAGCAGTTAAGGAGAAAGAGGTATCTAGACATTTCTCCAAACAAGATACACTAATGGCCAAAAACACATGAAAAGGTGCTCGACAGTATTAGTCATTATGGAAATGCAAATCAAAACCATAACAAGACACTGCTCCACACCCACTAGGACAGCTAAAAGCAAAAAAACAGGCAACAACAGTGATGGCAAGGATGTGGAGAAACTGGAACCTTCATACACTGTTGCTATGAATGTAAACTGGCACACAGCTTTGGAAAACAGTTCTTCAAAATGTTAGACAAAGACTACCATATGACCTAGAAATTACATTCCCAGGTATATAAGCAAGAGAACTGAAAACGTATGTTTAAAAAAAATCTTGTACATGAATAATGTTCCTAACATTATTCACAATAGTCAAAAAGTGGAAATAATCTAAATGTCCCACAACTGATGAATGGATAAACAAAGCAGTACGTCTGTAAGGATTCATCCATAAAATGAAATGAAATACTGATAAACACTACCACCTGGATGGACCCTGAAAACACTGTGCTAAATAAAAGAAGCCAGACTTAAAAGGCCATGTATTGTGTGATTATATGAAATGTCCAGAATAGGCAAATCCCTAGAGAGAGAAAGTATATTAGCGGTTGCCAATGTGTAGAGGGAGACAGGAAGAGGTTGCCAGGGTGTAGAGGGAGGCAGGAAGAAGGAATGACTGCTAATGGGTACCGGGTTTCTTTTTGTGCTGATAAGGATGTTCTGCAATTAGATAATGGTGATGGTTTTACAACATCGTAAATTTTCAGTATTAAAAACCACTGAATTGTACATTTTAAAATGATTAAAATGGTGAACTTTATGTATGTGAATTTTATCTCAATTTTAAAAGATACATTAAATGTCCTATCTTTCATAACTCTCGTTTCTTCAGTCTTCCTTGTATCCTGTGTACATTCCAAGGTAGAAGGCAAATGCAGCTGTCCCTCCTGGCTAGAATTTGTGCTGAATTGATTCCTCCTAAGTATAGAGAATGAAACCTAAGGTTCTTCAGCTACAACAGATCAGCAAAATCTTTAATTCTCTAGAGTTGCCTCCAGTTAGAATGAGTTGTATTTTTAAAAACACCCTATTACTCTCTTCTCAGTTAAAGAACAGTGCCCCTAAAAGCTGAGGTTTATAAAAGCAAGACTAAGTATTTCTACCTATGTTCTAAAACAAACCTCCTTCATTTTAACCTCAAAGGAATCTCATGGAATAATACTGCTTTCAAGTCTTTTGACTCTCTGGTAGTGAAGTATAAATGAAAGGGCAAGGGTTTAGGACTTGCAAGAACTCAGATCTAAATCCCAGCTCTATCACTTAACAGCTATGAAATCACAGCAAGCTTCTAGAGCTTTCATTTCATCTTCTATAAAATGGAAGATACTAATACCTACTCCGTAAGGTTGCTATAAGGATTAAATAAAACAGGATATGCAAAATAACTAGCACAATGTTTTGCATATGAGTAGGCACTTAACAAACCTACAATATCAGTTCAGTTTCTCTTCCATTCTATGGAACACAGGTTTCATTACGCCAACAAAATTAATTAACTTGTATTAATCTGAGAGGTTGGCTATAATGCCATATAAAGTGTCTAAGTCCATGGGAATTATAACTAACACTATCACAATCACAAATTACAACTTATAATGAGCACCATTATCCCCCAAATTATGAACAAACTTCTGCAGGCAATACTGCTTCCATAAAAACTTTCTCCTGATTATGTTCACAAATATTAACTCACTATTCCTCAAAATTCTAGCGAAAGAGAATAAAAGATTCTGATGTCCTTATTAATAGGAGAGAGGAGGTAACTCAAATAATATAATACTAGAACTTGATATTGGCTACCCAGCATGTACTCTATTTCCAAGGATTCATAAACATTTTTCAGCAAAAAGTTTCAGAATGACACAGAGAAACATTTCCCATTTACCCAAACATTCTGCACAAATGGTAATATATCCTCCTGAGTTCCAAATTATTTCAATAATGTCAGGGAAGAGGCTCTAGGGTCAAGAGGAATACCATGTAGTATGAGAAAGAAGGGATAAGGAACAGAGCAGAAAGATTCTAACCCCCAGGGATCTGTTAAGAAAAAAAGAAAGAAAGAAAGAAAAAGAAAACAATCATTCTCCCTGATTCCTGTTGCCATTTCAATGGATGTAAACAATGAACTCATCTATCTAACTACTATTTGGATGTCTCACAGACCTTCTAAGTTGAACTTGTACTAAACTCAATGCCTTCCCCCTAAAATAGCTCTTCCTTCTGTATTTTTCATCTGAATGAGAGACACCCCACCTACACAAACTACCTAAGACTGAAACCTTGGAGTCATCCTTAACACCTCTCATCCTCTGCATCCTGATAATTTCCAAGAATTGTCTACTTTACTTTTTAAAAACTTAAAATTTATCTTGTCCTCTCTGTATCTACTGCCTTACTTTAATCCCTCATCATTTCCAACCTGGATCATTACAATAATCTCACAACTAGTCCTGTGGCTCCTGTCTATCCCTGTTGCAACCAATCCTTTCCAAAGCAATCAGGATGATCTTCTAAACTGTATATCTGATCACATTACCTACAGGAGTAAGTTCAAATTCCTTAGCACAGCATACAAGTTCCTTCATGAGCAGACACTTGCTTTACCTTACCTACTGCAGATTCTTATTCTGAACTTTAAACTCCAGTAATGTTACTTGCAATTTGCTAAATATACTATTATTTCACAATTCTGAAGTTGTAGTCTCCTGTCCATTTCTTGAATTCCTATTTAGCCTTCAAAGTTCAACTCAGAAATAATCTCCTCAATGAAGCTTTTCCAAAACCACTGTCCTAACCCCTCAGTCAAAGTTTATCTGCTGCTCCTCTAGAGGGTCATCGTACCTCTAACTCACTTCTATTTGGCCCTTTTCATACTGTATCTTAATTTTTTGTCTCTTTCCCCTATTTGCCTGTGAGCTTCTTAAGGGCAAGGCCATCTCTTCATCTTTGCATCTCAATGCATAGCAAATGACACACACAGGTTCTCAACATACGTAGTTTGAAATGAGGTTGTAAGATCTATTAAGTTCTGTAAGCAGAACTTCGGCCAATTTTTATCCCTTAATTTTTCCTCCTTAACTCTTTTCTCTCCTTATATCCATTCTATCCTGACCTACCAACCCAGCTACCAAATACTTGGTGATCCTTCCTATTCTTTTCCCTGCTCTCAAGGAAAGCATTTTCTAAAGCTTGTGAGATCTGAGCTATAGAGCTCTACATTATGCTCACATCTCTCAAAGGTAAAGTCTTGTTTATCTTAATACTCCTAGTAACCACTACCATGCTGACACATTGTAAATATGTGATAAAATCTTGTTTGTTCAACCCAAATATCAACTAATGAGTGGATAAATAAAATGTGGTGTGTGGTATATGATGAAATGTTATTTGTCAATAAAAAAAAATTAATACTGACCATGCTACATTAAATCATGAAAACATGCTCAGTGAAAGAAGCCAGCCACAAAAGACCACCTACTGTAAATTGCTATTTGCATGCAATGTCCAGAATAGGCAAATGTAAAGGGACAAAGTAGATCAGTGGTTTCTAGAGGATGGGGAGGTTGGGAGGAAATGGGAAGTGACTGATAAAGGGTATGAGGCTTTTCTGGGGAGTGATAAAAATATTCTAAAATTGGTGGTGGTGATGAATATATTAAAAACCATTGAATTATACAGTTTAAATGGGTGGATTTATGATCTCAGTAAAGTTGTTATAAAAAAGAAAAAACCTTGTTTGTGTTTGCTACAGAGTTGAAAGTGATTCAGAGATAGAAAGCACATGTGTACAGTGGAGATGACACACAAGTTTATTTAGCAGACACTCCTCATTAGAGTCAGTCCAGCCTGTAGGGTGAGTAAATCTTTGACCATTAGCCCATGCTAAATAGCCAGTGTGTACCAGAGAGGAATGTGAAATAGGTAGCAAGCCACTTAACTGATTTGTGACATGAATATATGAAGCAGAGTAACTTAAAGCACTGAAATTCCTCAGATTATAAGAACCAAGAAATTTAAGTCCTCTCAGAGCCCAGTGCACTAAGACTGGCCTTCTTTGGTATATTCCTGGCTATGGTGATTGGCTGAGAGTACTACCTACTTGGTTATAACTTGCCCCTACTCCAGGTGAGAGTGCTGAATCAGTGCCCACCACCATTTCCTTAACCTGAATTCTCTAAGAAACATTCAGAAATTAACAATGCCCTTTCTGTTGACTGCTGAGTTATTTTCTGAGTTTACTTGCTGTGGCATAAAGAATAACGGCCCCCTAAGGATGTCTACATCTTATTTTCTAGAATTTGTGACTATGTTACCTTACATGGCAAAAGGGGCTTTACAAATGTGATTAAAGGATTTTGAGATAGACAGATTATCCCGGATTAGCCAAGTACATCCAACGTAATCACAAGGGTCTTTACAAGGGAATGAAGGAGGCAGATTCAGAATCAGGAGATGTCATGACAGAAGCAGCAGTCAGAGTGTTGTGATTGCTGGCTGGCCCCTGGACAAAGCAATATGGGCAACCTCTAGAAGCTGAAAAATGCAAGGAAACAGTTTTTCCCCTAGAACCTTCAGCCCTACCAACATTTGATTTTAGCCTTCTGAGACCCATTTCAGACTTCTGACCCCCAGAACTGTAAGCTAATATATATGTACTGTCTTAGGCCACTAAATTTGCGGTAATCTGTTACAACAGCAATAGAAAGCTAATACACTTGCCCCCAACACCACCATCAATATCAAGCCTGGAGTACTGTGGAGTCCAGTTGCTTTTATTGTTCAAGATAAAATATTGGTTTGGAACAACTATTAACTGTATATTGAGTAGAAATATTTTTCCTTTGAGGTTATGAAGCTCCAAAAGTAACCAACAGAAACTGCAGTTTGATCAATGGCTAATGGTCAAAACAGGTACGAAAAATACAGAAACACATAATTCTGTCACTGGGATTTTAAAACATGGATTTCATAACAACACTGTATATCAATAATAACTCCAATTGTGTATAAATATTCTTTGATATGTTTTTTTAAGGGCAGCGTCAAGAAGGGTACCAATCTGAGACAGGATGAGCAGTTTGGAATGGGGTCTTTCATCAAAGGCTTG
The DNA here is from genome assembly GCF_030028045.1 of Hippopotamus amphibius kiboko. Taxonomy (NCBI): domain Eukaryota; kingdom Metazoa; phylum Chordata; class Mammalia; order Artiodactyla; family Hippopotamidae; genus Hippopotamus; species Hippopotamus amphibius. The sequence continues at coordinate 170,475,192 of NC_080191.1, read as the reverse complement.
GAAGTGGTTAGGAAATACAAAGATAACATCCTAGAGATAAAGGAACATAAGGTAGGCAGTAATAGAAAAATGTTCTCATCTAAGATATAACCAACAATAGAGTGGAGGAGTGATAAGAGAGAAAAGACCATAAGACACAGAAAACTGAACACCATGAGATGATACTAAGATCAGATCACTGTCTAGAGGTACAATTTCTCTATTTCATTAGTTTGAATTTGATCTTCTGCCTAATATACATACACCCTCCAACTTTTCCTAAAATTCCCTTTTCAATTCCGGTGTAAAGCTCTTACAACTATAATCTGCATAAAATTTCCAACAATTGTTGGAAAGTTACTATTCACACTTACTATTCATTCTTTCCATTATTTAAGAAGATTTGTAATGCTGATATCAGCAGTGTTATATCAGTTTCTACCCTTCCCCTGCCAGATTAAGTGTTCAACAAAGAAATCTCTTCCAGGGACTTCCCTGGTGGCACAGTGGTTAAGAATCTGCCTGCCAATGCAGGGGACATGGGTTCAATCCCTGCTCCAGGAAGATCCCACATGCCACGGAGCAATTAAGCCCGTGAGCACAACTATTGAGCCTGCGCTCTAGAGCCCGTAAGCGACAACTATTGAGCCCATGTGCTGCAACTACTGAAGCCCACACGCCTAGAGCCCATGCTCCGCAACAAGAGAAGGCACTGAAATGAGGAGCCTGAGCACCACAATGAAGAGTAGCCCGTTTGCTGCCCGTGTGCAGCAACAAAGACCCAACACAGCCAATAAATAAACAAATAAATAAATTTATTAAAAAAAAAAAAACTCTTCCTTACTTACAATTGCACAGCGTGGCATTTTTGAAGGAATTCCATCCTCCTCTGTTGCCCCATTGGGTCCAGGTATCTCTTTCCTCCTCTTCCTCATGTTGACTTTGGCTGAATTCTGTGCATCCATCTTCTTTTAACTGGTGATAGAAACTGAAAAAGAATTTTTTTCTCATTGAGGTGGGACAAGCCTGTCTCCAGGATTTCAGAGATGTTAATATGGATACACTTAGCATCAATTCCACAGCACACATTTCAAAAAGATGAACCAACTGCATCTGGTAAAAAGAGCAAAGCTTCACAAAACTCAGGCTCTAGTAGAAACACTGAAATGTCTCTCTGTGGAACAATGGCCACAATTAATCACCTGGACCTTGGAAGTTACTGCCAAACCAATACAGCCTATATACTAACTGCTAATTTCATATCCTGATTGCATACAAAAAACTGGAAGAATCTGGCTGATAAAGTTAGTTATACAGACTTTCTACTACCCTTACATCATATCCCAGGACACCTACAGGTATGACAGGTACAAGGAAATGTGAAAGGTATGTCTTTGGTACAGATGGAGAAAAGAGCCTTTTTTTTTTTTTTTTAAAGGATGGCCACCAGCAATTCCTGGTTTAACAAAGCATGGATTTCTTAACTCTAAATGCTCTGTATATTTCAGAGACCACTCCTCCAGGGTTAGAGCTAGGAAAATTGCAGAGTAAGTGTACTTGCATCTTTTAAATATCCTTCCTCTTCCTTTTTCAATACTCATTTCCCCTTCCTCTTTCAGAGTCTTAGCACCTTAAGCTTGTTCAGAGTCCCCAACTACTAAAACCCTACCCAGACTTCTCCTTCCCCCAAGGAAAACTTATTTATTATTGTCTCATTTAGCAGAAAGTGTCTAGCAACTAACTAATACAGAAAAGTTCTGAATATTTGATGTTTCATGTTTAGATGTTGGCTTGTGCTACACCTCCAATCCCCTACAATGATATCTGCATTTTTCTTAGGTAACATAATTTGCACAAATAAATTAATTTCTTGATAATGATGAAATTTTAGGTATCAGCCAGAAATTGGAGATAGAGGAACTTCAATGTTCAACTGCCATCTCTGCCCAAGATTCGGTACAGTGAAATGTGGAAAAAAGATCCTCAGAGCAGAGGCAGAAAACAGAACAAAACACTAGACAGAATGAGGACTTTCTACTCTGCCTCACTGCCTCTAATAAGCCCTCCTGAATAGATGTTTATCTAAACAACTGCAATTGTGCCTCACTTTCTTTCCTCTGGCTAAATTCCAAGTGGCAATGTGACAAGATCTACAAGAAACCTGACCTAATTCTTAGAGACTGAAGGAGACAGCCCATGAGTCATGGCTAAGTATTATGCTGATATGAAAAAAATGTCAGAATCTAAACTGAAAAATGAACACCACCCAGAAACTTCCTTTCATCACATATTCAAATTAAAATGTCCTTTCATCACAAATTAAAATAAAATGGAAGGAGGGTACTGTATATTTAACAAGTTCTTCCAGTGATGACGATTAAAGATTTTCTTCATTACTGTTAGTAATTACTCTTTTGAAATGTCCAGAGGTCAGATTTACTGCTCCCCTCTCATTGGTCTGAGCGGCCTCCTTAGAATGCCTAATCAGTTCAATTAATGATTGTTTCTAATTTGCACACAATAGGATTTTGCTGTAAGTATCTGTTAAACTCTCAGAGTAGGGAGACAAAATCCATTGCTAGAAATATAATCAGCAATCTGGTCAGGCAGTCAATAATATTGAGTATTTATTGTGTATAGGTATTATAATTTTTAAAGTAAAAGCTATTCTCTCAAGAAGACTTCAGTCAAGGTAAAGAAACCACATGTTTATGACAAAAATTGCTCCTTAGGATTGAAAACCATTGGGGGAAAGTTTGCTTAGGAACAAGGTATTTACACAGTTTCAAAGTAAATATCTCCTCATCAATGACATTAATTAGGTAAATTAAGTAAAAACAGTTACCTCTAAAGTGAAAAAAATCTCTTGGCTAAGTAATTAAAGCTAATTAACATCACTAATAATGCTCCTGATGTGAGGCACTAAGGACACATCATGCGCCAAAAATGCATATCCTGTATGGATTTATGAGCAACAATCAGATAAACCCCAACTAAAGGACATTCTACACAACAACAAGACTGTATTCTTCAAAAAATGTCAATCATGAAAAACAATGAAAGGCTGAGGGACTGTTTCAGGTTAAAAGAGACCAAAGAAATGACAACTAAATGTAATGCATAATTCTAGACTGGGGGGGAATTGGTATAAAGGGTAGTTATTAGGATAATCAGTAAAATTAAAATATGGACTGTGTATTAGATAACAATATGCATCAATGTTAAAATAAACTTCCCAAAGTGGATAACTGAGCTGTTACGTAAAAGACTGTCCTTGTTGTTTTATGCTGAAGTATCTAGGGATAAAAGGTTATGATCTCTGCAACTTAACCTCAGCAAAAAAAAAAAAGAAAGAAAGAAAAAGAAAAATGTGTATAGTATATTACATATAAAAAGGTAAAGCAAATATGTAAAAATGTCATCAATGTATGAAGCTGAGTGGGGCATAAAAGAGTTCATTTTAATATTCTTGCAACTTTTCTTAAGGCTTTACTTTTTTTTTTCAAAGTAAAAAGTTTACTTTGAAAGATATTCAATAACCATTTCTACACAGGCCCTCATCTCAGGTTGTCTTTGGGGTCTCTAGAAACAGATTCCCCCTCCTTCCTAACTCTTTGAATCAGTGTAGATGATACATATATTCCAAGAAGTATATTTTAGTAATCCAAATGTGTTGCAAGGAAGTAAGATAATAACAGCAACATTCATAATAATGACTTTTTTCCCCCCAATGTTACCAGTGCCAGGCACTGTGCTAGGTACTTTATATACATTATTCTCATTTAACTCATATAACCTGAGAAGCAGGTATTTTTAGTCCCAATTTACAAGTGAGAAAACTAAGGATCAGGGAAGTTAAGCAACCTATCCAGAGATCACATAGCTAGTAAGTCAGAAAACCAGGATGCTATCTCCCAGAAATCTACAATATTTTTAAAGAAGCTGTCTTAACATTACTGCTGCTTCCTTCAATCAAGAACATTCTTTCCACGGCATGGGTTCCTTAAGTTTTTGCAAACTTAAGTCAGACCACCCTAACTGAACAGTGAAATAAAAGGTCACAGTCACTTAAAGGTAAACAAGATCCCAGGACCAATAAAAAAGAACTGACATGGCTATTGGTCTGATTACAAAGCTGCCTGATTTGTCAGCTGTACAGATCTTTCCTACTGGAAAAGTTTTGCTACGATTTCCTGATAAGCTTTCAACCTAAGCAATAAAAAATTCTTTAATTCTCTCCTCCTCTCTCTTCTGACATTACAAATAGGTAGTGCTTAAGTCACCTGTACTTCTCACTCATGAAACAAAATAGAGTTTTAAGGATGCCATAATAAATCAGGGGAATAAATGTCATGTCATTCTCACCAGTTACTTTCCAGGCTTCAAGTTAAAATTCCTTAAAATTTAATAGAAAAATACTTAACATATCCAAAGACATATTTATAGGAACTTCTCAGAAGTCTTTGTTCTGCATGTGTGTAAGGTGGGTGGAGAATGTGTGCTATAAAATTTTTACAGCTTTACTGAATGAAGTATAATTGACATACAATAAACTGTATATTTAAAAGTGTATAATTTAATGAGTTTTAACATACACCTTGAAATCACCAAAATTAAGATAATAAACCTATCCCTCACTCTCAAGTTTCCTCATACTACTTTATAATCCATCTCTCCCTCCCCACTCTGATTTTGCTTTGCTTTTTTGTTTGTTTTGTTTACACTGTGGTAAATATGCATAACATAAATTCTGCTTTGCTTTTTAACTGCTTAATTCTTGAAGTACTGAACCATCTTGTATGATTCAACTTAACCAGCCAAACATGGTAAATATCATCATACTGGCAAGAAGCAAAGGTGCAAAGTACTGCCATTGTGGTTTTAAAGATATTTTAAAGTCAAACTGGTATCTGGGGTCACTAGATATTGTGACACGGGATCTATTCCACTAGATTAAAAAGTTATACAAAAAACATAATAAAATATCACAATAAGAACTCGAGGCAGAAGAAAGGAGGTATCTGACTAGCTATTTAAAGCTAATGTAAAATTCATGAACAAAGAAAGAATCAAGACAACGATTAGTACTAGTACTGACACATCACAAAGCCCACTGGTAAATAACAGTAATACTAACATATTTTACCTGTATTTCAGTTGAGTACATACATTCAACAATCTCTCCATCTGCCTTATATAAATACTTCTAACCAAATGTCTAAGGCAGTGTTTCTCAACATTTTTTATCCATGCCCCATTTTGAGAAAAGTAAAAATCTCACTCTGTTAGCATACTGTAGTGATTAAAAAGAGGTCAGACCCAAAAATTATATTACCTAAGTATGAATCCCATTTCTACCACTTACTGGCCATGAAAATTTGCACAAATTCCTTAATCTCTCCAAATCTTAGCTTCATCATCTAACAATTGTGGTTTAAATGGAATAATCCATGTAAAGCCTTTGCTCAGTGTCTGGCACACAATATGTGCTTGTAAACATTAGCTACCATTATTATTTCAGAGTAGTAAGTAGTTACCATCATCTGCCTTAAAGTCTATCTTCTGTGTATCCCCTATAGCCAAAAAGATTTTGTCAAGTTTTCCTCCATGATTACTACTATAAAAAATGTACTTTTAATGTAAAAGTATGATAAAACATGAAGTCCGCTACATCTCCCTAACCTATCCCTCCCCCATTTAAGAATCACTGTTGTAGCAAGAGCTCTTCTAGAGTCTGATGTTAAGCTATGATGAAGAAAGAAATATTACTACTACTACTACTACTACTACTGTCAGCATTTATATGACACCTGTATGCCTAAAAACTTTAAAAATATTAAAACTTAACATTCACAACCCTTTGACATTGATGTTATTTTTATCACTATTGAAACGGAGGCACAGAAAATAAGCTCACACAGCTAGTAAGTGGTGAAGCTAGGAATCAAATTCAGTCAGCCTGGCGGCAGGCTACACACCCTTTAACTACTGTAGCATACAGTAAAATATGACACTGTACTATATAAGAAGGTACCTAATAACTATCTGTAAATATCTGAATGCCTGTCATGTTGGATAGGGCAGACACTTATTCTGTGAAAGTCCAGATAATAGAAAATGAATCACTAGTTAGAAGATGCAGAGACACAAATTTTAACTAAACACAATAAAAACCTTTTTAGGAACGAGAGTTATCCGAAGAGGGGCTTGGTTGCCTCAGGAGGCATTTCACTTTGGCACAGCAGGAAATTCAAGCAGAGGCTGTGCAGAAATATACTTACTCATTTTATTGGTCATAACCCTGTTAAAGTCCACTTTGGTTGACCTTTTTGTCTGCTCTAATCTGTTAAAATAATTTCAAATCATGACTGCCATCTATCACATTAGCATTCACAATTTTATGTAATCTATAAACTTGAAAAGCATTGTTTTCATGTCTTCATCCATGTTAGTGCTGAAAATATTGATCAGGATAGATATACGTCACCATATACCAATGTGACATACCCCTAGAACCCTCTCTCTTCATTGAGATCCACTCTTAATACTCTAGGTTAGTACAGTACAAAACGCAGGAGAGTTTATCTTTAGAAAACAGAATTTAAAAAAGAATACAAAATATATTTAGAATTCTTAATGATTAGGGTATTCAATCAGATGTAAACCTGTTTCATTGTACTATCACATAGCCCACCTTTCTCTATCACAGTCCCAAAGATCATGATAATAGTGATGATGGAAACTATAGCTAACACAGAGCGCTTCCTTTTTGCCAGAAAGTTTTGGATATATTAAATAATTTAATTCTCACAACAATCTTATGAGGTAGGTAATATTATTAGCTCTATTTCGCAGACGACAAAATTGAGCACAGCTGGGTTAAATGACTTGACTGAGGGTCACACACCTAGGACAGGGCAAAAACGGTGTTTGAACCAAGGCATTCTGGCTCTAGGATCTGTGCACTTAACAACACTATGCTGCCTAGTATATAAAATGGTCACAGGTGAATTAAAACAAAACCACTTATTGCACTCTGGCCATGCACTACACTGTGCCAGGCAGGAATTTAATTTCATCTTTCACAAAGACTGGGCTCCTTCTCACTGGGCATATCTCTGATGGCTACTTAGGAATCCCAGGGGCTTATTTTGGTTTGGGTCAGAGTAGACAAGCAGCGGGTACACTAGACCAGGAATCATATCATATAAACTGGGACTTAATTCTAGCTCCTCCCAAGGAATTCCCTGGTTGTCCAATGGTTAGGACTCAAGTTTCCACTGCAGGGAGGGCATGGGTTCCATCCCTGGTTTGGGAAATAAGATCCCACAAGCCTCTCAGCCTAGCCAAAAAAAAAAAAAGAATTTTAGCTCCTCCCACTACTTTAATTCTAAATTAAGGTGAGCACTTTGACTCTAAGAGTTTCTTCATGTGATTAAAGAAGGTTCTAATAAAACGTACTCAATTTCTAAGTCATGGTAAGGATCAAATGAGAGATTAGAAAGCAAACTCCCTGATGTTATTTGTCTTTCCACTGTTCAGTTCTCCTGCTCTGAAAAGAGCCCATTTTTATCATTCGTCCATGTGATCTTCACCCTTAGCCATACCGTTAGATGCCACATGCCTAACCCAAACCAATCAGTGCATCACTCTTCCGGTCCACAGATTGGGGGAGGAGGGAGGTGGGAAGGGCAGTGATAGGTGACCTACGATAGTCCAATCAGAGTGAATCTCAGGACTCACCAGATGGGACTGCTTGAACAAAGATTATCACTTCTTTCTTTGTGAATTCAAACCCAGAGACATGATTCTAGGAACCATTCTGTGACAATCTAGTGGTCATCCTATAACCAGGAAGAGTCTTTCTCAAAATAGTCAACACAGAGAAAGCAATGCTGATGATGGAGAGAAGCCAGATTCTGAACTGTTTAATTGTGCCAACCAATACATTCCCCTTTTTGCTTAAACTCAATTAAGCGAGGTTTAGAACCCAGTTTAGAAATACAAAATCATAACTGATTCATTCAATACTTGGCAATGAGCCCTAGCACACAGTAGGTGCTCAATAACTACTTAAATAAATGTAATAAGTGAAAAAACTCCTTTGAAATTTTGAAAAGCACTACTGACATTAGTATTTTGTTTTGACAGAAAGAGGTCAAGTACTCGTCAATTTATAAGTATATCAAAGACGGCAAAACAAAGCTCTCATCCTGTCAAAAGTATTTCTTCTTATCTGCTTACATACAGTTCTATTTTTTCAAAGATGACTTTTGTGTCATATATTGTATTTTACACTATACTTTAAACTGAACATTATACATCAGACTTAAACTGAAGTCTTAAGATCCTTTGGATTTAGAACAAACACATCTAATACTTTGTTTTATAATGTAAAACACTTCTACATCTTCTCCACTTTCTTAGAAGATGGAAAACACGGAGATCACAGACATTCCATAATGGTAACCCTAAAAGAATTCAGAAATTATAAAGAGATTAACCCCCTTCACACCTTTCCTCCAGAACTATTACTAATTTTTAAACTTTGACTTTATAGGTCTCTCAAACTTTTCGTTTTTCACTGGCTCTCTTACACCATCTCCATGTTCCTCACATCTACAAACTTACACACCATGAAAGTATACGGAAAAATTTAATAATTAGTACTTACACTGATGAAAAAAATTACCCCGAGTTTCCCTAAAGTTCCAACAGATGGCTGCAAGGACACATCAAATTTGCTACTGAGAAAAGATATGTGGGAGGATGACGGCATACTGAGGGTAGCAAATATATGTTGGCTTTTTAGTTCATTATACGGAAACTTAGCTTTGCTTAAAACCACACCACCTTTACAATATTCACAATTGCCCAGTAACTGCTGAATACCTCTAACAATGAGGAACAATATTTCCTAAACTCTCTGTTTATGATAACTGCCCCTTTGTAATCAACCAATACCACTTAAGTAAAAGTGAGTGATGGTCCTGGAAAAGGAGGAGACTTTAAATATCTACATTCCAGAGGGAAAACACACACACACATGCTGCCTTAACATCTGTTTGTCCAGTGGGTAATAGGGTTGGGAAAAGATGGCACTTCCTCACAGCCAATACAGTACAAGATCAAAATGGGGATGGGGAGCGGGGGGCGGGGGGGTGCGCAATAATTTGCAGATGGACCCTGGCTTCCAGCCATAGCACCCACACTAAGCTGGGATGAGTCAAAATGAAAGCAGCTGGAGACAGAATACACAGCCTCCCTTATGAGTCCATTAGGGTGGGCCAAAACTTCCTATTTCCTTAGCAGTTTATCCTCCCCAAAAGTTTCCTTCTCTTCTTCTTCTTCGTCTTCTTTTTAATATTTATTTATTTCTTGGCTGTGCTGGGTCTTCATTGCTGCGAGCAGGCTTTTTCTCTAGTTGTGGCAAGCAGGAGCTACTCTTCCTTGCAGTGTGCAGACTTCTCACTGTGGTGGCTTCTCTTATTGCAGAGCACAGGCTCTAGGTGCACGGGCTTCAGTAATTGTGGCACATGGGCTCAGCAGTTGTGGCTCACGGGCTCTAGAGTCACGGGCTTAGTAGCTCTGCAGCATGTGGGATCTTCCTGGACCAGGGATCAAACCCGTGTTCCCTGAATTGGCGGGCGGATTCTTAACCACTGCACCACCAGGGAAGTCCCTCCCCAAAAGTTTCTATGTCAAAAGAAGCTATAACAAAAAAGAGAGAAAGGGAGTTGGCAGCCAGAATGCAGCATTTGTAAGGCCTGATCTTTCCAACACTGCTACATATTCAGTCCCTAGATAAGTCACCTTATCTTAGTCACTCAAATTCCCCATCTAAGCACAGATTCTAAATATGGACATAAACGCCCACACCACCACCACCACTACCACCACCCTGCCTATTAACTGCCTTAGTGTCTCCAAAATGCTTTCAAGATACAGAGTGTAGTATCTGTTCCTGTGATTTTTACCCAGATTCCCCAAATCTGGCTCCAATTCTGCCGACTCACCTCCCAGTACACACTGCTAGCCTTGTTCTTCAATGTTCCAATAGATGCCTGCTTGGATGGATTAACTTTGCTATTAAGGAAGTACACATAAGAAGTGGAAATGTGTGTCAGCGGGGAGGGGTGGCAGGGAGGAGATACTGAGGATAAATCTATTAAAGTGTTTTTCCAACATGAATGTCTTGAAGGAGACAAAATCTGGGCGCTGGTATGCATATGCTTGCATTTTAAAGATGACAGTCTCCTACAAGTACAGTTTTAGAAACTCCCACCCAATCCCCTCTATTCTACTTCCTTATTGCTGGTAGATTTAGTAAGCACCCCAGGGTGAAAGAGGAGGTGGACTCCGCTTCCTAAGCTATACAACAACCTAAATAGTAGAAGTTGCAATCATATATACTCTTCAAGTTTCAAAACCTAATTCAAATTTGATTGGAGTACTACAGGGAACTATCTGTGAAAAGAAGAGACAAGAATTTTTCCTTTGCATTCTATTCCTGTTTCCCCTGTCTCTGGGCCTACAATCATCTTCCTCAGTAAAACTCTATGCTTAGTCATTTTCTTCTGGCATATCAATGCCCAGTTCCAAAGCTGAGTAAGCAAGGATACTTCGTATTTGGGATCTTTAACTGCTTCTACCATTGTGGAGCTTAATAAAGTAGTGCTCTAAGAGGCAAGCTCTGTGAACTCCTAGGCTAAAGTGAATCATACACTGTTGACATTAATCATGTCATCTGCTGCACATTCAGGCCTCCCCACAGATAACAGTACAATCACATTACCCTTGTGTAAAGACCTTGAAGCTTGAGGGAGGATGTGTCTAACCCATAGTGGGGAAGAAGGACTGGATTCAAGAACCAGCAGAACTCCTAGAGAAACTCACAAGCTAAAAATGGTCCATTGCCTATTTTTAAAATTAAGGTTTTACTGGAACACAGCCATGCTCTTTCACTGATGTATTGTCTTTAGCCACTTTTGTGCTACGACTGCAGAGCTGAATAGTTGCAAGAGACTGTATGACCTACAAAGCTGAAATTTACTATCTGTCCCTTTACCTAAAAAGTTTGCCAACACTGTTCTAGATAAAAACAGGATCAGTTTTATCAATAATTTGGTAGGGGACTTCTCTGGTGGCGCAGTGGTTAAGAATCCGCCTGCAAATGCAGGGGACACAGGTTCAATCCCTGGTCCAGGAAGATCCCACATGGTGTGGAGCAACTAAGCCCGTGCGCCAAAAATACTGAGCTCATGTGCCACAATTACTGAAGCCCGAGCACCTAGAGCCCATGCTCCACAACAGAGAGAAACCACTGCAGTGAGAAGCCTGCGTACCGCAATGAAGAGTAGCCTCCGCTCGCTGAAACTAGAAAAAGCCAGCTTGCAGCAACGAAGACCCAACGCAGCCAATAAATAAATAAGCAAGTTTATTTTAAAAAATTTGGTAGTGAATTCTACCTAGATTATGCAAACAGTTCTAAAGTGGAGGACAGTGTTAGGAAAAACTGAAAGAATTCCCTCTAAGAACAGGAACCAGACAAGGGTGTCCACTCTCACCATTATTATTCAACATAGTTTTGGAAGTTTTAGCCACAGCAATCAGAGAAGAAAAAGAAATAAAAGGAATCCAAATTGGAAAAGAATAAGTAAAATTGTCACTCTTTGCAGATGACATGATATTATACATAGAAAACCCTAAAGACTCTACCAGAAAACTGCTAGCACTAATTGATGAGTTTAGTAAAGTAGCAGGATACAAAATTAATGCACAGAAATCTCTTGCATTCCTATACACTAACAACGGAAGAGCAGAAAGAGAAATTAAGGAAACTCTCCCATTCACCATTGCAACAAAAAGAATCAAATACCTAGGAAAAAACCTGCCTAAGGAGGCAAAAGATCTGTATGCAGAAAACTTTAAGACACTGATGAAAGAAATCACAGACGACACAAACAGATGGAGGGACATACCATGTTCCTGGATTGGAAGAATCAACATAGTGAAAATGACTGTACTACCCAAAGCAATTTACAGATTCAATGCAATCCCGATCAAATTACCAATGGCATTTTTCACAGAACTAGAGCAAGAAATCTTACGATTTGTATGGAAATGCAGAAGACCCCGAATAGCCAAAGCAATCTTGAGAAGGAAAAATGGAGTTGGTGGAATCAGGCTTCCTGACTTCAAACTATACTACAAGGCCATAGTGATCAAGACAGTATGGAACTGGCACAAAAATAGAAAGGAAGATCAATGGAATAGAATAGAGAACTCAGAGGTAAGCCCAAGCACATATGGGCATCTTACCTTTGACAAAGGAGGCACGAATATACAATGGAAAAAAGACAGCCTCTTCAATAAGTGGTGCTGGGAAAACTGGACAGCTACATGGAAAAGAATGAAATTAGAACACTTCCTAACACCATACACAAAAATAAACTCCAAATGGATTAAAGACCTACATGTAAGGCCAGACACTATAAAACTCCTAGAGGGAAACATAGGCAGAACACTCTATGACATACATCAAAGCAAGATCCTTTTTGACCCACCTCCTAGAATCATGGAAATAAAATCAAGAATAAACAAATGGGACCTCATGAAACTTAAAAGCTTTTGCACAGTGAAAGAAACCATAAACAAGAAAAGAAGGCAACCCTCAGAATGGGAAAAAATAGTCACCGCTCAGAATGGGAAAAAATAGTCACCAACGAAACAACGGACAAAGGATTAACCTCCAAAATATACAAGCAGCTCATGAAGCTTAATACCAAAAAAGCAAATAACCCAATCCACAAATGCACGGAAGACCTAAATAGACATTTCTCCAAAAAAGACATACAGATGGCCAACAAACACATGAAAAGATGTTCAATATCACTAATCATCAGAGAAATGCAAGTCAAAGCCACAATGAGGTATCACCTCACACCGATCAGAATGGCCATCATCACAAAATCTGGAAACAACAAATGTTGGAGAGAGGGTGTGGAGAAAAGGGAACTCTCCTGCACTGTTGGTGGGAATGTAAGTTGGTACGGCCACTATGGAAAACAATTTGGAGGTTCCTTAAAAAACTACAAATAGAACTACCATATGATCCAGTAATCCCACTCCTGGGCATATACCCAAAGAAACATGTACCATAATGTTTATTGCAGCACTATTTACAATAGCCAGGATATGGAAGCAAGCTAAGTGCCCATCAACAAATGAATGGATAAAGAAGATGTGGTGTATATATATAATGGAATATTACTCAACTATAAAAAGGGATGAGATGGAGCTATATGTCATAAGGTGGATAGACCTAGAGTCTGTCATACAGAGTGAAGTAAGTCAGAAAGAGCAAGACAAATATTGTATGCTAACTCACATATACGGAATCTAAAAATGGTACTGATGAACTCAGTGACAAGACAAGAACAAGGACGCAGATGCAGAGAATGGACTGGAGAACTCGAGGTTTGGGGGGGACGGGGGGTGAAGGAAAAGCTGAGACAAAGTGAGAGAGTAGCACAGACATATATATACTACCAACTGTAAAACAGATAGCCAGTGGGAAGTTGTTGTATAACAAAGGGAGTTCAACTCGAGGATGGATGATGCATTAGAGGACTGGGACGGGGAGGGTGGGGGGGAGTCGAGGGAGGGAGGGAATACGGGGATATGTATATAAATACAGATGACTGAACTTGGCGTACCTCAAAAAAATAATAAATAAATAAATAAAATGAGAAAAAAAAATTTGGTAGTGAATTCTACCTAGATTATGCAAACAGTTCTAAAGCGGAGGACAGTGTTAGGAATAGAATTATTTCAAGAAACTGTACCATAACTTTCTGATACAGGATTACTGCAGTTTATGTCACTAACCTGTATATATTACCATGCCATATAGAGTAAGTCAAAAGAATGCCTGATTTGGGAAGTTCTAAATGTAAAGGTGATTTCACATGATCTGCAGAGACAGATTAGTTTTAAATGAGAGCTCAATGTTACTCCTCAATATTTGGGACAGGTAAACTGCCACATCTAAGAACTTAGCTTTGAACTTGATCTCTTCCCTCTTATTTCTCCAGAGAAACCCTTATTCAGCAAACACTTAGTGGGCACTTACTCTGTGCCAGACCCTGGGTTAGTCCTGGACCAACATAAAGTTTATACTTGGGCCTGACCACACAGTAGGATATTTCAGGAAAGAGATTATCCTGAAAACCACAAGGGACACTTGTAATATTTCTTACAGTGGAAGGATTTTGCCCTGCCACTGCTCTGCTAGAGGAGGCAGTGGGTAAATCCTGTGTTTGGAGTTTGCTCCTCCTAGAGTGGGTTATGGAACTTATATCTCTAAGGCAGGGGCTATGACAGGTTCAGGGAGTCTGGGATTTGGACCAAAAAAATTATATCTTTATTTTCACTAGCCTCTGGCAAATTCACCATTCCTTCAATTGTGAAGGTAAGCCACAACAATAATAGTAGACTTAGTAGAACAGACTTTGTCACCAACAGAAATTATAGATATTTTCATATAACATTACACTTGCTACAAATATGTTGAAATACTGTTTAAACACATGATCATTTAAAAATTATAATTTTAAGACTCACTGATAGACAGTAACCTTTATTGTCTTAATAAAAACTACGTGTGCTTAAAAAAAACTATATGTGCTATATCACACATTTTAAAAATATTTTGGTAACTATATTTTAACATAATTTGCTTCCTTTATAATTCTGTTTGTTTGTTTGTTTTGGCAATAAAAACATTATTCCAAAAAAGGAGTCCACAAGGTTTCACCGTAGTGTCAAAGGGGTCCATGGCACAAAAAAAATTAAGACCTAGGGGCCAGGCCCTTCCCTGATGGTCCAATAGTTAAGAATCCACCTTCCAATGCAGGGGACATGGGATCGATCCCTGGTCGGGGAACTAAGATCCCACACAGTGCCGGGCAACTAAGCCCGCACCACAGCTACTGAGCCTGAGCACTTTAGAGGCTGCATGCCACAACTAGAGAGCCCACATGCCAAAACAACTGAGCCCCTGTGCTCTGGAGCCCACGCCACAACTAGAGAGAAGCCCACACACCACAATGAAAGTTCTCAAGTATGGCAACTAAGACCCATCGCAGCCAAATAAATATTTAAAAAAAAAAAAAAAAAAAAAAGACCTAGGGGCCAATAAACAAACATAATCACATGAGGTAATTCTATGCAGATAAAAAAAAATTCCCCATTTTCTGTTAAGTACCATACACTCATTTTGTTCTCTAATATAAAGCAAAGACTATAAGTCACTATTTTTAGCAGCCCTTACTTCAAACTGGTTTGCAAATAGTTGTGAATGTGATATAACAGCTTAGCAGATCCATGGGATTCCCGAGCAGTCATTCTAGTCCAAACATAGAAAGCTAACATAACTTTCAACAAGAGTTACCAAAAGAAAGGGAGAAAAAAGACAAAAAAAAAACAACAAACAAACAACAACAACAACAACCCCCACAGCCCTGCTATATATCTATCTACTAATTTGGTTTGCAAAGAGTAAAATACAGGCAATACAATTATTTATATTAATGAGATAATATATGTAAACAAAACTAACACAGTGTCAAATACATACTAGAGACTCGCTCTTTTTTTTTTTTTTTTTTAATTCTGGAATGGTGCCCTGGCATATACTGCAAAATAACATATGTAAAAATGTATATTTCCTGAATTTACTGACTGAATTATAGAAGGGAGTTAGGATTTACATTTTGCCACAAATTATTCATAAACAATTAACAAATCCTATTTCATATACATGTCTAGGCACCCATTTGACAGGAATATTGTGAAAAGAGAAGTTCAGGACAAGAAACAGAAAGGTTTAAGCTTAGGAAAGAGAAAGTGCTAGAAGTTACCCTGGGCAGATAAGCAAGAGGGCTGAGCCCTGCTCTCATTCTCTCCTTCCTACTGTTTCCTAATGTGACTTACGTAGTGGATATCTAGGTAAAAGATGTAGAATCAGCACAGTCTCGAGTAAAAAGCAATTCCCAAAGTCCAGTGATGACTGAGAAGTACTCTCACTTTAGGGTTCCCCTAACTAAAAAAAACTCCCCCAAAATCATGACTTTTACAAAAATTTACTCTTTCCGATCTACGAGAATGAGTCAAAAATTATCCGCACTCTGGTTATATTAAAACTTCTATAAATTCTACAGCCAGAGTGCGGGTAATTTTGGACTCATTCTCGTACTTTAGAGTAACACAAATGTTACTGTAAGACAGACCTTCTTCTGTTTAATTCAGTAGGAAGAGTTATTTCTATTAGTAGAAAAGCCAGAAGATATGGCTTCAGATGAGTGTTACACAAATACTTGGAAAGAAAAGCATAAGAAAATTACAATTATTACTAGATATTTTGTCCCTCATTAATAATAACAAATTATTATGCTTGCTTTTTCTATGAATATTTCATAAATTAATCCTCATCAGAGTTTATAATATGAAGAGGATATTCTGCTCCCCCAGGAAAATCATGAATGAGGTCTGTTGGTTTACAGACTCCATGAGATTGTATACTAAATTTGGTGAGTATGCATATATTTCAGATTATTAAGCAGCCATTTAACCAGAAGAACAGTTCTCTCTACCACAGTCAGAAAATCTAAAGCAAAAGAAAGCAATCATTCTTCCCACAGTGATACAGCAGGGCAGTGTTAACATCAGATAAAGTAACCAGGGACTTCTGAATCCAAGGCTCTATCTGACTAGATCATTCTCCTTAAGGGATCACATATCCAAAGAGGAGATTCCCCTAGAAAAATAAAACCTCACCTGTTTATGGGAGAAGAAATCATAGGCTGAGGAAGGAATAAAAGTTCATTCTTTTTCAATCAGGCCATTATACTGGTTTTCAAAGGGAATTTGCAAAGCACGGTAAGTCAAAAAGAGTCATTTCATTAGCAAACACAAATGACCCCAGAGGCAGTGCTGCAGTCCCCATGCCTAAATGTCTTCCCTTCTGTGGTGAGTCACCTTTCAGCAACATATTCTGTTCTAGGAACAAATTCTTGAGTAGTTCCTTTTAGTTATGTAGAATGTAAGCCAAGTAAACATCTAATGTTCTAGAAAAAGCCATTTTTTTAGCTAAATAAAGGCTATCCCTCACCATTCCCAACTCATTCCCATTCGAGAATCCTTCTGAACTCTCTTCCTCCAAAACAAAGTGTATATGTGTGCAGAGCGTGGGGGTGACAATTAGGTTATCAGATAAATACAGTGTCTGGTAAGTTAAAATTGTCTCAAGCTTCTTCTATTAGATATATATTTTTTAAAACACTGGGTGACAAAATTGGTAAGTACCATCTTTTACAAAGGGTGGTAAAAGAGGAGAAAGTAGTGAAATTCACTTTAGTTCATTTCATCTGCATCACTCATAGCCCTCATGAAAGGGACTCAGTAGGAAATAAAACCAGAGTTAAAACATCATTTGAATTATCCACAGCATGGCATCATTCCCAGTATGCCAGTCTTGGCCTCCAGTGCACAAATTATTGAACTGGATAGCTAAAAACATTAAAGCTTCTCCCCTGTGGCATTCTCCCACTGTTGACCTTGCCTAGTCATCCTGTCCTCTCCAAGATAATCATCTGTTCACCACTAATTACTGCACCAAATTCCATTCTCAACTAGTATCTTTTTACTAGCAATTCTCTGTACTTGCAGAATCACTAAATATGAAGATTGAAAAGGACCCTGAAGGTCATACTTCCACTTTATTTCTTGGCAAAATCTTTTCTGTTTCTATCTTCAGTTTCCTTTCTAAGCCTTGTTGCTACCCTCCTGAAAGTTTCCCCCTTCCTCAATTTCTATTCCTAGCAGTTTTTCCTATCACCAACCCCTATAACCTCACTGCCTTTATAAATATCACTGTCCCTATTTCAATATATAACTGTTGGTTCTCCCAACTGAGAACTTGAGTTTCAGTCCTCAGTCATAACTAGTCACTTCAATTTTATTTGGGAAGCCTTCTGCAGTTAAGTCAATCTGACAGAGCCTATGCCCCAGGCCCAGATCTAGTCTTCCTGATTCCATCTTTGTACTTCCAAACAGTTCCCTAATCGTAGAATCATGGCATTTTAGACCAGAAAGAAAACTCAGAAGTAATCTGGTCCAATGCTTTTCCAACTTTTTTACTACATTTTAAGATACATGAAATCCATTTTACATCATAATCTCACACACATATAACTGAAACAAGTTTCATGAAATAATATGTGAACACACTGAAAATTTCTAGTCTATTCCTTTTTCTTTTTTTTCCCCAATTTCAGGTTCCATCCACTAAATGGACTTCACAACCCAATAATAAAATGGAACCCAGAGTTTAGAAAACGTTAATCTAGCCCAAATGTCCCATTCACGGAGGAAGAACCTGCAGCTCAGTGGTGAGGAAAGCTTCCCAGCCACAAGAAGTGTGTCCATCAAGTTAAACTCGGGTCTGTCTGATAAATCCCAGACCAGTGTTTGCCACTAAGACCTTCTCCACCCAGTCACCACACCCCGTACCCAAGCCCTGTGCGGCCACCGCTCCGGCTCTCTCCTCCAGCTCAGTCCCTCCAAGCCACTGCTCGGCGGTCAGAGTCCTCCCGCAGCCGCCGCTTCATACTCCGTCAGGCCAGAGTCCCCTCACAGTCACTGGCCATCGACCGGCCTCCTCCCCCTCGCCGGCCCTCGGTCACAGCTCTCTGCGGTCACTGCTC
Organism: Hippopotamus amphibius kiboko; assembly: GCF_030028045.1. Lineage (NCBI taxonomy): Eukaryota > Metazoa > Chordata > Mammalia > Artiodactyla > Hippopotamidae > Hippopotamus > Hippopotamus amphibius. The sequence goes on along the minus strand of NC_080191.1, from coordinate 170,456,446 downwards.
CATGCTTCCCCGGTCATAGTCCCCGCGCAGCCTCTGCGTCGTGTCCTCCGAGGCCAGAGTCCCTGAGCACGCCCCGCGGCCGGGTCGCAGACCCCGCGCAAGCAGCGACGTCTCAGCCGCATCCCCTCCCTGTCAACGCCCCGGGTCACAGTGGCCTCGCGGCCGCGGCCCCACACCCGTCGCCTGTCACTGACCCGCTCTTCTCTCGGTCAGCCCCCCCCCCCCCCCGCGGTCCCAGCGCCACACTGCTCTCAGAGCCGCGAGCACACGCACACACCGAATCCTCACCTGCAGCTCGCGCGCCCCCGGTCGCCCTCCCGTCGAATTTCTCCGGGGCGCCGCGTCACGGACGAGGGAAGCTGAGGAGGTTGCGGGGAGACGCCCGGGAAAGGCAGCTGACGGAACCGTGGGCCGGAAGTCCCGCCTACTGCCCGCCCTCTTGTCGCTCCGACCACGGCTGCTCCCTGGAAACCACGACCCCTGACACACTAGGTCCGCCTCCACAGTGGCCCCGGGTACAGAGCGACTGAACCGAGATCCCCCGAGACGGAAGACAACATGGCAAAGCGTCGGTGTCCGTGCGGAATTCGAGCAGGCGGCGAAGATACGGGGCATCAGGAATGAGCCACGGCCGTGGCGTGTCACGCGTGCTCATGGCCGTCCGTCAAGAAGCGCTCCCGCGGTGGCTCCCCTTCTGCCCGCCTCCCGGCTCCGTCCCTCCCCGGCAGACCTGGCCGTGTGGGTCCCCCCCGCTCCCCCCGCGCCCGGGCATCCGCGGGCGTTCGTGCCGCCCCCCCCCCCCCCCCCCCCCACGCCTGCGGCTGCTTCTCACGGCGCCGGCTTTCCCCCCGTTTGGTGATGGGACCAGAATTCCCGTCCGCCCATCAAGGCCTGCGCAGAGCCCTCTCCCTTCGTGTGATGTCTAACCCTGGGCGTCGACGGGGCCGGGACGGATCAGGGAGGCCGCGCAGGGAGCCCCACGGAGGGTGTCTGGTGAAGAGACCGTCTCCTTGGCGGGGAGGAACCTTTGGAGGCGTCCCTTTTCATTCTTCAGATGTAAGGCAAGGAAACACCCAGTGTTATGGAAGAAGTATGTAAAAGAACTTTTTCATGTGTTTACTTCTTATTTTTGTCTATATGCTTGACTTGAAAGCAGCTGAGACGAAATAGGACGGGTAAAGTCAAGCATTTGCTAAGGAGCCTCCAGGGGGGAAAAGGTTTTAAATTCTGACCCTTCCCTTCCGAGTTTCAAATAGTTATTTGAACAGGGCAGATAGATTGAGGTGCTCCGAATAAGGAGAGCCAGCTGGAGAAGACGCCGGGGACTGTAAGGGGGAACATCAGCGATGGTGGGAGTCGGGATAGCATCCCACAGAATCCCCGAGCGTCTCAGGGGAGAGCTAATTTCATATACAGCCTGGAAACTCTCAGACCCTGGCACTAGGCAAAACCTGCAGAAAACAAATACATGTTTAAACTAACAAGCTGTGAAAAGTGTAGAGTGCTAACAACTGAGCAGAAACACTGGGTGAAAAGATAAAAGCAATAATTCAAAATGCAGGAAAAAAAACTTTACGCACAACTAAATTGATCTCAGTGTTATTTATAATAGTGAAAAATTAGAAATAATCAGTCCCTCAGTAAGGACATGACAAAAATCACCAATGGTATACAACCTAATGGAATAAGTGCAACTATTACAGTATGCCAGTGAAAACTGTAATCGAATAAAATGGCATAAAATTTGCACGACATGAGAAGTGAAAAATCATGTTAAAAATTATATATATGATTGTTTTAACCCTGCAAATAAACACTAGTTATGTTTGAACAATTCAATTACGGATTTTCCCTACTTTTTTCTCTACCTTCCAAATGTCATAACATGTTATAACAAAATCAAAACATTAAAATATAAGACCTAAAACTCAACAGACTCTTGCCAAACTGCCAACTTTTCTTTATTTTGTCAAGATATTTAACAGTATAAAAAAGTTCATATTTCTTCATGGTCATATCTTTTTCCAGCTTTCAAAGATTCAATAGTAGAAACAGCCAAATGCCGCTACAACACAGAATAAACTGTCCTAAAAAAATAAAACAGAAAACAAACACACAAATCCAGAATGTTAGTACTAATGAAGGACTAAGGGCAGCACAGACATGAAATTAACATCATCTCAGATCTTTGCCAATTTTCAATCATGAAGACTCTTTCCCTCCTTCAAGAAACAGGTTTTCCAGAGGATGGCTATAAATTTGCATGCCTCAGGATAGTTGCAAAGTTGCTTGCTAAAAGGGTAGGATGGGTAAAGAATTAAGTTTTCTGAATAAAGAAATAAAATGCAAAATATACTTTATGTAATATTTATTCAAAAAATAAGTATTCCTTGGGGGGAGTCAAGGAAGGGAGGGAATATGGGGATATGTGTATAAAAACAGATGATTGAACCTGATGTACCCCCCCCAAAAAAAATAAAATAAATTTAAAAAAAAAGTATTCCCATTATTCCTGATTTATCAAAGAAATAATAACTAAAATGCTTTGAGTTTCTTGGAGTAAATGCATTACCCAACCCAAGGATATTATACTATCACAGATAATGAAAATAACAGCACCTTGTCATAAATTCTGGATGAGAATAAATGATGTCTGGTTGTTTGTTCTTAATTGATAAAATTCATTTGTCCATCTTATAACTCAGAATCTCAAAATGTGCTCCAGATCCAAGTTAAATTTGTCAAATCATGTTTTTGGGTACTTATTACAGGAGTTCCACCTGCCTCAGCAACTCCTAACCCGCCAACCTCACCTCCAGCCTGGCAATGATGGGAAAAAATATGAGTTCAAGTTATCTGGTTATTAACCAAAAGCAAATTCTTTGGTTAGCCCAGTTCCTTGGCTCCTTGGGTGGGATTATTGTGAGCTGTGTTCTAAAACAGTGCTATCTGTGGTGAGGGACCTAATTTTTAAAATTTCCAATCCTTTATGAACTTATACTTTCATAAAATACAATAAAAATTAATAACTAAGATGAAATGAAAAAAGAAACATACAAATATAACCTAAAATTATTAGATTCAATGAACATAAAATTACTTTGTCAATTCCATGAGAGTTTCTAAACCCTTACACATAATTTATGTACTTATCTTGTTGAGGACGTATAACAAACAGTTCATAGACTGGCACTGGTCTGCGGACCCCAGTACCACCCAGAGTTCTCCATCAGGCTTCAGCCCTGGTTATCCACAGCAATTATCAGCTCAGTAGTATATGCTTTTCTATCCCCTCTCTCATTTCCTCATCTTCTACTGGTCTTTTCCTGGAATCTTCTAAATAAAGTACTTTAAGCTCTGAAAAATTAAGCCTAAATAAACATTCAACAAACTGAAAGATATCGTAAACTAAGTCAGCAACCTAGACCAGGCTCTCAAAAATGATTTTTAGACACCTCCCCCAACTGTATTCCAAAACCTGATCCTGATCATCTTTATTAAGTAATAATTGATAACTAAAATTTTTAACTGCATATGTGTTAATATGAGTATTACCTAGCCCCCCACTGGTTTATAAGCTCTCAAGCAGCAGAAATCATGACTTTCTTATTCACCATTTTATTCCTAGCAATAAAGGAATTGAGTTATGGGTTATCCCCTACTTTCTTCTCTACTTTCTAAATGTAACAACAGGGGCTTTGTAGGTGGCACAGTGGTTGAGAATCCGCCTGCCAATGCAGGGGACACAGGTTCGATCCCTGCCCCAGGAAGATCCCACATGCCGTGGAGCAACTAAGCCTGTGCACCACAACTACAGAGCCTGTGCTTTAGAGCCCGTGAGCCACAACTACTGAGCCCATGTGCTGCAGCTACTGAAGCCCGTGCACCTAGAGCCCATGCTCCGCAACAAGAGAAGCCACGACAATGAGCCCGTGCACCACAACAAAGAGTAGCCCCCGCTCACCGCAACTAAAAAGAAAGTCCACACACAACAAAGACCCAACACAGCCAATAAAATAAATTAAAGAATAAATAAATGTAATAACAGATTATAACAAAATCAAAACATTAAAATATAAGGCCAGTACAGAAGCTGGAATATAACAGGAGCTCAGAATTATTTGTTGAATGAATGAATTGTATTGTATAAGAACTCAGGGAAATATGCAGTTTTAACTCCCAAAAGCAAGAAAAACCACCACTTGAGCTTGACCCTTCCCCAAGAGAGCCGATAAAGGAAGATTTACATAGTACTTCCCACTGTTCAGCCTCTGATCCCTAGGGTAGTTGAACATAAAATACAACTTCGGTAGGACCACAATTTTAGAGCTAAAAGGTACATTAAGACCATCTACCCAAGCAGCTGCCACACCTGGCTGCTCGGGCAGATGACCTTGGTAAGCATAATCATGTGGAGAACTTTTTTATAAATTCAGATTCACTGATCCAATCCCTGGCTTATTTGATCAGAATCTATTGAGAGAGCCTTGGCATCTGTATTTTAAACAAATTCCTCAAATTATTCTGAGGCAGCCACAGCCAGTCTTCAGGAAAATCTAGTACAGCTTCCTAATGCTACTGATACAATCAGAGAAAAGTTCAATGACTTACCTAAAGTCATTCAATTAGAAAGTTACAGAGCTAGAAGCAGAACTTCTCTCATAATCCAATCTATTTCTTTTCTACTCTACTGTGCTTTAATTCTAAATCTACTAATTCACAACCTGGGAGCATTTGGATAGAAGATGGGATCATTTCTGGAAGCAAGTATAAAATAACAACACATGATTAAAATACATGACATTCATGCCAATGATGTACCAATGTTTAAATGAAACCTCTTTTTAAAACTTCCTCTTTACTTTTGCTTACTTTGGAGGAACAACTTTAAGATAAAGTAATTAATTTTATTACTGAAAGAAAAATCACCTGTGCTCATGGAATCCCTACCACCCAAATTTCGTTGCTGCTTAGCAAACTGCTATATGTCTATTAACACCAAATAAATAATATGCCATTTCCACATTCAAACTTGTGAAGACATATCATAAAAGTGTCCTTGCCTATAAGCAGCACACTAGGCTTTCTGCTTTAGTAACATAAATGAACAGTAAAATCATCTTATCCAGAAGGAGTTTCAGATAAATGTCTCAAGTGTCCTCAGGGACTTCCCTGGCGGTCCAGTGGTTAGGACTCTGTGCTTCCACTGCAGGGGGCACGGGGCTCAATCCCTGATCAGGGAACTAGGATCCCACGTGCTGTGCGGCACAGCCAAAATAAATAAATAAATAAAGTGTCCTCACATCTTAACAAATATTAAGTTATTTGATTTGGAATGCCCACGTGCCCTTAAGAAAGGGGGAAAAAGGTTTCCAAATAGACTTACGTTCATGAAAACATCGTGAGTACAGTTGTCGGTGTCAGCATCCCAGAAACAGCGAGCAGCCATGCTAAGAAGTCAAAGGAAAGAGCATCATCAGCAGTACCACAGGGATCTGAACTACATGCATCTGCCATAACCAAAAGCTTTCCCTGATACATTCTTATGTATCAGTGCTCCCAAGCCTTTTCACAGAATGAGATGACATACAGAAAATCATATTTGTACAGCAGAGTATACTGGGTAAACGAGAAGGGACTGGAGTCACAGATAAGGCTGCTTGCAGCTGGAGGTGACCAGCCCAGGGGTCTAGCAGCCTTGGACTCTGACTGGCTGCCTAATGGCTTAAGAGGTCAATACCTTCAAGTCTTTGGTAGTCTGGGTGGGAAGCTCTGTTGTAGATTATTTCAGGTAAGATATCTGTGTGTGACTTTTAGAGGAAATAATACCTAAGACTTATGGCTAAAATGGGCTCAACTCCTGCACAATAATATGAGAAGGTAGGTCTGGAAAGGACCCAACAAATTATTTAGTCCAACCTGATCATTTTATACAGTCCTAGAAAAGAAAGAGGCAAACTCTGAACTAGAATTCAATCTTCTGGGACTTCCTAGGTGGCGCAGTGGTTAAGAATTTGCCTGCCAATGCAGGGAACACGGGTTCAATCTCTGCCCCAGGAAGATACCACATGCCACGGAGCAACTAAGCCCGTGAGCCACAACTATTGAGCCCGTGTGCTGCAACTACTGAAGCCCATGCGCCTAGAGCCTGTGCTTCGCAACAAGAGAGGCCACCAGAGTTAGGAGTCTGCGCACCACGACAAAGAGTAGCCCCCACTCGGCACAACTAGAGAAAGCCCGTGTGCAGCAACGAAGACCCAACACAGCCAACTAAAGAAAGAAATAAAGAATTCAATCTTCTAACTAAATCTAAATCCAGTGTTATCTCTACAGGATGCTATGCTACCTCTAAATTCTAAAATTAGCCATTCTGCTCTCCCTAGTTCTTGGATAAGAAAAATGTCAGTCAAAATAAAAGCCTGTTTAAAAATGGAAACAACTTAAATACCCAGAAGTATTGGACTGGTAAATAAAATTATGATATTTCTCAACAATGAAATTTTATGCAGCCATTAAAGACTTTTTTTTTTACAAAACAACTTTAAGAACATGAGAAGATGTTCCCAATATAATATTAAGTTTAAAAAGTAATATAAAAATTTTTATTAAATGTATGTATATGATTCATCATTAACATTTACTGAGCACCTGCTTTGTGCCCCACTGGCCTGAGTGTTTTACATGTATTAACTCACTTACTCCTGTGAGAGATGTGTTCTTATTATACCCACTTAATAAACATGGAAACCGAGAGTCAGAGAAATTAAGTAAACTTGTCCAAGGTCATTTAGATAGTAAGGTCACTTACTATAAGTGATAGACCTTGGCTTTGAACCTAGGCGGTTCCGCTTCAAGTCTAGAGAAAGGTATACATATACCATACCATATTCGTTCAATTTTAAAAGCCTTTTTTTTTTTTGAATTTTACATAGAAGAGTTCCCCACAGCCTAATAAATCAAAAAAATTCCACCTATTTCCAAACTGTAACAAAAATAAAATTAATCTACTTAACTGATCAATGAATAAGTATTTATTTAGCAAGTACCATACGTCCAGAAAGAGTAAAATCTGGATTTGTCCTCAAACAATTCTCAATTAGGTGAAAAAAATTAATACACACCAAAGAATAAGATAATGTATTGTTGGTGCTGATTTATAGGTTATTAGGATTAAAAGGGATTATAATGTCTATCTAGGCCAAGCCTCCAAGTTGCACAACACTTGAATTAAATCTGCAGACGTGCTAAAGAATGTTAGAGAATTGAGAGAGGAGAAAAAGCCAAAGAAGATTTCATGAAGGAAGTAGTACTTAAGCTGAGAAGAACCAAGTGAAAGCATAAATATAAAAATGTATTTTACAAGTATTTATTGAGTATTATATATGAGCAAAGTGCTAGGTGCAAATGATACAAAGATGCATTAAACAAAATCCTTGCTTTCAAATTGTGATCTCTTTACACAATTTCCCAATAAAAGAAACTAGAGCTCTCCTTGGAGAAATGGCCAATTCTAGGGCTGTGGCTGAAAATGTACAAGAAAAACCTGGGACACCCAGGTCATATCAAAACCCTGGGCTATTTCAAAAAGAATGTTATATTTAAATATAAACATATACACACATTTATGTATATATATATTTATACACATGTGTATATATATTTATAAAGTTATGAAAAAGAATTAGAAGAAATATGATGGAACAGTTTGTAGCAGGCCAGTGCTCCCTCCAAGTCAATTAGAAAAACTGAATAAAATGAATCAGAGAGCTGCTGAGGCAAATAGGACTAGGGGAGCCAAAATTCCAGAGAAAGGTGAACCACATGAGGTAAGCTGGTATTCTGCAGCAAAATTCTCCTGGGGCATTTGCCAACTCTGGGCACAGAGCTAGAGGCTGAGAGCCTAGGGTTTGCCCAGGTAAAGGACCAATTACTGAGGGAAAAAGAAACCAGCAGGACTACTGGCAGTCTTCCAAGGCTGGGGGGATAAAATTGGAGACTTGAGGGACCAAGATCTCTGTGAAAAAGGAGAAAGCAGAACTGAGCCTGTCATGTGGTCGGTTTCCCCTCAAGATGTGTGCTGAATTCTGAAACTGCATAAGCAGGAACCTAAAAAGCTAAGTGTGGTAGGCAAAATAATGGACCCCCACCAAGTATGTCTATGTCCTAAACTCCAGAACGTGTGAATATGTTATATTACATCGCAAAAATGGTTTTACAGATGTATAACTAAGGATCTTGAGATGGGGAGATTATTCAGGTGGGTTCATTGTAATCACAAGAGTCCTTATAAAAGAAAGAGGGAGGCAAGAGGGTCAGAGTCAGAGAGATATTTGAAAATGCGATGCTATTGGCTTTGAATATGAAGGAAGGTGTTATGAGCTGAGGAATGCAGGTGGCTTCTAGAAGATGGAACAGGCAAGGGAATGAACTCTCCCCCAGAGCCTGCCAACACCTTGATTTTAGCCCAACAAAATCCATTCTGAATTTATGATCTCCAGAACTGCAAAATATATAATTTTGCTTTTAAAGGAAACTAATTCACTTAAGAAAAAGCCTCTGAAATGAAGAATAGTTTAATGCTGAGGAGACAAGGACTAAAAAAGTCAGTACCTGCCGGGACTGAGGTTCCAATGAACACTCCATGTTCTTGGTTAAAAGATCTGAAGGGCTACATTCAAGAAAGAAGGATGAGGAGGGGCTGCAAGATGGCAGGGTGGGAGGACATGGAGTTTGCATCTCCCCACAACTAGGCCAGCTGCCTGGCACTAGTGGAGGACCTCAAGGCCCAAGGAGATGGGAGGAACCCCTAAGCAACGGGCCAGGGGTCAAGCCTGAGCTCCTGCAGTGGGAGCTCTGAGTTCAAACTACTGGACTAACAGAGGACCCCAGGCCCCAGGGAATATTCATCAGAGTGAGGTCTCCCAGAGGTCCTCGCCTCGGCACCAAGACTCAGCTCTACCCAACAGCCTAAAAACTCCAGTGCTTGGAGCCTCAGGCCAAACAACCGGTAAGACAGGAACACAATCTGCCCATCAAAAAAAAAATGAGATGACAAAAAAATATGTCACAGATGAAGGAAAAAGGTAAAAATCTACAAGGCCAAATAAATGAAGAGGAAATAAGCAACCTAGCTGGAAAAGAATTCAGAGTAATGACAGTAAAGATGATCCAGAATCTCAGAAATAGAATGGAGGCACGGATCGAGAAAATACAAGAAATGTTTAACAAAGATCTAGAAGAACTAAAGGACAAACAAACAGAGATGAACAACACAACAACTGAAATGAAAATACACTAGAAGGAATCAATAGCAGAATAACTGAGGCATAAGAACGAGTAAGTGAGATGGAGGATAGAATGGTTGAAATAACCGCCGAGAAAGAGGATAAAGAAAAAAGAATGAAAAGAATTAAGAACAGACTCAGAGACCTCTGGGACAACACTACATGCACCAACATTTGAATTATAGAGGTCCAGAAGAAGAGAAAAGAAAGGGTCTGAGAAAATATTCGAAGAGATTATAGTGGAAAACTTCCCTAACATGGGTAAGGAAATAGTATCCCAAGTCCAGGAAGCACAGAGAGTCCCATACAGAATAAACCCTAGGAGAAACACACCAAGATACACATTAATCAAACCAACAAAAATTAAAAATTTAAAAGCAGCAAGGGAAAAGCAAAAAATAACATACAAAGGAATCCCCATAAGGTTATCAGCTGATTTTTCAGCAGAAACTCTACAGGCCAAAAGGGAGTGGCAGGATATACTTAAAACATATATACAGTGGAATATTACTCAGCCATAAAAATAAATGAAATTGAGCTATTTGTAGTGAGATGGATGCACCTAGAATCTGTCATACAGAGTGAAGTAAGTCAGAAAAACAAATACCATATGCTAACGCATATATATGGAATATAGAAAAATGGTACTGATGAACCTAGTGGTAGGGCAAGAATAGAGATACAGATGTAGAGAACGGACTTGAGGACACAGGGGTGGGGAGGGGAAGCTGGGACCAAGTGAGAGAGTAGCACTGACATATGTACACTACCAAATGTAAAATAGATAGCTAGTGGGAAGCTGCTGCAGAGCGCAGTGAGATCAGCTTGGCTTGATGCTTTGTGACGACCTGGAGGGGTGGGATGGGGGGGTGGGAGGGAGTCTTGAGAGGGAGGGGATAAGGGGGATATATGTATATATAAAGCTGACTCACTTTGTTGTACAGCAGAAACTAATACAACATTGTAAAGCAATTATACTCCAATAAAGATGAAAAAAAATGCACAGGAAACTCTACCCAATACTCTGTAATGACCTATATGGGAAAGGAATCTAAAAAGAGTGGATATATGTATATGTATAACTGATTCACTTTGCTGTACTCCTGAAAATAACACAGTATTGTAAATCAACTATAGTACAATAAAAAATTTTTTAATTTTTTTTTAATTTAAAAATTTTTTAAAAAATAAAACTGTTCATTCATGGTCAAAAAAAAAAGAAACAAAGAAAGAAAGAAGGGTGAGCTAAAGATAGAAAGAGCCTTATCAAAACAGCAGCCCAACCTCAACTCAGCTCAGTATCTGACTGGATTAAGGTAACTAGCCCATATTCAGGCTGAATAACAAAGGAAAGGGTAAAATTTCTCTGGAGGAAAATAATATTATCTGGAAATTTTACAGTTTTTTTAACACAATATGCAGGTCTCAAATTAGCCATGCCAAGAGATAGTGACATATAAAAGATTAACAAGACAAAAAAATAATCAAAGGAAACAGACACACATGATCCAGATACTCGGGGAAGCACTGCTATGACTAAAATGCAAAAAAGGAGGCGAGAGGGAGGATAGATAACACAGATTAAAAAATAATTTCATTAGACAATTAGAAGCTATGAAAAAAAATTTATGAAAAAAGAATTAAATGGGAATTCTAGACCTGAAAAATATAATAACAAATTAGGAATTCAGTTGGGGGTTTAATAGCAGATCAGGCATAACAGAAAAGATGATTAGTGAACTGAGGAACAGGTCAGTAGAAAAATATCCAAACTGAAGCACAGAGAGAAAAAACAAAAATTCAGAAAATAGCATCATAATAGATATGTATATTAGAGTAAAAAGATCTGAATACTTGTTTTTTTTATTTTTATTTTTTTAAATTTGGCTGCATCGGCTCTTAGTTGCGGCACGTGGGCTCTTCGTTGTGGTGCATGGGCTTCTCTCTAGGTGTGCATGCGGGCTCCAAAGCACACGGGCTCCAAAGCACGCGGGCTCAGTAGTTGCAGCACACGGGCCTAGCTGCCCCGCAGCATGTGGGATCTTATTCCCTGACCAAGTATCGAACTTGAGTCCCCTGCATTGGAAGGTGGATTCTTAACCACTGGACCACCAGGGAAGTCCCAAGATCTAAATACTTGGAGTCCATAAAGGACAGCAGAGGGCAAATGAAGCACAGGCAATATTTTAAAAGATAATATGTATAAATACAGGTGATTCACGTTTTACAGCAAAAACTTGCACAACAGTGTAAAGCAATTATATTCCAATAAAGAGCTTAAAAAAAAAAAAGATAATAGCCACATATAGCACCCAGATCTTAGTTTTTAATGCCATTCTCCAATAAAATGAAGCAAGGCTCCTCAGTGAAATGGCTGATTCTAGGGCTAGGGCAGGGAAGGGATGGGGCGGGGCATCTTATAGTGCCAGTAAATAAGGATGTGCTCAAAAACTCCTAAAAGTAGGATATGTGAAAGGGGCCCAGGAGTCAACTGAAAGTGCTCCCAGTGGCCAAAGCTGGAACAGCTGAGCAACAAAATAAAGTAGTACTGGATTATAATCCAAGTTATAAAAATCCATAGTCCATACTGAAATAAATGACTGAACAAATAAATAAATGAGAGAGAAGAGACAAATCTCTTATGCTGAAAAATTCCAAATAATTTATGTAGATACTCTGTCCTCAAGGAGATGGAGCATAACTCCTTGCTCCTTAAGTGTGGGCTGCACATAGTGATTCCTTTGTAAAGAGTACAGCATGGAAAGGGGAAGAAAGAGTACCTTTACAGTGAAAAACCTGACAAATACTATGCAGGCAGGGATCAAGGTTAACATCAACAGTAATATATAATGTTGACAATATGTACCCTAAAATGATATAATGAGAACAGCACTTTACCTCTGTGATCTTCCTCCCCAAAACCTATAATCCTAGACTAACCATGAGCAGACAAAACCCATTTGAGGGACATTCTACAAAATACCTAACCAGTACTTCTCAAAATTTTAAGGTCCTCGAAACCAAGGAATGTCTGAGAAACTGTCATAGCCAAGAGAAGATTAAAGAGACCTGTAATGTGGATCCTAGAACAGAAAAAGGGCATTTGGTAAAAACTAAAGAATTCAAATAAAGTATGAACTTTACTTAATAATGATGCATCAATATTGGTTCATTAATTGTGACAAACGTACCATCCTAATAGAAGATGTTAATAACAGAAGAAACTGGAGGTGAAGTACTTAAGAACTCTCCATACTATCTCTGCAACTTTTCTGTAAGTCTAAACTATTCTAAAAGATTTACTTAAAAAAAGGAAAAAAGATAATGGTTAAGACTTTTCCCAAGCTGATACAAAACAGATTCAAGAGCCCACAAATTCAAGAGGCCCTGAGAACCCCAAGTAGAATAAATACAAAGAAAACCATATACATCATAGTCAAAAGGCAATGAGAAAAACATTTTAGAGTGGCTAGGAAAAAAGACACATCACCTCCAAAGGAACAATAATAAGACAGAGAGCTGACATCCCCACAGAAATAACTGAAGTCAGAAGACAATGTAATCACATCTTTAAAGTGCTGAAAATGGAAAGGCATATATGCTTTCCTTCTATCTCTTTCCCTTAAGGAATGTAAATAAATGTAGTAATGAGCTATATTCAACCATGCAGATAAGGACACAGCAGAGCAAGACAGGAGAGCCTATATCCTTGACAGCAGTGAGGCACCTCACCAGGCTTGGACTCCTCCCTGGTGTGTTTTGAGAAAAGAAATAAAGCTTCTGTGTTTAAAAAGAAGAGGAAGAGGAGGAAGAGGAGGAGGAGGAAGGGGAAGGAGGAGGAGGAAGAAGGGGAAGGAGGAGAAGAAGAAGAAGAAGGAAAGGAGGGAAAGAGAGAGGGAAGGAGGGAGAGGGAGGGGAGGGGAAAAATCATGAGTTAACTCAAAGACGCTACCAATGGCCAAAGATGGGACAATTTGAGTTTCAATAAGGATACTAACTGCAATTGATTTAAACATATCACATATATTTAAAACCATGGGTTCATGGATAGAAACAAAACTCATTGGTAACCTTGGGAGGATGCTAGGGAACCAATTCATTAGTCTGAAAATTGGTAAATATATCCTTCTTTCCTCTACAAACTGTAACTCATTGTAATGAAACAAATGAAAGGAAAAAAAAGTCGTTCTTAATAGAAGAATTCCAGCTAATAAATAATGAACGATAACAGAAGATCACCATCTTGTAACCTGTGATGAATAACGGATCTAGGGCAGACTGCTAAAACCACTAATGGTAAAGCTGATAAGGAACTTTATAATAGATGGATATATCCAACAACATCTGAACTCCATGATTACTCTTAACAATAAAAAGAGGGACAGCCAGACACTTTGTGCCTCCTGATGACATCCAATAAAATGTATACTAAACACCTATGTAATATTCTTGCCCAAAACTCAGACTGATTAAGACTAGATCTAACTACTTATTTACAAGAAATACAGGAGATAGAAGACATACTACACAATACCATGGAGATACAATCCGCAAATACCAGAATGTAGAAAACACTACAAGACAATCAACCCAATTTCCTCAACAAATAAACGGCAAGGTTAAAAAAAGGGGGACAGGGAAGGAGGAGTGAAATGATAGATTAAAAGAAATTTAAGAGACATATCAACCGAATGCAATGTGTGCACTTTGTCTGGATCCTGACTTGAACAAATTGTAAAAATATACACATATATACACACACAAAAACACACATATAGGGCTTCCCTGGAGGTGCAGTGGGATCTTCCTGCTCCGGGAAGATCCCACATGCTGCGTAGCAGAGCAACTTAGCTGGAGCGCCACAACTACTGAGCCTGCTCTCTAGAGCCTAAGAGCCACAACTACTGAGCCCACACGCTGCAACTACTAAAGCCCATGCTCCTAGAGCCTGTGCTCCGCAACAAGAGAAGCCACTGCAATAAGAAGCCCGCACAGCAATGAAGAGTAGCCCCTACACGCCACAATTAGAGAAAGCCCACGTGCAGCAACGAAGACCCAACACAGCCAATTAATTGACTGATTAATTAATTAAAATTAAATTTTTAAAAAGACTGAAAAAAAGCTATTTTATAATATTAAGGAGTTTCAATATTTACATGTGATATTTTATTATGTGAAAAAGGACCCTTATATGTTAGGGATATATATTGTTGTATGTACATATGAAATGATATGATGACTAAAGTTTTCTTCAAAATAATCTGGTGGGGGCAGGGAGAGTAGTTGGAGGTATAAATGAAACAACATAAGTGTGTGTTGATAACCTTAAAGCTAAGTAATAGACACATGGGAGTTCCTTAGTCCCTGCACTTTTTCATATGCCTGAAATTTTAGATGATTAAAGTTTTAAAAGGAGGTAGGGGAGACCTTGTATGCCACGCTTTAGAGTTTAATCTGATCACATTTAACAAAGTCGGTCAGAACAAGTTTGAGGAGTTTATACTTTACCGGGTTTGAAACAAACTCTATAAAGTTTAAGAAAAGGAAGTGAGGGCTTCCTAGGTGGCGCAGTGGTTAAGAATCCGCCTGCCAATGCAGGGGACACAGGTTCGAGCCCTGCTCCAGGAAGATCCCATGTGCCGTGGAGCAACTAAGCCCGTGTGCCACAACTGTTGAGCCTGCACTTCAGAGCCCGTGAGCCACAACTATCGAGCCCATGTGCTGCAACTACTGAAGCCCACGCACCTAGAGCCCGTGCTCCGCAACAAGAGAAGCCACAGCAATGAGGAGCCCGCACACCACAACAAAGAGTAGCCCCCACTCACTGCAACTAAAAGAAAGCCCACGCACAGCAAAAAAAAAAAGACCCAACACAGCCGATAACATTAATTAATTAATTAATTAATTTAAGAAAAGAAAAGGAAGTGAGACTGGAAGTGAGACTCTCTTCTGTGAATGATAGAGAGGGGAGAGATCAGAGCCTGGAAGCGCTGATAAGGGGCTGCTAAGCAACCCCAGTATCCAGGTTACAGTGCATGCAATGAGAGACAGTAATGGCTACATAAGACAAAAGAGGGCTCCAAGCTTTTAAGCCTGAGTCAGTGGAACCTTGGTAATACTGCAGGAGACAGACCAAAGAAAATGACAGGCTGATTTAAGGAGAGGAAGGGGAAAGAAATATGGAACTCTCTTTGAACATGCTGACTCTGTGATGACAGAATAGTAAAGTATTTCTTAGTTTCACTGCAGTGAGGAAATCTCCTGAAGCCTTTTGACCAAATGGTAGAGGGCACCATAGTGAAGAGCACTGTGCTCGGAGTCAGGAGCCTGGGCTCTATCAGTGAGCCTGACACCAGCGAGATCTATAATTTTGGGCAAATCATGCTGACCCTCATAAAGGTCATCATAAAATAAGGGGACTGGACACTAAAAAAAAATCTGTAGTCTTTTCCCAAGCTAACATTCTATAGTGAAAATTCTGAGTGATAGTATCTACAAGGTATTTTTTTTTTATTCATCCAGCAAATATTTTCATACTTTCTTACTAAATACTAGAACAGGCACTGATTACAAAGGGAAATGAGAGATTAACACTTGGGCACAGGAAAAGACAGGAAATACAGATTATGAACTTGCCAACACAGAAATGACAGCTTGAGGTGATGAGAATGAACGAGCTCATTGAAAAAGCACAGAGAAGAGCAGAAGAATAAGAACTGAGCCTTGAAGAAAGCTCACAGCTGGGGAGAAAGAGGAACCAGTAAAGGAGAGAATAATCAGAAAAACAGAAGAGAAACAAGTTAGGTAAGTAACATCAGGGCCAAAAAAACCAGAGTGAATTTTAAGAAACAGAAGCTCAGGCCAATAACAATAGCTATGAAAACTGTCACTCAGACAATTCTAAAGAAATTAATTTAAGAGAATGGTAGGACCAAGAACCAGGCAACAAGGAATATGGGAGGAAACATATATACATAATGCTACACTCTCTCTGGGAGCACACATACACGCCCTGAAAGACTTAGCCTACAGATACTATGAAAAGTGAGTTACCCCATGGAGCTCAGCTGCCAACCTCACTGCTCAGGACCAGGAGCTCTTCAGTCCACAGCTGCATTTTATCATACTGTCCTTTCCTCTCACTCTTGCAAAGACATGATCTTACTGAAATTGTCAAGAAGATGAATACCCAATAAGAAACATATAAAAATAAAAACGAAAAGGAAAAACGAACTACTCACAATACACCTTCCCCTCTTTGTTCTCCAATCACTACTTGCACCACCATTTTATATCGGTCAAATCCCATTTCTGGAAAGAAAAAAATAAGAAAGTTATCTGTAAGCAAATATATGGTAAAATCACTTAATGAAGGCAAATTTGCCTAGAAACGAACATAAGCGTTCAGTCTACAAGCACTTACTGAGTATGATTATAAGCTTGGGAGTCACAGAGACTTGAGGACAGATTCTGACCATAAGCTTAGTAAGTGTGTAAGTTTAGACAAGGTATTAAACGTTTTAGTTTGTCTCTCTCAACTGTGAAATGGGAATATCACTGCCTTCCTCCCGGGAGGGTTGTGAGCTTAGACGAGACAAGCTTCCTCCTGTCTCTACCCACCTCTCTTACGTAGCAGTCTCTCTACAGGTCCTAGCTTCTTACCTTTCTCCCCTGCTCTAAGTCAGGTACTGAGCTAGACCCTCAAGATACAAAGATAAATAAGACACTCTTCTTGCCTTAAATAACTCATAGTAGTTGGGAAGGCAAACATGGAAAATAAAACGAAAATGCAGTATAGTAATAATTGAAAGCATGGCATATATAAGGTACATTAGGAGCACAGAGCTGGGTGGCTCCTCCCTTTGACTGGGCAGTGGGGAAGGGGTGACCAGAAAAGACTTCTTAGAGGATGCGATAAGTGAGCTGAGTCCTGAAAGACGAGTGAGAATTGACCAGATGAACAACGTCTCTCCATTCTATGGAGGGGAACAGCATATACAAAGACATAGAGCATGGGATCTTCAGAAAACTGCAAGCTGTTCAGTGAGATAGAAAATAAACCATAAGATTCTGGAGTATAGTGGCATGGCCTAGGAAAACTCAGCTGCTTCCCCCAAAACTACACTGCTAAACAGCAAAATCCTGGCAATGCTTCCCAACACCAAACCTGGGGGACAGAAAACTGAATGGTCATCTTCATCTCCCCTCTTTTCTGACCAAGGAATGGTGGAAACAGTGAAAAAAAAAACTGAAATAGGCAAAGTAGAGACAGAGCCAACCCTTTTTGATGAAAGTAAAAGCTCCAGGATTATACAGTAAATTAGGCAATCTGAACTCTTACAGGTACCCTTCCATTGTGGGACATGAACCCTAATTCAGGATACCTAACAAAATCTCAGGAGACAGAGCCCAAGTTATTTTTAAAAAAACACTGCACACAGCTCAGCTGAGCTTCCTCCTTTCTCTACCCATTCCTCTTCCTCCTTTTCTCATATCCATGCTTTTAAAATGTGGCTAGAATATTAAATGCCTATTAAAACACAGTTCTGAGGGGAAAATAAAATAGTCTTAGACACCATAAAACTCCTAGAAGAGAGCACAGGCAAAACATTCTCTGACATAAATCGTACCAATATTTTCTTAGGTCAGTCTCCCAAGGCAATAGAAATAAAAACAAAAATAAACAAATAGGACCTAATCAAACTTACAAGCTTTTGCACAGCAAAGGAAACCATTAAAAAAAAAAAAAACTAAAAGAAATCTATAAAAAATATTTGGAAATGATGTGACAGACAAGGGCTTAATCTCCAAAATATACAAATAGCACATACAACTCAGCAATAAACAACCTAATCGAAAAATGGGCAGAAGACCTTAATATAGACAGACAGACAGACAGATGGCCAGTAGGCACATGAAAAGATGCTCTACATCACTAATTATTAGAGAAATGCAAATCAAAACTATAATGAGGTACCAGCTCACATCGGTCAGAATGGCCATCATTAGAAAGTCCACAAATAAGTGCTGGAAAGGGCGTGGAGAAAACGGAACCCTCCTGCACTGTTGGTGGGAATGTAAGTTGGTACAGCCACTATGGGGAACAGTATGGAAGTTGCTCAGAAAACTAAAAATAGAATTACCATATGATCCAGCAATCCCACTGCGGGCATATACCCCAGAGAACACCATAATTCAAAAAGACACATGCACTCCAATGTTCATTGCAGCACTATTTACAATAGCCAAAACATGGAAGCAACCAAAATGTCCATCAACAGATGAATGGATAAAAAAGATGTGGTACATATATACAATGGAGTATTACTCAGCTGTAAAAAGCAATGAAACTGGGACATTTGTAGAGACAAGGATGGACCTAGAGACTGTCATACACAGTGAAGTGAGTCAGAAAGAGAAAAACAAATATTGTATATTAACACATATATGTGGAATATAGAAAAATGGTACAAATCAACCAGTTTGCAAGGCAGAAATAGAGACAAAGATGTAGAGAACAAACATATGGACACCAAGTGGGGAAAGCAGGGAGGGTTGGGGGGGAATGAATTGGGAGACTGGGATACCAAATTGTACCCTCCAAATATATGCAATTTACTGTACATCAACTGTATCTCAATAAAAGTTCTTTAAAAAAAAAAAAAGATACATGCACTCCTGTGTTCATAGCAGCACTGTTCACAATAGCCAAAACAATGTCCATCAACAGATGAATTGATAAAAAAGATGTGGTACATATATACAATGAAATACTACTCAGCCATAAAAAAGAATGAAATAATGCCATTTACAGCAACATGGATGCAACTAGAGATGATCATACTAAGTGAAGTAAGTGAGAAAGAGAAAGACAAACACCATATGATATCACTTAAATGTGGAATCTAAAATATGACACAAATGAACCTATCTACGAAACAGAAACAGACTCACAGACATAGAGAACAGACCTGTGACTGCCAAGGGGGAGGAAGGGAGGGAGAGGGATGGACTGGGAGTTTGGGGTTGGTAGATGTAAACTATTACATACAGGATGGGTAAACAACAAGGTCCTCCTAGCCAGCGCAAAACTATGCTCATTATCCTGGGATCAACCATAATGGCAAAGAATATTTAAAAAAGAATGTATATATGTATATAACTGAGTCACTTTGCTGTACAGCAGAGATTGGCACAACACTGTAAGTCAACTATACTTCAATAAAAATTTTTTAAATAAAATAGTCTTAGATACAGTGGGAGTAAAAAAAAAAAAAAAAAATCACCCATACCACATCAGAACAAAATGAAAAGAAGCTGAATGACAATATGCAAAGGTACAACAGCAAAAACAAACCAAAGAATTACAAGAAAAGAAACATACTATTTAGAAGACAAAAAAACTCAGCCTAGGAGATAATATAAATCAAGGAACAAAGATTAATTCCTCACAATTGATTCACAGTATAGAACAACATAAGCTCACAAATTCAATAAAATAAGAACTCAATCAGATTACAAAACAACAGAAAAATGAAAAGGGAGATTATAGGCCTAAGAAACAAACTGAATACCCACATGATACCAGTGCAGAACTAATAAACTGAAAGTGGCAAGAGACAGGACAGACACAAATGAAAACTTAAATACTGACTTAAGGTAATCACAAGTATATGTCAAAGAAAAAGGAAGAGATTATGGCAAAGATAATAGGTGTGGAAGACAGAGATGATTCAACACCTCAATATTTGGTGTCCTAAAGAAGATAATCTAAAAACTGGAATCAGAAATGTATTCAGAGATAAAAGAAGGGACTTCCTAGGTGGTGCAGTAGTTAAGAATCTGCCTGCCAATGCAGGGGACACGGATTCCATCCCTGTGCCAGGAAGATCCCACCTGCCACAGAGCAACTAAGTCCGTATGCCACAACTACTGAGCCCAAGTGCTGCAACTATTGAAGCCCTCGAGCCTAGAGCCTGTGCTCCGCAACGAGAAGCCACCACAATGAGAAGCCTGTGCACCGCAATGAAGAGTAGCCCCTGCTCACCATAACTAGAGAAAGCCTGTGCACAGCAACCAAGACCCAAAGCAGCCAATAATAAAAAAAAAAATTAATGATTCTTCATGGGTGGAGGCATTTGGAGTGATTTTTCTAATTTTAATTATTTTTCTACAGTTTAATTTTTATAACAAGTGTGTATTTTTTTACAACAATTTTAACAGTGAATTTCACTAAAAATCTGAAAACAAAAATGATCATATACTAACGGTTAATTTGGAGGATGGAAATAGAACTGCCATTTTCTTCTTTGTATTTTTCTATATTTTTTATTTCTAAAAATTAAAACATTAATAAAGAAAATACATGAAAGTATTAAATAGTAACTACCATGGATAACAGACTTTTATATCGTTAAAAAAAACCACTTTATGTGTATTGTCCACGTTTATTACAATGAAAATGTATTACGATTACAAAGGCATTTCTTCCCTCCAAAAAATATTTTCAAAAAAGGGTAAATAGGGAGTTCCCTGGTTGCCTAGTGGTTAGGACTCCAGGCTTTCACTGCTGTGACCCGGGTTCAGTCTCTGGTGGGGGAAGTGAGATCCTGCAAGCCGCGCGGCACAGCCAAAAAAATAAAATTAAATAAAAAGGGTAGATAGGACTTTTCAAATGGTGTAACACCATTAACAAAAGAGAGCAAGAGACAGAAAGATAAAGAACAGGAGGAAAAGCATGAGATCTGCTCTGCAGACGCAGAGTGAAGCAGGAGTGCAGTGCTGGGCAGGCAAGTGGTTAAGAGTTGGGCCGGAGAGATGGACTGAGGTCAGACTGTGAGAGTACTGATGGGAGGCTGAGGACTCGATATCTTGGTAGAAAAAAAACAACCAAAAATTATGGGGGAAAGGAGCCCCTGTGCTTTCTGATCTTTCCGCATACTGGGATTTCTTGGATAGTCGTTTGGTACAACTAGGTATTTCACACCTTTGCTCTTTCCCAGCACCTACAGACAACCTACATGAGTAAAAGTTACCAAGTAGTTGAGAAGACTAGACATTGAAGAAAAATTTTTGTTTAATAGAATCCACAGCTATGTCCCTTGTTTAAAAATAAAGGAAACAAATGGGTAAAAATGGGTGTTCAAAGGGAAAAAGTCGTTTCCAATTACCACCACTGTTACCTTTTAATTTATCTTTAATGTTTTCTGATAAACGTTTTGTGAGCTGAGGCATTTCTTCTGGAGAGTATTCCGCATTTGCCAGTTCCTCCTTGAGCACAGCATGGATACAGTCTTTAACCGCAGATGGCCTGAACCTAAATGAAACAGTTTGAAACATCCAACTGATGGCTCCAAAAGCCTAACTTCCCTCCACAGCTTAACTTCCCCCAGTTTTTTTGTCATGACACGTATTTAATCCTTTTTCATATTTTTATTATAAAAGTAACAAAAACAAATTAAGAAAACAAGTCATACTGCAAACTTCTATCTCCAGCCTGCACCTCTCCCCTGAACTCCGGCCACACAGTCCCACCCACACTCCATCCAGATGTCCAGGCGGCAACCTAAGTCTAACACAGCCGACACCGAGCCTCTGCTCCTCGCCTCGCCCCGAAGGCAGCTGCTCATCTCAGTCAGCGGCACCTGCAGCCTGCAGCCGCTCCAGCCACGAGCCCCGGCGTGCTCTCACAGCCCTCCCCCCGCCCATGAGCGAGTCGCAGAGGTCTACCTGCAAAGGGCCGCAGCGCCCGAAGTCAGTGACGGAGCCTACCGCCCTGACCGCCTGCCCTCTGCACGGGCCTCGGCGCTGAACGCCGGGAAGGGCTCAGGGCGGCCGGCCGAAAGCCTCCGACGCTCCTCGGGCGCAGCGGCACGCAGACGGGCCCGGCGCCCCCCAGAGGCGCGAGCCGGCCCTCAGCGCGCGGGGCCCTCGGCGCCAGCCGCCGCTCTGCCGCCAGCCCGCCCTCCGGACCTCCCGGCCGGCCAGCTCCAACGCCTTAACCCTGCGGCCGCCGGCCGGGCCCCTGCCGTCCCCGCCGCCGGGGGCCGGGGAGAACAGCGGCCCGCCCACGCCCGCCCAGCCCCCGCCTTCCCGGGCGCCGCCCCCGCCTTCCCGGGCGCCGCCCCCGCCTTCCCCGGGCACCGCCCCCGCCTTCCCCGGGCACCGCCCCCGCCTTCCCGGGCCCAGCCCCGCCTTCCCGGGCCCAGCCCCTTCCTGCGTCGCGGCTTCCCGCGCGAGACCCTGCCTCCTCCCACCCCTCCGCCTCTAGCCCCGCCCACCCAGCCAGTCCCGCCCCGCCCTCCTAGCCCCGCCCCTCCGGTCCCGCCCCGCCGCGTCAGTCCCGCTCCCTAGCCTCGCCCCCACCCCTCCAGTCCAGCCCCGCCCGCCCATCGCCGGCTCCTTCCCGACGCGCAGGGTGTCAGGCTGTCTCGCAGGTCGGCCCCGCCACAGCCCATCTGCTACCCGCCTTTGCTGGAACACGGGCCGCAGAATATAGGTATTCTCGGACTCCCCAGCGTTCTTCTCAGTCTCAGGCACTCCTTCGACCACAGAGAAGGACGCGCCCACAGAGAAGGACTGGGCGGCCGACATGGCCTCCGCTTCGTGGCCCCGTGGTGCTGGCGAAGAAGGCTCAGCGGGCGGCGGCACGGCGCCGGGAAACCGTCGCCAGGGCGACAGCGCGGCCTTTGACCCTGCGTGCAGCCGCCGCGCGCTCCGCGCCGTGCGCCCCGCCCTCCCCCGCGCGCGCTCGCCGCCCGCCGCCGCGCCTGCGCAGCCGGAGCTGGCCGGGAGCTGACGGGGCCGCGGCGGGGGCGAGCCCGTGTGCCTCTGTCGGGGGCGCGCAGCGGGCCCGCAGGCGTCCGCCCTGGTCCGCGGCTGTGCGGTCGTAGGCAGGGGCCCGGGACCTGAGGCCCGAGGACGCCTCCGGGCCCTGGGCTGAGGGGTGCGGGGCTCCGCTGACGGCCTCTGTGCTCCTGGCTTCCTGCCTGTGAAAAAGCCTTAGTCTCCTGTGCCTTTCCAAGTTCCGAAGAAGAGACTCGACCAGTTCATGTTGAGAAAAATGGAAAAGCAGGAATGAAGGAAAAGCAGTCAAGCCAGAAAAGCAGTCATAAATAGTAGCCGGAAAAGCTTACAGGATTCCTGCTTTCCCCTTGAGGGATGTAGGTGACCTTCTGACGTCCATTCTTTTCGTTTCTTTTTTTTTTTTTTTTTGATGGTTGTATTTTATACCCTTGAGCCCTACACTTAAGAGTGGTTACGATGAAAAATGGTATGTGTATTTTACCACAAATAAAATTGGGGAAGAAAAATACATAAAGTGATTGATAACCTTTGACTCCTGCTAAGAAAGCATCGCCCTCATCCGCTGCTGATGCACATTCTTAAATTGTTTTTACAGAAACCAGGGCCCCTCCAGACTGAAAGTGCTGACTGCAAACACTAGATCATAGATTGGTTGGAGCCAGAGATTTGATGATTGAGATTCCTGAAACTTCACGCTGTTACCTCACCACAAACCGATCAGAAGAATGTCCAGCAGCTGGTGGTACACCCTGGCACCCTCACCCCCAATGTTGCACTGAAAGCCATTGGGGAATGTGAGTCTTTTGAACATTAGCTGTCCTTTCTCCTTGCTTGTCAGCCTGCAGTAAACGCTGTAATTTCCTTCACTACGACCCAGTGTCAGTAGATTGGCATTGTGCTATATTGGCTGAATCAAGCAGTTGCAGAAAGAGACCATATGGCTCTCAAACTCTAAAATATTGTGTGGCCAGGCAAAAGTAGAAAACGAAAGTGATAGGACTTCCCTGGTGGCGCAGTGGTTAAGAATCCGCCTGCCAATGCAGGGGACATGGGTTCGATCCCTGCTCCTGGACGATCCCATGTGCTGCGGAGCAACTAAGCCCATGTGCTTTAAAAAATTAAAAAAAGAAAAGAAGGAAAAAAAAGATACATGGAAAAAAAATATATTACCTGGCCCTTTACAGAAAAAGTTTGCAGTGTCCTGCCCTAATCCCTAACTGCCAGTCTGCAGCCCCCGCCCCCGCCTCACCACACTCCTGCTCCGGGCAAAAGTCGGGAAGGAGCAGACTCAGGATGCGTTTCCTGCTTACGAGCACCAGTCCTGGTCCTGCTTTAGAAAGCTGTATTGTCCAGCTAGCGTCAAAAACTGAGAGGAAATTCCCCCAGTATCCATCCTGACCAAAGATCCCAAAATGGGAGAGAGGGAGGTCCTCTGCTTTCCACGTTCCACATTGAAGGAGCTGTGGCATCACAGTTCTGCACCCACACCATGCTGTGTCTCCCCTCCAGGCTTTTGAGTGTTCTGTTTCTTCTGCTGGGAAAGTATTTCCTTCCCTCTTTGCTGGGCTAACCATTTCAAGAATCAGTTCAGACACGACTGATGCCTTCCTTCATCTCCCACAGATCCTCTCCTTAGAGGTTCCTGGTTCCCTCAAGCTCTCATTACATCCTGGGTTGACCTCTAACGTGGTCCTTACCATATGACATTCAAGTTTTTAGTAGATGTGTTTCCCTAACCTGACCATGAGCTCTTCAAGGACAGGGCAGGACCCAAGAGCTAGGACCATGCCTCGGTCATCTTTGAATTCAGAGCATGCATGGCAGTGCCAAGCACACAGTGGGTACTCAGTATATACCACTTACTGAACCGCACTGAACACTGGTGCATTAGTCAGCTGAGGCTGCCTTAAAGAAATACCACAGACTGGTTGGCTTAAACAACAGAAATTTATTTCATGGAGGCTGGAAATCGAAGATCAAGGTGCCAACAAGTTTGGTTTCTAAT
The DNA here is from genome assembly GCF_030028045.1 of Hippopotamus amphibius kiboko. Taxonomy (NCBI): domain Eukaryota; kingdom Metazoa; phylum Chordata; class Mammalia; order Artiodactyla; family Hippopotamidae; genus Hippopotamus; species Hippopotamus amphibius. Next base: position 170,431,351 of record NC_080191.1, on the reverse strand, counting down.
GAGGCCTCTCTCCTTGGCTTGCAGATGGCTGCCTCCTGGCCGTATTCTCACATGGCCTTTTCCTCTGTGCTCGCATGGACAGACAGATCTGGCATGTCATCCACTGCGCCCCACTCCCTGCTGCATCTCTTAGCATATACTAAGTTCTCACAGGAATTTAGTTCTATCTCTGGACTCCCTAGTCTGATTCATAAAATTGGTCATTTAATGTTCCACACTGTTTGAATTATTGTTGTTTTATATTAGCTTTTAATATCTGATAGAGTTAGTCACACCTCATTGCCTTCTCCTTCAGAAGTTCCCTGGCTTTCCAAGGGTGTTCGTTTTTCATGTGAACTTTAAACCCAGTTTATCTAATTCCATATCCTCCTCCACCACATCTCACTGGTGAGTTTATTCATCACGTCACATTTATAGATTAGCTTAAGGGCATTTATATTTTATGATAAATCTTTCTATCCAAGTTCATGGCATGCCTTTATATGTGTTCAAGTTTATTTTGTGTCCTTCAGTAATATCTTAAAGTTTTCTGCAATAAGTATTTCACATTCTTGCTATGTTAGTAACTAGGTTTTTTTTTCTTTTTTGTTTCTGATGTAAATGGAAGTTCCCCATCTCCATACCTGTTAACTGCTTGTTTGTATACATGAAATTCTCTTATTGTTTGTAATATAATTTATTTGGGTGCTCTAGGTGTGTAATCATATTGTCCGAATATAATGATAACTTTACCTTCTTCCCTATTTTATATCTGTTAATTCCCTTTTGAGTCCTTGCTCAGGCTGATACCTCAGGAACAGTAGTAAATGGTGGTAGCAATGGGGAGTGTCGTCGTCTTATTTGCAACTTTACTGAGGTTGCTTCTAGTAAGCGTGAGGCTGACTTTTGGGTTGAGATAGAGATGTTGTATCATGATAAGGAAGGACCCATCTTTTCTCATTTTCTTAAGAGTTTTATGAAGAATATATGTTGAGTGGGAAGGAGTCGCAGGAGGGAGGGTATATGGGGCTATATGTATACATACAGCTGATTCACTTTGTTGTACAGCAGAAACTGGCACAACAGTGTAAAGCAATTATACTCCAATAAAGAGCTTTAAAAGAATATATGTTGAATTTTGTCAAATGTCTTTCCAGCATTTATGAAGAAATCATTAGGATTTTTTCCTCCTCAAATCTATTAATATAGGTGAATAAACTTTCTGAAATGTAATCATGCTTTTATTCTGGAAATACACTCTACATCATCAGTTTTTAGGTATAGTCGACATATAAAATTATATTTGTTTCCGATGTACAACAAAATCATTCAGTATTTGTGTGTGCTGCAAAATGATCAGCACCATAAGCCGTTAGCATCCGGCACCATACATGAGGTACAGATTTTTTTCCCTTGTGATAAGGACTTTTAAGATCTATTATCTTAGTAACTTTAAATATGTCGTACATTCTTAACTCTAGTCACCATGTTGTACGTTACATCCCCATGACTTAACCTTTTTACAACTGGAAATTTGTACCTTGACTCCCTTCACCTGTTTCTCTCACTCCGCAGCCCCGGCTCTGGCAACCACTAGTCTGTCACTGTATCAGTGAACTTGGTGTTGTTGCTGTTGTTTTAAATCCACAAGTAAGTAAGATCATATGGTATTTGGCTTTCTCTGTCTGATTTATTTCATTTAGCATAATACCCTCTAGGTTCATCCATGTTGTCACAAATGGCAAGATTTCATTTTTTTGTGGCTGAAGAGTATTTGGTTGTGTGTGTGTGTGTGTGTGTGTACCATATCATCTTTATCCATTAATTCAATGATGGACACTTGGGTTGTTTCTGCATCTTGGCTATTGAAAATAATGCTGCTGTGAACATGAGGGTGCAGGGATCTTTTTGAACTAGTGTTTTTGTTTGCTTCAGATAAACCCCCAGAAGTGGGATTGCTGGGTCATGTGGTGGTTCTCTTTTAATTTTTTGAGGAACCTCCACACTGCATGCCATAGTGGTTGCACAGTTTACACTCCCACCAACAGGGCAGAGGGCTTCCTTTGTCTCCACATCCTCACCCACGTGTTATTTCTTTCCCTTTGGATAATAGCCATTCTAACAGGTACAAGGTGATAGCTTATTATGGTTTGTACTTGCACTTCCCTGATAATTAGTGATATGAAGCATCTTTTCATTTACTTGTCTCCTCATCTTCTTATAAAGATGCCAGTCGTATTGGATGAGTGTCCCACTCTTGGCCGTATCTAACCTTAAGTAGCTTCTTAAAGATCCTATCTCCAAAGTCACATTGAGGGCTAGCTTGTCAACCTACGAATTTTGGGGGCACGTGATTCAGTCGATTAAGCTAGTGAATTTGAATTTAGAAGGTAGGGGCTCAGGTACTGACTTTACCTGAACCTAACTGACTGCTTTTGAGCAGCAAGTCCCATTATGCTCTAGGAGCCTTGACTTCATCTGTAACATGTGGCCAGTTTTCTGGGGCTGTTGAGAGGCTGAAGTGAGATCATGGCTGGAGGACATTTTATGGACTGTAAGTTCCTACGCAGTAATAATGACAGTTATTTCTTCTATTAATATCTTGCAGTTTACAATGTGATTTATTTGTTTGGCTGCATCAGGTCTTAGTTGCGGCATGTGGGATCTTTTGTTTTGGCGCATGGGCTTCTCTCTAGTTGCGGCGTGCAGGCTCCAGAGCATGCAGGCCCAGTAGTTGCAGCACGCGGGCTCTCTAGTTGTGGGCGCAGGCTCTGGAGCTCGGGCTTCGTTGCCCCGCAGCATGTGGGATCTTAGTTCCCCGACCAGTGACTGAACCCTTGTCCTCTGCATTAGAAGGTGGATTCTTAACCGCTGGGGAGTCACTACAATGTGATGTAAAATGCATTGTATCATTCAACATACATGCCAGGAATTGTTATTATTACCACATGACTACCTAAAAGAGAAATTTGTTTATAATTCATACCCGCTCTTGCAGAAGAGATTCAAGGCAGCTCATGATGAAAAAACTCATGCGTGAGAGGGCATTACCTGTTTCTTCTCACAGAGGCTGCAGAAAAGGCCCAGGAAGCTGTTGATGAAATGAATGACCACCAGGAGAGTCTGGATGAGGCTGATGCACAGAAGGGCAGAGAAGAAGCACACGTGCCAAATGACAGCTTTGGAAGGCTCCAGGCAGACAGAGTTCCAGAGTGAATGGTCATACAAATAATTCCTATCCCCAAAAATAAGGAGACCGGGGGTTGGAATAAATAAGAAAAGGCCCAGCAACCTCAGTAGAAACCTGGGTTCTCCCTCAGCTAAGGTCATAGGACTAGACTTTTGAGGGTGACTATTGCTGCATTTGCAATTTTCTGAGCATCAGAGAAGCAAGATGCTAGAATGCGTGGAGTTTGTAGTCCCTCTGTGTGTCTTTCTCTCTCTCTGAAGAGACTGCAAATCCAAGTTTCCATCCATTTACCTGTTATGCAGGTCTTTGAATGGGTAACCATATTTCCAAGCCTGTGTCTGATTGGTGGGTGAAATATCGAACATACAAAAAGGACCATCTTTCAGGGCTACTCCAGAAGTAATAAAGCAAATCAAGGCTCCAAGCAAAGCCAGGCCACTTGACAACAGAGCAGTAAGCATCTGCAGGAGGAGAGAAGAAACAGTGAGCCTGAGATGGGGTCGTGACTAGGTGACTCATGGGTTGATCTGGGCAAGTCTAACCTCTCTGGTGCTCAGGCTTTCCCCAGTCATGGGGATAATCCTACCTACAGCACCTCCTTTAAAGCATAACCAAGGTAGGGTTGGCTGATGAGGGGTCGCTGGGTAGAGGCAGGAAGGGGTCGAAAGAAGGAATGCGGAAGGGGGAAACCCTGGCAACTGGACCCGGCCGCAGGCTCAGCCTGATTCAGCAAGCTCTTCAGAGCTTCTCAGCAGATTGCCATCAAAACCTTTTACACGCAGCCGACAGTCATTCAGTCTCTGGCTTAAAGGTGGGGCTGCTTATTGCAAGCCCCACCGTGACCCTTTTAAAAGAAAGCTGTATTTTTTCAAAAGTTCCAAGCTGCCAGCCCTGATTCCTCTCTTTCTCAAATCAAGCATGAAAGGAAGGAAGGGAGGAAGAAGGGGAAGGAGGAAGGAAGGGGGGAGGGAGAAAGGCAGAGACACAGAGGGAGACCAAGAGAGAAATTACGGTCAACTCTGGAATGACTCGAGTTCCGTCACTATACTTTTCTAGTCTGTGCACCATTCGTTTCCCTCCCAAACAATAGCAATGTGTTTATTTCCTTGGCAGGATTCTAACTTCCAAACTGGTTTCTTTCTCAGGATACTAGATGTTCTTTTCTCCTTCCCAATGAATACATATTTTAAAATTTTAAATAAAACATATATATATATATATATAGTTTTTATACAGAATCGTAGAGTCATTTTTCCACTGATGTCAAGCTGTTTTAGACGTTGACAGGGGCCACAGCAAGGTTCATAGTAAGTTTTGACTCTAAATTAAAAGATTCAAGATAAATTAGTCTGATGTAGTCCTCAGACAGTGGTTCTCTAAATGTGGTCCCCGTTCCAGCAACTTCACATCACCTGAGAACCTGTTAGAAATGCTAATGTCCCCCCTCCCACGCTGGGGGCGGGGCCCAGCAAATCTGTGTTGTAACAGACCCTGCAGGGATGCTGATGCCAGTCTGAGAACCACTTGCCTGGGGGAAACCAGACGTGACTGAGAATAGAGAGTGAATGAAATGTGTGGGTGTTTGCATTTAATTCTTTAGCATATAATTCTGAATCAGCAGGGTTCCCAACACGTGGGCTGTAGATATCAAAGCAGGATGCAGAGTTACTGTAAAAAGGCCACAAATTCATGTGTCTGAGGCTGAATGAGCAATATATCTTATACATTTATGTACTGAGATTTTGCAAATATATATAGTGCTGCTGTGATTAATAAAGTACAAATTTATTCTGGGCCTCAGCTTCGTTTTCTGTACAATGGAGAGTTTAGACTAGAATCTAGTCATCAGATGATCTCTGGAGAATCTTTCAGCTCTAAGAAAAATTAAGAAAAATAGCCAGGAAATTTTCTATCAGACACATGACCACAATGTACGTAACTCATGTCCATACTGTTCAATAGGCTAAAACTAATATTTAGAACAGTTCATGTATCACTGAATCGCTTTGCTATATAGTAGAAATTAACAGGACATTGTAAACTATACTTCAATAAAAAAAAAAAAAAAAGAACAGTTCCTCACACGTGTGTAGACATTTGATTCATTAAGCACTTACTCCCGGACTTGATCCTGTTCACTCCCATTTTACAGAAGGGCCCGAGATTCAGAACACTTGCCCAAGAGCTTAGGGTTTCTGAGAGGCACGGTCAGGACCTGACTTCAAACCCCAAGACTGAAACTGCCTCTTTATCACTCGGCCTCTAAAGTAATAGAATGTGGGGACACTCTAGGTATTAGGAGAGTGGAATCGGGTGCTTACGCTTCGGCAGGGCCCACTCATACTGAAGCAGCCACATCTCCAGCCCATCGAGGAGATGAGGGTAGCTGCAGTGAGTACCTGGGAGAAGAGGGAAGAGTGTTACAAGAGACTGGTAATTGACACCTGTAGCTGCCGCCTGTGGCTGTTGACAAAGGGGTGGTCAGACAGCTCACGTGGACTTCCCTGTCCTACGTTTCCCAGAGGATTTGGCTTTGACTGTCAGGACCCAATTTTGGATGACTAGCTTGTCGTAACTCTATGGATGGCAACGTTCACACCCAGACTGCCTAGTCCAAAATTCAGCGATGTCTGACCAGTCTTCCTAGAGTCTTCCAACCCCTGGAGCTGCTATAGACCCATGATCAGCTTGTTAGTTCAAACCTTTTTTCAAGGAACAAAAACACTGCCCCCTCCGCCTGCCTCACTGCTCCACCCCTGAGGGGCACGTTGGGAGTTCACTCCCAGGGCACCCTGAACACTTACCATGAGGCCTCCTCCCCAGAGCCCAGACCCCAGCATGGCATGCCTGCCAACCAGGCCCCTCAACAGGTAGGTCACATCCCAGTTAGGAAAGAGGAGTGCTGTGTTGGCCGCAGCAGCAAACAGGGCTGTAGTCCCAAGGCTCAGCCCCAGGATGCGGGAGCAGGTCCGTGAGCACGCCATCACACAGGGAGAGGACAGTGTCCTGGAACCAATGGAAAGAGGGTCATGGTGGCTCTGTTACCCCCGACCCAGAGCATAGGGTGGGGTGGGGAAAATAGGTCAGAGACACTGTCACCTCCTAGGGTCAGATCAAGAAGAGCCAAGGAACTTGCTTAAGAATTCTGAGTCTTGGGGACTTCCCTGGTGGCACAGTGGTTAGGAATCCTCCTGCCAATGCAGGGGACACCGGTTGGACCCCTGGTCCGGGAAGATCCCATATGCTGAGGAGCAACTAAGCCCATGCGCCACAACTCCTGAGCCTCAGCTCTAGAGCCCACAAGCCACAACTACTGAGTCCTCATGCTGCAACTACTGAAGCCCACGCACCTAAAGCCTCTGCTCCACAACAAGAGAAGCCACCACAATAAGAAGCCCAAGAACCGAGTGAAGAGTAGCCCCCGCTCACTACAACTGGAGAAAGCCTGCACTCAGCAATGAAGACCCAACACAGCCAAAAATGAATAAATGAATAAATAAATAAATAAATCTTTAAAAAAGCTGAGTCTTATAAATATTTCCCAATGGATAGGATTTAATTGCTCAATTTTCTGCCAACTCCCATTCACACACACACACACACACACACACACACTCTTCATCCCATCATAATTGGCTTGTACCTCTATTAAAGCCAGTGATTATTTCTATTTAATACAGAAAAACAAAATGTTAAAGGTGTCATCCTTTTGCTTGAAAAGATGTCATTTTAAAGATGTCCATTGTCACCGCTTGCATTCAACATTGTACAGGAGCTCCTTTCCAGTGCAATAAGAAAATAAAAAGCAGCAAAAGCCACAGATATGAAAGAAGTAAGAATATTATTATTCACAGTAATGATTTTCTGTGTAGAAAATTGTAAGGAATCTATCAAAAAGTTAATAGGTGAGTTTAGCAAGGTTACCAAATAAAAAATTAAATATACAAAAATTCTATAGTATTTCTATATACAAGCAATGATAAATTATAAAAATTAAGAAACAATATCATTTACAATAGCATAAAAATAGAAAATACTTAATACTGGATAAATTTAACAAAAATCTATACAAGACCAGTACACTAAACATAAAATATTGCTGAGAAAAATTAAAGATGACCCAAATAAATGGAGAGATATACTATGTTCATGAATCAAAAGACTCATATCAGTGCCATCTCAGTCAAAAATCCTAGCAGGGTTCTGTTGTAGAAATTGACAAGCTGAATCTAAATTTACATGGAAATGCAAAGGACCTAGATTTTTCTAAACAATTTGGAAAAGAAGAACAAAGTTGGAGGGCTTACATCATATGATTTTAAGACATTATAAAGCTACATTAATCAAGACAGCAAAGTGATAGTGTATACAGACACACAGACCACTGGAACAGACTAGAGAATTCAGAAACAGAGCTATACACATACGATCAAATTATTCTTGAAAAAGAAGGTATTTTAGTGGAAAAAGGAGACTCTGTCAACAAATGATGCTGGGGCTTCCTAGGTGGCACAGTGGTTAAGAATCCACCTGCCAATGCAGGGGACATGGGTTTGATCCCTGCTCCAGGAAGATCCCACTTGCCATGGAGCAACTAAGCCCGTGCGCCACAACTACTGAGCCTATGCTTTAGAGCCCGTGAGCCACAACTATTGAGCCCATGTGCTGCAACTACTGAAGCCCACGTGCCTAGAGCCTGTGCTCTGCAACAAGAGAAGCCATGGCAATGAGGAGCCTGCACACCACAATAAAGAGTAGCCCCCACTCACTGCAACGAAAGAAAGCCTGTGCACAGCAAGAAAGACCCAACACAGCCAATAAAATAAATAAATAAATAAATTTATTTTTAAAAAAATGATGCTGGAACAATCCATATGCAAAACAAAAATATATACTTTGCCTATTACTGCAAACCCTATTTAATAATTAACTTGAAATGGACCATGGATCTAAACCTAACAAAAATTTTACAAGAAAGCAAAGAAAATCACTGGGATTTTTGGTTAGATAAAGATTTATTAGATAAAACACAAAAAGTACAACCTATAAAAAGTTGTAGATAAATTAAACTACTTCAAAATTAAAATTTTGCTCTTCAAAAGACACCATGGAGGAAATGAAGAGACAAACCACAGGCTGGGAGAAAATATTCACAAAATGTATTTTGTGAATATATATGTGAAAGTGACCGCATATACATCTGACAAAGGATTTGTACCTAGAATACATAAAGAACTCTTAAGGCTCTACCATAAGAAGACAAATAACTTGTTTTGTTTTGTTTTAATTGATTGCCTGCATTGGGTCTTCTTTGCTGCACGTGGGCTTTCTGTAGAGGCTTTCTGTAGCCTCTCTAGGAGGCTACTTTCCATTGCAGCTCGACGGCTTTTCTTGTTGCAAAACATGGGCTCTAGGAGAGAGGGCTTCAGTAGTTGTGGTGCATGGGCTCCGTAGTTGTGGTGCACGGGCTTAGTTGCTTCTTAGCATGTGGGATTGTGCCAGACCAGGCCTCGACCCCCTGGCCCCTGCATTGGCAGGCGGGTTCTTAACCACTGTGCCACCAGGGAAGCCCCAACAACTTGGTTTTAAAAAATGGAAAAATGATGTGAACAGACACTTCATTTCATCTCACAAAAGAAAAGCTATATGGATGACAATTAAGAACATGTAAAGACCCTCAAAATCACTAACATAGAGGAGTGCAAATTAAAACCAAAATAAGATTCTACTACACTCCCACTGGAATTGTTACAGTTAAAAAGTTGGACAATACCAAGTGTTGGTGAAGATGTCGAACAACTAGAACTCTCATAGATACGTGGTGAGAATGCAAATGGTGTAGCCACTTTGGAAATAAGCTTGACAGTTTCTTAAACATTCACTTACCAAAAGATCAAGTAATTCCACTTCTATATATTTATCCAAGAGACATGAAAACACATGTCCACACAAAGACTAGTACTGGAATGTCCATAGGAGCTTTATTCATAATAACTAAAAATTAGAAACATGGAAACTGTGTTCACCAACAGATGAGTGAATAAACAAAATATTATATATATGTACATATACACACACATATGCTGCAACGGAATACTATTCAGCCATAAAAATGAATGAAGCTCTGTTATATGCTGCAACATGAATGAAGCATGAAAACATTATGCTAAATGAAATAAGCCAGACACTAAAGTATAACTCTACTTATATGAAATATCTAGAATAGGTAAATTCACAGAGACGGAAAATAGATTAGAGGTTATCTGGAGCTGACGGTAAGAGGGAATGGGGAGTTATTGTTTAATGTTTACAGAGTTTCTGTTTGAGGGTAAAGAAAAAGTTTGGGAAATAGGTAATATTAATATATAGTTACACAACATTGTGAATGTAAGTAATGCCACTGAGTTGTACACTTTAAAATGGTTAAAATAACAAGATTTATGTTACATATATTTTACCACAATAAAAAATTAAAAGTGAGAAATACAAAAAACATGAGAAATAACTCAAACGTTCATCCATAGGTGAGTAGATAAACTGTGGTATATCTATACGAGTACTACTACTAGGCAATGAAATAAAAATGAAGTACTGATACATGCAACCACATGGGTGAGTCTCAGAATCATCACACTACATGAAAGAAGCCAGAAACAAAAGACTACTCACTGTGTGATTCTGTTTATATGAAATTCTAGAAAAGGCAGAAGCCGATGAGTGGTAGCCAGGGGCTGAGAATAGAAGAGGGGATTAATATGTGACATAGGGACTCCCTAGGTGGCGCAGTGGTTAAGAATCCACCTGCCGATGCAGGGGACACGGGTTCGATCCCTGCTCCAGGAAGATCCCACATGCTGCGGAGCAGCTAAGCCCGTGCGCCACAACTATTGAGCCTGTGCTTTAGAGCCTGTGAGCCACAACTATTGAGGCTGTGTGCTGCAACGACTGAAGCCCACAAGCCTAGAGCCTGTGCTCAGCAACAAGAGAAACCACTGCAATGAGAAGCCCATGCACCACAGTGAAGAGTAGCCCCCACTCGCCGCAACTAGAGAAAGCCCGCGTGCAGCATCAAAGACCCAATGCAGCAAATAAATAAATAAATAAATTTAAAAATATATATAAGTGACATAAGGAAACTTTTTGAGCTGATAGAAATGTTCTATATTTAGATTCTGGTGAATATACAACTATATATATTGGCAAAATATCAAACTACTCTTAAAATTGGTGAATTTTATTATATTTTAACTATATATCAATAAAATTGATTAAAAATTAAAATGTCATATCTAGATAGGTTGTAAAATGCCTCCTCCACATCTTTCCTTATAACCATTTCTCCCTTTTAAATTTTCACTGATGGGACTTCCCTGGTGGCGCAGTGGTTGAGAATCGCCTGCCAATGCAGGGGACATGGGTTCAATCCCTGTTCCAGGAGGATCCCACATGCTGCAGAGCAACCAAGCCCGTGCACCACAACTATTGAGTCTGCGCTTTAGAGCCCGTGAACCACAACTATTGAGCCCATGTGCTGCAACTACTGAAGCCCACATGCCTAGAGCCTGTGCTCTGCAACAAGAGAAGCCACGGCAATGAGGAGCCCGCGCACTACAATGAAGGGTAGCCCCCACTCACCGCAACTAAAGAAAGCCCGCACACAGCAAAAAAGACCCAACACAGCCAATAAAATTAATTTATAAAAAAAAAAAAAAAAAAGAATCTGCCTGCCAGTGTGGGAGACACAGGTACAATCCCTGGTCCGGGAAGATCCCACATGCTGCAGAGCAACTAAGCCCGTGTGCCATATCTACTGAGCCTGCCTGCTGCAACTACTGAAGCCTGTATGCCTAGAGCCTGTGCTCTGCAACAAGAGAAGCCACCACACTGAGAAGCCTGTGCACTGCAATGAAGAGTAGCTCCCACTGGCCACAACTAGAGAAAGCCCAAGGGCAGCAGCAAAGACCCAACAAAGCCAAAAGTAAATTAAAAAAAATTTTTTTTCACAGATCTGTGAACTTTTTTTTTTTTTTTTAAACATGAATTAGAACAGGACTGGTAACATTTGGGTAGACTCATGTTCATGTGGATCTGAAAGAAATCAGTACCAGGACAGCTCCAGGAAGTGGTTTGTTGCCACTTTGCAATTCAGTTAGACATCTGTCTCAACTTAAGGCTCTTGACACTCCCCTCCTAACACACAGCTTTGCCCATGATCAGAAAGTATGTATAGATCAAAGCCTGCACCCCAATCTCTCTTATACATGTATGCATACACCTACAAATATTATGAAGTATTTCAGAGTTAAAGAATTAAGCATAATGTATATATTTGCCTTTGCTAGTTGTGTGGAATAACTGAACAACACCCATGTAAGCACAACTGGTTTACAAAATAGATCCTTACCACTAATACTGTTGAAGCCCAGGGGTGCCCTTTCACCCTGTCCTATATTCCTGCAAATGACTATCCTAAGTTTTGATTTTATCATACCTTTTTAAAAACGGTTTTACAACTTACGAACTTAATGAAAAAACTAAAACACTTGATTAGCCTAGGTTTTTTTTTATTTGTCCAGACTTCAGCTTACATAGAGGCTGGTTTCAGACACAGCACTGAGCAGGCCATTTGGTTGGGGTGGGAAAGGGGGTGCTCTTGTCCTGCCCGCCCCCAACCCCGTTCCCCAGCCTTCGCAGCCCTTGGTGACCTTTGCTTCCCCTAACCTCAGAGCCCAGACGCATCTCAGCGGCTCCTCCCAGCAGGGAACTTGCCGACGCAGCTGCTGATATTCCAGCGGGGTGAGCTGCCTTCACCGTGTGCCCTCCCCGCAGGGTATCTGGCTCTCACCGTGAATGAAATAACTGGTCCCTGATGAAAGGAAGTTCGGGTCTCTGTGGAGGGGCACACGTTGGAGGAGTTGGGGGTAGGAAAGGAGGCACAGCGGCCCTCCCTCCAAGGATGCAAGGGGCCTGGAGGGAGGGGTGGGCACCAGGCATCAGGAGGGAGGGTGTGTCCCTGCCCCTGTCCTCGCCCCAGCGGCCCAGCACAGGGACCTCTTTTCCTCAAGCAGTCCTCCAAGCAGGTGTGGTCCCGGCCGCCTCCTCCACAGGCCCTCAGGTGAGGAGCCCGCTCCGCCGTCAGGAGGGCCACCGGGGTGACAGCAGCCCCCCAGGCGGTCTGGGCTGCAGCCTCCCTCCGCGGGCCGCCTGGCCGTGCGTGCCGGGCGCTCAGCGTGTGTCTCCGTGCCGGAGTGACTTCACCAACCCGGGGTGTTCGCAAGTCACGACTTCACCCGCACGCCTCCCGGGTGACGGACGTGGTGTCAGGGCCCCGAGAAAGGCCTGGTGTGGCTGGACTTCGAGGCAGCTCTAGCCCACTGGCTGAAAGACGCTTCTGTGCAGGATGCCTCCCGCCACCTTGCAACCCTCCCACCCGTCTAGACAACAGATCGCCCCCGTGAACCCCCTCCCACAGTCTCTTCTCCGGACTCGTTTCTCCTCAGGAAAGAGTTGTGAAGGGGAAGGAAGAGATGTAAACCTGCAGAGGGAAAACGCAGTTGAGCATGGCCTCTGCACTGAGTGGGACTCGGGGAGCCTTGGCCGTCCTGCGCATCGTCTGCTAAAAGCACTTGCTGTGCTGCCGCGTCCAGGGAGCTGTGGCTCCGTTTGAATTTCACTTCCTCCCCCCGATCGTTCCCCTGGAAACCACACACTTCTGAGAAATGTTTCCACAAACGTGAGCCGGGAGATTGGCAGAGAGTTTGGCTGATGTGCTACCTGAGCAGACAAGCAGTCACAAGGTCAAACCCTACCAGCAGGCTTTACGGCGGCCCCGTTGCCACCCGAGACCCTGGCTGGGATGTCTGGGCAACAGCGTCGGTGATCACTGAGCCATACAGGGGAAGAGACTGTAAATTCTCCACCTCACCCATCACCTCGCCAGACTCTCATCATTCCTCCATCGGTCAACTATTTATGAGGCAGGCACCGCTCGCTCTGGTGAACCAGAGACAGTCTCTCCTCTTGAGGAACTTAAAGTCGGGTGGGGACGCCCAGCAGGCAGGTGCCGAGCAGAGCCGTCCCGCGGACGGTGGCACGGAAGCCCCGGCGCGTTGCAGAGGGAGGGCAGGGCCGCCTGGAGCAAGGGCCGTGCAGGCCAACACGGCACCACGAGCGTCAGACGGGCGGGCTTGGGAAAGGAGAGGCACTCCAGGCGCGCGTAAAGGCCTGAAGTGGATAGACTGAGGCAAAGAGACGTTAAACACATTGCCGGAAGCCACGCAGCTGCTCAGGGGCTGAGCCCGATCGCCTTTGACTTGGAAGTTTGTGCGCTTCACTGCTAGACCAGCCCATGCCCAGGCCAGCCCCTCACGGAGCCCTGTCACTTCTGCTTACCTGCCTCCGGTGGCAAGAGTCAGGATGGGAGAGGAAGAACCTGGAGGAGGGCTGTGTGCGCAGAGCGGGCCTGACGGGGCCTCGGCTGGGACGCCTGCAGAGCTAGACCGGAGGCTCTCTTTCAGGACTGGCCGGAGGGCCAGGGAGGCGCTCTTTATACGGGGGGCCTCCCCTGCGGCCACACCCCTGCCCACAGGCCTCCACCAGAGCAGCTTGCCTCCACCCGCGGGCCCAGCCTCCGCTCACTTTCATGTGACCCTAAGAAAGGAAGCAGGAGGCCTGGCCTTGTGAGCTAGAGTCAGAGGACGCGCCCGTGAGAACGACCTTGTCCTCCTCCTTTCCCAAGGAGGGGCGTTCCTCCCTGCCGCCTCTGTTGCCCTGACTGCAAAGTCTGGGCTCTTTGGAAAAACAGCACCCAACAGGAGGCCATCATTTTTTCCCTGTCACCTTCCCCTTTTTGCTCTTAGCTGTGGTTCCTTTAACAGCTTTCTTTTTTGTTCAACCTCTAGGCCACTATCACCTTGTACCACCAGTTTAATGATATTCATATGAGAGTGTCTGCTGCTAGAGAAGCCACTGAGTTGAGAACAGAAATACCTTCCAAAATCTGAGTGATATCTGGCCGTCTGCCAGCACATCACCCTAACTGCCTACCTATGAAAGGTGCTAACAGACACTGCACGTAAAATCCTTTCTGCTAAGCTGAGAAGAAAAGGAGAGGACTAACCCATTAGCGGCATCGTGCATCTTATTTCTCAGAACGGACTTGTGCGGTAGGCATCATCTTATAAATAAGAAACTGAGACCCAGATTATTACGGAGGCTCAGTGAACGACCCAAGTTCATGTAACTAATAGGTGTTTGTCGCCGAAGTTGAGACCCAGGCGTCATCGGTGCCAAAGCACCATAGTACTGCCTCCAAAAAGATAGCTGGAATCTGGGTTGGCGAAAAAAAATCTCAGGCATCACTCCTCACTCTATACAGTGGGGCTGTACAGAGTGAGGAGCCAGACGACATAGGATCATGTCCCCAAGCTCACCCACGGTTGCTCCGGGCGGTCATCTCTTTATCTGCGTGATGAAGCCTAACCTAATACTTATTTTACTTGCTTTAGGTCTGTTGTAAGGATCCAATGAGATAGTTTGTAAATGTGTTTTATAAGATGAATAAATGTTTCTTCTTAATATAAAGCTTTGCGAGCCCTCACCTAGTATCGTCTATTAAAATTCAATTTTCTGGGGAGACACAAGAATTCGTTTGGCCTCTAAACGACTCCCTTTCACCATGAACATGAAAACTGGATCCTATTTAATGAGCGCTTCAATCGTGGTTTACCAGCTGTTGTGTCAGGCACATCTACATCTGCATACATAGAAATTCCATACACAGAAAGCAGCTCATATACAGTTTAAAAGAATATTAATAACAATGATTCCTACTCATATATATGCATCAAGGGTTTTCTCGGTATTGTTTGTTTTCGTTATTAGTACAATCTCTGTGCACAGAGATTGTGTGACTCCATCCAGTGCATGAATGAATTCATTAATCAAGTGATTTCCGAATTGCTACCATGTTCTAAGCTCTATGCTCGATTCTGAGTCTACAGAGCAGAATAAGATACAGCAGCCTCTGCCCTCAAGCATCTCACAGTTGTGAGGGAAGAGGCATAGACATAGCACAGGTAAACAGAAATGCGGTGGGAAGTGGGCAAAGATTTTTTAAACAGGACACAAAAAGCAGGGACCATAAAGAAAAAGATTGATAAGTGGAACTTAAAATCAAGAACCACTCTTCATCAAAAGACATTAAGAGAGTGAAAAAGCAAACCACAGACAGGAGAAAACATTCATAATACCTATATCTGACAAATGTCTCATGCCTGAAATTATAAAGAACTCCTACAAACCAGTGAAGAAAAAGACAAAGAACCAGTAAAAAATGGGCAAATGACTTGAGCAGGCACTTCTCAAAAAAGATCTGCAAGTGGCCAATAAGTATATGAAAGGCTCTAACTCACCAAGAAAATGCAAATTAAAACCACAATGAGATACCACCAAACACCTAACCCGAATGGCTTAAGTTTAAAATGTGGGTGAGAACGTAAAGCAATTAGAACATTGCTGGTGGCAGTGTAAATTAGTAGGACCACTTTGGTTAACTGTTTGGCAACATCATTTACCAAAATTAAATATTCACCTACTTTATGACCCAGCAATTCCAATCCAAGATATAACCCAGCAAAGGGAAAATGCTGGAATTTGACTTTAACACCTTAAAGTGCCAAACTTAATTGGGGCTGGTGAGGGCAACTTTAAGTCTTTGTTCCTTAGGGTAAATTTGTGACAATTAATTCAATGATTAATCTTATGAACAAGACCCTACTTTTAGAAACTATGTACTTGCAATGAAGTTTTACTAAGGCCAGCTTAGGTCAAATTCTTCATTCCCCTGTGGTAAGCCCTCTGTGGTAAGCCCTCTGTGGCCACAGAGGCCTGGTCACTGCCATGAAAGAACTAGCCATTATCTTCTTACAGATATGTTAATATTAGAATTTGGCTTTATTGGAGACATAGCTGCTAGTTATCACTTGGTTGGCGATATTTCTAGGGGGAAGCAAATGGGAGTCTAGGGAGGGCGCAAATTAAGAACGGGGCCTGGGTGGCAAAGCAGTCTGCCTGATTGCCTCAGGCTTCCCAGAGCGGAAAGGCTTGCGAAAACAGGATAGACATTAAACAGGACAGACAGATGTTCCGTTCTGGGGGATGCGGAGAGGTCTGGAGGTGGAATCTGAGCCAGGAATAGAGGAAGCTGAGAAAATGGAATTCATTGGTAGAGGGAAAGGGAAAAGATGCACACCATCAGGCCAGTCTTTCCCAAATAAGAGTGACAGACTAATCAGCTTCCTTGTGGGTGGGCTTCAGCCTCCACTGACAGCTGACTAAACAAGAGAGAGAAAAAAGGAAGATAAGAGATGTTGAAAGAGTTGCCATTTATACCCATCCACTGAAGAGGAAGTTTGGGATTTTTTTTCCTTTTTTCTTCATTAGAATATTACAATATTACAATAGAATATTACAAACGTCAACCCACGCAAACTAGGCTTCCGTCTCCAACATCACAGTGAAACTGTTCTTGGTCTCCAGTAACTTCTTGTGTTGAATGCACACTTGACACCCCAGGCAGAGTTAGACATAGTCAGCCGCTAGATGCTTCTGGAACATCCTCACTCTTGGCTCCCTTGATAACGCACTCTGGTGTCTCTCCCCCCTCACTGGCCGCAGCTCCTAGGCCGGGCCTCCTTGTGTTGGTGACCTCCAGGCCCAGTTCTGGGCCCTCTTCTTTAGCTTTCTCCCGAGTGACCTCATTCTTTCTCATGGCACTCAGCTCCATCTAAAATGCTGATTTCTCAAAACTCGAAGGCCATTCATCTCTCCTTCAAGCTTCATAATCACGTGTCCAACCTGCTATGTTACACCTGCCCTTGGAAGTGCCACAGTTAACACATCCAAAATTATTTCTATCCCCCCACATCTGCTTGATCCACCAGGCTGCCTGCCTCAGGAATGACGCTACCACCTACCCACTGCCGGAGACTTGAGTCATTCTTGATTTCTTTCCCTCATTGCCCCACATCTAACCCAACAGTGAAGTCTTTACATTTCTACCTAAAATGCATCTCTACACTACTTCCCGGTCCCACGGCCATTACGCTGGTCCAGGCAATTGCCGTCTTGTGCCCTGATCACTGCAACAGCCTCCCCTCTCTCTTTTCCAATCCCCCTCCACACCACAGTGGCGTCTGAGGCTCTCTGCGAACCAGACGAACGCCTCACCGGCCTCGTGAGGTGCTGGGTGATCCGGCTTCTACGCATTTCATGCCACTCCCTTTGCTCACAACGTGCGGGACACGCTGGCCTCCTCTCAATACCTCAGATGCACTGAAATGTTCCCGTCCACGGCCTCTGCACCGTCATCCTCCTCGGAAGCTTCCCCCTGCTCTCAGCACACACCACCCTCTCTTTATCCTTCAGCGTCAGCCTACATGTTCACTCCCCAACACCTTATTTAAATCGGAATTCTCTACTGGCTCCTTTTCCAGTTTTGTTCATAGCGTTTGAGTCAAATCTATGTTTTTTTCATTTGTTTGCTGTCTGTATCCCTGGCTGGAAAGAAAGCTCCTTGAGGGCAGGGGCTGGGTCTGTCCCGCTCACCTCGCTCTCCTGTAACTCCTGGCTTTTCTCCCATTCGCTTGGTAATTACTTTTTTTCCTTCACTTGTTTAAGCTGAGTCCTTAATGAGCCATCAGTCACTGCTGGAGTCTGACGAGTCTCTGCTTGAACTGCCAATACGTCAAATATAGACTCAATCTGCTAACAAGGTTAGCTAGCCCAATGACTTCATGAACAGTTCAACCAACATTTACAGAGCGTTCATCGTGAATGTTCAACATGTACCTAGGAGCAGCGGAGGAGAAGCTAACAAACATCACCCCCGACAACAAGACTGTGAACTAACCTTTGTCGATAAATACTACGGTGTCCTAAACATGAGACCATAAAAGCAAACCTGAACTGTATTAACAAAAGTGGTATCCAGAGTCTTACCTCACAGAAACAACAATGCAAAAAAAAAAAAAAACAACTAATACTGAAAAGTTTTTGATTTTATTTCCAAGATCAAATATTACAACAGGACATTTACATGTATTTATAAAAAAATGCAGCAGTTGAATTTATAGATCAGAGGTTTCCTTGAGTTTGGTCCCTCTCTCAGCACAGTGAGCTGATGTCTTCAAAGACTCCCCTCCCTCCCCCACCCCAAATGTCCCACCGCCCCCCTCCCCCATTCAAGTTGCAGTATCAATATAAAGCAACTGGGTACAACACAGCAAGAATATTGACAATTTGGTACAGCCAGAACCAGAGGATCCCCAGCCGAGAGAAAGACCCTCACTTTAGAAAGTATTTACCTATAGACTATGTATAGCTATAGATACATCACACCCAGTTATCTAAGATTTCCCTGGTTTTAGAGCACGTGGAAATTCCATTGAGTCTTAGCCAGCAGTTACAGCTCTGCTTTATCTTACGCCTTGTTCTTCTCCTCCTCCAAGTTCAGATTTTCTATGGCCTCCATATGTCTTCAAATTTAAGGCTTTCCCTAGCACCTTTATTATCACTTACTAGAAATACAGGAGGGTCTCTAGTGTGCCTTGAACAAAAGAATTTATTGGATGATCCAGCTGCCCCTTTCTCACTGGTCCCAAAGCCTTCTTCCCACTCTTGAGAAGAACCGCAGAAACAAATTATCTCCTAGCACCATGGGCTTAAAGCCCAGAAAACTGAGAACTATATGTACGTGCATTTTAGGGAGCGCTTGCCAGAAACACTACAACAGGAGCACTGTCTCTGTCCATTATCTTCTTGGATTCAATAACAAAGTTACACTACAGACTAAATTTAGAGCATGTCCTGCATTAAGAGTGCAAATCTCACTAAGACCACCACTTTATCCAGAATAAGGTGAGTACACAAACATCCCAGGGAATTTCTAAACAGTTAGAAACTGCTTGAGAACACTAATGCAAATACCCTAAGTTGACTTCACTCAAGCCCCCAACCCACCCCCATCCCTATCCCCAAATTTCATTCCTTGATTAACTTCCTTGAATAAGACAGGAAGTGAGGTTTGGAAAATGACATGGAAATGCTTAAAAAACACAATTAGTGAAGACATGCCAGAACTGGACATCCCAGATGATTCAAAACGCACTATTCAAACTGAACTCATACAAAGCACACACAGAAGTCTACAAACACTCCTGAGAGTTTCCGCGGAGCAATCAATACCTACTTTGTTTCTTAAAGGGTTAAAAAAAAAAAAAAAAGACACCAGATGCTTAGAATTTGTTAACAATCAAAAGGAAAACCGTTCTAGAAAAAAAGATTCTTAAAAGAGTGAATAAAACTGTCTAAAATTCACGCCAAAGCTTGGCTGGAAGCCCCTCAAAGTCTAAGCACTGTGTTAACATCCACTGGTGCTCTTTTCTCTACATCTAAGAATAGAGGATTATCCCATAGCTTTACTGTCTGACACCCAGCAAGTTTTAAATAGCCTTTCCAAGCCGAAGGGACAAACCTAGGAAAGTAACAAGGCCCAAGTCCCCCAAGAGGTAAGATAAGCTGCCCCTACAAGTTTGCTACTCATCAACTGAAAAGTGGAGGTCACATACTACTTTCATTCTAATTAGCAGGTAAGAGGGGATTTTCTGGTGGCAATGGTCACTCCATGTGAGGTGTAACTTACAGGGCAATAAATTATCAAAAAGTTACTGTTAAAGAGCATGTGATTAGTGTCAAAAACCTATTTATATTTTGAATCACACCATTTATTGATATTTTCCATTATTAAGAACACAGAAGCTTTGAGGAAAGCATACTATAAAACCATTTTGTTGAAAACAGAAAGATATCCAACTGATCATCAACATTCCAATGTCATTAACTTGAAATGCATCCTGGTGACACGTACTCTAAAGTCAGCAACCCTGACAGAGGGAAAAAAAAGAGCAGAATGGCAGGGAATGGTTCCAGATCAAGAATTTCTCTCCCTTAGCAGTTAAGATGCCCATATTGAGTCTATGAAAAAAGCAAACAGGAAATATTTTGAGGGGAGAATTCAATTCCAGGTCAGAATTTATCTAATAATTTGAAACATTTTCCCTTTTATTTACCATGTCTAATAGATGAGTGATTCATGGTGGCCCAGTTAGATTAATAACATCTTCTAATGGAGATAAAATTTTTCTTATGTTAAGTTATTCTTCCAGTTTGTAAACCCAAGTGACCTTATAAGGGATATAAAATCTTAGGGCATTTTGATCTCTGAAGAGGAAATACTACTAAGCAAACAACAAAAACTTTCTGTTTGTTGCAACAGGACTAAGTACAACAAAGCAACTCTCCATATTTATAGACTAATGTGATTGTTCTTAAGCAAAATACTATCATCAGTATCTCTATCTCTAATCCTACACATAAGTCCGGTTATCTTTTGAAAATACTTTACAGAAATGCTAAATTAAGTTTTATTAAAGTAGTTCAT
Organism: Hippopotamus amphibius kiboko; assembly: GCF_030028045.1. Lineage (NCBI taxonomy): Eukaryota > Metazoa > Chordata > Mammalia > Artiodactyla > Hippopotamidae > Hippopotamus > Hippopotamus amphibius. Next base: position 170,410,682 of record NC_080191.1, on the reverse strand, counting down.
ATTAGGCTGCTCAACTCTACTTTGAGATCATATGTCAACGAAAGGCCTGTACCAAAAACTAACTTGTTTATGAGAATGACTGAGATTCTAAGCAAATACAACTTCATTCCATGGGCCAAAAAGTGGGGAGGGGTGTCATGGAGCTAGCCGTTCTATATTTGGAGTAAGGATACTTAGGTAAAGAGAAAATGAGTTATAAAAATGATGTTTGCCTCAAATTCTTTCCTTATATATTAATTTATAAAAATGAAAAATGTTACATATTAAAATTTAGAAATGGAATTTCTTAAACATCGCCAATTTCATTAAAAATCATGACATGTTCTGAGAATAGATGTCAAAAATCAAGAACGTAAAAGACAAAGCTGTATTAAAACTTTTCTAATTTTCTAAGGGTCTCATTACAGCCAATAACTTAACCACAAGATCACTTCATGGGAAAACTACCAAGGTCATCATAATCTCTATTAAAAAAAGCTAGATTTGAAGCTGTCTCTAGCAGGATTGACACATAGGTGAATCAAAGCCCAAAAGAGCCATCAATGAAATACCGAATTTCTACATGTCAAGAGAAATCAACACACTGGCTTGGTGTTTGTTCTCTGTTGGTTATTTTCTGTACTAAAGAACATTCTTACCACCATTCTAAAACGTGTACAGTGCAATACTAAGTTTCATGGCGAGATAGTAACTGAAATGCTTAAGCAAGGCAAATCAATGAAATTGAATATTCATAGCACACAGCTATCTTTAAGTGGCCTTTTCATCAAAGCGTATGTTATTGGAAAATTGCCAAGCTCACCAGAAGGGTGGATTCTCCTCTCATTTAGTTTTACACAAGACCTTACTTATCAACCCCCATCCCATGATTTACTATTGAGTAGTAGTACTGAATACTATTTACTCGCTCTCTTTGGCCCTAAATGAAAGAGGGCCAGAGAGAGAGAATGACACCATGGAGATACACTCTATGGGATACGAAATATTTTTAAAAGTCAGCCTAACTGGATCTTGAAAAACTTGTTTCTGTCAAAAGCAAGTGTGAATTCTACAACTTACACAAATCAATTTCCTAACAAATGCTCAGTCAGTAAAGTGCTCTGTTTAAGCACACATATAAAATAAAATTTAGCTCTGGTGTCAATGAATTATTTGGTTCTCATTACATTTTAGTCATACTCAACACTGATTAGGCATACAGCGTTAAGTTTTAAAAGTAATGAATTGTGTTTAAAAGATCATTACTCGATCTGTAACTATTACAGTCTCCTTTTTGGAGATTTCAGTCATCACAGTAAGGGTAGATCAAGTTACTGGGCAAATGAAACCTGGACACAGAAAAAAAGCAAGAAGTGATTAACAAGCATACTTTTAATTATCCTAGGGATAATACGTAAAATAAAGGGAAGAGACTAAAAGTGTTAAATTTTGGAGTGGAAAGGATTCAGAGATAATTTAACTCAGTGGTCTACAACCTGTGGGTTCCAAGAGCTTCTGCAAAGGGTCTGCAATTCCATACACACATTTCCATTTTCTCCACTTATGGAATTAACGATATTTATACTTAACCCCACAACTCCCCACCACTACCCAATTTTAAAATTACAAGCCCTTTTACTTGAACAGACGAAGAACTACTGACCTAGTCCAGTTCTCTATTAGAAGCAGAGCTGTTACCCAAGTACACTTATCACCTACATATAGTGCCACTTCTGCATATTATATATATTGTACTACACATTTAATTTGTGCCTGGGTAGAGAAATTAAGTCTTTCCTTCACTTCTCAGTAGCAAGTGGCTCCCTCTGCCATTTTCCCAAGTGTCCAGGTGAGATCCTTGCTAGCTAAAACCTTTTATCCTGGGATCCATGATTCTTTCCTACTTGGGTACTAGTTATGCTGTGCTGGTAAACATCATGCCCTAAATCTAGTAGTTACAAAAACTGGAACTAAAGAATACAGGGAAGTCTAAAGAAAATCTGAGCCACAGTGTTTGCCACCTCTCAGTTTTATTTTCCTAACTAAAGCCTACACTATTCTTTACCCTTTCTAAATTTCTATTGTAATTATGGTTCAGTGTCAGAAAGGTAAGCATTTGCATGTTCTGCTATTATCTCACGAGTAGTGTGTCTCTCCAACTGGATAAAACAGGCAGGAACCAGATCTTAGATTTCAAGATTTTTACAACTTTGATTAAGAACTCAAATAATTGTTAACTTACAGAATCAAAGAAATAGAATTTTATAGGAGATTTTAAAATATACACATAGAAGGTCCAATAATCTAATATAATATAGATGGGATACAGAAAAGATAATTCTATCTTTTCTGAGAAATGGTTAAAAATTTGATAAAATTCTTTTATATCCTTTCCATTTTTTCTTGGCAAATAATGCCTTTCCATTTTTTCTTGACAAATAATGCCAGTTATTTTCCTTTCACATTTTCATCAGTGCATCATTTTTTTTTTTTTTTTTGGGGGGGTACACCCAGTGCATCATTTTAAAAAAGCAATTAGTAATCAGTCCCTCAAAATAACAGTATAAATAAGAATTTATACGCATAGCACAAATCTCACAAGCTTTAAGGAAACAAAACCAAATGATAACTTATAAGGTCAAATAATGGGAAGATAACCTTTTGAGCAAACTGATTCTATTGCAGGAGACTACAGCATGGGCGTCAAGAGAACATGAATGCCAATTCTGATTTGGCCACTTACTAGCTGTGACATCCTGAACAAGTTCTCCGAACTTCAATTTTCATCCTTATGTATAAAATGGGGGAAATATGCATTTTGTAGAGTTCTTAGGGAGATTAAAGGAGAACATGCACATAAAGTACCTAGCACATGTTAGTTACTCAAAATTAGTTCCCTGTTCTTCCCTCACTTGGCTGTTTTCTCTGGTCCCTTCCTAAATCAAATTCAAAAGACTTTCTGTTACTCTTGCCCCCAATTGTTTTCATTTCACTTCCCTATATTTGTCTCCTGTCATTTACTCTCGAAGTGTACCTTGTTCTTTTCCTCCCTACCTTTTATGACCTCTTTCAAGCTGTTTCCAATACCTACAAGGAATGACTCGTTTTACCCAATCTTACTCCTTCATTTTATCTATTCAATAAAACCTCTCCTCCAAAGAGCTGAGGAATTTGCAGAGGAAATAAGACGTACTACCTAAGTGGACTCAGTTCTTGAACAAAGCACAATCCATACTCCTCCTGGGTACCATCCCGGGAAGCCTCCCCCACGGGCCTCTACGTCAAGCCCCAGGATCATTACACTCCTATCTCAAAATAAAATAAGATCCTCTACATCTTGTACTCTAAACACCCCCGTTTAATCTAAGTTGGATCAGTATCTCCTGCCCTATCTCTTTGATATGCTTACTTGTATCACTTTGATGTGGTCATCTCACCGTAGCTTAAGTTGAAAAAGTCACTTTGGCTTTTCATAAATGGTTATGCCAGGGCTGTGCTTATCCAAAAGAACTACATCCTATCATTAATGAACATGTTGTCTCAAGTTCTCTAGATATGTCTTATAAAGAGAAACTAGTAGGTAAAAGAATGAAACAGAATCCTATGGGGAAAATTCTTGACTTCGTATTTTTGACAGATTTGGACTTTTGCTGTGACTTTGCTGAGAGTGCAGCTGGGTGCCATCACAGCACCAAAGCTGAGCATAACCTCACTTCTTACCCTGTGCCTCCCTGAAGTTTTAGATTTCTGACCTTGTCCAGAACCAACAATTTTTTTACCCTCTAATGCACCTTTGTATATAGCTCTATTCTTCAGATAGCAAGTATATTATCCAAGTTCAGAGATATAACTGAGGAATTAACATGAAAACCATGCTTCCTCAATAAATCAGAAGCTGTTAGTTAGCCTTGAGAGCCTATGAAGAAACACCAAAGTGGTATTACTCCGTCACCAATCTAAAGAGAGAACTCTGACTCAAGGTATAAATGAAGTTGTAATTATATAAATATATTTATAAATATTTATACAATTATATACTTATACATAAGCACTTACACAGACTTAGAAAAAAATGTAAGAACATTAATTCAATAGGACTCACTGAAGAATAAACAGAATTTTCCATGATTTCCTTGAGGAGATACATAACTCATTCTTTAGGGAGGGTCCCTCAAAGTCCAACCATTAGAAACCGTACTCTCTAATTGTGTTCTAGCAACACACAAGCACCTTTTTTTTTTTTACTCCCCTAGTTGCCAAGAGAGCGATCTTAAAGCAGATGGGAGCCTAAAGGTCTCTGAGCCATGGAATTTATGTTCCTCAAGCACAAGAACCAATCAACCTAAACCCCAACTGACAAAATAGGTTCATTCTGTATTATGGTTTTATAACAAGTCAAAGGTCTGATTCTGCCACCAGAATTACTGATGTCCCTTCAGAGGACTCTAAAGCTCAAAATAAGAATTGAGCAAAATGTGACGCTGATAAGTCAAATCGTATTATATAGATTCAAGATGGCCTCTTCTAAATAACACTGAAAAAAGCGTTCATCAGCTACAACTTGGACGTGGCTTTTGTTGGCAGAACAAACCCACATCTGAAGATTACTGGTACTCTTCCCCACCTCCCTTACTCAACGCTGTCTTATGAATTGATTTTAAAGGTCTTCCCCTTAGAGAGGTTTTCAGTTTTATGCCTTTTACAAGAAACAGCATGAGGAATTAAGCTCATTCAGTCACCAGAGCCTTTTAGAGACGGTTCCAACCAAGGGCAAAAAATGAATCATTATTTCTAACCAAATGAATATGGTTAGCAACTCTCAGCTGCATCTTTCCTTTTTCCCCAGGGGCGTACATTAAGTATGCCTTAAAGCACATACACAATCAATAGCCATCGTGGTTACAACTACAAGCCATTGTCCTCATGATTATTGAACACCTGCCTTTCTATAGATCACTTGTGGACCCAAACAATGGAAGGGCCAAAGGAACTAATATGCTGTATGGGCAAAAACAGCGAGCATCTTCCTACCCCAGTCACCACAATATGCTCACGAAATGTCCATTCCAGGACTAGCAGGATCAAGATAGTTTATAGATTCATAAAGCAAGCTGTCTCAAGGCTAGGATATTGAAAGCCACCCCATGCTACTCACCCTAATTTAACATTCTTTCTGTCAATAACACATATCATGGAAATAATTCTAGCTGGGAAGATGGGAATCCTCTGAAAAACAAATTTAAATATATGAGCAATAATTATAAAGGATGCTTTTTTCATGTAAACAAAAGCCTGGACACTTTGTTTCGTGATATTTCCTACATGAATAACAAAACAAAACAAAACAAAAAACAAAACACGTGTTACAGAATTTCTTCTCCCTACTAAACATGGGGCTTACAAAAAAGGGAGGCTGTTCTTACTCTGAATCTAGCCATTCCTTTACCAAACGAGTCTGAGGAGTAACATTATCATTTGATCCCCAAAAAGTGCCGTGAAAGAGACCACTTATTGGAACACATTTCCTGCTGCCAGTACTAGGAGGTCTTATCCTAACACTTCCATTTGGTCACCAGATTAGGTAAGAAAGAGAGGGGAAAGTAGGAAAAAGAAAAATGGGAGAGGAGAGAATAAAAGGGGTGGGAGTGAGACTGATTACAGGACAGAACAAGAAATAAAAGAGAAGGCAGGTGACTTGCTTGCCCAACTTTGGCTCTACGGTCCAATGAGCCAAATGCATACTCAGTGACATGGTATCTCACAGAGAAAGGGAAAAAATGGGGTGAGCTGAGAGAGGTCAGGCCATGATGTTAATTTCTTTCCTGTACAAAGACAGTCTCTTGAGGACAAAGGCCGGCCTCTTGTAATGTAATATCATAGTCCAGATGAGAGAGTTTCCTTCGAGGGAAGTTGGTGAGAAGTTCAAAACGTTCATTTGGATATCCTTTAGACTGGACATGCTTCACCAAAGCCTATGAAAAATAAGAGAAAGACAAAGCTGTTAGGTGGAAACAAAAAGAAAGAGCATATTGAAGAATTTAAAATATAACATTCATTTTTAAATGAGATAAGATGTAAGTTTATGTTATTCTTTCAGATAATCTAAGCTTATGCCCTTTTTTTGGAAATAAAGCTTATTATTTATTTTATTATTATTATTGTTTTGGGGGAGCTTCGTTGGGTCTTCGTTGCTGAGCATGGGCTTTCTCTAGCTGTGGCGAGCAGGGGCCACTCTTCGTTGTGGTGCGCGGGCTTCTCAGCGCAGTGCTTTTCTTGTTGCGGAGCACAGGCTGTAGGCATGTGGGCTTCAGTAGCTGTGGCGCACGGGCTCAGCTGCTCCTCGGCATGTGGGATCTTCCCGGATCAGGGACGGAACCTGTGTCCCCTGCCTTGGCAGGTGGATTCTTAACCACGGCGCCACCAGGGAAGCCCTAAGTTTATTCTTGTGGAAGGGGATGGGGAGATAATAAACCTGTACCCAATAATTTAGAGCCATTAAATGATACTGAAAGGGACAGGGTTATTATTGTCTCTCCAATAAACAAACTCAGTTTCTGTTTATAAAATTACTGTCCTCATTTTTAAACATTTTATCAGTTTTTCTTCCTTCTATTTATCAGGAAAGATATGTCATTCATCCTATTTTGTCACCTTTGCACTGAATCCCTTCTTGCCTTCTTAGAAACCCCAGAATACCACTCTTTTATAGGTATCGTCAACAGCTCCTGTACAGATGCTTCCCGTCAGACTTACACGTGCTCAGTCTCTCCTTCAAACCATCTTTTCCCCTCTGATTACTGCCCACTCCCCACTCTAGCTTCTAAACCAACCTTCTCAAAAAAGTGGTCGGTACTTTTTTGTACTATTCATTGTCTCATCTCCCATTCCTTTCCAATGACTAGACTAGGGAGACAGTCTGGGTATTCGCACCAAAGGCCAGAGGCTACTTGCATTCAAGTCACAGTCTTCAAGATTCTAACTATTTTCAGCCACAGCAAATGGCCGGCTATGAACACCTGACCCAAGGAGGATTCGTTCGTAGGCGAACCTAAGCAAGTCAGATTCATGCTCTCTTCCAGGAGTTGAGCAACAAGAGGGAAGGCCCATCAGCGGTGGACTCTGGAGAAAAGGCCCCCAAGCATCACTATGATGGACTATGTACAAACTGTTTTGCAAACAAAGCCACCAGGATACGGAGAGAAGAATGGCATGAAGCAGAGAATCACAAGGGGGAAACCCAACAGGCCCCACAAGAGAAACACACAGGAAAATAGTCTTGCTTCTTAATGACTGTGCAGTTCCAGCTACTAGGAAACCCAGGAGGCCCCTCTACAGTCTTCAAATAACCCAACTCCCCTTTTCCAGGAAATAATTTCAGCTGGATTTCTATTACATGCAGCCATGGAATAGGAAAGCCTTGACTTGAACAGACAGACTATGTGAGCTGTCCAAGATAATTTGGGAAGGAAATAAAGCAGTCAGAATTAAGATGCACCACAGTGAAGTTTCCAGTTAGAGGTCAGACCTAACACCTACTTCAAAGAATCATCAAGCTAATTACGCCAATTAGTTTTCCCTGCTTCAAGTAAATGCTTCCAATTAGATATACTTACTAGCAGTTTAGCTTGCTCTGGAAGAGTGATTTGTTCCCTTTTTCCATCTGGATACCGCAACATCAGCTGTGCTTTTGGTCCTTAAAGAAGGGTTTAAAAAAAAAAAAAAAAGCTGCTTAAGATAGATGACTAATTTAAACAAATAAATAAATCCCTTCAGTAATATTGAAGTTTTAACTAAAGGAAGTCTAAAATGTAACCCACCATTTACATCAATGCCTTCCACTATTCCATCTGATTTTTCAGGTGACATCTCCAGTATTTCTGAATCCACGGCTGGCAATCCTTGGTGGTTTGTGGCTGTTCCAGGCTCAGTTCTGGCAGGGGGCTCAGTCAGTGACCTTCTGTTCTCCTCTTTTCTATGCCCCAAATCTTTGTGGGGAGACTTTCTAGACTTGGCAAGATTCTCTACCTCCTCCTCTTCATCAGAGCCACAAACGGATATGAACTCCTCACTGCCAGAAAAAAGTTCAGATTCAGATTCTTCATCTGAGCGGCTATCCTGTTTTGTCTGTGTGGAATCAAAATGTGTCTCTTGTAAGGAGGCTCTGATGGCAGCTTCTAGCTGGCTGTCTTCACTTGCATCTATAAGGCTCTCCTGCAAGATGCAGTCATAAAACATGGGTAGAAAGAAAAAGGAAACTGTTAAACCAAAAAATAAGTCAAATAGGGCATAGGAAATGTAACAGTCAGCTTGCCATTATTATTTTCTGCTGGATCTATCTCTTCTACTAAATTTTAAGCTATCTGAGGGCAACAACTCTGTCTTACACAGCCAAGTTGGAATGGAATTTTAAAAACAAAAATAAAAACTGTCTTCCTATCTGGCACAAGATCGCACATACAGGACTTCGCAGTGGGGGGGGGGGGAATCAAAGTGAATAAAACCAAGAAAACAACTGATTCCTTGCCCAGAACAAGACACGAATTAAGGTTTTAAATATAAAGCCAAAACATCAGTCCTGAAAACGAATGAACACAGAGAAAGATGTTTATCTTGCTTACTGTTGTACACTTCAACTAGCATTGCTTTGGCACACAGAAGGATATTGATCAATAAATAACTCAGTAATGGCCATTTTGCAAAAAAATCTAAGTCAGACCTTTAACATTCAAAACAAAACAAAATACCACATAAAAAAATACGAAAAACAACTATATTTTCCCAAGCTTAATTTCAGTGAAGGTTTTCACTGTGATTGTGAAAAGCAATTTTCAATATTTTCCCCTGGAAAAGTTCTATAATGTCACATATTTCACTAAACTTATTGAGTCACAAAATATGAATTGCTTGAGTGGAACTTACTTAGATCCTAACTCAAACAAGCTATACAAAAAAATTTTTTATGACAGCCAAAAATTGAACACTGGATATCTTATAAAAGAACTACTGTTAATTTTCTGAGGGTGTGTCAATGGTACTGTGATTGTTTTTAAAAAATAAAAAGAAGCTTTATCTTTTAAAGATACATGCCAAAGTATTAATGAATGAAACAATGAATTCTGAGATTTGCCTCAAAATAATGAATAAAGGATGGGGTACAACCGAAACAAGACTGGCCACATGTTGTTAATTACTGAAATTAGTTAATGGATACACAGAAACTCAAAAAATTCCTTGTACTTAAAATTTTTTCACAATAAAAAGTTTAGGTTGCTAACAAAAACTAAGGGAGCCTCAATTTGGCTTTCCCTGTCTGCCAATCACACAGTAAAACTTTTTTAAATTTTAAAGGAAGTTAAGGCTAATTTATCACCAAAGGAAAAAGCAGGCAGATGCGCCCGTGTGACCTGCAACAGCTCAGGCAAACTGCCGGTTTACAGTAATGATGCTGCCCAGCCTGCAGCCTGATTTTAAGATTGCTGCCACGGCAGACACTGCTGGTTGCCAACATGCATTCTCCTCTGATTCCTTACTTACAGAATCATGATTAACTCTATAAAAGGAAATATGTCCACTAAAAAATTCCATTTACCAGTTCCCTTGCAGCCAAAAAAAAAAAAAAAAAAAATTGTAGGATGCAACTTAAAAAAGCACTTACAGAGAAAGTATAGAACTAAATGCCTCAAATGAATAAGTTTCCATCTTGAATTAAAAAGTACCACATAGAAAAAAAATTAAATTAACCCAAACTACACAGAAGGAAAAAGGAAAAGACAGAAATCAACCAATAACTTAGAAAACAAAAGAAAAATCAATGAACCCAAAAGCTGGCTTTTTAAAAAAGTCAATAAAATTGACAAGCCTCTAGTCAGACTGTCAGGGGAAAAAAGCCACAAATTACCAATTATAGGACTGGGAGAGGAGCCATCCCTACAGATACTACAGTCATTGAAGGAATAATAAGAAATACAATGAACAACTTTACGTCAAATACATAAAGGTAAAATGGACAAGTCTCTGTAACGACACAACCTACTAAAGCTCATTAAAGAAGAAATAGATACCTGAATAGTCCTATATCTATGAATGAAATTGAATCTGTAGTTTAAAACTTCCCACAAAGAAAACTCCATGCCCAAGTGGCTTCGCTGGTAAATGTCATCAATTATTAAGGAAGAAATAATACCAATTCTACACAAACTCTTCCAGAAAACCAAAGAGGAAGAAATACTTCCTAGTTCATTGTGAGGCCAGCATTAACCTGATACCCAAGGCAGACAAAGACCAAGCTATTACAAAGGAAAGCAAAAGACAAAAAAAAACTATAAATGAATAACCCTCATAAACAGATATACAAAATTCTTGACAAAATTTTAGTAAGTTAAACTCAACAATATATATAAAAAAAAAAAAAGAGCAATGTATCATAACCAAGTGGGTTTTAGCCCAGGAATGCAAGGCTGGTTTAACATTAGAAAACCAACCAATAGAATTCACTAAAAAAGAAAACCATATTATCATCTCAACAGATGTAAAAAATCATATGACAAAATCCCCTCATAAAAACTCAGCAAACTAGGAATGAAAAGAAACTTCCCCAATCTGATAAAGTATATATATAAGAAACATATAGCTAACATCAAACTTAGGACTTCCCTGGTGGCGCAGTGGTTAAGAATCTGCCTGCCAATTCAGGGGACATGGGTTCGATCTCTGGTCCAGCAAGATTCCACATGCTCAGGAGCAACTAAGCCTGTGTGCCACAACTATTGAGCCTGCGTTCTAGAGCCCATGAGCCACAATTACTGAGCCCATGTGCCACAACTACTGAAGCCCAAGCACCTAGGGCCTATCCTCCGCAACAAGAAAAGCCTCTGCACTGAGAAGCCCACGCACCGCAACAAAGAGTAGACCCTACTCACTGCAACTAGAGAAAGCTCACGCACAGCAACAAAGACCCAACGCAGCCAAAAATTAAAATAAATAAATGGGGGAAAAAATAATAAAAATTTTTTAAAAATCAAACTTAATGGTCAAAGACTGAATACTTTTACCCCAACATCAGAAACAAGTTAAGGATGTCTAATCTCACAACTTCTATTTAACTTTGTACTGGAAGTTCTAGCAGAGAAAAAGAAATAAAAGGAATAGAGATTGTAAAGGAAGAAATACATAATCAGTCTTGCTGACATGACCATCTATATTGAAAATTCTAAGAAATCTACAAAAAAGTTACTAGACCTAATAAGTGAGTTTAGCAAGACTGCAGGCTACAAGGTCAATATACAAAAGCTACAAAATATTGCTGAGAGAAATTCAAGACTTTAATAAATGGAGAGATAATATGTCATGTCCATGGACCTAAAGACTCAATGTTGTTAAGATGTCAATTCTCTCCAAAATGACCCACAGACGAATGCAATTCCAATCAAAGTCCCAGCAGCTTTCCTTGTAGAAAGTGACAAGCTGATTCTAAAACTTACATGCAAATGCAAAGGGGACCTGAAATAAAACAACTATAAAGAAGAACAAAGTTGCAGGGCTTACACCACACCATTTCAAGACTTATAATAAAGCTATAGTAATCATTAAGACAGTAAATTAATGATATAAAGGAAGACAAACCAATCACTGGACAGAATAGAGTCCATAAACCCACACATATATAATCAATTTCTGACAAAGGTACAAAGGCAATTCAATGGGGAAAGGATAATCTTTTCAACAAATGGTGCTGGGACAAGCGTATAGGCAAATGCAAACAAAAAACTCCAACTCAATGCCACCCTGATACCATATACGAAAACTAATTCAAAGTGGATCACTGACTGAAGAGCTAAAACTACAGAAAATATGGGATAAAATCTTGGGTTAGGCTAAGATTTCTTAGATAAGACACAAAAAGCACAAAGTATAAAAGAAAGTTGATAAACTGCGTTTCATCAACATTTTAAAATTTGCTCTTCATGAAATGAATAAGCAAGCAATACGGTGAAAGAAAATATTTGCAAACCATATATCCAACAAAAGACTTATATCTTTGTTCCTTGCAACTCAATAAAAAGATATACAAGCCAGGAACATCCCTGGCAGTCCAGTGGTTAAGACTCTGAGGCTTCCACTGCAGGGGGCACAGGTTTGGTTCCTGCTTGGGGAACTGAGATTCCACATGCTGTGTACCACGGCGCACCCCCCCCCCCCACCGCTGTCCCACAGGCATACAACCCAATAAGAAAAAAAAATGAGCCTGAGATCTAACCAGACAGTTTACCAAAAGAGACAGTAAAAAAGCACATGAAAAGATGCTCGTATCAAAACTTGTCAAACTGTAAATTTTAAATATGCTCAGTTTACTACACATTATACTTCAATAAAGCTATGAAATTTTTAAAAATAAACAGCATCCACAAAAAAGCAAATAAATGTGCTTTTATGACATGCAATGTCTTGGACTGACTACAGATAACACTGTGTATCATGAAGGCTGATTTTAAAGAATGACATTACGATGGACTCAGTTTCCTATTTCACATCCAGTGTTCTTTACTTCTTTATTAAAAGAACCTCAACTGCGTTTGTACAAGAAAACGTGTCCAGCTAAAATAAGCAGAACTCTTATCTGTAGCTGTTTTACCTTTGTAACAGTAGACACCACCCCCTTCCTCCCTGTGCATGCTAGAATACATGAGCACAACATCTGTCCTGTGACCATGAGGATAAAAGCCAACACTAAGGACGCAAGGGGGGAAGAAAGAGGAGGAACCTGGTTCCTTGAGGACATCCACAGTACTCAAGTCCTATACTGCTTGCCTCTGAACTTCTTGTAGATAAAAGATGTCTTCCTTGTTTAAGCCATTATTTGTTGCTGTTTCTCTTGCACATAGTCGATCAAAATTTTTAACATTCAGAGAATTTAGTTCAGAAGTAGGGTCTGAGGTACTAGTCACCCAAATCAGCCCTATGTAATTGTCCAATTTTATGGTCCCACTCTTTTTCCTACTAAGTCCCTTAACTTTCGTAAGAAATCTGGTGAGATTTTAAACTCAACTTATGTTGTAATTCAGCAACTCAGAAGCTCAGGCTCTGGTTTTTGACCATTATCAGCCTATGACTGCAAAAGATAAGAAAACTCTCTTAGGAAAATCGTAGAAACTTCCTGAGTTGTTTAATGCCTTAAAAAAGAATTCTACTTAAGTAACATTTCTGAGTCATGGGGGGGGGGGGGGGGGGGCAGGGGCGGGGAGGAAGAATTCTATACAAACCCTTGGCAAGCACCCAGAGCCTCTCCTTAAATGGGCAATTTACTCTAGGTAATAATTTAAGGAACTGTTTCATCACTGCATGACACTGGATTACCAGAGTCACATCCTCTATAACTAATTTTATCCTCACTGCCACCAAGCCCAAACAGTTCCCACAACCAGTGTGAGATTCCCACATCTTTGAAGATCTCTTACTTGCAACTAATCTTGCTATCAATTATCAAACAGGTCTGCCTAGTAATAGCATATTATAGAAATTAAATATAGAAATAATCTTTGGGTGGGCCTGAGAGCCAGGTCCTAACGGTATGTAATCAGCAATAATGCCCAACTACACCATGAGAGTTATTCTAGCAAAAATACCATTTCCACTGCTACTTAGACCTGGATTCCAAAAGTCCAAGCAGTGCTGCCCCTGAAGAAGTGGGTTTCTCTGTCACCGGGCGTGCAGGTCAGTCCTTCTGCTCACTTTACATATTCACATTGCTTACTTCTAAATCCAGGTCTTAAGTCACATGCCTGACCCTAGCTGCAAGGGAGACTAGAAATATGACTCCTGTAATTTCACTGAGAAGACAGAACCCTTTCATAGGAAACTATCAAAATGTAAGATGTTATGCAGCCACAAAGTGTAACCGCCCACCACTTGCATTATTATCTTTACCATCTTAACCTCAAACATTTTATACAAGACACTTCCATACAATTACATTTAATTGCCCATCACCACTTCTTAATCATACTTACTGAACGGGCACATTTTTTGGGGGGACTGCTAGAAAGTCCATCCAGTTGCCCGTGTTCACCCAGAAATCCCGTTACTTGGTCCAAGAAAGAAGACACGTCTAACTGGTGCCACTCTACTAGCTTCTGACCTAAAGATTAAAAACCAGGATATAGAAACAAAATAAAATCAACACTCTTTCTGAATTCTAAGTATCTCTTTCAGTACATACATAATTAAAATTTACTGGGAACATACCCCTACCCAACACCAGCTTAAGTTACAGTTATGTCTTCATAACTTCATAAAACTCCATCAATTAATAACAAAGCCAGCTCTACCCTCTGCTTCTCTGGTGTGATTACAACCGGTACCTTAACAATCTTAACATTTTAATGACCTAAGGGAATACCTTAAAAAAATTTTTGATAAGGAAGACAAACAGCTATTCTCTGAAAGGACAGAATTGTACAAATATAAAATACTACCATCTCCCAAAGGTGTTGGAAACTGACTCCCTAAATGCACACATCAATAGATGTTTAATTCTCAAAGGCATAAACAAGAACCCTTCACCTAAATTACTATGAACAATTATGAAACTGGACCCAGTCAAATATTAAAGATTACTTAGGTAACTGAAAGATAAATGATAGGTTAGAGGCCATAACCTGAAATAACCCTTACCTGTCCGTGGATCCAAGATGGAAACATAGGGGAAATCCCCTAGCTTATAAAACTGTATGTATCTCTGACCTTCCTCACTGTCGTGATAAACCTGTTAAATCATTGATATTAAAAAAAAAAAAATTCAGTATCAGTACTCTTTAAAAAGTACCAACTATATCCTTGTTATATACCAACAGCAATTAATTCTCCAAAACACCTTTGGTATATGTTAGGATCTCACTTCCTACATTAAAGAGAAAATGAAGGTCACCTAGTGTGAACTCCCTCTACCTCCTGCCCTCGGTCACTTCTGAAACGTATATAAATACAGCAATCCATTCTTCCTTCTTTCCCAGTTCAGAAGAGATACTGCTCTTCCTTTTCAAGTTATCTGTCCACCGATGTCATTCCTGACTCTCAACCACATACATCTTAATAAATCACAGTATATTAATATTACAAGCTCAAGTGCCTAGCATACTGCTAGGCAAAGAGATGTTCAATCAACAGTAGCTGAATAAAAGGTTACCATTCAGAAAAAAATTTATTGAATTTAGGGGCCTGTAAAACACAAACAGGCAAATTACTAACATTAACAGCATGTCTTACAGTGGAGAAAATAAGTTCATTCAGAAGTTTTTATTTTCTATAATTTTTTTTTCTTTTTGACTGAGCCACGTGGCACACAGGATTTTAGTTCCCCGACCAGGGATTGAATCTGTGCCCCCTGCTGAAGCTCGGGGTCCTAACCACTGGACCGCTAGGGAATTCCCTGTAATTTTTCATAATATAAAAAACTAGAGCCAGATCATCTACCCTTAGCTTGGTAATTTATACGAAAAGAAACCAAAGCCAGTAACACTAAGTTTCAGGACATATAGTTAAAGACTATCAAACTCAAGCTAAAATCCAAGTCTTAGTCAAATGTTTTTCGATTACTTCCAGATCTTCCACATTCACACTATCGATTAGAGCAGCCACTAGGACATGGGCTACCGAAGCATCTGAAATGTGACCAGTCCTAACAGCTGTACTGCAAGTGTAAAATACAAACCAGATTCTGAAGGTTTAACACCAAGAAAAATAAATAAATCAAAACACCTCATCAATAGTAGTTTTTTATTAGAGATATTGATTTTTTAAATACATTAAAATCAATGCCTGTTTCTTTTGACCTTTTTCAATGTGGCCACTAGAAAATTTTAAATCACACTGCATTTCTATTGAACAGTACAGCTGTACACTCTATCAAGATGTTCAAACTCTTCTGAGATATGAATGCTATATGGTTTACATGCCTTGGTTCTTTTTTTCCTCCTCCCTTTCACTGCTGCCCCAACTTTCACTTGTCCTGACTATTTCAGCCATTATAGGTGGTTTTACTTTTTCAGTGTCAAACTTTAACTCAGTTATTAATTTCTTTCCAGTTTATAACCCAATTCCTCCTCCCCGACATCCCCTAGTACCGAAGTTAAATACTACAAAATTTTTGATTAACTCTCCCCACCTGCCAGAAAATGAAATGTTCCCGGATAATATTCTTCACAGCTTCATTGCTCCACACGTCACGGTTGAGGCACTGGCATGCAAAGTCTTGTACATTCTGAATGTTGATCATCAGCCACTTATTCTGCATCTGGCCACACTCTTTGGCCTGTAAGAGTAAGGTTACATAACAATTGTTAGAAACACTTTCTACTTGGTAACTGATACGTTTCAGAATTCAGAAGCTGTCCTCTTTCCATATAAATACTAAGCTTTTTCCTTCAAGTATGACATCTGGAGTTTTCCGTATCTAAACATTAATCACATTATTTTGCTTATATGTATGTAATTATACTGCCCATTTGCAACCATTTCCCAATTTAAATGAACTGTTTTCCTTTTATCCACTGTTATTTGATACAGTGGATGGATTTTTATTGTACATATAAACATCTTTACCCGAAAAAGACTCCACAAACAAGGGTAACGAGTCACATAATTCTATTGTGCTGTCTCTTCTAATCTCTATCTACAAATACACCTCTCCTTTCTAATAACTGTAACTAGTATGTGCGTATTAGTTTATGTTGTTTTATTTTTCTTCAACATCATTTTTTATACACATTTCCAAATACCATATTCATCTCAATTATCAGGCATGTGGTATTTTATAGAATCACTCTAAATCTTTCAGTAAAAGCTGCTGAGGACTTCTTCTCTCAGGATTGTTTTCCCAGGAGTATATTTCAAAATTGAGTTTACAGATCAAAGACGTTCAGAATCGTCTCCAAAAGACCCCCCAATTTATAGCACAAGTATCAATCATGAGTGAGTATGTACTTTTTTCTTTGCCTCACGTTTCCTCATCACCATAGTGACCTAAGAAATACTGCTGAACTAGAAATGAATAGCAGAAAAGAAAATGAACAAATGCTACCTCAAACCTTTGACAGAAACAATGAAATGAAAGCCATAGCTTTGAATAATTTTGTCCTGAAACAATGTTTTTCTCCAAATAAGTTTGACATGGGAAAATCTTAAGAATCAACTGACTCAGGTCAACAACAACTGAAGAACACACATCATTTTGGACATACTGGAAAATGTAAGACCATCTCCTGTCTTATAATAAGGTTACACAGTCTTACAAAAATTGTTATCCTATTTTTCTGTACAAGTCCCCCAGAGAAAATAATTTTATAATATTCATTACTGAGTCCACAGGTGAAAATTCAAGTTCTAAAAGGAAGTAGCCCAATATTGAGCCAGGAAACTACAATTAACTGGTCAAAAGCTTATTTTTAAGTATATAAATCTAATAAAATAACTCCTCTAGGAAGTAATAGTATTCCACTTAATTCCTTGTCTATCGTAAGCACACAGATTTAATAAATGAGTGATAAATGAGTAATTATACTGCTTTAACTGGAAGTATTTGAGAACAGGGCTTCCCTGGTGGCGCAGTGGTTAAGAATCCACCTGCCAATGCAGGGCACACAGGTTCGAGTCCTGGTCTGGGAAGATCCTACATGCTACAGAGCAACTACGCCTGTGCACCACAACTACTGAGCCCATGTGCCACAACTACTGAAGTCTGCATGCCTAGAGCCTGTGCTCCGCAACAAGAGAAGCCATCACAATGAGAAGCCCATGCACAGCAACAAAGACCCAACACAGCCAAAATAAATTTAAAAAAATAAATAAAATTTGAGAACTAAGGAAAAAAATAGCACAGATTCTAGAAAAACAGACTGAAGAGCAGATAATTCATATAATCAGGTAAATTTACTAAGTCTGCCTCAATTACAACACTGACCAAAAAAAACGTGTTAACAGACTTCTCTGGTGGTTCAGGGGCTAAGACTCCATGCTCCCAATGCAGGGGGCTCGGGTTCAATCTCCGGTCAGGGAACTAGGTCCCACATGACACAACTAAGAGTCTGCAAGCCACAACTAAAAACTGCATGCCGCAAAGAAGATCCCCCATGCTGCAACTAAGGCTTGTAGCAGCCAAATAAATAAATACATAAATATTTTTAAAAAAAGTATAGCACTGAAAAATAATAAAACTCCAAAGTTCAAAAACAATGGAGAGGCATTTGCTATTGTTTTTGTTTAATTTTAAAAAATTTATTTATTTATTTATTTGGCTGTATCGGGCCTTAGTTGAGGCACATGAGATCTTTCTTGCAGCATGCAGATTCCTACACTGTGGCACATGGGCTTCTCTGTAGTTGTGGCGTGCAGGCTCCAGAGTGAGCAGGCTCAGTAGTTGTGGTGTGCACAGGCTCCAGAGTGAGCAGGCTCAGTAGCTGTGGCGTGCACAGGCTTAACTGCCCTGGGGCATGTGGGGATCTTAGTTCCCTGACATCCCCTGCATTGGAGGGCAGATTCTTAACCAATGGACCACCAGGGAAGTCCCTGCTATAGCTTTTAAAAAGTCATTTATTCACATTCACACTTCCATTCATTCATTCAAGAAATATCTGAGTATCTACCATGTTTCAGGTAGTTACAGATGCTTACACTGGGAGAAAATTTATGCAAGCAAGAGAAACTGTAAGATGTTCTTAAGAAATTACTTCTAATGTAAATCAAAACTACAATAAGGTACCACCTCACAACAGTCAGAATGGTCATTATTAAAAAATCTACAAATCTGGGGCTTCCTAGGTGGTGCAGTGGTTAAGAATCCGCCTGCCAATGCAGGAGACATGGGTTCGATCCCTGTTCCAGGAAGATCCCACAGGCCTCGGAGAAACTAAGCCCGTGCACCACAACTATTGAGCCTGTGCTTTAGAGCCCATGAGCCACAACTATTGAGCCCATATGTCGCAACTACTGAAGCTCACATGCCTAGAGCCCGTGCTCTGCAAAAAGAGAAGGCATGGCAATGAGGAGCCTGCGCACCACAATGAAGAGTAGCCTCCACTCACCGCAACTAAAGAAAGCCCGTGCACAGCAAAAAAAAAAAAAAAAAACTACAAATCTGGAGAGGGTGTGGAGAACAGGAAACCCTCTAACACTGCTGGTAGGAATGTAAATTGATGCAGCCACTACGGAAGACACTACATAGGTTCTAAAAATAAAACTAAAAATAGAGCTACCATATGATCCAGCAATCCCACCCCTCTGGCCATATATCCAGGCAAAACTATACTCAAAAAGATATATGCACCCCTGTGTTCTTAGCAGCACTATTCACGATAGCCAAGACATGGAAACAACTTAAATGTCCATCAACAGAGGAATGGGTAAAGAAGACGCAGTACAGGTATACAATGGAGTATTACTCAGCCATAAAAAAGAATGAAATACTCCCATTTGCAGTAACCTGGATGATCATACCAAGTCAGACAAAGACAACTACCATACGATATCACTTACATGTGGAATCTGAACATGACACATCATCCGAAGTCCCTTGCTCACTCAGCTCCAGCTACACTGGTTTCCTTGGCTGTACCAGAAATATGCCCAAGCTCTTTCCAACACCAGTACCTTTACACTTAACTTTTTCTGCTCTTCCCTAAGACCCTTCTACAGTTTACATTCCCTCACTTCATTCAGGTTTCTACTCAAATACCATTCTTTCAGAAATCTTTCCTCATCTTCCTATCTAAAACGGTCCCTCTCTCAACGCAATTACAAACACGTGAAACCTATGAAATCAACCTTGCTTATGTCCCCAAACAAATGGAACAGTCCTCTCTTTCTCTTTTCCTTATTCTATTTTATTGTTTCTCCCAGCAACTACTGTAACCTGAAATTTCTGTGTGTGTCAAACACATAAATAAAAAATATATATACATATATACACTGAATATGTTATATAGGTACTGTTTTTGTTTTTTATTTGTTTATAGTCTGTTTCTCCCTCTAGAATATAAATTTTTTTGATGGCAAAGGACTTTGTATAATTTGTTTACCACTATCTCCCTGTGGCAGAAACTACTTATAGGTAACAAATACCCATTTTTCCCTTCTCCTTAGTAACAGAAGCTCCAGTTTTCAGCTGAGCATCTTGATTTCCTGGTGTCCTCTGCACCGAGGTATGGCCATGTTGCTAAGTTCTGGTCGACGGAATGTGAAAAGTGATGTGTATGACCCCTAGGTTGTGCCTTTGAAGGGAAAAGGTGTACCCTTCTCAGTCACTTCCCTCCTTCATGCTAAGTGAAAAGCAAACATGGTGGTAAGCCATCTTGAATCATGTAGTCAAGGGCAAGCAAGACCTAAGGAATAGCAGAATAGGACAAAAAAAAGTGCATTCCTAATAACTTCATAGAGCAGAACATCCTAAGAGCATAGACCTCTATCTTGTTTAAGTCAATGTTTGTTATATTCCTGGTCTCTCTCACATGTAGTTAAATCTTTATCCCAATAAATATAATCCCCATCCCCTAGAACAAGGCCTTGCAACAGGACATCTTACTAAATATTTACTGAATGAACAACTGAACTAATCAGTCTCTCATTTGGTTAGCGTAAGCCAGAACCCTTGAACATGGTCTGCCTCTAGTTACATTAAGAAATAAGAAAGTCTAGTTTCTAAATCTGTAAAACTGTGGCTCAGATCTATATCTAATTCAAACCTTGTGGGTCCTACCTGAGCAGCCAGACTATTTCTTTAATTTTGAACATTCACCTCTCTAAGTTTCAGTGACTTAATTTTGCATATTACTTCCCTAATTTTTATAAAACTAATGGATATATCATTAGTAATAATGAAATGCCTACTTTTTCTGGGAATGTTTATATCATTTAGAGACTTGTAAATGATAAAGTTGAGTATTTTCAGGAAAAAATAAGTAGATTGTTGAAAATGACATAGGTCACAAAATACAAAGAAAAAAAGTGACACAACTTAACAAAATGAACCAAACGTCAGATGACAATATCAAAAAAGATTCACATTTTCCCTTAACAAACAAGCAGCAGAGTAACTGCTTTTTATGAGCCCAAAGTGACCAAATTAAATCAAGCTCAGAGTTATTTTGTTATGCCCCAAAGCAATGCAGAAGCTAATGAAAATAGAAAGCACATCAAAACAAACTCTGATCCTTTTTCGTCTTGCATATTGTGCTGTTCGCTGTCAATGGTTATATTATCACCAGAACAGTAGGAAGGGCAGGCAGTTGCCATGTTGAAGATCTTGAGCGAAAGATGAAGAAAACTGAGGGGACATCTAAGCTGACATCTTTGAGCTGATAAATGAACACCAGACCCCTTGAACTTCATTTACACAACAAAAAGAAACACATTTGAGCAAATCTCCACCATTTGGATTTTGTTACATGTTGCCAAACAGTTTCAGGTTTTACAATTCAGAAAATTAAAGAATTCAGAAAGAACAAGCTTATAGTTAAATTTCTTAATCTAAATATTTCATTTAGGCTAGTATACGAATATGTCATAGGACAAAATTTAAAAAAAAAATCATAATTCACTTCCAAATATGTACCTACTAACGTCACTTTTATAGTTATTGTTTGGCCTACTTTATCCTAACAGAAAAGACTTACCTGAAATTTAAGTGACTTACATCCACAGAAATGCTCTTCTGATTCAAAAGAGCATTAACATGATAGTCAGCACACAAAAGCAAGTTGTTTGAACACCTCAACAGAAGAATATTTAAAATCCTAATTAAACGTATTCACTTACCAAATACCATGTTCCTATTAAATACTAGAGACTGGGTCTCAAGGATCACTAAAATAAAAAAAGAAACATGGTTCCCCTGCCCTATTTAAGCTTATAATTTAGCAGACAATCATATAAACCTGCTCCAGAAAGTTTTCCTTTGGCTTCAACTAAATTAAAACCAAGAACTAAAGAAGAATATACTCTGCAACTATAGAGATATTCTTTTAAAACACACTAGGGTCCTCATAAAAACATGGGTAAAAGATACCTACAAAGAATTCACAAATGGCCAAAACACATGCATGCGCGCGCACACGCGCGCGCGCGCGCGCACACACACACACACACACACTTCTCAATACTAATTAAAGCTATATAGGGACTCCCCTGGTGGTGGAGTGGTTAAGAATCCGCCTGCCAGTGCAGGGGACACAGGTTTGAGCCATGGTCCGGGAAGATCCCACATGTCGCAGGGCAACTCAGCCTGTGTGCCAGAACGATTGAGCTCGCATGCTGCAACTCTGAAGCCCATGTGCCTAGAGCCCGTGCTCCACAACGAGAAGCCACCTCACTGAGAAGCCCACACACCGCAATGAAAAGCAGCCCCCGCTCGCCACAACTAGGGAAAGCCTGTGCAGCAATGACGATCTAACGCAGCCAAAAAAATATATATACATATAAACTTTTAAAAGATTTTTTAAAAAACTATCAAAACAGTAGGTTCTAAAACGATACCACAGAAGGCATAATAAAATGATTTTATCAGGCAATCTCATATACTGCTGGCAGAAATATAAATCAATGTAACTTTCTGGGTGTCTCATACTAAGATGCCAATTCTCTGTATGTTGAAAACTTTTTTTTTGCTCTTAGGAAAATGCCGTTAAAAATGCAAAAGGATTCATAGTTTGCGCTTAGAATCTCCAACAACTTACCGTTTCAAAGCTGCCTTTATGCATCAAATCAATGGGTGGCCGGAACAGATCTGCAAGGGTAGTTAGTTTCTTATCTATTGCTCCTCCATTTCTTAATTCCTGTTCTTGCCGAACTGCAACACAGGAGGATAAGTTTCAATTAGCCACAAAATAAAAGTCATGAATCTCGCAATTAAAAAAAACATGCATCAGTTGCAAGAACTAATGTACAATGTGCTTGATCTCAAATGCAAATACAAGATCTAAGGCTGACTCTGAAAAAAAATACAAAGTCAGGTGGGGAGGGAGTCTTAAGACTTGGTTCTCTTTATCCAAAGGTAAGGATAAAAGCAGAAATTATGTAAGAGTCACTTATTCAAAATATTTCCTTCACATACTCAAAACTAACTTTAGCACAGGAGAAAACTTTCACCTCCATTTATCTAGCTCTGAAAGTCATCCCAATTTATCTAGCTACATTCTAGTTGTTTCCAGGTACATTCCCAATCTTGAAAGATTCTGGCAGTGAGACAGAATGACTACTGCTGTCATCTTCTGGAAGGGCACAGGGTTCCCTGAATGACCCGAGTCACTCTGGATTCCACTTCAACTCTCTCAAGTTACAAGACCTATCTGTGCTTCAATGAGCTCATTATAAATTACTACGAATCAAATATGGTTCAAGAGTTTCTCATGTATTCTCTAAACATAAGTATTCTTTTCTTTAGGATTCCATTGCTAAATCTGTACTAAATCCACTAAAAGCAGAAGGCCAAGATTCTCATTTTAACTTATTCCACAGAAAGATATAAACCTATTCCAAACAACTGTAGCCAAAATGTTAATAGTGGCTGCTTTGGGTAGTATGGCTTTTTCTTTTTCTATTTCCCAGTCCCTACAATAATCATTTCCATGTGGTTATTCCTTTAACTGACATATATCAGGACCCTGAGGAAAATCAGTTTTTTATTAATAAAGTAAATAGTCAGGATTTAAGTGCTCATTCAGAAATGGTTAAGTTTATAAATTACCATATTTCTTACATTATATTCATCTCTCTTCTTCTTCTATAACCAGGCAGGTTAGAATTCGGAACAATTGAGCTCAAGGGGGAGTTAATAAGAATCACACACTGAATTCACAATTCACTTTTTAAATAAGATGATCCTCAATGTTATTAGGCCTAATATTAATCATCTTTTTAAGAAAAAAATTATATAAAACAAACTAGGATCTTGACCTGAAGGGGAATGTGTGCGTGCTTTCCCACCTTGTGGTTTTATCTGTGGCAGAGGAGAAGCGGGAAGAAAGACAAGGAGAGAGGGAGAGGGAGGGAGAAAGAGAAAAAGAGATGATAAACTGGTTCATAGATACCTACTAGTTTCAGTCTGAAAATCCCGGAAACCATCAAATATTGAACGTGCAGGACGGCGTCTTTTAGGAGCTTTTCAGGAGGAAAAAATAGAATTGATACAAAAAGTTAAACACTGACTTTGTAACAATTCTAAAAATGTCCTTATCTATAGGAATTACTTATTTTAAGACACTCAGATTCCTTATGGTGCCCTCCTTCAAAAAATAAAATATTTTAAAAACCTTCAAGCCATTCATATATAATTAACTTAACCATCTTCAGCCCAACCATTTTGTTTGACAAAAAAAGAAAATTAAGGCTCAGTTACAAGATTTGGTCAAACTTATGTAAAAAGATAGGAAGATTTTGAAGATGACTCCCCATGGAAATGAAGCTACATACATGCTGCAAATGACTAATTCGGGTTAGCCTAAAGGATCTGCCTTTAGTACTATACTTCAGTACAATACTCGAATAAGTTCCAAGCCATAATATTTAAGAACTACCTCTTAGTAAGTGGATACACATGTAGAATTATCAACACTAAAAAACAATTTTAATTTTGGAAGAAAATTTTTTCCTACAGTTACAGAAAAATGAACAGAACCAAGGTCTTTTGATACCTTTGTATAGTGTCTATTACCAATTTTAAGTATCACACAGATAAAGTTGAAAAAGCAATCATCAAAATGTTATCTTCCCGTACTTTCTTACACCTAAAAAATTTACCAGGTCTTAAATGGGAAAGGAATCTGAAAAAGAATAGATATATGTATATGTGTAACTGAATCACTTTGCTGTAAACCTGAAACTAACACAACATTGTAAATCAACTATAATATAAAATAAAAATTGTTTAAAAAGTTACCAGGTCAT
Organism: Hippopotamus amphibius kiboko; assembly: GCF_030028045.1. Taxonomy (NCBI): domain Eukaryota; kingdom Metazoa; phylum Chordata; class Mammalia; order Artiodactyla; family Hippopotamidae; genus Hippopotamus; species Hippopotamus amphibius. The sequence goes on along the minus strand of NC_080191.1, from coordinate 170,385,776 downwards.
TTATACACATTAAAGTAATAAGGACATTTAATGATTCTTTCAATATGGGTAACAGTTACTAAGTTACGGCAAGCCCCACCAGCATGTAACCAGAACAATGCTCCTCGCTGACAAACGATGATTAGATAGTAAGATCAGACAGACACTATAAAGTCTCCCGTCCCATGTCAAAGCATGTGTCCCAGCAGCCCATGTTTACTATCACACAGGGTAATTCTTCTAATCCAAGAGCTACTGAGTAAAAAGAAAAACAAAAAAACAACAAAATGCAGAACTATATGTTAAAAAATCCCACATTTGTTTAAAACATTACCTGTTGGTATTTCATTTATGCATATATGTGTATCAGTATTTATATTAAAGAATCACAATACTATCTCTAGGAAAAGGAATTTGGTAAAAATGAGAGGCTTCTATATTTTAGTTTTGTATTGAATTTCAAAATTTAAATTGAACTTTACATATAGTTTTACTTTATTGAATAAATTAAACAAATTATTTCAATTTTTATTAAACTTATAAAATTTAAATACTGCATTATTTTTCCTCCCTCCCTTTATAAATAAGGAAGAAATGTTATTCTTTTCAATCTTAAATGTATGTTTCTAGCAGCAATAATATAACTTCTCAAATAATGCTTTCTTAGAACTCATTATCATGTACTATTTAACCATAACAATTAAGAAAGTAAGGTCAGCTGATTCACTTTGGTGTACCTCAAAAGCTGGTACAAGAGTGTAAAGCAATTATATTCCAATAAAGGGCAAAAAGAAAAAAATTATGTCATCTTAGGATAAGACATAGAACAGCTGCCTAAGAAAGCATATTATTAAAAAAAAAAAAAAAAAGAAAGAAAGCATATTATTATTGGGGAAGTAGTACATAGTACATAAAAGGTACTTTCCTACTTTTAAACTGCCAAAGGCAGGCCAGTCAATATTCTACATTTTCCACACACACACACACACACACACACACACACACTCTCTCTCTCTCTATCCCCGCCCCCCCCCCCCCCCCCCCAATTATCCCTTCTCTATCAGACACTTGATCTCCTGGAGATTCATACCAGTTCCTCTTATTGCTAGCTTTCCAACCGAATTCTTTCATTTCTTGGGCTCATGACCTGTTCCCATTTGTTTCCCCCTGATTTATCGTAAGTCTAACCAAGAACCTCTGGCTCAGGACACAACACCTCTAGCTCTAGGACCGTTACTACTCCTGCCTGCCTCTTCAATATGTGGTTTCCTGACTCTTCCAAACCATATGCTATAAGTTAACATCAGTCCTCTGTACTCTCACTCCATTGCCCACGTAATAGGAGTGCTGGTCACCGAGGTCAAAGAGGCTAAGCTACAAAGAGCTAAAATAGATTCAAAAGAAGCTTCATAGTCAGAATAGGGGAGGAATAGAGGGAAAAAAATTTGAGAAGAGTGGCACTGTTTCACATTTTCACAAATCTCTGTTAATAACCGGTGTAAGAGAAGACATCTGAATTTTTAGATCTACTTCTGCATTCAACCTGCTGCTATTCCTTTAGTTCAAGTATACGAAGAAAATTAAAATTCAACTTCACACAGACATGTAGTTGTAAAAGGGAAGAGGATTTTAACAGTGTTTTAGGACAATTGTGAACATTCTCCTCTGCTACGACTCCAAAACATAACCAGTGATAATTTCTTAAAGGTTGGCTGCAACCTGGAATTTGAAATCTTATCAATGAACTTTTCATACTCTGTTCCATTAAAATCCACTGGTCTACGTGGTAGGCAGGCTCTATGATGTCTCCCAATTATTCCTCTCTCTCAGCATTCATAACCTGTGTGCGAACATCTTGAGTATGGGCAGGATCAAACAGAATGTGGCAGAGGTGACGGGATGTCACTTCCAACAATTAGGTTACAAAAAGATGGTGGCTTCCATCCTGGGTTGCCATCCCTGGCTCTCTCATTTGCTCGGTAGCATGGAACTGCCGTCTCCAGCCAACCAGCAGCCACGTGAGTAAACTTAGAAGATCTTCCTCTAGTCCTGCTCTAAGAAGACTGCAGCCCTGGCTGACACCGTGATTACACCCTGTGAGAGACCCTGAACAGAGGCACCCAACGAAGCCACACCTGGATTCCTGACCCTCAGAAATGGTGACATAACATATACTTGTTATTTCAGGAGGCTAAATTTTGAAGCAATTTGTTAAACAGCAATAGATATCTAATCAATATTGCATATATAGATACTTACATATAGATCTGAATAGATCTTTCCCCTAGGCACAATTCTGTAATATTGTGCTTTGGTCATTTGAAAATATTTGTTCCCTGAGTTATGCAAACATTCCAAATATTGACCATTTCATCATATGATATTAAAAAATAAAATCACTATCTGTTAATGTCACTAATCTCATCAGAAAGCCTTTAAGTACTGGGAAGCTATCAAGCTCACAATCATGTACATAAACTTTCTAAAATACTAAGTTCTGCCTGAAAGCTTTTCTTTTTCTTTTCTTAGATCACTGGCAACAAATAATGTCAGTTGTTTGCCTTGAAGCAGTAACAGGCTTTGTAAACATTCAAGAAAATGTCTGTCAAATGCCCAAGTCTAAATAACTATAGTTTGTCGGTAATCTTTCAAGAAAAATAACGTTCCATAAAAAAAGCAGCTAGTTTAGCTCCAACAACGGTACAAGTGTTTCTCCCTAAAGTAACCAGAGTACTTCAGTATGCAGGAGTGCTTCATGCACACACCCTTTCTCATCAAATATCAAATACAACAGTTTAAAAATGTAGGTCAAGATCAAACGAAATCAATTTATATTGCTTCATCAAGAACATTAGTAAACAACTGGCTTTTTTTTTTTTTACACTGCAAGCGTGTGTCAGTGAAGAATTCAACAAGTAGTAGCAGTTTGGTGCCACTGTCCTGACTCAATTAAGATGCAGCAGTATGACCCATCACTGCTTCCGAATTACCAGCCCAAATGTCAATACAGTGAAAAAGGCAAATAACTTGTTAGTACTATTATGAAAACAGTTTTGATCTTACAGACCCACTGAAAGGGCATCAGGGACTCCCAGACCACACTATGAGAAACACACTTTAAATCGATACTATCCCAGGGACTTCCCTGGTGGTGCAGTGGTTAAGACTCCACACTCCAAGTGCAGGGGGCCTGGGGTTCCATCCCTGGTCTGGGAACTAAGATCCCACACACTGCAACCAGAGAAGCCCTCGTGCCGCAAGAAAGACCCAGCGCAGCCAAAATTAATTAACTAATTTTTTTAAAAATCAATACTATCCCTAAGAAGAAAATAGTTCTCCAAAAACCTTTTCAAAGTTATAATAAGGTCTAATAATGAAAGTCAGGACTGACTTCTTCACTGTATAAAGTCATCCTCACCCCCCCTTATCAAACCAGAGGTAAAAGGAAGAAAGTGAGGTTTCAAGTGGGAACTCTTTTGCTTCTGTTAAACAGTAAAATAGCACAGAATTTATTTGTTGTTGTCTTCCCCACTCAAAGATCCTGCTTTTATTCCCTGCAATAAAGGAAAGATAAAGCTTCCAAGGGCACTCCTCAGCTCCAAAATCTGTAACATTTATATGAGAAAAAAAGATCATGAACAATGCTTTATTACCTCTGGTACACTAACAGGCACAACTAGCTAAATTGAACAGTTCAGAAAGCACATATCATACTTCAATATTCAGATCTTATAGTTTTCTTCCTCCCATCTTTATTTCTGAATCTAGACAGTATATTCTTTATTGTTTTCTACAGTAAACTCCAAAGCTGCCAAGTTAAAGATCAATCTTAGGACTTCCCTGGCAGTCCAGTGGTTAAGACTCCATGCTTCCAATGATAGGGGTGTGGGTTTGATCCCTGGTCCAGAAGCTAAGATCCCACATGCCGTGTGGTGTGGTGGCCAAGAAAATATTAAAAAAAAAAAAAAAAAAAAGATAAATCTTAAAACTCTCAATTAAGTTGTTTTCAAATCAAAAGATATGGTTTATATAACTTTCCATCTTTTTCTTATAATGTATGTCTTCTTTATTTTAATTTACCTGCAAAACTTTTTATAGGCCTATCTCTCTACATTGCTGTTCTCAATATATATAATATACATTTCTATGTTTCTGTCTACCCAACCAAATCATAACTTTATCTGCCGGGCGTTTTTTTGTTTTGCCTGCGCCACATGGCATGTGGAATCTTAGCTCCCCGACCAGGTACTGAACCCATGCCCAGGTACTGAACTCCCGTGGAAACTTGGAGTCTTTTTTCCTTTTCCTTCACATCTTTATTGGAGTATAACTGCTGTACTATACTGTGCCAGTTTCCACTGTACAACAAAGTGAATCAGCTGTATTTATACATATATGCCCATCTCCCCTCCCTCCCGCGACTCCTTCCCACCCTCCCTATCCCACCCCTCTAGGTCATCACCAGTCATGGAGCTGATCTCTCTGTGCTCTGCAGCAGCTTCCCACTAGCCTTCTATTTTACATTTGGTCGTGTGCGTATGTCAGTGCTACTCTCTCACTTTGTCCCAGCTTCCCCTTCCCCCGCCACGTCCTCAAGTCTATTCTCTACGTCTGCGTCTATTCTTGCCACTAGGTTCATCAGTGCCAGGAAACGTGGAGTCTTAACCACTGGACTGCCAGGGCAGTCCCCTATCTTCTGTTTTTTAATATACCTATTAATGCCTAAAATATCTGCCCCACAAAAGGTAAATAAGTGCTTATTAACATAAAACTATAAGTTTTCTTTAAAGCTGATTAAATGTCCCATTTCTACCATCTTCTCTGTGCACCCCAGACTGGTACTTTTTTGCATGGATTAGGGAGCACTTTCTCTTTTCAGTACAAGAATAGCACTTCTAGAAATTAAAAAAGAGTGAAGGTGCAGCTATATCAAGACAGGAAGGATGCGGCAGTCAAGTGGGTACCTAAAACTCAAAAAATAATCATAGTCTTTTATCTAATGATAGATTTGTTTCCATTATAAGGCAGCAGTTCTTTTTTGCTTATTTTCCTCCTTTTGGCCTTCTGCAACAACTGTCAACTTTTTAATCTGGTTCACTCCTCGGAAAGAGCCAACTGTGCAACTTTCCTGAGGGGACTACAGAATTACAAGGTAAGAATCTCTGAGCCAGCCTTCACATCTTTTGATAGCTTCATTAAAATCCAGACGACAACAATAAAGTTAAATAAGGCTAAGAAAAAAGGTAAACTTACCACCAAACAAAGGTTCTGGTTCCACCAATATTTCTTGCTTTTGAGGAATTGGGGCCCGGACTTCCTCTCTGTTAAAAAAAACACAGAACAACAACAAAAAAAAGTGTGAAAATATCCAAATGAAAACTGTTTTCTGCTACCTATTCTCACTGTAACTATTGTGAATGCATTCAAATTAACAAGTAAAACAGGGAACCACATTAAATTAGGATAAGTGATTGTTAGATGATTTCCATATATAGATGAACTGGAATAAAGCATAGACAGCACAAATGAGTTTATAAAGAAAGAGAACACAAAAATAAAAAATATTTCCCCTTTCCTCCAAGTTCCCTGCCCTAAATTCTTTAGAAAAAAAATAAGGAAATTTAAACACATACACACTCTTCAGGCAAAAATTAATGGAAAAATATGAGCTTAGTAAAAGCAATATTACACCACCACTACATCAAGTAACATAATTAAATCACAGATACATTAAAATAAGCTTAACCAGGCAGTTAATTTTATGCTAGTTATGAAGATGGCTAACACAGGTAGAGCCCTTGGATTATTTATTAAGTAGACATTAATATACATAGAATAGAAAAAATATTCATCTTTTAAAAGCCTATAAACTCTTCAAAGTTCACCTCCAGAGGGATTACTAATCATCCATCTCTTCTAGTGGACAATACTCATTTAGATGTGCTGTAAAACATGGTGTATATGTCTTTATATAGCAGTTTATTTTAGTTTTAATTCAAATACAAAACTCTGTTGATTAAGGCTCATAGCAAGTAATAGTAAGTTCCAAATTTAACATGTTCCTCTTATAATAAATATTAATTTAAGTTAGGCCTAATGCTTTTCATTCAGGTGTTTCTAATAGTTATTAATAACTAACCTTAAGGCCCTGTTTTTAACATCTAAAAGTTGAAGCTTCAAAACATACTTTATTTAATAAAGTATCAATACTCATTTGTCAACAAAAACTAACATCCTGTAATCAAAGAACAACCAGTTAGACAAAGAAATCTACAATAAGCCAAATGAATGAAGGAAAAAGGATAATTCAAAATTATGTTAAGTACTCTTTCCTACTGTATTTCAGTCATTGCTCACACACAAAATTGTAATACTCTGAAGAAACAATGTGTCCCTAAGAGGAAGCTCTATTAAATCTCTTTCACCAAAGAGAAACAGGCCATTATCTTAAGAAAACTAAAAACTTAAAAGACATCTTCTATCTGAATAGATCTTTCCATTATTGGTATACTTCACTTTACCGTGTGTGTGTGTGTGTGTGTGTGTGTGTGTGTGTGTGTGTGTGTGTGTGTGTGTGAGAGAGAGAGAGAGAGAGAGAGAAAGAGAGAGAGAGAGTATGTATAGAATTATCTCAATCTAAGGGCAATTTATTCAAGAAACAAGCCTTAACTTGATGAAATACATCAATTAGGGTGATGGATTAATTAGTAGTCCCTACACAGAAAGACTTGACTACTACATATTTGAGGTCATCTATTCCAAGACTGCTAGCTATCCAACAAAACGGAAGAATGGAACAGAAGGTGAACTGTAAAGAAAGAAAATTATAGTTTAGGATGTAGGTGCCACTATCAAATGTTAATCAATTAGTAATACAAATAATCTAAGTCAAATTATAATGTAATTCAGTAGGAAAAGACATTCTTTAATCAAAACTATTTTTAAGTACAATTAAGAAAACATGTTTTGAACAGTGAGAACTGATACGTCCCCCAAATCAGCTATAAATACCTGTTATTCAAGTTTCTGTAAACTACACCATGTTTTTACAATGATTTCCATTAAAGATCTGAGTTATGTTGGTAAAGAATGGGTTATCAAACTTGAAATACACAGCCAACATCAACAAGAAAAAACTCTGATAAAATATAAATAATAACCTCTAAAGTTCACACTTCATGGGGAAACAATATTACTCTAGAATCTGGAACTAGATTTTCAAAAGAGGCAATCATGTCCTGAATGTTTATTTGGCTTTTTAAATCTATTTAGTGAAAATAAAATCCATATCTTTTGCCTACTCCTATTTAAGGGGATTCCTCTTACTTAGTATCTCATGTTGTAAACACTGAAGAGTCATAAATGACTGTGAATATTAAAGTCTTATTCAAGGATCTTTGAAATTTTGATTCAAAAATCAATGTTTTTCATTTGAGTGGCATTCATCTCTAATATTTTCCAAAGACTACTGGAATTTCGACTAGCAGGTCTTCATCTCAAACTCTCGTTGGTATCAAACATAAAGAGCAGAAAATACCAAATGTATTCATCATTTGTTACTATTCTCTACATATTAAAGTTCTATATGCTGAAGGTGGTTCCAAAGATCAGCTACATGTAGCTATTTAAGGTACAAATTTTCTTCAAAAATTTTTCATGACAACTCAAAACTTTCCTGGAATAATGCAGGAAAATCTAGAATTGGAAAATCTGAGATTTACTGGGTTTTACTTCCACATCTGCTACTTAATTGCTGTACAGCTTGGGAAAATGGCTATCCTTCTGCTTCCTCTGTAAAATGTGGATAATAATGCCAGCCTATAGGGTTCTTCTGAGGATTAAACAACAGATTTGACAGTGCTCTACAGAACTTAAAGCATGTAAGTACAAAAATTTTCACCTGACACTCTCAGATGCTTTCAACTTTTCATTTGTTCAAAACAGAGAATTAGCCTGATGGATAAAAATATAACAGCTCAATTTTGGCACGGGGTAGCTTCTAATAATAAATAATAAATTCATACTCTGTGTGTGGTCTGACAGTGGAGACACTTGCTGAACTGGTACTGGGCTCTTCAGCGATTCCTCCACCATCCAAAAACATAGTGACTGCCATCTCCAGATTATTGTTGCAGGCTTCAAGCATATGTTTCCCTACACTTTCACTTGCACCTGAAATAGTATAAAAACAAGAAAAAAGTTAAAAAAAAAAGACACCTTCTTACATTCAGTTCCCATTAGAATACAGAATTCCCAAGTAAATTAATAGTACTTTCCCCAATTTAGAATGAATGGTCTTTCAAAAAAAAGAAAAAAAAAACTGTTTACTTCTATACTGTTGGCTGACTAGTGTGAAATATAGAGCTAGAAAAGAAAGCACCATTAGGGCTTCCCTGGTGGCGCAGTGGTTAAGAATCTGCCTGCCAATGCAGGGGACACAGGTTCAAGCCTTGCTCCAGGAAGGTCCCAAATGCCGCGGAGCAACTAAGCCCATGTGCCACAACTACTGAAGCCCATGCACCTAGAGCCCGGACTCTGCAACAAGAGAAGCCACCGCGATGAGAAGCCCGCACACTACAATGAAGGGTAGTCCCCCGCTCACCGCAACTAGAGAAAGCCCATGTGAAGCAATGAAGACCGAAAGCAGCCAATAAATAAATTAAATTTATTAAAAAAAAAAGAAAGCAGCATTAAAAATAGTAGTCTTCATAATAAAACAAAAACTAAATAAAGCATTTATCTGCCATCTCTTTAAATGGATCAATTATATGTTTGTTAATAAACTGAAAAAGAAAATGAAAGACTACATTCTAGAAAATTAGAAATACTTCATTAGAAAGAATGCATTTCACTTAGCAATTTCTATTTCTATAAGAAAGTAAACATTTTAATAACAATGGGAGAGAAGGAAGACGGGACTTTTTGTCAAAGATACAACTAAGTCAAAATTTGGTAAGAAATGTCACTCTTCATCATTTAAAACTTGCCCTGGGGGGGACTTGAGGGAAGGTGGGGGGGACTTGAGGGAGGGAGGGAATACGGGGATATGTGTATAAAAACAGATGACTGAACTTGGTGTACCCCCCCAAAAATAATAAATTTTAAAAAATAAAATAAAATAAAACTTGCCCTAGCGTACACTCATCTGTACAGTAAGCATAATCTGTTTGATGTAATATAAACTGATAAAGCCCTTTAAGAAGTCAATTTTATAACATGTCAAGAAACATAAAAATAGTCTTTTACTTTTTTGACCCAGTAATTTGGGCTTGTAGTGTAAATAAATCTACATAAATCTATGTAAAATATATGCATAAACATGTCTATACATGTGTCCAGGATAGCTTTAGTTAATACTGAAAAACTACAGACAACATAAATGTTTAATAGTAGTAGAGTCTAAATTGTAAATCTATTTGGTGGGCATTAAAAAGCATCTCAGGTCACAAGGAACTATATTCAATATCCTGTAATAAACCACAATGGAAAAGAAAAAAAAAAGGAATAAAAAAGCATCTCAGACTTTCCATTTGAGATGACTTTCCTTCTACCTGAATTGTGTCCCTTAGTCTCCTCTAGTGAAGACTGCTAGTGCGTGTATAGTTTTTTTGTTTTTTGTGTGTTTTTTTGGTCTGAAAACGCCTTTATTTTGCTATTGTTCCTGAAAGACAGCTTCACTGGATATTCTATTTTAAGGCTGACAGCTATTTTCTCTCAGTACACTGTGATAGCATTCCAGTGTCTTTTGTTGTTGCTTCTGGGAAGTAAGCTGCCAGACTAAAGAAAAACATTTTTATAGCAATCTGTTGTTTTTCTCTAGCTGCTTTTAAGGTGTCCTCTGTCTCTGGTCTTCTGCAGTTCCACTCTGATTTGCTGGGGCTGATTTTATTTATCGTCTATGGGATTCAATGGACTTCCACCATAAGGATTGTTACCCTTTATCAATTCTGAAAAATCCTCAGACATTTCTATTTTAACAATCACCTTATTCCTCCATTCACACTTATGTCCTTCTGAAACTCCAATTAGATGTATGTTAGAACTTTTCATTCTATGCTGTGCCAATCTGGTTTTTACCTGTTCACGAGCTTTTAATCTTAATTTTTTAAAATTAATTAATTTATTGGCTGTATTGAGTCTTTGTTGCTGCGCATGGTCTTTCTCTAGTTGCAGAGAGCAGGGGCTCTAGGCACGTGGGCTCAGTAGTTGTGGCGCATGGGCTTAGATGCTCTGCGGCATGTGGGATCTTCCCGGACCAGGGACCAAACCCAAGTGCCCTGCATTGGCACGTGGATTCTTAACCACTGAGCCACCAGAGAAGTCCTAGTTACTTTTTTATAACTAGAAGTTCTGTTGTTTGGTTTTTGTTTTCCCTAATCTGCTTGGTCATATTTCAAAGACCCATACTTCACACCCATATTTCTTTTCATTTCTTCTAACATACTAATCAAACTTACTGGAATTACTAAGACAAAATATAAATTTTCTGCAGTCTCTAGAGGTCACTGTCTCGTTTCTGCTGGCTCTTGCTCACTGTGACATGGCTTTTTGTGCATTTTGTGATTTTTTTTTTTTATGACCTCAAAAGGCTTGGAATTTTAATCTATAGATGTTTGAAGCCTGGGTTGAAGTTACATCCCTTCTAAGAGGAGATAATTTGACAGATTTTGTAGGGTACCTGAGGGCACACCAAACAGGGACTATTTAAAATACATTCTTGACTTGAAGTTTTATAAGACCACACGGGAAATGTGACCCTGTAAGGACCCTTGTTATAAATTCTCAGTGAAGATTTCTCCTGCCACTCCCCAAATATCAAGGTCTACGCTTCATGAACGGGAGGGTTCTCCTTTCAGAATCCTCTCCTTAGGAAGGCTGCAGGCTTCTTTCCTGTGCCCTGTGAGGTTATCAAAAGGGGGGGAAGTTCAAAGCAGATTCAACCACGATGAAAGCTTACTTTAAACCTAACTAACATCTGATTCCCAATTTCATTTCATTTTTTGCGTCTGAATATTCTTTACTTTCTTGCCAGCCCAGTGATGCATTTTGAAACATTTTTTTAAACACACATTTTGTTCAGGATTTTTCTTCTTACTTGGGAAGGTTATTCATGATATCTCTCTAGTTTAGTCCTACTGTCAGAAATGAAGTGCTGACTCGACTCTTAATATCCTTCATTTGTTTTCTCTTCTAGAACTACTATTATCTCTAAGGCTTTAAATCAAGTCCTTAATTCTTCTTACCTGGATTACTACAATAAGCTCCCTTCTTAAAAATAAATAAATTTATTCATGTACTTTTACTTATTGGATGCTTTGGGTCTTTGTTGCTGCACGTGGGCTTTCTGTAGTTGTGACGAGCGGGAGCTACACCTCGTTGTGGTGTGCAGGCTTCTTTTGTTGTGGAGTACGGGCTCTAGGCGCGCGGACTTCAGTAGTTGCAGCACATGGGCTCAGTAGTTGTGGCTCTTGGGCTCTAGAGCGCAGGTGCAGTAGTTGTGATGCACAGGCTTAATTGCTCTGCAGCACGTGGGATCTTTCCAGACCATGGTTCGTACCCGTGTCGCTGCACTGGCAGGCGGATTCGGATCCTTAACCACTGTGCTACCAGAGAAGCCCACTACAATAGGCTTCCAACTGATCATCATTCCATCTTCCACCTTGCTGCTGAAGTTATGTTCCAAAATACAAGTGTGATTCTCACGCACAAATACAAACACACACACACAGTTTAAAATTCTTTAATGGCTCTCTGACACCCACAGTATAAATTCCAAAGTCCTTATAATCTGGCAAGTTCTTTGTGATCAGACCTCAGCTTATCTCTCTGGCTTTTCCTCTTCTCTTCTCCACCCCACACAATTCAGTACAGTCACACCACATTACATGCTTGCAAAGCCCTTAATCCCTTCATCCCCCTTCACTTAGTTCATGTATGCTCAAGAATCACTGTGTTACTTCTGTCAATTCCTGCGCTAAGCATTTTCTATACTACCTCCTCCCCACTCCCACCCTTGTGATACTCTTCTATTACATACGTGGATATACTACTAAGCAGTAAATGCTTGTTTATTTTCTGGCTCCCCCAAAAGACCAGAAGCTTCTTGAACACAGGGATTGATTTTTGTCTTGGTATCCTCAGCGTCTAGCATCATGTTCGCTTGCATGTCATCAATACCTAATAAACTGACTTAGAACCATCTGACAGCACTTCAGCTAACCAATTAGTACACTGGGGAAAGAAAGGCCAGATTTCAACCAAAACAACTTCTACATCATTTGAATTTTTTTTTTCTCTTGGCCATGCCACATGTTCGAGGGATCTTAGTTCCTCCACCAGGGACTGAACCCAGGCCCTGGCAGTGAAAGCGCCCAATCCTAACCACTGGACAATCAGGGAATTCCCCTATCTTTTGAATTTTAAATGCATATATTTATGTTTTAAATTTCATTTACAAGGCGATATGGTTACACTGTGGAAATCACAAATAGCAAATGGGTACTTAAATGAACTTAAGATACAACTTCCAGTGTGAGCATCACATACAAATTTTAAAACTGCTACGTCTCAAACAATATAAAGTGAAAATCACATGCTCCAAAACACTGTCAGACGATTTAGAGTAGCTACAGCTTTGTCAAAAAGCTGACAAAGACATATCTAAGATGCCAATTAAAAAAAAAAAATTTCACGGAACATGATTGGAAAAGAAGCATTAATATACAATATTGTGATTAAATGTTAAATCAATAAATAACATATTATAAAAAAGCATCAATCATTTCACATAAATCTCTAGAGGGGATTTCCCTGGTGGCGCAGTGGTTAAGAATCTGCCTGTCAATACAGGGGACATGGGTTCGATCCCTGGTCCGGGAAGATCCCACATGCCCCGGGAGCAACTAAGCCCATGAGCCACAACTACAGAGCCTGCAAGCCACAACTACTGAGCCCATGCACCTGGAGCCCATGCTCCTCAACAACAGAAACCACAACGAGAAGCCTGCGCACCACAACGAAGAGTAGCTCCTGCTCGCACGACTAGAGGAGACTAGAAGAAGCCCGCGCGCAGCAAAGACCCAAAGCAGCCAATTAAAAAACCAAAACCACTCTAGCAATCTACACATTTATGTTAGTCAATAATCTTTTTTGGAAACTGGACAAGTACAGAACTGCCTTTTATTTGGGGTGTGCCTTATATCTGGGTACATATGGTAATGTAAGTTACAAAGAGCCAGGGATGTTTTTTCTTTAAAAGGGCTTCATATATTACTTAAAGCTGAGAAATTTTCTTTTACTCTTCTCTCTCTCCTTCAATTGCAAACATCCCATCAGTCAACCAACAAATCCTATGGCTTCCATCAAATGAACACCCCCCCCCCCCCCCATCCACACTGCAGTCTTTGTTCAGGCCTTCAACCTCTCTTACATGAACTATCACACTTCTTTGCTCCTGGTCATGCTCCTTTTGTTATACTTTCCACGATGCAAAAGAATGTAAATTTGATTATCTCCCCTGTTTCAACAGTTCTTCCCTGCTGACTGGAGAAGTTTTCATCTCTCTTGAGCTGCAAACAAGATTTGGCCCTTATAAACTGCTCCTATTTTATACCCTTCTGCTTTCATCTCACCTCTGTACCGCTCCCTCCAGATGCAGATGATTTTGTAACCTAAGCAGATTCCTTGGTGGTACTTTACCATGCCATGTCTCTGCATGATACGGAGAGCGACAGCAGTCAAATCAGTCCCCTCATTTTTCTTGACAACACACCAAATATCCACCTGCTAAGTTGTGGTCTTTCCCCCTCCCTCCTCACCCTGAAGTAGATACAGAAGAGATACTACTATTCCACATGGCCTTATCTCTATCCTTGTCTCTGCTAGCTCTTCTATCTTACAGAGTTTAAAAACTCCCTGATGGATAAAGAAGATGTGGCATATATATACAATGGAATATTACTCAGCTATAAAAAGGAATGAGATGGAGCTATACGTAATGAGGTGGATAGACCCAGAGTCTGTCATACACAGTGAAGTAAGTTAGAAAGAGAAAGACAAATATTGTATGCTAACTCATATATATGGAATCTAAAAATGGTACTGATGAACTCAGTGACAAGACAAGAACAAGGACGCAGATGCAGAGAATGGACTGGAGAACTCGAGGTTTGGGGGGGCGGGGGGTGAAGGGGAAGCTGAGACGAAGTGAGAGAGTAGCACAGACATATATATACTACCAACTGTAAAATAGCCAGTGGGAGGTTGCTATATAACAGAGGGAGATCAACTCGAGGATGGAAGATGCCTTAGAGGACTGGGACGGGGAGGGTGGGGGGGACTCGAGGGAGGGAGGGAATACAGGGATATGTGTATAAAAACAGATGATTGAACTTGGTGCACCCCCAAAAAATATAATAAATAAATAAATAAAATGAAAAAAAAAAAAAAAACCCTCCCTGAACTGGCCAGTTCTCACTTTTCTCAAACCAGTTCTCTCCAAGTTCTCAGTCCAGCTGAATCAAAAGTTCTCAAGTTCTATACTACATATAAAATAGATAAACAACAAGGCTACTGTACAGCACAGGGAACTATATTCAATATCTTGTAATAAACTATAATGGAAAAGAATATATATATATATAACTGAATCACTTTTCTGTACACCAAAACTAACATTGTAAAAATTAACTATACTTCAATAAAAATGAATAAAATAATTTAAAAAATTAAAAGTTCTCAAGTTCTAGTACAGATTTACATTCTCACCCTTAGGAAACGCTTAAAAAAAGTGAACTGTCAAAACAAAAACAAATTCAACTTTTTGAGGGAAAGGAGGAGATCAAATATCCCAATAGCCAACTGTATGTTAGGTAATTAAATACAAATCCTTGGGGTAAAAACAGGACAAATTTGATGAAAATTTTCCATACTATTACTCATAAAGCCTGAGGCTTTGTTTCAGTACTTTTCTAATATTTTCACAGTGTCCAGTTATACTGTGTTATATTATTATATTTCTTAAATGCTAGTCTAAAAGTTCAGTGTCTGGACTTCCTAGGTGGCACAGTGGTTAAGAATCTGCCTGTCAATGCAGGGGACACAGGTTCGATCCCTGCCCCAGGAAGATCCCACGTGCTACGGAGCAACTAAGCCCATGCGTTACAACTATTGAGACTGTACTCTAGAGCCCATGAGCCACAACTACTGAGCCTATGTGCCACAACTACTGAAGCACACGTGCCTAGAGTCCGTGCTCTGCAACAAGAGGCCACCACAATGAAAAGCCCACGCACCACAATGAGGAGGAGCCCCCGCTCGCCGCAACTAGAGAAAGCCCGTGTGTAGCAACAAAGACCCAACGCAGCCAATAAAATAAATAAATAAATAAATAAATTTTAAAAATAAAAAAATAAAAGTTCAGTGTCTATTGTACTCCACCATTTTAATTTACTTATCTACACAGCAGCTTCTGAAAATTAAAACGTTCCTATATGTAAACTACTCTGGCTGCTTATTCTGGCAAGAGATGCATGAACTGTTACCCTTGCCACATAATAACCCCTAAAACTACCTTCTGAATGACATATACCAATCCTTTTCTTTTCAGAGAATTAAATGGCTGAGTTTATACCATTTTGGCTCTTGTCTCTCTAGACACTCACCACACTGCACTAAAGTACCACAAAAAGCACAAAGAACACGCTGATGGGGGACTGAAACTCCCCTGTGCTGTAACAGCAACCAATGCTGGCTGCTTTCACTCCTTCTGAAATTTGTTCATAAGGAAATTCAACTTAAAAATGACCACTGCTGGGAATTCCCTGGTGGTCAGTGGTTAGGACTTGGCCCTTTCACTGGCGGGGTCTGGGTTCAATCCCTGGTCAGGGAAATGAAATCCTGCGAGCCGTGCAGCTCAGCCAAAATTTAAAAAAAAAAAAAAAAAAAAAAAAAAGCCACTTTGTTCAAATGGCTATTGTCATCCTTCCCACCACCCTCCAACTATCGGAACTTCAATACCACTGACATGGGAACCACTTAGAGAATCTGTGGGTTCTGAAATAAAATAGAAGATGCCGTGAAAATCAGCAGCTTTTAAACCAATTCTCAGGCAAGCTGGCCTGTCAACAATATGGCCTGCCTATCCCAAATGTCTTTTCCTAAATGCCTAAAAATTTTTTTCACTTTATTGTGCTGCCTAAAATTCTACCACTTAAAAGAGATTAATCTGGGTAAACAAATATCCTTTTTAAAACTATAAACACTTACTGAAGAGTTATGGATGTGTCAATTATTTCACAATGTGAACTAATTCAATCATGTTACTTTCCCCCTAAAGCCCAATAACAATAAATTGAGGGTTAAGATAAAATAGGGGGGTTGGTTCAGGAAAACAGCGATGTACATAGCTTCAGCATCCCAAGTGCAAATGCCACAGGGTTGGGGGGGGTGGTGGGAAGGGGTAACTCAGGGCACCAAAAAAGACACCGGGCTCCTGAGGATAGAGACACCAAATATTTCGAATGAAAGTATCAAAATTATTCTTCTGGTCAGTCCTATACCCAACAACAAAGAGAAGACATTCACATTTCCTTTGGTTTTCAGGCTAGGGAGTATAGTATAGCCATTAAAATCCTGAATACTATCAGATAAACCTGAGTTTGAATCCTAGTTCTGTCATTCACTAGCTGAGTGACTTCCAGCTAGTCACTAATCTGTCTAGTCCTCACTTTCCTCAGTGACAAAATGGGGACATTACCAACGTCATGAAGTGCTTGTGTGGATTATAAAAACTCCCATTAAAGAACTTGGCACAGCTCCTCATTGGCAAATAGTTGGCTGTTAATAAAAACAGACTGTCCCAAGTTATATGGTACTCAAGCTATACATCAATGAAATAAAATGAAAAATATTGCAAGTATGAAGCGTGACTGTTCATACACAGCTATGGAGCACATCAGAGTAAACAGGCAGAGAGTTAGACATCTCACTGTTTTCTTTCCCTCACTCATCTGATGCTATGATTATTTACTCATTCATGTTAAACACTCATTTTTAAAAAAAGCAGTATAGTGAAGAAAGCAAAAGCTATTACTCTAAAGAAATTAATGTTATAGATAAAGAATAAAACGATACACAAAAGGGACCTGCTCCAAAAAAATCTGGAACAACTAGACAGCATTCCAGCGTGACTGAGGAGAAGCATCAAGAGCTGATGTAGGGAATTCCCTGGAGGTCCAGTGGTTTAAGACTCAAGGCTTTCAATGCAGTGGGCCAGGGTGGGGGAGCCAAGATCCCACAAGCAACGCAGCAGGCCAAAAAAAAAAAAAAAAAAAGAGCTGATGTGGAGACACAGGAAAATGTAATGAAAGCATAGGTAAGTACTCCATAGATCTACTGAACTACAGATTAAAAAGAATTTATTAAAAGAGATTATAACCAGGAATGACTTCAAGGCACAAAAATAAAGCCATAATAAAGGAAATAATAACTGTGATATTTGGGGGGCAGAAAAATGTCAACACTTGAGGTTCAAACTGCCGTTCTTATCTATAATCCTCACTTAACCATTCAGTGTTAGAATCTAACCGATAGGCAGCATATCTTGGAGATGGCCCTATCATATATCTGTTGACAATATGACAGGATAACTTCCATCACTGGAGCTTGTCAGGATAGTGACCTAAGAGCTTTCCAAAAATAAGGAGCTCTACCTATGAGATTTTTTTTTTTACAAAGAAGCACATGCTAAATCCTGGCAAGACTGAGGAAGACAGTATTAGAGAGGGGCCCAAGAAGCAAAGTACACTATTAACTTCCTTAAATAAAGCCAAATTATCTGAGTCATCTGTGCCTATATAATCAGGCATTCCTAGTTGATCACCTGTTGTATCACTTAGTGTATCATTTTAGAAACAGAAGATAACTGAAAGATAAGTAAACGTTCCAGTGATTCTCAATGTCAGGAAGCAGTAAAGGCATCTAAAAATGTGAGACACCATTTTGACCTTCCATGATTCGGGGATGGGAGCACTGCTGGCATATTGTGGCAAGAAGCCAGAGGCGCCCTAGTAGGTTGGAAAATGTCCCCCTCTCCCCTAAAGACTGCTCACACCTTCATTTCAGACCTCTGGCGTCCAGCACTGCAGGAGAATAACTATGTTAAGCAATACGATTTGTGGTAACCTGCTACAGAAGCCACAAGAAACTAAGACAAGTGTTAAACCTTCTGCGATGAATGCAACAGTCCCACACCACAAAAAATTGTCCTGGCCAAAATGCCAACAATACTTCCACTTAGCTAAATAGAGGAATAAAAGGTTAACTGAGAGGGCAGAGGAAAAGTAAGGAGGGGCTAAGTGATATTGAGGACAGGAACAGTGATAACTTTAATGAAGTTACAAGTTTTACCTATATACTTAGAATAACAATTTTTTATGAATCAGCCATAAAAAATTTGAACTTCTCTCTTGTTATATTCAGAATGAACAACAAATCTTTTTTAAAAGGGGGAGGGGGGCCTTTAAAAGAAGTCTTCAGGTTTAAACTATCTGTAAACCTGTTAATGGGTTTATTTTGAGGTCTCAGTATTATAGGTAGCAGCAGGATAGCTTAATCTAACCCAATGTCTTAGTTTGTTTGGGCTGCTGCAACAAAAATATCATAGATTGGTTGGCTTAAATAACAAACATTTACTTTTCACAGTTCTGGAGGTTGGGAAGTCAAAGAGGAGGCTCCAGCAGATTTGGTGTGTGGTGCAGGCCCACTTCCTGGTTGATAAGACAGTTGTCTTCTCAGTGTATACGCACACGGTGGAATGGGCCAGACAGCTCTCTGAGGTCTCTTTTCTGAGAACACTAATCCCATTCAGAAGGACTGCATCCTCATGACCTAACCACCTCCCAAAGGCCCCACCTCCTAACACCATCACACTGGGGGTCAGGATTTCCCAAATTTGGGAAGGACACAAAAATTCAGTCCGTAACACCCAGTAATCCATATCTATGGCAGGAGTCCCACTTTACTGTTTCTCACTACATGCACTCTTTTTATTACCCATTACCTTTTCTTCCATCTGCTTTAGCTTGTTAATGGCACCAAAGGGCATTAACTCAGCTTGTGGCACACAATTTATCAGTGGCCATCTCCTTGCTGTGGCCTCTTAGTGCACACTCTTTCTCCATTAATGACTTGATATAGGCAATAGCCCCAAACCTGTAATGCAGTCTATGTCTCCACCAGCTGGAAGGAAGAATCTAGAGACACTGCAAACTTTAGTAGTCCCTTATACTGATTCTCTAAACTATTTTCAACGCCAAAAGAACAGTCTCTTCACTATTATCAAAAAACCTAAGTATGAGATTTAAAAAAAAAAAAAAATCTCTCTAAAGACCCTTTCTTGCCCCACTGGGATAGAGCACAGAAATGACAGGGACACAAAGAGGTTACTTTTTAGTTCTACAGTTCTCCTAGAAATGATAACAAAGTAAGTCAGGCTATCCACCAAGGAACTGAAAGTCAGTGATAGTTGCAAGAAATAAGATGAAAGTTCAACTTCCTCATCAGTCTCCCATCTTGCAGTTTTTAAGTATTGAGGAATAGAAAATATATATATTTTTTATTTATATACAACCACTATGGAGAACAGTATGGAGGTTCCTTAAAAAACTAAAAATAGAGCTACCATATGATCCAGCAATCCCATTCCTGGGCACATATCTGGAGAAAGCCACAATTCAAAAGGACACGTGCATCCCAATGTTCACTGCAGCGCTATTTACAATAGCCAGGACATGGAAGCAATCTGAATGTCCATCGACAGAGGAATGGATAAAGAAGATGTGGTACATATATACTATGGAATATTATTCAGCCATAAAAAAGAATGAAATAATGCCATTTGCAGCAACATGGACGGACCTAGAGATTAACATACTAAGTGAAGTAAGTCAGACGGAGAAAGACAAAATGCAAAATGGTACATGTATCAGTAGTAAGTGAGAAAAACAGAATGGCAATTTCTATCACACCTATCATATGATTCCACTCCTAGTTTTATCCAAAGGAAATGAAAATTTATATTCACACACTTGTACACTAATGTTTTTGGCAGCTTTATTTATAATCTCCCAAACAAGAAACAATATCCATCTGGATAAACAAATTGTAGTATATCCATACAACTGTATATTATTCACCAATAAAAAGGAACTACCCATACCACAACATCATGAACAAATTGCAAATGCAGTATTCTAAGTAAAAGAAGCCAGACTCAAACAAAGCCTGACTACATACTGTGATTCCATTTATTAAATATGTCATTCTGGAAAAGAAAAATAGACAAAAAGATTAGGCTACAGGTGAGAGGAGGGATTGACTACAAAGGGACAGGGGGATATTTTTGAGGATAGAACTGTTCTGCATCTTGATTGTGGTTTTATGATTGTACACACTTATGAGAACTTTACACTAAAAGCGTTAAATGTTACTGTATGCAAATTACGTTTATTTTAATGGAACTTAGGCTTATATTTTGTATGTGTTCTTTTTATTTCATTTTCTAAGCAATTAACTTTTATTGTATTTTTACTAAAGTATTGGTCTATGGGGAATTCCCTGGAGGTCCAGAGGTTGACTCCACACTTTCACTGCTGAGGATCTAGGTTCAATCCCTGGTAAAGGAACTAAGATCCCACAAGCCATGTGTGCCAAGGCCAAAAAAAAAAAAATTAAAGTATTGGTCTAAGAAGTTTTTTTTAAGGGGGGGGAGGGTGGTTCTTTCCTACAAATAAGTTTGAAAAGCACTGACCTGGACATATAACCCTAAATCACTTTACTTCTCTGAGCCTTCAATTTCTCATTTTAATTCAGAAATGGGTCAACATGGTTTCTAAGATGTTTTCCGACCCTAACCAAGAAAAATCTATGAATATTCAATGATTTCTGGTTTCCTAAAGTGCCTACATAATATGTGAGGTATTACCCTACTCCTGATGTCTGAAGTATCATCACACTCTCCTGGTTTTCCTCCTATGTCTTTGGTTTCTTCCAATCCTTCTCTGTATTTTCTTCTTTACTGTCTATTAGATGCTAGTGTTCCTTCAGCTTTGTGTCCTGGAATCTATTATTTTCTTACACGACACTCTCCCCTGCAAGATGCCATCCACTTTTATAGCTTCAACTGCCATCAATATGACTCATCAGATGTCACTCTTCTTTCTAGACCCAAATATCCATTTCCTACTGAACAGCTACATATGGAAGTCCCACAGGCAGCAACTTAGCTAAAGCTGAACTAATCATCTCCCCAAACCTCTTCTACTATTCCATACCTTCACAAACTGAACTATTATACACTTAGATGTCCAAAACAGAATCCTAAGCTTCATTCTGACTCCTCTGTCTTCTTCCCTTACCTTTCAGAGTCCACTTCTCTGCCAGTAACTTGTTTCAGGACACCAGTATCTTCAATAACTGCAACAGTCTTCTACTGATCTCTATGCCTACCTCTTCTCCACTAAGACCAAGCAGCTCTTTCTGAAAAACCCAAATCTGACTGTGTCACTCCCCTAATTAACACTTTTCATTGACTCCCCAGTACATACAGAATAAAGACAAGATTTCTTAATATGAGTTACAAGGCCATTCCTAATCTTGTACCCTCTTACCTCTTCAGCCCCATTTACTGCATCTCCCACAAGCTATGCTCTCTTCATTTGGAATGAATTCAAATTCCCTCAACAGTAATTGAGGGAATTTATCACCAATTCCCTCAACCTACTGTCTCTCCTTTCTTGTCTCTCTGTGTATGTATATGTCTGTCCCTCTCTCCTCCAGGTCTCTGCACATGCTTCTCCTGCCAGAAACAGCTCTCCTCAAAGTTTCAGCTATCTTCTGAGTTTTTTTGACCTCCCTCTTTTGTGCCACCATAACACCTCCTTACCATTATCCCAATGTATTACAATACCTACTTATATGTCTGTATTCCTGTTAACCTTTAAGCTTTTTGAGGACAGACACCATGTCTTCCTCATGGTCCTATCCTCAAAATCTGAACCATGCCTGGCACATAGTAGTCTGTTAATAAATATTGAGTTTACTAGTAAGAGTTAATTCACAACTCAAAAAAATTTATTCCCTCTCTAAATTTCTGCTCAAACTTCATTAACACCCTTTGATACAGTTCTTAAAATTCCAGAAGTTTTCTTTTAATATCTAGAACACTTGCAACTACCTTTCTTGACACAGGTTACACAAAAAAATGTATTGTAAAAGAATATGAATGGAAATTGGCCACAAATCCAAATACTACAAACACAAGTTTCTAATTTCTTTAACAAATATTCATTCATTCAACAATTTTAAAGAAAGATTAAACTAAAGGGGTTCTATAATTTCATTAAGTTCATGAATGCCTACTTCATGGAATGCTACACTAGCAACCACTTGTACTCTTCTCAGCCTCACTTTCTATTCCCTCACATTTTGGCCTTACCTTCTGATTGTGTATTTATTTTTACCTATTCTATAGCATCTATGTATCCCTCATCTCATAAATTATTCTGATTACATCTGTGCATTCCGTACATGTGAGGCTGGATGTCAAACCAAGTTGGTGTTAAATGGGACACTACCATGGTGCAAAACATTTTAAAAAACCATTCTTTTGGAATTAGCTTCAGATCCAGTAGCACATTCTTTCCTCAGGTTCTAAGAATTGACAGAACTTCTGAAAGTAGTCAGCAATCATTCAAAGCCATGTATGAGAATATCAAGGGAAATCAAACAGAGTAATACTGTAAAATGTGGTAGATTATAAAATAACAGGACTGGTTTTCTATGTAGCTTAAAATAATGCTGGGACTTCCCTGGTGGCTCAGTGGATAAGACTCTGCGCTCCCAATGCAGGGGGCCCAGGTTCAACCTGTGGTCAGGGAACTGGATCCCACATGCATGCCACAACTAAGGAGCTCACGTGCTGCAACTAAGGAGCCCGCCTGCCGCAACCAATATCCAGCACAACCATATAAAAATATATTAAAAAATAATAATAATAAAATAAAAGAGAATAATGCTAATGGCATCAAATATAAAGGTACATAGCTTCTCAGTGCGATCACTTCAAAGCCCATCATTTCCTTTGGCTATCTGCTTATCAAACAGTTTAATCATAGGAAAAATGTTTATGATGTAATGTTAACTGAAAATTTCAGAACAGAATTCTAAATTATACATATTATGATTCACAATGTAAAAGTAATTTTAAAGTAACTTAAGAAATAAAAATAAGTATGTAAACACGAACTGGAAGATAATATGTGAAATAAATAATACTGCTATTGTGAGAATGAATTAGTGTTTCTTTTTTCAAAATTACTTCATGTTGTGATATCTTTTTAATATTTTTTTAAAAATCAGTCATTACTTCATACTCACATATCATAGAGAGCATGAAAGAGATCTGTTCTATTTAGGAGAAATAAAACTTAAAATTCTTTCAATTCTTTCTTCTACTTC
Organism: Hippopotamus amphibius kiboko; assembly: GCF_030028045.1. Taxonomy (NCBI): domain Eukaryota; kingdom Metazoa; phylum Chordata; class Mammalia; order Artiodactyla; family Hippopotamidae; genus Hippopotamus; species Hippopotamus amphibius. The sequence continues at coordinate 170,362,280 of NC_080191.1, read as the reverse complement.
TAAATGCCACAGAAAAGGTAAGATTCATATTTTTGAAAATGCATTGCTTTTACCAGGATGTTGGGCTTCCAAGTAAGTAAAATCTTTTTGAAATGAGAGCATAAGTTCTTAAGGTCAGTTTCATTCATCTATCAATAAATAAATTTCAAATAGCTTTTTGTCATAAATACTACAATTTAAAATATGTGGGGACTTCCCTGGTGGTTCAGTGGTTACAACTCTGTGCTTCCACAGCAGCGGGGCACGGATTCAATCCCTGGTCGGGGAATTAAGATCCCATATGGGGCTTCCTAGGTGGCGCAGTGGTTGAGAATCCGCCTGCCAATGCAGGGAACACGGGTTCGATCCCTGCTCCAGGAAGATCCCACATGCCGCGGAGCAACTAAGCCCGTGCGCCACAACTACTGAGCCTGCGCTTTAGAGCCCCGTGAGGCACAACTATTGAGCCCATGTGCTGCACCTACTGAAGCCCACGCGCCTAGAGCCCGTGCTCTACAACAAGAGAAGCCACTGCAATGAGGAGCCCGCACACCACAATGAAGAGTAGCCCCCACTCACCACAACTAAAAAAAGCCTGCACACAGCAAAAAAAGACCCAACAGAGCCAATAAAATAAATAAATAAATAAATTAAAAATTAAAAAAAAAAAAAAGATCCCATATGCCAGATGGCAAAATAATATATCTATACACACACGGACAGAAGCTCCCGAATTTTTTTTAGGATATATGAAAGAGAGTAAAGGGGGCATTCATGTGTTTCTAATAATTAATTACTATCTTGTAAAAAAATCATTAGAAACCCATAATACATTAAGAACAATCTAAGGTGTTTTTCCTTTTGCAGACCTCCAGATACCATTGTCTACTGAGGGTCTCCAACTTGATTCAGGAATGGAAGGGCCTGTGACCAGAAAACAGGCCATGAAGACCAGCAGACAGAAACAGCATTAAAGCAGTTAAGTCACTTCATCTCACCACGTTTTGTGTTTTGTCTACAGCCACCAAAAATGTTGCATTAGAAGAAGTAATGTGAGACTAAAACAATGAGTTCCTAAAGTGGCAGGTAGCATAAAAAACGGGAATTAAATAGTTGACATCTTAAACCACCTCTAGAAAATCTAAAGAAAAGATAATCACTTCCATATCTGATTCACTACAAAGAGTTTTCTACATAAACATAATGCAGCAGTATTAACTTACATACACAATAATTCTCCTATTTTCCCCATAATGATCTGCTTAGACACTGGGAAATGCATTACATCTCCAATATAATAGTTCAATCATAATTTTAAAAGATTAAAAACTGTTATTCCACTCCTCAAAGCAATTTTTTTACAAATTTTACTTTATCAGTTCTGACGTGATGTTTCATGCCCACAAGCTAGACAATGCATCAAACATCTAGTTATCGTTGCAAAGTAAAAAATACAACTGGCTTCAACTATAACACGACAACTCGGTAGTGGTTAAAACATAAAATTTCCCTTAACCAGATCTTGCACGTCAGACTCTGAAAATGGAAATGTTCCCGGCATCTAACGAACTACCAGATAATGTATAGATCTGCTAACATGCTGACCTCCTTCCAAAACGACAAGCCAGAAAGGCAAAATTACACTCAGGCACATGGAGTACTCTTCTCTCAAATCACTCCACAGAGAACTTCATCATTTGCTCCGCCCTCTAATAACTCATGCAAAAAAAGTTCAGCACCATCCGAGAGAGCAAGACCGAGAGAATTCACAGAATGGCTCAGGGCCTTTCCTCCAGGCAGCAAGAGGATCTGCGTGTGCCCTCCGCAGGGGTCCACAAGGCAAAGAAACACCGAGGGTGTGGGGGATACGGACACCCAGAAACGGATTCTGTCTCAAAGAAGTTTGTGCCGTCATTCCTGTTTCATCAGCAGCAGGCCCGGGCGCCATCGTCTCCGTCTTTATTACTTTATTATGGGGAGGTGGGAAACGCCACCAAGGATTCCTCCAGGCCTTTCCTATGGGGGGGGGAGGGGGTCCCCCATCCTTCTTCCCCGAAAACCTCAGTCTGCAGGGTACTCCTCGCACCCCCCCGTCCTGGCGGCCTGTCCCCCGAGGACGGCAAAGGCGCCGCCGGACCCACCAGCCTCGCCGTGAAGGCGGGAGGGCCCGAACACGCCAGGGCCACAGCGATGGCTCCGAGGGGCCCGGAAAGGGGAAGGGCAGGCCAGGGACGGGGGGAGAGGGCCCTGGCCCAGGAAGAAAGGAAGGGGGCGCGGGGATGCGCTGCACCCCAGGGCCCCACAGAGGAGCGGCGATGCGGATGAAGAAGGAGGGCGGTGGCCCGGCGGCGGCCCCCCACCTCTCCCGCCCCCAGGTCCCCGGGCCGGCGGGGGCGGATGCGCTCGGCCCCTTCCCGGGTCTGGGCTGCGAGGGGGTGGGCAGGGCTCCCTCCACGCCGCGAGGAGCCCGAGAACTAGGGCGCGGGGTGCGCGGCGGCGGGGGGTGCCTCCCGCCTGAACCCGGATACCCGACGCCGTCGTCGCCTCTTCCTCAGGAGGGAGGACGAGAGCCACGGGTGAAGCCCGAGGGAGGAACGCAGGAAGGTAAAGGGACGCCCGGGGCAGACCGGCCGCCCGCTGCAGCCCCCACTCCCCACCTTCCGGTAACCGCGTCTCTCACCGGTGATGGCGGTGAACTGCTGGATTAACCCCTTCAGCGCCGAGGACGCCGCGGAGCCCCCGTGGGCAGCCATCTTACCGCCGCCGCCGCCGCCGCCGAACAACAACACAGACACACACGGAACGCCCTCCCCCACCGCGCCGCACGGTTTGCGCAGGCTCATTGACCGCCCCCAAGCCCCGCCCTCCTGCCCCGCCCCCGGGGCGGGCCGCGCAGGCGCCCTGGCAGCCCGGTCCGCGAGCGCTTTCGGCGCCCCGGGTTGGCGGGTGCGTGGCTGTCTGGCGCCGCGTCCTTCTTTGCAGCCCGTGGTGCCTTCCTCCCCAATCCCCGAGGCCCGTCTCGCAGACCCGGTATCGTGTCCTACGTTGACGAAGGGCTTGGTAGGTAGGAGGCTCTTCACGTTTCAGCTTCACAAGCTTTATGAACAGACCCGACTACCGCTGACGGTGCGTTTTTTCTGTTTCGGTAACTCCAGAGCCCTCTGCTAGGTTTCCTGCGACTCGCATCAAAGTACAGATCCTGCATCACTGCATTGAAGCGACTTTCGCACTTGCTCCCCAACCTCTAAACGAACTGATTAGTGCGGCGGCCCATCCGACAGAAGCAAAATACCAGAACCCGTCGGCCCCGTCCGCTTGCCTTCAATAAATTAGCAACACAACTCCCCTCAGGGTCTCAGTGTCCCCGCCTATAAAATGAGAGGGTGTCGTTTATATAAGGAAAAAAAATGTGTATATGTGTATACACTATAGGAAAGAAATGTATAGAAAGGTCACCGGAAAGCTGTCCTCAGAACGATAATGGTTCCCTCTAGAGAGGGGAGCAGTGGGGGGCATGGAGAAAGGGGACTCTGAGGGGCTTTCTATCCTTTATTTTTAAATAAAGATAACATCACGACGTTCGTTATAGAATTTAAAGTACTTTGAAAAACAGTTACAGGAGTACACTCAAATCTGATGATCCCCCACCTTGAAAATAAAGTTAGGCTCAATTTAGGTTCTGGCCTCCCACCTGCATTTGCATCTACACAGGAAAATGACCCAATAAAAGATGAGATGACCCATCTGGAGAACTGACCCATCCTAAGCGTCTGTAAATGCGCTATTGGGATGAATTAAAATAAATAAATAAACAAGTCAAATCAGAGTAACCATAGGGTTTTATAATTGGTGTCTAAGAGAGCAGACTCCTAATCAAAAGTATTGTCCGTTAAATAACAAATCTCCCAGGTTGCTGCAGTTTTCTAGGTGGGTTGAGGAAGCCCAGAAACCAATTGTGGATTTGGGAAGCTATTTGGTTCACATTGACACAAGGTGCAAAAAATGGAGGTGAAAACCAGAGCAAGAAACAGTGGGTCCTCTTCCTTCCTAAAGGCCTTAATCCTAAAGTCAGTGTCACTATAGCCAACCATGCAAAATCGGGTTCCAAATAAAATAGTCTCACTATAAAAACTAGGGGTGGTTATTTCTGTACCTTCATTAAATGGAGAGGCTAACAATGAGATCTGTAGGTTTATTTCTGAGATCTTAGGTTTCAGATATAGTGATGTCATTTTTAGACTTATCTTGTGAACAACTGGTAAAGATTGTGGTATCCACAACTCTAGAAAAGATTTTGTAGAAATTAAAAAATAAGCTAAAAGAAAAAGGCAGGAAATTAATAACAAAACCTTGAAAAGCTTTTTTGGATTGTTAAAGAATATGAAAGATCTTTAGAATCACAAGAAAATATATTTAAATATATCCCTCAAATCGTGGATAATATGCTCTTTAAAAAACATGGATTATCCTCAGGAAATTAAACTACAAAAATAGTATACATTGAATAATGGAAAAGTAAAGTTTTAGATGACAGAGCAAATATCCCAAAGCTAAACATCAGTTACTCTTTGAATTCTTTCACCAAATTACGCTAGGAATTTGTTTTTATTTTTAGGTCTGGTTTTAAGACTCCGTGTCTCAAATCGATTTGTAACATGTTGCTGTAGTTTAAGGGAATGACAGTAAATGAGCTAGAGGGGATATGCAAGATAATCTGATTCAACACTTGTATTTTATCACTACTCTCCTGAGAGTCAGAGAGTTTGAGAGTTGTTCAAGGTCACACAATGGTGGTATAGAGCCTGGAATCCAAATCCCTTGAATCCTAAATGTACTATACTTTGATTGTAAACTAAAATGACCGTATTTCTTTTATTTAAAAACCAGATATGGGGCTTCCTAGGTGGCGCAGTGGTTGAGAATCCGCCTGCCAATGCAGAGGACACGGGTTCGATCCCCGCTCCAGGAAGATCTCACATGCCACGGAGCAACTAAGCCCGTGCGCCTAAAAAATAAAAAATAAAAACCAGATAATTAGAGTATGTAGCTTAAAAAAAATCCAACTATATGCTCTTGTTACAAGATGTACCTAGAACATAAGGATGAAGAAAAAATTAAGGGAAAAGTAAAAGAGACAGACAGAAGTAGTATTAGGGAAATGAAAGGTGGAATAGCTGTATTCATTTCAGACTAAGTCGCCTTTAAAGCAAAATGTATCATTAGAGATAAAGGGGGTCACTATATAATGACAAAAAGAACAAAACACCAAGAAGATAAAATAATTCTAAATCTGTATGATCTCAAGTGTATATGAAGAAAACAATTTTTAAAGAAGAAATGACAAAGATACAATTATACAACCCCCATCCCTCAGGCAAAAGTAGTAAAGATAGAGAAAATACTTGTTCTATTCAAGCACCTGTGGAACAAAAGAAAAATTAACCACAAAGCAATTCTCAGCAAATGTCAAAGAATCACTATAATATAAACATGTTCTCTAAATACTGATCAGTTAAATTAGAAATTAGTTTTAAAAGAATAACTTTTAAGAAAACTCACGTACTTTGAAATTAAAAACAAATTCCTAAATAAGTCATGAATCAAAAACAAAATAAAAGTGTTGTATCTCATTTAGGGTCCCAACAGATAACAGATGGTCACTCGAATAATTTTTAAAAGAACAAATTTTAACGATGTGAGAGGGATATATGGGAATCAAGGGACAGTGGAGGATCTGGGACTAGCAACAGTGGAACAGTCACACCTCTACGTCCAAAGGGACAGGAGAGAGAGGAGTTACTGGAATACCAAAAGAGAGAGAACCTTTTTTGCAGAGCAGGCCATCCTTTAAGAAGCAGTGACCTTCTGTCAAGGATGTAACCAGCAACTCACAGAGAAGAGACCAGGGAAATGAATACCCTGACCTCATTCTCCTCCTCCTCTACCATCTCTTCCCAGGAATCCCCACTCACAGAACCCAACTGGAAGACAGAGAACACAGCTGCCTGTGGGGCAGAGAGCAGGAAAGGGGAGGAAGTGAGCTGGTCTGCAGAGATGAAGGGAAGTTGATAGGCACAAATGCAAAGTGAAAAATACTTAAAACTGAATCGTCATGGAAACACATATCAGAATTTGTGGAATGCAGTTTTAACAGTACCTAAAGGAAAAGTTTGTAACCTTAAATGGTTATATTAGAGAAGGCTAGAAAATGAACAGCTCAATAACTAATCAGGAAGTTAATAAAGGAACAACAGAGTTAACGTAGGGAAATTTGAAGGGGGAAATGCAGAAATCAATAAAATAGAAAACAAAATACAAAAGCTGGTTCTCTGAAATAACAAGTAAAATTTAAATCCTTTTACAAATTAGATTAAGAAAAAAAGGGACATAGCAGATACAGCAGTGATTTTTAAAGTAAGAGAATATTATGAACAACATTATGCCAGCAAATTAGGAAATAGATAAATGGCAGTTTCCTGGAAAAATATAATTTACCACAATTGACTCAACTGTGAGTAGACATGACGATTTACAAAATTGACTTCACTACACAAATAAACAACCAGACCCAGATGACTTTATAGGTGATTGCTACCAAAAAAAAAAAAAAAAAAAGAAAGAAAAAGGAAAGAAACAGATGATCCCAAACTTATGCAAATTATTCCAGAAAAAGAAACAAATGAGACAAATAGCTCCTTCTGAAAACAAAGCAGTAAATGAAAGCTCAGCCTCACTTAATGGTTAACTGAGATAAAAATGTTATAATGAGGGACTTCCTTGGTGATGCAGTGGTTAAGAATCCGCCTGCCAATGCAGGGGACATGGGTTTGAGCCCTGGTCGAGGAAGATCTCACATGCCACTGAGCAAGTAAGCTCATGTGCCATAACTACTGAGCCTGCGCTATAGAGCCCTCAAGCCACAAGGACTGAGCCCGCATGCTGCAAACTACTGAAGCCTGCGCACCTAGAGCCTGTGCGCCTCAACAAAAGACGCCAAGGCACTGAGCAGCCCACGCACTGCAAAGAAGAGTAGCTTCCCCCTCACCCCAACTAGAGAAAGCCTGTGCGCAGCAGCGAAGATCCAACGCAGCCAAAAATTAAAAGTAAATAAATAAATTTTAAAAAAATGTTATAATGAACCAAAATTTAGAAATCCAGTGTAACCACACATGTATATACATACATGTACACATTTTTTAATTGGATTTATTCAGGAATTCAAGTATAATTTTACAATAAAAATCTTTCAATGCAATCACAATAGTAGAATAAATTAACTATGAGAAACCATTTGATCCATGTGATCAGATACAGAAAAAACATTGACATAAATCAATGTCCTTTCACAAAACAAAGCAAAAAAAAACTCTTAATGGCCTAGGTAGAGGAAAAAATTTCCTTAACGTAATAAAGTATATTTACTAAAAACACAGAGTAAAACAGAGTATTATAGTTAATAATAAAACATTTAAAGTCAAAAACAAGATAAATATGCACTCTATCACTATTGCTATTCGATGATATACTAGAAGTCCTAGCCTTAGCAGTAAGACAAGAAAATACGTTAAAATATTTTTAAAGAAGAAAAAAATTATTATAGACTATATGATTATTTATATAGAAAATCTAAGCAAACTGACAAATTTTATTTACTTTTAAAATATCTGTTTACTTATTTAGAAATTTATTTATTTATTTATTGGCTGTGTTGGGTGTTCATTGCGTGCAGGCTTTCTCTAGTTGCGGCAAGTGGGGGCTACTCTTTGTTGTGGTGCTCGGGCTCCTCATTGCTGTGGCTTCTCTTGTTGCGGAGCACGGGCTCTAGGCACATGGGCTTTAGTAGTTGCAGTACATGGGCTCAATAGTTGTGGCGCATGGGCTTAGTTGCTCCGTGGCATGTGGGATCTTCCTAGAGCAGGGATGGAACCTGTGTCCCCTGCATTTGCAGGTGGATTCTTAACCACTGCGCCACCTAGGAGGCCCTATTTATTTATTTTTAATTTATTTTTGGCTGCATTGGGCCTTCGTTGCTGTGTATGGGCTTCCTTGCTTGCTCTAGTTGTGACAAGCGGGGGCTACTCTTTGTTGTGGTGCATGAGCTTCTCAGTGCAGTGGCTTCTCTTGTCACAGAGCACAGGCTCTAGGCATGCGGGCTTCAGTAGTTGCAGCATGTGGGCTCAGTAGTTGTGGCACACAGGCTTAGTTGCTCTGCAGCATGTGAGATCTTCCCGGACCAGGGATCAAACCCATGTGCCCTGCATTGGCAGGCGGGTTCTTAACCACTGAGCCACCAAGGAAGTCCCTGACAAATTTTAGAACCAATAAAAGAGTTCAGGGATATTTCTGGATATAAAACTAAAATGCATATTTTAAAACTGTATTCCTAAAGATGAGCAGCAAATAGTTTGGAACTGTCATTTTTAAAATATCCCATTCACAGATAACAACTAAAAATATAAAATACGTTAAGTATAGATTTAACAAAATTGCACAAGGTCTTATAAAGAAAATGATAAACTTTATTGATAGGCATTAAAAGAAGAGGTCTACTATATTCATATATAAGAAGACCCAATGTTATAAAGATGCCAATTTTCTATATATTAATCAATGAATTCGATGTAATTCCAATCAAAATCCCACAGAATTTCTCCAGTATTTTATTTTTTATTTTTATTTTTTTAATAAATTTATTTATTTATTTATTTTATTGGCTGTGTTGGGTCTTCATTGCTGCACATGGGCTTTCTCTAGTTGCAGCGAGCGGGGGCTACTCTTCCTTGTGGTGCACAGGCTTCTCATTGCAGTGGCCTCTCTTGTTGCAGAGCACGGGCTCCAGGCGCGTGGGCTTCAGTAGTTGTGGCACATAGGCTCAATAGTTGTGGCTCATGGGCTCTAGAGCACAGGCTCAATAATCGTGGCGCACGGGCTGAGTTGCTCTGCGGTATGTGGTATCTTCCTGGGGCAGGGATTGAACCCGTGTCCCCTGTATCGGCAGGCGGATTCTTACCCACTGCGCCACCTAGGAAGTCCTTCTCCAGTATTTTAATAAGGTGATTTTAAAATTCAAAAACAAAAAATCAACAATAGTCAAGACACTTTCAAAGTAGAACAAGGTGGACGTTTTGCCTGTGAGATATCAAGAGTTATTATAAAGGTACAGTAACTAAGACTGTGGTATTGGTGGGGGGTAGACATATAGAGTACAAAAATAGAGTCCAGACACAGACATAAACATATATGGACACTGTGACAGAAGCAACATTACAGATCAGTGAGGGAAAGGATGGAGCAAGCCATCAATGACCCTGGGACCAAAAAAAAAAAAATGACCCTGGGACCAAATAAAATTAAATCCTTATCCTATATCAGATACAAAAGTAAATTATAGATCCATTCAAGATTTAAGTAAGAAGAACACTCTATGACATACATCAAAGCAAGATCCTTTTTGACCCACCTCCTAGAATCATGGAAATAAAATCAAGAATAAACAAATGGGACCTCATGAAACTTAAAAGCTTTTGCACAGCGAAAGAAACCATAAACAAAACTAAAAGGCAACCCTCAGAATGGGAAAAAATAATTGCCTATGAAACAACAGACAAAGGATTAACCTCCAAAATATACAAGCAGCTCATGAAGCTTAATACCAAAAAAGCAAATAACCCAATCCACAAATGGGCAGAAGACCTAAATAGACATTTCTCCAAAAAAGACATACAGATGGCCAACAAACACATGAAAAGATGCTCAACATCACTAATCATCAGAGAAATGCAAGTCAAAGCCACAATGAGGTATCACCTCACACGGATCAGAATGGCCATCATCACAAAATCTGGAAACAACAAATGTTGGAGAGGGTGTGGAGAAAAGGGAACTCTCCTGCACTGTTGGTGGGAATGTAAGTTGGTACAGCCACTATGGAAAAAAATTTGGAAGTTCCTTAAAAAACTACAAATAGAACTACCCTATGATCCAGTCATCCCACTACTGGGCATATACCCAAAGAAAACCATAATCCCAAAAGAAACTTGTACCATAATGTTTATTGCAGCACTATTTACAATAGCCAGGACATGGAAGCAACCTAAATGCCCATCAACAAATGAATGGATAAAGAAGATGTGGCATATATATACAATGGAATATTACTCAGCTATAAAAAGGGATGAGATGGAGCTATATGTAATGAGGTGGATAGACCTAGAGTCTGTCATACAGAGTGAAGTAAGTCAGAAAGAGCAAGACAAATATTGTATGCTAACTCACATATACGGAATGTAAAAATGGTACTGATGAACTCAGTGACAAGAACAGGGAAGCAGATACAGAGAATGGACTGGAGAACTCGAGGTTTGGGAGGGGGCGGGGGGTGAAGGGGAAGCTGAGATGAAGCGAGAGAGTAGCACAGACATATGTATACTACCAACTGTAGGATAGATAGTCAGTGGGAAGTTGTTGTATAACAAAGGGAGTCCAACTCGAGGAAGGAAGATGCCTTGGAGGACTGGGGCAGGGAGGGTGGGGGGGACTCGAGGGGGAGGGAGTCAAGGAAGGGAGGGAATACGGGGATATGTGTATAAAAACAGCTGATTGAACTTGGGTTACCCCCCAAAAATAATAAATAAATAAATAAAATAATAAAAAAAAAGATTTAAGTAAGAAGAGCAAAACTTTGCAGCTTCATAATAGCATATGTGTAGGGGCTTCTCCTAATGACTTTGTCAGACTGCTTTGCACAACTTAAGGAGGGGATGCCATGCACTTAGCGCTCCGGGGCCACCATTCACATAGGCCAGAAGGTGACGGGAAAGCCCTGAAGTTGTGGATCAGGAGGTTCTGATCAAGGAAGGGGAAAATTTCTTAAAGAAAACAAAAAATCACAAACCATAAAGGCAAAAAAGTTATGAATTTGGCTACATTAAAACTAGAAATGTCTGCAATGTAAAGGGTGAGATTTGAAACCAAACAAAATGAGCTGAGAAGAAGGTTGAGGAGTGGTATATACTGCAACTATAAAAAGAAAACAAATGAATAAAAATATCTAGTTTTTTTTCATCTTTCAGGCAGACTGAGTGTTACTGCCACCAAAAAAGTATATTACGTTGTGGGACAGGTGTTAAGTATTATGTATTCTATCAGGAAATCCCAACTCAGCTAGCTTAAATAATAAAAGTTAGGGCAGGGTCTGTGCCTACCATCACAGGGCTCCAGGTCTGCCTCTCTCTTGACATTCCCTTATCTGTCTGAGCTTTGTCTTAAGCTGTTAGCAAGAAGGCTGCAGCAGTTCCAAGCATCACATGCAGATACAATGACATCCAGAAGAAGAGCCAACTTATCTCTTCTGCCTTTTTTTGCCTTTTTTTAATTCTCTGAGAAAGGAAACATTTCCTAGAAGTCCCTTGAGAGACTTTCCTTCAAAATTCATTGGTCTGAATTGAATCACAATTCTGTTCCTAAAGCTGTCCCTGCCAAGGGATGTGAGATAAACATAACTGGTTTAGTAAAGCATATGGCTTTGTGGAGGAAGGTGGGTACCTCCCTAAAGCCTGGTGCTTTTAGGAAGAAGGAGGGGAATGGGTGTTAATTAGGCAATTGTCAGAATCTGCTCCATTCATAAAGCTTTAACTCTGAGCATGATGAGGTTTTCCTCTACTTCCTTTGTTCTGATTTTACCTTTCCTAGAATCCTTCTGAGTGATACTTAACCTTTCCAAGTTCCTTCATACCAGGAAAGTGGTGTAGGAATGTGTTGGTCACTGGAAACTTCTGTCTCTCAGTATGAGATTTAAAAACTGGTACTTTGGTTTAGGCTTAGAATTTCCTCTCCCTATTTTTTTGCTATTTCCAGAATGTTATGTAAATAGAATACATAAGGTAGAGCCTTTTGAGTCTGGCTTCTTGCACTTAGCATAATGCCTTTAAGATTCATTCATGTTACTGCCTGTATCAAGTATTTCATTCCTTTTTACTGCTGAATAGGGTTCAATTGCAAGCATGTACCACAATCATTTATCCACTCATCAGCTGAAGGACATTTGGGTTGTTTCCAGCTAGGGGCCATTATGAATAAAACTACTATCAACTCATGTACAAGTTTTTGTGTGAACATAAGTTTTCACTTCTCTTGGGAAAACACCTGGGTGTAGAATTGCTGGATTGTATGGTGAATGTTTGACTTTATAAGAAGCTGATAAACTGTTCAGAGATTTTTGAATTTCACTTTGGGGAAGATGTTTGGCAATCATCACCTCAACCGAGAGATCAAAGTTAATATTACTAAGAATGGGACAGTCTGATATTTTGTATTCCTAATGTGATGTGTTAGGAAATACACAGCATCATCTATGACACATTCTTGGCAAAATTGTTAATCAAACTTCCAGGCCTAGTTTCCAGACTATAAGAAAGATCAAGAAATAAGTTAAAGGACTCTACAAGGAAGCACTCAGGCAATTCCGGAATATGGGCATTTACAAGACAACCATGCTGGCCTCTTCAAAAAGTCAATGTCGTAGGCGGGGCAGGCAGGTAGTGAGGGAGGGAAAAGGCATGGAGATTGTTCTAGATGAAAAGGGAGTGGAAAGGAAACACCAAAACCAATGCCTTCATTGGATCCTAGTTATAAAAAAAAACAAAAAACAAAAAGAAAACATCTATAAAAGCCTTTTTTTTTTTTTTTTGGACTCCCCTGGTAGTCCAGTGGTTGACTCTGCGCTTCCGCTGCAGGGGGCATGGGTTCAACCTCTGGTCAGCAAAATAAGATCCTGCAGGCAGTGCAGCCAAAAAATAAAATTTTTAAAGTTTAAGGCATCTTTGGGAAATAAAGGTAAAGAAATTTAAAAAAACAAACAAACCTTTTTTTTGCAAACTGATAATTTTAATATGGGAAAATAACTGGGTGTAGAATTGCTGGATTGTATCGTGAATGTTTGACTTTATAAGAAGCTGATAAACTGTTCAATATGAGATGACATTAGCCAATTATTAATTTTCTTAGATAACAACACTGTAGTTATGAAAAAGTGTTTTTATTTCTCAGAGATACATTCTAACATATTTAGGGGTAAAATATTATGATGTCTGCAATTTACTTTTCTAAAATAATGAATGAACGAATTTATTTATTTGGCTGTGTCAGGTCTTAGTTGCAGCACGCAGGATCCTTCCTTGCGGCGAGCAGGCTACTCGCTGGGGTGCACACGCTTCTCTTTGGTGAGGCTCAGACTCCAGAGCTCAGTAGTTGCAGTGCAGGGCTCAGCTGCCCTGCGCCATTGGGACCTTCTTTCCCCCACCAGGGATGGAACGTGCATCCCCTGCATTGGAAGGCGGATTCTTAACCACTGGACCACCAGGGAAGTCCTCACAATCTACTTTTAAATGCTTCAGAACATTTAAAAATATATAACATAGCTATGATAAAATGTTAACAATTGTTGAACCTAGGTAGTAGTATACAGGTGTTCTTTCAAATTTTCTGTAGGTTTAAAACATATGAAATAGCTGAAAAAAAATCTAATTATTGTATTTTTTATTCCTATAAGCTATATTTATATTTCAAATCTGGTTAGGTTTTTTTTTCCCTTGGCCATGCCACGCAGCTTGTGGAATTCCAGCTCCCGGACCAGGGATGGAACTCAGGGTCCTGGTAATGAAAGCGCCGAGTTCCAACCACTGGACCGCCAAGGAATTCCTGGTTAGGTTTAAAAAAAAAAAAAAATTCTTGTTCCTTGCAGGTGCTTTAAAACTAGTATTTTATTCCTCCAAACATGATAAGCATAGTTATTTTTTAATCCTTGTCCGATAATTCCAGTATCTGACGGCTTTGCATGTCTGTTCATTCTGTATGTTATTTATCCTGCTTCTCATCCACGATGACTGGATTTCTCTGTGTGCGTAGTTGATTTTCTTTTCTTTTCTTTTCTTTTTTACTGTGAGGTGCTTATGTTGTGCAAAATGACCTATGGAAATTCTCTGACGTTTAAGATGAAATCACCCAAGGGGGGAAAGGGTTGGGGGGGTTGGGGTGGGATGAACTGGGAGACTGGGATGGCCATACATACATTCCTAATAAGAAAAAAATATCAAGTTGTATACTTTAAATATAGGCAGGTTATCGCATGTCCAAAAAAAAGGTAAAAAAAAAGAGAAATTCATAGAAAATAAAAGGAGAATCAGAAAGTTAAAAAGAAAATGAAATCACATTTCTCTGGAGGAGATTTACCTTTGTTCCCGCCCACCACTTGGAGGCAGCGCTGTAACACACGAGTGACCAGAAACCTGCATGCAGCGCGCCCGGAGGCCGGCAGGGGGCGCGCCGCGCGCACCGCCGAGCAGGCGGGCGGGGCACGGCGGGCGGGCGGGGCACGGCGGGCGGGGCGGGGCGGGGCGGGGCACGGCGTCCCGGCGGGCGGGGCACGGCGGGCGGGCGGGGCACCGCGTCCCGCCGCGCGGGCTCCGCCGGGGAGGAGCCGCCGGCTGTGTGGCCGCTGCGGCCGCCCGGCTGCCCGCCGCCCCTGGGACGGCGTCTCCATCCCTCGCGGTGTGGGGACGCCCGAGGCTCTCTGCTGGTGCCGAGGAGAGCCGCCCTCGCTGGAGAAACGGCCGTGCGCCCGGCCGCCGCCGCCCCCGGGGCACATTCCGCGCGGCCCGGCGGTGCCGAGGGCGGCGGGGACAGGTCCTCCTGGGCCTCCCCGCTGTGCTGGGGCTCTTCCGCGGTGTCCCCCCTTCATGGGCTGGACAGCCGGACGCCGGGCGCCTTGGACGGTGACCGCAGGTGGCGACAGGGCTTCGGAGGGATGGTGTCTGAACACCAGGCCCTTAGGGTGGCTGCGATGCCGCCCGCCCGGTGTCTTTAGTAGGAGGAAATACGGGCACGAAAGAAGACCCCAGGGGTGCGTGTGCGCCGAGAAAGAGCGCGGGAAGACACGGAGAAAAGGCGGCCGTCTGCGAGCCGAGCCGTACACCACACCTGTGGACCCCTTGATCTTGGCCCTCCAGCCTCCAGAGCGGTGGAGAAAATGACTTGCCACCGTGTAAGCCACCCAGTCCGTGGCGTTTTGTCACGGCAGGCGGAGCACACGAGTACCGCTCCCTGCGTGGCCGTGGCCCTGACCTTTGACTCCTTTCCTCCGGATCCCAGGGGGCTGTGAAGATGGCAGCGCTGGCGTTTGCGCGGCCGGCACACGCCCTAAAGGAGAGGAGGCTGCAGTGCTCCCTTTCCCTCTCCACATTCTTTTTGGCGTTGGCCCAGTAATTCCATACTATCCTGTCATCTCTTTGATGGTTTTAAGAAGTGTTTGTTTTAAAATAGTATCCAGCATTTTTAGTTACTAGTTTTCTGGTGGGTGGGGAGGAGTTAATGGCAAAAAATGTCGACAGTCCCAATAATGGGAAGAGGGACAGAGGGAGGAGGAGAAAGAGAAGAAAGAAGAGGGAAGAAATAAGAGATCAGATGTAGGAGGTGAAAAAGAGGGAGACGTGAAGGACAACCTCTTCAAGTCTGCGAGGAGAAAGAATGGTGATTTCTGTCCGGAGGTTTAGAATAGAAGTGAATTTTCAGAGACTGACCATGAGTACTGTTGAGAGTGGTAGTAAGACTTCAGAGGGAAGATGGGAATAACATTTTCGGTCAAATGAGAGTTTCCACGTGGTACGTATAAATCTTAGTGTACAAACTCATGTAACAAGAAACGCAATTTTATTTTTTCTATAACTCAGTTTCACTTTTATTATTTGCAGACCAGGGAATATTTATGTGGTCTAGAGGCTGGGTAGCCATCATTTAATCTCCCAAACCTACTGCCTGTACCCTGAGGTTTGTTGTTTTTTGTTTGTTTGTTTGTTTTTTAAATACATTTATTTATTTTTATTTTATTTATTTTTGGCTGTGCTGGGGCTTCGTTGCTGTCCGTGAGCTTTCTCTAGTTGTGGCGAGCATGGGCTACTCTTGGTTGCGGTGCAGTTTTATTTTTTGTTATTTTTTAAAAGATTTTTTTGATGTGGACCATTTTAAAAGTCTTTATTGAAATTGTTACAATATTACTTCTGTTTTATGTTTTGGTCTTTTGGCCCCAAGGCATGTGGGATCTTAGCTCCCCGACCAGGGATTGAACCCACACCCCTGCATTAAAGGCAAAGCCTTAACCACTGGACCTCCAAGGAAGTCCCGAGGCCTAGGTTTTAAAATTCGAAAGATAAGAATTGACTCCTTTCTTGGACTGGAGAACTCGAGGTTTGGGAGGGGGCGGGGGGTGAAGGGGAAGCTGAGATGAAGCGAGAGAGTAGCACAGACATATATATACTACCAACTGTAAAATAGACAGCCAGTGGGAAGTTGTTGTATAACAAAGGGAGCTCAACTCGAGGATGAAAGATACCTTAGAGGACTGGGACGGGGAGGGTGGGGGGGGGGAGTCAAGGAAGGGAGGGAATACGGGGATATGTGTATAAAAACAGATAGATGATTGAACTTGGTGTACCCCCAAAAAATAAAAAGAAAAATTAAAAAATGAAAAAAAAAAAAAAAAGGAATTGACTCCTTTCTTTTTCCTGTTTCCTATTTTGTCATTGGCATTAGTTAGGAATGGCTATCAATAACAAAGCCTGAATACAAGTAGCTTAAGTAATAGAGAGTTGTTTCTCTTACATAACATGATATCCAGGGCTAAGCAGGCTGGTACTGGTTCAGTGAAGTCAGGGCTGATAACTCTTAGCTTCTGCATTAATAGCTGTAGGTTCTCATTGTGAATTTAGGAATTGTCCATTTTTGGCACAAAGTACTAGTAGTGGGGGGCAGGGAGAGGAGTGTTTGCACTTCCCTAAACTCTTAGCAGCAATCTTAAGGTTCCAAATAATTTCTTCTCTGGGTGCCAGGGGCTGGACGGTGCTGTAGAGAGCAGCTTCATCCTCCAAAACTCAGTTTCTCACCACATATCTAGGCCACCAAGTTCACAGCAGATTAAGAGGTACACCCGTTTGGGAAGGATTTTGAGTGCCTCTCTATTTAGGCAACTGGTGTTAGTGCCGTTGAGAGTACTATTCCTTTCCTAAAAAGAGGCTCAGTCTTTTAGACATTCACCCTGGGACAAGGGCATTATAATAACTGTAATAGTTTCCCAGGGCTGCTGCAGCAAATGACCGCAACATGGGAGGCTTAAAACAACAGAACTTTATTCTCTCACAGCTTTAGAGGCGAGAAGTCCAAGATGCCAGCAGGCCCATGCTTTCTCGAAGACTGTAGGGCAGAATTTACTCCTTGCCTCTCTCATAGCTTCTGGTTTCACCAGCAGTCCTTGGCATTCCTTGGTTTAGAGCTATATACCTGCCCTGTCGCCTCTGCCATCACACAGCATTCTTCCTGTGAGTCTCTGCACTTTCATGTGGCCATTTTCTTGTAAAGAAACCAGTGGCACTGGATCAGGGGCTTGAGATAATCCAGTATGACCTCATCTTTAATTATATCTGCCATGACCCTATTTCCAAATAAGGTCACATTCTGAGGTACTGGAGGTTAGGACTTCAACATATATGTATTTTTTAAGGGAATGTAATTCCATCCATAACAATGACTCATCTCTGATTTAGGAAATCTCACCATAAACGCAGACTCTAACAAGGAACGCTCTTTTATGAATCACCTGCGTCTGTCGGGGACTTTGACCGTTCTGTAGGACTCTTGCATGCTTGGTCTCATCACTGTCCACTGGTACTTCTGAAATCAGCAGAGGCTTCTGAGGGGTCACATCAGTTCTACACACCTAGTATCCCACCAGATCATGGTCTTTGTCTCACGACGGCTCCGCTCTAATCTTAGTCTAGGCTTCGCACTCAGTCTGAAAGCGGACATGGGTGACGCCAGAATTCTAACACATCCTGGGTGAGCCCCACAAATAGCTGGTACTCATCTTGGGACGTCCCTGGTGACGCAATGGTTAAGAATCCACCTGCCAATGCAGGGGACACAGGTTCGAGCCCTGGTCTGAGAAGATCCCACGTGCCGCAGGGCAGCAAAGCCCGTGCACGACTATTGAGCCAACATGCCGCAACTATTGGAGCCCATGTGCCTAGGGCCTGTGCTCCACAACAAGAGAAGCTACCACAATGAGTAGCCCACGTACCACAATGAAGAGTAGCCTCTGCTCGCCACAACTAGAGAAAGCCTGCGCGCAGCAATGAAGACACAATGCAGCCGATAAATAAACAAATTTTTAAAAATAATAAAATTAAAATAAAATGGGGGAATTTTATATGTGAATTATATCTCAATAAAGGTGTATATATACACCTTTATTCAGAACAAATGTCTGGAACTAGCATAGCAACTTGAGCAAGCCATGAAGGTTTTCTGTTTTCTGTTTTTCCCTCTGTTAACTGTTGTTCTCTGTGGTTCAGGGATCTCTTGAGTCACCAGGGGAGCATGCAGGCTGGGGTCTCTTGTGTCATGGGAAGCACGCAAAGGACCATCAAGTGAGCCATGGGAACCAATGGGCATGGGTCCATTTCATGGGCTAATGTTTTAAAAATAAACTTTATTCAGGTATAATTTACATGCAGTAAAAGTACTGTTAATGACTTTTCAAGATATGTGAACATTTTCATGACTTTTAATATCTGGGATGCTTCCTAATGTAGCTAACAGTACCAGCCAGGGGCCTGGCGAGAACTACATGGCCCAGTTCAACTGCATAATTTGAGAAGAGGGATTACTTACAAAGGTGTGGGCGTGGTGTAGGGAAAGCACCAGACGGTTCCTTTTAGAAACACCAGAGAGCTGTCCCCGCTCCATCAGAGGGGTGGGGAGGAGGAAGCGGCTACCAGAACCTGGAAAGAGAGGTCGCGGGGTGAGGGAGACTGTGTAGAGGGTGCAGCCTCACAGGAACTAGGACTTCCAGTTGAGGGGCACAGCCAGGCTTTGGGGGTTTTGCAGATGAGTGAGGGAGATAAATGCTCCAGTCGTCCTCCTCTCTCTCTTGGATTTCCTGCTCGGGCTCCCCTTGGCATAATTCAACTAGACATCAGAGGGTCAGGGAGCGCCCTGATTCTGTCCTTACATTATAGTCTCCCCGGGGCGTTCCCAGGACAAGGATGAAAAGGAGAGGCAATCAGAAGATATGGGTTATACTGCTTAACGAGTTAGGGTTAGTTTAGGACACAGTAGCAAGACTTCTTGTGAGAAGGTGTGTTGGCGTTGAATGGGGAGGAAAGCCCATTTCAAGCTCGGCGGTTTCTCAGTACCAGCCATAGGACCTATATTAGTTAACTTGATGTGTAACAATATAACCCTAGTGTCCTGATATGACACACCTACATTATCTCAGCCAGGAGTCTGGACACGGCTTAGCTGTGCTCTCTGCTAGGGTCTCATCAGGCTGCAGTCCGTGTGTTGGCCAGGGCTAGTTCTCACTCTCCTGCTGGTGTGGCTGTTGGCAGCATTCAGCTCCCTCTAGCGGTAGCACAGGGAACTTCAGTTTTTTGCTGGCTGTGGGGTGGAGGCTGCCCTCAGCTCCTAGAGCCCGTTCACAGTTCCCCGCCACATGAAGCTCCCCAGCACGGCCTCAAACACCTTTTACCAGAATAGCCAACCCGGGAAGCCAGAAGGCGCAGTGGGCAAGAATGGGACGTGCCAAGGGGTCCTAGAGGTGGCAGATCTCAGAAGAACACGAGCGAGCCTTCATCTGCAGAAGGTGAGAGCCCCATTCTGACTCACAGGGAGTCAGGCAGGGCACCGGAGGGGGTGGCGGGGGGCGGTGGAGAGGAAAAGTCAAAAAACTACATGGGCCCAGTGGTGGCAGATTGCAGAGAGAGAATCCTTTAGAAAGCAGAGGCAGCAGTCACTGGTGATGAAGGAAAGGAAGGATGTGGCTGGGGGTAAGAGACGGACAGCAACAGAATGAGATTCTAGAGTTGATTTGGAAAAATAATAAGAATAGCTGGAATATTGTGGGAGAAAAAAAGCAATGAGAGGTGACTTGATGTATCATAAAACTCAACTAAAACAATATGCTATCAACACATGAGTGGGTAGCATGCCAGTGGAACAAAACAGGACATCCAGATATAGACCCTAACGTGTGGAAACATATAAGTAGGCGCTCAGGTTAGTGGCAATAACGGACTTTAAACAAATGGTTGGGGATAGTGAATGAACAATGAAACGAACAATAAAGTTGGACTGTACCTTACTCACACACCAGGTTATCCACCAAATGAGTCAAATATTGAAATGTAAAAAATAAAACCATATGTATTGAGGGGAAAGGGTAACATCTTTATAGCTGTGAAGAAAATTCAACAAAGAAATCAATCCATTTTTTCAAACGACTGAAAAATTAAACTATCTGAAGGTCAAAAACTTCAGCATGGCAAAAATAATAATAATAAAGCGCCTCATAATTAGAGTCAAATGATAAATGGCAAACTGGTGTCAAAATATAAGGCCAGGGAATTCCCGGGCTGTCCAATAGTTAGCACAGGCAGGCTGGTGTTCAGGCGACCAGCATTGCGCAAAGCAAATCTCAGATTTCACAGGGAAGTGTGATGGTGCTGGCTGTGCAGCAAGTGTGTTTACTGGCCTGAGACCACTGATGATCAGCTGACTTTCAAAGCATGAGGCTGTCTCTGATTGGTTGGTTTAGAGGCATGTTCAATGAACCAAGTTGTCATTGATTGATTAGACAGGTTTGTAACCTCTTCTGGTGGTTACTTGTTACCATGGCTATCAAACAATCTTTTCCCAGGTGCGTGGGGACTCATTCCCATGGGGAAAATTTTTCATAAATCATTACTAAAAAGGGTCAATCTTCCTAATATATTGAGGCCCTAGAAATTGAGAAGAAAGTCTAACAACCCAATAGAAAACTAAGGAAAGAATGCAAACAGAAAATAAATACAAATGGTCTTAGAATACTGAGAAAAAAAAAACACCTTCAACCTCATTTAAAATAAATGTTTTCTGTAGCAACTGCTCTCAAGACCCTGGAGAAAAACACAAACCACACTCCATAAAATTAGTGTCGAAATAACTTTTTGACATTTAAAGATAATTTAATGCAGAAGCCACTAAATATGTTTAGATTTTTTAAAATATATTTTTAAAAATTTTATTAAGTATAGTTGATTTATAACGTGGTGTTAGTTTCAGGTGTACAGCATAGTAATTCATATATATATATTTTTTTGTTCTTAGATTCTTTTCCAATATAGTTTATTACAAAATATTGAGTAGAGTTCCCTGTGCTGTACAGTAGGTCCTTGTTGGTTATTATATATAGTAGTGTGTGTGTGTGTGTTAACCCCAACCCCTAATCTATCCTTCCCCCACCCTAGGAGCCACTAAATGTGGAATAAATATTTCAGTACATGATGCATAAATTATTTTTTAAGCCAAAGAAAAGAGACATGGTTGGTTCAGCTCCCATCTTTTTGGTAGCTTTTGCTATTATGCAACACTAAAATTGCCACTTCTCCCCAACCAAAGACCTAAGTCTTAGGTAATTAGACCTCATCCACATTTTAGTTTGTGACCTGCTTATCAGCACAACAAAATCTTTTTTCTTCTAGAAATAAAGTCAAATTCCTGTAATTTTAAACTTTATACAATTAGCTTTAAATATGTTTCCTAAGCATTTTCCAATAGAAGGAATCAAGTACATTGTTTTGTTTACAACGTGCTTTTCCAAACAGACACTCATTCCTGAGATCCTGACATTTTGAACACCGTTTTCAAGTCAATGAACTTAGAATACATTTGCATAAACTATAGCACGTCAAGCTCTTTGGAAGTAGATTCTCACATTAAAACCAAATTGACTTAGTATTATCTCAGTGCCTCTTGCTAAGATTATTACATAATTCTTTTCATCTAATTTTTCACAATCTAGGATTACTCTGGAGAGTTACTTCATTGTGACCTATTTCAATTACTGAAATGCCCTCCTTTAAATCTTATCCTGGTGTTGTTATTTCTAGGGTGTACCCTCCTAGGAGCTCTGGGAATTTAGTGATGATGTCTGATAGTCTTAATTTTCTGTAGAAGAAATTTCAGAGAGGGGTTCTTGGCATCCCTGTAGGTGTGAAATTAGAAAGCTTTGTAGGGACTCAGGACAGTGGAAGAGAGAGAATCCTTTAGAAAGCAGCTTTCTAAAGGTAGCTTTAGACGATTGTTAATCTGTGTACAGGGTGGCACACACAAACCTACTCTCTAAATCATCAGTTCTGGTTGAGATGGGGACACGGGTATCATCAGGGCAACAGGAACTGAACAACTGGCAGGGCTTTCTACAGGTACTTGGGAAGGTTCTCCAGTTTTCTGCCATAGATCCTTTATGAAGTTTTACTTCTCCTGGGCATTTGTGTTGAAGAGTCATTTCCCCACACATATTACTCCATCTTAACAGGATAGAAACTTTCCAAGTTTTTGCCTTAGAGATTTCAAGACATCTTTGTCCCAGAATCCATTAAAGGAAAATTTCTGTTATTTTCTTAGCTCCTGCCTGTCTTCTCAAGCCTGCCACTCTAAACTCTGCTGGGATATAAAAAAACACTTTTCCAGACTCTCCCAAACTCCTTTGCCAGCAAGCTTTCTATGAAGTCCTATTACCTATTAGTAAGAGGTACTAGAAGGGAAGGGGAAAAAGGACTTTTTTTCTGTTCCTGTCAGCGTTGCCCGAGCAGTGGCAGCTGACCCCAGCTTCCAAATGCCTTCAACTCTTCTAGCACCAGACTCACTGAGCCCTTTCAGAGCACCAGCAGTAGCTGGGAGGTGTTTTCTTCTCAAAGCTCTGAACACCAAGTCTTCAGGGTCCACTCTCCAACGCACCCTGAGCACCTACCTTCGAGTAACCAAAATCCTTCCCTTGCGTTTTCCAGCTTTGAGGGTGGTGGCTGCTCCCTGCAGTTATCCTCTTTGCGTCATCTGTGTCCCCTTTTGTTCCAACACCTGGGAACCAATTTCCTATCCTGCAAACCCTCTGTTGAAATATCTGCTACGGTTGTTTTCTTAAGTGGACCCCAATCAACAGACCAGTAGAATCTGTATTTGTCTAGTATAAACTGCCCAGGGAGTGGGATTCTAATCCTGCAGTAAAAAACAGACACACCCAAACTTTTCATGCCTCTTAAGAGGTGAAGAGGAATGATACAAAAGATGGGCAAACCAAATTTATGACCCCCAACCGAGAGAAAACCTTCTGGATTGGACTAGTTTCATGGATACAGCGTAACTGCAGCAGCCTGGGGCCACAAAAGCCAAGGTGAAGAGAAATGTAAAGTGAAACGTAAAGTAAGAGCAGGGTCCCCTCAGTTGAACTCAGGGTCCACATTGCTGCAAGCCCTGCTAAAAGAAGGCAATATATATTGCAGGGAAAAAAGAGACTCAAAATTTAAAGTCATGATTGTTTATTAAGATCTTTACCCAGGAATTAAGATACAGGTAAACATACAGTAGTGGCTCAACTCCCCATTTCAAAATCTGTAGTGATTTACAAACCTTTATGCATACCAAATGTGTAGAACTTGTATAGGAATTTGAAGAAGCCACAAAATATTTCTGAGAAATGGTTTCCTCTGAGGGTAAAGTCTCTTGCGGTCTGGGAACAGTGATACAGGGGGGCTTACGGGCAGGGGTCTCTTGTGACACAGAGCTGTAGATACCTCCGGCAGGGGAGAGGTGAGTAGTCTTCATGAGCAGACAGGCGGTAACCGCAATCTACTGGATGCCACACATGGGTATTTATGGTACACAAAGCCACTGGGTGAAGGGAAATGCTCCCAGAAGTGGGACTGATGGAGTAGTGGCCTGAGGATAGCCAGGAGAAAGGCACTATCACTTAGCAGGCTCCTTAGTTGCGGCACACAGCCTCCTTAGTTGTGGCATGCGAACCCTTAGTTGCAGCATGCGAACCCTTAGTTGCAGCATGCATGTTGGATCTAGTTCCCTGACCAGGGATCGAACCCAGGCCGCCTGCATGGGGAGCGCGGAGTCTTACCCACTGTGCCACCACTTCTCTTAACTCTTGATAGCAACTCTTGGTTACATTGATTCCCATTTACAAATTAAGAAAGCAGCTTGTCTAAGGTCATACAGATACAGACCAAGTTAAGAAGGAAATTATTTCCTTTCTTCCCTCCTGCACTACATGCCCTTGTTTTGGTGGTCCAAAACTCATGCACAATTTACTAGTCCCATGTAGCTCAATTCCTTAGAATCTAAGAGCCATTTAAAACCATTCTTAGCTCACAGGCCCTACAAATGTTGGCGGTGTACATATTTGGCCCCTGGAATGTAGCTTGCAGGCTTCTGTGCTAGGGCTTTCAGTTGAGGCCCTCGTGTGTTCAACAGACTTCCTTCCACTCATAGGTCCTGAATTCTGTTCCTGTCTCAGCAGCACTGTGAACCTGATGCCAACTCCGCTCTGCTTTTCAGAGGTTTTCAGTCTGTTAGCCTCTGCTCTGAACAGTTTCAAAACTGCAGTTATCTTGATGGGAAAACTGACCTTGTGTCTGCTGACCCTCAAGTCTCCAATACTGTCACTCCAGCTTCCTGAGATGGCCAAGGCTCTGCCGCTTTCTCTGCTCACAAGCAGCAGCTCTGCTTCTCGTCCTGCATTCAGAACAGGCATGTTCCACAAGCGAAAAACGTGGTTGCAAACATCAGTTCTCCTCTCGAGAACCTCAGCCCCTTAGTCCTCATTGTTTCAGTAGCTTTCTGATGCTTTTAAGTAGAAAGTCTTACAATTTTACCTGGCTTTCCTCACTGTTCTCAACAGGACTGCAGGTCTGCAGCATTGCTACCTGAAAAGCATAAGCTCTGCTTTTCAAATAATTTTAAAATAGTACATTAAAGCTAAATATATTCAAATTCACTCACAACGCTATATCCAAGATTCACAATGTTACTTTTTTTTTGCAGTGAAAAAGCTTCCTAAATTATGATTCTTAGAATGTAAAGGCAAAAAAGGACTGTCTAGAATGGTGTAGGCTGAGATGCATAAGTATCCTTAATCTTGTAATATTTTAAAAACATTTAAATTCTGAGATGATATATTCAATGATGGAAAATTTTAAAAATATAAAAGAACATATAGAGAAAAGTCATTCTTCCACTCCTGTCTCCCAGCCACCCAGTTTCTCTCCCTGCTGGCAACACTTTTTTTCTCTGTCTTAAATACATCTCCTCTTTGGATTAAGTGGTCGCACACCATGTACACTATTCTATATCTTGTGTTTTGTTTAACTCTGTATCTTATAATTCTTCTCATATCAGTAGAGTGGGTTTTTTGTTTAAGTGCTGTATATTACCATCATTTAGTGTCTCGATATGATTAAGGTTGTTTCTAAGCTTGTTATTACAAACAATGCCATACAAAAATGTTTTGTGCATGCCATTCTACCTATATGCGAAAACAGCTTTAAGAAATTCCTAGAGGTACAATGTCAAGGGTACCTCTCTAGGGCTTTAAAATTTTCTATTCATACCAAGCAACATATAAGAAGAGCACCTTTATCTCTACTAATCTGAAGGGTGGAAAAATGTAAGAGTCACTTATATTTCCCTTCCTGGGAACTATGTTTCTTGGGAACACAAACTTTTCTAATTTCCCTTTGGGTTGTTAGTCTTTTTCTTAACGTACTGGCAGACACTTTATAGAAAGGAAATTAGCTCTTTGTGGTGACTTGTATCTATTTCTCCTCCAGTTTGCCATGCCTTACAATTTTCCTTTATGGTAGTTTTTGTTATGCAGAACTTTTTATTTTCATGTGTTAATTTTTATTTTTAACTGTGATAAAACACAGTCCATTTTAATTTTTAATAATTATTTTAATTTTCAGATTCTCAACCTCTGCAATTTTAGCACTCCCTGAAAAATTAAATACTCTCATATCCCTTCCACAAAAGTGGGAGGAAAGTATCAATACATTCTAATGACTGACACAAAATATTTATTAGTTTCTCACAAAAATGCATACATGGTAGGAGTATCAGAAAGACTGAGAAATTAAAATTTACCTTAAAACCAACTTTAGTCAGGAAGACTTCATAGACAAATAAGTGGTTATATATGTAAATTCTAAATACATTACACCATTTTCTGCCCTTTTTGGTCATGAACTATTCCAGGAAGATTTAATTACACAGGTTTTAATTTGAAGAGTCCCTACAACGTAAAGCAAAATTGGTCTTAAAAATTATTGGTTTGATGAAAAGACAGATTTTAGTCTATGTTAGACAAATTTGGTTAGTTTCTAACTACACTTCATTTCAGCATAATTATTAATCAGGGGACAATCACTTTTGAGAATGGGCAAGCTAAATTTTAAATTAGCATCTGAATTGTAACCATAATTACCCAATCAATATCGAAGTAGACATCATCAAGTATGCAGTGATTACAGTTTCAGTTACAAAATCTGGAGTAAAAAAATCTCAATAATGTATAAAAACACTGACAAATTTAAGCTAGAATTATTAGCTCTAGGAAGTTTTACTGTGTTATCACCCTAAAAGAATGGCTAACTAGACATCAGCAGAAAAGCTGTTAAATGGTTGTTTGTTTGCTCAAAGTTGTTCATATTAATGAAACAAAAGATTAACAGTCTCTAAGTTAAATTTCACAAAATGAAATCGCTGTCTTCTGATTTAACTTTTGGGGCTAAGACAGGGCAAAAACCAAATATACTTTCTATTTTTGTCCACAAACACAAATAAAAGTCAGTATCAATAGAAAGGATAACATAAGGAAATTAAACACATGGTTAGTCAGGTTCTACAACACAGGACACTGCGACATAACTCTCCTACAGTAAATGCCCTTTCTTTTCGGAATAGCAGATTAGATAGTATGGTGTGAAAAGCTGTAAAACCCAAATGTTTTCCGTGCCGTTTAACAAAGAAAGCACGAGGAGGAATACTTTGCCAAACTATACCTGCTACTCCAGCCTGGACCCAGCCGTCTGATCAACCGCTCAGTCCCAGTGCCTCCAAACTGTCAATCTACCCCACTCAGTCTCATCCCAAGCTTCTGTCAACTAAGTCCCAATTTTCCAGAAAACTCTGATTTTTCTGCTTTCACACTGATCCTAACCCATTTTATGTCAAAGAAAATGCTGTAACACTTAAAGTAATTAAAGTGGAGATGGAAATTAGATTACTTCAGTATTATGGAAGATGCATTTCAAGTGCTCTGCAAATATATGGGAAAGTTGCAAGAAAACTCAGATTTTAAACCCTGCCTGGATTTCTTTGCTACTTGGTATATTACAATGTTGCTTTGATTACTAGTCAGGACAAAAAGATGCGTGAAGGCCACAAAATACGCATTTTTGGGGAAATGCATGGAAATGAAGATTTCTTGGGAGATGGCCAAGGCATTTTTATATCCATAAGGACTATCAACTTAAACTTAGTATATCACAGCTATTAAGCCAAGCATTACTTTGTGTATCTCTGAAACATTTGAAAAATACTTTTCTGTGACCTACTAGGCTGTAGGGAACGCGCAGTTTTGGGTACATTACAATCACCTCTAGTAGCATTTGGTATCTTTCTTCCATTAACTGAACGTTTCAACTTGATCTTAAAAGGTTGCCGATTTTCATTCACTGAGCCTCTCCTAGGTTTTGGATGCTCTAGATCCGTTTGTCTTTGGAAGTTTCTATCTTTGGAATTCTTCCTTTGTCCATTTAGCAATTTGTCTGGAGGTGAGGTCGTAGCACGTAGCTGGTATCCATCTGGGGATCCTTTCTGCCGGTTTGGCCTCATTTGTTCTTGATCCACCTCTTTCTGAAGCTGTAATGCTAATAACCTATCCTGTTCTTCTTGTTTACGTCTCTCAAAAAGGAGATGTTCCAAATCTATCAGTTTTTGGGTAAAGTTGATTTCTGTTTCCTCTTTGTCTGAGGAAGCTTTGGGGAACATTTTTCTTCTTTTTGCAGAAAAGCATGGATCCCTGACTGCTTCAGACAAAGATTCCTGGTTTTTTCTTTTGGAGATATCTTTATTGATCAGTAGGTGAGACTCTTCATTTTCTGTCTCAACTGTGTTATTTCTAATTATCTGCATCCTATCTGATACAGCGCACCCACTCTCTGTGTTGCCACAAGGCTCAGCTGCAGCACCTTCAGAGTAGGGAACGTTGGCTTCAGGTCCCTCATGATTTACGACATATAACTCTTTCTCATGATTGCTTGGTCTTATCTTGACTTTTCCTTCAAGGCACCATTCTATACCACTGGCACATAACTGAGGCATAGGTGACTCCACTGAAGATTCTGCACCTTGTTCTTGAACTTCAAAACATATTTGAGGAGAAAGTGTTGGCATATCTTCCTCAGTTTCTGTGTCTTGCCATGTAGGGCTCCTCACATCACCGCTGTCAGTTTCCTATGGAAAACAGAAAAAGACTGAACCAGAGGAAAACAACAAGTCATAATATATGTCTAATTACACTGATACCAAAGACCAGTTATCACAATAAGGTAATTATTATTACTACTACTAAGATATATTAATGCTTAATAGTATTTTTATTCTGTGTGCCAATTTAGATTAAGGTATTTCTTCATTTTCACTCCTATGAAAACCTACAGATTAAAACCCACAAACTAGTTCTATATACGGCCAGAAGCTGGGACCATGACTTGACTTCTCATCTTATAAACTTCCTGTGGCCCAGGGGTTCTTGATACTTTTTTGTGTCACAAACCCTCCTCCTTTGGGCATTTCTGTGAAGCTTACAGACCTCTTCTGAGGATAATATACTTTTAAATATAAAAATAAATACATAGGGAACAATTTATATTGCAACACAATTATTAAAATCATTTATGATGTAATAATGTGTATCTATTAATACATTAAATAATAAGATCTAAGTGGCAAGTCTAATAATTTGTAACACTGAAGGAGAGATGAGTATAAATGATATTTCAAGAGATCTGCAACAAACGTAAGGTGATTAAAAACCTGTGCTGCCTATTGGTGACAAAGTCACACTACTGTTAACAGTATTATGGTTTGCTGCCTACATTCATAACTAAAGGAAACACTAAAATGACAGGTCAGGAGGAAGTAAAAAACGTTCCTCCTATCCAGGTTCATATGTATTCTGTGGCTTCTACCCCTAGACCTCAGGTTAAGAACCTATGGTTCTTAAGCCTAACTGGCTTTAGCCAGTATAATTCTTCTCACTTACAGGTCTTGGTTAGGTTAAGACCTAGGATTAGTTTTGACCATGGGAAAGCCTTAAGAAGAAAGGCTTCAATGAGAATTTGCTTCAAAACAAAAATTACTCCTTGTTCGAGATTTTAAACTGTTCTTTTACCTACTTTGCTTTGTATTTATCGTTCTTCATAACATTCCTTATGAACCAATGTAGTTTGTATTGGACAAATTCTCGGTTTCCTATTCTTTTGCTGTGAATATTAACACCAGGAGAGGAAAAAAAAATTCCAGCCTACAAGGCCCTCTCCCATCAACCCTTAGTTCCAGCATGAGCCAGACTATCTTGACTTGAATTCTCCCTCTATCACCTCCACTTAAGGGACTCTGAGCAGTCCTCTTGCCTCTGTATGCCTCAGTTTCCTCAGCTGTGACTGGGCACAGGAAGGACGCCTTACAGAGTGGGTAGCAGTGATGAAGGTTAAAGGAAATAAACACATCACTTGGCACATAAATGCCCATTAAGTGTTAGGCACTGTAAAACCACCTAGCTGAACTGAAAAAAACTGAGGAACCTGGGAGTAAAGGGTTAACACAACTTCTGTGTAGGAAACTGATCTTGGTGTAAGCTCGATTTCCCTACTTCTATTTCCTGGAAGCCCAATAGAGGCGGAATGTCATCTTTGTTACTATGCCACATAACTTATGGTACAAGTGATGCTTACTGGTGAACTGCATCTGTACTAGCAGAACGAGGAGTGATCTATAAACACCTTGCAGGAAGCCAAAAGCTCCGGGCTTCTGTAAGTGACTTACAGCTCTTTGACTGGACCCCTGGAAGCTACGCTTGTGCGTTGTTACAATAAATAACGGATTCTTATGGGGCACGAGGCTTCTAAGTCTGGGTGGCTGTGACACTCCTCCACATGGTCTCACTTCCAGGCCCTCACTTCCAAGCTCTGCAGTGAGGACTCCTGCTGAACAGATATGCCTGATGCTGCCCTACTCGTACACTCTGTTTCCCATTTTGTGATCTTTTAAGTGAAGCTGGTACCAGGGGTAGCCTATTTAGTTTTGTGAGTCTGATGATCTAGGTCAGGGATTTACAAACTACGGCCCATGCACCAAATTCAGCCTGGTGCTTGTTTTCATAAACAGTTTTACTGCAACAAAGACAAGCTCATTTGTTTACATACTGTTTTGGATGCTTTCACATGACAACAGCATCACTGAATAGTTGTGAATGAAGCCATTTGGGCCACAAAGCCTAAAATATTTACTATTTGGCTCTTTAGAGGAAAAATCTGCTGACTCCTAGCCAAGGGGAGCCTAAGATGACTAAGAAAGGGTGTTCCATTTACTACAGTGACAAAAAACTTGCCAAGCCAAGAACATCTTTAGCATCCACACACCTTAGACACGGAGCTTTTCCTGTCTTCTTGTACAACTTCAGACTGTGATGCTGATCCAAGTTGAGATTTAGGTGACAAATACCTTAAAACAAACAAACAAACAAAAAGTTTGCCAAAACTTGAATGCTTTGAGACAAAAATAGCATGTATCCAATATAATAAAGCCAGATTAGCTATTTATGCTGAAGACTGTCTGGCTTGCTGCTTGGCTGATTTATCAGAAAGAGTGTATTTCATTTCCCTGTCTCAGGTATTTTGGTCTCTCTCTGGAGCAAAACTTAAAAGTCTTGAGTGTTGATATTCTATTGAAAAATAGCAGAAAAGGAAGTAAAAGTCAAATCTAAATTATTCCTTTATCCTCAAAAGAATTTAGGGACTTCCCTGGTGGTCCAGTGGTTAAGAATCCGCCTTCCAATTCAGGGGACGCAGATTTGATCCCTAGTCAGGGAACTAAGATCCCACATGCTGTGGAGCAACTAAACTCACACACCACAACTAGAGAGAAGCCTGCACACTGCAATGAAGGATCCCGAATGCTGCAACTAAGATATAATGCAATCAAATAAATAAAAAAAAAAATCTCAAAAGAATTTAAATAGGTAGGTACTAGCATCAAAACAAGCTAAGACTGTATAGTCTTCCCAAAAGTAATGGAAATGACATTTTAAATCAGGAGAAGGAATATGTTAGTTTCTTTTTAATGCCAAAAATTCTACATTTTTTTATCTCTATTTGAAAAATGGTCCATGACTAGATTCTTTACCATTCTGGCATGGAGATTTTAATATATACATATTTTATACCAACTATCTGCTTAGAGACAAAAGATTTATCAATGTATCAGCATAAAGAGCACATCTCTAAATATCTAAGCATCTTTAATACACTGTTTGCCACGGAAAATACCAAGTTTGTAACGTAATGGAAAATGTAAAAGAAATGGGAATAAAAGGACAGGTTATGAGATGTTAGGTGTACTTTTTCAATTGTAAAAAATCCAAACACATACACAACTATGCTTAAAAATGGCACAAATGTTGGCTGTCTTCAAGTGGGCCACACAGTGATTTTCAAAGAGCAGCTAGCTTTTATTTTTATAATTAAAGAAAAAATGGAAAAAATTCTGATTGCAAGTATGTAAAATAGTAAGTTCCACTGTGTCCAAAGCACCAATGTGTAGCATATATAATATTAAAATAAAATCCAAAGATCTCATATAAAGAACAAATAAATATTCCTTATAGATAAAATTGTATCTAAACCACATATTTTGTTGCATCAACCTAAATATTTATTCTGCAAACTTATGAGACAAAGAACTATCTCTCAGGTGATAAAACAAGAGTCCAGATTTAGTCTCATTTTAATTTTGTTTCCCAAAGCTAAACAATTCCTTCTGCCAATGTTAGATATTAGTAACCAAGTATATTAGAACCAACATAGAATTATTATAGCTTAACAGCTGTTCTGAAATCCACAAGCAGGGAACAAAACAAAATGTGATCAGATATCATCCAAATTAACTGGTGAAGATTTATGAACTCTCCTGGATATTGTTTATTTATAATAACCAAGTAATGTATGAATACATATAGGAAACGTGTCATCATCCCTTTCCATTCCGTATTTGCTTCCTCATATGTAACCAATCTTTTAAAAAATGATTTCTATAGAGTGCACACTATCTTCTTTTAAAGCAATACCATTCTTCTGTGATTTCCTTTTTTCACTTACGTCTTATAGATCTTTATAAGAAACTATTATAGGGACTTCCTAGGTGGTGCAGTGGTTAAGAATCCACCTGCCAATGCAGGGGACACAGGTTCAAGCCCCGGCCTGGGAAGATCCCACATGCCATGGAGCAACTAAGCCCATGAGCCACAACTATTGAAGCCCACTCGCCTAGAGCCTGTGCTCCACAAAAAGAGAAGCTACTGCAATGAGGAGCTCATGCACCACGATGAAGAGTAGCCCCTGCTCACAGCAACTAGAGAAAGCCCATGTGCAGCAATGAAGACCCAATGCAGCCAATAAATAAATAAATTTATTTTTAAAAATTGTTTAAAAAAAACCCCGACTATATACATAGGTCTACCTCATGAAAACAAATAGTTTACAAGAAAATAGCTACAAAACATATGCAAGAATCATAATACAGGGGGCTTCCCTGGTGGCGCAGTGGTTAAGAATCCAACTGCCAAGTCAGGGGACACAGGTTCGAACCTTGGTCTGGGAAGATCCCACATGCTGTGGAGCAACTAAGCCCGTGCACCAAAACTACTGAGTCTGCATGCTGCAGCTACTGAAGCCCTTGTGCCTAGAGCTGCAACAAGAGAAGCTACCGCACTGAGAAGCCCATGCACCGCAACAAAGAGTACCCCCCTGCTCTCTGCAACTAGAGAATGCCCATGCGCAGCAATGAGGACCCAACGCAGCCAACAGATAGATAGATAGATAAAACATTTTACAAAAAGAATCATAATCCATCACAGTTACAGGATGGAGATACTGACTGGAAAAGGATATGAGTGAACTTTTGGGAAATAGTCTGTATCTTAACCTGGAGTTTGGTTTATACATATGCAGAAACTCTTCAGAAATTACACTTCAGATTAACTTTAATACATGTATACTTAAAAAAAAGTTTTAAAAACTTACATTGTGATAAAAATCCTTATACTTAGTTTAAGGGGAAAAAAACCAATGATTTTAAAATTCTTCATGGGCCTTCTGTTTGTGCCTCAGCTGAGAGGCAATGACTACCATGAGTTTCTCATCTCTTGCTTTTAAAAACAGTCTCACCACACACTGGTACCCCTAAACACTTCACTGCTTAGTACTGCATGACTTCTGAACTTTACGTATGGAATCATACTACGTGCATCCTTCCACAACTTGTTTTCTTCACGCAACACCTTCCCAAATCACGCGTTTTCCTCAGCCAGAATTCATTGTCACTGCTGCAAAGTGACAGGATTCTGTCTCCTGTGGGACATGCGGGTGCTCCTGGCTCTTTACGGCTACTAACAGTACTCCTGGGAACACTTCTGCACGTCTTTTTATTCTCCAGGGTCACAGAGTGTCAACCTTTTATACTCCCACCTAGAATGTCAGTGCTCCTTATCCTCTAGGACACTTAATATCGCCAGAAAGTTTAATTTTGCCAATAGGGTAAGTAGAAAATGTTACCTCACCATAATTTTAATTTTGTTGTTGTTTTTATTGAGGTGTAATTGACATACGACGTTACACTGGTATCAGGTATACAACATGATTCAATATTTGTATATACTGTGAAATGACCTAATTTTTAAAAAATTTTATTGAAGTATAGTTGATTTACAATGTGTTAATTTCTGCTGTATAGCACAGTGACTGAGTCATACATCCTGGTTTATCCCAGGATGCTGAACGTAGCTGCCTGTGCCACGCAGCAGGACCTTGCTGTCTACCTGCCCTATACATACTAGTTTGCACCTGCTAATCCCAAATCCCAACCCTTCCCTCCCACCCACCTTCTCCCTTGGCAATAACAAGTCTGTTCTCTATATCTGCCTCACTGTACT
Organism: Hippopotamus amphibius kiboko; assembly: GCF_030028045.1. Taxonomy (NCBI): domain Eukaryota; kingdom Metazoa; phylum Chordata; class Mammalia; order Artiodactyla; family Hippopotamidae; genus Hippopotamus; species Hippopotamus amphibius. Next base: position 170,328,160 of record NC_080191.1, on the reverse strand, counting down.
TTTTCTTTTTTAATAAATTTATTTATTTATTTATTTAATTGGCTGTGTTGGGTCTTTTTTGCTGTGCGTGGGCTTTCTTTTTAGTTGCGGTGAGTGGGGGCTACTCTTCGTTGTGGTGTGCAGGCTCCTCATTGCCGTGGCTTCTCTTGTTGGACTCTAGGGGCGGGGGCTTCAGTAGTTGCAGCACACAGGCTCAATAGTTGTGGCGCACGGGCTTAGTTGCTCCACGGCATGTGGGATCTTCCTGGAGCAGGGATCGAACCCATGTCCCCTGCATTGGCAGGCAGATTCTCAACCACTGCGCCACCTAGGAAGCCCCTGCCTCACTGTAATTTGAATTTGCATTTCCTCGATTACTAATAAAGTTCAATATCTTTTCACATATGTATTAGCTTTCAGCTTTCATGTTCTGTGATGTCAAAATTTTGTTTCTGTTTTTGTTTTTTTTAGTATTTTATTTATTTAGCTGCACCAGGTCTTAGTTGTGGCGTACAGGATCTTCATTCTGGCATACGGGACTTTAGTTGCGGCATGCGGGATCCAACTCCCTGACCAGGAATCGAACCCAGGCCCCCTGCATTGGGAGCTCGGCGTCTCAACCACTGGACCACCAGGGAACTCCCGATGTCCAAGTTTTTTGCCTCTTTTTCTATCCATCTCTTTTTCTCACAAATAGGTGGGTATTCTTTAATAGTAATCTTTTTTCCAGTAAAAAAGTTGAAAGCTTTCTTTTAGAGGGCAGCTTATATTTTTATTCCCTAAAGGTAATTTGATAAAGACATTTTTAATCTTATCGTAGCCCCTTTGTTTTGCACTTTAAAACATTCCTCTCTACAGATACTCTGTTATCTTCCTAAAGTTTTACTGTAAGTGTGCATGCGTGCCTGTGTTTATTGTATGTATGTAATTACTCACCTACTTATTTATGCATGCATGCATGCAGTGCTGCCTGGCTTGCGGGATCTTAGTTCCCTGACCAGGGACTGAGCTTGGCCCTGGCAGTGAAAGCGCTGAGTCCTAACAACTGGACTGCCAGGGAATTCCCTTGTCTTTTTAATGGGTCTTTAATTCACCTTAATTTTTAGAGATAGTATGAATGGAGGTCCGAACTAATTTCCCCCCCCACTATCAATTGTCCCAGAGGCATTTATTGATAAGTACATTCTTTTCCCACTGACCAGCAATGACTATTATTATGTTATTACCCAAAGTACCCCAAACTTAGTGGCTTAAACCAACAAACATTATCTCAGTTTCGGAGGGTCAGGAATTCAAGAACAGTTTAGCAGGGTAGTTGCAGCTTAGGATTCTCACGAGCGTCCAGTCAAGATGTCAGCTAGTCATCTGAAGGCTTGACTGGGGCTAGAAGATCACCTTCCAAGCAGGCTCATGCACAAAGGCTATTCTGCAGGTCTCACCTCCTCCCTGGTTGTTGGCAGAAGGTCCCAGTTCCTTACCATGTGGGACTTTCCATAGGGCTGACAGCTAACTTTCCCAGCGCAAATAATCCAAAACAGAAAAGACACAGTGCCTTTTAGGACTTAGTCTCTGAAGTGTACAATGTCCCTTCTGCTAATCCTATTCGTATACTTAAGTCCAGCCCACATTCAAAGAGAGGGGAATTAGGCTTAGCCTTTTGAAGGGAGGAATTATCAAAGATTTGTGAACATATTTTAAAAACACAAAACTAGCATAAAGGTTCTATAAGCTGTGGTGTGCTTCTAAGCTGTCTGTTATTTTGTCCCATCACTTTGTCTACCCATCCCTGTGCAAATACCACACGTTTACTTACTATAAACTTGAAGCACCCATCCCTCCACCACACGTTATTTTTCTTCAGGAGCATCTGAAGGCCCTTTCTCTTCCACGTAAATTTTAAAATCAGAATGCAAGACTAAAAAAAAAGGTTGGGGGACTTTCCCCTGGCAGTCCAGTGGTTAAGACTCTGTGCTTCCTCTGCTGGGGGCACGGGTTTGATCCCTGGTCAGGGAACTAAGAGTCCACATGCTGTGCAGCAGGGCCAAAGCAACAAGTTTGGGATTTTGATTTCAAATGCATTTAATCTGTAGATGAGTTTGGAGAGATCTGACATTAAGCAATTTTGTAACATTAGACATCTTCCAACCTATAACTACTACATATGTCTTAAATACAGTAAAAGTTTTATAACACTCTCCAATAAGGACTTTTTGATTTTTCAATAAATTTATTTCTAAGTACTTTTTATTTTCTGATGCTACTATAAACAGAATCTTTATTAAAGTCAGTTTTGTAATACACTTTTTGTATAGATTTTTATATCTACCAAACTTGCTAATCTCTTAATTAATTCTAAAAATGCATCTCTGAACTCTAGGGCTTTCTATATGATTATTCCACCTCTGAATAACAATAGCTTCTATTTCCTTCCTTACCAAGCTTATAATGTTTTATTTCCTTTTATTGTCTTATTGTACAGACTAAAATCTCCAGTACGACACTGAACAGCAGTGGTAAATAGCAGATCACCCTTATGTTTTCCTGGTCTTAAAAGGAGAATAATTTCTATTTTCTACCATAAAGTATGACATCTGATATAGGTTTTCTGGGTAGATATCCTTCAGCAGGTTAAGTTTTTTTCTATTCCTACTTTATTACGAATTATTGTCATTCTTTTCACATTTAAACAGTTAATAGGTTAACTTGCACTGATTCATTTTCTAGTATTAGAAAAGCCAGCAACGTATTTCTGGAATTATTCTTTTTTCTTTTAAAAATTGAAGTATAGTTGATATACAATATCAATTACTGGTATACAATACAGTGATTCACATTTTTTAAGGTTTTATTCCATTTATAGTTATTGTAAAATATTTGCTATATGGGACTTCCCTGGTGGCGCAGTGGTTAAGAATCTGCCTGCCAATGCAGGGGACACAGGTTCAATCCCTGGTCCAGGAAGATCCCACATGCCTCAGAGCAACTAAGCCTGTGTGCCACAACTACTGAGCTTGTGAGCCACAACTATTGAGCCCATGCGCCTAGAGCTGGTGCTCTGCAACAAAAGAAGCCACTTCAATGAGAAGCCCATGCACTGCAATGAAGAATAGTTCCTGCTCGCCACATGTGCAGCAATGAAGACCCAACACAGCCAATAAATAAACGAATAATAAATATTTGCTATATTCCTCATGTTGTCCAATATATCCTTGTAGCTTATTTTATACCTAATGCCTGTACTTCTTAATCCCCTACCCCTGTATTGCCCCTCCCCTCTTCCCTCTACCCACTGGTAACCACTAGTTATCAGCCTGTGAATTTGCTTCTTTTTTGTTATGGACTGTCATTTTAGATATATTTTCAGTCTTTCTTCTTTTTCTGATATGGCATTTAAAGCTTTCTAAATACTACTTCAGCCATATCCCAGAAGTTCTTTTTTTTTTTTTTTTAATATTTATTTGGTTGTACTGGGTCTTAGTTGCGGCAGGTGGACTCCTTAGTTGTGGCATGCGAACTCTTAGTTGCAGCATGCATGTGGGATCTAGTTCCCTGACCAGGGATGGAACCCAGGCCCCCTGCATTGGGAGCATGGCGTCTTAACCACTGCACCACCAGGGAAGTCCCCCATATCCCAGAAGTTCTGATGTATAATATTTTCAGTTCTATATTTCCATCAAGATTTATTCTTCAACCAATGAGTTACCTGGTAGTTTTTCTTAATTTTCAAAGCACTTTAGTAATCTTTTTGTTAATTATTTTAAATTTGAGGTGAAATTTATATAATATAAAATTAACCATTTTAAAGTGCACATTTAGTATATTCACAAAGTTGTGCAACTATTACTTCTATCTAGTTTGTTGTTTATTTATAAGAATTCTTTATATATTCAGAGACTAGGCCTTATCTGTTTTTAACTTTGCTTTACCTTTAATCCACTAATTTTTCAGTTCCTTCCATTTCTGCTTTTAAATTCATCAGTTTATTCTTGTATTTCTAGTAAATTTTTATCTTTATATTTCAAAGTATATATTTAGATTCATGAAGATTGATGAATTATATCCTTTACGCAGAATAATATATCAACATGAAATATCCCTGCTTTTCTCCTTTTAATGGTTTTCTCTTGATTTCTACTCTGCATAATATCAGCATTAACAATATTGATGCTGCATGTCTATTTTTTATTTTAATAGCAACCACCTCATTTAATGCTGTCCTCTTCCCATGTATCTCCATCTCCCTATCTCAAATTCCCACCACCTCAAAACCTAAATTTCCATGAATTTTGGAAGGAGGGAAATTACCTGCACATATTTACCCATTTGACCCAAAAGCCCTTACATGTTTTTGAAGTCTAGATTGTAGTTGATAAACTTTTTCAACTATGAAATACTATGGGAAAGCTTATATCCTCAGAGTCATCAACTCTTCCTGCTGCTAAGAGGGGCACTGTGGGGCAACTAAATTCACTTCATTGTTGGCCTCATTCATATTTTTTGTACAGTAAGGAAGAAATGTAATATGTAAACTGGGAAAAAGAGGGTGGGGGAATGATCTAGATGCCAAACTGTAAACTCCTTCAATGAGGATGACCTTCTATGGGACTAGTTTTTCTCACTTGAATCCAATCCAAGAGAAAACGGATTCCAATTAATTTTGAGAAAATGGGAACAACATAGGAATCCTGAGCAATCAAGGTAAAAAAGGCCTCATGTCCCTCTTTGTGTTAGTCAGAAATCTAAGCTGTGTGAGCACCTCTCTTATTTTCACTTTATATCAATCTCTGACCACCTGGAGGATTTTCATGCAGAGCTGGTGGGCCAAGTTTTAATACAGCAGTAAACTATATCCACTTACTTCTGAATATCTCCAGTGTTTGGTTGTTTGTTCTTATTTTTCTTTTGTGACTTGGTTGTAACCGGATCAGATTTTTTGGAATTCAAGGGCGAAGCCAAGACACATTCCTCACAGAAATTATTCTTCAACAACAGAAAAAGCATAAAAAGAATTTAAAATAAGCTATTAATTCAGAATCCACAACATAATTTTTCAGGAATTATGCTCATGTTTAAATTCTATACATGCTTCAAATAATACTGAACATGCAAAAATTAGTATAAACAAGATTCTCTAAGGTGGTCTAAACTGCATTTTTACTCGACATTATAAACACAAAGAACATGATGATACTAATCTCATTAGCTGTTAATTTCTGCTAATTTTTCTAATGAATAATTTTACATATTTATAACTACCTTAATCTGTAGCAAAAAATTCAAAGAGCTGTGGTTATATCTAGAAGTTATTTTATGTAAAATAATTTAATTTGGGAATTTAAGAGCATACAATAAATATCATGAATATTTACTTGCTGTCTCATGCAGTCTCATAAGTTTCTTACTACACCATTGGAAAAATTAATATACTTGGTGGTGGTAGACATTTGGCCTTGCACCATCAAACTTTTACAGGTAAACCAAAAATTATTCTAAAATATCAATAGATCTGCTCTTATAATCCCATGTGAAAACAAGAAGAATTAAAACAATAACTCTTGAAAGACAAAGTTGACACCAGATTTTCCTCTTTGATGTATTTTCTTTCCTATCCCATTTTTTATTCTATTGGTCTGTGTCTTTTTTTTTTTTTTTTGGCCACCCTGTGCAGCTTGCAGGATCTTAGTTCCCCAACCAGGGACTGAACCCAGGCCCACAGCAGTGAAAGCACTAAGTCCTAACCACTGGACTGCCAGGGAAGTTCCAAAGTTCCATGGTCTATGTCTTTAATTTCTCAATTGTGTATCGTTCCAAAGCTATTCCACTTAAAGTTTAAAAGAAAATATATATATATATATATATTTTTTTTTTTTTAGGCACACGGGCTTAGTTGCTCCATGGCATGTGGAATCTTCCCAGGGCAGGGCTCGAACCCGTGTCCCCTGCATTGGCAGGCAGATTCTTTACCACTGCGCCACCTAGGAAGTCCAAGAAAATATATTTTTTAAAAGGGCATATATTATTATGAATGGCAGCCCTCTCAAAAATGGGGGGAAAAAAACCAATTCTGGATATACTTCATTTTGGTAAGTATATTTTAAGATATTTGTTGTTTGAAGGCAAAGGAATTGTTTTTAGAGGCTCTCAAACCTGAATGCATATCAGACTTCCCTAGGTGCCTCCAGGAGTGGTAATCCCTAAATTCCACCCCCAGAGATTCTGTATTTTAAAAGAACTACAAGGGATTCTGCCAGGTTCTTTCAAATCACTGGGTCCCACTGTACCCTTTGGTCTTACGGTATGTGTTTTATTATCCTGTCTTTAATTCACTGTCCCCTAGGCAGTAATTGAACTACAGCAAGATAACAAAATCTAGGGACTTCCCTAAAGGTGCTCAGTGGTTAAGACTCTGTGCTTCCATTGCAGGGGGCATGGGTTTGATCCCTGGTTGGGGAACTAAGATCGTGCAAGCCGCACAACATGGCCAGAAAAAAAAAAAGTTTAAAAAAAAAAAAAAAAAAAAAAAGAATTAATGTGCTTCACTTTCAAAAAGTGATTTACATCCACACAGTGGAATATTCTGCAACTATTACAAAAGAATTATAGACTATACACAGTAACATGAAAAACCTGTAAGAAATGTCAGATGAAAAAGGTCAGCAAAAAAATGTGTGATTCATCCATCCTTTTTAGGTGAAAAAAAAAAGTTATAAGAAACTGTTAACAGTGCTAACTTTTGGGGAAAGAGCCTGATGTAACAGAATAGGAATGGGAGTGGCAAAGTGGGAGGGGGAAATGGAGCTTTCATTTTCTATGCAACAGCTTTACCTACATAACTGAATTGACTAACAACTTATAAAAAGATTTTTTTAAAGCATACTTGGATTAGAGCAAATATATAACACTATGCCAAAAAAGTTGAGCAAATATGTCAGAAATAACTGACAGTTGCTAGTTATGGTGAACGCTTCCTCTTTAGATTGTCCAAAATCACACAGTCAAAGCAACGGGAATATAAATCCTTCAAAGTTCTTTCTTAAAACTTACAAGATTGAGGCTCAGCCTTCTTGCCAGCTCCTCATCACTTTTCAGCTGGTCTTCCATCTCTCTTTGCCTTTTTTCTGCCTGTCTCTTTTCCTCTTCTTCCTCCTCAGCCAGCAACCGCTGTATGTATTCTTCACTGGCTTTGTTTTCTTCCTCCTCATGGGCTCGTCGCTCTGCCTCCACCTTAAAAATACGTAATGAAGAACAATCCTTCTCTGAACTTTTTAGTATACTTGCAATATTTCTTAATAAGACTAGTAAAAGTAAAAACAAGAACAAATTGTCAGAAATTAAAATTTCTCATGTGAAGTACGAATATGGAGAGGTCCCCTTTAGGAAGCCTTCCCCAGTCAGTCCAATGAAACCGTGATCGAAGCCTCATCCCTCCTCACATTGTCCATTACACTGCCACACACTTTTGGGAGTCTTTCTAGGTGATGTTTTTCCTCAGTTAACAGAAGGCCATGTTCTCACTTTGGCATATGCTTCTCTCTTTTTTTAAAAAATAAATTTATTTATTTTTATTTATTGGCTGTGTTGGGTCTTCGCTGCTTCGCATGGGCTTTCTCTAGTTGTGGTGAGTGGGGGCTACTCTTCACTGAGGTGTGTGGGCTTCAGCAGTTGTGGCACATGGGCTTAATAGTTGTGGCTCACAGGCTCTAGAGAGCAGGCTCAACAGTTGTGGCGCACGGGCTTAGTTGCTCTGCAGCATGTGGGCTCTTCCTGGACCGGGGATCAAACCTGTATTCCCTGCATTGGCAGGCGGATTCTTAACTACTGTGTTACCAGGGAAGCCCTGGCATAGGTTTCTGAACCAAACCCTAGCAAGGGGGTGGAATGATAAAAACTGACTTAAACTAACCAAGGTCTATCCCTGAAGTTGGGATGAATCTCCAAACAAGGTGGGCGGGGGTGGAACAGTTGCTAAAGAAACCACCACAATGGTTATTATAAGATTTATAGATGAAGAAAGACACAGTAAAGCTTTCCTAGATCAGTAAGTGATCTACGTTTCTTAGCTCAGTAAGCAGCAGGGTGGAAACTCAAACTCAGCTTCTAGGACCAAAGGCCATGCTTGTGGGCATTTAAACTATACTTCCTGAAAGAAATAACATAAGAACTACTTAAGAAATATAAAGAATTTGACTTGAGAACAAGTCTTTGGCTCCAATTCAAGTAAGGGAGACATGAGGAAAGGTTTGTTAAGGAACTTTTAAGTTTTCTTGCTCTTAAAGGAAGAGATAGTTGCTTCTTCCTCTGCATATCGTTGTAAATGCACCTCAGGTTCAGAAATGTGCAGCTATCTTGTTATTAGCCTGAGAATAAAGCCAGCTGACAGAAGTTAGCAAAAATGGAACTAGAGGTCTGGGTGAAACCAACCCTGGAGCCTCTACAAACCTCTGGAATTCCAGTAAATTATAATTTTCTTTCACCTGTACTCAAAAGCATCCTGATAAAACCTGTTCTCACTAAATTGTTGCAAAGATTAAATTACTCCTTTAAAACCCTTACTTAACGACATTGTTTAGACAATATGCTGACAATTAACTATTATATTTATTAGTTCTTCTAGAGCTCACATGGTCCAATACAGCAGCTACCAGCTACATGTGGCTATTGAGCAGTTGAAACGTGACTAGTCCAAACTGAGATGTATTGTAAGTACAAAATATACAAATGAAAACTAAATAAGAAAAAATAATCAATACTTTCTATACTGCTTACATAATAAAATATTTTAGATATACTGGATTAAGTAAAATGCTTATATAAACACTAAATTTCATCTTTTTTTTAAAAAAACTTTAAAAAATGTGGCTAATAGAAAATTTTAAATTATATATGAACCCACATCGTATTTCTATTGGACAACACTGCTCTACACAAATTAGGGTGAGGGAGTCCTGGGGCTCTCCTAGTACCAGTGAAGTTCAAGGCTGTAAGCAACACTCCCTCTTTCCTACTTAGGAACTTCACAGTTAGCCCTTTATGCTTCCGGCACCTAAATGCATTGTTTGTGTCTCCAAAATTCATGTGTTGAAGCCCTAACTCCCAACGGGATGCTATCTGGAGATGGGGCCTTTGGGCGGTATGAGGGCGGAGTCATCAGGAAGGGGATTAGCACCCTTAGAAGAAGAGACACAAGAGATGATCTATCTCTGCTCCCCTCTCTCTCCCATGTGAGAACACAGTGAGAAGGCAGTTGTCCACAAGCTAGGAAGCAGGCCCAACACCAGATCTGCCAGTGCCTTCATCTTGCACTCCCCAGATCCAGAACTGTGAGAAATGAATGTCTGTTGTTTAAAGTCACCCAGTCTATGGTGTTTTTGTTATAGCATCCTAAATGGACTTAAGACACCCATAATCTACCACCTTTTCCCCATCCTTTATGCTCAAAGGCTCAGGGAAATTTAAAAAATCTCCTTCATACTTAAATGCTTACAGGTCACTATCACATGAGAAGAGCATTAAGTATGTATAAATAAATTAAAGCTAGTTTTAAACTATTTTGAACACATGTAAAAAATGGAGCCTTTATAAAGTTCATTAAAATTAAGATTTCCGTATATACTATTTATTTATATAAGCACATAAAACTGTATATAAACACAGCAGAAAATTTTTCCAAAAAAGAACAACTATTTAGTACCCACCTTGCTTATCTCCTCTTCGTATTCTCTTCTTAATTCCCCAGGTTTACTTAATAGGCGAACTGGCTGATAGTCATCAACTGTTTCAGATCAAGAAAGAAAATTATATTATAAGCAACACAGAATTCTATGGCTAGCTTTGATCTTCCATTAAACCTATATTAATATAAAAATACAAAATTTAAATAAACATACAATTATTAACAGCTACAGCAATATTTCTTAATGGAATTCCATTTTAAAAGAAAGGTCAGGGACCTCCCTGGTGGTTCAGTGGCTAAGACTGCACTCTCAATGCAGGGGGCCCAGGTTCGATCGATGGTCAGGGAACTAGATCCCACGTACTGCAACTAAGAATTTGCACGCTGAAACTAAAGATCCCGCATGCCACAACCCAGCACAGACAAATAAGTAAATAAATAAATTAAAAAAAAAAAAAAGGGCAGCAGCAGCAGCCAGAGGTTTTCTGGTTCAAAATGGCACACAAATACATACATGAGTATTTAGCTCTTTCTCTATAAGCCCTTAAAATAACAGTAAAGGAATTTTTAAAAAGTAACCCTACAATAATAGCAAATACATATTTCTCCAAAAAAGATATACACAAATGGCCAACAAGCACATGAAAAGATGCTCAACATCACTAGTCATTAGGGAAATGCAAATCAAACCCACAAAGAGATACCACTTTGTACCCATTAGAATGGCTATTATAAAACAAACAAAATAACAAGTGTTGGCAAGGAGATGAAGAAATTGGAATCCTTGTGCACTACCAGTGGAAGTGTAAAATGGTACAGCTGCTATGGAAAACAGTAAGGCGGCTGCTAAAAAAACTAAACATAGAAATACCGTATGATCCAGCACTTCCACTTTTAGATACATATCCAAAAGATTTGAAAGCGGGATATCAAACAGTATCAAACAGATATACCACGTTCATAGCAGCACTATTCACAACAGCCAGACGGTGGAAGCAACCCAAGTGTCCACTGACATGAATCGATAGATAAAACGTGGTAAATACATATGACAGAATATTATTTGGTCATATAAAATAGAATGAAATGCTGACACATGCTACAACACAGATGAACCCTGAAGACACCACGCTAAGTGAAATAAGCCAGACACAAAAGGACAAATACCTACTATGACTCTACTTATATGAGGTACCTAAAGTAGTCAAGTTTGAAAGAAAGTGGAATGATGGTTGCCAGGGGTTTGTTAGAGGGAGGGGGAATTGGGGAGATACTGTTTAATGGGTACAGTTTCAACTGCGTAAGATGAAAAAGTCCGGAGACGGACGGGGGTGATGGCTGCACATCAGTACGAAGTACTGACTGCCACTGAACTCTGTATACTTAAAAATGGTTAAGATTGTAAATTTCATGTTATGCACATTTTACCACAATAAACAAAACTTGATTAAAAAGTAAATCACTTCAGGAGTTCCCTGGTAGTCTAGTGTTTAGGATTCAGCACTTTCACTGCTATGGCCTGGGTTCAATCCCTGGATGGGGAAGTGAGATCCCAGAAGCCAAGCAGCATGGCCAAAAAAAAAAAAAAAAGTAAATCCCTTTATACATCAGACACAATAAAAAATAGCTAAGATAACTTAGGAAAAGAACAATGAAGAGAGATTTACTATATTAGATATCAAAACACATAATCAAGTATAATTAAATGAAGGTGTGGTACTGACACAGCTATCGAGAAACAGTTAAAAAAAAAAAAGAAAATCCCCCAAACAGCTCCAGAAACCAAGCAGATTGTTGTTTGATTAGGGAAACAATACACAATGAGGATGTATCATTCACCAAGCAGTATGGTTATAAATGTCAATTTCTGGGGGGGGCGGGGGGGAGTTAAGATGCCCATTTTGTACAACACTCAGATTGCAGGTGAATTTTAAAAAACTTAATGGAAACTAAAAATGACTGAAGAAAATACAAATGATATTCAAAATCTTAAGATAGGGTAGATTTCCTGAATAACAGAAGAAATCACAAAACCAAACGTTTATATGATGACAAACATCACTAAGTTAAAAACAACAAACTGGGAGAAGTTATTTGCAAATACATAAATGAGTAGAGAACTGACGTACAGAATATGACAAGAACTTCTACAGATTAAGAAAAACACTACAATAATGGGCAAAGGAAAAGAACATGCAATTTACAGAAGATGCTTAACTACTAACACTGGCAAGGAGAAAACTGTAATTAAAAAAAAAAAAACCGGGGGACTTCCCTGGTGGTCCAGTGCTTAACATGCTGCACTTCCACTGCAGGGGGTGAGGGTTCAATCCCTGGTTGGGGAACTAAGACCCTGCATGCTGCCCGCTGAGGCCAGGAAAAGGAAAAAAAAAAAAAAAGGAGGGGAATTCCCCAGGGCGGTCCAGTGGTTAGGACTCCATGCTTCCACTGCCAAGGGCCTGGGTTCAGTCCCTGGTCAGGGAACGAAGATCCCACAAGCCCCAAGGCAGGGGGAAAAATTCTTTTATGGAACTACTGAGATTTTTAAAGTTTACTGGTTTTTACACAGGTAAATCTAAACTAAGACCAGTAACTTTTTCAAGCGAAAACACAAATTTAAACTGCCTTAATATGCTTCCAATGATCTATGCAGCAATTACTTACTATTTCTTAAACAATTTCTAAGTATATGACAAATCTGAAAAAATCTTTTGTAGACTAGAAGCAACTATGACAATCAATAAGTGTCACCTGTTGAAAGCAATTCACAACACTCATTCGTGTTGGTCAGCTCTAAAACTTCTCTCGTAAACTACTGAAATTGAATGTCCCCACTCTACGTAATACTGCTTCCTTATAGTGAGTGTTCTTCTTAAGCAGACAGGATTCACGAAAGGAAATTTATCCCCATACTTTTTATTTCACTCTGAAAGAAAAATCCAAGTAAACTGAAGAACTAAATGTACAGTACTGAACCAAAAATAAAAACAAACAATAAAACCTAACTTGAACAATTAGGCTGTTTATAAAATTATTCTTCCATCCCTCAGTTTGACTCTGCTTGCACCATCATGGAAACAGTTTCTACACCCAATTAAATTACATTTGCTCAGTAGTACCGATCTACCTCTGAAACCTGTAGAATTCTTTGACTCTTTCTAGCGTCTGGTGATGTGCCAGCAATCTTTGGTGTTCCTCGGCTTACAAATGCATCGTTCCAACCCTCTGTCTTCACATAGTATTCTCACTGCGTGTCTTCACATCACCTTCCTTCTGTGTGTCTGTGTCCAAACTTCCCCTTTCTATGAAGACACCAGTCATGATGGATTTGGGCCCACCCTGAGGACCTTAACTTGATTACCTCTGTAAAGACCTTATTTTCAAATAAGGTCACAGTTCAGAAGTATTAGGGGTTAGAACTTAAATATATCTTTCTGTTATGTTACACGTAACAATGTAATACATCCTCACTGAAAAACTACAAAACACTACTGAGAGGAATAGAGATCTAAATAAATGGAGAAATATACTATTTTTATGAGTACGGGGGCTCTGTATTGTTAAGATGTCAATTCTCCCTAAATTGAACTATAGATTCAATGCAATCTCAATCAAAACAAGTAACAGGTGCCCTTGTTCGCTCCCCAAGCGGGGGCAAGCTAGGTCCTCACATGGGGTGAGGGTAGGAGTGCACTGGTGGGTCGGGACACCCTTTTGGTGGTGCTGTGTGCAGGGATCATGTGTAATACCCTGCTACTGCTCCCAGCACCTCAAAAGTGGCAGCTGGGTTTCAGCATTTTTGTGTCTTACTGTTCATAATTTGCCCCAACTGCCCATGTATGTAGTTGTTATTTTTAGTCCCTTACGGTTTTGTTTTTGTATTCTGTTGCTTGAGGAGATGGCTGTCCAGTTGCAAACCCTTCAGTAAAGAGTTCCAGGTCCCAGCCTACTCACGGCCATAAAGCTACAGTAATCAAGAAACTGTGATTTAAACATTAGAATCAACAAATCAATCAATGGTGGAACTTCCCTGGTGGTCCAGTGGTTAAGACTCTGCACTCCCAATGCAGGGGGCCTGGGGTTCAATCCCTGGTCAGGGAGCTAGATCCTGCATGCCGCAATTAAAGATCCCGCGTGCCCCAACTAAGACCTGGCACAGCCAAATAAATAAATAAAACCAATATTAAAAACAAATCAATTGGGGCTTCCTAGGTGGCGCAGTCGTTAAGAATCCGCCTGCCAATGCAGGGGACACGGGTTCTATCCCTGCTCCAAGAAGATCCCACATGTTGTGGAGCAACTAAACCCATGAACCACAACTGTTGAGCCCATGTACTGCAACTACTGAAGCCCACGCACCTAGAACCCATGCTCCACAGCAAGAGAAGCCACGGCAATGAGGAGCCCGCGCACCACAACAAAAAGTAGCCCCCACTCACCGCAACTAAAGAAAGCCCGTGCACAGCAAAAAAAGACCCAACACAGCCAATAAAATAAATAAATCAATTTATAAAAAACAAACAAAAAACAAATCAATCAATGTAATATAGACCTACACTTACAAGAAAGGCCTTTACAAGTGATAAAGGAGTAAATAATACTCAAGGAAAAAATTAACCTGAACCTCTAGCTCATCCACTATCCAAAAATTAATTTGAAATGGACCATAGATACCTAAACATAAAAGTTAAAACTGTAAAGTTTTTAGGGGAGAAAAGGGGAATATTTTCATACTCCTAGGGTTTTCTTAGGACACAGAAAGTAATAGCCGTAAGAGGAAAAGTTTATGAATTAGACTTCATGAAAATTAAAAATTATAGCTTATCAAAAGACACCATTAAGAAAACAAATATGCAAACCACAGACCACAGAAAACAGTCACAAAACATCTGGCAAAGTACTGATATATATCACTACTGAACTCCCACAACTCAGTAATACAAAGATAAAGAACTCATGGGGCAAAAGATTCAAGTAGGCACTTCACAATGGAAGATATACAAGTGACCGGCCAATAAAAAATGAAAAAAGACTCAATACGTTAGTTACCTGGGAACTGCAAATTAAAACTATGATGAGATACTACCATAAATCCATCAGAAGGATTAAAATTAAAAAGACGGATAACAGCAAATGTTGGTGAGGATGCTGTAAGTGAATTGAATGTGTCCCCTCAAAATCCATGCAGAAAACCTAATTCAATGTGATGGTATTTGGAGACAGGGCTTTTGGGAGGTATAATTAGGTCACAAGGGTAGAGATCTCATGAATGGGATTAGCACCCACACCAGGAACCAAGTTGGCCAGCATCTTGATCTTACACTTTCCAGCTCCAGAACTGTGAGAAATAAATTTCTATTGTTAAGCAACCCATTCCATATACTTTGTTACAGCAGCCCAAACTAACTAAGACAGATGAACAGAAACCAGAATTTGTATATGTTGTTGCTGGGATTAGAAAATAATACAACCACTCTGGAAAAAGACCTGGTAGCTTATTTTACAACCAAACATATACCTACTCTAAAGGACCAAGCACTTCCACTCCTAAGTATTTGCCCAAGAAAAATGAAAACATATGACCACAAAAATAAACTTGTACAAGAATCTTCACAGCAACTTTGTTCAAAATAGCCAAAAGCTGGAAACAGCTGAGGGACTGGAGAACAACCAACAAAGTATAGTGGAACAAGGGAACTCCCTGGGGGTCCAGTGGTTAGGACTCCATCCTCTCACTGCCAAGGGCCTGGGTTCAATCCATGGTGGGGGAACTAAAATTCCACAAGCCATGCAGCACGGTCAAAAAATAAAAAAATAAAAAAAGATTAAAAAAAAAAAAGGTATAGTAGAACGATACTTAAAAGGAAATAAACTACTAATAACCACAGAGGGGTGAATCTGGAATATTAGAACCTTGCACACATGAATACACTCTGTATGGATTACTGCTACGGGTTGAATTGTGTCCCCACAAAAGATATGCTGAAGTGCTAACCCCTGTATCCAAGAATATGCCCTTATTTGGAAAAAGAGTTGCTGTAGACATAACTGAGTTCATACTGGAGAAGGGTGGGCCCTTAATCCAATACCATTGGTGTCCTTGAAAGAGAGACACAGAGAAGAGATGGCCTTGTACAGACACAGAGAGAATGTCATGTGACTGTGGAAGCAGAGGCTGGAGTTAGGCAGCTGCAAGCCAAGGAACACCATGGACTGTCGCCAACACCCAGGAGCTAAGAGAAAGGCATAGGACAGATTCTCCCCGAGAGTCTTCAAGAGAACATGTGTCTGAACCTCCAGCCTCCAGAATCGTGAGAAAATAAATTTGTTATTTTAAGCCACCTAATTTGTGGTAGTTTGTTATGGCAACCCTAGGAAACTAATAGAATTCCACCTATATGAAGTTCTAGAACAGACAAAACTCATCTATGGTAGGAAAAAATAAAAACAGTGGTTGCCTTTTGTGGAGTGGAGGTAAGGCTTAACTGGAAGGGACATGAGGGGAATTTCAGGTATGATGGTAATGTGCTGTATTTTTATAGGGGTTTGTGTTACAAAGGGTTATACTTATGTGAACACTCAGTGAAGGTACAGTTAAGATTTGTACATTTCAATTATATGTAAATTTTACATTAAAAGAAAAAAGTTATAAACTAATATTGGTCTCTAATATGCATACTTATATGTATATTTAAGGAGAAATGAAATGAAAAAATAAGAGACTGATGGATAGATAGATGAAAAGATATATGACAACAAGTATAGCAAAATGTTGTCACATCTGGTTATGAGTATATGAGAGGTCACCATAAAATTTTTTCAATTTTCTATACTAAAATCTTTTCATAATAAAATGCTGAAAAAAATGTAAGTATACTACCAAAATTGAAGGAACGAAGGAAGGGGAGGAGGGAAGGAGGGAGGGAGTGAGGAAAGAAAAAAAAACAACAACGGGTGTTGGCAAGGTGTAACTACAGCTCATACACTACGGGTAGGAGCGTAAATTGGTAAAACCATTTTGGAAACTGCTTGACAGTATCTCCTAAGGCTTACCCTACCTGTAACATCCACCAAGGGATGGTCAGAGGCTCTACTAAATATTCAAACTCAGAAAATGACCATAAGGCCAACTTTGCATTGATTTAACTACACGAAAGCAAGGAAGCCAGGTAACATTTACTCCACAGAAGCCAACATCTCTTTTATCAACAATACAGGCACAGATTCCCCACAAGGAACATGCCCAGTTATGATGGTCACTACATTCAAGAGAAGCACAAAGCACAGTGTCCCACTCTGTGCTATCATTCTTCCCAACAGAGAGGTAATTTGTCAATCAGAAATAATTTTTACCAGGACTTCCCTGGTGGCGCAGTAGTTGAGAATCCGCCTACCAATGCAGGGGACACGGGTTAGAGCCCTGGTCCAGGAAGATTCCACATGCCGCGGAGCAACAAAGCCTGCATGCCACAACTAATGAGCCCATGTGCCGCAACTACTGAAGCCCACGCACCTAGGGCCAGTGCTCCGCAACTTGAGAAGCCACCACAATGAGAGGCCCACGCACCACAATGCAGAGTAGCCCCCGCTCTCCAAGAGAAAGCCCGTGCACAGCAACAAAGACCCAACGCAGCCAATACATATACACACACACACACAAATATGTTAAAAAAAAAAAAAAAAAAAAGAATTTTTACCACAAGCAATGCTAGCTACCTAGTAACATCATTGATATTCGAACCCTCATTAGGTTTTGGGGGGAACAAAGCTAGAGATTTAATTGAAGGACAGATTCTCATATAGCACGGGAAAGGATTTAACTCTTTAACCACATTCTATGACCCCCCCCCCCCAAATCCCACTCTACATCCAACAGAAATGTAAACATATGTTCACCAAAATACAAGTATAAAAATGTTCACAGTAGCACTACTCATCATAGCCAAACAGGACATCGAATTTTTCACTGCTTTCACTATTTAATATTCATACAACATAGTACTATGCAGCAATGAAAAGAAACTGTAACCACATGTATCTCACCAATCTAACCATGAGCTAAAGAAGCCACACATAAGAGTACAAGATTCCATTTTTAAAAAGGTTCAGAAAAAGGCAAATATGATCTACGGTGTTACAGGCCTAAATAACATCAATAGTTACAGGAATGGTGAGTGAATAGGTTCTGCAAGAGGGCCACACCGAGAGGACACAGGAGTTCTGGCAAAGCTCTAGATCTTGACCATAATACTGGTAACATAGACACGTTTACTCTGAACTGTAGACTGATGATTTGTACACTTTTGAGTGTATATGTCAATAAAATTTACGTGAAAAACAAAGCGAGGAGGATCAACTTGCAGAACGGTGGAGTAAGGAGATCTGCAGACCTTTCTTCAACAAAACAACCATAACTAGAGAAAGATATAAAAAAACTGGTCGAATAAAGTCCCTAAAAAATTGTCCTAAGAGCCTAAAGAAAAAGAAGAAATATACACCCCCCCACCCCGCACTAAATCTCAGTAAGAAAAGTGAGAATCTGTGGCACTCAGCCACAACCCGCTCTTCCCCCTCCCTAACGCAAAAAGCAGGAAGCGCCACGCCCAAGTGGGTGTGGCCAAGACAGGGCTCCGTGTCTCCCTAGTTCCTGTCAAGGGGTACAAGTAACAAAAGCAGAAATAGACAAATGGGACTATATCAAACTTAAATACTTCTGTGCATCAAAGGACACAATCAATAAAGTGAAATGGCAACCTACAGAATGACAAAATATTTGCAAATCATATCTGATAAAGGATTAACTCCAGAATTACCAAACCAAACCAAACCAAACCAGAAAGTAACAAGTGCTGACAAAGATATGGTAAAAAGGAACCCATGCGCATTGCCGGTGGGAGTGTTTAAGACTGTACAGCTGCTATGGAAGAAAAGCAGTTCCTCAAAAAATTAAACATAGAATTACCATATGATCCAGCAGTTCCTTTCTGGGTATGTATCCAAAAGAGTTGAAAGCAGGGACACAGACAAAACACTGTACACCAATGGTCACGGCAGCATTATTCACAACAGCCAAAAGGTGGAGGCCAAAGATGGAAGTAACCCAAGGACCCAATGACAGATGAATGGATAAACAAAACATGGTAAACAGATACCATGAAATCTTATTTAGCCATAGAAAGAAATGAAATTCTGACACATGCTACAACATGGATGAACTCTGACATTATGCTAATTGAAAGAAGGTGGTGATTATTTTGTACTGTATAAAAAATCGAATCATTGCTGTATACTTGAAACTAATATAATATTGTAAGTCAATTATACTTCAATTTTTTTTTAAGTTGCCAAACTGCCCTCTTGGAAAAAAGAAAGAGAGAGAGAGAGCAGGATAGAAAGAGAGGGAGGGAGGGAAGGAAAGGGAGGGAAGGAAAAGAAGGAAGAAAAAAGCCAGACACAAAAGCACAAATAGCTACTATGATTCTACTTATATGAGGTACCTAAAGTAATCAAATTCCTAGAGGCGGGAAGTAACAGTGATTGATGGCTGCCAAGCACTGGAGGGAGAGAGAATTGGGGAATTATTGCTTAGTGCGTATGCAGTTTCAGTTTGGGACGATGAAAAAGTTCTGGAAAGGGACAGTGGTGATGGCTGCACACGTATGTGTATGTTCTTAATGCCTTGGTCTGTACACCTAAAAATGGTTAAAATGGTAAATTTTGTTATGTATACTTTACCACAATTTAAAAACACACTAAGATACCACTTAACACCTCCTAGGATGACTCTAAAAAAATAAAAAATTTAAAAAACCCCAAAAAACAGAAAATAACAAGTGTTGGTTAGGATGTGCAGAAAGTGGAACCATTACACGTTGTGGTGGGAATGTAAAATGGTGCAGACGTGGAAAAATCTGGCAGTTCCTCAGAAAGCTAAACATAGAATTATATGATCCGGCAATTCCATTCCTAGATATATACACAAATGAAATGAAAATATTCAAACAAATACGTGTATATGAATATTCATATCAGCACTATTCAAACAGCCAAAAGGTGAAAATTACCCAAATGTCCATCAATGGGTGAATGAAAAAAATGTAATACACCCATAAAATTATTCAGTCCTAAAAAGGAATGAAGTACTGATACACAACAAAACCTTGTATGAACCCTGGAAACATTATGCTAAGTGAAAGAAGCCAGACACAACAGATCGCATACTGTATGAACACACATATGAAATATCACAACAAGCAAATTCATAGAGATTAGAAACTCCAGAAAAGGGGCTGGCAGGAAAGAATGGTTAATGAGTCTGTCTGGGGTGCTGAAAAAGTTTTGGAAACACAGTGGTGATGGTTGCAAAACACTGTGAATGTAATTAACAGCACTGAACTGTACACTTAAAAACAGTTAAAATGGCAAATTTTATTTAGCACAATAAAAAGAATTCCCAAGTAAGGCAAGTACACCAGAGCGTAAGTACCACATTCAAAAGCCTAAACAAGAAACACCGCATTGACGTAGCGATCACAGAAGTGATCAAGCTGCTGGAGGCAAGTGTTCCGTTTGGGGAGCAGTCAGCAGTCCACACTGCGGAGGGCTTGGAATAAAAATGGCTGCACTAGATGGAAATGGCCACAGAAAGCGATTTTAGGCTCGTTGCAAGCTTAAGAACTAAATGAATGGCGATGTATAGGCAAGTAAGTTAGAAAAAGTAACTGCAAGTGAAACACACATTAACACAAGAACCCAGTAGTTGCCATACTACGACTATTGCTCACCTGTGACTATTTACATAACTTTTCACGTGACTGAAGACTCTTGGCGGGCAATTCTTGTTTTGGGTTTTTTCATTTTTTTATCTAACAAACACCAACTGAACACAGCCTGGGCATTACGACAACGCACAAAATCTTGCCATTGGCCTTCATCCACATTCTGGGGCCATAAAACCCAAAGACTCCTGAAAAATGTGGACAAATACTAAGCGGGCTGTCTGTTTCATCCTCTAAAAACACGGATCAGTAGTGACTGGCTTTTAAAAGGACTGTGGTGTGCAGACAACAAACGCGCGGGGTTTTACTCACCGATGTCCCCCGATCCTTGCCCAGAGGCTCTACGCTGGCACTCCTTCGGGTAGTGTTTCTGAATGACCGCCCACAGCTCCGCGTTGACTAGAGAGTTTGTTCGCGTGCGGTACCGGGCCCACGAAGAGACGCGGCGGCGACAGAAGGGGCAGTGCAGGTTCGTCTTCTCGACAGTCGACTGGAAGCACGGCTTACAGAGCGTGTGGTTACAAGGCAGCGTCACGGGCTCGATCAGGATTTCCACGCAGATCTGGCACTGGCACTCCCACAAGGAGGGGACGGCGTCTCCGGGCGCAGCCATGCCCCCGCGCTGGGAAGGCGGGCTCCACGCCGGCACCCGCGGGAGAGCGGCGCTCCGCTCCCGCCCAGGCGCGGGGCAGACGAGCGCCGAGCCGCGTTTGCGCAGGCGCCCCGGGCGTGCCCGGCGGGTAAGCGTCCGCCGCCCACGCAGGGCGCACCCCTCACGCCGCCCAGCGCCCGAGCCCCTGCGCCACAGTTGCTGAGCCCGGGGGCCGCCGCCGCGGAAGCCCGGGCGCCCGGAGCCCGCGCCCGCCGCAGCTAGAGGAAGCCCGCGCGCAGCGAGGAAGGCCCAATGCGGCCCATCAGCCAGTCAGTTAACCAGAAATAAGTAAATACGCATCGTGCCCGGCAGCCCACCCGGATGCAGAGCCTGGGGGCGTCAAGCGTCCGGAAGGGAGACGGCGCTCCGCAGGCCCGGCGAACCGCGCGAGCCGGAAAGGCGGCGCGCGTCCATGTTCAAGACGCGCACCCGGACAGGAGGCCAGGGAGCCCCGGCGGCCCCCGCGTGAGGAGGCGGGGCGGACGGCGGGGCGGACGGCGGGCGCCAGCTCCCTCCGCCGCGGGCAGCCAGGCCCCCCGGCCGCCGCTCGAGGAAGAGCGCTGCTTCCGCCCGGGGGCCGGGCTCCGCGGGACGCGACTTCCGTCTCCCGCGGCCGAGGGGCCGCGCGCGGACACCTCCCGGGGCTCTGAGCGCAGCCCCGCTTGCTTCGGGCGACCGAAGCACCTCCCCTCGGCGGCGCCCCGGCGGGGCCCGTGACGTCACAACTGCGCGCCAACACGGCCCCTCCCTCCCGGGGAGCCTACCGAGGGCAGAGGCCGCTAACGTTCGGCGGGGCGGGGCTTCCGGGCCTGCGCGCGCCGCCCGGCCCGGGCGCGGGCTCAGCCCTCGCGTGGCCGGGGCTGCGGCTTGGGGCTCTCCCCGGCGAGGCCCGCTCCCGCAGGCCGCGGACACCCGGCGGTGCTGCGAGCTCGGTCTCTGGGCGGAGAAAAGGGGAACCTCAAAACAGTCTAAAGACCGAACGGTAATTTTAAGAGTTCCTGCCTCAGCACGCCTCACGCCGCCCTCCGTGTCTCCCTCTGTGGCCCGGCGTCTCGGCGGGCGGCGCGGGCAGGGCCCCTGCGGGCGGCTGCCCTTCCGCGGGCAGCGGGGATGCAAACGGCGGGGCCGCCGCCGTGCCAAGGCTTGCTGCCTAGTTGCATCTCAGTCTAGAGCCATCAACATCGCAGAGGAAGCCAGAAGGAAAAGATTGTAACTTTTCACGCTTTTTGGAATACGTTTTTCCACTTTGGTTCTTTTACTGACGACTGATCCTACTGAATTGAGTTGTGTGGAAAAGTAGATTTTTGCCTAAGAAAACGATGGGGATTGAATGAGGACTGTGATCCCTAGTCCTTAAGAGCCAAGCCTCGCGGAAACAAAGTAGAGTCATTTTTTAATGGATATAGAGCTTCAGCTTTACAAGTTCTGGAGGTGGACGGTGGTGACGGTTGCACAACTTTATGAGTGTGTTTAATACCACTGAACTGCCCACCTAAAAATGGTTAAGGTGGTTCTCACTACTGCACTTGACTACTCTCAAGAAAAAAATAAAAAAATTTTTTTAATGGTTAAGGAGGTAAATTTTATGTTTTGTGTGTTTTACCACAATTTAAAATTTTTTGGAAAAAAAAAGCAACAACAGGCCTGAGGTTTTTGAGGAAATGCTAAATAGCTGGATAGGAAAAGAAAAGAAAGTCACCGTGCATGAAAATAGTCATTAACGTCTTTTGGATTTGCTGAGGTCATTCAGGTTCCAGAGGTGAGTGGTTTCCAGATGAAGCAAAAACTAGGAGGTGTGGATCCTTTGTAGAGAGCTTTGGAAGTTTTTATGTTTTTTGTTACCATGGGTGCAGAAAACTGGTTGTCATCCAGTTGTGCATAGTATCAACGCCTTAGCCTGGAATTCCAGGCTAATGTGATCCCAACCTCCTTTTCCTGTGGGATCTCCCATTGTTCTTTCCAACATTCAGTTATGATCTGTTTGCTGTCATACAAATCTTGTGCTGAGTCCAAGCTCCCTCTGCTTGCCCCAAGATGGGCCAGTGAATCGGAGACAAGTTGTTGAGGCAAGGAATACGACTTTACTTGGAAAGTGCACAGACTAAGAAGATGGCAGACTAGTGTTGCCAAAAAACCATCTTCTCGGGATCTGGATGCCAGTTTCTTTTATAGAATCAGAGAGGGAGAGGCGGTGAGGAAGTAAAGTAAAAAGGGCCATCAGTCTTGCAAATATGTGTTAATTTCTTCTTTTCTGCAGCCATTCACAGGTGGGCAGGGTTCTCTGAGGCAGGCAGTCATGTATGATTATAATAACAAAAGCAACCAGAAGCAAAGGTTAAAGTCAAAGAAATAGATCCAACATGGAGTCCAATTTAGCTCTTCCCTGTTACAGTGCTTTCAGGCCATTGCTTGAAATCTCACTTCATCCTAAATGAGTTGCTTTGTGGCTTTGCCTACTTCAAGGATCAGTTCAAAGCACTTCCTCCAGGAGGTATTTCTCCATCACATAATGATACCCCTCCTTTGAACTCACTTGTATATTGCCTAGTGATTGTGGTTTTTATTGTAGTCTTATTTTAACTCTTGCATTTTTAAATTACTTATTTTAATATTTTATTTATTTGGTTGCACTGGGTCTTAATTTCGGCAGGCGGGCTCCTTAGTTGTGGCATGTGAACTCTTAGTTGTGACATGCATGTGGGATCTAGTTTCCTGACCAGGGATCGAACCCAGGCCTCCTGCATTGGGAGCACGGAGTCTTAACCACTGCACCACAAGGGAAGTCCCCAATGCTTACAGTTTGATTTCTATTTTCCCATAACTGTGTCTTGTGTAATAAGTACCTTTTATCTGCTTCCTCAGATTTTCCTGGCCATGTTTACTTTGTGGATCTGAAACCATGCACCTCAGATTGGGACTTGAACCCACATGGCCGGGACTCAAACCCAGCCAAAATCCAAGATCTTCCAACTGAGATCACACGCCTGGTTTCAGGACTTAATGAAGCTCAGGTTCTTTATGTCTCGTCACAGAAAGAATTCAGTGAGAGACAAAGTGATAGGTAAGTTTATTTAGAGATTTATTTAGAGAGAAACAAACTCTGCAGACAGAGTGTGGGCCATCTCAGAAGGTGAAAAAGGCACCAGGGTACGGGGTTGTCAGTTTTTATAGGGGTGGGTAATTTCATAGGCAAATGAGTAGGTGGAGTATTCCAGCTCTTTCAGGAAGGGGTGGGGATTTCCAGGAATTGGGCCACCGCCCACTTCTTGATCTGTGGTCAGCCTTGGAACTGTCATGGCACCTGACGATTAAGGCTCCTGAAACATCACCCTGTGACCTCACAAACAACCAATCAAAAGAAAGTCTATGAGCTTTAAAGTTGCCTTTAAAACCCTTCCCTGGAAGCCATAGAGGAGTTTCTGTCTTTCCAGCACGAGCTGCCTGTTCTCTTTGCTTGGTGCCCTGCAATAAACGCTGCACTTTCCTTCAGCAAGACCCCATGTCAGTAGGTTGGCTTTGCTACATGGCAGGCAGACCCAAGTTTGGTTCAGTAACACTTAAAACACATGGTTTCTCTCTCTCTCTCTCTCCCCCTCTTTTTTTTGTGGGGGATCGGGGCATGTTTCTCTAAACAACGTGTCTGGAGAAGGACAAGACTGAGTGCATCTATCTGGCAAGTAACCTATTTTCAAGGAGGAGCCAGCAAGGTAACACATCTTCTTGTATTACTTCTCATCCTTCTCTACATAACATCCTTTGAAAGTGTTACTCATTCTGGTTGTCCTGACTTTGTACCTCCCAAATAAAGCATCAGTACTTCACTTTTACCTATAGGGCAGGATCCGCATTTTAAAATGTTTATGTTATTCACACTACCTAATTCATGGCATTTGTTCAAAAAATATTATAAATAGGACTTCCCTGGTGGTCCAGTGGCTAAGACTGTGCTCCCAATGCAGGGGACCTGGGTTTGATCCCTGGTCAGGGAATTAGATCCCACATGCCACAGCTAAGAGTTTGCATGCCACAATGAAGATCCACAGGATGAAGATCCTGTATGCCGCAACTAAGACCCGGTGCAGCCATGTAAATATATAAATAAGTAAATATTTTTTAAAAAATTATAAACACATTGTCAGTGTGTGAGTTCCCTTTCTAGCATAAATAATTATGGACTGTACTAGAGAGAAAATGCACATCAACATACAAAATATATTAGATGATTTATTTATTTATTGCTTTTAATACAGAATACATTCACATAGTTCAAAATTCAAAAAGTACAAAAAGGATTAACAGTGAAATAACTGCCTCTATCACTGATCGCTAGCCTCAGTTTTCTTCCCTAAGACAACCAATGTTAGCACTTTTAATGTATTTCTCCAGAAGAATTTTATGAAGTTTATGGATATAGTAGTCTATATGTTTGTTTTTGCCCCCTTTGTCCATTTAGCAATATATATTGAAAATAAATATTTTAAAACAACACATCTTGGTGATAACGCCATATTACTATACAATTACATCAAGAGCTTCTTCATTCTCTTATATTGCTACACAGAAAGTATCCATTGTATCAATATATCATAATTTGCTTAACACTCTCCTCATTTTTACTATGAAAATAAGCCTGTAATAAATTGTATATATGTATTTTTTCCCATTTGCAAGATAAATTACTAGAAGTGGAATCTCTGGGTCTAGGATAACCATTAGCTTTTGACTGATGGTACCAGCTGTTTTAGGGATGATGTTTGCTCTTCGGGGGCCCTCCCTGCTTTCCCCTTCTCAATGACCTGAACAGCCTTCAGCAAACCATCCTGCAGAGCCTGGTTCTTTACCATATTAGTGATCATGAAATTGACATCTCTTAAATACATCTGCCTTACTTTAGCAATGTAGTATTCTGCCTTGTTACCATGTGCTACAAAAAAGGTACACAGTGCTGTGATATCTCCTTCTTGCAGCCCATACTCCTCCAGGACAGACTCCCACACAACTCTAATGCACTTGTTCTTGACTTTTTGTCTGAGGATGGAGGCTAAGGTGGGAAGACCTCTCACCAGATCTGGCAGCTTCTCAAGCACACGAGTGTGCAAGCGGATGAGTACTTCAGTGACGTAGCTGTATAAAATATTCAATTCCATTGAAGTAAACCTACAAAAAATGTGGAGAGCTTCTTAAGCGGTAGAACTCTTTACGTACAAACATAAAATGAATTTTATTAGGGTGATTCAAAGACGTATAAACCTACTAGGAGAACTGTAAGCAGATAGGGTAGGAGGTCCCCAGAGAAAGAGATCCAGGCATGGCTCTCTTGACGTAAGGGAAGCCAGTTTTGACCTAAGCCATTTTGTGATCTAAGCCTGGCCAGGATGTTTGCCCTGGAACAGGTCTCAGGAATTCATGGTCTTAAGGGAAGGGAGGGAATGCAGGAACAAAGGAAAAGCTGTCAAGGAAAAATAGTTCAGTGATAAGAGTCCTAGTTCCTCCTCAAGGAATGTACCTAACAATCTGCTCCATATGTTTGAGTTCTGCAGGAAATGAGGCCCCCACCCAGGTGGGAGATGGGATGATGATGTGGATCTTTTCTGACCCTGTGCCTTCGATCAACTAAAGCTTGGGCTCTGTCAACCTTTGCTCCATTTCTTGGCTGAATTCTCCTCTGTTCAAGGCTTCATGAATATGCACATACCCTTAGCTTAAAACTTCCCCAATTTTGCTGTGTGGGAAGACACTGCTTTGGGAAAGGTCCCTGGTGTTTTCCTTACTTGCTGCAAGTAATAAATCCTTCCTTGTCCCACTCTTTGGCTTGGTTGTGTCTTTTGGCTTGACACCCACCAAGAGGCAAACCCAGGTTTCAAGAGAAAACCAGCTGTTGCAATTTAGGAAATACTTTAGAAATAGGGCCTGCCAATGCTCATAGTAGCCCTATTTACAATAGCCAAGACATTGTAATATGAGGCAACCTAAGTGTCCATCGACAGATGAATGGATAAAGAAGACGTGGTACATATATACAACACTGGAATGTTACTCAGACATAAAAAAGAATGATATAATGCCATTTGCAGCAACATGGATGGACCTAGAGATTATCATACTAAGTGAAGTAAGACAGACACAGAAAGACAAATATCACATGATATCACTTTTATGTGAAATCTAAAAAAATTATACAAATGAACTTATTTACAAAACAGATTCACAGACATAGAAAACAATTTTATGGTTACCAAAGGGGAAGGGGGGGAAGGGATAAATTAGGAGTTTGGGATTAACGATATACGCTATTAAAAGAATTTTTTAAAAAAGGAAAGAAAAAGTAATAGGGCTTGCACTAAACTGCATACCTTAGATCTCAGGCCACTAGTACTATAAATTGCTCCATGGCAGAGGAGTTATTTTATCCATCTCTGTGTAAGTAAGACTTTGGCAAGCAAGGGACTCTGAGATGTGTACTGCAGTTCTGGCAAATAAACAGTTGCTTAAACTAATTTCTTTTGAATGAATGAGCTTAAGAAAATGTAATTTCTTCACAATCCATTGTCAGAACCATATCAAGAAACCCAATTTTAGATGGCCAACAAACACATGAAAAGATGCTCAACATCACTACAGATCATTAGAGAAATGCAAATCAAAACCACGAAATATCACCTAACATCAGCCAGAATGGCCATCATCAAAAAATCTAGAAACAGTAAATGCTGGAGAGGTTGTGGAGAAAAGGGAACCCTCCTGCACTGTTGGTGGGGATGTAAATTGGTACAGCCACTATGGAGAACAGTATGGAGGTTCCTTAAAAAACTAAAAATAGAACTACTATATGACCCAGCAATCCCACTACTGGGCATATACCCTGAGAAAACCATAATTGAAAAAGATACACATACCACAATGTTCACTGCAGCACTGTTTACAATAGCCAGGACAGGGAAGCAACGTAAATGTCCATCGGCAGATGAATGGATAAAGAAGATGCGGCACATATATACGACGGAATATTACTCAGCCATAAAAAGGAATGAAATGGAGTTATTTGTAGTTAGGTGAATGGACCTAGAGTTTGTCACACAGTGAAGTAAGTCAGACAGGGAAAACAAATACTGTATGCTAACGTATATACATGGAATCTAAAAAACAATACCGATGAACCTAGTGGCAAGGCAAGAATAAAGACACGGACATGGAGAACTTGACTCAGCAGGGGAGGGGAAGCTGGGACGAAGTGAGAGAGCAACACTGACATATATACACTACCAAATGTAAAATAGGTAGCTAGCGGGAATTTTCTGTATAGCACAGGAAGATCAACTGGATGCTTGGTCATGACGTAGAGGGGTGGGATATGGAGGGTGGGAGGGAGGCTCAAGAAGGATGGGATATAGGGATGTATGTATACAGATAGCTGATTCGCTTTGTTGTACACCAGAAACTAACACAACATTGTAAAGTAATTATATCCCAATAAAGATCTGGAAGAAAACAAAAAAAAGAAACTCAATTTTAGAATGACCACTGCAAACTCTCATAAAACCGTAAAATTCCACTGATTTCTGACTGGATACTCACTTGAGTGACAGAACTGCTGTCCACAGCTCATCTTGGGCTGCTTGGTTTGCCAAAGACTTACTATGATGTTCAAATTTCTGTGTCAGATTATCCTTGGTGAAGTCCAGTTCTTTAAACTGTGCTTCTAAAGCTTGGAGTTTGTGCTCTACTCTATAGGATGAAAGAATCAAGGGTTAATTTAGGTCAGGGCACACAACTAAGGTTTTGCCTTAAGATAAGGCTATAATACATTGTTTCCAACCACTATCAAATTTGAGTAGCTATTCACATGTTCAGATTATGAACAGATGTTCCCATTTGCCATCCTCTATAGTCACCATCCTAGTTCTTGCATTCCTTATATTGTCAAACGTGAATTGTCCAATTACCTCAATTATGTGCCGTCTTGTCTTTGTAACATACTTTATACTTCAAAAAGTATTTTATACAAACTTTGATTCTCACAACAACTATAAGAAGCAAAAGGTCATTTTTACTATTTACAGATAAAGACATTGAATCTCGAAAAGAATGAGATTGAACTGTTATATAGCTAATTAGTGCTGAGACTAATATTTATTAAGGTGGCTTCCTCTACCTTATCCTGACTGTCCAAATCCTATCCATCAAGGATGAGCTCAGATTGCACGGCCGGCTTGAATCCCTCGGCCTTTCTCCCTGGAGATCTGCCGCCTGCCCACGTCTCTCTCACAGAGACTGCCTCCATCACTTGTCACTCCCCATCTCCTTTATTTTTAGAGTTAGCGTCTCCTGATCTAAATTGTAAGCTCTTGGAGTGAGAGGATCAGAGACTATTTCTTGGGCATCTTTATGACTGTCCCCCAATACCTAGCAGAGGCCTTACGGAGAAGTCATAAAATGTGTCTCCTATGAATTACATTTGTGATGTTAGAGAAATGCTAAGCAGTGTGACGGCAAAACGGGGATCTGAGCAGCTCTGAACAGCCCTGATCATTAGAGGGCGCTGTGGCACCAAAATTAAGGCTAACGGAACCACAAGGAGTTGGCACCAGCAGCTCACTTGCCTGAAGCCACTCACAGTCTTTCATGAAGGAAGCGATACACACATAGCCACTTCCCTGAGTTTCTATGTCCCCAGTCACCTGAATACTGTCGTGGTTGCCTAGGGTTCTACCCTTGACCATTTTCTCTTCTTGGTCTTCACTTTCTCCCAAGGGTAATTTAGCTTCAGGTACCACCACTCTCCTAAGCTCTAGACCTGTGTTTTCAACTATGTCAACTATGTTTTGAACATCTCCACCTGGATGGTGGTGTCAAACTCAACTGTCTTAAGCTGAATCTACTAAGTCCCCCCTCCCTCCCCTTGCACCCCATCTTCAGAAATTTGGCAATGAAATTTTCTCATTGCTTTGTATTCTATTCACATATACATAAGGTTCTGTATGAAAATGTGCATTTTCATAGGCATATGGGCCTGCATGACCTAATATGCCAGCAATCTCTGTCTACAAGTCAGGACTATGACATCTGAAAAACTCTTTGTATTAACTTTTAGACCTTTAAGAGCATATTGTTTATAGGCCATCTCCAGCTTGAACTCTAGAGAAAAACTCTAGCTTCTCAGTCAGTATAAAAGTTTATAACTGAAGCAGTTCTTTGGAATCTTCTCACAAAAAGACATTCCTGGATCTTTCCAAATAAATCCTAAACAGCATGTCTGCAAATCTGCTTTTCTACTGCAGTTCTCCAGCTCAGTTCCTGGCATCACCATCTGCCCAATTCCTTGAACTAGAATCTCAGAACAACTCATCATTGTTTCCCTTTCTCTCCATCAACGTGTCTCTAATCTATCCCCTCCTCTCTATCTCCAAAGCCAGTTAGTCACCATCTTTCACCTGGACCTAGGATTACAGTAGTCTAACTGGATTCCTCCATTTCACCGCCAACCCATCCTCTGGAGATATTCTTCTAAAACATAATTCTGATCTCATAACTTGACTGATACACACATGTTATGCCACCCAGACTTGCCCCATGATATTACCGGAGCCAAGTTGGCTCTCTTCAGCAGGAAGCACGGGCCCTTTTCCCTTTGCCCCATCTCCTGCCAGTTCTCTCACACATCCCAGTCATCACTCATACAGGACAGCTAGCTGCTCACCAAATACAGCATGCGATCACAAGCTTCTGTGGCTTACGTGTACTGTTTCCTAGCCTAGAAGTCCTTCCCGTACTTTTGCTTCTTGTAAACGCCTACTCACACTTTCAGATCCAGCCTACATGTCCCTCTATGAGGGGTTCCTTTTCCTAGTGTCAAAGGCAAAATTCATTCCTCTCTTCACGTTCTCATAGCCCTTTAGGAACATCACCCTTACAAGGTCAGTCACATTAAATTGTAAGCATTTTTGAAAACTTCTGTTATTCCTAAGGCTGTGAGCTCCTTGAGGGGAGAAACCACATGTCACTTATCTTTGTAAACCTAGCGTATAGCACATGCATTAATTGACTGGAATTACAGCACCTGGGAATAGATTTTCCTTTATTATTAATTGACATATTTTTTGAATCTGAACGTGTTAACCGTGAAAGAATTCTAATTAGCATGTCTGTAGTTCTTCGCCTATTTTTATTCTTCATTCTTCTCCTCTTACCCATCTTCCCAGAAAAGCAGACCCATGCTTGCTCCCTCCCTGTAGCCCTCAGCAACCTTTCCATTGCCTCCTTCAAGGATATCAGGGTTGTGGTTTCACTGTTCATCTTCTGAAGGCAAAATGAAAAAGAAACAAAACAAGCAAAACAAAAACCCAGTAGAGGTTTGAATCCAGGGCTTTCTGCTGTCTTCCACTCAGCAACAGGCAGCAGCATGTGACGATTCGATCTGAATTCTGCCTGAAAGGTCACTCAGCACAAGAAGCTTTTAATAGCTTGTACATCCAAATATAGTTTCAAAGAACTGATCCTGTGAACACAGGTGTCCTGGGATGCACTATAATATTTGCCTTTGAAAAGTGACCCATATGACATCAACATAGCACAACCATCAG
This sequence comes from Hippopotamus amphibius kiboko, assembly GCF_030028045.1. NCBI lineage: Eukaryota > Metazoa > Chordata > Mammalia > Artiodactyla > Hippopotamidae > Hippopotamus > Hippopotamus amphibius. The sequence continues at coordinate 170,296,498 of NC_080191.1, read as the reverse complement.
ATGTAACTGTGGCTCTGTGTATATGCTGGTAAATGGACACACAGTGTATACATACACTAGGATTAAGTTTGATGGAAATATTACTCTCAAATGTTAAGAGCTTAATTATTCACTTATAAACGAAATTAGGTGTTAAGAAGTCCCAGACCTTTTATGATGTATTATATCAATGCAAAAAAATCTAACTCTCCTTAGAAACTGACATTCATTGAGCTTATAGTGTTAGATTAGGTATTAGAAATAACAGACATAAAACAGGATTCCTGGTTTCAAGGGGTTTCAATACTAACTAGGGAGGTACTTAAAAGATAACATATACTTAAAAGAAAATATATATAAGATGTTGTGTGCTGAGTAGATACAGACCATAAAAATCATAGATGATGAGAGAATAGGTCACTGGAGCCTTGGATAAGTGAGAAACACGCACATTGAAGGTGGGATTTGACCTTGGCTTTAAAGGAAATGTAAACCTTTGATTATCAGAGAAGAGAGAAAAGAGTATTACAAACTGGAGAAACTGTGGGTAAGTTCACAGGGGTGGTTGGCAAGGTACATGAAGTGGTCAGGGAACAATGAGTGAGTATCTCTCAACAAAAGATTCACGTGAGAAAAAGAAAAACATTTAAGCTGATAAGAATCAGGTCATGGATTTATTTCATTCATTGAATAATTTATTCACTTAGTCAATATTTGCTGAACACTGTAAATACCGGTGGAATGGACGGAACATGTGCATGAGCGATCAGCGCTATTCCAGGTATTGGGAACAAAATGACGAGTAAGGCAAAACCCTTGCCTTTAGAAGCATACTAGCAGGAGACTGAAAACAAGGATTACACAAGGGTGGGTGGTTCTAGACAGCCTGGTAAGGAGTTTGGGCATATGAGTGGTGCTGGCTCTGTAAAGTTAATCTGGCACTGGTGTTTAAGATGGATCTAATAGGAATAAAACCAGAGGCAGACATGTCCCTCGGGAGACTGGTATCACAGTCAGATGTGCGCTGATGAGATTACAGTGTCCGTCCTCGGAGTAGAGAGGGGAAAGGGGCAGATCCGAGAGACAGTATTACTCCCCAAGGACTCCTGGGGGTTGGAGTCAGTCAGTCTCACCTGAATCTTGTGAAACGTTTGGGTGTCCTGAAGGAATCAAGTCCTTCCTCGCCTCAGGGGGAAAGCCTTGCTAGGTCGTTGTGTTCTCCCCACTGGCCGTCCTCCCCAACACCTCCCCACCCCTGCTATTTTTTCCTCATGAACAGAATCTACATCCAATTACTGTGTGCGTAGCGGGCAGCTGTGTGCTTCAGGGGACTCTGGGTTCCACCCGCCCCTCTGTCGGGGGTGGGGGGTGGGGGGTTCTTGATCAGACCAAGCCGATCACAGTCATTTCATCACGGCCGCCGTTGGTGTTGCTGAGGAATGGACAGGGGCAGAATTCTGGCCTATGAAATGTGAGAGGAGGTTTACTGTGGGGCTTCTGAGAAAAAGGTTTTTTTTACAACGTGTGATAGAAAAACATAACATAAAATTTACTATTTTGGGTGGAGGGGTGGGCAACATGGGTGAAGGTTGTCAAACGGTACAAACTTCTAGTTACAATAAAATAAGTAAGTCCTGGGAATGTGATGGACAGCAGTGGCCCCCAGACTTCTTGGTAGCAGGGCCTGGTTTTGTGGAAGACAGTTTTTCCAAGGACTGGGGGGGGGGGGGGGGATGGCTCAGGCCGTGACGCGGGCGATGGGGAGCTGCAGACGAAGCTGCGCTCCTCTCCTCTCCCGCCGCTCACCTCCTGCTGTGAGGCCTGCTTCCTAACAGGCCTGGGACCCAAGCCGGTCCGCACTGGGAACCCGTGATGTCCAGCATGGTGACTGGATTTAACAACACTGTTTTGTATATTTGAAAGTCGCTAAGAGAGTTGATCTTAAAAGTTCTCATCAAGGAAACAAACCTGTAACTATGTGTGGTGAGGGACATTAGACTCACTGTGGTGATTACGTAATACATACATGGAGTCATTATGTTGTACACCTGAATCTAATACAGTGTTATATGTCAATTACATCTCAATTTAAACATTTTACCGTTTTTGACCATTTTAAGTGTACAGTTCTGTGACATTAAGAACATTTACACCGTTGTCCCGACATCACCACCACCTACCTCCAGAACTTTTTCATCTTCCGCAGCTGAAACTCTGCACCCGTTAAACACCAGCTTCGCATTCTCCCTTCTCATCAGCCCCTGCGGCCACCATTCTACTTTTAGTCTCTGTGAATTTTGCTACTCTAGCTCTTCCTACGAGGGGAACTGTGTCCTCTTGTGACTGGGAGAAGAGTTTTTCTGATGATAAAAAGAAGCACACGGGAGTAAACGCTCTCTCCATCGCTCAGTTTTGTTGGCTCGTCCCTCCGTGGTGCCTGGGGCTGCAGCACCCGGCCTGCTGTGGCCGTGAGGGGAACCAGCCTCAGGGAGCACGTCGGGGCTGCAGACAGAGGGAAAGAAGCTGTCCCGGGGGAAAACAGTGTGCAAGTTCCTCAAAAATGAAAAATAGAACTACTACTCTATGATCCAGCAACCCCACTTCCGGATACGCGTATCCGAAGGATTATGAAAACAGGGTATGGACGCGAGACCTGCAGTCCCGTGCCCACGGCAGCATCGCTCACGATCGCCACGGGAGGCAAACAGCCGGCGTGGCCGAGAGAGAAGGGAATCCTGAGGTCTGTGACAACACCGGTGGACCGCGAGGCGATTATGCTCAGTGACGTAAGTCAGCCAGAGAAGGACAAATGCTGCCTGGTACCAGTAACATGTGGAATCTAAATAAAAAGGTAAACTCGTAGAAACAGAGAGTAGACAAGTGGTTGCCAGGGACTAGGGATGGGGGGGATAGAAAGAGGGTGAGGTTTAAATAAAGGAAGACAGAAGCTGTCACTGAATTAGCCTCCCATAGGACGGCTTCGTTGCTGGTGTGCTTGCTACGAGCAGTGACAACTGTGCCGTATGGATTCAGCCTTTCACAGTCGAGGCTGTCCTTAAGGAGTTTGGCGACGTGAAGGAGATTTTTTCTCTTTTTTTGGCCGCACCGCAGGACAGGCAGGATCTTAGTTCTCCGACCAGGCATCGAATCCAGGCCCCAGCAGTGAAAGGGCAGAGTCCTAACCACTGGACTGCCAGGAAATTCTGTGAAAGAGACTTTATATATCAGGTTCTTTTCTGTGATTTCTTCATGTTTCTGGAGCTAAGGGTAGTTTTCTTATGGGTAGACCTGTGGCCAGTATCTTGACAAGGAAATAAAACAGAGAAGGAAGAAAACAGTGGTGGAAACTCCAACACAACCTGGTATCTCTGTCTTCAGCTCGCTTAGAATAAGCCGCTGGGGGACCAGCCCGCAGCCTCTGGAAGAATGTTTAGGACAAGGTAAAGGGCAAGCGGTTCTGCTCGGGCATGAGAGCCTGCCGGTCCTCCCCAGCGGTGCTGCCTGCCCGTCCAGATGCAGTGCTCGCTCCCTTCGCTGCACTCGCACTGAGCACCTCCCGTCCGTGCAGACCTACACAGCACCTGCTGAGCCTCCCACCCTCGACTGCCTGTCTGGGGTGTGGCCTGGTGTTGCCCAATCTTTTGAATTCCCTGATCTCTTCTGCCAGGCTCACCGTCTGGACCTTTCTTGTCCCCTGTCATACTGCTTTCCAAAAATTTTTTTTTAACGAATGAATTTAATTTTTTAGAGCAGTTTTAGATTCACAGGCAAAACAGCAGAAAGCACAGAGAGTTTTTATATATCTCTGCCCTCAAACCGACTCAACTCTCCCATGATAGACCTCCTGCACCCCAGCGGCACATCCGTTACGGGGCGGAACCTACACCAACACGTCCTTATCGGGCAAAGTCTCTAGTTTACAATAGGGTTCACTCTAGGTGCTGTCCAGTCTGTAGGTTTTGACACATGCATGGTGACATGTATCCAGATGGTAACATCAGACAGAACAGTTTCACCCTGTGCGCTGCCTGCCTGCTCACCTCCCCGCCCCGCCAGACCTCTGAGCCGCTGATCTCCTCACTGCCTCCACTGTTTTGCCTTTCTCAGAATGTCATATGGCCAGAATCACACGGTATGCAGCCTTTTCAGATTGGCTCTTTTACTGAGTAATATGCATTTAAGTTTCCTCCATGTCTTTTCATGGCATGAGAGCTCATTTCTTTTTAGCAGTGAATAATATTCTATTGCCTGAATGTACCACATTTTCTTTGCCCATTCACCTACCGAAGGAAATGTGGATGCTTCTAAGTTTTGGCAACCGTGAATAAAGCCACTATAAATGCAGATTTTCGTGTGGACGTACGTTTTCAATTTATTGAGTAAATACCAAGGATCTCAATTGCTGGATTGCACAGTAAAAGTATGTTTAGTTTCGTAAGAAACTACGAAACTGTCTTCTGAAGTGGCTGTACTAGTATGCATTTCTACCAGCAATGGAATTAGGGTTCTTGTTGCTCCGTGTTCTTGTCAGCATTTGGTATTGTCATTGTTTTGGATTTTGGCCATTCTAGTAAGTGTGTAGTGGTATCTCATTATTTCAATTTGCAATTCCCTAATGACAAATGATGCTGAATATCTTTTCACATGCTTAACCTGCCATCTGTATATGTTCTTTGGTGAAATGTCTGTTCAACTGTTTTGCCCTTTAAAAAATCAGGTTGTTTTCTTATCGTCGAGTTTTAGGAACATTTTGTATATTTTGAATAACAGTACTTTATCAGTTGTATCTTTTTCAAGTATTTTCTTCCACAGATCCTTTTTATAGCAAAGCTGTAACCTAGATTCCTGCCTGCTTTCTGTTGCAGGGTACAGAGCTTTGAAAGAACGCTGAACTCAAGAGCTAAACAGCAGTGCCAAGAAGTAAATAGTACTTTGTTCTGCTAAAACAAGCATCTGAGAAACAAGCATCTAAAGCAGCAGCAGGTTTTCTGTGTTTATCCTAGAGCTGAATCAAGTACTAACAATTGAATACTTTGAGTACGATCTTTGAGTGCTGAACTCAAAGTACAGACACTGACACGGTAATGTTATTTCTGACCCAGGGAAAAGATCCAGGAGTTTTTTGCCAGAGATGAAGTTACCATTAGTAAGTTTACTAGTGGCCACCTTGCCCTAAGAGTTCTTGTAACAGTAACACATGTGGATGGAAATAAGGCTTGTGAAAATGATACTTTGTCCCGGTGGTGGAGTGGGGGGGTGGCGGGAGGCAGCGCTGCCAACCTGGTTTTTCCCACTTTTTTCAGGTTGTTCACAGTGTAAGCTTCAGGAAAATGCATAGAGTCCAGATACTTACCTACACCAGTACATCAGAGAAAGGGGTTCTTTACTTTGCGAATTTATAAAGACTACAAAAGGATTCATTGAGAATGTCTGAGCTCTTATTCTCAAAAGAGAATTCCATACATTTTATTAGTTCCACTACCAGACTCAAGCGTTCACCTGGCCCAGTCATCACATAAGAGCGAGATTCAGACAACAGGGCCAATTCCAGGCAATTGCTCCATTTGCTTGCAGCCTGCTTGTGTTGGTTTCCTTCTCCCTCATTTCTAGATTCCAGTTTCTAAAGCTTGGTTTTGTGTCCTTCTGGCCAAACTGTCCTTGGTCTCTGATCAGATCGGTACAGATTCTTGTTCTTCCACTTCTTAGAGTGTGAGCTTGTACAGGTTAGTTACGGCCTCTCATCCCCCCCATTTCTATACTTTAAAAAGGGGGCCATTATCAAAAGGACTTTAGAGGGGTTGAGCCTCAGTTACCCACAGAGGGAACCTGTCCTCTGTGTTGGCTTCCTTCCCTTCTCTGTCTCACTTTCCTGCGTTTGTACCATGGCTGCTTCCTGGAATTGTAACTGAGCAGGACGCCACGGGGCCTTCCTGGGTCAACCCCCCCCCCCCCCCCACTACACACACACACACACACACATTTTCTGTCTGCCTCTTGTCTGTAGAAAACCTTTAGCCTCCTAGGCTTTTCTCAAGTTCCAAAGAATAAATTTAATCAGAGAAGTGAGAAAATGCAGAAACAGAGGAAAACAGTCAAGCACGACAAAATACTAATAGTTTAGCCATTAAACAAAGCCAAGGACCTTTAGTTCCTCCTCAAGGGCTGCAGATAATGTCCTGAGCCATCTTCGTTGAGCTATTTTGCAGATACTGAAACCCTCACCAGATGGAAGAAGTTAACTGCATCCTGCCCGCAAGCACGCAGACCCCGGACCGGTTGGAACCAGAAGGTTGATGGTGTTGACTCCTGAGCACCTCACCAGCAGCCAGTCAGGAGAACATCCGCGAGCTGGTCGTGTGCCCCACAACCCTCTCCTCAGTGTGTATCCCCTTCTTCTCCTGCCAATATAACTTCTGAGTAAAACCTGGGGAGTCAGGAGCTGGTCCTTTGGGACTCGAGTCCGCCTCGTCCCCAGGACTGCCAGCTTCCTCAGTAAAGCTATCTTTCCTTTCACCCAACACGTGTCTCTCAGTATCAGATTCCTGAGCAATGAGCGGCTGAACCTGAACAGAATCATCTCGCAGACTGTATGCAGTTCTCATCTCAGGTTCTGCTCTGGGGTAAAGCAGACTAAGACTACACCCCTACATCTGTGTGACATTTCTTTTTCAAACATTAATCTCAAAGAATCGTAGCAGACCCTACTAGCTAGATGGGCTGTTCGCCCCCAGATGTGTCTGTGTGAGAGGCATATTCATAGATGGTGGGCTTCTTAGGGGAACTTCCATTAAGGAACTGGTGGAAAACATACAGATGGTTTAGCTGCTTCAAATCTACTGTTGTTTTTTTTTTTTTTTTGGCTACACAGTGCAGCCTGTGGGATTTTAGCTCCCCAACCCCGATGGAAACTGTGCCCCCTGCAGTGGAAGCACAGAGTCTTAACCACTGGAGCTCCAGGAAAGTCCCCCTGAATTTTTTAAAATCATAAGAGTTTTTTAAATATTGAAGTGTAACATACACACAGAAAGCTGTACACCATAAACGTGAAAATTAGTAAAGGGAAACCTCACTACAATGGCATGGAGAGGCCAGAAGGGGGAGCTCTCATGCAGTACCATTCAAAGTCAATTACAGGAAAACTGCCAATTACAGACCCCAACAGAAGAATCAATAGGAAAGGGTCACCAGTGACAGGCTCCAACAGGAAGAGGTGCATGTTGCGTATCCTACAAGAATGTGACTATCCCAGCAACTCAGCCAATGAGAAACGGTCATCACCCTGAACTCTCACCTTTCTTCAATGGGCTTTTATTCAAAACAACCTTTTCCAACTGCCTCCTTTTTCTCTGTAAAATAATGTTCCTTTCCTTTGTTTCTTGGATCTGCCTGTGGGTTTTGCTGTGGCTGTTTTGTCCTGAATGGCAACTCTCTGCTATTCCCAATTAAACCAATTTTTGCTGGTAAAATAATTGACTTTTATTTTTAAGATCAACAAATGATGCTGTGATGTTATGATATAATAAGAAATATGTATTTGGTCTTTGTCTTGGTCCTTGGCACAGAGCTTCTAAAACTCTTACAGCCTCCTAAGTGATAAGAGTAATAGGAACATCTCTTGTTATAATCGTTTTTTGTCCCTGGGTCCTAAAACAGGTGAGAGAGCATCTTTTATTGTAATATTTGGTTTTATCCCCAATACAATACTGAAATAGCTCCAGAGTGATAAAGCTGAAAGGAATGTCCTTTGTTATTCGTAACAAGCCACTTTCAGCTACACCTGAGTTTCTGTTAACGAGGCAATTTTTAGAAAGCCCCTAAGGATGTGGGGCTGGTTGCCAGCAGAATCAACCACGTGATCAGAGGGTTGGAATTTTCAGCTCTACTCCTCAGCGGCTGAGGAAGGTGGAGAGGCTAAAGGTTAAGTTAATCACTAATGCCAATGACTTAATCCGTCATACCTATTGCAATGAAGCGTCTGTAAAAGTCCTAACCAAAGGGGTCTGGAGAGCTTCCAGTTTAGTGAATAAGAACACATTCATATGCCAGTAGGGTGGTGCACCCCAGACTCTACAGGGACAAAAGCTCCTGTGCTCCAGACCCTCCTGGACCTCACCCTATGTATCTCTTCACCTGGCTATTCACTTGTATTCTTTTAATATATCCTTTGTAATAAGTTGGGAATCGTAAGTAAGCTGTTTTCCTGGGTTCTGAGAGCCATTCTAGCAAATCATCAAACTTGAGGAGAGGGGTCACAGGAACCCTTGATTTATAGCCAAGTACAAGTGACAATTTGGGACTTCTGGTTGACGTCTGAAGTGGGGGCAGTCTTGTGTGACTGAGCCCTTCACCTGTGGGTCTGTGCCAACTCCCGGCAGTTAGTTTTAGAACTGAGTTAAATTGTAGGACATCCAGCAGGTGTCTGCCAAGAACTGGAGAATTGTTTGGTGTGGGAAAACCCCCACCCATCTGGTGTCAGAAGTGTTGTGTATAGGGAGAAATGGTGTTTTTCCTTTTAATGGTCTATCACAAAGTGAACACACTCAGATTAAAAAGATGGAGTACGGCTAACATGCCAGCTTTGGCAGGGCCCTTGCGACCCTTCCCAGTCACTGCTTTCCCTCGCTTCCTAAAAGGTAACCTCTATCTCTCATTATACGTTAATTCTGCTTATTTTTGAACTTTTAACAGTCATACAGTATATATTTATAACAGCGTTACTGAGATGTAATTCATATTTCATACACGTGACATTTAAAATTTACAATTTAAGAGTTTTTAGCATATTCACAGAGTTGTACAACCATCACCCCAACAATTTTTAAAAATTAATTAATTGATTGATTTTTGGCTGTGTTGGGTCTTCGTTGCTGCACATGGGCTTTCTCTAGCTGTGGAGAGTGGGAGCTACTCTTCATTGCCATGCACGGGCTTCTCAGTGTGGTGGCTTCTCTTGTTGCGGAGCACGGGCTCTAGGTGCGTGGGCTTCAGCAGTTGCAGCACGCAGGCTGGGTAGTTGTGGCTTGAGGGCTCTAGAGTGCAGGTTCAGTAGTTGTGGCACACAGGCTTAGTTGCTCCGCGGCATGTGGGATCTTCCTGGAGCAGGGATCGAACCCATGTCCCCTACATTGGCAGCTGGATTCTTAACCACTGCGCCACCAGGGAAGTCCCACCACATCAATTTTTGAACATGTACATCACCACAAAAGAAATCCTCTACTTGTCAGCAGTCATTCCCCATTCCTTCCAAATCCTTCACTCCATTTCCCCTAGCACCCGCAACTGTTAATCTACCTTCAGGCTCTACAGATTTGCCTGTTTTGGACATTTCATACAAATGGAATCATACAATATGTAGTCTTTTGTGACTGGTTTCATTTACTTAGCGTAATGTTTCCAAGGTTCAGTCATATTAGAGCATGTATCTGTTCTTCATTTCTTTTCATTGGCAAATAGTATTCCATTACGTAGTGCTACAGACTGGACTGTGTCCCCACCCCTACCCCAAATGCATATGTTGAAACCTTAACCCCCAATGTGATTTGGAAATAGAAACTTTAAAGAGGTAATTAAGATTATATGAAGTCATAAGGGTGGGGCCCTCATCCAATATGACTCCTGTCATTACAGGATGAAGAAGAGTCACCAGGGAGGTATGTGCACAAGAGAAAAGGCCATTGAGGACACAGTGAGAAGGCAGCCATCTGCGAACAAAGGAGAGAGGTCTCAGGAGAAACCAAACCTGCCAACACCTTGTTATTGGGCAGCCTCCAGAAATGTGACAAATCATTTTCTGCTGTTTAAGCCATCCAGTCTGTGGTATTCTGTTATGGCAGCTCCAGCAGGCTAATGCATGAACCAAATGCAAATTCTAGAGCTGAAAAACGCAACAACTGAAATTAAAATTTTACTGAGTAAATTAGGTCCTGGAGATGAAAAGAGCAATGAATCTGAAGACAGGGCAATAGAAAGTCTCTAAACTGAAGCACAGAGAAAAAGCGCAGGCTGAAAAATAATTAACACAACCTCAGTAATCTGTGAGACAACATCAAGAGTTCTGACATATGTGTATTGGAGTTCCAGCAAGAGAGGGAAGCAACAAAATACATTTGATGTCAGAAATATTTCCAAATTTGATGACATTAAATTCTAAGAAGTTCATAGAAGTCCAAGCAGAATATATATACGGAAAATCATACGAACAATGTGACTACGGTTGATTACACTGTATTGTATAAATGAAATTTGCTAAGAGAGTAGAACTTAAAAAAAGAGAGCATGCGTGCGAAAGACAGAGGTGATGGTTGTGATAATTAGATGGGAGAATCCTTTCACAATGTATACCTAAATCAAATCATCATGTTGTACACTTTAAATATCTTACAATTTTGCTTGCCAATAATGCTGGGGGAAAAAAAACCCAACCATGCCAAAGCACAACAAAATCAAATTGTTGAAAACCAGTGATGAAGGGAACATCTTAAAAGCACCAAAGAACAAATGATGCATTAAATACAGAGAAACAAAGATAAACATGACTGATGAGTTCTAATCTGAAAAAATACAAGCCAGAAGAAATTGAACTATCATCTTGAAACTGATGAAACCAAACAAAAACAAGGGGTGAAAAACTACCAACACACAATTGGTAATAATATCCTTCAACATGAAGGTGGAATTTGCAAACAAAACAGATCAGACTGGAATCGGGCGGGACATGAATTCAATAAGACTGGTGTTGTCTTAGTCCCCGCAGACTGCTCTAGCAAAATGACACATATTGGGCAGCCTATACACCACAGACATATATTTCTCACCCTTTTGGAGGCTGGGAAGTCTGAGCTCAAGGCACCAGCATGGTGGCCTTCTGAAGAGGACCCACTTCCTGCCTCCCAGCTAGCATCTTCTTGCTGTGTCCTCACACGGTGGAAGGGGAGAGGGATCTCTCTGGAGACTTTCATAAATCTCACTAACATAAAACTTACTAATCCCCTTCATGGGGCCTCCACCCTCATGACCTAAGCGCATTCCAAAGTCCCCACCTCCTAATATCTTTGGGGGTAGGTTTTTTTTTTTTAATATTTATTTATTTATTTATTTATTTATTTATTTATTTATTTATTTATTTATTTATTAGCTGCATTGGGTCTTTGTTGCTGCGTGCGGGCTTTCTCTAGTTGCGGAGAGTGGAGGCTACTCTTCATTGCATTGCGTGGGCTTCTCATTGCAGTGGCTTCTCTTGTTGCGGGGCACAGGCTCTAGTTGTGCAGGCTTCAGTAGCTGCAGTACACGGGCTCAGTCGTTGTAGCACACGGGCTCAGTCGTTGTAGCACACAGGCTCAGTAGTTGTTGCACATGGGCTTAGTTGCTCCTCGGCATGCGGGATCTTCCCAGACCATGGCTCGAACCTGTGTCCCCTGCACTGGCAGGAGGAATCCCAACCACTGCGCCACCAGGGAAGCCCCAGGGGTTAGGTTTCAACATATGAATTTGGGGGGAAAACATTCAGATCAGAACAAGTGTCTTTATAAGAAGAAGAGAAGAGACACAGAGACACTGACACAGAAAGGCAGGCTGCCATCTGAGGACAAAGGCAGTCTGTAGTCCTACAGCTACGAGCCAAGGAACACCAAGGATTGATGGAAACCAACCAGAAGCTAGGAAGAGGCAAGGAAAGCTCCCCTACAGGTTTCTTTGCTTGGCTTGGTATTTGGCCAAAGACACAGGGGAACGCGTGTGCAGATTTCTGGATCTCCTTCTTTGCATATAAAGGCTCCTATCTCTCTTCTAGTCTGCTCCACAAATTTTAGCTGCCTTGGTCTCTACAGGCTCTTACCCTCTTCTCCTCGGCTCGGCAAGTCTGTCGTGCTTTACCTGGGGTCCCCTTTCTTGCGCTGATATTTGGTAAATGCCCCCAGGGAGAAAGCTAGGGAAATTGTAGGGCTCACTTTACCTTTTCCTTTCTCTCAGAAATCATTGTCCTTGGCTGCCTCTGGTCCAACGACTGAAGATGGATATTTCATACATGCTGTGCAGTTGTCTACCTGCTTACGACAGGAGGGTTCAGTCTGGCGCCAGTCACTCGGTCGTGGCTATTAGATGTGTGTATTATTTTTTGACTGGTACCTTTTGCACAGCGTTATGTTTGTAAGATTCATCCTTGTTGAGTGAAGTAGTTAATTTCCTTTTATTTCTGTATGATATTCCATTGTATGAATATACCACAATTGACTTACATATTCTATTGTTAGACATTTGAGGATTTTCCATTTGGGGGCCATTATAGGTAATGCTGCTATGAACATTCTAGTACATGTCCTTTGGTATAGAATTCCTGCCGGGTATATATCTAAAAATGGAATTGCTGGGTCATAGGCTGTGCTGATAGTCAAGTTTACACATATTGCCAATTAGTTTTGCAAAATGGTTGTATCAATATTTATTCTCACGTTCAGTGTATGAGTCTCAGTTGTTCCACACTTCATCAACATCTTGTATTGACAGTTTTTAAAATGTTAGCCATTCTGGCGGGTGTGTTTTAGTTTGTAATTTCTAGTTTCCAATGAAATTGATCACCTTTTCATATGATTATTGCTCTTTTGGATATCTATTGGCCTATTCATATCTTTTGCCCATTTTTCTGTTGGATTATCTGACTTTTTTCTCTTATTGATTGATCAGTTAATTGACTGAGGTATTTACTCACTCTGGATTTGAGTCCTTTGTCAGTTACACACCTCGCACATATCTTACTCCACTCTGTGTCTTGCCTTTTTACACTCTTAATGTTTTGATGAACAGAAATTCTGAATTTTGATGTAGTCCAATTTATCAACGTTTTCATTTTATCTCATATATGAAATCTTCCCTTCTCCCCAGGTATTGAAAATGTTCTTTTTCTCTTTAGAAGCTTCATTACATTATCTATCACATTTAGATCTGCAACACACCTAGAAATAGTTTTTCTGATGAGTCTGAAGATCATCAAGATCATTTCTTCCTCCTATGGGTATACAATTGACTCAGTCCCATTTATTACAAAGATTGCCTTTTCGTCACTGCTCCGCAGTGCACCTTTGTCGTTAATCAAGCTTCCACATTTGTGAGCATCTGTTGCTGTCTTCTACTCTGTCCCATTTATCTATTTATCTATTCTTGTGCCCATACCACAGTCTTACTTATTGTAGCTTTATACGATAAGCCTTAATATCATATATTGAGTCATCCACCTCTGTTCTTCAAGATTATCTGGGCTATTCTGAACCATCTGCATTTTCATATAAAATATACAAGCTTACTAATTTTTATAATAGTACTAGCTGGGATGTTGGTTAGAATTACATTTGACATCTTTATATAATAACATTTAGTCTTCTAATTCATGAATATGAGAAAAACCTCTTTTAAATTTTCTTTAATTTTTCTCAATCATGTCTTGCAGTTTTCTCTAGAATTTTTGCATGTCTTTCATTCGATTTATTACTAAGAATTTGATGTTTTTTTGGTGCTGTTGTAAATGGCATTTAAAATTTTTTCCCCTATTGTTGCTGTTATATAGGAATAGCAGCAATTTTGGTAAATTTGTCTTTTTATTCAGCAACCTAAGTTTATTTTTAATTTTAGTAATTCATCTGTAGATTCTTCTGTTGATTTTTCTGAATACACAATCATGTTGTCTGTGAACGACAGTTTTACTTCCTACTTTCTAATTCTCACGTCTCATTTCTTTTTCTTGCCTCGTACTATCTAGGACCTCCTGGAGGATGTCAAACAGAAATAATGAAGGAGATATCCTTCTCTTGTTTCCAATATCAGGGCAAAAAGTGTTAATGTTTTACTGTGTTTCTAAATAATCCATATCTCAAAGAAGAAATTACAATGGAAATTTAAAAGGTTGTACTGGGACAATAATAAAGTGTGGCACATAAAACTGGAAGGATGCAGCTAACTCCATACTTAGGAAAAAAAAATCAGTGAGCTCTATGTATCCATCTCAAGATGTTTGAAAAAGCAAATTAAACCTGAAGATAGCAGAATGAAGGAAATAATAAAAATTGGAGTAGGAACTAAGGAAATAGAAAACAAATCAATAGAATTATCAAAGGCAAATTTTGGTTCTTTGGAAAGGCTATTAATATGGAAAAACTCCTGACAGGACTAGTAAGAGAGAAGCCAGAAAAACAAATAACAGGATTGAAGAAGGGAACCTCACTATACATGTAAACAAATATCAAAAAGTGAAGAGGGGACTTCCCTGGTGGCACAGTGGCTAAGAAACCACCTGCCAATGCAGGGGACATGAGTTTGAGCCCCGGTCCGTCCGGGAAGATCCCACATGCCATGGAGCAATTAAGCCTGTGCGCCACAACTACTGAGCCTGTGCTCTATTGAGCCCATGTGCCACTAAACATATGAGGGTACTGTGGGCAACAAAGAAGACACAAAACAGCAGTAAACCCATGAAAATGTCTATTCACCTCTGTTTGACCTTTGATGGCAGTAGAAACATCACAGACACCAAGAGGATTGTGACATTAGGGCCTCGAGAAACAGAAAGCCAGCACTGGAAGTCTCTTCAAGGGAAACATGAAATAGCTGTTTCCAGTTGTTTCAAGCTTTACAAACAAGCTGAATCAGAGCTCTGCAATTTTGCAACTAACTCCACGCAGAAGCCGATGGCACCCACATTCCTGAGACTGACTGCGACTGATTTGTTTGCTGTTGCTGTCAGCCTGTGCAGTTTCCCTGATCAACTTGCAAAAAGTGTTCTCCTTTATGAATGCTGTTCAGAAATAAACAGATATTGTAAAAGGAGACAAGGGCAGATTCTGGAATTCAAATTCTTGGTGATCTTAAATGACGATGTATGAAAGAAAGAAAGAGGGAGAACAGTTTGATTTGCTCCAACTAGGTTGACCCGGAAAGGAGAAGGGCAGAAAAGTTGCTTTGCCTAAGCAAACATAACATCAGGTCAGACAAGAGCAGCACTCACAATATTCAGTATCCAAGGCTCATTTAAAAAAAAATAGTCTGAGACTTCCCTGGTGGAGCAGTGGTTAAGAATCCACCTGCCAATGCAGGGTACACGGGTTTGAGTCCTGGTCTGAGAAGATCCCACATGCCACAGAGAGACTAAGCCTGAGTGCCCTAGAGCCCTTGAGCCACAACTACTGAGCCCACACGCTGCAACTACTGAAGCCCACTTGCCTAGAGCCCGTGCTCCACAACAAGAGAAGCCACCACAGTGAGAAGCCCACACACGGCAATGAAGAGTAGCCCCCCGCTCACTGCAACTAGAGAAAGCCCGCGTGCAGCAACGAAGACCCAACGCAGCGAAAAATAAACAAATAAATAAATAATAAATAAATCTTTTTAAAAAATATAGTCCGGATCTGAAAGACATTTAAATGCCAGTAATAAAGAAGTCTTTGCTCAAAAAAAAAAAGAGAGAGAAAAGAAAAGAAAGGAAAAGAAACATCCATATCAAATGGTGGGAATGTCATAGACAACTGAAAAGATGTGGTGGGACAGTGGGGCTAAATGATGTGTCAGAAACATTAACACAGACTCTATGAACCTGGAAATTAACATATTTTGGAAAATAATTTTTTAAGCTTTTGAAGATTCAAACTAGATTATTTTAATTTAATGAAAAAATTTTTACTGAAGTATAGTTGATTTATAATGTGTTAGTCTCGAGTGTACAGCAAAGTGATTCAGTTATACATGCATATATATCTATTTTTTCCAGATTCTTTTCCCTCATAGGTTATTACAAAACTAGGTTAATTTTTAAGGGGGCCTACTTAGACCAAAAATTTTTTAAAAATTTGAATATCAAGGGCTTCCCAGGTGGCGCAGTGGTTGGGAATCCGCCTGCCAATGCAGAGGACATGGGTTCGATCCCTGCTCCAGGAGGATCCCACATGCCACGGAGCAACTAAGCCCGTGTGCCTAAAAAATAAAATAAAATAAAATAAAAATAAAAAAATAAATGGTTACTTAGAGCCATGAAGAATTCGTTATTAACAAACAACAAATGAAGGAAAGAAAGAAAGGTAAGAAAAGAAGTTAGTTGATAAGGAGACATAATTGTCCCCCTCAGAAAAGAAAAAAATTTCTTATAATTCAGGTAGTGACTTATCAAAATTAATTGACTAATTTGAGGCTATCAAAATCTCTGAGGACCTGGAAAAAGTTGTGGATTGTGTCTCTAGGGAGAGCTGAATCTCTACAGAACAATGCAGGAAGGGAACATGTTGAAAAGTCTAAGAACCAAAAAAGAAATGCCTCATGAAAAGCAGTAACAACAATTATAAAATTCGAATCTGTTATTAAAAAGGGAGCAGGTCTAAGAGTAAGAGGTTTAAGGGAAACAAAGAGAAACAGAAATGTCTGCTGAGTCCTCCCTCTGGCTCACTCTGGTAACAGACTCCAAACCACCCCTGCCTCTCCCGTGGGTCTCGTGCCACCAAAGGGGTCTTCATAATAACAGCAGCTGTGTGTCATTCTGGAGAACTGATGGTAAGGACACTAGAAATGCTGGTCCGGGCACGTCAGGGCAGATCAGGTGTAAGTAGTCAAACCTGCTCACCCCCTTGTGCTCCTCACTTGGATTTATGGCATCAGGATCCACCCAGTCACTGAAACCAGAAATCTGGGCTTCCTTCTTGACTCCAATACCTCTTACTAATAATGTGACTAGTTTTCCTACCCAGGTACCTTAGAATTTATACTGAAAAGTCCTCTGTGCTCCTTCAGAACACTCTCTTCAGAACAAACCATGGGTTCTAGTCTTGCTATTTCCCTGCATTCCCCAGCAACATCACTGACAGTCCTGGTCTCACCTAGAGACGCTAAAGGCCACTCGAGAGGATTTTCAGGGCTCTGTGTACAAGCCCATGCATTCAAGCTTGCGTACTGTCCACTTTTAAAGGAAAAAGTTTTCAGACTTCTATGACTGTTATTTAATTATACCAAAATTATTTGTTCAAATCCAACATTAGGTATAAACTTCTAATACTTATAACTTTTACGTAACTATAAAATCAAAACAGATCTACATATTGAATACAAAGCAAATTACAAGGAATAAAATTAAATTGTCAATATTAATTTATTAGGATGGCTGATGCTGTTTTGCTGAAACCAAATCACCTCTGACATCATGGATTTGGCACAAACTGCTTTAGAGGAGAGTCTTTTGCATTTGGCAAGTTGATACTACCTTGGGCAGAGTAATGACTCAATTACAAAACATTTCTATACTTGAATTACAACCACCACTCGGTGCATAGATTCTTACTTTGTAAGTTTTAGATTAAAAGAAATACAACACCCTGAATATTTACACCTGCCACATATTTTGAAACATTTTTAGATTTGATGAGTTTTTTCAAGGCAAAGATACTCTATGACATTGATGATATATTTAATATCATTTTTTTAAATTTACTTACTTATTTTATTTATTGGCTGTGTTGGGTCTTCATTGTTGCACACGGGGCTTCTCTAGTTGGTGAGAGTGGGGGCTCCTCTCCATTGCGGTGCACAGGCTCCTCCCTGTAGTGGTTTCTCTTATTGTGGTGTGTGGGCTCCTCCCTGTAGTGGCCTACGCCTGCTGTGGAGCGTGGGCTCCAGGCGTATGGGCCTCAATAGTTGCGGCACACAGGCTCTAGAGCGCAGGCTCAACAGTTGCGGCACATGGGCCCAGTTGCTCCGTGGCATGTGGACTCTTCCCAGAGCAGGGCTCAAACCCGTGTCCCCTGCATTGGCAGGCGGATTCTTAACCACTGCGCCACCTAGGAAGTCCTATTTAATATCATTTAAAAATCAAAACGGAGTAACTATGGTTCAGGCGTCCAAAATGGAGCTGGGTGGCCATTGTGGATGTGGTTTCAGACATGTTCCTGCATCACTGAGAACCTGAACTTTCTGAACTGTATAAAACTCAAGGACACCACCAGCCATTTTCAAAACAATATCTACTAGCAGCTGCTAGATGCAACCTTGTAGTTTCAAAGCCCCCCACCTTACTTAGCAACAATGTAATCATTTTGAACCAATTCTTGCTTAACATGCACCCTTACTTCCTGCCAGCTCCAATCCTAATTCTTGATAAGTAATGTATGTAACTAACTGTGGTCTTGCAGTTTTTGCCTTTATAAGCTTCCTCTGTGTTGCAGTCCAGCGGAACACAATTCAAGTGCTTTCCTGGATTTGTGCTTCCCAGGCTGCAGTCCTAACAAACCCCAGATAAAAGCTTTTTTTTTGTTTTGCCTCAACCAGGTCTCCATTCTTTGAATTCTTAGTTGACAACATGAGTTAGAAGATACAATCTGCCTGTTACTTCTGCTGCTGCTGTTGATGAGAGCAGCACTGATGACAGAACACTGGGAGGGGATTTACTGACACACACTGAGTGACTCTCGGCTCTGGGGGACCTGTGCGTGCCTGATGAACAACCAACCAAAGTGTGTCTGTTGAACACGTACCCACTTTAAACTCTTGTTTGTACTATTATTTCTAACACAACTTTTTTTTAAAATATATTTATTTATTGGCTGCGTTGGGTCTGTTGCTGCACACGGGCTTTCTCTAGTTGCGGCAAGTAGGGGCTACGCTTCATTGTGGTGCGCAGGCTCCTCATTGCTGTGGCTTCTCTTGTTGTGGAGCACGAGTTCTAGGTGTCTGGGCTTCAGTAGCTGTGGCACATGGGCTCAATAGTTGTGGCTCACGGGCTGCAGGCTCTAGAGCACGGGCTCAGTAGTTGTGGCACACGGGCTTAGTTGCTCTGTGGTATGTGGGATCTTCCTGGAGCAGGGATCGAACCTGTCTCCTGCATTGGCAGGCAGATTCTTAACCACTGCGCCACCTAGGAAGCCCCTCTAACACAACTTTCAAACTAGAAAAAGAAAGCATGAGAAATCTAAGGGGAAAAAAATCTAATTTTAAGTGAGAAATTAGTGATAACTTAAAGCAAGACAAAGCTTAAAGGCATGAAAGCTTCAAACTTTCTATGTACAAGGACACTGGGTGCTAATAGGTTTGGAAAGAACACTAAGAAACTTGTCTTGAAAATGCACTTTTTATAGCAAGCAATCTTTTTTAAAAAAAATCAGTTTTGAGATATAATTTACATACAATAAAATTCAATAATTTTATTTATCTATTTATTTATTGGCTGCGCCACACGGCATGCAGGGTCTTCTCTGACCGGGGACGGACCAGGGATTGAACCTGTGCCCCTGCATGGGAAGCTCGGAATCTTAACCACTGGACTGCCAGGGAAGTCCTCAATAACTTCAAAAAGTACAATTTCTTGAGTTTTGACAAATGTTTATAGTCATGTGACCACCACTACAATCATGATAAACATCACAGAACATCACCCCATCACTCCTAAAAGTTCCCTTGTACTTCATTGCAATCAATTCTATACCCACCTCTGACCTCTGGTAACTTCTGATCTGCTTTCTGCTTTGCCTTTTTCAGAACGTCATATAAGTAGAATAACATAGTATCCTTGCGTCTGGCTTCTTTCACATATGGTAGTGCTTGTGGAATTTTGTTGCATGAATCAGTAGTTTGTTCCTCTTACTTTGCAGTAATACTCTGTGGTACGGACATACTACAATTTGTTTAAATAGTCACCAGTTGACGGTCATCTGGTTTGTTTTCAGTTTGGCTATTACGAATAAAGTAGCTATAAACATTTGGGTAGAGATCTTTGTGTGGACCTAAGTTTTCATTTCTCTTGGGTAAATATCTAGGAGTAGACTTGGTGGGTCATATGCAAGTATGTTTGACTTTATAAAAACTGCCAAACTTTTTTTTCCAAAGTGGCTGTACCATTTTTCATTCTTAACAATGTAAGAGAGTTCCAGGTGCTCTCCATCCTCTCCAACATTGTCAGTCTTTCCAATTTTAGCCATTCTAATGGATGAGTACAGATATAACACTGTGGTGTTAATTTGTGTTTACCTAGTGACTATGGATATCAGGTAACTTTTCATGTACTTACTGGTTATTTATATATACACTTTGGTGAGGTGTCTGTTCAAATCCTTGTTCATTTTTTAATTGGACTGTTTGTCTTTTCATTAAGTTGTAAGAGTATATTATACATTTGTAACTCCTTTAACAGATATGTGTTCTACAAATATTTTCTCCCAGTCTATGGCTTGCCTTTCCATTTTTTTAAAGCTTTTTTTCTTTTTTTTTGAAGAGCAGAAATTTTCCATTTTGGTGAGGTCCAACTTGTCAATTTTTTTTCTTTTATGGTTCATGCTTTTTGTGTCCTAAGAAAGCTTTGTCTAACTCAAGGTCACAAAGATCTTTTTCTATGTTTCCTACCTTTTTATAGTGTTAGCTCTTATGATCCATTATTTATGGTATGAGGTAAGGGTTGAGGTTCATTTTTTGGCATATGATATCCAATTGTTCCAGCAATATTTGTTGGAAAGACCACATTGAATTACTTTGGTAACTTTGCTGAAATTTTGTTTGCCATAAACATGCAAGACAATAAATGCATGAAAGGATGCTCAAGATCATTAGTCATTATGGAAATGCAAATCAAACCTACAATGAAATAGCAACTCACACCCACTCCGATGGCTACAATAAAAAAGAAAAAACAAATGTTGGTGAGGATATGGAGAAATGGGAATCATAATTTGCTGCTCAGAATATAAAATGTTGCAGTAACTCTGCAAAACAATCTGGCAGTTCTTCAAAATATTAGACACATAGTTACCATGTGACCCAGCAATTCCACTCCTAGGTACATCCTTGCTCTCAGCAGCATTAATCATCACAGCCCCAAAGTGGAAACTACCTTAGACACCCAACAGCTGATGAATAAACAGAATGGGATGTGTACACATATGTGTATATGTATGTACATACACATACATGTATATGTATTCCATAAGGAGGTACTGATACATGCTATAACATGGTGAATCTTGGAAACACTATGCTAAGCAAAAGCAGCCAGTTACAAAGACCACATATTATTTGATTTCACTTATATGAAATGTCCAGAAGTGGCAAATCTACAGAAATAGAAAGTAGATTAATGATTGCCTAGGGTGGGTGTGGGTGGTGGTATAAGGGTAAATGGGTAACTGCTAATGCGTACTGCGTTTCCTTTTGCCGGGAGAGAGAAATTTTCTAAAGCGAGGTTGTGGTGATGGTGGTACAATACTTAATTTACTAAAAACCATTGCATTGTACACTTTAATTGGGTGAATTGTATGGTATTGAACTATACCTTAATAATGTTGTTTTAAAAATCCCCCTCAAAATTATTGATTTAAGTTTTTGGTTCTCTAAAGCTATATTCTTGTTTCTACCAGTACCATAAAACAACTGCTATTTCCAGTGTTTGAAACAGCAGCCGTCTCCTATCTTACACTGTTAAAATAAAACATCTAGTCACAAAACACATACAAGCACACTAAGATTAAAAAAAAAAGTTTAGTTTCACTGATGTGTCAATTATACAAGAAGCAGCAAGCTTAAGTAAACAGAAAGTATAATGGAGAACTTGTAGACCACAGGGGATACATACTCAGACCTCAGTTTCACTCTCTGGTTTTCCTCCTGCTACGTGGGTACCACTGGATCAGTGAGAATATGGGGGACTGCTGCTTCCCCAAACCCTTCATGGTATGGGAGGACTTCCACACTGTGATCTTCCAAATTCTCCCCGCGTATCGTCCTGTACTTTTTATATTAGAAACAAAATTTTTCCATAGGTTGAATTCCTCCATCCAAACAGAAGTATATAAAAGAATCAAGAAATAGTCAAGCGGCGTGGGCAGGGCCGAGGCCGAGGCGGCGGGGCGACGGCGGCCCTCCGCCCCGACCGCCATGAGCACCCAGCAGGTCACTGGCAGGTATTTTATGCATGGTGTGTGTCGGGAAGGAAACCAGTGCCTGTTCTCACATGACTTGGCAAACAGCAAGCCCTCTACCATCTGCAAATACTACCAGAGGGGCTGTTGCGCCTGTGGAACTCGTTGCAGATACGATCACACGAGGCCCTCTGCTGCGGCTGGTGGGGCCATGGGCACCGTGCCCCACGGGGTGCCGTCCCCGGGTTTCCACAGTCCTCACCCACCTTCTGACCTCACTGCATCAATTGTGAAAACGAACTTACACGAGCCGGGGAAACGTGAAAAGAGGCCATTGGTACTTAAGAGACCGAAATCTCTCCGGCATGGCTGAAGAAAAGACTTGCCCAAGTGTGGTGAGTAATCCCGGAGGCTGCAGGGACCCACAGAACAGCCCAGAGATGAAGCCGCATTCCTACCTAGACGTGATCAGGAGTGGTCTCGACGACTTAGAAGCCAGCAGCTCCTACAGCGGTGAGCAGCAGCTGTGCCCCTACACGGCTGCTGGGGAGTGCCGATTTGGGGATGCTTGTGTCTACCTCCATGGGGAAGTGTGTGAAATCTGTAGGTTACAAGTCCTGCACCCCTTCGACCCAGAGCAGAGGAGAGCTCACGAGATCTGCATGTCAACATTTGAACACGAGATGGAGAAGGCTTTTGCCTTCCAGGCGAGTCAGGACAAGGTGTGCAGCATCTGCATGGAGGTGATCCTCGAGAAGGCGTCAGCCTCAGAGCGGAGGTTCGGGATCCTGTCCAACGGCAACCACACGTACTGCCTGTCCTGCATCCGGCAGTGGAGGTGTGCCAAGCAGTTTGAGAACCCAATCATCAAGTCTTGTCCAGAATGCCGTGTGATATCAGAGTTTGTAATTCCAAGTGTGTATTGGGTAGAAGACCAGTATAAAAAGAACGAGTTCATTGAAGCTTTCAAACAAGGAATGGGAAAAAAAGCTTGTAAGTATTTCGAACAAGGCAAAGGGACCTGCCCATTTGGAAGCAAATGCCTTTACCGCCATGCTTACCCTGATGGGCGGCTAGCAGAGCCTGAGAAAGCTCAGAAACAGCTCAGTTCTGAAGGCACCGTGAGGTTCTTTAATTCAGTGAGGCTCTGGGATTTCATCGAGAACCGAGAGAGCCAGCATGTCCCCAACACTGAAGACGTTGACATGACCGAGCTTGGGGACCTCTTCATGCACCTGTCAGGAGTGGAGTCGTCAGAACCCTGAGGAGTAGGTGGTTGCCCTGCATCTCGGGCCAGCCGAGCCCCCTCCACGGCAGCCTGGGGTGGCGTGTCACTTGGATTTGAGTGGGGTTGTATTTAACCTTGGTCTCATCCACTCCGTGACAGCCATGGGAAGAGTGAGAATACAAAATAACCTAACACATACGGAATCATTACTTCTCTAGTTGCTATTTAGCTTAGTTGCACCTCAAGCTCCTCAGGGGGACCAGCTGACCTGCCAGAGTTTTCATTGTTTCAGACCAGCCTGGCTCCCTTCTTGAGCACAGTCCTAAGAACAGTCACCGTGCAGCTGCCCCTAAAGCAGCAGATTCATTTTTCTTACCAGAGGATTCTTCAGTCCTTGAAAGGATTCCTGCGTGGTGATTCTCCCCAGTGTACGGCAATGGTGTGTGGGCAACACTGGATTTTGTACACTGCTTTCCAAACAAACAGAGTGGGCGCTGCACCTTAGCATAGAACTTGACTTAGGGCTCCCCTGTGTCCCAAATCAGGGCAGGAGTCTTGTTGCCAGATGGTCAGTAGACAAGTTAACGTATAAACCTTCTTCCCTTGGGTGGAGGGGAGGGGGGCCACACTCCTGAAGGAGCAGGAAGTACAGAGCCATGGCCCCTCTTTTCGGGTTTGTGTTAGGGTCACAGTCGAAGTAATCGTGCACACGTGCCTCCAGGGAACCCTCACCTGCTGGCTTCTGCCCCGAGAGTCATTGTCCTCGTGCGTTCTCATCTGTAAAACCTGGCTTTGATTTGAAATTTTATAAGAATTTCACAGCACCCAAGAATAGTTTCTGGTTTTGACCCAGCAGTGGTCCTGAAGAGAACCAAGTACAAGTCTTCTGTCATGAGCTGATTTAATGAAAGGAGCATAATCTTATGAATCAGAACTCACCCCAAGCCTGAATTATCTATTTTTATAGACAGCTGTAGATACCAAATATTTTATAAAATGCATTAAAGTATGGGTAGAAACTCTACTCTTACCTGAGTTTAGAGTGCTTTTTTGCATAATTTTTATAGTTAACTCTTTAGTGAAGGGTGACAAGGGCTGAAAGACAAAGGCTGAATTCATTTCATCCCCAACAGAAGCTCTGGGTCCATTTCCTGTTCCAGAAGGGATAAACAAATGGAGTTCAAGCTGTGAGCTCAGGATTACTTTAAAAGGAAGAAATAGCCATTAAACCTACATTTGATTTATTTTATTAAAATAACATAATTGAATAACTGTATTTTGTCAGGTGCAATAAAAACAAAATTAAAATCCAAATTATCAAGGGAAAAAAAAGAAAAGAAATAGTCAAGAAGGGAGGAAATTGCCATCACCTGTCTTCATAATTCACAATGTCAGCATATGTCAGCATGTGCTCACACTGTTTGCAGCTGTGTCTTTAGCTTCTGAATCTAAGACGTATAGCTGGGATGCTTGTGAACATTTGGGCCAGCCTCAGAGCTTGGCTGAGAAAGGACTGCAAGGTACAAGAAAGATCCTGGGCAGGTGGTGGTACCATCTATTACTTTCTGTTTTCAGAGGCAGGGACAGCAATAGAGAAGCCTCATCAAATGGCAAGATGAAGCAGATGTTTACTTTGGTCCTTCAGACAAATAAGTTCAGTTCAAATACCAATTTATTCAACTTTCCTTCTTTCACTGTGCCACACTAAGCTATAGAAAAAAGGTGCTCCTCATCAGCCTGTGGTTATATAAGCCCCTGCATCTGGCATAATGATATTCTACTACATCTTTTTTTAAATTTATTTTTGTTATTGGAATATAATTGCTTTACAATGTTGTGTTAGTTTCTGCTGTATGATGAAGTGAATCAGCTATATGTATACATATATCCCCTCCCTCTTGGACCTCCCTCCTCCCCATCCCCCTCACCCACCCCCATCTAGGTCATCACAGAGCACTGAGCTGAGCTCCTTGTGCCATACAGCAGGTTCCCACTAGCTGTCTATCTTACACATGCTAGTGTATTTGTCAAACCTAATCTCCCAATGCATCCCACCCTTCCCTTTCCTCCCTGTGTCCACATGTCCATTCTCTACATCTGCATTTCTATTCCTCCCTTGCAAATAGGTTCATCTGTACCATTTTTCTAGATTCCACACATATGCATTAATATATATTTGTTTTTCTCTTTCTGACTTACTTCACTCTGTATGGCAGGCTCTAGGTCCATCCACATCTCTACAAATGACCCAACTTAATTTCTTTTTATGGCCATTATATACACATATGCTTTCACCTGTCAGTGGACATTTAGTTTGTTTCCAGGTCCTGGCTATTGTAAATAGTGCCGCAATGAACATTGGGGTACATATGACTTTTTTTTTTTTTTTTTTTTCTTTTTTTTCATATGACTTTTTGAATCATGGTTTTCTCAGGGTATATGCCAGGAGTGGGATTGCTGGGTCATATGGTAGCTCCATTTTTAGTTTTTTACAGAACCTCCATGCTGTTCTCCATAGTGGCTGCACCAATTTACATTCCCACCAACAGTGTAGGAGGGTTCCTTTTCCTCCACACCCTCTCCAGCATTTATTGTTTGTAGATTTTTTGATGATGGCCATTCTGACTGGTGTGAGGTGATACCTCACTGTAGTTTTGATTTACATTTCTCCAATAATTAATGATGTTGAACATCTTTTCATGTGCCTCTTGGCCACCTGTACGTCTTATTTGGTGAAATGTCTATTTAGGTCTTCGGCCATTTTTGGATTGGGTTGTTTGTTTTTCTGATATTGAGCTGCATGAGCTGTTTGTATACTTTGGAGATTAACCCTTTGTCCATTGCTTCATTTGCAAATACGAGGGTGAGTCAAAAATTATCCGCACTCAATTCTACAGCTAGTGTGGATAATTTTTGACTCACCCTTGTATTTTCTCCCATTCTGAGGGTTGTCTTTTCATCTTGTTTATGGTTTCCTTTGCTGTGCAAAAGCTTTTAAGTTTAATTAGGTCACATTTGCTTATTTTTGTTTTTATTTTCATTACTCTAGGAGGTGGGTCATAAAAGACCTTGCTGTGATTTATGTCAAAGAGGGTTTTTCCTATGATTTCCTCTAAGAGTTTTATAGTGTCCGGTCTTACATTTAGGTCTTTAATCCGTTTTGAGTTTATTTTTGTGTATGGTGTTAGGTAGTGTTCTAATTTCATTCTGTTACATGTAGTTGTCCAGTTTTCCCAGCACCACTGAAGAGGCTGCCTTTTCTCCACTGTGTATTCTTGCCTCCTTTGTCATAGATTAGGTGATCATAGCTGTGTGGGTTTATCTCTGGGCTTTCTAGCCTATACCATTGATCTATATTTCTGTTTTTGTGCCAGTACCATACTGTCTTGATTACTGTAGCTTTGTAGTATAGTCTGATCTCCTATATCTTAATACCTTTTTCTTTTTTAATTGAGATATATTTGACACACCATTGTCACAACATTGTGTAGTTTAAGGTGTACAACTTATTGACTGGATACATTTATATTGCAATATGATTGCCATTGTAGCATTAACTATTTCCACCCCATCACACAGTTATCAGTTCTTCTAGTGCTGTGAACAATTAAGATCTAGTTTCTTAGTAATTAATGTTTATAATACAGTTTTGTTGTCTATAATTACTGTACTGTGCATTAGGTCTCCAGGAATTTTTATCTACTAGTTGCAAGTATGTATCCTCAAACATCTCTCCCACTCCCCTACCCCTGGTAACCATCACTTTACTTACTCTCTGCTTTTATGATTTTGGTTTTTTAAGGTTCCACATGCAATAGACATCATACAGTATTTGCCTTACTTTGACTTATCTCACTTAGCATAACGTCCCCAAGGTCCATCCATGTTGTTGCAAAAGGCAGAGTTTCTCTTTTTCTCATGGTTGAATAGTATTCCATTGTATATATACACCACATCTTCTTTATCTATTCATCCTCTGATGCACACTTAGGTTGTTTCCATATCTTGGTTATTGTGAATAATGCTGCAATAAACATGGGAGTGTATATGTCTCTTCAATAACCAGTTTTCATTTCCTCTGCATACCCAGAAGTGGGATTACTGGATCATATGATAAGTTTTAACTTTTTGGGGAAACTCCATACCAGTTTACAATCCCATCAATAGTGCACAAGGGGTCCCTTTGCTCCACACACTTGCAACACTTGTTATCTTTTGTCTTCCCGATGGCAGTCATTCTTAGAAGTGTGAGGTATCTCTTGAGGTTTTGATTTGCATTTCTCTGATGACTAGTGATACTGAGTACTTTTTAATGTGCCATTTGGATGTCTTCTTTGGGAAAAATGTCTATTTTATTCCTCTGCACATTTTTGAATCTTTTTTTTTTTTGCTATTGAGTTGTATGAGTACTTTATAAATTTTGGATATTAACTATGTATCCAATAAATGATTTGCAAAAAACTTCTCTCACCCTGCAGCTGTCTTTTAATTTCATTGTTTCTTTAGTTGTGTGGAAGCCTTTAAATTGGATGGAGTCCCATTTGTCTTTTCTTTTGTTTGTGCTTTTAGTCCAAAAAATCATTGTAAATACTGATATTGAGGAGCTTCTTCCCTCCTGTTGAGGTAAGTCATATGGTTTCAGGTCTTGAGTTGCTTCTGAGTTACTTTTTGTAGTTTAAGATAGGAGTCCAATTTCATTTTTCTGCATGTGGTTATCCAGTTTTTCCAACACCATTTGCTGAAGAAACTATCCTTTTCCCACTGGATGCTCCTGGCTCCCTTATCAAGTAATAGCTGACCATATATGCAGGAGTTTAATTCTGGGCTATTTTCTTCCATTGGTCTACGTGTCCATTTTTATGCCAGTATCATACTGGTTTAATTACTAGAGCTTTGTTGTATAGGCTCAAATCAGGATGTGTGGAGGCTTTGTTTTTCTTTCTCAAGATTGGTTTAGCTATTTGGGGTCTTTTGTGGCGCCATACACATTTCAGGATTACTTTCCTCTATTTGAAAAATGCCATTGGAATTTTGATAGGGATAACATTGAATCTATAGATGGCTTTGCATAGCATTTAATAATAGTAACTCTTCCAATCCATGAACATAGGATGTCCTGCCATTTGTTTGTGTCTTTCATTTCTTTCAGCAAAGTCTTGTAGTTTTCCTTTTACAGATCTTTCACTTTATTTATTCCTAGGCATTTTATTGTTTTAATCCTATTGTGAATGGGATAGTTTTCTTTTTCAGATGTTTCACTGTTGGTGTATAGAAAAGCAACTCATTTCTGTGTATTGATTTTACACCCTTCAACTTTACTGAATTCATTGATTAGAACCAACAGTCTTTTAGTTGTCTTTTATATCTTAATAATTTTTAATAAAATACTAACATTTGCACTTATCTAGCCACACGTTGGTTTGTAACATGATTAGCAATCTTGTTCATAATAGAAAAATGCACTCAACTGTCAGGTCACTACCTATCTGTGACCTGTTGTGTCAACATTTATAAGTCAGTAAGCATTGTCTTTGTTGATATTTCGTCACTGCATGCTCTGGATGCTTCTTCATCCACTGCCTAGGATGATTACAGGAAAATCATGGTCAAGTGCACTTTGGGTCACTCTCTGCAAGTGTTTTTTATGGCTATAGAGAGGACAACCTGATGGAGCCTCTATTAAACCTCAGCCCAGTCCTTTCCTCCACCAAGGGCACTAGGGTATGGCAGGGGCTCTCCAGGTATACGAGAGGTGTTCTGAATTTCTCCCACGCCCTCTCCTGGGCCTAGATTAAATCCTGCTCCTCTAGTTGGAGTATGGCCCAGGTGGTGGTGGTGATAGGGTATTTTGTTCACTCCAGTTGACTCATGTCCTCACTCTCCCACAATGTCCCTCTTGCCTGACAACTTAGTCTCTAAAATGAACCTTAGCCCAGTGCGGGGGCAATATTCCCCACTGGGGACATGCTACAGGAAGAGGGTTGGCTAAAAAGGAGACCTACCTCTGCTCAGACCCCAGACTGAGCCACAAGGTCCTTCTTGTTCCCTGGCTCTCACCTTCACGAGCCCTGCCCAAGGCTAAGGGACCCATCTTTTGCAGTTTGGGCTGCCACCCTCTCACCACCAAACTTTAGTGCAGTAAGGATGATATGTCACAATTGGCTGGCTAAGAGCAAGAATGTGAATTGTTAGGTTTCTTGGATATGATACCAGTGTCATGACTATATTGAAAAGTTTCCTTTTTAGGAGATGCATGCTGATGTATTTTGAGGTCAAATGTCATGGTATCTCACTTTCAAATAGCTCAGAAAACCAAATACACACACACAGCACATGTGCAGTATAGTACTCTGTTTTTCATTAATTCTCTGCTTGTAAATAGGAAAACTGAGGTCATGGGAGAGCTGTTCATAGGTTAATGCATCAGGATTTATACATAATTCTACCAGAGGGTGACTGATTAATCCTGAAGGTATTTCTGCTCTTGGAAGGATGAAGCAACTGGGTGGCACAGCAACAGCCTCAAGATTGTCTATCCTGGACACAAACTGATTGTAACTTGGAGAGTTACATCAAATGTGAAATGAGCACGTCTGGGTGTCTGTAAATTGAGCGCTGGTTGGGAGAGCTATGTGTAGCCCTCATAGCTGGTGTTAAAAATAACATGAAGCATAAGCAAAGGGTTTAGCCTGGTTGCCAGGCAACCCTGCTAGCAGCTCTCTTCAGGCTGGCCTTTATTTTTATTTTTTTCTATCCACATCTCTTCACATTTTCACCTTCTGGACATCCCTTGATTCACTTACTATTTAATGATCATTGTTTGTGTGAGATGGGGGGTTCAGGACAGGTCAAACCACAAGCTCTAAACTCAATAGGCAGATTCTTGCCCCTAAGCATCTTACACTCTAATAAAGTATAAAGGTAAGTATACAATTACCCTGATTATGTTCCTTTAACACAGTCCTTTACTATTTATAACATATCTGCAAAGATCCTTTTACCAAATAAAATAACAATTACAGCTTCCAGGGATTAAAACCTGGTATCTCTGAGGCACACTTTCAGCCTTCTATAGACTGGGGACACTGGAAGCCCACTTATAAGGGGAGGCCACTTAAGTTCTTAACTCAGTTATTTGAGGGGTTGGCTGACTAACAGAGCTAAGCAATATTCACCATGGTATCCCGGGCCTTCCCTGGCGGTCCAGAGGTTAAGACCCCATGCTTCCCCTGCAGGGGGGTCAGGTGTGATCCCTGGTCGGGCAAAAACAAACAAACAAACAAACACCCAACCAAAATGGTATCCTGATTCTCTGTAAGCCCAGGCTGAGGCATTTTCTTCTGCTTACTTTATCACTGTGTTTCTTCAAATTTTCATACACTGATCTGGGTATGTCTTGTTGCTTTTAAACTGAAAGTCAAACTGTAGCAAATGACTGCCCTAAGAAGAGTTCATTTAGTATATAATTTTCACACTGTAAACTTACCAAAATATCAAGTTAGTTGTAGATCTGTGGGGACTATTCGTTCAGCCCATAGTCCCCTTCCCTGAGAACTGCCTCCCCACCTAGGGGGGCCCCTTTGGCAAGGTTCATACTAAATGACAACACCCCCTTGATCGGAGCTGACTGGATCAGAGTTAGGCACTTGACTAAGTTAGACCAATGAGATCCTCTTCAAGGCCTTGGAACTTGACATTAGTCAGTTTCTGGAATTGAAAGGGGTTGCTGATGTAGCCCTGGAAGGCCATCTTTTGTCAGGTGAAAGCCATTACATAGAAAGAAGCAGAGAAAAGTGACCACAGGAACTCAGAGAGATGGAAAGTGTAGCTGCTGTGGTTTTGATGCCTTTCCTGGTGAGAACTGTAGAGCCGAGCTACATTTCTGTCCTGGGTTGAGAGAATTCTGCTCCTCCATCCCCCAGAGAAACGTTCCCTTTTTGCTTAGGCAGTCTGAGTGGGTATCTGTTATCAGCAATCAAAAGAAGTTTAAAACTAATGTTTCAGTCCTGATTTAGGGGGAGGGAGAGGGATGGACTAGGAGTCTGGGGTTGCTAAATGCAAACTATTACATATAGAATGGATAAACAACAAGGTCCCACTGTATAGCACAGGGAACTATACTCAATATCCTGTGACAATGGAAAAATAAAAGAATGTACATATGTGTATAACTGAGTCACTCTGCTGTACAGCAGAGATTGGCACAATATTGTAAATCAACTAGGGACTTCCTTGGCTGTCCAGTGGTTAAGACTTCACCTTTAATGCCAGGGTGCAGATTTGATCCCTGGTCAGGGAGCTAAGATCCCACATGCCTCACTGCCAAAAAATCAAAACATAAAACAGAAGCAATATTGTAACAAATTCAAAAGACTTAAAAAATGGTCCACATTAAAAAAAAAAAAAAAATCTAAAAAAAACACCCCAAACTATACTTCAATTAAAAAAATAAATAAAATCAATCCTAGTTTAAATACTTCCTACCTTGTTCCCATAACATTATTCAGGCTCAACAGCTAAAATGATGCTGTACTTGAGTGATTTTTCAGAAGATTCCTCTAATACCTCCAGACATTACCCATGAGAATCAGTAATTCCTGACATTTTAATAAATATTAGAATCACTGGATAAACATACTATTAAAATGATGTTCTCATTTCATAAAATAGTGGCACAGACAGAAGGGACCTTAGGGGATGTATAACTCAACTCCTTCGCTTTCAAGTAAGGAAACCAAGGCCCAAAATGGTCAAGGACTTTGCCCAGTGCTGGGACTGGAAACTTATTTCTGTCAATATTCAGGCCAAGGTCCTTTGTCAATGAATTTTTTAGGGCCAAGATGGTATTCTCCTTGCTTTAAATTTCAAGTGAGATCACTAAACAGTATTTACTGACTGCCACTTAATTGGCCAGGATTCTTTTAGTTACAAGTTTAAAAAAAAAAGCCTCCAGGAATATACTTGTTTTAGGCTCAACATTACTGTGAGAATTCTCTCTCCCCATCCCTGGGGAAGACTTTTCACAGGTGAGGCACCTACAGACTCACATCCTATCAGCTTAGCTGCCTCAGCAGTACAAGCCTGACTATCCTTGGACTTCTCAGTTACGTGAGCCAATGAATTCCTTCTTATCCTCTTGAATCAGTCTGAACTTGGTTTCTGTTATCATCTGGTGCCAGCAGCAAACATTCTGACTAAACCTGAGCTCATCCCAGAGTTCTCCACAAACAAGGATAATGGTGACCATTTGGAGTCTCTCTTTAAACATTTGAATATAAAAATAGGCAGTTTAAGCAGAAGCTGAAAAACATGTAGCGAAATCAGCAATCCAGGGCACGATGAAAAGATAACCTACTCTTATTTATTCATTAAAAACATTCTTTTTTTTCGCAACACCCCGAGACATGTGGGATCTTAGTTCCCCAACCAGGTATCGAACCCACGCCCCCTGCATTGAAAAGCAGAGTCTTAACCACTGGACAGCCAGGGAAGTCCAAGAAAACTCACTCCTTAAAAAAAAAATTTTTATTTATTTACTTAGTGGCTGAGTTGGGTCCTTGTTGCTGTGCATGGGCTTTTCCTAGTTGCCCTGAGTGGGGACTACTCTTCATTGTGGTGCGTGGGCTTCTCATTGCCGTGGCTTCTCTTGTTGTGGAGCACGGGCTGTAGGTGCGTGAGCTTCAGCAGTTGTGGCACACAGGTTCAACAGCTGTGGCTCGAGGGCTCTAGAGCACAAACTCAGTAGTTGTGGCGCTTTGCTCTGAGGCATGTGGGATCTTCCCGATCAGGGATCAAACCCGTGTCCCCTGCATTGGCAGGCGGATTCTTAACCACTGCGCCACCAGGGAAGTCCCCAAGAAAACGTACTCCTGACACACTGTCTCGGCTTCTGTCCTCTACCTCTTCCATCTACCCTGTATCTTCTAATTAGTCAGAGTTTCTGCTTATTCATAACTTCAGCTTATTCTTGGTCCCATCAGCACGACAGCCTGGATTGCTGTGTAATATCTAAACTGATTTGACCCTGGAACACTTTTCTTAGAAATGGCAAAAGGTGATTGTCAGCAAAGCCTTTTGGGCTTTACACAGAACAAGCAAGAACAGCTTTCCTCTTTCAACTTGGTAAAGCTCCTCATGACATCCTAGGATCAGAAATTACTAATATTATAACTAACATGGTGCATATCTGGGTCAGGATGTGGGCTTCCCTAAGGCAGGAGGCTTGACAAGACAATGGAGATCCTTTGCAGGTAAGTAATCGTGCCTACAATTTTCTTGAAATCTCAAGTTACTTAACATCTCTTAGTTTTAATTCCTGTGGCAATAAAATGGAGGAAATCACCCACTTCACTGATTTGTAATAAGAAATGAAACACATGTACAATGGCTGGTACACAATCAGTACTAAGTGAATATTAGTTCTCTTTCCTTAAATTTTAATATGTCACTTACTGTATGAATTGTTACCCAATTATCTCCTTTTGCTCAAATGTTTTAACATTTATACAATGGAATGCTATTATTCCACATGTGACAAACAGTTTAAATGAAGAATAAGGATTTTTTTTTTAACTCATAAAAAGTTCTGCTGCAGTTTTTCAAATGTTTTATTGGATTTAAAATTCTTTTAAGGGATATACAGATATACAACTAGTTTGATCAGCTACCAATATATTTTGGTATCCCTTTATTTTTGTACTCAAGAGCCAGTTTACTTTTTCTCCATGTTCAATACTTAACTTTGGTAAAATTCTGCCATGTTCGTCTTCA
This sequence comes from Hippopotamus amphibius kiboko, assembly GCF_030028045.1. Classification (NCBI taxonomy): domain Eukaryota; kingdom Metazoa; phylum Chordata; class Mammalia; order Artiodactyla; family Hippopotamidae; genus Hippopotamus; species Hippopotamus amphibius. Next base: position 170,262,661 of record NC_080191.1, on the reverse strand, counting down.
CCTGTTACTGAAGCATGAGTGCTTCCACCCTGCTTGGTATAAGCTGCCCTTTTGGTTTTCTTCCTGTGGGTATGTTTTGTAGGACTCTTCTGTTTTTTTTCAACTTCACTGCTTACATCCCACAACATTATCTTCCCATCATTCCCTCCAGTAAGCAGCAAATAGGATTCTGGCAGAAAGCAGACCTGGGATACCCCCAAAGTGTGGCCCTTAAATCCCAGTTCCCGTTCACACTTGACTCCCATTACCCTAAAGATTCGAATCTTACCATCTTCTGCACCGCAACTAAAAATATTGCCACATGATGCCACAGACACAGAGTGGGCTAGGGCAGGGTTTAAAAGCTGACCAGGTGATTGTGGGCTTTCCATTTCTTCTGTTTCATCCTCCTGTAGATTTGTAATCCAGAGTGGCCGGGCTTTCTGAAGGTTCCACAGAATCACCTTCAAATAAGAGGAAGTTACACAATTAGGGTTTTAGCTGGTTTGTTTAACATGCTTATTCTGCTTCTGACAAAATCATCAAAGCAGTCTGAGAATGATTAGTAGGATACATTTCCAGCAATGTTAAAGGAAAAAAATTCAGACAGCACCACAGCAGGCCAGTGGGATGCTACGCTGGTGCCAAAACCAGAATGCCAGTGGGCAGTAAGGAAGGCAGAATTTAGAAAACAAGATCCTGAGTAACTTTTGATGAACAAACCCATTAAAGTGTCATCTAATTCATAAGCAGATGCCAGTTTCTTTAAGTCATTCTACCCTGATCTCTGCAAACAAAATTGAAGATTATGAAATTTATTAATTTTAGTCTATGTTTGTTACAAGTAAAAATACCTATCAACTAAATAAACTAAACTAGGATACCACTGAAATAATTTTTATCTGGAATGCTTTTCCTTTCCTTTCACATTACCCAAATTACTCCCCCTAAGGGTATAGCCCAAATTCCTGTCCCTCTACTCCAGCCCCCTTCTCCTTCTCCCATACGTAACTGCTGTTCTGTAACTGACGTATGCCATAGCTCTTCAGTGCCTTAAGATCTAACTCATCTTTGCGAACGCCTAGCATGGCACCTGGAGAAAAGAGCAGAAATCCTAAACAAGTCTGCTGATTCATCTGACATCTCGGTATACTTGGCTTCTTGTTGCTGTTCCCTACCATGATCCTGGATCTACTAAGTGGATTTAAATAAAATGCTAATTAAAAACTGTTTAAAACAAAACAATACGCTCTGTGAATTGAATTTTACTCTGTAATCCAGCAATTTTCTTCCCATAGCAACCAATTTGAAAAAGAAAATATTCTTCGTACTTTCAGAGAGAATAGACAGCTGTGTTTTACCATCTCGTACCATCCCTGAATCATGACTCACAATTTAAAACGGACACTGGGATAAGCATCACCTTGTTTAGTGAACGCACAGGTCTGCACTGACAAGGTTACTACTGCTGATTTATATTAAGGATTTGGTTTTCTATTCAAAGTAACTTCCTTCAGCTCAGCCTACTTTCAAAAGAAGTGACATTCAGAAGTGAATGCAAGCATATCAAAGCGAACCTGCTCAAAACCTTCTACAAAAACATTTTTTTCCACATAAAAGATTCATTTTCAAGGGGGAGAAAAGAGGGTTCCTCCACTATCCCGATCCTTAAGTTTTGGTACTAGAGATCTCTCAAACTCCAGAAAAAAGAACAAACCTTTGAACCATTTGTTTTCAAATGTGGAAATGAGGGAGAAAGAAAACCAATGTGTATACTACAGAAATTCATGATGGCTTCAAATTTCCAAAGGTCCTTACAAGAAAAAACTGTATTTGAGTGGTGGGTACACATGTATGTATTTAATTTTTTTATACCTTATACACGAATTATGAATATTATTTTGTGCCTAAGATTAAGCAGTCTCAAGTGTCTTAATAAATCACACTTCATCCTTAAGGTCCCTGCCTATTTGAGTAAGCTTTGCCTACTTAAACCTACCTAAATCAAAGGATATAATTTTTATAATTCCTATAATAACAAAGATAGGTGTGTTGAACACATCTATTATGTGTGGCAATAATTCAATTCCTCCTTTGAGACAAAACATGCTTGTTCAGAGAGAAATAACTCTCATCATTAATCTGATAAAAACTCTCTTTCATTATTATGCCTGCAATCTTGGACTCCCCCATAGACTACCAGATAACCAGGTTTTAAGAAGTAATTTGGAAGAAATTACAGAGTTTCAACTTCAGTTAAGTAATTTCTTTAAAGCATGGCTGTACTATCTTAGCTACTACTGTTATACCACAACCCAATGCAGAAGTTAATCTACAGTGAATTTTCAGCAATTCTTGACAGTCAAATCAAAAAGCAATTACCTAAGCCTTCTTTTCACAATATGTTTATTTCCTATACTGTTCTCTAGCAGCTGCCTGCCACTAAACCTTCTCATCTAGAACTGGAGGCAAAATGGTAAATTCTGGATGCCTGCTTCTTATCTACTCTGTGACTGCTGCACACCTAACTGTTTACTGCCATGCCTAGCAGTTAATTAATGAACCAGTGACTGAAAACTGGTATAGCTTAAGGATGAAAGAATGACTCGTCAAAGAGACACTGTGCAATCTGCCTACTTAAAAGAGGTATCTGACTGGTCGTGCAGGTCTTTCTGCCCAACCCAGTAAGCAGATTATCTCCACTAAGGTAGAAAATATAAAAGTTTTGGACAAGACCTAGGAGTAGAAAAGGAGTTTAGAGGTCATGGGGTCACTGTGCCCTCTAGGTGTAAAATGATTCTCAACAGAGGCACTACAAATTTTTGGTAGTACAATTCTTTATTGTTTAGGGACTGCCCCAAAACATCAGGACATCCACTGATTCTTCCTACTAAACACCAGTAGCTTGGGGGAGGAGGTGGCAGTCACAGTGACAACTAAAACAGCCTGTTATTTCTAAATCATAAGGAGGTGTGGAGGGTAGAGGAGGGAGTGGTAAAGATCACTGGCCAAGAAGTGGCCACAAAGTCTTAGACGATATTACACACAGTTGAGAATGTAGATGCAATGCCTAGAACAGTGCTGGGCACACACGTCATTAATAAACAATGGTTCTTTTTGTAGGAGTCACCTGTTCCCATTCCAAGAACTGTTTCTACCACATTATCAATGATATTCTATTTAAACCTCTGGTGTCACAGAGAAAAAATACAGGCTTTGAAGCCAGAGAGATTGAGGTTTGAATCCCAATTCAGACAGCTGTGGGGAAACATAGTATGAATCTCAGTTTCCTCATTTCTAAAAAAGAAACAGTAATGATCAGGGTATGATTAGAATGAAAACTAATATATGTAACGCAGTGGCAAGTAGTAAGTGCTCACCAAAGAGAAGCCATGACTATTCTCCCTCCAGTGATTTTTAGAGTAAAAACATGAATAGATCCAAGTCCTCCAACTTTTTTTTTTTTAAACAATAGTCTTCATAGAGAGTGGGTGATAAATTCTGCTTTTAGCATGGTCCTTTCTTTAAACAGATGTTTGGAATCAAATATTTGAATTCTCATGTTTTAGGAATGTCTTAAAGCATAGAGAAAGTAAGAGTAAAAGAATAATTACTTTGTGAATAAAATCTACTAGACCTTGTCAAGTTAGCATTAAACATGCAGTAGAAGTAAAGCTTACGGCTCATAAATACGTAAGACATGTTAGTAGAGAATAGAAAATGCAAAGATATATTTAGCCCAATCAATAGTTTGATTCTGTTAGCAAGTCCCATTTAGAAATTATCCAAGTACTCTCTGCAAAACATCACCTGCATATCCAGTCCACATGACACCAGGCTCTGAGGCCTCTGAGGCCGAAAAGCTACAGAGGAACAGATGTTGGAATGTCTCTTCAGCGATCTGCTAACTTTCTTATTTTCCAGGTCAAGGACTGTGATTGTTCCGGAGTCATCAGCAGAAGCCAGGAGGTTTTCAGTTTCATTCAATGAAAGACAGTTGACTTCTTCTTCATTCACATGAAAATCGTCCAAGGATCCCTTGAGAGACCTGACATCCAGCACGCTAATAGCTTCTCCATGTGAGGCGTAGAGCTTGGTGGGGCCGGAGGGAGAGAATAAGACACTGGTAACATCATCTGCCCCTTGGAAGCGTGTGTGTCCTAACGGAGTCCCGTCTTCACCCCAAACCATGAGATCTCCACCTTCTGCTCCAGAAGCCACTAGCCCTTCTTGACTTGCATTTAGGCACAGAATAGGAGAAGAATGTCCACCAGTCCACTTGACTGCCATAATGGCCCAGATGACTCTGTGAAGAGAGGGGAAAAACTATAATTTCATGTTTTATATAGGAACTTCACAAGAGACAAATTCAATAAGCAATATTTCATTTAAATATTAAAAGACATCTAAAAAACTCAATCAATAAAAAACGGCATTTGAAGATCAAGCCTACAAAGCCTAGTTGAACACGGGAGTGTGGTGCACCTGGCTGGCACGTGCTACACGGTTTTTCCTTGCAATCAGAGGCCCAGGTAAGCCTGGTCCTCCAGCCTTTGCTGTGAGACTCACAGAAGAATAAACAATAAATATATTTATTTTAAATTAATAAAAATCCTTTTTAAGAAAAGGCTGCACAATCATCAGGTTATGTTCTTTATCTGAATAATGTTTATAGAGAATGAGCCCTGGAACTAGACTCTCTGGGTTTGAACAGCTCTATTACCTATCGCCGGGCAACTCTGGTAAAGTTACTGAATCTATGATTCACTTTCCTTCTTGATAAAATGGGTGTAATAATAACATCTATTTCATAGGATCAGAGAGAATTAAATGACATAATACAAGCACATATAATAGTGCCTGGTACATGAGGGCTCAACGAATATTACCATTGTCACCCTTCTAACTTTTATTAGGCTGGTTAAAGTGGCATCATCCATCCATCCATCCATCTATCAATTTATCTATCTATCTGGCTACCTACCTACCTACACACACACACACACACACACACACACACACACACTCTACACCAGTGGTCCTCAAAGTATGGGCTCCTGCAACATTAGCATCACTTAGGAACTTGTTAGAAATCTAAATTGTTGGACCCCACTCTAGACCCACTGAATCAGAAACTCTGGGGTTGGCACCCAACAATGTGTTTCAACAAGCCCTCCAGGTAATTCTGATGTATGCTAGAATTTGAGAACCTGTACTATACCAATAATCACAGTGGGAACTGGTTAAAAACACAAACCCTTGGGTCTTACCATCAGAGACTGATTCAGGACTTTTTTTTTTTTTAAGCTCTCTATTGGAATATAATTGCTTTACACTCTTGTACCAGCTTTTGAGGTACACCAAAGTGAATCAGCTGTATTTATACATATATCCCCATATCCCTTCCCTCCCACGACTCCCTCCCACCGTCCCTATCCTGGCCCTCTAAGGCATCACCCATCATTGAGTTGATCTCCCTTTGTTATACAGCAACTTCCCACTAGCTATCTATTTTACAGTTGGTAGTGTATATATGTCTATGCTACTCTCTCACTTTGTCCCAGGTTCCCCTTCTCCCCCCGCCCCCCCAATCCCGTGTCCTTCAGTCCATTCTCTGCATCTGCATCCTTATTCTTGTCCTGTCACTGGGTTCATCTGTACCTTTTTTTTTTTTTTTTTTTTTAAGATTCCGTATATATGAGTTAGCATACAATATTTGTTTTTCTCTTTCTGGCTTACTTCACTCTGTATGACAGACTCTAATAAGTCTATTCACCTCATTACATATAGCTCCATTTCATTCCTTTTTATGGCTGAGTAATATTCCATTGTATATATATGCCACATCTTTATCCATTCATCTGTGAATGGGCATTTAGGTTGCTTCCACGTCCTGGCTATTGTAAATAGTGCTGCAATAAACATTATGGTACATATTTATTTTTGGATTATGGTTTTCTCTGGGTATATGCCCAGGAGTGGGATTACTGGGTCATATGGTAGTTCTATTTTTAGTTTTGTAAGGAACCTCCAAACTGTTTTCCATAGTGGCTGTACCAACTTACATTCCCACCAACAGTGCAGGAGAGTTCCCTTTTCTCCACACCCTCTCTCCAACATTTATTGTTTCTAGATTTTTTGATGATGGCCATTCTGACCGGTGTGAGGTGATACCTCATTGTGGCTTTGACGTTCATTTCTCTAATGATCAGGACGTTATTTAATTTTATTCTCAAAACAACAGTTCTGATTGGTATTATTCCACTTTACAGATAATAAAACTGAGTCTCAGAAAAGTTGAATAATTTTCCCAAAGTCACTTGGCTCTGAGGATTTGTACTTGGGGATCTAATAATATAAAGGGATCCTAAACTTCTAAACAATGAAGACCTTTTCTAACAATTCTACTTGACAACAGGTTTAACTTGCTAGTATTCTTTGAAAGTACAGAAAATGACCAAAAGCTACTATAATTCATTACTGCTTCTAAATATACTCACATATTTTTAATCACATTATCACTTACGTGCATATAAATAACAGTAGTATTTATGTGCAAAATTTAGATTCCTGATATGCTGGGCAGCCTGTATCTATAAATTAGAAATGCTGCATACTACTACTCCCTGCCTTAACTACCTCCTGTGCAAAGCAAAAAGGAAACTGGAACAACTTACACAATGGTTAGACAAAAGAAAGCAAACAAATCTATCTGGACAAATTTAATTTTTCATTCCACAGGACAAGGGAGAATTTACCTAGTAAGAAACTGCCATAGTTGCTTTACTATTTTCAGATACCATACCTGAATTTAGTTCAACTGTACAGAGATAAATTTCCTAATACTGTTTTGAAAAAAAAAAAATAGTCTGGCAATCTGCCTAAAGTTTCTATTCCCAACACAAAGTTTATTTCCTACCACTTTTAGCCACACACACAAACAGAATGATTAACTAGGCTGCAAAAATCACTGATCTGATAGTAATCAAAGTAACAGAAACATGATCACAAAAGCAGATAGAGCAATTTTCATGTAGATAACAAAGAGGAAAAAAGACAAAAAGATATATTTTTAAAATTTCAGCAAAAGAACTCAATCAGTAAACAGAGGAAACTAATTAATAGAGACTGAAGAAAATAACTTCTAAAGGAGAGGTTTGGGGAGGAAATGACTCAAAGGGAGATAAAGACAGGGCAGTCTGGTGGTTTGATTTTTGCTGACAAGTACTGATATAGCAGTTAAATAATTTCCTATCATAACAGAGACTTTTGCCAAATGTTCCAGATAAACCAAGGAAAAAGGACACTTAACAGAAGTTAAAATGAATATTTAGGCTTAGGAACTGTCATTTGTGATGACTACTGACTTATATGATAAAGACAATATCCTACCTTAAAAAATGAAACTTGAATTAACCATTGAAAAGGCCACTTAAGTTACAAATAGTTTTATTTAACTCTCATGAAGAGTACTGACCACTTATTTCCTAAGTTAGAGTTTTAATTTTTCTACAATGAATTAACTTTAAAGTCCAGAAGTCTGCCCTCTACAGCTTTAGGATTTTGTGTCCATATAGGTTTCGGATCCCTGTTGGGATATTTGGTTTTCGCTAGGCCAAGAACGAGGCAGGGTTTCTAGTACTTCTATTACTCCATCACAGATCTACCCACAGGGGACCTAAGTAAATGCTGACTAGCAGACAAAAGTTTTAGCAGGTTTTCTTCTTAATATAACTCTTTTCCAGAAAAGATTAACTCAATTGTAAAGATACATTTGGTTAAACTCCACCCCAAAGTGTGAAAAGTTAGGCAATAAATGAATTTTGTACTTAAAGAGACTATTATAGACAACACAGTTCCTGTAAATTTTTCCATAATAAAAGCAGTAGTAACGCTTGGACTGCTACTCTCACAAGTCCAAAGTCAGCTCTACCTTAACCTCTATACACCAGAGCAAAGACCAAATTAAACTTCTGATCTCTACACCACATGGATAACATGCACTGATCACCTAGCTAGTCAGAAAAATTAAAACAGAGATCTGTTACAGGGAATGTTCGGAGAAAGAGTTGGGAAAGCCCCAGAAAGCCATACATTCTGAGGCTTTTAATTTTATCACACAGAGTATTGATCAGGGATTCAACCAGAGCCCCCAAATCACTTGTTTACTTAGTCTACAAAATTAAAATTATTTGTTATTATTTGAAACACATTCAAAGATCACCATCAAAAAGTGTTAAAACAATCAGATACTGTCGTAGAAGGCAGTGGGAAAAATTAACTACATATGGGTTAAACCAAAACAATCTTTCAGATATGAGCTGGCAAGCCAGTTTCTTGTTTTTCTTTTACTGGGACTGGAAAGCCTACCTGGAAATAGTTAAGTATCAGGTATCAAGTCAACAAGCTTCTCTGCTCATAGGTAGACGCCTATGGGTCAAGCGTGGCCATTAATTATAATCCCATTGTGAATCAGTTTAATTAGATAATGGATTCCTTCCTTCCAACACCTAACCAGATCATGGAGTGAGAGGGGTGAGGAAGGTGGGATATTATGAGAACATTTTTATAATGGGTGAAGCGCAAAGATGGAAGTTCTAAACAGCCAGGGGGCAGAAAGAGGGTACTGAACATGGGGGAGAGGACTTGGTCAGGAGGGTGATGAGCAGGCAGCAAAGAAAAGGAGGCAGTCATAAAGGAAGTCCTTTACGACTTTGAAATCCTACCTGGGCCAATTGGCGGGGAGGGTACTTCGCCACAAAAAGTCACCTCACTGACCAGACTAGACTTGCCAGAATAATTTCATTAGATCCTTCAAAGGCTCTACCTCACTCACACCATGGCAGACAGGATAGAGGCCAACGCCTTTAATAACTGAATGCTCTCTAAACACTCGCTCCTGTCATACCTCCACGTATCCACTTGTCCTTTTCAAGTGTCTGTGCCTTTAAAGCTGTTCATTCTGTCTGTTCTTTGTCCCCTTCTCGGAGAGACTGACTCTACTCATCCTTGAAGCTGTAAAAGAAACTTTAGTGCCTTTCCAGACAAAACCTGGACTGCCTTCCCTGGATGGTTGAAAGCTGAAAAATGAATAATAAACAAAACTCCGTAGGCTGAGGTTTAAATCACATGACAGTCACTATCACTGTAATAAGTATAGGTCAACTTTTCTTCACGTCTGAGTTTCCCAAAGTTGGTCCTGATGTGGAGACACCAGGCAGCAACAGAAGTGGCTGAAGGGCGGTGATACTGGCACTAGTAAGAAGGACAAGAATCTGGGTTACTAAGCGTGGAGGAAAAAACACCTGGGAAGAAGGGACCGGCAAGTAATAATCAAACACCACCTAGCAGAGAGTAGAGACGGTGGGCGCAGTTCTTTTGTTTTCACTGGAGAACAAGAAATGGATTGTACCCAACAGGGGAGCTTTCGGAAAGAGTCCTTACTGCAGAAAGGCAAGACGGTGGAACGGACTACTAAGGGAATCTGTGAACCCTGTTACTATGACCGCCTCACAGAGCTGCTCTGAGAGTTGCAAGAACGGCCCCGTGAAGGGCCCCAGGTGCGCGCCTGGCGCACGGGCCGGGTATTATTTTCTCTTACCAAGCGTTCCTTACAGGCGATCAGAACACGTTCCGGCCACCTAGGAACACGCAGTGTGACTACATAATGCTGACGTTCTTCCCCTTCCGAGAAGCCTCCTACAGTCGCAGCCTCCATGCCGCTCTCCCCACGGGAAGGTCTAATGAAGGAGAAACGCCCGCTCACCTTCGCGGGAAAGGCCAGGAGAGGCCACTCGCTAAGCGCTCGGACCGCACTTCCAGGTTATCCGGCCGCACACACGCGAGGACGCAGGTTCCGAGCGGCGCCGGCACTAGTCCTGCGGGAGAACCGGAGAGCCTGGCCCGGAAAACACGAACTCAGCTGCCAAAGGACAAGCAGGAAGGCCCCGCTCGAGCTGGAGGCGGCGGAGCCAGGGGCTGCCCGGCAAGCGGAGGGGGGGTTCGCGCGTTCTGTCGGAGGAGCGAAGCAGGGGCCCAGCCGACCCAGGGGAAACGAATGGGAAAAGCGGTGCCGAGGAGCCGGCGCGAGGCCCCTAGGCCGCAGAGGGGACGAGGAGCCGCAGCGCAGCCCGGCACCCACCGCCGCCAGCCCCGTACCTGCGCTTCCCGCTCCCCGCTCCCCGCTCCCCGCTCGGGCGCCCGACGATGACCTCACCCGTGGGCGCCCGGCGATGACGTCACCCGTGGGCGCCCAATCCCGGCCCGCGCAGGGCGGGGCCCGCGGCGGCGCAGCCACATCCGGGGCCGAGAGCCGCGCGCGACGGGGCGTGCGTGCCTGCTTCGTGCCCTCAACCCGCATGGCGGCGCCCCGGGCGCGCCGCGGGGAGGCCGGGCGAGGCGGGCGGTGGGGGCGGCGGCGCCCGTGCGGCCGGCGCGTCTGCCCGGCGTGAGGCGGGGCGCGGGGCCGGGGCAGGGGCGGGGAGCGAGCGGCGCGGCTCTCGAGGCTCGGCCCGGCCTCCGGAGCAGAGACGGGGCGCGGCGGCGGCGGCGGCGGCCGTCGGGCCGGCGGGTGAGGCGATGGCGGCGCCGGCCCCGGGGGCTGGGGCGGCCGCGGGGGGCGCGGGCGCGGGCGGCGGCGCGGGGGCCGCGGGGGCCGGGGGCCGGCTGCCCAGCCGCGTGCTGGAGCTGGTGTTCTCCTACCTGGAGCTGTCCGAGCTGCGGAGCTGCGCGCTGGTGTGCAAGCACTGGTACCGCTGCCTGCACGGCGACGAGAACAGCGAGGTGTGGCGGAGCCTGTGCGCCCGCAGCCTGGCGGAGGAGGCCCTGCGCACGGACATCCTCTGCAACCTGCCCAGCTACAAGGCCAAGGTGAGGGCGCCCGCTCCCCGCCGAGCGTCCGGCTCGCGCGCCGCCCGCCCCGCGCCGTGAGGGCGCCCTTCCCTCTGGGCTGAGGCGCTGCCCCTCGCCCGGCGCGCTTCCGCGGGCACTTTTCAGAGGACGGGGGGTCCCCGCGCCTGCTCCCCGCCCCTCCTGCTCCTTCCCGCAGCCTCCCCTGAGCGCAGACCGCCGCGTTGCCGTCGCTTCAGTCCTCTCCGCCTGGTTTCCTCCCGGCTCTTTATTCGGCCGCCTCGGCTGCCTTCACGCCGGCTTAGTTTCTGAGACCCTTGCTTTCACCTCACCGGTCCCGAGCTCTGACGTGTAGCCACCTTTCCTTTATTTTTGCCCGAGTACTCTCTCATTCCCTCCACCATGCGACAGGCTTGTACACGAATGTGGTCCAAGGCATCCTGCTAACTCTCAAGATAGAGGCTTTACTAGAACATCCTTCCGCGGGCGCCGCTTCACAGCCGTCCTACTGCCATGTCCCAGTATTATTGGCTACTTCCTTGCCAACTTCTTCGTAGTTGCACCTTGACGGTGTGTCTCTCACGTTCCGGTTGTCATCTAACGTGGTGATTCTGCTTTTGCTGTCCTTTTCCCCTGCCAGAGTCTTGTGCTTATGCTTGCCTTCATATACAAATAAAAGTGTCTAGTAGCAGGTCATGAGAGGATTCTTCAAGCAGTGTAAACAAAAGGCCTTAAACTTGGGTTCAGTTTGGATGGAAACAGCTATTCAGGATAGCAGTCACCCAGAGCATGTATGAGAGAGGGTAAAGTCTGACCTAGAATGTGGTAAACGTAAAGACACGTTCGTGTATTTAACTAAAAAGGGAAAACATACCTTTTTAAAGCTAGACTGCCAGTGGAGCCAGAGTAAGGAGTAAATTTTTTCCATATGAAATAGATGGAAAATGTATTCTTCTGTAATAAAACAGGCTTTAGTTTAATAAGGAATATTGCTCTTAAATATGCCAACTGTCAAGTTGTTTTTCTATTAAGTGAAAGGACGTTAATTTGCGAGGACAGTATTTGTACATGATAAATGCCCGATGGATGCTAGTTGTAATTCTGCTATAGTAGAGTGCAGAAGATTGCAGTTTTGTCTTACTGTGCCTGATAAATATGTAGGTTTCATGAGTCTTACTTAGGTTTTGTTTTTCCATGAAGTTGATTGTTTTTACTTATTTTAAATTAAGACATTTTTGTAGTTGGTCTGTAAAAGATATGTTCACATGATTCAAGATTCATGTAATAATATGTAATAGATAATATATTCATGTGAGTCAACATTCAGAAGAAGCAAAGAGATACAAAGCAAAATGTCTTCCTTTTGTCCTTATACCCCCACCATCCAGGTTGGAGGCAACCTGTATTACCTGTTTCTTCTGTATCCTTCCAGAGTTGTTGAAGGTTTCATGAGTTTTTAATACTTTGTATGCCTTAGTACTACCTGCACTGTAGGTATTATAGACTTGTACTAATCACATATACATTCAGATGTTGCAGGACTTTTCTTGAGTATCTTGAAGATAAAAGATTAATTCAAAAAAAAGTCATATAGCTCAGTAGGGAAGTCCTCCTTCTAGCAGAGGAGAAAAAAATGTATAGAAATAACTAGTGATTTCTACCATTAGTTAGAAATGGTAGAAATTGTTAGTAACTGTTAGAAATCTAAAAATATATACATACTACAAATTTAATGAAAGAGATTTACAAGTTGAGTAGATGATTGTGGAAGGTTTGAGGCTGAGATTGTATTTGAGCTGAATTTTAAAGATGGGGAGAATATGAACATTTTACCAAGAGGAAATACCCTGAACAAAATCAAGGCAATGGAAAGCAGAGCATTTGTACAGCATATAGTTTTATTTAAAAAAAATATGCTAGGCACTATGCTCAGTTTTGCAGATACAGTGGTGAATAAAAACATACAAACCCTTATGGCTGCCTCGCCAGATGGCAGTTATAGTCCAGTTGGGGGACATGGGTATTAGTCAAATAGTCACACGGCTGTGAAGCTGCATTTGTGCCAAGTCCTGTGAAGGCTAGATACCTGGTGCTCTGGATGTCGGTAATGGAGAATTTGACCTAAGTAGGGAGGCCAGGGAAGGCCTTCTCTGAGGAAATGATGCAGGAACTGAGACCTGAGGGATAAGGATAAGTAGGCCAAAGAGAGAGAAGAGCCTTACAAGAGGGAGCCTGCTGAGTATGAGGGACAGAAAAGAATCAATGTGGCTGGAGCACAGAGAGCAAAAGTGAGGCAGGTTTGAGAAAGATGGAAGAGGTGGACTGGGGCCAAGCAGAGGGATCCATTTTAAACTATAGGCAAAAGGGGATTAGAAGTGGGGGATTGGTGATACGTTATTTTTCCATTTTTAAGAGGTTATTCTAACTTAAGAATGGAGAACAGGATGGAGGGGAACCTTAGAAATATGAGTGGTAGGAAGTATGTAGTAAAAGAGATGGGGAGAAATTTAGGAAATAAAATCTACAGGACTTGGCAATAGATTTGAAATAGGGGTGAGGAAGAGGGAGGTGCTGAGGATGACTCCTAGGTATCTGGCTTACGTAACATAGGGATTACCTGGGCTAGATTTTGGAGGAATAACACTGAGTTCAGTTTTGGTAGCACAGAATTTACAGTGTTTTTAAGACATCCGAGAGTTTTCAGACAGGCATCTGTTACAGTTTGTAGCTTAAAGGGAAGGCTAAAGATATCAAATAGTTAAGTTAGATTGAATTGTGGTGGGAAGTATGATTGTAAAGGTGAGCTGAAACTGGGTATATCATGGAGGTCCTTGACAGCCTTCAGTCTGTAGTTTGGGCTTTGTTTTACAGCTGGAAGCCACAGAAATTTGAACAAAGGAGTGACAGAATAAGAGCTGTGCTTTAGAAAAACTAGTCCATAATATGAATTCAAGAAGGCAGGGGTTGGTGCCTATACCAAACGTACTTAAGACTGGAATAAGTATATAGAGCAGAGAAGGAGATGGCTGGGAGAGGAATTGCAAGAAAACAGATCCACGTAGGTGGACAGCCGACTGGGTGAGGTGACATGAAGAAGAAGGAAGAGTCAAACAGGGTTTCCAGGAAGCCTGGATAGCTGAGAAATGATCAGAACAGGCTTGGGATAGCATAAAACTGGAAAGTATTTGAAGTTGTCAATCTAATTAGGATTTGTCTTCTTTTTAAAAGTTCATGTTTTACATATTACCAAGTAACATCAGTTATTCCAGTCATACTTGGCATCTAACTATAATTCTCTAAATTTCAGGCTTACATCCTAAACTAGGTCATAGAGCTGTTTGCTATAGTATGAAATCCAGGTTGTGCATGAGACTGCGTAGCAAGAACTATAGATTGTTTTTATTTATTTGTGTATTTATTTTTCCATTTTATCTGATTTTTCCCATTATCTCTAAAAGATAAGGACACTTAATCACAATACCATTATTACATTCAAAGTATAAAGAAATGAATAATTCCTTAATATAAGAAGTGCACTCTTCAAATTTCCAGTTGTCTCATAAATGTCAGTTGTTATATCTTTAATTTTCAGTTTATTTAAGCAAGATCTATGTAAGAGTCCCATGACAAACAGCTGTGTCTCTCAAGGCTGTTTGCTGCTGTTCACTTGTGGAGGAAACTGGGCTGTCTGCCCTGTAGAGAGGTTCCCTCAGTCTGGATTCTGCTGACTTCATTCCCACTGTGTTGCCTACCATGCTCTCTGTCCTCGTAGTTCCTATAGAAGTTTGATCCATGTGGGTTAGAGTCGATTCTTTTCAAGATATTTTTTACTAGAATCAAATGGTTATGGTGTGTACAGCACTTTTAGGTACTTAAAAGTGTGCTATAATAAGAACAGATAGGAAAACATTTAGGTATACTTTGGGTTTACATCCCCCTTATGAAAACATGGGATACCTGAACCAAGGAGGTTTTCTGTTCTTGTTTTAATCTGTGTTCTGGAGTACAACAGTTAAACCATGAAGTACTCGCTAATGGTACATAAACTCTAGGTGAGGGGCCTGGATGCTTAACTTCTCTTTGGGATTCTTGTGCTGACTACCTGTTGACTTTTACGCCTATGTCCTCATCCCTGAGCTGAACTAGGTGAATTTTAAGGTCTTTCCTAATGCTGAAATTCTATGATTCTGGAGTTGATTTCTCAGGTTAACTAAAGCAATAGGTTCCAGCCTTCAGCTGCTTTTGGGTAGTTTGAATAAAGAAGGGATTTTCTAAAAAACATACAAACCAAAAGCTATAAATTATTAAAACATGAGATTGTTATTACTTGTACAGAGTAGCAATTTTCATACTGGCTTTATTTCGGAAGCTTAAAAAACTGGTGATTACTGAAGGTCAGCTGTCCTGCCCTGTCATTGGGAGCTGCTGTTAATGACTGTCTCTTTATAAATTTTACTGGTTGAATTTAGATGCTGTCTAGGGGATTATTCAATTTGGTAAAATGAGAGTGGTAATGTCTCAGTGCATGACTAATACCTAGCAAGGAGGCTGAGGATCTAAGATAGTTTGTGGTTATTAAAATTTTTCATGAATTCTAGAGCTGATGTGACTACGTTCTCTATTTTACTTAAAATATGATTCTTTTTGGTGACAGCATTGCCAACATGAAAACTGTGCAGATCTTAACTTTTTAATGTAAAAATGTCAACTATAAACAAGAGTAGAGAAAAATACCTCCCTATACCCATCGCCAAGCTTTACCAGTGATTAATTCACGGGCAGTCTAGTGTCAGGTTTACCCGGCCACTCTCCCATTCCATTCCTGGATACTTCACAGCAATTCCCAGATATCATTACGTCACCCATAAACTTTTCAGTATTATCTCTAAAATATAAGGATTCTTGTGTGTATCTTTTGATGTTTTAAGAAGTCTATTTGGAGAAATTTTGCTGCAGTTTAGAATTTTGGTCAGTAATGAAACAGTTGGCAGTTTTATTTTTAATGTTGTATAATTATTATATTAGTATCCCATCCTGAGATGTGAGCCTTTTTTGAGAAGTACTTATGTTACGTAACAAATATAACTTTATTGTTTAAAAACATGTAGCCTAAAGTTTGGGTACTGTTTAATATTTAAGAAAAATCAAATTTCTCTTTCTTTGGTCTGTTTTTCATCTTTTCAGATACGTGCTTTCCAGCATGCTTTCAGCACTAATGACTGCTCCAGGAATGTCTACATTAAGAAGAATGGCTTTACTTTACATAGAAACCCCATCGCTCAGAGCACGGATGGTGCAAGGACCAAGATCGGTTTCAGTGAGGGCCGCCACGCATGGGAAGTGTGGTGGGAGGGCCCTCTGGGCACTGTGGCAGTGATTGGAATTGCCACAAAACGGGCCCCCATGCAGTGCCAAGGTTATGTGGCATTGCTGGGCAGTGATGACCAGAGCTGGGGCTGGAATCTAGTGGACAATAATCTACTGCATAATGGAGAAGTCAATGGCAGTTTTCCACAATGCAACAATGCACCAAAATATCAGGTGAGAAACTGAGTATTTTCTGAGAAGTGAGCCTTTGTTAAATCATGCCTTAATTTGTTTTAAATTTACAAAATTTTATATAGCAGCATTATTTATCTTTTTGGTAATTTTTAAATAGCTTAACTGGCCTTTTTTGGCTACTCTGATAATAATCTTTTAGTATCTCAATATTTGTTTCCTAATACGTATTCAATCTGAGCATTCTGTCTTTAGATCCGGTTGGCAAACTTTTTCTGTACAGGGCCAGATAGTAAATACTTTCAGCTCAGTGGTCCATACCATCTCTCACAAGTGTTGAACTCCGTTGTTGTAGCACAGAAGCAGCCGTAGATTATGTAAACAAATGAGCATATCTGTATTCCAGTGTAACCTTATTTTTAGACTGCCAGCCAGGTTTGACCCAGGGGCCGTGGTTTGCCAACTTGTGCTCTAGACTGTAAGCTTTCCTTTGTCATGGCACAGCCAAATCTGCTTTTTCTAGATACCTCACCCCCACACATTTACCTGTGTGCATGTGCATACATACTTACCCTCTGCTACTTATTAATCTGAATTGTATTCAAAGCCTCTGGAGGTGTTGGCGATTTCCATAAAGATGAGTTCAGGCACACTGCTGCATTTTATTTATTGATTTATTTGGCCTCGCCACACAGCATGTGGGATCTTAGTACCCCGACCAGTGATCAAACCCGTGGCCCGTGCAGTGGAAGTGCAGAGTCTTAACCATTGGACTGCTGGGCAAGTTCCAAACTACTGCATTTAAAATTCTTTTCATCTTAGCCTTACTCATTTCATTAAGGGTCAAAATTATAGTTCCTATTTGTAAAAGGTATATAATTACCATAGATTCAGCAGAGTCTAAAAAAAAATAATCTAAAAAGAAATTGGAAATTTTAAGGAATTCTAGATTGCACATTGCAGAGGAACATGTGGTTTGAAAGCTCTAGCCTCAGTAATGACCTCAAGTCAGGCATAATAAAGTAGAAGAACTAAAAATATATCCCATTTCCTGAGGTGTAAAAGCCTGGAAGGATTTTCTTTCATAGAATCCTTTCCTTACTGTCCTTTCAGGTTCTGCAAATACCCAAAGGAGAAGGGTGTCTGGACTTCATAATCATTGAAGATAAAGTCCTATGACTAGCCTTGTGATTTTGTAGGGAAGGGTCTTTTTTCTTTGTTTTTCAGAGAACATACTCTGTATGATTTCAGTCCTTGTAAATTTATTGAGACTTATTTTATTCTCAGCATATGGTTTATCTTGAGGAATATCCGTGTGTGCTTGAGTATATATTCTGTTGTTGAATGGAATAATCTATTAAGGACAATTAGGTCAAATTGGTTGATAGTGTTTAAAACTTCTATCTGCTTTCTGTATTTTCTTTCTACCAGTTCTGTCATTTACTAAGGAGTATTAAAATGTCCAACTGTAGTTGCTGATTTATCTATCTCTTCTTTCAGTTTTATCACTTTTTGCTTCATGTGTTTTAGAACCGTTACTAGGTGCATATACATTTCAAATTGTTATGTCCACCTACCTGGTTAACTCTTATTATGAAATGATCTTCTTTGACTCTAGTAATATTCCTTGTCTTTACGTCTATTTTGTCTGGTATCAATATAGCCAGTCCAATTTTCTTATGCTTACTATTACAGAGTACCTCTTTTCCCTCATTGTTTTACTTTTATTCTATCTTTGGATTTAAAGTGGGTTCCCCAGACAGCATATAATTGGATCTTGCTTTTTATCTAACCCAATCTTTTGGTTTGAGTAGTTAGTCCTTTTGTATTTAATGCAGTTGTTGGACTGCTTGATATTGTCCTTGTCTCTGTGCCTCTGAAGCTGTGTTCTTTTTTCCTCTCTGGTTTTTGGATTCATTAATTTCTGTTGTTCTGTCTTCAAGTTCATAGATTTTTTTCGTTGTCAACTCTGCTAGTGAGCCAGGCCACTGAATTTTGGTTATTGCGCCCTCAGCGTAAATTTTTCATTTGATTCATTTTTCTAGTTTCCATTTCTCTCTTGAGGTCTCTATTTGTTCATTTATTAATACTATATTTTTCTTTAATTCTTTGGATATATTTTAGAATAACTACTTTGAAGTCTTTGCCAAATCTGACATCTAGGGCCCACTCGAAGTTCATTTCTACTGACTTTTTATTTATTTATTTATTTACTTATTTATTTATTGGAGGGGGCGCTGCATTGGGTCTTCATTGCTGTGCACAGGCTTTCTCTAGTTGCGGTGAGCAGGGAGGCTACCCTTCATTGTGGTGTGTGGGCGTCTCGTTGTGGTGGCTTCTCTTGTGGAACACAGGCTCTAGTTGCTCGGGCTTCAGTAGTTGCAGTGTCGCGAGGGCTCAGTAGTTGTGGCTCGTGGGCTCTAGAGCGCAGGCTCAGTAGTTGTGGCGCACCGGCCTAATTGCTCCGTGGCATGTGGGATCTTCCCAGACCAGGAATCCAACCCGTGTGCCCTGCATTGGCAGGTGAACTCTTAACCACTGTGCCACCAGGGAAGTCCCTGTTTTTTTCTCCATGAATATGTTACACTTTCCTATTTCTTTTCATATCCAGTCATTTTTTAATTGAAAACTGGACATGGCAGATAATATTTAGTAGTAACTCTGGAATGTTTTGTTCCTTTAGAAACTGCTTTGTTCTTCTGAAAACTGTAGGTTTTCTTGTTCTAGTAGGCAGTTAACTTGCCTGGACTGAATGTCTTTGTTCAGTTTTATTGGCTTCTAGCTGCTGCTTTTTCTGTCTGGTTGCCTGGGGGTTTCCTCTGTATTTGTGTAATACAGTCATCGCACAAGGATTTGGGCAGAGTTTATTTTCAGATTTTGCCGCTCATCCTCTTTGTGGTTTTATTGCTTCTGGAGTTTCTCTGAGTTTCCAGTTGCTCTCCTGTCTCCAGATTTTGTCCTCTGACACCTAAAACTGTAAGACTGTGCCTTTCTGCTCCCTGTGCTGTGTACGTGCTCTATGCTCACTCAAAGGTAAAGCAGACTTGCAAATTTCACCTGGAATGGTTCTCTTTTCTTATTTTCATCTTCTGTAAAGTAGGGATAACTCCTAGGATTGATGTGAGAATTAAATGAGGTATTATATATAAAATAACTCAACAAATACTCATCAAAATATTAGCTTTTTATTTCTGATTTTTGTTGTTGTGTTTTGTTCATAACAATAGTGATGATGGTGGTTTGGAGGTTCTTAGGTCCATAAAATGGGGTTAATCTGTGAGTTGGGCAGAAGGGGAGAAAAAGTAGATGTTGGTAGTTATTTGGTTTTTTGGCTTATTTATTTATTTATTTATTGGCTGCATAGGGTCTTTGTTGCTGTGCACGGGCTTTCTCTAGTTGCAGCAAGCGGAGGCTACTCTTTGTTGCGGTGCATGGGCTTCTTATTGTGGTGGCTTCTCTTGTTGTGGAACACAGCTTCTAGTTGTGTAGGGTTCAGTAGTTGTGGCACTCAGGCTCAGTAGTTGTAGCTTGTGGGCTCTAGAGCGCAGGCTCAGTAGTTGTGCGCAGGCTTAGTTGTTCCACCGCCTGTGGGATCTTCCTGGACCAGGGCTTAAACCCGTGTCCCCTGCATTGGCAGGTGGATTCTTAACCACTGCGCCACCAGGGACCCTGGTGGTTACTTGTGATAGGAAATACAATGAAGGAAAGTAATGATAGCAGCAGGGGGTATCATAATTGGGAAGTATTAAATTATGAGTTTTGATTGCAGATGTTAGGATTTTTTGCCTCCAAGTATATAGATGCAACAGCATTTAATACATGCAAATTATAAGGATAAAACATGCTATTTCTGTGCTTACTTTTCCAAATGGGAAAAGAACTGGATAAGTGTACTTCTTGTTTAGTTTAGCAATCAGTGCTGCTGTTTTTATAACAAACGGGTGTTTCAGAGTCATGGACCACAAAGTCACTGTTTAATAAACCTATTCTGCATCTTTAGAAGCTGTAGTCAGATTTGGCTATTCTTGATTATATAAATTCCACATTGTATGTAGAACTGCTTTGTAAATTTTAAAGGCTAAGTGTTTTATTATAGTAGTTTTTTTACTGTGGTAAAATATATACAGCAGTCTTTATTATGTTAACTGTTCGTAAGCGTATAGCTCAGTGGCACTAAACACATCCACAGTGTTGTGTAACCATCATGACTGTGTATGCCCAAGACTTTTTCATCATCCCCAGCATAAACGCTATGCCCAGAACCATAACTCCACACATCTCCCTCTCCCCAGCCTCTGGTAAACTCTAGTCAGTTTTCTGTCCATGTGAATTTGAATATTCCAGGTGCTTGATATAAGTGGAATCATAATATTTGTATTTTTGTGTCTGGCTTATTTCTCTTAGTGTGATGTTTTCAAGGTCCATTCATGTTGTAGCACATATTAAATTTTCATTTATTTTTAAGGTTGACTAACATTCCATTGTGTGCATATACTATAGTAATTTGAGGAAATTTAGATAGCCTTTTTTGGTAAAATATGCCAAGTTACAGATTTTAGTGGTAACCTTCATAAGAACAGCCTTTAAAAAGAATAAATAAAATCTGGGGACTGTTCAGGAAGAATATTTAAATTTTCAGTATTAAATATAGATCCTACACAAGTCTTAAGTTTAAGTTTAAAAAAGAAACCTATCAAAACAAACATTTGTGATGAAATTGCTGTATGTTCTTTTTCTAGATGTTTCTCCCTGACCAAATAACTTTTTTGGTTCTTCTAGATAACTTTTGAGATACATATTCTTAGTAATATTTTCAACCTGATTTCTTCTAGCAATGCCTTTGATAGGTTTTCTTCTAACCTTCTTTTGATGTCTGTTTGCAGATAGGAGAAAGAATTCGAGTCATCTTGGACATGGAAGATAAGACTTTAGCTTTTGAACGTGGGTATGAATTCCTGGGGGTTGCCTTCAGAGGACTTCCAAAGGTCTGCTTATATCCAGCAGTTTCTGCTGTATATGGTAACACAGAAGTGACTCTGGTTTACCTTGGGAAACCTTTGGATGGATGACAGTGGCTTTCTTGGGATGAAAGACGGAGTGGAGGAGATACCTGCTTGTGGAGAGTAGAATCATGAAGTGACAGTGTCATACATGCATGCCCAAGAAACATCCTGAAAACCACGTGATATTGTTAACTGGAGAAGCAGCTCTACAGCAGAGATGATCTTATGTTTCCTCTTTCTACTGGGCCAGAGAAGTCCTCAGGGTTGCAGCTGGTTGAGTGGGCAGTTGACATATGCATGTTTCAGCAGATTTTGTCTCTAAATTAGCGATGTGTTGTTTCCAGCTTTTAAGGTAAGATCTTAGAGATGGTGTAAAAGGGATAAGATAAGGAACTAGCAAGAGTTTTAAGTCGTGTGTTTGTGAAGAAAGACTGATCCTGTTTTACAACTGCCTGTTTTTTCTCCAGACCCTTTTTTCCAGCCAGCTTGACTATTAGAAAAGTATGAAACTGGTTGGATTTTATTTAATATTTTTAATATATTGAGAAGCATGGTCTGCCTGGACTGCACTTCTCTAACAGTGAGATATAAAATTGTGCAGCTATTTTAAAAGTTGTATATACAATATGTGTGTAAAAAAAATGTAAAAAAAAAAAACCAGGACAAAGGAGTTGCTTTGTTCTAGTTCAATTTCTTAAAAACCACTACATGGTACAAAATTAGAATAACATTTAGGGACAGTTTGGTAACTACAAAGAAGAGGATTTTACGAGGAGATGTGTTGTATTGGCTCATTTTGTATTATATTTGGTTTACGGTGTCCATGGCTATTACAGTCTGATTTATTTTTTTAACCATCAAAACTGTTGTAAAGATCCCTCAATCTCCAGGCTAGGTCTGAGGAAAGGCACATCTGTGTCTAATCATACATGTATCAGTAATAATAATAATGTGCATCTTACAGTATCTGGTTTTATTTTTTGACCTTCTGAGAAAGTGTCTGATAACACAGAACATTGCCATTTGTTCTTATAGGCCTCAAATATAAGAGCTGTTAGTCACAGACCTTAAGAAAATAATTGATCAATGGTCCTTTTATTTTGTAACTTTATAATGCTGTAGGTATTATAGTATCTACAATTTTTAATTTCATGTTGTTTACATCATGCAACAATCTAAGCCTCAGACTCTTCATTGGGGTTGTCAAGAAAATGTTTACTCACCCACCTGAAACAGTGCCAGCCTGAACCCAGCTTAAGAATGTTCTTCATCTTATTATAGATAATTGCCCCCATGGGACTTGAAATAAAACACCTTATGCTGGAAATTTAGGTTGGCAATATTTTGAAAGTTTCATTGTAGAAGAGTTTAACATTAATTCCTGTTCAGAGTTTTTGACTAATAAATCTGATTTCACTAATACTCTTTCAAATGAATAATTCAACATACATGAGCTGAGATTTTCTTTGTTAGAAAAGAAACAAACATCTTTCTGTTTGAAAGTATAAATCGTATGGTTTCAACTACATCTTTGTGATAAGCATTGACTAAGGCAAGTGGAATCTTTGTCCTTTTTAGGTTTTGCTGTATGCATATTTTGTTTTGAATCTAATGAAATTAGGGACAGCAAGCAGCTGGCTGAGGTTCTTGGGTTGCTCCTTGAGAGTTAATATTATCAGTACTCCTAGGAAGCAAGGGATTTCAGTCATGAACAAAGATTTCATTTTTGCTACCTGAAAGGTTTACAAGTATTTGTTGTATATTAGGTATGTCGCTTAAAGGTGAAATCTGTTAAAGATCCTTTTTGATACCCATATCAAGGAATAAACCTCCTAGAAACCATATTTAATACTACAGAGTGAAATTATATGTTAAGTGTATTAGAGAATATAGCTGCTACAGAAATTGATTTTTCTTGGTGGAGAACAACTCAATTTGGCAAAGTTTCAAATTTAATTAAAGGAGAGATCTGGTTCAGGATAAAGATTGAACTAGCTAGAAAACTATAAGATCTTTTAAGTTACTTGTTTCTTTTTCAGATTGTGATATGGTCAATTCCAAGAACTTTTGCTCAGAGTTTTGTTTATATCTTCTGTTTTGTCTTATTAGTAAACATTCATTTGTAACAAAGTTTTGAAGGTGCTGAATGAAAAACAGAAACACATGGTTATTGCCTATCGAACCTGGAATCAAATAGTAGCCTAAATATTTAACAACAAGCCATTCTTATCTCAAAGATTTAAATTCTTTAATATCCGATTTGCAAATTTTATAAAATGGGGATTCATATTTAGCATGACCATCAGGGCAATGAAGAGCCTTCATTTGTAACCTGGTGAATTAATTTGTTACTGGAGACCAATAGTAGTTGTACAGAATACTCAGACAAACTGTTACAGCATTTGAGGAAATAGAATCTTTTTCATTGGTGCTGAGAGCACTTAGGTAGAAGACAGTTGCATCTGAATATTGAATATAAATCATCTAAACCAGTGGTTCTCAACCTTAGTTGTACTTTGGAGTTGTCTGCATTTTGAAAAATAGTGATGCTTGGGTCCCATACCCCAAGATTCTGATGTTGATCTGAGACGTGACATGACCATAAGGATTTCTTAGGTGATTTCAGTACATTGCCAAGGTTGAGAGCCAGAGATCTAAATTCACCTTAAGTTTTCTCATCTGCAAAATAAGTAAATAAAAAATCCTTGCTCCCTCCCTTCACTACCTCACAAGGATATTGAGGGTAAAGAAGAAAACAGTGTGAAAGTGATTGTGCTATGGGTAAAAAGTGCTACTGAAAGGCAAAGTTGTATTTATTGTATTTCAGCTGAAACTGTCATCAGGAAGAAATGTGTTACTGAATTTGCTCTGTTAACTTGGGAAACCAGGAGCACTGTCTTTGGTTCTTAGCTTTAGTGAAGCATGCAGATGGGTAAGAAAACATTACTGTTACTCTTATTCATACTATGGTCTTCTGTCATACTTGAGATAGGCTGGTTTAATTATCTGGTTTTACACAGGAAAGAAGAAATATTAAGGTTTAAAGTCTGTAATGGTCAGTGGCTCACAATTCATTAAAACCTTTCATACAAAGAATTCTGTGGTTAATATATGTCATTTCTTAGTTGCCATTATTTTTTCATTATCTGACTTTTGAATTTATTAAGCCATTTACTTCATCCTCCTCATAATTATTCCTGTAAGTCTGGACATAGATTTGAGAAGGCACCTAAAGCAAGCAGGTGTCGCTCAGTTGAATGCTTAACGTCATGATACTGTGATTAGGCATCTGCCGCCGTTTAGATGTGATTTGACCTAGAAAAGGGAGTTTTGTAAATAACAGGGCCCTAACCCACATAGTAGGTATTATAAGTAACTTTTCATTTATGTCCCCAAGCTGCTGTTTATATAGACTGTAATATTTGTATTTTTGATCATTTTTAAAAAGGAACAGTTTGGTGAGATGGAAACTTGAGTTTTAAAGATCAGTATTGAGATTACTTTCTAGAAATCAAGACCACCACAATCAGAACCACTTTAAAACCTTCCTGGTAGGAACAGTCCCTACCCAACCCAAATACTGTTCTAATAAAGCATTCCTCAATTTCTCTGGCTGAATGTAATCTCTCCTTCCTTGAAATTTCCTTGTCTTTATCTGGACGTAACTCATGCTGTATTGGTTTATACCTTGTGTAAATGTATTCATATTTATTATTTGCTGATGTCTTATCTCCCCTAAATATCTTAGAGAATCTCTGATGGACTCATCTTTATGCTCACATCATCAAACCCAATAGGCAGGTGCTCACATATCTGCTGTAGGAAGAAAAAGCTTCTCTGAATTTACAGACTATAGTGACAAAAGATAGCTGAGAAAAATGCATTTTGTATCCTGTCCAGCTGAAGCAGATCTGAGGCTTGTAAGGAAGAAATAGTGACTGTGAATGCATTTTAGCCATTCCCTTTATTCTTAAATATTGGTAAACTCTGATATTTAGTTCCTGGTATAGATTTCTTATTTGTTTAGAATTAAAATTAGAATTCTGTATATTAATTTTTTGAAATTCTTTTTTTGCTTTAGTTTCTTAATAAAAAGTTAAAACAAACAGTAACCACCTGTGATTGCTTACATTTAAAACAAGGAAAAATAAATAAAACAAGGGACTTTTTAATACATTGGTCAGAAAGAAAAATGGGGCTACCTTAGTAGCCAAATGTGTTGATGGAATTTACCTATAAATTCCATGGCTTTTGATAATGGGATCCACATTTCCCACGCTTAGAATGGAACATGGACAGGGAATAGTAATTAACCAGGATCGTGTTTTGCTCTCGCCTCCACCCCCAGCTAACAGCTGTTTGATAACGCATTTATTTGCCAAGAGTTATAAGAAGCAGGCGTGGCTGAACAAATGGCTCCTGTGATCCAAAAGCTTACACGAATCAGTTGATCATGTTGCTGAAAGTTGCTTGATGTGTTAATATGTTAAAATTTATAGAGAGTTTTAATTTTCTAAAGGAAAATTAAGTAGCTATAAAGTTTCCATATTTATCTTTTTGTTTAGTGCGAAGAGATACCAGGGACTGCTTTGCCAATCTGTTGTCCTAAAATCTTTTTTGAATCCTCCCCCAAGCCATTTGCTTTTTATTTAATTTATTAAAATATTGTTGAGAGCAACATGTTCTCTACTTTTCAGAATATAGTTTGTTAAAAACAGTAGCCCCTCAAGATTTAAGATTGTCATTGTTCAGCTTGTGTGTATAGGATTTTATGATGAATGGGTAACTCAAGAAATAAGAATCTGGGAATTCCCTGACAGTCCAGTGGTGTTAAGACTCTGGGCTTCCATTGCAGGGGACACCGGTTCCATCCCTGGCTGGGGAACTAAGATCCTGCATGCCTGACTGCCAAAAAAAAAAAAAGTAAGAGTCATTTAGGGAGTTTTCCTTAGGTCACTCTGTTGACAGTCCTTAATTTGTATTTCTTTTAAAACAAGAAAACATAAAAAGATTAGGGAAGTCAAGTCCTGTTTGTTCTGCAATAGATACTTAATAAGTTGTATTGTCTTTCTGCTCCCTCCTTTTCTTTACAGATGAAATGAAGGATGAAATTGAGTAATGGGAATGGTTTTGAGGCCCTGTCTCCCTTGAGAAAGCTCCTGAATTGATTTATTAGAACACTAATATCCAGGTAGATTAATCAGAAGCATATTGTAATGGGAGTAGGCCAGATATCTTTATTTTAATGTAGCTAATGTATTCATGTTCTCCAACCAATTTTTCGAAGGTCTTTTATTCACCTGTGCCCTTTGTTGGTTACCTGTACTTCTTTTTTTTTTTTTTTTTTTTTTGGCACACGGGCTTAGTTGCTCCGTGGCATGTGGGATCTTCCTGCAGCTGGGATCGAACCCGTGACCTCTGCATTGGCAGGCGGATTCTTAACCACTGCGCCACCTAGGAAGCCCTATTTTTTTTTTTTTTTTTTTTTTTGGCACACGGGCTTAGTTGCTCCGCGGCATGTGGGATCTTCCTGACCTGTACTTCTTAAAGAAAGGTCACGTAAGGTTGGAATGAGGGAGGCCAGTGACTTCTCTCCCCCTTAACCGTTCAGAGAGTGATACATGTCGTTCACAACTAAACTGCCCAGAGCTCCACCAGCCTCACTAGACTCCGCAACCCAGTGGGCCGAGTGAGGGGAGGGTGTGCCTGGAGTACACTGAAAGGACATCCAGCTGCCCTTTTACATAGTAACTCTACCAGGTAAAGAAAGGCTGGTGGGGTTTTTGGCTTTGTTTTAACTCTCATGGCCTACATCTCTGTGTAACAATCCTTGCACTTCACATTTTTCAAGTTCCTCTTTTAAAATGTTTTGAAGGGCTCAATAGTGTTCTATCATTTTGGTTTTAAGGCAGAAACACCGGAGTAATAGTTTGGGAGTCACAAGCTCTAAGTCCTGGCAGTCCTGCTAGCCGCGATGTGATTCTTGAGATTTCTTCCCTTCTAGGGCTATTTCCTTATGTGCTTAAATGAGGAGGTTGACCCAGCTCAGTGGTTCTCATTGTGGGATGCTCACTAGAATCACCTCAGAAGCTTTTAAATTTTTAAACAGCTTTGTTGAAATATAATTGACATAAAATAAGCTATACTTATTTCAAGTGTGCCCTTTGATAAGTTTTGACATAGGTATACACCCATCACAATCAAGATAATATATAC
Organism: Hippopotamus amphibius kiboko; assembly: GCF_030028045.1. Lineage (NCBI taxonomy): Eukaryota > Metazoa > Chordata > Mammalia > Artiodactyla > Hippopotamidae > Hippopotamus > Hippopotamus amphibius. The sequence continues at coordinate 170,235,116 of NC_080191.1, read as the reverse complement.
CTGGGAAGCTTTTAAAAGATAAGATGCCCAGGCAAATTAAATTAGATGGGATCAGGGGATGCACTCAGGCATCACTAATTGTTTTTTTGTTTTGTTTTGTTTTTTAAAGTTCCCAGGTGATTCTCCCCTGACTAGAAATCACCATTCAGGACTGATTTTTTTTTTTTTTTTTTTTGGCACACGGGCTTAGTTGCTCCGTGGCATGTGGGATCTTCCTGGAGCTGGGATTGAACCCGTGACCTCTGCATTGTCAGGCGGATTCTTAACCACTGCACCACCTAGGAAGCCCCAGGACTGATTTTTTAAGAGACTGAGTGGAGGCAAAATCTCGTTTAAGACCAGGAAAAAAAAAAAAAAAAAAAAATATATATATATATATATATATATAAAAAATATAATTTATATAATATGTAATTTTACATTTATGTAGTTTGTTATATATATATTCATATATAAAACTCTAGCCCTGTGCTGAGGACAAGTCAATGGCAGAGCCAGAGCTAGTAGCTAAGGCATCTAGTACCTCTCCTGTTCATCCTTCCATCATCCTTAGTGAGCTAAATGTATGAAGTCATTTAAAAGAGGTCAGTGTCCTTATTAGGATTCTTTCAGAGACAGTGGATTTAGTATCTTTCCTGAATCAGGGTGGTCATAAAAATTGAGTGCTAAACCAAAGCTGAGAAGCTGCACCTGTGCTTTGTCACGTATTAGACTCAAACGTTTTACCTCTTTGGAAAAGAGGGAGATACAATCATTGAAAATTGCTACAGGAGAGAAACGATAAAAGCTGGCATTATGGGTTGAATTGTGTTCCACCCCGATCCCCCAAATTCATATGTGGAAGTCCCACGTGCCTCAAAAACGTGGCCTTATTTGGAAATAGGGTTGTTGCAGGTGTAATCAGTTAAGATCATACTGGAATAGGGTGGGCCCCTAGTCCAGTGTAATTGGTGTCCTTATAAAAAGAGTGTATTTGGACACAGACATGCGCAGAGGGAGAATACGACGTGAAGATACAGGCAAAGATTGGGTGATTCAGCAGAAGCCATGGAATGTCAAAGATTGCCAGCAAAATTGCCAGATGCTAGGAAAGAGGCATGGAGCAGGTTTCTCCCTCGCAGCTCTGAGAAGCAGCCAGCTCTGCTCACACTTTGATCTTGGACTTCTGGCCTCCAGAACAGTGAGAAGATCAATTTCTGTTTTTAAGTCACCCAGTGTGTGGTATTGTGGTATGGCAGCCCTAGGAAACTAATATATTCGGTCAGTTATCGCTCTACCGATATTCCTGTTTCTCCGTGGGGGCGACTTTGGTGCTGTAGCTTGTTCACGGGATCAAGGGGCAAGGCCAGGAACTGTTTTTAGGGGTGTTAGAGATTTGTTGAAGGTCTTTTGTCAGGTTCCTTGGTAACACTGGGTTTGTGAGGTGTTGATACAGTATTGGTTAAGGGCATGGATTCTGGAGTCAAGACTGCCTGGATTCAACCCCAGTTCTGCTGGTTATTAGCTTTGTAACTCTGGAGAAGACATGTGGCTTCCCTGTGAAGGGGGAGGGGTGGGGAGTGCCAGCTCCTTTCTTTAAGGGATGCTGTAAGGTTGGAATCAGAGACACATCGAGCTGCTTTAGAACAGCACCAGGAACATAGCATCCAGTGCATTTCTCATCATTACTGCTCTGTAACAGGTGGATATCATCAGGAACCGACCCTGACAGAAAAGCAGTGTGTGTGTGTATAAAAAACAAAACTTTTAACTCATTTGGTCCTAAAATGAGGAATTGGAGACATTAAAAAAATATTCAAAGCAATGGAAACTTCAGATAGTTTAGGCAAAAGACGTTTACGCGGCAGATGCAGGGGTATTTCACAGAGGCCTACGGCAGTGGCGCGTTTGGGCTTCACGAGGGACTTGGACAAAGCGAGGGAAAGGCCTCAGGAGCCTGGGAGTATCCCCTCTTCCTGGTCTCTGAGACATCTCTTCATTCTTTCTCCTCGAGTTCACTTTGTGGGAAATGGCTGCCTGTACCTCTCCTTTCAAGACATGCACCCAGGGTGAGCTTGGACTCAGCCCCAGTACCAGGTTCCAAAGACAGGAAGCCCACTTCCCCGGGTCATGTCGCGGGGTGGGGACAGGTTCGCGCGGTACCTGGGAAGCTGCTGGGTCCCAGCTCTGTACCCAGTGGCTGGGAGGGTCGTTGGGGGGCAGTCACAGGGAAGGGAGGGGAGGCGTGATACCACACAAACGCTAACAAACGTACCCCCCCCGCCCCGCCCCGGGTGTAGTTGATGTACAGTGCTGTGTTAGTTTCAGGCGTACAGCAAAGTGAATGCGTTGTACATATGCATATATCCACTCTTTTTTTAGATTCTTTTCCCGTATAGGCCATTACAGAGTATTGAATTCCCCATGCTATCCTCAGCTCCTTATTGGCTATCTATTTTATATATAGTAGTGTGTGTGTCAATCCCAATCCCAATTTATTCCTGCCCCCCCTTATTCCCTGGTAACCATAAATTTGTTTTCTACATCCATGACTCTACTTCTGTTTTGTAAATAAGTTCATTTTTACCCTTTTTTAAAGATTCCACTTGCACGTGACATCCTATGATATTTGTCTCTGACGGCACTCAGTATGACAATGTCAAGTCCATCCACATTGCTGCAAATGGCATTATTTTGTTCTTTCCTATGGCTGAGTAGTATTCCATTGTATATACGTGCCACGTCTTCTTCATCCACTCCTCTGTTGATGAGCATTTAGGTTGCTTCCATGACCTGGCTATTGTAAACAGTGCTGCAATGAACATTGGGGTGCGTGTATCTTTTGGAATTATGGTTTTCTCGAGTATATGCCCAGGAGTGGGATTGCTGGGTCATACAGTAGTTCTAGTTTTAGTTTTTTAAGGAACCTCCGTACTGTTCTCCATAGTGGTGGCACCAATTTACATTCCCACCAGCAGTATAGGAGGGTTCTCTTTTCTCTGCACCCTCTCCAGCATTTATTGTTCGTAGATTTTTTGATGATGGCCATTCAGACCCGTGTGAAATGATACCTCATTGTAGTTTTGATGTGCATTTCTCTAATTATTAGTGATGTTGAGCATCTTTTCATGTGCTTTTCGGCCATCAGACATGCTTTTATTTTAAAGTTTGGCCATATAAAGAGTAGCACCTTTAGGGACTCTAAGAGAGAGAAAAAAAACAAAAACAAAAACGAGGCTGAAAGGGGTGAGGATGAAAAGATACAGAGAGGCGAGCAGGGCAGCCCCATGGAGGGAAGGAGGCTCACGGCGTCATAGCACCCGAGGGAGAGGACCAGCGTCTCCATGCCAGACTCTGCCCCGAGAGGCGACGGGTGCTGCCTGGGCCGCAGGGGCTGCACCTGAGCAAGAGCTGGTTTGCCACGTTGAGGGCAAGAATGAAAAGCTCAGGTCTTTTGGATCTTTACAAAAGGAGCTATGCTTTTTGCCTCACACTTCTGTTCCCTGCTTTAAGAGAGAGACTGAAGGATGGGGAGGTTTGAAATTCAGAGGAAAGCCAGCTCCGGATCCGCATTTTGTCTGGCTGATCTTGCCTCACTAACACCCAGCTGCTTGTGGGCTGCTCATTTTGAAGGTGAAGAGCGAGGGTAATTGCATTGTTAATGAGTTGCTCCCTCTCTTGTGGGCACCATGCTTACATATTTCGCTGGATTCCTCTCCTGGAGGACCTGAGTCTAATTTTGGTTGTTTTGCGGGGGGAGTCCTGAAGTGAACTGAGGGTCACAGCCTGGAGGGGAGTTTGGTGATGTGGTGAACTGAGGAAATATTTTAGGGAAAGGACAGATCTCAGTCAGCTCAGGCTGCTATAGTGAAATATTATAAACTGAGTGGCTTATAAACAACATAAGTTTATTTCACACATTCTGGAGGCTGCAAGTCTGAGATCAGAGTGCCAGGCTAGTCAGTTTCTGGTGAGACATCCTCTTCCAGGTTACACACATTTCTAGTTGTATCCTCATGTGGTGGAGAGCAAAGCAAGCAAACCCCTTTGTGACCTTTTTTTAAAAAAAGATTTTATTTATTTACTTTATTGGCTGCATTGGGTCTTTGTTGCTGTGCACGGACTTTAGTGGTGAGCAGGGCTGCTCTTCACTGCAGTGCGGGCATCTCGTTGCGGGGGCTCCCCTTGTTGCGGAGCACAGGCTCTAGGTGGGCGGGCTTCAGTACTTGTGGCACGTGGGCTTCAGTAGTTGCAGCATGCAGTTCTAGAGCATGTGGCATCTTCCTGGACCAGGGATCAAACCCATGTCCCCTGCATTGGCAGGCGGGTTCTTAACCATGGCGCCACCAGGGAAGTCCCCTTGTGACTCTTTTAAGGGCACTAATCCCATTCATGAGAGCTTTACCCTTATGACTTCATCTACTCCTAATCACCTCCCAAAGGCCCCACCTCCTAGTCCCATCCCTCTGGGGGTGCGGTTTCAACATATAAATTTTGAGGGGACACAAACATTCAGTCCATAACAGCAAAGGACCCATATGTTCAAATCCTCTACTTCAACCAGGTGAAATGTTCCTGCTTCTCATAGAGTGAGACTTAGAGCTATAGGTTTTGAGGTAGAAGAGGAGCTCTTGCAGGAAGTTGGAGGCAGGCATGTGACCAGAGGGGGCTCAGGAGGACCTACTGCACTGTCAGCACTCTCCTCCCTGTCCAAGCGCACACGTGTCTCCTGATGTCACGACCTGTTGGCCTGCTACCCCTGCACCCACGTGCCTGACCTAGGGACCCCCATGAGGAGTTAACGTCTCTTCTCTGCAGCTGCCTCTCCCATGAGGAAGCACAACATGCGGTAAAGGACAAGGGTATTACAAGGCCTTGTCCTCTGTGCATCTCTCATATCAGAGGTGGCTGGTGGAAAATTATTGAGGCTTTCTTACCTCTTTTTCCAGCAGGATCATGACGAGTGGCAAGAATACAATACTAAGAGCCTCTCGTGTAGGGAATCAGTGCAGAGCTCACCCTCCTCACCTGGATGTTCGTTCATCTCTCGCACATCTGTTGAGCACCTCCTGCGTAGTACATACGGTGCTGTGTCAGGACTAGGTCCCTGCACGCCTGATCTTCACTGATGTTGTGCATAATACTTCTGAGCACCTGCTGTGTGCGTTACCTACATTATCTTGTTTATCTACCACAACATCTTAATGGTATTCACTTTTTGGGGGGATGTATAGTTGATTTACAATGTTGTGTTAGTTTCAGGTGTAGAGCAAAGGGATTTGGTTATACATAAGGTAGCCCAGGGAACTATACTCAGTATTTGGTGTTCACTTTTTATAGGAGAGACCTGGGACTCTCAGAGGATAAGTGACTTGCTAACTTTCAGAGTTGGGATTTGGACCCAGATCTCTGACTCAAAAGCTTGATCACTTTCCACTCAAGAGGGAGGCACACATGTCGACAGACAAACAGCCCACAGCAAGGTGAGTGTCCTTAAAGAGGCGGAGACGAGCGGTGGCGGCGGCCAGCGTGCCTGGGGAGTCGGCAGGGACATGCGGGCAGCTGGGCACGACACACGGTCCCTGCCCTCAGGCCACACCCAGGGTCTGTGCGGGCTCCTCTCTGCTTCCTCTCTCGCCTCTGGGAACTGTCCCCTTCTGTCCATCCCACTAATTGTTATCACTGATAACTACTGACCACGGACCTTTGTCTGGGTGGCCAGATAAAATACAGGATGGCCAATGAAATTTGAATTTCAGATAAACAAATACTTTTTAAGTACACGTATGTCCCCAGTGTTGGATAATATACACTTATGCTAAAGAATTATTCTTCGTTTATCTGAAATTCAAAATTTCGCTGGGTGCCCTGTATTTTTACTTGCTAAATCTGGCAACTCTGAACCCAGCCGGAGACCTCTTGCCTGGTCCTGACTGTCGGCAGCCATGCCTTTCTTCCAAGAGCCCTTGGCTCTTCTGTGCAGCATCCTGAGAGCATCCTGGCCCAGACTCCTGGGCGTCACCCAAGCACTGCTCACCTGCTGCTGTGCGTGCCCCAGCGTGGGAGCGGGGGCCGCGGCTGCCACAGAGAAATGCTTTCGTCGTGTGCTCTTGCTCTGCTTCCTCTGAGAGCGCCTCCCTGGCACCGTGTCGGCAGGCTGGCACGGGAGGCAGAGTGTGCAGGTGGAAATTGGCAGAACTTCATCTCAAAGGAAATGGCCCAAGAGGGGAAAATGATGAAACAGTAGGTCTGTGGCCTAAACTCAAAGCACAATCTGTTATAAATACCCTTCACTTTGCAGGCTGGAAGAAGCAGACATTTTTAGTTACTTGATTCTTTCCTCAGTGAGGGCTCCTGATTCCTCTCCTCCTCTCCCGTGTGCAGATATTAACTAAGGACCCACCGTGCACACCACACTATCAGGCAGGCAGAGGTGAGTAAACCTTTGCCCTCAAGGATCTCATGGCCAAGCAAGGAAGCCAAGACCTGTCTCAATAGCTGTAACATACGGTAGAAGATGATAACACCTGAAGGAAGTGCTGAGCGAAAGCTATGGGACTTCAGAAGAGGGTGAGCGAGAGATTCAATCTAGGCACCTTCATGGAGGAGGTGTCTTTTGAGCAGACCCTCAAAGGATAAATAGTATTTAAACATCTCTCAACTTGCTAAATAACAAATTGTTGAACACTAATTCACAACAGCAATGTGTAATTTGTCAAACGACCAGTCCACTAAAACCTTGTTTCTTTTAACTATAGAATTCATAGCAATTTGTTTTTTCTAAAGCTTCCAAATATTGTTTATTGTTATTAAAAAAAATCTCAGGCAATGTTCATGTCCCAAATATCAAAAATATCATACGGTTGATTTCTCTCTTCCACCCAATTTTATTTTTTAATATCTAAAAATGATATAAGTTTCAGGTATACAGCATTATAATTCGACATCTGTATTCGCTACAAAGGGACCACCATCACAAGTCTGGCTGCCATCCATCGCCATACAGCTGACCCCTTCACTCATTTTGCCTTCTCCTTAACCCCTCCTCCTCTGCTAACCACCAATCTCTTCTCTGTATCTGTGAATCTGTTCGTTTCATCTTGTTTGCTCATCTGTTTGGTTGTTTTTAGATTCCACATGAGTGAAATCACATGGCATTTGTCTTTCTCCATCTGACCAGGTCACTTAGCATGGTACTGTCAAGGTCCATCCATGTTGTCGCAAATGGCAGGATTTCATTCTTTTTAATGTCTGAGTAGCAGGCCATCATGTATGTACACCACATGTTCTCCATCCATTCATTCACTGATGAACACCTAAGTTGTTTCTATATCTTGGCTATTGTAAATAATGCTGCAAGGAACTTAGCAGTGCATGTTTCTTTTCAAATTTGTGTTTTCATGTTCTTCAGATGAATACCCAGAAGTGGAACAGCTGGGTCATACAGTTCTATTTTTAATTTTTTGAGGAATCTCTATACTGTTTTTCATAGTGGCTGCACCAGTTTACAGACTAGCAAGTGGATCCCCATCATCTATGGTCCATGTGATTTTCAAGCTGGTAATTTTACACTGGTTTTTGGGTAGCGTCTGCACATGAGCCCTTTAAAAATGGGTTTTCCAGACTGGTGGTTGCTGAGGGGGTGGGGGTCGGGGGAGGGATGGAGTGGGAGGGTGGGGTTAGCGGATGTCAGCTTTTATATATAAAGGATGGATAAACAGTAAGGTCCTACTACATAGCACAGAGAAATATATTCAGTATCCTGTGATATGCCAGAAGAGAAGAGAATACTTTAAAAAATATTGTGTATGTATGTGTAAAACTGAATCATTTTGCTGTACAGCAGTCATTAGCACAACCGCCTACGCGTCAGTTAAAGAAAAAGGAAGAAAGGAAAAAAGAGGGTTTCCGTTCCCTGCATCTCTGTAGCTTTCCTGAGCACATCCCCCGTTGGTTTTCTCAAAGCCGCGTCCTTGGGGTGCTTGACCGGCTCGTCTCTCCCGTGCAGGATCTCGGGTTGGGGTGCCTGATGTGGAGCCCACATGCCTTGCTCCTCAGGGAGAGGAGGCATACCTTTGTGACCCATCTGCGTGTGGATCACTTGTGGCTGGGCTGTGAGGCTTTTCTCGATGAGCCCGTCCCTCTGCTTCCCCTGCCCGTCTCAACGCTGTCCTTTTACCCTTTGTTGGGGGAGCTTTGTTCATTCAGTTTTCAGGTCCCCTTCCAAGGGAATTATTCCATACCTAGTTGTGGGTCTCCCGTGTCCACGGGAGGTGGTGAGGTCAGGATATTGGTACAACATTGTCTTGAACCTTCTCCTTTCTGATGAATCTCTTCCAACCGACTTTCAATTCATTTTTGCTGTATCCTTGGGCTCCTGTGACTCCACTGACTTGATTCCCACGGGTACCTTTTTCTGCAGACGCATGCTTGAAGCTTTCTCTATCTCATGACTATTCCTGTGCAGTTTTGACACGTTTGAAATAAGCAGAATAATAAAGACAATAACAACAAACACCCACGGTTTAGCTTTAACAAATCTTAACATTTTGCCACGTTTGCTTCAGATAAGTTTTCCCTGGAAACAAAATATGACGGAAACGGTTGAAGCCCTGTGTACCCTTGCCTGTGATTTGACTTCTTTCCTTTCCCTTCCTTTCCAGAATCTGAGACTTCTCATTCCCATGTTTATTTTTATACTTTTCTACATATGCGTGAGACCGCAAAGGTTTAGCATCATTTTGCATATTTAAAAACTATATATATACACAGATATATCATAATACTGTTTATGTCCTTCTCTAACGTTATGTCCTCATGACTTATCCATACCTCAATGTAGAGCTGTTAATTCATTTTAGATGACTGTGCAGTATTCCACTTTACAGATGTACTACAATCTATTCATTCTTCTGTTGATGGACGTTTAGGTTATTTCCAATTCTCTGTTATTGCAAACAAAGCTGGAACGCCCTCTGTACGTGTGCTGCAGTCTCCAGAATAGACGACTGGAAATGGCATCCTGTGGCTTATACTCGTCTGCACCTTTGTTAGGTATTGCCTAATTGATTATCAGAACATTTGGACCAATTTACTCCCACGAGCAATATTTCTGTCTATCAGACAAGCGGCGGACCCCACAGAGGACATGTGGCACAGGCCTGTGTCCACCTGCAGGTGTCAGGGAACGCATGCGGTGCCTCAGGTTCTGCCCAGGTCACGAGGAGGTGTGCTCGGGCCAGGCACAGCTCGCACGATATGTGTTGTGTGCAGGAGAGGGACTGCGCATCTCCTGTGACCTCACACGTCTGCAGAGGAGCATGGAGGAATCAGGATCATCGGAGCAAGCTGACTGTGTGAGTAAGATTGTAGTAAGAAATGGGTCAGAAACAGCCCAATAATTCAGAGAATTTGTAGCGTGGAGGCTTTGCAGCCCTCCCTGGAGAGCCAGCTCATCAACAGGCTACTCGATGGAGGCTTACAACGGCCATCCAGCAGGTGGAGGGTTTATCCCTCTACATTACACCCCTGGCCCTAGAGTCTCATGAAACAGGCCTTCTGATGCAGAGAATGGATAGGTCAACAACATTGTGACAAGTGTGCCTCACGGGCAATGAGAGGCATAAAAGGTATTTGGGGATTTTTATGTCCATATCTGTAATACAAAGGAAGAAAGGGTGTTTTAAAATTTTTAATATAGTTCTTTAATCTATTTAGAATTTGTTTTGGAGAAAGTAGAAATTTCATTATTAAAAAATATGATTAACATATTATCCTCATCCTATTTATTAAATAGCTTATGCTTTCTTCCATTGATTTGCAAAGCCCCCTCTGTCACTTATCAAGTTTTCATACATACATGGTCCGTTTGAGGGCTCCCTGTTCTATTCCTTTGGTCTATTCCTCTAAGCATAAGCTAACACCATACACTCTTAGTAATTCTTACTTTATAATCAGTCTTCATTTTTGAAAGAGCAAGTTCCTCAACCTTGTGATTTTAAAAAATTGTTTTGGTTTTTCTTGGCCCTTTGTTCTTCCATGTGAGTATTAGATCTAGCTTGTCAAGTTACCTGAAAATTCTGTTGTAATATGTATTAAAAATAGAAAACATAAATCAATATACATATTGAATTAATAGATTTGGGAAGAACTGATAGTTTTTTTTAAAAACTTACATCTTTATGGTAAAGTGTATTTTCATCCATGATCATGGTATATCTCATTGTCTTTTATGTCTTTCAATGTCATCTTTGAGAGTACGATAATTAGATAGGGTTCTCAATTTGTTCCAAATTGAGAAATAAAGGAGTAGTACTTAGGAGGCAAAAATATTACCTTTTGCCGATAGAGACCAGGTTAGAGAATATGGCTTTAGGTCAGACATTCAGGTTCTTGGTACTAAATATCAATAAACATTCAAAAGATTTATACAATCTCATAGATAGAACTATATATAGGACACTGTCAGCAGTTTGCTCCTCAAGAAGAAGAAAAACTGAGCCCACATTATTCTTTCTAAATTTACTATTTAATGTCACTGTCCTCCAAGGAGCAAAATGAGTAAAGGGGCAGAGAGACTGAGAATGTCACACCAGTAGAACTCCTTTCAAATAGATGGAAAATCTTACAAGTAGAAAAGAAATAGTCTTTCTATATATTATATACCTTATATTAGGTGTTTGGTTTGGTTTTGTTTTTTATAAATCTTTACCAGTTTGTTTATTTATTTATTTATTTATTTATTTAATTTATTTATTGGCTGTGTTGGGTCTTCATTGCTGCATGTGGGCTTTCTCTAATTGCGGCAAACGGGGGCTACTCTTCATTGTGGTGCGCGGGCTCCTCATTGCCGTGGCTTCTCTTGTTGTGGAGCATGGGCTCTAGGTGTGTGGGCTTCAGTAGTTGCAGCACATGGGCTCAATAGTTGTGGCTCACAGGCTCTAAATCACAGGCTCAATAGTTGTGGCACATGGGCTTAGTTGCTCTGCGGCATGTGGGATCTTCCTGGAGCAGGGATGGAACCTGTGTCCCCTGCTTTGGCAGGCAGATTCTTAACCACTGCGCCACCTAGGAAGCCCAGGTGTTTGTTTTTAAATTCAGAATGGAATTTGTTTCCCATTACAGTTTTTCATTGGTTATGATGGGTATTTAGGAATTCTATTGATTTATCTATGATGACCTCATTTTCAGCAACCTAAGAACCACTTTATAAGTAATGTTATTATTCCTCTTTTAGATAAACTGAGGCAATGAGAGTTTTAGTAACTTGCTCAAGGTCACAGACCTGGGATGTGGTAGAGCCTGGCCTCTGGTCTAGGCAATCTGATTCCCCACGCAGACTTCTCTCACGTGAACGCATGGTACCTGTTGTATGGGTGAGCCATCATTTACTTACCCAATCCCTACTGATGAACATTTAGTTTATTTCCAGCCTTTCCTTATTACAGATATTCTGCAATAAGTAACCTTGTACATATGTCATTTTAAACGCGACATGGAGTAAATTTCTAGCATAGCAAGATATCCTAGGTTCGTCTTGCACTTTTCCTGCCCCAAACCTGGAATCAATTGTTTTTTCAAGGAGCCTGGTTACTTTTAGTGAGGAATGGTATTTAGAAACCAGTATCTGGGCTTTTGACATGTGTCTTTTATCGAGACTCTCTTAACCTTTGAATGTGTCGAAAATGTCTTCAGTTTGCCCTCACTCTTGAATAAGTTTGACTAGGGAAAGAAAGTCTAAATTAGCAATTTCCTTCTCCTAAGCACTTTGAAAATATTACTCCGTTATTTTCTGGCATAATAAGAAGGTTGCTGTCAGTCTGATTATCACTTCTCTATAGTTAATCTTTTTTCTATGATGGCTATTAAGCTTTTTTCTTTATACTTTTTATTTTTTTGGCCAGTGTTATTTCTTACAGGTTCTTTTTTTTTTTTAAGCTCTTTATTGGTGTATAATTGCTTTACACTGTTGTGCCAGTTTCTGCTGTACAACAAAGTGAGTCAGCTGTATTTATACATATATCCCCATCTCCCCTCCCTCCCGCGACTCCTTCCCACCCTCCCTATCCCAGCCCTCTAAGTCATCACCAATCATTGAGTTGATCTCCCTGTGTTATGCAGCAGCTTCCCACTAGCTATCTGTTTTACATTTGGTAGTGTATGTATGTCAATGCTACTCTCTCACTTCGTCCCAGCTTCGCCTTCACCCCCCACCCTGTGTCAAGTCCATTCTCTACATCTGCATCTTTATTCTTGCCTTGTCACTGGGTTCATCAGTACCATTTTTTTTAGATTCCATATATATGAGTTAGCATATGGTATTTGTTTTTCTTTTTCTGGCTTACTTTGCTCTGTATGACAGACTCTAGGTCCATCCACCTCACTACAAATAACTCGATTTCATTCCTTTTCATGGCTGAGTAATATTGGATTGTATATATGTGCCACATCTTTATCCATTCATCTGTTTCTTTATACTTATTATTCCACAATTTCACTTCATTGTAATCAGACGTGAATTTATTTTTATTTATCTTGGTTGATACTCAGCATGTACTTTTTATATGAGGACTCATGTTTCTCTTTATTGAGATATAATTCACATACCATATAATTCACCATTGTAAAGTATACAGTTCAGTGGTTTTTAGTATATTCACAAGGCTGTACAACCATCACCACTATCTAAGTCCAGAACACTTTCAACACAGCAAAAAGAAACCCCATACCCATCAGCAGTCATTCCCCATTCCTCTCTTCCCCAATTTCCTGACAACCACTCACCTACTTTCTATCTCAATATATTTGCCTATTCTGGACATTACATATGAATTAAATCATATGTAACCTTTTGTGTCTGGCTTCTTTTGCTTAGCATAATTTTTTCATGGTTTGTCCACATTGTAGCATGTGTCAATATTTCTTTCCTTTTTATGGCTGTATAATATTCCATATGTGTGTACTGCATTTGTTTGTCCATTCATCAGTTGAGGGACATTTTGGTTTCCCCTTTTTGGCTATTAAGAATAATGCTACTATGAACATTTGTGTCCATATTTTTAGACTAACATATGCATGAAAATATGGTTTCAGTTCCCTTCAGTGGAATTCCATAGGAGTAGAATTGCTGGATAATATAGTAACTCTATGTTTAAAGTTTTGAGAAATGGATGAAGTGTTTTCCACAGTGACTGCACCATTTTATGTTCTTACTAGCAGTGTATGAAGATTACAGTTTCTCCAAATCCTCACCTTACTTGTTATTTTATTTTTTCTTCTTTTTTAAAAAAAATTATAGCCATCCTAGTGGGTATGAAGTGGTAACTGTGGTTTTTAAATAATGTTGAATATCTTACTTGTTGGCATTTACACAAGTTCTTTAGAGAAACGTCTATTCAAATTATTTGCCCATTTTTAAATTGGAAAATTTGTCTTTTTCTTGTTGAATTGTAGAGGTTCTGTATATACCCTAGAATGATGGTGCCCTCTTGAAGTACAAAAATTTTAAATTTGATGCAAGTCAAATTTATCTATTTCTTCTTTTGTCTGTTGGAGTTTTGGTGTCATATCTGAGAAATCGTTGCCTAATCCAAGGTCATAAAGATTTATTCCTTTGTTTTTTTCTAAGAGTCTAATAGTTTTAGGTCTTACCTTTAGGTTTATGGTCATTGGGAGTTAATTTTTGTTCCTGGTGTGAGGTAGGGGTCTAGCTTCTTTCTTTTGCATGCAGATATACAAAACGTGAACTATTAATTCTCAAAAATTTCTTCCTTATGATTCTCTCCATTTTTGTCTTATGAGACTTTAAAAAGAGATTAGATTAGGAACTCAACCTATTCTCTATGTCGCTTGGCTGCTGTTACAGTTTTTACTTAAAAAGTATTTTTCATAGTGTTCACTCTCCTGTCATATTTTAATTCACAAATTTTCTCTGTGTGCTCCTATTTGCTAAATTTTAAAAACCAGTGAATAAAGATTATATTTCCAACATTTCTAATCTGTTTTTTCTGATTAAGAAAAAACCCATTTAATTTATTAGTTTTGAATATGCAATATAGGTACGTTGTACAAAATTCAACAGGTATAAAACATAATGAAGAGGTTATTGGCTTTTTAAAAACACATCTGTTCTTGTTTCATTTGTGCCAGTTTTTGTTTCCTAATTTTGTATCTGTGTAATGCATGTTGTTCACAGAGTTAGGTGAGCAGCGGGAAGGCTAAGAGAGAAGCACTGACAGTGAAATGACAATGGGAAGGAAAGAGGGAGGGCTGCCAGCAGCGGAGAGTTCGGTCTGATCGGAGGACAGCCTGTGCCCTGAAGTGTAAGGGAAGGCAGGTCTGGAAAGGGGGGTTGGGGTCAGTCTGTGGGCTTTGGAATAAAAGGTGAGAAAAGGTCAGCTGGAAGTTGTGAACATTATTCTCTTAGCAATGTAGTCTTTGCAGATGTGTTTCAGCACACAACAAACACTGTGCCTTTGGAAGGTTAGTACGTTCCACACAGGGCAGAGGGAGAAGATGGGGAACCTAGGCCTCCCCAGACGCTTTCTGTCTCAAGTGAGTACGCTCCCCCTTGCTCTGCTTTGATCTCCGTTAACAAAATAAAAAGTCATTTACTGGTTTTAATTTTTATGAAAGCAATGATCTACATAGTTTTTTTTTTTTAGCCTCTTTTAACGGGCCTAAATGCTGATTCTAAGCCAGATGTTTCAGATGTTTCCTGCAAAGACTGATTTTAGGGTCAGTCGGTATTAAATACTGTGCTTTGCTGCCTGCTCCTTGGAGTCCTCTCCCGCTCCCCGGGTGTGGAGCGGGCCGCCCTCCGAAGGCACCCAGCTCCCCGGGTCCACAGCGGTCTCCCGTCAGGGGGCAGCAGAAGCCCGTTTCAGATTCGCAGGGGCGGGTGGGGCGTGCAGGGGTGCCCTGGGGGAGGCGCGCACAGAAGGAAACCTGTGGAGTGGAAAAAGCTAACTCGTTCCTCATCCCCCTTCAGAGCCAGACCCACGCCCTGCGGTGGGCTGAGCCACAAACACCGTCTTCTGTAAAGCCGACAGAGTCTTTTCTTCTGGGGGGAGGAGGACGCCCTCAGTACTTTTGAGGACCTGTTTTTTTGTTTTTTTGTTTTCCTAATTCTGTATCCTCTGCTTTTGCCCATGAAAGTTCTAGTTCCTCTAGCTTTCCTTTTCCGTTCTTTCATTTCCTCCAGTTTCCCACCACCACCGTTCTCCAGATAATCACCTCCTCGACACCAGGTCACCCTGGGAAGAAGAGAGGCAGGCTGAGGGGGGGGCACACTGGCTGGTTTCCCAGGCTCCGCGCCTCCCCAGGGGCATCATTTTTCGATTAGATTAGAGACTCGCGTTACCTCTAATCACAGGCCTCCGGCAATCACACACACGTCTTCCTGTTCCTGCCCACTTGCTGAGTCCCCTGCCTGGACAGGGTGAGAACACGGGCGCCACCCCTGCAGTCTGCCCTGTAACCTGGTCTACCCCCGCAGGCCGTGTGGGGAGGGAATGCCTGGGGGCAGACAGAACACGTGGGGTTGGGGACCAAAGCACAATGGGCGGGGGGGGGGGGGGGGGGGGGTAGTTTTGCAAAAATCCCCAAAGAATGTGATCCTAGTACCTTCTCACTGCTTTTTCCCAAATCTGCTGTTACAAGGCCCTTCGCAGCATCGCCACGCTGGCACGTGGGAGCAGAGGTGGTGTGATGGACTAGAAAGCACATGGGGCCAGGACACAAGCCGTATGCTTGATTTTACTGCGTTGTGGTTTGGGGCAAGTCACTTACCTTCAAGCCTCAGTGTTCTCACCTGCAAATGGACATTGACGATACTGTCTGTAACCACCTTACAGAGGTGAGATAATCAAGTGAGATAATGATATGAGAAGGTCTTATAAACAATAGAATGCTTCCAAAATATCATTTGTCAATTTCTGTTTGAAGAACACTTTAGCTTCTGTTTCATGGGCACAGAATCGGGTATGGGGACAAACTAGATTCTTGAGGTTGCCGGGCTATTGAGAGACAAGTCAGGACAGAACAGAGTGGGACTATTTCTAGGGACTTGGCTCCTAGCCGTCTGTGAGAGAAGGGGTTTCTTTCTTTCCCTTGGGCCAAGGGAGACGAATAGGGAGATCTACCTCTAGAATTCTAGGTCTGGACAAGATCACCAAAGGGTGGTTGGTCTTAGGCCATTTCCCTGTCCCTCACCTAAGGCTGCATCTAAACTACCCTAGATGGATAAGAAAGGATAATATAGTCTGTTAAGTGCTTGTGGGGAGATTCCATATCCTCTCCTGGCAATTCAGAATCAAGTATATTTTACAGTGAGTTGTGATTTGTATTTAATTTTTTGCCTTTTTCTGCAGTTGAAGGTTTTGAATGCCTCAAGGGCAGGAAAAGCGAACATTCACCTTCATATCTCATCTAAGCCTAGCACAGAGTGGCCCTGGGGTCCAGTGTGTTGGGCTGAAATGTATTGTTCTGGCCTCACCAGGACTAGAAAATATGCGGGTCACTGTTCTTTGCCAGTTTTACGTGTACGTATTTGCAAAGTTCAAAACAAACATTGCAGTAACTTGGCTTGCAGCTTCTCTCCTAATCCTCGCTTCTTTGGGGACCGACCAAAATGGGGGTAGGAACTGTCAAGACTGAGCTCCCTGTTTCTGATCAAGAAATGCCCCGCGATGGCTTGGTTTGGGCCCCCTGCCTTTCTTATCAGATGAAATCAGCCACTGAAGGAAATCGGCTTCTCCAGAT
Source organism: Hippopotamus amphibius kiboko (assembly GCF_030028045.1). NCBI lineage: Eukaryota > Metazoa > Chordata > Mammalia > Artiodactyla > Hippopotamidae > Hippopotamus > Hippopotamus amphibius. Next base: position 170,218,376 of record NC_080191.1, on the reverse strand, counting down.
TGCGAGAGACAGGAAGCAGCACTGAGAAGCAGGGTCCCGGGAGGGAAGCCGGAGAAGTAGCTCTCGGCCCAGCCTCCTTCCCTATCTCTCGGCCCTGTTCTCACCGCCGCCAGCCCCTCCTCTCCTTTTCCTGGGTCCTTTTCCTGGGCCTGTGCCTGATGCTTCCAGAAATGGGACTTCTGCTGCTTCCCCAAGGAATCAGCTCCATTTTTGCCTTTTATCCGGTTGAAATCTGCCTCCTACAGCCATCTCCTCCTGCCCACCTGGGCCTTTCTCCTTCCTCCATGGGACAGCCCTTCAGACGCTTAGTCTCCAGGCTGACACCCCCAGGGGAGGTCCTGATAAAGGCATCAGTTTCTCAGAAACTTACAAATTCAAAGGGCATCTGAACTGGAACCTTAAGGGGGAAGGAAATGCTGAGAACAATGCCGTTGGTGGTCCCTTTCCTTGCCAAGGAGACCTGTGTGGTTAACCTGATGTTTACTGTGACCTTGAGGTACTCTTTGCCCCCTCCCCCCACTGTGTGCCCATTGTTTTCTGAAGAATTTTTTCCCCACTCAGCTCACTTTATTAATTTTTGCTAAAATATTTAAAAGTGTATTTAGAGACATCATGACATTCTGCCCCTAAGTACTTCAGTATACATCTTTTTTTTTTTAAACAGTGGAACAATATATTTATTTTATTTTTTAAGTAATTTAAAAAGATTGAAGTCTAGTTGATTTACAGTGTCGTGTTAGTTTCAGGTGTACAGCAAAGTGATTCAATTTCGCATATATATGTATTCGTTTTCAGATTCTTTTCCCTTATTGATTATTACAAAATATTGAGTATAGGGCTTCCCTGGTGGCACAGTGGTTAAGAATCTACCTGCCAATGCAGGGGACACGGTTTGATCCCTGGTCCGGGAAGGTCCCACATGTCATGGAGCAGCTGAGCCTGTGCGCCACAACTACTGAGCCCATGCACCGCACCTACAAGCCTGCTCTCTTAGAGCCCATGCTCCGCAACAAGAGAAGCCACTGCAATGAGAAACCCGCGCACCGCAATGAAGAGTAGCCCCCGGCACCACAACTGGAGAGAGCCCGTGTGCAGCAATGAATACCTAATGCAGCCAAAAAGAAAATAAATTAATTAAAAAAATATTGAGTATAGTTCTCTGTGCTGTACAGTAGGTCCTTGTTGGTTATCTGTTTTCCGTATAGTAGTGTGTATGTGTTCATCCCAAAGGCCTAATGTATCCCTCCCCCTGCTCTCCCCTTTGCTAACTGTAAGTTTGTGTTCTATGTCTGTGGGTCTATTTCTGTGTTGTATACAAGTTCATTTGTATCATTTTTTTTTTTTGATGGTAGTCGCAGTAAGGCTTCTTGTGGATTAGATGTGGAATGTAAGAAAAAGAGAAGAGTCAATGATTATTATAAATTGTTTGTCCTGAGTACCTTGAAGAAAAGAATTGCCATTTATGGGGAAAAGTTCAGGAGGAGCAAGACTGTGGTTGGTAATCAGTACTTCCATTGTGGACAAGTTACTTTTGAGAGGCTTCTGTATCATTTTTTTTAAGATTCCACATATAAGCTATATCAAATGATATAGTATATATCTTTAAAACATAAAAAAAATACTTTCCTGCAGAGCTGAAATCAAAATATAATACCCAACAACATTAATTATAATTTCCTGATATTGTCTAATGCTTCATCCAAGCTGAGAAGTGGAAGGGAGCATCCCATCTTCTGGATTTATCGGATTGCTTCCTTGTAGTGTGCTTTTAGCTGATTCTTCTATGCCCTTTATTTGCTGTCCATGGTAAGTTAGATTTTAGGGCTTGATTCAATTCAAGTTAAACGCTGTTAGCAAGGATATACCCCCGATGGTGCTGGGACTGCACGTTGCCTCACGCGGGCAGCTGTGTCTGGTTGTCCTGCTATTGGTGATGCTAAGATTACCCCCTGGATTAGGTGTTAACCACTTCATGGCATTTTTTCCATTTTGTGACCAGAAAGAAATGTGTGGTTGCTGTATTGTAGCACTATACAAAAGTCAAGTGATGTGTATTTTAAAGTCACAATTGTTTAGAAAAAGAAAAAGCAGAGTCGGTGTGAATGGGGGTCCCATCTCCGCTGCTGTGCTCTGTCCTTGCATAAATCATGTAACCCTCGAGGCCTCGGCTTTCCTATCTGTCAAATAAAGGGTTTGAACTAGAAGATCTCTACGGTTCCTTATAACTTCAAACTTCTTTTTTAGAAAAGGTTCAATTGTAGTAAAATACACATAACATCAAATTTACCATCTTAACCATTTTTAAGTGTACCGTTGAGCCCTGTGACGTATATTCACATTTTTGTACAACCATCACCACCACCCATTACCAGAACTTTTTCATCTTGCAAATCTGAAACTCTGTACCTGATAAACAGCTCCACTTTTTCCCTTCCCCTCAGCCCCTGGTAACCACCATTCTACTTTCTGTTTCTATGAGTTTGACTACTGTAAAGACCACATATGAGTGAAGTTATGTAGTATTTGCCTTTTTTGTGACTGGCTTATTTCACTTAGCATAATGTCTTCCACATTCATCCATATTGTAGCGTGTTTTTCCTGCCTTTCAAAGGCTGAGTAATATCCCATTGTATGTCTGCGCCACGTCTGGCTTGTCCGTGCAGCTGTCCGCGGACACTTGGGTGGCGTCCCCCTGTTGGCCCTTGTGAGTGATGCTGCCAAGAACATGGGCACCCAGGTCCCTGTTAGAGGCCCTGCTTCCAGTGATTTCTCCTCTATATCCAGAGTGGTGTTGCTGGATCATATGGTAATGCTATTTTTAATTTTTTGACAAACTATCTGTTTTCCATAGTGACTGTACCATTTTACATTCCCACCTACAGAGTACAGCAAGGGTTTCAATATCTTCACACCCTTGCCAACAGTTATTTTCTGATTATTTGATAAAGCCATCTTAATGGATGTGAGATGTCACGTGGTTTTGCTTTGCATTTCCCTGATGATTAGTGATGCAGAGCACTTTCTTTATATGCTTGTTGGTCATTTGTATGTCTCCTTTGGAGGAATGTCTATTCAAGGCCTTTGACCATTTCTTAATCGGGTTATTTGGTTTTTTTTTGTAGAGTTGTAGGGGTTCTTTGTGTAGTTTGGATAGTAACTCCTTATCAGATACGTGATTTGCAAATATGTTCTGCCATTCAGTGGATTTCCTTTTCTGTTGGTTGTGTCTTTTGATGCACATAAGCTTAAGTCTATAAAACGTGAACTACAATTCTTCCTCTCATCTTTGGCCCATAGCCGCAGCCTGAGGACCTTGACTTCTTTCTCTAAACAAGTGGCATTCCTATCTCACTGCTCCTCTGATGATTCAGATCTCAGAACAGAATTCTAAGTTCTTTAGAATAGACCTTCGAGGTCTCGCCCAACCTCATTTTACTAATGGACAGACTGGGGCTCATGGTTAGCAACAGAGCTGGGTCTAAAATGTGGATCTTTTCCCTCTCTCCAGGGCTCTTTCTATTTCACCCACACCGTGATTCAGCTCCACAAGTCTGCTGGTTATTTGAGTAAACTCAGGAAACAACCAATTACAAGAAAAGACAAGCAGGCTATTTAGAGGGAATTTCATTCTATGGAAGCTCTGCTGTGGGGATAGGCATGTGTTTGTTATATGAAATCTATTTGCATATTCAAAGAACTTTTTACATTCTCAAAACAATTACACATACCTGGGACTGTGAGTGCTGTTCAGGGACCAGAAATAAGGGGTGGAGATCCCTGGGCTTCCCTGGGTGAAGTGTAATTTGCAGTATTTCCAAGGAATGAATGCTAAACGTGTAAAGAGGATGGTCATTATTTCTTATCTGCCCAGCCTCCAACCCTCTTCTTTTGATAAAAGCATTGATTTTCTTTAGGCTGCCACTCCTCCTCCACATTTAATTCATAGAGTTTGGATGGAATTTCAAGAGTAAGCATGTGACCCGGTTCACAAACATCCCCAGCCACAGGGACTGGTAAGGGGAGAAGCAGTCATACCAAGGTCATACCAAGGAGACTCACTCCTGGGACTTTTGCTGGGCTATTTTGAAAGAGACCCTCTTCCTGCTGGAATTGCTAAACTAGTAGGATATTGGCCTGGAACTGCCAGTAGCCATCCTAGATGCCACCTGGGAGGAGTCTGCCCAGTGGGGGAGCCACACGGAGGAAGAGCTGGAGAGACAGATTTTTGAAGACACTACTTGAGCACCTGGATCCAGGTTTGCCTTAAATCAGACTTTTCGAGAATATGAATTAGTAAACTCCCCACTGTGCTCAAGCCAGCTTGTGTTAGGTTTTTATTACAGATAATTAAAAGATTCCTGATTATTCCAGGTTGTACTTTAAAATGCTTGTGTAAATGATCTGGAGGAGGGTATAAAAGTAAAGGGCAGTGAGACTGCTATTAATTTTTTTAGGTAATAAAAAGTCACACAGATGAGAATAATTCTGTAGGGAAATTGTGTGGAACCATGTTAGCAGTAAGAAAATTGTCTGTTAGGTTTAGGTTTCAGTGTAAGCAAATGGCTGGTAACAGACTTAGGAGACAATAACTTAAATTCTGTTTATAGTATGACAAGTTGCAAGACAAAGAATGAGAGGCATTAAAGGCTCTTTAAGAACGTATTGTGCCAAGATGCTACTGTTGCCACAACATATTGGAAAAGTATAATAGGAAGAAAAAACCCATTAAAATGATTCATTCTGCCCTTGTGTAGAACTGCAGTGTGCCAGGTTTATTCCACTTGACCTTCTGGATCCACTCTCCACCCTTTATCCATCCTGCTCTCAGCTCAGGGCAGTGGACCTGTATTGACTACATCGACCATTTTTGTGTCCTTTGTCTTCTAGGTGGGATCCCTAACTGGGAGCCCTGACAAGAGATTAGAGGCAGAGAGGAGACAGCAGCTGGGGTATGTATTTCCCTGGTTCCCTCCTTATCAGGGTTTCTTCGGGGTGGCTGCTTCCCTAGGTCGAAGGCCCTCTCCCTGTCACTTTTGGACCTTCTGGATGCTGACCGTTGTGGCCTCCCCTCAGTCCTAGGGACTTAACAGCCCTTGTGGCAAGTCCTGGGTGCCTGTACTACCATGACCACAACTTTGTACTAGTCCTTCTGTTAAACCCTCCTCAAATGGCCTAATTTACACGTGCCAAGTCTTTGCTCCTGGGATCCCGTCTGATACTCATAACATGTTCACACTTGGAAAATTACATTTGTTTGTGATTGCTAAGCCTCAAGAGAAATACACACAAAGTAGGAGAGGTGTAAAGGAGGGGAACCAACGTGATCAAGGGGCTAGGAGAGAGAGCTGGAAGAGTCATGTGGAGACAAAAGAAAACCTGACGCTTGGGCATAAAACCTTTAAATGAATGACTTACACATTAGATTACAGAATAGGATATTAGTGCTGGGAGCACATCCTGACCTGGAGGTATATTCAATAAATAAAATGAAGTATCACTTCGTGCAGAGGATCATACACTTGTGAAATTCATTACCTGTAAAGATCAATTCCAAAAATGACTTAAATATAGGAATTAAGGAATCTTAAGTCACTAGGGGAAACTTAAATTTTGAGGTTACTATTGGTATATGAGAGATGGAAGTGGGCTGGCTGAAACAGAGCTGACCAGGAAATTCTTATGTTTAATAATAACATCAAATTTAAACATAAGTAAAACAAATTAGCTTTCCATTTTCCACGTCAGTTAACACTTCTGAAAACGAATACCTTCAATAGTATTATCACCTCTTTTTTTTTTTTTTATTCCAAACTAGGGTCCACGGACCCAAGGCATCGATAAATAAGATTCTATTTCAGTATATTTCTTTCCTTTATAACCCTCTGTATTTTATTTTCTACCTTTAAAAACATGATTCTGAGCTAAAATGGCACAAATGAACCTACCTATGAAACAGAAACAGACTCACAGACTTAGAGAACAGACCTGTGGTTGCCAAGGGGGAGAGGAGGTGGGGAAGGGATGGAGTGGGAGGTTGGGGTTAGCAGATTCAACCCATTATGTATAGCGTGGATAAGCAACCAGGTCCTGCTGTCTAGCAGAGGGAACTATATTCAGTATCCTGTGATACACCATAATGGAAAAGAATATAAAAAGGAATGTGTATATTATATACATATATATAACTGAATCCCTTTGCTGTGCACTAGAAACTAACACAACCTTGTAAGTTAATGATATCTCAATTTTTAAAAAAAAATACACACAGAGAAAGACACACAGACACACGATTCCACAGGCTTTTCCAGACTATCAGAGGGTGTGTAGCATAAAGAAGATGAACAATGCCTTGTGGACCCACCCGCCACCTGGGGTTCCCACGGTGTTGCAGAGAACGGCATTGCCCTGCTTCACCGCTCTTGCAAGGATCCTGGTTACCGGGGCGCTTCCCAGCTCTTGGAGAAGCAGAGAACCTCCCCATTTTCATCGAGATGCAGAGGGCGCCGAGGACTGAGTTGGGGCAGGGACTGGAAGGAAACATGCAGATAAGGGGCCTGGGATGATAGGAGTCATCGTTCAGGCAGAGCTGCCGCGGACACATCCCTTCCTTGGTTGCTGCTAACATAGACTCTCTCCTTGGTTGACCTCATCCTGCAGCACTGGACACACTTTTGGGAGCTTCAGACCAATACTTAGGTCTCTTCATCCTTGCCCAGCTCTTTGGACACGGCACAGCCCTGAGCCAGCGGACTCAGCCGGTCATCGCTTTGTCCTCAGCATGTAACCCTCCGTGGAGCAGACGGTCGACCCTGAGACGTTGGATCCCTCATCGTACAGCCCAGGGACCAACGCCTCTGACAAGCTGAGGACCCCCCCAATAGTCATGCTGGATCCCTGCAAAAGGGCACTGAAGAGAGGGGAGGAGTGGAGGCTGAAATCGCGCCTCTCTTCCCTGTGGACTGTGCGTCTCTTCTAATCACACAAAGATCCTGCATAGCAGAAGCCCTGAGCCAGAACGGCCGGCGGTGCTCCCCACCCATTCGTGAGTCCTCTAGGTGTTTCACTGTGTAGTGTAACCTTCATAAAATCATGGTCTCAGGCTTAGGGGGTGCGGAAGCTCTGCATGGTACCTAGTCTTCTGTCCCCAGCCTCAAATGTCATCTAAATCCCCTGTGAACAAAGCATACGTGCAGGTCCTGCAGCAATCTCTCTCTCTCTCTCCTTCTTACTAACTCATTGCTTGCCGTGTCCTCATGGATCAGCCAAGAAATAAATATACACTGTCTTTAGTCGTTTATCGAATTCATAATATCACTGGTAGACGTAATCAACAGGAAATAAAACTGAAAACAACTGCTTATACCAAAACATTGAAAAGTTTGTTTTTAGGTAAACATTAAAAAATAAAAATCTTCTAGACAAAATTAAGGCTTGTAGAGTTTGAGTCAGAAAATCTGGACTTGATAGAAACAATAGCAATACAAGAAAATCCACAGTGGGTGTATCAGCGAGGCATTTTCAGTTACAAGGAACAGAAAGTTCAACTAAACTGGCTAAAACGGGGAGCGGGAGAGGACTTAACGGCTTGTATACCTGTGAAGTCCCTAAGTAGCTCTTTCAGATGTAGTGTGATCAGCGGTTCAGTTCAGTTTCCCTGGAGGCTGCAGGTCCTGTCCTCCTCTGTGTGGTGGCTTAGCCCTCAGCTAGGCTTCCCTCATGGCGATAAAATGGCTGCAGTGCTTCCCAGCGTCACACCTTCATATCACACGAGTCACTGGAAGAGAAGAGAACTGCTTTCCCAGAACACCCCACCAAAAATCACTTTCCGACCTCACTAGCTGAATCAAGTCATATCCTACACACTGCAATAACAATCCACTGGAGTTGGGATTTTGCTGATGAGCACTGGCTTGAGCCGTGGTTTTCTTTTTTAAGCCAGGGGTGGAGTTAGCGTTCCTCAGATCCCCTGGATAGCCTGGTGAATGTGTGGTTCCCAGGCAAAAGATGGGGCACTCACTAGGAAGAAGAAAACGGATGGGAGATGATGGCATGGTCACAGTGCCACTCATTGTGGCAGAAACTTTAGTCAAATTTGATGCAGATCTGATACAGATAAGGAAACCAAGAAATGAGACAAAACTAAATTTAAAAATCTAAATGAAAAAATTTTGATCCTAGTGAAAAATATTTCAGTTGAATAAAGATAACAATGGAAATCTTTCACATGAGTGTCATAGAAAGAGTATCAGGGAATTAAATTGATTCCATGGTGTTTGTTCCAGAAAACACATTCCTGATGAAAACTAGTCAATGTTGGTCTCGTTCATTTGAAACGTTGGCATTGAAAACCTCCTTGAGGACAAAACGGCAGGGATGGAAATATTCTCTGCCCCTCCCCCCCCGCCAGTGACAATCGCCTCTTTGAGATGCCATTAGCCATCTCAATAATCCACTTTGGTTCTAGGACTGGCAATAAATATAATGGCTTGTGACGTGTAGAAGTGAATTTTCTCACTGTTTTAAAAATCGTAATGCGTGTCTGTCTCCAGAGGTCTGTCATTTAGACGATGCCTCAAGGATAATTCACCTGCAAGTCTCCCCTCACTCGGCAAAATAATTTGTCTGGTCAGGTTGTTGGAATTCAGATAGAAACACTGGGGTTCTCTTTTGCAATTGTCCCTCCCACCTTGGGTTAACTTTTCCTCTGGACGTTGCTGTTCTAAGAACATTCCCTGTAACAGAGAAAACAGAAGCAAAATACAAACCGAGTTCTGCTTTCTCTTTGTCACCCACCAACATGACAACACTGACCACAAATAGTGTATCCCTTTTTTGCTTTGAATGTGACTTTATGAAGCCCTTTACAGGCTCAGTTCATGTGAGGCTTTCACTTTCTCAAAAGCATGTTAGGCATCTGTTCCCCCTTCCTGTGCTCGGCAGTGGCTCTGCCCCGCCCTGTCTGCCTTAGGCCCACTTTCTCTTACAATCAAATAAACATATATGTAACTGTATGATCTCTTTAAGTCCCTTCCCCTTTTTCACTGACTTGAGATTTCACAGGTAAAGGAGATGTTCTGAAGAAGATACCAAATTCTTGAGCCTCCTTCTAAAGTTTCAAGCCACGGTATCGTCTTTTCATTGTTAAAATCTGGGGAACACATCTAACGGTGTCCTACCATTTCTGTCACTATCACAAACTTCAAGAAGACACAGTTGCTCTCTCCCAAGGTTCCTGTCACTTCCACTCTGCCAGCCAATTCCTCCTTTGGGCCAAATTTAGGTTGAGAGTGGCAGTTCCCCTTATCACTTCCTCTACCCTTTGGAAGATGAAATTGTCAGCAAGCAGTACCACTAGCTGAGGTCTACTGAGCTCCTGCTGTGTGAAAGGCGCCTGTCCTGTGAGGAATTGAGGCCCAGAGAAGCTAAGTATCTTGTTCAAGTTCATCCACCAGGCAGGTGGTAGAGCTTGGACACCGGTGCCGGAGTCCGACTCCAGAGCCCCTGTTCTGGGTCAGGTTAAAAGAGCTTATCGCCCGGTCTGGTTTGAGCTGTGTAGACCTCCAGCCGGCCTGAGGAAGAGCCCCCGTCAGCATCTCCCCGCCTCCACGCCGCTTTTGTGACGTGGGAAGGCTGTGGTCCATTTCCTGCATCTGGTTGTGGGAGCTGTGGTAATTCCCACCGCAACATCCTTTCCGGATCTCTCCTCTCCTTCTACCCTCAGCTTTCGATCCTTGTGACCTGCAACCCAACACTCTCTTGGTTGCTGAGTTTTCCTTAGTAAAGCCCTTCCTAGGGTTACCTAACAGGGTTTCCTGGTTATCTCCCAGGATGTCTTCATCCTCTCCTCTCACAAGTTACACAGAGAGGGTCTTCTTAAACACCTTTGTTCCCCCTGCCTGTGGACCCTTTTGCACTCATCACAGGTTCGGCTGGCAGAAGGATAAGGGTGCCACACCTCTGGGGGCCACTTGAGGTTGGTGATGGGTTTCCAAGCAGAATGGTTATTTCCTGTGGATCCTCCTTTAAACAGTTCTGCTCTTGTTATTTTTATTTTTTTCTAAATTTAGGTCAGTTGTGGGAATGCCTTGCCTTCTGAGTTTTTAAAGTCATCTTGTTAAAGTTAAATTGCTGCCCAAGCCTGTTTTCCTTTCCATAGCCTCTGAGGATACATCTGACTTTACCCCAAGTAATAGAAAAGCCAGTAATCGCAATAAAAACAACTCACACTTGCTGAGTTCTTAATATACTGAGTAGTGGGGTCTGAGTAGACCCTGTTCTAAGCGCTGACCGTATTAACTTATGTAGTCTTTTCAGAACAATTCTATGAAGTAGCTGCTATCATAATCAACAAACGAGGAAACCGAGGCACAGAGAGGCCGCCCGGCCACTGGGCAGCTCGTTTCTGCCGCGAATCGTCCGCGTTGTGCCTACCACGGAGCAAAGCCGCCCGGGTCTGCTGCTTTCACTGACTCTCCGTCAATCCCATTCAGCCAGTCTGTGCGATGGAAAGAGCATCATTTCATTGAAACGACCTTAATTTCAGTGTTACTAAATTTAATCTATAAAGCACTGTATACTTAGGGAGTATTATTTTCTTGTTAATAATTCCAATCGTAATATTTATTATTAAACTTATACAGAATTGTAATTTCAGGATAGCTTAGGTACAGCCCGAACTATAAGCATGTCTATCACACATAACCATAAGCCAGTTCTCTCAGTTCTTATTTTTAAGTTTGTTTTGACATTATTTCACCTGTAAAAATTTACTGCTTGTTATTTTTTCACTAATATTTTTGACATGTTTCAAATATCTCAGTTCTTCCTATGTTATTATCAAGTTTGGGGCTAACATTTAACTCCTGTTCTTTTGTTTCCAGATCTAACTTATCCTAAAGTACATCCACCAAAAAACACCATCTCAGAATATCAGACACGACTGTCTCTGAAAATAATTCTATCACTCCATTACTTGAGTGAAATCCTTCAAGGGTGGTGGCCTGTAATTTTTGACCTGTGGCAATTGAATTGCAATCCTGGTTTCCCTGGGAGTCGAGCAGCTTGGCTCACAGCTGCAGGTCATGTCTTAACTCTAACAAGACTTGTTGCTGTCACTGCTTTATGCCAGTTCCAGGAGAAAGCTCATTTTACCTTTTCAAATCCCAGTACCTCCCTTATCCCCCAGCTTCTCCTCCTTTGCCCATCATCTTTTTCAACGTCCAGAGTTTTCTTGTATTTTCTTTTTCCCGTTTGGAGAATGAGTCAGGGTTCTTGACTGCAAGCAGCAGAAACGGATGCTGTCTCACTGAGCAGGAGAGGAGTTCGTGGAAGGATTGTAGTGGGTGTGAACGTGAAGGCTGGAGATCCAGGCGCGCAAACGGGCAGCCCCCAGGGAGTGGGCAGCTGTACCCACGGCCGTGGTCATGCCATAGGGACAGCCTGGCTGGGGGGCTGCCCCACCGTGGCGGCGGAACCCTGCCCCTGGCACGGTTGCCTCTGCAGCAGCCCGCGTCCCGGCACCCCTTGCTCCAGGCCCGCGGTTCCCAGCACAGATTCAGGTGGTTGAGCCTGGATTGTGAAATCATGTTCTCATTTCCAAGGCGCAGGGCTCTGTTTCCTACCAAGACCATGCGAGAACAGCCTCTCCTGAACAGGAAGGGGGCTTGGATGCGAAGCAGCCCGCGAAAACAGCCTAGCAAATGCTGACTATTACAGAACCCAGTCCTGGGTACATGATTCTCTTTTCCGCAAACAGAAGAAGGGAGTCATGACTGCTCGTAGAAGGCTGAGGGCCCCTTTCTCGTTAACAAGGGATACCAGCTGCCCAGAGTTTTCTGAAATGTAATAATATACAGTTAAGTTATATATTTGTTATATAAAGGTATACATATTTATATATTTGTTATCTACTTATCTTTATATTCTACTTACAACATAATAACGGTTCAACATACAACAATAATATAATTAATACATATTCATCATCCTTTTTTTTTTCTGACCGTGTGGCTTGCAGGGTCTTAGTTCCCCAACCAGGGATTAAACCTGGGCCCTTGGGACCTCCTAGGTGGCGCAGTGGTAAAGAATCCGCCTACCAATGCAGGGGACACGGGTTCGAGCCCTGCCCTGGGAAGATTCCACATGCCACGGAGCAACGAAGCCCGTGTGCCACAACTATTGAGCCTGTGCTCTAGAGCCCGTGAGCCACAACTGCTGAGCCCATGTGCCGCAACTATTGAAGCCCACGCGCCTAGGGCCCGTGCTCCACAACAAGAGGAGCCACTACATTGAGGAGCCTGTGCACCACAATGAAGAGTAGCCCCCGCTCTCAGCAACTAGAGAAAGCCTGTGTGCAGCAATGAAGACCCAGCACTGCCAATAAATAAATTAAATAAATAAATAAATAAATAAAAAACCTGCCTCCCCCCATTCATTTAAAAAAAAAAACAAACAAAAAAAAACCTGGGCCCTGCATTGAAGTGAAGAGTCCTGACCACTGGACCACCAGGGGATTCCCAGATAATTGTATTTAAAAAAAGAAATCTATAACTTCAAAATCTTCAAAAGAGTTGAAAATGTTTGGACAGGTGTTAAAGGGAGAGTTGAATAACATGGAAATCTTTTTGCCTTGAAAATCCAAATATACATAGCTAGCTATAGATATAGATTACATATAGATATATCTATATCTACCTAGATATGTGAGTAGGAAACACTCAAAACTACAAAAAGGAACTCTGCACAAATTCAAAAGAGTGTGGTCAAAATTTTAAATCACTCTGGCACTTAGTATAATCTCAAACCCTGAGGTGTTGATAGTTCTCTTATATCCCATCTGCTTTAGAGTTCAGTAGTTAGGAAACAAGATGTGTTACGTAAATGTATTTTCCAGATAACTGAAAATTATCAATTTAAGCATTCATTTTTTAAATTCTGATTTAAAAAAAATTTTTTTTTTTTGGCCATACTGCACAGCTTGTGGGACCGTTAGTTCCCCGACCAGAGATTGAATCTGGGCCACGGCAGTGAAAGCGCAGAGTCTAACCACGGGACTGCTAGGGAATTCCCTAAAAAATTCTTAAATCATACAAGATTCTTATACAAGAAACTGAGTCTACAGATTCTGGGGTTTTTTTTCCTAATTTTATTTGTTTTTGTATAAAAGCTTTGTTGAGATGTAACTCATATACAAAGCACATATTAAGGGTATGATTCAATGTCTTTTTAAAAGCATATTAACAGAGTTGTGCAACTGTCACCACAACCAATTTTAGAACATTATCATTTCAAAAGGAAACTCCATACCCTTTAGCAGTCTCTCCCCAACTGTCCCCGAATCCCCAGACCTAGGTACCACTAATCTTTCTATTTCTGTAGATTTGCCTATTCTGGCCATTTCATATAAATAGAACCATATAATATGTGGTCTTTTGTGATAGACCTCTTTCACTTAGTATAATGTTTTCAAGATTCATTCATGTTGTGGCATGAACCGGTACTTCATTTTTTCTTATGGCTGAGTCACGCTCCATGGTGTGGATGTACCACACCTTGTGTATTCATCCATCCCTCAGTGGATATCTGGGTTGTCCCCATGTACGGGTTATCATGAATAATGCTGCTGTGAACGTTTGTGTAGAGATTTTTTTGTGGACATATGTTTGCACTGGGGGGCGCGGCGGGGAGGTCCCTAGGAATGAAATAGCCGATTTGTGTGGTATCTCCATGAGGAACTGCCAAACTGTTTTCCAAAGTTTCTGCACCGGTTTACATTCCTATCAGTGGTGTGTGAGGGTCCCAGTGTCTCTCCACCTTCACCAGTACTTGTTAGCCGTCTTCCTTTTTTTAGCCATCTTTGTGGGTATGCGGTGGGTTCTGGTCGTGGTTACGAGTTCCATTTCCCTGATGACAGATGGTGTTGGGCATCTTCTCATGTGCTTATCGGGCATTTGTGTATCTTCAGGAGAAATGTGTGTTCATATCCTTTGCCCATTTTTAAATTGGATGATTGTCTTTTTATTATTGGGCTGTAAGAATTCTTTATAGACGTCTGTCCTTGATGACGTAGCACCTTCCTGTGTCCCCCATGGCTGAGGTTCACTGCGACACAGAGGAGCTCTCATGGGCGACACACCCATGCAGGGCTGTCTGCTCTATGTTAAAAGGCGAGGTGATGCTGTCAGAGAGAATAAAAAGCCCTTATAAGGACACTCTTATATATTTATGTATATCTCTTTTTCTTGCTCTCTCTGCTATCAGCCCTTGTTCTCACAGCTCTAAACGTTTGTGATTGATGACTCCAGGTGGAAGACCGCTGTGACTCAGCTTATCCCATGAAGGCAGTGCCTGGGCTTTGGGACAGCTTTCTGCTGTGTTTTGGGTGATTTCGTTACCAGGAATCTGATTTCTGGGAGAATCAGTGGCGTTTTACGTAAGTAGAGAGAGTACATTGAATAGAGGAAGACGGACTGGGGCAGGTTTTGAGGAGGTGAGTGTTTAGTGAAATCCCCAGCAAGGTAGTGACGATTACCTGGCAGAGGAGAGCAGGCTCCTGTGCGAGGCGACTTGCATCACCGGTGCGACTGCTGTTGGTAATTCCAGCGAGAAGCAATGAAGAAGAAGAGTCTCCTTCCGAGTGGTGAAGGGTCACAGTTCAGCCCTTGAACTCACTGCCAGGCTGATAGTAATTGGTCTGATAGGTCAATCTTCCTCTGGTTTGATGGTGTGAGGAAAAAAAAACGATCGCTCCTCCCTGCTTCCGTCTCACCAGCCTCCCTGCACTCTGTCGACCCCGCCCTGCCCTAGCTTGTGGCTAAACTGCCCAACGGCCAAGTAAACCCCACAGTTCCCAGCATGCCTTGCACCAGCCAGAACCCCAGTCCCCACCATTCATTCTGCTCCCCAGCTGGACGCGCCTCTAGCAAATAAGCTTCCAGATTCAGGCCTCTTGCTCTCTGGGCGTGGGGGCCTCTCCCCGCTGCCTCCCTTGACTGCGGCTGAACCTGCTACCACTTGACAGCAAACCACACTCGACACAGGAACAGGAAGGAGAACGGGGCCCATTGCCTTCGGCCTCTATGAAATCAACAAGGTCGCGCTCCTTCTCCCACAGTCACGGCTTCTGTGCCTTCTACTCCTCTCTCCTCCCACCCAGGGTCTCAGGGGGCCCCGGGGGCCCCTTTGGTGGTCTTATCCTTGAAATGTAGAACTCCTGGGTGTCGGTGGATGTGACATGAATTGAGGGGCTTTTGACCTGTGCTTTGTGACAGTTTGCACCTTGCCCCTGCCAAGGCCTCTCTGGTCTCAGTCACTGACACCTCCTCCTCCCCAAGGCACTCCCTCAGTCCTGAGGACCTGGCTTCTGCAGCTGACCTCCAGGCCTGCAGCCCTTCCTGTCCCAGGAATCCCACCACCAGCTTTCTGCCTCTTTTGCCTCCCTGAGCAAGCCACACCTTGCCTCCTGGTTAGGCTTTCCATTCTGCTGCCATTCTAGAATGCCACCGCTGTTGGGAAACGGCCAGGCTATGGGACCAGCCAGCTTCAGATCCTGATACAGGTCCACAATTCTGAAATCCAGAAAGCTCTGAGAACTAAAGGCTTTTTTGGTGAATTTGATACAAACTCATTTGGTTGCAAAACCCGGCCTGAACTGACAAAAGCCTATTTTGTTCACCTTATTTTTGTCCACTTACTGTGAATACTTAACATTTGTTGTCAAAATATTAGTGTGTTGATTTGGGGGTATAGTTCCAGATCCCATTGGAGGAATGATGTATTGTATGATATATATACATGTAACCATGAAGAACTGTGATTATTTGAAACACTTCTGGTCCCTACATTTTATGGTAAGGAATTTTGGACCTGTACTGTAATGCTACACAGAACAGAACTGGATAATTGGCAGTACACATCTAAGTGGTAGAATAATAAAAATCAAAATCATGTCCGAAAATTTAGGGACATAGGAAAACAATTCCAACGTTACAGATTATGTATGTAAACTCACAAAAGAGCACATGGAATCTGATCTCAACATTGTTTTTTAAACGCATATAGCACATGTTTAAAAAAAACCTGGACCCGCAATACACCATAAGGTTAACAGTGAGTTGTCTCTGTGGTTGGTTTTCTATTTTTTTAGGCTTTAAGCATCTAGGTAATACTTTTATAATCAGAAACTTAAAAAAAAAACCCAAAACAGTAACTGTTACTAAAAGCAAATTGGTTCTGGGACTTCCTAGGTGGTGCAACGGTTAAGAATCCGCCTGCCAATGCAGGGGACACAGGTTCAAGCCCTGCTCCAGGAAGATCCTACATGCCGCGGAGCAACTAAGCCCGTGCACCACAACTATTGAGCCTGTGTGCTGCAACTACTGAAGCCCAAGCACCTGGACCCCATGCTCCACAATAAGAGAAGCCACCGCAATGAGGAACCCGCACACCACAATGAAGAGTAGCCCCCGCTCGCCGCAACTAGAGAAACCCCATGAGCAGCAACAAAGACCCAATGCAGCCAATAAATAAATAAATAAAATTAAAAAAAAAAACTAGTTCTGCCATTTCCCATGGTGTGGCCTTGGGCCAAAGGCCACGTACAGGATCAATCTAAGCCCAATTTTCTCTTCTGTAAGTTGCGACCATTAGTATCTACTTAATGGAGTTGTTGAGGGACAGTGTATGTGCCTGGAGGGAAGGTGGCTATGACTGTGGGCCTTGTGTCAGGATATGTCTCTCCTCCGCCAGGCCCGGGCTGCTCGCTGCTGTTATGCCACAGTGCGGAGGGCGCCCCCACACGTGGCCCCCACACGTGGCCCACCAGGTTACACGTGGATCTTTGCGAACAAGGATGATCAACAGTCCTTTCAGGTCTGTCTTTCCTCCTCCCTGTCACCTTGCTGCAATATCTGCCACATGCAGAGGGCTTGCCGCTTTGCCAAGGCTGGCCCCACTTAAAGCCTTGATCTCATCTTCACCCACCTCTCCCTGGCCTGTTCTGCCAAGGAAACAGATGTCTTTACAGGCATGTCACATTTTACAAAAGGTGTTCACATGCTGGTCCTTCCTTTCATGACCTTAATTCTTTTTAAATTTAATTTATTTTTATTGAAATATAGTTGATTTTCAATGTTGTGTTAGTTTCAGGTATATATATATGTGTGTATAACACACACACACACACACACACACACACACACACAGGGGTGAGTCAAAAATTATCTGCATTCCAGTTATATTAAAACTTCTGTTTGCCGCACTGTCTTATCATCGCTTTCCATTCAAGGCTGCTGTCTCCCCAGTCACTGCTGTGCAGGTGTGAACGTGTTACATCCGTTCATTTGTAACTGCGGTGCAAGCAAAAATGGATGCCCCACTTGTGATTTGCACGAAAGAAGGGCAGTGTGCCGTGACTCGTTTTTTGTGATTTGAGGGTGTGCCTGGTGCCGTTATTTATCGAAGGCTTTGTGTGCTGTATGGAGAAAGGGTCTTGTCATGAAGAAGTGTGTATGACTTGACAGAGAAGTTCAAGGAAAGTTGCACAAGTGTGAGCCATCAAGAAGGAGCCAGACACCCATCCACATCCATGGCTGATGACAACATTGAGCGTACACGTGAAATGATTTTGTTTTCTAGGATTCTCAGGGGCCGGTATTGGGACACTATCAGGAAAAAGGTTCAACAATCAACAGTGCTCGTTACAGTGAGATGCTTACTGAAGACCCAAAGCCTAAACTTCGGATTAAATGCAGAGGACTGTATCCAAGGGCGCTGTGATCTTGCATGACAGTGAACGTCCACACACTTCTGCCCACACTGTCAACACTCTGCAAAAACTGTGTTTTGAGGTGTTAAAGCATCCTCCCTCTAGTCCTGATCTTGCTCCATCAGACGTTCACCTGTTTAGTTCCCTGAAAGCAGCCCTACGAGGACGAAGATTCACTTCTGATGAAGTGACGACAGCGGTGCACTCGTGGCTCTCAGCTCAGCCTAAAACACTTTCTAATGAGGGAATATGAGAGCTTGTGGACAGATGGACAGAGTGCATTGAAAAGCAAGGAGATTATGTCAAAAAAACGATGTATTTGTCTTTTCTAAAAGTTAATGAAAATAAATCCTACAGCCACTGTGCAGATGGTTTTTGACTCACCCTCATATATTCTTTTTCAGATTCTTTTCCATTATAAACCATTACAAGATGTTGAATGGAGTTCCCTGTGCTGTGCAGTAGGTCCTTGCTGTCTGCCTCTTTTATATATGGTAGTTTGTATATGTTAATCCCAGACTTCTAATCTCTCTCTCTCTCCCCACCCCCAAGCCCTGCAATCCCCTTTGGTAACCATAAGTTTTCTATGTCTGTGAGTCTATTTTTTTGTTGTAAATAAGTTCATTTATATCATTTTAAAATTTCCACATTATGTATATCTATTCTTTTTCAGATTCTTTTCCACCATTGATTATTACAACATATCAAATACACGCAGTTCCCTGTGCTGTGCAGTGGATCCTCCTGCTTATCTATTCTACAGGTAGTGGTGTGTGTGCACTCATCCCAAGCTCCTCATTTATCCCTCCCCCATCCTTTCCCCTTTGGCAGCAATAAGTTTATTTTCTATTCATGACCTAAATTCTTGACACAGCATTTGTCCCTCCCCGGGCTTATTTCCCACCCCCAGTAACATGGCAGCCTGGCTCCTGGCCCCACGGCTCTCCCGGCCCCACGCCTCTCCCGGCCCCACGGCTCTCCCGGCCCCACGCCTCTCCCGGCCCCACGGCTCTCCCGGCCCCACGGCTCTCCTGGCCCCACGGCTCTCCTGGCCCCACGGCTCTCCTGCAGCCGCTGTTTTAAGATGATTCATTCACTCGTCCGTACAGCCCACGTGAATTCATGCGCCCCTGCGTGTGTCAGACTCCATCACAGCCACTGGGATGCAGCAGCTAATAAACATACTTCTTTTCCTTGGGAGCATGTAGGCTGGTTGGGGAGGCAATTAGCAAGTAAATATATAATAAGATATCAGGCGGTGACATGAGTACAAAAATGTTATGAAGAAAATGTAAAGTAAGGGAAAAGTGATGGGGGGTTGTGCCATTTTAGGTGGTGTGATCAGGGAAGGCCTCTTTGAGGAGGTGACATTTGAGCAGAGGCCTCAAGGAAGTTAGGGAGTGAGCTGCTTGGATATCTGGGGGAGCAGGAGAGCACTCCGGACCTAGGAAAGAGAAAAGAGCAAAAGCCCTGGAACAGAAGGCTGCTCGATTTAAATGGGCTGCCGGGACAACTTTGCGCTTCGCGTGGAGTGAGTGGTGAGGAAAGTGGCAGGGCATGAAATCTCAGGGGGCAGCGGGGGGCCAGGTGATGCGGGGCTGTCAGCCTGTGGAGGGGATTGGGATTTAGATTCATCATCATGAAAAACAATTTCTCGATGGCCAACAAGTAACTTTTCCCAAGTCCTCAACCTCTCCAACTGCTCCAACCTTCGTTCATTTAAGAAACCTTCACTGAGCACCTACTAGATGCTAGACTAGGTATTGCTGGGGATACACACAAATGAGAACAAACTATAGCCCCCGCCAGCCAGGACTCACTTCCCCAGGGGAAGGGCAGAACTGTGACAGCACAGGACAGAACCGTGAACAAAGTCCTGTGAAGACACAAAGAGACACCGTCGTCACTCCTACAGTCTCTCTTCCTTGACCTGGCTTTATCTCATCCTCGAATTCATCCTCTTCCTTCTCTCTTCTTCGTCTGACTTCACGCCCAGTTCTGTCTCGTGAGGATCAGTTCAGAGGCCACCCCTTGCAGAAAACTTTCCTTGACGTCTCCAGCAGTTGTGCTCTCT
The DNA here is from genome assembly GCF_030028045.1 of Hippopotamus amphibius kiboko. Lineage (NCBI taxonomy): Eukaryota > Metazoa > Chordata > Mammalia > Artiodactyla > Hippopotamidae > Hippopotamus > Hippopotamus amphibius. The sequence goes on along the minus strand of NC_080191.1, from coordinate 170,198,538 downwards.
TCCTCCCATGCCTCTGCCAGCACCTCGTTCCTGTCTTTCCCATGACTGCCTTCCATTGGGCCCTGCCTGGACCGGCGTTGGCCGCGTGTGCCCCTCTCCCGCGATGTCCTACTGCCGGCCCTGCCCTGGCACTGACATTACACTTCTGTAAGCGTCTTGTTACCTTTGTACAATGTGAAACCTTTACCATATGTTGATACGGTCAGTGTTTCCAGAAAACGAAGAGGCAGTGTCCCCCCCAGACGCCAGTCACTGGAGTTAGTGGCTGAGGGAGGCAGTGGGCTTATTATGCTGGGAGAGCTTTGTGAACTGCTCAAGTTCCCACCTATTGGGCAACAAGGAGTAAGAGGAACTGACCTCAGGACGGGAGACCCACCCCTCGCCCCGATGGTTAGAGAAGAGGAGTGAACATGCCAGGAAGGACCTTCAGCCGCGCCAGCCTCACGTGCCCTCAGCCTTCGCAATGGCCCCTACGCTTTTCCAGGACTGGCATCACGCGGAGTTGAGTGGCACCCGTGTGGGTGGTGGCCTCTCCTCTTTCCGTTTTTGATTTTTGGTTCTTAAAAACTACATTCCAAATGAGGGAAATGAAACTACTGAAGACTCTCCCCCAGCAGCCAGCTGACATGGGGCAAGAGGATCATTCCCAGTGAAGGCCCCGAAGGAAATCCCCTCCCTGTCATGTGCCGAGGCCGGGAGCGGCGGGGGAGGCACTGGTTGACTGCTTGGGCAGGCCCAGCCAGCGAGGTGAGGGGCCGGGGCAGAGAGCCCGAGGCAGAGCGGGAAACACCCCACGTGAGGGTGCGGTGACCGCGATCTTGGGCGACGGGTGGGCCGCGAGCTCCAGAGGCAGCCCCTGCGGCTCCACGGCTGCTGCGATGCGTTGTCCTCGCCTCCGGGCAGGAGGGAAGCCGGCCCCCACGTCTCCCGCTGGATACGGGCACACTTCGCCCCTCACGAATGTGCCGCCCTTCACCGCCTCTGCTGCAGGCCTCCCCACTCCTCCAGTCTTGAAGAGTATCTGGTTATCATCTGAAAAAGCAGTGGGAGGGGAGAGAAGAAGCCAGAGTTCCTTTGATCTCTTTGGGAGACTGAGACGTTCTACCAGTGACAAACTATCATAAAGCTTAGTCTGAGAGAGAACGGGGAAAAAAAAAACCTACAAAGGCAGTACCTAGAGAATCATTGGCAACGTAGGTTTATTGCCGTCCTTTCCTCTTTCCTTCTCTTCCCTCCTTCCTTTTTTGAGCCCATGTTTGCTGGGTCCCTTTCTGTGCATTGGGCAGTATACTTTTTGGAATAACCCATGACCCCGTCTCTCAAGAAGTTCATCGTGTGGTTGAGGAAACACGACAGAAGTCCTAAAAGTTAGATCACACTGCAAGAGATATCATGAGGCCAATGGTGATTGTAGACACTTGGGACCAAGTATTCAGAGAAAGAGGTGAAGGCTTCACCGGGGAGAGGTGCTCAAACTGTGCCTTTGAGATGGGGAGGGGTGGGGAGGGGGGTGGCTGGGAGGTCACTTCAAGGACGGGAACCCTCTGACAGAGGGAGTACAGAGTGGGGAGCATTTGCTGAAACCCGCTGTGGACCATGTGTTGAAATATGGAAGCTGACAGTGAAGAGAAGCTGGAGACAAGATCAGGCTGCACGAGGCATCTGGACTTTCTCCTCCAGCTGGGAACTGCCCAGCTCCTTGCCTCCACCTCAGATCTCCTCGGAGTGCTGCCTGACACTGAACTTGTCTTTGTTATGGCTGAGCAGAGAATGGGTACAAACTCTACAACACGTGGAGCAGGCTCAGAGGAAAGGTACGTGGTCCCTCTTCACCATCCCGTGGAGGGATGTGTTTGGCCAGGGCAGGGCTGGAGGCACCATGGCTGTGTTCCGGAGGAAGCAGCGTGGTTGGGAGCGGCCTGGCGCATCCATCCATGGTGGAGAATCCTGAGTTGTGCAGTCAGGGTTACAGCCTTGCTGGCATGAAAAATGTTCTGTTTCCAGCTGCAAATCAGCATTAGTTTCACCTGGAAGTCTTATAGGTCTTCCCTGATGAGCCAATTTGCTGCTAGATTAGAAGCAGAGCTGTGGTGTTATCTGAACAAACTGGCTTGTCTCCACACATCCGTCAGGATCATTGGTTTTCTGATGATAGCTGCTGCTTCTCTCAAAAGACAGCAGCTGCTTCTCTCAAAAGAAATTCTAGGGACTTCCCTGGTGGTCCAGTGGTAAAGAATCTGTCCTGCAATGCAGGGGAAGCGGGTTCCATCCCCGGTCAGGGAACTAAGATCTCACAAGCCCATGTGCCACAACTACTGAGCCCACACGCCTCAACTAGAGAGCCTGCCTGCCTCATACTACAGAGCCCATGCACTCTGGAACCCGCGTGCTGCAGTGAAGATCCTGTGTGCTGCAACTGAGACCCAGAGCAGCTAAAAAAATAAAAAAGAAAAGAAAGAAAAAGAAAGGAAGAAAGAAAAGAAAAGAAAAGAAAATTCTACAGAGACCCTCGATGTGTAAAACATTTAAAAGCGGAGTTGCTTGGGATAAGGAGGGGGTGGAGTGCCCGGAGTCGCACCAGACAGTCCTTAGAAGCCCTGAACCTGCTGAACCTGGTTTTAATCCGCTGATCCGGGTAAGAGGCAACGGCAAGCCATGAAAGGGCTGTGAGCAGGGAGTGAGATGATCCAATCTATATTCAGAAGGATGCTCGTGGCTTCTGGGTAGAATCTACTTTGGAGGCAGGGAACCCAGTTTATAAGCAGGCTCCAGACGTGACCCAGACTTGAGTTGATGAGGTCTAAGACCGAGGAAAGTGGCAGCAAGGATGACGAGGAGGTTTGGATTCAAGAAACATTTCTGAATTAGAATCACCAGAGATGGGTAACCAATGGAACAGCAGGGGTGGGGTCTGCAGGGGCGGGAGGCATGCGGTGAAGAGTGGTAGCCGAACAGGGGGAGAAACTGGCCAGGCCAAAGGATGAGTTCAGTGTAGACACGGTGTTTCAGCCACTCTGGGACGCTGACCAGCAGACAGTTAAAGAGAATGCTGCAGCTAGAAATTACAGTCTGGGAACAATCAACAGACGGGTCGACAGAAAAGACATGGGAGCAGAAAGTGTGTGTACCACGAGAAGAAAAGGCCTAAAAGACAACTTTGGCTTGCGACAATCTGACTTTGATTTAGTGTTTTTCATGAGAGTTATTATCACCATTACGAATGACTATTTTAGGGAGCAGAGACCGTTTCCTGGGTGTCTGGGGCAGGCAGGACTTGCTCCTGTTCTCTTAGGAGGAGGAGGATGCAATACGGAATCCCGCATCCCAGCCCTGGAGGAGGCTTCGGCGCTCCAGACCGGATGGAGATCCTGGCTCCGACTCCCCGAGGGCGCTTGTCCGCACTGCTCTCCCCTCATGCCGCAGGCCCCGCGTAGGCTTTGGCTTCTCCCCTGGACGGTAAGCCTTTGGAGGACACGAGCTATGCACAGAAAGCGCGCGGCCTGGTGCCTGACACACCCCTGCGATGGCGGCCGCTATGAATTCAGTGATTCTCTTGACGTCTTGGCAACAGCCAGCAGGGAATGTTGCACACGTCAGGTACAAAACGTTCACCCATGCTGCCTGTGGTCCCGCAGCCCGTGGCACCCACAAGGCAATTCCCGTTTCTGCGCTGGAGGAAAGACGCGCTCTCCAACTGGGGAGCGTGGACTCTACCCGTGCTCAGCGTCCGCCCTCGCTCGACCCTGGGACACGACCTCCAAGAGCAGTTTCTGGGTCGGCAGAGCTCGCGGCGAGGGCGCCCAGCTCCGCAGCCCCTCAAAGCCCGGCAGGCGGGAGGGCAGGAGCGCGCCGGGCCGTGGCGCGGGCGCCCGGCGGGTGGGCAGGTGACGGGGCCGCCCCCCCATCCCGGTGGGCAGGTGCCGGGGCCGCCCCCCCATCCCAGTAGGCAGGTCCCCGAGGTCGCCCCCCCCCCCGGTGGGCAGGTGCCCGGGGCCGCCCCCCCATCCCAGTAGGCAGGTCCCCGAGGTCGCCCCCCCCCCGGTGGGCAGGTGCCCGGGGCCGCCCCCCCCCCGCGCCCCCGCCCCCCGCGCGGCACTTCCCCCGGAGATGCTGCGCCCGGGCCGCGCGGGGCCGCGGCGCGTTCTCCATGTGACTGCAGTTTCCGTCCGTCCCTTCCGCCGGCGCTAAAATAGGCTGATGCCCCGGAGGGAGCCGGCCGCCGTCGAGGAGCAGGCGCGGGCCCCGGAGAGGATGCGCCCCGCGGAGCCGCCTGGGCCTGCGGGAGCCGTGAGTACCGCCGCGGGGCGCGGGGCGCGGGGCGCGGGGCGGGCGGGGGGCTCCGGGCGCGGCCTCCCGGGGGTGGGGGGGGGGGCTGGGGGGCGTGCGGCGGGCGGACAGCGAGGCGCCGGGGCCGGACCCGTGTGGCTCCTGGCCCCGAGCCTCGGCGTCTCCGTCTGCGCCGGGGCACCCGCGCCGCGCGCTCCGTGGGCCGGGCGCCCGGGAGCCGCGAGGCCGCCCCGCGCGGTGGGCCGAGCCCGCGGCTCCCCCGCGACGGCGCCTGCGCGGGGTCCTCCCGGGGCCGGCGAGGCGCGGGCGCGGAGACGGCGAGGCCGCTTCCCCGGGTCCCGCCACCCGCAGCCGCGGCCTGCAGGCCGGCGCCCGGGCCTCTGCGGGCCGCCCGTCTGGGGCTCCGCGCGCCCCCGCCTGCGGCCGCCGCGGACAGCGGGGAGGAGCCGCCCGCCGGCCGCCCGCGCGCTGCCCCCGAGGGCGGGCCCGCGTGCCCAGCGGCGGCCGGGACTGCCGGAGGCCGAGGCAGCGTCCCGGGAGCGGGGCCCCTCGTCCGGCTGGTCCGGGGGAGCGCGGGGACCCCACGCGCGGGCGCTGCCGGCGAGGGGCTCGGGGGGCAGAACCGCCCGCAGCTTATTTATAGAGCTGGCCTTCCGAGGTCCCCTGTGCGCCCGTCGCCTGCTGGCTGTGCCGTGCAGACCCCGTCTGTGGATGGTGGCGGTTTACTGGGTTTTATAGCCCTGAGACTTCGTTTCCTCACACACCACATAGCTGTGTACACGTGTGTCTGAGACTCCCTAGAGGGGATTAGAGAATCAGGGCTGGGAGGTGGTGCTGGGGGTGGGGGAGCCTCAACCCCTCTCTTTAGGTTCAACAGAGACCCAAACCCCTTTCCCAGAGAGGGTGATCTCATCTAATGGGTGCCCTCATGGGAACGCCATGAAAACTCTCCTGAACCTGATCACATGGAGTCCGTAAACCCCTCACCCAAGAGCGGGAGGCGCCCAATCCCAGTGCGGGCTCCTGGTAACCGTCCCAGGGCCGGTGTTAGGGATACGTGGGCCTGTCTGTCTCTAGCCTTTTGGATTCTTTTGAAAGAGTGGTGCTAGGACTGCTTGTAACCTGTGTCTGGCTGTAGTGTGCGGCCACATCACAAAGTGTGAGCTGGACCCTGGGATGGAGCGCCGGGGTGCCCCACGTCATGCTCAGACCCACGCTGTAACCACATACCTTAGGGGAGGGTGGGCTTTCACCCATGACTGAAAAACATCATCTTTCTTAGGACATGCTTGTATGGTCAGTGATGCTCACTGGTATAGCTGCACCGTAGTGACAAAGATTTTTCTTTATTATATGCATTTCCCCCAAAATTATTCTTCTCAGCCTCATCATCAAAGGAAGGTGATGTGTTCAGTATGTGCGGGTTTCTGGGCTAGGTTTGGTGATGATCTCTGAAAGCACAGAGAGGTGAGGAGAGGGAAAAAGGACACTGATCTTATCAGGCCTCACAAACTTGAGTTTAGGGGTTGTTTAGTTGCAAAAGAAAAAACCTAACTGAGCTTGGTTTCAGGGGAAAAAAAAAAAGATGATTTATTGTTTCAAAGAACCAAAAAGTCTATGGGGAATAGCTTCAGGCATGGCTGGATCTGGGTGCTCACACATTGCCCGGCCTCCATCTATCTCCATCCCTCAGCTTTGTTTTCCTCTGTGTAGGCTTCATTTTCAGGCAGATCCTAAAGTTGTTGACAAAGATGGCTGCCTGCAGCTCTAAGCTGAATTCCCACCAGTTTGGCATCTGAAGCAGGAAGAGAAAGCCTCTTTTCTAATAGTCCTAGCAAAAATCTTTAGATTGATTCTCATGGGCTTGGCATCTGTGCTGTGCTTGATGTAAACCAATCACTATGGTTAAGGGTTTAGGAGGCTCTGATGGGCCCTGCCTTGTTCATAGTCTCATCTTGGAGTCATGAGTTGAGGCCAGACCCAAAAGAACACAGACTTTTTAAGAAAGGAAGGGGGTAGGTTGCACAACGATGTAAATGTACTTAACACTCAAAATTCCTACACTTAAAAATGGTTACGGTGGTAAATTTTATGCTCGTGTATTATACCACAAATAAGACATTTGTTAAAATAAAAGGAAGAAAGAAAAGAAAGGAAGGGGTGGTTTCCTCAAAGGGGAATTGAGGAGCTGTTACCAGAAGGAGAAATGAACATGGGTAGGCAACATCTACTGATTTCCAGAGTGAATGGAGGCAGAGGCTGAGACCAAACCACACGTGTCTTCTCACTTCAATGCGTGAGTGATTTCAGGCTGAAGAAAGGGCGTAAAGGAGGAAGTCGAACCCTGTCGTGGTTCTCACCAGCGAGGTGGGTGTGAGGAGCGGGGCTGGTGCCCGTGATGGCTAAACGTGGCCACACAGCCCTGTGAGGACACGGGGACCCCCCCCCCCCTCCAGCCTTAACCCTCAGGGGTCGCCTTGGTCAGGTGCTGTGCTGTGTGCCCCAAGAAATTTCTGGTACCCCTTCCAGGAGAGAAGAGAATCGGGAGGGGATGTTTCTTCACAGGGTCGCACCTGGGGCTCTGTCTTTCCACCCTGGCTCTCTCAAGCAGGACCTGAGTGTCAGGCAGCCCAGCACCCACGGTGCCCCACAGGGGCTCATCTTGGGTTGTACATCCTGCCCCCCGATAACGTCACGTCATTCTCCTTTAAAAGCCAGGCTGGACGCTGGCCCCTCCGGATCGCCCCTGTTTTCGCTCCTCATTTGGCCCACCCAAGACCCCTCAGGTCTCTGCTGCCTTCCCGGTGCCTCCCCTCAGTGGGCCCGCGGCCGAGCTCTCCCGCTCAGCCTGCAGATTCACTGGCCAGAGGGCCTTTCCGTGCCTGGCCCTGGGCCGCCTCCTCCCCCTTCAGACGTGTTGAAGGTCTGCCTGTCACGGCGCAGCCTGACACCCTGAGACTTCTTCATGGGATTCTCCCGACGGCCTTTCTCTTTTTCTAGGTTCTTGTGCTCCTCCTCGGGTCCCTAAACTGAAGCTTCCATTTTCGCTAATGTTACTGTCTTCTCATTTCCTTCTAAATCCCCAGTTTTTTCTAGGCTTTCTAGCTCTTTTTGCAGAACCTCCAAAAGGCCCTCATCTTTGTCATATGTACAGCCCGTGGCATTGACAGGGCATCTTATCCCCAGAGAAGGCCACAGCCTCATGGACACGCGGGGGTGCTATTCAGAATATCAGACACCGCACGGAACGGGCACCGACCAAACAGAATGGACATTGTCCTCAGAAGCAGGGTCCTGGCGGCCCCCCGCTGGGTCAGATGTTACCTCCTTGGTTGCTGGATCATGGGGGAGAGGGGACTGGGAATTTCAAGAGAGGGGCCAGGCAGCTGGGTGGGGGCTCATGGGACACTTATTTACCAACAAGTACTTACCCGTGCAACCCAGCTGAACGTTCACCCAACATATATTCCTCCCAGGCAGGTGCACATCCAGCACCTCCTACCTGGGCCAGAACTCAGCTCTGCTTTTGGCTTCACTGTCTACAAGCTGTGAGACGTAAGCAGTTCACGTTGGCCTTGTTCAGTCTTGGATGCCCCATCTGTAGCTTGCGGACCGTAAGCAAGGCCTCTCGCGTCGATATCTGTGCACCAGGGTTCATAGCAGTGTTACTCCCAGCGGCCAAAAGGTACGAGCAACCTTTTGGAGAAACAAAATGCGGTCTGTACATTATTCAGTCATAGAAAGGAATGAATTTCTGATGCATGCTCTAACGTGGAGGGACCTTGAAACCATCGTGCTAAATGAAGTAATCCAGGCAGAGAAGGACAGGTATTGTATGATCCCACTTATGTGAGGTACCTAGAATAGGCAAATGTGTAGAAAAAGAACAGTGGTTCCGGGGGGCTGAGGGGAGGGAAGAATGGGGAGTTGTTTGATGGGATGGAATTTCAGTTTGGGATGATCGAACACTTCTAGAAAGGATAATGGTGAGATTGCACAGCAGTGTGAACATATTTAATTCTACTGAATTGTACATTCAAAAAGGGTTAAAATGGTAAATCACATGTATATTTTACAACAACTAAAAATGGAGATAATTCCTACTATGTAGAACTGTTGCAAGTATTAAGTGAGGTCAAATATCTGTAAGAAGCCTTCGCAACCTCAAGTGCTATTATTATTATTATTATTAACCGGTAGCATTAACTTATAATCCAATTGTTTTGGCTTTATCCAGGAACTCCCTAAAAAGCATTATTATTTCGGGCGGGGGGGGGGGGGGGCGTTAAAAAAATCACATTACTTCCATTCCTCTGAGAATTCAAATAAGCGTTAGAAAAAAAAAATTAGCCTTAGAACAGGTGGCCCACCTTGCTAGTATAATTTGAGGGATTTTTAAAAGGGCAAAATTCTCTCTCCTAGTGCCCTGAAACTACATCATAAACCTTTTATTATTTTTCATTATTACCTGTGTAAATGCCTATTAAAGAGAATGCATTAATGAGGGTATCAGTTATCCACTCATTCGTATGAACTGCTTTCCTGCTAATTCTGGCTGAGAACACTAAGGCAGTGACTATCAAATCTTTTTTTTTTTTCTTACAAGACAGGAATTTTTTTTTCCAAATAAAATAGCTGACTTTGCAATCTCAATTCAATTAAGATTAAATCAATTAAATTAACCCAGAAGATTGAAAAAGTAGGAACATTTTTTTAAGGTTAAATCATTTGATAGGCATTCTGAAGTATTTAAGGGGAAGTGTACATATGACCTCAATCTATTTCGAAATGCATCAAAAAATAAGATGGCTTGAGGGATGGATAGAAGGATAGGTAGATAGATAGATATGTGGTTAAAAACAAGTATAGTAAAATATTAACAGTAGAATCTAGGTGGTGGGTATACCAGTGATCACTGTTAAATTTTTTCAACTTTGCTGCATGTTAAAAATTTTCATAATAAAAATCTGGGAAAATGTTAAATTACTATTAATACCTAATAACCACTCACATTCTTTTTCATAAACATAAACATAAAATAATTTTAAAAATTTAAAGCTCCCATAGGAGTTATAACTATGTATAATATGGCGTCCTGTTATTTGGATTATTGAACCATTGTGCATCTGGACTGTTAGGCTGTGATGAGGAGGTGACACGTGTCCTGGGCCTTGCCGAGTTCAGCAGCTGGAGGATACCCGGCAAAGGGCCCTTCCCGCAGAGGAAGCAGTGTGTGATTTGGTCAAGGAGAGCCCGTGTCCCCAAATGGCTGGGGCTTGCGGCATTGACATTAAATTTTGCTGGGCTCACAGACTAAGTTTGAGTTGCAGCTCTGACGTTCTCTGGCTGTGCGGCCCAAACCTCTGTGAGCCTCCGTTTACCGCGTGTACGATGAGGGTGACACATGGACTTGCTAGGATTCCGTGGCGCTTGTTACCTGTAGAGCGCCTGGCACAGCCCTTCTCCCAAGGTGCACACTCACTAAACACTCGTCATGACAGTTAAGAGCCTGGAAGGCAGTCTGGGAGCTTGGGTGCCGTCCGGTGCGAGGTCAGTTATCAGGAACCCGTGCACCGTTTCATTCCCCAGTTGTGCTCCTCCTCAAGGGAGCCAGGGTCGGCGTTGGGTGGGAGTGATGTATTTCCACTCTGGGCCATAGGCCTCGGTTAACACCTATAACCCCTTTCGTCCATTGTCTCCTACAGAATCTGGGTGGTGTCTCCTCTGAACATCCCAAGGCCCACACCCTGCAGCTCACATGGAAGGGAGAAAGGTCCTTCAGTTCCTCTGATTTTAACACTAGCTCCTTGTTTGCACGGAGGAACTCTGCCTTCCTTTTAACCTGACACTGCCTTATCTTACTAGCGAAGTCCTATTGACAGAGGCTTTTCACGTGCATTCTCTCATTCAGTCTTGACACAGCCTTGTGAGGTCAGCAAGGCAGCTGTTATTGTCAACCAGAACCACCACAGGAGTGAGGTGATCAGAGAGAGCAAACCTACGATACTGAACGGAAATGACAAGTGTGAAATAACGCCTAAGCACAGAGAGGGTGTGGGTCTCTCTGCACAAAGGTGACACCACCAGCCGTGTAAGAGCAAGGTGTTATCACCCCAGGAGGAGCAGATTGGCGTTTTTGAAGACCTGTGGCTGTGGGGCCAGACAGAGCGCGTTGCCTTGTGTCGGTTCTGAAGGGCTGACCCTGGCCACACCGGGAAGCTGGTGGAGTCCCTGGTAGCCCCGAGGAGACAGGGTAGCCCTCGGGCGGCACTCCCCACCCTGGCTGCCTGGAGTTGCCATAGGAAGAGCCCGAAGGAAGAAGAGCTGCTGTGGCCTCCAGCCTCCCTCCAGGTGGAGGCAGAGCCTCAGCCATTCCCGGGCAAAGACTCTTCTCCCAAGAGCCTTTGTGGAGCCTGGCTGACCAGGTGCGCTGGGCTCTGAGTGGGAAAAGGACGTCTGCATTTGAAACCAGTGCTCGGAAGCCACTGCGCTGCACTGCCTGTGGCACCTTGTGCGTATCACTGCGTTTCTCTGGCCTGAGTGTTCTCGCCTCCAGCACACGGGTGGGTAGTCCCTTCGGAACGCTGCATTCTTCTCTGAAGGGGGGTCAGTTACCACGTTTGAGTGAACGTGCAGTTGCTAAGAGTCACGGGCCACAGAGCTGTCCTTTCTCACGTAAGTTCTCAGGACCGCACATTCAAGGAGCATTCCAACACGTTCAGATGATGCAACGCCTCATTTATTTGTCCAGCCTGAGGGGGGGATCCAAGTCCTAGCAAATGCCGCGGAGCCCCAGTATGGCAACCAGCTGCTCACAAAGCAGGGAGCTGCCCCCCCTGGGTGTGTCTGAGCACTGGCAGATGGACAGTCTCCCAGGGGTGAGGATGCTGTAGTGATGAAAAAACTATGTGCTGAGCTTTGTTATAGAAGTTGTCTGAATACGGTAATAACGTTGCAAGACAGGCATTATGGTTCTCATTTTACTGCGGAGAATATTGAGGCCAAGAAGCTGAGTGATGTACCCAAGATGAGAGCCAGGCTTTGAACCTGTCCCATCTGTCTCCTTATTCTGGGCTCTTCCTTTACCCTCATAGCTACCTTTCCAGGGCCTTTCCGTGCATCCCCAGATCTAAAACCCCTGGACTCTGAGAAATAAAAGTAGTGTCTACAATAAAACTTATTTTAGTTATTACTCAGTGATATTCTTTTCTTCCATTGACTCCAAACATGAGCTTTTTAAGCACACTCACAATCATCTCAATTCTAAGTAGCTGTAAGAAATGCTCTATTTTAGTGATATTTGGCTCTGATTATGACATATATTTTAATTTTTAACTAAAAATAGATTGTTTCTATTCTTTAAAAACTTGTCTTTTTTTTGCGGTGGGGGGAGGGCTGAGTTGGGTTTTAGTTGTGGCAGCCGGGATCTTTCCTTGCAGCGCGCAGACTCCTCCCTAGTTGCGGCGTGCGGGTTTTCTCTTCTCTGGTCGTGACGCACAGGCTCCAGGGTGCATGGGTGCTGCAGTTTGTGGCACGCAGGCCCTCTAGTTGAGGCGCGCAAGCTCAGTAGTTATGGTCTGTGGGCCTAGTTGCTCCAAGGCATGGGGGATCTTCGTTCCCCGACCAGGGATCGAACCCGCGTCCCCTGCATCGCAGGACAGATTCTCTACCACTGGACCAGCAGGGGAGTCCCTGAACTTGTCTTAATATAGTAATTGAAGTTGATTGCTGGCAAATTAGAAAATACAAAGAAGCAAAAATACAGACGTGGACAAAGTAAATATCAGGTGCGATTCTCCCTACTGTTGCGATTCTGACGTGTGAGAAAGGTACAGGTATGCAGCTTTCTACACACGTGCAGATGCGTGCATGTTCTTTTAACAAACCTGGGGTTATACTATACATTCTGTTTTGCACTTTCCTCTTTTTCCTAATAATATTTTATTATTAACATCTTCCCATGTCACATATATTGCCACCGAAGCAGTTTTCATTGCCACGCATCACCCCTGCCTATCGCATAGCTGTATCATAGTGTATTTAGCCAGTCCTTTCATTGTTGGACTTTTAGATGAGTTCCACCTTTTTATTATTATCACTAATGTTGCAGTGACTATTTCTGTAAAAATATGTTTACATACCTTATAATTCTTGCATATAAACCCCTAGAAGTGGGATTATTGTATAAAATAATCTGTTTTCAGATTATTTCACGATAAATCGTGTTACATTGTCCTTCAGAAAAAGTGTGCCAATTCGCTGTCTCCCATCTGCAGGATATGAGACAGTTCTCTTTTGGGGGGGGGACACTCCAAAGCCGTTGTATTGCCTATGTTTTAACAAATTCACTATTTATTTTTAAATTGAAGTATAGCTGATTAACATTGTGTTAGTTTCGAGCGTACAGCCAAGTGATTCAGTTATACACATATCTATTCTTTTTCAGATTTTTTTCCCTTGTAGGTTATGACAAGATACTGAATATAGCTCCCTGTGCTCTACAGCAGGTCCGTGTTGGTGATCTGTTTTATGTATGGTAGTGTATATTTGCTCATCCTAAATTCCTAATTTATTCCTCCCCCTTTTCCCCTCATGGTAACCTGAAGTGTATTTTCTATGTGAGTCTATTTCTGTTAACAAATTCATTGTTTATTGTTTATTTGTTTAATTTTTGGCTGCGTCGGGTCTTAGTTGGGGCACACAGGCTCTTCGCTGAGGCGTGCAGGCTCTTCATTGCCGCATGTGGGCTCCTCTCTAGTTGTGGCTTGTGAGTTTTCTCTAGTTGTGGTGCACAGGCACCAGGGCGCATGGGCTCTGTGGTTTGTGGCACACAGGCTCTCTAGTTGGGGTGTGAGAGCTCAGTAGTTGTGGCGTGTTGCTTAGTTGCTCCGCAGTGTGTGGGATCTTAGTTCTCTGACCAGGGATTGAACCCACGTCCCCTGCACTGGAAGGCAGGTTCTTTACCGCTGGACCGCTAGGGAAGTCCCAGCAAATTCATGGTTAAGAGAGGAAGCCGGAGAAGCAGATCATGAGGTCTGAGATCATGACATCTCAATTCTACATGCTCTCTTGCTTAATCCTCAATTTGCAAGTTCTTTTCTAAGTCAATATTCTTTGAAAAATATCGGAATGTATTAATTTGACCAAAAATATAACTAGTTCTTTCCTTTTATAACTAGTCTGCATTTTCTTTTATATGTAATTCCAAAATCAAAATTTAAAAATCTTTGGATGTAAAAATACACATTTTGGACAATTCTCCAGAAAAGATATCGAAATAGTCAATAAACACATGAAAAATGCTCAACGTTACTAGTCATCAGGGAAATGCAAATCAAAGCAGCAAAGAGATAGCACTCCACACCCGCTAGGATGGCTGTCATAAAAACGACAGAAAATGACAAGTGTTGGTGAGGAAGAGAAGAAATTGGAACATCAGTAATGTTGCAAACATCATTCCCTTTACCTCTAAATAATTCAGTATAAATTTTCTAAGAACAAGGACAGTCTTACATAACCACAGTACAGTGATCAAAATCTAGTAAATTAACATTGATATAATACTATTATTTCAAATGCTGTCGGTATTCAAATTTTACCAAGTATCCCAGTAAGGCCCCTGTAGTATTTTGATCATTTGGTTAAGGAGGTGTTTGCCAGCGTTTCCACTCTAAAGCTTGTTATTTTCGCCTTTGTAAAATTAACAAGTAAGTTGTATTAATAAGATACTTTGACTATATTACTATCTTGTTTCCCAACAAGTTTTCACTCTTTAGTTTTACCATCCCTTGTGATTCTTGCCTCTAGGGTACTCTTTGAAAAATACATTCTTGCATTCAGATTTCAGTCGCTTTCTCTAACTTTTAGGTAGCATCATAAGGCTTGAATGTGCTTTTTTGAAATATTACGTTCCGTTTTGTTTTTCTGTTTAAGCTTATTAAAGGGCACAAGTCCTGTTTTAATTAGCTTCTTTTTGTGGCTATGATGCAACATTTGGGCCAGCCTAGGGGGTGAGGTGCTATCATGAAAACCCGTGGAGCCTGGACCCAGCCACTTCCAGGACCCACCACGAACCAGAGGCAGCCTGGAGCCCGCCGTCTCCAGCCCGTCCCCCAGCCTGCGCGGTCCCCCCTCTTGTCGTTCTTCCTAGTCCCTCTGCTCTGCCCTCTCTGTTGACGGTCGCGTTCTCTTCTGTGCACAGGCCTTGTCAGGTGGCTCCTGCTTCTGCTTCCTCACGGCGCATCCCTCAGAAATGCACTCCGCCCCGTCTCTCCGTGCCTCTCGGCTCTCGTGTCCACTGCTAATTGCCCGATTCTCGCCTTTCTCTCTCTGCACTGAGATCACCCGTAGCGTGCCGTCCGCACGTAAGGACTGACCTCCCTTGGTCAGGTGCTTCCTGAAGGTTCTGCCAGCGTGGTGGAGGTGCAGGTAGTGGTGAGGTCGTAAGCGTCTCCTGCGGGCTGCCCCTCGCGAGAAGCTGTGGGTGTGCTGGACAGAGCAGTCCACCTGGACGGTGGAAGTTACGGTAGTACATCAACTGTGTTTCCTGAACCCCCATCAGGCCACGTGATCTAACACCTCTGTGCCCCTTGCAAGTAGGAGAGATGCTTACTGGAAGCTCCACTTGGAATGTTAAAATGGTACAATTTTCAGGATATTTTAAAGGTTTATTATGTGTAATGCATTTTAAATGTAACAGATGTTTTCTGAGTACCTTTCTGAGAAGAACGTTTGAAAAATGTACATTCCTGGAAATTTGGGGACGAAAGATTACCATAAACTCTCTCCCTTTAGGAACACCAATATTTATTTCCTTTTCCCCATTTGTTTTAAATTTTGAAACATTTCAGATTTACAGGAAAGTTAAAAGAAGGTGCAATGCTAAATTTGCCAGCTGGTAATAATTTGCTTTAATTTTCTCTCCTCCTCCTCCTCCTTCTTCTCTCTGTCTCTCTCTGTGTCTCTCTCTCTCTCGCCATTTGAAAGGTCACATAAATTGTAGACATAATGAAATTTCACCCCTGAGTACTTCAGCGTGCATTTCCTAAGAATAAGACATTTGTTTACATAACCACCACATCATTATTGTACCTAAGAACATTAGCAATAATCTGGTACTGTCATTGATACATAATATCATCTAGAAAGACATCATTTACACGTGTAAATCTCCCCAGTTGTCTCAAATTTCTCTTTTAAAGATTTTTTTTTAATCCAAAATTCACTCAAGGTACAGGCATTGGAGTTGGTTATTATGTTTCTTAGTCACGTCTAAGTAGACTTCTCCTCTCTTCTGCCTGCCTTCATTTTTCAAGACTGACTTTTTTGAAGAGTCCAAGCCAGTTGTCTTGTAGGACATCTTACAGTCTAGATCTTTCTAAGTGTTTCATTATGACTGGGTTCAGGGCAAACAATTTCGGGCGAGGGTACCACTGAGATGGCGCTTCCTGTATCCCAGGTCACCACAGCTGGGCACTCAGGATGCAGGTGGTCTCATCATAGGAAATGCTAAGGAAGACCATTTGGTGACAGTTGAGACCACTCTTTTTTTTGCTTTTTGTTTTCCTTTGCTAAGAATCAGAGACCTGAGCTGCTTGCCTGCGGCATTCAAATACTTCTCGGTAGCAGGAATTATCTGAAGTGGTCACTGGCTAGGGCTTCTATTCCTTATTGTCTGTTCTCTGTGGTTTCTGTGACCAGCTGCCCTCCCGTTTCTCCCAGGACCCCAAGTGGGATTTGCTTTTTTATTTTTAAACAAAGGTGGACTCCCTTTCTGTGGAGTCCTCTACCCGAGTACCTGTGCCTTTTGTGTTCAGGGATGTCACCATCACACGTTTACAGCCCACGCTTGTGCAAACTCTGCTTCTAGAGATTCTGCCCCTCACCTCCCCCACCAGTCTATAAATATTTGTTTCTGACACCAAATACCTCTGAGAGTTCTCCATTTTCACCTAGAAGACTTCCTTCTTTAAAGCTTTCTCAGCTTATCTGATTATTTTGCGGAGAAGATTCTCAGTTACATGCTAATATATGGATAACACTCCAAGCGCTTGCTAATAGCGCCCGTGAGCCTAGAGGCTGCCGTCGCAGCTCTGGAGGCAGGGGCTGTGGTAGTAGCAGCAGCTGGAGAAGGTGGGGAGGTAGGAGGGAGTGAGGAGGTGACGTTCAGACTGCCCTGGAACACTAGAAATCCAGCATCCTTTCCTGAAAATGAGTCAGAAAACACCAACAGAGCAAAACCAAAACTCAGGTCAGAGCTGCTCCTTGGTATTCCCAAACTTTGAGTATGAGGAGACCTTTTTATGGACAAAAATACCTGTAGATCAGCCCTTACCTGATGGTTGTGTTTTACTCTGCGCTGATTAAGACATTATATAACAACAGAAAGCTACTTGGAATCAATAACTTTTAAAAGAAAAAGTTATATTTTATTAATACAGGAAAACCTACATCCTTTGGAAAAAAAAATAGTGCACATTTGTGTTTGTCAGAGGACCTGACACACGCCTGTATTTTGATTCCTGTGTTAGGGACATGGAAATTTCAAGAAGCAGAGACCAATCAAAAGGTTTCACTCATCCATTCTTCCCTGTCCATTGCAAAAGCACGTGTCACCCACATGCCTCCTGGACAGGAGCCACTCCTTGGCCTGCGTGTGACTGTCTTCTTCCATGCAAGCAGTGCTGAGCCCAGAGCTGGTGCAGCCCCACGGCAGTGGGTGTGGAAGCACCACCCCAGCTGCAGCCAAGCCGCTGCCTGCAGGCTCAGGATGCTCCTTCCGAAAGGAGTTCCCGTCCCCTGTCATTGTTTTACCCTGCCCACGGGACCATCCCATCAGTCTCCTTTCACCTTACTTGGCTCTTTGAAGCAGGAGCTTCTCCCTGTTATTTTGTACAAATAGAAAAAGCAAGCAGCATAATTTCTAAAACAAAGAGGAGTTTTTGCAGCTGGTGAGCACTCTTCTTCCCCACTATTAGTGCCCTCTTGTTTCAGCACACAGTCTCGGCGCATGTTGTTTTATGAAATAAATTTATTTTCATAGCTTGTTGATTATGCTCAGATCTGGAGAGAGAAAAGCCAGACAAAAAGCCAACTTTGTCTTTCTGCCTAAAAAAGGAACATTCTTATAGACAAGGGATGGATGTGCGATTGAATCACAGGTTTTCATGATAACCAATTAGAAAGCATAATATCAGGATGCCTGGTTACAGGCCTTCCCTGGTGGTGCAGTGGTTAAGAATCCGCCTGCCAATGCAGGGGACACAGGTTCAAGCCCTGGTCCAGGAAGATCCCACATGCCGCGGAGCAACTAAGCCCGTGCACCACAACTATTGAGCCTGCACTCTAGAGCCCGAGAGCCACAACTATTGAGCCCCTGTGCCACAACTACTGAAGTCCCCGCATCTAGAGCCCGTGCTCCGCAACAAGAGAAGCCACTGCAATGAGGAGCCCGCTCACCGCAACTAGAGGAAGCCCGTGTGCAGCAACAAAGACCCAACACAGCCAATAAATAAATAAATAAATAAATGAATAAATAAATTAAAACAAAAGAAAACAAGATGAATGGTTACATAAGGGATGCCAGTAAGCATTTGAGGTCCTAATATTTCAAGGACTTCTTAGAGAGGAACCAGAAGGACATTTTGTGGTGACACAAAGAGAATAGTTAGAAGGTAAAGAAAAAAATATAAATGCAACACTAGGAGGGCCTCACTTTAACATGAGATAGGACTTATAATCTTAATTATCTCCAAGTCAGGTGTGTTACACACAGTACAGAATCGTGTCTCCTGCTCATGTTTGGGTCAATGGCATCTTGATTCTCTCCAAAACTTTTCACCAGTTAGAAGTTCACAGTCTCTGATTTTAGTCATATTCATGATAACTATGACAGGATAAAAGATACAGAGAGATTATGAAAATCGTTAGCTGAATAAATGAATACAGGACTTGTAGATCTGTATAAGAGAGAATGGGACTTAGCATTTTCTGCTTCCACACTTGGAAAGAATTCTTCAACTTCGTTATCTGGTTTAAAAAGAACAGATACAATAAAATAAAATAATTTAAAAAAGAAAAAGAAAAAGAACAGATACAAGCAGACTGTGTTAATGCCGTCTGCTGTCAGGATCTCAGGTCTTCTTTGGGTGTTTTCCCCGGGGTTGCCCAGACCAGGAGGAAACATGCACTTATTCAGACCCTGCTTGGAACATGGGTTGATCTGCAGTTGTTTTGTATTACTCTGTGGCTCCCACAGTGGTTCACAGCCCATGAAATAGGCACCCTTGATCCAAGCCCTTTGAATTATAATGAGGGGAGGTTCCCAGTTACCTCATTTAAATAATTAATGTCATCCTGTCATGTGTGCCCTCCATCATAATTCCTCTTCATTCATTTCCCTTTTTTCACCAAAAATGTATCTAAGATGAGTAACATTTGGCTTAAAAAAAAGAAAATAAAAAAGGATGTATTTTTCAGAAGATACAGACAGATAGGAGTGAAGTGGGATGGTTACTTTGTAAAAAGCACACTCAGCATAGGCACTGTCCCACAGCTGGAGACGCTGTGGAGCGGTCCTCCACCAGCTGAGGGCAAGTGTGGGTGGGGGGACGCCGTCCTGTGCACACAACAGAGGGTTCATGGGATTTTTCCGGCGAGGTTTGGCATCCCAGCTGTTTATCTTGTACTCTTTGCCATGCCATGGCTCTGAGGAAGGCTTCTGCAGCTACATACCCCAGGCAAAGTGTTTCTCCACCTAAATGGTTATTATGTTGAAAGTCTTTTGTTGCTTTTCAGAGTCCTTACATACCTTTTTGTTTTGTATTGTTCCAAGCCCATTCTCACTGACGTCATTGTATCAGTCAGGCTCCAACTAGGAAACCAGATACACACAGATTATTTAAAACAGAGGAAATTTAATGCAGGAAATTGGCTACACATGATGGAAGAGGCTGAGAAGCCAACCAGAGAACAGACCGTTAATGCAGAGATTAGCAAGTTGGGGAAGCGGCCACCTCCCCTAGGTAGGGAGGATACAGGGAGGAGACCAGAGCCTGGGAGGCACCAGAAGAAGCTCAAGGAGTTCTCTGTCCCAGGCAGAGAGGGCAGGAGAGAAACACCATGGATTTTCTCCTTCTGCCTTCTAACCTCCCAGTAGTGCCTCCCATTGAACAAACCAGCTGGAGGCCAGCGACACCCAGAGCCTTCAGAATCAGCCCCCTGCGAACCAGAGATGGGTGGGGGAGGGTCAACCATGGCTCTGATGACAAACAGCTCTCACCCAGCATCGTCATCTGTTAGTGGGGTTAGCCTTTTCTTGCTATTCAAATAAACTTGTTCTGGAATTTATTAATGCAGAATTTGTAATCCAACCTTCCCACATAACTTTCTCACATTTAGTTGGTATAATGATTTATTCGTTCTTCCAGCCAAATTATTCATTCTTTTCCCTTTTTTCTGTAGCTGTTGAATTACCGTGGGGATGACACACAGGAGTAACAACCACTCAGCCAGCCCACTGGTATTAAGAACTCATAATAATTATGTTATTAAGTACCTTCCTAGTTGAAGCACTTTCATATATACTATTTGATTTTCATAAAAATTCTGGGTAGTTATTTTTATCTCTGTTTTATAAACGGATCATCTGAGTCTCGGAGGCTTTATGTGAATTGCTCAAGGACAAATAACAAATACTGGAGCCAGAATTCAGATCCTGGTCTGTCTGGTTCTAAATCCCATGATCTTCCCATGCTGCCCCCTGAGAGATGCAGTGCCCGACGGGCACAGCAAGAGTCTTTCTGGGCTGGTTGACTGAGTTTAGGACAAAGGAGAAAGCATGCTTTAAATTTGCAAAAATTTTCTTGTTGACCCGGAAATTAAAATTACACTCTGGGCTTAACTGACACCAGACCTGTCTAACATTCCTCTCTGAAGAGTTCCATCCTCTGCACTCTTGCCCTGAACGCACCTAGACTCAATATCAATATACAGGGTTCGCTGTTCTAGAAGGCTCGGTGTCACAGCAGCAGGTACCATCCCAAGCCTGACAGAGGCGACGGGGGATGAAGGAAGGCAGTAAGTCCATGGTTCCCATCTCCTTGTCTCTCCTCAATAAAATACAGGACACCCAATGAAATTTGAATGTCAGACAGTGATTTTTTTTAGTATAAGTATGTCCCAAATATTGCATGGAACATATTTACACTAAAAAGTTGGTTTTTGTTTATCTGACATTCAAATGGCATCTTGTAATTCGCTAAGTCTGGCAACCTTACCTCAAGGTGGGCAGTGATCCCACCGTGTGTGTGTGTGTGTGTGTGTGTGTGTGTGTGTGTGTGTCTGCAGTTTACTGAGGACAGCAGCCCATACAGCTCTGTTTTGGCCCTCTGCACCCGGTACATGCCGGGAGGTAGTAAGTCCTGCACAGCTGCGGACGTGGAAGGAGAGCATGGGAAGGGGACTCCCAGTGTCTAGCAAACACGGATGAATTCTGCACTGGAGGTTCCCTCTGTGGGAAGGAAAGCTGGCCTGACCTGAAGTGAAGGTTAAAGTTGACTTACCTGGTTTCACTTAGCTTTTCCGTGAGTCTCTTTTCACTGGTGAGTATTCAAATCTGACCCGAAAGTTAAAATGAGCCTTAGAGATGTGTAAACTTATTCGAAGAAAGGGAAAGAGGAAGGGGCCCACGATGGCGAGATGCATCAGGCTCAAAGGTCTGTGGGTGCCGTGGAATAGGCGAGGGGGTTCACGTCAGCACCGGAGCTGCCGGCCCAGGAGACAGCTCAAGAGCAGCCCGGTGGTCCTTCCCCGGGGGAGGTCGAGGAGAGGATGGGGCAGGTGAGAGGCTGGGACCAGAGGAATGCAGAGCTGGGAGGGGATGCCACTAGGCTATTAAACTCTCCCAGCAAGGGGGCAGTCCGTTCAGCAGCACCTCCTGGGAGAGCAATGACCCTGTTACTCGTCCTGGAGCTCAGGGAGGCGGGCCTGGGGGCTGCTTCCAGCCCTGCCACGACGTCCACGGAACCTTGAGTGGCTCTGGCCCTGTGCAGATGCCGCGGTGCAGGGTATGTTACATTTCCAGTATGGTTTCTCTTAGTTTTAAAACTCTATTGGTATAGGTGTGATTTTATGCCTTCTCATGACTCCTGTGTGTGCTCACTGGCCAGGGAAGAAAGCCAGTAACCACACGTCATCAATAATCCTTATTATAACTGAAGGTTGCTTTTTTCATTTTCCCTCAGCTTTTTCCCCTATGCAGGCAAAATGTCAAAATCCTTTTTTCAAAGGTCTGTATTCAAATGAGTTCATCAGTGAGGTCTACTCTTTTCTAAAAGCCTCATGTCAACACAACAATTAGTAATTCTGTGAGACCAGAGGCTACAATTAATATTACAATCCCAGTTCACCATTTCATTCATTCATTCAGCAAATATTTATTGAGCTCAGGGCACTGCATGACAGAGTTGAGCTTCGAGAGGAACGTTTCAACAGAACTACAGAACATGGCAAACTCTAGGTGACCTGAGACCTGGTTCCTCACATCATTTGCTTCTCTCTTCTGTTGCTGGACTCTTGGGAGTTTCGGGTTCAGCCACCTGCCCCTCAAAGGGTAGAGGCAAAATGAAAATGAGTTCTTGTTGACCGTTGCAGTGAAAGGTTAATGTGTTGGCTAACGTGAGGTATTTGAACGATCTGTGGGTTTCCACTCCCCGTGGCTGTGGGCCTCCGAGAGCGGACATGCCGGGAACTGGCTCTTTCTGCTGGGAGTGCGTGGCAGGCCTCTGGGATGTCCTTCTCTTACCCGCTGCCTCCTTGTCCTCTGTCCACAGTGCTGCACTCGAGATGGAGTTACTGCCCCTCTGGCTCTGCCTGGGTTTTCACTTCTTGACAGTGGAATGGAGGAACAGCAGCGGATCGGTCACGGCCGCTTCCCAAGGGGGCTGTGCCTGGGTGAGTTTTCTGGGCACTCTGCGGTGTCGGTTGCTCCTGTCCTGGCGAGGCCGGGTCCGTTTGGAAAGCGGCTGGATTGTCAGTCAAGGAGGGGGGTGGAATGGATGAGTCTGAATCACTCTGCACCTACTTACCACCATGCCACGTGCACGCTGCTCTCTAGTCAACGGTAGAGGTGATGCCTGGCAAAGGCCCTGCCCTGCCTTCCTCATACCTGCTCAGGACAGGTGATCCCAGAGACAGGCCAGGGTCAGCCAGGGGGACAAGAACCCCTTGTTAAAGCATCTGGATGATGGAGCCACACCAATGGCATCAGAACCCCCGGCTGAGGCACGTTAAGGCTGGAGAAGCCCTGCCTCAGCAGGGTGTGTGTGAGCCCATAGCAAAAGCTCACCCCGCTGTCCCGGAGAGCGCGCTGCCCGGGCTGCCCGCGCTGCCCAGCACGGCCACATCCTTGCGCACGCGCGGGCTTACGGCAGTCCAGGGGGAGACCTGAGCTTTCACGGTTCACCCTGTCCAGGGCTTTCCGCCTATATGTGGAAGCAGACGTGGCTCCTAACAGCCGAGCACTCTCTAGAAATTTTCTCCTTTGCCTAAACTTAGTGGTATCAAACATGTGCTTGAGAAACACACACCATGAATATTCCTTGAGCTGTGTTATTTACTAGGGACTGGGAAGACAGATTAGATGTCAGGGTTAATACTTACATTCAAAACTGTGTTCTTAAAGCTGATGAATCTTAAAAACCCAGCTGGTTACGGCTCCTAACCACTTTTAGTAACCTCTAACCACTACACTGTAGTAGACGCCAGTACAGGGTAGGGGTTACGAGCCAGACCAGGTTTAAACCCTAGCCCCACCGCTTACTAGCTGGTGACCTGGGGCCAGTCTGTGCTTCAGTTTCCTCATCTGTAAAATATGTAGGTAATAAAAGTACCAACCAATAATACCGTAACACTTGGCTGCAGTGATGACTGAATGAGTTAATGTGCGAGAAGCACTCAGAACAGTGCGTTGCATGTCGTAAGTGCTGTGCGTTTTACCTGCTGCTATTATTGTTGTTCGCCTCTGTTATACGGACTTCCATCGTTCCCTCACAGAGGCAGTAAAAGATCAACTTCACGGTAGCTCATTCCGGAGTTACCAGGCATAGGAAGAGAAGGGAATGAAGCAGCAGTTCTTCGGCAGCTTGCGGGGTGCAGGCTGGGCTGCCTGCCTGGCCCTCCGCAGCCTGGTGGGCAGGGGTAGTGAGACCACAGAGTGGATCTCCTGCGCTCTTTTGAACGGGGGGTTGAGAGTTTGAAAGTCCGGGCGCCCTCCAAAGCCCCTCCTTGCTTTAACCGTGCGACACTATCATGACGTGGACGTGGTCAGCTTTCTTGGGCTTTGATAGCCACGTGGTCTTTATGCAACACGTCCGTGGGGCTGCAGCAACTGCAGAGATGTGTCCCCGGCAACTGCAGCATTTCTGGTGAAACAGGGTCTCACAGCTTGAGGAAATCCCCTAACCACAGCATTCTCCAGTCCCCACAGGGGGAAGACCAACACTTACTCAAATAAAGAAATACATCTTGTTTCTGCATGGGGAGATTCAATTTTGTGAAGGAGTCAGTTCTCCCCCAAATTGCTCTGTGATTATAATGTGATCCCAATCAAAACTCCAAAGACTTTTTTGGTGGGGAGGGGAGATGTAGAAGGAACTAGACAAATTCATTCTAACGTTCATCTGGAAATTAGAGATAACTCAAATGCTCAACAATAGGAGATTGATTACTCAGAGCCTGCTAATAATCGTTCTAGTGAACATTTATTAAGCATTTATGTGGCAGGTTCTATGTTAAGTGCTTTATGTAAACAATCACACTGAATCCTCAAAAAGAAAAAAAAGCCCATGAGAAAATGACAGGTATAATGTATATGTTACAGGTGGTGTAGTGAAGGTCCTGGAGTGGTTAGGTACCAGCCTAAGGTCACCCATGGGATAAAAAGCAGAATCGAGACGGGCTGATCCTAGAGCTCTGGCTCTTAACCGCTGTGCTGCTCATGCAGTGAACTAATAGACATTTGCCAAAAAGAATGGGATCAAATTTATTTTTATTGCCAAGGCAATATGTCTATCACGTTATTAATGGGGGCGGGGGAAGTCGATTATGGAACAGTTTGTAGAGTGCAGTCTCATTTTAAATGTTTTAAAGTTTATTTTATGTATATGTATATATTCTTTTCAGATTCTTTTCCATTATAGATTATTACAAAATATTGAGTATAGTTCTCTGTGCTATAGAGTAGGTCCTTGTTGGTTATCTATTTTATATGCAATGGCGTGTCAATCCCAAACTGCTGATTTATCCCTCCCTGATGGTAACCATAAGTTTGTTTTCTATGTCTGTGGGTCTGTTTCTGTTTTGTATATAAGTTCATTTGTATCCTTTTTTTTTGGATTCCACATATCAGTGATATCATATGATATTTGTCCTTCTCTGTCTGGCGTAGGTCCACCCATGTTGCAAAACAATTTTTTTTAGGTTAGGTAACGTCTTTGGAAGAGTCCAGAGGAGATGTAACAAAAGGTTAGCAGCGTTTCTTTGAAGGAGAGGCTGAGGTTACTGAATAGTTGAATTTTCAAAGTTTCTATAGTGTATCAATTTTAAATTACGAGAAAGTTTATTTTAATAATCAGATAAAGAACTTGGGGCTCCAAGAGCTTAATTCCTTGCCCAGACCTAATAAGTGTCAGAGCCAAGATCCAGACCTGAGTCTGTCATCTTTCCTCCACTCTCTCAGCACTTTTCTCCCCTGTTCCACTACTCTGCTTGGCCCACGGGATTGGGACCACAATTGTAGGCATCACTGACCTTGTCCTACTGAGCAGTCTGTGGAAAGAAATGCATTGCTCTTCTATCTCATCACGTAAAGCTTTTTTTCATGGGCACCTAAGAGATATCCTGTGGCTGATTGTTTCTGCCAGTCTTGTAAAAACTGGGCTGAGGTAAAGTGTCCTGAGGCTTGGTGATTCCCGCAAGGAGCCCGGACCCATCCGTCCTGCCTCCTACACCACACAGGCGCTGTAGAACGGCGTTCAGGAAACGCGCTGAATTGGGCAGTAA
This sequence comes from Hippopotamus amphibius kiboko, assembly GCF_030028045.1. Classification (NCBI taxonomy): domain Eukaryota; kingdom Metazoa; phylum Chordata; class Mammalia; order Artiodactyla; family Hippopotamidae; genus Hippopotamus; species Hippopotamus amphibius. The sequence goes on along the minus strand of NC_080191.1, from coordinate 170,173,191 downwards.
GAGCTGTGGGCTCCGGTCCCAGTTCTGTCCCTGGCTCTTCCCTTGTCCTCTCCAGACGCCCCCTTGAATTCTCTGTATGATCCAGGCTGGTGATGAGCTCTCAAGTCCTCTCGACCTGTAGCATCTACCAATCGAGAGTGTAGAGGAGGCTCCCAGGCTAAATTCCTTTGGGTAACATTAAGATGCCGCAGCGCAGCTGGTCCTTGGGCCGTGTCCCTGTCAGACACCCAGGGTTAGGGTCGCAGCGGTGACCGTCTGCGTTAACAGGGTCCCCTGCGGGCCAGGCGCTGTGGCGTCTCTTGCCTGATCTCGCCTGAGTCCTCTGAAGTAGGTACGACCTTCGTCTCCATTTTGCCGAGGACATAGCAGATTTAGACGAAGTTACTTGCTCATGGTCACAGAGGGAATAAATGGCAGAGAGTCCCTCCCTGCGGCTGCAGGCAGCCTGCAAGAGCCCCCTGCAGTGGTCGGCGCTCAGCCTCGATGGGCAGGCGGGCAGCTCTTCCCCCCCACGCTGCGTGTGTTCCGGGAGGCCTGCAGCGGCGAGGGAGCCGTGTGCCGCGTGAGCTGAGCTTCGGCCCCGGGGCCCCGCCCTGCTGACCGCTGTGTTTTTGGACCTAGCTGGACGGAGTCGCTGACTGTCGCGGGCGGAACCTCGCTTCGGTGCCCGGCGGGCTGCCGCGCTCCTCGCGGACGCTCGTCCTGGACGGCAACCCGCTCGGGGGCCTGTGGAACGACTCGCTGCAGCCGTACCCGCTGCTGGAGGGGCTCAGCCTGCGCGGCTGCCGCCTGGAGCGCGTGGACCGCGGCGCCCTCCAGCAGCAGGCCCGCCTGCGCAGCCTGGCGCTGCCCGACAACCGGCTCTGCCGCGCCTACGAGGGCGCGGCGGCCGCGCTGCGCGGCCCGCGGGGGCTGCGCCGGCTGGACCTGGCGGGGAACGCGCTGACGGAGACCATGGTGGCCCTGCTGCTGCGCAACCTCTCCTCGCTGGAGGCCGTGTCGCTGGCCAGGAACAGCATCATGAGGCTCGACGACGCCGTCTTCGAGGGCCTGGGCCGCCTCAGGGAGCTGGACCTGCAGAGGAACTACATCTTCGAGATCGAGGGCGGCGCCCTGGACGGCCTGGCCGAGCTGAGGCACCTCAACCTGGCCTACAACAACCTGCCCTGCGTGGTGGACTTCGGCCTCACGCGGCTGCGGTCCCTCAACCTCAGCCACAACGCGCTGGAGTGGTTCCTGGCGTCGGGGGCCGAGGCCGCCTTCGAGCTGGAGGTGCTGGACCTCTCGCACAACCAGCTGCTGTTCTTCCCCCTGCTGCCCCCGCGCAGCAAGCTGCACACGCTGCTGCTGCGGGACAACAACGTGGGCTTCTACGGGGACCTGTACAACAGCTCGGCGCCCGAGGAGATGGTGGCCCAGTTCCTGCTCGTGGACGGCAACGTGACCAGCGTCACCACCGTCAGCCTCTGGGAGGAGTTCTCGGCCGGCGACCTGTCCGGCCTGCACCTGCTGGACCTGAGCCAGAACCAGCTGCGGTACCTGCCGGACGGCTTCCTGGAGAAGATGCCCTCGCTCTCGCGCCTGAACCTCAGCCGCAACTGCCTGGCGGCGCTGCGCATCCGCGAGCGGGAGCCGCCGGGCGCGCTGGCCGAGCTGGACCTGAGCCGGAACCGGCTGTCGGAGCTGCGCTGCGGCCCCGGGCCGGGCTGCCTGCGGGGCCTCCGCTCCCTCAACCTGAGCTCCAACCAGCTCCTGGGGGTCCCCGCCGGCCTCTTCGCCAACGCCAGGCAGCTGGCCACGGTGGACATGAGCCGCAACCCCATCGCGCTGTGCCCGCGGCCGGGCGGCGCCCCGGGCTGCGTGGACTTCCGGAACGCGGCGTCGCTGCGGAGCCTGGCGCTGGAGGGCTGCGGGCTGGGGCCGCTGCGGGGCCGCGCCTTCCAGGGCACCGCGCTCACGCGCCTGGACCTGTCCGGCAACCGCGGGGTGCTGAACGGCAGCACCGCGCCGCTCGGGGCCACGGCGCCCACGCTGCAGGTGCTGGCGCTCCGGGACGCGGGCCTGCGCGCCTCCCACAAGGAGCTGGACTTCTCGCGCTTCCGCAGCCTGAGGGACCTGGACCTGTCGGGCAACGCGCTGAGCAGCTTCCCGAGCTTCGGGGCCAGCCCGGCCCTGCGGAGCCTGGACCTCCGCCGCAACGCGCTCACGGCGCTCCCGCAGAGGGCGCTGGCCGAGCGGCTGCCGGCCAGCCTGCGCACCGTCTACCTCAGCCAGAACCCCTACGACTGCTGCGCGGTGCACGACTGGGCCGCGCTGCGGCGGCTGCACGCCGTCGCCGACCTGGCCCTGGTCACCTGCAACCTCTCCTCCAGGGTCATCCGTCTGACGGAGCTGCCCGGAGGCGTCCCTCAGGTGTGCAAGTGGGAGCGCGTAGACATGGGGCTGCTGTACCTCGTGCTCATCCTCCCCAGCTGCCTCACGCTGCTGGTGGCCTGCACCGTCCTCTTCCTCACTTTCCGCAAGCCTCTGCTGCAGGTGATCAAGAGCCGCTGCCACTGGCCCTCGGTGTACTGACCCGGCCACGGGCCGCCTGCGACGTGTGGCCTGTGCACCTAGGCTCGCTTTCTCTGCCGGCTCTCAAGATCTGACGCAGAGGACACGTCTGATGACCTGAGGTTTAACGTTTAAAGCGTTTCCATCCCTGAGGTGTCCCACCTTCTTCCTCCATCATTGTGACGTACCTGCAGGCATCCTGGTAAAATATTTATTCAGTGACATTCTATGAAAATAAAAGATGTCTCCTATAAATATTTTTTAAATCAAATGCAGCTTGTGTTTTTTCTGTCCTTAATTGTTTTGCTAGTTTCACTTAGATTATTTTTGTGCCCTTCCCTTGGTGACGCCCACGGAGCTGGTGAGAAAGGGAGGCCGTTCGGTGCTACCCTGTAGCAAAAACGGCTCCAAGAGCACGTCCTACGGATGGCGAGAGTCAGGGTTCTGAGTGTTCCCCAAGGACAAGTCCTTCAGAGCCAAGCTGGGGAGTCTGAGATGGGACCTCCCGCCTCCTGCTTGGCTTGCATCACCGCTGCGACCAGAGTGGGCCTGCAGCAGTGTCTTCTCCGGGGGCCCTGGGTTCATACCTGGAGTCGCTGGCAGACAAACGTGACCCTTCCGTGGAAAAGTCAAGAGAAGATAACTTGGGGCCCTGAGTTTATGCAGGCAGTAACTGAACACCGGGCACAGACCTTGTTCTGAGGGAAAGTAAAGAGGGATGCAGAAAGGAGGGAATTCTGCTAACTCGTGAGCCACCCCTACTCTCCCCCAAAACCACAGACGACTTCCTAGCAGATGTTCAGCATCTGTACTCACTACATTTCTAGTTTCCTTTCTCCCTCCGTCCCCTCGGTGAACAGTTTCTGTGCTCCCCTCTGGGGAAAAGATCATAAAGACACAGCCCTTTGGGTAGCTGAGAATCTGCATGGTGCATGCCTTTTTATCCCTGCTTATTCATTCGTGAAGGGCCTGAATGCAGTGGTGGGGTGGGGGTGGGGAAGGGATAGAAATCCCACAAGCTGATGACTGTTGCCATGAAGGCCGCATGTCAGCAGAAAAGTTCAGGCAAATCAAAGTGATAAAATCAGTGGTGTTACTTCGACAAAGCAGAAACGTCCCACACACGGCCATTTCAGCAGGCTTCCCCACGCAGTAGCGACAGTGTCAGCCTGCGTGAGCTATTGCTCTCATCGTGCCCTCCTCTCTCCTGACATCATGTCTCCCTCCAGCCCGCACCGCCCCAGCCTGGTCCCTTGGACATCTGTCCCTCCGTTTGCCTTGAAGCGTCAGCCCAGTGTCCTCCTGGGCAAACCCCATCAGCTAATGCCTGTCAACTCTCCTCCCCCATCCACAAAAACTCTTTCCTGGGGTCCTGCTGTTTCCCAAGGTGGCAAGTAGCTAATTGGACAGATGCGTCTATCTGCAGCTGGCACATGTAAGGCTTCTCTTGAATTATGTGTCACCCCCTGGTGTCAGCCAGTGCTCTTAGTGTCTTGCAACTAAGGAGGACTCTGTGGTTTAAGCAGCGTGGGGGCTTAGTGGAAGGGTCCTGGGGAGCTCGCGACTCTCTGGGAAGGCTGAGGAATAGACTTTAAACACGGGCAGGAGCAGGACATGCGATACAGCAGTGGGGACCTCAGCTCAAATCATGCCATGAACAGGAGCTGTGAGAACATGACTGCAGCCTCTCCCTGCTGCTGGACACCACAGTTTGCACTGCTGCCACGGACAGCTCTGGACGGGGCCACTGCCACAGGGCTCACCGCCGCTGCGGCCACCCACGGCCGAAACAAGCCCTCTCCCAGAGGCTGCTATCCTGTGTCAGCAGCTCCGGACACACGGTCTGGAGCAAGTGGACCCGGTTGGCTGACCTTAGCTCCCGTGCCCCTGCCCTGGCCGTTCAAAATGGGCTCTGCTTCCTATAAATACTCATAAGGGGTGAAGTTCTCAAAACAGGAAAGGAAGTTAGATGCTGAGAAGACGAAAGAGAAAGACAAGTGTGCACCACACCCTTTTCAGCAGCGTGTACATGTTAGCAGAAGACGTCTTGAAGCAGTTCTTTGCATAAAGAAATGACTCAAATGATGAAAAGTTCAGACAGACCCTCAGGCCAGCAGGGGAGATAGTGTGGGGTCAGGTAAGCGTTTTGAAGCCTCTCCGGTCCCACCATGGGGCTCACCACCTGCTGTTCCTGTTTCCAGGGGCCATCCTTGCACAATGGCAGACTCAGAAGACATTAGGACAGAGCCCTACCCCTGCCCGTGGCAGGAAGTTCAGACGGTTGTAAGCTTTCCTTAGTCTGCTAGTCTATCACTGGGGTCCAAAGGCGTTTGCCAAATTTCTTTCCATGTGGTAAGAACAGTGATAAGAGCAGGGGGGTTTCTGCCTCTAGTTCTGAGCTGTGGTTTCTCCAGAAAATTCTGTACCTCTGTCCTGCTTTGCCCACCCCTTCCTGCACCTGCAGGAGAGGCGTCCACGCATGTCCAGCCCGTGGGGGCCAGATGGGGAGGACCGACAGAGCCCATCCCCCGAGCTCCCTGGAGGGACCAGCGTGGTGTCTGCCACGGTCTCCCGTACAGCCAGATGGCGCACCAGGCGATTCCCCCTCGGTGGGTGGGAGGGGCCACCCCCAGGTGCCACAAGCCAGAGCATTCAGACAGGAGAACGCTCAGAATCAACGGCAAATGACGCCAGAGTTGGGACTGTTAACATAAGTAACAATAATTCCGATTTTGGAAATCCAGTCACGGAAGCCTAAGAATTTTCTAGAAGCCCCAGATAAGTTATTAGGGGTCCACTGATTTTTTCAGGGGCCCCAGGTGCGAGAAATTGGGTACACTGTAACCCTTGGTTCATATCACGGTCATCGGTGGTTAGCCTTGGTCGATGCACGGCCCGCTTTTATCCACGGAAAGTGCCGGAGAGCTTCCACGTGCTGCCCCTGACCCCCTGTCTACCCCTGCCGGTCCTGCTCCAGGAGGCTGACCTCAGCTGGCGCCCCTGCCCTCTGGCTTCCAGCTGCGTTTAGCTGAGAAAGAGCCTTGGCAGATCAGAGAGAAGGAAGAACATGAGATCAGTGTTCATTCTCCTGACGTCTCCCCCTAGATTTGGTTCAAACCGGCCGTACTCACATCCAAAGGTCACAGTCCTCTCACGGTGGCCCTTTCCGCACGAACCCCTGCCTTGGGGTTCTAGGCACCACTCACTTCACGGGTTCTTCCTTTCTGGCCTAGGGACAGGGAACAGCTCTGGCATTACCAGCCCTGTGTAATCATACCCCTTTGTACACAGTCCCTTTATAAAATCTCCTAGGGTTATCCTTGTTCGAATGCAATTCCTGCATTCACACATCGGGTTCCTTCTGGGACCCTGGGTGAGCTGGTTGTTTATTCAGTAATACTGAGCCAGAGAAATGCTGGTGCTTGTGTCAGGGAGCCACACGCAGCGAAGAGTGCAGTCGGAGGTACAAAGGCAAATCCCCAAGGATGGTCGTCCGTCTGATTCCTTACGGGTGGACGTCGGAAGAGGCTAGACGAGGGTAAGATGGCACAACTCATCATGTTACAAGTAGTAACTTTAAATGTAACTCAGATTGGAGAGGGAGGAGATTCCAGCCTTGGAGAGCTTCTCTGAAAGAGTGTGGGCGTTGTGACGGCGTGTGGCCGAAGGAGACAGACAATAGGTAGGGAAAAAGTGTCACAAGGAAAAGAAAAAGAAAGCGCCTCACTAACCGGCCTCATCTTCTACTCCATCCTCCTCAACAATTACCAAGACTTTATTTTGTGCGAAGTGCTTTATGTGAAATATTTCACTTAATTTGGGAAAACCCTAGGCTGAGAGCAATCCAGATTTGCCTGTGGTCACAGAGAACCGTGGTGAAGACATTAGCATTAGGCTGAAGAAGAGAGAGCAGCTTCAGCGACTTGGTCATCTTTATCTAGTCCAGCAAACTGTAGACCTATAGCGATCTACAGGCAGCTAGTGGTCACCGAATAGCACACATTTGCTGATAAAATGGCAAATGTGGAAAGGTTCGTATGGTGCAGAGGGGAGGACGTCCAGAGTAGTTGAAGGTCACCCATCCTTCTGAGGCTGTTCTGAAGGCAACAGCATGGTTTGGTGAGAGCGTGGAGGTAATTTGCAACAGAGGACTCTCACTCGAGTCCTTCCGCCCCCGTCAGGCAACACCTTCCCACTCAACAATCAAGACAAAAGGCTGATGCAAAAGGCTTCTCGTTTTCGCCATGATTTTAAAGGTTCATTGTGGGTGAAGAGATTGACCAGGGAAACTATCTTCCCCAGGGAAGAGACTGTTTCAGGGATAACCAAATCTTCCAAATGCAGAACCCACCTTTTTTTTTTTTTTTTTTTTTTTGGCAGCACCACAAGCCTTGTGGAATCTTAGTTCCCTGACCAGGGATTGAATCCGAGCCCATGGCAGCGAAAGCCTGAGTCTTAACCACTGGACCACCAGGGAATCCCCTGAGCCCAACTTTTATAGATGCGTTTTCTCTGGGAAGAAAGACGAGGTGAAACATCAGTGGACATGGTGCTCACGCAGAGACGTGCGCGTTCGTAAAACACGGACCACTCGCTGCAGGACATCTGAGAACTCAGGTAGTTGTGTCTTAGTGTTTGTGACCAGGAGTGGTAGGCCAGGGCCCGCGAAGCCCCGGGAAAGGCTGCAATGCACAGGCCTCTCTCAAACTACGCTTCTCAGTGCTCCTTAAACACTGTCTTCAGTGACTGCTCCCAAGATCTGCTTGTGTCTTCCGCTCACATGCCAGCCATGGCTCTTGTTTTAATTGCCCCATCTTCGTGCCAGGGCAACGGCTGTGCTCAGCAGCTTTTCGGCTGTCACTGGTCCTGGGACCGTTCCTCAGAATCTCAGTCCCGCACTCTCCCCACCTCCAGGACCCTTCGTATGGGAAACAGGGAAAACTACCTTCCAGATGTCCGTTGTATGTAACGCTTATCTCTGAACACACTGAGTTTGTAACCAATAATCCACCCTCCTTGCTTATTTCAAGGGTGTTTGGCTTGTAAAAGGCAATCCAAGAAACCATTTTTCATATAAGAACACGCACAGCCATACCGATACCAGTTGAGTCCGTGTCACAATGATTAATGCTTAATAACTTTAGACAACAGTATTTCACGTTCCTGAAACTGAGAGAAGACGTTTCACAGTCTCAGAATCGTTGGAGAAGTGGCATCAGCAGAACGCAGTTTGAAAACAGTGTTTCCTGCAGAGCTCCATAAAACACCATCAGAGAGGTGGGCCTGGGGAAGGCACACGGCCAATCCAAATTTTAATGGGGATAAAGTTGGCTGGAACATTGGAGTGTCCTCTGTAGTACAACCCTGACCGCGCCTGCGAGGCTCCAAGGGGGACGTGGGACCCTATGGGGAGGGCACGGAGAGGGGGAGGGTCACGCTTTCTGGAGGGCGGGTGTGTTTCTTTCTTTTCCGGCTACTGTTATCTGTGTGGTGAGCACATCCCTTCAGTTGAATGCCCTGGAGAGGAAGCCTAGTGCTTCCTGTTATCTTACCAGTGCTGTAAAATGCAAGTTAGAAATAAAGAAAAAAGGGAAAAGGGCAGGGGGAGTGGGAATTTCCTCTGGGTAGGTCAGGGATGCCAGCCTCCAGGAGGAAAGCCAGCCCACCTTCTCCTTGAGATGTTGCAATAAGGTCACATTCTCAGCTGCTTCTCAAACCAATCGGGATCCAGACATAATCTCTCTCCAGAAAAAGGACATTTTTTAAAATTTTTTATAAATTTACTTTATTTATTTATTTATTTTATTGGCTGTGTTGGGTCTTTTTTGCTGTGCGCGGACTTTCTTTTAGTTGCAGTGAGTGGGGGCGACTCTTCGTTGTGGTGCGCAGGCTCCTCATTGCCGTGGCTTCTTTTGTTGCAGAGCACGGGCTCTAGGTGCATGGGCTTCAGTAGTTGCAGCATGGGCTCAATAGTTGTGGCTCACGGGCTCTAAAGCGCAGGCTCAGTACTTGTGGCGCACGGGCTTCGTTGCTCCGCGGCATGTGGGATCTTCCTGGAGCAGGGATCGAACCCATGTCCCCTGCATTGGCAGGCGGATTCTCAACCACTGTGCCACCTAGGAAGCCCAAAAGGACATTTTTGAGAAACCACAGAATAGGTAACACTGTCGGAGATCTGAAAAGGAAGGATGAGGAAATACGTTTAGAGGGATGTTGCCCAAGAGTCTTATCCCCTGCGTTATGCCCTTAAAAATCCCTTATTTGTGAGGCTCTATCCCAAAGTTTTGCAGTGTTGGAAAGAAGCATTTAAATATCAGATTCTGTTTTATTTTGCTGCTGTGGGCTCTTAGTTTTCCATGAGATACTTGATGAGATTTAGCTGAAATAACGTCCTGGCCCCTGGGGTGAAGCACACAGGTGATACCAACAGCTTGCCGTATATTCACATATTTATCTATTTATAGCACCATAATCAATGTTAATATGTATTTATATCACCACATAACTTACCACCTAATAAAATAGTCTACGCCTTGCTTTTCAGTGGCCAACATTTTTCTTCTGTTCTTCAAAAGGCCAATTTTACGCCCTCTAAAATTTGGATTGGCCGTGTACCTTCCCCATGCCCTCTTCTTAGAGAATACTTTTTGGAAATCTGTGGAAAAGACTATTGTCAAGCTGCAATCTGTCACTTCTCCTAAGGTTCTGAGAATCTTCAAGAAACTTCTCTTGACCTTTTCAAGCCAACCCTGATTCTCTTGAAGTAGATTTCTCTAACAATATTATCTTCTTCTGTTGCCCGTGTTTCACATCATAGCATATCCTTCCTTCGAAAGAGAGATAACAACAGCAAAAATTCCACTTTGATCATAACAGTCGATGAGAAAGGGAAACTCCCTCCAGTTTTCTAACTTTTCAAACATGCTGTGCTTTCCCCTTGAAAGGAAAGTAAGTTTTGCGTCCCCAACTCCATTTCCTCCAGTTCTCCTAAAAGACTGCCTGGTAGGCGGAGACAAAGCCAACCAGGCACCGAGGTCTATGTTGCTAGCCTCACCCTCAGTTCTCTTTTTGGCAACCTCCAGCTGTGTTTCTAAAGATGATGTTTTCTTACTTTACTCTTCTTTACCAGAAGTTCCAACAGTATTTAAATTCTCTTCTGGACCGATATCTATGGAAGACTATCAAATAGTCTGCAATACATATGACATCTCAGCGAAAAGACCTCACCTGTGTGTTAAGTAACAACCTACCGTGCAATAGGTTTGCAGAAGGAGGTGCTTGGCTGCCAGCTGCCTCTGCCGGGGAGTGGGAGCATTGTGACACAGGTTGACTTAAGCTTTCTTTTCTTTTTCCGTTTCGAAATACAAACTGTCATTAATTGCAGAAATGGATACAAATTTTACGAAAGCGTTCGTCAGAATAAGTACAATGCGAGTGTTCGTTACGAACGGGGGACGGCACACACACAGCCTGGGAGCTGATAGTTTCAGTGATCATGATACAGAAGAGAGTTAGTGATATGCGGATTGGGTGAAAATGAAAATACAGTGCAGCAAATGAGACATGACAAATTGTTGAGCAAAATTAATCTATGTACTTATTTTTTAAAATTGTATTTTACGTTGGAGTATAGTTGATTTACAATGTTGGGATAGTTTCAGGTGTACGGCAACGAGATTCAGTGACACGCATACATATAGCTATTCTTTTGCAGATTCTTTTCTCATACAGGTTATGACAGAATATTGAGTAGAGTTCCCTGTGCTATACAGCAGGTCCTTGTTGGTTATCTTTTATATATGGTAGTGTGCAGATGTTAATCCCAACCTCCTCATTTATCCCTCCCCCCCACAACCTTTCCCCTTTGGTAACCATAAATTTGTTTTCTAAGTCTGCGAGTCTGTTTCTGTTTGGTAAATAAGTTCATTTGTATCATTTTTTTTAGATTCCCCGAGTGATATCATATGGTTGTCTTTCTCTGTCTGACTTACTTCACTCAGTACGATCATCTCTAAATCCACCCATGTTGCTGCACATGGCATCATTTCATTCTTTTTTATGGCTGAGTACTATTCCACTGTATATATGTACCGCATCTTCTTTATCCATTCCTCTGTCGATGGACATTTAGGTTGCTTCCATGTCCTGGCTATGGTAAATAGTGCTGCAATGAACATTGGGGTGCATGTATCTTTTTCAATTGTATTTTCTTTTCTGTACATATACCCAGGAGCGGGATTGCTGGATCATATGGTAATTCTATTTTCAGTTTTTTAAGGAACCTCCATACTGTTCTCCATAGTGGCTGCACCAATTTACATTCCCAGCAACAGTGTAGGAGGGTTCCCTTTTCTCCACACCCTCTCCAGCATTTGTTATTTGTAGACTTTTTGATGGTGGCCATTCTGGCTGGTGTGAGATGGTACCTCATTGTAGTTTTGAAAATGAATCTGTTTAATGGATCGAAAGAAACAAATTACCCAAGATAAGGCAAAGACACATAGGTCTTCACCTAAGTTCCAGTTTCACATGAACTTTAATGCCATTTGCGTGTGTGTATGAGGATAAATGAATGAAGAAATTACACATGAAAAAAAAAGAGTCCAAAAATGGAAAGAGGATGAGATATCACAATTTCGTAAATATTAAGGGAATAAAAAAAGCTTAGTACACCAGTAAAAATTCAAAATGCACAAAAGTATGAAATAGCTCAGTGGAGATATTGTCAATAGGGCAAATTAATTACAGAAAAACAGATTAAAAAGGGGAAGAATAAAATATTTGAATTTGTAAAAACAGTTGCATTTCAAGGTGAAAGAATGGTTTGCGTAAAGAATGTGTTTACAAACCAGAAATTGGTGCTTATGAAGTCGGTACCTGGAATGTGATCCTGTGTTTTGAAGAGAATGAAAGTACAAAATGTTTTTTAAATGTGCTTTATTTACTTTTGGCTGCAAGTAATTTTAGTGAGTTTTTCAAGGTGGGAAGGGGTTTCTACAGCTACTGAGTTTTCTCTTGGTATTTTAGCTCTCACCTCCACGTCCCCCAGGAGGCAGAACATCTTTCCTTGTACTTTCTTAGTTTATTCAGACCAATGGTGAAATATTTTAACAACGGGATATTTTCTCTTTTTCATAGCTCTTCACTCGAGTACTCTCCCCTTTTTGGCATTTAAGATCTTGGGTACAAATAGGTACAATTTGTTTCTCAGGCTTCAGAGGAAGAATATAGCTGATACTTCTTTCATTACGTGAGAAGCTCAGCCTCTGATGGCTGGCATTGAATTCTGGTTACGTCATTGCTGAATTTCTCATCTTTTCCCTTCCTAATGTATTTAATCTTTTCCTCCCCAGTTTGCACTCACTCATCCCCTTCCCCTTGTCTTTCATTTTCAGGTGCCTTTCTTGGCTGTATTTTTGTGAGTTCATGATCAAATTTTACGTCTTTTGGGGGGCTTAGTTTTCCAATGTTGATTTCTTTGCCTCATAAATGCAAATCTCTGCACCCTTGCAAAAGGCTGAACTTACTGTTTATTTGTGTATTTTGTTCATAGTTCTAATCACTGAATCATTTAGGGAACTGTGATCCCGTTGCATAGTAACCAAGATGGTGCATGGCTTGTTTGTTAAGACTTCACTGGTGCCTGAACTTTCATGTCTGGAGGTTTCTTCATTTTCAGAGGACAATTTAAGTTTGGGTTGCTAGCTGAAACTACTAGGTTCTCATGTTACTGGTTTCAATATTAAATTCTAGATTCTGCTTAATTTCTGGTGTTGGGTGACGGAGAGCCTCACCTCCTCTGAAATAGCTGAGTAGAGCTTCTTTTGGAGGCTTGTTTCAAAGGCGGGAGGGTTGCCGGTTGAATGGCCCTGCTCCTCTGAGTCCTCAGTGGCTAACAATTTCTATCTTTCATGGTGCATCTGCTTTTTCCCAATCCCAAGCTGCTCTTCTCTACATAGATCATTTTTTTTTAACCGACCATTTGATGATAAGTCTTTCCACTGTCAGTTCCTGAGCTCTTTTAGGTAGGAAGGTAGAACAGTCTTAGGTCTGACTATAGAATCTACTCTGAGGTTACTCAAGGTAGAAGAGCAGCACTGGGAGTAACAAACAGCCTTAAACTGGGAGCTTATACTTGACCTCTACGTGCTCCTTAAGGCATGCATTTCCCTCCTGGACTTTACCTTCTCCACCTACAAAATAAGGAGGCTGAACTAGATAATTTCTTCAGTGACTTACAAATCTAACATTCCATGATTCTCAGGAGCTTTCTGTTCATCTCTCTGGGTGAAGTAGGCAAGTATGATAAATATTTATAAATAAAGTATCAACTGAAAATAAAATTCAAAAGAGTGGGGGATCAGCCTCGTTAAGAAACAGCAACATGGAGATGCCTGGCTTGCTGATGGCCAAAAGATGATGGTGAAGCGAACGTACCCTCTGTTGCCCACTTTTATCTTATTGTGTATCATCGGGAGCTTCCAGATCTGTGAGAACGCATACATGGGTCTTTTTGTTCGTTTTCTGCAAAGGTTTTAGCCAACCCTTATTCATTCTTGAACCAATAACGCTCCGAGACTGGTGTGTTTCAGATCTACCCTTCTCACTAGGGTCCCAGGATGCACCTAAGGGATAGAGGTCAGGAACCTCCCTCTTAATGCCCCTAAAGTGGGCTGGAATTCCCCTCTGCCACAAACCAACTGACAGTAACTGAGGATGACAGGGCAAGAGGGAGGTTAGAAGTTACTGGAGCATGACAGGGGGTGCTCTGCTGGTGAACTGCCCACGGGTTTCTTGGTATCAGTCAACGGGAGCTTAAAAGAAAAACAGCTTCATCATTCCACCCCTACATCCTCAAATCTGATGTCCTAATCAGGGAATTACAGCTCACTGCCTTCCCTTTGATTTCAACACTGTAGACCTTTCAGGTTTGCTAACTTTTAAGAATATTGACTCATTTGCTTGGGGCCTATTTCAAGCCCAAATGCACAGAAATATCTTGCTTTCTATTCCATGTCTTCCAGTGTTGCATACTGATGGAAGAGCATACAGTCATTCAGCAAGTATTTATTGAGCCCCTGCCATGTGCCAGGCACTGCTTAGCCCCAGATAAAGCTATTTTCCTTCTCATTGGTTTCACTTGTAGTTACTTTTCTTCACTCCCATCTCCCAGATCCTCCACTGCTCCTGACTCTCCTCGGTGTACTTGAGAGCAGAGTACTGAACTACTCTGATTAAATCAGGCCTGAGGCAGCCCTTGCTATATTTGGCACTTACCAAAGGTGTGGCACATGTGCAGTAGAAGCCCTTTTCTGTGTCTTCAGTTTTATTAATTTAATGTGTTCCTGAGAGAGCAGTTTCTGTTCCTGTGTCAGCCATGCATTTGCCACATAATACACAATGGCCCTTTCTATTCTTGAGCCCCAAACTGGGTGACACAGAACATCAATCCATCACAGATCCACTTGTCCAAAAGACACTTCAGTCCAGGCTCTGAGCCTCAGAAGCTCAAAGAAACTAGAGATCAAGTTAAGTAATCTTGGCGCGAGCTCTGGTGTCAGTCAACTGCTTGTTTACTTTCAAATCCCTTCTTTACCATTCCCTGCTTTGCTCTGTATCCATCTATACTAATATAAAGAAATGATTACATAAGTAAGTAAATGGAGACGAAGAGACATATGCAGAAGAATTCCAAATAATGCATGTAGATGCTCTCCACTCTAGGAGCTGAAACTTAGCCTCCTCCCATCCCCCTTGCTTTTGGGTGTGGGCTGGACTTAGTGACTGGCTTCCAAGGAATAGAGTGTGGAGAGGGGGAAGTAGCAGCTTTACAGTGGGGAGACCTGGAAGATGTAACTTTAACCAGGCAATCACAGTTAAAACCACCAGGGGTGTCATGTGGATATTACGCACCCCTGCTATGATGTGATGAGATGGGTACATCCCCTTGTGGTATTCTTTCCCAAAACTCATAATCTCAGTCAAATCGTGAGAAAACCATAAGAAACCCAATTCGAGGGACTTTCTACAAAATACTTGACCAGTACTCCTCACAACTGTCAAGGTCATGAAAAACAAGGAAAGACTAAGAAACAAATAACTAAACTCAATGTAGTATCCTAGGACAGATATCAGAACAAAGGTCATTAATTAATTAGAAAATCTGGTGAAATATTAGTCTGGAGTTTAGCTAATAGCAACATACCAGTGTTGGTTTCTTAGTTTTGACAAGGGGATACAAATTGGGTGGAGAGTACTTTCTGTACTATCTTTGCAACTTTTCTGTGAATCCAACATTGTTCCAAAATGAAAAGTTTCTTTTAAAAAATTCCTAGCAAGACTGATCAAGAGGAAAAAACACAAATTATCCATATCAGGAATGAAAATAAGAATATTGCTGCAGATCCTGCAACATTAAAAAGATAATCAGATGGTGTAACTATCTTCGTGCAATAAATTCAACAATTCGGATGAAGTTAGCAGACTCCCTGAAAAATACAACTAAAACTGATGCAAGAAGAAAGAAAACATTTGGATAGTTCTATAAATTGAATCTGTAATTAAAATCTTCTCACAAAGAAAATTTCATGTCCACGTGGCTTCCCTAGTGAGTTACTCAAAATATTTAAGAAATAAACAATATTCAAATACCTTCAAATAGTAGGGGAAAAGGAAATACTTTTCAACTTGTTTTATGATCCCAAGATAATCTTGATGTCAAAAAAGAAAATTTAAATTACATTACAAAAAAGAAAATTATTAGACAATATCTTTTATGAACCTAGATATAAAATATCCTAACCAAAATGTTAGCAAACCAAGTTCAGCAATATACAAAATGTATATCACATCTTGATCAGTAATGCCAGGTTTATTTCAGTAATGCAAGATTAGTATAACATTTTAAAATCCATCAGTGTATATTTTATTTTAAAGATTAAAGGAGAATAGGCACTCACCTCAATATGTAGAAAAAGTCTTTGGCAAAATTGAAAATGGTTAATGATAAAACACTAAGCAAATCAATAATTGCAGGGAACACTCTTAATCTAATAAATGGTATCCATCTCCAAAAAGCCTACAGGTATCATCACACTTAAGTGTTTAAATGGTGAGCACTTTCCCCTTGACATCAGAAACATGACTGATTGATGGTTCTGTCACCACCAATATTCAGTATTGTACCAGAGGTTCTAGCAGTTACTATAAAGCAAAGGGGAAAAAGCATAAAAATTAGAAATAAGGAAATAAAACTCTCATTGTTACAGATGACATGATAATACACATAGAAAATCTGAAAGAATCTGCAAATATACTATTAGGATTCAAAAATGAATTAAGTAAGGTTGTTGGATAGAAAATCAATATACAAAAAACAACTGTATTGCTATATGCTTCTATGGTCAATTAGAAAATGAAAATCTTAAAAATATTATTCATAATAACTTAAAACCATTAAATATTTAGGAATAAGCATAATGAAGGGTATGCAAGAGCCCTACACTGAAAAACAAAATATTGTTAAGGAAAATTAAAGAAAACACATCAATGGAAAAATATACAGTGTTCACGGATTAGAAGACATATTGCTAAGACATCAAATCTCACTGAATCGATCCATAGATTCAGTGCAATCCCGATCAAAATCCCAGCCAGATTTTTTTGTAGAAATTGATGAGAAGATTCTAAATTTATATGGAAATGCAAAGGACCTGGAAGAGGCAAGATGTATTTAAGAACAAAGTTGGAGGAGTTACATTACCAGATTTCAAGACTTAATATAGAGCTATAATTAACAAGACAGTATTGTATGGGGCTAAAGATAAACACATACATTCAAAGAAGAGAATAGAGTTAAGAAATAAACTCAACACATACGGAGTCACTTGATATATGACAGTCACCTCTGAAATTCAACGGGGAAAGTGTGGTCTTGTCAACAAATGGGAGTATAGGGACTGGGTATTTTTACAGAAAAAAGAAGATGGAGAACCGTGATCCTCTGTATCACACCATAAACAACATTTCATTTGAAATGATCATAAACCTGAATATTAGAACTGAAACAATTGAATTTATGTAAGAAAATAAGAACATATCTCCATGACTTGGGGGTAGGAAAGATTTTTTTTTTTTAGTCAGAACACACAAAGCAATACACAAAAGAAAAAAAATGGTGCTTCAGATTGATTAAAATTGACTGTTTATCAAAGACATTATTGAGAGTGAGAAATCAAGCCTTGTACTGGAGAAGATTTTCACTATATATATATATATATATATATATATATATATATATATAGTCAACAAAAACCTCATTGTATGAATATATAGAGAATTTCTAAAAATCAATAAGAAAAAGACAACCTAATTTTTTAAAAATGGGCAAAAGACACAAGCAAGATTTCACAAAAGAGGATTTCCAAATGAACATGTAAAAAGATGTTCAAATAAGGAAAATGCAATTAAATCTACAATCATTTACTAAAACCCA
This sequence comes from Hippopotamus amphibius kiboko, assembly GCF_030028045.1. NCBI lineage: Eukaryota > Metazoa > Chordata > Mammalia > Artiodactyla > Hippopotamidae > Hippopotamus > Hippopotamus amphibius. The sequence continues at coordinate 170,156,144 of NC_080191.1, read as the reverse complement.
TTCACTACAGTGGCTCTTATTGTAGCTCAAATGGCTACAGTAAGACTGACAATACCAATTATTGATGAGTATATGGAACAACTAAATTCTATCCACTGCTGGTGGGAATGTATATTTATGCAACTTTGGGAAATTGTAGGATAATGTGTGCTGAAGCTAACTGCATGCATGTCATACAACCAAGCCATCCCATTCCTAGTATACCTCCAAGGAAAATGAGTTCACCAAAAGACAAATGCAAGAACATTTCTAGCAGTTTTATTTATAATAGGCGAACACTAGCAACAACTTCAGAGGGCTGGATAACCAAATTGTGATATACAAGGGTGAGTCAAAAATTATCCATACTCTGGCTATAGAATTTATTTTAATTAACTTTTAGAAAAGACAAATACATTATTTTTTGACATAATCCCCTTGCTTTTTGATACACTTTGTCCATCTGTCCACAAGCTTTCCTATTCCCTCATTTAAAAGTGTTTTAGGCTGAGCTGTGAGCCACCACTGTCTTCACTGCTTCATCAGAAGTGAATCTTCATCCTCATAGGGCTGCCTTCAGGGGACCAAACAGGTGAAAGTCCGATGCAGCAAGATCAGGACTATAGGGAGGATGCTTTAACACCTCAAAATGAAGTAATCCGTGATAGACTTGGGTTTCAAAAAGTTTGTGTGAGATGGGTACTGAAACAACTCACGGAAGAGCATAAACAGAAGCGTTTGGATATCTGCAAACAAAATTTGGACCAATATTCTAAGGAAGGTGAAAGTTTCTTAAAGAGACTCATTACTGGTGACGAGACATGGATTCATCACTACGAGCCTGAGAGTAAATGGCAGAGTATGGAATGGAAACACCCTCAATTGCCGACCAAGAAAATGTTCAAAAGATAACCATCAGCTGGAAAATTGATGCTTACAGTTTTCTGGGATCTTCAAGGGCCAGTATTGGAACATTATCAGGAAAAAGGTTTAACAATCAGCGGTGCTTGTTACAATGAGATGCTTACTGAAGAGCTGAAGCCTAAACTTCGGATTCAATGCAGAGGCCTGCAGTCCAAGGGCGCTGTGATCTTGCATGACAATGAACGTCTGCACACTTCTGCCCACGCTGTCAACACTCTGAAAAAACTTCCTTTTGAGGTGTTAAAGCATCCTCCCTGTAGTCTTGATCTTGCTCCATCAGACCTTCACCTGTTTGGTCCCCTGAAAGCAGCCCTACGAGGATGAAGATTCACTTCTGATGAAGCAGTGAAGACAGTGGTGGCTCACAGCTCAGCCTAAAACACTTTTAAATGAGGGAATAGGAAAGCTTGTGGACAGATGGACAAAGTGTATCAAAAAGCAAGGGGATTATGTCAAAAAATAATGTATTTGTCTTTTCTAAAAGTTAATTAAAATAAATTCTACAGGCAGAAAGTGGATAATTTTTGACTTACCCTTATATTTACATAATGGAATACCACACAGCAATGTAAAATAGTGAATTGCTGTTACGTGCCACAGTGGGTGAATCTCACTGCCCTATGTCGAGCAGAGAAGCTGGATGTCAAAGAGTACATTCTGTTTGATTCAGTTATGTTCAGGACACGATGGAAACCCTCTATGGTAGTAGAAGTCAGAGTAGTTGTAGACTTTGGGGGGCTGGGTATTGAGAAGGAAGGGGCGTAAGGGAGCCTTCTGGGGCTCCAGGGATGTATACGTATGTAAACATGCATTGTACTGTACATTTTAAATTGATGCACTTTGCTACACTTCTATAAAATAAAAGAACTATGGAACAACAATAGTAACCAATCTAGACAATAATAACAATGTAGACAACATATAATGAAGGTCTGGCACAAGGCAGTGAATGTGGAGACAGATGTGGAGGGGGAGGGGGGTGCGGAGTCATAATTTCTGAGTTGACTCTGTAGAACTTTGTCAGAATCCACAGATATCGCCTTACCAAGAAAGAAAAGTGTAAAAATAGCCACCCCATGGTGACTAGATACATTTATTTTCTTCTCAATTTTATCTTGTGTTTTAATGGAGACTGTTGCTTTAAACATTTGATATAAATGTTTTTCAAAAAGGGAATTGCCAGTGTTACAACCTAGTTTAGGAAAACGTGCCAAGCGGCTTATTAATTAACACACATGCTATTGCCTGTGAGAAAGTTTTTTAAAAAAAGGAGCTGTGGGCCACGGTCCTCTGAACAGCAGAAAGGAAGGGAAGATACATCCTCCAGTGCGCAGTGAAGGTGGCACAAGGGGTGCAGGTGACAATCCTTCCTCCCTGCTCTTTCCCCTCATGCAGGAAGGAAAGAGATGCAGATATATTTCCTGAGGGGATTTTCTACAGAGCAAAGTGTAAGCAAAACATAGTGAACCCACCGAAGGCAACGGGGCTGTTTGTAATTCTGAGGGTCTGTTGGGTAGATAACAGATGAGGTCCATAGAGCTCCTGACTCACAGCTGCAGCGGAAGCAAGTCTCAGCCCAAATCTGGCCACACACACATAATAGTTATTATCAGACAGGTTGAGAAACCCATCTTAAAACTTGTTCTGTGGCCTTGACGAAGCCCGGGTTCGCTGTTGCTTTAGGAACTCTATTTCACTTGAACAAATGAAACGTGAGTCTCCTGTGAGGATTCAGCTGCCATCTTGTCAAACTCAAAAGGCCAAGACTCTTCCGAGTTGGTGGCTGGATTACAGGACCGTTTAGGAGACAAGCCCAGAACACCATTCCACAGGGTTTGGGCCACCAGCCTGTGACCCTGACCGTGCAATGGCAGGGATGCTCTTCAATGTTTCCAGGGAATCCACACCTTTCGGGTCACTACTGATGTCACCAGGGAAACACATCTAACATCCACTATGCTAGTTAACAAAGCCTGTGGTGTGAACTGGACCAGGAACGTGGGAGGTATCTCACGACAGGCTTTGCTTACCACCCCGGGAAAGAGCACTCCTGCCTAGGACATCTGGCTGTCCTAGGCGTGTAAATCGCGTGTACTTCACACATGTTTATATCACTGTGGTCCTGCTGAAGCCGTTAAAGTCAATTATAGACAACGGAACAGAAGCTGTCACAGAACTGACTTCTTAGCTGAGGGGCATGAAAGTCAAGGTTGGTGGAAAGGAATGGGGCTCTCTCTTTGACATTAGGTCCAGGGATGAAAGAAGAATTGTGAATGACAAAAGCTAGGAATAAGTGAGAGAAAACAGGAAAAGAGAAGCAGTTACAGGAACATTGTTTAAGCTTTTCTTAATTTATTGCCTTTAATAAAAGGGGGTTGTAAACCTTTGGGGAAAAAAATGTGGGAAATCAAAGCCACAAACTCATGTGAGCTCTAAAAGAGCCTACCAGACGGATTACCAAAACCAGTGCTCAGATCCTACCTCTGGCATGCACATGATGCCAGGTTGCCTCCTTTTTACTTCTCTCTGCCTTACGTAGTTCCGTAACCTGTAGAGTAGGAACAGTAATTCCTTGGTAAGGAAATTCTGCAAGGAAACCCAAACCCAGTCGATTCAAACATCTGACATTGGCACGCTCCTGCCCCCTGGTGGCTGTTTAGAACTCTGTGGGCCGTAGCAAGGGCAAAAATTAATTGTGGAAACTGTAACACAAAAATCGTGAGATGTCTTCCTTGTGATGCACAGTATCTTATTAATTGCTAATTTTCTTGCCTCCTCAGTGCCTTTCCCCTTATCCTACTGTTACTATACAAACACACACTGCAGGAAGTTTCAGGAGTCATCCAATTACTCTGGAGGAATTGTGGTATGTTTATTTCCGTCTGCGTTTTTCCTCCTCTTCCAGATCACAGGGATTTAGGGAGCATATCCATGTCTTTATGTCATTCGAATGGCCTTTTTAGGAGATGTGACCACAGAGTCAAAGCTGAGGGAGATATACAAAATCCAGCTGGCGGTCACTTAAGTATTAAAACTTGTAGTACCTGCAGGTAGAGAGAATATGAAAAGAATTCAAGATTGAATGAAGCAGTAAATAGATTAATTGGATTTAATTAAGAAGTGAAACAGTTGATTTGTGGAGCTTCACCCATCTTAATTAGCTGATAAAATGGAAAGAAGCTCACATAAATGAGTAGGACTTGTAATTGAAACCCAAAGGAATAGGATTACTAATCCAACTCCATCAATAGAACAAATTTCCTTTCTAAAAATGTCATGTATTTCCCCACTTTTCAATACTGTTAAATGTGAGTTTGGAGTTGGAGTGGGAGAGGGAAGCACAGGAAGAAGTGAAAAGACGTGGAGGAAGATCCTAGAAATGGGGGTTGAATGGGAGCACAGTCCTGGCATATCAATGCCCAAGTCGCCTCTTGCCCTGCTCCTCAGCTGACCTGGTGCCAGTCCCTGGGCCTTTCCCCCAGCTTGTGGCCTGGCACTCTCATGTTGCTTCTTAGTTGACCAGGGCTCCTAATCTGTCTACCCACCTGGGCATCCCTCAGTGAGGCTTGGCCAGGACCCCATTGTACCCTTAACATCTGGATTTTCATCTGCTACACTTCTTCACTTTCGTCTGCTGGCTCCAGCCTATCCCTGAGTGAGGTTGTGACATAGCTGTGGTATTTAGGTGTGATTCAAGAGTTCTGGAAGGAGAATTATGAATTTTGGATCCCAGCTCCAAGTTGGTAATTAACCAAGCCACAATGTCCTGAAGACTTGATTTACTTATCTGTAAAATGGGTATATCTATTTTCCCTAGCTCTCTGAAGAATCGAATATGTAACATACATGGGCAAGTGCTTGTAAAAGGTAAGGCTTGCCTCGCTGTGAAGCAGTGTCATCAATACTAGTTTATGATAAGCTGCCACCTCCAGCCTTCCCCATGAGAGCTCTGTGGTGCTCTCAGGCCGTCTCCTTCCTGCCTGTTGTCTCCCTTTCCCTGTGTATCGTAGGTGTACACAACCTACTCTTTGTGTATAATTGCTATTTACACCTTGATAGTATTAAATCAGAGATCTGGAGAATTAAACCCAAGATAGTTGCACCTTGTCCAGAGATATTTGCATGTTAAACCAAATAGGGTAGTAAAAACATTCACTCCTAGTTTAAGAAATGTTAACCAACAGTGTGGGGCAGGGAAGAGGAGTGAGGCTTTCCCTGTGCTCGGACGTCACCTAATTCATGCCTGAATTATCCCATCTGAGCTGGAATTCACAGTGCATCTTTGGATCAGTGTTTTAAAAGGATAGCTTTAGAGACTTGAACTCCATTTTTTTCTATACATATGGTTTGCTTTTTAATTGAGATTGTATTACATTTATGGTTCACATCGACTCTCCCAACGTGGTCCGTTGAGAGACGTAACAGTAGGTGGTTCAGTGCACAGGTTCTGAGGCCAGGCAACCTCAGGTCAAACCCTAGCTCTCCCATATATGGCCTGCGTGTCCTTGGGCGGGCTTTTTAACTGCTCTGTGCCTCAGTTTCCTTATCTATCAAATAGGCGTATTAGGAGGATGACATAAGTTAAGAGGTCTAAAACACGTAGAGCATGAGCATTCCCTAGTGGTCCAGTGGTCGGGACTTGGTGTGTGACTGCTGCGGGTCCGGGTCAGGGTACTAAGATCCCGTGGGTGGTGTGGCCAAAAAATAAACATAAACAATTACGTGGAAAAATTCAAACCATTCCGAAATTTACTTTTAAAAGCTAAAAAATCTCACTTAAGCTCCTCCCCTCTCACTTAAATTTCACTCTCCTCTCCATAGGCAATGACTAAAGCTAACTTGTAATTGTCCTTCGAGAGTTTTTAACTGATTCTTTTTAAATCATGGGAATGTAATTTACTCACTATTTGGCAGCTGGTTTTTCTCACTTAACCATGCAGCTAGGAAGTGTTTCCAGTCCCGAGTCTACCTCCTTGTTGCTATGGGCTTCCCCACATGCCACAGAATAATTCACTTAACCCATGTCTTATTGATGGATATTTGGGGTATTTCCAATTGTCCACTATTATGTTCCCCTTTTCCTCCTTCTTTTCCTTTTGTAGTTCAAAACCAACAAGCTGAACTTTAGCAGGGCTTCCTCATTTCACCATCATAGCTCATTTCCTATTGAGCAAAGCTTCTTCCTCAGGTCAGCTCTTGCCACACCCTGCAGAGGTGGGGGGCTTTTTCCGCAGAAAGAAGAAGTGGAATGATCTCTCCAGGGCCTTAGGAGCAAACACGCCCATTCCCTTGATGGCGACGCCCACGCTGCGTGGACCACACAGCACCGCTGCCCCTGGGGCTCCTGGGCAGCTGAATAACCTGAAACAACAAAATCAACGTCACTCCGTCTCCAGTGCGGTGGAGAGCACTTGCTAAGTTGTGAGCACGTACAGTTGTAAAAGTCTCTTCTTTGCCATCACTGGTTCTCAGACTTCCAAGTGAATCAAACTTACCTGGAGGGCTTGTTAAACGAGACTCATGGGCCCTACACTTAGAGTGGAAACAGGCAGGATGCCTTCCCATGACATACACCACCTTATGGAAGAGAGGTGTGTTCCAGCGTAAGCCTGTTTCCTCTGTGTCATCCCAATACATGCTCCTGTTTTCAGGGGTCACTGGCGATACGGTTGCCTTGTCACAAATACTCTTTCCTCTCCCTCGGAGGATGAACTGAAATCTGACCCTGTGTTTTGAAGCTTTCCCAATTGCTCCGGCCTATACTAGCATTCCCGTCCCTGAATTTCTCCAGCAAGAATGCCTTCTAAGTACAGAACACCTTGTGAGGGTGAACCCCTGGGCCACAGAACCAGGGGCTGCGGGAAGGTTTGAAACAGAAGGCCACCGTGTACCTGAATCTCATAGAAATAACGTGGTTATAGGAGGAGAGGCCTATAAGCAGAGGGGCACTATGGGATACACCAGAGTTAATGTGAATGGAAGGGGAGTGTAGATTAGAAGCAGCGATACCCACATCAAGAAAGAATGAAAGCACCCCCAAAAGGCATGTGAGTTACAAGGATTTGCCTAGTAAAAATTATAGTGTTAAGCAAGTACTTTGAACGGTTTAATGTCTCACTGTCTCTTACAGTATTAATCAGAATTCTAGGATTTTTCATTTTGTATTAACAGTTATCAGAAAATTGCATGTTCTGATTAGCAGATATTGTCATATTGTCATCATCAAATAATAACAGAAGATAGTGTATTTATCCCCTTTTAGTACTGGGGAGAGAAAAATGAAGATTCATTGGTTACTAAAAAAAAAAAAAAGAGTGAAAGTAAGAGTCTAGTGCTTTAGTTCTCAAAATGCCAAAATGCAGTCTGGGGAATTTGTTAGAAATGCAAATTCTTAGACCCCACAGCACATCTACTGAGTCAGAAACTCTCCGTGTAGGGCCCATGAGTCTCGTTTAACAAGCCCTCCAAGTGAGTTTGATTCACTCGGAAGTCTGAGAACCAGTGATGGCAAAGAAGAGACGTTTACAACTGTAAGTCTCAGGAGGAGCAAAGCAGCTAGAGGGGACTCCAGGTGCTGCTCACGCTTCGCCCATTGTCAGCTGCTGCAACGTGGACCTGGTGGTAGGCAGTGAGGGAACAAATCCAAGTGACGCATGGTCCTTCACTTTAAGACGGGATGTGGACGAAAAAAAAAAGACAGGATGTGTAAACAACACAGCAATCATACAAAGTAAGGTGGGCTCCCTGCCAAAGCGGTGATTGAGACCAGGGATTCCCAACTGAGGTGCCTTGGGGAAGCCAGTTACAAATTCAGTCTCCTAGATCCCAGCCTGAGAGATTCTGATTCATATCTGAGGCGGGGCTGAGACTATACTTTTAAGAGCTGCTCAACTTTTTCTGACAACTATAGAGAGAAGCCTGGTTTGGGAAGCCTTGGTATAAACAGTGATTTAAAAAAAAAAGAAAAAGGAGGTTCTGAGTAGGGAGGAGAGAACTCAAGCCTGGGGTGGTAGGGAAACTCCAGCTAGTAGGAAGGGACAAGCTCCCCTCCAAGGGCCTGTGCCCGTCACGTGTGCCCTGGAGGGCCTGCTGGGGCAGAAGTACCGCCGTCTGGGGCTACAGTTCTGTCTGAAACTTGGCCCCAGGATTTCTCTCCTCCGTACCAGAGGAAGAGACGGATGGAGGAGGCACGACAGGAGGAAGGCCTTCAGGAAGAGGCAAACCAAAGGGAAGAGGGCACGTGATGAAGCCTTAAAGGTTAATACTAAGCATGCAGCAAATTGTCGGGCCTTCTCAAGGGCTATTAACCGAGACTGAGACGGCTTGGTTTGTTTGTTTGTTTGTTTTAAGGAAAGTGGGGGTGGGAGGGACCATTTAGAAAGCTCCAGAAGTGATTGAGCTCAGGCAAAGCTAGGATTTATCTAGTCTCTGCTTTAGACTGCTCTCTGACAGTTGTGTTCCTAAGAGAGGGGGTGTTGGGTCACCACCTGAGTTGGTGACAAAGCCATCTCCAATGGTTTTCAAAATTTGATTTTATAAGCAGAGCTTCTAAGAAATATCTAAGTGGAACTCTGAAATGGGTTAAACTTAAAAACATAAGGACTGAGCTGCTGTGGTTAAGTTGGGGGGTCCAGTTCCCATATCCTTGGTCTCCTTCCTTTCTATCACTTGGGAACAATTACCATTCCCCACCCCTCCCCTACCCCAGCTCCCTGGGATGACGCTCCACAGAGAGCAGTTTGGAAAAGACTGATCGGGTTAACCTCACATGTAGAGTCTCAAAAGATTGCTTTCAAGGACAGCCAGATGACTACTTCACAAAGTCATCCTTCCTATAGCTAGAAGCTTTGATCCTCAGAACGTTCTTCCTTTGGGACTTCCCTGGTGGTGCAGTGGTTAAGAATCTGCCCGCCAATGCAGGTGACGTGGGTTCAATCCCTGGTCCGGGAAGATCCTACATGAGGCAGGGCAACTAAGCCCACGTGCAACTACTGAACCCGCATGCTGCAATTACTGAAGCCCGTGCACCTGGAGCCCATGCTCTACAACAAGAGAAGCCATAGCACTAAGCCTGTGTACCACAACTAGAGAAAGCCCAAGTGCAGCAAGGAAGACCCAACACAGCCAAAAATAAATAATAAAATTATAATAAAAAGAAAAGTTCCTCCTTTTGTTGAGGTGAGACCTGCTCCCTACACGTCTACCCACTGGGCCTAATTTTCCCCTCTGGAAGTACTGCTACACTCTTCCACATGAAAGGTCTTTAAATAAATGCTCATTAAGAGCATCTTCTCTTTTCCAGGCAAAAGCTTCATCACATCTTCCAAAAGATTCTCATGTGACATGGTCACTCCCTATGGAACATACTCCAGTTTGCCTGTGTCCCCTTTAAGCTGAGGCTTCTGCGAGAGACCATGGCTCCAGACAGGGTCTGGCCAGGGCGGTGTGGATCTGGGCCATTCCTGCCCTTGATCTGGGCATTAAGCCTCAGTTAGTGCTGTGTGGGATTACATTAGCTTGCCTGGCAGCCACTCTCCAGTCTGTTCATACTGAATCTGCTGTCTACCAAGCCCCCTCTGTTTCACATTAATTGCTATTCAGTGAATTCTTTCCCATCCTGTGCTGCTGCTGTTGACATTTCTTAATGGAAGTGCTGGACTTTACTTTAGCTCCATAATATTTCATCCTGTTGGTTTTAGTCCAGTCATGAAAAATATTATAAAATCTTGATTCTGTTCTCCAATGGCTATTACATCCCAGCCTAGTCGCCTTGAGTTTTAGTGTTTCTTTTGTACATCTGGAACACTGCTAACATACAGATGGAGCTAAGAGGAAAGGTGGAGGCGAGAGACATTTTTTTAAACTTCTACTTATTGAATACACTATCTTATTTAATCTTTCATCTTTACACTAGCCCAGTGAAAAGACGTATTAACATTGTATTTTATAAAGGAGGAAACTAAGAGGAAGGGAGGAAAATGAAGATCTCCCTCTGTCATCAGTCCCAGCGACTACTGGGCACGCAGCTGCCTCTACATACACACTCACGCGCACCGTTACATAAGCTCCACCCTGTCTCAAAGGAAGGTTTGGGCTCAGCGGTGGCTGAAGGGCTTGGACCAAAGGGTGGAGAGAAGAAAAACTAACTCCTGGGCCCTGCTTCTTGGCGTGACATCTCATTAGCCTTTTGAAGAAAATAAAGTCAGGCGTATGAATGGATGAATATTGAAAACAGGTGGGAAAAGATGAAGTTGGATTTTAAAAATAAAGCTTATTGAGCACATAATGCTATAAAATGTGACTTGGTTATACAGGTGTCTTAGTTACATGATCTTGGAATTTGCATTTGTGGCTTTATCAGAGGCTGATAGAATTTTTTTCCTCATATGTTTAGATTCTGCAGGAGGAAGTGACGATTAAGTGAGGGATTATCTGCATATCATCCTACTTTACCTGCACAGCATTTATGATCACATGATGCTTTCCTCATTTACTTAGTTCTCCCCACTGAAATGTGAGCTCAATAAAAGCAGGGTCCTGTCTGCTGTGTTCTCCTCTGTATCCCTATTACCTAGAATAGTGCTTGGTATATACTAAGTGCTTAAAAAGAATGAATTTAAGCATGACAGAAAATCTAGCATTTTATTTTTCTATTTTTTAAATTTTTTTGGAAAGAAGGGATAAAACAGTCTTTATTCGTAGATGACATTATTATTTATGTGGAAAATCCAAAAAACATTCTAAAACAAATGAGTTCAACAAGATTGGAACAGCTAGTATTTTAAAAAGAGTATTTAAAAACAATGTAAAAGACTGAGCAAGACACATCCCACACTTACCCTGGATGTAGCTGTAGGCATATTGTTTAAATTTTAATACTATAACACCCTTCCAGGGCCAAGTCAAAGCTACTATTTGATAAATTTTAAAAAATATACTGCCCTCTGATGGTAGTGGGGGGTGTTTTAATTTTAATTTTAACAGCAATAGTTGGACATCCCAGTTCCCTTAAGATAAAACTATGTAAAAATAGAATTACCCTATGACCCAGCATTCCCACTGCTGGGCATATACCCTGAGAACACCATCATTCAAAAAGACACATGCACTCCAATATTCACTGCAGCACTATTTACAATAGCCAGGACATGGAAGCAACCTAAATGTCCATCAACAGATGAATGGATAAAGAAGATGTGGTACATATATACAATGGAATATTACTCAGCTGTAAAAAGGAACGAAATTGGGACATTTGTAGAGACATGGAGGGACCTAGAGACTGTCATACAGAGTGAAGTGAGTCAGAAAGAGAAAAACAAATACCATATAGTAACCCATATATGCAGAATACAGAAAAATGGTACAGATCAACCGGGTTGCAAGGTAGAAGTAGAGACACAGACATAGAGAACAAACATATGGACACCAAGCGGGGAAAGCAGGGGGTTGGGGGGGGGTTGGGGCGGAGGGTGGGGGGGATGAATTAAGAGATTGGAATTGCCACGTATACATTACTAATAAGAAAAAAATATCAAATTGTACACTTTAAATATATGCCGTTTATTGTACGTCAATTATATCACAAAAAAAGGTTTTTTTTTTTTTTTTAAAGAAAGGTCAAACTATGGCTTTGGGTAATGGCAGAACCAAGGTGTGGCCTGGAAGAGCCTATAAAACACACAATGTGTTTGCTATTCATGTTCAAGACAATTGCCCTAGCTGCTACTCCTACTCACCCCCAGTATTTTCAACCAGATTACTGCCCTCTTGTTCTGGAGTCCCACTGGTCAACTTGGCAGTGCTAAGGTGGGCCTGCGCAGAGCTGTTGTCAGAAAGACAGCGACACTGCTTGCTTGGGCCTGCTGGGACCCAAAGAGGGGTGATTGTCCTCTATTTGTCCAACTTTTTAACTCGGCCTCTTTCTCATTTGCCTCAAGTTTTCTACTCTTCCCCACCTCCTGTTTCCAGCTCCTCTCATAGGTGGAAATGTCAAATTTGAAAGTTTAAAAAATGTCAGTGTATTGTATCAAAAGCATGCCTCCAAAGTCCAAAAAGATGTTAATCCTCTTATCACATGGGCTATCAGGTGTCACAGTATAATTTTTTTAAATTTATTTATTTACTTATTTCTTTATTGACTGTTGGGTCTTCTTGCTGCGCGAGGGCTTTCTCTAGTTGCCGAGAGCGGGGCTACTCTTCGTTGGGATGTGCGGGCTTCTCATTGCTGTGGATTCTCTTGTTGCAGAGCATGGGCTCTAGGCACTCACGGGCTTCAGTAGTTGTGGCACATGGGCTCAACAGTTGTGGCGCGCAGGCTCTAGAGCGCAGGCTCAGTAGTTTTGGCACACAGACTTAGTTGCTCTTCGGCATGTGGGATCTTCCTGGACCAGGGCATGAACCCATGTCCCCTGCTTTGGTAGGCAGATTCTTAACCACTGCGCCACCAGGGAAGCCCCCAAAGTATAATTTTCAAAATTTTAAAAACATAATTCTCATAACCAATATAAAATGAACACATGCTAAGACTTATTAACCCATTGATGAAGCAGACCAATAAGATGGTAAAGCTGGTTCCAAAAGTATTTTGAAGGACTAAGTATTTATAGGTTTTCATAAAGGAATGTCAGAATAAGATTGCTAGGTTAGATACGAAAGTGATCAATGTCCTATAGGCAAATAAACCTATAGGTTATCTTCTCTACTGGACAGAAAATTTCACATTAACAGTGTCTGGTTTCTAATCATATAATAAACCTCAAAGTCAAACACAGATACATTGTCCTAGAAAATTAGACAATTTTTGGAAAAGCTTTTAAACACTGCTATAGTATAATGTTGACAAGACATGTGGCCCTCATGTTTTGCCTTATTCTAAATTTTGGATAATTTTTCATAACACAGTTTTTTTTCATATATATATTAACAGAAAGTTTATTTGTATTTCTCCTGTTAGTCTTTTCCCCGTTCTGGACTGTGTTAGGATTTTTTCAAATATTAAACAGTGTATATGAGAGACAGAAACCATAAGTCTCACAAAACTTCTTTTGTTATTAGTCGATAACTCATTTCAGGGTGAAGGTGTTTGGTGCAGCGTGCAGGAAAAAGAGGGAAAGTGAGAGAAGAGTTTAGAGGTTTTGGATGAAATGAACTGTGAGGATTGCCGTAGGATTTTAATTTATCCATTTTATGACGGTTCCTTATCAGAAATAATGGATACCTCTAAGATTCTCAGTGGAGAGTCCATCAGACCTGAAACATGATCATTACATGGGGCCCAGAATCTAACGACAGGGAAGGGGAGTGGTGGAATCAACGGATATTTAATAACAGTGATGACAGGTGCTTGGCTCTGGTTAAGATTTCCTTTCAAGTGTTGAGGCACTGGGTAATTTTGCAGTCCCAGCTACGTGATGCTACTATTAACAAGATCAAGATGGCAGCCCTAATGGAATTTGCTAACCTGAGAGTCCTTGCCAGGAAACGAAGAGGTTCCTGGATCCATAACGATGCATTACGGGGTCCATATCTCGGCTAGGAACAAGGATCATCCATTCAATTTAAAGAGAATCCTGTCTTGAACAGGTACGGCCAATTTTTTGTTTGTTTGTTTTTTGCTTCTGGTGGAACACACACAAGAACGTCTTTCTGACTTGAAAAAAGAAAGTCAAAGCCTCTAACCTTTGATCACTTTTCTCCTCTGCACCTTTTGTCTCTCTCTTCCTAAACGTATAATATTAATTCCATCCTTTTACTTTTTCTTCTTCAAATTATTGATGTAGTTGCCCAAAACCATAGTAAGCATTTCATACCTTCCCAGGTGACTTTAGGACCTGACTGAATTCCTTCTCTCCTTTGCCCCTCGTCAGTCAGTGTTGCCCGGATCTTTTCGCATCTGGACGACGGCTCCTCCAGGCTCCCTAACTTCACAAGGCTCCAAACTGTTTTGATTTTATGGACTTCCCTCTCTCTCAGTCTTAGAGGTCTATAAAGTTCAGATGCTGGGTCTTCTCACCGCTAGGACTTAATAAACTTCTGAGATCTCTCAACTCAGAATGTCCCTCCTCCAACCCAATTGCTTTATTGTTTTCTCGCAAGCTCACCGGTCACAACTTGCTAGACCTGCCCTCTGATGCCACCCTTTTAGTACTTCTCATTGCTCAGCCCCTCCCATTTGACTCCGCTTCCTCCCAGCTCCACGGGGCTCCACCCGGCCTTAGATTCCAAGGTCCATGGCTTTGGACTGCCCTTGCCAGTCGCCTAGCCTTCCTCAGTCTCTTGTGCTTTGCTCTGTCCACTGTATGGATCTCCTCCCAGAGGTCTCTGGGTCTGTCCTTAAAATACACATGGTCCATACTGGGTCCAGAAATCAGAGGCCAGTGGAAGGGGGTTGGTCCTTTGTTAACAGTTAAGGGTTTTTCGGGGAGGGTTGGGGTGGGATGAATTGGGAGATTGGGATTGCCATATATACGTTACTAATAAGAAAAAAATGCCAAATTGTACACTCTAAATATATGCAGTTTATTATCTGTTAACTGTACCTCAATAAAAGTTCTTAAAAAAAAAAGTTAAGGGTTTTTTGGCTGCAAAAAGAGACAAACGTCCACTTAAATTGGCTTAAAGATGGAGAAATGTGTTATTTCATGTAACAAAATGCCCAGAGGTAGGGCGGGCTCCAGGCGCAGTAGGCCGGGGCTCTGGCTCCGTCTTTCTGTGCTTCTCTCTGTTCTGCCCTCATTCATGACCAGCATGGCCCTCAGGCTGGCCACACATAACTGCAGGGCTTCCAGGTGTCACATTCACATACAACCACGTCCAGAGAAACAGAGGAGACTTCTTTTCTCCAAAAAATGGTGAACACCCTTTCCGCAGATCCTTGTAGATTCCCCTTCACATCTCATTGGCTAGAACTGAGTTACATGCACATCTCTAAACCAGTCACAGGCAATGAAATGGAACCACCGGAATTTACTGAGATCAAACGGGATTTGCCTCTAGATCTGAGACTTATGTGGGAGGGATTATAGCTGAATAAACAGTACTGGGCCTCTGCAGACAAGGAAGGAAGCGAAAGGATGTTGCGTAGGCAATCTGCTGTATAATAGCATCTGCTACAGTGTGAAATGGTGAACAATTTGAGAGGACTTTATTGTCATAAAAGCTACAAATTTTGAGCTTGAAGGTTGATTGTTCATTCAGCCATTAACACTCTTGTAAACGTGACCAGGGAAGTTTTTTGTTAGTTAGGGAGAGACGAGGTGAGGGAAGGAGGGCCTTTTCAGCTTGTAACCCTGGACTGTAGGTTTCCATTTGACTCCCCACCATCGACGCGCTCCATCTATGTTGAATACATCCAACCGCATGCTTCTGTCTGAACAAAGCTGCTTCTTCTTAATGAAATAAAAATCCACATTTTAAGGCAAGACAAGAAAAATGTAAACAGAAAAGCTCTCTCTGCACGTTGGGCCTCCTCCTCCCCTCTGGTGTGCACTGTGCATCTGCATCATGCGGTAACCAGGCCTCCCCAGAGGCAGAAATACCTGCTCGACTATAAGGAGCAACTTTTCTTCTTCTGGTGTCAGCCGTGTAACTCCTTAGGAGAGAGCCCTTCTTTCTCAGTCCTGTAAGCGGTCCTGATGACCCCCACACTGGCCTTGTATGTGCAGACCTCTTTGGTAAACGTTATGTTCAGTGCCAATATATTATTTTCCTTAAAAATAGTGATTGGTCAGGGAACTATACTCAATATTTTGTAATAATCTATATGGGAAAAGAATCTGAAAAAGAGTATATATACATATATATATATATACGCACACACATATATATCTGAATCACTTTGCTGTACACCTGCAATTAACACATTATAAAACAACTATACTTCAATAAAAAATAAATAGTTTTTTTTTGATAGTGATTGGTGCAGAACAGACTGGTCAGACAGCCTGGGGAGCTACTGGGCCACACCTTGTGGAAGTCCTTAGCTTAAATACTTGCTTATGACCTTATTAATGTTACTAGCTATATTACTTGTATTTTGCCTATTTTACAACATAGTTATTTCTTGCATTGCCAAATGTGTGACTGAGTCTCAGATAAAATTAATGATGCCTAAGACACCTGAAATGATTGACCAAATATATAGCCCCATAAGACCAAGGACTGTAAGAGTGTAAGTCTGGATACAGGAAGAAGCAGCAAGAGGGAGCCATTTCCTGGACCATAACAGACTAGCAAGATGGGCGAGCCAGAGGCTTTTGGCTGCTGTGAGTCAGGCCTCGTTCAGGAATAGCACGTTGGGTGGCCTATCGATGAATGCGCCCTGACCTGGGAATGAGCATTCCCAGTGCCCTGGACCAAATTGGTCACGAAATGCCTCCCAAACCCTGGTCGGAATTAAGACCGAAAGGGAAGTGATGGGAAAATAAAGAAGGTGGCCCACCATCAAGTTCAAGAATCAAGTCCCTAACCCACTGCCGTCGCTGACCCACAATACACCCTGAGAGGAATTCAGGGCGACAGATGGGGGTGCTCCGGCAAAACAGACAGAACTGGCCTCAGAGAGAGATTTTCGGGAGAAACTATGTTATGAACCGGAATCCTTGCATCTTCCCCATCCTTGGGAAGGCGCTGAAGCCGTTCGCGAGGACGTCTGCTCCGCGGCGGGCGGCAACCTCCCCCTGAGCCGTGCGCTCGGTTGCACGCACGCCCTTCACCAGAATCCCCTGTGTGCTCACCTCCTCCCTCACCTCTTCTGAGGAACTCTCAGAGCTCTCTGGGACTGTCTCCCGGGTTACAACAATGTGGCTGGAATAAAATTTTCCGTTTCTTTCTTAGATGGGCTGTGGATGAATTTGCTTCATCAACATGCTCGCCCTCGGTGTTCGCCCCAACTCCTCATTCGTAGCCCAGGTCCTCCTCAGTCTCGCTATGCTCGGATGGCTCTGCCTGGCTCACTAGGAAGCCTGAACTCATGCACCTGCCCCTGGCATCATAACTGGCCTCTCATCGGTCTTCTCTCTTACTCTTCCCTTTCCTTTATTTTTTAAAAAAATTTTATTGGAGTATAGTTGATTTGCAATGTTGTGTTAGTTTCTGCTGTACAGCAAAGTGACTGAGTTATACATATACATATATCCGCTCTTTTTTAGATTCTTTTCCCATATAGGTCATTATACAGTATTGAGTAGAGTTCCCTTACTTGCTATACAGTAAGTCCTTATTAGTTATCTATTTTGCATATAGTAACATGTATATGTCAATCCCAACCTCCCAATTTATCTCTCTCCCCATCACCCAGCATTCCCCGCTGGTACCCATAAGCTTGTTTTCTACATCTGTGACTCTATTTCTGTTTTGCGGACAAGTTCATTTGTATCATTTTTTTAGATTCCACATATAAGTAATATCATATGATATTTGTCTTTCTCTGTTGACTTACTTCACTCAGTATGACAACCTCTAGGTCCATCCATGTTGCTGCAAATGGCATTCTTTCTTTTTTTTTTTTTATGGCTGAGTAATACTCCATTGTACGTATGTACCACATCTTCTTTATCCATTCCTCTGTCAATGGACATTTAGGTTGCTTCCATGTCCTGGTTATTGTAAATAGTGCTTCAACGAACATTGGGGTGCATGTGTCTTTTTGAATTATGGTTTTCTCTGGGTATATGCCCAGGAGTGGGATTGTAGGATCATATGGTAACTCTAGTTTTTTAAGGAACTCCATACTGTTCTCTACAGTGGCTGCACCAATTTACCAACCAACAGTGTAGGAGGGTTTCCTTTTCTCTGCAGCTTCTCCAGCATTTATTGTTTGTAGACTTTTCACGATGGCCATTCTGACTGGTGTGAGGTGATACCTCGTTGTATTTTTTTTTTTTTTTAATTTTTGATTGCTCTGGGCCTTCATTGTTGCACACGGGCTTTCTCTAGTTGTCGCAAGTTGGGGCTACTCTTCCTTGTGGTGTGTGGGCCTCTCATTGCGGTGGCTTCTCTTGTTGTGGAGCACGGGCTCTAGGCGTGTGGGCTTCAGTAGTTGCAGCACATGGGCTCAGTAGTTGTGGTGCACAGGCCTAGTAGCTCTGCGGCATGTGGGATCTTCCTGCACCAGGGATTGAACCCATGTCTCCAGCACGGGCAGGCAGATTCCTAAGCACTTTGCCACCAGGAAGGCCTCCTCATGGTAGTTTTGATTTACATTTCTCGGATAGGTAGTGATGTTGAGCATCTTTGCATCTGCTATTTGGCCATCCGTGTGTCTTCCTTGGCGAAGGGTCTGTTTAGATCTTCTGCCCGTTTCTTTGTTGGGTTGTTTGTGTTTGGGGTATTGAGCTGCATGAGGTTCCCCTTTCCTTTGAAGTTGCCCCTTCCCAGACATCTTGGGAAGCGTGCACAGAGTCAATACTCAAAGAGCATTTAATGAGTGAATGCATTTATTCTAGCCCTTCTCCAACTTTTTTCAATCTTCATCTCTATTTGGGTTCAAAGAGGTTTTGTGCATATGTTTGACCCTTCTTGTCCATTCTTAGAACAAATGACCTGTAGATGCTGATTCTATTCCATGTCCTATTTTTTAAACAGCTTTATTGAGGTATAACTTATATACCTTAATATATATACCACAAAATTCACCTGTCTTTAAGTGCACAAAATCAATGATTTTGGTGAAATGTCTAGGCAAATCTTTTTTTTTTTTGTATGTTTATTTTATTGGCTGTTTTGGGTCTTCGTTGCTGCACACGGGCTTTTCTCTAGTTGCAGCGAGCGGGGGCTACTCTTCATTGTGGTGCGCGGGCTTCTCATTGCGGTGGACTCTCTTGTTGCAGAGCACAGGCTCTAGGCACGTGGGCTTCAGTAGTTGTGGCACATGGGCTCAGTAGTTGTGGCTCATGGGCTCTAGAGCGCAGGCTCAATAGTTGTGGCATACAGGCTTAGTTGCTCCACCGCATGTGGTATCTTCCTGGGGCAGGGATCGAACCGGTGTCCCCTGCATTGGCAGGCGGATTCTTCCCCACTGCGCCACCTAGGAAGTCCCTAGGCAAATCTTTTGCTCATTTAAAAACTGGGTTGTTTTTCTTACTGCTGAGTTGTAAGTGTTCTTTATATATGCTGGATACAAGTTCTTTTCCAGATATATGATCTGCAGATATTTTTCTCAGTCTTTGGATTGTCTTTTTATGTCTCAATATTGTCTTTGAAGCACAAAGTTTAAAATTTTTGATGAAGTACAATATTTTTTTTCTTTTATAGATCATAATTTTGGTGTCAATTCTAAGAACTCTTTGCCTAATCTAAGTGTTATGGACTGAACGTTTCTGCTCTTCCAAAATTAATTTGTTGAAACTCTACCCCTCAATGTGATGGTATTAGGAGGTGGGCCCTTTGGGAGGTGGTTAAGATTAGATGAAGTCATAGGGGTGAAGGTCTCATGAATGGGATTAGTGCCCTTAAAAGAGTCAGAAAAGAGCTTGCTTGTTCTGCTCTGTTCTCCACCACGTGAGGAGACTACAAGAAGTTGATAGTCCGCAACCTGCAAGAAGGTTCTCGCCAGAAACTGACCATGTTGTCACGCCTATCTTGGACTTCCAGCCTCCAAAACTATGAGAAATAAATTTCTGTTTTTTTATAGGCCACTCAGTTTATAGTATTTTGTCATGGCAGCCTGATCTGGCTAAAACACCAAGGTCATAGAGATTTTCTCTTTTATTTTCTTCTAAAAGTTGTATAGTTTTAGCTTTTTCATATATGTCTATGATCTTCTATTGCCTTTTTAATATCTCGCAAGTTTCATCCTAATTACTCCCTTCAAGATTCATCCTTGAACATTAATAGAGACCTACTCGCCTTTCCTCAATTTTCACCCACTGCTTTTGTCAAAATATTAGGTGATTAAATAATTACAAAATACTTGATGAGTGAAATAATTGCAAAGCACAGATCTGACGAACCTCTCAGGACATGATGTTTACAGTGACCACTCACAGTACTTTGACATACAGGCTGCTTGAGTCATACTTGCTTAATTGGTAAATAGGAAAAAAAAACTCTTCAGGTCAATTCTTGGGCTGATTAGGGATTCACATACAATCTTTAGTTAAGAGTACTGTACGCTAAGGGGTTCAAACTGAATTGCATTTCCAGGTTCACGTATGAACAAACCTTCACCCCTCAATGAACCAGAGATTTTAGGGATCCAACAGACTGAGGATAACCCAGGACCAAACTGAACATTCAGGGCAGCTCTCAAAGTACTGAGCTTCCGCGCCTGAGCATACATCACTACAACTGGATTAGATCCAGGTCAGCAATAAGGGGGATGGGGGAGGTGGTGGTGGTTAGATTTATCTAACAAACTAAAGGAGCTAAAATTTGGTTAGATGCTGTATTAGGTAAAGAAAGACAAGGCGATGTGTTTTCCTGTTCTAATATGGTGGCACCTTATGTACATTTACAGACTGCAGAGAAAGCCAGCAGAGAATAAAGCTGAAAATGAGAAAGACAGGGGCAGAGAGAGAAAGAATAATTGATAAAGCCAGGTCACAAGAGAAGATGGAATCCAGAGCCCTCCAGGCAAGATAATTTCTCTGCAGAGTGGGAATTGAGAGAAGGTGAGGAAAAAATATTCCCATCTTACTTTCACACTCTGGTATTTGTCTAAAAGTTTAAGATAATAGTGAGCATGCATTAACTTTATAATGTAAAAACACTTAAAAGAGCTCAGCAGAAGAATTAGCTTTGAACGGGATACACAGAAGAAAAAACCCCCAAAACTACTCAGCTCATATGATCTCCCCTTTCTACTCTAGTTATGGTCAGTACCTCTATTTCACGTTAGTTTCGTTGCTTTGGCTGAACTATGTTAACAACTCAAAGGCAAAAGTTATGGCCCATTTTGTATCTTTCTATAGCTCTTAATTTAGTGAACACAGGAGATGTGCTCGATAAACATAAAAAAAAACCCAAATCATGGATTGGGAAGTGTGGGGCAGATGACATTAACATAATCAAAAGATAATTATTTTGATACATATGGAAAGTTAGTATATGATAAAGGATGCATTTCAAGTCATTGTAGGGAAAGATAGGTAATTCAACAGGTAGTGGTGTTGGGACAGTTGGATGGGCATCTGGAAAAAAGTAATCTCATATTTTACAGCAAAATTAACTCCTGTATACAAAAAATCATGGGATTAAAACAAAAAGTCTTGGAGTGAAAAATGCCTCTCTACATGTGACACAAAATGCAGAAGCACAGAGAAAAATATTGATCAATTGGACCTGAAAACATCTTTCTGGAAAAAATATCAAAGTCAAGAAACAGATGACAAGCTGGAAATATCTGCAACTCATATCATAAACCAAGGACCATTTTCCTTAATAAATAACTTTTTACAAATCTATAAGAAAAAAGACCAGTAACCCAATAGAAAAATGAGTGAAGGACATAACAGTTTTTATTTCATAAAAAAATGGCTTATCTCATAAAAAGTATATGAAGACAGTCTCACTCATAATAAAAGAAATACAAATTAAAACTATGAGATACCATTTTTAAATTGTAACACTGACAAAGATCAGGTTTGATAACTGTCGATGAGCACGTGGGGAAGACAGGGACTCTTACGTGTTGCTGATAGTTTAAGCTGCCACAACCTTCATGGTGTGTACTGTGCATTGGTAAAATACACTCCAACCTCATCTCATATCGCTTTTCTTTTGCTCAATCTGCATTAGCCATATTGGCCTCTTTACCCTTCCTCAAACATACCAAGCACACTCCAGCCCTGGGCCTAGGCACTTACCATTCTCCACTACCACTGAAATGCACGAATTTTTCCTTACCTCCTTCAGGCCTTTGCTCAAATGTCACCTCTTCAGTGAGGTCTTCTCTGAAGGCCCTATCAAAAACAGTGGCGCCCATACCATCATTCTCTTTTTGCCCTGTTTTTAACTCTGCGCACTTATCCTATGACATCATCCTATGAATGTCTATTGTCTCTCCTCTCCCAGCCGCCTGTCACCTTGTAAAGGCAGGACCTTGCTGTGCACGCTGCATCCCCAGACTCTAGAAGAGTGCGGGCTCAGCATGTTGCATGTGCTTATTAAGTACATTACTGAATGAATGAATGAAACTTTTTGGAGAACAATCTAGCAATATCTATTAAAGTTCAGGAATGCACATGCCCAGCAATTCCCCTCCAGGCATCATTTTTAGCTCAGCAAAATAGGGAATGTATGAGGTTATTTACTGTGAATAGTGAAAGGGGAAAACAACCTAAGGTCAACTTGTAAAATAGATCATCTACATCTATACAGTGAAACACTATGTAGTTATGGAAGGATCTCCAGTTCTGAAATTTGTTTTGCCACCTTTGACAAATATACATTTGAGACATGGCCATTTTAAGTCCTTGGTGGTATCACTGTAAGAACAATCTCTTTAATGAGGCTTTTAATGGTAGAGTAGGGATGGACAGGTAGAAAGAATGAATGACTTTCACAGTTTTAATTTAATAAGTATTAATTTCCTTACAGAAAACAGAGGATTTCTACCAATTAAATAATATTCTAATATGAAGAAAGATATATCTGCATACATATAGCCTTGTTCAACAAAGATCTTCTCTTTGGAGATACAGACTCATGAATAGGCCTAAACTGGCAGTACCTATGTTCATTTACTATGGGTAGATTTCCCATTTTATGAACAAACCTCTTATTTATGGCAAGAGGTTCAGGGTTTCAGAATGTCTTTAGTATGTATTTCCTGATACTGGGGCAGGGAGAGGGGGCAGAATTCCCCTGCTGTCCATCAAATCACCTCCACTTGCAGCTGCAAGGCTTCTGCAGGGGCACTCTTCTACTCCAGGGCTACATTCGGATAAGCCAATGCACACAGGCTAATCCCTGGGCAACCACATATGCCCTCTGACCTTATCAAACTACAATTTGCTTACTGTTCCTCAAACAAAATGTTCTAATCCCTATCTCTTTACCAATCCCCTGTAACATCTCCCTTTTTTTCCTCCCAGTTTCGCTAATCTGGAACCCTATATAAGCTTCTATCCAAATACTACCACTTCAGGGGCCAGGCAAAGTCCTCCCTGACTATTCTACCCTACAGTAACCCAGGTTCTGATCCCTCTAGCCTTCAGCAAGCATTTGGATCTAATGTTTTTGCTGCCTAATACCATTAAATTAGCTTTTCACAAGCTTTCGCTTATCTTCCAATTAGACTGTAAGCTCCTTAAAGGAAGATTCCTGCATTGTTTTTCCTATTTCCACATGCACCCACATAGCAGATGCTCTACACATCTTGGTTTTGCAAAATAACATGGTCAATCCAAGCGTGACCCAATATGTAGAGTGTTCTTTACAGATTTTTCTACAACCAATCTATGGTCTTGTATAAACAGGGATTTCCTGCTACCCGATAGTTTTCTCTTCGTGTTTCGTTATCAGGACTCATCAGCTGACTCTGTGTCCCAGCCACAGGACTGTAGATGTTCATCCTGTGGGAACTCCACTTCAATATCATACACAAAATTTGGATCATCCTTCTTCTTCTGATTTTTCTCAAAAAGTTCATCCATGATGCTCTTCCTTTTGGCAAGTTCCTTGTCATCTAGTTTGTTCAGGTCTTCCTCAGGATCAATGGTTGTTTCCCGTTGAATTTGTTCCATTGTTTCTGCCAAACTCTGCCCCCACAAGTGACCTCGTAAAAAACTGAATAACTTCTCTAGCTGCCTCAGGGATACTTGTTCCAGGTAACCCTTGTGCCGTGGATTATTCTTTAATTGTTCAGCAGCTCTGCTGCAATCTAAGAGGGAGAAACAAAACTATTATACCACACACACCACCACAGACTACTGAGGCACCACAAATTACCGAAAGCATTACCTGTCGTTATAGTCAAGTAGCTAAGTGGCTTTTGGGATTGAACTATTCTACAGAACTATTTCTTTATATCCAGCTGTGAGTGTGATGGGGGAAGGAGGGATATTTTTTTATTTCTGTAGCTTCAAATCACTTTGAGGAGATGTTAAATACTTTCAACTGGAGAAAATATCTGAGAAGAAAAAGTAGTATTACAGCTTTAGATACGAGTATTGGTACCAAGAAAATATCAAGACTGCAAATAAAAAACACAGTTGGAGGGAAGAAGGGAATTAATATTATTGAATCATGCTATCTCAATTAACCTACACTGCAGACCTGAAAGGGCGGGATTATCAATTTCCTTTTACAGAATAGGAAGTTGATGCTCACCAAGATTAAGTAATGTAGCCAAGGTTACACAGCCACCCTGACAGTCATGACTTGAACCTTGGTCTGTCCAACTCTGAAGGCCATGTCACTCCATTACATGAGACTCAAATCGTTCTTGTAAACTGACTCAGAGAATATTTAAGATAGGAGGTAAGATAAAACATAAAGTACCTGAATACTTTGAAAAGTTTCGGACTGGCATGATGCGCTGGCGATTTTTCCCTTTCATTTCATTCTCGTAGATTAAGATAATAGCTGGAGGCTGGAACCTGATTCCACATTTCTTGGCAGTGCACGTCATTCTGACATACACTTCACAGTAAATCAGAGGAAATCTGATGAAAATGTGTTAGTCACACAATGACTTCCTGCTAAAGGGGAAAAAAATTGTGTTGGATAAATCACATTCCCCTCTACTTTTCCTCCCCAGCAGATCTGGCTCTAGTCCAGTTCTGGAGATGCATGGTCGGCTCAAGCTCAGTATTTCAAGAGCTACCCTGAAAGTTCAGTTTAGCCCTGGGTTATCTGTAGCCTGTAGAATCCCTGGTTCATTGAGGGGTGTAGGTTTGTTCACACATGCAGTTCAGTTTGGATCTCTTAGAGTACTGTACTCTTAACCAAAGACTGTTTATGAACCCCTGAGTCAGCCCAAGAATAAATTTACAGGATATTTTTTGTTTACCAATTAAACAAGTATGTACGAGCACCCTCTATGTCAAGGTACTAAGAGTTTTTTAATCTTACACATTATGTCCTGAGAGGTTCACTAGACCAGACCTCTCTCTTTTGTACTTCCCCAATCATTCTACTCATTGAGTTTTTTTTAACTACTTATATAAGCACTTATCTTTCCCTTCTGTTCTATATGCTCCATAAGGGCAGGGAACATATCCACTGCTTACCACAATATTCGAGCCCAAAAACTGGACTGTAGTAGGTATTCCATTGTTTAATTCAATGTGTTAATAGAAGACACAGCACCTGTACATCCTCTAGGTGTTGACAGTTTAGAAGTCTGATCAAAAAGGCAGACCCAAGGCAGAATCAGCCTCCACATATTCAAGGCAATAAAGCTTACACAGCTTTTATTTCAACTTACTTGTCTCACTACAAGATGTTTTTTCAGGTACAAGAAACACAGTCATTTGAAAGGTTAACACTTTCCATTCCCTCTTCCCTTCCCTGCTCTCAATGCGAAATATACTTAATTATAGGGACTTCTTTAGATGTGACTATGATATTCTCAGGAAGATTTGCAAATGTCAAATAACCTAGAGGTAAAGCAGCATAGGGATGATATCTTCATAAATTCAGTTCTGTTAGAGAATCACTATAGAGACGTGGTTACTTAACACATGTTCATTGTAGAAAACTGGAATGGGAGCGGGGAAGGGGGAGGAAAGAAATATATGAAATAATCATCCTTGATTCCTTCCAGTCTTTCTAGGCATAGTTTTTTTGTTTGTTTGTGGGGGTTTTTTGCTTTGTTTTTTAGCTATAGTATATTTTTATATTATATATGATATTTCCTACCTTTTAAATTTTTTTAAATTTTATTGTAGTTGATATACAATGTTATTAATTTCTGCTGTACAGCAAAGTGATTCAGTTATAAATATTAATATATATATTCTTTTCCATTATGGTTATCACAGGATATTGAATATATTTCCATGTGCTATACAGTAGGACCTTGTTTATCCATTCCATATATGATAGTTTGCATCCGCTAATCCCAAACTCCCAATCCATCCCTTCCCCGTGCCCCCTCCCCATTGGCAACCACAAGCCCATTCCCTATGTCTCAGTCTGTTTCTGTTCTGTAGGTAAGCTAATTTGTGTCATATGTTAGATTACACATATCAGTGATTTCACACAGTATTTGTCTTTCTCTTTCTGATTTACTTCACTTAGTAAGATACTCTCTAGGTCCATCCATGTTGCTGCAAACGGCATTATTTCATTCTTTCTAAAGTCCTGACTTTTAAATTTAACAACCTATGTAATTTTGTCATTAAATGTCTTTCTAAAATGCAAACTTTTATGACTGCGAATGTTTTGCCCTATGGATATAACATAATCTATACTATTCACCCTTTACTGTTGGACATGAGAATTTTTACTCTTAGAAAATGGATATTGGGTTGGCCAAAAAGTTTGTTCTTTTTTTCCCTGTAGGATGGCTTAGTTGTCTTTAATTTCATTCGAAACAATTTTGCTAGATTGTGTTGTGACAGCTGTCATATCAGTGTGCATTTAAGAAAAACTTATCAAAAGTGGTGAATTTCTGTGTAGCCATTTTAACATTGAGGATGAATAAAAAGCAACTTTTTAGCATATTATACTTTATTATTTCAAGAAAGGTACAAACACAATGGAAATGCAAAAAAAAATTTGTATAGTATATGGAGAAGTGCTGTGACTGATCAAATGTGTCAAAAGTGGTGTGTGGGGCTTCCTAGGTGGCACAGTGGTTAAGAATCCGCCTGCCAATGCAGAGGTCACAGGTTTGATCCCAGCTCCAGGAAGATCCCACATGCCGCGGAGCAACTAAGCCCGTGTGCCAAAAAAAAAAAAAAAAAAAAAGTGGTGTGTGAAGTTTTGTGCTGGAGATTTCTCGCTGGATGATGCTGCACAGTCAAGGAGACCAGCTGAAGTTGACAGCGATCAAATCGAGACATTCACTGAGAACAATCAACATTATACCACGTGGGAGATAGCCGACGTACTCAAAATATCCAAATCAAGTGCTGAAAATCATTTGCACCAGCTTGATTATGTCAATCGCTTTGATGTTTGATTTCCACATAAGTTAAACGAAAAAAACCTTCTTGATGATATTTCTGTATGCAATTCTCTACTGAAACGTAATGAAAACATTCCTTTTTAAAAATAAAGTTTGACAGGTGATGAAAAGTGGATACGATACAATAATGTGGAATGAAAGAGATCGTGGAGCAAGCAAAATGTATCACGACCAACCATGCCAAAGGCCGATCTTCACCCAAAGAATGTGATGATGTGTATATGGTGGGATTGGAAGGGAGTACTCTGTCACTAGCACCTCCTGGAAAACTAAATGATTAATTCCAACAAGTACTGCTCCTAATTACATCAACTGAAAGCAGCACTTGACGAAAAGCGTCCAGAATTAGTCAACAGAAAATGCATAATCTTCCATCAGGATAACGCAAGACTGCAGGTTTCTTTGATGACCAGGCAAAAACTTGCAGCTTGGCTGGGAAATTCTGGTTCATCTGCCATATTCACCAGATGTTGTGCCTTTGCATTTCCATTTATTTTGGTCTTTACAAAATTTTCTTAATGGAAAAAATTTCAATTCCCTGGAAGACTGTAAAGGCACCCGGAACAGTTCTTTGCTCGAAAAGATAAAAAGTTTTGGAAAGATGGTGTTATGAAGTTGCCTGAAAAATGGCAGAAGGTAGTGGAACAAAATGGTGAATACATTGTTCAATAAAGTTCTTGGTAAAAATGAAAAATGTGGGACTTCCCTGGTGGTCAGTGGGTAAGACTCTACACTCCCAATGCAGAGGGCCTGGGTTTGATCCCTGATTGGGGAACTAGATCCTGCACTCATGATGCAACTAGAAGTCCTCATGCTGCAACTAAGAAGCCCACATGCCTCAACAAAGAGCCCGTGTGCTGCAACTAAGACCCGGTGCAACTGAAATAAATAAATAAAATAAATAAATAAATAAAAATTTTTAAAAAAGAAAAACGTGTCTTTTATCTTTACTTAAAAACCGAAGGAACTTTTTGGCCAACCCAATATATAAAGAACTGCGTTATCAAATTATTGTGCTCTGCCTCTGATCTGATGCAATGATCCCACCCCACCGCTTCTTTCTTCCTTTTTCTTCTTCTTTTAAAAAACAACTATTAAAATTTGTTAGTTAACTTTCTAGAAGATCCTACTGAGCACAATATAAATACCACACACGAGCAAATGACTGTATTAATAAATGAAGTACGCAACTGATGCTCAATAATGTAGTTTTATGACTACATTCCTTTCTTTCTTTTTAAAGTTAAACTTTTATTTGTACTGAAGTAACGTTGGTATTCTGTTTAACACGTAACATAATTCTATGAGGCTTACAACATGTAACTGTTGTCCTCTCTTCTTCCCCTCTCCACAGGTGACCAGTTTCAATTCTTTTAAACGTTTCCTCCAAAATTTACCTCCACATTTCTTAAGACCATGCTTGTACTGCTGTCAGTTTCAGGTCGCATCTTCCGACATCTTTCTTCTTTAACGCATCCATCCGTTTACCCAGCTCTTCCCCCTAGACGTGAACACTCTCCTCAGGGACCCGGGACCTGCGTGATCTGCGACGCCGCACCTAAGGTGTGCGGGCTCAGCCACCAGACAGACGACGCCTTCCCTACCCGCGAGCCACCAGGGCGAGACTCACTCTCACCCACGGAGAGGGACGCAAAACGCATCTCCGGCAGCTCAACGTCCGAAAGCTCCGGGAGGGGCTGTTCCACCGACCGCAGCGCGCCCGGGAGCGCTTGACTTCGAGGCCAGGCGGAGCCCGGCGCTGCGGAAAGAGGGGACCGCCGCAGCTGCGCAGGCGCGATCGCGGGCTGAATTCCCCCCCGGCACACACCCGGTAGCGGGGCTGGGAGCCGGGAGCTGGGCTGGGCGGTTCCCCGCACAACGTGGAGGTCTCCGCGTCAGGCAGCAGCCCGGGCGCACGCCACGGCGCATGCGCCGCCCCTAGCTCCACCCCCGCCCGGGAGTGCGAGGGGCGGGGCGGGGCGGGGCGGCGCGGGGGCCTCCCGCCAAGCCGGAGCGTTCGGGGGCGGGGCTGCGGGGACCCGGGGGACGGCCGGACCGCGTGCGCGTGCGCAGCGCGCCTTCCGCCTCGGCCCCTCCCTCCGCGGCGGCGCCCCGTGGCCGCGCTGGGAGGCGTGCGCAGGTGCCTCCGCCCGCGTTTTGTCCGCGCGCGCTCTCCGGGGGCGCGCGTTCTCCGGCGTCCTGGCTGCCCCGGCCGTGGCCGTCAGGGCGGTGGCCTGGCTGCTCCTCTGGGAGGCGGCTGGGCTGCCCCGCTCGCCCGCCGCAGCCGTCAGCCCCGCGCCGCCCGGCGCCGGTAAGGGGCGGGCGGGGTTCAGGGCCGAGGGGGGCGCGCCGGGCTCGCGGCTCCGCGCTCCGCACGGGCTCTGCCGGGGACCCCGGAGCCGCGGGGCGGGCTGCGGGAGGTTCAACGCGGGCGCCGCGAGCGTCCCCCCGGCCGCGGCCGCGCGGGGCTCTCCGCAGAGTCGGCGTGGCCTGTCTGAGGAGGGGCTGGCCGCGCCGTGACGGCCGCTCTGTGAAGCGCAGCCGTGAGGCGCCCTGGGGTGCTCGGGGGTGCGCGACACCGATCGCTGCGCGGCCGGGAAGGCCCGGGAGCGCTGGCAGGTGTGAGCGCCCCGGTCCGGGGGACGCAGACTCGGGGCGCGTGCAAAGGGACGACGACTCGTTTCGTTTTACAGACGTTTTTGGTGACAGACTGGATTCGGCTGGGGTTTCCTTATGACTCCGGGCCGCGCAAGCGAGTTGATTCTCTTCTTTGGCCTGAGTCTGTGGGCCGGAGTGCGGTGCCAGGTGCTGTGGGTCCAGCCCGCACGCAGCGTGCCGTGTAGTGGGGGCCGTGGCTCCGGGCGGCAGTCACTGCAGTACGGTGATGACGTCTGACAGGGGAAGCGAAGTCAGTGCATCCAGGCGAATTTCCCCATCTTTAGAACGAGGATTCGAGACCAGTATCTGTCAGTCAGTGCAGTTCTCCTTTTGTGTGTTTACATATTAGGTTCCCAGATGTATTTGAAGAAAGGATTATTAGGCCAAAAAAAGAATTTGTAAACAACTGGACTTCTTGATATCTAAAGACTGCCAGCACTGACATTTTGTGATTAAAAGGGAGTCAATTTCCAGAGCCAGTTCAGGCCACAATAACCAAGTAAAGTAATATTGAAGAGGAAGAATCTTCAGGGTGAATTCAGATGCAACAAATTCATGTTGAAAATGGTATCTTTGCCTTAAAAATCGTAAATAATCTAGTATTTGCCATAGTATTTGTAAGTTAGCTTTTCCGCTATCCCAAATTTACTGTTTTCTAGTGTATATCCCGATAGAATTTATGCCTATTAATCTGATCTTTTTCTTTTCTTCCTGTCTTTTTTTTTTTTTTAAACTTGGCTGCGTTGGGTCTTCGTTGTGGCATGCGGGATCTTTCCGTGCTGTGTGCGGGCTTCTCTCTAGTTGTGGAGCACAGGCTCTAGAGGGTTCAGTAGTTGCAGCTCGCAGGCTTATTTGCCCCACTGCATGTGGGATCTTAGTTCCCCCACCAGGGATCGAACTTGTGTCCCCTTCATTGGAAGGTGGATTCTTAACCATTGGACCACCAGAGACGTCCCCCTGACCTTTTATCTAATTTAATTTATAGGCAGATATAAACCCTTACCCCCACCTCTATTAAAAGTAAGTATTGAAGAAATATCTGGATTTATACAGGAGATATTCTGTACGTTATTTGTTTGGGAAAAGATGATATATGCTTCTCCAAAACAATTAAGGATTTCTTTAAATAGCTAGGAGAGTGGAACTACCTTAGGCTTTAAAAGTTGGGCAAATCTTGCTTCTGATCAATTACTTACCTAGTTGTATGACCTAGACAGTAACTGTTTATAAGTCAGAGTTTCCTCCTGCACAAATGACAGTAATTTTGCCTGCCTATTTTGCTAGATTATGAAAGTTAAAGTACATGTGAAAGCCCTAAGTAGAGAATCTGTCATATGGTATTATTTAATAAATGTTGTCTTTCATACTTTTTCCTTCTCTCCGTAGTATGTTTCCAGTGTTTCCATCTCCACGTCATTTTTTTTTTTTTTGGATCTTCTCAGAAATACATGTAACGGACTTAGCAACATATAATAATGTATGGCTTTTCTGTATGTTTGTTTTAATATTCTTCCCACACACTTCTAGCTTTTGAAAATGGAGTAAAATTCCATAGCAAGGTGCCTGGGCAGAGTTGGTGATCATTAGTAGCTGAATTTTTAATTTTATGAGGCTGACACTGAGTAGCAGTTTTAATGTCTGAATTCTGCCTGGAGTCACTATAGTGAGATTATATTATTATTCTGAGTTTATAAAGGAACACTTTGAACCTTTCAAAAGCCTCCATTTTTTGTTTTTTCTTTAAACCCATTCACCATCTCCACAAGGCATAAATGTACCATCTTCTCAGTTTTTTCTATGTGTGAATAGTAGAATATAGAAGTTGCCAGTTTGTATCTGATACTCAGTTTCAGTGAGCTAGGATTAAAATTGAGCTTTCCGGGTTCTTTGGCCATTCTGTTCTTTTTGGTGTCCTAGGATCATCTGAATAAAGTAATATAAATAACAAACACTTATATGGAATGCTTGCTATGTGGTTGGCCCTGTTGTAAGTGCTTCTATGTGTATTAAATTCTCCTGACAGCTAGCACAGAGAGAAACTGTGTGACCCAAAGTCACACAGCTAAGAAACATGTACCATAATGTTTATTGCAGCACTATTTACAATAGCCAGGACATGGAAACACCCTAAATGCCCGTCAGCAAATGAATGGATAAAGAAGATGTGGCATATATATACAATGGAATATTACTCAGCTATAAAAAGGGATGAGATGGAGCTATATGTAATGAGGTGGATAGACCTAGAGTCTGTCATACAGAGTGAAGTAGGTCAGAAAGAGGAAGACAAATATTGTATGCTAACTCACATATACGGAATCTAAAAATGGTACTGATGAACTCAGTGACAAGACCAAGAACAAGGACACAGATGCAGAGAATGGACTGGAGAACTCGAGGTTTGGGGGGGCGGGGGGTAAAGGGGAAGCTGAGACGAAGTGAGAGAGTAGCACAGACATATATATACTACCAACTGTAAAATAGATAGCCAGTGGGAAGTTGCTGTATAACAAAGGGAGTTCAACTCTTAGAGGACTGGGACGGGGAGGGTGGGGGGGAGTCAAGGGAGGGAGGGAATATGGGGATATGTGTATAAAAACAGATGATTGAACTTGGTGTACCCCCCCCAAAATAAATAAAATTTAAAACAAACAAACAAAAAACAAAGTCACACAGCTGTTAAGTGACAGACGGGGGTTTGAAACTAGCCAATTTGACTCCAAAGTCAAGGATTTTAATCCCTGTGCTACACTGGAAATAGATTTATATGTAGCTCAAATTGCTTAAGTTTAAAAAATTTTTGTTTTGTTTTTAGGTTGGTTAGATTTTCCAGGCAGTTAAGGCCTATTCAAATAATTATTTTCTAATTATTTAAATATTCTTTCATTGAGTGCTTATTTTGTTTTAAAAAAATCTTTTCATTCTTATAGGCATAAGGGCTGCTTGTTCTGAAATTATTTTGAGGCAAGAAGTTTTGAAAGATGGTTTCCACAGGTAAGTTGCCCATTGGCTTATACTTACATCAAAATAGTTTCATGTAATTTAAAACAAAAAATCAATAGTTGAAAAATGGATAAACTGAAAAAAATCATTTACCTTCCTAAAGTTTTAAGTGACAGATATGTGGTTCTTAGTTTGAAATAATGATTAAAATAACAGTGGAGAAGAGAAGGAGAAAACAAATGTTTATTATTTACCATACATACCTGTTATATATACTTATATAGCCAGAAGCTGTATACACAGTATTCCATTTAATCTTCCCAATGGTTGTAAGATAGATGATACCTTTCTTATATTTCAGATGAAGAAACTAGGGCTCAGGGAATTTAAATAATTTGGTAGAGGTTAGGGTGGTAGAGTTCTGATTCAAATTTAGGATTATCACTCCAAAGCCACACTCTCAAGCATTAATGTTACACCACCCTAAATCACTATTTCTTTTTTTTTTTAAGAAGTTTTATTGAGATACAGTTAACAGACAATAAACAGCATATATTTAGAGTGTACAATTTGGTATCCCAGTCTCCCAATTCATCCCCCCCAACCCTCCCCGCTTTCCCCACTTGGTGTCCATGTGTTTGTTCTCTACACTTGTGTCTCTATTTCTGCCTTGCATTTCTTCTTTCCTAGATGTTAGCACTTGCATTATGTATTGAGGTGCTCCTGTATTGGGTGCATATATATTTATAATTGTTATCTCCTCTTCTTCGATTGATGCCTTGATCTTTATGTAATGTCCTTTCTTGTCTCTTGTAACATTTTTTATTTTAAAGTCTATTTTATCTGATATGAGTATTGCTACTCCAGCTTTCTTTTGATTTTCATTTGCATGGAATATCTTTTTCCATCCCCTCACTTTCAGTCTGCATGTGTCCCTAGGTCTAAAGTGGGTCTCTTGTAGACAGCATATATATGGGTCTTGTTTTTGTATCCATTCAGCCAGTCTGTGTCTTTTGGTTGGTGCATTTAGTCCATTTACGTTCAAGGTAATTATCGATATGTATGTTCCTATTACCATTTTCTTAATTGTTTTGTTTTGGTTTTTGTAGGTCCTTTTCTTCTCTTAGATTTCTCGCTTAGAGAAGTTCCTGTGGCATTTGTTGTAGGGCTGGTTTGGCTAAATCACTGTTTCTAATTTGCAAGACTTGCTTCCAAAGACCAAACAATTTCCGAAAAGAAACTATCCTCAAAAATGAATATTTAATAGCCAGTATTGAAGATATTTAAAAGACTGGTGAAAAGTTGTGGAAACTGTTCCATAAGAAATTCCCAAACTTTAAAGCTTCTCAAGGTGGTCACTTTGAAATTATTCTCAGATATTTGATTTATAAATTCTGATACATTTTTTAAATCCCTTTATTTTATAAGTCACCTTAAACTAAAGCAACTCAGTCCCCTGCTCTTCAATGTTAGCCTACATGTGAATGGCTAGGAGGTATAGTAGGAAGAACTTGGTTTTTCTGTTTGTTTGTTTTTAATTCAGATAAATTTGGGCTCAAAATGTAGCTCTATTATTTAGTATCTGTGTGGCCTTAGTCAAGTTGCTGAGGTCATAGCTACCTTAGTGATAAGTCTTGATGGTGATAGTATTTCCTTGTTGGGGTTGTGAGGGTTAGATCAGAGAATATATGGAAAACTCCTTAATGTAGTGCTTGTCACATAGCACATACCCAGGAAATGTTAGCTATTATTATTAATAGCGAGAGAGGTGCCCAATCTTGGCAATACAGTTTCACAGAGGAGATGTGACTACAAAGTATAAAACTGATTTTAGGAGGGAAGTCACTTCTGAAAGGAGTTTTTGACAGAGTTCCAGACACATTTTAAGCAATATCAGGGTAATTATGCCAATTATATAGCTTCTCTCTTTAACATAATCAGAATGTATTTTCAAGAGGAATGGGAGATAACTGATTGTAGTGAGGAAGAAAGAAGAACCGGAAGACACGATCATGACAACACAAGTCGCTGTCCAGTTCTAAGTACTGGGGGCACAAAGCAGGATATAAAACCAACGATGAAGAGTGACAGAACCCACAAGAATAGCTTCAGAAACTAGAAATCTCAGCGTTTTTTGAGACCTTCAGAAAATGCCAACAATCGTTTTTTAAAAAAGGCTTTTTAGTTACATTTAGAGCAGGTATAGTCTTGCTGAGAGGATAGATGAGGAAATATTAACATATCATAGAAAATAGAATTTGTTAGCCCCTCTTATTTCTGTCTTCTTGGTCAAGAAGCATTAATCTCACCCTGGAAAGGGCCAAGCAGTTATTGTTAGTAGGAAACTGAAGTGTAGAAAATGTAAGGGAATTAAACAAAAGGGCCTTAATGAATATTAATGAGTTTAGAGTCTCCCCTCTCTGATGAATTATATCTCATTGCAGTAGGAGAACTTGCTTAAACCATTGCTAAACTTCTGTTTTTAATCTTTGGATAATCTGGAAGTTAGCTAGTTATTGTAGATTCTGGGCAAAATTCCAGGCCAGATTACTAAAATGATGGTTTGTGAACACAGATTAGAAATTGTTGGTCTCTGGGGACTAGTATGAATAATTTATTACAAGCTTATTTCTTTTATAGAGTTACTGGATAGGCGGATCAGAGGAATGCTATAGCTATAGTATATCTGATTTTCTGCAAGTCTTTTTTTTTTATTTTTTTTTATTTTTTATTTTTTTATTATTATTTTTTTGGGGGTACACCAAGTTCAATCGTCTGTTTTTATACACATATCCCCGTATTCCCTCCCTTCCTTGACTCCCCCCCCTCAAGTCCCCCTCACCCTCCCTGCCCCAGTCCTCTAAGGCATCTCCATCCTCGAGTTGGACTCCCTTTGTTATACAACAACTTCCCACTGACTATCTGTTTTACAGTTGGTAGTATATATATGTCTGTGCTACTCTCTCACTTCGTCTCAGTTTCCCCTTCACCCCCGCCCCCTCCCATACCTCAAGTTCTCCAGTCCATTCTCTGTATCTGCGTCCTTGTTCTTGTCACTGAGTTCATCAGTACCATTTTTAGATTCCGTATATGTGAGTTAGCATACTATATTTGTCCTTCTCTTTCTGACTTACTTCACTCTGTATGACAGATTGTAGTTCTATCCACCTCATTACATATAGCTCCATCTCATCCCTTTTTATAGCTGAGTAATATTCCATTGTGTATATATGCCACATCTTCTTTAACCATTCATTTGTTGATGGGCATTTAGGTTGCTTCCATGTCCTGGCTATTGTAAATAGTGCTGCAATAAACATTATGGTACAAGTTTCTTTTGGGATTATGGTTTTCTTTGGGTATATGCCCAGGAGTGGGATTACTGGATCATATGGTAGTTCTATTTGTAGTTTTTTAAGGAACCTCCAAATTGTTTTCCATAGTGGCTGTACCAACTTACATTCCCACCAACAGTGCAGGAGAGTTCCCTTTTCTCCACACCCTCTCCAACATTTGTTGTTTCCAGATTTTGTGATGATGGCCATTCTGATCGGTGTGAGGTGATACCTCATTGTGGCTTTGACTTGCATTTCTCTGATGATGAGTGATGTTGAGCATCTTTTCATGTGTTTGTTGGCCATCTGTATGTCTTCTTTGGAGAAATATCTATTTAGGTCTTCTGCCCATTTGTGGATTGGGTTATTTGCTTTTTTGGTATTAAGCTGCATGAGCTGCTTGTATATTTTGGAGGTTAATCCTTTGTCCGTTGTTTCATAGGCAATTATTTTTTCCCATTCTGAGGGTTGCCTTTTAGTCTTGTTTATGGTTTCTTTCGCTGTGCAAAAGCTTTTAAGTTTCATGAGGTCCCATTTGTTTATTCTTGATTTTATGTCCATGATTCTAGGAGGTGGGTCAAAAAGGATCTTGCTTTGATGTATGTCATAGAGTGTTCTGCCTATGTTTCCCTCTAGGAGTTTTATAGTGTCTGGCCTTACATGTAGGTCTTTAATCCATTTGGAGTTTATTTTTGTGTATGGTTTAGGAAGTGTTCTAATTTCATTCTTTTGCATGTTGCTGTCCAATTTTCCCAGCACCACTTATTGAAGAGGCTTTTTTCCATTGTATACTCGTGCCTCCTTTGTCAAAGATAAGGTGCCCATATGTGTTTGGGCTTACTTCTGAGTTCTCTATTCTATTCCATTGATCATCCTTTCTATTTTTGTGCCAGTACCATACTGTCTTGATCACTATGGCCTTGTAGTATAGTTTGAAGTCCAGAAGCCTGATTCCACCAACTCCATTTTTCCTTCTCAAGATTGCTTTGGCTCTTCGGGATCTTTTGCGTTTCCATACAAATCGTAGGATTTCTTGCTCTAGTTCTGTGAAAAATGCCATTGGTAATTTGATCGGGATTGCATTGAATCTGTAAATTGCTTTGGGTAGTACAGTCATTTTCACGATGTTGATTCTTCCAATCCAGGAACATGGTATGTCCCTCCATCTGTTTGTGTAATCTTTGATTTCTTTCATCAGTGTCTTAAAGTTTTCTACATACAGATCTTTTGCCTCCTTAGGCAGGTTTATTCCTAGGTATTTTATTCTTTTGGTTGCAATGGTGAATGGGAGAGTTTCCTTAATTTCTCTTTCTGCTCTTCCGTTGTTAGTGTATAGAAATGCAAGAGATTTCTGTGCATTAATTTTGTATCCTGCTACTTTACTAAACTCATCAATTAGTGCTAGCAGTTTTCTGGTAGAGTCTTTAGGGTTTTCTATATATAATATCATGTCATCTGCAAAGAGTGACAATTTTACTTCTTCTTTTCCAATTTGGATTCCTTTTATTTCTTTTTCTTCTCTGATTGCTGTGGCTAAAACTTCCAAAACTATGTTGAATAATAGTGGTGAGAGTGGACACCCTTGTCTTGTTCCTGTTCTTAGAGGGAATTCTTCCAGTTTTTCCCCATTGAGAACGATGTTGGCTTTTGGTTTTTCATATATGGCTTTTATTATGTTGAGGTAATTTCCTTCTATGCCTATTTTCTGGAGAGCTTTTATCATAAATGGATGTTGAACTTTGTCAAAAGCTTTTTCTGCATCTATTGAAGGATAAAAACCATATGATCATTTCAATAGATGCAGAAAAAGCTTCTGCAAGTCTTTTGATAAAATTTACGTGTTATGTTTATGAAAAAGATGAAGAACCTGAACTGGAAGGTAATACAGTGAATAACTTCATAAAGATTAACAAATATATCCAACATGTTTTGGTTAATTGATTGACCATCATCTTGGAGGGAAGTCCTGAAGAGTCTCTTTTTAAATATATATGTTTTTTCTGATGATAAGATATTACATGTTCATAAATACATATATAGTATCCAGAAGAAAAGAGATGATAGACATATTCTACTTTAGAATGTATTTAGAAGAACGAAAGCAAAAAATATATATATAGATAGCTGCTCTTGATATTTTATAGAGGCAGAATTAAATGGTGGCTAACAATTTGGGCTCTAGATTATAACTACTGGAGTTTGAATCTTGGCTTTTGGCTGAGTTGTTTAGTCTCTCTGTGCTTTGCTTTCTTTTCTTTCTTTCTTTTTTCAAAAAAGGGAATATTTTCATTTACTTACATGTATGTATACAACTTTTGTATTTAATTGATTTTTATATTCTGTGATTAGCTTTTATGTCACTAGAAATGATATTTAGGAGCAAAAATAGAATATAACAATGCCATAAATACTATTCAGAATTCTTTCAGTGAATTCAAATCATTAGGAAAATAAACTGCTATATGTAAAATTAACTCAGACTACTTT
This sequence comes from Hippopotamus amphibius kiboko, assembly GCF_030028045.1. NCBI lineage: Eukaryota > Metazoa > Chordata > Mammalia > Artiodactyla > Hippopotamidae > Hippopotamus > Hippopotamus amphibius. The sequence goes on along the minus strand of NC_080191.1, from coordinate 170,117,738 downwards.
AAAGAATGAAAGCAAAAAATATATAGAGAGATAGCTGCTCTTAATATTTAATTCTTGGAATTTCTGCTGTGTTCCTAGAGCAATAACTTCATATAAATTTCTTGATTGAGAACCAGAAACTAGTATCATACATAAAGCCTGAAAATATTTCCCCATACTTTTTGTGTTAGAGATGACAGTTTTTCTATGAAGAGAGTAACATGGGTATTTTACTCTAGTGCTTTGTTTTCTTACAGGTTAAATAGGAATTATAATAGTACTATTTCATAGCATTTTTTAAAAAAATAAACTTCATTGACTTTGGCAGTTATATACACCCATGTAACCATCACCCCAGTCAAAATGTAGAACATTTTCATTATCTCCAAAAATACTCACGTGCTACTTGCAGTTATTCTCCCTCACCCATACCCACATTCAGCCAACCACTGACCTACTTTCTGTCACTAGATAGATTTTCTAGAATTTTACATAAATGAAGTCATACAATACATTCTGATACCTGGCTTCTTTCACTCAGCATTATGTCAGTGAGAGTTAACCGTGTTCTGCATGGCAGTAATTTGTTCTTTCTGCTGCAGAGTACTGAAATCTGTTTATTCATTCACATATCTATGGCATTGGAGTCGTTTCTAGTTTTGGGCTACGATAAGTAAAGCTATAATGAGCATTTGCTTACAAAGCTTGGTGTGGACATGTTTTCATAAATTTTGGGTAAATATTGATGAATAGAATCGATAGATAAGTGTTGAACTCTTTAAGAAACTGCCAAACTATTTTGCAAAGTGGTTGTACTGTTTTACATTCCCATTAGCAATGTAGAGAGTTCTGTTTCTGCCACATCCTTGTCAACACATGATGTGGTCAGTCTTTTTAATTTTGGACATTCTGGTGGATGTGTAGTGGTACACAAAGAGATACATGTGTATCTCATTGTAGTTTTAATTTGTGTTTCCCTGATGACTAATGATATTGAGCATCTTTTCATGTGCTTATTGTCCACTAGTATATCTTCCTTTGTGAAGTGTTTTAGTCCTTTTTTTTGTTTGTTTGAAGTATAGCTGATTTACAGTGGTGTGTTAATTTCTCCTGTACAGCAAAGTGATTTGGTTATACATATATATACATTCTTTTTTATGTTCTTTTCCATTATGGTTTATCTCAGGATATTGAATATAGCTCCCTGTGCTATACAGTAGGACCTTGTTGTTTATCCATTCTATATGTAATCATTTGCATCTGCTAACCCCAAACTCCCAGGCTATCCATCCCCTTCCTCTCTCCCCTTGGCATCCACAAGTCTGTTCTCTATGTCTGTGAGGCTGTTTCTGTTTCATATATAGGTTCATTTGTGTCATATTTTAGATTCCACATGTATAAGTGATAGCATATGGTATTTGTCTTCCTCCTTCTGACTTGTGAAGTGTCTTAGTCTCTGTCCATTTTTCAGTTGGGGTTGATTGTTATTTTAATATCGAGTTTTAAGAATTCTAATTTTAATGGAGTATGGTTTATCAGATTTTTTCTTTTGTGGTTCATGGTTTTTTGTGTCCTGTGTAAGAAATCCATGCCTATTCCAAGATCATGGAAACTTTCTTTTAGAAGTGTTATATGGGATATGATCCATTTTGAATTAACTTTTGTGTATACTATTAGGTAAGGGTTGAGGTTAATTTTCCATGTGGCTATCCAGTTGATCCAGCATCATTTGGTGAAAGGACTATTCTTTCCTCATCAAATTACCTTGACACATTTGTTGAAAATTAATTACCTTATGGGCTTTCTAAGTGGCACAGTGGTTAAGAATCCACCTGCCAATGCAGGGGACACGGGTTCAATCCCTGCTCCAGGAAGATCCCACATGCTGCGGAGCAACTAAGCCCGTGCGCCACAACTATTGAGCCTGCGCTTTAGAGCCCGTGAGCCACAACTATTGAGCCCATGTGCCGCAACTACTGAAGCCCATGCACCTAGAGCCCGTGCTCCACAACAAGAGAAGCCACGGCAATGAGGAGCCCGCGCACCACAACGAAGAGTAGCCCCCACTCACCGCAACTAAAAGAAAGCCCGCGCACAGCAAAAAGACCAAACACAGCCAATAAAATAAATAAATAAATAAATTAAAGAAAAAAAAAGAAAATTAATTACTTTATATGTGAGGATCTATTTGTGTACTGTATTCACGCTATGGTGCATAGGCCAAATTCTGCTCATTTTGTACCACCGTTGAGCTAAAAATGATTTTTATACTTTTAAAGGTTGTTAAAAAAAAAAGGCAAAGAAAAATATTCGACAGAAACCTTATGTGGCTCATAAAGCCTACATTAGTTTACTCTTAGGACCCCTGAGGTGTATGTCCATCCATATGTCAGTAATGTACTGTCTTGATAACTGTAGCTTGATGCTACATCTTCAAATCAGGAGGTCTGAGTCCTTCACCTTTTTTCCCAAAGTTGTTCTGGTTATTCTAGACCCTTTGCATTTTCATATAACTTTTCAAATCAACTTGTAGATTTCTTCAAAAAAAGCTTCATAAAATTTTGATTGGGATTCTGTTGAAACTCTAGATCAATTTGTACAGAACTGTGTTAACATTAATGAATGTTCAGTGCATGAATGCAATGTCCATTTATTTAGCTTTTATCAGTTTATCTTAACAATGTTATAACTTTCAGAGTACAGATATTGCATGTGTTTTGTTAAATTAACCCTTAAGCATTGTCTTTTTGGAATATTACTGGATTTGATTTGCTAATTCCTTGTTAAGGATTTTCACTTCATGTTCATGAGGAGTATTGGTCTTTGCTTCTCTTTTGATGTGATGCCTTGTTCTGGTTTTGGTGTCAGGGCAGTGCTGGCCTTGTAGAATAAATTGGGAACTATTTCCTTCTTCTCTATTTTATGATTGTGTAGCATTGGCGTTATTTCTTCCTTAAATGTTTAATAGAATTCAGCAATAAACCATCTAGGCCTGGAACTTCACTGGTTCCAGGGAATATATATACACACAATGGAATGCTACTCAGCCATAAAAAGAGCAAAATCTTGCCAGTTGCAGCAACATGGATGGATTTGGAGGGCATTATGCTAAGTGAAATAAATCAGACAGAGAAAGACAAATACTGTATGATATCACTTATATAAAAATACAGCAAACTAGTGAATGTAACAAAAAAAGAAGACTCATAGATATAGAGAACAAACCTAGTGGTTACCAGTGGGGAGAGGGAAGTGGGGAGGGGCAACATATGGGTAGGGGAGTAAGAGGTACAAGCTATTAGGTGTAAAATAAGCTACAGAGGTATATTGTACAAAATGGGGATTATAGCCAGTATTTTATAATAACTGTAATGGAGTATAACCTTTAAATGTTGTGAATCACTATATTGTATACATGTAACCTATGTAATATCATATAGCAACTATACTTCAATAAAAAACAAACAAAAAAGTATAAATTTCCTTCTAAGCAGAGCTTTAGTTATGTCCTACAAATTTTGACATATTTGTTTTCTTTTTTTTTGTTTAAGATAAGTTGACTATATATGTGTGGGTCTATTTCTGGGCTCTTTATTCTATTCCATTGATCTATTTTCTGTTCTTTCACTGGTACCACACTATCTGGATCACTGCAGTTTTTTTAATTTTATTTTTTGTCTGTGCTGCATGGCATGCGGAATCTTAGTTCCCTGACCAGGGATCGAATCTGTGCCCCTGCAGTGGAAGCACGGAGCCCTCACCACTGGACTGCCAGGGAGTTCCCCGTTTTCATTTTCATTTAGTTCAATATATATATTCTAGTTTCCTTTTAGACTTCCTTTTTGGTGCCAGTTATTTAGACACAATTGTTTGATTTTAAAGTTTTAGGGGATTTTCCAGAAATTTTTATTGATTTTTTTCTTTTTATAATGTTTATTTCCACCTGAGCACCTCTGTATAAAACTAAACACTGGTGAACCGTTTTCCTTACTAATTCCTGAATTACTGTAAATGTACAAATTCTGCTAGCAGTTCAACACTTAAATAGATTAAATCATCTCTGACACGTGATAGATTTCATAAAATGGAAATACCTAAAACAGATAGTGTGATTCCTGAACCTGTCAAAATAAAATGAATTGGGAAAGCAGGATTGCATTATTGTTACTAACATATCACAGTATCTAATGTTATAAATTACAAGTATGTTGTTTATTATGGTCCTGGCCATGTGGGAACAACTGAACCCCCTTCCTTTCAAAGGGGAGAGAAGGAAAAAATTAATTGTTTTATTAACTATTCATTTGCATACTTTTAAGCAACTCTTAAATGTTACAGAAAAGTAATAAACATACGTGAAGACTACAGTACATTCACCCTGCTTACAACACAGCTGAAGACTGACTTTAAAGTAAGTTTGAATGTACATGATTGTTGGCGTATTGACTGTATTACGTCCGACGGGGGCAAAACTCCTTCTCGGGCCCTAAACAGAACCTACATAATGGCCCACAGCGATTAAACAGAATCCCCTGAGACACCTGGTTTGTTTCACTTTTGTTGATAAGCTCAATGTTTGAAGGGAATACTATTCATTAAGATGCACTTACCATTTTTCATATTCCTAAAACAAGTGGAGTTACATTTGATTTTTTTTTAACCCCATTTAAAATATAACAGGACTGGCTATTGTTTAGATGCTGCTGATGTTCATTTTTTTTCCTTGAAGATATGGGACTGTTTTCTTTTGGATAATTTGTTAAAATGTGGAATGTACACCTTAAATATAGATATTAGGAGAAATTACTGTTAGCCTGAATACTGTAGCTAAGTATAAGTATTTTAGAACCTCCTTCCAAATAAAGAATGTTTCAGAAGAGTTCCAAAACCTTTTCACACACTTTTTCATAGAACTGTGGATTCTGGTTAACTGTGGGTCCAGACAGTCATTTGTCTATATCTCTGGTGATGGGAAATGATTCCTCTGAACCTTCCAGTGAAATAAGTGGACACACATCTCTCATTCTTTCCTTTTATTTCTGAAACATTAGTCAGGGACACATGCATGTTATTAAAAATTAAGTTCAAAACACTTAAAATAAGTCTGTATTAGAAACTTGACTCTAAGTCTCTTCTTTTTGGAAGTCATACTAGACTTGTTAAGTGCTCCAATGCCACTGCTAACATTTAGAAAGCAGAAGAATATTCTGCCTAGTTCAAACTGTAGGTTGGCAGCTACAGCACTGACCCCTGGTTGGCTGTGTGGGTTCAATAAGGTCTGCTGCTCTTCCTCTGGCAGAATTTTCTCCTGGATTCTGTAGTTCATTCTTTGGCAGCTTTTTGGCTGTTGTCGTGAATACTTCATTTACATTTATTGGTGTTTGAGCTGATGTCTTCGTGAATAACTTGTCATCTGCATAGGACTGCGCTTCCTGGAAATCTCAGCCCTTTTATTCTAGGTCAGCCTTGCTTCCTGGTAAAGTGATGACTGTGCTAGGACTTGCTTGCCTCTGAAGGTCTTTAACCCAGTATTTTGCTCTTGCAAAGGATTCCTCATTTGTGATACCATATGCAACCAATGGCTGCCTGTACTCCTCTGCAGTGCATTGGTACTGGGCTCCGATATCATTCTTGACCAGCTGTATCCCATGTCCCATGTTTCGCGCAGCTTAAAAAAAACAGCCCCAGTGGTAGTCTCTTGAAATTCATGAAATTGGCCCTTCACAAAACAAAGCACCAGGCTTGATGTGCCAACAGCAGGCTCTCCCAATACTGGTTTGAACTGGCACACTCTATTTTATTTGCAGTATTTGGCCCATTGGGGCTTGTTGCTCCTTGATTAGCCATGTTTAAATTTGAAAGAAGTCCCTAATTTCAGTCTCTTAGATCAGTTTCCAGGATGCAAGGTGTCAATTTTTCTCTTTCTGGTGGTAGGAAAATCTGAGACCACACATGCAGGGCTGTGGGGCTGAAGCTACCTGGCAGCAGACCCCAGGCAGAGCCCATGGAACAAGAGAGAGCCTGAGGCTGTGGCTTTGGTGGAGGTGGTGTCTCCTCCTCCTATTGATTTCCAATTTAATTCTATGTGGTTAAGAGACCATATTCTACATGATTTCAGTTCCTTTAAACTTCTAGAGACTTCCTTTATTGCCCAGCGTATAGTTTTTCTTATGCACTTAGAATGTTCTTTAATTGTCAGTTAGATCAGATTGAAGGTTGTTCATGCCTTCTGTATCCTTACTGATTTTCTCTCTGCTTGTTGTGTCCATTACTGAGAGAAGGGTATCAAAATCTTTTGCTGTGATTGTGGATTTGTCTGTTTATCCTTGTAGTTCCAGTTTTTGCTATGAAGTAAAACACATGAATACTTTGAAGCTCTGTTTTTAAGTGCATATAGTACATTTAGGATTGTTATATTTTCTTGGTGATTGACCCTTTTATTTTTGTGTAATATCCTTCTTTATCGCTGACAATGTTTCTTGTCCTGAAGTCTACTTTTTAAGTATTAATATAGCCACTCCATATTTATTGTTATTAACATTTGCATACATTTTCCCTTCCTTCTACTTTTATCTCTGTGTTTATATTTAACATTTCTAGTAGACAGCATATGGTTAAGTATTGCTGTTTTATCTAGTCTGTCAATCTCTACATTCTAATTGCAGTGATTAGACTATATACTTTTAATGTAAATATAGATTTGGTTGGTTTGGTTTAAATCTGTCCATCTTGCTTCTGTATTTTTTTCTCTTTGTCCCATCTAATCTTTTTTTCTTTTTTCTTGCCTTATTTTAGATAAAGGGAATAATTTTTAATCATTTCATTTTACCTCCATTTTTGGCTTATTAATTATATACCTCTTTTTAAAAAATTGGTTGCTTTAGTGTTTACTATTTTAACTTATCACAGTTTACCTTCAAATAATAATATTGTGTACCATGAGTAGTGTATGAATCATATATCAGAATAGTTCATTTCTTTCTCCTTCCCTTTATGCTATTCTTGCCATACGTTTATTAACTTTGCATTTTTTGCTTATGTTATAAACCCTACCATATACTGTTGTTACTTTTGCTCTGAACGGCCAGTCATATATTTTTTACATTATTATTTATTTTGATTGTGGTAAAATATCTGTAGCATAAAATGTTGCCATCTTAACTGTTTTCAGTTGTACTGTACTGTCACGTTTGGTGGCATTAAGGATATTCACATTGTTGTGTTACCGTCACTACTCTCCATCCATGGAACTCGCTTCATCTTGCAAAACTGAAACTCTGCACCTCTTAACAATAACTCCCCATTCTTCCCTGGCAACTACCATTCTATTTTCTATCTCTGTGGAAATCTCTGCTGAACCTTTTGGTCTCTGTGCTTTGGCTGGTTGGAATGCAGTGTCTCCCCACCCTGTGTGAAATTTCAGAATATCTCATCTCTCAGTTCCTTGGTAATTCTTTGTCCAGTCTTGTGAAGTTACAGCTTACTCATGCTTATTTTAATATTCAACAGAAACTCAAGGAGACTCCAATTCAGACTTCCAGAACTCTTTCTATGAAGTTCCTTCCTCTCTGGAACATAGCACTGAGAGTTCTAGCTACTTAAGCCTCCCTTATCTTCTGTCTCTGTTTTCTCACTTAAGCAAAACCACCATGCTTTGGATCTTCTTCCCTGCACTTGGTCCAAAATAGGCCTCCAGATAAAAATTAATATTTGTAGTATGGTATGAGGTAGAGGTCAAGATTCAGTTTTTTCTATATAGATATACAGTTGTTTCAGTACCATTTGTTGAAAAAATAATCTTTCCCCATTAAATTATATTGGCATCTTTATTTTTAAGAAGTATGTGTCTTTCTGGATTCGGTCGCTTTCCATTGATCTTTGTTTGTTTTCACACTGATACTATACTGTGGCTCATGACAGGACGTTATGAAAGATCTAATGAGTGCTTCTTGATGTGATATAAATATTTCATTTGACTTGGAATCTTTTGTAATATTTATTTTTATTTTTGGCTGTGTTGCGTCTTGGTTGTGGCACGTGGGCTCTTTGTTGCGGAGGGCGGGCTTCTCTCTGGTTGTGGCACACCGCTTCTCTCTAGTGTGGCGCGTGGACTCCAGGGCTCATGGGCTCTATAGTTGTGGCATGCGGGCTCTCTAGTTGTGGCTTGTGTGTTCAGTAGTTGCAGTGTGTGGACTTAGTTGCCCCACAGGATGTGGGATCTTAGTCCCCGAATAGGGATTGAACCCACATCTCCTGTGTTGGAAGGTGGATTCTTAACCACTGGACCACCAGGGAAGTCCCTTTATAATCTTCTTTTGAAAAACTAATTTGAAATATAGTATTTCTACTAGCTTGAATAGGACGGTATGCTAGCTCATTTAAAAATCGAATGAAGAGGCGCAGTGGTTAAGAATCTGCCTGCCAATGCAGGGGACATGGGTTCAATCCCTGCTCCAGGAAGATCCCACATACCGCGGAGCAACTAAGCCCGTGCGCCACAACTATTGAGCCCATGCGCTGCAACTACTGAAGCCCATGTGCCTAGAGCCCATGCTCCGCAACAAGAGAAGCCATGGCAATGAGGAGCCTGCGCACCACAAAGAAGAGTAGCCCCCACTCACCACAACTAAAAGAAAGCCCGTGCACAGCAAAACGACCCAACACAGCCAATAAAATAATTAAATAAATTAATTAATTAAAAAAAATCGAATGAAGATATTTACTTTAAACACACTTCTCTTACAGAGACCTGTTAACAAAAGTGAAATTTGGAGAAAGCATTGAGGACTTACAGACCTGCCGACTCTTAATTAAACAGTACATCCCGACAGGACTTTTTGTGGATCCATATGAGTTGGCTTCATTACGAGAGAGAAACATAACAGAGGTACAACTGTTAGAGGGGTTTTTTTGAGAGAGAAATTATTGTAGGGATGGTATAATTTGGGTTAAGGCAAACTAGATAAGACAACATTGTAGTATTTTTTAATGATTTTGTTAAAATGTATAGCGTAACCTTTTAAAGATAGGATGGGAGTATTCTTTAAAAAGTGAGTGATACCTGTCATACTTGTCAGTAGTAAGCCGACTAAACTGATGTTGTTAAAGCTTGTCTTCAAGAAGATCAATGGTTAAAAATACTGCTTCAACAACAACTTTGTTAAACTGACGTATACCCAACATCTGTAAAATTTGGGTATGGGAGGAAACAAAATAAATATTTATTGGACATCTGAATGACAAATATCTTTTTTTTTTTAAAGGAAGCAAGGTAAAATTAAGCATTATAAGAAAGATTATGTCCCTCACCCTTTATATGGATTAATCTTTGTAACAAACTTGGAAAGATTGCATTTTATAGACAAGGAAACAGGCACAGAGAGGCCAAGTAACTTATCCAGGATCACACAGGTAAATGGAAAAGCCAAGAAATGAATCCAGGGTTGTTTAATTGCAAAGTTGTTTTCTTTGGGAAATAAATCATACTCCTTAGTTAAGGGTTTCCCTGACTTTAATAAGAATCACATGGGGGTACTTTTTGTGCATGGTATTGTCTTCCTGGAAGATTTAATTCAGCAGTTCATATTGCACCCCCAAATCTTATAACGACTCAAGTGATTCCCATTAAGAAATTTTGGGAAACACTGTCTTAGTTCATAAGATTATAATCTATATATGAATTTTAAAAAGGCAAAATGGGTACACTTGGAGTCATTTATGATGGCAGTTTATTTCTAATTGTGGTTTAGGTCAGTTTCTTCACCTGTATTATTTATTTTTGTTTTTCATTAGGTAATTACATTCTCATGGCTCAAAATTCAGGGTGTATAAAAAGGTTCCACCTGTTTTTAACCCCCAGTCACCATTTCTTCCTATGTTCTGGAAATACTGTGTTTTTGAAATCCTGTTTCACTCAATCAAAATGTGTTACAACTTCTACCTTGGCCAAGTTACCAAGAAATAGACAAAATATATGAAATAATGGAAAAAATAATTGAATATCAGGCAATGAAGGCAGGATATCTTAGAGATGGGAAATAGATAAGGTTAGCCCTTCAGTTGTCCTAGTTTATTGCATGAGAGTTTTCAGGCTGTAGTACAGGGAGGGTGAACCCAAGTAGGTCCTGGTGGACTTCTTGAATTGAGGAGATAAAGGTAAGATTTGGGAAAGACCAAAGTTACTAGAATTCACAAGACAGTGTACCAGAGAGGAGAGAACTGCATAAAGACAAACTGCAGAGATCCATAGAGGTTCCCCTCAAGTACATAGCTGAGTATTAATTGATGCATGTATGTGAGGAAACTGCTTGATGCTGGGAAAAGAACCATATGAAAAAATTAGAGGTAACAGTGTCTCACACAGGCTCAGTTGTAGTGCCTGTTCGCACCAACCAGACTAGGAAAATCCTTGTAATTCACTGGGCATTGGATAGAGTAAACAGGAGAACTTTTACTCGGTATTGGGGAATACTAAGCCCTAGACTGAGCATTGCTTCAGTCCTGCTTAACAAATTTCAAAACCAACACCTTCCAAAAATCAAACTGTTGCAGGTAAATTTATTGCATTTCAAACAAAGCTCAAGTATATTCATAGGAAAACAGAGATATCTAGCACCCAAATAGGTCAAAATATATTGACTCTAATAAAAAGTTTGCAAGGATGTAAGAATGTGGGAAAATATGACCTGTAATGAGGAGATAAATGAATTGGTCAAAACTGATCCAGAACTGACTCAGATATTAGAATTAACAGACAGGCCAAGAAAACAGTCATTATAACTGTATTCCATATGTTCAAAAAGGTAAGTAGAGAAATGGAAGATATATGAAAGGACAGTTGTTAAAGATTAAGACTACAGAGTGTGAGATGGAAAATATTCTGGGTGAAATTAATGGCAGATTAATGCAGAAGAAAAGGTTAATGAACTTGAAATCATCTCAACAGAAACTACCAAAATATAAAACAGATAAAAAAAGAAATGTAAAAAGTGAGTAGAGCATTAGTGAGTTGTGGGACAACTTCAGGTGGCCTACCATAAGTATAATCGGGCTATTTCTAAGTGATATCTGCACCCCCACATTCATTACAGCATTATTTACAGTAGCCAGGATATGAAACAACCTAATCGTCTATCAAGGATGAATAGACAAAGAAAATGTGAGAGATATATAAATGTGTATATATGTGTGTGTATATGTGTATATTTATGTGATAGACACATAAATATGTATACATACACAGAGACGCACATAATGGAATGTTATTCAGCCATAAAAAAGAAGAAAATCCTGCCATTTGCAACAAAACACATGAACTGTGAGGGCAGTATGCTAGGTAAAATAGATCAGAGAAAGACAAGTATTGTATGATCTCACTTATATGTGGAATCTAAGAAAAACTGAACTCACAAATAGAGAGTAGGTGGTTGGTTACCGGGGGGTGAGAATGTGGGAGAAATGGGTGAAGGTAGTCAAAGAGTACAAACTTCTAATTATAAGACGATTAAGTTCTGAAAATCTAATGTGCAGCATGGTGACTATAGTTACCAGTGCTGTATTGTATACTTGAAACTTGCTAAGAGAGTATAGCTTAAAAGTTCCCACAACACACACACACACACACACACACACATACACACACACACACACAGAAAGGTAACTATATGAGGTGGTGGATGTGTTAACTTATCTTATTATGCTAATGATTTTGTAATATATACATATATCAGATCTTCCTGTTGTACACCTTAAACCTTCACAATGTTATATGTCAATTGTATCTCAGTAAAGCTGGGTGGGGGTGTAATGGGAGTCCCCAAGGAGAGAAGAAAGAGATGGAGATGGAAAAAATATTTGAAGAAATAATGGCTGAGAAATTTTCAAATTTGATGAAAACTATAAACCCACATATCTGTGATGCTCAAGGACATGAAATATGAAGGAAACTACACGAAGGCACATGATAATCAAATTGTTTAAAATGATAATGAGAAAATCTTAAAAACATCAAGATGAAAAAAACAAGTGAAATACAGAGGACCAAAGATAAGAATAACAGATTTCTTGTCAAAAATTATGCAAACAAGAAAATGGAGTAGCATCATCTTTAAAGTATTGAAAGAAAAAAACCTGTGAAGTTAGAATTCTGTATCCAGTGAAAATATGTTTCAAGGTGAAGGTGAAATAAAGACTTTTTCAGACATGCAGGCTGAAAGAATTTGTCACCATCAGACCTCCAACACAAGAAATGTTAGAAGAGGTCCTTCAGGCAGAAGGAAAATGATACCAGATGAAATCTGTATCTACACCAAGGAAAGAAGAGCACTTGAAATGATACTTACATGGGTAGATGTAAGACTTTTTTTCTCTTATTATTTAAATTTTTCCAAGATAATTGACAAAAAATAATAACAATGTAGTGTAGCATTCATACCATGTGTAAGAATAAAATGTATGATAGCACTGTCACAAAGGTTGGGAAGTGACAAATGAAATACACTTTTGTAAGGCTGTTACACTAAATGTAAGGTAGTTTAATATCACTTGAAGATAGACTCAGATACGTTAAAGATGTTTACTATAAACCCTAAAGTAACCACAAAAATAACAAAATAATATGCCAGCAAAGCAGATTAAATGGAACTATAAAAAACAGTCAGTTGGAAAGAAGGCAGAGAAAGAAGATAAAGGGAACAAAAAAGAGATGTAAGATATAGAGAAAAAGATGAATTAAACTTAACCATATCAATAATCATATTAAATGTAAATAGTCTAAATATCTCCATTAAAAGGCAGAGATTTTCAGATTGGATAAGAAAGCAAGACCCAACTGTATGTTGCACACGAGAAATGAACTTTAAATTTTAAAACAAAAGGTAGAACATGCTCACACTGATCTAAAGAAAGCTGAAGTTGCTATATTAATATTAGGCAAAGGGATTTCAGAGCAAAGACTATGACCTGTGCTAAGGAGGGTCATTTTGATACAGGGATCAACTAATCAGAAGGAAATAATAATCCTGAACATTTATGCTGCTAATAAAGAGATTCAAAATGCACAAAGAAAAACTAGTAGAACTGTAAGGTGAAATAGATGAAATCCACAGTTATAGTGGGAGATTTCGGTACCCTTCTGTTAATAATTGATACAATAAGTAGACAGAAAGTTGGTAAGGATATGGAAGATTTGAACAGAACTGTCAACCAACTTGACCTAATTGGCATTTATGGAACATTCCACCCAACAACAATAGAATACACGTTCTTTTTAAGTATACATGGAAGATTTACCAAGATAGATCATTCTAGCCATAAAACAAACCTCAGTAAATTTAGAAGAATTCAAGTCTTACAAAGAATATTCTCTGACTACAAAGGAATTAAATTAGAAATGAAGAACAGAAAGAACTATAGAAAATCCTCAAATATTTGGGAACTAATTAGCATACTTCTAAGTAATCCAAGGGTCAAAGAAGAAATCAAAAGGGAGATGAATTATTTTGAACTGAATGGAAATGAAAACACAACATATCAGAACTAGTAGGATCACCATTGCAACAAAAAAGAATAAAATACTTAGGAATAAACCTAACTAAGGCGGTAAAAGACCTGTACTCAGAAAACTATAAGACACTCATGAAAGAAATCAAAGACAGCACAAACAGATGGAGAGATATACCATGTTCTTGGATTGGAAGAATCAACACTGTGAAAATGACTATACTACCCAAAGCAATTTACAGATTCAGTGCAATCCCTATCATATTACTAAGGGCATTTTTCACAGAACTAGAACAAGAAATTTTACGATTTGTATGGAAATGCACAAGACCCTGAATAGCCAAAGCAATCTTGAGAAGGAAAGATGGAGTTGGTGGAATCAGGCTTCCTGACTTCAAACTATATTACAAGTCCACAGTGATCAAAACAGTATGGTACTGGCATAAAAACAGAAATATAGATCAGTGGAACAGAATAGAAAGCCCAGAGATAAACTATGGTCAACTAATCTATGACAAAGGAGCCAAGGATATACAATGGAGAAAAGGCAGCCTCTTCAATAAGTGGTGCTGGGAAAACTGGACAGCTACATGTAAAAGAATGAGATTAGAACACTCCCTAACACCATATACAAAAGTAAACTCAGAGTGGATTAAAGACCTAAATGTAGGGCCAGACACTATAAAACTCCTAGAGGAAAACAGGAAGAACACTTTTCGACATAAATCACAGCAAGATCTTTTTTGATCCACCCCCTAGAGTAATGGAAATAAAAACAAAAATAAATAAGTGGGACCTAATGAAACTTCAAAGCTTCTGCACAGCAAAGGAAACTATAAGCAAGACGAAAAGACAACGCTCAGAATGGGAAAAAATATTTGCAAACGAATCAACAGACAAAGAATTAATCTCCAAAATACATAAACAGTTCGTCCAGCTCAATATCAAAGGAACAACCCAATCAAAAAATGGGCAGAAGACCTAAATAAGCATTTCTCCAAAGAAGGCATATGGATGGCCAAGAGGCACATGAAAAGCTGCTCAACATCACTAATTATTAGAGAAATGCAAATCCAAACAACAATGAGGTATCACCTCACACCGATTAGATTGGGCATCATCAGAAAATCTACAAACAGTAAATGTTGGAGAGGGTGTGGAGAAAAGGGAACGCTCTTGCACTGTTGGTGTGAATGTAAATTGATACCAGCACTATGAAGAACAGTATGGAGGTTCCTTGCAAAACTAAAAATAGAGTTATCATATGACCCAGCAATCCCACTGCTGGGCATATACCCAGAGAACACTGTAATTCAAAAAGGCACATGCACTCCAATGTTCATTGCAGCACTATTTACAGTAGCCAGGACATGGAAGCAGCCTAAATGTCCATCCACAGATGAATGGATAAAAAAGATGTGGTACATATATACGATGGAGTATTGCTCAGCTGTAAAAAGCAATGAAACTGGGACATTTGTAGAGACGTGGATGGACCTAGAGAATGTCATACATAGTGAAGTGAGTCAGAAAGAGAAAAACAAATATTGTATATTAACACATATATGTAGACTATAGAAAAATGGTACAAATCTACCAGTTTGCAAGTCAGAAATAGAGACACAGACGTAGAGAACAAACATTTGGACACCAAGTGGGGAAAGCAGGGAGGGCTGGGGGGGTGGGGAATGAATTGGGAGACTGGGATTGCCATATATACATTACTAATAAGAAAAAATATCAAATTGTACACTTTAAATATATGCAGTTTATTGTATCTCAATAAAAGTTCTTAAAAAAAAAAAGAATAGTGGGGTACTGCTAAAGCTATGTTTAGGGGGAAAATTGTAGCACTAAAATGCTACAAGAAAGATCTCAGTGTTTTCAGCTGTTTTAATCCATGAAAAGAAGAGCGCATGAAACCAAAGTAGAAGAATGGAAATAGTGAAGATCATAGCAGAAGTTAATGAACTAGAAAACAGAAACATAATAGGGAAAACCAATGAAACCAAAAACTTGTTCTTTGAGATAGATAAAATTGATAGACCCTTAGCTAGACTGATTATAAAAAAAATATGTGCTGTGAGAATTAACATCTGGTGTCAGAAAGGTATTGTATTATACATTTCATTTTTATAAAGTTTTACATTTTTAGATTGTACAAGTTGTTCAAAGATACAAACTACTATGTTTTAATTGGGGAATGTTTGGGGTTGTTTTGAAAGAGCTCTAGTCTGGGAGAGAAAGATGTGTCGAATGTTGCAGATACGGTACAAAGATTTTAGAACTTAATTCATTTAACTTTGGTATGGTGGTTTATGACACATATAGTTGAGTGTTGTCACGAACAAGTATAGGTCCATGTCTGTTAATCATTGATGCTCTAGGATTAATTTTTGATGCATATCATTCAATTTCTTGGTAACATTCTGTTGCTATTGTTTTATTGTGGTGAAAGTGAAATAATGAATTATGAGTTTTGTTGGTCAGTGTAGAGTCACTGTACTTCTGGAGGTTGCATTGATGATTTGGCACATGTTTGGGAGATTTACCAGCATCCAGCTATTGTCTAGATCACTTTTGATTGTCAGGTTATGATTTTCAAAAATATTTCTCTGTTGTTTTGAATCTAAAGTGATACACATACCTCTAACTGTCTTGAGATTTTAATCACCTGTCAGTTGGTGTACCTGCTTGTACATCTTCCCCTCTTTCCTTTTGTAGCTAGGTTTCAAGAAATTTGTAGCCGAAACTGCTGAGTCAGCTCCAGGACCTCAGATCTTTCTCTGTGGACTAGCTTCTGCTGGTTCTTATTTGATCTTGGTTTAAAATGGATTTGGGTCTCTGTTGAGGTTAATTAAAAAGAAATTATCCCCATTTAAAATTTTGAGACATAATTCACATGACATAAAATTCACCCTTTGGAATTGTGTAATTTAGTAGATTTTAGTATATTCATAAAGTTGTGCAACCATCACCACTATCTAATTCCAGATATTTTCATCACTTGCAAAAGAAAACCCTTATAAGGCTGATTTTTGAGATTCAGATACCCAGAATAAAATTTTTTGAACCATCACCAAATAATCTTTTGACCAACAAAGCCCTCTCTGAAGGTCAAAATACCATTTATAGGAATTGCCTCATTTTAATTATATCCCAGCTTCAATTCATATTAAAAATATTCTCAATTTTTGGCAAGTTACCATATTTTTACTTCTATAGAAAAACAAGCAATAAACAAACAAAAAAAAACAACTCAATAATTAGAGAAGCTAAAGACCATAGTACCATCATAAATTCTGAGTAGCACAATCAGGAATATACTTTGTTAGTTCTACTTATTATACTTAATTTTCAACTAGGTAAACTTTGGCTATTTTATATTATTTAACCTAATTGAATAGGAGAGTCAGTTTGACCTGGCCTGGAATCTTGTCTCCTCTACTTACTAGCTACCATATATTGTTTATCCACCCTGGTGCTTTGGTCATTTATATAATGAGGCTAAGAGTTCCTATCTGATAGGGTTCTTGTGAAAATTAAAGGAGATAATTTATATAAACCACTTAATGACATACCTAAGTACTCAAAGAAAATTATTTTTATTATGCGGTCACTATATACATCCACATTGACAAGATAGAAAATTTGGGGTTATGTGTTATTTTGATTTGTAACTTGTTGTACCCAAAGAGAGTTCATTAATAAATTTCTATCAGGTCTCTAGTAAAATTCCTTAGGCTTTGCTCTTGTGATCCTCCTGGTCAACATTTTAAAAAATTAATTAATTAATTAATTGGCTGTGTCGGGTCTTCATTGTTGCGCTGGGCCTTCTCTAGTTGTGGAGAGCGGGGAGCTACTCTTCACTGCAGTGCACAGGCTTCTTATTGCGGTGGCTTCTCTTGTTGCAGAGCACAGGCTCCAGGCCCATGGGCTTCGGTAGTTGTGGCACACGGGCTTAGTTGCTCCTCGGCATGTGGGATCTTCCTTGACCAGGGCTCAAACCTGTGTCCCCTGCATTGGTGGGCGGATTCTTCACCACTGTGCCACCAGGGAAGCCCCGTCAACATTTCTATCTGTAGATAAAAATACAGAAGGCAGAGTTATCAAGTTCATAAATGTTACATAAATGCTGAGTGACAGAGTAGGATTTCAGTTAAATCTCAACAGCCTAGAAAAAATAGACTGTAGCCAGAAAGGTGAATTCAATAGAGATAAATATAAAGCCGTGCATTTAAGTAGTAAAAAGTCAATTACTTCAAAAAATAAGATGGTATTTTAATGTTTAATGTAAAATTTAATGTTTTCTGCAAAAAGTTCAGATGAAGACTATAGGGATGAAGAGGCAGAGCACGGGCAGTGAGACGGCTCTGCTTGATGCTGTGGCCATGGGTGTGTCACTTGACATGTTTGAGAAGCCATAGATACACAACACAAGGAGTGGCCCCATTGCAACTGTGCACTTCAGGCAACAGCAGTGTGTCAGCATTGGCTCATCAATGATAACAGATGTACCAAACTGATGTTAATAATAGAGAAAATGGAGCGGGTGGGGGAGGGGTGGGGATATGTGGGAATGCTGTATTTTCTGCTTAGTTTTTCTGTAAACCTAAAACTGCTCTAAAAAATAGTCTATTAATTTTTAAAAATAATATATAAAGAGATGTATAGATATGTCACACTGAAATGAGGCTGCTAAAAAGCGAATGCAGTTTTTAAACCTAGAAACTGAAAAAAAAAGCTAATGCAATTTTTGCTAAAGAAAGTAGTATTGCTACTGTTTTCTTTGAGTATTTTGAAAGGCAACTAATATGGTGAATAGTTTGGAAACCATGTCATGAGAAACCAAGAAAACTGCATATTTCTTTGGGGAGGAGAAAACTTAGTGGAGGCAGTGTGGTTGCCTTCTGATATAGGAAGGACCCTTAGTAAAACAGAGAACATATTTATTGCAGATACTGTAAGCATGGCCAACTGGTGAATTATTATGGGTCATAGCATCAAGTTTCTACTAATAAAAAAGGAATAATTTTAACAGTACATAAAATGAGTTGACTCAAAGTAATGAACTCCCTTCTAGTCATTGAAGACATTCAAATAGTGGCTGGGTACTTGAAAAATACTCTCATTGGAACAGTGGCTTAACTTGATCACCTCTTAGGTTCCTTATGACTCATAAGATTATATAATTCCTTGACCTTTGCCAATAAGTTTTGTTACTCCTGTGATGAAGAGAGAAGAAACAACATGTGAAAATATAGCCCTTGGCGTCACTGTCAATAGGAGAATTAGAATGCGCGCTGTAGTGGGAAGAGGTTAATGCTGGTTTTTTTCTTTCCATAAAGAATGTAGAGAGAATGTGAGTGTGTGTATGCATCTACACACACACAAACAGATTGTGTATCTAATGTTGGTATGCGTGTGTGTGTGTGCATGTGTATTTATGTGTCGTTTCATACATGAATATGTATATATGGATAATTTATAATTTAGGACTAATTTCTGCCACATGTGCATTTTTTACTTTTGGTGTAGAATACTTACTTTTAAATGCTTTTTAACATATTATTTTTTAAAAGAATTATTTACCATTTTTTCCATTAACTTTTTATACCCAGTATAGAAAGAGTGCTGACCTTTGCTTTGACTTCCTGACCACAGTGCTCTATCTTACTCACTATCATCTTACTTGCTTCTCTGAAGAACAGGAAATTACCAGAATGATACCAATCATTTTAACCCAATATTGGTTAACTGTTCTTGTCATAGCTTTGATACTTATTGGATAATGCTATATTTATTCATGAAATTTCTTTTCTTGGCACCTGTTTTGTTGAATAGGAAATTACACAGAAATT
This sequence comes from Hippopotamus amphibius kiboko, assembly GCF_030028045.1. Lineage (NCBI taxonomy): Eukaryota > Metazoa > Chordata > Mammalia > Artiodactyla > Hippopotamidae > Hippopotamus > Hippopotamus amphibius. The sequence goes on along the minus strand of NC_080191.1, from coordinate 170,098,398 downwards.
TTTATTATGGAAAGTTCACACCCCAGAGTATAATTTCCTCAGTTTACTTTTAGTAAACATGTTAAACACAGATCACATCTTGTGTTTTCTACTTAAAATTGAAGATGGAATGGGAATGGAAATTGTTTATAAGGGGGGGTGTTTTGACATTTTTGTTCATCTATATTGCAATCTTCTGGTTTTATTTTTGTTTTTTAAATCTTCCTCATTCTTTTCTTCTGGACTAATATTTGTTTTCTTTTTGACAGGCAGTGATGATTTCAGAAAATTTTAACATAGAAGCTCCCAACTATTTGTCCAAGGAATCTGAAATTCTCATTTATGCCAGACAAGATTCCCAGTGCGTTGATTGTTTCCAAGGTTTTTTGCCTGTGCACTATCGTTATCATCGGCCACATAGTAAAGATGGAGAAACCTTTATTGTGGTCAATAACCCTGATTTATTGATGTATTGTGACCAAGGTAAGGGTTGCAAGTCTTTTCGGAGAGTTGAAAATAAAAATAAAGGTATAATGGTAAGTCTGAAGTCAAGCACAGTGATAACAAAATCTTGTTTCTTTTTTCTTTCTTTTAAACTTTTGATTGTAAAATAAAGCACAGATATAGCAAAACTTCACAAATATATACTTTAGTGAATTAGAAGGCAAATACCCATGTGACTACCACCCAGGTCAAGAAACAGAACTTTGCCAGCCACCCTAGCAGCAGCCCCCGTGTCCTGCCCCAGTCTCCTTTGCTGTAAGAGTAACCCATTCTCCTGACTTTTAATCACTTTCTTGTTTCTTTATACTTTTATCACTCAAATGGGCATTCTTAGACACTATCGCTTAGTCTTGCTATTTTAAAAAAATGTTATTTGCATTGTCTCTTAATTTACAGATTTCCCTGCTATCTCCTTCTTTAAAAAAAAAATTTATCTGTTGAAGAACCTGGGTCATTTGAGACCCTATCATTATTGGCATTTGGGTGATTATACTCATTAGTTCATCTGCCTTCTTTATTAGTTGGAAATTGGTAGCTGGTTTGAGAGGTGTGATCAGATTCAGGTTTGATTCTTTTGGCAAGACTATAAGAGGTGCGGGACTTCCCTGGTGGCTCAGTGGTTAAGAATCTGCCTACCAATGCAGGGGACACGGATTCGAGCCACGACTAGTGAGCCCGCATGCTGCAACTACTGAAGCCCGCATGCCTAGAGCCCTTGCTCTGCAACAAGAGAAGCCACTGCAATGAGAAGCCCCCGCACCGCAAGAAAGAGTAGACCCTGCTCACTGCATCTAGAGAAAGCCCGCTTGCGGCAGTAAAGACCTGACTCCGCCAAAAAAAAAAAAAAAAAAGTTTACAGAAGTCAGTAGCACTGTTACTAAAAACTGGCAAATAGGAGTCTTTAATGATACACTTGCTCTCATCATATATTTCATGATGAGAGAAAAAAGTATTCAGCTGTGTTAGCTTTGTTTATCCAACCTAGTTTTCTATTTCTTTCTTTTAATGGTACCTTTTACCTAAAATGAAGTTTGGAAAAGTGCCCCTTCCCAAGAGAGCATCTGGGGTTCTGGAATTGTTTGATTTTTTTGGCCTGAGGGTTCCTTACATGGATATATTTTCTCTATGGAAATTTATCGAGTTGTAGGTTTAGGATCTGTTCATTTTTCTGAGATATGTTATACTTCAGAAACAGTTGAAGTTAAAAAAAAAATGGCCCCTGGTGTAGTGGAGTTTGTTAAGAAGTCATGCTCAACCTCTGTACAGTCTTTGTAATTTTATAATTCCGTAGGTATCCACTTAGAGCAGGCTATTAAAATAAAACAGCACATGATAGTTGGGTCCAAATCACGTACCTTGTGTATTAAAAGATTTGAATACTCATATCCCAACATGAAAGACTGGACTAGCCTCTAGACCAGATACAGGTTTTCTAATATGATGTTCTACCACTTTTTCTCAGAGTTTCCAATTTTGAAATGCTGGGCTCAGTCGCAAGTGACAGCTCCTTGTGCTCTGAACAGTAAGGATATCTGCCAGTGGAACAATATGAAATATAAATCAGTAAGTTTTATGTTGTTTTAGGTCATGTGACCTCATATAAAACTCTTTCTATAATGTTTCTGCCACATTTAAGGGATTAGCATTTTAAATTCTACCATAGAAAACTGTTTTTTGTTTGTTTTTAATGTTGCTTCTTTGTTACTAATAGCAATAGTCATAAAATCATTTAATTTGAGGGGTGGAGATTGAGAGCTAGTCCCATGCCTCATTGATCCAGAGCTTAAGTATAGCTGATGTGCTTTTTAAAAGTGTGGATTGGCAAATAAAAACAGTGGTGTGTTCATCTGATGTTACTTAATAAAACTTCACTTTATTTACAACTTTTTATTAATTTTTGAACAACAAAATGAATTAGTTGACTTCATTATATTATACAGAACAAGTGAAAAGAGTAAAACTCTAAAGTTGTATCCTTTCAACTGCTAAGTTTCTAGACAGCTGTATTGTTATTATAAATCTGAATCTAGGGTGTTTCGGGCCATTTTTAGAGTTTTAACCTCCCAACTTGTTTTCGTTATTAAATTAGGTAAGTATTAGTACTTTATTAACACTGGCTTTCTCCAAAGAGTCTGTAGTTTTCTACTTACCTTCTTGAGCTAACGTAGTCCACTTTTTCTCTTCAGAGTGTTAAGTCTTTGTACAACATATCTTTTCTTTACCTCTTTTTTTTCTGTTCTTTTGTTCCTCTTTCAAGAGCTGCCTTTTAACTGATGCTTGTAGTATCTGAGTTTCTCTTTGTTCCTAATTCTCTTTAAGGCCTGCTTTCTTTGGTTGAATGCCACAATCTGTGTCATTATTTTTACAGTTTATTTTTACAAGCAGTCAAATGAGTTTGCAACAAAAATAAAAAAAAAGAAAAGTAAAAAATTTAAACTAGGACACAACATAATTGTCAGTCAGATAAACATAAAGCAGATTTGTTCATAGGTGTGGATAGTTAGATTTGAAGTATTTTCCTTGTAGTTGCTTAGAAGTCTGTCTACTGGCTAGCTCAGAAAACTACTACTGATGATGAAGGTTTACTACAAAGCCTATTACTTTGTATTGGAGAACCTTCTTTGAACTGACAGTTGGAAAGATATATGATGTGCTAACATCTTATGCAACATAGATTTGCCTTTAAGATTGCCATTGCTATAGAATAGCTGAATTTTTTACAAACTCTAAAATACATCTGGAGAATTGCATTTGATTTTCTTGTATGAATGAAGAGTGTGATTAGTATTTATACTATTTATGATGCATTGGTTTAAAAAATTGGTGGTACGCATTGCTACAAAATAATCACTATTGAAACATTTTGAATTCATTTCTCTTTAAGACCATGTAACTTGAAATAGGAGGTCCTAATTAAGTTTTTGATTTTTTTCCTTTGTTACATTTCTTATTTATATATACCAGAAAAACAGGTGACTATTACTAAGACGGTGATCTGTACTAAGGCTTGTTTTAAGATGCCTTTATTTGGAAGGTAATTTCAGATGGCACTTTGTACAGATTGTGTTGGTAACTTTTTTTTTTTGGATGTGAAAGTATAATCCATGCATTTATAAAAAGAAACCAAAAGTAAAAGAATTCCCAAATTACCTAAATTTTAATGCTTTTAAAATCCTATTTTTAAACCATAAAATTTCCCAAAGTTTCTAATTGAACCCCTTTATTTTCACAACCAAATAGAAGATAAAAGCAAATTGAAAGAAACCATAAACAAGACAAGAAGACTACCCTCAGAATGGGAGAAAATATTTGCCAATGAAGCAACTGACAAAGGATTAATCCCCAAAATATACAAACAGCTCATGCCGCTCAACAGTAAAAAAACAAACAACCCAATTCAAAAATGGGTGGAAAACCTAAATAGACATTTCTCCAAAGAAGACATACAGTTGGCCAATAAACACATGAGAAGATGCTCAACATCACTCATCATTAGAGAAATGCAAATCAAAGCCACAATGAGGTATCACCTCACACCGGTCAGAATGGCCATCATCAAAAAATCTAGAAACTATAAATGCTGGAGAGAGTGCGGAGAAAAGGGAACCCCGCTGCACCGTTGGTGTGAATGTAAATTGATACAGCCACTATGGAAAACAGTATGGAGGTTCCTTAAAAAACTAAAAATACAACTGCCATATGACTCAACAACCCCACTAATGGGCATATACCTGAGAAAACCATAATTCAAAAAGATACATGTACCACATTAAGAATCTGCCTGCCATTGCAGGGGGCACGGGTTTGATCCCTGGCCAGGGAAGATTCCACATGCTGCGGAGCAACTAAGCCCGTGGGCCACAACTACTGAGCCTGTAACTCTAGAGACCGTGAGCCACAACTACTGAGCCTACATGCCGCAACTACTGAAGTTATTGAAGTCCGTGTCCCTAGAGCCTGTGCTCCGCAACAAGAGAAGCCACTGCAATGAGAAGGCTGAGCACCACAATGAAGAGTAGCTCCCACTCGCCGCAACTAGAGAAAGCCCATGCACAGCAACAAAGACCCAATACACACAGCCAATAGATAAATAAATAAGTTTATAAAAAAAAGAAAAGAAACGTACCACAATGTTCATTGAAGCACTATTTACAATAGCCAGGACATGGAAGCAACCTAAATGCCCACCAACAGATGAATGGATAAAGAAGAGGTGGCACATATATACAATGGAATATTACTCAGCCATAAAAAGGAATGAAATTGAGTTATTTGTGGTGAGGTGGATGGACCTAGAGTCTGTCATACAGGGTGAAGTAAGCCAGAAAGAAAAAAACAAATACCATATGCTAACACATATATATGGAATGTAGAAGAATGGTACTGATGAACCCAGTGGCAAGGCAAGAATAAAGATGCAGATGTAGAGAATGGACTCGAGGACATGGGGTGGGGGTGGTGGTAGGGGAAGCTGGGACAAAGTGAGAATAGCATAGACATATATACACTACCAAATGTAAAATAGCTGGTGGGAAGCTGCTGCATAACACAGGGAGATCAACTCGATGATGGGTGATGACCTAGAGGGGTAAGATTGGGAGGGAGGCTTAAGAGGGAGGGGATATATGTGTAAATACAGCTTATTCACTTTGTTGTACAGCAGAAACTGGTACAACGGTGTAAAGCAATTATACTCCAATAAAGATCTGAAAAAAAAAAAGTTGAACATAGGAGAACTTTTGTGCTGCTAGTCAGTATCACAGCTAATTTGATATAAAAACAGTAAAGGGCACACTCAGCTGTGTAATTTGTGAATAACAAACTTTTAAAAGCTGTTTGAGGAGAGAAACAACAAAATAAGGAATGAATAGATCCTTTAGTTTTATTGTTGTTTTAATGTTTTTCCTTTAGGGCTTCAATTTCTAGATTATTCTGTTTTCTAATATGAAACATAGTAAGAGGAAGTAAATGTTTATATTGATTACAAAGGTGACGTTAGGATATAGCTAGTAGTTTATTAACAATATACTCAACTCTGTTTAAAAAGCAGAAAATGTGAAAACTAAATGAGAATTTAAGAATTATTGTGTAACTGATTTTGTTACATTAATTGAAATGTTGAATCTAAAAGAATCATTTAAATAATATGTTACATGTAGTATAGCAATGGCTGAAAGATAGTTAAAAGAAAAAAGAAAAAGTTAAATTAGAAATCCAAGAAGTAGTAGTTTCACCTTAGGACACGGATCTTACATGTCTTTAACTTCTCCATCCATCTCTCTCCCTAGGTGTACAAGAATGTGACCCTGCAGGTTCCGGTGGGACTGACCATACACACCTCTTTAGTGTGTTCTGTGACTCTGCTCATTACCATCTTGTGTTCTACTTTGATCCTTGTGGCTGTTTTCAAATATGGCCATTTTTCCCTATGAGTTTTATGCAGTCGATTGCTTTCCATAAACCTAAATGAGACCTATTCATTTATGACTAGAAGTGTTCTAGAATTATGTCATTACTGTTGTCTTTCATCTTCATTTATGGCTAATATGTTTACTAGAGGGAATTCTGGATTATTCTCAACTAATTTCAAAATTCAGTGCTCTGTTGTGTAGACCTCTCATAATCTACAAGCATCAAGTGCCAATAGAAGAAACCTAATTTTGTTAAATTAATATTTATTTTGTGAAAAGTGACTTTATCTTCATTTGGGTTATAAATGACTACTTTATGTATTAGAGACAAATTATTGCTAATTGAGAAAGTTGTTATGAATAAGATTAATTTGGATGAATCAGAGTTTATTTAAATGTTAATTTTATGAGAATATTAATTTATCTGGGGTTTCAAAGAAAATCATTAAAGTAGTACAGCTAACAAGTTATAAGTATCAAAACTGATTATTCCTTTAAGCACTTCCGTTCTCCTTTTACATTTTATAGTACTGCTTTTGAATTTATGAATTGGCAAAGGGCTTGATGAAATTAAGTACTGAGATTAAAGAGTATATTTTACTAAGTTGTACAGTTACAAAGTTTTTTGAATCTTCTGGTGATTTTTTAAAAAACAAAAGGTCTTGATTTATTGTTTTTCTTTGGAAAAAATTAGAAAATAAAGTAAATGCCATAAGCTAATTAAAAAATAAAAGGGGAAGCATGTTCCAAAACAGAAGCCAATAAACCAGGGTGTGTTCATCTTGTTTGTTTTGTATGGCATAAGGGGATATGATATACTTTATATATGCTATCACTGGTTAATTTCCTAAAACATTCTGGTGTTTTTATGGGAATAAATCTTTTATAATTTGCCATGTACAGCTTGACCTAATAATAACAATTCTTTTTTAAAATGTGTTTGAGAACTTACGTATTGAAAAAGGCAACCCAATGCCATAAAGCAGAAATATTAGAGATCTTTAAAATGATGAAAATTTCAACCCAGTCTTGTCTCATAGCTGTTTCGTGTTTTCTTATAAGAAAGAATTCCATGTTTTCCAGGCATTTTTTTTCACAGTGGAATTAATATAGTGACATTGAAATAGAATTATACGTCAGTTAAAATTCAGTAACGTCAACAACATTTTGGAACATGGTTAGTCAGGTGGGAGAACACAGTACTATTTAACCTCTTGTGTGTGTGTGTGTATTTTCTTTTGCACATCAAAGCCAAGTTCCTCAGTATTTAAATGTTTTCAAGTTGATATTTGAGATTGTGGCTTGGAAAACGATTCAGCCATTTTCTCATTTATACAGGTATTCAGAAGTGTAATAAAAATGTGAATGTGAGTGAAGATACTTTGATATGACTTCTCTTGCCTGATAAATGCTTGCAGATTACATCATTTTTGGTATAACAGAGCATTTCTGGTTTTGAACTCTTCATATTATCTTCTTTGGATAGTTAAGAAATGAATAAGCACTTTATTTTTTAAATCAGTTTTGTAATTCTTTGTATGGTCTTTTTTGTTTATAGCCAAGAAGTTGGGTACTGTTCTCCTGGTCACTGTGTTCCAGTATTTGTTCCACTTTTATGGTTTATTTTTCTTAAAGTATTGTTTAATGTTCTTTGGATGAAAATAACAGAGACAGGTTACCTCAGCTAAGGGTAGTAGTGGGGTAGAGATTAATGTGTGTGTTTGTGTGTGTGTATGTGTGTGTGTGTTTATCTCAGCCACTCTACTAGGAACTTTGATTATTTAGCTAGATCTCATGGAGGATAGTACATATGTGACTTGGGAACTGAGAAAATATTGATGTATTTCTGCTCTAATGATTTCATAATATAATGAATTTAAGGATTACTCTAGTAATCTAGAGTGTATTCATCTCATGCTACTCATCTATATTTTGATGATTGATGCTAATTGATATGATATGGAGATAAAGAACTTAGTGTGAGATGACTAACACCTACCTGTATTATCCATCAAACTTATAAATATACTACCAGCAGGTAGTTGAATATAGGGTTTGGTAGGCTGTGAGAGAATGAAAGAATATAGAGAATTGTCCTAGTTGGTGATAGGATGGTAGGTTTAACTGTGATTTCTTGCACCTCAGACCTTACTTATGGGATTACCTTTCTCCTGAAGTATATTGTTTTAAGATGTTCCTTTAGTGGGTCTTTGTGGTTGGTAACATCTCTGCTTTTGCTTAATGATATCTTTCTTTCACCCTCACTCTTATCACTGATGATTTAGCAAGGTATGTACTTGTAAGTTTAGTTATTTTCTCTTGGTAGTTTGAAAATGTTTTTCCATTGTCAGATGGCACAAATTGTTGCACTTGAGAAATCTATGCTAAATTTAATAGTCATTTCTTTGTAGGGATGTCTTTTCTTTCTGGTTTCCTTACCTTTGGTATTCTGCAGTTTCACTTTGATGTGTTTGAGAAGATTGCCTTTACTTATCCAGTTTGGGATTCACTTTGCTTCCTGAATCTGAAGGTTCTTGTCTTTCATCAGTTTTGGAAAATTCTTAGCCATTATCTCACCATATACTGCATCTTTTTTCTCTCTTTTCTCTCCTGGATTTCTCATTAGGCATATGGTATATCTTCACAATGTATCCCCATGTCTCTCAATCTTTCTTTCATATTTCCTCTGTCTTTGGGCTGCTGTCAGTAATTTCTTTAGATCTGTCTTCCAGTTTATTAATTCTCTCTTCAACTGTGTGTAGTCTGTTTAACCCAAACGTTGGCTTTGGTTTCAATCATGATAGTCTTTATTTCTAGAAGTTCTGCTTGGCTCTTTTTCAAAGCTGCTTGGTCATTTTTAAAAAATATCTTGTTTCTTGCTTCTGTCTTACTTTGTTTAATCATTTTAATAAATTTATTTTATATTCTGTAAGCAGTAATTCCAGTATCTAAAGTTCATGGGCTTCATTATTTTGTTTGTGGTTTCTGTTGATTCACTCATGGCTTATTTTCTCAGATGTATTATAATTATATTTTGGGTGCTCTCTAACTTTTGATAGCCCGTTTATCTGTGGAAATTCTTTCAGTCCTGTGTTGAGAGTGAACCTGTACAGTGAGGATTTGTATTTGTTTCTTCCAGGCCTCCAAGCATTACCATCCTGGCACATTTTCTTGACTTGAAGTTTCCTGGACAGTGTAGGTACCATAAATTTGAATTTTCAGACCCATGTGAGGGAAAGTTTGTGGTTATGAATTCTAAAGGGAAAGTTTCCCCTCGATGCCAAAGTCCAGTCTAAAATATACAAGTATCTGCATATTGCCCTGGGTTGGTACAAGGAATTTTTTTTCCCCAGTCTATTCTTAGAGAGTATAGCCCTTTGAGTTTTCCAGCCTTGTGCAGGATTATATAGTTCCAACTGCTCTACAGGCCCAAGGCCTTGTCTTTGGTCTCTTGTGCAGCCAGTAAAACCATAGAGATTTCTGAGATAAGTAGGTTCTTTCAACACAGCACAACGAGCGTCACTGACCTGGTTACTGCTCTGGTTTCTTGTTCCCCCTTTGGGTTGAATTTGGAGTTTGGAAGACTATTGGAGTCTTTCTTGAAAGCTTAGTTATGCCTTTGAAAGGATGTTCTATTTTATCCAGCATTTTGTGTGTTTAACAGTGGGACTGTTTTTCAAGATATGTAATAGTGTGCCATATTGCTCCTTGAATGCTGTCTCTCATACTCTCCATATCAGTTGAGTTTTTTGCTCTACATCTATCAGTAAGGACAATGTGGCTACCTATCTCCACTTCTGCTGCTATCGCTGTAGCATCAGTCATGATTAATGCATCGCTAGTTCCTTCCCTTCTATTCTTGCATATCAATACTCCATTCTCCCTGTAGCAATCTAGTGATCTTAAAGTGTAAACTAGAGAACATCACTTCCTTGCTTACAACTCTTTAATAACTTCTTGGAATAAAGTCCAGCCTCCTTATGATGTCATTCAGGATCCTTCCTGACCTGAATCTTGTCTTCTCTAGTGTTTTTTCACACTACACTGCTCTTCTTGCACTGAACTGCAGTTACACAGGCCTTCTTAACTGAACTTAGCAAGTTCTTTTCTCCCTCCGCCTGCTTGTAATGCTCCTGGGAGCTTCTCGTGGCTCTCTTTCTGTTCTCAGCTTAAATGTCACCTCCTTAAAGATGCTTTCTCTGGCCACCTTATCCAGAGTAATCACCCTGGTTTTTTTTGTCATACCAGATATCACAATTTTAAGTATTGTGTTTTCATGTTTGTAAGTTCCACGAAGACAGAGTGACTCGTGTTCACGCTTGTATCGCTGTTACCCAGCAGTTTCTGGTGTATGTGAGACACTGAAATGTTTGTAGAATTAGTGAATACATTGATGAACTCCTCCATGGATAAAACATAGAGGCTTTAATCTGCAAGGAGGTGGGGCTTAATTTAGCACCAAAGTGTATTAACAGTTGCAGGTAAAAAGCAAAATGGATAGTGGATGAATTCCCAGAAACACATGTGGAGCAGATTCACTTAACGAGAATCGTCTTTCAGCATGTTTGGTTGGCGCAGACCTGACTGGAGACAGTGCTCAATTACAGGAGGGACTGGCGGTCTCTCAATATAAAGAATATCCAAAAAAGAGGGAGCGGGAGAGGTGAGCGGCACACACCTCCGGACTACAACTCCCAGCAGGCCCCGCGTGGGCCCGCTCCCCCCCGGGAGGCGGTGCCCGTCTCCGCCCCGCGGAGCGCCCGGCGTCGGCCCCACCCCAGCCCGCTCCCCGCCGTCGCCCTCCCCCGGGGTTGCGGCCACGCGCGTCGGCGGCGGTGGTTCCGCTTCCCCTCCGGCCTGGGCCGTCGCCATTGCCGAAGGCTCCCTGCCCTCCCCGCCCGGCGCCGCGGGGCTCGGCTGCCGCCCGGCCCAGCAGCAGCAGCAGCAGCGGCGGCGGCGGCGGCGCTCCAGCGCGGCTCCGCTTCCCGCCCCGCGTCCGCGGCCCTCCCCGCCCCGCGGCCCGCGCTCGCTCGGGCGGCTCCGGAGCCCGTCGGGAGCTCGGCCGGAGGCTCCTCGCCGGGGCGGGACCTCTCCTCGCCCGGGGTAAGTGTGCCGGCGGGCCGGGCCGCGGGCCGCCGCGCTCCTCCCTCCTCCCTCCTCCCCGCTCCGGGCCTGGCGGGCCGGGCGGCCGCCACCTGCGCGCCCGCAGCCGTGGCTCCCGGGCGGTGGCTCATTGTCCGCGCCCCGCGGCTGTTTTCTCCTCCGGCCGCAGCCCGCCGTGGGGAGCTGGCGGGGCTGGCGGCGTCCGGCCCTTCCTGCACGGCCCGCCCGGGCCCGGCCGCGCTCGGCCTCGGCCCGGTGCGCCTCCGCCCGCGTCCTCGAGGGCTCGGCGGGCTGCCGTCCGACGCGCCGTCGCCGCTCCTGGCCGTGGCCCCGGTCGCCCCGGCCCGCCTGCGCGGGCGTGCGGTCCGGAGCGCTGCGGCGCCTTCCGAGCGGCGCCTGTGAGCTCTGCCCCGTGGCGCGCGGCGGAGGCGGCTCGCTTTCCGAGGGCGCGGGGGCCGCTCGCGGGGGCTGCGCGAGCGCTTCGGCCGGGAGGGGGCCGGCGGTACCGGGGGCGGCGCACACGCAGCGCGGCCGGCTCCGCCTCGGGGCGCCGGGCGCGGGAGCGTGGGGAGGCGCGGGGCCGTGCCCGCCGCGCTCGCGTCTCACCTGGAGCCAGGCAGTCCGGGCAGTGCGAGCGTGCGTTCTCTCCCGCGGGTGAGTCGTGCGGCTCCCGCGGGTGTCGCTGCCTCCGTTTTAGGGCACGAGCGACCGGTCGCTTTTTGTGTTCTTTTTAAACGGCGAAAAGACGGAATGCTGGGGCCTAAAATTAGACTTCGACGAGCAGTGTTTTGGATCCAGGTTGTGCACGTCACGCTTTTTCCCCTGCTCTGTTTGACTCTTCCGCTCTCGTAAGTAGGCAGGATATTGAAAGGGAGAAGAATTTGCTCTGGGGGTTTTGTTTTTGTAGGGTTATTCAGAAGAATAACATTAAGTGAAGTTAGATGGGGATGAAGGCAGTGAATCGTAAAACAGGTTAGAACTTGTCAGCTTTGCCGGGAGCTCTGGCGTTTGTAAAACACACTCATAGTCACTTGTGTATATTTTATATGTATGTATGAAAAAATACACATATGTATACATGAAAAGCTTGGTTCGTCTTCTGTTAAAGGTATTGATTTAAGGCAACTTTTAACCCTCGGCTTTTGAACTTTTCTAGTTATTAATTAGCCAGAAACACTGATTTGCATTATGAAAAATGAACCTTAAAATGTTTTTGACCTGTAATCTATGTAGGTGTTAAATCCACTTTCAGGTTTCGGTGAAAGAAGTTGGCCTAACTTCAGTGAATTTTGTGTTTTCACTTCAATACTGTTATTTTGATAGTGTCAGTTGTCCTTAATTCAGTGACAGCTCTTGGCCTAAGGGGTTAAGGTCTAGAAATACTGGAGTGTGAAACTAGGCCCGTTGATGTCAGCTTCTCTGCCGGTTCTTTCTATAAGCAGATACTTTTATTGAGGGAGAGTTGTAGGTATTCTGCTTCTCCTAGGACCTTGATTCTGGTTTATAGCTATTCAAGAGAGAGTTATTCTGGACTTTGTGACATTAAATACTAACCTTGCAAACCCAAATTCATAAAGTAAATTTGTAGTTGGAGTCTACCTGCTAAACAGATGAATAGGGGTTCCTGTGATTCTCTGATCTTCATGATGGGCAGATTTCCAAGCAGACATGGTTAACAGTGGTGTATGTATCTTTTCAATTATACTTTCTTAAAGGGGAGACTTAGAACTTGTTCAGGTAGCTGAGGATAAACTTTCAATGATTCTTTTTAAAAGAAGAGAGACCTTGTTCAAGTAGCTAGGGATAAAATAAATTGGTAGGTGTTAAATTCTTACTGTGTTTAATCTGTCAATATTGATTATTCTAATATTTGAGTATAACATTTCTTTTGGCTTTCTGAATTTTCTACTTTTGATGAAAATTTGAAACTGCACCTTGTTCAAGTCTTTAAGGCTTTGGGGTTCTGACCAATTTGTTTTCAAAAGCCCTTCCAGTTGGTTAGAGGTTTAATTCCAGACTAATCGGGGAGGGTGTTAAGTTACTCTGAGTTGTCCCTTGTGTCCTTCTTGTAACTTGGTAGAAACAGAAAGAGATGGGAAAGAATAGCCCCTGTTGCCTTGAAGAAATACTGATTTCCTTCTGTGACTAGAATTGAGTTTCACTACTTCTTCTTTTTAGGATCACTAACCCGAATAAGAGTAGTCAGTGTGAACATTCATGCCAGATTTCAGAGGTCTAGCCTGTTATCTCTGAGGTACATTAGTACTTGTCATTTCCATGTATCACAAGTGGTTAGGAGCCAGGGACCTGGGTTTGAATCCTGACTCTTCCACTTGACCCTGGGCGAGATACACATTCTTTTCAGTCTTGTTTCCTTTCATCTGTAAAATGAGGATTAATAATAATAACAATATAATACAAATTTCATAGGGCTATTTAGAGCAAATGAAATAATGCAGGGAGAAGTTCTTAGCAAATGCAGTGCTTAAGTGATTAATAAATGTTAGTTAACATTCCATTTTAAGGTAGATTTTATATTTAATTGCTTCTACAGCAAGTGTTTTACTTCCAAACTTAGATTTAAGACTGCTTTCTGAAAGTGGTTGGAATCTCAGGGCCAAGTTTCTGAGACCATAACTCTTAAAAATTACTTTTCAGGAAAAAGTTTCACCACTTAAGTAGAATATAGGTTTTTTGAATACATGTTTCTCAGATTTTAAAATAGGCATATTTCTCATAGAAAATTTAGAAAGTAGTGAAAACTATTAAGAAGAGGGACAAAAATTACTATACAAAAATCACTTAGCCCCCAGAGGAATAGTGGTGGTTGTTCTTATTTTTAAATTAAATTCTAAAGGTAATCAGTACATGCTTATTACAAAAGGTTCAAGCAAGTCAGTTATTTAGAGTAAACTGTGAAAATTACTTTCCTTACTTTCTAGTCCCATTCCTTACAGGTACCCAGTGTAAACACTTTTATTTTCTTTATGCAGTTAGAAATAAGCACAGTGTGTGTGTAGTTTTACCTTGATTTTTTTTTAAATAAACATCTAATCATTATAAATTCTTTTCCATCTCAGTACTTGTAGTTAAACCTCATGTTTTTAATAGTCATGAGATATTCCAGTGTATGGTTGTACTTAATTATTCACAGTTATTTGTTGTTTCCACTTTTGGGCAACTAAAACTGGACTGGAGCTTTAATGAACTTCCTTATACCTTTGTGCACATGTACATGTATACCAAATTGCCTTCCTAAAAGACTGCACTAATCTGTACTTCCTTATTGAATTGTAGAAGCTCTTTAACTTTACCTTCTGTTTAAGAGGATCTTTCACATTTTACCTTTATCAAAAAACAGTCTTCTATATTTTCTTCTGGTAGTTCAGTAAGTGTTGTATTTGAATCTTAATACTTTTGTTTTTTTGTTTTTGGCATGGTAGGTTAAGAGTTTGGCTACTGAAATAAAATAGGTATAAAAATATTTCAGGAGTTTGAGGTTGGTATAAAAATTAGTCACAATGGAACAGCAAGATCTTTTTTTGATCCATCCCCTAGAGTAATGGAAATAAAAACAAAAATAAATAAGTGGGACCTAATGAAACTTCAAAGCTTCTGCACAGCAAAGGAAACTATAAGCAAGACAAAAAGGCAACCCTCAGAATGGGAGAAAATATTTGCAAACGCATCAGCAGACAAAGGATTAATCTCTGAAATATATAAACAATTCGTCCAGCTCAATATCAAAGAAACAAACAACCCAATCAAAAAATGGGCAGAAGACCTAAATAGGCATTTCTCCAAGACGACATACAGGTGGTCAAGAGGCACATGAAAAGCTGCTCAACATCACTAATTATTAGAGAAATGCAAATCCAAACTACAAGGAGGTATCACCTCACACCGGTTAGAATGGGCATCATCAGAAAATCTGCAAACAGTAAATGCTGGAGAGGGTGTGGAGAAAAGGGAACGCTCTTTCACTGTTGATGGGAATGTAAATTGATACAGCCACTGTGGAGAACAGTGTGGAGGTTCCTTGCAAAACTAAAAATAGAGTTACCATATGACCCAGCAATCCCACTACTGGACATATACCCAGAGAACACCATCATTCAAAAAGACACATGCACTTCAGTGTTCATTGCAGCACTATTTACAATAGCCAGGACATGGAAGCAACCTAAATGTCCATCCACAGATGAATGGATAAAAAAGATGTGGTACATATATATACAATGGAATATTACTCAGCTGTAAAAAGCAGTGAAACTGGGACATTTGTAGAGACATGGACGGACCTAGAGACTGTCATACAGAGTGAAGTGAGTCAGAAAGAGAAAAACAAATATCGTATATTAACACATATATGTGGACTATAGAAAAATGGTACAAATCAAGTGGTTTGCAAGGTGGAAATCGAGACACAGATGTAGAGAACAAACATATGGACACCAAGTGGGGAAAGCGGGGAGGGTTGGGGGGGGGGGAATGAATTGGGAGATTGGGATACCAAATAGTACACTCTAAATATATGCAGTTTATTGTATGTCAACTGTATCTCAATAAAAGTTCTTTAAAAAAAAATTAGTCGCAATGGGATTCAGAAAGGAATGTTTTAATGGTTTTATTGTAAGCATCACATCTGAAAAGGGGGGATAATGCCCCCTTTGGCCCCTATTTCTTGTCATCTACCTATTTCATCCTCATCCTTCAAATTTCTGCTTTTGAGTATAGCTTTATTTGGGAGGCTTTCCTGATTTCCATTATGATTTAGGTATTCTTATTGCTTTTATATGTTTTATTAACACATTGATCCATAATCTTTTATTTGCTGTGTGCTGAAAGAATGAGTTATTCATCTGGAAATGAGAGTTATTTCTCAACTGTTGTCAATTGGAACTAATCAAAAGGGAGGTGCAAAGAACTCAGTCGTGTTGGTGGAAAGTGATCCACATACACATATGGGAACAGGGCCCCTTTAACATGTGTTACTGAGTTCTCCCTGACATCTTTCTGATCAAGCTGTTACCTTGTAGGTAATATTTTTTCATGTAAATGTTTAATAGGTTCTGGAAGAATACAAGGTTTTACTTTAGTCTTGCATTTATTTCACAAGAACAAGGTGTATTTTAAGGTTAATCTCAGCTTTTAAAAAATAAATTCCTATTCTGGGAATTCCCTGATGGTCCAGTGGTTAGTACTCTGTGCTTCCACTACAGGAGGCATGGGTTTGATCCCTTGTCAGGGAACTGAGATCCCAAGCGCTGCGTGGTGCACTCAAAAATTAAAAAAAAAAAAAAAAAAAAAATTCCTATTCCTTTTAATTTTGAGATTAGTTAGTAGTTTATAGGCTTGTGAAGCAGTAATGGTATATAATAAACACATGAACAACAAGAGTTGGAGTAAAACTTTTAGACACAGTTTCAGGTGCTCTAAAGAACAAATGGTTAAAGAATGAGAAGTTACGTTGGCAGGTGTAACGGCTGTTTGATAAAGAATAAAGTTTAACCCCTTTAATTCGCTGCCTGTGGAGAACTGCTGCCAGTATTTTCATGTTTCTTTATATTTGTGTGTATACATAGTTCACTCTTCTAAAATTGGACTCATATTCTGTATAATTTGCTATCTTGCTTTTCTTAACATCAAATCTTGAGTTTGCCTCTGTTCTTAAAAATTCTTTTTAAAAATGATTTTTAATGTTCGCCTAACATTCCATTGTACAGCTATGCCTTAGATTCATGATTTTCCTATTGGTGAATGTGTAACTTATTTTCATTATTTTATATAAATAATGCTATGGTGAATGTCTTTTTATTCATCCCTGATTATTACTTTAGAATATTTTCTTAGAAGTGGAATTACTGAATGAAAGGGTATAAGCATTTAAAAGTGTTAAATTACCCTTTGGAAAGGTTTGATGTGTTACCATCACTAGCATTATGAATCTCATTTTGTTGCTTTGCTTATTGCTAGGCAAATAAAACATAGTTTAATTTGCATTTCCTGTTTAAATTATAATTTTGTTATGAATTTGATTTAGTTTCATTATTTCTGATAAGTATACAGAAGTAGCTAGATTTTTTTAGTACGTTCACTTTTTTCTTTTTAAAATTTTTTATACAGTTTTTAAACTTACTTCCCATTTATAGTTATTATAAAACATTGGCTGTATTCTTTGTGTTGTATAATATATACATCCTCGAGCCTGTCTTACACCCAGTAGTTTGTACCTCTAGAAGTAACTAGCTTTTTGTGTTCACGATTATTTTTATTATTTTGCTGAACTTCAGTAAAATTTTACTTACTTTTGTTTTCCCGATTCATTGTCTTACCTGAAAATAATAGTAATTTTTTCTTCCTTTCCAATAGTTATAATATTTATTTCTGTTTTAGCTCTTTATTACATTGATCGGCATCTCCAAGACACAGTTAAATAAGAGAGGAGATAATTGTCTTGGAATGTCTCAGGTATTTTTACGATTAAGGATGAATGCAGTTGTTGGTTTTAGAGAGAAATTTTCTATTGTTTGTTCTTTATAAAAAAAGGAGTGTCTTCTGAATTTTATCAAATGTTTTTGTAACACTTACTTAGGTGATGATAAGATTTTTCTTTTAACTACTGATAAAAGTATGTAAATAAATTTGCTAATAACTTTCCCAAAGGTACTCTAAGGCATGTATTATGAGGAATCAAAACCCCACTCTTGTTAGTCAAGTGTACAGAATTTATTGAAAGACTAGAAGAGAATCTTATAGAAATTTAGTTTAATGAGAATACACAATCTGCATAGTAAGTTACATGGTTCCTTCTGTAGTCTACGGAGAAATCCTTACTTACTCATGAGTCAGTTTTGAGAAGTTTGTATTTCCCCAGATTATATTTTCAATATTTTCAAATTTATTATTATATGGGTGTATGTAATATTTTTATAATTAAAATCTGTGGTGTTCATCTCCATCTTTTATTAGTGATTTCATTATTTTTCTTAATTTGATTTGCCAAATGTTTGTCTACTTAGTGGTTTTTAATAAGCTTTAAGATTTATTTTGTTGATTTTCTGTTTTCTCATTTTCTAATTTCATTTTGCTCTCACCTTTGTTTGTTGTTATATTGTTTCTAACTTAGTAAGTTCTTAGTTCTCTCTCTTTTTTTAAACTGAAAACATTTCTAATGATCTTAATTTGCCTCTGAGTACAGCTTTGGCTGTACTCTAAAATATCTGTTAATGATGTTCTTATATTCATTGCTTTCCAAATAGCTGCTAGTTCTAGTTTGATTGCCTCTTTGACTCAGGAGGTGTTTTGTATAGTTCTTTTCACTCTATTTTCTTTCATTGTCAGTGACTGTGGTCTTTTAAAATATCTTTTATGTTTATTGAGGGTTTCTTTGTGACTTAAAGCATAATCCAATTTGCTAAATGTTCTTTGAAAACCTAAGAACATTTTCTGTTTGTACATACAGTTTTATATACACACACATGTTGATTAAACTGTATGCAAATTATCTTATTTTATTATTCCTTATTAATAGTGTTTATTAATTTTAAGACTTAGTCTTTATTAAGCTTTTAATCTTAATCTGTCAAAGACTAAGAGGTAACATTGTTTCTGAAAAGCTTGTGCTTTTTGGGGCCTTTACATTGTTGTTTCTTCTGCCCGATTACTGTATTCCTTTCATATGTCTCTGTTTTAAAGAGGCCTTACCTGATCAGCCATCTAAAATAGCCTCCACCTGCCCCTGCTCAGTATCTACCTTCTTTCCCCTCTGTGTTTTTCTTTATAGCACTTCCATCTGAAATTACTTTTTCGTTTACTTGTTTCTTTATTTCTTTGCTGTTAGTCTGTTCAGAACTTAGAACAAGTATGTATGCAGTATGTATGTGTTTGTTGAGTGAAGAGTGTCCTTTTGTTTTTTTTTTAATTAATAGACTTTATATAGTTTTAGGTTCACAGAAAAACTGAGCAAAAAGTACAGAGAATTCCCATATACCCTGATCTCCCCTCTCCCTCAGTTTCCTCCACCAACATTCTTCAGTGTGTGGTACATTTGCTATGATAGATAAACCAACATTGATACATCATCAATCAAAGTTCATAGTTTACGTTAGGGTTCACTCTTGATATTACACATCGTATGGCTGTGGACAGATGGTGGATAATGACATGTATCCACCATTACAGTCTCAAACAGGGAGTTTCTCAGCTCCCAAAATGCCCTGTGCTCCGCTTGTTTATCCCTCCCTTCTCACTAATCCCTGGCAACCACTGATGCGTTAGCCGTGTCCATGGTCTTGCCTTTTCCAGAATGTCATATAAGTGGAATTACACAGTATGTAACCTTTTGAGCTTGGCTTCTTTCACGTAGCAGTATGCATTTAAGTTTCCTTCATATCTTTTCATGGCTTAACAGCTCATTGCTTTTTTGTGCTGAATAATACTCCATTGTTGGGCTATTGCAGGTTGTTTATCCATTTACCTACTGAAGGACACCTTGGTTGCTTCCACATTTGGCAGTTATGAATAAAGCTGCTATAAACTTCCATGTTTGGGTTTTGCATGGACATAAGTTTTCAGCTGATTTGACTGAATAGCACAGAATGTGATTGCTGGGTTGTATGGTAAGAATATATTTAGTTTTTTAAGAACCTGCTAAAACTGTCTTTCAAAGTAGCTGAACCATTTTGCTTTCCCAGCAGCAGTGAATGAGGATTCCCCTTGCTCAAATCCTCACCAGCATTTGATGATGTTAGTGTTTTGGGTTTTAGCCATTCTGATAGGTGTGTAGTGCTGTCTCGTTGTTTTAATTTGCAGTTCCCTCATAAAGCATGAGACTGAGCATGCTTATAGCACATATTTCTTTTGCACATAATTTCTGCCACTCTGTGGCTTGTTTTCTTGTTCTCTTGACCCTAATGATTTTTATCATGTTTTTGGTGTAATATTATTGACGCATGTTTAAGTTCTATACTGCTGAAGAACTGCATTACACCTAATCAATAAAAATAACTGTCATATTTAACCTTTCTGAGTCTTGTATTTTACTTATCTTAAATTCCCATCTGTTCCATTGTTCTTTGTTCAATAAATTATTGTCCAACTTTGTCTTGCCATGCCATTTTTAATTGTATCTCTTTTAAATTACATATAGTTAAATTTTTTGTTTTAATCCAAAATGATACTTAAAACATTTATGTGTATTGTCATAATTAATCCTGTTGGGTGTGTTTCTGTTGTTTAACGCTATTTTTTAGTGATTCATTGCTACTGCATCTACATTTTTGTAAAATATACATAATGTAAAGTTAACTGTTTGTTTTCATCTTAACCATTTTTAAATAAAGTTGACCCTTGAACAACATGAGTTTGAACTGCACAGGTCCACTTACATGTGGATTTTTTTTCAGTAGTAAATACTACAGTACCACACTATGCAAGGTTGGTTGAACCCTAGGATGCAGAACCGCAGGTAAAGAGGAACTTTGGCTTTGGAGGAACCATGTATATGGAGAGCTGGACTATAAGTTATACTTAGATTTTTGACTGTGTGAAGGGTCATGCCCCAACCCCCAAGCTGTTCAGGGTCAACTGTATACAGTTTTTTAGCATTGCGTACACTTACACTGTTGTACAGCCATCATCACCATCTCCAGAATTTTTCATCTTCCCTAACCAAAACTCTGCATTCATTAAACACTGACTCCCTATTCCTCCCTGCCCACAATCCCTAGTGACTATCTCTGATCTACTTTCTCTTATGATTTTGCCATTTCTAGATGATTCGTATTGTATACAATATTTGTCCTTTGTGTCTGGCTTATTTCACGTAACATGTTTTTAAGGTTCATCCGTGTTATAGCATTTATGAGTACTTAATTCCTTCTTGAGGCTGAATAATATTTCATTTGTTTATCCTGGCATCTGTCAGTGTTTTCTGTCTTAAAGCCCACTAATCTGTAGTTTAAGTGAATTCAACTGTGAATCTAAAATTAAAAAAAAATAACAATTTCTGATTTGTCAGTCTGAAAAAGAAAATTATACTTTGACTCCCCGTAACTGAGGACTGGCTTATTCTCTTAACCCACGCTCACTTTAGTCCATTGTTAGTTTCTCAATCTTACATTTAAATTTAGTCATCATGTATGTCAGCTAGCATACATTTTCAGCTAATACATTCAGCAGGAGTAACAGGAAGGCATATTTAATAATTATTAAGCCACTAATGTCCACAGAAATTTTCATGCCATGTGTTCTTACATTAATCATTTTGTTTCAGAGCTTTCTACTATACCTAGTGGTGCTAGGAATCTTACTTTTTATTGCAATTATTTTGACAGATTGTATCTCGTACACGTTTATTAATGTTGCCTGATGAATTAACTCCTTCAGATCTTCATACTTGTTTTGGGTTTTTTTTTGTTTTTTTTTTCATTTCCGGAAATATTTTTGGTTATTTTTAGTTTTGTTTTCTTCCTTGAAAACACCTGCAGTAATTAGCTTGCCTTATCATTTGTCTTTTGTGTGAGCTTCTCAAATGTTTGTCCTTATCAGTCATTTGCTTTTCCTTTATCACCTCCAATGTAGGCTTTACTTCTGCTACTGAAAGTTTAGTGTCTTTGCATTCTTTAAAAATTTACTCCACTCCCTTTTCTTCTTAAATTACTCTCATTTCATCTCGGTCTTTTCTCTTCATATATGCCTGTTTCATGGAGTTTGCCAAACAGTGTTTGGAACTTAATTCTGTGTCCTAAAGTTATTCACCTTCTAAGTTAGACTCTGCTTCTATGAAAAGTAATTTTCTCTCTTTCTTGTGCTACGTTATTTTTTGTTGGGATCATGTTGGATTTTTTTCTGCTTATTTCTCCTTGAATGGTAACAGCTATCTATTACCTGCTGTGCATTTGTCGGAAATGTTTGTGGGATTGATTATACTTGCCCGTGCAGTTGACTGGGATTCTGGTTGAAACCTCTTCTTAGGTGTGCTGCTGAAGGATAAGTACACACAGCGCCTAGCCTGAGTTCCAGCGATAAATCAGCATTCATCTAACAGGACGGTTCTGGCCTAAGATGATGGAATCTTATCCTACCCTGGTTTCTAGCATGTGCTATTATAAGGGCTCTTCCTGATTCTGACCATGAACCCACAACACAACACTTTGCTTGTGTGACTGCACCTCCCCGGAAGCCATGTGCCAGTCCAGGTGTTTCTGCCCTTTTACAGCTCCACCTGAACCTTACATACACAAAGGCACATAGAAAGATACTTGTTTTCTGGAACTGATATGGCAGTCTCCTGAATGTATGTAGAAAGATCAGAAGAGATGATAAGGAACTCCAGCTGCCACAGAACCCACCTCTGTATAGCAAGAAGTGGCTTAGCAAGGGTGACTGGCTGGCTTGTTTCTTTGTCTCTAAATAAAAGTATGGCCAGCAGGGAGGAGCGAGCTCTCTTTATAACTCCTTTTAGACAGATGGTCAAACTTTTTTTTGAAACAGAGCATGGATAGGTCATGAATCTTTGCTTAGTTAAGATTGTGTGACCTTATGCCTAATGGAAAGCCTTCAAAGATGTTACATAAATTGTCTTCATGGACGTTTGGGATAGACTACATGGTGACTTCTGATTTGATACCATTTTTTACTACAGTAAATTGGTTTCAGTTTTTGTTTAACTTAGATAACCACCCAAGTAATCAAATAATCAGTCAGCAGTTGACCTTCATTTTTCAGTATCAGGTCTTAGATCGATACATTTTCACTTGGATTGTAGGAAAATGGCATCTTGTTACAATTTGCATCTTTTTGAGGTTTAGGTGAACACTTGTCATGTACATATAGTCCCCTTATGATTTTTTGACTCTGCTGTGGTGCAGAAGTGGCGTGCATTCAGTAGAACCCATGTTTTGAATTGTGATCTTTCCCTGGGCCAGCTGTACAAGGCTCAGTGCTTTGGTGTGCTGGGCAGAGGCAGCACGCTGCAGCGCGCAGTCAGCCACGCCATCACAAGGGTGTACCCAGGGCACTTAACTAGCACTCTGTACCCATGCAGCCCTTCTCTCTTTCACTTTAAGTGCCGTATTCAATAATCTGTAGGAGGTATTCAGGACTTTATTATGAAGTAGGCTTTGTGTTAGATGATTTGGCTCAACTGTCAGCTAGTGTGTTTTGAGCATGTTTAAAGTAGGCTAGGCTTTGATGTTCTTTGATAGGTTTAGGTGTATGAAATGCATTTTTGACTTAATGATATTTTCAACACACATATCCTTATGTAACCCCCTCTTAAGTCAAGGAAGATCTGTGTTTTTTGCCTCTCCTCTCTCTTTTCATTTTGGAATTGCCATTTGGGGTTTGTGACCAAACTTGAGGAAAGCTAGACCTCACACTGTTGAATTCGTTTCTTCTTACTGCTTTTTGAAGTTTTTACTGTTGTTGTTCCTTGCTCCACCATTCACTACCTTATAGGCAGTTTTGAAGCATTTTCTGAGTCTCACCCCTTTACTTCTTTCATGCTTAGTCATAGTTTCACTTTTTTAGTGTAATGATTGGGTGAAGGCCAAGGGGAAGAAGAAAAAAAGGAGGATCACATTTCTATTGCAAAGTTTCTTTAACACACTGCTTCCTCTGTTTACAGAGACCTTCCTCTCTTTTTTTTGCTTGGCAAGTTTTCTCCTCCTTCAAAAGCCAGTTCTGATTTCTTTGCCCAGTTGCTTGCATGTAGGTGGATGCCCTGGGCCCTCTTTCCCACACTGCCTTCCTCTCACCCCCGTGGCTCCTGCCCGATTGCGGAGGGGTCATTCGTTCCTCTTCTCCCGCTGAGGGGAGCTAAAACCTGAGGCTGAATCTTAGTTATCTCTGATCTCTAACATCTGACACATCGTGGTCACAAAATAATACTTTACTGACTTAGAAAGGATACACTAGGTTTATGTTTTCTTCAAGGATGTGTTTTCTTGCTTCTAGTGTGAAATATAAAAAACAGGTCTTTCTGGGAAGTGTAACTATGGATATTCTGTTTTTCTTTAAATTTTATTCTGATTTGGATTTCTTTGTAATGACCTTGTACTGCTTTTATTGTGAGAGTAAAAAACACTTAAAACCCAAGTCTCTCGACCTCGCAGGTGCTCCCGCGACCCAGCGGCCTGCCGTCCCCTGCTTGCTGCTGCGTGTGCCCTTGTGTCTCAGGAACGAGATCATTCTTAGGGCCCCTGTTGCCTAGACTCCCGTCCTCTGGGTAGGAATGTGACTGTTGTAAGTGGAGAAATGTTTGTCATAGGAGTTGAATAGGGCGAGTTCAGACTAATGTGCTGCTGGTCTTATTTTGAATATACAGTGGTTAAGGTGAGGTGCTTGGATGAGTTTTATCAGTTGTGAGGGTCTAGATAAATGGAACATTTAATTATCTCAGCTTTCTAGAATAGTGACCTTAAAGAAGATAGAATAGTGAAAGTGTCTTCAAAATTTCTGGGGTCTCCCCTAGCCTAAACAGAACAAAACTTGACTTGGCTCTGATGCCATCACAGATGTACCTTTCGTTGATTGATTTATTCGTTCAGCAAATACTCATCTCTGAGACACAGGAATTAGACAAAATGCTAGGCATTCGTGATGTCATGGTCAACAGAATACTCACTGGATCCATGCTTGTGGAGTTTGTAATGTAGATAGAGGAGACAGACTTTTAGAAGCAAATCCAGTGTGATGAATGTTAAGACAGAAAAAAGTAATATGCCTGGGATCGGTGTGAGGAGGTATCTGAGAAGGTTTCCTGAGAAAGTGACCTTTAGGCCAGTACTTGAAGTAGGTTTTGACAGGTGGAGGTGGTGAACAGAAAGTAGGGTGACTGACTCAATCCCAGTTTACCCAGGGCGCTCCTGGGTTTAGCATTGATCCTAGGATGGCTCCCTCAGTTCCAGGGAAACTGGATGATTGGTCATTGAACAGAAAGTTTTCCAGAAAGGTCATGTGTGAAGGCCTGAGGTGGCTATTAGAGAAACTGAAAGAATAGACAAAACTTAAAGCCTGTCGAGGGAAAGTCTGCAGAGAGATGAGTCTGGAAAATCAGGGGCCTGATCTTGCAGCCACTTTGGGGCTTCATCTTAAGTATCCTACCTAAAGGCTTTAAGAAGGGGACTGAAGTGATGAAGTTTTATGTAGTTTAAAGCAGCTCCCTGTGCTGTGAAGAATAGACTGGGAGAGACTGAGTGGATTTGGGGACAGTAAATAACAATGAGTAGGTTATAGGCTGCAGCGACTTAGAAGTTGAAGCTGTTTTGGGAAGCTTAGATAGTTTTGAGAATTAGGTTATTTCGATAGTATTATGAAATTCTGAAGCAAATGATTTTCAAAAATTGTTTTCCTCCAAGAATGCTAATTTAAAAGTGGAAAACCAAACATTTTTACTCCCGTGTTTTTCTGTCTCACTGACAGAAAAAAATTTTACTAGCAGAATAAATCGAGACAGCAGTTTATTTTTTTTTAACTGTCAGCCATTTTTTTTTCTAGATATGAAGAACAGCAGCATAGAATGTAGGAGGCATGGCTGTGAAGCTTTAGAAGTGATTATTTTCCTGAATACAGCAAAAAGCGTAGCTTAAAATAGTTTTGTCACCTTCAAAGTTGTCCCCTTGAAAGGCTATGTGATTATTCCAGTGATGTGTCCATTCTTCAGATCACTGTTCAGAACTCCTCTCTTTGAAATACTCTAGGAGACTGCCGTATATTCTTTAGAGTATCTTCTTCACCAGATACAAACCAGAGGTAAACTTTCCATCTTTGCCTCTGCCTGTTTCCATCCGTCCCTCTTGCTTTCTCCATCTACATATGCCCCACCATGGTTTCTCTCTTTTTCCTTAAATTAAAAAAAAATGAGATATAATTTGTATATGGTAAAATCCACCCTTTAAAAGATGTACAGTTAAGTGGGGTTTTATTGTAGTTGTTTTTTATTGTATTCACAAGGTTGTACAGCCATCACCACTGTCTAATACCAGAGTACTTGCATGACTGCAAGGAGAAATCTTACACCCCTCTTACCCCAGACTGCATCCCCTTGTCCCATGCAACCACAGATCTATTTTCTGTCTGTAAGTTTGTCTATTTTGGACATCTAAGCAGATTCATATATGTGGTCTTTTGTGACTGGTTTCATTAAGCACAAGGTTTTCAAGGTTCGCCCATGTTGCAGCATGTGTGAGTACTTCATTCCTTGTTATGGCTGAATGATTTTCTATTTCATTTCTTTTGAGTATATACATAGGAGTGGAATTGCTGAGTCATATGGTAACTCCATGTTTAACCTTTTGAGGAGCTACCAGACTGTTTTACAAACAAACTGCACCATTTTGCAATCCTGCCAGCAGTGTATGAGGATTGCAGTTTCTCTGCATCCTCACTGACACGTGCTATTTTCTGTTTTTTATCTCACTGTGGTTTCGGTTTGCATTTCTCTGGTCACTAATGATGTTGAGTATCTTTTCATGTGCTTATTTGGCCATTTGTATGTCTTCACATCCTTTGGGAATGCACTTTATGTTCAGAATTGAGGATTTTACTTTTGTTTATTTTTGGCTGCGTTGGGTCTTTATTGCTACACGCGGGCTTTCTCTAGTTGTGAGTGGGGGCCACTCTCCATTGCAGTGCACGGGGTTCTCCGTGTGATGGCTTCTCTTGTTGTGGAGGATGGCCTCTTGGCGTGCAGGCTTCAGCAGTTGCAGCACGTGGCCTCAGTTGTGGTGGTGTGTGGACTCTAGGGCGTGTGGGCTTCAGTACTTGTGGCTCATGGGCTTAGTTACTCCGAGGCATGTGGGATCTTCCCGGGTGAGGAATTGAACCTGTGTCCCCTGCATTGGCAGGCGGATTCTTAACCACTGCGCCACCAGGTAAGTCCCCAAAATTGATTATTTTAGATCAATGCTTCTTAGCAACTTTCTGTAATGAATTAATAATTTTTGTAAAATACCATAAAATGGACATGAAAGAAAGAGCAGACATAAAATACAGGCCCCATCTGTTGTTAGAGTCAATAGCAAATTATTCTGTCAAATTGCTCTGTTTCTAAACACTTATTCTCAAATATTATATTTCATTGAGTACTGGTGATAAATAGCCAGTCCACATAACACTCTTCCAGAGGTACTGCTTTAAATTATTAAAAGGCATTTGAAAAGTAGTTCAGCTTTTTCCATGTTTGAACTCAAGGCAATTGCTTGATTCTTGTATTTTCTCACTTCTGGATATGGCTACCAATTCTAAGTTGCTGTTGAATTAATCCCATAGAGGGCTGGTTTTGAGGCTTGATGAAAACAAGCACTGCATACAGATTTTCTACAAGCGAGTTATATTTTATTGGGATAAGCTAGAGGGTACAGTTTTAGCAAAAGATAACAAGGCAAATTGGGTTTGGGGCCAACGAGGGTAGCCTTCTGTCCCGCTCCAGTTTTCCTCGTAGAAGATACCATCAGTGTTGATGATATTGTCCTTGAAGGGGTTTCTGCTTGGTGTTCGGAAGCACAGAGTAGACGCTTACCATAAAGCCTCTTAGGCTTCCAGCCATGTCACCCTGATATACCAACACACTTATCTTATTTGTGTGTAAATAAATAGTCACTTGGCTGTAACACCCTTATCCTGAACATATTTTTTTGCCTCCTTGTTCACATTTATACAAAAATAAGCATTATTCAAGCCCCTTCATGACCCTGCAGCCATGAACAGTCTGTGAGCGTGAGGAGTTGATCATCTCCTGTCTTACAGGGTCTGGAAGGTCCACGTCCACAGGCTGGTCCTGAATTTGAAGCCTTATAGTCTAGGAACACTGAGGAATGCATTCTTATACTGTCCAAATTATGTACGCTTTTGGTGGTGAAAATTCTGGAAAAAAAAAAAAAGGGGGGGGTTATTAGAAGGAACATGTTTATAGTGGCCTTAAACTAATGAAAGTGTAATAGAGTATTTATGAATGACTTGAAGTGCGATGTTGCCTCTGTGTTAAAGAGCATTATATTACACAATGTCAGATTGATACAGAGAAGTATGAAAAGTGTTCCCTGGCAGCCAGGAGTTTATAATCTTGTAGAAAGAAGAAAAGTTGGAAGTTGGCTGACTGACGTTCAAGGAAGTGTGTGAGTGTCAAATGAATACAAAGGACTGCACCACTCTGGGTCCAGTCCGGAGAAAGACCACACAGGACTTTGAACATGGAAAGAATTACGGACTGTTTCAGGAGAAGGGAGTCGTGAGGGATTAGCTCGTGAGAAGTAACTAGAACTGCAGAGAGCGTAGGAGTAGCGGTAGGAGCAGGAGCAGCAGCAGGAGCGGCGGAAATGAGGAGCAGCCGCTGCCGCAGGGCTGCTATCTGAGCACCTGGGGAAGAGCCCCCCGTCCCCCAGAAGCGGGCGGTCCGGGCCGTGTTGGCGAGAGCGTGGCTGTGGACGCTGGAATGGCAGCGACGCCGATGGGGTGCTGCGTCGGTGGACCGTGCTAGGTATCTGCTCCCAGGGGCGCGCGGGAAGGTTGTTCGCCGGGAGGCGTTCGCTGCGCTGGAACACCTGCCGGGAAGGACGTGTGAGGAGGCGCTCGGCTGCTGGGCGTGCTGCCGGCCACCTCGCCCCGCAGAAGCCTGGTGCTGGGGGAGCCTGTGAGCAAGGGCTCCGAACCAGGAAGCGCGGCAGAACCTGTCTCCTGCAGTGTCTCTCCTGCGCCCTCTGCTGAGGAAGCGTAGCATCGTGCCAACTGGCCAGGGCTAGAAACACTTCAAGACCCCAGGTCTGTTTTCAGAGGAGACGAAAGGGATGAATTTGGAATTGAAAGACACTAAATCGGAACTCCGCGTGGGGATGGTAATAGGGCTGAGGGGCTCGGAGAAGGAGTGGGGATCAGATCAGGTTTTGACAGTTAAGGAAGAAGTACTATTTGAAAGAGCCCTTGTAACGTGAGTGGGTGTTTTTTTTTTTAATTGAAAATGACTTACTGTTTCTCCTCATTAGAAAAACAGTACATGTTCATTTTATAAAAATTAGAATATAGACAAGTATTTTTGTCTATAGTCTACAAATAAAGAAGGGAAAAACACTCAGCTCTGTTATCTATGAAGAGAACCAGCGTTAATTGTTTGACAGAACATGGCTAGGTAGTGCGTGCAGTAAGGAGCAGAAGCTTTTCATGGTGGTGCTTGCTGCTGCTTTTGTGTCTTTGTTTACAGAAAAAAAGTTGGCTTTGAGGTACGATAATGCTAAATTATATAAACTAACTTTTTGAGGAATTTCCTGTCTTTGGCTTTTATATAAGATTTATTTATGTAACTTCCTTAAGAAGTTTGTCAAATAGACAATTACTAGGCATCACTTTTGTGCTCTTTAAGTGACTGTCAGGAAGGGATTTTCTGTTGTAATCATGCTGATGGAATGTTGTCTTAGTCCATTGTGTTTTTCTCCTCTTTGGTCAAAGATTTCCATATGAATTCTCCTCTTAGGAATAGGGTTCTAGCAGACTTAATCTGAGAAAACAAATCGAAAACTGAATTTTGCCCTTGTTGAGGTATGGGGATTAATTCCTCCAGATAGCAAAGACTGCAGGATTCTCATGAAAGAGACTGTCTTAAAAAATTTAATTTGTTTTATATTGGGGTATAGTTGATTTACAATGTTGCGTTAGTTTCAGGTGTACAGCAAAGTGATTCAGTTACACGTATACGTAGTATATCCATTCTGAAAGAGGACTTTATAATACCATATCACTGTTTATTGGCATTTATACTTTAAAAGTTAGTAATTCTGAAGAATGAAAACAAAGTTCTTGTGTATTAACCAAGAACTGGCTTATAAATGATTAAGAAATACGTTAGGCCTGTTTTCAGAGAAATATCCCTTGCTGCTGAATTCAGACCAGTTTTTGGTGACTAGACAGCCTTTTAACCACGTTGGTGCAAAAATGAATTGTTTGCATTCCTGTTTTTGATAAAATTAGGAAAGTATTAAAACTTTAGTGTAAGTTTAGTTTTTACACCTTTTAGATACAGTATTTGACTCAGAAATTTCTGACTTAAAAATAACCATTCATCCTCTGACTGTATATGCACAGTTTAGAACTGTCCGATTTGAACTTGCTGCAGTGATGGAAGTGTTCTATATCTGTGCTATCCAACATGGCTAGTGTGACTAAGGAACTATTTTATTTTTATTTCATTTAAATTCATTTATATTTAAATAGCCATAGATGGCTAGTATGGCCCGCCTGTATTGGATAGCACAGCTTACAAAATGGTGTGTTCATAAGGGGAAAAGTTTTAAAGGTAAATAATTTGAAGATGACTTTAAGAGCAAATTCCCATTCAGGTGAAAGCAAGACGAAACAGAACTAAGCAGAGCCTAGCAAGGCATAGTTTTGGGCAAGATGCTGACCTCAGTCTCTGAAGGTTGTCCTTTAATTTGTAGATCAAGTTGTGCAACTTAAAAAGTCCCATAGGCACCTAGAGGGTAAAGTAAATGAATTCTTTTTTCTCTGCTGGCAAATGCTTGTTCATCTTTCATGGGGCTCTCTGAAACATCTGTTCTCACTTCTGGACCACCCAAGCTACTACTCTCTGTTTCCCTAGGAAGTGGGAACAAAGCTTCCCTGTGATCCCAGCTCCGGTTTTGTTTCTCCACACATCTTCGCGTACAGAGAGGTTAATGAGCTGAAACAAGGCCAAGTGTATTAAAGAGTATGTTGATGCAAAAAAAAAAAAAAAGGATTCCTAAGAAAAATGGATTAATAGAGATGATTTATTTTAAAATATATAAATTTCATTGGAGAAAATTTCCATTCAGAGTCTGTCTACATACGAGCACTTCATTTTCTCAAAATATCTTAATTTGATATTTTTTGAAGAATTTTTTTACATCACTGATGTGATTACCAACGTTGGATTGAGATCTGTTTCTTCTTTTAAGGTATCTTTTAGAAATGCATATCCCTTGGTGATGTCTATTTCTGTAACTTATTCACCTACTCTCAGTTCATTTTAGCAAGCATTTGTTGAGCACGTACTGTGTGCCAAGCTCCATACTGTGTGCTGGGAGTACAAAAATTAACAAGGCTTAATTAATTGCTGTCCTTAGTGGTTTAGTCAAGTTGGGATTAAGGGAGAGGGAGATGGGGGTAAAGCGAAACTTTTGTTTCCTTTTTTTTTTTTTTTTTAAAAAGCCTATATGCAGTTTAATACTGCTTAGGAATATTCTTTCTTTAAAAAGGTGCCTCACCTTTTAAAAAGCATTTTTTTTTTAAAGCAGAGAGAGATTTTTGTGCCTGTCTTCACCGGATTATTTCATTTCAGACCCTCCCATACGTGAAATACAGCCTCAGAATTCTTCTTATCACAGCACGTGGGATGATGTGACAGCCAGCCCCTCTGGGTCATTCGGGGGAGCTCCGTGAGGGGAAGCCTGCTGGCCGTTTGTGATCTGTCGATCGTACTGGAGTGTCATTCCCCCACTTTCTGTCTGTGGAGGCTGTCTGCCTGTGTCACGTATCAAGTCACAGTCATGCTCTTTCACGGGTCATTTTGAATTGATAAGTATAATTTCTTACCTGTCTGCACGCCTGCATTTGCTCAGCAGGTGTCTGTTGATGGCGTTGCATTGCGTGGGCTGGGTTCTGTTAAACCATGAGCAGGGAAGTGAGACGTGGCACTCGTGGACTGAGGCAGTTACGAGCCCGTGTGTACCCTCAGTCGCTCTCATTTTGGTGGTGGCTTGCTGAGAGAGGGGAACTTTCAGATGGCAGCAGCCTAGGTCCGTAAATCACCTTAAGGAGAAGAGCGAACTTCCTGAAGCTTCGTTTCCACCAGAAGTCTTTGTTGTGTTTAAAGCACTGAGGTTTCAGGATATGTTTGTTACTGGTGTGAAGCCTAGCCCAGCCAAATACAGTGTGGTTTTTAGGCTTTTGCTGTTATGACAAGTGCTGGCTGCTGTGAATATTCTTGTAATTTGTACATGCGCAATAATGTCTTGGATTTGTATCCGGGAGTAAAATTGTTGAGTTGCAGAATGTACAGACAGTCAGCTCTATAAGCAAATACCCAGTTGTTTTCTGAAGTAGTTTTACTGGTTTATACCCCTGCCCAGTGTATAAGAATTCTTTGCTCTGCACCCTTGTTTTCAGTCAGATATCTTAATTTTTGCCAATCTAGGTGTTACATGGTAACACAGGCTTAATCTACATTTCTACATGAAACTGTTCTCATGTATTTATTCACTGTTTGTTGTCTTCGTGAAATGCCTGTTCTTGTCATTTGCTCATTTTTTACTGGATTGTTTGCCTTTTGCATATGTTTTATAGGAATTGTTTATTTATCGTGGATACAGTTTTTGTCACTTACTTTTGTTACAGTTACACCCTGGCTTGTGGCTTATCTTTTTATTCTGTGGTGTAGAATGCAGTCATATTTATCAATCTTTTCCTTTAGAGTCGTGTGTCAGAAAGATATTCTTCCGTATACAGACATTCTTGTATATAATCTTCTGAAAGTTAGGATTTTGCCTTTCACATTAAATCTTTAATTCATCTAAAATTTTTTTTGGTATGATGCAAGGAAGGCATCTTTCTTCACCTGGATTCCCAGAAAACAGCTTGATTAGTAGGAAGTATTTCCCCAGTGTGGGAGAAGGGGAGTGAAACGTGGAAGGAGTGGTAGCCAGAGTGGCAGCGCAACTGATTGCTCGATCCCAATATTTGTTTCCCAGGAAGTTATACTATGAAGTCATTCGTAGGATCGTCCAACAGGATGAGAAAAAGGATCTGAGGAGATGGGATCTACCTGTTTCATCACCACTGATCATAGGTTCACTCCACCGTTACCTCCCGGGCACTCCCAGGTTGCACGCGTGTGGGTGCCGTGCTATCCCATGACACAGTGCAGTGCAGAATGAAGAGAGGTGTTGTTTGTCATGTTGTGCCTGCGTGAAGAAGTTGGCCACACCCAGTACAGAGCTGGTTGTTGGGATAGAAGCTTGAAAAGACAGATGAGGCTAAAGAAAAAACTGGGGAAGACGCGTAAGTGGTATGGCCTCTGGTGTGGGATCCATTTTCCTTTTAATAAAGACTTTTCATGTCATAGCGAGCCTATCCGCGTTATTCTTCTTCAGGAATGTCTTTGCTGTGCTCTTGCTCTTCCATATAGATTTTAGAATTAATTGTCCAGTTTTTCACAGGACTCTTGGGACGTTGATTAGGATTGCTTTGAATCTCTAGATTAGTTTGAGGAAATGTAGCATTTGTACGTTATGGAGTCTTTAAATTTTTGACTGTTAGTATCTCACCATTTATTTAGGTCTTAATGTCTTTCAGTACATTTTTCCTGTATACAGAGATTCTAGGTCCACAGTTCCCAAACTGTGCCACGGCGTCCTGGAGTACCCCACTGAGCTTAAAGGCACCATGGGATATTTAAAATTTCAGAGGGAAACAGCGATGGGCATCCAGTGGACACAGTGTGAACTTTCTAGCTCTAGGAAGTTTCAGCATTAGGTTGTGATACATTTGATAAAGTCTATCTTTGTGAAATGGTTGCTGAGATTAGAAGTATGAAAATCAGTGCGGAACAGGAAATGAGCGTGGGTGGGGGCCGAGGTTTCAGAGGTTGTGCATGTTTCCCTGTGTAGCTGATTGAGAAAGAAACAAAAGTTTTTTTTTGTTTGTTTTGTTTTGTTTTTTTTTCAATTCAGTTGTTTTTTCCAATAGTTACTAAGTTTTTAGGGTGAGTGAATAATGAATACTAATGAAGTTGTTTGCACCTAAATACTAAATGAACGTCTTTTGGCCTAGAGGTGCTGTGAAGTGATTACTGAGGATAGCAAGGGCATGTCCTAGGAACTTCAGACTTTTTAATGATATTAGAAACAGTAACTTTTCCCCCTCTCATTTCATTTTCTGTTTAGTGTGCACAAATGCAGTTGAATTTTGTTTATTCTTTATTCTGCAAATTTGCTAAATTTGTGTTTATCCTAATAATTCATCATAGTTTTGTTCGTATTTTGTAGACAGTCTTATTTGCAGTTAATGACACTTGTTTCTTCTAGTATAGCAAAAACATTGGAGAAAAAAAGAGTAAATGATAATAAAAATTGTTAATTTACAACTATACAAAACAAGGTATATTCAGAGAAGTCTAACTTTTAACTCAGTCCCTTCCATTTTATTCTTTCCCTCCCCCAAATTAACTGTTAAGAAAATAATAATAACCGTGTGCGTGTTTGTGTATTGATACACCTTCTTTCTCTCCTTAGGTAACTGGTAGCATACCATATGTACATTTTCCCTTCATCTTGCGTTTTCATCAGTAGTGTATCGTGAGATTACTCCATGACAGTGTGTACAGTGATGTCCTCCTTCATTTTACAGCTTCATAATACTTTCGTGTGTGGTATACCATAGTTAATTCAGCCAATTCCCTGTTTATGGCCATTTGAGATGCTTCCAGGCTTTTGCTGTTATAGATAACACAGTAATAACAGCCTAGTGTATATGTGTATTTGTATTTTTGCCAGTGCGTCTTTGGGATCGGTTGCTAGAAATGGGATATCTGGGTCTCCCCTCCCCCCCCACCCCGCTGCCCCCACCACATGTCTTGCAGGCTCTTAGTTCCCCAGCCAGGGGTTGAACCCAGGCCATGGCAGTGAAGCCCAGAATCCTAACCACTGGGCCACCAGGGAACCCCACTCCCCTATGGGTCTGTTCTTTTTATTTTATTTATTTATTTGTTTGTTTATTTATTTATTTATTTTAATATTTATTTATTTATTGGCTGCATTGGGTCTTCATTGTTGCACACGGGCTTTCTCTAATTGCAATGAGTGGGGGCTGCTCTTCGTTGCGATGCAACGGGCTTCTCATTGCGGTGGCTTCTCTTGTTGTGGAGCACAGGCTCTAGGTGCATGGGCTGCAGTAGTGTGGCTTGCGGGCTCTAGAGCGCAGGCTCGGTAGTGCTCGGTAGTTGTGGCGCATGAGCTTAGTTGCTCTGCGGCATGTGGCATCTTCCTGGAGCAGGGCTCGAACCCATGTCCCCTACGTTGGCAGGCGGATTCTTAACCACTGCACCACCAGGGAAGTCTCCCATATTTATTTTTAAGAGACTTCATATGACTACCATGAATGGAAAACTAGTATCACTTGTTGTAAATAGTAGGTAACTGGAAATGTGTCCAGCTCCATCACTTAATAGGTATAAAATTCTTAAGCAAGTCATTCACTTTTCTTAGCCTCAGTTTCCTCATCTTCAAAATGGGAATGACATCACCACCTACCTGACAAAGTGCAGCCCGAGTGGAAAGTGGGCAGCGGGGGTGGTGGGGTACTGGGGAACCGTGGGCTCAGCCATTCCCCGCTGCTCCGGATGAGGAGAGGAGAGGGTCTGTTCTTTTTAAACACTGTGTTTTACTGCTTTCCTATGAAATAAAAGTCATAGATTATTTAATTTTTCCTCTTTTTGGGGAAAAATGAATATAATGCCCTAACTCAATTTCCCTAAATCATTTGGGGGGGGGGGGATTCATATATAATGGAAAAAATAAGAACTAAAGGGAAAACTCTCATAAAATATATGTTTCCATTTGTAAATACTTGATCACAACAACTTTAAAAGTATGAACTGACCCTAAGCCTGTGTCTGGTACTCCTGGGCTCAGCCATAGCACAGTCTCACGCAGCTGTACTGCTGTGATGGGTCAGCCAGCATGAGTGCATTGCTTTCAGTGACACGATATTCCAAATGATGAATAAACTTCTTGGTAAAAGTGAGCTAAACAAAGTATAAGCTCTTCTTGATTTCATAGTGGTTGCATACCTGGAAAATTCAGTGTGTGCTAAAACTGTGTAAAAAGTATCTTTTATGTGTAAAATAGAACTATGCTCTAGGCTCAGATAATTTTATATAGTATATCTTTTAAATTATAAATCAGGGCGTGGTAGGAACATTCAAGAGTTGTGAAGACTTGCTGACACATTGCAGAATATTGGTATTAGCGACCTCTGTGCACTAAATACTGATAGAATCCCTTTTCATTCCTATTAGTGTTTATTTGTGCTTTCTTTATTCCTTGGTTAATTTTGCCAGAGGTATTTTACTAGTTTTGTCTAAGACTCAATTTTTTAGCTTTATTGATGTTCTCTATTGTGTAATAGCCTTCTATTCAGCAGTTTCTGCTTTTATCTTAATATTTTTTTCCTACTTTCTTTGGGTTTATTTTGCTATTTTTCTTTGTTTATGTTTTTGTTTTGCTTCTTAGGTTGGATGCTTAACTCATTAATTTTTGGTTCTTTTTTAAAGTAAAAATTCAGAACTGTAAATATTAAGTGCTTTAATGACATTGTGTAAAGTATACACAGCATAAAGTTCCTCACTTTTTTAGGTGTGTAGTTCATTGGCATTAATTACATTCACAGTGTTGAGCAGCCATTACAACTGTCCATTTCCAGCACTTTTTCATCATCCCAAATACAAATTCTACCCGTTAAACAATAACCCCCTATTTCACAACCCCCTTGCCCCAGGCCCTGGTGACCTCTCTTCTTTTTGAAAGACCTCTCTTCTTTTTGACCACTTTGGATACCTCATATAAGTGAAATTATACAGTATTTGTCCTTTTGTCTGTCTTGTTTTACTTAGTGTTTTCATAGTTCATCCTGGTTAGAGCATGTATCAAATTTCATCTCTTTTTAAAGCTAAATAATGCTATACAGTATATATATGCCACATTCTGTTTATTCTAATCCTGAGAATTTTAATACATAGTTTTTCATTCTCATTCAGTTCTAAGTATTTTCTAATTTTCATTATGATATCTTTTATAACCATACGTTTTTAAGAGGTGTTTTAAATTTCCAGACTCATGAAGTTTTTTCCTAGTTATCTTTTTGTTAATGATTTCCAACTTAATTGATTTTGCTTAAGAGTATGTAGTGATTCCAATCTCTTGGAAATTTTCTTTCTCTCAAAATGTATTTACTTTAACCTTATTCTTGAAAGAATATCTTTCTGTCTTTTGTTTAATCTGCAGTTTGTGTTGGCAGCTTTTTCTCTCAATACTTATTTATTCCAGTGTCTTGGAACATTGAGGATATTCCAATGTCTTGTTGCTTTCATTGCTAGTATCAAAAAGTAAGCTGACAGTCCACCTGACACTTCTGTGAGGTTTATCCTTTTTTCTCCTTTGATATTAAGAACTTTAGCTTAATTTCACTATGATGTGACTTTGCTTTGATGTGCATAGATTACATTTTATCCTGCTTTTGATTCATTAGGTTTCTTCGTCTTACAGATGTGTCCTTCATCAGCTCTAGAAATTTCTCAGCCCTAATTTATCTGGTGAGTGAGTCCCTCATTCATTCTGTCATCTCCTTCTGGAACTCCAAATAGCTGTATCTTAGGTCATCTAGCCTACTCATTTTACTTTTCTTTTTATACTTTCTGTATCTTTGTTTCTCTGTGCTACATTCTAGGTACTTTCTTCACATGTATCTTCCAGTTCACTAACTCTCTCTCCTGCTGAGTCCATGCTGCTGTTTACTTTGAATGTCAAATTTTAACTTTCAAGTATTATGTTTTTTCTTCCTGAAAGTTCTGTATGATTGTTTTTCGTAATTGCTTTTTTTATGCTTTTATGTTGGAGCTTCTTATACGTATTCTGTGTCAGATTGTTTCATATCTGTTTCACCAGTCTGTTTTGGTTAGTTCTTAGTCATGGTGTGTTGTGTGTTTTCTGAATTTTCCCTCTGAGGTGCTCTTTTTGCTTAGAATTTGATCTTTGGGTATTTTTTGAGACCTGTGTTGAAGTTGTTTTCTCCCATGGAGGCTTTGTATTTATATTTGATTCATTCACCAGGGAGTGCTGCCAACATGGCCACATTCAATTAACACTGTTTGGGATTTGGGGGGACCTCACAGGTGGTGTGAATTCAGACCACAAACGTGCATTTATTTGTTAGGATTTCTCAGGGATTCTCCATTGCCCTACATTCCGGTTGTTATTACTGGGCTCAAAATACTTAAGGTTTGTACCAGGCATTCTTTGTATTACTCCTGAAACTTTTCTGTACATCTGCAATTATGTCAATATAGAGAAAAATAAATACTTTAAAAAACGCAAAAAAAAAAAAAAAAAAAAAAAAAAATACTTAAGGTTTTCTTGTTCCTTTCTATGCATAGGGATTGATTCCTTATTTACTTTTTTTTTAAAAAAATTATTTATTTATTGGCTGCATTGGGTCTTCATTGTTGTGTGGGCTTTCTCTAGTTGCGGTGATTAGGGACTACTCTTCATTGCAGTGTGCAGGCTTCTCATTATGGTGGCTTCTCTTGTTGTGGAGCATGGGCTCTTGGCATGCAGGCTTCAGTAGTTGTGGCACATGGGCTCAGTAGTTGTGGCTCACAGGCTCTAGAGCTCAGGCTCAGTAATTGTAGCACATGGGCTTAGTTGCTCTGTGGCACATGGGATCTTCCTGGACCAGGACTTGAACCCATGTCTTCTGCATTGGCAGGCAGATTCTTAACCTCAGGGCCATGAGGGAAGTCCCCTGATTTATATATATTATAGCTTTTAGGTCCTAACCTTATGTTGGAGGGGCTCCAATTTAGACAGACTCTGGGTTTTATCACCTGTCCCCTGTGACAGCCATCAAAGTAGAATTTTAATCAGAAGTCCCTCAAAAATAACTGGATTAGTGACTTGCTTACTCTCTTGTTCCTGGTTTCACTTTGTGCTGTATGGAAACATCCCTTTCATCCTAACTAGCTTACCCATGCATATTTAAAGATTTGTTATGTTATCCAATCCTTTATTTGAGTTTGAAGCAAAGTTTCTTTTTATTTTCCTTTATTTCTTACCAGTGCCGTGATTGTTTCCCACATCTCTTCCTCTCTTTCCTTTTTTTCCTTTCTGGCTTTGCTACTGGTAGTCCATTGCCACCAAATGAAAACACTCCTTTCTGATGTGAACTTTCCCTGCATAGTGTGTGTTGTCCATTTAAGGTGATTTAGGTTATTTTCATTAATGCTTTTGTTCTCAAAGGGGCACAGGGTACCAGTGATGTTGGGACTCTTAGAGCTTATTGAGAGATTGTTAGATGTCTTATCAAATAGTGTTGCATTATTATATTCATAAGGTACTAAAAAATTAACGTTTGGTTTTTATATAAAATGTAAGTTAAAATTTAAAGCAAAATTGTGTTTAAAATCATGTTTTTCAGTAGCATATTGGTTTGTGCTTGGAGTACCAGAGATGATCTGAGTGAATTATAATAAAGTTAGTAATTTTTACTAGTTGGACTGACTGGCTCCAGACACCACTCCTTTTTTCGTTCCTGTTGTGTATTTAGCTTCCCCTCATCTCCTTCAGTAGACAGGTGAGGAATTGTTTGCCTTTGAGTTGTGTCGCCATTAAACAATGGTCCTGTTAGAAGAGTACAGTGTGTTTTGGGCATGCTTTTCGTTTCACCAACTTGTTTTTCACTGAAAAGTAGCAAAAAGTGAAGGATTTGGAGAGAGGCATTACTTATCATTTTGTCCCTTTTGATAAAACATTTTTGAGTAGTGGTGGAACAAAACATTGGTAAATCAGTATTTTATAATGAATTGTTTTTATGGTCTTTGTTGTTTCTACTGAAATATAAGATGTAAAGAACCTCATCACATCTTCATTTGATGCTTCTTAGGCATTTGACACTGTCAGTAGAAGCAATAAACAAAAAAATACACTGCTTTATGGAAAAGGACTGAAGACTGAGGCCAGGAATTGGCTGTTAGGGGAAAAGTATAAATCTTCCAAAGATATTTTGTTAATAAGGGTAGTTTGTATGTTATCTAGTAAGATGCTGTTGGATACAAGAGCTAATAAGTTCAGGAAAAACAATATTTCATCTGGGGACAGAGTGTAGTACTATAAGTCAGCAAACAGTGTTGTCTGACATATGGAAGGGTCTGTGTTGAAGGAAATGGTAAAATAATGTAACAGCAGTAGTAGCAGTATAATCCCTGCTTTTTTTTTTTTTTTTTTTTTTAGTTTTTGTTTTATAATGGAGTATAGTTGACTTACAGTGTTGTGTTAATTTCAGGTATATAGCAAAGTGATAACAGTTATACTTATACATATAGCCATTCTTCTTCCGATTCTTTTCCCATATAGGTTATTACAGACTATTGAGTAAAGTTCCCTGTGCTATACAGTAGGTCCTCGTTGATTATCTCTTTTATGTATAATAGTGTATATATGTTAATCCCAAACTCTTAATTTATCCTTCTTCCCCACCTTTCCACATTGGTAACCATAGTTTTTCTATGTCTGTGAGTATGTTTCTGTTTTGTAGATAAGTTCATTTGTACCATTTTTTTAGATTCCACATATAAGCGATACCATATGATATTTGTCTTTCTCTCTCTGACTTACTTCACTCAGTATGACAATCTCCAGGTCCATCCATGTTGCTGCAAATGGCATTACTTCATTCTTTTTAATAGCTGAGTGGTACGCCATTGTATGTATGTACCACATCTTCTTTATCTATTCATCTGTTGATGGACATTTAGGTTGTTTGCATGTCCTGGCTATTGTAAATAGTGCTGCATTGAACATTGGGGTGCGTGTATCTTTTTGGATTTTGGTTTTCTCTGGGTATATGCCCACGAATGGGATTGCTGGATCATATGCCAGTTATATTTTCAGTTTTTTAAGGACCTTCCATGCTGTTCTCCATAGTGGCTGCACCAATTTACATTCCCATCAACAGCATAGGACAGTTCCCTTTTCTCCACACCCTTTCATAATTTGTCATTGGTAAAATTTTTGATGATGTAGTTTTGATTTGCATCTCTCTAATAATTAGCCATGTTGAGCATCTTTTCTTTTTTAAAAAATATTTATTTATTTATGTGGCTGCATTGAGTCTTAGTTGTGGCACGCAGGATCTTCATTGCCACGTGTGGGATCTTTAGTTGCAGTGTGCAGGATCTTTTGTTGCGGCATGCAAACTCTTAGTTGTGTCATGTGGGATCTAGTTCCCCAACCAGAGGTTGAACCTGTGCCCTCTACAGGGGAAGCTGGAGTCCTAACCACTGGACCACCAGGGAATTCCCTTGCCCATTTTTTGACTGGGTTGTTTGTTTTTTTGATATGGAGATGCATGAGCTGTTCCTACATTTTGGAGATGAAGCCCTTGTCAGTTGCATCATTTGCAAATATCATCCGTAGGTTGTCTTTTCATTTTGTTTATGGTTGCCTTTGCTGTGCAGAAGCGTTTACATTTAATTAGGTCCCATTTGTTTTTTTTTACTTTTATTTTCATTACTCTAGGAGGTGGATCCAAAAAGACACGGCTGCAATTTATGTCAAAGAGTGTTCTGCCTATATTTTCCTCTAAGAGTTTTGTAGTAGCTGGTCATACATTTAGCTCTTTAATCCATTTTGAGTGTATTTTTGTGTATTGTGTTAGAGGATGTTCTAATTTCATTCTTTTACATGTAGCTGTTCAGTTTTCCCAGCACCACTTATTGAAGAGACTGTATAATCTCTACTTTTGAATTGCTTGAAGTCTTAGGCAGGAACACACTTAAGATAATTAATGATGCACAGTTGTAATTCATTGCCAAAGAATGGACTGATATATTAATATAATTTAAAAATCATGAGATCAAGAGTTGTTAGTAAACTTGAATTCTGATCTTAGGTCTGTTAATAATTAGATTTGTGTGACTTTAGGCAAACTGCTTACATTTTGCTGAGTCAGATTCTTCACAAATAAAATAAGGAAGATGAACCAAATGAATTCTAATCCAACTTTAATCCTCTCTGGATATATTTTCCTGCGTAACTTGCCTTCAGGGACAGACAGGCATGACTTTACATGTGAAATAATTTTTACTGGGAGAAAAGGATAAAGAAGAGTAAGGAGTGGGGAAATGTATGCTTAAAGGTGGCACAGGCCAGGAAGGTCTATGGTGTGTTTGGGAAACATGAAGCATAGGGTTTATGTGCATTTATATGCTGTGAGATTGATTTGGTAGTAAATGGCTGAAAATGGCAGAGTTTAGTAGCTGCTGAGGAAGGTATAGCTAGGGAGAGTGTTATCATGTGTTATTTTTAGTCAACCAATGTTTAGAGAAAGAAGTCAACCAACTTTTTTCTCTCAACAAAAACTGAATGTATAGAAACTCTGGGGAACTTCCCTGGTGGCACAGTGGTTAAGAATCCGCCTGCCAATGCAAAGGACACAGGTTTGATCCCTGGTCCGGGAAGATCCCACGTGCCACGGAGCAAGTAAGTCCAGGCACCGCACCTGCTGAGCGTGTGCTCTAGAGCCCACGAACTGCAACTACTGAAGCGCGCCCGCCTAGAGCCCGTGCTCTGCAACAAGAGAAACCCCTGCACTGAGAAGTCCACGCACCGCAACGGAGAGTAACCCCTGCTCACTGCAACTACAAAAGCCCGAGCAATGAAGCAATGAAGCCCCAACACAGCCCCCCCCCCCCCAAATTAAAAAATTTAAAAAAGAAACTCTTTGGGAAGCTAGTTAGGGTTTCTTCTAACCACGTCCTCTGAACAGCAGCTGAAGACAGAGATTCATTAGAGAAATCCTGAGATGAAGTGATCAAGTCCTCAGCTAAGCTAATGGCAGAGTCATCAATGCTTTATCAAGGGTCATGCTTTTATTTACTGTGATCTAATCACTTATGAGGCATGTTACTTAGCATTATTGCTGTCATATTTGTCATTTTGAATAATTTCATTAGGGACATCTGTGACCCAGTTTAGAGTTTGTTTAGACATGTGTTGCCTAACTGGGTGCAGCATGTTTATCGGGATTTCCTTGAGACACAGCTCATTTAACTTTATGATATAGATGGAGAAGAAAGTTCTGAAACAGACAGATAATGGATTAGCTCCTCTGTAGGTTTTTTCTTTTTTAAAAAAATATTGATTGATTGATTTGGTGGCTGTGTTGGGTCTTAGTTGCGCCGTGTAGGATCTCTCATTGCGGTGTGAGGGCTTCTCTCTAGTTGTGGCGCATGGGCTTAGTTGCCCCACGACATGTGGGATCTTAGTTCCCCAACTAGGGAGTGAACCGGTGTCCCCAGCATTGCAGGACGGATTCTTAACCACTGGACCACCAGGGAAGTCCCTAGCTCCTCTTTAGTTTTATTGGACTGGATTTGTGCAGAAAATTTTAAGAATTACTGCACAGTATATTAAAATAAAGCAGTAAAGAAAATTTTTTTTTGAATAACCAGAGTATATAAGAAAAGGCTGTGTTCTGAAAGTTGCCTTGTTAGTGTTGTTTGCTTTAGAATTTGGTGGTGGTGTTTTTCATATAACTGACAGTTCCTCTGACTGACATCTTTATGGTTTTTGTTACAAAAAACAGTATATAGACAGACTTCCCTGATGGTCCAGTGGTTAAGAATCCGCCTTCCGATACAGGGGACTCAGGGTGGAGGAACTAAGATCCCACATGCTGGGGGGTAGCTAAGCCTGCATGCTCTAGAGCCTGTGCGCCACAGCTAAGACCCGATGCCGCCAAATAAATAACTAAAGAAATATTTAAGACAAAACAAAAAAATAGGATAGTAGTTACCATTGTATATGTATAGATTTTGAACCATAGTCAAGGTTTGATGAGGTTTTTGTGCCCCAGCTTGAAAATCTAGTCATTGATTACCTTTTCATATGTCAAAAATGTGTTGTGTAGAATGTAGGAGGAAATAAATATGGGTCTTCTGCTGCCTCAGTAGCACATCAGTAGCACGTCGGAAAGAACTGGGAATATGAGGGTGAAGTATGGAGCTGGGGTACCCTCTAAAGCAGCACTTCTCAGTGGTCTCTGGTACCCTTGGGGGGTCTTTGAGTCAAAA
Organism: Hippopotamus amphibius kiboko; assembly: GCF_030028045.1. Taxonomy (NCBI): domain Eukaryota; kingdom Metazoa; phylum Chordata; class Mammalia; order Artiodactyla; family Hippopotamidae; genus Hippopotamus; species Hippopotamus amphibius. Next base: position 170,054,529 of record NC_080191.1, on the reverse strand, counting down.
CCTATTTTTTCATAATAAAACGACGGTATTCTTTGCCTTCTTACACTGTGTTGACATTTGCGTTAATGATGCAGAACTAGAGGTGGGTAAAACAATAGTTTAACACAGCTCATTCAAGGCAGTAGCTGTGTGCTTGTAGTTTTTTTTTAAAAGCCAGTTTCACTTAAGAATGTACTTGATGAAACAGAATTGCTAGTCTTATTATATCTCTACTTTTGAATATACTTTTTAAAGTATTTTGTATGGCAAAATGGGAAGTACTTACAAGGCACTGATGAAGTATGAAATGGTTGTCTTATAGAAAACTTATGTGATTGAGCTTAAAAAGGCCCTTTTTCCTGGAATACCATTTTTATTTGAAAGAACGACTGGCTGGCCCACTGAACAGCTCTGGTTGTTCAGACTTGGGTATTTGGCAGACATTTTCTTGAAAATGAATGCAGTGACAGAATTTGTTGTTAACTCATAAAATTTAAATTTTCGAATGAAAATTACAATTTTAGAAAACTTGTGTTCACTGTCTTGATTTTAATAGTTTCCCAATACCCTGACTTTTCTGATGAGATCAGTGGTGATATTAATGACTGTGATTTTATTTTTAGTGTATAATGAAATGTGTCGATATTAGAATATCTTAATAATTAAGTGAGCCAATATATTCCAGATAATCAGTTCATCGCATTACAAAATTCATTCATGGGCAAAAGATCCATTCAAAGTGCAAGAGAAATGGATGGGTTTAATGCAAGAGCACAAAAAATTTGTTGCTGTGGTTTCAGAGTCCATGGCTAACCTTATAAAGATTGAGTTTGGTGTAGTATCAAAGAAGAATATCCACAATTATCTGAAAGCTATTAAAATACTCCCTTTTCCAGCTACATATCTGTGTAAGATCAGATTTTCTTCATATACTTCAGCCAAAACATAATAATAAATTGAATGCAGAAGCAGATACGAGAATCCAACTGTCTTCTACTAAGCCAGACATTTAAAAGATTTGCAGAAATGTAAGCTAATGCCACTCTTCTCACTATATTCTGTTTTGGAAAATGTTATCTTTCATAAAAATGTTATCTATATTAACATGTAATAGGTTTAATGAACTAAACTCTTAAATAACTTATTTTAATTTCTTATAGTGAATATAGATAGCTATAACTCACATAAACAAAAATTGAGATCCTCAGTAATTTTTAAGAATGTGAAGGGATCTTGAGAACTGCGACTTTGAAGAAACAAAGTGGCTTTTCATATGTGTGTGTTGAGAGCAGACGTTGGTGAGGGGCGTGCCCTAACTCACACGTGCTTGTGCTGGTCTTTCCCAGTGGGTTCAGAGCTCTCCGAGAAGAGTTAGGTCCTCTTTTCTTTCTCCAGCGTCTAGCATAGACTCTTATAAATAATAATACAATGATAGTAATAGCAGCAACATTCAACTATTAACTCATTTAATCTTTGGAGGTAAATATTAATTCCTTTTTTAAATTGAGATATAATTCACATAGCTGAAATTTACCATTTTAAAGTGTACAAATCAGTGGTTTTAATATATTCACAAGGTTGTGCAACCATTACCAGTGTCTAATTCCAGAACATTTTCATTCCCCCCAAGGTCACATCCCATTCCCCTCAGCCCCTAGCAACCACTAATCTACTCTCTGTCTCTGTGGATTTGCCTGTTGTGGACATTTCATATAAATGGAATCATATAATTTGTGGTGTTTTTGTGCCAGGCTTTTTTCACTTATGTTTTTTTTTTAAGGTTTATTTTATTATTTATTTGTTTATTATTATTTTGGCTGCATTGGGTCTTTGCTGTGCGTGGGCTTTCTCCAGAGTGGGGACCACTCTTCATTGTGGTGCGTGGCTTCTCGTGTTGTGGAGCACGAGCTGTAGGCATGCAGACTTCAGTAGTTGCAGCATGTGGGTTCAGTAGTTGTGGCTCGCAGGCTCTATAGTGCAGGCTCAGTAGTTGTGGCGCACGGGCTTAGCTGCTCTGCGGCATGTGGGATCTTCCTGAACCAGGGATTGAACCCACGTCACCTGCATTGGCAGGCAGATTCTTAACCACTGGGCCGCCAGGGAAGCCCCACTTATGTTTTCAAGGTTTATTTTGTGTTGTAACATGTATCACTACATGACTCCTTTTTGTGGCCAAGCATATTCCATTGTATAGCTATGACATATTTTGTCTATCTGTTCATCTGTTGATGTTTTGGTTGTTTTCCTCTTTTGGCTGTTACAACTAATGCTGCTGTGAACATTCACGTGCAGATTTTTGTGCGGACATATGTTTTCAATTCTCTTAGGCATATACTGGAAGTGGAGTTGCTAGGTCATATGGTAGGTTACTCTGTATTTAACTTTTTGAGGAATTTATTCCTCTTTTTAATAGAGTTCTTAATTTGGAGTAATTTTAGATTTACAGAGACGTTGCAAAGATAGTAGATTTCCTGTGTAACTATCACCCATCTTCCCCTAGCATTAACATTACATAAACCATAACATGTCTCAAAGCAAAGATGCCAGCACCGCTACATTATTATTAGCTAAATTCTAGATTTTATTTGGATTTCACCAGTTTTTCCACTAATTTTTTTTTTTTTTTTTTGATTCCAGGATACCACACTGTTACTTTTCCTTAGCCTTCTCTGTTCTATGACGATTTCTAAATCTTTGTTTCTCATGTCCTTGACAGTTCTGAGAAGTGTTGGTCAGGAATTTTGTAGGATGTCCCTCAGTTTGGGTTTATCTGATTTTTTGCCCATGATTATATGTGGGATTGGGGAAGAGTGCCACAGAGGTGAACTGTGCTTCTCATCACATTAGATCCGGAGATGAGTGATGTCACTGTGATTTATCCCTGGTGATGTTAACCTTGATCACTTGGTTAATGCCGGGTTTTTCCATTGTGGTGTTATTTTCCCCTTTCCACACTCTCTTCTGTGGAAAGGAGTCACTAAGTCTAGCCTACAGTCAAGTGGGGAGGGAAGTTAAGTTCAGATCCTAGAAGGGAATGTATCTACGTGTGTATCATTCGGAATTCTCTTGTAAGGAAGATTTGTCCCCCTGCCCCCATTTTATTTATGTATTCAGTTTTTTGTATCGATATGAATGATGTGTATTTATTTTGTACTTTGGATTATAGTCTGATACTGCTTTATTAATCTTATTGCTTGAATCATTCCAGTATTGGCTTTTGGGAACTCTTTCCTGTGTCCTTTTGACATGCCCCCATCCTTTATAAGTGCCTCCTTATTTTCTGACACTATAAGACACTATAAACTCCTCTTGTATTTTCCCTGGAAAGAGGCCTAGAACCAGCCATTTCTCCAAGAAACTCTGAGGCACAGTTTAGTCCTAGGGTCACACTCTTAAGTAAATGGTGGATCTAGGAGTCCAACCAAAGCAGTCTGATTCCACAGCCGGTGCTCTTAACCATAATACTGGGCAACATGCAGCTGAAGGTGTCTTGGCAGTTTCTAGTCATGTCCATTTATAAGCCAGCCTCAAGGAGAGAATTTGTAGTCAGTTTATACTAAATTATTGTGTCCTGACTGTTTTATATTGATTTTTTTAACCACAGCTATGATGACTGTAATCAAGTTTAAAAATTACTTACTAATCACAGATAACCCCTGTTAATGTTTTGGTGCATTTCCTTCTGTAAATGCTTGCAAATGTATTTTGGAATTTTATTATCCTGATTTTTAAATAGGAGGAATTCACAGTGCGATCAAAATCGGAACGTACAGTTTCTGTATTGTACCTGGCAGTTAAGATAAAAGTGAGCTACTCTAGGGTTAATCTGTTTTGCCTTCATGTTTGGTCCCATGGAAGCTAAACATCTGTCTTGGTTTATCAATTCATCAGGTAATCCACATGGTGTGACCAGCTGGTTTGGAAGAATCACCTGACTATATGTTGTCTGCACCTTACATCCCATCCCCATTTCTTCCTTTCGTCACCAGTAGTTTAATTTCACTTCAGGCAGTCTTTCTTATACACAGTGACAGATCTTTTCTCTCTTCCCCAGCTAGTTACCTCAAAAAAGTTTTATTTTCCCCTTTTACCTTCTTTTATTCTTCCCCTTTTGTAGGCTGAAAAATATGACATATAAATTATACAGTAGTGCTTTGACATACTCCTGTCAAGGAAAACAAAAGCTGTAAGATTTGGAGTGGTATTAGGTAAAATTCTTCATCCTTCAGTTCTTCTCAGAGTATAACTGCTTTTCTTCAGGTACTAGCATTCAGACTAAATAAAAATTTTTTCAGTTATCTTTAATTTTATCTAAAAACAGTTGCATTTTTTTCATTGTACATACACAAAGTTTTGTTCACTTACATGTATTACATAATGTTATAATCAAATCAGGATCTAATTACCAATCAAAATCTTGTTCAGTGAGGTGTTATTTCCTAACATAAAAACTTTTGTATCAGAACTCATCTCTAAGTTAGGCATCCCCTCTCCTTTACTGCTGATTTTGAATGTGTGTAATCTATTTTTTTTTTAAAGACATAAACTACATGTATATAAGTATATGTAAACAAGGTTGACGTTTCCGCTGAATTAGCCATGTGGATAAGGAGGGTAACTTGATGGCCTGGACAGGGCATCACAGGATGACAGAACCTTGGGATTTGGCCAAACTCTGGATTTACTTTTGTCTGTGTTCCCAGACTTGCAAGGGGCTAACGTATGTAGTTAAAAGGTCAGATTTTCGGAGAAACCAAATATTGTATCAGCGACACATTCTCATCCTTTACAAAAGTTTATATTGAGGTTGAGTTGTAATCACAAGGCTAGTGAGCGTGGAATCAGATTTGGAGGCTATTGGTTGATATTTTTTTGTTTATTTATTTCTTGGCTGTGTTGGGTCTTCGTTGCTGCCCGCAGGCTTTCTCTAATAGTTGTGGTGAGTGGGCTGCTCTTGGCTGTGGTGCTCAGGCTTCTCAGTGCAGTGGCTTCTCTTGTTGTGGAGCACTGGCTCTAGGCGCGTGAGCTTCAGTAGTTGTGGCATGTGGGCTTGGTAGTTGTGGCACACGGGCTCTAGAGCACAGGCTCAGTGGTTGCTCATCAGCATGTGGGATCTTCCCGGATCAGGTATTGAACGTGTGTCCCCTGCATTGGCAGGCGGATTCCTAACCGCTGTGCCACCAGGGAAGCCCTGGTTGGTATTTATAATAGCAGGCATCATCTCTCTGCTCTAGAAGTACACCTGTCAGAGACATAGATCCTATTATTGGCTGGTCAGGACATAGTCTTCCTCTTGGAATTATTATTTTTTTAAGACTCCATGTTATCTGTCTGTTCATTGGAACATTTACTCTTAGAATCAGTTGATTAGGTGGATACTCTGATATGTTCCTGTCAACATCCTATCAAAAAATTGTCACAGTCCTCTTAACAGGATATGACTTTTCGAAGATTCCCTCAGCTAGCCATTTACCAACTTTGTTAGGGGAGATTGCCTGTATTGCTACCAATTTCATCTCTTAAGTTTTACAACTTCAACTCTAAATGGGTAACATTTTCTAACTTGAAGTTGGGGAGGGGATTATTACTGTTTTTTACTGTGTTGTTAACGGTACGTGTTTGCCTGTGTGTTTCAGGCCGCATCATAATCCTGAATCATGTCTGATAACGGAGAACTGGAAGACAAGCCGCCAGCGCCCCCCGTGCGGATGAGCAGCACCATTTTTAGCACCGGAGGCAAAGACCCCTTGGCGGCCAACCACAGTTTGAAACCTTTGCCCTCTGTTCCAGAGGAAAAAAAGCCCAGGAATAAAATCATCTCTATATTCTCAAGCACAGAGAAAGGTAAATAGCTACTGTTTACTATTCAGTAGTTTCAGGAGTCTCAGTTATTATTTTATATTACTGGTTTAATATCTTTTAAATGAAAGTGTAATAGGCTGATGTCTTTTATGGCGAGAACAGTAAACATGCCATTGATGGTGGTATATAGGCCCTGTTAGAAAGGCTAGTTTGGGAATTTCCCGGAGGTCCAGGGGTTAGGACTCCGTGCTTTCACTGCTGAGGGCACCAGGGATTCAGTCCCTGGTCAGGGGGCTAAGGTCCCGCAGGCTGTGCAGTGCAGCCAGGGAGGGAGGGAGGGAGGAAGAGGAGGGAGGGAGGAAGGAAGAGGAGGGAGGGAGGGGGGAGACAGCCAGACCAGTTTGTTGTAAACTGCGATGGCAAGTTGCTGCTCATCCTGCTTAGTATGTCCACTGAATTTCTGTACTCTCCTCCTTCATTTTCTGAGACTTGGGCCGTAGTTCATGGCTTCCAAACATGAATGAGATTCGTGATACTGGAGGAAGACTTACTGATAGAAGAGTGGAAATACAGAGTCTGCAGTCTCCTGTCTGAAATCTCAGGAGCCGACTGTGGTTTGGGATTAAGAGCTTTTCTGACTTTCGGGTAGTAGCGCTGCTGTCTTTTTATCGTGTATTTAATAATAGCCTAAGATTCTTCCCAGGCAACACTCAGTAATCAGCACATTAATGTATCCTCCATGAACGAGAGTCTGGTTCACTGTTTCTAACCCTCAGTCAGGCAGGCATTTGGGGGCCAGGTCACGCCTTGTCGCAGGGGTCTGTCCTGTGCGCTCTGGGATGCTAGGCCCCGTCTCTAGCTTCCGCCCGCTAGATGCTGGGAAGCCGCACGTCCTGCCCGCTGTGACAGCTGAAAATGTTTCCAGACATGGCCCGACCCCCGTGCGGCAAAACCGCCCCCAGTTAAGAACCGCTGGTCAAGTCACACAAAACGGGGTAAAGATAGAAATAGTCGCACGTAAGCTGAATTCACTAAATTGGTTTTGGTGCCAAACCCAAGGAAAGAACTTTTGGTTTTCTGAGCTTTATGGAGTTTAGAATTGGATAAGGGATTATGGACGGTAGTGGATTTTAGAATAAAGGTTAGGGATTCGTTTATTTTATCACATTAAGCATGACAGTGTGGCTCTGGTAGCTAGTAGTAGATACAAGTGGAGGTAAAGATATTTTTCCACTTATACATATCTACGTTTACATGAAGAGGTGAACCCAAGTGGAAGAAAACAGTGCTTTGTATTAATAAATACGCATTTAATTTGACAGTTGAAAATACATAATCAGTGAAAATTTGAATGAGGTAATACAGTTAATAGAGAATCAAGTCTTAGAGAATTTGGATATTCAGGTAGTAGATAATCATTGAACAGTTGAAAAACTGTTCATTTTAATGTATATCTCTTATTTCTAATTTTCCTCTTATCTGTAAGATTTCGTGTGAGGTTGTAACTGAAAAGCCTCGTGAAAGTATGTTTTTTAAGTTTATTTAACTGAAGTGGTAGCATGTGTATTTGGCATGTTTGGGAATGAAAAATGTATGTGCTTAGACCGGATTACGTAAAAGATAAAGGGGAAAATTAGGAAATGAACCAAGAAGTATGTGTGGGAAGAAGGCAGAAAAAGTGGATGTGTTGGAGAGCACTAAATCCTAATCTTCCATAGTAGTAAGTCAGTGTATTTAAAGTCAGAAAACCTGAAAGTGGCAGTGCAAACACAGTATTATAATTACGAAGGTTAGAAAAAAACTTACGGAGCTTAGTACCAGAAGAAATTGCTCAAAGGGTTGAAATTACTTGCCTCTGGAGAGCAGAATGTGAAATTGGGGTAGGAGAATGCTCAAGATAGGATAGAAAGTACTTGGGGACAGCCTTGGAAAGGGGGGAAGAAGAGCACAAAACGAAAGAGAAAGTGTGGACAGTCCAGCACTTCGGGTAAATGGTAGGGTGGTAGGGTTTGTGAGCACATTGAACGTGCATCTACAGAAATGTAACATAGTATGCCTCTCTCTGATCATGTTGAGAATCTTCCAGTTTTACCCTCCTTCATTAACTCCCCTTTCTTTTCCTTTCTCCTAGAAAGACTGATACTTATCAGCTGTAACTACCTCAAGGTCTCTGCCCTAACAGAGGGAGTGTGAGGGTACCTGGGCATCCTAGGGATGGCTCTGATTGCCTTCAGGTTTATCAGCTTTTGAAGTCTGTAATTAGCATCCATTAAATTATTTTTGGTGATTTCTGAAGTCTTTTGTTTTCTTGTGCTTATTATATTCAAGATGTAATAACTTTTTAGCGCTAATCTTAAAACTTTACAAGCTCTTTAAAAAAAAAAAGCTTTGCCTTTCTTATCCAATTCCTTTTTTCCTTTCTCTAAAAAATAGAAAATGTCAAACATATACAAAGTGTAACAGTCTAATGAACCTTGTAACCCAGCTTCAACAATTATCATTCTTTCTCCACTTACTTTTTTAGGTAAAATTTACATATGTTGAAATGCATAAAAATTAACTATGGTTTTGAAAAATGGACAGACCTGTGTGAGCCTTAATCACTATCCCCATATCACATTCTGCACCGTTTCCATCTCCTTGGTAAACTCTTTCACATCCTGTCCCAAACAGTCCACTCCTCCCCCACCTTCAGGAAACTAGTGTCTGATTTTTCACCTTTAATCAGTTTAGCCTGTTTTAGAACTTTATATGAAGAGAATTATGCTTTAACTTTTTAGTTTTGTGACATCATACACAAAAGAGTATAGTATACATAATGTATAATTGCAGTAAACACCCTTGCACCCATCGCCAAGTGTGGCATTTTACCATTATGCCCTGAAGTGCCCATATGCCACACTCCATGCTATCCCCTCCTCTTCCTTCTCTTCCTCCTCCTCCCCCCAATAGCCACCATCCTGAATTTCGCATTTTTATTTCTTGCTTTTTATTATAATCTTATGGCATAATATCCCCAAATAATATATGGTTTGGGCTTGCCTATTTGGGAACATTTTGTAAATGGAATCATACTACAGTATATGCATGTTTTCGGGGTGTATATTTTTCACTCAGCGTCATGTTTTTGAGATTTATGTTGATATATGTAGCTGTAGTTCATTTTCCCTGCTGATGCTGCTATATGTAGCTGTAGTTTGTTCATTTTCACTGCCGCTACTAGCACATTGTATAAACAGATGGCAATTTATTTACCTGGTCTCCTATCTATAGACATCTGGATTATTTTCATGAACAGTGCTGCTGTGGGCAATTTTGAGCATATCTCTTGGTGGACATGTGGAAATGTTTTTCTAGGGCAGTGCTTATCAAACATCAGGTTGTTTTGATTCTAACTGCTTATTAGAATCTCTTAGGAAGCTTAATTAAATATCTGTATTCAAGCTCCATCACTGACCAATTCAGTCAGTCTCCAGGAGCTTACCTGGGCATCCGTTTTGGTTTTGCTTTTAGTTCTTTTACTACCTCAGGTGATTCTAGTGTGCATCTAATGTTGAGAACCACTGCAGTAGTGGGTCTTGAAACCTGTGTAGTGAAGTGGAGTATGAATAGAGTTATTGCAAAAGTTCCATGGAACTTTTGTTTTAAAGTTTTCTTTGTTAATGTTCATTCTCACCCGCAGAACACAAATGCTCCATTGGTGAACATCCTTGCAAATTCTTGTATTATGGGATTTTAACTTTTGCCTGTTGGAGGGGGTGTGTGGAATGGTATCTCATTCTGGCTTTAATTTGGATTTCCCTGATGACTTGGGAAATGGAGTCTTTCCTTTTGTTAATTTACTGTTCATTTGTGTTTTTTGTGACATACCTGTTTTTCAGTCCAGTTTTCTGTTGCGGTGTTTTTCCATAAACATTCCGTATAGTCTGTATACTAATCCTTTGTCAGCTCTGTGTTATTGAACGTAATTTTCCAGGTTACAGTATGCCTTTCACCCTTTTAGTGGTATCTTTTGATGAATAGAAGTTATTAATTTTGGCGTAGTTGAATTGATCAGTTCTTTTCCTTTATGTAAAATTTGAGCTTTTTGTGTTTTAAGAAATTTTTGCCAGATTAGAGGTGATATTTTCTTAGGTTTTTCTAAAAGTTTTACAGTTTGGCTTTTATAGTTTAAACCTTTGAGCTATCTGGATTTAGTTTTTGTGTATATATAAAGAGAGATTCATTTTCACTTTTTTTTTTTAAACCTGTCTCCCAGACCATTTATTGAAACTTTTATCATTTCCCCACTAACCTGCAGTATTAGTCGTCATCTGTCAGGTTTCCATGTATGCCAGGGTCTGTTTCTGTGTTTTCTGTTTTATTGCAGTGGCTCATTTCTCTGTACCTGCACTAATACCATACTGCCTTATTTGTTACAGCTTGTTATTCTTAATACTGATAGAGTGAATCTGGAACCAGGTGATTCTTCTGGATTTTTTGACCCTTTGCTCTTCTGTATAAATTTTGGACTTTGCTTACCATGTACTTTAAAAAAAAAAAACAGAAACCTTTTGATGCTTTGATTAGAATTGCCTTGAATTTGTAGGGCAAGTTGGGGAGAATTGCATTCAGCTTTGTAGTTGAGAGTAGACCATCTGCAGTGTCTCTTTGTGTAGCCTACTTGGAGGGAGATATCTAGGAGTGCGTAATTTTCAGTTAGAGAGAAAGAGAAAAAGATGGAATGTTTGGAGGGTAGGGTGCTCTTTGATTCCTCCTCTTCCTGGGGCTCTTTCCACCACAGCCTCCTACACTTAAGTTCCTTTCTGGAAGCTAACACCTCTGACAGGGCCTGAACCTTGAGGGTTAGGAATGTGGATGTGTATTGTACATTCATTCTTGTATGAATACAGAAATCTGACTGCAGTTGCACTCCCTTGCCGACCTCCCTAAGCTGCTGTTTCTCTCTCTAGTTTTGTCCTACTTGCTTTTCATCTTCGGGCATTCCTCATAGATTTTGTTCCATGATGAATAAAAAAGGTTTGGTGTAGAAGGGGAGAGCTACAGTATGTGCTTGGTCTACCTTCTTGAAACAGAAGGATGAAAGGGAAAAAATTGTATTTTTATTTTAAAATATTGCAGTGACCCTAAGATCTTTGCCAGCTCTAATGTAAAGCCTGATCTAGAGATATTAATTTTATTCTACTCAAATTTACATCCCCTTATTGCTGTCCTTACTAAACACACAGCTAATAATTTCATTAAAAAAAAAGATTCTAGAGTATCTTCAGTTATTCATCATTGGTTTTCATGTCACTGCAAAAATTAAGAAAATTAAAAATTACACTTTTTATAACAACTTGACTGAATAAATCTTTTGCACATCCCTGCTAAGTATGTATCTTATGCACTCTCAGTCATCAGAAATTCCATGAAAAGCAGGGCAGGTGGCATCCCTGCCCTCATAGAACTAATAAAAGACTACAACATATGATTACAAACTATGAAAAGTGATAAAAGGGACAGAGTAAGATGTCTGTCATATCTGGGAAGGCTTCATAAAGAAGTGATATTAGAGGGACTTCCTAGGCGGCACAGTGGTTGAGAATCTGCCTGCCAATGCAGGGGACACGGGTTCGATCCCTGCTCCAGGAAGATCCCACATGCCGCGAAGCAACTAAGCCTGTGCGCCACAACTATTGAGCCTGCGCTTTAGAGCCCGTGAGCCACAGCTATTGAGCCCATGTGCTGCAACTACTGAAGCCCACGTGCCTAGAGCCTGTGCTCCGCAACAAGAGAAGCCACGGCAATGAGGAGCCCGGGCACCACAACGAAGACTAGCCCCCACTGACCGCAGCTAAAAAGAAAGCCCATGCACAGCAAAAAAGACCCAACACAGCCAGTAAAATAAATAAATAAATAAATAAATAAATAAATAAATAAATAAATAAATAAATTTTAAAAAGAAGGGATTTAAAAAAAAAAGTGATATTAGAGCTGAAGGCTAAAGGATGAGTAAGTGAGGATGGTGAGGAGGATTTTGGTAGTTAAAAAGTGTGTTCTATGCCTAGAAAAGAGTTTCAGTGGCCCAAGTATGGGGGGATCATAGCACATTCGTGGACCTGAGTACGGTCAAGTGTGATTTGAAAGCAGAGAAGAAGAGAGAACAATAGCACGATGTATGTATGTATGTATGTCTACAGACAGCAGAAGAGGCTAAAGAGGTAGGCAGGGAGCAGGTCATAAAGGGCCTTGTATTCCATGCTACAGAGCTCAGATTTTATCCTGTTTTCCTGGGGAACCATTACAGAATTTTAAACAAGGGAAACACCCAGTCCCATTTCTGTCTTAAATAGGTGAGACTAGCAGCTGTCTAGAAAATAGGTTTTGCTGGAGGTCTAAGACTGAAGTTGGGAGCTAGTTAGGAGGATTTTGCAGTAGTCCAGGTGCAAAGTAGGCTTAACAAGGCTAGTAGTTTTGATAATGAACATGGCAGTGAGCTCTTGTCTTGGCTCCGTTCAGTTAGCTGGTGTTGAATGGTGTGTATTTACAAACTAAAGCAGTTTTCATATCTAATTATTCAACCTGTATGCACCTTCACCTCTATTTGGTTATGAAGATGATAGACTTAGAACTGTAAATATTCTTTCTGGCCTAAAATCTAATTCTAAGATGAATAATAGTGCTCCGTACTCTTCTGCTTCTTTCTGGAGGATACCCTTCTGTGTGATGCGGCAAGTGTAGCTCACCGGTTTGAAGCTGTTCTGGGTCAAAAGAACAATGATTCTGTTAAACAGAAAAGTCTTCCTTTTAAAGAAACGGGGGCTTTTTTAGCCTTGGACGCTCCCTCAAATGTAGCCTGAAAAGTGGTGGCTTGGAAGGATGTGGTAGTGGCATCCTTAGCGTTCTTTCAAGTGCCTTTTGTGCAGCACATGCCTCGGCTGAAGCTTGCTGCCTGCCTGCTTGTTTTGTTGTCTCGTGAAGTTGAAACAGCTTGCTGAGAACCCTTTCCCCCCAGTCCACTAACAAACTGCATTTTTATTAAAAGAAGTTTCTTTCCCTGGCTCATTACTTCCCTTCAGGTGATCCAGTTGCTGCCTGGACATCCTGCAGATAAATGATTTTGTGGGTTTTTTTTTTGCTGTTGATCCTTGTAGTTCTTGGATTCCGGAGTTATAAGGCAGTGATTCTATTTACATAGCATTATCCTTCCCCCACATTGTTTGACTTGAGACATGCCTCAGTATCATTTTGTTTTAGATACTGTTTTTAATATCCCTTTATCCTCCTACTAGGACTACTAAAATACAGGGAGTATTTGTATGTGTGTGTGCTATATAAAAACAAATGAAATTAAACAGATTTTTAGGGTATTGTGCTTTAAATTCTGCTTAATCACTTTCACGTCTTCCCTTTAACTCTTTATTCTATACTCCTAATATATATGAAACTTTCTGTTAAATGTCTGTAAATTTTTCAACATTTCCAAATTGAAAAATACGGCTGGGTCTTGGACACAACAGGAACCGGGAATTCCCTTTCTATATGTCTTGTTTTCCCGCTTTCTGTGTATCTGATCATATTTCTTTCATATATCATACTGATTTTTTTTTTCCCTGTGTGTTAGGAAGTACAGCCCTCAACAGTTCCTGGGCTTTATATCTTATATTCACTGGTAAGAGGCTGATTCTAAGGGTGCTGAGTATGGGTTAGTTTAAGTATTCGCCCCTGAACCAATCTAATTGGCTGGGAGTTTGTGGGGAACTGCGACTGACGTGGCTTGAATTAGATGCCTGCCTTGGACCATCATCTGTAATCAAGGTCACATAAGAAAATAGCATCTTTCCCAACTATGTACATATCAGAAGCGGGATGCTGAGCAGATTTTTAAAAAAGAAGAAACATGAAACTGTATGTTTTTCTGTCAGCAGTTCAGAGCCATATAAAGAGTCATACATATATCAGAGCTGTATGTAGAGTTGGTTAATAAATATTTCCTTCTATATGCAGGATACCAAGCGAAAAGTCAAGGGACTTATAGAGAAAGTAGAGGGCACGACTTCAGGTTATTCACAGTCTAATGGAATAAGAGAGGTGGTTTATGAGAGATGTAAATGTGCATTTTAGTAAAGGTAGCAAAATTTATATTTAACAGGTGCATTTCCCTCTTGTCCTTTCCACGACCAGTGTGTCCTGCCCTCCTACCATAGCCTATTAAGAGACTCTTCTGGTTAAATATAGCAGATTGACCACGTGCCTGTATTTACTGCCCCTCCCCAGACACAACTAAAATGAGAGTAAAAAAAGAATTATTTTTTCTACCACGAGGCAAAAGAGAACGAGAGAGGAAACAGTAGCATACAAGAGATTTCATTACGTATTTGGAAGAGTGCAGTGGTGGAGAATGGAAACTGACTAAGCAGAACAGAGGAAGACATAGCCTTAGTGTTTGCAGAAGGCACTGTTTATGAGAAGTGAACCAGTTTCCTTTGTAAAAATCCCAGAGGCTCAGGATTTAGAGGCACACAATAGTTGTGTGTGGGTGTGTGGTTATATTTCATACATAGGCTGAAAAGGGGGGGAATTAGTTGAGTATATAGGACGTGTTGAAGGCCCTCAGGGCCCCTCCTTTATCCCATGTGTTTATTTGAGGAGAATTAAATCTGCGAGGCTCCTTATTCTTGTAGAAGAGTCAGAAAAAGGTATAGAACCAGAATGAAAAAGGCAGATTCAAGAACGTTAACATACTGAACTCCTTTCTTCTGCCTTGCTTTTAGAGCACTTGCACCTTGAGTCAAAGCCGTCAGACAAGAGATTGAAAGATTTTTTTCTGGATAAACAGAATGTCCTGGGGAAAAATATTTCTGATACTCCACACCCATCCCCATCTTTAATGGAAAGGCTGACTTAGCTCCCAGTTAACTTTTTAATACTTTTATCAGTAAGCAGCAAAGATCACCAGACATTTGAGAAAAATCCTTAACTTCAGAGCGTCCAGAACAACAGGGGATAAAATAGGAATGTAGAAGAAACAGGGAGGGGAAAGAAAACCCAGCCTATATACACACATAAACTATATAATCTGCAAAGAGAGAAGGTAAAGTGCGTGCATGAAACAGGAAAAGTATTCTCAGAGGAAAAATGATCAGAGAACAGTGAGAAATAATTGTTGGAATATCAACAGTGAAGATTACCAGCACAAACAAAAGATATCAATAGGCAGAGGATTGAAAGATAGTCAAGAAAATTTTCCCAGATTGTTAAAAGTACAAAGATGGAAAATGTGAGAGAAAAGATAATAGTTATAAGATCAGACCAGGATGAGTTGATCTAACTAATAATGACAAAGAAAATAGAAGAGAATAATTAAATAGTGGAAAAAATTTCCCGGGTCTGAAAAATGTGATTTCTGGGTGGAAGCAGCTCACTGGATACTCAACACAGTGAATGAATGACGACCACGTCAAATCACATCATCCTGACGTTTCATTAGACCACAGATAGGGCAGCAAAACCTGTTACACTTCCACCCAAGATGAAGCAACAGGGACCAGATTTACCTCCCCACCTAAAAAAACTAAAACACTGGGAAAAATATATAAAACAACAGTTGTGGAGACAGTGAACATCAGACAGTAAAGGAAAGTGATCCCTGAGAGATGGGACACAAATGAGGGGAGTCCTTCAGCTGGTGCAGCTTATTGCCTGAAGAGTCTACGGTGATGGGGGGACAATTAAGTGGCCTCCTGAAGATGAGAAGCAGAGCTGGGAATTTGGGGCTGCCAAGGCTGATAGATTGTAGTCAGAGTGTTGGAGAGTAAAGAGCTGAGCAGAGAGAAAAAGATCTGCAGCAGGTCCCCTTGGAGTCTTCAGTAGCACGTGCAATGTGAGGAAACTACCCAAAACTGAAGGGAGAAAGCCACTGGAAACTTTTTTTAAAATAAATAAATAAATAAATTTATTTATTTATTTATTTACTTATTTATTTAATTGGCTGTGTTGGGTCTTTTTTGCTGTGCGCGGGCTTTCTTTTAGTTGCGGTGGGTGGGGGCTACTCTTCATTGTGGTGCATGGGCTCCTCATTGCCGTGGCTTCTGTTGTTGCGGAGCATGGGCTCTAGGCACGTGGGCTTCAGTAGTTGCGGCACATGGGCTCAATAGTTGTGGCTCACGGGCTCTAAAGCGCAGGCTCAATAGTTGTGGCGCATAGGCTTAGTTGTTCCACACCCTGTGGGATCTTCCTGGAGCAGGGATCGAACCCGTGTCCCCTGCGGTGGCAGGTGGATTCTTAACCACTGCGCCGCCAGGGAAGCCCGCCACTGGAGATTATTAGAAGAAACAGCTTTCAAAGCTCACAAAGGGCCCAGAATATTTCCTATTCTCACTATTCAGAGTACAAAATACTGGATAGAGGTCTTGCCCCCGTAGCAGGACAGGATTAGCCCTAGATTAAATACTGCTCCAGCCTTGCCTAACAAAACTTTAAAAATAATACCTAAAAGGATCAACTATTTCTCTCCTATGTGAGTAGACAGCTAAGAATCGCTTGTGTCCCAGAACAAAATTCACAAATATTTATAGGAATGCAAAAATATCTACACCTAACAAGGAAAAAATGTCGGTGTCTGGTATCCAATCAATATTTGTAAATAGATATGAGTAAATGAGTAAAATCCAATCAATTGGAGTCAATCCCAAAATGGCACAGAGGATACAATTAGTAGGCATAGAATTAGTAAACATTAAAATATTTAATTAACTGTATCCTATATGTTGAAGAACACAAAGGAGAGATTTAGCATATTTAGAAAAAGCAAAGGAGGAGAGAAAAGAGAACAAATCAAAATTCCAGAGCTGGAAGATGCACTGGACAAAGCTCACCGCAGACTAGACGTTGCAGAGGAAAAAATGAGTGAATTTGAAGACCATGGCAATAGAAACCATCCAAAATAAAACTTAGAGAAAAAAGACTGAAACAAAAGTGAACAGCTGTGGGACAACTTCAGGCAGACTAATGTAAGTATAACTGAAGTCTCCAAAGGAGGGGAAGGGGAGAGACATTTAAAAAAACAATACTTAAAATAAGGACCTACTGTACAGCACAGAGAACTCTACTCAGTACTCTGTAATGGCCTATATGGGAAAAGAATCTAAAAAGGGGCGGGTATATGTATATGTGTAACTGATTGACTTTGCTGTACACCCAAACTAACACAACTTTGTAAATCAACTATACTCCAGTAAAAATTATTTTTTAAAAAAACCCTTAAAAAAAAACTAAACAATGGGTGATTTTTTTCTCCCCCTAAATTTAATGGAAACTATAAACTCACAAATTCAAGAAGTTCAGTGAATTCTGAGCACAGGAAACATGATGAAAACTACACAAAAGCATGTAGTCATTGTTTAAAACCAGTGATAGAGAAAAATCTTAAAAACATCCAGACCTTTGGCTCAATTTTCTGTGAACCTAAAACTGCTCTAAAAAAGTCTGCTTTTCTTCAAAAAAAAACAAAACAAAAAGGCATATTTTTATAAATGAAAAAAAATTTGAAAAGCTGTCAGAAAGAGAAGACACATAGAGGAAAAAAAGGACAACAGACTTTATGTAAGCAACAATGCAGCCAGAAGATAAGGAGCACATCTGTAAAACACTGAAAGAAAAAAAAAACTTGTCAACTTCGAATTCTGTATCCTGTGAAAATATCTTCCAAAAAGGAAGGAGAAATAAAAGTTTTAAATGTATAAAAGCGGAAAGAGGTTATCACCAGCACACCTACACTATAAGAAATATTAAACCAAATCCTTCAGGCAGAAGGAAGGTGATGTCAGATGGAAATGTGAATCTGCATAAAGAAATGAAAATCATTGGGAGTGTTGTGTTTTTCTTATCTAAATTTCTTTAAATGATAATTGAGTTTCTAAGAAATGAAGCATCGATACATTCCCTCACATGAATGAACTTCAAAAACTAAACTAAGTGAAAAGAGTCATTTACAAAAGACCGCATGTTGTATGATCCCATTTATATGAAAGCCAGAATAGGCACATCTGTGGAGATAAGAAGTACATTAGTGGTGGATTAGAGCTGGGGCAGAGGCCTAGGGAGCAGTCGGAAGTGACTGGTAGTAGGTACAGCGTTTCTTTTGGGGATGGTGAAAATGTTCCAGAGTTGTGTTGTGGTGATGGTTGCACAATTCTGTAAATGTACTGAAACCCATTAAATTATATAATTTAAACAGGTGAACTTTATGGTATACAGAAAATTATAGCTTGAAAAAACAAAGGAGATAAAAGGTAATTATAATGTAGTTAATCCAAAAGAAGAAAAAAAAGGAAGTGGAAACAAAGAATAGGTAGAGACCATTCAAAAACAAAAGGATGGTGGGTTTAAACCCAGCTACAGCAGTCACATTAAATGTAACTGACCTAGACACTCCACTTAAAAGGAAGAAATTAACAGATTGTTAAAGCAGAATTAAATATATATGCAGCCTATAAGAAATCCACTTTTAAAAACATAAAGCCGCAAAATAGGTTAAAATAATTTCTTAAAGTATGCTAACAGTGAAAAAGAAACTGGACTGGCTATGTTAATATCAGACAGAGTAGATTTTACAGGAAGAAATATATATTTCTCTAAATAGTTAGGGATAAGGAATAAGGTGTTTTTTTTTTTCTTTTTTTCTTTTTAGTTGTGGCACACGGGCTTAGTTGCTCCGCAGTATGTGGGATCTTCCTGCAGCAGGGATCGAACCCGTGTCCCCTGCATTGGCAGGTGGATTCCTAACCACTGTGCAACCTAGGAAGCCCGAGGTGTTTTTGAAATTTATTTTATTTTTTGGCTGCTTTGGGCCTTCATTGCTGCATGCCAGCTTACTCTGGTTGTGGCATTCGGGGACTGTTTCTTGTTGCAGTGCGCAGGCCTCTCATTGTGCTGGCTTCTCACGGGCTTAGTTGCTCCAAGGCATGTGGGATCTTCCCGGACCAGGGCTTGAACCCGTGTCCCCTGCATTGACAGGCGGATTCTTAACCACTGTGCCACCAGGGAAGCCCCAGAAAGAAGTTATTTTATAATAATAATAAGGTCTGTTCATCAAGATAGTATAATAGAACTAAACATTTATGCACTTAATAGCAGAGCTTCAAAATACATGAAGCAAAAACAGAATTTGGAAAAGAAATAGACAAATAGTTATAGTTGCAGACTCCAATACCCTGGTCACAGTAATTGGTAGAATAAGTAGACAGAAAATTGCTAAAACAATCAGCCAACTTGACCAATTGACCTTTATAGATTATTCCATTCTTTTTAAGTGAATGTGGAACATTTACCAAGATACCGTATTCTGTGGCCAGTTTTTAAAGTCTCAATAAATGTGGGAAGATTCAGATCATAAAGTACATTCTGTGACCACAGTGTAATTAAGTTAGAAATTAGTAACAGAAAGATCTCTGGAAATATTTGAAAAGTAAATAAAAGCACTTCCAAATAAATGAAATTAAAAGGATATTTAGGAGATATATTAAACTGAGTGAAAATGAAAATTCAGGACATCAATATCTGTATGATACTGCTAAAGCAATACTTAGAGGAAATTTATAGTATTAAACATCCATGTTAGAAAAGAAAAGAAAGATTTCAAATCACTGTTTTCAGCTAAGCCATTTTAATAAACTAGAAGGGAAGAGTAGTTAAGATGCAAAGTAAGTAGATGAAAAGAGGTAATAAAAGTCAAAGCGGAAATCAGTGAAAAAAAAACAACCCAGAAAAATCTATGAAATCAAAAGTTAATTCGTAGTAGGAAGGTGGAAAAGATACAAGTTATCAATATTGAGAATGACAAAGCTGGCATCTCTATACATTTTACAGATATTAAAAAGATAAGGTAATATTATGAACAAATTCAACACATTAAAATACAAAAATTTCTTGAAAGACACGAGTTTTCAAAGCTCACTCAAGAAAAAATAGGTAACCTGAAAACCCTATATTTCTTCGGAAAATTTAGTTTATAGTTAATGACCTTCCCACAAAGACTCAGATGGCTCTATTGGTGAATTTTACCAAACGTTTGAGGTAGAAATATTATCAATTCTACACAAACTTCTAGAAAATTGAGTAGGAGGGAATACTTCTCAAATCGTTTTGAGTCCAGCATTACTCATACCCCAGCCAAAAACATTACAAGAATAGAAAGCTACACACCAGTATCCTTCATGAACATAGATGCAAAATCTTAGCAAGATTTTAGTAATTACAACCCAACAGTATATAAAAAGAGTAATTCATCATGACAAAGTGGATTTCGTTTCAGTAATACAGGTTGGTGGAACGTTTGGAAATCAGTCAGTGTAGTGTACTATGTTAACAAAATTTAAAAGGTGAGCTGCATGCTCATCTCAATAGATGTAGAAAAAGCATTTGACAAAATCCAATATTCATTTCTTTTTTAAAAAATTAATTTTTGGGGGGGCTGCCTTGGGTCTTTGTTGCTGCACCTGGGCTTTCTCTAGTTGAGGCGAGCGAGGGCTACTCTTTGTCATGATGCGCAGGCATTGTGGTGGCTTCTCTTGTGGCGGAGCATGGGGTCTAGGCGCTTGGGCTGTAGTAGTTACAGCACACAGGCTCAGTAGTTGTGGCGCACGGGCTTAGTTGCTCTGCGGCATGTGGGATCTTTCCGGACCAGGGCTGGAACCAGTGTCCCCTGCATTGGCAGGTGGATTCTTAACCCCCGCGCCACCAGGGAAGCCCGCAATATTCATTTCTGATCAAAGCATTCAGCAAATTTGAAATAGAAGGAAATGCCTTTAATATCTTTGAAAAATCTACCCTGGGATCAAACTTGATGGTGAAAAAATGGCTTTTCCTACAAAGATGAGGAAAAATACAAAGATTTTCCTTTCACCACTTTTATTCAGCAGTGTACTAGAGGTGCTAGGCAGTGCAATAAAGCAAGAAAAATAAATAAAAGTAATCCAGAGTGGGAAGGAAGAAGTAAACCCATCTTTATTCACCAGCAACATAATTGAAATTTTATAGGAAATCCTGTGATAGCTACAAAAATGCTACAGGAACAGAAAATAAGGGTTAATAGTAAGGTTTAAGGATGTAAGGTCAGTATTTGAGAATCAGTTTCTCTGTGCCATAAACAATTGAAAATTGAAATTTAAAAAGCTGTACCATTTGCCAGTAGCATCAGACCTTTTGAAATACTGTGCAGAAATCAGACAAAAGCAGTAACAGATCTGTACACTAACTATAAAACATTGCTGAGAGAAATGAAAGAAGACCTAAATAAATGGAGAAAGTCACTGTTTTCATGGATTAGAAGACACCATATTGTTAAAAAATCAGTTCTTCCTAAAATGATCTATAGATTCAGTTCAGTCTCAATCAAAATCCCAGCAGGCTTTTTTTTTTCTTTTTTTAGAAATTATCAAAATTATTCTAAAATTCACATGGAAATGCAGAAGACCTAGAATAGAGCAAACAATTTTTTAAAAAAGAAAAGGTTACAAGGCTAATACTATGTAGTTTCAGTGCCTATTATAAAACTACAGTAATCCAGGTGGTCTGATACTACTGGGATAAGATAAAAAGATTATTGCAACAGAGTTGAACATCCAGGAATAGACCTATGCATATATATGGTCAATTGATTTTCAGCAGTGGTTCAAATGAGAAAGTGGCATTGGCCTTCTAAATAGCAACACTGGAAATTAGAAGAAATTCGGAGGGGGTGGTATATTCAACCTAAATACATATATCGTTAGTCAAGAACTATCAATTAAAACAAAGGTGTATACCAAGAAGAGGAGAACATAGGATACAGAAAATAGATCCTAGCCCAGCATAAAAGTGAAGGAATGACCTAGGACTAATAACTGTGCCAGAAGCCTCTGCAGGTTAGAGCAAAAAAAGAATCTAAGAGCAGGGTGGCTAGGTGGGGGGAAAAGAAGAACTGATGTGTTTGAATTTATAGAGAATACTATTGATACGTGTGTGGCAGAAATGTAAAAATAATTGGTGGGACCACGGAAGAACTGGGAATCCTAAAATCTTAACAGTTATTAGTGTCAATAAAAAGGAAGAGTTAGAGTTGCACACGAAAGGCGATGTGGTCCTTGTAAACTGCCTGTTCATATGGTGTATGTTATCCATAGTCATAGCAATATAAGTTGCTCTTTCCAGATGCATGTAGCTCACTGGAAATAGGACTTGATAGACTTTGTTTTCCAAATTGTTCCGTATCTGAGGTGTCGCTCTTTATTTATGAGAGAACTAATAATCTGAGGGGCTCTCTATTCTGCCCTGAGCGCTTTTATTCAGGCTTGGTGCTGGGTCAGTCTGTGTGCCTCTTCCGTCAGGACACAGGTTGATACTCTCCACCCCACCCCCGCCCCCGCATTTGATGACGGAATAGGTTTCTGTTCTTGATTTATCAGTTTCCTATCAGCCAGTGTTTTTAGGGAAAATTTCTTTTTTAGGATAATTTTGTTCCTAATCTGTTTTGGGAAAACTGTAAACAGGATCATGAGTACCTTTATTAATCTTGTTTAAAGAGGCTCTTTTTTTAAATGCCCTCTAGGAAGTAAGAAGAAAGAGAAGGAAAGGCCCGAAATCTCTCCTCCATCTGACTTTGAGCACACCATCCATGTTGGCTTTGATGCTGTTACTGGAGAATTCACTGTAAGTTTACCAAGTTGGGACTCATTTATAAAGCATTACTCAAACCTTTCCTTTCAGTATTAAGTTTGAAGTTAACTTCTCTATCCGCATATTAACTGTGCATTCTTAGTGATTTTCTTTTACAAATGTGTTTGTGGTTGAATGTATTCTTTTCCTAGGGAGCTGAGCCTATTGATTACAACTTGCAAAATAGGTTTTAAAAACTAGACCTTTTAGAATTTAGTGAAACCTACAATTGTGTAGATTGACTTGTTTTATATATTTTGTCACTCCTCTGGAAGTTAATCTTATTAGAGCAACTCAAGACAACTAATTTCTGAATATCTTTTTGTTAGGGCATGCCTGAGCAGTGGGCTCGATTGTTACAGACCTCCAACATCACCAAACTAGAGCAAAAGAAGAATCCTCAGGCTGTGCTGGATGTCTTAAAGTTCTATGACTCCAACACAGTGAAGCAGAAGTACCTGAGCTTTACCCCTCCTGGTAAGACATCAGACCATGGTGAAAGGCTGATTTAAATGGGATTGTAGAGCTGTGGAGCCTTCTAGATAAAAAGATTGTTTCTGGAAAAATAAAAAGCTAAGCTATGGTGGTTGTCTCTACTTTTTCCCCTGCACACATCTGCCTTTTGTAAACTGCGGCAGCTCTTCCGCATAATTTGGAGTCTGGATCTCTTAGTTTTGCCAAAAGTGTGTGTTTGGGCCTTTTGTTTGTTTTTTCTCTTTACTGCTTTTGAATGAGTTCAGCAATAGAAAGGAAAGAGGATGATTTATAGGTGTGTTCATACTAGGAATATATTTATTGTCAGTGGGACAGGTTGTTTTGCTATATATAAATGCACAGACTTTGAAGTAGAAAATGTTTTTTCAAAATTTGAAACTCATCATAGATATATATACACAAAAAAATAAGCGTTAGAAATGAAAGAATTTATCCCTCAGAATTGGAATATCATCAGGTAAGAATTGGAAAATAGTAGATTTTTTTGAAGTTTATTTGTTCAAATAAGGATTAGAATAAAATGCATACATTACTTATAGCTAATTAGTGTCTCTCTTGAATTTCTTGTTATTTAGGCTTCCCCTCCCTCACACTGGTTCTTCATGCTCCCTTTTTCTTCCAATTTATTTGTTAAAGAAACAGTCATTTTTCCTGTTTCCCTTAGTGTAGATTTTGCTGATTACATCACAGGTTATCGTTTAATATGTTTCTCTGTCCTCTCAAGTCATACATGTAGTTTTAAAAAACAATATGATTGAGCTAAAATCATACATTTAGTTTTAATTAATTGTACTTATTTGATTGCATCCTCGCAGAAATAAGGGCTGTGTTGAAGGGAGAAATAGAGACCGCTTGGTAAATCTTGACCCTTTTTACATGGTCTAGCACATCCACAGCAAAAGGTCAGATTTGTCCCCAACTTTTGTGTCAACTAGTAAGTCTGTATAAATGAATAATCTTTTTTTTTTTAACCAACGTTTGAACAGAAAATGGTATATTTGCATGTGTGTGTGTATCTGGGCATTTTAAAAGGTAAAATAAAACTTGCTCTTCTAAACTCCAGAATGAATATATATTCAGTCTTCATGAACTGTGTTTTGCCTTCAGGGATTTGCTTTCATATTGATCAAAATTTATGTCAGTAATTTTCCTTTGCACAGTTACTGTTGGTTTCTTTAAGTTCCTTGATAGGCATTTTGCTGGAGAAAAATACCATTATGAATAGACTTCTCTTTGATTTTAAATACAGGTATAGTGTCAAATAAAATATTTTATTAAGGTATAATTCACCCACTTGAAGTATACAATTCAATGATTTTTAGCAAATTTACAAAGTTCTGTTAAACTTGAGGTTTATAATCTTGTGTAAATTCTTGTTTGAATACTGATATTGTTTTTTTCAAGACTTACTTCAGCTTAAAGTGAAATTTGCATAAGAACTTTTTACTTGCTCTGCTTTATCTTTTCTTCCTTTTATTGTATAAAAGTTGTTTTATTTTTTGAGTTGTTAACTTAGCATTATTTTCTGTTTTGTATTCAGAGAAAGATGGTTTCCCTTCTGGAACACCAGCAGTAAGTTAATATGTTATTTCTTATAGCTCTCACTCTGAGTTACCCAAAACAAGTCTCAATTTTTATTTTACTTTCTAAAATAAATTTCAGCCTCCAGAAATAACTTCTTGATGTTGATAGATGTTTTTAGGTAGCCACTTGATTATTTGAGGAAGCCATATTAAGAAAATAGAATTTCATCAGATGTTGCTTAAAGTAACTAAAACTTATGATCTTTAGAGCAGTTTAGCTACTTCTGATAATGTTTCCATATATAAACATGAAAACAAAGAACTTACCCACATTTTCCTCTGGCACCATCCTACTGAATATAAACTATGGAAATACACTGAACAATAGAAATCTTCAGAGTTGTCTGAAACTTTATGTAAGTTATCGTGTAAGCACAACTACCTCCTGCAAACAGTAGCTATTTTATTTTCAATTCCTCAATAAGGAGGAAACAATCTCCTGCAGTTATTTGAAGACTGTATGTAATAACATGTGAAGTACCTGCCTAGCACACACTTGGCATGTATTAAGCTCTATAGAAAGGATAATGCCTTCCTCTTTTGTTTTGTTAGCCACCACTTTTTCTGGTGAATCTGGCGGTTTTAAATAACTGGAAAACTCTGACTTATACAAAGTCCAGAGGATTTTTGGTTTTGGTCTTAACAAATGAAATGACTGTTTACTTTTTGGGCTTGTTTAAAGGGTATAAAATTCTCTATAAAGGGTATAAATTCTCTCTTAAGAATACTTGGTATTTACTGTATACATTTGTATCACAAACTTTTCTATAATGTATAGAATTACCTTTAGTTTTTAAATGATTAGATTAGAACCAGTGAGGTTTTATTGCTTTGAAATGAGCTATTAAATATTTTTTTAAGTATGTAAAAACCAGCGCTCGTTGTATTTTATTTATTTATTTTTATAAATTTATTTATTAATTTTATTGGCTGTGTTGGGTCTTTTTTAGCTGTGGGCGGGCTTTCTTTTTAGTTGCCGTAAGTGGGGGCTACTCTTCTTTGTGGTGCGTGGGCTTCTCATTGCCGTGGCTTCTCTTGTTGCGGAGCACCGGCTCTAGACGCATGGGCTTCAGTAGGTGCAGCACATGGGCTCAGTAGTTGTGGCTCATGGGCTCTAAAGCGCAGGCTCAGTAGCTGTGGTGCACGGGCTCAGTTGCTCCGCGGCACGTGGGATCTTCCTGGGGCAGGGATCGAACCCGTGTCCCCTGCATTGGCAGGCGGATTCTTAACCCCTGCGCCACCTGGGAAGCCAGCTCGTTGTATTTTAATGTATTGTTGTATTTGACTGGTCTTCCTTGCTTTGGTCCTGTGATAAATGCAGCTGAGTACCAAGGGATCGGAAACGTCAGCAGCGGTGACGGAGGAAGAGGACGATGATGACGAGACTCCGCCTCCTGTTATCGCCCCGCGGCCGGATCACACAAAATCCGTGAGTCTCCCATTCGTGCGTTGGGTTGTCTGTGTCTGTGCATGTGTGTTTTAGAAAAGAGCAGTCTGTTTTTGACGTCCAGTGATTCATTTTTAAAAAGTCCTCAGGCTTAAAATGTTTTAATATGGGAAATTGGACTGGGAGGTCTATACCTAAATACCACTCTTCAGAAAACTAGTTTTTTGAACATTAAAATCGAATAGGTTCTTTAAAAGTTAAAATACTTATCTTGTTGTGTTTTCTTTTTATATTACACCATCTCTTCCAGAGAACTCATCTATTTCTCTGCCTTTCTCTATTTATCTCAGTGCAGAAAAGTACCTAAATACCTAAAACTTGGATCTTACCTCTTGTCCAAAGTATGTGTTTTATCTCCCATTTAACATTTCTCTTAAAGCCTTGGTATCATTCAGCAGGCTGCTGAGAGTGAAATTTCTAGCAGATAAGGGAGAATTTTAACAATAACAACCCTAGATAGAGACAAACAGAGTCCCGTCCCTCTCGTGCTGATACAGATGAAGTAAGTGGAGCTTGGTGAAGTGTGGGCACAACAGGCGGGCGAGGCTCCCAGGACTGCTACTCGATCCTCCTCTAACCGTGGAGGGCTCGACTTTCTTTACCACTCAGAACTGGTTGATTGAAGTGAAGTAGTAGAGGTTACACGTGTGTGAAAGTTTTTATGGAAATTGATCATAGTTATGTCAACACCAGGGTTTCCATTATTTTGCTCTTTATATTTCTCTTGTACAGAAAATATGATTTTTAAACTTGTACTTCTTTTTGCTTCATTTCTGGCATATTATTTTCAGTCTGGTTACACTTACATTTCATTCACAGATCTGCTGTTTTGCTAGACAGACTTTTAAAATATATTCATGATGTGGCAGAGAAAAATGTTTCACGTTACCTCTTAGTTACCAGTCTTTTATAAGACAAGTCGGAAGGTATTATTCTCATTCTTTAGAACACTGAAGACAACTTAGTTTTTGTCAGAAATCAAAGAACTGAGTAGTGTCCCAGTAAGAATACCTAAAAATATTTTTTCTCAAATCTCAGTAATTAACTGTTTCTCTGCAGATTTATACACGGTCTGTAATTGATCCTATTCCTGCACCAGCTGGTGATGCTAATGTTGATGGTGGTGCCAAGACTTCAGACAAACAGAAAAAGAAGGCCAAAATGACCGATGAAGAGATTATGGAGAAATTAAGTATGTTACCTACTTTTTGCATTATCCTTAAATTTTAACAGCCGCTGAAACATTTGGCCCAGATGGATCTTAATTTATATCTTATATTTTGGCTTAAGACATGAAAAATAAATTGTTTTCTTCTGGGGACAACAGCTTCAATTAATGTAGTAAAGCCGAAATAATGCTCTCTGCTTGCTCACTGTTACGTGCTGACGAGTAAGCAGCACTTTGCAATAGTCAGTACTTCGGGGGGCGGTACTTCTCAAAAGGCCAAATCCAAGCGTCCTCGTTGGAAACTTGTCAAAGGAAGTTTGTATATATTTATGCACACCTGTAGAATACACAGTGTCCCGAAATAGCTAAACAATATGTGTAAGCATAAAATGTATTTTTTCTCTCTTCTCCGTTTTCATCCATCAGATGTCATTCGCCTGGATCGAGCACTGGAAATAATACACACAGTGCCAGAGAGAGGGTAGCAATAATGTTTCATCACAAGTCTGTAGCAACTGTAGTTATAAAGGACACCGACCTAGAGGGACCAAGGGAAATGTTATATATTGGTGACAGGCTGGAGCTTGGGTACCTGTGTAAAAGTGGATTATTTCTGTGAATTTCTTTGATATGCCCCTCTCTCCTTTTACCTTGTGAAAGTTTAAGTGAAAATTTAGTGTGGTTTTCTCATGTTTTGAGTTACTGGTAATGAGAATATAAGTTAGGGTTTTATGTACAACATCCTAATTTTAAGACCTGTTTCTTAGTTGTGGCATTGTGAACTTTCCTGAAACAGATGTATGATTAGTTCACATTAGAGTAATCTTTATAGTAATAAGTGGTTTCCTAAATATATTGGAAGATAGAAGGTATATGAGAAGAGTCAGAAAAGCCATTTAGGGTTTCTCGTTTGGATATTTTATATATATGTATTTATTTTTTCTCATAGTAAGTAGTTTTATAACTTACTGTTTAATACATTTCGGTAGAATAGGAAAAGTAGCATGACCAACCTTTCCTTTCCCTAGGAGTTGACCAGTTTTAAGACTGAACATGCCACATCCTGAGAATCCCCTTAGTCTCTGGAAAGCTGGTACAGTTGGTCATTCTAAAAGGTAGTCATTTTAGAGAAAGTGGTAGGATAATCAGATAGACATTAGTTAGGATGTCTAATTAACCTAGTGGAAATAATGTATTTTCTTGCTCTGATACTTTATTTTTATTACTTGTCTCTTTAGTGTTTTATGTTTGAAATCAGTGGAGTTTATTGAAAGGAATAATGTTAATCAGAATTAGCTTACAATTTTAAAATGTTTAACTGAGTTTCCAACTTTCTGTTGTTTTTGTTTAAAATAGGAACTATTGTAAGCATAGGTGACCCTAAGAAAAAATATACAAGATATGAAAAAATCGGGCAAGGGTAAGTATTTGTGACTGTATTACCAGAAGATTCATTGCTTCCTAGGTGTCCAGCAGGATATCTCTTTTGCCAGCTGACATTGAGCACTTATGGTATTCTGTGAGTAGTATCCTTGGATTTACGTAAATAAGTAATGCATTTATTTCTAGGTGCTATTAAAATACTATACTACTTAGCAGTGATTGCACATTGTTTCTTAAGTGTTATTTCACATTGATGCTGAGAGATTAGATGGGTGGGAAAATTGCCCACCAGATGTTTAAAAGACAGTAAGAAAGTTTACTACAAGATTACAGTTTTAAAAACCTACATTTTAATCACATCGTTGAGTATGAATCTTTAATTCTACCGATCTTCTGATTTTGTTCAATAATTTGTTGTTGTTTTTTAATTATTTTTTATTTATTTATTTATTTTTGGCTTGTGGGATCTTGGTTCTCTGACCAGTAATCGAACCCAGGCCCCCTGCAGTGGAAGCACAGAGTCCTAACCACTGGACCTCCAGTGAATTCCCAATAATTTGTATTTTTAAACTATGCTAACTGAAATCTTTTTTTCTGTTGCTTGGGAGCAAATGAATGTCTTGAATTTTTAATGTTATCAGTCTCTGGAAAGTGTTCTGTGAGTTTAGAAAGTGAGTTTAAGTCTTTTTGAAAACCTCCCTATGAATTTCTTTTTAAAAACCAAGTTCAGTTGCAGCACTCGTTTTAATAACAAAAAATTGAAAATCATGTTAATATTCTTCTGCCTAATAATGGATAATGTAAATAGTGTACTGAACAATATATGTGATAATTACGAGTGAGCTAGGAAAACACCCATCCACGTGGTGACCACCCCCAGTCCAGTGTGGAATTAGAAAAGCAAATTACGAGAAAATGTGTGAAATGAAGTCATTTATATGAAGTTAAAAAGTTATGTGAAATATTTTCTATAGCGGTACACACCTGTGTCCTTAGTAAAGCACAAAGAAATACATGGAAATGATGCATATCAAATACAGAATAAATTCCCAATGCAGATTACTTCAGGGAGGAGGGAGGATGCCTTTGGAAAAGGCACATAAGAACCTTCAGATGTATTCGTAGTTCTTTGTTTCTTAAGCAGGGACTTGGATCCATGAGTATATGTTCCTTTTTATTTCTTTTCTTTATCTTTTTTTATATTTTTGTAGGTCTGAAATTTATGACAAATTTCTAATATAAGTTTTGGCCACAAGGATTGCCTTTTTTTCTTATTTTCCCCCCTTTGTTTTTGCTTTTAATTCTTTTAAAGATGTTCACTCTTAAATGTTCTTTAACCCCTTTTTAGTTGTTCTGAGTATAAAGTCTTTGGATGTTGTGAGAATGATTTAGAAACCTTAAATCTGGTTGTGTCTTTTTTCCCTAGGGCTTCTGGCACAGTTTTCACTGCTACTGATGTGGCATTGGGACAAGAGGTAGCTACTTTTTCATACTTGTGGGTGTTACCTTTAGCTTTTTTTTTTTTTTTTTTTTTTTACTTAATTTATTTATTTATGGCTATGTTGGGTGTTCATTGCTGCGCATGGGCTTTCTCTAGTTGCGGAGAGTGGGGGCCACTCTTCGGTGCCGTGCGCGGGCCTCTCATTGTGGTGGCTTGTCTTGCTGTAGAGCACGGGCTCTAGGTGTGTGGACTTCAGTAGTTGTGGCATGTGGGCTCAGTAGTTGTGGCTTGAGGGCTCTACAGCGCAGGCTCAGTAGTTGTGGCACACAGGCTTAGTTGCTCCTCAGCACGTGGGATCTTCCCAGACCAGAGCTTGAACCCATGTCCCCTGCATCGGCAGGCAGATTCCTAACCACTGAACCACCAGGGAAGTCCCACCATTCGCTTTTTTTCTTTTTTTTAATTTATTTTATTGGCTGTGTTGGGTCTTTTTTGCTGTGCGTGGGCTTTCTTTTTAGTTGCAGTGTGTGGGGGCTACTTTTCGTCTTGGTGCGTGGGCTCCTCATTGCCATGGTTTCTCTTGTTGTGGAGCATGGGCTCTAGGCGCGTGGGCTTCAGTAGTTGCAGCACATGGGCTCAATAGTTGTGGCTCACGGGCTCTAAAGTGTAGGCTCAATAGTTGTGGCGCACGGGCTTAGTTGCTCCATGGCATGTGGGATCTTCCTGGAGCAGGGATCGAACCCATGTCCCCTGCATTGGCAGGCGGATTCTCAACCACTGCACCACCAGGGAAGTCCAAACCATTAGCTTTTAATATAGGAAGAAACTAGATCTGCCTATGAGTAATCAATAGGGAATCTCTTTTGCAGTTGACTATGTGGAAAGTATTACTCTAGGTAATTTTATAGGACTTTCCTTATAAAGAGGGGAAGAAAGAAGTAATTATATGTTTAGTTTTATAAATAAATGTTTAAAAAATTATTTTCTGGGGACTTCCCTGGTGTCACAATGGATGAGTCTCCGAGCTCCCAATGCAGGGGGCCTGGGTTTGATCCCTGGTCAGGGAACTAGATTCCACACGCATGCCACAACTAAGAGTTCTCATGCCACAACTAAGAAGCCTGCATGCTGCAACTAAGAAGCCCACTTGCTGCAACTAAGGAGCCCGTGAGCCACAACTAAGGAGCCTTCCTGCTGCAACTAAGACCCAGCATAACCAAATAAATAAATATATATATATATTTTTTTTCCCCCCAGCTTGGGATAAAAAGATTAATTCCTAACACTGAGCTGACGTTGGGTTTAGATTTCAAGAGAAATCTAAAAATATTTCGGCTCTGTGTATTACAAAGAATTATACATAGGCAGTTGCAAGTTAAAGTACTGCCCGTGAGTAAATTATAATCTCATTGTATAGTATGTATATAGTAAATTAGATTATTAACTGATCCGTGTTTATAATTTTCTAAGAGAATGAGGAAACTTGTTCTGATTGTTTTTTCCCCATTTCCATTACAGGTTGCTATTAAGCAGATTAATTTACAGAAACAGCCAAAGAAGGAATTGATCATTAATGAGATTCTGGTGATGAAAGAATTAAAGAATCCCAACATAGTTAACTTCTTGGACAGGTAAATATAAATATTTCTTAAACATTGGGAGAAAAATGTAGAAATTTTAAGTCTCATGGTTTTGGGGGCTAGCCAGTTTAGTTAGACTAGGGTTGCGTGTCAACACTGAAAAGTAAGCTTGAAGGGGGAGGAGAGGTAAAAATAGCATATTACAATTTAGAAGGTCCTTTTTCTATATTCCTATCACCTGGCAAGCGACAGAAGACAGTTAAGTGAAGGACGTTGCTGCTGGTGCTCATATTAATTACAAGTGATCAGAAGCAGAAACATTAAGGAAATGTTGGCTGTGATTCACGTCTTGACTGACAGAGGTGACTTGGCCACACAGCTTTTAAACTTTCAAGTCAATTTTTATTTCAAATTTTGTCTTTCATGGGCAAATAGCATGTTTATCAAAACGTCACTTAGGGACTTCCCTGGTGGTGCTATGGTTAAGAATTCGCCTGCCAATGCGGGTGACACGGGTTCGAGCCCTCGTCTGGGAAGATCCCACATGCCACGGAGCAGCTAAGCCCACATGCCACAACTACTGAGCCTGTGCTCTAGAGCCCATGAGCCACAACTACTAGCCAGCATGCCACAACTGCTGAAGCCTGTGTACCTAGAGCCTGTGCTCTGCAACAAGAGAAGCCACCACAATGAGAAGCCTGCACACTGCAACTAGATGACGCCTGCACGCAGCAGTGAAGACCCAATGCAGCCAATAAATAAATGAATTAAAAAAAAAAACAACAAACCTCAGTTAGTTTAGGAATTAATGTTAAATAGCAGAACAAAAAGTAGGAGAGAAAATTGTGTCTTAACTTTTGGGGGTGGGGGGTCAGGCACACCACCGCGTGGTGTTACGGGATTTTAGTTCCCTGACCAGCCATCGAACTCGAGCCCTTAGCACTGACAGCACAGAGTCCTACCCGTGTACCACCCCTGGGAATTGCCTTACCTCTGTTTCTTTAAAAAGCAGTTAATGTGTATGTGAATGAAAGAAGAATAGCAGAAAAATAAATGAAAATTATAGTAATGATTGTGTAGGAGATAGGGAATTATAGGTGATTTTTTAATTTCCATATTTAAATTTGTTTTGAATGGGTTAAAAGAAAACACATTTTTAGACTTTAGGGCTAGCTCTGGGGACCAT
Source organism: Hippopotamus amphibius kiboko (assembly GCF_030028045.1). Taxonomy (NCBI): domain Eukaryota; kingdom Metazoa; phylum Chordata; class Mammalia; order Artiodactyla; family Hippopotamidae; genus Hippopotamus; species Hippopotamus amphibius. The sequence goes on along the minus strand of NC_080191.1, from coordinate 170,021,788 downwards.
GTTCATAGAAATAAACTTCCCATGTACATTTCTCTGCTTTTTAAAATAGTATTTCAAGTCAGTAAAGCATGGTGGTTAAGCTAAGCCGTAAGCTTTGGGACCAGTTGTGCTTGGCTTCAGATTCTGTCACTTACTCGCTGTGTGACTTTGGATGAGTTACTTAGCCTTTCCAAGCCTCCATCTCTTCGTCTGTGGAACAGGATGAGTCATTCCTACCATACAGGGCTTATTTTATTTGAAATAATCTATGTACCCACTCAAATTAGAATTTTAAAGTGATTCAGGAAAATCATAATGACCCTCAGTTGTGTGTGTGTGAGTGTGTGTGTGTGTGCTCTTCTGTAGCAGCTTTTCAGTTTTCTTCCTAGTTATCAAAGTTACCAGCTTTCTAGTTTTTGTAATCGGATGCCTAACATTTAAATTCTTCAATATAGAGTGCCATTTGTTTAGAAAAAGTGAAAGTGTGAATGTATTTTGTATGTTCTTTTTTTAGTTACCTGGTGGGAGACGAGTTGTTTGTGGTGATGGAGTACCTTGCTGGGGGATCACTTACTGATGTTGTAACAGAGACCTGCATGGATGAAGCACAGATTGCTGCTGTGTGCAGAGAGGTGAGTTTGCTCCCTTTTTGATAATTTACAGTAATGTGGTTAACAGAAGGTGGAAAAAGGGAAATTTTTATTTATTATCCAAGCAGGATACTTTTGAGAATGAGAGGGGCTGCCATTAAAAATACCCCACTTAGCAGTGGAAACAAGGACAGAGTGGCACACACCTTCACCCCAAGTGTTGATTAATAAGTCTGCTTGTGGCTTTATTGATCTCATTAAAGGCAACCAACTAGATGATATCCATTAATGAATTTCAAGACATACCGTTTACTTACTAGCCCAGCAGGATTCTGCCACATTGCCTATACCGAAGCCAAAAATGAGCCTTTCTTTCTTCCGTCTAAGCTTTTCCTACAGATGACACTTAGGTTAATGATTTGCTCTTTGTCATTAAAATAGTGATACTACTTTCTTCGAATGTCCTAGGAATCATTTTCACAAAGGACAAAATTGTAAAAGTTCTTACAACTATTATGTTTCCTTTGATTTGGCTTTCAGCATTTTTACAGTGAATTATAAGTAAATTATAAACTTTGTTCATGTAAGAAGAGTATGTGTGATGTTCTTACTTTTTCAGCTTTTATTAGGTGTTTTTTAAAAAAGTATTCTTTGAAAATTTTAATTCTCATATAATTATGCTTCACCTAAGGGGTAACCCTCTTGATTGTTTCAGGCGGGAAGAAAATAAGAACTTTTTAATAGTTATAAATATGATGGTTTAATAATATGTCCCTTACCAAAGAATGTTTGATCACTTAAAAGCGGTAAAAATTTAAAAAGAAGTTATCTATTTAATTTGCTTTTCTAATAATTTTTTTCGTAATTGATATAAAATTATTTTAGGAGTTCCTCTAATTGTGACAGAGTTTGTTTCTGTTTATTTCTACAAGTATTTTTGGGAGATTTATTCTTTTCAGGAATCCCCTTAAATGCTTGGTAAATGTAATGCAATAATACACAGTTAATCTGTTTTTTTTCTTTGAACAGTAGATATTTTAAATGAGGTTTTTAGTTATTATTAATGATGTCCAGACTTTGTTGTTCTACTTTCATGGGGGTAAAAAATAAAAACACAACTTATTTCAAAGTTACAGTTTATACTCAGTTTACATTAAAAAACATAACAAGACGATCTTTAAAATTTAATCTCATTGTTTTTAAGGAAGTGAGAGTAGTTTTTCTGCTCTTTTGATTCAGTGCTTTCTGAAATATGGCATAAGAGGAAAGTTATTCTTTCATCAGTGGTGTCTAGGGTGTGGCTATAGCTTTTTGTAAAACCTACCATAGAATAAATGAAGAAAACATGTTACATCACATTGAACATCTGGAGAGAACCAGACCACCCAGTGGCTTACATTGATTAGACTTCTGAGTATCTCAGATTCAAACGGGAATGATTACAAATTTATCCTTTACTGTCAAAATGATCTCTAAGAAGCCTTGTGCATGTTCACCAAGTGCTGCATGCCTTAAGGCATCTAAACATAAGCAGGCCTAGAAGTCATGTAGACCCACCCATCATAAGTGAGAACATTGAAGACTAAGTGATATTCTATGGTATTAAATAATCTGTGGTAGAAATAGGACTAGATATAAGACCTTTTTAATAATTATCTCTAGGTAAGACCAGAGAGTGGGAAGAGGGGTATCTAATTAAGGTATCTTAGTTTTATAGCTTTGCATGTGACAGGATGTTTTTCTTTGTTAAATGTATTATTAGAATGTCTTCTGTTGAATACTAGAGGCGGTGCTGAGGTCATAAGTGGTGCATGTGAACTTCCCTTAGACTTTTCATTGATAGGTATTTTTCTCCTGTTCAGTGTTTACAGGCATTGGAGTTTTTACATGCTAATCAAGTGATCCACAGAGACATCAAAAGTGACAATGTGCTTTTGGGCATGGAAGGATCTGTTAAACTTAGTGAGTAACAAGTGAACAAATAACATTTATATGTTACTTATAATTTTCTGCCTTTTGTTTAAGTAAAAAGCGTCTTCTCCTATTAACATTTTTATGACAGTACATAGAGTGGGGGAGAATAGTGGTAAAAAGTTGTGGACTGTCAGCTGGACAGGCTGAGTTTAAATAGCGGATCTGCGACTACTTGCTGAATGGGTTTGGGTGAGTTACGTAATCTCTTTGTGCCCATTTTCTCATTTGTATGAGGAAAATAATAGTACCCATCTGAGAGAATTCTGCCAAGTATTAGACATGTAAAGCACTGAGGAACAGCGCCTGGGCCTGTTACAGTGTTGGTGCTGTCTTCCAAACATAAACTTGGGTTTATATCTGCTACCTGCTGGGGTAGTTTTTTCTCATTATGCTGTTCCATCTTTCTTTGGATTTGGTAGAGGGTGGCCTGAGTGGGGGCAGGCTGTATGACCCTGACGTCAGAGATGACAAGCTTCGGAAAAAAAACACGTGTAAACCTCTTTCCCTAATTATCTTCTGTATCAGACATGGAGTCGTGGGGAAAAAAATTCCTTTCCTCTGCTGGCTGTAATCTTAGTTCCAACCATGCGCTCTGAAGGATTCAAGAAGAACTTCTACTGAGGTTTCTCCATATGCAAAATTCAAGGCATTTCTTAGCTCAAGAGACCAAAAACTTTTTCTTCTGTTTGCCTGGAGAGTTTGGCTCCTTCTTCAACATCTCTTTTTAAAGATAGATCCTCCAAAGGTTAATCAACCACAAGAAAGGGGATCTAAGTTCTATCAGATGGTCAAGATATATAGTTACGAATTGTAATTTTAGTGGGAAAGCTAGAAATTGACATTCTCATAAATTTTTGGTAGATACACAGATAAACTAAATTTGACTTTTTTGGATTATATTTTACCATGGCTCTGCCACTTGCTAGGTGAACAATCTTGGGTAAGTTATCTAAGAATGTGTATGCTTCAGTTTTCCCATTCGTAAAATGGAAATCATAATAATAAGAAATGTGCCTATCTCATAGAGTTATGAGGTATGTTAATTCTTATGAGGTATTATACTTGGAACAGTTATAAGCACTTGTTTTAGCTGTAAATGTTATGACTTGACCTAACAATTGCTCTTTTGGACTTCTGTCCTATAGAATTACTGAACATATGCACAGCAATAAGTACAAAAATGCTCTCTGCAACCTTGTAAAGAAAAAAACAGCATCTTAAACATCTAGTAGTACAGAAATGGTTAAATACATTATGGTTTTTTTTATGTTCTGTAAAGTTGTGTAGTTATAATAATGAGGTAGATTAATGTACTAACATGGAAAGATCTCTAAAAATAAATTAGGTTTTAAAAAAGCAATTTACAAAATATCCTAACTAGGTAAAATAAACCAAGCAGTTCATGGATATTAGTTGTACATTTGGAAATGCATAAGAAAAAGTCTACAGCTTACATACCTGAACGTTAACAGTATTTACATATGGAGTAGGATGGATTTAACAGTAGAAGGAAGGAAAAAATTCTAGATTCTCATCTTGACTTTCCCACTGAATTAATGCTGGGTACCGAACTAGGCATTCTGCTCCTCAGTTATAAAATGAGGTGGTTGGAATAGGGCAATGCTGCTGAGGACCATGCAGGTACAGGTGCAGTTAACTGTGTTCTTTTTCTAGGCTCTCTGCTGAGTAGGATGCTTGTTATGAATTCTAGCTTCTGTTTCTTTTCTTCAAAAGTAGTTGCCACTTCCTGACCTTTGCCTGATTCACAGTGGACACAGTTTTGGTGTCCAGCTGTGGACTTTTTCTTTTAGACCTTTATCAACTTTATTAAAATTTTTAGGATAGAATTAATTGTTTAGAGTAAAAGGCTTCCTGATAATTTACCCTCTACTTGTGGGAAGTAAAAGTTAAAAAGTGAGAGTATATAACATCATCAAAATATTTGTAAGCCCATTCTGGTTTACTTTATTAATACATTCTTAAAAAATAAGAGGCTGAAATGTAATTAGTTAAGTCATACATGGTAAACTCTTAAACAACCCGTGGACACCATTAACTCAAGATGTTTTGTTTTGTTTTATAGCTGACTTTGGTTTCTGTGCCCAGATCACCCCTGAACAGAGCAAGCGAAGTACTATGGTTGGAACGCCATACTGGATGGCACCAGAGGTGGTTACGCGGAAAGCTTATGGCCCTAAAGTAGACATCTGGTCTCTGGGTATTATGGCTATTGAGATGGTAGAAGGAGAGCCTCCATACCTCAATGAGAATCCTTTGAGGGTAAGACCAATTAAACACCAGCCTTATTTTCAGAAAAGTAATTTTCTTTAAATAATTTATTTAGAACTTGCTTGTTCCATCTTTCTCTTTCTTTCTCTCTCTCTTTCTCTCCCTCTTTCCCCTTTCTTTCTTTCTGTCCATCCTTTCGTCTGTCCTTCCTTCCTTCTCTTTCTTCTTTTACTTTTTTTAAGTTACCATATTTGACTCAATATCAGTAGTTAATAAGGAAATGAAAATCAGAATCTCAGCAGGATCATTGCACCCCTACTAGAATGACTGTAATCAAAAAGGCAGACACTGGTAGGTGTTGGTAAGAATGTGGAGAAGTTGGAACCTTCATACGTTGCTAGTGGGAATTAAAAATGGAAAACAGTTTGACGGTTCCTCTAGAAATTAACATTGAGTTACCATGTAACTTGGCGATTCCACTGCTAGGTAAATAACCAAGAGAATTAAAAGCATACATCCACCCAAGAACGTGTACACAGATGTTCACAGCAGCATTGTTCATAATAACCAAAAAGTGGAAACAGCCCAGATGTCTGTCACCTGATGAGCAAATGAACGGAAGTGGCGTATCTGTATAGTGGAGTATTATTTAGCCATAATAAAAGGAAAGATGTACAGATACATACCACATTGAATGAAGGCATTATGCTAAGTGAAAGAAGTCAGACGTAAAAGATCCCATGTTGTCTGAGTGCCTTTACAGCTGATTCTTCTCATTTGTGCTAGTTAGGGTCTGTAAAGCAGCAAACACTGAATGAACAAATACTGAACTGTTGCTTCTAGGGGAAATATAGGGTTAGGTTCCTGCAAGCCTTGATCACAACATTTTTGTTAACTGATCAGTATGTAACCTTGTTTTCTGTCTGTTTCTGTTGAAAGATACTTTTTAAAATATATATTGTTGATTCAGTAATGTTTTTTGTTTTTGTTTTTTTAATTAATTAATTTATTTATTGGCTCTGTTGGGTCTTTGTTGCTGCACATGGGCTCTCTCTAGTTGCTGAGAGCGGGGGCTAAATCTTCATTGTGGTGCACAGGCTCTAGAGCACAGGCTCAATAGTTGTGGCGCACGGGCTTCGTTGCTCCACGGCATGTGGGATCTTCCCAGGGCAGGGCTTGAACCTGTGTCCCCAGCATTGGCAGGCGGATTCTTTACCGCTGCGCCACCTAGGAAGTCCGATTCAGTAATGTTGAACTCACGGCCAATAACGGTAAAACTCATGCTTGAACGAAGCGTATCAAGCCAGTGTGTTTTCTCCATGAGGCACGTCACAGCCGCGTGCACGTAGCGGCACTGTGCTGGTCACCCCTCTGCGCATATCCACAGGTGACCACAAGAGCGCTGAGAGTATTGGTTTTACAAATAAATTGTAGTGAATAGGTAAGTTCACATATGTGGAATCCTCAAATAATGAGGGTCAACTGCATGTGAAATCTCTAGAACAGACAAATCCATAGAGGCAGGAGATTGGTGCTTTCCAGGGACTGAGGAGAGGAGGGAATGAGTGACTGATAATACACATGAATGTTCTTTTCAGAGGGATAAAAATGTTCTGCAGTTAGACAGTGGTGATAGTTGTACAATCTTGCAAATACACGAAAAACCTTGAATCATACACTTTAAAGGCGTGATGTGTATTATATCTCAATAAAGCCGCTATTTAGAAGAGGTTTTAAATTACCATGTATGACTACAGACTTATTGCCAGAAATTTTTTTTTTTTCCCAAAATAAATGGGACATGCTATAAAATGAGCTGTATACAGAGGCCCGTATAAGGGGTATCTGTAGACGGCGCTCTCTCTGGATGGTGTTGGATTGTGATGCTCATTTTCCTGAGTGCTTTTTATCCTCTTGCAGAGATTCCAGTTCAGTTGAGCGATTAAGGTACTTTTATAGATGTGATTAATTTTAGAACACTTCAGAACAATTTTTAAAATCTTCAAATTGGTTCATTCATGTGTTTGGCCAATAGTGATTTGAGTACCTGCTCAAGGCACTCAGGTCAGTGAGGCACTATTCAAGGTGCAGTCTGAAAGAACCAACAGAAATTCCTGCCCCAATGGAAGGGAGAGAAAGACAATTTTAAAAATAGAAATAATGTGTGATATATTAAATGATGGACTCTAAGTGCTGAGACTGGTAGGCAGGGAGTCAGGAGTGTTCAATTTCAAAAGAGCACTTGGGGAGGCTTCACTGAGCTAACACTAGAACATAGGAAGAAAGAGAGTGATACTCACTTAAACTTAAGGGAGGAACATTTCTTCATGTGCAAAGGCCCTAAGTAGGAGCGTTCATTATGTAGTCGGAGATGGTTAAGGACTGCAGCATGGCTAGCGTGCCGTTGAGTGCGCAGCAGGAGAAGGAAGGTGGATTGGTGAAGACGTGAGGCCAGACTGTGGTGCCTCAGGCCTCGACACAGGTAACACGGGGAGACTATGGGAGAGTTTTGAGCAGAGAGGTTGAAATGGTATTTCTTACATTTTAACAGGGTCACTCTGGCTACTTTGTTGAGAAGAGATTCTCAAGGGCGGCAAAGGCAGAAGCAGGAAGACCAGTTAGGAGGCTGTTGCAGTAATCCATGCAAGAAATGACAGTAGCTTAGACCCGGATGGTGTCAGTGGAGGCTGGAAAAGCAGTTGGATTCTGGATGTATTTTGAAAGGAGAGCCTACGTGAGAGAGAGGGAGAGGTGACCCTAGGAATTTGGCCTAAGCAATTGGAACGATGAAAGTGAAGTTCTCGCTGACTGAGATGGGAAGACTGCAAGTAGAGCAGGGAGGTGGAGCTGGCAGGCGGGAGATCGGGAAGGAACCCTGTAACATGTTTTGGACATGTTAAGTTTGAGATGCCTGTTAAGGCATCCAGTGGATATGTCGAATAGGCTGTTGAATGTACAAGTCTGGGATCCAGGCTAGAGATATCAAATTGTTAGCTGTAGAATTTACTTAAAGCTCCGAGACTAGCTAAGATCAGCAGCTCAAATGGGCATAGACAAACAGTAGAAGGGATTAGCTTGCACCCTCAGGCGCTCCAGTGCTGAGTTGATGTAACAGATCAGCACAGGAGACTGAGAAGGGGTGGCCAGAGGGGCAGATAAAACCAAATAAACATAGGCCCTGCAGTCCACATGCGAACAGTGAGGGAGAGAGCAGCGTGTCTGACACCACAATTATGTCAGGTTAAAATGAGGACTGAGACTTGACCGTGCAGATTACCAGTGTGGTTATAACTTGTGAAAACTTGACAAGGAGGAACTTCTGTTTCCCATCAAAATGGAATAACAGGGACCAGATTAACCCTCCTTGCCTCAAATAACAGCAGCCCCAAAAAACTATGAAACAATAGTTCATGGTTTTCAGGGCACTGGACATCAGACCGTGAAGAACGGCGATCTTCAGAGGCAAGAAAGGCATGACTTAAGCCCTGTGATCGCCCCCGCGTAGCATCTCGAGAGGATGTCCAGGCCGAGAAGGGAGTGCCCAGGTGGGGCACAGTGCATTCCTTCATTGGGGAGATGGAGTTGAGAATCTGGGGAGACCAAGGCAGTGGGGTTCGCAAGGCAGAGTATGGGAGGGAAGAAAGCTTCCCAGAGGGAAGGCTGGAGATCTGCAGAGAACCCCCTGTGAGCATTCAGCCGAGTCTGGCACCCTTGCGTGAAGCATCTGCCCCGGGCTGGGGCTCTAACCGTCTGATAGGGCTGGAGAGGACAGCGCCTGGTGCTCGCAGGGGCCTGGGCTTAGTGCCTGCTTATGTCAGTCACTGTGGAAAACCTTGCAGTTCACAGGATACTGACTGGAGGTCTGGAAAGAGTCTCGCCTCAGTCATGGGAAGTGATTGCCCCTGGACTACATGCTGCTGAGGGCCCACCTAGCAGAGGGATCTGTTCTCAAGTAACTGCTCCAGAAGAAAGCTCAAGAACAGTTATAGGAACACAGATATATCCAGCACCCAGTAAGCACCCGAATATCCAGTCAGAGTTTACCAGGCAGTCAAAACAAAGCAGGAAAATGCAACACATAATGAGGGGGGAAAATCAGTCTATGGAAACCAACCCAGAACTGACACAGGTAAAAGAATGAGCATAAAAGGTCATTAAAATAATTTTAATAATGGCATTCCAGATATTTAAAAGAGTTAAGTAGAGACATTTGGAAGGTATATGTATATATTTTTTAACTCAAATTTAACTTTTAGATAGAAGCCACAGTGTTTGAGATTGGATTAATGGCAGATGATATAATGTGGAAAAAACGATTAGTGATTTAATGATCATAGACATAGTAATAGAAACTATCCAAAATGAAACATAAGGACTGAAATGAATTTATTAAAAAATGAAATAGTATCAGTGAGCTGTGAGACAGCTTCAGGTGTTCTAATGTATGTATGATACATGTAAGAAAGTTTATTTATTTATTTATTTATTTATTTATTTATTTATTTATTTATTTATTGGGGGGGCTGCATTGGGTCTTTGTTGCTGCACACGGGTTTTCTCTAGTTGTGGTGAACAAGGGCTGCTCTTTGTTGCAGTCCACAGCCTTCTCGTTGCAGTGGCTTCTTTTGTTATGGAGCACGGGCTCTAGACCTGTGGGCTTCAGTAGTTGCAGCACACAGCCTCAGTAGTTGTGGCTCACAGGCTCAGTAGTTATGGCGCACGGGATTTGTTGCTCCGCAGCATGTGGGATCTTCCCAGACCAGGGCTCGAACCCGTGTCCCCTGCATTGGCAGGCGGATTCTTAACCACTGCGCCACCAGGGAAGCCCAACAAAATTTTAGAAGAAAAAAAATCAGTCAACTAAGAATTCTATAGCCAACAAATAATCTTTGAAAAATTAAGGTGAAATAAGATTTTCTCAGATATACAGAAGTTGAAAGAATTTATCACCAGTGGATCTACACTACAAGACATATTAGTATTTCTTTTTTAAGCAGAAAGAAAAAGATACTGTGGCTCCACACAAAGAAGTGAAGAGCATGAGAGACACTCACTCTGGGGTTTGTAGATAGTTTTCCTTATGTAAGTATCTTAGAAAGATAAAACTTTAAATAAAGATAACAGTGAAGGGAGGAAATGAGCACATGTATAAGTAAAGTGACAACAAAAGCATAAGGCTGAAAGAGCTGTAAGATTCTTATACTTTGTGTGAAGTGTATAATGTTACAGTTATCACAGTTGTTGAACAGTGGATGCTATAAAACCCTTAAAGACTAAACTAATGAAATAAAGAGTTATACCTAATAAAACTCAGCTAAGGAGATAGAATGGAATCATGAGTAAAGCTAAAGTGAAGCAGAAGCCCACGATGGGGGAGGTGTTAAAGGGGCTCAGAGACCAACTGAAAGAGTCCCAGCGGCCAGAGATGCAACAATTAGGCCACAATAAAGTGGTAGGGATAACAGTGCAAGGTGTGAAATAATCAGGAGTCCATACTGGCATAAAAAAAGTGATCAACTAAATAAACGTGGCAGAGGAGACAAATCTCCCATGCAGAAGAATGCCAAAGAATGTATATAGATACTCCGTTCCAAAGGAGGTGGAGTCTAACTCCCCACTCGCGTGTAGGCTGCAAATAATGACTTCCTTCCAAAGAGCACAGTGTGAAAAGGGGGAGGTAGGGGTAGCTGTACAGTGGAGAAGCCTGTCAAACATGACCTCAACCAGGCTTAGATAAGCTCAACATCAACAGTTATAAATCATTCTGATCGTGTATATCTTTGATATGATGTAATGAAAGTGGCACTCTGACTCCGATCTTCTTCCCCAAAAGCCATAATCTCAGTCTAATCATGAGAAAAAAAACTAGAAAAATTCCATGAGAGAGGCATCATACAATATCATACCTAATCAGTACTCCTCCAGACTGTCACAGTCATCAAAAGGGAAGTCTGAGAAATTGTTACAGCCAAGAGGAGCCTTAGAATACGTGACAACTGAGTGTAATATATAGTATCTTGGAACAGAAACAGGAGAGTGGGAGAGTGGGTGGAAGAGGAAATGTAGCGTGAATGCTGGAAGCCCTGAGGGCCCCTGTGAGGTCAGTGATGCCAGTCCGCAGGGATGTATCTTTTTCCTCCCCCATACTTAGCTCCCTAGGTACAGGCAAGCAGTAGACAGTATTTTAGCCACACTATCTAGGTGAAATGTTATGACGTGTGAGAACATCAAAGAAGTGATTATGTGAAAGGAATGACGGACACTGGAAGATCAATGGGGATTTATTTACGTCCATTGGAGGTAAAAAATTGCTGGCATTGGGGTACTAGGAGTGAAAAAGATAGGAGGTGGAGTACAACTGAGGTTTAAGAGTTGCAGTTATTGGACTTGCCTGGTGGCACAGTGGTTAAGAATCCGCCTGCCCATGCAGGGGACTACAGGTTCGAGCCCTGGTCCGGGAAGACCCCACATGCCACGGAGCAGCTAAGCCCGTGCGCCACAACGACGGATCCTGTGCTCTAGAGCCTGTGAGCCACAACTGCTGAGTCCGTGTGCCTAGAGCCCGTGCTCCACAACAAGAGAAGCCACTGCCGTGAGAAGCCCGTGTGCAACGAAGCGTAGCCCCCACTCGCCGCAGCTAGAGAAAGCCCACGTGCAGCAATGAAGACCCAACGCAGCCATAAATAAATAAATAAAGAGTTGCAGTTATTGATCCTGATAAAGGTATAGGATGTGAGCATGGGGGTGTGGCTGAGGTAGGCCAAGAGAAGAACATCAGGAAAGAGGAGGTCGAGAAACTGTAGCCAGCATCTTTGCAGCTATTGAAATCGCCATGGACGTGAGTCATGTGAGAGCTGATGACAGTGTTTGGTAGATTTTTGAAACAAGAAAAGGTAGATGTGAGTTTGAAAGCTCAGAAATTATAGAGTAGGAGGGAAATAGAGATCTCAAAGAGGCAGTGAGTAGCCAAAAGAACACTCTGGCTCCAGTGGTACAAAGGTGTGGAGAGAAAAAATTACCACTAGAGAGCCCTGTGGGTGAGGCAGAATCCTCCTGGAAGAGCCAGGCCTCCATAAGGAGAGTGTTTGAGAAGAGGAAGAGGGGGAAGTGTATTAAAAAATTCGACCCAGAAAGGGAAATGTGCCAAGCCACGCGGGTGTCAGAGTGGAGAAGCTGAGGGAACGGCTGGGAGTCCTGGGCTGCTTGTAATCTCTAATATGAATGAAAATAAAGACTATAATATTTATCCCAAAGTGGAGAAAAGGTTATTAAGTGTTTGGAGAGGAGGAGCACTTGCCACAACTGCTTGTTTTCATGGGCTTCCCTCTTAATCCCTTTGGATGGAGGTGTGGCAGCTCAGAACAGTCTTATGACCCTAGCTTGAAACTAACTGCTCTCTCAGAGATAGTGTGGAAGGAAACATCATGTAAAGAGAACTGAGTCACTTCTCCATATATGAATACACTCATATACTGATGGTTGGAGGGTCAACCGGTGCCCTACTTTTGTTAATACGGCAGAATCTTTTAATGGTTCAGTGGAATATCTAGGTGACCTCAGGTTGATACATTATCAAAAGTATGATCCATGAAATAATAAACTGGACTTCATTGAAACTGGAATAATCTTCTCTGAGAAAGACATTATTAAGAGACTGAAACAAGTCACAAATATTGAAATATTTCCAAAGCACCTATCTGATAAAGGAATGTTATCCAAAATATACAAACAACTCTTAGAATTTAACAGTAAGAAAAAATCGTAATGTAAAAATTGCCATAGATTTGAACAGACGACTCCCCAGAGAAGATACACAGGTGGCAGATAAGCATGTAAAAAGATGTTCGTGTCATTAGCGAATTGCTGAATTAAACCAGCAATGAGATACCACTACAGACCTGTTAGAATGGCCTGAAATCCAAAAAACTGACAACACCAAATGCCATTGAAGATGTGGAGCTCTCCGTTTATTACCAGTGGGAATGCAGAATGGTACAGTCACTTTGGAAGACAATGTGGCAGTTTCCTTACAAAACAAGACATTCTCTTACACAACCCAGAATTGTGCTCTTATTGAAGTTGCAAACTTATGTCTACATAAAATTTTATAGCATATACACAATGTTTATAGCATCTTTATTCATAATTGCTCAAAATTGGAAGCAACCAAAGATGTGAAATGTATAAATATATTGTACTTTTAAAAACTGAATTTATAGACTTTGGTACATCTATACAATGGAATATTATTCCATAACATTTAAAAGATAAAAAGAAGTGAGCTATAAAACCACAAAGACGTGGAAGAACCGTAAATGCATGCTGTTTAGGAAAGAATCCAGTCTAAAAAGGGTACACACTATATGATTCCAACTATGGAGAGAAAAAAAAAGTCAGTGGTTGCCAGGGGTTTAAGGGAAGCTGAACAGGTAGAAACGGAATTTTTAAGGCAGTGAAATTCTGTATGGTACTATAATGGTAGTGGTTACATGAGTTAAAACCCATAGAACTGTACAATACAAAGAGTGGACCCCAATATAAACTATAAACTCTGTTTAATGAAAGTGTATTAATATTGGTTCATCGCTTGTAACAAGTGTACCATACTAATATACAATTTTAATAATAGGGGGAACTCTGTGTGTGTGTGTGTAGGGGTGATGGGAGTTCTGTACCTCTGCTCAGTTTTCTGTACATCTGAAACTTCTAAAAAAAAAAAAAAAAAGTCTGTTCAGTTGTGTTTTTTTTTCTTTTAATTTCATTTCTAGAAATTTAAAGAACGTAGAGAAGTACATAAAGAATACACGGATTTTCCACGGGGACTGACTGAATGATGAAGCACCCCTATGCTAAGGCATGGTTCCATTCAGCCGTTGAGATCATTCTGTTGATCTGATCTGCTTTTAGTAATAGTGCGGGTGGGATATAGCTAGTTTTGTTTTGGGTTTTTTTTTTAAAGACTGTTTTTTTAGAGCGGTTTCTGTTCGCAGCAATATTGAGAGAAAGGTACAGAGGTTTCCCGTATGCCGTCTCCCCTGCACATGCCTCACCTCCCCGTTGTCACCATCCCACACAGAAGGTACATTTCTTACAACCGTTGAACCTGCATTGACACATCAGCATCATCCGGAGTCCGTAGTTTACATGAGGGTTCGCTCTGGATGTCGTGGGTTTGGACAAACGTATACTGAGTAACATGGCCATTATTAAAGTATCTTGAAGAGTATCTTCATCACCTTAAAAATCCTATGTGTGCCACCTGTTCATCCATAGCTATATAGATATAGCTAATTTTTAGAAAGGGTTTCAACAAATCCCATTGTTTTGCGATGTGGTATGACTTGGGAAAAAAATCTTAAGAAATAAGTGAGATTATATTGATATATTGATGGTGGGACTGTAGTCATTTTTCTTTATACCATTTTATTATAGGTTTTTTTTTTATCAATATGTATTTATAATCCAGAAAAAGAAAAAGGTGAAGATAATTTTGAAAAAGAAGTCAGGGGAATGTAACATCTAAAAATAAAGTGAAAAATATCTAATTGAAATGGGTAGAAGTAATAACCTCACTTTAGTATGTGTGGCGATTGTCTTTCAATAAGTAAAGGATGCATAGACTTTAAAGTACCCTCTCACTTGGTTGAGCTACCTTAGGTGTGTCAGAGTTGTCCTTCTGTTTTTAGGCCTTGTACCTGATAGCAACGAATGGAACCCCAGAACTTCAGAATCCAGAGAAACTTTCCCCAATATTTCGAGATTTCTTAAATCGATGTTTGGAGATGGATGTGGAGAAAAGGGGTTCAGCCAGAGAATTGTTACAGGTGAATTTGGAAATAACACTATTTGGGGGGGAAAGCTGACTCTTTTGAGTAACCAACAGGAAGTTTACGAAGGGTTAATAATCACGTGTCACTCTTCCTTCATCACCAGCAGCATGGCAGCTGCTGCCGTCTAGGATTTTATCTGCTGGGAATAAGATACCCGTAATCCTGGGATAAATATATGAGTTTTTCCTGTTATCAGTCCTCATACCAGTTCATTGCAGCCATGGGTATCTGGGTCATTTAATTGAGATTTTTTAGTATTTGAAAAACTAAGAAGACTATTTTCAACCATAAAAGTAATGTAGTGATTATGTTGATTTTATATAGGTGTTGAAATATGTGTTTGTTAAATAAATTATGATCCGTCAAGTAGTCTTTGGGGCTTAGTTGAAAGGAAATATTTAGCTTCTAAACTGGTGATATTTACATATCTGTTTTTCCCCATACTTTCTGACAGCATCCCTTCCTGAAACTGGCCAAACCGTTATCCAGCTTGACACCGCTGATCATGGCAGCTAAAGAAGCAATGAAGAGTAACCGTTAACATCATTGCCAGGGCCTCATATTCTTGTTTCCATTTTCTAAAAGAAGTCTTTTAATATATGAAAATTATTATTCTTTCGGGGTTTAAAGAAATGATCTGCGTAACATGGAGGGAAAAAACCAAACTGCTACTCCCTGAAGAGAACCAAGAAAAAATTGCAAAACAGAAGGACAGCTTTCTGTCGAATCCCTTCTTTAGGGTCCAAAAGGAATTGTGGACTGAATCACTAGCCTCACGTCTTTCAGCAGAAAGCCCATCAGGGCCATTTATCATGCTTGAGATTTGCATTTTATTTTGCTGACTTCATTCTGATAGATCCCATTCATTGTCCCTTTCGGGGTGTTTTCAATACTTGAATGGCAGATTTGAGTTTTTCAGAGTATTTGTTTTATCTGCTATCTTCTTTTCTCTCTTCTTCATAGCTTTCTTTTCTTTGACTTGCTCCTTTTGAGTTGCTTTGAGAAATTGTTTCTTATGCCTAAATTGGAGGCAAGTGTGAGAGAACTTATGTAGCTCCTTATATTGGCAGAGGAGTTCAGTATGGTTTAACTTTGTATAGAAGTTAGAACCAGCTATTGTTACTTGCAGTATTTCAGTTCAGGATTTGAACTGAAGAAAGGGAAGAAAAGTATGTGATTTTTACCTTTTTTAACAAATGTGAAAGAATCAGTTTTAAAAATTTCATGGTAGTGAGTTGTTTGGCATTGTTACATGTATAGAGAGCGACTAATAATCTATATTTATAACTAAGTCGTTGAAACAGAAAATGAATCCCTCTGACTATACATTCTTACAGTTTTGTTTTCCTTTCTGTGTCCTCTTCAGGTTTGGCTTCAAGAATGATTTGTGCCGCTACTTTCCTCTTCCTCCTTTATTCCCTTCAGTTTGGAAATAAGTTTCTGTATATGTTGTAATTTTAGCTAGTTTGGTTTTTTAGTTAACCCTCTCTCACCCTACTCCTCCTCCCCTTCCCATGGTAAATAATATAATAACCATTGAATATTCAGAGTTTAAAAGTTAACTTTTTTTTTCCATTTAAAGGTAAAAAATATTTGGAGCTAGCAGAGACAAAGTGGAGAGACTTGAACCTTGGTGAGCTCTAAAATAATTAGATAAGGTTATATTCATGAAAGAGAAATGTCAGTTACTGAGAGATGCATCATCTGACCAGTAGTAAACTGTAGAGATTTGTTATAAACATCGTTCCTAAGCTATTACCAGCATTTTACTGTCTGTGAAAACTTAAGTGACAGAGTACTTCTTGGTAAATTCATGGGTCATTTGAGATGTTGAGTTCCTTTAGATTTTTTTCAAATAAGTAAATAATATTCATGTAAAAAACTGGAGAAAGAAAGAATAATGAAATGTGCTTGTTGATAGCAATACTTTTTTTATTTTAAAGATTTAAAAAAGGTCTGTGACCTGTAGCATTAATTATTAGAGTGCCCTCTCTCCTCCCTTCCTCTCCTCTCCTTTTCTCTGATCATTTTAATTGTTTGACTTTTGGAGTCAGTATTGTCCCTTCTGACATGCCAAGAGCCACATGAAAGAGAAAAATCTGTGGTTTGGTTCTGGCTTTTGTCCCCACCATTGACTCCTAATTGACTTCACAGCTACTTGCCATCCTGCAGTAGTACAAATCATGAATAAAGATAATTTTGATGTTTTGGAATTCATTAGGAGACTAACAGAGTTTTATTTCCTATCATTTCCATTATAGCTGTGTTAAGATATAGGTATAAGAATAGAAATGGCTGGTGATTTTTTTTTTTAATTGGTAACGCAGGAAGGTTTTCACAGAAATAAGTAAAATAATTAGTGAAACTTGTATCTAGAGCACTTAATGGTCTCTGTTTTCAATTTGATTCTTGATTTCATTGCTCTCTGGATTATATTGGCCTTCTACAGCTATTACTAAATTACAGAAACAAGCTGGTTTATTTTTGGTGGAAAACTGCAGTGTCTCTTGAGTTCCAGATTTGAACATTCTTTGTAAATAGTTGTCTGGATGGATTACGATAAAGAAGATGCTCCCGATGAAATAGAAAAACCAGCCAGAGGACAGAAGACTGGGACCCTCACGACTGCTCTAGAAGGCCCTTCCGTACATAAGTCGTAAGGACCGTATTCCCTGAACGCAGTGCCGATGCCCCGTTTTCATGCTTGTGACTCAACAACGGTCTTTTCAGTTTATAGACGCAGTTTGGGATTTGTATTTACAACTTCTTTGATGGTTACCTGCGTGTCCATTGCTGGCAACGGACTTTGTCATGAAAACCTGACTCCTAGGTTAAGGGAGCTACACTGTGGTTTATTCCTTACTTACTTGGATAAACTAACTTGTAATAGAAATATACTTTGGTTAATTCCTGAAATGTGTCATTTTGAATAATCTTAATCTTAAAAGCAATACAGAATTGTGATTTATTAATTTTAAATTAAAATGTTCACATCTTGTTACAAGAAAAATTATATCTGAATCAAGATTCATGGTTTTTTTTTTTAATAACTGCCTTTGTGTTTATCCTTTTTGTCCTTACTTTAGAAGGAAAATTCCCATTTAAATCTGAAAATTACCTTAGTAGTCCTCTTTTGTTACTACGACAATATTACTATAGTATTTATTATATTTCAGATTCTCTAGCAGTCTAAAAGTTTCTTTCTCCTCTTGTTCCTTTTGCTGCTTTTTGGGACAGTTAAAACTGGGAAACTATGAAAATATTGAATATTTTATCCTACTTAGCATAGTAAACAAGTAGAGTGATTGTGCTAGCATAAGAAACTAAGGCTAACACAACTCTCTCTTCATGTGTTGAGTGCCTGGCACGTAGTATAAATTCTCTTCTCCTCAGCATATAAATATTAAGCTGCTTAAAATGTATCTAGTTACCACCAGTCCTAAATGACCCTATGCCTTTAATAAGCAATTTAAAACTACCTATGAGTATTTCTTTGTAGGGCTCACATAAATAGGTGTTTGTTTATATGTACCATATTCTAGCCAGAATAATTTTAGACCTGATCAGGCAGTAGCTATAATTAGAAAAAAAATGGGTGTTTAAAAAATTTGCATCAGTTTTGTAATCTAAAAGTTTAAAAATATACTGAGATCTATATCCAGTGAAATGTCAAAAAATCATTATAAAATATAGGTAAAATCCAGATTAAAATTGTTCTGGTTTTTTCTTTAATAGTGAAATTATAGTAATATAAAAAGCAGATTGTCTTCCTTTTCTCAGCTGCTCCCACAATAGAGAAACAGTTAAAATCAGTTCTTCCACAGTATGTGCAAGAAAGTGGATAAAAATACTTATACACGGATTTTATTTCTCACTAACACATTTATTGACCACTTTGACAGAGACACTGTGGTAGCTGTTGTGGGAATTAGAAAGGAGAACCATGCACTGGCCTGGCCTTGAGAAAACTGAAGTCTTTCTCATTCACCATTCTAGAATGTTGCCGAACGAGAGAGAGAAAAAAATGTAAGATAATTCTGTCAAATATCTTTGGTAGGAATATCTTGCGTTTGTTTTTTTTCATTTGTTTTTTTGGTTTGTGGGTTTTTTTTTGTTTTTTGTTTTTTAGATAGGAATGGAATTAAGTGAAAGTAACTTGTCTTTTCTGTTTTGTCTTCAGATTTTATATTGACTTTTATTTTTAATTTAATCCCATTCAGTTATTTAATTGTTACATTAACTGCTGTATTTGATGACCTTGTTCAATAATTTTGTTCTTTCAGGGCTAGAAATAAACTTCTTTAATGTTCATTTGCCCTCTTCCTAAACTTTAATTCTTTCTTTAGATCAGAATAGCTTCAAAGAGTAAGTGTGATAGGTTTTCAAAGAACATTCTAGTATTTTTAAGGGTGAATATTTTTTAGGTATGTCAGGCACCATGAATGTGTTACCGAGCTCCAGATTAGACAGGTTTCCAGAAATCAGCAGGTGGTAAGCATGCGCCTCCCCTCTTCTAATTCAGGTTCAGGATAAACATATGCAGAATGTGCTGGCTGTCATCGTCAGGCCCAGGGAAGCACTTCTCATCTGTGGAAATGCCTTCAGTAGCTTGGCCCTGAAATTCTAATGCTTGCCTAACGGAAGGTGGTAAGAATCTTACTAGAATTTTTGTGTTAAATGCACCAAGAGATCTTTAAAAGTGCAATACTTAAGGCATGACTCCGTTATACCCATTTAATTTGAATGTTGGATATCCTGATGTGGAGAACAGGTGCATTTAGAGAGTTCACTATGAAAAAACAAAATTATACAATTTTTAGTCTGGAGTCGGGGGGTGTCGGCAATGACTGCTTAAAATATACTTGTTACACTAGAAAACTGCTTAGTGCTATTCTAGCATTTGTATTTCTTTACCTTTAGCAAATGCTCAAAACATTTGCCTAAGAGAAGTTAAAAAATGCTTGGATGATTGATTTGATTGAAAAGCACTATTTGTGGGAGCTTAATACATGCTCTACTGCTATTTTGATATTTGTGACTTTTTTAAATTAGGGAATTACTTTTTTTTTTTTTTAGAACTTTTATTCAGATACAGTTAACATAAAATGAACTGCATATATTTAGAGCGTACAATTTGGTATCCCAATCTCCCAATTCATTCCCCCCCCAGCCCTCCCCGCTTTCCCCACTTGGTGTCCATATGTTTATTCTCTACATCTGTGTCTTGATTTCCACCTTGCAAACCACTTGATTTGTACCATTTTTCTATAGTCCACATATATGTGTTAATATATGGTATTTGTTTTTCTCTTTCTGACTCACTTCACTCTGTATGACAGTCTCCAAGTCCATTCATGTCTCTAGAAATGTCCCAGTTTCCTTGCTTTTTACAGCTGAGTAATATTCCATTGTATATATGTACCACATCTTTTTTATCCATTCATCTGTGGATGGACATTTAGGTTGCTTCCATGTCCTGGCTGTTGTAAATAGTGCTGCAATGAACATTGGAGTGCGTATGTCTTTTTGAATTATAATGTTCTCTGGGTATATGCCCAGCAGTAGGATTGCTGGGTAATATGGCAACTCTATTTTTAGTTTTTCAAGGAACCTCCATACTGTTCTCCGTAGTGGCTGTATCAATTTACATTCCCACTAACAGTGCAAGAGCGTTCCCTTTTCTCCACACCCTCTCCAGCATTTACTGTTTGTCGATTTTCTGATGATGCCCATTCTAACCGGTGTGAGGTGATACCTCATTGTTGTTTTGATTTGGATTTCTCTAATAATTAGTGATGTTTAGCAGCTTTTCATGTGCCTCTTGGCCATCCATATGTCGTCTTTGGAGAAATGCCTATGTAGGTCTTCTGCCCATTTTTTGATTGGGTTGCTTGTTTTTTTGATATTGAGCTAGATGAACTGTTTATATATTTTGGAGATTAGTCCTTTGTCTGTTGATTCGTTTGCAAATATTTTTTCCCATTCTGAGCGTTGTCTTTTCGTCTTGCTTATAGTTTGCTTTGCTTTGCTGTGCAGAAGCTTTGAAGTTTCATTAGGTCCCACTTATTTATTTTTGTTTTTATTTCCATTACTCTAGGGGTTGGATCAAAAAAGATCTTGCTGTTATTTACATCAAAGAGTGTTCTTCCTGTGTTTTCCTCTAGCAGTTTTATAGTGTCTGGCCTTATTTACATTTAGGCCTTTAATCCACTCTGAGTTTATTTTTGTGTATGGTGTTAGGGAGTGTTCTAATCTCATTCTTTTATATGTAGCTGTCCAGTTTTCCCAGCACTACTTATTGAAGAGGCTGCCTTTTCTCCATTGTATATCCTTGGCTCCTTTGTCATAGATTAGTTGACCATAGTTTATCTCTGGGCTTTCTATTCTGTTCCATTGATCTATATTTCTGTTTTTGTGCCAGTACCATACCGTCTTGATCACTGTAGCCTTGTAGTATAGCCTGAAGTCAGGAAGCCTGATTCCACCAACTCCGTCTTTCCTTCTCAAGATTGCTTTGGCTATTTGGGGTCTTTTGCATTTCCATACAAATCGTAAAATTTCTTGTTCTAGTTCTGTGAAAAATGCCGCTGGTAATTTGATAGGGATTGCATTGGATCTGTAAATTGCTTTGGGTAAGATAGTCATTTTCACAGTGTTGATTCTTCCAATCCAAGAACATGGTATGTCCCTCCATCTGTTTGTATCCTCGTTGATTTCTTTCATGAGTGTCTTATAGTTTTCTGAGTACAGGTCTTTTACCTCCTTGGTTAGGTATATTCCTAGGTATTTTATTCTTTTTGTTGCAGTGGTGAATGGGATTGTTTCCTTAATGTCTCTTTCTGATCTTTCATTGTTAGTGTATAGAAATGCAAGAAATTTCTGTGTGTTAATTTTGTATCCTGCAACTTTACCGAATTCATTGATTAGCTCATAGGATTTTCTGTGTATAATATCATGTCATCTGTGAATAGTGACAGTTTTACTTTTTCTTTTCCAATTTGGATTCCTTTTATTTCTTTTTCTTCTCTGATTGCTGTGGCGAGGAGTTCCAAAACTACATTGAATAGGAGTGGTGAGAGTGGACATCCTTGTCTTGTTCCTGATCTTAGAGGGAATGCTTTCAGTTTTTCACCATTGAGAATGATGTTTGCCGTGGGTTTGTCATATATGGCCTTTATTATGTGGAGGTAGGTTCCCTCTATGCCCACCTTCCGGAGAGTTTTCATCATAAATGGGTGTTGAATTTTGTCAAAAATTACTTAACATTTAGCAAGTTTTATCTTTTGAAAAGGAGTAGAACAATGAAAGGAAAGGTCTTTTTTGACCTTTCTTTTAGGTTTTTAACAAAGTAGTGTGCATAGGTTAAAAATTCATGTAACCGTAAAGGAGCCGTAATCAGCAGTGCTGGTCCCCCCGTAAACCCCCTCCCTGCGGGGTCCTGCTCCGCAGACGCGGCTGCTTTTCCCGTTGCGCTGGCTCTGGCGTGTGTTAATTTTCAGATCTCTAAATTATATACTTACACAGGTATTTCTTGACATTTCTGTATTTTACTTTCTCTGGAAACTTCCTATTATGACAGTTGAGAATTTGGTTACTGTTATACCATCCCATTTTCCCATTTCCCTAGTCGTCCACTTAAGAAAGGTGGTAAAGTTTTATTTGATTAGTGGTCAGCTTTTACCTTATGACTGTGTGGGAGTGTTGTTCACGTGAGTTGAGTAATTTATTATCACCACACGTCATTTCTTGTGCAACTGGTTGCTTTTCTTATTGTTAATTTTGTCTTTTTGTTTTCTTTAAACATTTCTATGTTCCTGTCCCTAAGTTTTTCCAAACTCACCACAGAAGCCCTCTGAAGACTGTTTTCTGTGCAATTAAATATCTCAGATAAGGACAGCTCCTTTTTCTTTCTGAGAACTGGCGTAGGGCTCCAGCTTGGGCTCTTGCTCTCCAGGCCTTCTGCCCTCCGGCATCTGAAACTCAGTTTTATTTTTCTCCTGAGTTTAGATCTTTTGTTTCCTCTTGATTGTCTTTTTCCTCATTTTGGAGAAGTACATCTTTCATTAGTGTCCTGTGGAAGGGTGCATATATGTTCAGATTTTTAAGAGCTTGCAGGTCTGAAAATGTCCCACATTTAGTTGATAGTACAAGATTTTAGGTTGGAAATCATCTTCTTTGAGAATTTTGAAGTCCCCGCTTCATTATCTTAAAAACCTGCTGCTTCTGATAACATTTTTATATGTGACCCATTTTTTCTGGCATCTCTGGAGCTTTTGTTCTGAAAATTTACCATGATGTGCCTTGGAGAGAGGGTCTATATGTTTAGCTTTTGGTAGGCCATCTTGATAACAGACTAATTTCCTCAGTTCTGGGAAATTCTTGTATTATTTCCTTAATAATTGCCACTTTTTCCCCTGTTACTTCTTTCTGGAATTTCAGCATTAATCTCCTATTTTTCTTATCATTCTCTCCTACTTTCCATCTCTTTGCCCTTTTTTTTTTTTTTTATTGGCTGTGTTGGGTCTTTTTTTTTTTTTTTTTTTTTTTTTTTGCGTGGGCTTTCTTTTTAGTTGCAGTGAGTGGGGGCTACTCTTTGTTGTGGTGCGTGGGCTCCTCATTGCTGTGGCTTCTCTTGTTGCGGAGCACGGGCTCTAGGCGTGTGGGCTTCAGTAGGTGCAGCACATGGGCTCAATAGTTGTGGCTCATGGGCTCTAAAGCGCAGGCTCAATAGTTGTGGTGCACGGGCTTAGTTGCTCCGTGGCGTGTGGGATCTTCCTGGAGCAGGGATCGAACCCGTGTCCCCTGCATTGGCAGGCGGATTCTCAACCACTGCGCCACCTAGGAAGCCCTTGCCTTTTGTTTTTAACTTTCTGGGAGGATTTCCTTGATTTTATCTCTGAGCCTTCTTTGAACATATATCTACTTATCACTTTTCTTTTTGCTGCACCTTGCAGCTTGTGTGATCTTAGTTCCCCAACCAAGGATTGAACCCAGGGCCATGGCAGTGAAAGCACCGAGTCCTAACCACTGGACAGCTAGGGAACTCCCTCATGTTTTTAATTTCCCAAAGGTCATTCTTATTTTCTGATCTTTTTATAGGCTTCTGTTCTTATTTCATAAATTCAGTATCTTCCCTGGTATATTAAAGTTTTTCCTTAGCTCAAGTTGCCATAACAAAACACCATACACAGAGTGGTTTCAACAAGAGAAATTTATTTCTCACAGTTCCAGAGGCTTAAAAGTCAAAGATCAAGATGCTGGCAAAGTAGGCTTCGTTCTGAGGGCTTTTGGCTTTTAGGTGGCCGCCATCTTGCTATGCGCCCACTGGACCCCCTTCTGTGAAGGTGCACTTGGAAAGAGCAACCTCTCTGGTGTCTCTTCTTATAAGGACACTAATCCTGTCGTGAGATCCCACCCTCATGACCTCCTCTAACTTTAGTTACCACCCAAAGACCCTCATCTCCAAATTCCAATACAGTAAGGGTTAGGACTTCAGTGTATGAATTCGGGGGTAGACACAAACATTCAAGCCATAATAGGTCTTTTTTTTTTTTTTTTGAGTTTTTTACGTTATCTCTGGAAATGTTTATTTTTTCTGGTTTCTTTTTTTAAGTATAACACTGTCTGGAACTGCACTAAACATTTCACACTGATTTTTTCTCAATTCTCAGTGGGCTCTTGGTGCTGCTCATTGCTCACTCATTTAGCTCCTAGGGCTTCTTTCTGCTTTTTCTGCAAACTATCTCATGACTCCCAACCCCTTTATCCCACAATCGCAACACTTTCTTCTCTCTTACCGCCAGAATTCTCTGGGGTTTTGTCTTTGCCTTCTTCCTTTTGGTCTCAGTGAAAGATGTTCTTCCTCCCAGCAGCCGGTCTCACCAGGGACCAGTTCTTAGTATTCCACCACCTCCAAGGTCTCCAGGCCACTCTGAGTCTTCCTAACTCTCCTATACCTTTTACCTGTCCCTCTCTTCTTTCTAACCCTCAGCAGAACAAGCGTGCTCACCTATCTTCCTTTTAAAACAATTTCCTTTGACTTTTCTCAGGTAAACTTGTGGAAGAGGAGACCAAACTTGCTGTTTTTCTCTTCATGGTCCTATTGCGTCTACCACCACCATGTCTTTGAAACTACCCCTACAGACATCGCTGAGTCACTGAATTCCCAAGAGATTCTCAAAACATCAAAAAGATGACTTCTCTCAACTATTAACTAGTGTGCTCACTGGTGTTTTGAGAATTTCTAAGATTCTACTCGTTACCAGTCTTGCTTTATGCAAAACAGAGGATTTTTATTCCTAGCGTTTTTAAGATGCTGTGACCAGATATTTATTTTGGGCTAAGGTCCAGAATGTGATGTAGGTATTGATTTGGTAAGCTCCTGATCAGTAGGATTCTGTTTTCACCACTGAATGTAAAATATACAAGCAGCTCTTGGTAAACGTAGCAATTGGAAAGGAAGAGTAGAGAGGATAAAAAGAGCAAATTCTTAAAAATTTCTTCAGAACTTAATTTGTAACGTACATTATTTGAATAACAGATTTGCCTTGCTGATAATTTTGTTTAGTCTTAAAACGTTTTTGTTCTTTGAGCATATTAATGTGGACCCCCAAAGGAGGAACATTTACCTAAGAATGTGCAGAGTGATAGAGGAAAGCCAGCCCAGCCTTAAAAACCAGTCATAGAGTCTTGGTCAGAAATTAGGAGTTGAGTACCTATGTCTTTATACAGAGATTTTTATGGCCTCTGTAGTCCTGATTACAACTTTTTAACCTACGCATCTTAGTTTTTGGTTAGGGGAAAAGACTAAAAATATTGCCTTTCTAGAAAACGAAATACATTCAGTGTATAACGATGGCCTTTGTATAAATATGTAACCCAAGAAGTTGATTATTTTGAAAGAAATAATACTTGTGTGGATATATAAGGTCTGGTATACTTGTGTAAAAGATCATTTCATTACCTTTTATCCACAGATCCCCGTTTGTGTTCTGCAGCAGGTGAAAACATTCACCCTAGTTGTGCCGCCCCCCCCCCCTTAACAATCAAAACGGAGTAACAGTGCCATATACATTCTTGTCTTTCATTTTTAGATCTGTAGGTATATATAGTATTGGCACGAATGCACTGCCAAAAATGTTTTTCTCTTATTTCTTAATGAATTACTTTACCTTGACTTCTATATTTAAAAACAGAAATCCACCATTTTCAAAAACTATTTTATCTGGGCTGTAAGATTAAGGATTGTCTTACAGTACAATCTGATTCTGATAACTTTAATATATTCTCTTTAAGATCTTTAAGGAGTTTTGTGGTTGAAGCTAGAAGACATCTTAATCACATTCAGTAGTCCTTACACTTTAGGATACTACAAGTTTTGCTGCTAGTAGCTTTGTTGAAGAGCTTTGTTTTTCAATAAACTCTAAATAAAAACTTTAACTATATTTGACTTTTTACTATAGACATTGCCACTATTTTGATCACACTCTTCTTGGTGATGTGTGAAGTATTTAAATGTTTTGCCTTTTCTTTTGTTCATCTGTAGATTTTATGGAGTGTGTTCTAAGACCAAGGCATCACTGAAAAATAAGTTTAGGCCGTAGACTGTTGGATACATGCATCAGCCACTTTCATATAACTTGCATTGTCAGCCAAGCAGATACTTTTCCACCTCCTTTCATGTATGCATACTTTACTACTGATATTCTCCGCTGTATGCCACCGTGTGTCCTATTTCAGTTATTTATTTTAATGACAAAGCACAGGTGACCATGGTCTTGACACAAGAAGTCTAAATAAGTACTTGACTGTTTTTTGCTGCACATTTCTTCATCCATCACTAAGCACTGTAAAACAGAGCTTTATTAAAGCTTTATTTTTCTTTAACTTGGTTTCATCATATAGTTATTTGTGCTTGGGAGTTTCTTCTAAATAAACATAAAATTGGAGTGTATAATTTTAAATTTCACTGCCAGTGGGAGACCCAGTTACGCTTTTAGTTAGTAACAATATTATTCTAGTAGACCCTGCACTAAAAATTGTTGCTGTGAACTGTTTTTTTTCCTGTTTGTTTTGGGTAATAATTAAAGTGCCTACGTCATAGGGATGAGTTAACGTCACATAAAATGCTTGGAATGTGCTAGCACATCACATATTTAGCACTTATTAATAAGTGTGATCACCCATTATTATTTTTTTTTTTTTTTGGCCGCCCCATGCGGACTGAGGGATCTTAATTCCCTGGCCAGGGGTCGAAACGGAGTCCCCCTGCGTTGGAAGCACAGGGCCTTAACCGCTGGACTGCCAGGGAGGTCCCCAGCTATCACTTTTCTTTAATCATATTCATCGGACAGCCCTTTATAATAATGCAGTAGCAGATACGGGGCTGGTGAACTGAAAACACTGCACAGAGCTCTCTGCCCTTTCTCCCTGCCTCATCTTTTAAAAAATGTGTGCATGTGTATAAAGGAACTTATATTGCAAATATTACACAAAGACAGCCCCAATACATCATTGTTCGGTAATACACTATGAAATTACATATTTCATTTTACAGTATTGCTGCATAACTTGCAATATGAGACAATCTGTATATAGTTTGGATAATCATTTTCCTGACAGGGATTAAAAAAGAAAAAGAAAAGTGTGCTTTGGAAATTGGTTTATATATTATTAAGTTTGACTGTGAGTAACAGGTACCCAAGAATGACTGAACAAGCAGGAATTTAAGTCACACCAGAAAAGTCCACTGGTAGTTTGGGTTGTCATGCAGTCCAGTGATGCCACCAGGAACTTGGGTTGTGCCCACATTTTCATCTTCACATGTGGGCCTATATCCTCAGGCCTGTTGCCACACAGATGCAAGAGGGCTGCTCCACCTCCAGTCTCACATCAGGCAAGAAGAAAGGTGGGCAAAAGGCAACGAGGAAAGCAGGAATAAATTGTGTGTGTATCAGTAAAGTACATGTTCCCAGAAACCCTTAGCTTCTGTCTCATTGACTGTAATTCTCATTTGGCATCTCCTAGTTGTAAGAGATTCTGGGGAAGAGTGTTTTAAAAAGCTGAGCACGTTGCCTCCCCAGACAAAATCAGACTTGTTAGTAAAGAAGGGGGAATGGATGTGGTGTATAGCAGAGGCCACCATAGCTTGCATGTGAAAACTGCACAATGTCAATTTTTTATAGCTCTTCCCCTTAGTCTGTTCATGCTGCTATAATGTAATGTCATACACTGAATGGCTTATAAACGACAGAAACTTATTTCTCACAGTTCTGGAGGCTAGAGGTCCAAGATCAAGGTGCCAGCTGACTTGATATCTGAGAGGTCCCTCTTCCTAGTTCATAGCTTTGCTTCTCCCTATGTCCTCATATGTGGAAAAGGCAAAGGAACTCCTTGGGGTCTCTTATAAGGCATCCTCATGACCTAATCATCTCCCAAAGGCCCCCACCTCTCATACTATCACGTTGGGGGTTAAGTCTCAGCCTATGAATTTGGGGGGAGACAGTCTATGCCATCTTTCACATCTGTTGTCTCCTTTGATACTACATAGCTCATTTTTAGATAGAAGGAAAAGGGTCAGGGAGGCAAAATAATTTGCTCAGTAATTGCCCAGGTGGAATTTCAGCCTTTCCATTACGCATCACCTCCTTGGGAGTTAACTGGAAACAACTTTCAACTCAACAGGCCTCACCTCAGCTGTATAGATAGCCGATTTTGAAGGCATGTAATTGTTTACATAGCCTATGAAAACATAAATGCAACTTAAATACAGTTGCAGTGTTACACATTTAGCAAAACATCAGTGGGAAGAGACTGCATGCAGCTGCTATGAATTCTTGATGGGGTGACTGGTTCAGCTTAGCTGAGGCAAGGCAGCCACCCAGAGCAGAAGAGACGACCCGCTTGCCCGGAGCAAACGGTCTTTCGCGGCTTTGCCTCGCCCTTGAGTTCCCTCTAGAGGGCCTTGCAGCCAGCGGCAGTCTCAAGAATAGGTGCTGCCAAACGGGAAAAAAAGCTGACCCCTGCCACTGCCCTGTGTTGCCCAGGCTTACAACAGTCTCCTGGAAGAACTTAGATGTAACAACCTGTTTAGAAGCACGGATTCTCTCGGTTCTCGAGTCGAACTCCGTATCGGCAAAGCCACGTCCTCGTGGGGAGAAAACTAGTCAAGGCATCTCCCTCAACTTACCAGGGGTCCAGAAAGCCCATCTCCTGTAATCATTTTTATTCTTTAAAAAATGTTTACAGAAGTAAGACAGGAATACATTCTCAATTTGTAAAATAACAGCAATTCAGGTTCACTCAACTCCAATCCAAGCCCCTTTCCCAAAGGAAATCTTACCAGTTTCTGTCTTTTCAGACTTTTCTCTATGCATTACCTCTAGACAGTGACAGTTGTGTAGAGCAAGCAGTTCTTGAAGTGTGCAAAGAACATTTATTTTTGTTTCCCTTTCTTCCAATCTACCTTACGAGGCTAGTTCTTCCCTGTTCTCCCTGGACGAAATTTAGAGCAGACTCGGGCAGTTTTACCAGCAAGTTCTATAAACAGTCAAGGAAAAGTAATAACAATCTTGCACAAACTATTCCAGGATGTAGAAAACTCTCGCCAAATACTGTTATTAGGATAGCATAAAGAACGATACCAAAACAATATGTGAAAGGGAAAATTATAGGGTAAGTCTCATTCATGAAAAACTAAATCTAGCAATCTATAAAAAGGTAGTACATCCCAGTCAAGTAGAATTATGCATGGTTAGTAAAATTTTAAATCAATTTAAATTACCATATTAGTATATTAAATGAGCATCTCAAAAGATGAAAAAGCATTTAGTAAAGTTCAATATCAATTTTTAAAAAATACATATTTTAGCAAAGTAGGACTGAACTTCTTTAACCTGGTAAAGTGTATGTACAAAAAACCTGCAGCAAGAAATCATACGCAGGGACTTCCCTGGTGGCCCAGTGATTAAGACGCGGCGCTTCCACTGCAGGGGGCGCAGGTTCGATCCCTGGTTGGGGAATTAAGATCCTGCATGCCGCGTGGTGTGGCCAAAAAAAGAAACGAAAGAAAGAAAGAAATCATACTCTGGTGAGGCCTTGAAAGCATTCTTTTGAGGATCACAATAAGAAGGATACCCATATTTACCACTTTGATTTAAATTTGAAGTTGAAGATCCTAGTTAGTGTACTAAGAAAAAGAAAAGATGTAAGAAATGGAAAGTAAGATTAAAAAAAACAAACCTGTCGTTGGCAGTTAAGGCTGAGAATGCAGGAAACCCGAAAGAATACACGATGAATTATTAGAATTAACATGAAATTTAGCAAGTTTGCTGGATACAAAACCAATGTGCAAAAGTCAATTATATTGCTGAACACTAGCAACAGATGTAATCTTAATATTACATTTTTAATGCAATCGTAAAAATCTATCATTTGTAAGAGATCAAAAATAGAGTACCTAGTACTAAGTAAAACCAAAAAACATACATGAACTTTATAAAGAAAATGTGAAGATTTTTAAAAATTTTATTGAAGTATAGTTGATTTACAATGTGTTAATTTCTGCTTTTCAGTTTCAAAGCGATCCAGTGTTATACATATATATACTTTTTCATATTCTTTTCCATTACGGTTTATCATAGGATATTGAATTTAGTTCCCTGTGCTATACAATAGGACCTTGTTGTTTATCCATCCTACATATAATAGTTTGCGTCTGCTAATCCCAAACTCCCAATCTATCCCTCCTGCCCGCCTGCCCCCACCCCCTCAACCATAAATCTGTTCTCTGTCTGCGAGTCTGTTTCTGTTTCATAGATATGTTCATTTTTATTTTAGATTCCATATATAAATGATAGCATATGGTATTTGTCGTTCTCTTTCTGACTTACTTCACTTAGTATGATCATCTCTAGGTCCATCCATGTTGCTGCAAATGGCATTATTTCATTCTTTTTTATGGCTGAGTAATACTCCATTATATATATAAACTACATCTTCTTTATCCATTCATCTGTCCATGGACATTTAGTTTGTTTTTATGTCTTAGTGTGAATAGTGCTGCTGTGAACATTGGGGTGCATGTATCTTTTCAAATTATAGTTTAGTCTGGATATATGCCCAGGAGTGGGATTGCTGGATTATGTTGCAACTCTCTTTTTAGCTTTTTGAAGAACCTCCATACTGTTCTCCACAGTGGCTGCACCAATTTACATTCCCATCAACAGTGAAGGAGGGTTCCCTTTTCTCCACAGCTTCTCCAGGGTTTATTATTGGTAGACTTTTTTAATGCTGGCCATTCTGACTGTTGTGAGGTGGTCCTTCACTATAGTTTTGCTTTGATTTCTCTAACGATTAGCGATGATGATCACCTGTCCACGTGCCTGTTGGCCATCTGTATGTCTTCTTTGAAGGAATGTCTAGGAAATGTGAAGATTTTATTAAAAGATTAAAATTTTTGGATTGTGAATTGCTTTATGGATAGTTTCAATTGTACATGTTGAAAAGAAAATTAAAATTATGAAACAATTCCATTTAACCCAAAAATATATCGTCCCCTGAATTTTGGTATAAGGAGGCACTTCCTAGAAGCCACGAAGTGGCCTGTGTACTAATCTAGCCCCTTTGGATAGTTTTTGTTTGGATGGGCCATGCAGCCAATACCCATCCATTTGCCATTCCCAGTTCTCTGGGGGAACTGGTCCCTAAAGAGCCACATCTCCTTGTTGGCAGCTTACCATTCTGCCAGTCAAAAAACTTCATTAACTTTTAGAAGCCTCTTCTCACTTGTAATTGGAGTTTTGTTGTGAAAGTTAAATTTTGTGATGTCCATAAAATGTTTAGTGCATGGTAAGAGCTCAGTAAATAGCTATTTATTTCTTTTAAAATCTTCTAGAGGGACTTCCCTGGTGGTCCGTTCTCCCAATGCAGGGGGCCTGGATTCAATCCCTGGTCAGGGAACTAAAATCCCACATGCTGCAACTAAGACCTGGCACAGCCAAAATAAATAAATTAACTTAAAAAAAAAATCTTCTAGAGGAAAAACTTAGGGCAACCAAATGATAAATGATTAAAGAATGGAAAAAAGGTTTTTCAGTGAGCAATGGATCTACACAAATGTCTAAGTCTAAAGAAATGTCACAATTATATAGTTACAAACAGGTGTCATTTATACAATTGGGCATTGTGGACATGACAGAACTGAGTTTTACAAGTTACTTTTGCTTCCAAATAGGATGTAGTAGGTTGCAGCAGGACAATGTTCCTGCTGCAACGACCTAAAAAGATGCAGAATAAGTTAGAAACATCATATTTTAAAATATGTTAGAGGGTTGTGAAGTGACTAAGACTTGTTACCTTATTTTAGGTAAACTAAAATTCCAGAGAGGGGAGGGCCCTTCTGAGGTGAATTGATAACCAGCAGCTGTTTTCTCTTGTGAAAACATTTGCTGATTCTAGTTACAGATTGAGGAACATTTTTTTTCTTTTTTTTAGCAATAAATATTTTATTTTATTTTATTTATTTTGGCTACTTTGGGTCTTCATTGCTGTGCATGGGCTTTCTCTAGTTGTGGTGAGCGGGGGCCACTCATTATTGCAGTGTACAGGCTTCCCACTGCAGTGGCTTCTCTTGTTGCGGAGCATCGGCTCTAGGCAAGCTGGTTTCAGTAATTGCGGCACATGGCTCTAAAGCTCAAGCTCAGTACTTGTGGCTCATGGGCTTGTTGCTCCACAACATGTGGGATCTTCCCGGACCAGGGATCAAACCCATGTCCCCTGCATTGGCAGGCGGATTCTTAACCACTGCGCCACCAGGAAGTCCCTGAGGGATCAGTCTTAACCTAGGCAGAGGGTGTCTACTTGGGCAAAGAAAACCAAGAGGAACTTTTGGTGGTCATGTGGGACTTTTGGGGCAGTTTGGAGACTAAAAGAGCTGATTTTCCACGTGGGGAATTTGCTGTGTTCAAAGCCTCCTTGGGAGACTATGGAACTGGGTCAAAACTTTTTAAAAGTCCTGGTGCTTACGAAACCATGCCCTGTTAGAGGGACATGACCTTCTCAAACACACGGCTGCTCTCTCCCTCAAAACATTGCTCATATTTTGAAGCTGAATAGCTGGAGGTGAAAAAGCTAAGCTCAATGTCTCTAAAGAACTAAATTGAACAGTACTGTAGTATTTCAGGTCTGAGGACACATACCCCCGAGGAACATGGACGAACCAGAGGTGGAATGAGTCTAAGTAAGAGGCAGCCTTGCCAAGACCCAGCTTAATCCCTAAGGAGATTGTGATGATCAGACCTTCCCTCCATCAGCCTGATGGAGGGAAGGGGGGGCCTCACTGGGAGCCAGCATGTGGGGGCTCACTCTACAGTTCTTTCATACACACTGCCTGCACAGAAAAAAACATGACCAAGCCTGTGAAGAGGAGGAACCCATAACTAATAATCAAAAGAGAAAAATGAACCACTGATTGACCAACAGGTGATTAAAATGTTGAGGTTAGCAAAGAATGAAAAACAAAAGCCAAAAAGCTATGGTGAATAAGATAAAGAAAACAGAGGAAAAGACAAACAAAATGGATGAAAAGATGGAGACTTTCAATGCATAACTGGAGTCTATTTTAAAAATTATAAAAACAAATCAAATTCTAAAACTGAAAATAGCATATTAAAAATTAAGAACACTGCACAGATTTGACAACAGACTGGAGATCACAAGAGTAATTAGTAAACTCAAAAACAGGTCAATACAAAACATTCAAACTGAAGCATCAAGAGAAAAAAAAAAAAGATGATACAAAGTGTAAACATATGGTGAGCAAGGTCAAATAATCCTACATATATAATTGGACTCCCAGAGGAACAGAGATAAGAGAATGGAGCAAAAACAATAGCTGAAGAGACAATGGCTGAGAATTTCCCCAAATTGATGAAAGACATCAACGCACAAATTAGAGAAGCTCAGTGAAACCCAGGCCAGATAACTACAAAGAAAACCACAGTAAGGCACAAAACAGTCAAATGGCTGAAAATCAACAAAGAGAAAATACTAAAAAGCAGCTAGAACTTCCTCTTTTTGCAGCTCTCTCTACACGGGGAACTCTTTCGTCTTAACTCTAGCTGCTTTGGCCTTCTCAGGCTCCCTGCTTCTTCCCCTCAACTCAAGGAGACCACCAAGCTCCTCCTCCTTTCCCCTGCCTGGGTCTGTCCTGGAGACTCCTGCCAGGCAGTAAACTGTGCCTTTGGGGGGGGTCACCCCATTTATTGTCCACCTCTCAGGATTACTACTCTTTTTTGCCTTACGTCAAATGTTTTCTAAATGTGGTTTTAGGGACTTCCCTGGTGGTCCACTGCTAAGACTCTGGCGCTTCCTACGCAAGGGGCCCTCGCTCCCTGATCGGGGACTGAGATCCCACAAGCTGCAACTAACAGTATGCATGCCGCAACAAAAGATCCCTCATGCTGCAACTAAAAGATCCTCCATGCCACAACATGCAGCGCAGCCAAATAAATAAATGTTGAAGTAAATACATAAATGTTGTTTCCTATTTTTTGTCTGGCTTTTCAGTTGATTTCTTATCCCATTTTGGCTGGAAGTGGAAATCTCAAAAGATTTACTTTTAAACTGAGGAAATGTGCCAATCTAAGCTTACACATGTTATTAAAACTCAACAATAACTCCAGGGACTGTTTCTAAGGAAGACGAAGGAAAACTTTTGTTTGGAAAGGAGCACTTTATCACTGACAGCGGCGAGAACCTGCGGACGCGTGTGAGGACTGAAAGCAAAGCGCCGCGGTCGCTCTCGTTACTTGCCCGCCCTTCCGCACAGTCCACGCACCTCCCGCAGCACTCCTCTCCACGCGGTCCCCACTCCAACGCGGCCAAAACCGCGTTCGCCTTCCAGCACAGACCTACGCTGATGTCTCCCACCTGCCAGGGCATCGCGGACAGTCGGGTACGTCCCCCCACGATCAGACCGAGGGCTCACATTTAACAAAGGCCTGTGGAAAGAACGGCGCCCCCACGTCTCAGGCTGCGGGCGCTTCGCTCCCTCTCAGGAGAGAGGGGCGGACCCACCGCACAGGCTCGCTGCGCGCCCAGGCGCCCCCCGGCAGCGGGCCTCCGTGAGGAGAGGCGGGCGCACCGAGCGGCACGCCGCCGCGCCGGGGGACAAGCCGCGCGGGCCGGGCTCGAGGGCAGCCACGCCGCGAAGGCGGCCTTCCGCGTCCGACCCAACGGAGAAGCGGTGCGCGGGGGCAGGCGCCGCCCGAGACGCCTCACACCCGCTCCGCAACAGCCACACGGCAGTCCCGGCAGCCCTCGCGCGCGCCCCAGGAAGAGCCGCGTCCGCGACCCCGCGCAGACCCCGACGCCACGGCGCCGCGCTTCAGACACGTTCCAGGGGGGCGGGGAGCGTGCGCCGCCGGAAGCGCCGGGGAGGCGGGCCACGCCCCCGGCGCCGGGCCCTCGCTCGCTCCCCGCCCCCTGCGCGCGGGCGGGGCGGGGCGGGGCCGGAAGGGCAGAGGCGGTGACGCCGTAAGGGAGCGCCGGCGTCGCGGCCGTGGCTCTAGGGGAAGCGCGCCGGCCGTGGCCGCTGAGAGCAGGCCGGACGTCTGCTGGCTGGCGGGCCTTTCCCTAACGCTGGCGGAGGCGGGGCCGCAGGGCGAGCTGCCGCAGGCTCTGGACCCACGGCGGGGCGGGTGCCGGCAGCGAGGGACGCAGGTAAGCGGGAGCCCGCGTGTCAGGTCCGGCGAGTGACTGACGGACAGGTCTGGCTGGCCATTCCCGCTCCGGAGCGCGCCAGCTCAGCGTCCCGGCCTGGAGGCCTCGAGCGCCGCTCTTCCTCCGCCGCCGACCCGGGGGCCGCGGATTTCTTCCTGGGCTCCGCCGTGGCTTCCTGGGGGGGCGGGGAAGGAGCACGTCCCGAGGGGCCCGTGTCCTCTCGTTCTCGCCGGTCCGAGCGGTGCGACGCAGAAGCAGAGGGTCAGCGCCCCCGGCCGCTCCGCCTGCAGGCGGGGGAGTCTCTGAGGGCAGGAGCTGCTGGTGGAGCTGCTGCAGCTGCTGCCGTCTAGGGTCTTACGTGTTCCGACAG
The DNA here is from genome assembly GCF_030028045.1 of Hippopotamus amphibius kiboko. Lineage (NCBI taxonomy): Eukaryota > Metazoa > Chordata > Mammalia > Artiodactyla > Hippopotamidae > Hippopotamus > Hippopotamus amphibius. The sequence goes on along the minus strand of NC_080191.1, from coordinate 169,986,095 downwards.
TTCTGCTTCCTTCCTGCCTCTGGCCGCATCCTCACACTCTTGGGACCCCGTCACGGTGAACGGGTATGGCGCGGTTAGCACTGGGCTGGTGGGAAGCCCGTTTCTCCACTCCGTGCATGCTAGGCGGTGTCGAGCCCCGTTCCACTGTATGGCCACTCTTTTGGGGGAGGAGGGGTGCGGAGAGGATGTCGGAGACAAGGGTTTTGGACTTGGCGGTCGAAAAGCTGAGTTGAAATCCTGGCCTGCCACTTGGTAGTGGCTTTAATCTCGTGTAGACATTTTTAACCCATGTAAAGTGGCACTTTCTTATACCTGTATAAATTAGTTGGGAGAATTAAATGAAATCATGCAGTATTTTAGGAGTCAGGTTAAAGTCGGTTTAAGAATACCCAGGATGCTTCATAGTAGGTTCTTAATTATGTCTTTTACCCAGAATAACTACGCTTGGTAGGAGAAGGGTGCCACCGGAGATACTAGGATCTTGTGTGGTTAAAACCTAACTGCAGTTTCTGCTTTGGGTTGGGCAGCATCAGAAAGAAGTCAGTTTCTCCTAGTCACCCAGACGTCTCATGCTTGTTGACTACACATTATTGGTATATGAGGGGTGACCTAAATCAGTTTTGCTTCTTGCTCAGTATAGCTGGTGGGCCCTTTCTAGGAGAAAAGCTGGCAGGGGCTTCTTTCACACTTTGGCCCACTTTAGAAGTATTTCCTTGCACGTTTCTGAGGACTCCGCCCTCTGCCTCTAAAACGTTTCATGTTAATTAAAAATGTACAGAGAATAAATACAGGAACTGAATCTTTTGAGTGGTTGGACCTTACAGCTCTAAGTTAATATGAGGAGATATCTTTCTCTGTATTGGTGAGAGAACATTCCCCGCTCTGAAGTTTAAGTAGACCCTAAGTTAGTGTTTGGGGAGGAGAGAAGGGAGATACAGTGACTTGAGTGAGTAGCACCGGTTCTTATAGTTTTGGTTAGACAAAGTAAGGATACTTCCTTTTCTTATTCGAGTGTGATGGTGGTCAGTGGAGCATGATGAAGTGCAGTCTTCAGTTCCTTTGACACAGAATTGTCAGTTTGGAATTTTAAGTCATGGGTGCGGAAGGGGCCTGAAAGGTCGGTCATCTAATCCAGTGGTTCCAAAACCTGCAGGAACATCAGAATCAGTTGGGGAATTAAAACAAAACCCCAGATGCCTAGATACTACCTTAATAGATTTGAAATGGGACCTGGGTATTTTCAATTTTAAAAAAGTTTTTCAGGTGATATTCATGGTTTGAAAACGCAGATGAGATCCCATTTTAGGTTATAAACAGGCTCAGAGAGGTGAAGTGTCATGCACAATTAGTTTGTTGCCTGTGCCTTTTTAATTTTTTTCTCTTTCTCTTCCTTTCCTTGGTAAATAACCTTTCTTGAATCAGTAGTACTATTTAAGGCTTTGTAATTCTGAGATCACAGAAGGGGAAAAAAAATCAGTCAGTTCTGTGTAATTCTGTTTTCATAGTTGCCTATGTATTTAGATTCCTTAAGGCTCTTTGATGAAAGTATTAGATTTTACAGTAAAATTTTTTACTACATGTCGCTTAAGTTTTTTTGTTGTTGGCAGAATATATCACTATATGTCATATCACTTTATAAATCAATTTCTTAGTAGACTTTTATGCCAAGCCTTCATAAACCATGGAGAAATTCCAATTTAAGAATATTTTTGCTTTTGTTCTGGCTTGTTGTAAAGCTACTGTGCTATTCACACACACCCCCCCCCCCCGCCCCCCATCTTTGTATGCATGACCTCTTACTTTGCATCACTAGCTAGCTTCCTAAGGAACTCAATCTGAGAACTGTTAGAGAAGCCCTGTAATGTCTCTGATTGCCTTATAAACACCTGATTTAACTAGAGGCTCTCTGTCTCGCCTTAAGCTTATCCTTGAATTTTTAGTCCCTTCTTCTTTTTTGGTTAGTTGTACTGTGCCACTGATTTAAAGAATTTGATAGATGTCTAGGAAGGATCAACATATACATGCCTCATATGTATTTTTCTTACCCATTATAGTAAAAATGTTGTGACTCTTTTGGCGGGGGGGGGGGGGGGGGGCGGGTAATATTTTCGGGATTCTGAAGGTGATAGCTTATCAGGCAGAGTTGAACATTCTCTTTGGGGAGATACAGTCATTATCAAATTGTTTTTTGCTAGAATAAGAATAACTGAAGCAATGAAAAGGCTATGTTAGTAGCAGAGCCAGAGATCACAAATCCTACATCACAAATCCTCTAAAGGAAGAGGTTGAATTATTTTCGTTCTAAAAATGACTCTATTTATAGCATGTTAACTAACTACAACCAGCTGACATAGGGCATTCTGAATTCACCCATTAAAAAAGCCATGTTAACAGGTAATCTGTGAATTCAGAATCTGAAGAGACATATGGTATGTGTCTAAGATGAAAAACCAAGTCGCTGAGTCTCCTCTTTTTTTTTTTGGTGGGGGGGGGGGGGGGTGCCGCAGCAGGTGGGATCCTAGTTTCCTGACCAGGGATTGAACCCATGCCCCCTGCTTTGGAAACTTGGAGTCTTAAACCACTGGACCACCAGAGAAGTCCCTCTAAGTTTTTAAATTTTGTGTCTGAAGTATCTTAATTATGAAGCCTAAACATTGTTGAATTTCAGATTCTGACAGAGTACACTTTTCAAGTAGAGTATCCTTTATTTAGAAAGGATAAATGTGAGCCCAGGGTTCACAGTTTTCATGTAAACTGGTATTACAGATTTAACATAGAAACAAAGGCAGGGTTGGAGTAGTGACAACTTGAAGACCCAGTGAGAAGTGGAGTTTAGAAGTTACTTGCTGTTGCTTGAGGCAGTCTTCTCTGTCTGTAAGGACTTGAGACCAAAATTGGGTATTTAACTTAATCCACTTTATATCTGGTGGCTGAATGTACCTATCACCAGTAGGTACCGTAAATGTACAAGTCTCCACTTCTCAGTCTTGACCTTTTTATGGTTCATTCATGTCCTCTGATGCCAGTGGGCAATATTTTTTATTTTTATTTTGTTTTTAACCTTATTTCCTATTACAAACCATTCATTCTGTCTCATTCTTGGGGGACGGTAACCTCCCCCTGTTTATTCATTACACAACAGCTATTCTCATTACTGTCTTATTACCTACTGGGGAGAGAACTTTTTCATAGTGATGCTTGAGTTAACCTGTACAGTGGTTGCACAGCAAACTTTTACCCAGTTAAATATCGAACCCCTCAAGGATTGTTCGGACTTCGGGCTGTCCCAGGGTCAGTGAGTATCTAATAAGAGTTGAAAGCTCACTTCTGTTTCCCTTATGTGTGTGTTTTATCTTTTTTTTAATACTGTCCATATTTGGTATGCTCTTTATTTTATCATTATTATTTTTTGACTGTGCGGCACGGCTTGTGAGATCTTAGTTCCCTGACCAAGGATTGAACCCCAGCCCTCAGCAGTGAAAGCATGGAGTCCTAACCACTGCACCACCAAAGAATTCCCTGTGTTATCTTTGAAGGAGTGTTGTTATTTGGTGAACACACAACAGCATGGCTGAGAATACAGGGCAGAAATGTGAAGGGACCCCATGTGGAGGTTGCTTTTAATTTTAGGGAGTTGTTGAGTTTAGCGTACACTTGGCCGGACGCTTATTGGAGAGCCTTCAGTGGTATTATCTTTGTCTCTTTTCTTGGGCTAATTAGATTTCCCAAAGAAGAAGCTTCATATCTCCTGCTTGGAGCTTATAAGCTGGGCTGTCAACAATCTTGTAGCTAAACTGGGGAAAATGGTAGAGGTCTTAGCATTCAGTATGTAAACACTCATTTATGTTCCTTTAACTCAGCTATTTTCAATATGATACCCTGGACCAGGTATTTTCCAGTCCAGGAATCCTGTGTTTTCCCTTCGGAGCTGCGTTATCCGATGTGGTAGCCACTAGCCACATGTAGCAACTTAAATTTTTTTTTTTGGCTGCACTGGGTCTTCATTGCTGCATGTGGGCTTTCTCTAGTTGGGGTGAGTGGGGGCTACTCTTCGTTGAGGGGCACAGGCTTCTCATTGCAGTGGCTTCTCGTTGCACGGTACGGGCTCTAGGTGCACAGGCTTCACTAGTTGTAGCATGCAGGCTCAGTAGTTGCAGCACACGGGCCCTAGAGTGCTCAGGCTTCAGTAGTTGCAGCTCGTGGGCTCAGTAGTTGTGGCTTGTGAGCTCTAGGGTGCACGGGCTTAGTTGCTCCACAGCATGTGGGATCTTCCTGGACCAGGGATCGAACCCATGTCTCCTGCTTTGGCAGGTAGATTCTTAACTGCTGTGCCACCAGGGAAGTCCAGCAACTTAATTTTAAATGATAAAAACTAAATGTTTAGTTCATCAGTTGCACTAGACACATTTCAAATGGTCAATAACCACATGTTTCCAGAGACTTCCATATGGGACAGGGCAGATATAGAATATTTCTATCATTGCAGGACTGCTATTGGCCAGTGTTGTTCTGGTCTAGAAAATTACACTCCAAGCTTCTTCAAGGATGGGGGAGGGGCATTTGGCTGGGTATTGTGGTAAGTAGGAGGGTATCTAAATGATTTGATCTATCCTCTTGTTTTTAGTTTGTTTTCTTTGTAATTTATTGGCTGCATTGGGTCTTCATTGCTGCATGGGCTTTCTATAGCTGTGGAGAGTGGGGGCTTCTCTTCATTGGTGGGGGTGAGCTACTCTTCATTGCGGTGCGCAGGCTTCTTATTGCAGTGGCTTCTCCTGTTGTGGAGCATGGGCTCTAGGCACTCGGGCTTCAGTAGTTGTGGTGTGTGGGCTCAGTAGTTGTGGCGCACGGGCCCAGTTGCTCCACAGCATGTGGGATCTTCCCAGACCAGGGCTGGAACCCACGTGCCCTGCACTGGCAGGTGGATTCTTAACCACTGCGCCACCAGGGAAGCCCTATCCTCTTGTTTTTATCACCATGTTCACACCCCTCTTAAAGAACCTGCTGCTGCCAATTCCTGACCTGTTTCGGGGCACTGTTGTATAAATTTGATTGCTTTCCTCCTTGCAAGCTTGATATTAAAAAAAAAATTATTTATTTGGTTGCACTGGGTCTTCCTTGCAGCACGTGGGCTCCTTAAGGCTCATAGGCTCCTTAGTTTTGGCATGTGAACTCTTAGTTGCAGCATGCATGTGGGATCTAGTTCCCTAACCAGGAATCAAACCTGGGCCCCTGCATTGGGAGCGCGGAGTGTTAACCACTGCGCCACCAGGGAAGTCCCCGCAAGCTTGATATTTAACTTTCTTAGGACTTTAAGTCAGTCTGCATTCCAACTTCCTCTCTTATGTGTGCTTTAAAAAAAAGGCAGGGGGGAGAAAGAAAAACCTTAACATCTGTGCATTTCACTGTATGTAAATTATATCTTTAAAAAATTAAAAAATTCTTTTCTCGTCTTAATGGGGTTTTAGGAGGGAGTGAAAGTAAAATACATGTCTTTTTTTTTTTTTTTAAGAACTTTTGTTAAGATATAATTAAAATACGTCTCTTTGGTCTGCCATCTGTACCCATAAGTAAAGTGCTCCATCAGCGTTTAAACATGCACCGCTCTCTCTGTGTAAACAAAATCTGCCCCTCATGTTTACTCAGCCCTCCTGGGCAATTTAATGTATCATCGTCTTCACTGCATCTTGGTCTCTGTCCTCTCCATTCTACTAAAGTTTCTCCAAAAGGACACGTTTTAATCCTTGTCTTGCTTGGCCTCTCAGCAGCCTTTGACCATTTCCCTCCTTCTGGAAATGTTTCCTAGCTTTCCTGACACCATACTTACCAGATTTTCCGCTTTATTTCCCTGATCATTCCTTCCCACTTTCCTTTGCTTAGTAGTCTTCTTTTACCTCACTCTTATATCCTAGAGTTCCTCAGGATGCTGCCCTTGGGTGCATTCTCTTCTGCCTTTTCCAGATTCTCCCTAGGTGAGCTTAGCATTTTCTGTAGCTTTGGCTACTATAAGCTGATGACTTAGACTGGTACTTCTGTGGTATTCTCTTTTCAGAGCTCCTGACTTATGTATCCAACATTATGCATCCACTTAGGTTTCTTTCAGCCACCTCAAATCTTATGTGTCTAAAACTAAAGAGATAGCCAGCATAACCTTCCTCCAGTCTTTCTTCATTTGTTCCATATACATTATACCACCATCTCCCCAGTAACTCATACCGAAATTCTTACTCCCCCGTCCTGACATTTGTGACCAGGAAAGTCTCAAGATTGATTCGCTTTGCTACTTCTCCCAGTTTTCCCTTAATCCAAGCAGCTATTCACCTTACCTATGATTACCTGTAACAGTCTCCTAACAGGTTTCCTTTGCTGTGGCCTTCTCCCAGCCATTCTGCACACGGTGGGTAGGATGATGTTTTTAAGCATGCAAATCAGGTCTTATACCTCTCTCTGTCTTTCAGTAGCTTCACAGTACCTTTATGTTAAATAGCATCATTAATTTCTTTAGCTTTTCTATTCCTCGCCTACCTCTCCAGCTCCTCCTTTAAGTAATACTGAAGTTTCTTCAGTTCCTTGGAATATACTACATTCCCTCTCCTGGAATTGTGTTTATCTGTTCCCTTTGTCTAGTTAACTCTTTCTCATCCTTTGCCTCAGCTTAAAAATAATTCTTTCAGAGAGAGGTCTTCCCTGACCTTCTTGCCAGATATTCCCTTCACTCTGAATGTTACCTTTCTTACATGCATCACATTTGTTAATACTTGTTCAAATGACTCTCCCACTAGACTATAAATTTTTTGAAAGCTCAGTGCTGTCATATTTGTAGAAACTCAAATATTTCTTGAATTGAAATTTAATAGGTATTTGAATATTTTTACAATTTCAGCCTTATCGTTATAATCACCATCAGGAATATGTTAGATTAATGTAAGTTTTTCTTTTTCTTTTCTTTCTTTCTTTCTTTCTTTCTTTCTTTCTTTCTTTCTTTCTTTCTTTCTTTTTTTTTTCCTTCTTTTTTTTTTTTTTTTTTTTTTTTGTGGCTTTTGGCTGTGCCTTCTAGCTTGTGGGATTTCTATTTCCCTGACCAGGGATTGAACCCGGGCCCTCAGTAATGAGAGCATGGGGTCCTAACCACTGGACAGCCAGGGAATTCCCTAGTTTAACTTTTAAAGGCACAGTCCAGATAGTTTTCTCTAATTTGGGGAGGATTTTTAAGAACTTAATTGTATGCTTTTCCCCACTTCTTCAATCAGAATTTGTTATGGACTCATAATTTAGCAGCTTTGTGTGTGTTTTTATGTGATATTCTTAATAGAATAAATAACTTATTGATGATTTCTCAGCAAGTATATTACCTTTTTTTTTTTTTTTGGCTGCGTTGTGTCTTCATTGCTGCACGTGGGCTTTCTCTAGTTGTGGCGAACAGGGCTACTCTTTGTTGCGGTGCGTGGGCTTCTCATTGCAGTGGCTTCTCTTATTGCAGAGCATGGGTTCTAGGCGGGTGGGCTTTAGTAGTTGCAGCGCATGGGCTCAGCAGTTGCAGCACTCGGGCCCTAGAGCACAAGCTCAGTAGTTGTGGTTCAAGGGCTTCTTGCTTCGAGGCATGTGGGATCTTCTCTGACCAGGGATCAAACCTGTGTCCCCTGCATTGGCAGGTGGATTCTTAACCATTGTTCCATCAGGGAAGTCCTAGTATATTACTTCTAAGTATTATAAAGAATAAATCCCAATCTCCTTTTATATTGGCAGTATACAATGAGAGTGTATTTAAATTTCATATTAAGAAGTTTAAAGTTTTTTTATGATGATAGAGAAATAAAGTAAAATACAATACCCTAAAGCAGAGGTTCCTAAATTTTCTCTGTTCACAACCCCCTTAATGTCTTTTTCATAGTGCCTTTAGGTCTAGCAGTTTAATTTATTAAGTAATTAGGTCTAAATAACTTAAGTATTTACTTTCTAGCAACCTAATAGTTTTTTTAAAATACACATAAATTGAAAGACAAAATAGTATTTTTATTTCATTCTTAAATATCCACAGTTACTTCTTTATGCTCTTGTTGGGCACCATGAACTTCTCAAACCTTGGAATCGTTAGACACTGCCACCCACATTTCCTACTCCAAGTTGATTTTTGCCCAGTACTTTTTTTTTAATCACAGCAACCAACAAAAGTCCAGCTTTGCCAAGGATGTGATATTATCAAAAGGAATATAGCATGTATAGCATGATCTTATTTGAAACTGAATTATCTTGAACTGGTAGTTTGTGAGGTATTTAACTGATATAGAATATCATTTTTTCCCTCTAATTAAGAATATTTTATGACATCCTTTCAATTTAGTGCAGAACCAATCCTAGGGTGCCGTGGTGCAGTTTAGGAACTGTAGGCCTAAATTGTTAATTGTTTGGTATAAATCCTTCTAGACATTTTTTTCCCTTTTAACAAAAATAAGTTTACACGTATTGTTTAGCAACTTGACTTTTTTTCTTCGCTCAACAATATGTTATGGTAAAGCTATTGGATTGAACATATACATTTAATTTCATGCCAGTCTGAAAATTCCATTAAAACATTAGAGAAGCAACTAAGAACAAGAGCTGTGAGAATAACAACAAAATTCTGGAAGCTGAAAAGCAGAAAAGACTAATGGTAACTGATTATGAGACTTAAGAAAGCAGAATCCTAAACCGGCAAGTGGAGAAAGCCAACAAGTAGTTATATTTGTGTTTCAGAACCTTTTGAAGTTTCAGGATTAGTGGTGTCATGTACGGTGGAAGTGGAGGTGAAGGTGGGCCAAAAAAATAAGCAGTTGCTTGAAAGTCTGTTGAAGAAAAATACTTCCAGATCTGACCTTTTTTTTCTTTCCATACATAAAAAGGGGGTAACTAGAGCCTTAGAATCTTAAGAGGGTAAAACAGTCTCTGGACTGGGGGATACCAGGCATAATTAAGGTTGGGGTACATGGGTTTATAAAGGCACTAAGTGGAAGTTTACATACTGAAGACAGAAACCTTTAGCCTTCTTTGCCCACTTAGTGCCCAGAATCTTGCCCCTTTCCAGCATTTCCCATTTGCCAAAGGCAGTCTCTTACACGTCTTTTGTATAAGTTCTTTTGGTATAAACAGCATGTCTCTAAGTTGCCTTTTTGTAATGTTACTTTTGATTTCCTAGTTTTAGGCTTTATCTGTTGAGTATGGAAGATGAAGAATTAGTTCTCTTTCACATCCACTCCCCACTTTTATATACACGTGCACGTTTTACCTACCCTCTCACCTATCATAATTTGGCTAGAATCACTTTTCCTTAGTAGGGGCAGTATTATCATTTTGGGGAAACATTTCTTCATTATCCTGTCCATTACATGGTATTCAGGATTCCTGGACCCCAATCAGTAAATATCAATACCAACCTGAATTCATTGCAACAAGCAAAATTTCCCACACATTTCCAAATGCTGGATTGCGGTATCTGATTGAGAACCATTGGGTTAGATCAGTGTTTACCTTATTACAGTTGCATAAGTGGTAGTCACAACTAAAGCTGCGTAGTATACTGTGATTTACAGTGACTTTTTCCTTTCTTGTACAACTTTTTGTTGTCCTTGAAATTAATTGTCTTTTTTGTTTACTGTTCTTTGTACTTAGTACTGAATTTATCTTCAGGTTCTCTTCGAATTGTCTCTACCTCTCTTGTCTTTGTATTCAGACATTTTAGAAATTCTGTCAGTTTCACGTTTTTGAGACCTCTCTCCTGGAGCCTTCTGACCTCTTCCTTCTGGACCGGCGGCTCTCTAGGCATGAAGCACAGTTGTCACTCTGCAATCTGTACCATTTTTTTCAGTATTCCTCTTGCCTGTCTCTTGTTTTAGATCTCATTTCCTGAATCTTGCATCTTCTCTCTTGATTTACTCCTTCATTTTGTCAGACTACCTCCTCCTGTAGCTCCCTGAGAAGAGGATGCATGGAGGTATATATTTAGATAAACTGTTTTCTATCCTCAATTTCGATTGGTAATTCGGCTGGGTCTAAAACTATTTTGAAAATAATTTTTCCTCAGCTTTGAAAGCATTAGCTTTTTTTTTTTTCTAGTTTTCAATCTTGCTGTTAAAGTCCATTGCCATTCTTATTTCTGATTTTATTTGTATATATGAATATAATATAAATGTATATTAATTATATAAATGTTTATATAAGTCTATATATTTTACATTTAATTTTTAATATATTTTATGTTACATGTATATTATATGTAGGTCCTTTTTTGTCATTACATCCCCCCTCCAAAAGCTTGTAGGAGGTTGTTTTGTCCCCAGTATCCTGAAATTTCATGATTGATGTGTCTTGTTGGATTGTCAGATTGAGTCTATTTTCACTAATTAATAGGTTCTTTCCATGTACACAATTGTGTCCTTTAATTCTGAGAATTTTTTTGAATCATGTATTTGACACCTCCTTCCTCTTGTACTTTGTAATTTATCCTTCTGAAACTTTTATTTGGATATTTGATCTCCTGACCTGATCCTTTAATTTTTTTGTCTTTCTTCATATTTTCAATCTCTGTGATTTTGTGCTACTTACTGGGAGATGTCTTCAAATTTTTAAATGTGTAAGAAAAATTCAAACTTTCACTTTTATTTTTTTTAATTTTATTTTTAATAAATTTATTTATTTATTTATTTTATTTATTGGCTGCATTGGGTCTTCATTGCTGCACACGGGCTTTCTCTAGTTGCAGTGAGCAGGGGCTACTCTTCATTGTGTTGCATGGGCTTCTCACTGTAGTGGGTTCTCTTATTTCAGAGCATGGGCTCTAGGTGCCTGGGCCTCAATAGTTATGGCACACGGGCTCAATAGTTGTGGCTCATGGGCTCTAGAGTGCAGGCTTAATAGTTGTGGCGCACGGGGCATGTGGGATCTTCCTGGAGGAGGGCTCGAACCTGTGTCCCCTGCATTGGCAGGTGGATTCTTAACCACTGTGCCACCTAGGAAGTCCCTCACTTTTAAATAACTTCATTTCCAAAAGTATATTAAAAAATTTCATTTATACTTCACCTAGCTTTCCCTCAGTGTTATATTATGTAACTATAGTATATTATCAGAACCAGGAAATTAAGATAATACTGTTAACTGATCCATAAACCTTATTCAAATTTTGTCAGTTTTCCCACCAATTTCCTTTTTCTGGACTAGAGATCCAGGATTACACATTACATTAGTTATTTTGTCTCCTTCGTCTAACTCCTTTCATCTGAGACAGTCTGTTTTTGTCTTTCATGATCTTGATGGACACTTTTGAGTATTGGCCAGTGGTCTTACAGAGGGTCCCTCTATGTGGATTTGTTTTTTGTTTCCTTATGATTAAATTCAGGTTGTTTTGTTGACAAGAATACCACACAGGTGACCTTGTGCCACATCAGGAGGCATATGGCATCCATGTATCTCATGACGAGGGCTTAAGATGATGGTTGCTGAATTTTTCCATGGAAAGGCACAGTTTTTCCCTTTGTCATCTGAAGTCTCTTGTGGAAGAGCCTTTGAGACTATTAAATACACCCTGTGGTTGTAGCTCCCGTTGATGGTTCTTGCCTGAGTCCCTTATTTCTGAGAGGAGTTGCAAATTGTAACTTTTCTATTTCCATTATTTCTTCTATGTTTATGAATTTGAAATTCTCTGTAAAGAAGAGCTGTCCCTTATCTTCATTTACTTAATCAGTTATTTCTATCACTATAGACTCACCATGTTTGTTTTATTCTTGAGCTAGAGTCCATGACTCTCATATATTCAGTTGCTCAGGTGTTTTGGCCTTTGTGAGTCTCTTCAGGTTGGCTCCTACATCCTTTTGACATGTCATTATTTTTTTGAGCACTTGTTTACTTTCTGGCACTAGAGTGGTATTCCAGGCTCATCTTCTGCTTCTGCCCCAGCTCTGGAATTAGCCATTTATTTTAAGTAGAGAATGACGTGCGTGCTGGTGGTGCTCACTGCTGCTGGGGTGTGATTGCTTCCAGGCCCTCTGAGCAGACAGAGGTGGGACGTGAACATGAGTGTGCACACCTCCGGATCTACACCTGTGTGCATGTGTATGAAGTTACACCTGAGTGCATGTGGACACCTCTGCTTTCAGTCTGTCACTACAGATTTAAAGCTGTCCCACTGTCTTTTTCATTATATGTAACTCTTTTCACCAACAGTGTGAAACCTAGCTCTAATTATCTACAACATATCTACTTATTTGCTTAATTTTTGAATATGTAGAAAGAAGTTTAAGAATTAACTCATTCCTCTGTGAAAAACAAATTTGCTGATTAAAGAATACCTTTTGTTTCTACATTTATACAGTCAGAATAATGTTTTCCAAAGCTAATATTTGGCTAATTCTTTTCCGGTCTACTCCTTTCAGTGTGGTTGTGTTATTTATTTGTGATACAGTTAGGTTCATTTGTTATTGTTTGTGTTTCATTTTAATTATTTGTATATTTTTAAAGTATATGAAGTATTAACAGTCCTAAAAGTCAGAACTTTACAAAAAGGTATATTCTGAGAAGTGGCACTCCCCTCTCATCCCTTCTACATTTTCCTATTTTTCTTTCTTTTCACCTGATTCCCATCTACCATGCCTTGTAGGTAACTATTCTCATTAGTTTCTGGATTATCCTTCCCATGGTTTGACTTTTATATTATTAATTTCTTTGGAGGGCACAAAAGAGCAGATACATGTATATTTTCTTATTTTTTCTTTTATGAAAGGTGGCTGTGTATAATATAGTGAAGAATTTAACCTTGTACAAAAAGAAAGCCTTTATCCTTGGCTTTTAGGAGGTGATCTCTGAACCCTTGGAATGTCATGTCTGATAGGAGTGTCTTTATTTGCCTCGGGGCCTTGGGTTTCTGAGTCTAACAGCATGATTTAGGGTGGCGATTGGCCACATCAGAAAAACCAGCAGTGTGATGATTTAGGGTAATGACTTTGATATCAGTGGATTTCCAGAGGAATTGAAGACTGAGCTCAGTCATGTGGGCAATCATTTATGCCTGTGAACCCCAGTAAAACTCTGGATATCGAGGCTTACATGCGTTTCACTGACTGGCAATTCTTGTCAGACTTTGACGCACATTAGTCCTGGGAAGTGATGCTCTCTCTACTCTGGGGAGAGGACAACTGGAAACTCCTCATTTGTTAGACTCTGCACTGTGTACTTCTTCACTTGGATGGTTTCATCCACATTCTTCAGCCGTAATAAGCCATAGCTATTAATTTAACAATTTTCAGTGAGTTCTGAGAGTTCTTCTGACAAGTTATGAGACCTGAGGGTGGTTTTGGAAACTCCTCAAACTTTCAGCTGTCGTCAGAAGTGAGGGTGATCTTGTGTGGACTGGTTTCTCTAACTGCACACTTGGCTAAACTATTGCAACTGCATAACACTGATACTCATTTGAACTTTGATTTTTTCGTTTAACCTGGAAATTACTCCACGTTAGTTCAGAGACCTTATCCTCATTCTGTTAGAGCTTTAGTCATGGTATGGGTGAGCCATAGTTCATGCAGCCACTGCCCTCTGTGTGGGCATTTAGGTTGTTCCCAGTGTTTTGCAATTATAAAGAGTTGTAGTGAATAACCTCGTACTGTGTATTTTCATTATTATTGGAGGCGTATCTTCAGGGTAAATTCCTAAAAGTGGAATTGTTGGGTTAAAAGGTGAATACTTGTTTGGTTTTGTTAGCTATTACCAAATTCCCCTCCAAAATGATTTTATCAATTTGTATTCCCACCAGCAATGTATGAAAGTTTCTTTTCTCCCACCAGCAGAATGTGTTGTCACAACTTTAGCAAAAATTTTTTGAGGTATAATTGACATATTAGTTTCAGGTGTACAACATAATGATTTAATATTTGTGTACATTGCAAAATGATTATAGTAGTCTAGTTAAGTCCATCACCATACATAGCTTCCCACCCTCCCAATTTTTTTTTCTTGTGACGAGGGCTTTTGAGATTTACTCTTAGCAACTTTAAAATCTGCAATACAGTGTTATTAATTACAGTCACCATGCTGTACATCACATCATCATGAATGACTTGTTTATGTATTTATTTGTGGAGGTTTGTACCTTTGACCCCCTTCACTCATTTTAAATGCCTATCTCCCAAGCCTCCTTGACAGTTTTTTAATGAGTGAAGTTGAACATCTTTACTTATGTTTAAGGACCATTTAAAAATCTTTATTTCTGAATTGTTTCCGTGTGTCTTTTCCCCATTTTCCCATCAGCCTTTTCTTTATTCCTCAATTTAAGATGTTAGTAATATTAGCCCTTTACTTTCTTTTTTTTTTAAAGTCCTAATTTTATTTATTTATTTATTTTTATTATTTTATTGTCCGTGTTGGGTCTTTGTTGCTGCGCACAGGCTTTCTGTAGTTGTGGAGAGCGGGGGCTGCTCTTCATTGCGGTGCACAGGCTTCTTATTGCGGTGGTTTCGCTTGTTGCCAAGCACGAGCTCTAGGCGAGTGGGCTTCAGTAGTTGCAGCATGTGGGCTCAGTAGTTGTGGCTCGCAGGCTCTAGAGCGCAGGCTCAGTAGTTGTGGTGCACGGGCTTAGTTGATCTGTGGCATGTGGGATCTTCCCAGACCAGGGCTGAAACCCATGTACCCTGCATTGGCAGGCGGATTCTTAACGCTGTGCCACTAGGGAAGCCCAGCCCTTTACTTTCTGTTGAGTTTTTCATTTTTGCTATTTTAAATGTCCTAAGCCCCTTTATTGTTTTCCGTTATTCTTTAAAAAGAAGAAAGATCCTGTTCTTTTTTCCCCAGTGGATGTGATATTTTCTTCTTTGCGGATACTGTTGAGGGGTTTTTGTTTGTTTTTCCTCCCTCTTTTTAAAAAAAAATTGTGATAAAATATACATAACATAAAATTTACCATTTTAATCATTTTTAGGTATGCAGTTCAGTGGCATTAAATACATTCACATTGTTGTGCAACCTTCACCATTTTCATTTTCCTGAACTGAAACTCTTCACATTAAACAATAACTTCCCTTCTCTCCCCCTTCAGATTTTTTAAGTTGATTTCTCTAAATATGCTTTCGCTTTTATCTGTTTGTTTTGCTCTACTTTTTTATCCCTAGAAGTGTAGTGATTCTTTGTTATGCTGTTATATGACCACTAAGAAGTTGCTTGGAAATTCTGAGCTTGTGGTAGGACTTGTCAGCTGTGGGGTACACTGTGGGCCATGCTGGGACATTTTGTGGGAGGATATCTGTATTTATGTATTTTCTTGTGGATTAATCAGATTCTCCAAAGAAGAATCTTCCAGTCTCCTGCTTGGATGGATAAGACAGACTGCCAGGGTTTAGGGAGATGAGTGGGAAAGTGTTGGGGGGTCTTATATGTAATATATAATTTCGTCTTCAAACTGTTCCTGGGATCCCCTTGTCAGCAGAACTCCCTTTCTGAAGGAAAAACTTCTAATCTTGGGTAAGGGAGGGACAGTTATTTGCTATATGGAGTTGGGGAGGGATTTGGGGTCTCATTGCTTCTTAAACTTTGGGGTAATTGTTTGGGCCTTTGTAGTTGTGGCATCCTCTAATATCAGTATCTGTTGGTCTTTTCTCTTTGAATGATCTGTCCCTATCACCGCCCCCCCCCCCCCAAGGGAAAACTGATGCACAGAGCAGCAATACAGCTTTTCCTAGTAAGTTATTAGTAGGCTGAAATTAGGATATTGGTTTTTTGATTCTTCAGTTCCACCTGCAGTGACTGGTACCTTTCTAGGCTAAAGAGCCTTCAGTAATGTTAAATCTTATTAAATCTGAGGGGAAGTCATGTTTGGTTTTGACTATCATGTTTGGTTTTCCTATAAGTATGTTCCTGAAGTACACACACACACACACACACACACACACTACTTTTGTTGGTTCTTTTTTCTTATATTTACTTGAGAGCCAGAACCATAACTGGATGAGAGCACCTGATAGAGTGTCTGAGTGTCTCCACATAGTCACTCAGAAAGTCTTTGACTGACAAAGAGGAGGCTGATCTCCCTCTTCAGGTACTGATGTTGCATGCATTTGTTGACTGTCTGCCTGTGGATGACTGTACAAAGTAAAAGTTGCTGCCTTTCTTTTCTAAAATTTGTTAAATGGGAGTTCCCTGGCAGTCCAGTGGTTAAGACTTTGCCTTCCAATGCAGAGGGTGTAGGTTCCATCCTTGGTTGGGAGCTAAGATCCCACATGCCTTGTGGCCATAGAACAGAAGCAATATTGTAACAAATTCAATAAAGACTTTTAAAATGGTCCACATCAAAAAAAAACTTTAAAAAAATTTTTTGTTGTATGGAATTCTTTTGCTGTGGACTCAGTCTTTTTTTTTTTTTTTAAATAAATAAATTTAGTTATTAATGGCTGCATTGGGTCTTCGTTGCTGCGCAGCCTTTCTGTAGCTGCGGCGAACTTCTTATTGCCGTGGCTTCTCATTGTGCTGTGTGGGCTTCTAATTGTGGTGGCTTCTCTTGTTGTGGAGCACGGGCTCTAGGTGCGTGGGCTTCAGTAGTTGTGCACGTGGGCTCAATAGTTGTGGCTTACGGGCTCTAGAGCACAGGCTCAGTAGTTGTGGTGCACAGGCTTAATTGCTCCGTGGCATGTGGAATCTTCCCGGCCCAGGAATCGAACCTGTGTCCCCTGCATTGGCAGGTGGATTCTTAACCACTGCGCCACCAGGGAAGTCCCTGGACTCAGTCTTAAATGGTGTCTGGTCCCCTCTCCCTTCTCTGTCCTTCATTTTACAAATGAGAACCCAGAATTCAGGTGACTTGCTTAAAGTCACTTAGCTAATGAGAAACAAGGCCAACTCTTAGAAGTTCTCTCCTGACTCCCTGCCCTTTCTGCTATCAGAAACTGGCTGCATATTGGGAAATGATTCTTGAAACTTGTTCCTCTCAGAGGCAGGTGCAGCAGGACGGGGTCATGTGGGAGCACTCATGTCTCCCCTTATTCCTCATTTTCATTGTGGGGAAACGTTGATCAGGTTCATTATGTCTGATAGTCTTAATTGAACTTGATGTGCTTTTTTCAGTTTTCTAATGTATGTTGCTGTGAATATATCTGTATGACCTTATTTTTAGGGTAGAAATGTAAATTTTCTTTCTCTTCTTTACAGCTGCATTCAGATCTCATTATGCATCAGAAAAATGAAAAAACAGAGGAAAATTCTATGGAGGAAAGGAATCCACTTAGCCTTTTCTGAGAAATGGAATACTGGATTTGGAGGCTTTAAGAAGTTCTACTTTCACCAACACTTGTGCATTCTGAAAGCCAAGTTAGGAAGACCAGGTACTTGGAACAGGCATTTGAGGCATTTCCAGTGCAGAAAGAAGGCCCTTCAAATCCAGAAAACGTGGATCCAGGATGAACCCCTTTTTGCTAAGACGAAGTCCAGTGTGGCTGTTCAGAATCTTAGTACTTTGTCCTCTAAAGTGAAAAGAAAGGACATTTCCTCCTCAAGGACCTTCCTGAAACTCCAAGCAGAGAAGTTGCTGTCATCAGCAAAGAACTCTGGTCATGAATACTCTGGAGAGAAAAGTCTCTTGAAGGCAGCCTCTGACTTACCAGAAAATAGTGTTTTAAGTCAGGCCAATGGTCACAGACCTAGGACGGAGCCACAAGCTTCAGATCTTCCTATGAAGCTCCATGGGGAGAGTCCAGGTGAGAGTGGCACAGTTGTGGTCACCTTGAGCAACCATAAGAGAAAGCGCTTTTGTTATGGCTGCGGCCAAGGGCTGGAGCACCACAGGAGTGGGGGACCCCTGATTCCAGGAAAGTTCCACCTTAATCAACATAGAAGAATAAAAGTATCTCCTCATATGATGTATGAGAAACTATCCATGATTAGATTTCGGTACAGGATTCTCAGATCCCAGCACTTCAGAACAAAAAGCAAAGTTTGCAAGCTAAAAAAAGGCCAGCGAAGCTGGGTGCAGGTCACTGGGGACCATCAAGAGACCCTTAGGGAGGACGGTGAGGGTGGCGGTTGCAGCCCATTCCCTTCCCCAGAACCTAAAGACCCTTCTCGTCGGCATCAACCGTACCTTCCAGATATGGACAGCAGTGCTGTGCTGAAGGGAAGGAGCTCCCACATGCCTGATGGCCACACTAAGGGAAGCCCTCTCTTGGGCAAGGAGCATAGTTTAGATGAAGCATTCCCTGACCGACAGAATGGCAGTGCCACACACACCTGGGACCAGTCACCCTGTTCCTCTCCTAAGTGGGCGTGTACAGAGCTGATTCATGACATCCCCTTACCAGAACATCCTTCTAGTAACATGTGTATCTTGGAAACCGAGAGAGAAGTTATGGCTCTGGGTCGGGAGAATCGGACAAGCGCTGTCAGTGATGACAGAGTAGAACTGTCAGTGTCTGGGGCAGATCAGTCTGTGAGTAGTGTCGGTGGGCCTGTGTCCGAAGAGACTGTGCAGAGTGAGAGCTCATGCCAGATGGATGAGGATGGATCTTTCAAGCAGAACATTCTTAGTTCTAAGTTGCTGGACCACCCTTACTGTAAAAGTCCACTGGAGGCTCCTCTGACGTGCAGTGGACTCAAACTAGAAAGTCAAGTGGGAGGCGGGAAGAACAGTCAGAAAGCCTCTCCAGTGGATGATGAGCAGCTGTCGATCTGCCTTTCTGGTATGCACTCTTCCTTTATTCTCCCCCAGTCTCCACACCTGCTGCCCATTATCTTTTCTAGGAGAGCCCTATTTTGTCTTTCCACACATGGATTTCCCTTTAAGCAATTAGACATTCTTCTTTTATATTGCTGTAGTATATAGATGTTCCATTGTTTATTTAGTTTTTGATTGATGGACACTTGTGTTGCTTCTAGTTGTTTTCATTTATAAATGATGGTGCGGTGGAATTACTTCTTTATAGTTTTGTGGTTGTTTCTATAAGTTAAATTCCTAGTAGTAGAAATGATGGTGAAAGAATACTTACACTTAAAATTTTAAGAGAATTGTTAAATTGCCCTCTAAAAAGTTAAACCAGTTTGCACTTGTTAAAGTTTGCCAGTCTCATAGATCACATGAGAGTTCTTTGTTTTAATTTGCCTTTTAAAGTTTAAAGTTTGAACATCTTTTTCTATCTTTGTCATTTTTTGTTTGTATATGATTTTACTTTGCCCGTTTCTCTACTGGATTGTTTATATTTTACTTATTTAGTATATGAGACACTCCTCTGTACCAGTGTTGGCTCTAAGAATGTAGCAACAAACAGGATGCACTGATTCCTACCCTCATGGTCCTTAAGATCATTAGAGGGTTGCAGATGTTAGATTAGATTTTGGTAAAAGCCCTCAGTACTCTGACTTTGTGTGTGATATTTTTGCTTAACAGAAAATTTCAGTTCTTACATAGTAAAATTTATCTGTCTTTATGGCTTCAGGTTTTTACATCATGCTTTAAAGTCTTCTTGTCAAAATGTACCCCATGAAGTCATTTGCTATAAACACTTCTGGGAGACAATAGGGCATTATCAGTCTTTGACCCATTCCCTTTCTTGCAATTTAGCCAGGATTTAAGAGTACAAATATATTTGGACAGGGACATTACTTATAGTATTGCCTTGGTAGTAAAACACTGAAGACAACCAAAACAAGTGTTTCTATGGACCTGTAAGTTACGGCATATCCAGGCAGTATATCATGAAGCTGTTAAAGAATAAACTTGATCTATATCTTAATACTGACCACTGTCTATATAATGTGAAAAAAAGCAAGTTGCAAAACAGCAGGCCATTTTGTTAAAAGACATATATGCACACAATGAGTACATGTATGTATGTGCGCACGTGCATTTGTATAGGACACATATGAACAGGCATATCAAATCGTTATAAATGGCTTTTTCTGGGGAGTTAGGAGAGTTGCTTCTTGGTGGTTTAAACAATTCTGAATACTTTGTTTTTTTCAATCATTAAGTATGTGTAAAAACACTTTTCCCCGGGTTTCCCTGGTGGCACCACGTTTAAGAATCCACCTGCCAATGCAGGCGACACGGGTTCGAGCCCTGGGCTGGGAAGATCCCATGTGCCGTGAAACAGCTGAGCCCATGCGGCACAACTACTGAGCCTGTGCTCTAGAGCCTTCGAGCCACAGCTACTGAAGCCTGCGCACCTAGAGCCCGTGCTCCACAACAAGAGAAGCCACTGAACTGAGAAACCCGAACACCACAACAGAGAGTAGCCCCCACTCACCACAACTAGAGAAAGCCTGTGCGTGGCAATGAAGACCCAATGCAGCCAAAAAAATAAATAATAAATCTTTAAAAAAAACTTTCCCCCACAAAATGACAGAGTCCTAGAAAATCTTTTTAAAAAATTTCTGTTGTTTATATTGTCCTAGAATGAAGACAGATTTTCCTGCTATGAGGTTAGCTGAACCATGGTTTGTAAATCTGAAAAAGGTAGCATTTACCCACAAATACCAGTTAACTTATAAATATAGATGTAGCACTTCCAGAAAGAGTTGATAAATTGAATATGTCCTATAAGTAAAACTGTAGCATAACGTGAAGACAGGAATTTTTACAGAATTCACATTTAGTGATCTGTGATGTAATTAATAGGCTAAAAGAGAAAAATCATGGCATTTCAGCAAGTACTGAAAGCCTGATAATAAAACTTAGCTTCCCTTGTGTTTAAATCTCTTCGAAAACTAGGAATAAAGAAAACTTCTTCACTTAAAGAATATCTGTCAGAAACCAGTAGTGGTTCCAGGTTTAAGAGGATGAAGTAAGCCCATGGAATCTCTTCTTCCTCCTACTAAATCCATAGAAATTATGGAAAATATATTTAAAACATATGTATCTCTACACTCAAAAACAAGGAGAGTTCTGTTGGATCAAAAACTGAGAAACTCACCAGAAAGTAGAGGGAAGGTCCAGAGGGGAGCCGTAGTGGCAGAAGGAAGATTAGTGCAGGAAAATAGTGCCACACTGAGGGTCTCATTTCTGGAGAGGGTTAAGGTGGAGAGGAAAGGGGAGACCCATGGTAAAAGACTGAGTAGTTGGAAAATCTGCACAAAAGCATCTCTCCCTGCCTGTGCCACATAACAGCAAGGAGGATATCTGCTATGAAGCTGAAATGTCTCCCTCCACCAATTTTATTAGGATATAATTGATACACAGCACTGAAATTCTAGGAACGGGAGGTTGGTGTGGAGAGACAGGACATTCCCCTCTCCCCTGCCCCCTTGCTTATAACAGCTGGCAGCCCTTTCCAGAAGAACAGTTTTGGGGTTCTTAGCATCCCCACATTGAAAACAGTTCAAGGCAGAGCAAAAGCTACTGCCCAGGGACTTCCCTGGTGGCGCAGTGGATAAGGCTGCTTGCTCTCAGTGCAGGGGGTCCGGGTTCCATCCCTGGTCAGGGAACTAGACCCCACATGCGTGTTGCACCTAAGAGTTTGCATGCCGCAATTAAGGAACCTGCCCGTCGCAGCTAAGGAGCCAGCGAGCCGCAACTAAGAACTGGTGCAGCCAAAAAAAAAAATGAATAAATAAAATTTTAAAAAAAGCCACTGCCCATCACAGCCTTCCCTCCACCCATCAAGTCATTCAAGTAGAGATGAGCCTATAGTCTGTCACCAAATATCTGGGGAAAGCCAGTGCAATGGAAGAGACAAATAGAACTGAAGTCGAGTAATCGGGATTAACAGAGCAATCAGAATAGGAGTCAGCGTAGGACGGTCAGTATGGTATATGCTCCCTTAACGGGCTGTGTAGCTTTAGCCAGTGTCCTGTGGTGTGCGCAGTGCTGGCTCTGCTCTCCTGTAACTGCACGTGATGCTCATTTTGTATTTATATATCTATTAAGATCCCACTGTACTTACGAAAATTTACTTTTGTATTTCATGTTTTTATCAAATATTGCATAAACTGATGAAATATTCAGAAAGTTACTCCCTTCAAAACCAAGTTGAAGCCCGGAGGTAAACCCACGCACATATGGGCAGCTTATCTTTGACAAAGGAGGCAAGAATATACAATGGAAAAAAGACAGCCTCTTCAATGAGTGGTGCTGGGAAAGTGTGACAGCTACATTTAAAAGAATGAAATTAGAACACTTCCTAACACTGTATACAAAAATAAACTCAAAATGGATTAAAGACCTAAATGTAAGGCCAGACACTATAAAACTCTTTAGAGGAAACCATAGACAGAACACTCTACGACATAAAGCAAGATCCTTTTTGACCCACCTCCTACAATAATGGAAATAAAATCAAAAGTAAACAAATGGGACCTCATGAAACTTAAAAGCTTTTGCACAGCAAAAGAAACCATAAACAAGACAAGAAGACAGCCCTCAGAATGGGAGAAAAATATTTGCCAATGAAGCAACTGACTGAGGATTCATCTCCCAAATATATAAGCAGCTCATGCAGCTCAATATCAAAAAAGCTAACAACCCAATCCACAGATGGGCGGAAGACCTAAATAGACATTTCTCCAAAGAAGGCATACAGATGGCCAACAAACACATGAAAAGATGGCTCAACATCACTAATCATTAGAGAAATGCAAGTCAAACCCACAATGAGGTATCACCTCATCTCAATGGCCATCATCAAAAAATCTACAAACAGTAAATGCTGGAGAGGGTGCAGAGAAAAGGGAACCCTCCTGCACTATTGGTGGGAATGTAAGGTGGTACAGCCACTATGGAAAACAGTTTGGAGGTTCCTTAAAAAACTAAAAATAGAACTACCATGTGACCCAGCAATCCCACTCCTGGGCATATACCCTGAGAAAACCATAATCCAAAAAGAAACATGTACCCCAGTGTTCACTGCAGCACTATTTACAATAGCCAGGACATGGAAGCAACCTAAATGCTCATCAACAGATGAATGGATAAAGAAGATGTGGCACAAAAATACAATGGAATATGACTCAGCCATAAAAAGGAATGAAATTGAGTTATTTGTAGTGAGGTGGATGGCCCTAGAGTCTGTCATACAGAGTGAAGTAAGCTAGAAAGAGAAAAATACCGTATGCTAACTCATATGTGGAATCTAAAAAAATGGTACTGATGAACCCAGTGACAGGACACAAATAAAGAAGCAGATGTAGAGAACGGACTGGAGGACATGGGGCAGGGGGGTGGGGGCGAAGGCGAAGCTGGGGCGAAGTGAGAGAGCAGCATTGACATATGTACACTACCAACTGTAAAATAGCTAGTGGGAAGCTGCTGCATAACACGGGGAGATCAACTCGATGATGGGTGATGACTTGGAGGGCTGGGATAGGGAAGGCCAGAAGGAGTCCGTGGGTGGGAGGGGATATGGGGATATATGTATAAATACAGCTGATACGTTGTTGTACAGCAGAAACTGGCACAACAGTGTAAAGCAATTATATTCTGATAAAGAGCTAAAAAACAAAACAACAAAAACAACCAAGTTGAATGCTTTGCCATGAGAGTAGTGTTATGTGTGTACAAGACAACTGTAAAAAATTTGAGGGAGGGTAGGAAAGTTTATGATTCTCTACTCAGATTAGCTGTTTTGGAAGGAAAAGAAATAGATTCCTATATCACAATATATAACAGATGGATTGAAAAGTTAATTAGAAACACATTCAGATACACAAAACTTGTACACAAATATTCATCGCATCATTATTCATAATAGCCAAAAAGTGGGAAAAACCTAACTGTCCATCAACTGATGAATAAATGAAATTTGGTGTGTGTGTGTATATATATGTATTTTTTTTGGCTACATTGGATCTTCATTGCTGTGCGCGTGCTTTCTCTAGTTGTGGCGAGGCGGGGGGCTACTTTTTCTTGCGGTGCAAGGGCTTCTCATAGCAGTGGCTTCTCTTGTTGTGGAGCACGGGCTCTAGGCATGCAGGCTCAGTAGTTGCAGTGCATGGGCCCTAGAGCTCATGGGCTTCAGTAGTTGTGGCGCATGGGCTTAGTTCCACGGCATGTGGGATCTTCCCAGACCAGGGATCAAACCCATGTCCCTTGCATTGGCAGGCGGAATTTTTTTTTCTTTAATTAATTAATTTATCTATTGGCTGCGTTGGATCTTTGTTGCTGCACGGGCTTTCTTTGGTTGCAGCAGGCCGGGGCTACTCTTCATTGCGGTGCATGTGCTTTTCATTGAGGTGGCTTCTCTTGTTGCTGAGCACAGGCTCTAGGCCCGCAGTCTCCAGTAGTTGTGGGCTCACGGGCTCTAGAGCACGGGTGAGACATTGTCATTAGGGTTCTCCTTTAGGTACAGGTAGGGCCTTTCCACTGCATTACCAGTCTATGTTTATCATCTGGAAGTGAAAACAAAAATACGGATGAAAGGAAAAAAACATAACTTAAAGTCCCCCAAACACTGCTATCCAGAAATAGCATTGTTAACAAGGACACCTCTTGTTTTAAGTTTGGAATTGGGTCCATATTCCCTTGGTAGAGGAGATTGCGTTCTTATTTGAAGAGTCTCAAGGTTGCCGGTCCTAAAGTTTAATTTTGTGTTATTAGGGGCAATATTTTTGTATAAAGTTGGTGCCTTAAATGCATTTTCTCAAATGTTGGGAATGCTTATCTTCTGCTTGAGTCCATTCTCCCACGTAGACACAAGACTGTGCTTAGACAACTGTAAGATGTGATATAGTAAACTATCGGCACACATAGGCAGAATGGATGCCTAGTTTAGAAGCCCCAAGTCTTTGTCTCCTGCTCTGACTGAACGGGAACATGGGACTCCCTTTCTGTCTCCTGTATTGCCTGAGGCCTAGACCAGGACCAGATGTAAGCAAGCGACTCTTTCCTGCTTCCTATACTCTTGTCTTAAGCCTTTCAGATTGGGAGCCACTCTGGTGGGAGACTCACAGGAGGAAAATAGGTTTTTCACACCTCTGTCTGCTCCCCGCCCCAGGGGAGTGTTTATAAAACCCTTCTTTCCCAGGACAGCTATTCCGTTGTGATCGTTCCTGTCCTTTTTGTATCGCTGCTTAGCAGAGGCCATTCTTGACGTTAGAAAGGGGGCTGGGTAAAGTAAGGGACCAACAGTCCTCATTTCTTCCATCTTAACTTGGTGGATTTAACGGTCAGACTGATGGTTAGCCAGACTGTTGGTCTCCGCACGGTGTCAGTGGATAGCCTGAGTCATACCTGCACTTGTGTGAGCCTCTCAGCCTTCCCTCAGCTTCTTTGTAGTTACGTAGAAGTAATGTCCTGGTTTTATTTCCTAGGGTATTTTTAGGTCTATTTCTTCAGTGGATCCTCTTGGAACCCATTAAAATGCATATATGTATTACTTAAATTGATGTAAAGATGAGCCTGTATTCTGGCCAAGAAGTCATGCTTTGTTTCCTCTTTTAAAATATGCCTCACGAGCTGCTCTCCAGTTAAGCTAACCTCATAGGGTTGTGCAGTCTCATGAGTATAATAACTATCAAATTGTATGATGTTAAAAATGCTTTACGTACGTCGCTTGTTCTGAGATGTGAAATTTCACACCGTTGTCAAATAATAAATACAATGACGGTGATCTCAACATTTCTAATTGTGATTTTTAAAAAGATATTTTCTTCAGTTACCAAATGTGATGGACAGATTTAACCAGGTGATTAAACCCTTTAGACTTTACCTTTAGAAGATAGGCTTCTTCTCCAAGGTGAAGCTATTGAAAAATGTCAGTCTTCAGTTTCAGCTAGCCGTTCTCTTTCTAACAATGCATCAGTGGCTTTGAAATCAAATGTGAAATGGCACTTGAGAGCATTTCTCTCGGCGGGAGCAGGGTGGTGGTGGTGAGGGCCTGACCCATTTAATTTTTTTTTTTTTTTTTTACAGAATATAACTTTTAAAAGGTTTCTTTTTAGTATAATACATTTAGTAATGTAGGTTAAATGTATGTTAAGTGTTGTGTATAAGTTAAGTATTGGGACAGTGACTTTGCTGAAAATGACTTTTCCTTCTTAACTTTTCTTTCTTCCTTTATTTAAGGATTCCTAGATGAGGTTATGAAGAAGTATGGCAGTTTGGTCCCACTCAGTGAAAAAGATGTCCTTGGAAGATTAAAAGATGTTTTTAACGAAGACTTTTCTAATAGGTTTGTCAATGATGCTTAAGTAAAGCTGTTGAAAAGAAAATTACTGGCTTGTATGACTTTTCTCTTGATTTAAAAAAAAAAAAAAGATGTTTAGCAATAAACTGAGTTGAACTTATTTTTTTGTTTTTTGTTTTGTTTTTTTTTACTTTCAACATACTTCTGTTTCAGAAAACCGTTTATCAACAGGGAAATAACAAACTATCGGGCCAGACATCAAAAGTGCAACTTCCGCGTCTTCTACAATAAGCACATGCTGGATGTGGATGATCTGGCAACCCTGGATGGTCAGAATTGGCTGAACGACCAGGTCAGTGTATTGTGTGTTCTCAGCATGGAAACGTGGCGGAGGATGTTGGACAATAAAATGTAATGAATGACCTCTAGGTTGGCCTCACAATTATCTTTTGGAATCAAGGATTCTTTATTCCTTACTGAAGTGACTCATTCACTAACCCAGCACAGTATGGGAAAGCTTTGATTACTGGTAGCAGTAGCAATATGTTGTTTGTTCTGAGTGGATGTTCTGGATTGTATAGGGTTAGTAAGCTGGCTTTATGTTCACTTTTTATAGGTCATTAATATGTACGGTGAGCTGATAATGGATGCAGTCCCAGACAAAGTAAGTGAAAACTTTCTCTTTAGGAGAAAGAGTCCTTGTGTATTAAAGGAAGAAGCTTTTTTTTTTTCCCCTTTAACTTTATGTAATTATTTGATATTTCTTAGATTTTTAAAAGGAGATTTTTGTCTCGATCATGTGCTAGGATTGGGCATAAGTTCTATAAAATCATTTCAGCAGAAAGTCATGATGTCAGGTTTTCCTGCTTATTTATTTCAGAGTGGGTGTGTTTCATGATATCTTGAGGAGGCTTTTTTTTTTTTAAAGTGGGGTGATGCACACAAAAAGGACTATTTGCTTTGAGCTTTTAAATTTAACTGAAAAAAATTTAACTTAATATCTTACTCCCTTTAAAAATGTAGTAATGTAGTATTCATCTTCACTTTTTCTTGGATTAATCTTTGATACTCAGTTTAAACACAAACTAATCCCCTTAAACTCTAAAATTCCCTCAAGAGCTTAGTTACACATCAAAAAACTATTTTTTTAAATTTAATGTATTAAATTTTGTTTCTGAGTACTCAGATTGCCTGATGGGCAGCCTTTAAATTCAACAAGTAAAAGCTTTCCAAGTACTTCATAAACATTTATAAATCTAATAATTTAAACAGGTAAATACAGTGAATCTCAGATTCTGACACTTTGTTAATATAGACAAAATGTCGTAACTTTCCACTTAAAATCAAAAATCTGTTATACATTTTAAATTGGAATCATGAAGCTAATCTGTCAGATTCTTTATTTTGTCAGATTCTCTTAATCATCAGAAAGTTTAAACATACAGATGATTTTTAACATAAAAGTATTAATTTCAAGAGTATAATTTCCCTTCATTACCACTACATTTAATTTTAAACCTTCATTGGATGGAAAGGACACTTAACTAAGGCAGTGGTTCTCAAAGTGTAGTCCCCAAACCAGCAGCATTAGCATCACCTGGGAATTTATTAGGAATGCAAATTTTTGGATCCAGCCCACACCTACTAAATCAGAAGCTGGAGGTGGGGCCCAGCCATCTGTGTTTTAACAAGCCCTGAAGATTCTGAAGCACTCAAAGTTTGAGAATTATTGCCTAGAGATAGCTACTATGGCCCCCCCCCCCCCAATTTTATTTATTTATTTGGCTCTTTGAGGGTCTTAGTTGCAGCACAAGAGATCTTTTTTGAGGCATTCGGGCTCACGGGCTTCTCTCTAGTTGTGGCGTGCAGGTTCACCCTCTCTAGGTGCAGTGCACGGGCTCCAGAGCAAGTGGGCTCTGTCGTTCGTGGCACTTGGGCTCAGTAGTTGTGGCACTCAGGCAAGGGCTTAGCTGCCTCTCGGCATATGGGGTCTTCCCCAACCAGGGATTGAATTGTGTGCCCTGCATTGGAAGGCGGATTCTTTACCACTGGACCACCAGGGAAGTCTTACAAGCTCTTTTTATCGATATCTTAAACTCCACATTCTCAAAACAAATGTGCATCAGAATCCTCAGGCCAGATTGCTGAATCCCACCCTTATAGTTTCTGCTTTAGTAGGACTGGAGTGGGGCCTGAGAATTTGCATTTTAACAAGTTCCTAGGTGATGCTGATACTGCTGGTCTGGTGGCCACACCCTGAGAACCTTAGCACTAAGGGAACAGTTTTATCATCTCAAGTGAGTCCAAGTTACTGAGTGAAAACTTTAAGACCATAGAACACTTTAAGACCAGGTGAGCGGATACTCATTTATAAGCCAGAATTTTGAAAAAGCCAAGGATGCAGGACATGATGCTCCATGTGACTGGGGTAATTTTTTCTGTGCGAGAAGCGATCATGCTAAGGCCTTTGTATAGTTGTCATGACTATGGGATCTCCAAGTCCACGTCCTTCAGATGGGGTTAGTTGTGTACTCCACATCCCTTGAGTTCAAGGTATTTGTTACCTAATTCTTTCATGGCCTCTTTCAACTTTATCACCTGATCTGATGAGATTTATTAGGTTGCTTCTTTACTTGATTGGATTCAGGTAATCTATTTGCTGCCACATTCCACTTCTGACTAGAGACCACATTTGTAAGGTCATTCTGATGAAAATTAGAAGCCGTCTTCTGTGAACTGGTTAATGTATGTTTTGGTCATTATTTTTGAGAAGATACTTTTCCTCATATTTTGGTCTATCTTACATTCAGGGATTTTTAAATGTCCATTTTCTTGTGAAGTTAAGTCTTGGCAGAGTCTCATATAATGAGTGCTTATATTTGATGTCTTTCTAGGTTCACTTCTTCAACAGCTTTTTTCATAGACAGCTGGTAACCAAAGGATATAATGGAGTTAAAAGATGGACTAAAAAGGTATTCTCTTTATTTCTTTTTTTTAATTTCTTTTTTATTCTAAATTTGAAATGAGGATGATAAGCCACTTCGAGTAGAAGGTTACCTTTTTGCCAATATGTTAATTAGAAACAGGCTCTTTAATGTAAGTTTCTTTTGAATCTTTTTATTTGAAACACAAGACACTAGTAAAATTCTTGAGTCTATCCAGACTGCTATAACAGAACACACTGTATTGGAAGTTAATGGTTCTGACATTGCTGTTAGCTTGCTGTGCAACTTAGACGAGACACTTAATTTGGGCTTCAGGTTGCTTATTTATAAAACAAAATGATAAATTAGAGCAATCCTTAAGGTTCTTTCCAACCTTAATTTCTCTATATATTCATTGACTATGTCAGGAACATTATTTTAAAAGCCTATTTATATTCTATTTTTGATACTTTGAAAAAATTACCAACAAGTTCAAATTCCACAGTCATAGGTCTAGAGATATTATAACTTTTCACTTTTTATACTGGATGGGTTAGAGAAATTGGGAGTAAGTTTTGTCTTATGTAGTTGTGGGTGGAAATAATTTTTTGCAAAGTACAAACACCTGATCGAACATTGCTGTGTAGGTAATGTGTACAAGGCATCACTTCATCAGCAGTGCCAAGATATACTAAATGTGGTTGAAGAGTGCACATCTGGGGAAATAGATATAATGAACTCAGGATTCAGACCTGGGTTCAGATCCCATTCAGCCACTTAACTAGTTGTAAGACCTTGGGCAAATTACTTAATTCCTTTAAGCTTCAGTTTCATCATCTATAAAATAGGAATATCAATTGGATTTATCCTGTGAGGATTCAATGAGATAATGCACGTAAGCCACTAAGCATATGATAAACACACAAGTTAAGTGGTCATCATTTTTATGTTATGACGGTAGAAGCATGGGAGAGGACTAGTGTTGCTGGAATGCAGAGAGCAAAGAAGAGAGTGGCATGAAGTGGATCTGATCGAGAGATGCAGGGCCCTGAGGTCTATGTTTTAAATTTTATCCTGAATCTGTTGAAGGGTTTTAGGTGACGACATCCAATTTGTAGTCTACTCTAGTGGCACTGAAGAAGACGGACGAGTGTGGGAGCAAAGTTGATGGGGGTAGAACAGAAGGCCACTGCAGAGTGATGGTACTTTAAATTAGAGTGGTAGGAGAGATGGGAGATGTACATAAATATGAGTGTGACCTAGGAGGTGAAATTAACAGGACTCAGTGATGAGTAGGTTGTGGGGATGAGGGAGAAGAAAGTGTGAAAGATGACTTCCGAGGGTATGGCTTGTGCCCCTGGATGGGCTGTGGCGGTGTTTATATTAGAAAAATTGAGGACAACTAATTAGTAGGGGATTGGTCAAGTTAAAACTATACATCCATATAATAGGATGCTACTTAACCAGGAAAAGTTACATAGCTGGGGAAAGATGATCATATGCATCATGGCGTAGAGAGAGGTTACACAGATATACCTTGGGGATAATTGTAGGTTTGGTTCCAGACCACCACAATAAAGTGAATACTGCAATAAAGTGAGTCACCAGATTTTTTTGTTTCCCAGTGCATGTAAAAGTTATATTCACACTGTATTTTAGCCCCTTATGTTTGCAGTAGCGTTATGTCTAAAAAAATAATGAACATACCTTAATTAAAAATACTTTTTTGCTAAAAAATGCTAACCATCCCCTGAGCTTCAGTGAGTTGCAGCAGTAACATCACAGATCACTGGTCACAGAGCACCATGACAAATATAGTAATAATAAAAATGTTTGAAATATTGTAAGAATTACCAAAATGTGACACAGAGACATGAAGTAAACAAATATTGTTGGGAGAATGGTGCCAACAGACTTTGCACCATTGCAGGGTTGCTGTAACCTTCAATATATAAAAAATGCAGTATCTGCAAAGTACAGTAAAACAAGATATGCCTTGTAAATAGCATGGAAGAATATACACTCATGGAAAAATTCCCGAATAATAAACAACATGAGAATGAAGGAATAAAGTCAAGTGTAAATATGTGAGTCATCTCATTAAATAGAATAAATTAAATTGTTCCCTCCTCTGGACCCTCTCAGATTGGGTTAAATCAGAAAATCCAGCTATATGCTGTGTATAAGAAATACACATAAAATAACATGAAAAAGAAAGCTTAAAAATAAAATGACAGGTGAAGACATACTAGGCAAATGCACACCAGAAGAAAGGAATGGCAAGCAAAAAGGAGGAATAGCAGTATTAACAGCAGATGAGGTAGAATTTAAGGTGAAAGGTACACTGTGTGATAAACTTCAGTACATAGATACAGCAATGATCACAAAAGCAAGGAGACCTTGGTAAATAGTGATAGTGGGAGACCTCTCTCATAGTTGGACAGATCTAGTAGATAAAAAATAAGGTCATAAATAAAAAGTAATACAACCAATGCTTTTGGTTTAATAGATATATGCTAGATCTTTATACCTGAACACTTGTAAAAATTGATCATGTACTTCGCCACAAAGAAAATTATTACACACACTATTCCTTAACCACAGTTCAGTCAAGTTAAAAATAAATAATAAAAGGTGACTAAAAAAATCTTAATTAAAAATTTTCAAGACTTCCCTGGTGGTGCAGTGGTTAAGAATCTGCCTGCCAATGCAGGGGACACGGGTTTGATCCCTGGTCGGGGAAGATCCCACATGCCGCGGAGCAACTAAGCCCGTGTGCCACAACTACTGAAGCCCACGCACCTAGAGCCCGTGCTCTGCAACAAGAGAAGCCACTGCAATGAGAGGCCCACGCACCGCGCGAAGAGTAGCCCCGCTTGCCGCAACTAGAGAAAGCCCGCTTGCAGCAATGAAGACCCAATGCAGCCAATTAATTGATTAATTAATTAAAAAAATTTTTCACACATGTACATATTACTTGATATAACCTTTGGGTCTAAAAGAAAATAAAAAAGAAAGTTAGATACAAACCATCTAGAAAAGAATAGAAAGGGGAACACATCTTACCGGCCACTATGGAACATAATGAAAGCTGTTTTGAGGAAAAAATAATGGCCATAAATGCATTATTATTAAAGAAAAAAATGAAAAATAGAGAATTAAGTACTCACTAAATTAGATTACATTAAGATAAATTACAGAACAACCAGTGATTTGAAAGCAACAAAACAGTGAAACAGTGAAAGTAGAAAGAAAATCCATAGCAGAACTTTAAAAAAAAAAAAATCTCAGTCGCAAAGTCCATTCTGTGTATAACTTAAAACGCAGATGATATAAAAGAAAAAGGAACTAATTCAATTACATAAAAAGATAAACAGTAAACTGGGAAAAAGTATTTGCAATTCATATCATGGAACTAAATTTTTAAATATATAAAGTGCTTCTACACATCAACAAGAGAAAGACCTCACCAGCTCAGTAGCAAAATGGGTGAGTGATAAGGATGAAAAGCTTTGTAGCAAGGAAGGGCTTATTATTGAGTTCTGGATGTAAGTCCTTTGTGAGATCTATATAGTTTTTTTATTGTTTTCTCTCAGTCTGTGGCTTTTCTACTTATTTCTTAAACATGTTTTTTTTTTTAATTTTTTTAACCAAAAAATTAAAAAAAAATTTTTTTGGCTGTGTCATGCAGCAAACATGATCTTAGTTGCCTGTCCAGGGATTAAATCCGTGCCCCCTGCATTGGGAGCATGGAGTCTTAACCACTAGACCACTGGGGAAGTCCCTAAACATGTGTTTTGATGAATGGAGATTTTTATTTTGATGAAATCTAATTTATCATACTTTTTTCTTTTATAGTCTTGCTTTCTACATTCAGTCTAAAAAATACATTCCTCGTGTGTTTGCTTCTAACAGCTTTATAGTTTTAGGTTTTACATTTACGTCTCTGGTGCATCTCAGTTTTTGTGTAGGATGTAGGGATCAAAGTTCTTTTTTATTTTTTCCCCTCCATATGAATATCCAGTTGTTCCATTGGCATTTCCTGAAAAGGCTTCTCTTTCCCACTTTAATTGCTTTGGTGGCATCTTTGTAAAAAGTCAGTTGACCATATATGTGTGGGTCTGTTTCTGGACCTTGTGTTCTCTTGCATACCACACTGTCTTGATCTCTGTATCTTTACAGTTTGTCTTAAAACCATTGTGAGTGGCCAGCTTTAGCCTTTTTTTTTTCCAGATTGCTTTGGGAATTCCAGGTCCTTTTGCATTTTCATATAAATTTTAGAATCATTTTGTCAATCTCTACTTTTAAAAAACTTTCTGGACTATGATTGGGATTTCATTTAATCTGTATGTTCATTTGGGGAGAATGGATATCTTAACAGTATTACGTCTTCCAGTCCATAACATGGTATATTTTCCATTTATTTGTGTCTTTAATTTTTCTCAGTAATATTTTATAAATCTTAGTGTACAGATCTTGCATGTATTTTTTTTAATGAACCCCAAGCCGTTCTTATTTCTGAAACTACTATAAACAGAATTTTTAAAATGTTATCTTCCAGTTGTTTGTAGTTAGTATATAGAAATACAATTGATTTCTGTATATTGACCTTGTATCCTGTGATTTTTCAAACTCACTCACTGGTTCTAGGAGCTTTTTTGTAGATTCTGTATGTAAAATGTACAAAAGTGTGCTTACTAGCACAGTATACGTAACCAATAAACCTTAGCTGCTATCGTTACCACTGCCTCATCTCTCTCAGACATCAAAACTGAGAAAAATATTCTTGATAATTCTTTATGTGTCCTTTACATCCTAACTCACCCTTCATATCCTAATACATATCCTTTAAAAATCTAGAAATATTCACTATACCACTCAAAATCCCAGTTGTGGACTGGATGATAAAGCAGTAGGTACTCAATAAACATTTGTAAAAGAGTGAATGGATTTTTTTTTCAGGTGTTTCAAATTGTATGCCATCTTTTTCTTGCTTTATTGCACTGGCTAAGACTTCTAGTACATTGTTGAATACAAGTAATGAGAGAAGACACCTTTGCCTTGTTCTTTCTTTTTTTTTTTGGCACACGGGCTTAGTTGCTCCGCGGCATGTGGGATCTTCCTGGAGCTAGGATCGAACCCGTGACCTCTGCATTGGCAGGCGGATTCTTAACCACTGCACCACCTAGGAAGCCCCTGCCTTGTTCTTAATCTTAGGAGGAAAGCTTTCGGTTTTTCACAGCTGTTTATGATGTCAGTTGTAGGTTTTTTGTAGCTGCACTTTATGGGGTTAAGTTCCTTCCTATTCTTAGTTTGGTGAGAGCTTGTAATCATAGATGGATGTTGAGTTTTATCAAATGCTTTTCCTGTATCTAAGGAGATGATCCTATATTTTTTCATCTTTATTCCTTTAATGGGACCCAAACTGAAGGAGCAGCACCTAATCTTGAGACATGTCAGTCAGGGTCACATGATGGCTCTTGAAGCTTCAGCTTGGTCATGACATAAATTCACTTCTCTTTACAGCTCACTGGCACTGGTTAAAGCAAATCATATGACTACATTTTTGCCCCTGGGAGGGACAAGTGAAGCCACTTGGCAGTAGGTAGTTCTGCATAATCCTCTTACAGGAGGGTAGCAAATAATTGAGATCAATAATACAACTGACCACACACATCTTCTTAGTTACACATATGTAATAAGGTTACATATATGTGTGTGTTTGTGTGTAAAAATTAATATATTAAAAAGAAGAAAAGGATCTGGAAAGATTTAAACTGAAGTATATCTTTTTATCTGTATTTTGTAATTTTTATTTTAAAATTGCTTTATAATTAAGAAAAAAGTTTCTTTTTGAAAAAAATGTAAATTTGGTCTCATTTAATACTGTATTTTATTTCATTTCATCATTTCATTTCATTTCATTTTTAAATGGCATCCCGTGCAGTGTTTTTTTTTTAAGAGCATTGTTTTGTTTTTTTAATTAATTAAATGCCCGAGAGTAGGGGTGCTACTCTTCATTGTGGTGGCTTCTCTTGTTGCAGAGCACAGGCTTTAGGCGCACGGGCTTCAGTAGTTGTGGCTCAAGGGCAGTAGAGCGCAGGCTTAGAAGTTGTGGCTCCGTGGCATGTGGGATCTTCCTGGACCAGGGATCAAACCCGTGTCCCCTGCATTGGCAGGTAGATTCTTAACCACTGCGCGACCAGGGAAGTCCCGTGTATTTTAAATATGATTTCTTGTTTTAGTTACTCAGAATTTTTGAGCTGGAAAGGGCCAATTGTCTGTCCTATTTAATATTTCCTGTCCATCTCACCTCCCAGATTTATGGATACAGAAACTGAAAAGCAGAAGTGCTATGTTCCAAGGTCATGTAGACTAGTAGAACATTCTTCTAGAGCAGGACATTATATGAATATCAGAAAGCAGAGAAGGCTTGAGAAATAGTTTCTAACAATCTAGTTTAAAATAGCCCCAGAATACTCACCAAAAACACCTGAAAAAAAAATCCATTCACTCTTTTACAAATGTTTATTGAGTACCTACTGCTTTATCATCCAGTCCACAACTGGGATTTTGAGTGGTATAGTGAATATTTCTAGATTTTTAAAGGATATGTATTAGGATATGAAGGGTGAGTTAGGATGTAAAGGACACATAAAGAATTATCAAGAATATTTTTCTCAGTTTTGATGTCTGAGAGAGATGAGGCAGTGGTAACGATAGCAGCTAAGGTTTATTGGTTACGTATACTGTGCTAGTAAGCACACTTTTGTACATTTTACATGTATTGTCACTCTCAACTTCATAAGGTGGTACTGTTGTTATCTGTATTTTATAACTGAGGAAATTAAGGCACAAGGAAGCTACAAAAATTGCCAAAGTCATCTGGCTAATAAGTGGCAGAACTACAATTTGAACTTGACTAGACTTACTTCAGAGCCCATGATCTTAACTACTGTACTGAGTCTGTAGAAAGACAGAAGGCTGAAAGGAGGCTTTGCTGTTTTCTAATACCACGATTCCTTCCTAAAAAGAATTGATTCTAAGTCAGTTATGTATATAAGAAAATTAGTTAAGCTTAAAAATAAGGGGCTAAGTCATGTTAGGTAGTTAATAAACACAGGTTTAGCAGGTTAAATGGAAAACAGTGGTTTCTGTATTTTCAATTTTCTTTTGTATTTTGGCTTACTAGTTACAAACATGGGCTTTAGACTAAGATCTGGGTTCAGATTCTGGCTTCACCACTCCCTAGTTTTATGACCTTGGGCAGGTCAAAGGTCAGTAAATGGAAGATGCTGTTTGTTGTTGGTTTGGAAAGCCTGTGGTGATGGCTACATTTCTTTTTCTTTTCTTGATCAGGTGGATTTGTTTAAAAAGAGTCTTCTGTTGATTCCTATTCACCTGGAAGTCCACTGGTCTCTCATTACTGTGACACTCTCTAATCGAATTATTTCATTTTACGATTCCCAAGGCATTCATTTTAAGTTTTGTGTAGAGGTAAGTTAATATACTGCTCCCCCCCACCTTTTTCCCATTTGTTTTGTGATTGACCATATGGTATCTCAGCTCTAGGATAGATCAGCTGAGATACCATCTGTAGTCAGTACAATGAATGATCAGTTTCTGTCATGTCATGTCAAAATGCTGGCAGAGAAAAGGACTACAAGAGGAATCTCCAGGTGGGAAGAGGTAGCTGTCCACAACCTGGATCCCTCTCTGAGATATATGCCCTGTTTGGATTTTGTCAGATTTTTTTCTGTCTTTCCCTTAAAACTAAATTTTGAATGTGGATAGAAATAACTTTCCTTGATTTTTCTTAGAGCTAAAATTGGCTTATATCTTCAAAATAACTTCTGTAGAATGAATTATAGCCAAGAGAATCAGCTGGCAATATATTAGAGTTCAACTAATATGAGTTCAACAAGATGGTGGGTTACAAAGCAAGAAAAATCAGTATGTTTCCTAATTTTCCTACACTAGCAAGAACCAGTTAGAAAATATAAGTGAAAACAGAAAGATTCCATTTTCAAAAGAAACAAAGATGTAAATTACCCAGGAATATACCCTAACAAAAAATGGGGACATTCTTTGAGATGAAAACTCTAAAGTATTGAAAGGAAATCTGAATAGATGGAAAGATAGGCACACTCAATATTGGAAGGAGATTAATTCTCCCTAAACTAATATAAACTAATTTCTGTCCTAATCAGTTTCCCAGGAGGATTTTGAATGAATCCCGATAAGCTCATCCTGGAATTCATATTGCAGAATTCATGTGCATGAACACCTGAAATAGTTTTGAAGTAGAACAAAACCGAATGAAGGAATACTTGGTCTAGTAGATGTCAAACAGTATCACAAAGGCTTAATAATTAAAACTATTTTAATTATATTGGTTTAGGAATAGACAAGTGGATTGGTGGAACAGCATAGAGAATCTAGAAATAACTCACGTTTATGTGGGAACTTAGTATATGATAAAGTTGGGGAAGGACAGGCTATTCAATATATGCCATTGGGAAAATTAGCTACCTCTTTGGGAAAGTAAAATACAGGTTCTGTTTCATACTGCTTATAAGAAGAAATTCCAGATGGAATAATGACCTAAGTATAAAACACAAAGAGTAGGGAAGGCCTTCTTATACAGAACCAAAAAAGCAAAAGACAAAGAAACAGGTTGATAAATTTGACCATATCATAATTGAAAACTTATATATGTCATAAAGTTAAAAGGAATAGATTTGGAGAATATGTTTGTGACATATATAATAGTCACTATCCAGAATATAAAAAGAACTACAAATGAATAAGAAAAAGAAGGATCTAATAGAAAGGGTCAAAGGATAAAATAAGTAATTTTTAGGAAAAATGCAAATAGCCATTAAACACGTAGAGAGATGCTCAGCCTCACCAGAAATATGGGAAATGGAAATTAACACTACCTCAGGGTTCCGTTTTTTGCCTGTTACGTTAGGAAAAGTTTGATGGTACTAAAGTGGGTGTGAGGAAACAGGCATTCTCATATTTTCTGTTGGAGTGTATAAATTGATACAGCCACTTGGGGAGCAATTACAACTCTGTAATCAGTTCTGAGTGCCTTATAAATTAAAGAGATGCATATCCTGTTACATACCAGTTCTATTTCTTGGTATATACTCCATAAAAATACTTGTATATGCACATGAGAATGGGGCACACACCAGGATGTTCATTGCAGCATTATTGATAATAGTGAAAAGTCAAAACAACCTAAATTTAGCTCTACCAACAGAATTGCTAAATACATACACTGTAGTACAAGGGTGAGTCAAAAATTATCTGCACTCTCGCTGTAGAATTTATTTGAATTAACTTTTAGAAAAGACAAATACATCATTTTTCAACATACTCTCCTTGCTTTTCTTTTTTTATTTGGTTTGTTTTTTATAAATTTATTTATTGGCTGTGTTGGGTCTTTCCTGTTGTGTGCGGGCTTTCTCTAGTTGTGGTGAGCAGGACTACTCTTCATTGTGGTGCATGGGGGCTTCTCATTGTGGTGGCTTCTCTTGTTGTGGACCATGGGCTGTAGGCACATGGGCTGCAGTAGTTGTGACACTTGGGCTCAGTAGTTGTGGCTCACGGGCTCCAGAGCGCAGGCTCAGTAGTTGTGGCTCACAGGCTCTAGAGCGCAGGCTCAGTAGTTGTGGCACACAGGCTTAGTTGCCCTACAGCAGGTGGGAACTTCCCGGACCAGGGCTTGAATCCATGTCCCCCGCATTGGCAGGTGGATTCTTAACTGTGCCACCAGGGAAGTCCCTCTCTTTGCTTTTCAATACATTTTGCCCATCTGTCAACAAGCTTTTATATTCCCTCATTAAAAAATGTTTTAGCCTGAGCTGTGAGCCATGAATGCTCCACTGTCTTCATGTCTTCATCAGAACTGAATCTTTGTCCTCATAGGGCTGCTTTCAGGGGACCAAACAGGTGAAAGCCTGATGGAGGAAGATCAGGACTACAGGGAGGATGCTTTAACACCTCAAAATGAAGTTTTTGCAGAGTGTCTATGGTGTGGGAAGAAGTGTGCGGACGTGCATTGTCATGCAAGATCACAATGCCCTCGGATAGCAGTCCTCTTCTTTCGCAGATTACAAGTGGGGCTTCCATTTTTGCTTGCACTGCAATTACAGATGAACTGATGTAACACATTCACACCTGCAAAGCAGTGACTGGGGAGACAGTAGCCTTGAATGGAAAGCATTGATAAGATGCTGTGGCCAACAGAAGTTTTAATATAACTGGAGTGCGGATAATTTTTGACTCACCCTCATATGTTCACAATATTAAACTGACTATAGCAGTTAAAAAAAGAATATAGTAGATCTTTGTGTCCTAACATGGAAAGCTTTCCAAGACACTGAATTTGGGAAAGCAAGTTGCAGAATGGTGGCATCCATGGAAAGAAAAGATGAATATGCAGACGTGTGTGTGTGTGTGTATGCATATACAGACACACACTTGTATATATACATGTACGTACGTACTTCTGCTCCACCTTCAGGGGGTTAATATAATTCACGTAACCTCTGACTTCACCCTGAGAAAAGAGAGGCAGAGAAAGATATGCACAAAGGTGGAGGCCATAAGGGAAAATTAGAAACGCCAATAGGCTTCATCTTGGTAGAGATTTCAGCAGTGGACTTGACTGTATTTAGTATCCAGGATGAGTTTAAGTATAACTTTTTAGAAACTGAATGATACTTTTACCTGCAGCCCTCAAAATATGGAGTATATCTAAAGCTAGAATGTTTAGATTTCGTTTCAGTCATTAATGATTTCTGCCATGGGTTCCTTCCCTCTGTTGAGCATTGGCAGTAATTAAGACTTTCTTTTCCTTTTGCCAGTATTTAAGTTTCAAATTCAGCAAGCTGACTTACTCCTGGAAAAGGCTGACCATCTCATAAAAAGATCTAATTAAAGCATATACCAGTGTCCACAGTCTAAGTGCATACAGTACAGAAGGTCTGAGTCCTTCACTCTATAAAGTGAAAAAGGTCTGAAATCAAGTTACAGCTTTAAACTCTTTAATGCGTACTCTGCCCAGTGGTGGGGCTACAGCCTCCTCCTTTGCTTCTGTCTGCTGTGGGCAGGTTCCATTTTTCACCAACTGATGGAACACAGCATCTGTGTTGTGGTTTCTTTTTAACCAGAATATAAGAAAGTATTTGCTGACTGAAGCCAGAGAAAAAAATAGACCTGAATTTCTTCAGGGTTGGCAGACTGCTGTTACAAAGGTAAGTAAGTGATAAAAATGAAAACCCAGGCATGTCAAGGGGCTGGGATTATCTAAGGGGTGGGTGTCTTTAAAAGCATATGAAGATTGATCCCGAAGATACCAACAGAGAGCCTGGAGGCTGCAGGGAAGCAGCTCAGAATAAACCTCAGTTGGGTATTCATCACGTGGCTGCCCTGTTCCCCACTGCTTGCTGGGGCAAATAAATTCAGTCATTTCATCCCAGGGGCAGCTAGCTGCTAATAATTATAGTTGCTCTGTTGAAAAAAAGCAAAAAAAAATTTTTTGGTGGCACCTGCCTCTTTGACTCA
Organism: Hippopotamus amphibius kiboko; assembly: GCF_030028045.1. Classification (NCBI taxonomy): domain Eukaryota; kingdom Metazoa; phylum Chordata; class Mammalia; order Artiodactyla; family Hippopotamidae; genus Hippopotamus; species Hippopotamus amphibius. Next base: position 169,945,543 of record NC_080191.1, on the reverse strand, counting down.
TGGCTCTTATTTCCAGATGACTCACATAGACCCGGAGAAGTACGGAAATGACTATTTGGATTCACTAAGGGAGCAAGTGCATTGGGCTGCTTTCCAGGCATTTGGGGAAGTCACGTGGCCTGAGTGCTTCAGTCTGAACACAGTCTAGAAACAGCAGTATGTTTGACCGTAGACATCAAAGCCGTATGTGGGGCAGAGTGAGCAGGCCTAGCCTCTTGACCCTGTCACAGATACCAGTGTCTTGCGTTTTTATGGGCACTGCTTTGTTTTCGTAGTGTTTTTGCATGTATGGTTTCCTTTGATCCTTACAGTCTGTGAGGTAGACAGGTCCTTTAGGGATAAGAAGCATCTTTATTAGAGATGAGATAACCAAAGCCTAGGTGTGACCTCCCCAGAGGCCATCACAACTGTTGACAGAGTCAAGTCCTTGAATTTTTAACCCAGACCCAAAGGGACAAGGCTCATTTGTTCATCCTTGAACTGAACTAAAGGCTGACTTCTAAACTTTTGTTTTGTTTTAAATAACCTCGTATATTCGTTCAAACCAGAATTGAGCTTCTGAATATTCTGAATGTACCCAATAGTATATTCTAAATTTAATCAGGATCTTTCATATTCCAACACTTTAGGCAGAATACAGTAACCAGGTCTTTGGAAAACATACTGCTTACCTTTACGATGTCTTTAAAAGAACAGGGCAGAGTTGTGAAACGTGAGACGAGAAGGGAAGACTGCCAAGCAGCACTGCTCCTAAGTATTGAGAACGCAGGCGTGCGTGCTCCCATCCACAGTTCCATTTTGATTCCATAGTCAGTGAATTGTTAGCAAAACTAATTATCCAAATGGAAGGTCTAAAATAGGATTTTATTTGATTTCCCGTTTCTCATATGTAGGGGAAATGTCATATAAGTTGTGGTTGACAGCTCTTCTCGTGTGGCCAGATGCCTCCATAAACTCAAACACTTTGAATACCAGAGGTGCACACCAGCTGTCTTGGATACAGACACGTGTCCTGTCTCTTGCTCATTTTTCCGTAAAAACAGCTTTTCTTATCTGAAGAGGAATCCTTGGTTTTATTTTAATGATTTTTTTGTGTTTCCCTTTAGTGTATTCCACAACAGAAAAATGACAGTGACTGTGGAGTATTTGTGCTCCAGGTAAAGAAACATTGTTTTTTCAGTATTTACAGTTTACAGATTAAATTTGTTGGGTTTAGAGAGGAGAGGTAGGATCCCTGTGATGTGTACGGGTACTAGGTACAGGTAGCAGAGCACTTTTCCTTCCAGCCCTCCTTTGTTGTTGGGAAGCAGTAGTTTCTGCATTTTCATATATTGCCATTAGGAAGAACCAGCTTCTAAGGCTGAGGATGAATACTTGGTCTCATCCATGCCTTATCAGAGGTTACTGGTAAGCCACATTGGAGACGGACCTGAATTTGTCCGTATCGTAGATCCTTGACGTTTGTAGAATTAACTGTATTTTTCTAACCATTGGCAGGTGGTCTTTAACCAGAGTAAAAACTCATTAGACTGTAAATAAGGGCCACATTCAAACACGGTGCTTTCTCATGCTGTAGGTTCCCTTGGATCTCCAAGGGCTATTGGAAAAGCCATTATACATTACATCTGTGAAGGAAATCATAGTACATAATCCATGAATTTGAGATTTCCAGAGATCTTAGAAGATGGGCTCACTCATAAGAGTCATGAATGTCTGGCGTTTGTAAACAAATTCAGGTTCTCACTCAAAGGCCATGGTGAGATCTGGCTGCATTCTCTGCAGGTTTCAGCTTGAGAAGAACTGGAGCCCCTTCATCCGTTTTGCTTTGCCCAATATTGAGTGGGAAGGGAGGGAGAATCCCAAGCCATATACTTGCCTGGAAAATTGACTGTAATTTGGAAGTAAATGTTTTACATTATGTTTTACAAGTTTAAACAAACTTTAACATTTGCCTTAGACCCTATTCTACTAGGGCCGCATCTAGTAAAATACATTAGGCTGGTACCTAACTCCACATGCCACTGAAGTGTTTCTGGCACCTTTGCAGTACTGCAAGTGCCTCGCCTTAGAGCAGCCGTTCCAGTTTTCCCAAGAAGACATGCCCCGGGTGCGGAAGAGGATTTACAAGGAGCTGTGTGAGTGCCGGCTTATGGACTGAAACTCAGCAGGGACTCTGGGAGGTCTGACCAAGTTGGAGCAGGTGGTTTGTTACTTGAATCTCCAAACACTTATTTGAATTTTTACAGATATTTCAGATCAGTGGTGTTGGGCCACTGTTGTTACCTCAAATTTATTTTCTGCCCTAACTCATTTCTCTAGTTACCATGTACTATTTTTTAATGTTCAGTTTGGTTTCATTTTTAATTTTGTGGATTCTGTGTGTGTCTCCCCCCCATATTTAATATTTATTATCCAAACGCATGCATATAGACAGAGCATGCAGTGCAGAGTATTAAAAAAAAAGCCTCGTAGATTTGGTGCAGCTTTTGAAACGTAGTTAGACGTGAACTGAATACAGGTTTAAATTTTAATTCCAGAAGCTAAAAATGCAGGATGTTTTTGATACAACATAACTCTGAGAATAGTAGGTGTTCCCTGGGGCATAAAGGGTAGCTAGGAGGGGTTTTGAGAAAGCCAGTCCTGTTTTATTTTTACCAGCAGCATCTTTCACTGACTTCCCTCTCCAAGTGAGTCACATTCCTTTTGAAGGGTGAAAAGGAAGTGGCCATAAACTGACTGGTATGTTCTATTTATGGAGGCACTTATAAGCACAGTGCCTGCTTTGGAAAGAGTTGATTAAGGTATGAGAAAAAGACAGCAACCTTGAGGGTCCAACTATCTTCACACATGAGAGAGTTCAATTTTGGTTTTAAGAAGCTTTATAATAAATGCTTTAATCTTATAAAGGCTTTTGCTGGAACATTGGATTCCCTGGATTTCTCTGGTTTTGACCCATTGAAAAATTAGTATCTGTTAAACTAGTGGTCAAACAAATGAGAAGCCAGCCTTTCTAAGAGTAATGTACAGGTTGTCACTTCCCCTGTATTGTTTCCCATATGGAAGAAATTAAGATTTGCCAAATACCTTTCTATTTCAAGGGTATTTAAAATATAAACATCCAAAACGGAAGACTGACTTCAGTTCTTTTGCACGTGGGTGGGGAGGAGAGAAGAGGAAAGGTAGTAAGGGAGACTTGATACTGTGGGAGTACAGCAAATGAGTTTCCCCCATTTCTCTCGTGAGCTCAGCAACATGCAGGGCTCATCTGCCTCTGCTTGACCAACCTGAGACTCCAGCACGAGTCCTTTTTCTGCTTCCATGAACCTCATCTTCTGCGGGAAGGCAGAAGTGGCCCTGTCCTTACCCTTAACTGCATTAGAATTAAAGTAATGGATCTTGCATCTTTAATCTAACAAAGTTTTGTGATATTGGAATGGAAAGGAAAGAAGGAAAGATGCATATTAAACGACCCAATTATCTTTTCTGAACTGGGGCAGGAAAAACAACTGTGTATATAAAAAACTCAGACGCTTGTACAGAAAAATACCAAGTAAATGGCAGAAGATACTTGGGTTTATGCCTCATTAGGTGAGGTGTTGAAAATAAAAAGCTAAAATGTGCAGTTTAACTTGGCCATAAGGTAGGGCTGACTGCCAGCAGCTTGAGGGTGGAGTCAGAACACGTTTACACGCAGGGCTCCCATCCCCAGACATTCCAAGCACCACCACCAGTGGTTACATTGTGAACAGCCCCAGCCCGTTCCTAGTCCCTCAAACGCCTTACTGTAAAAACCAGGTCAGTATTTCTTACTGTGCTTCAAGTCATTAAAAAGACTGAGATGAGAGGCACTTTGTGCTGCTACAGGTAGGGTTGTATCAAGCATTAGGAAAGGTGACAAAATGGGTTGGGTGTCTTTTTGAGGTTTTTCAGGCATAATTATACAAACATGAGATTTTTCAAATCTGTGCAAGATATTTGCCTTTTTTTTTTTTTTTTTTTGGTAATGAGTAACTAGGCTATTGATTAAAAATGTCTTATACTTTAGAGCTCCATCTCATCTCTCACTCTGACAAAACCAGGCATACAGAAGAGACAGAACTGTGTTCTGGCAAAAATCTTAATGCCCAAAGCTTGAACTGCCATTTCCTCCAATCTAAGAAATGGTCATGCTCTCAGCATTGAGTCAAAGAGAACCTAGAGTGAGCTGTCCCAGGTCCACAGTGTCTTTCATATCCAGCTTAATAGGGCACCTTGAGGCACACTGTCCAGCATGCTTTAGCCTAAATGTCAGATGTTTTAAGTCTGGGTAACATGTTGCTCTGTTGTTCATGACACTTGTTTTAGCACCGTCGCTCCCCCCATCTTATGATCAGATTCAAACCTCTGTTTGGCCCAAGTCCTACGTGAGAATGGCCTTTATCCTGATGTTTGCAACAGTGGCTTCCTTGCAACAGAAATTTTTGAAGTATATAGTCTGGGCTGTTGGTAGAAGAGACAGGCATTGTTTTACTCTCACTAGCTTGGCACTGAATTGTCTGGGCAGACCTTATGCTTTTGGGGTTGAGGGCAGGCCTTATACAGACTAAAAGCTGCTTATGATGTGCCTTCAACAAGCTGCTCAGTCCTCTCCATCAGCAAACTTACCAGTCTGTAGTTGCTTTTGTCCTTTTGTTAAATCTATAGCAGTGAATGTAGATTTAGTTCAACTTTTAGTTCTCTTAAGAATCATAGAGAACCAGCCTTCTCTGAAGGAAGGGATGCACTTAAGGGAGAAGCAGCAGTTGCTGCCAAGAATCCCCAAGTCTTTTTTTTTTTTTTTTTTGGCTTTGCCTTTTTCTACTTATCATTGACTATGATTAACACTGGTCACCTTGAATTCATAGTTGGAACAAAATAACAGACCTAACTGGGACACAGTCAGCACTAGCCTAAGTTGAGCTACCCCTTTTCTCTGCAGTTGTGGTTTACTATTTCCCTGGGTTAGAAGGAATAACTGGGAGCTCTGGGTGGATCAGACCCTTCAGGCAAGAACCAGTGTGTTGATAGTGTGGATGAGATATACTGATGACCTGTAACGGAACCAATCAGCAGTTATAAAGCACATACTTTGTTATGTGCTAGGCTCTGCCTCCTGGCCTGTAGATAATTAAGAAGACCTAGGGAATGCCATCAGAAGTGCTAATTGTATTTGGGTGTTAACAAAAGCAGGTCTAGACAAGCTGTCCACTTAAATGGTACCTTTTGGTCAGAAAAAAATTTATTTAAAGATTGTGATCATGTAAAAATTACACAAACCTTCTAGCAAAAATATTTTTTTGAAAAATAAACTAAATGCCTTTATAAATGTGTGTTCTCTTGTGTTGGGTAACAGGTACTGTTTGGTGAGTGGTATTTTTTCCCAGTGACATACCAGTCATGACAAGGTTCATTTAGGAATAGTGACCAGTGTGGGTCAGTTACTACCTGTCCAATAGTAACATTTTTTGCAAGGATGGAAATGTTGTATATTTGCCTCCTACAAATCCAGTTACCTACAACAGCCATCTGAAATGTGGCTAATGTGACTGAGGAACTGTTTAATTAACTACATGTGGCTAAATGGCTACCATATTAGTAACTGTCAAATCAAAATGGACATGCAAATTCTGCACACTATTCATAGATTCCCCCCAAAATGTATTAATATTCCCAAGTAAGAGCGTTTCAATGTCATTATCGGTGTGGAAACAGACAATAAGTTGGTCCACTTTTATTGAAATTTGTTACATAAGACAATTCAAATAGGAACCACTGTCTGGTTTTAAGGCACAGACAGAAATGTGAGTTACGTTTTACTGCAAAATATAAAATACATTAATTCAAACTACAGTGTAAAAAGATTTTAATAATGAATTGTATGTCCTCATTAAATATTTGCAAATGTTTTCCTAAATACTTACAACTAATTTAGTTCAAATCGCCAGTTTAAATTTGAGAAAACATACACTTGACTGTAACATGAAAGATGTTCGCACTGAGATACTTCAGCCCCAGCTTCACAAACTGTTGGAAATTAGGAGATACTCTGTTGCTAGATGAAAAAATTTCACTTATGTCAGGGAAAATCATACTAGACTAGCAGTTTAAAACGAGCAATAGTTCACATAATATTAGAGAAATTCTCTCTTGCCTTCAAATGCAAAATAAATCCTCTAGACTTGCTTCTCTGTAGAGACGATGAGGTCACTATCCAGGCTTTGAAACTTAGCACAATTAGGGAAAAAACAAGACAGACCTCCAGAATGAGAACTGGCCAAAACATTTCCTGAGGGAAGCACTTCTGATTTTGTTTTTGTTAAGCAGTCTCTTGATCTTCAAGCTTTTCTTTTTTAAAAAAAATAACAGAAACTCCCCACTCAACTCTCAAGTCTGAAAATGAAAAAAAAAAAAAAAAAAAAAAAAGAGATCTGATGGCTCTCACAGCAACCTTCCTCATGCCAAGGCAATGTTTTAACTCAACACCTGATATCTCCTCCCCATTTCCTACTGACAGCGTCCCCCCTGCCCTTAGAGTAGCTAAGGTTCCCTGTAGACTGTTGGGGTTTTTTTAGCATTAGCAAAAACACATTTTAAAAATGTGTTTAGTAAATACCCTTCAAGTCCTGACCTAATTTCCTGACATATAAAGCATGTAAGCAGGTGGTGTCCCCTGGGACTATCTAAGGCTTACTTTTGCACCAACTATTTAGGAAGTTCCCTTGACTTTTAAGCTTGTCGTCAGAGATTAAAAAGTTCAACATAAAAAAAAATCCAGTTATCAAACATCTACTCCTAATTGAAAACAAAGCTACATTACATAGCAAAACTCCACTTATTAAACTTTATCTCATGCAAACTTAAAATTTTAAAAATAGTAATTCCAGGCCCCAAAGTAGACCATGAACCTACTTAGATGCAAACATGGTAAACACTTAAAAGAGGTGTGTTTCTGGCTGATAGATCAACATTATACATCAAGTCTCTTGCTAAGGAACACAACTTTTGACCTGGTAACAGAAATCATTCTGGTAATCTGACACACGACCAAGACACTACAGAATTAAAGGCATTCTTCTGGATTCTGTCCTTTAATAATTGTTAAGAGGAAAACCATGAAGAGGCTTCCGGCTCCGTAGGGACACTGACTAAAGCCTGGTAAAAACGGGCTGGTCTGCAGGCCGTGGGTAACGCACGTCAGATTCAGCAGGCCACAGGAGGGGCTCTTCGTGGCGGGGCTCTCACCAGTCACTGGTTCTGGGCCAGTTTCCCATAGCCGCCTCTCCCAGCATCGTAGTCCTGGCGGTACTCGTCTCGTACCTTAATTGAAAAGGTGGTGTTACAATATAGAGATGAGTGTAAGAAACATGCCTCCCCAAATATGTCAAATAACTGAGCCTTTTCAGATGTCATGATGTGAACATTTTAAGCAGAATGTCATTTTGAGCAACGGATAATATTCTCAACTGCCCTGCAAAAGTATTTAAGACTACCTAATGGTTTCTCACCAAACATCAGGTTCACACTCAGCATTCAAAGATAACACACTCCAAAGAATATTTAAACTAGACTATTTTAAAATAAAAATATAAAAGCCATTTTAGTGTATTTTGCTTTTGTTCAACACTCTCACAGGTGGAGAATATTTAGCCCCCAGCAGAAGCCCAGTAATGGCTGCTTGTGATGTATAGAATATACTATTTAATGGTTTTTAAAAATAATTTACCATCGCTTCTCAGCCCTTTGGCTAACATCAAATGTAAAAATAATTTAGCAACCCCAGTGGGTGGTTTTCAGATTCACTTCAAGTCAGGGTTATAGGCAGAAAGTTATTTTCAAAAGACCAAATACAAATGGACCAAACACTTGTCCTTTAGGACTGGAATCCCAGGCAAAGGCTGAGCCCAGAGAAGCTGCCTGCACACCTGGCCTCCAGAACGCCCACGGCCATACTGCCTGCCCTCCTTAAAGCCGGCGTCCCAGTCCGTGCGGATGATCCGGTCGTCCAGACGAGTTCCGTTGATGTACCGCATGGCATTTTCTGCATCTGCTCTCAAATAGTATCTTAATTATAATTATTAAGGAATTACATTTCTCCAGATACTTTTGTAAAGAGAGGAAGCAACATCTAAATGAAGCAGAGTTAAGAAAAAGTACAAAAACTAATCCAACCAGATAGAGTTCAAAGACAGTCATCTGGCTTGCACAGGCCTGTTGGAGGCTGGTCCAAAAACAGTCAAAAATGACACCCGTGGCTTCATTGACAAGTTTTTGGATAATCCTGTTAAGTATCTGTTCCCACTGTCTCCATATTTTGGTTTGCAAAATGTAAAATATGTTCAGTGCAGGTTTAAACCACCCAACTGTTATCCAAGAAAATAGCATCTTTGGGTTCCCTGAACATGAAGCTGTATATTCAAGAACAACCTTAAAAAGAGGTCACAGTACATATGAATTGCCACTGCATTTCATCAGAAGGAAACAGAGTATCACTCATGTTTGTAGTTCCAAAACAGATCTACTAAATCTATCTTTGGGATGCTATTAAAGAAAATCTCTGTAAGTAATTATGGTTATTAGCTAGGTTTGGGAAATACTAATCTGGACATTCCCTTTTCTTTAATAACACAGATAAGGAAACACTTGCTGAAACTCCAGTGTCCAGCATCTACACAATGCCTAGCACACAGCAGGCATTCAGTTAATTTTTTTGTTGAATGAAATGAATGCTAAAGGGCAAACTGAGGGGAAAAAACAAACAAAAAAACACAATGAATGGTAGCCTTTCTTTCGGGTATTCACCATTATGACTGAAGATCGTTGACCTTCAAGGCAAATGCAAAAACACTCCAGTTCTTAGAGACTGGTTATTATCTAATATTATCTTTGCCTTTTTTGCCCCTTGTAAACTATTTTATTCTATTTTACACTAGAGCAAAAGTAAAACCTGGGCACTTGTCCCTTGTGTCTGAAGGAAGAGTGGAAGAAGCTTGCAGAGCCCAGAAATCAGATCTCGAAAGCAAAAGTGGGGAATAGGTTCAAAACTGGAGCTTCTGGTTCAAGCTGACAGAATGAGCACATTTTCTCTTCTTTACTTCTCAAGGCCCTCATAAAATCAACAGAAAAGAAACATATATACAAAGAGTAGAAGAGGCCATCAGCACAGGAGAGATTCAACAAAAGTTGAGGAGTGCTAGTGGATGAAACAAAGTCACAGTATGCAATACTCTTGAAAGGGCTTAAAGAAGGCCAGAAACCCAGGAAGCTCTTAATTCCAAGTTGAATAAGTGAGGCTGCAAATAGGATTTAATTAAATGTCTCTATGTGGGAAGAAGACCTGTTAACAGAAAGACATTCAATCCCAGGAAAATAAAAATAAAATGGTAGGGTTCTGAACTGCCTGGAGGAACTAGGGCATTGTCGTTAACATTAGCAAGCCAAAATAAAATCCCTTTTCATTCCAGCATTTGAGAAATCCACACGTCCCAGAGGCAAGACAGCAACTTAACTTCTGCCTGGGGACTTCCCTGGTGGTCTAGTGGTTAAGATTCCACGCTCCCAATGCAGGGAACTCAGATTCAATCCCTGGTCAGGGAACTAGATTGGCAACAAAGGTCCTGTGTGCACACGGCGCAGCCAAATAAATAAATAAGAAAGTAGTAGTTCTGCCTACATCCACAAAGTCAGCCTTTTCCCCTGCTTATGATCAGAAACCCAGGAATCTCCAGAAATTTAAGGAAATTTTATAGCATAAATACAACCGAAAGAAATAGTTAAGGGCACAGAAAATTCAAAAGACATAGTAGTTAAAGTCTGGAAAATTTCTCAAACAAAATGACCAAAAAAGAAAGTATTAATTAAAAAACAAAACATCAAAGTATAAATCCAGAAGATCCAATATTTGGAGTTTCCAGTGAGAGAATAATTGGTCACAAGTAAATATAGCTTTGGTTTTGGCCTCTAAAATCAAGCTATATACATCTACGTAATGCACTACTACATAATTGTTTTAAAAAGAGGTAGACCTACATGTGCTAACATGGAGCAATTCCTAAGATAGGTGAGAAAAAAATTAGTGCATGCAGTACATTACCACACAGCCATAGGATTACTTCTGGAAAGACACCCACAAGACTCATAACTGACTGTCTCTGGACTTAGAATGGTATAGGGATTTTATTTTCACTACGCGCTTTGGACTTTTAAAAACACCATAAGCATATACATTTTCAAAAGACTGTTTTCTTAATCAGCTATGAAGAAAAAATGGATTTCAGAGCAGAATGTTAATGTTACTAGCTTTCCCAGTGCAAGAGTACAGACACATGGGACAGCAGACAGGAGCAGATGAAAGAAAGAGGCAGAGATAAGCATAGGGATGCTCACCAAGGAACATCCTCACTCATCTTTTAAAAGAGGTTACCAGCCACTCTCAGCCCCACCCTTGCCAACAGCTACCGCAGACACACGGGAAGGATACTCCACAAAGCAGAAGCCACATGCAGTTTTCTTCATTTTATCCAGGCCCATGATGATTTTCTTTATGTCGCCACTTTTGCTGAAGAGTTCATAGATTTGTTCTTCAGTTGTATAGAAGGAAAGGTTTCCAACATACAGCGTACAGCTTTTCTTCAGCAGTTTTTCCTGCTCTTCATTGTCGCCCTGGAATTTCCAAGATAGAGAACAATGTGAAAAAAGAAAGGCACAGAACAATGCGAAGGGCATGTGCCAACTTATATTTTTTAGAAGTATGACTATACATGGATACCATACACAAGAAACAGGTGCTACGTCTGCCTCTAGGGAGAATCAAGGGACTGCATGTCAGATTTCCGTGTATGACGCCTCATTTAATTCTCGGAGCTGAAAGAAGTAGGTTCTAATTTATTATGCGCTTTCTACCCGAGGGAAGACGGTTAAGTAGCTTGTCCAAGGTCACACAGCTAATCAGTAGTTGTAGCTGGAATCCAAACCAGTTTTATCCGCAATCCCATACTTCCTTAAAAAGGTCACAGAACAAGAGTCGTTCTAACGATACATTAAAAATAGGTTTTTCAGGACTTTGTAAGGAGATGTAAAGTAGATTCACTTTATTACTGCTGTTAATGATTTGTTAAAATTATGGTCAAGAAGCATTTTCCTTTTTCTTTCTTCCTTTCTCACACATATAAGTCATGTCCCACCAAATAGCCTACAGTTTATAAGATATCTGGTGTAAGTACTTATACAAAGTATGATAATAACGTGAATCCTATTCAGGAAACACTGTAGAAGTTATACAAGACAGTATCTTGCTACTATCTACGTGAAGCTGTAGGCTTTAGACCGCAGAGATAAACAACCGCAACGTTTTTCAATCGTGCAGGATGCCTGACATTCAAGGTGATTATGACGTGGAACTTTCTAAAGTAATGAGAACTGTAAAAGTGACAACGCAAAACCATGCCTGGCACACAGCAAGCATTTAAAAACAGCTGAATCAACGCGCCTAAGGTCCTTCTCCATCGGGCCTCAAGCGTCCGTCTCCCTACCCTATGCACACGTTTCAAACGCTCTCCACACCCGCCCTCTGCAAGTGGGCCCCCTTCCCGGTCCCAGGGGGCGTCCTGGGGCGGCACGGCCCCTGCCTTCCCGGCCCGCGTTTCTGCGCCAGGCACCGGGGACTTGCCGCGCCGTGCAGCCCGGCACGCACCGTCCTCCGCCTACGGCCCCAGAGCCCCGGAGCCCCGTGAAGGCCGAGGCTTCAGCACCGGCGCTCGAGACACACTTCCTAAACGGCCCCCAGCTAGCGGGCTCGGCCCCGCGGACCCTGAGCAACCCGCCTCGAGTGTCTGCCGCGACGGGGGCCACACGAGCAGCCCTCCTCCGACACGCGCCGTCCCGCCCGCTCCGAGGACCCCCCCCCCCCCACCGCCGCGGCGTCGGCACGCCCCGCGCGCCCAAGACGCCGCCTCCCCGCCGCCACACGCCGCCCCGGCCCGGCCCGGAGCCCGGAGGCCGCCCCGCGCGCCCCGGCCGGGCCCTCCTCACCCGGAAGTGCTGGTCCCGGTACTGGCTCAGCTCCACGTACGAATCGCTGCGCAGCGCCTTCAGGAGGCCGCCCGACATCGCGCCGGCCGCCCCGGAGCCGCGCCGGCCTGCCGGAACCGGAAGCGCGCGCGGGGCCGCGGCGTCACGGCGGCGCCGGCGCGGACGTGCCCCGTCGTCGGGCGGCGCCGGGCGGAAGCGGGAGCCGCGCGCGCCGTGTTCCGCGTGGTTCCCAGCATGGTGCTTCGGCGGCTGCTGGCAGCGCTGCTGCACAGCCCGCGGCTGGTGGAGCGTCTGTCGGAGTCGCGGCCCATCCGGCGCGCGGCGCAGCTCACCGCCTTCGCGCTGCTGCGGGCCCAGCTGTGCGGCCGGGACGCGGCCCGGCGCCTGCGGGCGGCTCCGCTGGGCCGCCGCGCCGCGCGCTTCAGAGACGCCTTCGCGCGGGAGCTGCGCCGCGGCCTGCGGGAGCGCGCGCGGCCTCCCCCGGGTCGCCGCGAGGGGCCGGGCGCGGATCCCTGAGCGCCGCCGCGCGCCTGCGGCCCAGGCCCGGACGCCCCACGCCGGACCCCACGCCGCTGAAGGAAGCCCGCGAGCGGACGGCGCGGCGCGCGAGGACACCCCGAGCGCCGCGGACAGAGGGCAGACGCCGGCCGGGAAGGCGCGGTCGGGGCCGCCGCCCCCGCGCAGAGGGAGCGGGGCCCCGCTTCGGGGAGGCCTGGACGGGGAGCCAGCCCTGCAGCCGCCGCAGCCCCGATTAAACGTGCGAGCTGAGCCACGCGTCTCTTAGCGGAGCCGGTGCTTTCGCCCCGTGCGCGGCGGAGAGGGGTCGGCCCGCGGGGCAGCCGGGGGGCGGAGGGCGGGCCTTGCCGCGGCCTTCCGCGAGGCCGGGGCCTTCGGGCGCGTGTGCGGCGCCGAAGACAGAGCGGCGGCGCGGCCTGAGGCGCGCGGAGCCCGGGAGGGGTGGCTGGGCGAGGGTGAGCCTGAGCCACGGGCCCCCGCCGCTGGAAGAGGGGAGGCTCTCGGCGCCGTCCGAGGGCGGCGTTTTCAGCCCTGCGGTGCCCGAAGGTCAGGTGCATGCCCGGTGGCAGGGCTGGGGGTCCTGTCCCGTCTTAAGCAGCTCCGCTTGAACTAGACGCAGCTGACTGCCAGCTCCTGGACGGCGGCCCCCTCAGACCTCTTACTCTTTAGGGTACGTGCTGCCTGGAGGCCTGGGAGTCCTGACATGACGGGGATTAGTGAGGGCAGGGGAAATGGAGTGACTCGTCGCCGGTGGTTTCAGGGTGAACAGGGTGCTTCTCTGGCCAGGGGACTGCAGGCGCGCCGTAACACTCGTCACCACGTGCGGAGTGCCTGCTCTGTACTGGGCACCTGCTGATTGCACTCTGTGTGGGTTATCGCGCTCTTCCCAGCCACGTTCATATGAGCAAGGGTGAGGCTACTTCTTGAGTTGCCCAGGGCCTTACCGAGTGGAATGTGAATATGGTTCGGGTGTTTGACTCCAGGACCCAAGCCCCTGATCACAGCTCTCGGCAGCATTCACGCTCACCTTCAACGCCTGCCTTCCCGACCACCACGACCACCAGGCGTTAGGACAGCTGCCTGCCATGGAACAAGCTACCTGGATTCCGCATCCCTAACTTAGAGGGGCTGGGGTACGCTCTAAAGACTGCTCCATGATTAGGAAATCCATTGCATGCATTCACTGTCTAATCAACCTGCACCATCGTGCAATGCGGAAAGCACGAAGCCACAGAAGAAGCCTTTAGGCTGGAGACTAATTTATACTCTGGCGTTCTGACAGTCACAGAGGGAGCTGGAAAGGGTGGAGAAGCAAAAGCAGCTTGTCCTCCACTTTCCTAATGGTCAAAGTTCTGATTTGACATTCCATCCTCCAGCTTCCCATGAGGTGCTTCTATTTAATCCTGTCTGAGGCCAGAGTCCCACTCTCCTAATGACAGAATTCCAGTTTGGCATCCCACCCTCCTGTCCTCCGTCTCCCAGACCGGAGGCAACTCACTGGATTCTCCTTTGACCTTGGCAGTGAGGAGCCCGAGGAGCTTGTTCATTCTACTGCCTTGTTTGTCTCATGGGTCTCGATCCCACTCCTTGGTCTCTGGATCTGAATATCAAAGTACCAGGATGTGAGCAGTCCCCAGCCTAACCCCTTACCCTCCGCATAGACAGGCACACCCACAGTTGGGTCTTTTCTAGGCCGGCAGAGACAAAAAGGAAAACAGTGCAGGAAGCAATGAAGCGTCTAGACAGACTGGCCATTTGGTAGGAAAGGAAGGGAAGCAAGAGATGAAGGCAGTTGTTTATTTTTTGTGGGAGAACTGTGCAGGAACTCAGTTCCCTCCATTTTTGTAGAAGGAGCCTGAGAGCAGAGAGAGAAAACTGGGTCCTTTCTGCTCCAGCTAGAGGTGATCTGGATGCTGCCCCGCTGTGTTGGAGAGGCCTCCAGTGTTCGTGGTCAGTGGCTTGTCATCCCACCAGGTACCCTTTTACTAAGGAAACAGACCAGATTCTTCCCACCACCCCCAGTGGCAACAATCTCCCAACATACCTTTCGAGCTCGTCTAAGCTTCGCCAGGAAGTGAAGCGGGGCAGCAGCTCACTCCACTACCCTGCAGGGCGTTCCAGATCACCCCTTGATGCCACACAAACCTAGTCACCACCACTACAGACAAATTTGTTAAGAGCTCAGACCACCACAGTCTGCACGGACTGCTACCCCAGCAGCTCCTCCCGGGAATTCTGAGGTGGTGAACCCAGCTGGGGAAGGGAAGAGACAGAAGTCCCAGGAAGCCCAGAGGAATTTGGAACCTTTGCATCTGGGGTGTCTCCAGGTGGCGCTTGGCTTTTATCTGTTGGGCGGGAAAGCCATCTTTGGCTGCAAAGTAAATAAGTGCTTATCAGGTGCAGGAGGCGATGCTAAGCGCTGCAGGCAGGAAGGCAAATCCAAGGTTCATCACAAACCAAGAAGCAGTGAACTACAAACGTCATTAGGAGATTGTCTCCTTTCACAGGTGCCATTTACATGTTTAAAACATCACAGTGACTAGAAGGAACAGGGCAGGAACATACATTTGGCGTCATTAATTACACCAGGTTCTTCGGGGACCTTGGCATCAGGACTGACTGGTCAGATCTTTGGTGTTTGAGGGGAAATGGGTGTCAGTTTATCCAGAAGGTGGAGCAGTCAAAGGCTGTGCACAGGGGAGGCAGTGGTGGGGATTCTGGAAGGGAAAGGAAAGGAAGAGAATCAGGGCTCTGTCCCAGCCCAGCTACCTCCCTAGAAGGTGGAGCGGTGCCTTTACCTATGGCTGAGTCTTGGGCAGTGGCTTTTCTGTTACGTTGTCAGGCTTCTCCCCCAGCTCCAGGATGTGAAGGCTGAGATGGTCCCTCCAAGCCCCACTCAGCAGGGAGGACAGGGCTGGTGGGTCCTCTAGGGTCAAGTGGGGAAAGATGAGTGTCTCACTCTTGAGGGGGAGGCTGCACTTCTTCACGGCAGGCCTGGTGGTGCCCGGGGTCACCACAAAAAGGCGGCAGAGCCACGGCCCGCCAGCCACTCGGCAGGCTGGTTGTTTGGTGAGGTTGTTAAGGGTTTGGCACAGGACCCGGTCCTCAGCTCCACCCACGTCCACCACGTCCACAGGCGACCCCAGGCCTGGAAGGTGTAGGAGGTGCCGGGGGGGCATGTAGGTGTGGGTGAAGAGGAGCGTGTAGTAGGTGGGCACACTCGGGAGCACAGGAGCATGGACCACCCGCTCCAGGTGCCCCAGGCCAGGCACTAAGCCCCCCTGGTGCAAGCAGCCAAAGAGGAGGGCCCCCAGGGTATTGAAGAGGACCAGCGTGCCCTTGCAGGGCACCAGCTGGGTCTGTAGACTACAAAGCAGGACTAGGGGGACCAGCAGGGGGACCAGGAACCGAGCCTCCTGGTGGCTAAAGGCAGACAGCAGGGCCAGGGGCACAAAGTAGAGGAGCAGGAGGTGAGACCTGGGGCCGGACTGCAGGCTCCGGGCGGCCAGTGCCCTCGGGAGGCCCATCTGCGTGAAGGCCTGGAGGCAGGCTCGCAGCTGTGGCCACACAGCCTGCAGGGCGCGGGCGTGCAGCTCCCCGAAGAGCAGGAAGCCGTTGACGGCCAGGTGAGTGAGCCGCACGTGAGTCCCGTGCCTCGCCAGGTTTACGGGGTCCAGGTTGTAGCGCAAGAAGTTGGCAGGTGTGAGGACAAGGCTGCTGGGTCTAGATGGACTGGAGAAGTACCAGCTGTCCACGGCCACGAACGCCACTGCTGTGAGGGTCGCCCCTGGGAGCAGCACCAAGGCTTCCCTGCTCAGTGACTTGAAGCTTGGGTTTGTGGCTCCATAAGTGCCCCAGAGGAAGAGGGGGCCCAGAGCAAAGGCCAGAAAGGTGGGCCGGTTGAAGAAGCCAGCGGCCACGATGCCCCCAAGAAGCCAACTGTGCCACCACGGGCCTGGAGCAGGCTTCCTGGGTGTGGGGCTCCCCGCCACACGGGGCGACACCAGGACCAGCAGCCACGCCAAGAGCAGTCCCTCAATGGCGTTGGAGAAGGTCCTTGTGTAGAAGACCAGGGTGACGTAGGAACCAGACAGCAGGACCAGGGCGTTCCAGCGCTCTGCCCCCCAGCGTGGGGCCAGGCGGTACACGGCCAAGTCCAGGACAAAGGAGAGGGCAGTGAGGAGGAGTCGGGGCCCGACCAGCAGCACGTAGCCACTCACCAGGCCAGGCCATGGCCCCCACTCCTCCCAGAGCCTGAGGAGCCAGAAGACAGAGCCAGAGGTCAGCAGTGGGAAGACCACCGTGCGGCAGGGGCTGTTGGGGTAGAACTCCCAGGGCCGTGCGGCCTCTATGCCCAGGACATCCTCTGCAGAGAGAGAGGGAGAGGAGAGCCAAGTCCACGCTCAGAAGATACGACAGGCAACATCCTAGGATGGCCCTCAAGATTTTCCAGCCCCCTAGTGTGTATGCCCCATATAATCCCTGGGACTGTGAAGATGGCAGCGTTCACTCCTGTGATTAGGTTGTGTCACAGGGGACAGGGGACCCTAAGATAGGGAGATCACCCTAGTGGACGTGACAAAATCACAGGAGCCCTTTAAATCAGAGAGTTTTCTCCAGCTGGTGGCAGAAGAGGACATCAGAGATGAGAAGGATTTGCTGGCTTAAAGGTGGAAGGGGCCATTGGCAAGAGCCGAGAGCAGCCCTTAGCTTACAGCAAGCAAGGAAATGGGACTTTAGTTTCATAGCCTCAATAAACTAAATTCGTCCAACAGTAAGAATGAGCTTGGCGAACTTCCCTGGTGGCGCAGTGGTTAAGAATCCACCTGCCAATGCAGGGTTTGAGCCCTGGTCCAGGAAGACCCCATATGCTGTGGAGCAACTAAGTCCGTGGCACCACAACTGCTGAACCTGTGTGCTACAACTACTGAAGCCCGCGCACCTAGAGCCCATGGTCCGCAGCAAGAGAAGCCATGGCAATGAGAAGCTCGCTCACTGCAACAAGAGTAGCCCTGGCTTTCTGCAACTAGAGAAAGCCCATATGCAGCAACGAAGACCCAACACAGCCAAAAATAAATAAAATTAATTAAAAAAAAAAAAAGTTTGGAAGAAGATTTCCCTCCAGAGCTTCCAGACAAGAACTCAGCCCAGCCCATACCTTATGATACCCTGAGCAGAGAGCCCAGGCTGGACTTCTGATTTACAGAACTGTAAGCTACCAGTTTTGTTTGTTTGTTTTTTGTTTTTTAAACTCAACATTTTTATTCATGGGTAGAATAGTCAATATTCAATAAGTATTTGCTCATACCCTGTGTAAGCTACCAGTTTTAAGCTCTAGGTCTGTGATGGTTTGTTACATAGCAAAAGAGATGAATAGTGGGAGCTCTGCCCTTCTGGAGCCCCACACCCGCGAAGTGAGGTGACAGTGTGCCCTGGACAGGGTGCATGGGGAGGCGCAGGGGGAGGCGCCGTTCCTCTTCTTGGAGTTCTAACGTCTCCAAAACCAGAGTCAAAAACGCACCTCCATGATTATGGCCATGACCCAGGACAGGCAGTGTGAGAATGGGGGCAGGAAAGGAGCCACGATGGCTGTGGTCAAAAGTGACTAGCTTTGGCTATCATTATTAATTTTTAAAATTAAGAATATACTCATGTAATTAAAATTACTTGCTGCCTGGGGCTAGTCTGTGACCCTGTGCCCCACTGTCCCAGAGCTCTGAGGGGTAGGGGTGAGGAAAACAAACTCTTAATTTCTGCATCTTAGCTCCGAGCCCTGCAGTGTCTCACACTTGATAACACTGCTGGTTGTTTAAGGCGCGTTGCTTCTCCTCCTTCTTCTTCCAGCCTTTTGGCAGTTTTTTCTCTCTATGTCAGAAGGTGAAAGGGAAACAGAAGACCTTGGATCAGATCAATCTGGCTGCTTTTTACAGCTCTGGTTTACAGAAAGGGGGGTGGAAAAGAAGACTGGACTTTCCACTTTAAAACCAAATCCCAAAAAAAAAACCCAAAAAACAAAAACCAAATCCACCCGTTGAGCCCCGTGGCAGAGATGGCTGATGGCTCCCCAATATCCATTCCTTCCTGCATCCTTAGTCTCTTTAGCTAGGCGTTTGCTCAGATATAAAACACTATATTCTTTAGCTTCCCTTTGCAGCTAGGTGTGGGCACGTGGTACAATCTGACCAATGGGCAAAAAAAAATGTGACTTTCAAAATATACCCTTAAAGAAAATAGGCATGCCTATCTCTTCTCTGGTGGCAAGAAAGATTTGGTGTTAAACCCGATGGCTGGAGCTCAAGCAGACATCTTGAACCATGAGGAGGAAGCCTTGTGACCAGAGCATCTTAAAAGCCTCAGGGTTTCTGGTAGCCAACTTCATGATGTGTCCTGTACCACCTAGAAGATCAGTTCTAACAAGTGAGCAGTCTGGGTTCCCTCAGCCGTCACATGAAGCTACAGAAGAACCGTTTTATTATTATTTTATGTCACAACCCTGTGTAAGCTTCCCCAACCACTGGGGAAGGCCAACTCTAAAATCCTTCCACTGAGAAGCCCAACACAGCTTTTGTTGTGAATAACCTGTACGGTTGGTATAAGCAGGAAAACACCAAAGAGGCCGGCATTTCACTGGTAACACTTAGAAGGTCAGCGTCACCTCTCAGGAAGGAGATGTGAAGTCCCCACTCCCAACGTCTCATGCCAGAGAGGCTCGTGGGTTTACTGCACATCTGCGCCGACACTTTCCTCCCTCCGCACTGAATAGCCCATCCGCTCCGCCACCAGCCTTTGCTGCCGCTTATCTTAACCACGCGTGGAGAGCTTTACCTGCCATGACCTCAGGAGACTGGAAGAACTCATCTGGGTGCACGTAGCCTGTCTGTGGAAGGAGACACCACAGCAGACGGAGCAGGCTGAGGCCGCCCCACAGCGCCCTGGCTGCCATCTTCACATCAAATTGCTGCAAGACCCCGGGCCAGGAGCCGCGAGTGGCTTCAGCTGCGACAGGTGCTGTCCTGGTTCCAGAGCTCTGCGTCGTCTGAGGAGGACATTTGTCAGTGATTATAACGTAAATTATACGTTCAGTTGTCCGAACAGACTCAGAATGGGTCTACACAAAATAAACATGTCAGTAATAATAGCTGCTATTTACTAAGTACCTGCTAAATGCCAAGAACTTTACATGCATGTCTCATTTAAGCCTTTCCACAGTCTGGGACAGTGGGTCTTATTGTCTCCATTTTACAGATGGGGAAACTGAGGCCTCTGTTGAGTAACCTGGTTACTTGCTAACCGTATTTGCTAAGTGTCTAAATATGACATTTGCAAGTAGGATCAGGGTACCCTCTAAATCTGGGCCTCACAGCCCCATCCTATTCACCAACTCCTATTCACAGCAAGCATGGCAGCCTGGCTCTTACACTTCTGAAAACTTAGAAGCCTCAATGGATTCCATCCATTTCTCTGCAAAAATGAACTATACCCGACCCCGCTGTCTCCAGTCGCTCCCTCCAACTTTCACACACACTGGAACCTGCCTTTCGGAAGGTGATGGAAACAGTGTGTGCCCACTGCCTCCCCAAATTTACATGTTGAAATCCCCATGTCTGATGCGATCGTATCGGGAGGTGGGGCCTTTGGGAGCTGCTTAGGTCACAAAGGTGAAGACCTCATACATCGGGTTAGTGTTCGTATGAAAGAGACACCACCCATTTGTAAAGAGGTCCCCTCACCCCTTCCACCATGTGAGGATACAGCCAGAAGTCACCGGCTGTGAGCCAGGAAGAAGGCCTCCACTACGCTGGCGCCCCCGTCTCAGACTTGCAGCCTCCAGAACTGTGAGCCATCAAGCCATGTGACGTAAAAGCCCCCCAGTCTGCGACATCTTGTTAAAGCAGCCTGAGCGGACTCCTCCTGAGGGGGACTCTTGCTCCCTTGACTCAGAGATCAGCGGGAATCTGAGTCCACTGCATGCCGGGCCTTTTATTAACACCAGTATGTTCTCACGGGTGAACAGGAAAACACGTCTGAAGACGTGTTTGTTACCCCTCCAGAAATACGTATGGGGACTGTTCCCTGACTGTCTGACTTTGATATTTTAAAGCCTGACCTCACGCAGCTATTGTTTTCCGGTGTGATATCAAGTCGTAACAGAGGAAACAAGACCAAGTGAAGCAGCAGAACAGGAATCTGGCAGATGCTGACAAGGGGCCTCCTGATACTAAAATCTCATAGAGCTTAAAAGACAAGTTTTGCAGCCTCTGCTCGAGCTTTGCAACTGAATCGTACAGACTGTTTTTCTAGAGCCGGTGAATATCCTGACTTTTAGAGTTTTCAGATAGAAGAAGAGGCCAAACTTAGCACTGGGATGCAAAGGTTGAATCAGAATTTTTTTTCCCTTTAACAGCCAATATGACATTGCAGGACAGCGCAGGGGCATGAGGTGGAGATAGGGCGAAACACGATACCCATCACAGAGGACGGACTCTGCAGTCCTGTGGGCCTGGTTCCGGTTCCAGCTCTGCCATCAGTAGCTGTGTTACCTTGGACAAGCTGCCTATATCCCTAAACCTTGGATTCCTCATCGGGAAAGTCAGATAATAACATCAAGCTCACAGAATTGAGGGAGATTTAAGAGCTGATGGGAAGGCACTTAGTGCAGAGTTTGCATGTCTAAGTAACCAAAGCTAAAAGCTGTTAACAGTAAGTCCCCTACATGCAAATGAGTTCCATTCCGAGAGCACATTCAAAGTCCAATTTGTTCGTAAGTCCAACAAAGTTAGCCAAGGTACCCAGCCAACACAATCGGCTATGTAGCACTGTACTGCAATAAGTTTATAATACTTTTCACACAAATAATACATAAAAAAGACAAAAAATAAACACTTTTAATCTTACCGTCCAGTGCCTTGAGAAGCACAGCTGTGCAGCATGACAGCTGGCGCCCGGGGGCGGCATCGAGTGACCGGGCAAGAAGAGTTCCTGCTGGAGGAGGGGGAGCTGGTGGGGGAGGGCAGAGCTGCAGGATGGTCAGCGACAGGGGACGGAGGGCCAGCTGCAGTGTCGCCCACGCCTGACGCGGACGGCACAGGGGCTGGCTCCTCGCTGGATTCACTTCTGTCTGCCCTCTTGCAAAAACAATCCAGTGATGTCTGGGGAGTAGCTCTTTTTTTCTCGTCATAGATTACACGGTAGCACTGGATTGCATTCTGAACGGCTACTGCAACCTTCGTGTACCGTTCTACATTTGAGTCCTGTGCCTCAAAAACTAACAGAGCTCCTCAAATAAAGACAATCCCCCTGCCATTTTCTGCCTCGTGAATCTCTCCAGTTCTTCAGCAGTACCAGCTATTATCACCGCTGCTTTTAGGCTTGCCTCCAGACATCCTGGGCTTGAAATAAAGATACTGTACTACTGTACTACTGTACTCTATACAGTCCTGTACAGTCAAGTACACAAAAGCACAACCACTTGTAGAGGATGCACACATGGGACACATGTGCACCAGACACATGAACTAATGCGACTGGACACGTGAAAGCACGTTCACACCTTTGAAAGCTCACAACGTGAAGGTTCGTGTGTAGGGGACTTCCTGTACTACGTTTAGTTGAGGCACAAATGCTAAAATCCTGGCTGCTCCAGACGCCTAGGTGTTAGTCTGCAACCTCCTCGGGGGCTTCTGAAACCGGCCCCATAGGCGGAGGGCAGGGAGGGGAGAGGGCCTGAAGAAAGAGGCAAACCACTGCAGATTGGTAGGTGGCAGGTTTAAGAAGCAAGAGAACCTACTTACCAGGCTTGTCTGGGGTGGCCACAAGATGAACAGATCGCCACGCCTGCCCACCAGAATCTTAAAGTTTATGCAGAGGACTGAACTGGGCTCCGTCACGTACACCGTCCAGATAGTCTGTCCACGTGACTATCTCAAAGCTGCGTCCTCGGGCAGCTTCTAGCATAAGGGAGGCAAGCAGAGCGCACATTCCAAGGATGGGGAGGGGGTGAGGGGCCTCCAGTTGCAGGGTCCAGCTTGTTGATCACATCCTCTCCATGACCTCCTCCAGTACTAGGAGATCCTCGAAATCGGCACTTCTATTGATTACGAAAATAAACAGGATTTGGTTTAGTCCAACTGTTAAGATACAATTTATGCATGTGTTTGAAGCTGTTCTCTAAGTACAGAACTTTTACTACATGATTAGATTAAAATACCAAATCCATCCCACTGATGGGGAACGCAGAAACCCAGCCTGCCCTGCCCTGCTGTGAGCAGTTACAGAAGAACCTGGGTCCTGAGTCTGTACTGTGTTCCCTCTGCAGCAGCAGAGGAAATTCATCCTGTTTCGTGCCCACCAGATATTCCCCCTTTCTGGGCAACAGTGCTCAGAATTCCCACTCAGAACTGCTCCCCTCAGCCCCTACCGCTACCACACGCAGACACAGGCCCTGGATGCTTTCAGCCAAATACCATTTCCCATCCCCCTCACCACACGGACCGGCTCAGGGTCGGGGGCGTGGCACTGCGTGGCACGCTGGTCTGATCAGAGGAGCCAGGGAAAGTCCTGGTGGAGGTGAGCCGCGGGCCTTCTCTTCTCCGCCAGGCTCGGCGGGGTGAGGCTGCAGGGCGGGAGGGACGGCACGCCTTTTCTGCTGTTCGTCGAGTCTCCCACCTCTGTACCATCTCTCTGCGTTGACCCTCCTGCGCCTGGTGAGCGGGCCTTGCGTGATGGCTCCACTCTCACATTCCAATCGCATGCTCCCTGCCTCTGTCTGTATAAATTGGGGAAATCATGCCATCTTTCCGCGTACAGCACCTCCTGGTGGGTTACACTTTGCACCTCACCTTTAGGGACCTGCGTAGGTCCAGCCGCAGAGGGAGAGGTGGGGGTGGCTCCTGAGGAGGAACCGCACTGTCATGCAAAGCAGCTGCTCTGGGGAGCCCAGTACCGTCTCCAGTGCAGGGATAATCCCCTCAGATGCCGGTGGAAAGCCTGCTTCTACTGCTCAACAAGTCTCATCAGAATTTAGGGACTCCATGTCCCCCTCTCTCTCAGGGTCTTCCCACTTGTCCTCATTCCAACTTTCCATCTCCCATCCCATCCCAACCAGTGCCCTCACTTTAACAGTAGACACCAGTGAGACTGGGGATCCAATTTGCATTGCAATTCAGCCACTCGCAGGGTGAGATACTAGGTTTGTTTCCAGCAGGCTTTGGGGCCATTTTATGCAGATTTTGAGCTGGGAATGTGAAGCCTTGAACCCATCCTTTTCTTTTCCACTTTGTCCAGCACAGTTAGGAACCACCAGCCAACCTCATTATACTGTTTAGTTTGACTAAAGTGTTCCAAGGTCACCAGGGAAATTCCCTGGTCATCCAGTGGTTACGATTCGGTGCTTTCCCTGCTGAGGGCCTGGGTTCAGTCCCTGGTTGGGGAACTAAGATTCCACAAGCCTCACAGCGCACCCGGGAAAAAAAAAAGTTAGAAGGTCATCCAAAACCTTGCCTGGAGTATCTAATGGTGATATTTTTTCATATCTCTAGTATCACCACTCCATGGGCTACCAGTACCCTCTTCACCACTTGAGAGTCATCAGTGCCTTTAAATTTAATCAGACTACAGAAACAGTTCCAGAAAATCCAGGACCTATTCCGAAAACACATCCTTAAGATTTTGTTCCTCTAGAACCACTTCCACTACCAAAACCTGTCTGTCAGTGTTCAACCAGAGAAAGAGAATCAGTAGGAGACCAATATTAAGAAGATTTATTGCAAGGAATTGCCTCATGCATTTGTGGGGCTGGCTAGGTAGGTCTGAAACCCGTAGGGCAGGCCGTTAGGAAGGGCAGGCTGCAACTTTCGGGCAGGAGTTGAAGCTTCAGTCCACAGTGGGAGTTTCTTTTTATTCAGGAAGGCCTTGGTTCTGTGCTGAAGGCCTTTCAACTGATCGCAACAGGTCCATACAGATTATTATTAGAATAATCTCCCAGACCTAAAATTAACTGATTATGGACTTTCATGCATCTATAAAATACCTTCACAGCAACACTTAGATTACTGTTTGATTGAATAACTGGGAACTCCAGCTTAGCCAAAATGACACAAAAAACTAACCATCACACCCTAAATAATTCAGTGTTTGTAACTGCGTTTGAATTTTAGATCAATGGGATAATTCTTTATGTAATCCATTGATGATTTGCTTTTTAATTCAACGTTCTGATAGTGGGGTTCGCCATGCTGTTCTCTGTAGCTGTAGTTCCTTCCGTTGCTGTACGGGGTCCCACCAGGCGCATGTACTGAAGCTCACGTACCCACTGCTGCTGTTTATCAGCTAGGTTACCGCCAGGGGTTACAAGCTGTTTCTTTTTTATTCCTAATAATTCAAGACTTCTCTGAAGCACATACCTAAAAATGGAATTGCTGAGTCATAAGGTATGCATACTTTTTTATTTTATTTTTTATTTTAAAAAAATTTCTCAGTTTTAATTTCTAATGTGGTACATAGCAACATCCACAGCTCACATAAACAAAAGCTCTGTGAGGTCCTCAACAGACTGTTAATGGGATCCTGATACTCAAACGCTTAAGGTCGGCTGGGTGAGGGAGTAAACCCCCCGTTAAAAAAGAGAAAGTCAAATCCCATTATCAAGAGAATAAGAAGGATGGATTTAAAATTAAAATGAAGAGATCAATGTGGTGGTTAAAGGAAGAAAGAATTCAGAAAGAAAAAAACATATTTTTAGTAAGATAAAGAAAAAACATGTTTTAGGCAAAAGAGCCATATGGGTTTGCACACTTAACTTTGTCAAAGTCAACTGTTTTCCAAGGTCGCTCCCAGCGACCAGATAGCGCAGCGCTCCTGTTTTATGTGCTCCTTTATACTTGGTACTGTCTAACATTTTGACTTTGTGAATCTTGTAGGTATTAACATGCATTTCCTTGATTACTAATGTGGTTAAGCACCTCTTCTTTTCTTTTTTTCCGGCTGCACCACACAGCATGCGGGATCTTAGTTCCCTGACCAGGGATGGAACCCCTGACCCCTGCAGTGGAAGCACAGAGTCCCAACCACTGGACCCCCAGGAAATTCCAAACACCTTCTCAAATGTGAAACATTGTTTCTTCTGTGGAATTCCTTTTGAACCACTGGCTGTCTTTTTCTCCCTGTGTATTGGAATTCTTTGTATATTCTTTATATTTATTGCATCACAAATATCCTTTTCCCGCTTGTGGCTTTTATTCTTAATGCATTTCTATTCCTAATATTGGGACTTGTGCCTTCTTTTTGTTTCTTGATCATTTTCACCAGAATATCATCAATTTTAAGAAGATTTTTGAAAAATCAGCTTCTGGCTTTGTTCATCTTTTTAATTAATTCTTTTCTTATCTTTAATTTTTTCTTCTTTTCACTTTTTTAGCTGTTATTTTGATATGGACACTTAGCTGATTAATTTTGAGACTTTAACTTTGGAGTGCGTTAATTTTTTTTTTTTTATTTAATTTAGTGGCTGCATTGGGTCTTCGTTGCTGCGTGCGGGCTTTCTGTAGTTGCGGCGAGGGGAGGCTCCTCGTTGTGGTGCGAGGGCTCCTCACTGCCATGGCTTTTCTTGTTGTGGAGCATGGGCTCTAGGCGCGTGGGCTTCAGTAGTTGCAGCACATGGGCTCAATAGTTGTGGCTCAGAGGCTTAGTTGCTCCACGGCATGTGGGATCTTCCCGGACCAGGACTCGAACCCGTGTCCCCTGCATTGGCAGGTGGATTCTTAACCACTGCACCACCTAGGAAGCCCTAATTTTTAGTGGTCCATTTTGGTAGATATTCCATGGATGCTTGGAAACACCATGTACTGGATAGTTACTGGATACAGAGCTCTATATATGCTCATTAGATCATGCTTGTTAATTGTGTTGCTCAAATCTTTTATATCCTAAATGATTTTCTACTGCTTATTCTGCAAATCACAGAAATGTGTGTTGAAATAGCTCATGAGATAGTGGTCTTGCCTAATTTTCCATGTAATTTTGTCATTCCAGCTCATTTTTGAAATTATATCATTATTTTTATAAAAGCTTAAAATTGTTATACCATATTGGAAAACTGGATATTTTATCATTATACAGTTATCTTTTTATCTCTAAGTCCCTTAAAATATTTTGTCTCATATAGTTATATGACCTTTATTTTATTTAGTATATACATAGTACATCATTTTCCACCCTTTTACTTTCAAACTTTCTGTACATTTATACTTTTATATATCTCTTGTAAAGAATAGCTGAATTTTGTTTACCCAGTCTGACAATGCTTGTCTTTAAAGTGCAGCTTTATTTCAAAATATTTGTTTAGCGCAATTATTGGTATATTTCTTTCTTCCATCTTACACTGTGTTTTCTTTTCTCATGCCTTTGTATCTTTTGTCTCTCTCTCCTTTCTTGCCTTCTTTTGGATTGGTTTTTATTTTCCTCATTCCTTTTTCTCTCTAACACTTTGGAAGTTATACTTGATTTCCATTATGTTATAAAATGCAGTACATTATTTAATGTTTTAATATTTAATATAGTATGTTCTGTGGTTTTACTATGATGACTCTGAGTGTGTGTTTTTTAAAAGTCATAGTTGGAATTTATTTTGGCTGCTTGACGCTGTGGGTCAGGGTCCTTGTCATCTAGAGAAAGCCATCCTCCATTATGCTTTCAAACATTGCCTCTACCCTCATCTTTACTCCCTCTCGAGAATTAGGATTGCATCTTGGTCTATCTTCCCTGTCTCTAAACTTCTATTTTATATTTTCCATCTCTCTGCCTCTCTGGGCTGTAGTTCAAGTACATCCTTCTCCTCTATCCTCCATGTCCCCAATCATCCTTTCCGCTGAATCTAACCAGCGGTTAAACCTGTCTACTGAGTTTTACATTTCAATTTTTCACTTCTAGAAGTTGTTTGATTTTTTTCCACATCTGCTTGCTCTTTTGTCATGTTTTCAAGGCTCTCTTTTATTTACTATATTAAGGATACTTATTTGATATGTCAGACCTGATAATTCCAACATCTAAAGTTTTGGGGGGTCCAGATTCTCAGGGAAACTGCCTTTCTTGGATCCTGATGCTAATCCAGTCGGGGTGGGGATGGGGGGTCTCAATGAGCCTAGCCTCACATAGGTCTGCGGCCAGAATTCACAGGATGAGGCACTACCTCCCCCAAAGGAAAAAACCCTAGAGCCAATCATGTGATTAAAAATGACCCCACACGTACAGTGCATATATGATAATAACCATATGTGCATATGTATTAGGTTGGCATAAGAAATCGCCATGTTCATACTACCCAAAGCAGTCTATAGAGTTACTGTGTCCCCATCAAAATATCCACGACATTTTTCACAGAACCAGAACAAATAATCCTAACATTTATATGGAAGCACAAAGGACCCAGAATTGCCACAGCAATCCTGAGGAGAAAGAAAAAGCTGGAGGCACAAACCTCCCAGGCTTCAGACAAGACGACAAAGCTGCAGGTGTCAACATGGCACGGCACTGGCATGAAAACAGACACAGGATCGATGGAACAGAATAGAGCCCAGAAACAAACCCAAAACCTGCGGTCAGTTAATCATTGACACAGGAGGCAAGGATGTACACCGGGGAACAGACAGTCTCTTCAGCAAGTGGTGCTGGGAAAGCTGGGACAGCCTCATGTAAGTCCATGAGATCAGAATAAGCCCTCACACCAGGCACAAAAGTAAACTCACAGTAGCTTACAGACGTCAACATAACACAGGACACCAGAAAACTCCTAGAAGAGAACACAGGCAAAACACTCTCTGACATAAACTGTACCCATATTGTCTTAGGTCAGTCTCCAGGGCAGTAGCCATGTGGAGAGAGAAGACGGGGTTCGAGAAAAGCTGAGTTAAAGCCACATCAAGCTCTTTTCCAGGAAGTCCCGTACGCACACGCCGGCCTTGGGCCGCGCGTCTCTGTGGTCGTGATTTAGGGGTGGGCGGACAGGAAGCGCCAGGGGACTGCACGGCAGTCAGTGCTCTTGCGGGACGTGGCCCCCGACTACTGTGAGGACTCTGGGTGCCTCCACAGTGGTTGAGGGTGGGATGGGGAGCGGCTGTGCCCGGGCCTGAGGCTGGACCAAGAAGGACGGCGGGCAGACGGCGCCTGAGCACGCGGGAGGGCGGGTGGGATGGGAGCGGAGCCAGCCAGCCTGCGGCCCCGCCTGCGCGAGTGCAGGTCTGCGGGCCTCCTCCCGCCCTCTCCACGCTCCTTCTGCCCACGTGATGCCATTGGCCGGGGTTGCTCCTTCTCCGTGGTGCAGCCTTGCAACCGTGGAACGGAGCTTTGTCTCTGTGAGGGTTATCTGACAGTTCAGTGAGTGTTTACAAAGTATGTAATGTATTTTCTAAAGGAGGACAGGAATCACTGCTTTATAATATGCTTTTGTCACTTAGCAAAATGTCATGAGCATCTGTCCATACCTCAGGAGCGTCCCCTCCCACCAGCGGCACACGCTCCACCCGCCATGTGGCTGTATGCTCCCCCTGCTCTCTGCAGTCGGCACCTTCCCTTCCATCCATAAATGCATTTGATCCTCTACCATTCTTACAGGAACAAGCAACCAAAACGCTCCTTGAAACTGGGTGTGTCCTCTATCTACTACCTCAGTCTCCTCGTCCCTTCACAGGAAACCTCAAACCATTCACGTTTGCTGAATTCAACCCTCGTGTCTTGTTAACTATTCTACCCAATACGGTCAGGCTTTTCTCACCACCGCTGTCCTCACACAGCCCTCTCAAGAGCCACCTGGGTTTCCTAATTGTCAAACCCAGTGGCCCCTTCAGGCCCCTACACTGCCTGCCACCTAACAACAGGGATCCTTTTCATGATTCCTGTCTCCGTCTAGAGTATCTTCTTACACTGTAAAAGCTACATTTTGTAGATTCCCTTGAAGGTGGGTTATACAAGTTAGGTTTTAAGAATTTAGAAAGCAGATGTTGGGCTTCCCTGGTGGTCCACTGGTTAAGACTCTGCATTTCCACTGCTGGGGGCGCAGGTTCGATCCCTGGTCAGGGAAGTTCCGCATGCCACGTGGTGCGGCCAAAAACAAACAAAAACCCTGCAGAAGTGAAACAGGCCATGTTTCTGCAGTTTTCATTGCTTTCACCTGGCAAACAAAATTCTGCAGACATGGGGTTTTCCTTTAGCAGCTTTCCAGTGTCCAGTCCAGCTCTGGGTGTGCCTGCAGTGACGGCGGCCTCCTGACTCTCCGCACACTGCTGGGTCAGTAAGTTTGACTGAGTTCCAAGGCAGCCTTTACACATGCCTGATTGTCACACAAATAGTAACTCCTCCAGTGAGTTACTTCTGGGTGTTCAGAGTCTCTCCTTGGGGCCCAAAATACAGCCCATTCTTCCAGTGCGCGTAATGATTTTTAGTACCTAATTCCTTATTTAGATTCTTTTTCTGCAGGCTTCTATTTCCTGTAGTGAACTCTGACCACTTGATATCAGAAGTCACTGTAGGCAACAGGCCTTCATGAAAGAGAACATTTATGTACTAAAAGAAACTAACCACAGGTGTGTCCACCAGGGGATGTGTGGGCACTGCTTTGCCTTCCTGGGAGCAGGCAGACACTCTTCTAGGCTGTGGCTCTGAGAAGTGCACCCTCCTCTCGCTCTTGTCCTCAAGGCCACCCAGACCTTCTTGGCCAACGACCAGCTCTGCCACACGTGCGAAGCTCCATCCCACACTCACCTGCTTCTCCCCCCTGACCACATGTCCCATCACTCTGATTTTACCCGCCGTCTCCGTGTCGGAGGACCTGCTGGTCCCCAGGCCCGGGCCACAACCTGGTCCACCTGTGGGGAAAGGGAACTTGTCAAAGGGCCCAGACACACGCTGCCCTCCTTCCCACAAGAACTAAAACAAGTGAACGAAGAAAAGAGGAGAAAATAACTACTAGTCTATCTTCCATGTCTAGAAAAAAAAATTCAAGAATGAGGGCAAAACAAAGATATTTTCAGGCAAACCAAAACTGAAAGACCTTTACAAGTAGACACTCAGAACATTCGAAAGGAGGTACCTATACACACATAGACATACACACAAATATATACCAGGCAGAAGGAAAAATGATTGCAGGTAGAAGACCTGAGTTGGGCATTAGATGGCAGATATCTGGAAGGTGGAAGTCAGTTGAAGGCCATCCTCTTGCTGCCTTGTTTTCCTCTGGCAGCAAGGTCAAGGAGATGGGTACGTTTTCTGAATCAGCATTCCAGGTTCACTCACCAGCTGTGTGGGTGCTGACAGGGAGTTACGCTGGCTTGGTTATGACTTTCTGACCCTGAGATCACAAATGATGCACTGTGTTCCTTTTTTAAATAAAATTTTTATTAGAGTATAGTTGATTTACAATGTTGTGTTTGCACTGTGTTCTTGAACTTAATAGTTGCAGTGGTGACCTCCTGTGTCCCACCCTCCTGATAGGGGGACAGAGGTAGTAGCTCCAACAATGGATCAGTTTTACAGTTTCTAGGAGTTATTCCTGGAGGGTCAGCTCAAGCCTGACCATCCAGCACCTCTGAAGCTTTCGTAAGCAACCGCTTTCCTATTTTAAACCCCTTGGTGATTCAAGTACGCACTTGTTTGAGAATAACATCAACAACAAAAACTCTGACTCCAACAGGTGTAAACAATTCATCACGGGGACGTCCCTGGTGGCGCAGTGGTTAAGAATCCGCCTGCCAATGCAGGGGACACAGGTTCGAGCCCTGGCCTGGGAAGATCCCACATGCCACAGACCCCAACTGAGCCTGTGCGCCATAGCTACTGAGCCCACGTGCTGTAACTACTGAAGTCCGCGCACCTTGAGCCCGTGCTCTGCAACCAGAGAAGCCACCGCAATGAGGAGCCCGCGCACCGCAGCGAAGAGTAGCCCCCACGCGCCACAACTAGAGAAAGCCTGAGTGCAGCAACGAAGACCCAATGCAGCCAAGACAAAACAAAACAATTCATCATGTCACATAACAAGACAAGCAGAGCCTGCTGCTGCCAGGGCTCTGCTGCTTCTCAGTGATCCTTGGGAGTCTGCCTTTCTCCCCGTGTAGACATTATACACATGCTGGTAGCAAGGTGGCTGGTACACTTCCGGCCATCCCATCTCAACAACGTTGAGAAGAGTCTGTGTTTTTTACGTATATCTTTTGCTGTTGCTTCTTTTAAAATAGTTTTATTGAGATACAACTAACATACGCACAATTCACTTCTTTAATGTATACAGTTCAATGATTTTTAGTGTATTCACAGATATGTGTAACCACCACCATCATCAGTTCTAGAACCTTTCCATCACCTCAGGAAGAAACCTCGTGGCTCTTCCTCATCAGCTCCCACCCGCCTGCTACCGCCCCCGCCCTAAGCAACCACTAATCTGTTTTCTGTCTCTATAGATTTCCTTTTCTGGACTTTCATATGAATGGAATCACAGAGCACGTGGTCTTTGGGGGCTAGCTTCTCTCGCGTAGAACAATGTTCTCAAGGTTCATCCATGTTGTAGCAGGTATCAGTACTGCATTCCTTTTTTTAATGGCCCAGTACTGTTCCATTATATGGGTATACCACACGTGTGCACCCATTCATCTGTTGATGAACATTTGAGGTGAAGCGTCTAGATGTTGTGCATGATGCTGCTGTAAGCATTTGTCAGCAAGTTCCTGGGTGCACACAGTGTTTCCATGTCCCTTGACGTGTACCTAGGGCGGAAGTGCGGGGTCACAGGCCAGCTCTGTGTGGGGCCATGTGAGGAGCAGCTGCCAGGCTGTGTTCCGCGTGGCTTGCCACCCGCGGCAGGCGGCTCTGAATCCCCCGCGTCCTGGCCAACACTGGCTGCCCTCTGGCTCTTTGGTTCCACCCATGCTAGCATGGGCTGCTCATTATCAGAGTTCTGATTCCCACGTGCATCTCTTCAACTCAAGGGAATCTTTCCCAAACGTCCCCGAGCTGACTCTCCATTAGGTCGCATTGGCCAGAAGGGGATCAAATACACCTTCGTAAACCGATCACTGGCAAGAGAAACGCGGTTTCCAGTGAGGACCCACTGCCTGGTTTGGAGCTGGGGCTGTGGGCTGCCTCCTCTGAGGCACACAGACATCCAGAGGAGAGGGCTTACCCTACCTGCATCAGGTCCCGTCGGGAAGGAGGGAGCGAGACAGAGCATCGGCTGTGCGGCTGCGTCTCGCGTGTGGCTTCCGTGACGCCAGGCTCTGATTGCCGGCGTTCCTCCTCCTCCGCTGACCACTGCTCCTTAGGCGCCTCTTCCCCGTCCACTCCCGAAACGTCGGTGCTCCCTTCTCATCATCCACACTCTGAGTCATTTATTCCCATGGTTTCAAGCTCCTTTTGACGACGTCAGAATCTTTTTTCTGAGCTTCAGATTTACTGATGATAATATAAATAAAAACAATAACAGAATTGCCATTTTGAGATACTTATGATGTTCTGGCCGCAGTACATTCTCTCATTTTACTCTCCCCATAACCCTGAAATGCTATTCTTACCCCTACCTTATAGAGGAAAGAACAGGCTTAGAGTGATCGAGTTGTTCGCTCAAGGTAACAGGCCAAGTAGGCTGATGAAAGGAGGAGCTGGATCCAGCCCGACTCCAGAAGCCTGATCCACTTCCTGTTAGGCTTCTGCACGTCCCTCAAGCACAGGGCGGCCGAAAAGAACGCATCATTTCCCCACGACCCAGGCCGACCCTCCTGTTCCCTGCAGCAGGGAGGGAATTAGTTTATCCAGTTATTCAGTCCAGAGACCCAGGGGTCACCTTCCATCTTCACCTCTTCATTATGTGACACTAACCTTGCTTTCTCTCCATCCTTCGAATCCAGCACTTGTTCGGTGTGCCTCACGGTCACTGCCTGAGTCCAGGCCCCCTGTGCCTGGGCTACACGCTGCCCGAGATGCCTCAGCCCTAGGGGTGCTGTGCAGGGACTTTATGCGGCTGGAGCCCCTGGCTTGGTTGCCTCTTGCGGCAGGCAGCCCCCCCCCCCCATTACCCCAGTGTCATACGAAGGGAGTCACTTTCCCTGCGCGCACAATGAGAAACACCCTGAGAAGCGAGATGGAGAGCAAACTGCACTCACCTCTCTGCTTCCCCGCCCCCCGGCCCGCCCCCACCCTCCTAACTGCAGCCAGCGGGAGCGCATTACTTTCCTGTATGACCCCTCGGGGTGGGGCAGCTCCTCACCACGCTCAGGACCAAGTCCGCATCCCTGACTGCGACTCCAAGGCCCTCCGTGGTCCCCAGCTTCCTCTCCCACCTCCGCTCTCATCTCTTTGTGTACAGAGCGTGGTGCCCCAGAAACAGTACATGTTCTGTAGTCTCCTCCTCCATTCTTTGCTCACATTGCTTCCTCTGCGGGATATGCTTATAATACGGAGGGTAAGACAAGCTTTGGAATCAAGTAGACCTGGTTTCAAATTCTTGCTCCGTCATGGTGAAAGAGCACTTAATCTCTCAACTCCAATGTACACTTTATCTGTAAAATGAGTATAACATACCTCAGGGCCGTTGTGAAGATGGATTAAACACATTGCCTGGACCCCCAAGAAGCTCTCCCTAGCCCCATTTCTGCAGCGCCCGGTGCCAGGCCTTGCACTGCTGTGCACTAACCGCGGGTGCGGTCTGATTGTTCCTCTGTCCTGTCCGAGGTCCCCCAGTTCTGGGATCCATTCGGATGCATCTCAGGCCCTTGAGCGCACCTGGATGGGACCACTGCCGGGCTCGGGTCAAGGACAGAGTCGGAGATCCCTGGAGGTGGTGGCAACATGGCGCGGCACTGAACTTAACAGGTGCGTGAGTTCTTCGGAAGGAGACCCACCCGCGCTGGCACCCCAGGCTGAGGCCACGAAGGAGCAGTGGTCCAGCCTGGTGTTCTCGGGGGCGGAGCCACCAGCACGGGGCGTGGCAACTACTCACCTCAACCCAATCAGTATGCAAGCCGGTTCATTTATGCCTATAAGCTCACTGAACTGCCCGGCCGGGGACCAAATCCTGCACATCCTACAGCCCTGCAAGGACAAGGGATCAAGAGGCTTTGGAATAAAGGGAGAGCGCCCAGGGCCACGGAGATTCGACTGTGGGGCAGGGGAGCGGGTGCCGATAACCTCAGACAGCGGCATCCTGCGCGCGCGGGGGAGTGTCCGAGCGCAGGCGGCAGGGAGGACCAGCGCAGTGGCGGGGTACCGCGGCGCGGGCGCGGGTGGGTAGGAAGGAAGCTGGGGAGGAGATGACAGCAGTGGGGCGGCAGGACGGGAAGGCTGGGCGGAGACACGTGTCTTTCCGGCTGGAGGGCGGGGGCGGACCCTTGGGGCCCCACCTTTCTCTGCCCCCCACTGTGTGCAGCGCCGTGTTCTGGGGACACAGCTGTGACGCAGCATGGTCCAGAATGGCAGCCATCGCTTGGGACTCCTCGCAAGGAACGTCTTTACCTTCAAACTTAAATTTCCTCCTGACAAAACGGCCGGGTCCCTGCTTGCGGGAAAGGGAGTGGGGCCCAGGTTCAGTCCCTTCTGCGAATCCAGCATTGAGAGCAGGTTTTAAAGACTGCGTGGGAGGGAGTGCCGGAGAAGGGGCCCCTGCACAGCAGCCAGAGGGCGCCTCTGGCTGGAAACGCGCCACCACCATGTCCCTCAAGGGCAAGGTCTTGTTCCAAACTACGGAGTCCATCCCAGGGGCAGAGCGTGAGAGTGGCTTTCCTGAGTCCATTTTCCTCTTTGGTGTCGCATTTCATCCTCACCTCGACCTGGAGGGCCACAGGAAACCCTGCAGGGCACCCCATCCCGGAAACATTGCAACATCTCACCCCGGTGCCTCCTTCTCTGGCTGCCCAAACGGGCCCATGTCTATCGTTTGATTAGCAGAATGCAACACACAGCATTAAACGCACAAAGGGAGAGTGGAAGAGAGTAAGGAATCTCCGTTAACTAGCATACATCAGTGACCTCGAGGTTCCCACCTGCAAAATGGGAAGTTTCCAGGTGTTAATAATTTCGACAGTGGTTCCCAGTTTTCTGAGGTGCAGGCGTCTGGGGAGAAGGTACACTGAGGGATGTTCTCCTTAAGGAAAACTGTCCTTGTCATATCGTGCATCCCACGCAAAGGTTGGAACAGCCACCAGAGTGCTGCAGGGTCGCCTGGAGCAGCCTTGATGACAAGGCTTTTGCTCTTGTCTGCCCCATGCGACTCTTGGACATGGAGGCCACTCTCTCACCTTTGGAGAGAACAGGCCTGGCCCAAAAGGCACCCCAGGAGACCAGAAGTGGCAATTCTTCTTGGTAAATGCAGACCTATCTGTGCTCAAAGGTTTCAGGCTCAGCAAAAGATGCTTCTTTGGGTTTCATCTTCACAGGGAAGGTGGGAGGTGGCATTCTATTCCCATTTTATAGATGGGGAAAGCCAGGCTCAGTAACGTCGCGGAACCACCCAACACAGTGGTAGGAAAGGATTCAGGTCTAGGCCTCTGTCTGGGTCCAAAGCTAGCGCTGGAACGTGGAGGACACACACAGCCTCCCTTCCCCTTGCAGAGAAAACCCTGAGCTTCCTGGGTCGCCCGGGCTGGGGCAGGTCAGCGCTCCGAGCCGGCGGGCCCGGGGCCTGGGGAACGCCGCCCGGGAGAGCGGAGGCCCCCGCGGCCCGGCCCGTCTGCCGAGGCTCCGGCTTCGGCGGGGCTCTGGGCAGCTGGCAGAGGTAGGCAGGCGGACGAGCGCCCTCCCGCCTGACCTGCCCTCCTCGCCCCGCGGACCGCGATCCGCTCCCCCCGAGCTGCTCGGGCGACTCACCGGGCGCTGCTCCGGGCTGCACCTGCCGCGCCGGCGGCCTCGGCCCGCGCGCCGGGTCCCGGGGCGCCGACGCCGAAGGGCTGGCGCGGGCGGCGCGCGCTCTGCGCTCGGCCCGGGGCCGCGGGCGCCCGGCGGGGCGGGGCGGGGCGGGGCCGGGGAAGGGTCCCCGGGGGCCCTCGGCCGGCCGGGCTGGTCCCCCCCCCCGGCCCGCACGCCAGCGCCGCCCCTCCCGGGCCAGCGGCGCCCGCTGCGCGCCTTTTCAGCACCGCGAGCGGCCATCGGGCGGGACGTGTCCGGGCCAGGCTGGTGTCGCAGCGCGCGAGCCTCGCGGAGCTCCCTGCGGGCGGGGCGGGGCGGGCGGCGCGGGGAGCCGGGGGGGCGCCTGCAGCGGCCTCGGCGCCCGCCCGCGGGGACAGCCGCTGGCCCAGGGCAGCCCGCCGGCCGCGCCAGGTCCCCGTGTGGCCCGCAGCCCGGGCTCCGCTCCCCAGGGCCAGGCCCGCGCTTCCTGCGCCTCCGCGGGGGCCCGCCCGGCCCGGGGCTGTGGACCGCGCGCGGCGGCCGGCGGCCGGGCCCGGGGCAGAGCCTCCCGTCCTCTGTGCCCAGGCAGACGTTTTCCCGAAGGTCTCGAGCAGACTCCGCTCGCCGGTACTCCCTTTCGTGCTCCACAGCAGCCCGCATATTAACCCTCCCCCTTTTACTGAGATGCGATTCACACACAGTGAATACCAGATATTTTAAGTACTGCATACAGTCTGGACAAGGGCTCGTGGTCCCCACTCCGGCCCAGCTGGAAGGTGCTGTCTGCCCCTCCCTTGGGCCCCCTGCTGCCCCGGGATCTTCATCTCTCTAGTTGCCAGGGCAGTGCCTTGTCACCCTTTGGTGCCCTTGTGTCTAGCTGAAGTCTTTCCCGCTTTAGTCTACATTTCCAATCAAAGTAATACATGTGGCGGCTGAAAAAGTCCACATGGATATACAATGCTTACACGAGAAACAGCAGCCTGGTGTGAGAGCCTTTCCTAAGCCTGGAGATGTAACCAAGTGACTCTGAGGCCTGCTCTTCTCCGGTCAGGGCCCTCTTCTTCTGGTCCTCCAGTGGCCCTGCTCTTCCTTGTCCCCCCTGCTCGTTCCTCTTCCTCTTCCTCCTTGTCAAGATCTGAAATCAGGACTAGACTCTAGGGACCTGAACGACAGGTGCGGAGCCTGTGCTTGGAACTGTCTTCAGTTCCTCCTGCCTCTGTCCGGGGCCCACATGCAGCAGAACAAAGTTCCCAGGTGGTGCAGGCTCCAGAAAAGCTGAGGCCCTGGCTCAGGTCCTCCTGTGGTTTTCCCAGCTCATAAGTCACAGGTCAGTTGTACCCACAGTGTTTCCCTTCTCATCCAGGGGCTGGAAGGAGCGGGGATGGGGAGTCGGCACCTGGTAATGACCTGGCTCTGCCACCAACTAGATAGATGTGTGCCCCTGGGCAGGCTGATCCCTTTGTCTGTGCTCCAGCTCCTCCATCTGTAAAATGACACTGCCATCTCCAGAAAGCTGCAAAGCTCTAATGCCTTGGAGGTAAGTCACCTGAAATAATAGCCCTGGCCCTCTGCGGCCAGGACGGCTCTGACCAGTGTCCCATGGCCTGGCCACTGGGATGCCCTCCCGACTTGCTGTGCCCAGACAGCTCAGGAGCCTTGGTTTTGGGGGGCAGCCTGCCTGCTTTACCATTTCCTCAGTCTGCCTAACAAAGCAGCTTCTTCTCTTGGCCCCCAGGCAAAGGATGGGAGGAAGCAGCCCTGGCACCATGGGAGGGCGTATTTGGACCTTGCCATTTGATTCAAAGGACACTTTTACCCTGAGGGAAGACTTGAATTAAAACAGTTAATCCAAGTTACAGAAATCCTGATTCATTTTTGGACAGAATTTTCCAGAGTGAACTTCACTAAGCTGACAATTACTTAATCAGTTCTTTTTAAGTATACGATTTTTTTATTTTAATAAAATTCTTTTAATATCATTAAAAAAAAACTATTGATTTAATGGCCTACCTTAATAGTTCTACTAACATCTTCTGCTCCTGTATGACACAAAGGGCTCAGGCATCCGGTGTGGGCACCTGGATCAGCCTTGGCTGGGACCTCCAAGAGCTCCCATCTCCAGTGTGGAAGCCTCATCTTCTCCCTAAAGGGGGAAGGGAAACCGCTGAAGGTGAAGGGTGTGCTCTAGGCCTGCCTCCCTCAGCCGCCTCCTGCATCACTTGCTTAAATCTCCCGAGCCTCGTTTTTCTCCCCTGTAAAATGGGGGTAGTAGTGACTAGCAGCCCACCTCACGAGAGCTGTTTGTAGTCTGTAAAAATAATTATTACTGTGAACCGCAGCAGTGTGAAATAATCGCTTGTGTACAGCTCTGCCCCCCCAGC
The DNA here is from genome assembly GCF_030028045.1 of Hippopotamus amphibius kiboko. NCBI lineage: Eukaryota > Metazoa > Chordata > Mammalia > Artiodactyla > Hippopotamidae > Hippopotamus > Hippopotamus amphibius. The sequence continues at coordinate 169,906,745 of NC_080191.1, read as the reverse complement.
GGGTTAGTGGGAGCTCCAGAAATGGTACTCCGCTGTCACCGCCATCAGGGTAATGACACAAGCGCCGCTTGCTGGCCTGGCCACGGGGTGGCACCACAGACTCGGCCCTGTGACGACTCTGGTCTCAAAGGCAGCGTCTGTGCTTGAACTATGTAATAGTGCTGTTTTCTGGAGGTCAAAACTAGCCGATTGTTGACAGTTTCATATGGTGCCGCCTGCCGTGGGCTGTGTCCTTTCGGCTTGTCTCCGCGAGCCAGGCCACGTCCCAGGGCCTCGCCAGCTGAAGCCGTGAGGGAGCCTGCGCGGTGCCTGCGGCGCAGACGGCCGGGCTGCCGGACCTGCTGCCAGACACGTAGGGGCACGGGCCCTCCAAGCTGGGGAGAGCTGGAAGGACAGCATCAGAGTTAAGGACAGAGCCACAGACAGCAGGCTGGTGATCACAGGAAGTTGATTTGTAGAAGCGAAGTCTCCCATTTTCCATGAGTTCACATTTCTTTGCTGAGCCTAGAAAGCCATTTGCCAAGAAACTCAAGGGAAACAGCGTGCCCAGGTGACCGTGACCTCTGTTCCTTGCTTCCCGTTCCCTCACTCCCTCACGAGGGGTGCTGGCCGTGGCCCCCAGCATTGTGAAACAAGTTGAGAAACAGATCTCAGATCATTAACAGAATTGACTGGTGACCCAGAGAGCTGGGAGTGACGCGCCTGAAGGCTGGATGGGGCTCCGGGCCCCATAGCTCCCTGGGCCCCGGGGACAAAGAGCCCCCCTGGTCTGACCTAAAGCTAAGCCAAGCTTCATATTTGTATTAGCGGGGAGACATTTCCTCTGGGCCATGTTCTGTGCCTCTCCAGCCACAGGCGCCCCGCTTTTCACACGCAAATCCACTTGGATCTATTAAAGGAACAGGAGCATTTGATGAGTAGCTTTTTCATATTTGCACATTTAACTTTTTTTTTTCCCAGAGACAAGGGTTCAGATAAGAAAGTTTCTTTGTGTGTGAAGAATTCAGTAATTAAAAAAAAAATAGCTATCTTCCAGAAATCTGAGAATCATTTAATATTAGAAAATCTATCCATACAATTTACCATATTAATAGATCAAACAAGAATCATATGATTACCTCTATAAAGGCTGAAAAATTCAACAATTTAATCTTGGTAAAAACACTTAATAAAACAGGAGTAGGTGTATACTGCCTTAACATGATAAAATATATTTATCTCATTATCGAAGGCAGCATTGTACTTAATGGAGAGGAGCTCTCCCCAACTCAAAGTCAGGAACAAGAGAGATTTGTCCATTTTTACAGTTATTAGTTTACAGCTACATCCATTTTTCTGTATGTTAAGTAGCCAATGTGATTTGACAAGAGTAAAACATAGAGGTATAGAACTCAGAAAGAAGGAGGAAAAATTATTATTTCCAGATGGCATAATTTTATACCTGGAAAACCCAAAAGATTTGACTCAAAATGTATTAAACACCAAATGTTGGTGAGGATGTGGCACAATAGGAACTCTCATTCGTTGCTTATGGGAATACAAAAGGGTACAGCTACTTTGGAAGACAGCTTGGTGGTTCCTTACAAAAGAAAACATATTCTTATCCTACAATCCAGCATTGTGCTCCTTGATAGTTACATAAGTGAGTTGAAAACCTATATCCACATGAAACACTGCAAACAAATGTTTACAGCAGCTTGATTTATGATTGCTAAAACTTGGTAGCAACCAAGATGTCCTTCAGTAGATGAATGGGTAAATAACCTATGGTCCAGGCAGACAATGGAATATTATTCAGTGCTAAAAAGAAGTGAGCCATCAAACCATGAAGAGACATGGAATAAGCTTAAATGCATATTGCTACGTGAAAGAAGCCAGTCTAAAAAGGTTATGTACTGTAGCCAGCTATATACTGATCCCAGCTGTATAATATCCTGGAAAAGGCAAAACTGCCGAGACAGTAAAAAGATCAGTGGTTGCCAGGGGTCCATGGGGTGGGAGGAATGAATAGATGGAAGGCAGAATTCTTAGGGCAGGGAAACTATTCTGTATGATACTGTAATGATAGATACATATTATGCACTTGCTAAAACCCATAGAATGTGCAACACAGAGGGTGAACTCCAATGTAAAGTACGGATTTTGGTTGGTAATATGTCAATGTTAGTTCATCAGTTGTAATACATGTACCACTCTGATGTACGATGTTGATGGTGAGGGAACTTGTGCATGTGGTGGGGGAAGGGCAGGGGTATAGGGTATGTGGGGACTCTATACTTTTCCATTCACTTTTGCTATGAACCTAAAAGTGCTTTAAAAATGAATTAAAAATAAAGTATTACAAATAGCAAAATAATGCAGTAAGATGTCTGGTTTAAAATTAATATTCAGAAACTATACATTTCACATTTACAAACAACAACTAGTTAGAAAAACTAATGGAAGAAAATAATCTATTTAAGAATCTGTAATAAAAAAAACTCCCTACTAACAAAAGTCCAGGACCAGATGGCTTCACAGGGAATTCCACCAAACATACAAAGAAGAACTGAAGCTGATCCTTCTCAAACTCTTCCAAAAGATTGAAGAGGAGGGAACACACCCAAAGACATTCTATGAAGCCACCATCACCCTCATACCAAAACCAGTCAAAGATACGGCCAAAAAAGAAAATTACAAGCCAATATCTTTAATGAATATAGATGCAAAAATTCTCAACAAAACATTAGCAAACCATAAAACAACACATAAAAAAGATGATACACCACAACCAAGTTGGATCCGCCCCAGGGTCGCAAGGATGGTTCAACATATACAAATCAATCAATGTGATACAGCACATCAACAAAAGACAAAAATCACATGATCATCTCAATAGACGCAGAAAGAGCATCTGATAAAATTCAACATCAATTCATGATAAAAACTCTTACTGAAGTGGGTATAGAAGAACATATCTCAACATAATAGAAGTTATTCATGACAAACCCATGGCAATATAATATTCAATGATGAAAAGTTGAAAGCCTTCCCACTAAAATCTGGAGTAAGACAAAGGATGCCCACTCTCATTACTTCTGTTAGACATAGTATTGGAAGTCCTAGCCACAGCAATCAGACACAAAAAAGAAATAAAAGGTATCCAAATTGGAAGGGAAGAGTTAAAATTGTTATTATATGCAGATGACATGATACTATATATAGAAAACTGTAATGACTGCACACAAAAGCTACTAGAACTGATAAATTCAGCAAAGTAGCAAAATACAAGATTAACATACAGAAGTTGGTTGCATTTCTTTATACTAACAATAAAATATCAGAAAGGAACTGAAAACAAACAATCCCTTTTAAAATTGCAGCAAAAAATAAAATAAAATAAAATACTTAGGAATAAACCTCACCAAGGAGGTGAAAGACTTATATGCTGAGAACTATAAAACACTCATAAAGGAAACTGAAGATGATTCAAAGAAATAGAAAGATAATCCATGCTTCTGGATTGGTGGAATCAATATTGTTAAAATGACCATACTACCCAAAGCAACCTGCAGATTTAATGCTGTCCCTATCAAATTACCTATGCCATTTTTTATAGAACTAAAACAAATACTCCTAAAATTTATATGGAATCATAAAAGACCCAGAATTGCTAAAGCAACCCTTAGGAAAAAGAACAAAGCAGGAGGCATAACCCTCCCAGACTTCAGACAATACTACAAAGCTACAGTAATCAAAACAGCACGGTATTGACACAAAACCAGAAATGTGGGTCAGTGGAACAGAGTAGAGAGCCCAGAAATAAACCCACACACCAATTAATCTTCAACAAAGGAGGCAAGAATATACAATGGGGAAAAGACAGTCCCTTCAGTAAGTGGTGTCGACAAAGTTGGACAGCCACATGTAAATCAATGAAGTAAGAACACACCCTCACACTGGACACGAAAATAAATTCAAAATGGCCTAAAGACTTAAATATAAGACCTGACGCCATAAAACTCCTAGAAAGAGAACATAGGCGAAGCATTCTCTGACATAAATCATACCAACGTTTTCTTAGGTCAGTCTCCCAAGGCAATAGAAATAAAAGCAAAAATAAACAAATGGGACCTAATCAAACTTACAAGCTTCTGTTCAGCCAAGGAAACCATAAACAAAATGAAAAGACAACCTACAGACTGGGAGAAAATATTTGCAAATGATGTTACTGACAAGGGCTTAATTTCCAAAATATAAAAAGAGCTCATATTATTCAATAACAGAAGAACAACCAATCAAAAAATGGGCAGAAGACCTAAATAGGAATTTCTCCAAAGAAGACATACAGATGGGCAACAGGCACATGAAAAAATGTTCAACATTGCTAATTATTAGGGAAATGCAAATCAAAACTACAATGAGGTACCACCTCATGCCATCATTAAACAGTCTACAAATAATAAATGCTGGAGAGGGTGTGGAAAAAAGGGGACCCTCCTACACTGTTGGTGGGAATGTATATTGGTGCAGCCACTATGGAAAACAGTATGGAGTTTCCTCAAAAAACTAAAAATAGAGTTGCCATATGATCAAGCAATCCCACTCCTGGGCATATACCTAGGTAAACCTGTAATGTGAAAAGATACATGCACCCCTATGTTCATAGCAGCACTATTCACAATAGCCAAGACATAGAGGCAACCTGAATGTCCATTGACAGATGAATGGATAAGGAAGATGTTTTACATATACAATGGAATATTACTGAGCCATATAAAAGACTGAAATAATGCCATTGGTAGCAACATGGATGAACTTAGAGATGATCATACTAAGTACGTCAGAAAGAGAAAAACAATGTGCTATCACTCACATGTGAAATCTAAAACATGACACAAATGAATCTATCTATGAAACAGAAACAGACTTACAGACATAAAGAACAGACTTGTGGTTGCCAAGGGGGAGGGGGATGGGGATGGGGGATGGATTGGGGGTTTAGGGTTATCAAATGCAAACTGTCATATATACAATGTATAAACAACAATGTCCTCCTGTCCAGCACAGGGAACTATATTCAATATCCTGTGATGAACCATAATGGAAAAGTATATAAAAAAAGAATATAGTATATGTATAACTGAGTCACTTTGCTGTACAGCAGAAATTAAAACAACATTGTAAATCAAAAAATTAAAAAAAAGAAAATCTAGGGACTTCCCTGGTGGCTCAGTGGTTAGGAATCTGCCTACCAATGCAGGGGACACGGGTTCCATCCCTGGTCTGGGAAGATCCCACATACCGTGACGAACTAAGCTTGTGCATCACAACTACGGAGCCGGAGTGCCACAACTACTGAAGCCCATGAGCTCTAGGGCCCGCGAGCCACAGCTATTGAGCCCACATGCTGCAACTACTGAAGCCCATGCACCCAGAGCCCATGATCAGCAACAAGAGAAGCCACTGCAATGAGAAGCCTGCGCAACGCAACTAAGAGTAGCCCCCAGTTGCCACAACTAGAGAAAAAGCCTGCTTGCAGCAACGAAGACCCAATACAGCCAAAAAAAAAAAAAAAAAAAAAAAAAAGAAAATCTATTTATAATTACAAAACAACACAAAAATGAAACAATTAGGAATAAACTTAATGAGATTCATGCAATATATTTATCAATAAAACTTTAAAATTCTACTAAGGGATACTAAAGATGATCTGAACAAAGAGAAATACCACATTTTTAGAAAGTCCATTTACTCTAGGTTGTATAAATTTAACAAGAGTCCAATAAAAATACCAACAGGTTAAATATTATAAATCAATGTTATCTCAATAAAAAAAAATACCAACAGGATTTTTTTTAACCAAATAAGTAGGAACATCAGGACAAATGAGAGGGAACTGGACTTATCAGCAATTAAAGTGTCTTATCTTCTCATGGCTATTATAATTTAATTAGTGTGGTACCGCACAGGGCGAGACACACCAATGGGACAGAACAGGAAGTATAGGAAGAGAATCAAATACAAGGGAATTTAGGAAAAGATGAGTCAAAGTTCCAAATCAGTGGAGGAAAACTATTCAGTACAAAACTGCTAGGCAAACAGGGTAGACATCTGAAAAAAAGAAGAGTTTTATCAATATCACATCCTTCACAGCAAGATAATTCTGAGACGGACCAAATACGTAAGTGTTTAAAAAATGAAACCACGAAATAATGAAGAAGCAATAGAAGAGTTAAAAAATAATTTTGCAGATGAGAAAGCACTTTTAAGTATAGTACAACACCCAGGAGCCTTAAAAGAAAACAAAAAAATGGTACTACATAAAATTAAACAAATTCTCTGTGGCTAAAGACACCATAATCACAGGCAAAGTCAAAAAATTAGGAAAGAATAACTATAACATGTCAACAGATTCATACTAAGAGAAATGTAAAGTAAAACTCACTGAGATGCCATTTTTACCTATTTGTTTAGTAAAAATCATGAAGTCTGGTAATAGGTTATCAGAGAGATGGAGAAATGGGTATTTTCTTATGGTGCTAGTGCTATGTAAACTGCTACAACCTCTGAGGCTGATAAAATCTATAAAAATTACCATTATTATTTTTAAAGACAGTGGTTGTTTGGTTTATACAATGTTATTTCCATTTACTTACCCAACACACCCTCTTTCCCCTTAAATCTTAGACTCGTGAGGTCATTTTCCCCCCTATAGCGCAGGTTTCTTGGTGGCAAACTCTCAATTTTTATCACCCTCTGTCTTGGAAGACAGTTTTACAGGTTGGTAATTCTAGGTTGATGGCTACCTTCTGTCAACATTTGCAAGACTGTATTCCCTTTCTTCTGACTTCCGTGTTGCTGTTAAGGAGTCCACTGTCTTTCTAACCGGGGAATCTCTGCGGGCGACCTCTCCCTTCTCTCTGACTGTCTTGAAGACCTTGCCTTTGTCTTTTGTGTCTTCTGTTTTACTGAGCTGTGTCTAGGTCTAGATTTACTTTTACTTGTCCTGCTAGGGGTGCGTTTTTTGTCCCTAGACCTCGGATAGCACGTTTTTCACTAGTTCTACAAATTTCAGAGGCATTATCCCTCTAAATACTTCCTTTCCTTCTTTCCTCCTATTCTGCATTTTTGAGGATCTGATTAGATACGTGTGCTTGTATTAGAGGTTTTTAGTCTAAGCTTCATATCTCTTAATGAGTGCTTCCTTTATGGTTTCCCTCTGCTTATCTCTCAGGAGTGCACCTTTGGTAGTTTATTAACTCCCAATTCTCTCTTTATCTGTGCCTAACTGATATTTTAAGAATTATAGTTTTCATTTCAAAACATATTAATCTGTTCATTCCTGGTATTCTCTTGTTGCTTTATCAGTTCTCATGCCTGTGATTGCTTTATTATTTCTTTAAGCTCTTCATACATAGTTGTATTTTTAAAACTTCTATTAAATACTTTTAGACTGCAGAAGAATTGTAAAGACAGTCCACCTAGCACAGCTTCCCTTCACGTTCACATCTCATATAACCATGGCATATTTGCCGAAACTAAGAAATTAACATATCATTAAGGCCCTTTCTGTTCCGGGATCCCATCAGGATACTGTAATGCACTTAGTCATCGTGACTGCCTAGATTCCTACAATCTACGATACTATCTGTCTTTCCTTGTTTTCCATGACCTTAACTTTTGAAGAATGCTGGTCAGGAATTTCATAGAATACCTCTCAGTTTGGGTTTGTCTGATACCGTCTCATGATTAGTCTGGGGTCATGGATTTGGGGGAAGAATAGCAGAGAGGTGAAATGCTCTCCTTATCAAATCATATAGGATTGATATCAATGTGATTTATTACTGGTAACATGAGTCTTGTTCATGTGGTCAAGATGGTGTCTGTCAGACTTCTCCACTGTAAAGTCACTATTTTTCCCTTTCCAGATGCTATTCGTGAGAAGCCAGTCATTAGGTCCGGCCCATCTCAGGGGGAAAGGAGTTAAACTCCTTTTCCCTGAGGGAAGAGTATCAAAGAAAACTGTTAAAACGAATGTAGTGATTAACAGCATTTTGGAGGAAATACTTTGCATCTGTGCAAACATCCTGCTGCTTCTCAGGGTTTTGCTCCCTGATGTTGGCATTCACTCGTGGGTCTCGCCTGCAGGAATCATCATGCAGCATTCTCATGGTGGTTTTCTATTTCACTCATTCCTTCCACATTTATCATTTGAAATTCTTCTGTAAGGAAGATTTCTCTCTCTCTTCCCCTGTATTTACTCAATCATTCACAAATGTGTATTTTACATGGTTATAAAAAACACTTTCAAACCAGCAGGAGAAAATTGGACTATTTAATTGAAGGCAGGAAAGGAGAAAGCAACAATAAGATGTATAGTAAATAGAATATATAAAATAAGGTAGAAATAAGTCCTAATATAATTGTATTAATAATTATAAAGTATCACTAATTATAATTATATAAAGGCAGTCTATATCTAGCCAGAAACTCTTAGTGTTGGTACCTTGACTATAAGGGATATACTTAAAACAAAAGGATAGAGAAAGATTGAAAAGAAACAGAAAAAAGGTGTATTAGGTGAATACAAACCAATGAATGCCAGACGAGCAACATTAATAACTAAAAAATATAATTCAAGATAAAAAGCATTATATTGTGAAAGAGGGAAATAACATATGGTCAAATGGCCAGACACACGCATCGACCGATAGTCTTCAAATACATAAGGCAGCCGCTGACAGACGTGCAGGAAGAAGCAGCTCAGCGACTGTAGTGGAAGATTCTAACGAAGCCATTGCCTCAGGAAGAGAGAGGTTAGGAAAAAGCAAACACAAAAAGCAAAGATACAGATGATTTAATTGACTCAATTAAAAATCTCAAGAGTGAAGGTGTATCAGGAGATGGAGGCACCTGGTTGGCCATCTCCCAGAGGTGAAAGCCAGGATGAACTCCTCTGTGAGTCAGAAGTACATCACGGAATCTGGACTGGTTTGTAAAACCTCGCATTAAGTGAAAGATAAAGTGAGAAGGAGAATGAGATGATTAGCACAGGACAATGTATGGTAGTTCAAGACACGTGCCCATGGAAACATACATGCTTCACACAAACGCAGGGAAGCACACCAAACACAGTAGAATGGATGCCCGTGGTGGGGTCAGGGAGGAAAGGGGGTGAGAATTGGGCCCCGGGATAAAGGGGAACAGTAAATGAACACAGCAGGCGATGGGCCTTGCGGGTTGGTCATGATGACCCGCGCTGCACTGAGACAGGTAATAACCTCACCACCCGCTGGAGGTAAGCCTGGTCGCAACCCTTCCTATCAGCAGAAAGGTCTGAGCACGTGCTATGCGTCCCTAGCGACCGGGGGCCTGGGCATAGCAACGTCTCTCCAGAAAATCACAAGTGACGGGGAGTCCAAAGGCAGCTTTGGAGGTGGGCACTGCCCATTCTCAGCACCACGCACCAGGTCAGCTGCCCTCCTAGCCCAGGCAAAGCCCCTCAAAACTGGCACCTCTGTCTTGAGGGAGGCACGCCCTCTGAGCTGAGCCATCTGGAACTGGCCACAGCTCAACTCAAGCTTCTGGGTTTCTCAAGGTTAGAACTCCCGAGAGCAAAGTTCTCCAGGCCAGGTTTCACGCTGGCCAAGACGTCTCTTCACGGCACCCTCGCCTCCTGTTCCCACAGGAATGTCTGGGTGGCAGCAGACGGAGCCCCAGGTTGGGCTGCAAGAAATCTCAGAGAGAAACGGTCCCAATGACAATCTTCCAAACATCAGGAATAGCAATTTAAAAAAAATCTGAAGTTGTCTAAGGATTTGAATAGACATTTCTCCAGAGGAGATGTGCTGATGTCCAGGAAGCATATAAAAGGTGCTCAGCATCACTGATAATTAGGGGAATGCAAACCAAAGCCACAATGAGATGCCTCTTCTTCACACCCATTAGGGTGGCTATTACAGAAAGGACACATAAAATAACCAGTGCCGAAGCGGATATGGAGAAATTGGAACCTTTGTGCACTGTTGGTGGGAACATAAGATGGTGCCTGCTCTGTGGAAAACAGCATGGCAGTTCCTTAAAAAATTAAAGATGAAATTACCATATGATCTAGCAACTCCATCTCTGGGTATACACACAAAAGAATCGAAAGCAGGGACTCGAAAAGGTACTTGTACACTCATGTACATAGCATTAAAAAGGCGGAAGCAACCCAAGTGTCCACTGACAGATGAATATGTAAAAAAAATGTGGTAGAGACATACAATGGAATATCATTTAGCCTTAAAAAGGAAGTAAATTCTGACACAGATGACGTGGATGAACCTTGACAATATCATGCTATGTGAAATATGAAATAAGCCAGTCACAAAAGGACAAATGATTCCTCTTATGTAAGGTACCTAGACTAGTCAAACTCATAGCGACAGAAAGTAGAATGGTTGTTGCCCGGGGCTGGGAAGGAATGGGGGGTTAGTGTTTAATGTACACGGAGTTTCAGCTGGGGAAGAGGAAAAGGTTCTGGAGGTGGATGGTGGTGATGGGTTATAGGACAATGTGCATGTACTTATTGCCACAGAGCTGTACACTTAAAAATGGTTAAAATGGTAAATTTTCATGTTATGTGTATTTTACCAAAAAAAAGTTGCCTAAGAGGAGCTTCTGCAAAGCAGATGCGTTTCAATTAAAGTAACCTCCATCCCACCGCTTGCAGGTCCTTCTCAGCCTCAGAGGAAACCTAAGGTTGACAGAAGAAGGAGGTCTGACTTTTAAAAGATTCTTTAGCCTCTGCTGGAAATGGGAAGAAAAGAGTAAGGGCTTCAATGGTCTGGCATCCTGAGACACGTCTGTGGGGGAACACAGCCCAACATCCTCTCCTCAGCAGCAGCCAGCAGCGCTGTCCTCTTGCAGAAGGAAAGGTCTGGAAATGGGTGTACATGCTTAGACACATGTCCACACCTCCATCAGGTACACGTGGGAACACACACATGCACTGACGCAGGGCTGGTGTCTCTTACTGAGAGAAATAAGTTAATCAAACCATCCCTCCAACCTAGCAGCTGGGCAGGTGGCCCTTATGGGCCTGCATGTCCTTCCTCCCTAGTCATACCTACCCTTTGCTGTGGGACCAGGGACACGTCAGCCAGGAGGGCAGACAGCACAGATCTACATGCAGAAACTGCTCTCGGCTCTTGGTGGCCCCTCAGAGGAGGGACCTTATGCCCTGAGGCTCAGCTGAGCAGCCAGTGGCCGACAAGCTTTGCTGCAAAATTCTGTCCTTTCAGAGATAAGCTCCGTCCCCAGCCCGTCTCCAACCTGGGCAAGGCCAGCACTTCTGTTATCAGTGAGGAGCCCACGCTCCCACAAACGCTGACCCAGGCTCGCTGCCCTGCGTCGAGGGCCGCCTGACCAGGGCCCGCCCTGAGATGACTGTGGAGATATGAGCACAGGAGATAAGGGTGATTGCACCTGGACTTTGGCTGGGGAGTCCTGGGGGCTGGAGGCAGGCATGCTGACTTGCCACCACCGTGCCCTGTGGCTGGCTCCGCCTGGGTTCAAATGCCAGCGAATCCCTTGATTCTCACAGCCTCACTTGCCTGTCCTGTAGAATGGGAGTGATACGAACAGCCCCCCAGAGGGGGCTCAGGAGGGAGAGATGAGGTAACGATGAACGTTGGTAACTGAGAGCCCAAGATGCAGCATCCTTGGAAAATGCCACACTGCCCATTTGCTTCCTTTCCAGCCCACGATGGGTGAAGCCAGCTTTGACACCCTAGGGCAGCTGGAGCTGAGGGGGAAAAAGGAAGCGGAGGGGAGAAAGGAAGGAGGGTGGGGGAACCGGGGCTAGGGCGTGAGCACACGCGGGAGCCACGGCGTTGGGAGAGCCAGAGGGGCCGGAGCTGGGCCAGCACTCCTCCGAGCCCCGCCCCGCCTCTCTGCAGCTCCTGGCCTCTTCACCAAGGGCAGGCAAGTGGAGGCCCAGAGGACATCTTGAGGCTGGGGGCGTGCTGCCCAGATGGTCTGATCCAGGTGGACACCTCGCCCAAACAGCCATCTCGATAATTCAGCATTGGTGGGGGTGGGGCAGAGAGACTGTGAGGCCGTCTCTACCCAACGCTGACCAGCAGAATAAGAGCAAGCTCTCACGGGTGGAGTGGTCCTAACTCCCAGCACCTCAGAATGTGGCCTCACTTGAACATAAGGTGGCTGTAGATGGAATTAATTAAGGTGATGTTATTAAGATGGGTCTTAACCCAACATGATGGATGTCCCTGTAGAGAAGGGGAGATTTGGATACAGAGACACAGGCACGCATAGGGAATGGCCTGTGAAGACACAGGCAGAGGTTGGGGTCATCTACAAGGCAAGGAACGAACCCGCCGACATCTTGATCCTGGACGTCTAGCCTCCAAAAATGAGGCAAGACGTTCTGTTGTTTAAGCCGCCCAGCAAACTATATACACATCAGGCTGGTCCTGAAAAGGGTCAGCCTCAGGACCGGGACTAGAGACTGGCCAGCTGTGATGCCAACAGTACCCCTTTATCAGCTCCAGAACCTGGGAGTTGCCATTGTCCCATATAACCCCATCCAGTTATCACATTTAGAAGATTTAAATTGATGCAAGACGTTTCTAGTCTATAATCCACATTCCAGTTTGACAAGAGTCCCAGTCATGTCCCCTGTGGTGTCTGTCTTCCCCTCTAGTACAGCATGCAGCCCAGAATTCTCTGTTGCCTTCAGCCCTCATGTCTCACTGCCCTCCTTGAATCTGCACAGCTCCTCCGACGTTGCCTTCGTGTTTGTCAAGTTGGATTTGTCTGGGGTAATCCTGTGCTTCCATTAGGGCTGTGCACCCTGGGCTGAAATACTACATAGTAATATTGTACTATTGGGAAGGACCAGGCCACTCAGCGCTCCAGGAACTTCCCCCGGGAGCACTCCACTTCCAGGATGCAAAACTACCATCTTCCCTCTCTCATTCATTCTTTCAGCAAACACCTTATTGGGTTCCAGCTACGTTTCAGGTGACGCTTGGCCCTGGGAATGCAGTGGGCGGAGGGCAGGTGCAGCCTCTGCCCTTGAAGAATTGGGGAGAGGGGGAGACAGATCCTTCCCAAACACAGACCGTTAACTGAGTGGGGCAGAGAAGGGCCTGGGGAGAGCATGGCAAGAGGACCTCTTGTCTGTTCCTCCCTGTCAGCCTTCCCCATGCAGCTGCTAGCGTTTGGGACCCATGGATCGGGGTTCCCGGGACAGCCTGTCACAGGTAGAGAGGGCCCCACCCCACTACCAGGGAAGAGACACACTCTTCCCGAGGAATGTGGGGCTGCTGGCCATCAAAGGTCAGCTTCCAATGGGGCTGGTGACACTGCAGAACCTGATCAGCACCTGTGGTTTGCTGTGTGTATTATAATCCTTTTTCGCCAGCAGCCCTCTCACAGGGACCTGCTGGGGCAACGCAAGGATGACATCAGGGATGACCCCCATTTATAGCTCTGTAAACTGAGCCTCCCTGAATCCTAGGACCAGGGCCCGGAGGGGATTGTGGGGCCAAACCCCAGATCGCCTGGTTGGTGCCAGCGCAGCTGCTCTGTGCAGAGCTGAGCCATGAGCAGCAGGGAGGCATGGACGCCTCCAGCCAGACTTAGAGCAGGAAGCCTGCAGGGCAGTGCAGACCCCACCAGGCCCAGACTCCTCAGCCGGCTGTCAGTGTGCAAACTAGTGGGCGGTTCGCAGAGGTCAAGCTCACCATTCTCGCCTTTTACGCCAAAAAAAATTCAAAACATGCACACTTATCCACAAGCTACTGAACAAAGGTCCAATTTGTCAGTATGGCCTTATCACATAGTGGCTGTGGGCTCAAATCCTCGCTTATTAGCTGAGTGACCTCGGGCAAGTTTTATCATCACCAAGCCTTAGACTCTTCATCTGTAAAATGCGGCTGTAATATTGATTCTATATACCTCCTTCTGAGGGTTGTTTTGTGAGGTAAGCAATATAATTTACAGATAGTGTCTGGTACAATGCCCAGTGCAGTGAGCACACCATTTAAGCATTCGACAGTCACATGAGTACTGAGATTAAAATGTAGGCTTTGCATGCACTTGGACTGGAAGAATTAATATTGCTAAAATGGCCATGCTACCCAAAGCAACCTACAGATTTTCATGTGATCCCTATCAAATGACTCATGACACTTTACACAGAACACGAACAAGTACTCCTAAAATTTATATGGAACCATAAAGACCCAGAACTGCCAAAGCTATCGTGAGAAAAAAAAACAAAGCAGGAGACATAACCCTCCCAGACTTCAGACAATACTACAAAGCTACAGTAATCAAAACAGCACGGTATTGACACAAAACCAGAAATGTGGGTCAGTGGAACAGAGTAGAGAGCCCAGAAATAAACCCACACACCTATGGACAATTAATCTTCAACAAAGGAGGCAAGAATATACAATGGGGAAAAGACAGTCTCTTCAGCAAGTGGTGTTGGCAAAGTTGGACAGCTGCATGTCAATCAATGAAGTTAGAACACACCCTCACACTGGACACAAAAATAAATTCAAAATGGCCTAAAGACTTAAATATAAGACATGACACCATAAAACTCCTAGAAGAGAACATAGGCGAAACATTCTCTGACATAAATCACATCAATATTTTCTTAGGTCAGTCTCCCAAGGCAATAGAAATAAAAGCAAAAATAAACAAATGGGACCTAATCAAACTTACAAGCTTCTGTTCAGCCAAGGAAACCATAAACAAAATGAAAAGACAATCTACAGACTGGGAGAAAACATTTGCAAATGATGCAACTGACAAGGGTTTAATTTCCAAAACATACAAATAGCTCATACAACTTAACAAAAAAACCAAACAACTCACTAGAAAAATGGGTAGAAGATCTAAATAGACATTCCTCCAAAGATACACAGATGGCCAACAGGCACATGAAAAGATGCTCAACATCGTTAATTATCAGGGGAATGCAAATCCAAACTACAGTGAGGTACCACCCTCACACTGGTCAGAATGGCCATCATTAAACAGTCTACAAATAACAAATGCTGGAGAGGGTGTGGAAAGAAGGGAACCCTCCTTCACTGTTGGTGGGAATGTAAATTGGTGCAGCCACTATGGAGAACAGTATGGAGGCTCTTCAAAAAACTAAAAATAGAGTTGCCATATGATCAACCAATCCCACTCCTGGGCATACACCCAGACAAAACTATAATTTGAAAAGATACATGCACCCTTATGTTCATAGCAGCATTATTTACAATAGCCAAGACATGGAAACAACCTAAATGTCCACCAACAGATGAATGGATAAAGAAGATGTGGTATAAAAATATTGAGTTAACCAAAAAGCTCGTTCAGGTTTTCCATAAGATGCTATGGAAAAACCCAAATGAAATTTTTGGCCAGCCCAATACAATGGAATATTACTCAGCCATCAGAAAGAATGAAATAATGCCATTTGCAGCAACATGGATGGACTTAGGGATTATCATACTAAGTCAGAAAGAGAAAGAAAAATACCATATGGTATCACTTATACGTGAAATCTAAAATATGACACAAATCAACATATCTACGAAAGAGAAATAGACTCACAGACATAGAGAACAGACTTGTAGTTGCCAAGGGGAGGGGGATGGAGGAGGAGAGGATTGGGAATTTGGGATGAGCAGATGCAAACTAGTATACACAGGATGGATAAACAAGGTCCTACTGTCCAGCACAGGGAACTATATTCAATATCCTGTGATAAACCATAATGGAAAAGAATATCTATATAAAACTGAGTCACTTTGCTGTACAGCAGAAATTAACACGACATTGTAAATCAATTATAATTCAAAAAGACAAAAAAAAGATGTGGACTTTGGCCATCTGAACTTGAATTCAACTCCATCATATACTGGCTGTGTGACCTCAGGCAAGTTTCCTCCCCTCTCTGTAGTGGGGGCTGTGGTCCGCTGCCCCGGAGCCCCTTCAGGACGGAGGCTCTCGTTCCTCTGCTGCTGGGAGTGTCTGTGATTGATGGGTCTCAGCTGGGTTTCTCTCTGGGACTTGCCCCAGCTGAAGAGAGCCACCCTGCTCAAAGTCATATGCGTCCTCCCCCCACCCCTCAAACCTGCCTTCTCTGGAGGGTTGAGGTAGGAGTATAAAGGCCAGACCCTCCTCCTGTAAGGAAGGATAACCCTGACCGACATCAGAGCTCCCTGCAGGATCATCTGGGGTCTCCCTTGCCACAGCATTGCATTTTAACTCCTCTCTGCCCGTTCCATGAATCCTTAACCCCTGTAGGTACTGTTCCTGAGAGTTCTCCTCAATACACCTGCACACACATCTGTCTCAGAGCGTGTTTTCTGGGGAACCCAATCTGTGACAATGAATAGTGGTGCTAGGAATAGACTTCAAAAATGGGATTTTGATGCCGGATCACCTATGGTCCAGTGGGCAATGAGGACCCTAGGCATATAGTTGTGGCACGGTTATTAAAACTTTCCCCGGTGGTGAACTGCGTTGGGATAGTGGTAGAAGGGAACACACTGGTGCGTGCTGGTCCCTGTGCACTGTGTCCTATTACCCCAGAGCTGGGGAACCAGACTCTGAGCCTGGAGCTACTACAGCAGAAACTACATCAGCAGAAAGTCCTGCCCTGTAGGCCTTGTTTTCCTGAAAGATGAGGGTGTGGGTTGCACCAGTTGGACAAGCTGATTTCCTGTAGGCCCTTCCAGCTTTAGCATCCTCCACAAGCTGTGAACTAGTGATGGAAGGGGGTGGGGGCTTCCTGGGAGGTGGGATGGGAGTGCCTAGAGCCAAGAGTGCGCATAAGCGAGGGGGTGGTCGGTGGAGGGGCCTGAAGGGGATTTTCTGTGGCCCCACCTTGCCTGAAGCAGCCTGTCTGGTCCTGAGCTCAGGCTCCCAGCCCTCTCCCAGGCTGGTGGGTTCTAATTCTGGGGAACTCGTAGCTGACCCCACTGAGCTTGGAGTTTTGTCCACCTCCCTCAGGGTGAGCTTGGCCTCATGAATTTCTCTTTCTTCCTCCCACGTCTGCCCACAGCCTGGCAGGAAGGTGTGGGCTCAGGATCACACAGTTGCAGAAGTGGGAGAGGTCAGACCTGCAGGCATGGGTGTCTGGTCCATGAGGCCTTTTGTGAGAGCTCCTGGACTGGCCTGGGCAGGCAGGACCTCACTCCACCGCCCCCAGGAGACCACGTGGGCACTTGACCCACACTTACTGCCTCCCTGCCAGCCTGTGAGGCAGACACTCAGGGAAGACATGCAGGCTCTGAAGGGTCCACTGGCTCCTCGAAGGTCCCACAGCTCATGGTGGAGCCACCTCCACATCCAGCACAGAGTAGCTCCAAGCCCAGTCCTCCTGCAGCCCTCCTCTGCTCCGTGTTGTGGCCAACTCAGAGTTGCCTGGCAAGAGACGAGAGGACGTGAGACTTCAGGACTGGGATCGGGACAGTGGAAGCTTTTATTTTTTATTTATTCATTCCCAAATGAAGACAATCAGTTATTTAGAATGCTTTAAAATTAAAAACCTGGAATTTAAAGGACAAAGTAAAAATGACCCTTAAATTCCACCCACTGGAGATAGTTAGTGTTAACAGTATGGTGAACAGATTTTCAGACAGCTCTGTGTGTGTGTGCGTGTATGTGTGATATTTTATGATAATGGGATCATATACTGTTTCCTAACCACTCTTTTTACTCAACAATATGTCATGGAAATCTTTCCACATGGGTGAATACAGCTCTGTCCTTCATTTGTTGGCTGCAGACCATCCACTGTAATCCACTGCAAGTGAAAATATGCATCATCTTTCATTCATCCAACTTAAAATGCTGGGCATTTAGGTTGTTTCCAGGGTTTTGCTGCACAGAGACTCTTGGATGAACATTATCACATCTCTACCTTGGCCATTTGCCCATCTGCTGTCTCCGGGCACATTCTAGCAGGCTGATCTTAGAGAAAAATTCCCATGGCAATGGTGGTTACTCTGCTGCCTTGTTCCAGTCATAGCCTTGTTTTCCAGGCGCTCCTCTCTGAGGGGTGAGTAGCCTCCATCCCAGGTGCTCTCACGGCAGCTCAGCAGAGACACACTCAGGGATGCAGCTTTTTCCTTGGGCCGCTCTGGTGAGGGGCAGGGATGAGCCCTTGCCCCCTGACCTGTGCAATTTCCAAGTCCAAATCCAAAGACACAACCAGTCCACATGAATCAGTCCTGTGGAGTCTGGTGGGGCTTGAAGGTTGCCTGCAACTCAACAAGGGGCTTGGCTTTGCCCTGTAAGGGGCCAATGGGGCCTAAAGAAACTTGGGCCAAAGGCTGGCCCTGTGGGCCAGGATGGAAGCCTGGGCTTGGTGCCCCATTGATTGATTTATCTATTTGTCCTTTTATCCAGCAAGGCGGGTCTGTGGTAGGGCTGGGAATGCAGACCTGAGGAAGGGAAGGCTCACTGTTGGCAGAGGAGCGCCCAAAGGCAGGTGGGGTGACTGACAATCCTCATGCATTGGAGGGGAGGAAAGTGGGGGGTGGGAGGGTTTTAGGGGGTAGTCACCCCATTATCAGACTGTAGTGGATACCTCAGCCAGGCAACGCCTGTTTAAAAAAAAAAAAGTGAAGGTAACTTTCATTATTATGATTACACTCCCCCAACACTCACACATCGTTTTTGCCAAGGGGAGAGACACAGGTGAACCTGACTATTTTACCATTTTCAAAGGTAAGGTTTCCTCTGTGTCTCTGCAGTGTGTCCCAAAGTCACAGGGTGGTTTCCTGTGGTACAATGATCCCATCAAGGGCTGGGCTTGGGGTCTGGAGAAGGCCTTCTGAAGGGGGTGAGAAGAGAGTGGGGGAGAGGACAGGAGAGTCCCAGAGTCTTGGTGGTGGGATCCTATTTACGAGGCCCCCAGGTTGTTTCCATGTAGGTGAGCGTTCTTGAGCTAACTCCCACTAGCCTAATCATGAACTTAGCTGTCATGGTTGCCAGTTAGTGCCTCCACCCAGGAGATGACCTTCAAAAGTGCTTTTGGGGAAAAACCTACAACCAAGAATACTCTACCCAGCAAGGTTCTTGTTCAGATTCGATGGAGAAATCAAAAGCTTTACAGACAAGCAAAAGCTAACAGAATTCAGCACCGCTAAACCAGCTTTACAACAAATGTAAAGGAACTTCCCTAGATGGAAAAAGAAAAAGCCACAACTAGAAAAAAGAAAATTACGAATAGGAAAGCTCACTGGTAAAGGCAAACATATAGTAAAGATAGAAAATCATCCACAGAAAATTATAATATCAAAACCAGCAATCGTGAGGAGAGTACAAAAGCAGGATATTGGAAATGCTTTTGAAATTAAGACACCAGCAACTTAAAACAATCTTGTACGTGCATATGTATATATAGACTGCTATATCAAAACCTCCTGGTAACCAAAACCCCAAAATCTACAACAGATACCCACACAGAAAAGAAAAAGCAATCCAAACACAACACTAAAGAGAGTCATCAAATCACAAGAGAACAAAAGAGGAAGGGAAGAAAAAAGACCTACAAAACCAAATACAAAACAATTAACAAAATGGCAATAAGAACATACATATTGACAATTACTTTAAATGTAAATACATTAAATGCTCCAACCAAAAGACATAGACTGGCTGAATGGATTCAAAAACAAGCCCCACATATAAGGGTGAGTCAAAAATTATCCACACTCTGACTGTAGAATTTATTTTAATTAACTTTCAGAAAAGACAAATACATAATTTTTCAACATAATCTCCTTGCTTTTCAATATACTTTGTCCAACTGTCAATAAGCTTTCGTATTCCCTCATTAAAAAAGGTTTTAGGCTGAGCTATGAGCAACAAACGCACTGCTGTCTTCACTTCTTCATCAGAAGTGAATCTCCATCCTTGTAGGGCTGCTTTCAAAGGACCAAACAGGTGAAAGTCTGATGGAACAAGATCAGAACTATAGGGAAGATGATTTAATACCTCAAAATGAAGTTTTCGCAGAGTGTTGACAGTGTGGGCGGAAGTGTGCTGACGTGCACGTCATGCAAGATCACAACACCCTCGGATAGCAGTCCTCTGCGTTTAATCCTGTGTTTAGTCTTCAGCTCTTCAATAAGAATCTCTATCCATTCATACACATTTCTTTGTGACCAAATACTTTCTCCATACTGCACACAAAGTCTTTGATAAATAATGGCACCAGGTACATCCTCAGACCACAAAAAATGAATCACTGCACGCTGATCTTCTTTCATGCAAATCACAAGTGGGGCATCCATTTTTGCCGGCACCACAGTTACAAATGAACTGATGTAACACGTTCACACCTGCACACCTGGGGAGACAGTAGCCTTGAACAGAAAGTGCTGATAAGACAGTGTGGCCAACAGAAGTTTTAATATCACCAGAGTGTGGATAACTTTTGACTCACCCTTGTATATGCTGTCTACAAGAGACCCACTTCAGATCTAGGGACACATACAGACTGAAAGTGAGGGGATGTAAAAAGGTATTCCATGCAAATGGAAATCAAAAGAAAGCTGGAGTAGCAATATCAGACAAGACAGACTTTAAAATAAAGACTGTTACAAGAGACAAAGAAGGACACTACATAATGATCAAGGGATCAATCCAGGAAGAAGAAATAACAATTGTAAAGATATATGCCCCCAATATAGGGGCATCTCAATATATAAGGCAAATGCTAACAGCCATAAAAGGGGAAATCAATAGTAACACAATAATAGCGGGAGACTTTAACAGCCCACTTACATCAATGGACAGATCATCCAGACAGAAAATCAATAAGGAAACACAGGCCTTAAATGACACGCTAGGCCAGGTGGACTTGATATGTATAGAACATTCCATCTGAAAGCAACAGAACACACATTCTTCTCAAGTGCACATGGAACATTCTCCAGGATAGATCACATGCTGGGCCACAAAGCAAGCCTTGGTAAACTTAAGAAAACTGAAATCATATCAAGCATCTTCTCCCACCACTAACATTATGAGATTAGAAATCCACTACAAGAAAAAACTGTGAAAAACACAAACACATGGAGCCTAAATAATATGTTACTGGGACTTCCCTGGTGGTTCAGTGATTAAGACTCCATGCTTCCACTGCAGGGGCATAAGTTTGATTCCTGGTCAGGGAACTAAGATCCTGCATGCCACGTGGTGCAGCCCAAACACAACAAAACAAAACAAAACAAAACAAAACAAAACAAAACAAGCAATATGTTACTAAACAACCAATGGATCACTGAAAAAGTCAAACAGGAAATAAAAAATACCTAGAGACAAATGAAAACAAAAACGTGATGATCTAAAATCTATGGGATGTCACAAAAGCAGTTCTAAGAGGGTAGTTTATAGCCATACAATCTTACTTCAGGAAAAAAGAAAAATCTCAAATAAACAACCTAACCTTACATTAAAGCAACTAGGGAAAGAAGAACAAACAAAACCCAAAGTTAGTAGAAGGAAAGAAATCATAAAGGTCAGAGCAGAAATAAATGAAATAGAGATGAAGAAAGCAATAGAAAAGATCAATAAAACTAAAAGCTGGTTCTTTAAAAAGATAAACAAAATTGAAAACCCTTTAGCCAGACTCATCAAGAGAAAAAAAAGGGGGGGAGAGGGCTCAAATCAATGAAATTAGAAATGAAAAAGAAGTTACAACTGACACCACAGAAATACAAAGGATTATAAGAGACTACTACAAGCCAATAAAATGGACAACCTAGAAGGGACAAATTTGTAGAAAGGTACAAACTTCCAAGACTGAACCAGGAAGAAACAGAAAATATGAACAGATCAATCACAAGTACTGAAATCAAAATGGTGACTTAAAAACTTCCAACAAACGAAAGTCCAGGACCAATGGCTTCACAGGTGAATTCTATCAAGCATTTAGAGACAAGTTAACACCTATCCTTCTGAAACTATTCCAAAAAATTGCAGAGGAAGGAACAATCCCCAACTCATTTTATGAAGCCACCATCACCCTGATACCAAAACCAGACAAAGATACCACAAAAAAGAAAATTACAAGCCAACATCACTGATAAATATAGACACAAAAATCCTCAACAAAATACTAGCAAACCAAATCCAACAATACTTTAAAAGGATCATACTCCCATGATCAAGTGGGATTTATCCCAGGGATGCAAGGATTTTTCAATGTCTGCCAATCAATCAGTGTGATACACTACATTAAAAAATTGAAGAATAAAAACCATATGACCATCTCAATAGATGCAGAAAAAGCTTTTGATAAAATTCAACACCTATTTATGGTAAAAACCCTCCAAAAAGTGGGTTTAGAGGAACTTAACATAATAAAGGCCATATATGACAAGCCCACAGCTAACATCATACTCAATGGTGCAAAGTTGAAACCATTACCTCTAAGATCAGGAACAAGACAAGGATGTCCACTCTTGCCACTCATATTCAACATAGTCTTGAAAGTCCTAGCCATGGCAATCAGAGAAGAAAATGAAATAAAAGAAATCCAAATTAGAAAAGAAGTAAAACTGTCACTGTTTGCAGATGACATGACACTATACATAGAAAATCCTAAAGATACTGCCAGAAAACTACTAGAGCTAATGAATGAAGTCAGTAAAGTTGCAGGATAGAAAATTAGTATACAGAAATATGTTGCATTTCTATACACTAACAACAAAAGATCAGAAAGAGAAATTAAAGAAACAATCCCATTCACCATCGCATCAAAAAGACTAGAATACCTAGGAATAAACCTACCTGAGGAGGCAAAAGACCCATACTCTGAAAACTATAAGATGCTGATGAAAGAAAGTGAAGATGACAAAAACAGGTGGGAAGATATACCATGCTCTTGGATTGGAAGAATTAATATTGTCAAAGTGACTATATTACCCAAGGCAATCTACGGATTCAATGTAATCCCTATTAAATTACCAATGGCAATTTTCACAGAACTAGAACAAAAAATGTTTAAATTTGTATGGAGGGACTTCCCTGGTGGCACAGTGGTTAAGACTCCATGCTCCCAATGCAGGGGGCCTGAGTTTGATCCCTTGTCAGGGAAATAGATCCCACATGCATGCTGCAACTAAGAGTTTGCATGCAACAACTGAGGAGCCTGAGAGCTCCTACTAAAGGAGCTTGCCTGCTGCAACTAAGACCCAGCACAACTAACTAACTAACTAACTAAATATTTAAAAAATTGTATGGAAACACAAAAGACCCTGAATAGCCAAAATAATCCTAAGAAAGAAAAAAATGGAGCTGGAGGAATCGGGCTCCCTGACTTCAGACTATACCACAAAGCTATAGCAATCAAAATAGTATGGTACTGGCACAAAAACAGAAATATAGATCAGTGGAAAGGGATAGAAAGCCCAGAAATAAACCCATTCACCTATGGTCAATTAATTTATGACAAAGGAGGCAAGAATATACAATGGAGAGAAGACAGTCTCTTTGATGAGTGGTGGGCTGGGAAAACTGAATAGCTACATGTAAAAAAATGAAACTGGAACATTCTCTAACACCATACACAAAAATAAACTCAAAATGGATTAAAGTCCTAAATGTAAGACCAGATGTGCTAAAACTCTTATAGGAAAACATAGGCAGAATACTCTCTGACATAAATTGCAGCAATATCTTTTTGGATCCACCTCCTAGAGTAATGAAAATAAAAACAAAAATAAACAAATGGGACCTAACTAAACTTAAAAGCTTTTGCACAGCAAAGGAAACCATAAACAAAATGAAAAGACAACCCACAGGATGGGAGAAAATATTTGCAAATGATGTGACCAACAAGGAACTACTCTCCAAAATATACAAACAGCTCATTTGGCTCAATAGCAAAAAACAAAAACAAAACAAAACACATGAAAAGATGCTCAACATAGATAAATATTGGAGAAAAGTAAATCAAAACCACAATGAGGTGTCACCTCACACTGGTCAGAATGGCCATCATTAAAAAGTCTATAAACAATAAATGCTGGAGAGGGTGTGGAGAAAAGGAACTCTCCTACGATGTTGGTGGGAATGTAAATTGGAACAACCATTTTTGAGAACAGTATAGAGGTTCCTTAAAATAAACTAAATAAAATAAACTAAAAATAGAACTACCATATGATCCTGCAATCCTACTACTGGACATATATCCAGAGGAAACCATAATTTGAAAAGACACATGCACCTCAATGTTCACTGCAGCACTTTTTACCATGGCCAAGACATGGAAGCAACCTAGATGTCCATCGACACAGGGATGGACAAGGAAGATGTGGTATATATACACAATGGAATATTACTCAGCCATAAAAAAGAAGGAAATAATG
Organism: Hippopotamus amphibius kiboko; assembly: GCF_030028045.1. Taxonomy (NCBI): domain Eukaryota; kingdom Metazoa; phylum Chordata; class Mammalia; order Artiodactyla; family Hippopotamidae; genus Hippopotamus; species Hippopotamus amphibius. The sequence continues at coordinate 169,882,356 of NC_080191.1, read as the reverse complement.
CCATTTGCAGCAACATAGATGCAACTAGAGATTATCATCCTAAGTCAGTCAGACGAAGACAAAAACCATATGACATCACTTATATGTGGAATCTAAAAATATGCGTGAACTTATTTACAAAACAGAATCAGACTCACAGACTTTGAAAACAAGCTTATGGTTACCAAAGGGGAAAGGTGGAGGAGGGATAAATCAGGGGTTTGAGATTAACATTTACACACACTAGACATAAAATAGATGATCAACAAGGACTTACACGTAGCACAGGGAACTCTACTCAACACTCTGTAATAACCTATGTGGGAAAAGAATCTGAGGAACAGTGGATGTCTGTTTATGTATAACTGAATCACTTTGCTGTACACCTGAAACTAACACAACACTGTAAATCCACTATATGCTAATAAAAATTAATTTTTTTTAAAAAGTACTTTTGGTGTATTCTTCCTCTGAGATAGTAGGGCCCCACCCTTGCTTACTCAGGGAGTTTACAGAATAGGGAGGTGTCATTAGGAATCCATTTCAGGACAAGGCCATGGCTGGGCCATGGTGGAAGATGATATGGCTTCTAGCAGCCTCTCTCCATTTGCAAACCTTTAATCACAGGACTCTGATTTCCCCCTTGTTTCCCCAGTCTTAGGCCTTGTACTTTTAGGGGGATGGTGCTGCGCCCAGACCTGGGGTTCTAACGTATGACTCAGGCCTAAGCCAATGCTCACATCACAGAGGACAACACATGACCGGGCTGACAGCAGTCAGAAAGGTCTCGGGCTCCTCTCCTGCCAGGGCACCAGCTCTGTCCTTTGCAGCAGCAGCTGCGGCTCCCGCTGGCCATCCACCTGACCGCAGGGTCTGTGGGGAAGGGCGCGGTCTGCACAGCGACCCCGCGGGGCCCCTTTCAGGGGCAAACGTGAGCCACTCTGGGGACACTCCAAGACTTATGGCAGCTGGACTGAATTATTGCTGAGACCTCTCATGCTGTGCTTCAGCTGAACGCTGAAGACACAGTCCTCACTGTGTCACTTACTCCTAAGGTGTCCCCTGCCTCACCCCCGGAAGCCCCCCAGAGCACAGCCCTGGAACTCTCAGGTGGGACCAGCTCTGGTTCTTGGTTTTGAGCCACAGAAGGGCACAGAGAGGCCCCGAGACCAGCTCGTCCCCACAGGCGAAGAAACAGGGGCCCAGAGAGGGGCCGTGACTTCCCCTGAGTCACACAGCCATTACGAAGCCAGGACAGGTCCCCCCAAAGCCGTCTCATGCCCTTCCCACGGTTAGCGCTGTAACCCTTGCGCATACATTCAGCGGAAACAACGGATGAGAAAATCAAATTAGCATAGTCCTGGCCTTCCCTGGTGGCGCTGTGGTGAAGAATCCGCCTGCCAATGCAGGGGCCACGGGTTCCATCGCTGCTCCGGGAAGATCCCACGTGCCGCGGAGCAACGAAGCCCGTGCGCCACAACTGCGGAGCCTGCGCTCTAGAGGCCGGTGCTCCGCAACAAGAGAAGCCCCAGCTCACCACAGCCAGAGAAAGCCTGAGCGCAGCAACGCAGACCCAATGCAGCCAAATAATTAATAATAATAATAATAATAATAATAATAATAATAATAATAATAAAGAACAGCCCTGGCCTGGGTGCCGCTGCTCGCTCGACCCAGCCTTTCCTCCTTCTTGCCCTGCTCTGCCCGTCGTGTCCTCGCCCGACAGCAAGCCAGACGGCGGCCCGGCTTTCCGGGCACGAGGGGCGAGAGGGCGCAGGGCTGCACGAGCCCGGGCGGTCCCCGAGAGCCGTGCCCGGCCACGCCCGTGTGTCTCAGCGGCCGGGGACCGGCTGCCTGGCCACCGCAGTGAATACTTTCGGCCGAGCAGGTGGCCCTTGTGAAGCGCACGGGGGTGTGCTAGGGAGGAAGGGGGGAGGGGGTATGGGATGCCCCAGGCAGGGTCTGCCTGGGATTGGGGCTGAGAACGCCCCACCCAGAGGGCCGCCAGGCCCTTCTCTCCATCCCCCGCGACCCGGAGGCTGGCCACGCGGGAGGACGAGGAGCGCAGCCGGAGGGTTCAGGGGGCGGCAGAAGCGAGGAGGTGGAAGAGGGCTATTCTGCCCGCGCGTCCTCACGCCAGTCTTGGAGGGCTTTTCCCTTCCTGAAAGCCCCCCTCAGAAATGCGTGGTGCGGCGCGTGGGGGGCACAGGGCCAGGGCAGCCGGGAGCCACGTGCCGGGCAGGAGCCTGAAGTCAGGACGCCGCCCCCACCCTCGGCTACCTTGCTGGCACCCCTGGAGGCCTTGGCATCACCCTGCACCTCCACCCCGCCCCCATGGAGGGCACGGAGCCTGCTCATAGGCTCGCCCCTCCTTCCAGGCCGGGCCCGACCCCCTCCACGAGGGCCTTCTAACCGCTCGTCCTCGCCACCAGGCCCCCCGCCCCTCTGGGTGGCCCCCCGTCCACCGCAGCGGGTCGCTCTCAGGACCGGCGTGCTCACCGATTCAACAGCAGCCCTCAAAGGGAGGCGGCCTGCCAAGCAGCATCAGAAATGCCAGTTCTTGGGCCCCGCCCCAGCCCCGTGAAATCAGAGGCTCTGGGGGTGGAGCCAGCACGCTGCTTCAAGGAGCCCTCCAGCTGGTCCTGATACAAGGTCCAGTTTGAGAATCGCTAGCATATCATGATTTGCAGGCTGTGAGACAGCTTGTGGGCGGTTAGTGCCACCCCAAAGGCAGCTGGGAAAGGCAGAAATAAAAAAAGCCCGCCGGGCCCCTCTGCACGTCAGCACCGACCGGGCACGAATCCTGGGAGGACTGAGGTGTTTGAGTCTGAAGAGTAGCTGTTAGGGCGAGGCGCTGCTGAGGGACCACCCACACCTCCGCTGTATAGACTCAGGAACTGAGCCCGAGACAGGAGGCAGCGTCTGCCCGAGGTGAATGCCGAAAGTCGGACTAGAATCCGCGTTTCTTAAATCCCAGGTTTATTTTTTTCCCCAAACTGAAATCTTTTAAAAAAGCTGTAGCATGGATACCTATTGTGTGCATCTTTTATAGGTATGTGGTCCTAAGGAATCCGTCCTCAGTGTGAACATGTACAGAAAGTCCTGGGGAGGAGTCTGAAGGTGGGGGTGGTGCTCCCACCTCAGCCTGCTGTGGAGCCAGGAGTACCTGCCCATGCTTGTTAGGGGGGAGTGACTCACCTTCTCACGGTCCCTTCTGCCACGTACGAGCCCAGTGGCCGCACCAAATGAGCCCAAGGGCAGGGGCAGTGGGCTTTAACTGAACTCGTGTCTTCCAGAGCCCTGAAAAGAGGCTTGTCAGAGCTGGACAGCTGTGTACACACAGGTTGGCACAACCCCACCACCTGCAGGGCCCATGACAAGGGCACCAGTGGGGGCCCACCTACCATGTGGCTACAAGTTTAAAGCTTCAAGCTAACAATCAAGCTAACAATCTTAAATGAAATGTGTCCTGTTCTCCTATTTTGACACATAAACCGCACAGACTCAGCCGACGGGAATTTGAGATTCAGAGGGAGCAGCCTGCACCACCTAGTTCTCACCCGGGCTCCATCCTGTGCGTCGAGGCCCCGTGCACACGCAAGTGGACACCACGGCCTGTCCATCAAGCTCCAGCGACACCTCCCTGTGAAGGGCCACCTTCCGACCACCCTTCGGAGGCAGGACCTGGAGAAGAAGCCTGTCTGGACCCTGGAAACCGGCTCAGGGCTGCTTGGGATAAGAATTCCGGGAGCATGTCTAAAAGATGGGGTCTGGGCTTTGGGTGAACACGTCCCCTGTCCCCGTGACTCCTCCAGCTGTGGGGGCCGGGGGTGTGGTCAGAGGAGGGCTCCAGGAGAGGCCTCTGAGGGCCTGCCTCTCAAATATGGTCCCTGGACTGGCAGCATAGACACCACCTGGGCGCTGGCTAGAGCTGCAGCCTCGCTCCAGACCTGCTGGATCAGAACTGGCATTCTAGCAAGATCCCCGGGGGACTCACGTGCACATCGAGGTTTGAACATCACGGCTCTAAATCACAACACTCAGGCCCAGGGTCCCTCTTGTCCAGGTTTAGGGTACTAACAGTGGGTATTAATAAATATTTGCTCAATGAAGGCCAAATGTCACGTAAACCAGCTGGGCTGGGTGGCTGCCCGGCTCACAACGCTTTAATCTCCTTTTCTCTGGGGCCTCAGTGTCCGGGTTCCAGCTCTAGGCCCTGCTGTAGGCCTGAGCTGATTGGTCCAGCAGGAGTCACCTGACGCACGCTGGGTCAATCAGATGCTCTCTCCCAGGAATCTGAAACTTAAGCCCCAAAATCAAGCTCCCAGGATAACATCAAGAGTAATAGCCAATGTCTCTCTTGCACCTGTGACGTGCCAAGCACAGCGCTGAGCGTTTTACACATAGTATAAATGTCCCATCTTCACAACAACCTCCCCAGGTAGGTAGTATTCTTCTGCTGCTGTTTAGATGAGGCGCTGTGGCTCAGCTGTCAAGCAGCTCTCCCAAAGGTTACAGGGGCCAGGGGTAGCACCAGGAAAGCTGAGAGACTGGCCAGACCAGAGCCCTGTGGTGCACAGACGATATCCTCAACTTCTGTTGCCAGGGCCCCAGGCTTCCTGGTTTCATGGTGATTGGGTGCTGTGGGGAAGGGGACGGCCAGCTCTGTGAGGTGGCTGCAGCGAGGGAGGGAGGGAGGGAGGCCTCGGGGCAGAATGAAGGGCAGGAGTTGTCCAGAGACCTGGTCCATATCGGAGGAGGGAGCTGGGGCCTCACTGGCTGGAGGCCCGGACTGGTTCCTGACTCTGGCTCTGAATGGAATCTGCCACTTTGGGGGGCGGGAGGGTGGCCTGGGGCCCGTAGGCCTCTGACCACCGAAGAAGCAAAAGACCAACCAGCAGCAGCCGGTTTCCATCAGCATCCAAGCCTCGGCAGGTGCAGGGTTGTTTGGCTTTATTTAAACAACAAACCGACATCTTTCATTAGCACGAACACAGCGGCGGCCCCTGCTTGTCCCCTGCCAATCATGTTACACGGCACCCACAGGTCACACCCCCAGCAGGCTCACAGTGCGGGGTCACCCCCGGGCGGCCACACACAAATACCCTTCTCACGGCACAAATCTCCCACAAAAAAAAAATAAAATCAAACAATCATCAGGTCAGAGATGACGCACTCGCTCCCCTCGTGAAGAGGGTACAAGCGTGGCAGCTGCGGCCGCTCCTCCCGCCTCCCCACGGCGGGGTGGGCGCCAGGCCTCCCGGGGTCGCTGTGAGCACCCTGCCGAGGGGGGGAGGGAGCCGGCCTGTCATCGGCGGCCCCAGGGCCCCCGCAGACAGAGCTGCAAATAGCTCCAGGCCCACACGGCTCCGTCTGCCGGCGGGGGCGGCGCGCTCCTGTGTCTTCTCTTCCTTTTTACTTTTTTTCAGGGCGCAGGTTTCAGAGTAAGAGCTGGCAGTTCTGGAAACTTTTTCTGGCTCCTCAGACGACCGCGGCGATCGAGGAGACCCTCTCCAGGCACTTTTCACTGTCCCGCAGGGGATGAGAAGGAGGGACCCTCCCTTGGGAGTGAGTGGCCCTCGGGCCCCGTCAGTGCAGGGCTGGGCGAGGGGACCCTGTGCTCACACCCGAGGAGGCAGAACTCCCCTCAGCACCTCACCTGGCCTGGGCTCCTCTGCCGAGGAGAATGGCATCTCCCCACTCCCATCGGCTCAGGGGGCCTCGTGCTGCCTCGGGCCACCTCCCGCTCCAGGGCCTGGGGGTAACGGCGGCCCCGGAGGGGACCGAACCCTTCCATCTGGAGGGAACGAGTGCTGCTAGAGCGACGGGAGTAGCTCCAGAGCAGCGGATGTGACACTGGGCCAGGAGGGGGTAACCTGAGGCGCAGCCTAAGAGGAGGAGACACGGGAGTGGGGACTCCGGCTGGCTGGGCTCGGCCCCGGGACAGAGCCTGGTGCAACGGAGTCTCCAAAGGGTGGGGCACTCAGAGCACGTCCAGTTCCCAGGCCCGCCTGCCTTTCCACAGACATGTGTTCAGGCAAGATTTTAGACCCCCAACCCTGCATCAAGCCTCGCCACGCAGTAAAATTTCTGAGAAGCATTTCCTTTGTCCCAGGACCCCTTGAGGGCTTCATCCCTAGACTCGAGCCCCGGCCTCCCTGCCGTCGCCAGCCCAGCACAGGCAGGAGTCCAGCGGCCCGGGCCACGCCCAGGCGCCGCAGACAAGGACGAAGGGCTGCGTGTGCCCGGCACCTTCGCCTCCTTGGAGGGTCTGGCTCCAGCCTCATCCGGCGATGCCGTGGCGGACACAGTACCCCCAGGAGGAGGCAGGAACGGGGAGCCCAGAGGACAGATGGAGCGGGGGCTGACGGGGGTGCTGCGGGCGGGGTCCGCTCTCCGGAGCGGGAGGTGGGAACGGTCAGGGAGGAGCGGGCAGGCCTGTCGTCTCACCAGGCCCCCTGGGCGGCTCAGCAGGGCCAGCTCCAGCAGAGAGGCCCGCGTGGGAAGCTCGGGTTCAGCCTGTTTCCTTGGCAACCGGTCTCTCGCAGCCCGAGCCCTGCGGAGCCGCGCGCCCGTGGGTGGGGCGTGACTGGGAGGCCGGCCAGCGCGCTCAGGTGGCGGAGGGGACAGGTGGTGCCTGGGAGGCAGGGCTGGCTGCCAGCAGGGGAGCCCTGCTCCGTCCAGCTGGGGGACTGTGCTTCCACATTCATCTTTATTCCACTTTGAAGCGATCTCAGCAACTTTGGTGCTGGGATCGCAGCCCTGGGGAGCTCATGGCTTTTCGCGCTTCCTCTCCCATCACACGTTTCCCTCTGAGCGGCGTTCCCTGGATTTACGGAGGAGCACAGCCACACGTAGAGAGATTTCTGAACAGGTTTCCAGTGCCAGGACGGGTGAGGCGTGCCCAGGGCGGCTTCAGAGGCAGGGCTGGAGGAGGCGGGCCGCGAGGGCCAGCGGCGGCAGCAGCGGGAGGGCGGAGAGCCTGCGGGCCGCGGGCGCTGCGGGAGGAACGCAGGCGGTTAAGGCCCCGCGGCCCGCGCCCAGCTCGCGGCACGCTGGCCCTCGTGCCAGGGCTAGCCGGAGGTAATTCTGTGTGCCAAACTCGCCCCAGCCTCCCTCTCGCTGCTCTATGACAATTTTCCTTTTCCCTGGTTTCTTTACATGTTCATGTCTTTCAAAAATTGTACTACACGTGTGTTTACGCAGTGGCCCGAATCGTCTTTGGACGACTCTTGTTAGCGTCTGTATTCACTACGCAGGTCTCTCCGGGTTCCACAGCCGGCATTTCTGAGTCATGGCTCAGACCCTCCCAGGGTCTGAACTTGATCGTCTGCAAAGACCCAGAGTGTCCAAGTTCAGTCCACTCAAGGTTTCGGGTGAAAAGCTCAGAATGATGCTGGAGGAGTGTGCCCGCTCCTGCTCTGTGGGGTGTGAACCCCCCGTCCCGCCCTACCTGTGCCTGAGCACTGCTGGGACAGCATCCCCTCCAGGGCTGCCACGTAGTCGGGGCCCAGCCAGTCACGGTAAGTAGTTTTCTCTCCCACGGGTACTGCCCGGATGGTAGCATCCTTGAAAAGCAGGTCTTGGCCATGATAGTTGGAGGAGTCGAACATTTTGAACCCGTTCTTATTGTGGTCATCTCCAAACAGGTCCTAGAAGCACACAGCAGACCTGCTTTGCATCCAGGCTCACAAATGGTCACCCCGGTATCACTTGCCGGTAACTGCTCTACACACCAAGGGGCAAGGAAAGTCAGGCACCAAGACTCTGCTTTGAGATCACACACTTGACAACTCATTGACCTCTGTCACCCAAGCAGATGTGGCGTGAGAGGTGACCACAGCCACCGCAGGAAGACAGCCATTCAGAAACACAGCAAACCAGCCCTTGGATACAGAACTGAAGCCTGAGCCTTACAGGAAGAAGGCCGCAGAAGTGAGAGATGATGTGAAGGAGATTACTGAGGGTCTGCTCTGCCTGCTCGGTCCCAGGCTTCCTCACTCTGTCTTACGGGTGCTTTCATGAGAGAGGCTTCTGTTCTGTCACCAGCACTGAGAAAGTACTAGGTGGGTTGCACACCCTTTCCGGACCCACCCTCCGGGCACCCCAGAGGTTCTTGCAACAGCGGCTGTCTGGCCTCGTTGAGCCTCAGGGAGCGTGTGCGGGGCTCCCGTCCCGAGAGTCCGTAAAGAGGCCAGAAGGACTGTGAGGAATTGTGAACACATCAAGGGCAGCAGGAGAACAGGGACAAAAGCTTCTGTCAGCTTTTAAATACTGATCAAGGGGGAAAGAAAGAGTAAGGTGTTTACGGATCTTTTAGGGGGACTCACGGAGCCTCTTGAGGATCTGATGAAAGCTCCCAGCCTTCTCCCCAGAAAAGTGCACATCTACACAGGGCTTTTCCCCCACATCGCTTCCGCGGGTTTGGAGACTCCTGGGGACGCCCAGCGACCCGGAGTCAAGAACTCCTGGGACAGAGGGACTCCGGGGACGGTGAGAGCAAACATTATCTCCAGGGTTAGCAACTGGCCTGGGAGCCAGCTGGCTCCAGTCTGTGGTGCTTGGCGGGGAGGGAGAGGAGCTCAATTTCAGTCTGCATCAGGTTGGGCGTGGCTGGAGGGGGAGCTTGGGACCCTGTTGTCGGACAGCCTGCCGTTCAAATTTTAGGTGTGTCTTAGGTGTTTGTTTTTAGGCCATCAGGCTTTGGGGGTGGACTGGCAGCGGAGCGCGAGAGGAGGACAGGAGTGTGAGCTGACCCCCGAGGAGGTGGAAAGGCTGCGGCTACTGTTCACCGAAGCTGAACTTTGACTCGTTCAGCTCAAGATGCCTGTTGGAAACTGAAATGTCAAACAGGTCATTGTTAAAGATGCGCGTGTGAGATTGAGGGCGGAACTGAAGCAGGGCTGAGGATGTGTACTGAGGAGTCGTCAGCATGCAGGTGGTAGTCATGTCCTGTGGCTGTGTGAGGTCAGCAGGGGTGTAGGTGCTGGCAGCGAAGAGTGCTGAGGATTGAACCCTGCGGCATTCCAGTGGTTACCGGCCAGGCAAGCAAGGAAGACCCAGCAAAGGAGACTGGGAGGAGTGGCCAGAGAGGTAGGAGGAGAGCCAGGCAAGTGTGGGGCCCTGGGAACCAAGGGGGAAACGGCAGCCAGGAAGGAGCCAGTGCTGGTGAGAGGTCAGGGAGAGGCGGGCTGAGAAAGAGCTGCTGGATCTAGCAACATGGGTCACTGTGACCTTGACCAAGGCAGTTTCAGGGCCCTGGTGGGGCCTGTCCAGAGTGGTCTCCATCCCTAACATAGACCAGGAGAGGAGGAAATGACGACTCCTGAGTAGAGAAGGCTCTTTGAAGGAGTTTTGCTGTAAAAGAGAGTGGGATTACGGCTACAAGGGGATGTGAGACCAAGAGAGGGTTCATTTGTTTTTACAAGATGGTAGAAATAACAGCAGGTCTGTATGTCGGTGAGAATGGTCCAGCGGAGAAGAAAAAATTAATGATGTAGTAGACAGAGGGCACAGTGGTTGGAGGGAGGGCCTTGGCTAAGTGAAAATCACCGAACTTCCTCTCAGGCTTCCTCCAGGCAGACCGAGGCGACCCTGGGGCTTGGCGCACCTGTCAGCCTCCCCACAGCGAGTTGGCCCCTGCCATGGCTCACCTGGGCCTTGTCCAGCAGTCCGTACACAGTGAAGATGTTGGTGTCTGGCCGGACCATGACGGCATGGGACGGTATCTGTGCCAGGTTGCAGGCTGCGAACTGGGTCACCTCAGCCCGGGCCCCGTTCGGACACAGCAGCTCATAGTCCTCGGACATGAGCTCAGCGGCCCAGGGCTCAGAATTGTGGCCTGAGGGGAGGAAGCAGAGGAGGGAGAGGAATAGAGAGAGGCTGCTCTCCTCGGGGATGCCCAGGTCCTTGGCTGGGGAGGGGTGGTGATATCTGGCCAGCTCCCCCATGCACTCCATTCTTCAGTTGCTCTGCTCTATTACCAGGGTGAGAGAACCCAGCTGGGCTAATGATGTTATTTGTAGGGAACAGGAAGTATGCACTATGCAACACTGCACTGTATGGTCACTCCCCTTTTACAGGTGGGAAAACGGAGGCTCTTAATCACTCCCAGGCAAAGAACTCCATCTGTGTGTTACAGGTCTCAGGCCTGAGGGTGGGATGGGCTCTTCCCTTAACAGCTGAAGTTCTCAAGCCAGAGAGGTATAACATCACCTGTGAGTCTGTAAGAGGCAGTTCCAAAGGCCCCTCCTTGCAAAGCATCTCATCAGGTAGGTCTAGGGGGGGCCCAGGAACCTGCATTTTAAACTAGCAATCCAGTAATTCTGATGCAGGTGGGTGGTCGGAAGGCTTCCTGACAAACACTACTCTTGGGAATCAATTATTTTTATGTCTTCATGTATTCACTTCGTATCTACTCTCTTCCTATTTCCAGGAGGAACTCCAGGTGGGCCCAAGAGCAGAGGTAAAAAAAAATGTGAGTGGCCCTGGGAGGCGGCCACCTCCCTGCCGGTGACCCTTGCGAAGGCCTTGCCTCCTCCCCCAGCCCCTGGCCCTGGACCACAGAGGGCACAGGCTGGGACCAGGCGGGGCTCACAGCTCCTGCCGCAGCACACAGCTCCCTCCTTCTGGGGGACGATCCGTGTTCTCGGCGGGAGGTCGGCAGGGGCGGGGGCTACGACACCAGGGCCTGGAACCCTTCCGGCTCCGCGGCGGCCACTGGTCTACAGCCTTCGGGCCTTTCCTAGGCAGGGTGGGATCTGAGTTCTGAAACACTGACTGATGTTTTCTCCCTGCGTGTCCTGCTTTCCCTTCACCAATGTCCTCCCCTGTGGGCCTTCGCCTTTCTGCCCTGAGTTCCTGGGAAGAGATGCGTTAGGACAGAGTGGAGAAGACCCAGCCTCCAGTATGTGGGGTGTGGCAGGGTACACAGAAAGCGCAAACAAAACGTGATGAAGGGAAACAGCTTTCAGTCTTCAAAATGGATAGACTCCCTGAGGCGGGAGAACAGGACAGGGCAGGGGAGGGATGCGTGGCCAAGGGCCTGCACCCCAGGAAGAGCCCAGGGGGAGCCCAGGGAGGGGACCCCAGAGAAACCCCCCTGTGTGATGTCGGTGGGGGTGTGCCCCGCCTCACGCGGCTTGCGGGCTGCAGAGCGACTTCCCTGCGGGTGGCACTGACCTGCTCAGCACCAAACGCTAGACGCTGAACGGCGGACCCCGGGGAGAGAGGCCGCTGCCACCCCTACCCACACAGCCTGCTGCCACGTAAACAGCCCCGAAGGGGTCTCTCCAAACCCAGCGCGTTGCTACCATTTTGGTAGAATGGGGATTTGGATTCCAGACAAGTCATGACTTTCACGTGACCTGTGCCCTCGGCTATGTGGCCTGAGGTCTGTTCTTACCGTTCGGCCCTTGGGACGTCTGGGATCCCCAAGGGCAGAGCCTCCTAGACTCCGTCTTTCCTGGCCGCCACCTCGCCCGCAATCCCAGCAACACCTAGTGCCTGGATTCTGCTGGGGGACGGGGAACGGCCCCACCAGAATCCGGCCCTGCTGCGTCCCAGCGCCGTCACGTACCATCCGTGTTGTCGAAGACAGTCGTGTGCTTGACAAAGGCGACGTCCCCGGCATTCTCAACCAGGCACCTGCCCCGCATGCGGCCGAGACGGGTGTCGGCAGAAGGCCCCCCTGCGCCTGGCCCCAGGACCGCCGCCCCGCCCGCCGGCCCAGCAGGTACCTGAAGGCGCCGCTGTGGCCGTAGTACCTCTCCTGGCTGCTCCCCACGCACCTGTGGCGGCCCTGCTCGTCCCCCACGCAGAGCGCGCACAGCGAGGACGGGTAGGTCCCGGGGTTGTTCACGGGCACACAGCTGGCGCTGAAGAACTCACTCACCGCTGGGGCAGAGGGGAAGGGCGCCGGGAGGGGGTGGGCGGGCTGCCCCCCCGCCGGCCTGGCCCCAGGGCTCAAGGCCCCCCCCGTTCCACCGCCCACCCCGCTCGGAGTGGCATGTCTCCTCCTGGGAGGAGCAGATACAGGAACCTCCACCGACAACCTCTGGTACGTGGCCAGCCAGCCTTTCCCTGAACGCCCTCGGGATCGCGGAACTCACTACCTCATAAACCCCTCTGTTCCACTCAGAGCAACTGCCCAGCTGTCGGGGAGCGGGAGCCGCCAGCTCTAACACCTTACATGTGCTCGTGGGGGTGGTGAGAAAAAAATGTGGTTTTTTTTCCCCGAGGTGCCAGCCAGGACAGAGGTGTGTGTGCAAGCAGCTTCCTCCTGCCTTCCTTTCACCATGAATGTGCGTGACTCAACGCCACGGGAGGGCCCTGCACGCGGCATATGGTGGGTGCTCGGTGGATGTCTTCTTCAGCACGTCTGCAGACGGCTGGCCACTTTCCAGCAAGGTCCCCCGATGCCCGGGGGGCACCTCCTGACTGGGCGGCGGCCCCGCCAGGCCCCGCCCCCGGGGACCCCCCCCGCGGAGTGAGTGGGGGGCGCGGCCCCGCCCCCCCGGGCCGGACCCCCCCGGCGGTGTCGCGCGCGGCCGAGGACGCGCCCCCGCCTTCCCACGAGCCGGGCGCCCGTGGGCCGTGCGCCTGCGGACGGCGGTACCTGTGAGGACGTCGCAGCCCCTGGGCCGCACGAAGCCCCTCCGCACCAGGGCGCCCACGGGGACGCCCCAGCCCGCGGGGCTGCCGAGGCCCGGGTGGCAGGAGCGCTTGCCCCGCAGCTCGTCCAGGGTGAAGGCGTAGGAGCTGTTCCGCTTCACCACGGCCACCGCGAAGGAGGAGCTGCTCCTGTCCTCCGCTGCGGAGGGGACGCCAGTGAGGCCGGCGCCGGGCGGGCACGGGGACGGGGCGCTGCGTCCCCAGCCCCGTGCCCGCCTCTGCCCCCAAACGCCCCGCGGAGGCCCTGGCTGCCTGGGCCCTCCTCCCCGCGGGGCGGCCCGCGGGCCTCCAGGCCTCAGCCCTGGGCCTCCCCCCTGTCATTTCTTCCTCTCCTGACACTCAGGTGGTGACTTTCTCACCTCCCGGGAGACGGGGAGGCACAGCGAGGCCGAGGCCACAGCGTGCTCTCCCTCAGAGGAGAGGGCCTTCCCATCCGAGCGGAGGGGACCTGAGGTCACCAGACCTGGGCACGGAGCACCTGAGTGCCGAGCGGCCAGGCGGGCCCTGAGAAGCTGTTCCTGCACAGGAAGGAGGGTCCCAGGGCCACCTGCTGTGAGCCACGTGGTCCAGACGGCAGGGGCCAAGCAGGCTTTCCAGTTCAGGGCTCGGCAAATTACTCAGCCTGTTTTTGTACAGGCTGGGTTGCAAACTAAAAATAATTTTTATATTTTTAAAGGGTTGTTAAAAAAAGAAGAAGAAAAACACACAGCAGAATCTGTGCGTGGCCGGCAGAGCCTGAGTGTCTCCTTTCTGACCCTCCACAGGACGGTCGTCACAGCCCGCCAGACGTCCCGTGACCAGCTGGGCGCCCTGTGCCTGGGGCCAGAGCGCTTCGCCTGTGAGCAACAGCAACTGGCCCCGGGAGGAAGGCTCGGGCGGAGAAGTTCTCACAAATATAAAAATATCTACCGCCTCGCAGTCAAGGCCAGGTGGCCGGCACCTGCACTCACGGGCATAGAGCTCCCCGGCGGCTGGAATGAGGCCGTACGCCTTCCCCGCTGTGTAAATGTCCTCGCCCTTCAGGGTCACCGCGTCGATCTGCCCAGCCTGCGGGGGGACAGAAAGGGTGGCCAGGCTGGGGTGGGCCCCAGGACAGCTCCGGGTGTCGGGATCTGATGGAGGCGCCAAGGCTGGGTCTCTCGGGGATGCTGGCCTCAGGCTTCCTGCCCCTGGGGACCCCATCCTGCCCCAGCTGCCCCTTCCTCTCCCTGTGGGATGTGCAGGCAAGAGAGTGCTTGGAGGACCGAGGCCTGAAACCAGCCGCCGCCAGCATCCCCATCCGTGGGTGTCTTTCCATCTCTCGGCAAATGTCTCCTGGGGGCCCCGCGCTGCCAGGCCCTGTGCCGAGCAGCAGCCCACCCGGGGCCTGCTTTGGTGTGCAGGGAGGGCCTCCCCACGGCTTGCCCGTCTCCGGGACCGAGGGCGCTGCACGGCATCCCCAGCGCCTGGCCGAGGGCGGGCGCACAGCACTCACGCGACACGCACATCTCCAGGGTGTGCGTGGATGGCTGGGTGAGCCCCGTCTGAAAGGTCGGCAGTCCCAGCGTCTGTGGGAGGAGGCTCCAGGGTGGACGGACAGAGCCCCGCCAGCAGGAGGGGCTCAGGGCCCTCCTCCCGCAGAAACCGCTGGAGCCCTCCAGCTCACCCGCACCCCACCCCCAGCTGTCCGGTTAGGTGGCTCCCCGGACCCTGCAGAGAGGTTCCCCGACGGTCAAGCCAGACACCACGGGAAGGAGGGGGGCTTGGGGAGAGAGCGCACAGCTGTACCCCAGGAAAGGTACCCCACACGGCTCAGGGCCAGAGGCATGACGTTATGAAGACGGAATAACAGGCAGGGGCACTGATGTTTTGAGCCGGGAGGGTGCACCTCTGGGGGACCCCTCTTCCTCCCACGCAGACCTCCTACCCACCGCGACGCCAGGGAGGAGCCAGGGCCTCACCCACAGCCCAGCGGCTGGGCCGGCTGACCCTTCCTCGTCTGGGTCACTGTGGCCAGGCAGGACGTGGGTGTTAGAGCTACACCGGACGTCATCGCTGAGAGCCTCAGAAGTTAGAACGGAGGATCTCTGAGCCCTTTGCTGGGGTTCTCAGGAACCCCCCAAATCCAGTCCTCTCGCCACAGGCCCCTGGGCAGCCCCTTAGCCCTCTGTGAGCTCAGGTGGAGAGAAGGACTGTACCTGGAAAGAGCTGCATCTCCCTGCATCTCTCCCTGCTCTGGGGCCCCCAGAACCAGCCACTCCTCCACAGGACAGGCTGCCCAGAATTAGGAAGCGTCCCCACCCTGAAGTCCCCCCTCCTCCGTTCCAGCTGGGCTCCCCTCCCTTGGCACCCCATCGGGCTCCCATCAACCCCAGGGGACAGGGGCTCCCCTACCCCTGAGCTGGGGGACCTGGGGCAGGTTACCGCCTCAGCCTCTCCCAGCCCCAGTCTCCACATCTGACAGTAATCACACCCACCCTGCAGTGTCGCGGTGAGGAGGAACGGAGGGGACCACAGGAGGCCTGGCACAGCGCCAGGGACACGGGACGTGTGCGCTCGTGAGACGCTGGCTATCGCGACCCCGGGCCCCCTCATCCCGCCCGCTCGCTGCTTCTCAAGTCAGTGTGCTGCCCGGCTGGGGCGGGGGACACGCCCGAGGGGCTATGACCTGGCCTGCACTTGGGGACCCCCTGGGAAAGGGCCCTTCCCCATCAGGCCACACCTCGTTGCTCTTAAAAAACAGGAGGGAAGGCGTCCAGGAGCCCAGGGCTGGCGCAGAGCCCCGCAGGACCTCAGCCCTGAGCGCAGGGCCTTGGGGCGCCTCCCACTCCTGGCCTCCGTCCCCAGAGAAGCAAAGCAGGACAGAGCTGAGTGGGCCTTCGGAGACCATGGCCTGTGCCGTAAACTGCAGGTGGCAGGCATGTTACGACGAACGCGTAATCAACGTCATCATGACAAGCTCAAAAAAAGACCAGCATGGACTACAGCAGACCCTGTCGGCGCACACTGCACTCGCTGAAGGCAAGTCCTGTTTGCGTTCCTCTCTCTAGGGGGACAAATATTCTTACATGTCTATATTCGAAAGAGGAATTCTGTGTCCTAGACTGTGACTGATGTCAAATGTGTTTCGGACCGGGTTGCCGTTTAATACATGCTGATCCGAGGCCATCCCCTGTTGTGCAGAGGGGGAAACTGAGACTCGGAAAAGGGAAGGGACTTGCCCAAGGCCTCAGGGTCGTCAGTGCCAAGCTGGGCCAGTCCCGCAGTCCTCCGCTCCCGGCCCACGCGCCCCCCCGCCCTGCCCCCCCGGGGGGAGGGACGGCTGCTTCCCGCGGCCACCTCCTCCTGCCCTTTCTCCATGGCATCGTCACAGGACACCTTCTTCTCCTCAGGCTGCCCGGGGTCCTCCGGACCGGGTGGGACAGGAGGGCCGGTTCGCACCCTCCCAGGCACTGCCACGCCCGCCCGGCCGGCCCGCTCTGCCCCTCGAGACGCGGCTCCCACCTGGATCTGCCGCATGCAGTGCTCGGGGGACTCGGCGGACACGCACTGGATCTCCGGCTTGAGCCTCTGCCGGCTGAAGGCCACGGCCATGTCCCCACACTTCTGGATCTCGGGCGTGGACAGCACACACCAGCGCAGGTAGTGGGGCAGCCCTGTGGGGCGTGAGCGCCTGGTCACGCGGGCCCACGTCGGGGCGGGCCCTCTGCAGGGAGCCTCCGCGGCGGACCCCAGGGCCGTTCCGGCTCCTGCCCTGGCCAGCTGTGCGGGCACGCTGTGCCACCCTCTGGTCCCGCTCCCGCACCCAGGGAGGGCACCACCTCGGCGCCGGGAGGAGGCCTGAGGCAGATCGTGGCTCTCGAGTATCCAACTCAGGCCTGGCACCGTCTCCCTGCTTGTAGGTGTGGGTACACGGGGTGGGCGCTGCAGGCGGAACGCCACTTGCAGACTACGTGAAGGGTCCCGGCGAGAGACAGGGCCGCAGACAGGGCCGTGGCCATGCGGTGAGGAGGAGGGGGCCCGGTGGGAGGAGGGGGTCTCGGTGGGAGGAGGGGGCCCGGTGGGAGGAGGGGGTCACGGTGGGAGGAGGGGGGTCACGGTGGGAGGAGGGGGTCACGGTGGGAGGAGGGGGCCCGGTGGGAGGAGGGGGTCACGGTGGGAGGAGGGGGGTCACGGTGGGAGGAGGGGGTCCCGGTGGGAGGAGGGGGCCCCGGTGGGAGGAGGGGTCCCGGTGGGAGGAGGGGTCACGGTGGGAGGAGGGGGTCCCGGTGGTAGGAGGGGTCCCCGGTGGGAGGAGGGGGCCCGGCGGGAGGAGGGGTCCCCGGTGGGAGGAGGGGGTCACGGCGGGAGGAGGGGGCCCGGTGGGAGGAGGGGGTCACGGTGGGAGGAGGGGTCACGGTGGGAGGAGGGGCCCCGGTGGGAGGAGGGGGCCCGGTGGGAGGAGGGGGTCACGGTGGGAGGAGGGGCCCCGGTGGGAGGAGGGGGTCACGGTGGGAGGAGGGGTCACGGTGGGAGGAGGGGCCCCGGTGGGAGGAGGGGTCACGGTGGGAGGAGGGGTCACGGTGGGAGGAGGGGGTCACGGTGGGAGGAGGGGGTCACGGTGGGAGGAGGGGGTCACGGCGGGAGGAGGGGGTCCGGTGGGAGGAGGGGGCCCGGGGGAGGGAGGATGACAGCCCTCGACACGTGCCTATGGAGGGGCAGGGAGGCCCTCCCCACGCAGACCCGGGCTCCGGAGCCCCGTCCCTGGCGCGGCCGGGGTGTCGGGGGCGCAGCAGGCCAGGCGGCGGCGGGAACAGCAGGGCCGCGTCTCGGGGAGGGCCGCCCCCCGGGGGTGCCCGCGCCCCTCCGGCCTGGCTTACGGCTGGGGTCACAGAGGAGGCCCTGGACGGCGCGCAGGTACTCGCGGCCCAGCCAGGCCTCGTAGGTCTGCGTGGCCACGGGCACCAGCTCGGAGGTGGCGTCTTTGAAGAGCAGGTCCTTCTGGCCGTAGGCCTCGGAGCCGAACATCTGGAAGCCGCCGCCCTCGCGGCCGAACAGCCGCTGCGCGTGGGGGGGGAGGGGGCGCGGGTGAGGCGGGGGAGGCGTGGGGGGAGGGGTGGGGGGCAGGTGAGGGGCGGGGGCGGGGGGGGCGGGGGAGGCGCCGGGAGGGGGGCCGCCCCGCCCGCGCCCCCTGTGCCCCCCGCGTCCCGCCTGCGGCCCCGGCGGCTGACCCTGACCGTGGCGGGGGGCGCCGCCCTCGGGCTGCCGCGGTCAGGAGGCCGCGCTTCAGCAGTCGCCGGCCTGGAGCTCTTGCTCCGCGGCTCACGGGTTCCGATTCGGGCTGTGAGAGCCCCGGGCCCCAGGAGCGTCCTGGGCGGGGGCCGGAGGGCCCTCCCTGCCCCGCAGCCCCGCGCGCAGCCAGCCGGCGCGGGTGGGCTCCCCTCGCCGCGAGCGGGGCCCGTCCCGGGGGCGCCTCTGGGTCCCGCCCCTCCTGGTCCGGCCGGCGCGGCCCCGGGACGGCTCGCAGCGCCCACCCTGGGGGGACGCGCGGGCCCAGCATCACCCTGACGAGCTGGGTGGGGGGCCCCGAGCCCACCTGGCCCTCGTCGAGCAGCCGGAAGATGAGGCCCCCGTCCGCGTCGGCCCGGGTCATCACGGCGTGAGCGGGCACCCGGGCCAGGTGGCACTGCCTCCACTCGGTGACGTCCGCGCGGCTGCCGTCCCGGCACAGCAGCTCGAAGTCCTGCGACAGCAGCGCCTGGCCCCAGGAGGGCAGGGTTCTCCCTGGGAAGATGGGCATCCTGGGGTGAGCCAGCTCCTGTCCCGGGTGGGGCTTGGGGGGGGGCATCAGGGAGAAGCCTCGAGAGGGGGCCTGGGGAGAGCCTAGGGCGTCACAGCCACAGACCCACAGACCCGCCCGAAAGACGGGGGGAGCCAGGGCTCAGAATGAAGAGGAGCTTGGCGGCTGCACCCCACAGACCCAGGTGTCTCTACAGACTGTGTCTATTCACTTACACTTTGTATGCGTCACCCATTTCTAGTAATAAAATGGATTTGAGATCTCTGACAATAACACAAATATATAAACAACAGCTCATGAAAGATAAAAAGAGTAGGAAAGTAAGAAAAGCTTAGGATGAGAGAGAGAAATGTATCAGGAGTTCACCACTGCCATCTGGCACTAAACTCAGCTCTGAGCAGAGGGCAGGGGACAGGGGGCCATGGTGGAAACCAACCCTGACAGAATTCGCCAGAACTGTGGCCCAGAGAAGAGAAGGTAAATTCCCAAAGCGTCACCCACAACTCCATCTATTAGTATTTTGGTATTTTTCCTCCATGTCCTTTTTTCTATTCTATTTTCTAACCATTGTAAATACCGTTAAGGACAGGGCTTCCCTGGTGGTGCAGTGGTTAAGAATCCACCTGACAATGCAGGGGACACAGGTTTGATTCCTGGTCTGGGAAGATCCCACATGCCCTGGAGCAATTAAGTTTGTGGACCGCAACTACTGAGCCTGCGCTCTAGAGCCCGAGAGCCACAGCTACTGAGCCCACATGCCACAACTACTGAAGCTCACGCCTAGGGCCGGTGCTCCGCAACAAGAGAAGCCACCTCAATGAGAAGCCCGTGCACTTCAACAAAGAGTAGCCCCTGCTCACCACAACTAGAGAAAGCCTGTGCGCAGCAACGAAGACCCAACACAGCCAATAAATAAATAAAAATAAATAAAATAATTAAAAAATAAATAAATATGGTTAAGGACATCCATGATAGGCAATTTTGCATCCTACTTTTTTTTTACCTATTTAACAATATTTTTCCACATTACTGGAAGCTTTCCATGAAACTCATTTATGAGTGAATGTCAACACCAAATAGGAATATTAAGGAGACTAATTTTAAGGATTGTAACTCACGCAATAAGATACCACAGATGGCCCTACATAACAATATTTTAATGACTTTTAAATTTTAAAATGAGGATAAACCTCTGCTAAAAAATAAGAGGAAAAAAGATAATTTGTGCAACCGTGAACACTCTATTCACTCTGAAGCTGTTTAAAAACAAACCAAAAAACCGAGAGTAATAATTTGGAAAACTCCATAAAGGTCATTTTTAATGACTGCATGATAATTTATAGCACTCTCAACAATTACTCAGTGTCATTCTCGCCCCAACTTTCCTCTATTTTTAAACTGCTGCAAAACCTGTGGAATAGAACTCTGAGGGATCATTCGGCCTTCCCCTGGGACAAATGCATCATTTAGGTATTTCAAGCTGCCACTCCTGTTTTCCTTCACCAGGGACAGTTAAAGCCATATTACGTCACTACTTTGCACATTTATGTCAATTCCATTCTTTTGCTCTTACCAATCTTTTTGCCTGAAGGCAGCTCTTTAAAAATTACTTCCTTAGATTTCCTTAGATTATTATCAAAATTTTAAAAGAGATGCTTTTAACCCAATACATCCCTAGTTCTCTCTCCATTTTCCACATTCTTGTTTGCTGACCCAGCACAGGATCGCCCTGTTCTGGAGACAACCCCACGTCCTCCTTTTCCAGATCAGTTTTTTCTCAAATCTGGTTCATGTTGTTTGCCTTCATGGATGTCAGACTACATGATGGACCATCTGATTGAAAAGGAAAGATTAACAACAAAAAAGAGATGATTTTTTTTTAAAAAAGACTATCAACATGTAAAAGAATGAAATTAGAACACTTCCTAACACCATACACAAAAATAAACTCC
Organism: Hippopotamus amphibius kiboko; assembly: GCF_030028045.1. NCBI lineage: Eukaryota > Metazoa > Chordata > Mammalia > Artiodactyla > Hippopotamidae > Hippopotamus > Hippopotamus amphibius. The sequence continues at coordinate 169,861,995 of NC_080191.1, read as the reverse complement.
AAATGGATTAAAGACCTACATGTAAGGCCAGACACTATAAAACTCCTAGAGGAAAACATAGGCAGAACACTGTATGACATCCATCAAAGCAAGATCCTTTTTGACCCACCTCCTAGAATCATGGAAATAAAATCAAGAATAAACAAATGGGACCTCATGAAACTTAAAAGCTTTGGCACAGCGAAAGAAACCATAAACAAGACTAGAAGGCAACCCTCAGAATGGGAAAAAATAGTTGCCTATGAAACAACGGACAAAGGATTAACCTCCAAAATATACAAACAGCTCATGCAGCTTAATACCAAAAAAGCAAATAACCCAATCCACAAATGGGCGGAAGACCTAAATAGACATTTCTCCAAAGAAGACATACAGATGGCCAACAAACACGTGAAAAGATGCTCAACATCACTAATCATTACAGAAATGCAAGTCAAAGCCACAATGAGGTATCACCTCACACCGATCAGAATGGCCATCATCACAAAATCTGGAAACAACAAATGTTGGCGAGGGTGTGGAGAAAAGGGAACTCTCCTGCACTGTTGGTGGGATTGTAAGTTGGTACAGCCACTATGGAAAACAATTTGGAGGTTCCTTAAAAAACTACAAATAGAACTACCATATGATCCAGTCATCCCACTCCTGGGCATATACCCAAAGAAAACCATCATCCCAAAAGAAACTTGTACCATCATGTTTATTGCAGCACTATTTACAGTAGCCAGGACATGGAAGCAACCTAAATGCCCATCAACAAATGAATGGATAAAGAAGATGTGGCATATATATACAATGGAATATTACTCAGCTATAAAAAGGGATGAGATGGAGCTATATGTAATGAGGTGGATAGACGTAGAGTCTGTCATACAGAGTGAAGTAAGTCAGAAAGAGAAAGACAAATATAGTATGCTAACTCACATATACGGAATCTAAAAATGGTACTGAGGAACTCAGTGACAAGAACAAGGATGCAGGTGCAGAGAATGGACTGGAGAACTCGAGGTTTGGGAGGGGGCAGGGGGTGAAGGGGAAGCTGAGACGAAGCAAGAGAGTAGCACAGACATATATATACTACCAACTGTAAAATAGATAGCCAGTGGGAAGTTGTTGTATAACAAAGGGAGTTCAACTTGAGGATGGAAGATGCCTTAGAGGACTGGGAGGGGGAGGATGGGGGGGACTCGAGGGGGGGGGGAGTCGAGGGAGGGAGGGAATACAGGGATATGTGTATAAAACCAGATGATTGAACTTGGTGTACCCCCCCCCAAAAAAAAAAAGACTATGATCAGATATTATGGAACAGGCGAAACTGCAGAGACAAGAGCATCAGGGAGAGGGTTGGAAGGGACTGACCAGAAAGCGGCAAGAAGGAACTTTGGGGGTGAAAGGTCTGCCACAGTCACTGTCTTGCTTGTGGTGGTGGTTATACGACAGTATGTTTTTGGCAAAACTCATAGAGCAGTACTTCAAAAAGGGTGTGTTTTGCTGTACGTAAATTATACCTCAATTGAAAAAAAAGATTCTTAGGCACATCCAAATTAGGGTACATTCTATAAAATAACTGGCCTGACTCTGCAAAAATGTCAATGTTACTACAAACAAAGATTGAGAAACTGTTCAAAGTTAAAGGAAACTAAAGCAACCTAAAAACTAAACACCATGCGTGATCACAGATCAGGTCCTGGCCTAAAAAAATTGCTACAAAGGACAGAACTGGGACAATTAGTAAACGTGGTATGTGGACTGTGGCTTAGATATTGTGTCGATGTTACATTTCCTGAATTTGATGGCTGCGCTGTGGTGAGGTCCACACCACCTTGTTCTTAGGAGACATGTACTAAAGTATTAAATGTTGTGACGTGGGCAAACACACTCAAATGGTTCAGAAACACACACACGTCTAGAAAGAATGATCAATTCCATGAGGCAAATGTGCACAGCTGGAATCTGGATAAAGAATACATGGGAGTTCGTTGAATTATTCTTGCAAGTTTTCTAAAGCTCCATTATTTCAAAATTTAAAAATTTTTAAATGACAATGGTATAAAGGATCAACACCTAATGCCAACCCATCTTTAATAAGTCCTCGTCCAGGGATAAGGGATGGTTTCTTCAGGAAGAGGAGCAAAGGCTGGAAGGGACCGTAGATGACAGCGCGTGCAGAGGTGTGCAGACTGCTCTTTTCAAAAGCAGAACCCAGTGTTCACACGGAAACGGACCCCAGGAGCAGACACGAAGCGAGCAGGGCAGCGCCGCTCACCCGGTCCCTGTGCCCGCAGAGCCGCTGAGCTCCAGGGCTGAGCCCCCCTGTCTCCTTCTGAGGGCAGGGTGGTGGGCCTGGGACCTCCACTCACCGTCTGTGTTCTCCAGCACCGTGCTGTGCTTCACAAAGGCCACGTCCCCTGCCCCTTCCGCCAGGCACCTGCGCAGGTGGAACCAACGAGCCAGGGTGGGGCCGGGCGGCCAGCCTCCACCCGGGCCGTGGGGGTGCGGGCCTGGCGCTCCCGGGGGCCGGCTCCCCCGGCTGTTGGCTGCGGGGCTTTGGCAAGTTGTGCAGCCTCCGTAGCCTCTAGCGGCTGTGAAGTGGGGGTGCGGAAGGGGCTCCCGTGGTGGTGGGGGGGGGTCCTGTGGGATCTGCGCGGATCCTGTGCTTCCTCCGCAGCCTTTACCGCTCAGGGTGTTTGGAGGACGACGCTGCCCTGAGGCAGGGGACTGGACCGGGGCTCCTCACACCACACCCCACCCGGAGCCGAAGCGGCCGGGACGCCACGGATGCTCCAGCTGTAAGCGCCCGGGGAGGGAGGCCGCTCAGGGCCACAGGGACCTCGCAGAGGGGCTGCCCGGGTCCCCGCAGCCGGCAAACAAGCAGGGACTGGACGGGGGGGCCGACGCCAGGGGAGGTGGGGTGGGCGAGAGGCTCTAGCTTGGAGGACCAAGAACCGGTTTCCTTTCTGAGCCCCGAACGGCCTCTGCCCTGTCACACCCTGGGGCGTGGGGCACCAGCAGGCTCTCGGGTTCCGGGTGGAAGCGCTGCGCCCGGGCAGGCAGAGCGCCCTGGCGCGTTCCCGGGCGGCCCGCAGCCAGCCTGCTTCCTGCGCTCTGGGCAGCTGCAGGGCGCCACGGGCAGGTGGAGACCGTCTCCAGGAAGGGTGCGCTAAAGTGCCAGCCCGAACAGGCACAGAGGGGCGCCAGCCCTGAGTGTCAGGCCCCGGGGGTCCCTGTCACACGCCCCCCCTCCAGCATCCCCCTGTTGGTCTCAGACACAGGAATGGAGACCTGGGGGCGGCAAAAGGCTGTCGTGCTGGCCATTTTCTTCTCTCTGAGCCCTTCTCTAAATATACGACACAGGTTGATTTTATGAGCAAATCCCGTCTGGCATATTCCAGTTGGCGGTTTTTAAACTAGCCAAGCACCTGGACTATGTAAAGGGTACTGAGAGGAGCTGCAGCTGACATCCCCACGCCCCGGGGGCCCACCCCAGCCCCTCTCACCGGAAGGCCCCACTGTAGTCGTAGTATCTCTCCACGGGGCTCTTGTCACACACCCCTTCCCCGGCGGCGTTGCCCCGGCAGAGACGACAGAGGGACTCCGAGTAACTGGTCTCTCCTGCCCCAGGGACACAGCTGCCCCCAAAGTAGTCGCTGACAGCTGCGGCCAAGAGACAGAGGGGCTCAGTCACACAGCATCAGGCCCCCGCCCCTGCCCCGGGAGGGCTCAGGCCACGCAGGCTGGCGTCAGGAGGGCTGAGCTTCCCAGGGACCCAGCTGGACGCTCCAGGCTTCAGTCTGAGCAGAACTGGAGAACCGGATCTGATCAGCGATTCCCAGAGAGGGGCCACAAAAGTGTGGGCGTCGGAGAGTGACTGTTTTTTAAAAATGGCTCAGGGAATAAAACATTTACCCCCAAAGTGGCCACACAGGACAACCACCAACCAGACATTGTGCTCCCTGGGGGTTCATTTCCGCATGAGTCATGTGTGATCGCTGAAAGCAGGGGAATAAATGATTACTTCAAGAGTATAATTAATCTGACAGACCACACGCCTCAAAACACAGGGAGTGGAGGGAAGCAGCAGAGCAGGCCTGGCTGGTGAGCAGGTCGGGATGTGCAGGATGCGGGGGCCCTCGCCAGCACCCAGGCCGCGAGTCCACCGTCTTGGCAAACATTTATCCTGCGCCCCGGGACGCCCTGGGGCCGCGTAGGCTGAGCCAGCTCCACCGTGCTCGGCGAAACCCAGCTCTTCCAGGCAGGTCCCTCTCTGGGTCTTTCTGCATCCTCACGGGGGAGCAGCCATTGAACAAATGGGCCAAAGGACTGGTGAACCCCCCACACCTGGGTGCCAAATGCGAGGACGTGGCTTCCAGGCTCTCGTGGGCGCTGCTCTGTGGGGGCAGAGTGTCCACGTGTGCGCGTGTGTGCAGGTGGGGGTAGCAGGCGCGTGTGTGGTGTGTGTTCATGCGCCACGGGGAGCTGCCACGGGGGGCGCCCCCGCAGTGCGCACACGCCCGGTGCCGGGCCCTCAGTCCCCCCAGCCGCACATCACTGGAGCGTTCCTTTCCCCACTTTACGGGGAGGAAACAAGTTCATGTGCAATCTCTGAGGGCAGGTCACGCTGAGCCAGGGTCAAAACTCACATTGCCCACAGCAAAGTCCGGGCTTGGAAGGACCACATGCTCTCCTATGGGCAGAGCAAGCCAGGAGGAGGCGCACCCAGGAACAAGGGGTTTGGGGACACCTGAAACTGTTCGAGGGGTGGTGTGGTCCCAAGAGGGCAGCCTGACAATGTGGTGGTAATGTGTCCGGGGCCACCTCAGAGACACAGCTGGGCGGCCAGCGGGTGACCAGGAAAAGATGCCCAAAGCATGCGAACCAGGGCCTCTGCCCAGGACGCCGGGACCGGAGCGCTGGGCTCCCAGCGGGGCCCCCTCAGCACCTCCTGCCCTCACTCAGCTCTCACGGGGCACATCCCGTGTGCAGGACAGCCTGTCCTCACCACCCATGGATCAGCGGTGGGTCTCTGGTGAGCCACTTGTGAGCTTTCTGGGAGCAAGCCTGCAGCATGTTTGGGTCCTGAAAAAAATCTGGGGCTTCTGACCCTGTAAAGCTGGGGACACATTTGTGGACACAGCAACCATGTCTATACCAGGTGAGAGATGCTCGCGGGAGGTGCGCCGCCTCCCGTGGGAGCCTTGCGGGCCTCTAGTGGGTCCTGTGCGGGGGGACCTGGGAGGCGCGCGTGAGGGTCGAGTGCCTGGAGCAGTCCACTAAGCAGAAACGTGAGGGCTGGCAACCCCAGGCGGCCAGCAGGAGACGAGGGGGTGAGGCCACCTGCAGGGTGTCGGGGAGGCCCGGGGAGAGGACTGTGCCGCTCCCTAAAGGAGGCGCCGTGAAGGCAAGCCCGGGGGCAGGCTGTCCCACGAGGGGAAACGCGGACCCCTTGTGGGAGAAGCCGCGGGCGGCCACGCCCTCACCTTTGAGCACGTTGCAGCCCATCACCGACAGGCGGCCGCTCTCCACCAGGTAACCCACGGGCACGTTCCAGCCCACTGTCCGGTTGATGCCCGTGTGGCAGGACTTCACGCCTTTCAGGGTGTTGATGGTCACGTGGGAGCCCCTCTTGACCACAGCGACGGCATAATAGGAGGTACCGACCTCTAGAAGGAGGGGAGAGGAGAGGAGTGAGGGTGGTAAGGGAGGAGCCGCGAGCGGGGCTGGGGCCCTGCCTGGGAAGGCTGTGGGCGAAGGCCGCGGGGGTGTGCCCAGATGCACGTGTGTGCATGTGTACGTGTGTGGATGTGCATGGCGTTCTAGTACCAAGAGAGCCGGTGGGCGCAACCCACGTGTTTCACCGCCCCGCTCGCTCCAGCCTCATGGGGTAGCTATTATCTCGAGATGTTCATTCGTGCATTCGTTTCCCCCGTCCTTCCCGAGCTAGCTGGCACTCAGCTGGGTCTAGGTCTGCACCCATCAAGGGAGCTCTGTAGCTAGACCCAAAACAGAAGCAGCCTGCACGTCTTTCGTTTTCCAAAAGTCTAGCCCCTTAGGACAACTTAGCGGATCTGAGGGAATGGTATCGTGTTATGGGAAGAGGAGTGGTTGCGAGCCGAGGGAGCGGGGCAGGGGCTTCCCTCAGATTAGAAGAAGCGACTTCTCAGTGCTGGGCCAGGGTGAAGGGGTGGAGACCACACACACACACACACACACGCACACACACAATGAGAGAGAGAGAGAGAAACACTAGCAACGTGGTCCCAAATCACTCAAGACCCTGAACGGGGAGCATGTGGGCAGGCGAGGGGCTACAGCCTTGCGAAAGACTCCCCGGGGCCAGGGGCTGCCTGGAAAAGGCCATTCAGACAAGACAGGGAGGACTCCTCTAAGGGACCGATGAGCAGAGGGCATCCCATCCCAGGCAGACAGGCCCTCGACTGCCCGGGGGCATGAGATACCCACGATCAGAACGAGGCTGAGTTCTAGAAGACCAAGCCAGTGTCACGTCTTGCCACCCTGAGCCTGGCCGCTGCCCTAAGCAGCCCCGCCTGGGCGCACCCTCTGACGCCCCACATTCTTCCTAGTTCCTTGAACACACCGAGTTCTTTCCTACCTGGGACCCTCTGCAGAGTGCAGCTTAAACGCCACCTCTCCAGAGAAACCCTCCTGTCTGCTCTGCTTCGGCAGCCCTCCCGCAGCCCCTCTCTCCTCCCTCGGGGGCTGTGCTTCCTTCGCGGCACCCGGCACGCTGTGACTGTGGACTCTGGTGTCCGTGTGCTGTGGGGCTGCTGCTCTGCCAGGGCAGGAGCGGGCTCTCTCGCTCACTGCTCTGTGCTCATGACTGGCGTGTCGCAGGTGCCCAGTGAACGTGCCGAGTTCATGAAAAAGGAAGAGCTGTGTTCGGGGCCCGTGAGGCAGGGCCGTTTCTGGCCTTTGAGGGGAAAGGCTGGCTGGTTTGCAAGGTTGGACTGTGTCCTGTCACCTGACAGGCATCCACGCATCACGTGACCAAGCGAGAGCCGGTGCCGGGTACCAGGCATCGGGGGTACAAAGACGAGGACCAGGCCCGCCTCAGGGGACGCGCTGCGGTGGTGACAGAGAAAACAGGGGACAGGACCTTGTGCCGTGCGTCAGCGCTCTGGAAAGCGGGAAAGAGAGGCCCTCTGCAGGGGTGGGGGGGCCCAGGGGAGCTCCTTGGAGGTGACAGCTGCGCTGGGCTGTGACAGACACTAGGTACTGGATAGGCAGAGGTGGGGGTGGGGCTCCAAAGGGCAGGCTGAGCCCGAGGCGCGTCTGGTGTGAGCGCAGGACTGGGGCAAAGGGACTCAGGTTTCTGAGCACACACCGTGCGTCAGGTGCACACAGACCCGTGCATCCAATCCGCGTGACAGGGTGGCGATCGTTATCCTGATTTTACCGTCAAGGTCACAGGAAGGTGCCAGGACGGGGCGGAACGGGGACTCCTTCTTGGGCTGCTGGGCTCGGCAGCTCCTAGTCACCCTTCCTGTCCGACCCCGTCCCCACTCCACGCTGCACGTGACAGGGCCGCCGGCGCGCGCGGGGAGCCGGGCGTTACGGATGCCTCGTTGGCCGGCAGTCGCGGCCCGCATACGCCAGGCACGGGCAGCCTCCCCGTGAGAGCGTGTGGCTGACCGTGGGGGGGCTGCTGGGCTCCCCATGAGGAAGAGCACACTAGGGTCAGCCCTGCGTGTCTCTGGCACCCCCGCTCCGGGGGTGGGATGCTCCGGGGACAAGACGGACCAGCTCGGGGGCTGCAGGGTCGGGCCAGGCCCAGCCAGGACACGCTGCCGAGGGACCGCCTCGCTCCTTCCAGCCCCCTCCCACTTGGCCCTCTAACCTTGATCATACACCTCGCCCACCACGGGCTTCAGGCCGTGCTCCTTCCCCGCCTCGTAAATGGCTCCTCCGTCCAGCGTGATGGCGTCAGCTTCCCGGGCCTGCTGGGAACGCGTGGGTCAGCGCAGCCCGGCCCCAGGGACACCCGCCGGTCGGCCAAAGGCCCTGGAGAAGGCCTGCAGGCCCACGTGGTCCTCTTCACCCGGCCCGGGAGCCCTGTGCTGGCTCAGCCGTGCGGGCCCCTCCCTGCCAGGGCCCAGGGGTCTCCTTGTTGTTATAATTATGTTATTTAAAAATATTAATTTTATAGGACTTGCAACAGATACACATAGTTAAAAATCAGACAGCACAAAATGGAAAGCAGTGAAAAGTGAGTCTCCGTCACTTTCATGTTTCTTAACCTCCTGCCTCTACTGCTAACCTGCTTCTCAGGGTTTCTCTCTAAGATGCAGATTGAATCCTACCAATGCCCTCTTCAGTTTTTTCCTCTTTGTTTTAAAACAGCTGGGGTCCACGGAGAGAACGACAGTTTCACATAATGGGTCTCAACCCTCACGGTGGAGCCTGGCCCCAGGACCAGGCCACGTGGACTCCGCCTGGATTCGCGGCGGGGGCGCAGCAGGGGCTGAGCTGGAATGAACACCCAGGCCCCTTGTGTGTGCCCCCGACACGTCTCTCCACACCTTGTCCCACACGGAAGCCCTGCCCCTTGGTTTACTCAGTGCCCGCAGCACATCTCCTGCCACTCAGAACAGCTCACCCACCCACCCACCCAGGACCGCAGGCCTTTTCTCCTACCCCAGAAAACACACACGCCCCGTTCTGGAAAACTCCAAGGCGGAGGGCCTACCGCCATGGGCCCCGCGGGGTCTGCTGCCTGGGCTCCCCTGGGCGGGGCGGGTGGGGCCCCCACGTAGAGGGGCTCTGTGCAAGGACACGCTGCCTCTCGGACACCCTTTCCCACCAGCGCCCTGAGCAGGGCCCTCCCTGGGCCTCCCGGCGCCTGGCCCGCGTCTGGGCAGGAAACAAGCGGGCCCTTGTTGCCGGGGAAACTCAGGAGCTCCTGCTGCCTGGCCCTGGCAGGGGGATCCGGAGCCTGTCCTGGTGAAGGAGGCTGCTGTGCGCGCCCTCTTGAGTCACAGCCCTCTCGTCTGGGCAGAGCGGAAGGGAGAGGACTCACCGTGATGAGCTGCACGCAGTGGTCGGCTGAGGCGCCCTGCACGCACAGGAGGGAGGGCTGGATGCCGGCTTGCTGGAAGGCCGTGCTCATGTCGCTGCACTTCTGCTGCTCCGGGTCTGAGGTGGTGCACCAGCGCACCTCCATCCCGCCCAGCGCTGGGGGGGGGGGGGGGGGGGGGCGACAGTGAGGCCCGGCTCCCGCAGCCCCAGCCCACCATGTGGCCTCGGCGACAGCCCTGCCCTCGCGCTGGGGGGTACTGGGGCACAGAGAGGCGTCCCAGGCTGGGAAGGGGCTGGGCTCAGGCCGAGCTGCGCGTGGGCCCCGCGTGCCCGAAGCGCGTCTCCCAGGGTGGCCGCAGGGCGTCCCCCGGCCACCCCTCCCTGGCTTGGAGCCCAGCCTGCTGGGTGGCAGGGGCACGGTCTGGTTCCTGCCCCCTTGGGTCTTTGCATCCTCCAGAAAGAGGGTGCCGGGTGGGGCTCTCTCAGCGGTGTCCCGGGGCTCTGCTCGCGGACCGGGGTGAGACTGGGACGTGGCGGTGGCTGCCCCGAGCAGCCCTGCCCGCTTTGCAGCATCTGTGATTCTGCCCCCTGCAGACCCCCTCTGCGGGCACAGCGCCAGGCCCCCGACCAGGGGAGGGCGAGCAGCCAGCAGGTTGGGTTCAAGGTCCTGCTCCCCCAGCTGTCAACTTCAGGAAACCTGTTTGACCTCTCTGAGCCCGTTCTGTCACCTGAGAAAGCAGATAAGGAAACCACCTTCTGCGTTGTCAGTAAGGCTCTGTAGACAGTCAGGACGCTAAGGCCTCAGTGGACTTCCGCTTGGGCCACTCCTGGTGGGGACCCTGTTGGGTCCTGTGATCTGACCGGGTCAGAGTCCCAGAGAGCGCCCCGCCTGGGGGCCCCGCAGCCGCGGTGCCCAGCTGCCTGAGGCTGCTGCCTTTGCAGCCCTGAGCCCCCCACCCCGCCCCGCTTCCTCCCGGCCACCCTGCCAGGGAGGCCTGTGCTCCTGGGAGACGTGAGGCTTTGGGTCCATTTCCACCAGCCAGGGACCCGCTCAGGCCGCCGGTGCTTCCCACCCCATCCCAAGGGTTCCTGCACAGCCTCTGCGGAGCGCCCCCCGCGCCTGGCCTCCCCCAGCTCCGGGTGGCCCCCTGGAATGCGGAGGTGCCCTCGCCCTCTCCAGCGCTCCAAGATTGCGCCCTGGCAGGCCTGGCAACGTCCGGGCCGGACCGGGGTGGCAGGTCCTATGTGTGCACCGACGAGGTCAGACTGGTGGCCCGAAGCCATCCCTTCCGCAGCCGCCCCGCGACCCCGTGAGCAGCTCCGGGGGCGCCGCCTCAGGTCTCCGCGGCGGGGACCCTGATCGACCCTCTTGGGAGTGGCTGGGGCTGGCGCGACGAGGCCGGGTCCGCGCAGCCCGCCCCCCATGCAGGCAGGGCGCCCCGGAGCGGCCTCCAGCCTGTGCCCTCGCCCCCCGCGCATCCTCCCCCGCATCCCCCCGCGCATCCTCCCCCGTATCCCCCCCGCCTCCCCCCCGCGGGGCCGCGCTAGCTTCCCAGCGCTCCTCGGGGCTCCCCGCGCATCCCGAGCGCTCACCCTCCGGACCCCCCCCCACCACGCCAAGGCTCTTCCCTCCACGCCTCTGCCCACGCCTCGCCTACGCGGCTGAGAAGGCGCGCTGCGCAAGGCCCAGCTCAGCGCCGCTTCCTCCGAGCAGCCCTCCAGCCGTGCTGGTCTGCGGGGTCGGGCCCCCCCCGGCGCCGCGCGCCCGCCTGCGCCTCCCCCCGTCCTGGGAGACAGAGGCTCAGGGCACCTTCTCCAGCCCGCGGGCCCCCCGGCCGGGGGCGAGGGTGGGGCTGTGGCTGGAGAGCTCGGGACCCCCGCGCAGCCCGCAGCCCCGGGGCGGCGCCTCACCCGAGCGCAGAGCCAGCAGGAGCCACAGGGCCGCGCCGGGGCCCCTCATGGCGCGTCCGGGGCCGCGGGCCGGGCTCGGCGCGGGCGTGTCCCGGTCTGGGTCCGAGCGGGCCGGCAGCGGCCGGATGCCTCGCTCCCTCCTCCCCGGCCCCGGCCTCCGGCTCCTTAAGGGCGGCCCGCCTCGCCCGCGCGCTGTCCACGCCCCGCGGCGCCCCCGCCCAGCGCGCCCGGCGCCCGGCCTCCCCTGTGGCGCCCCTGCCGGGGCCGGGCCGGCGCGGGGCCCAGGCCGCCCGCAGGCCGCTCCTGATGCCGGGCCTCCCAGGCCTGGACACACGCGCTCCCTGTCCCCGAGGCTCAGCCCTCCGCTGTCCGGGGCCTGCTTCCCCCCGCTCACGGGGCTTCCAGGGCTCTCTCCCCGCAGCAATCCGCCCCGAATTCCGGAACATCCTCCCCTCCTCTGGTCCAGCTGGGGAGGGAAAAGTTCAGATGTGGAAGGAAGAGGTCACACTCCCCGGGCCTGAGCTGGGAGGCAGCTCCAAGGCGATCAGACGCGTCCTCCAGCATCTCGTCAAGGACCCTTCAAAGGACCTGGGGCTACAGAGACGAACCCGGGTCGAGGCGGTCCCGGCTGGGGAGGCGCTGGCCCTGGGCCATCTCACTGCCTCTCCTCGGGCCTAGAGAGGGGACCTGGCCTGCCCTGGGCTCACGCAGTTCGTCTCTGGGGCCGCAGGAACTAGAGCCCAGGTCTCTGGCAGAGCCTGGCTCGTTCCATCGTGCTTTGGAGGATGGGAAGGAGACCAAAGATGGGGAGGAAGAGGAAGCAGAAAACGGCGAAGAGGGGCTGAGACAAGGAAGAGCGTGAAGAGAGGGACGGAAGGGTAGGTTGTCTGTCTGTCTAGGCCGCTGGTTCTCAAAGTGCGGTCCCCAAAGCAGCAGCGTCAGCATCTCCTGGGAGCGTGTGAGATACGCAGATGCGCAGGCCCACATCTCACCCACTGAATCAAAAACTCTAGCGGTGGGCAATCAACAACCTGTGTTTCTGACGCGGGTGCACAGCAGGGTTTAGGAAGCACTGTTCTCCGCAGACCAGAACAGCAGTTCTCCGTGTGTCCCGGGGCAGCGGGGAGCGGGCTGCGGAGGCGGTTACGCAGCGATCTGCCTGCCTCCACTGTGTCCTCATCTGTCATCGCCGCCCCTCCCCCACCCCGTGCGCACCCGGGAATGAGTGCCTGCCTGCCTTGGGTGCAGGACATGTGTGAAAAGGACACTGGGGGAGAGAGGAGGGACCTCGGGCTGCGCTTGGCAGAGCCTGCTCTGCTCCCTGGGGAAGGAGCCCTGACTCCTCCGATGGGCCCTGAAGCTCTCGCTCAGCACGCCCGGAGATGCTCCGTGGCAGTTACCTGGGCTGGGCTTCGGGAGACCTGAGCCGCGCTCTTGTTACCACTGACTCACTGTGTGACCTCGGGCAAGTTCGTTCTCCTCCCTGGGCTTGTTTCCCCTGAAAAAGGCAGGTCATGATGGTTCCGATGGCCTTTCTTCTTCCCCCAGCAGCTGTCTGCTCTGTGAATCTGAGGCGGGCGTGTTTGGTGGCAGCTAATTTTTCATCACCAGCTGGACCCATCAGGAGGAGGAGCACCTCTTCCTAATTCGCCCAAATAGACAGCAGGTGGCCCTGGCAGAGGGGCTATGGCTTGTCCTACGGGGATGGGATAAATGGGTGTCCTTAGCAAGCTTCACCTCGTGAGGCTAAGGCTCACGTTGTCACACTCCAGCAGCAGCCAGAAGTTACTGGCAGGATTTGTGTTCCTTAAGCCGTTCCTTTAGTAAAACTCCAGGTGACCCTGCTCAGGTGTCAGACAGCTACAAGCTAAGAGCTTGGTGAGCTCTTTCCCTCCCTCTCAGGCGTCATTCCTCAGCTGAGGCTTGGCAGGGCTCCAGGGGCCTCCACATCAGGCCCATCTGCCTGGCCTTCGCAGGGACATAGCTTCGTATTGATACCTGTGTGTGGTGGGGAACTCTGCCTCAGCTTGAGCCTGGATCCTATTTCTGGGGTGCAGACATACCTGGGTGACTCAGAGGATTGGGCGGGATGCAATGAGAGTCATTTAATCCAGGAATAGCCTTATAGAGCAGAAGCACTGAGGACAGTTTGGTCCCCATTCTGGACTCAAACGAGGTTAGAGGCAGAGTATAAAAAATATAAAAACTGGTTTCACTAACACTCCCGTAAGATGTTGGGGCCTAAGCAGCAGTGCTTGGGACCTCCTGACCCTATGACACAATAGGCAACACACAGAGCTCTTCTCTACCGAAGACACAGCTCTGGTCCTCCAAGGATTCAGGAGCTCGCTTGTCGTGGAGCTGAGGAACAGTAGCAGATGCTGTTGGATGGAACACACTAAAGATAGCCTCTGGGGACTCGGAAGGAAGAGGGGGCCTTTGACAAGGAGCAGAGAAGCTGCACTGGCAGATGGGGGCTAACGAGACAGCAAAACGTGAACGATCCTTTTACCCAGCATCTTAGGAACATTCGTATTTTTTCATTTCAACGAACCATAATTTGTATTTTTCTGTTTCTGCGGGTTGTCATGTCTGTGACTAAAAGAAAAGTTCAGACAGTTTTTATTCTGGGGACACTGGGAAGGGCTGGTGTGCAAGGAGAAGTCCGGAATGGTGAACGTCTGTGGCAGCAAATGTGCCGCCAAAGGATGCTACATTCTTTCTCCTGATGTCGCTCCCCAAGTATCCGCTGTTTAATAATCTGAATTTGTATATTGAGATCCATGGTCGGCATGTTAAGCAAGTTCTACGAATAAAAGCTTTTGCCTCTCTGAAAGCATTTTCCCTGTGAAGCTGAACTTAGGGGAAGCCCTGTGTGCTTGGGCTACATGATGTTCAATGTGTAAGCTTTGCAAAGACAGATTCTCCGTACCTGTCACAGGGCCTTGAACAGGGCAGATGATTCCTAAGTGTGAGCTGTTAGGTGTGAGGATGTCACTACCTATTGTTAAGGTGTCTCATACTGCTGGAGGAGGCTGAGAAGAGCCACAGAGTTTGAGGACTAGGTCCCCAGAGGCTTTGTCTGAGCCGCTTCAGTGGCATGCCGAGGGCTGAGGCTTGGCCAGGAGGCTGACCACGTGGGCCTGGGTGACATCTCGTCTGCCACCCTTCCCAGTGTCTGGCATTGTGTCTGGGACAAGTAGGCACTCAATAAATATGATTTAAGTGAAAAGTGGACGATGTGTCTCTTTCAAGATATTTAGAAGAGAAGAGGGGTTGTTTTCAGGAGATTCTGGGTCAAGGGAAAGTTTTTATAGGATAGGAGAGATTTGATCATATAGTCAGAGCACAGGGAGTCATGGAGGAAGGAGAATAATGATACTGGAGAAGAGGGTAAGGGAAGAAGACGTGAGGAATAAGATCAGGGGGACAAGCAGAGGGTGATCTTGAAAGGAAAGAGAAAATGCTTCTTCCTCGGGGATGTTAAAATGAGGGGTGGGAAAGTCTCCAACAGGAGTCAGACTTGCATTCAAGGGTAAGTCTCTCATTCTGGAGCTCAGTTTATTATTTAATTACCAAACCACGAAAATTTTTTCCCCCCTGAAAATTCTCCTTGCAGTCCAGACTTTAAAATTAAGAAGATTAAAAGTCTCCAAAATTAACTCTGGAGACACAGCTTTAAAGCCATTACTAAATCTCCATCTATTTTATTGAATATAAGATTTCAATAAAAGGAAACCGGTAATAAAAGGAGGCTAACAAGTAAAATCAAGAATACTATATTTGGCTCCGTCACTTAGACTTTGAGAGAAATTATTCTTACCCAGCTACTTCCGAGGAGATTTCAGATGACTTATAATGAAAACATATGCACAAGGAAGATAAAATTGATACAAAAAGAGAAAAGTGACAAAGCATCTTCAGGAAGGGAGATTGTTATTCCAGGAACCAGAAAGGAAAGGACTATAGTTAAACAAAAAATTTTAGCTAATTTAGGGATTTATAATCAGACTTTTTATACACTCTCATCCCCTTCTTCATGTCCTCAACTCTACCAATTTGCAAATGAAGTCATTGCCAGCAATTACACAAGGCTGTTTTCACCCCATTAAAAACAACGGCAGTAAAAAATAAAAATAAAAAAAATAAAAATGGCAGTGCGCTTCCCTGGTGGTGCAGTGGTTAGGAATCCGCCTGCTAATACAGGGGGCATGGGTTTGATCCCTGGCGCAGGAAGATCCCACATGCCATAGAGCAACTAAGCCCGTGCGCCACAACTACTGAGCCTGCGCTCTAGAGCCACAACTACTGAGCCCACGCACTGCAACTACTGAAGCCCACGTGCCTAGAGCCTGTGCTCCACACGAAAGAAGCTGCCGCGATGAGAACTCTGTGCACTGCAAGGAAGAGTAGCCCGTTCTCCACAACTACAGAAAGCCCGTGCACAGCAACGAAGACCTGAAGCAGCCAATAAATAAAAAATAAATACATTTATATAAAAAGAAAACAAAAAAACAAAAACAGAGGCAGTGAGGATGACCATGCTGTACAGAGGCCTGCAGGCTCTGGAAAAGAAGAGGAGCTGTGTGCCCTGATCACCTGCCCCGGGCGCTTCACTGGGGCACAGGAGCGCAAGGTGAAGGCCATCTGTAAAGGCAGCACAGAGAGCGCATGCTCAGCATTAAGCGGACACCCAGGAAGTGCTGCAGGAATTCAGGCGTCAAGGGCTATACCTGGGAAGGCCTCCGCAGGAGGGATTTAGGGGGAGTCTTGAAGAAAGGTGGAGTCTTGAAGAAAGGTAGAGCCTTGATGAGCGGACTTGGGTAGGGAGGACACAGCAATTAGCCCAGTAGGAATGTGCATGAGCACCAGACACAAGACGAACACTGCAGGGAATGTATGACTAAGGATGACGGGGGAGGTGAGTAATTTGCTGACCACGTTACATTCCAGGAACCACATATACAGGTAAAAGCATTCATTTGGATTTAGTACCCATGAAGGTCATTGAGGACACAATCCAAGTTGCATTTTAGGAAAAGTCATTTGGTGGATGACTACCTGGATTAGCAAGGAAGCAATGAGAGGCTGGGAGATGATTTACGGGGCCAGTGCAATAATCCAGGCCTGCGGGTGAGGGTGGGTTAGGGACCTGGATTGGAATGATGACAGTGGAAATGACAGCAAGAAAAATATGATGTCAAGGAAAGAGCCCAACGGTAGTGACTAGATGCGTGAGGAAGAGAACGCCAAGCAAAGTTAACAACTTGGGTGATGGAAAGAATATTCTATTAGGTACAACTATTATTAGCCACAGGTGGAAAACTAGGTAAGCGGTTAGTAAAGCTCTTTCCTAGTAAGGAACTAGTGAGGAATGTCAGATAAACTAGATCTGGAACTTTCGGAGAAAGAAATGGATCTATCATCAAGAGATATCTTTTCTAGCCTTAAATACCACTAGGGAAGTAGATATTTTTGATCAAATGACTCTCACAAGACGTAGAAACCTTTTTTGTAGAGATTTATAGTGTGGAACATATGGGACCTTCCTCTTCTTTTTAGCCCTCCCATCTGTGAGGTATATGAACCTAATTTTAGACACACTGAAGGAAGATTGCATCACTCATTCCAATCTTTCCTTCCACCAGAAAACTCGCTGTATCGTTTCACATGGTAATTGCTTTGTGCACTGACTTCTGTAGAGTTAAAAAAAATCATTCTACTGTAGTTAAAACTGCCCAAATGAAATCTGTCATTAACAGCTAATTAGCAGAAGTAGGGATGATTATATACGCGAATATTTTATGCTTACTTTGGGTAAACACCAGGTACTTCCTAAGGTTTAGTCTAGATCCAGTTTAAAGGCATGCATGACCTGTTTTTTGAAAACACACACATTCGAAATCAAGTCATCATGTGATAAGAATGGAAAACACCAACAAGGCTGAGTGTACCATCTGCATGCAAAGAAGTTGAGGATCAAACCAATCAATGAGGGGCCAGATCTGGTTCCGATTCCTTGAGCGTGCCGCCCTAGAGTTAGATTTCTGTCAGTCACACTATGAGTGATGCAGAGGTCACCACCTAAAGAAAATTGGTAGTTGATAACTTTACAGTCTTTTCGGTGTTCGACAGACTAGGTTTTCTTAAAAGATTAGGGCTGTCTCCATGGACTGTTTTCTAAATTTTAAGGCTATTAGGCAATTTCATGTTTGACAAGTAGCTGTTCCCACTTGCTGCTCAGACGACTTTCTTCTCATTCACTACTGTCCTAAACAAGCTGTACTTCCCTTAGCACACAAACAATGAGAGTCTGGCACCAGTAACCGGCACACCCAGCTACTGCATCAAGAGTGTTATTCCTGGGGATGTGAGATTCTACAAATCCTAAATGGTATTCTAGCAGCGTCCTACTTTAGGCACAGGTTTGTTCTGTGAACAGCCTCTCGGGATCTATTGTTCTGCATTTAGAGTTTGCTTTAGGAGGATGGGCGCCTGTGCAATGTCAAAATGCGTGGATGCTCAGAGAAGAGATAAAGGTGGGGCTGGGGAGGGCCTGCTATGGCTGTCAGATCAGAGACCCATGTCTGGCTTTGCTTCTTGTTCCCGCAGGCCTATGGTTGTAATGAAATTCAAAAGCACAGCGGGGACAACTGGAAGCCATCCCAAAGTGCTTCCATCAGTGAGTGGACAAAGGAATCGCAGTACATTCATAAAGGCACAACGGCTCAGTGATGAAAATTAACAAACTACTGCGGCAACAAGGGATGACTCTCAGATGCGTTTTGCTTACGTGAACGAAGCCACGCTCCAAGTGCTACACGTGACATGATTCCATTTAGATGACATCCTGGGAAAGGCAAAACTAGTAGAGGCACTAAGAAAAGACAAGGGGTTGTCAGAAGTTGGGGTCTGGAGGCAAGAATAAGAGAAATTTGGGGGATAACAGAACTGTTCTGTATTCTTGACTGTGGGGGTGGTTACATGACTCTATGCATGTATCGGAACTCACGGAATGGTATGTCATTTTACCACATGTAGGTTAAAAAAATGTATATAGTAAGAAAGGACAGTGGCTTCCCTGGCAGCAGGAAGCAGTGACTGTGAGCGAGCTGGGGGGTGCAGGTCCTGCTCTGCCTGTTGAGCTTCATGCTGGCTATGACACCAGCGATGCTGGTCTGTGAAAATTCAGAGACACCCACGTACACTTATATTAATGCATTTTATGTATGTATATCATACTTCAACAACAGTAAACAAGAGATGGTGAGAAATTCTAGCCTTCACCTGCCCCTTCCCCCCCTTCTTCTATCTCTCTTCACCACTACCATAGGTGAGAGAAACTGCTAGAAAAATCCTAGTGTGAAACTCCCCCTGGTAAGGCTTGGTACCTGTCCCTAAACGTCTCAAACAATAACAGCAGGTTACCTGACCACCAATTCTGTTCACAATGCTGCTTAGATGACCAGGATTTGCCAGTTATCAGGTAACCATATTTTGGGGTGGAATGGAGAAAGAGCTGGTCGTCGTAGTAGCAAGTAAATGAGAAACTAGTCGCTCAGTAAGTAGTGACTATTTGATTCTTAAATTGAAAGAAAATGTATCTTATCTCAGCAATTTAATTTTTTCCAGACCTGTTTCTAGCCTCTCAATAGCTATGTTCTGGAGAGTTGCTGGGGACTGCTGGGTCTAACCCTGGGCAGAGATGTGAGAATCACTTATGAAATCCTGCTGTCTCCCAGCTCCAAGTCTAAGGTTGAGATAGGGTAGGTCACAGTCACAGCGTCTCTGACAAAGAGCGCGGATCCTTAGGAGACGAGTAAACAAGATTAGAGACTGACATGTAAATAGTTTACCTAAAACTGTGAGAATTCCCCTATAGGGACGAAGAATGGTGGGCCATATTCCTCCTTCTCACTCCACTGCACCACCCACACCGCAGAGCAAGCGGGAGAGCAGACACTGAGTCAAGTATCAGATGCTGTGACTGGTGTTCTGTGCTCCCTGCCTTAACCTTTATTAAGAATCCTGCAAGGCAGTCAATCCGTCTCACTTAAAACATGGCAGAAGGCAGGCTCAAGTTAATCCACACAAGGGCAGTTGCAACAATTCCAGATTTCTGACTTCAAGGAAAAGGGAACTGACTTTTCGAGTGCCCCCTTTATTTGTAATCTTATGGATTCTCAAAACACCTTCGTTTTACAGATAAGTAAACAGGAAGAGGGATGACAGGACCTGCCCCAGCTAACATTACATAACCAGTGAGCGGCAGAACCGGCATGCGAGTCACGCTCCGACCGCAGAGCCCCCATTCTTCACGTCACAGCACTGCTGCCAGGCCGGAGCCGAGAGCTGTGCAACTCTGGAAGGAGATCCGAGGACTCTTCAGCACTGGACTGAACCAGACAACCTAAAGCTGGGCCAGAAAAAGCGACACCTGTGTTCTTCCCTGATCTCTTTCAAATTCGACCACCTCAACAAAACCTCTTAAGGTCACTGATATTGACCTCCTTTAAATCAGTAATTCAAATCTCCACGGACTGAACAGCCTACTAAATTCAGCGCGCAGCAAGGGAGGAAGAGGAACTGGAATGGGAGAAAGACTACTGTTCCAGGAGCCAGGACTTAAAGGCGCCAACCCTGGCTCTGTTCCTGGCTGCAGGTGCAGCTGTGATTAGGACACAGGGATCTGTGGGCCTCTGTTTCACCACCTGTAAATGAAGAGCATTCAAGGCAGAATCTTAGAAGGTAACTGCTCAGTACTTTATAAAACAAATTTTCCTCGTTAGTAAAGTCCTCAAATTGCCACGTTTGGAGTTTAACCTCTATGCAGGGGTTCAGCAGGTATTTGCTGATCAGAGTGTATTCTGCTGGAATAAGCCCTTCAAGCTTGCTCCCATTATTTTTTTTTTCTTTAAATAATGGCTTTATTTTTAAAATTTAGTTTTGGCTGCATTGGGTCTTTGTTGCTTTGCACGGGCTTTCTCTAGTTGTGGGGGCTACTCTGTTGCGGTGCGCAGGCTTCTCACTGGGGTGGCTTCTCTTGTTGCGAAGCACAGGCTCTAGGTGTGTGGGCTTCAGCCGTTGTGGCACTCCAGCTTAGTTGCTCTGCAGCACGTGGGATCTTCCCAGACCAGGGATGGAACCTGTGTCCCCTGCATTGGCAGGCAGATTCTTCACCACTGAGCCACTGGGAAGTGCTAAGCTCCCATCATTTTCTGAAGACCCCTGTGCAGATATGGAGTAGAAAAGCAACCAGAGACGTGCAGTCACACTTAAGAGGCATTTTTATTTTTGCCAAATTAAGGATATTAAGAAGCATATTAAAAATATGGAATATTTCATAAAACAGTCAAAATAGGATTATTCCCTATGTATTAGAATAGGGGACTTTTCCCCCTAATGAATAGTGTTCCATTTTTGGTTCTAAAGAGGTTCTTTCCTTGTATGTCACTATAACAGTGCTAGACTGGCTTGTTTCCCAGAAATAGTCCTTCCAGGTGTGGTGGGAATGATTTGTTCTATGGGTCTGTCCTTACTTCCTGTGTGACTCTGGGCAAGGACTCATTCATCTAAGTCTATCTTTATCTGTAAAGGGGCAGTAACACAACATAACCTAAGTCACAGTGCCTTACACAGCAGGGGCTGAAATACGAGGCAGCAGAGTATGTTAGAAAGACTTGCGGCAGAGAAACTTCGATATCAGCACTGCCATTTGCAAGCTAAGTAATCTCAGCCAAGAGATTCTGCTTAAGCCTTACAGTGGGGCCGATACCAATAACTCTTACCCTCTTTTGAAAAATTAAATAATAGTACACTAAAGTGTCTGTTGCATAGTAGTACTAAGCAATTAGTACTTTTATTAATAATTCTATACAATCTAGAAAGGTGCACAAAAGTATCTTCTTACAAAAAAATCACTGAACAAGGACATTCAGAAAGCGATGTAACATACACTTTAACACACAAATGGTGTCATTGTACAACCTCTTGATATTTTAGAACATTTGACCAGTAAATACTTCAAAATGGCTTATGCTGGGGGTCCTGCTATGAGGTGATTTCTGGGGCTCGTGAGATCATTTTACGATGGTTTTCTTCTAATATGTTTATGTTTGGTAACAACTTATATTTAGCATGTAACAGCTACGGTATGTATTTCAATGTATTAACATATTCAATTCCAAAACCTGCAGAAGAAATTGGATTAGGCTGCCTGATGATTCTTGAATTCAGTTTACAAATCATGTGATGCCCCAAATTGTTGCAAGACAATGCTAGCTTGTAAAATAATTTTTTCTTCCAGAATATAAGACACATTTAACATACAGACTTCACAATAAAGTTTATTAGCTGTTCTCCTCTTTCTCATAAACGGAATGGATAATGCTGATAATTCTTTACAAACCAGTACTCATTTGTTTAAGAAACTGTAATGAGGAGGTTGTCAAAAACACATATTTAATAAACAACTCCAAAAAAGCAATGGGAAGCCAAACAGTATTATTAACATAAAAGACCAGAGAAATTGATTTCTGAAATTGTTGTCTACTTTTCACTAAAATTTCTTAATCGCTCACCATGAGGATCTGTGCAACTCTACTGCAGAGCACCTACGAGAGATGGAAGGTGTGCAGTCTGCGGGGAAAACACTTGTACACGTGAGACTTTTGCCTGTCTGCCTATTAATGAAAGGAGAATTGGAAGGAGAGGTGCAGACCAAATCCACACCCAATGACAAGAACAATGGAAACAACGACCCGCCACCCACCTCAAAAAAACCCTCACAAAAATCCAACCAGAAATGATTTGAAAACTTTTATAGAAAAGAGGAGAACATGCCCACGTTTTTACTCATAATCTAATTTCCCTAAAGGTTTCTTTTCACAACCACCATACTCCAGTTTTCGCTTCACATGATTAAGGAAGATAAAGTCTAATCAATCAATATTTAATTTAAAAACCAAACAAAAAGAGTAGGTGGCAAAAGAAAAAAAAATATATTTTAAATATACATATATATGTTTGTGTGTGTGCAACTATGTAAAGAAAATAATTCCCATAGTTAGAGTTTAAAGAAAGTTTTATATATATTTATATATATATTTTATTATAACAAAATAGTCAGTTATTGTGGGTAAAATATTCATTAAAATCTGACCCCTAAGAATGCATTTAAAGTTTTAGACTATGAATTGGACTCCTTTCCCACTGCCATAATGATTACTATATCACCAATGTAATGTCTGCTTTGTATTGATGTCTATGAAATTCTCTCAACCTTATGTGTAAAAGGTGAGCTCCCCTAGCACCTAAACATGGCCTCAGTTCAGAAAATGTGATGATCATTCTGTTTGAACAACTGTAAGACACTATACATAGTGTTGCACAAGTAGATTAAAAACATTTAAACGCTGTTATTCCTAGCAAATCTATTGGGAAGAAAAAAACAAACTTCAAACAACGAAAGACTTTAAGAAGAACTCTTATGAAAAATGAATATCCCTTGTGAAATTATTACAGTTAACTCAGATGTTAATTCTGAAATTAAAAAACATATTTTCCTTATTTGTTTATAATGAAATATTTGCTTTGATAACAGAAGTCAATTGAGAAAAGGACTTGAGAGCTAATATATTGGCCAAACCATGCTATTAAAGTTAAGCGTGCATTGTTGCTCAAAGTTTACTAAATCATGGATTAAAACCACTTTTCTTTCATTTATATTGAAATTTGGAAAGAATGTATATAAAGCTTTTCTGAAAATCTCTTAAAGTTACTTTCCCTTAAACATTAAGGAATTTTACCACAATTTCCCCATCTCCCTAAATCCTATTAATAGCTGGTCAGGCCATTCCATCTTCAGTTGTGAAAAATGGCCACAAACCAATAGTGAGATAAAATAATACAGATGTTACAACTTGAAGGAGATACTAAGACGTCAAAAATAAGTGCAACTGCAGACCGTGATGAGTGGCGTATGATTCAACATGGAAGAAGTACTGAAGACAGACTCCAGAAGGAAAGGGCAAAGAAGTGTCAAAAAAAAACAAACAAACACGAGACTGTGGAAACGAGAAACAGAGAAACATCAGTCCTCATAACTTTTCTTTTGCTGGAACCCAAATGTAAGGACCAGACTGTTCTTCTATGATCTGCTTCACTTGGTTGTAAATGTCTTCCAGCGTATCTCCCTGTACAATAGCTGTAATGATAGAAACAAAATCATAAACCTCCATTAACTGTTTATCTTCACCATTGCAATTATTGGTAAAACAGTAGAAGCTATATCTTAAGAAATACTCATTCCGGAAGAGATACCATTTATGTATTGTTTGCTTAGTAAAAAGCTCATTTCACTAACTTTCCTGTTCATAAAATAGACAAAATTTTATTTTAAAAATGTATCAAAAATCAAGATTTGGTGATTTTTACTTTGTTTTGTGTATCTGGGAAATAGACACTGAAGTAATTAGAGGCAAAAGAGCATCTGTCTGCAACTTATTCTTAAATGTTTCTCAGAAAACATAATAAATGTGGTAAAATGTTAACATCAGTGGAAAGCAGGCATATGAGAATTGCTGGTACTATTCTTGAGATTTTTCTATGTCTGAAATTATTAAAAATCCTTAAAAAAAAAAACCACCATGGGTGACACTTACTGGTACTTAATATGAACACCAAATATAAGCTAATCATTATTTCAAACAAACTACAACAACAAAAATGGATCACAATTTATAAAGAATAAGAGAAAAGTCAGTTTCATAGAAGAAATCAAGTCTGAATGTTTTCCTCTGGTCAGTATGAATTACTCCTGTACACGCCGTCCTCATCAACAACCTAAGAAACACTAAATTTCAAGATTCCTCATCACTGCAACCTAGATTAGATGAATTATTCTGAAAATATCAGCACTTATTATTACTACTGGTAAATGTGGGCACAGTTCAAATTCCATTTCAACAGGTCAGTTCATATGGCTCCAAAGCAAAATTCTACCATAAAGGGCACTGCTACACATGATGCCAACCTGTGAAATGTTCAGTAAATTCTTGTTCCAGTTTCATGGCTCTCTCAAATGTCTTTCTGGCTTGTTCTTCTGTCAGACGCTTATTCATTTCCCTATAGAAATAAATTTAGAAATTAGTAATGACTACATTATAACACTTTTGAAAAAGGATGACAAAGGAGAGAAGACATAAAATCATAAAAAGTTGAGCTCTGTTGAGAATCTTAATGTCATTAAAAACTATACTCAGTCACTGACTATGAAGCTTCATACTTGGAATGACAATGGTTTTAACACATTTTTCATTTAACGCATTAGTTCAAGACAGCCAAAAAAACTAAGACAGTTTCGACTTTGATGAAAATTTATTAAAATATGACTTACAGATCAGTATACTTACCAATTTATAGATAGTAAAGAGAATACATGAACACATTAAATAATACCATGAGAAGACAATCAGCAAAATACAGTCTGGGGAAAACTCTGCAGAATAAATGAGTTGGTTTCTTCAACAAGTAAACAGGAAAAAGAAATAGATAACTGAGGGAGAATCTAGATAAAAAGGCTTAACAACCAACTTTCAAGGAAAGACCTTGTTTGGAACTTGATTCAAACAAATTGAAAAAACACAAAGAAAACCTGTGAGACAATCAAGAAAATATGAACTATCTGATAATATCAAGAAATTACTGTTTTAGTGTGACATCACAGTGATGTTTTTTAATGAAGAAATTTTCTTTCAAATATATACAAAGATGTATTGATGAGATCATATAATGTCTGGGGTTTGTTTCAAAATAACTGGGAATGGAAGGGTAAGGGGGGCAGGGGGATGACACAAATGAAACAAGATTGGTCATAGTTGATAATTACTGTTACAGCTGGATGGTGGGTATATATGGAAGTTTGTTCCCAACTTAAGAGGGAAACCTTTCAATGTTTCACCATCAAATATGATGTTTGCTTTGATATTTTATAGACGACCTTCATTAGATCAAGGAAATTCCCTTCTATTCACAGTTTACAAAATTATTTTTGTCATGAATAGATGTTAATCTTATCAAATGCTTTTCCTGCATTTATTAAAAAGGTCATATTCCTTTATGCTAAAATGTTTTGTTTGTTTTTTTTGGCTGCGCTGTGTGGCTTGTGGGATCTTAGTTCCTCCACCAGGGACTGAACCTGGGCCACCATAGTGAAAGTGCCGAGTCCTAACCACTGGACCGCCAGGGAACGCCCTGTAAAATCTGTCAATGTGGTACACTACACTGATTTTTTAAAAAACTGAAGTATAGCTGATTTACAATGTTGTTAGTTGCAGGTGTACAGCAAAATGATTCTGTCATATATCTATTCTTTTCATATATATATTCTTTTTCAGATTCTTTTCCATTGCAAGTTATTACAAGATACTGAATATAGTTCCTGTGCTATAAAGCAGGTCCTTGGTGTTTATCCATTTTATATATAATAGTGTGTAACGTTAATCCCAAACTCCTAACTCCTCCCTCCCCCTCCTCTTTGGTAACCATCTTTGTTTTCTGTCTGCAAGTCTTACACTACACTGATTTTTAAACATTACTTTAAAGGTTGTGGTAAATTACAAACATGAAAGTTACCATTTTAGCCATTTTAAAGCATACACTTCAGTGGCATTAGTGCCTGGGCAACCATCACCACCACCCACCCCTATAATTCACTGCATCTGTTCAAATGAAAGCTCTGTCCCTATAAACACACCTCTGCACTCTTGCCTCCCCCAGCCCCTGGCAACCACCATTCTTTCTGTCTCTATGATTTTGACTACTCTAAGGGCCTCATATAAGTAGAATCATACAGTATGTGTCTCTTTGTGACTGGCTTACTTCACTTAGCATAATGTCTGCAAGGTTCACCCATGCTGTAACGCACTGCAGAAATTCCTTCCTTTGGGTGCATATACCATATTTTGCTTATTCATTCATCTGTCAACGGACACTGAGTTTCTGCCATGTTTCAGCTACTGTGAATAATGATAGCATGAACGTGGGTGTACAAATACTTCTTTAAGACCTTGTTTTGAATACTTTTGGGTATATACTACGAGGCAGAACTGCAGGATCATGTGATAATTTAGTATATTGAGGAAGTGCCATACTATTTTCCACAGCAGCTGCACCACTCTACGTTCCCACCAGCAGTGCACAAGAGTTCCAGTTTTTCCACATCCTTGGCAACACGTGTTTTGTTTTGATAGCAGCCATCCTAACGGGTGTGAGGTGGTATGTCACTGTAGTTTTGATTTGTATTTCCCTAGTGATCAGTGATGCTAGGTATCTTTTCACGTGCTTACTGGCCATTTGTTTATCATCTTTGCAGAAATGTCTATTCAAGTTCTGCGCCCATTTTTGAATCAAGTTTTTCTTGTTGTTGTCGTTGAGTTTTAGTTTTCTACATATTCTGGCTATTAATCCGTTATCAGATATGTGATTTACAAATATTTTCTCTCATTCTGTGGGCTGCCTTTTTATTCTGTGGATAGTGTCTTTTGATATAAGAAGCTTTGAAATATTCATGAAGTCTAACCTCCCTTTTTTTCTTTTGTTACCTGTGTCTTTAGTGTCATATCTAAGAAATCACAGCCAAATCCAATGCTGTGAAACTTCTGTCCTATGTTTCCTTCTAAGAGTTTTGTCTTACATTTAGGTCCTTGATCCATTTCTCATTGACTTTTGTACGTACTATTAGGTAAGGATCCAACTTCACTCTTCTGTATGTGGATATGCAGTCTTCCTAGCACCATTTGTTGAACAGACTCTCTTCTCCTCATTGAATGGTCTCCCATCCTTGTCAAAAATCAACTGACCATTTTCCCCCCAGGTTTTTTTTTATCTCTGTTGTTATGCCAATACCATAGTATTTTGATTTCTATAGTTTGCAGTAAAATCTGAAATCAAGAAGTGTGAGTCTTCCAGTTTTTTGTTCTTTTTTAAAGATTGTTTTCACTATTTGGGGGTTTCTTGAGGTTCCATATGAATTTTAGTATGAATTTTATTCTATTTCTGCAAAAAACGTCACTGGGATTTTGATAGGCATTGCACTGAATATACAGGTCACTCTGGGTAGTACTGACACTTTAACAATATCAAGTGTTCTAATCCATGAGCATGGAATGTGTTTCTACTTATTTATATCTTTAATTTCTTTGAGCAATGTTTTATAGTTTTTATTGTACAAGTCTTTCACCTACTTGGTTGAGTTAATTCCTAAGTATTTTATTCTTTTTGATGCTATTGTAAATGAGACTGTTTTTGTAATTTCCTTTTCTGATTGTTCACTGTTTATGTACAGAAATGTAAGTGCTTTTTGTATGCTGACTTTATTAGTTCTAATGGATTTTGTGTGAAGTATTTATGGTTTTCTACAGATATATCATCTGCAAACAGAGATAATTTTGCTTCTTCCTTAATAACCTGGATGTCCCCCCCCCACTCCCCCTTAATTCCTGTGGCTACAACTTCCAGTACTACATGAAATAGAAGTGGTGAAAGCAAGCATCGCTGCCTTGTTCCTGATCTTAGAAGAAAAGCTTTCAGTCTTTCACCATTATGTTTGCTGTCAGTCTTTCATACATGGCTTTTATTATGTTGAGATAGTTTCCTTCTATTCAGATTTTGTTGAACATCTTTATCAAGAAAGGGTGTTGAATACTGTCAAATGCTTTTTCTACATCAACTGATGACCATATGATTTCCCCCGTCATGTTGTTGATGTGGTTTATTATGCTGATCCATTTTCATACGTTGAACCATCCTTGCATTCCAGGAATAAATCCCACTTGTTCATGGTGTATAATCCTCTTAATATGTTGGTGAATTATGTTTGCTAATATCTTGTTGAGGATTTTTACATCGATGTTAATAAGAAACATTGGTCTATAGTTTTCTTTTCTTGTAGATTTTTTGTATAGCTTTTGTATCAGGGTAATGCCGGTCACATAGAATGAGTTAGGAGGAACTGGCATCAGTTCTTCTTTTAAATGTTTATTAAAATCCACCAGGGAAGCCATCATATCCAGGGCTTTTCTTTGTTGGGAGTTTTTGACTACTGATTCAATTTTCTTAATATAGGGTGTGTAAGTTATACGTATACATAACTTACTACAAAGGTCTATTCAGATTTTCTATTTCTTTGTGGTTTAGTCTTGGTAGATTTCATGTTTCTAGCAATTTGCCCATCTATGCTATCCACAGTTTTGGTGTGTGTACGACTGTTCATAATACTCCTTTAATCCTCTTTATTTCTGTAGAATCAGTTGTAATGTCCCTACTTTCATTTCAGAGATTGGTAATCTGTGTCTTCTCACTTTTTCCTGTAGTCTATCTACCTAAAGGTTTGTCACCTTTGCTGATCTTTCTGAAGAATCAACTTTTGTGGCCCAACCTATGGTCTACGCTGGCAAATATCCCAGGTGCACGTGAGAGGCACAGTGTTCTGTTACCACTGGCTAGTGTTCCGTAGGTGTCTGTCAGGTCTATTTGGTCTATCGTGTTGTTTAAGCCCTCTATTTCCTTACGTATCTTTTATCTGGTTGTTTTATCCATTATTTTGAGTTGAGTATTGAAGTCTCCAACTATCACTGTAGAGCCTTCTAGTCCTCCCCTCAGTTGTCAGTTTTTACTTCATGTATTTTGATGCTCTGTTATTAGGTACATAACTTTATAACATATCTTCTTGCCATATTTAAGCTTTTATTAATAATACAATGTCCTTCTTGTCATGTACAACCTTTTTTGATTTGAAGTCTACTTTGTCTGATATTGGTATAGCTACTCCTGATCTCTTCTGGTTACTACTTGAACAGAACATCTCTTTTACTTTCTCAACTTGCTTGTCTTTGGATCTCATGTGTTTTATCCAGTCTGCCAATCTCTGTCTTTTAATTGGAGAGTTTTACCCACTTCCAGAAAATAATTACTGAAAATAAGGACTTCTGTATGTGATGAGTCACTTTTCTCTTGCTGCTTTCAGAATTCTTTGTCTCTTGATAGTTTGATTAAAATGTGTTCCAGTGTGGGTTTGAGTTCATCTTACTCAAAGATTGTTAAGTTTTTAGATGTTTATATTCATGTCTTGCATCAAATTTGGAAAGCTTTCAGGCATTATTTTTTCAAATATTCTCTCTGCCTTTTCTTTCTTCTAATACTGGGACTCCCAGATGCATATTTCTTCTGGTTGATGGTATCCCACAGGTCCCTTAGGCTCTGTTCACTTTTCTTCAATCTTTTCTCTTTCTGTTCATAGCCTTGATAACTTCCATTCTTCTATCAAGTTTGCCTGCTCAAATCTGTGTTTGAATCCCTTTAGTGAATTTTTCATTTCAGTTATTGCACTTCTCAGCACCAGAATTTCCTTTTGGTTTTCTACCTCTTTATTGATGTTTCCATTTTGTTCACACTTTGTCTTCTTGACTTTTCCCACATCTTCTTTGAGTTCATTAAGGAAACTTCAAGACAGCTGTCCTAAAGTCTTTGTCTAGTATATCTACCATTAGGTCTTTTCCAGGGATAGTTTCCATTGATTTTTTTTTTCCTTTGAATAGGCCATACTTTCTTGTTTCTTTGTATGCCTCGTGAATTTCTGTTGAATACTGGGCACTGGAATCTTATAATGTGATAATGCCACAGGTAAAATTCTTCCTTTATTTTTTTAAATTGTTGTAGGATGCCTCCATCCTAGGGATTAGCCTGAGGTATACACATAAGGTCTTCTGAGGTCTTTTCTGACCCTGTGACTTTCTAAATTCCCCTAAATGTGAATGTCCTAGTCTGGCTCCCAAATGGGAAAAAGGAAAACATAAGAGGGGGGAAATAGGCACCAGCCCCTTAACTCTCTAGAAGTCACTTCAGCTGGAGAGGTGGGGCCCTGCGATAGTGGCAGTGGGGTCTGCAACAGTGGCTCCCTGCTCTGTCTACACCTCCACGACCAGAAGCACCAATCAGCTTTCAGAGCACAGATCCCCAGTGTTTGGAGGACAAGGTCCTTATTTCCCACCTTGGCTCCCACAAGCTTTATGCAAGCTACTCTAGGAATGAGTGCATGGCTACCTGACAGGGGGCTGAAGGTGGGGAAATAGGTAGTTGCTACCATGGTAAGAGCTGAAATTAACCAAATCTGACAGTTCAAACCATTCCCTAGAAGCTGCAAGCCTTCAACGAACTCCTGAGTTCCAAAATACAGTTGACCCTTGAACAACGTCAGGGTTGGGATGCCAAGCCTCCATGCAGTTGAAAATTCATGTGTAACTTAACAGTCAGCCTTCCATATACTGGGTTCCTCTCTATTCATGGTTCCGCATCCACAGATTCAATCAACTGCAGACTGAGTAGTACTGCAGTATTTACTACTGAAAAAATCTATGGTTAGGGCTTCCTAGGTGGCGCAGTGGTTAAGAATCTGCCTGCCAATGCAGAGGTCACGGGTTCGATCCCAGCTCCAGGAAGATCCCACATGCCGCGGAGCAACTAAGCCCGTGTGCCAAAAAAAAAAAAAAAAAATCTATGTTTAAGTAGACCCATGCAGTTCAAACCTGTGATGTTCAAGGGTCAACTTTAATTACATCAGACAGACTCTGCAAGTCCAACTGTTGTCCAGGTGGGGAGATGGATTCCTGGTGCTTCCTACTCCATCTTCTCTATAGTTCTATCAGTGATTAATCTTAAATGTTAACCTAGCTTTGCATTCCTTAAATAAACCAAACTTGGCTGTTATATTTTATCTTATTTAAAAAAATTGTTGGATTCAGATTGCTCATATTTTGGTAAGGATTTCTGCATCTATATTCATGGTAAGACTGGTTGGTCATTTTCATTTCCTGTTAAATCTCTGACAGATTTTGGTATTAAATTAATGCTCATAAACTTAGTTCAAGAATCTTTATAAGGCTGGTATTACTTCTTAGCTTTTGGTAGAATTCAGTAAATCCTCTTGAGTGAGTGTTTTATTTGTGGGAAGGCTTTTCATAACAGAGTCAAGTCCTTCAGTAGTATAGGTCTAGGTTTTCTATTTCTTCAGATTTTTTTAAAGTATAATTTTCAAACATAGAAGAGAAATATCATAAATGTGTATCTTGATGAGTTTTCAGCAACTTACACTTACCTGTATATCCAGTACCTAGACTGAGACAGAGAACATTACATCAGCACCTAAGAATCTGGGTGTCTTCACTCCAGTCACCAACCTACCCTAAGAGTAACCTCTACTTGATTTCTATAAGCAACGATTAAATTTGTGATCACAGAGTATATATACTTTTAGGGTTTTTTTAAACTGAAGTTATGTTTGTGAGATTCTTCTATACTTTTGCTTGTAATTGGAGATTGCTCACTCTCATCACTGTAGAACATTTCACTGTGTGAATATGTCATATTTATGTATACACTGATGGCCATTTGGATAGTTTCAAGTTTTTGGTTATTTAGTATAGCATTTCTGTCTAATCTGGTACATTTCTTTGGTAAACATATATAAACATGTCTGTTGAGTATGTATCTAGGAATGAGACTTCTGGGTCCTAAGTTATGTGTATGTTCAGCTTTGAGAGATACTGTGAATAATGTACCAATGTGGACGTAGCAATTTACACTCCTATCAGTGTGATGAGTTTCAGCTGCCCCACATCCTTGCCAACATTTGATGATTTTTCATTTTAGCTATATTGGTGTCTGGGTGTTAGTATAACATACGACCTTGTGGTTGTAACTTGCATCTCCATGATTAAGCCCTATCTAAAATGTTTATTGACTATTTGGATCCTCTTGTGAAGTGTCCAAGTTCTTTGCTCATTTTTCTACTGGGTTGCCAGTGTTAACACTTTTAATGTCTACTGGATGTGTAGTGTGACATTCCCATTTTCATTCCTGATGTTCTTTATGCCTTGCAAATTTTCTTTCTTTGATCTTTCCTATCAATAGTTCACAGATTTTCAAAGAAAACAGTTTTGATTTAATCCTCCCTACCATGTTTTTTTTCTACGCTACTACATCCTCCAAATTTATTTACTTGACAGTTTTACTACCATTGAGTTCAAAACATTTATTAACTTATGGTGTGATTTCATCTTTAAAAAAATTTTTTATTTATTTATATATTTATTGGCTTCATTGGGTCTTCATTGCTGCACGTGGGCTTTCTCTAGTTGTGGTGAGCAGGGGCTACTCTTTGTTGTGGTGTGTGGGCTTCTCATTGTGGTGGCTTCTCTTGTTGCAGAGCATGGGCTCTAGGTGCATGGGCTTCAGTAGTCGCAGCATGTGGGCTCAGTAGTTGTGGCTCGTGGGATCTTCTTGGCCCAGGGATCAAACCCGTGTCCCCTGCATTGGCAGGTGGATTCTTAACCACTGCGCCAGCAGAAAAGCCCTGATTTCTTCTTTGACCCACAGAATTTTCAAATATTTGGGGATTTTCCAGTGACCTTTTAATTATTCATTTGTATTCTAATTTCATTATGGTCAGAGAATATTTGTTTTTAATCATTTGAAATCTGTGGCTTTAGCATATAATTAGCTTTGGTAATTGTTTTAAGTGCACTTGAAACCAAGGTGTAAATTTTGCAGATGTTGAGTGCAACAGTCTATGTATGTCAGGTAAAGTTTCCAATTTGTGTTGTTCTATATCCTTACTGATTTTGTTTTTCTTTTTAAATATTAGCTAATTATTTATTTATTTGGCTGCATGAGGTCTTAGTTGTGGCATGCAGGATCTTCACTGTGGCATGCAGGCTCTTCGCAGAGGCATGCAGGCTTCTCTCTAATTGTGGCTCACAGGCTCCAGACACACGGGCTCACAAGTTGTGGCATGTGGGCTTAGTTGCTCTGTGGCATGGGGGATCTTAGTTCCCTGACCAGGGACTGAACCTGTGTCCCCTGCATTGGAAGGTGGATTCTTAACCACTGGACCACCATGATGTCCCTGTTTTCTCATTGTATTACTTTGTGATTCATTTGTTAAGTTCACCTACCATGACTGTGGAATTATTATTTTTCCTATATAGTTGTCAATTTGTGCTTTAGATATTTTGAGACTGCTACTAATAGTGCAAAACAAATGTATAAAAATATCTTCCCAATGGAATGAACCTTTAACTTTTATGAATGTCTCTCTTTATTTCTAGTAATACTTCTTACCTTAAAGTATACTTTGAAAGTAGTATAAACCAGCTTAATTTGTTTAGTGTTTGCATGGTATATCCCTTTTTTCTATTCTCTTTCAGCATTTCCATAGACTAATAATTAAGGTATGTCTTATGAAAGCAGCATACGATCAATGGGTTTTATCGCACACTATCCCCCAAAAAAGGCACCTGGGCATAATGAATATTTTATGTTGAAGGAATCTGAAAAATGACAGGTACAGGAAGGACTATCTGACCGTCCCCTGAAGCAGGTCAGTAAGACCCTCATGTGAGAGGTGGCCTCCCTATATTGGAAGAAAAGGAGCATCCTTATCTCTGGAGATGCAGGGAAGCTGACAGGGATCTGAATGAACAAGTCTTACTAAGTTTCCACTATTTTACTACTCCTGAGTCATATTCTCTGCTTCTATTACATTCTCCCATCACTCTCCACTCCTCATCTAACCTAGTATAAAAATGTTCAGGTTTAACCATTTCTCTGGGTTTTCATTTCCTTATGAAGGGCCCTCTGTCATGTAAAACTTAAATAAATTTGCATGCTTTTCTCTTGTTAGTCTGTGTTTTTTTTTTTACAAAGGCCCAGTTGAGAACCTAGAGGAGTAGAAGGTAAAGATTTCTGTCCTTTTTCACAAAAGAAACATATTTATTTTTCTTTCCTCTATTCTGACAATTTTCATCTTTTAATTGGACCACTTAGTCTAGCATTTAATTAATGAAACATTTGAGTTAATTTATACTATCTTACTGTCTGAATCCTTTGCCCTACCTATAACTTCTATTTGCTCATTCTTCTCTTCTTTTAGTATTTACTTAAATTCTATTTTCTGTCCTCTAATAGGTAAATAGTTATACATTATTTTCTTTGAATGGTTACCCAGTGCTTCACTGCCCAGTTAAGTCGGAACTAGTCACGTGACCAACCCTAAAAATTCTAATAGGTTACTTTAGTATATTAATGTTGATGCTGATGATAGTTAATATCAAGAGTGATATACTATTACTATCTGCATTTTACAGATAAAGGAACTGAGATGCAAGAAGGGTAAGTAAATTACCCAATCTAATAAGTAACAGAGACTGGATTTGTACTTAGAGGCTATACCTTAGACATTTACACTTACATGATATTTTCCATGGATTTGGGTTTAATAAAAATGGAGATTGGGTAAAGTTGTGCAATCTGTAATCTCTTTATGGCATTTCCAGACACATCGAGGATACAGTGTTTGCCCTAAAATAGAGGAAATAGGGAAGAAGAACAAGTGAACCAAATATTTTCAAAGGTACAATGTATTAAAGGTACATTTCCTACAAGTATAAAACCTAAATTTTATGTCTGAATCCTGTTCATTTTAAGCAAACCTGTCACTTCTGCTATGAAGACAATGAATAATGACTACGGCTCATTCTCCATTCTTAAATATTACATTTAAAAAGGGATGAAAATACAGTGCCCTCACTCCTAGTTTTCACAGACCAGCAATCTCTCAAAATGGCAACCAATACAGGATTCCTATCTTCTATTTTGCTGAGAAAGAGCACTAAAAAATACCCTAAGCTACCATCATACCACAACTGTCATTTCATAAAAGAATATATGATCAAACAAGAAGGTAAAAGCCTAGGATAAAGGAGAATATTTAAAACGGAATAAATTTAAATTTATAAAACATCACTACCACTACACTATCCTATTTTTCATCTTATTGGGGACCAGCAAAAACTTTATCACAAACTGGAGCATTTGGAAACTGCAGTTCTGAATTTAACTTCCTGACATGCTTAAATTCACTGCCAAAGGCCCTTAAGGTTTTTAGTAAAGGTGAGCATTTCCATGTTAAATAGGGTAGGACTTCTAATTTATCAAACAGATTTTATTATAACATTTAAAAGCAGGTACTCCCCCCTGCCCCGCCCCATGCATCTCATAATCTAAGGGCTGGAATCCACTTCAATGAATGATAATTTCAACTTAGTAGGAATATTTAAAATAAAAAAATTAATAGTGTATGAATACTTTAAACATATAGAAAAGTAAAGAAAATAACAGTCATACATGTACCCACCACCTGCTTTTATTAGATATTACTATTTTACCTGATTGTTTAGAAATTAAAAAAAAACTTTATATTGAAACATTTTCTATCTTGTTTGCTTTATCTCCCTCTCTATATATGTACACAATAGTTTAACAGTAAATTGCAGACATAATACTTCTTTGCCCCTATATTTCCTAAACATAATGACATCTCTTACATAACCACAGTATAATTTCAGCTGGTCATCTAGTACCCTTCACTGAAAAAGGGAAAAAAGAATTCTTGCTCTAGGGTCCAATCCTGGACCACACATTGCATTCAGTTGTAATGTCTCTTTAGTCTCTGTCAATCTAGCACAGTTCTTTAGTCTTTGTCTTTCATGATCTTGACATTTTTGAAGAGTACAGAACATGCCTCACCCCGGGCTTGCCCGCTGTTTCCCATCAGATGGCAGGATACACGCTTGGCAGGAAACCACAGAAGTGGTGTTGCACCCTTCTCACTCCATCATATCAGGAAGCATATGATGTCTACTAGTGATGCTAATTTTGATCACTTTCTAAAGGTTTTGTCTGCCAGATTTCAGTAAGATTACTATTTTCCTTTTGTAACTGATAAGTATTTGGGGGAAGGATATGTTGAAACTATGTAAATATCCTGTTTCTCATCAGATATTAATTCACTCACTAATTTTATCATACACTGATGATTCTTACCTGAAACAATTATTATCATGGTGGCTGTCAAGACAGATCTCCTAATTCCACCATTTCTTCTAACTTTATTAGTAGACATTCTAATAACGCAAGGCAAAGCTTCTCCTTCTATCTACGTGTTTATTTATTCATATATTCATTTATACCATTATGGACTCTTGGATTCTAATTTTATGTTATAATGTTATCATCATTTATTTTAATATTCCAATCATCCCAGACAGCCACTGGGGGGGGGGGGGGGTTACAGATTGGCTTCAGTGTCTTTTTGACATATTCGTATCATTCTTTAAGCACCTCCTCAGTTTTCTGGCATAGCAAAATGTTCTAGGCTCATCTTGTACTTTCCTGATGGAATCAGCTACTTTTCTAATGAGTTCTGGATCTTTTTAATGGAGGGTAGCATTTAGAAGCCAAGATCTAGGCACTAGATATTCTCATTGTTTACTGAGAAGTCATCATTTTTAGGTCTCCTTTGTGGACACAGCAACAAAACATATACACACATTTATGTTTCTCTATATATATTAAGATGCATAGGTTTATATCCATATCTCTAATTCCAATCCAATTATCACAGAGTTTATTCTACTCTCCCCTTTGCATATTTCTAAAATCCCTTCTTTGACAGTGAGAAATCTAGTTTCCGTCAATTGTCAATACATTAATTTGTTTGCTCAACTCTAAAATATACTTTCAGACTTATTAGCCCACACCACTCTGAAAAACAAACCTACTAATTAGAGCTCGATATATGTTCATAGGTTTTCTGTCTTTAGTCTTGTCTTCAAGGATTATTGGGATTAAGACACCTCCCCTCCCTCTTTTCAATGAAGTTATTTGAAAATTAATTTAAAACCCACTATTTAAAATACAGTTAGACTACATTAATTTAGTTTGCATATCACTCTGCTTTCCCCTCATCTTCTCTTTTTATTTTTTGAATATACAAAATGTTACATCGCTCTTAAGTCAAAATTATACAAAAAGATATACTTGGAGAAATGTTACACCTCCATCCTTTCTACCTCAATCCCAATCTCCCATCCATTCCACTCCACCCTTTGTAGGTAACTGATCTCAGGTTTGATTTATCATTTTCATATCTTATTTTTGTGTGAACTGTGTATTTGTATCTTTTGTCCATTTTCTATTAGATTTGGTCTGTATTCCCTCAATTTTTAAGTTTTTAATATTTTAGGAATATCAGCCCTTTTCTTGCAGATTTTTTCTGTCAGTTGTTTTCCTGACATTAGTAATGGTGTTTTCTATTAGTTTTTGGAAAAGTTTTTTGGCCAAGCAAAAAGTCTTTTTATTTTCATGTGCTCAGAATTTATCAATCTTTTACTGCCTCTGAATTTTGATTCATGGTTAAAAAAACCTTCCCTATGCCCAGGTTATATTTTCTTCTGTCAATTGTATTAGAGCCAATTTTTGTGTATGGTGTGAAGTATGGTTCTAATTTATCTTTTCTCCATTGTTCCAGCACTATTTATTAAAAAGTCCATTATTAAAAGCCCCAGTGACTTGAGATTGCACCTTTGTCGTATACTATATTTTCATATGTATTTGGGTCTTTCCTGAATTCTCTTTTCTATTCTACTCATCTTTTTGTCCTATTCATGGGCCAGTGGCACACTGTTTTAATCAAGAAGACTTAATGGTATTCTTTAATATCTGGTAGGGCTGGAATCTCTTGTAGCTTTTCTTCCTGTGTTGTCCTGACTTCTCATATGAACTTCAATCTGTCTAACCCCATAAAAAAGCCGGTGGTTATTTTTATTTGGATTGTGTTCTGTAAATTAGCTTAGAAGTGGCAGCTTTACAATGTTGAATTGTCATAGCTAAGAATAAGGGAGGCTTTCAATTTGCTCAAGTCTAATAGTCTGTCTTTTAGGAGTGTTTTACAGATTTCCTCATATAAATCTGCATATTTCTCATTAAGTTTACTAAGTGTTTTACATTCTATTTCCTACGTTATAAATGGGGTTTTCTCTATCATCATCTTCTGATTACTGTTCATGTAAAAGAAAGCTATTAATCTCTGTATATTAATTTTATATGCTACCTTACTCTAGCTTATGTTTGATTTTATAACAGTCCTTAATTTTATAATGAATTTATATTTTACAAAATAAATTTTATAGTAGATTTTGTATGGTTTCGAGGTGTACTGTATTATCTGAAAACAGAGAGAGTTTTATTTTTATTTTTTCCAATTCTTATGCCTCTGGTTGATTTTGTATTGTGTAACAGCACTGACTAATACCTTGAGGAGCAGCAGAGATAACGGACATCCCTGCACTGCTCATCATAATGACACTGTCTCAATGTTGCTCCCACTGAGAATTTAAAACAAAGAATATGGATCCATCCATCTCAATCTTTTCTTTTTACCTCTTTATTTATTTAATTATTTTTTTGGTGGGATCTTCCTGGAGCAGGGATCGAACCCGTGCCCCTGCATTGGCAGGCGGATTCTTAACCACTGCGCCACCTAGGAAGCCCCTTACCTCTTTTTTTTTTTTTTTTTTTTTTTGTATTTTTTGTCAAGAAATTTATTAACCTTTACAAACACTATTTTCACTCATTCATAAAAAATGATTTATGATTAAATCTGTAATAAAACCATATAATGTTCATCAATGCATTCAATATGACCAGTTTCATCCATAGAACATAATAAACCACTTTAAAACAGCAGTTTTCATTCACGTCATATAAGGCTGTCAAATTAAAAGTATTCCTTATAATGGGTTGTTACCCAAGAAATCCATTTCACTTCACGTTATGTGGTAAGACTGATGGATAGATCCTCTAAGAGTAGAATCTGAAAGCAGACGCCACCCCTTTGGTCACCTTTTCAGTCTCTCTCTCAAACAAGTTTCACAACAGGAAAATATTTGTGAGCAGAGAAATCAAATTCAGGCGGAAACTTAGAGTCCTTTTTGTGTCCTCCTGCCAATAACTTCATAACCACAAAGTTGGGTTTGGCAACCTTTAAAATTCTATTGACCTCATGGTCTGGGTTTGGGATATTTTCCAATATCATTTTTGCCTGCTGAAAGTGCTTACTAGCTGCCACATACAGTTTTGGAGACTGAGGAGGAGGGCTATATTTATTG
This sequence comes from Hippopotamus amphibius kiboko, assembly GCF_030028045.1. Taxonomy (NCBI): domain Eukaryota; kingdom Metazoa; phylum Chordata; class Mammalia; order Artiodactyla; family Hippopotamidae; genus Hippopotamus; species Hippopotamus amphibius. Next base: position 169,822,987 of record NC_080191.1, on the reverse strand, counting down.
AGGTCAGACATTTCCTTGAACTGCAGATAGTGCACTGGTGGTGGCGTCATGACACTGTTGAACGGAGCAAATCTGTGTTCATATCCAACTTGTTCACTATCAAGCTCAAACTTGGGTTTTTGTACCTTGCCATCCATGTCAAATGCTACCATGGTTTTAAACATTCCAGCGCACATGTTCTGATATGCCTGGCTCATTGTGATTTCTCGGCTCAATGGGCGAACTTTCTTCTTCTTTTTTTTTGTTTTTTTACTACTACGGCCTTTCTGCTGCTCTTCCATTATCCTTTCCTCTGCCATCTGAGAGCCATCGGCACGACTTAATGTCGACATCAACCACGCATAAAGGAATTCAGAGAGATACCAATATATGTAATAGTACTCGTGCATGCTGTAGAGTTCCAATTCAAAACCACTTAGAAGATACTGTATCATAATTCGAAGGTTATGGTAAAGTACCCAGGTACCTAAAACAGGCCAAATGTTGCCTTTGGGGCTCTTGTTTCAACAGCATAGTGTGAAGGGCTGCATCAACCTTCTCTGCCTCATCCTGCAAGGTAACAAATTCCTCAAGAATATGACCGAGTTTATCTCTCTGTCGAGCCCTGTTATGTCCATGGATCTGAATGAGACTACAGAATGGCCGAACACAGTGAGTAACAAAGGAATCAATACAGTCCTTAGCCTGGTGATTATTATATAGGCAGCACTTTGGGGAGAGCACCGGAGGACTGACAAAAGACCGAAGTGCATCTTTCACCATGTCTTGCATGAGATGGGTTCCAAAGACCTTTTTGTTATCCACCAGGAAAGTGGTTTGTAATAGAGATCTTGAAAGAACACAAGGTGATTGTTCACTAAATTCACAGAAAAAATCCTCCTTTTGTAGTATCATTCTGGGCCTGGATGCCATGATGCAATGAATTATGAATGGCAGAAAGAAGATCTGCTGCTTGAACCATCAATTTTTGAGCTTCTGCAACAGCACTGGTCTCTTTCTTAGTAAAGGCTATAAGCACTGTCAGTAACACTCGAGTAAATTTCACCCTGCTGAATACTGCTAAACACTGTTGGTGTTCTAGTTCAACTTCTGGATCTCTTTCTTCTCCTTGTCGACTTCGAGTACTCTTTACTCTTCTTTGCATGTCTTCCTCCACATCTTTTAGCATGCCTGTAACTCGAAGATCTGTCACACTGTTAGCCATTTTAAATCCATAAGTCATTGACTGAAAATCTTTCTCTTCAAAAACAGCAGCTTTATTTACTTTTTCCCTTGCAATGTCACAGATTTTCAAGATACCCAGAGCAAAAGCTTTCATGGCAGGATCTTCTATAAAGTCTGGATTATGAATGTAAAGGCACGTAAATACTGTCTGTGCCAAGGAATGGCCTTCTAACCATGTTATCAAACAGCAAAAACATGTATCCATTACCCCTATCAATTCAGGCAAGGTGAGGTCTTTAATTTTAATGGTGCCATCCTTGATAGCTTGTTCAAAATTGAGAACTTTTCGATTAACTTGGTTTCCAATCATGCCCGCATCCATCTTGGGATCCATCATTTCAATGGCAGACATAGCTTCAAAAAGACCAAACAGCTTATCATGAAGCAGTTCTCCCAACTTTAATTCTCGACAAGCTTCTTCAAAATCCTGGGTTATGTCCACCCAGTTTGTATTGCTTTTTTCCATCTTTTCTGGTACACTGAGCTCCCATCCTGAATCATCATCTTCTACAGAAGCTTTCATAACCATTATGCCTGAAGCGCGGCGGGAGGGCCGGGGCCGCACGGTGACCTGGCGTCCCCAGGGTCTGCCACACGCGCGGGGGGCTGCGGTTCTCGGGCACAGGAGGGAGGAAGTCTCAATGGCTCCGCGCGGCGGTCCCTACCTACTTCTCCCGTGGCCACCCGCGCCGCCACGGGCCGTCCGGCCGCGGAAATAAAGACGCCGCCTCGGCCGCCCCCGCCGCCCCCTCCCCTCTCAGCCCTGCCCGACCGGCCGCGGGCGCGCATGCGTACGCCCGGTGCGCGCGACCCCGCCTCCTCTCCCTCACGCCTGGGGACTCGCCCCTTACCTCTTTAAAAAATAACAATCTCGGGGCTTCCTAGGTGGCGCAGTAGTTAAGAATCTGCCTGCTAATGCAAGGAACACGGGTTCAATCCCTGCTCCAAGAAGATTCCACATGCCGAGGAGCAAGTAAGCCCCTGCGCCACAACTATTGAGCCCATGTGCTGCAACTACTGAAGCCCACACGCCTAGAGCCCGTGCTCCACAACAAGAGAAGCCACGGCAATGAGGAGCCTGTACGCCACAATGAAGAGTAGCCCCCTGCTCACCTCAACTAAAGAAAGCCCACGCACAGCAACAAAGACTCAACACAGCCAATAAAATAAATTTAAAACATTAAAAAAAAAAATGTTTAAACAAACAAACAACAAAACCAATCTCTATATTTTTGAGATTTCTCCCTCCCAGCAGAGGTACTGAATTTTACCAGATGCTTTTCAGGCATCTATGAATATATGATTTTTCTGTTAGATCTGTTAACATGGTAGATTACATTAATGGATTTCCTAATATGGAGGTGACCTTAAATACCTTTAATTCCATTTGGTCATGGTATATGACTTTTGCAATGTGGTACTGAATTCTGTTTATTAAAATACTTAACACTTTTGTATTGATATTTATGAATGATATTGGTCTATAATTTTCACTGTCTTCATCAGATTTAGATATTAATACTAGACTTGCCTCATAAAAAGAATGCTCTTCAACAGTATTTATGGAGCTTTAGGATGACCTAACCTTTCAAGGTTTGTTAGAATTCCCCCTTGAAGTCATCTGGGTCTGATGCTTTTTGTGGGATAGTTCCTTGATAACTTGCTCTATTTCTTCTTCTATACAAATCTTTACATCTCTAACAGGTCAATTTTGGCAAACTGTATTTTTCTAGGAAATTATCCATCTCAACCAAGTTTTAAATTTTATTTATATAAAGATGTGCAATGCAGTCTTTCATGATTTCATAATATTTCAATGGTTATGTCCCCTTGTCATTTCCTGTGTCTAGTATTTGTGATTTTCCAGTAAAAAAAAATCAGGTTAGCTAGTAGTCTGTCTATTGTGTTATTTCTTTCTAGACCTTCTGTTTTTCTATTCTCTACCTTAATTTCTTAAAAAAAAAAATCCCTTTTTTATTAATTATTGTTATTATAAAGAATATACATGGAAATGAGAAAAAATTTAAGTAGTTCAGAAAGCATATAATGTTCAAGGTGTAAGTCCTGTTATCCCCCAAAGCACTATGAGAACTGTCAGTTAAAAAAAAAGGCTCGATTAAGGCATAACTGACATACAATAACCTGTAGGTTTTTAAAGTATACAATTTGGTAAGTTTTGACATGTGTATACACCTTGAAATCATCACCATAATCAAGATAATAAATACATCCAATCACCCCAATTTCATGCCTTCTCATAACCTTTCCTTCCCATCCTTTCCCAAGCAACCACTAGTCTGCTTTCTGTTACTATAGATTAGTATGAAATTTCTAAAACTTTATGTAAGTACAATTATGTATGTAGTCCTTTATCATCTGGCTCCTTTCACTCGCATAACTACTCTGGGATTCATCCATGCTGTTGTGTACATCAGCAGTTTATTACTTTTTATTGCTGAGTAGTATTCCATTACATGAACATACCACACTTTGCTTATCCATTCACCAGATGAGGGACATGTGGTTATTTCCAGTTTCTGCCCATTATAAATAAAGCTGTTATGAATACTCATGTTAAGTCTCTGTGTGGACATATGCTTTCTCTCCTCATTCCAATGGGTACACAGTGGCTCCTCACTGTGGTTTCCATCTGCATCTACCTAATGACTGTGTTGAGTATCCCTTCATGTGCTCATTGGCCATTTTTATATCTTCTTTAGAGAAACGTCTTTTCAAATCCTTTATTTTAAAATTGGGTTGTCTTTATTATTGTGATGGGAGAATTTTTTACATATTCTGGATATGAATCTTTTATGAAATATATGATGTGAAAACATTTTCTCCTAGTATATGGCTTGCCTTTTTATTCTCTTAACAGTGCGGCTTTTTTTTCCCCACGAGCAGAAGTTTTAATTTTGATGAAGTCCAATTTATCATTTTTCTTCCCTTATAGACTGTGCTTTTGGTATATTAGAAATGGTTGCCTAACTCAAAGTCATGAAGATTTTTTCCTATGTTTTCTTCTAGAAGGTTTATAGTTCTAGGTTTCAGATTTAGGATCAATTTTGAGTTAATTTCTGTGTATGGCATGAGGTGTGGCTAGCCAATTGTTCCATCACCATTTGTTGAAAAACTATCCCTTCCTCCACTGACTTGCCTTTCCACCTTTGACCATAGTTGTCCATATATTCGTGGGTATATTTAAGGATTCTCCAGTATGTTACACTGATCTACCTATCTTCATGCCAATATCTTTATACATACCATCTTAACTTCTGTATTTTTATAAATTTCAAAACAAAGTAGTGTGAGTCCCTCAGCTTTGTTCTTTTTCAAAGTTGTTTTGGCTGTTCTAGATCTTCTGCATTTCCTTATGAACTTTAGTATTATTATCATGTCAATTTCTACAAAAAGATCTGTTGGGATTTTTGATTGGGTTTATACTGAACCTAAAGCTCAAGTGAAGAAAACTGATATCTAAACAATACTGAGCCTTTCAATCCATGAACATGGTGCATCTCTCCATTTATTTAGGTCTTCTGAAATTCTCTCAGCAATGCCTGTAGTTTTTACTGTACTGGTCTGCAAACTTTTTGGTCAGATTTATCTCTAAGTATTTAATATTTGTTTGATGCTACTATAATATTTTTTTAAAACTTCAATTTATGACTGGTCTAGTATATAGAAATACAACTGACTTTTGTAAATTGATTAATACTGTATTCTTCAGTCTTGCTAAACTTATTTATAAGTTCTGGTAGCATTTTTTTTTGGTAGATTGTATCAGATTTTTTACATAGACAATCATGTCTGAAAATAAGGACAATTTTACTTCTTCCTTTCCAATTCAGATGACTTTTATTTCTCTCTCTTGCCTTACTGCACTGGCTAGGACCTCTAGAACAATGTTGAAAACAAGTGGTGAGAGTGGGTATCCTTGACATGTTTTTGATTTTAGGGGGAAAACACTGAGTTTCTTTTATCATTAAGCATGGTGACAGGTGTAGGATTCCTAGCATATTATTTACCAGTTTGAGACAGTTCTTTCCTATTCCCAGTTTGTGCAGAGTTTAATCAAGAAAGGATATTGGATTCTGTCAAATGCTTCTTCTACACTATGGAGATAATCACATGGTTTTCCTTTTTTAGTTTAATATGGTGAGATAAACTGACTGCTTTTCTCATGTTAAAATTTATCTTGCATTCACTGGATAAACCCTACTTGGTGGTTATGACATATTATCTTTTTTTATATTGTTAGGTCAAATCTGTTAAAGTTTTGTTTAGAAATTCTGTGTCTATGTTCATCAGAGAAACTGGTCTGTAGTTTTTTTGGTAATGTGTTGTCATGTTTTGAAATCTAGCTAATGCTGGACTCAACTGGGAAGCACTCCTTCTTTTTAAATTTTGTGGTAGAAAATGGGTATTATTTCCTCCTTAAGCATTTGGCAAAATTTATTAGTGAAGCCATGTGGGCCTGGAGTTTTCTTTGTGGAAAGGTTTTTAAACACAAATCAATTTCTTTCATAGATGTAGGACTATTCAAATTATCTATTTCCTCCTGAGTGAGCTTAAGTAGTTTATTTCTTTCAAGGAATTTATCCTTTTCATCTAAATTGCTGAACTCAGTGGTATAAAGTTGTTACTAATTTCTGACTTTTCTTTAAATATTTGTAGATTTTGTTCTCTCTCTCATTTCTGATTTCGGTAATTTGTGTCTTTTCTCCTTTCTTCTGACCAGTCTGGTTAAAGGTTTATCAATAACTTTGATCTTCTCAAAGGACAAGTTACTGGTTTCATTAATTTTATCTATTGTTTTTGTTTTCTTTTTTATTAGTTTCCTCTCTGATCTTCATTATTTTCTTCCTTCTGCTTACCACATAATTTCTGCTTTTATTTATATCATGTTCTTCCTTTATCTTTTCCCAGCACTTTACACTAGGAATTTAGTTTATTTATCTTCACTCATTTTTGTTTCAAAAAGTTAAGAATATGAATTTTCCTTTGATCACTGTTTTAAATGTATCCTATGGATTCTGATACATACTATTTTCATTTCTATTTTAAAGAAACTCTGTAATTTCATTTTGTATTTTCTCCTTCACTTAACAGTTAAGAGTTGGCTTTAAATCTTCTCTGGGAGAGAGACTGGCCAAGATGGCCGAGTAGAAAGACCCTGAGCTCACCTTCTCTCACGAGCATACCGAAATCACAACCACCTGGAGAACAACCATCTACGAAAAAGATCAGAACCTACCAGAAAAGAGCTACAACTAAAGACATAAAGAAGGAACAACAGCAAGACAGCTAGGAGGGGTGGACTTGTGATATAATCAAGTTGCATAGCCCTAGATGGAGACCCATCAACTGGAGAGTAATTATATCACAGAGGTTCTTCCACAGGAGTGAGAGTGCTGAGCCCCACACTGGGCTTCCCAGCCTGGGGACCCTGTACCGGGAAGACAAGTCCCCACAGCATTTGGTTCTGAAGGCCAGTGGAGCTCAATTTTGTGAGTCCCAAAGGACTGGGGGAAATAGAGGCTACGCTCTTAAAGGGCGCACACAAATCTCACATGCACCAGGACCCAGGACAAAAGCAATAGTTTGACAGGAGCCTGGGATGACCTACCTGCTGGTCTTAGAGGGTCTGCTGGAGAGGGTCTCCAGGCCGCAATTCACCCTGGGGACACAGACACTGGTGACAGCCACACTTGGGAGTTTTATACCACGTGGACACTGGTGTGGGTGGTCATCATAGTTGGATCCTCCTTCTAGTTTATTAGTGCCAAGACCTGGCCCCACCCAACAGCCTACAGGTGCCAGTGCTAGGATGCCTCAGGCCGACGACTGACTGGGTGGGGATACAGCTCCACCCATCAGCAGACAGGCTGCCTAAAGACTTCCTGAGCCCACAGTCACCTCTAGACATGCCACTAGACATGGCTCTGCCCATGAGAGGGCCACAACCCAGCTTCGTCTACCAGTGGGCAGGCACCAGCTCTGCCATCCAGGAAGCCTAAACTAGCCTCTAGGCCAGCCTCACCCACCAGGGTGCAGACACCAGGAGCAAGAAAACCACAATCCTGCAGCCTGTGGATCCAGCCTGTCCACAGCAGGCTAGGCCCTGCACTACTGGACCAGCTGGGCCCCAGCACTGCCCACTAGCAGGCCAACAGAAGCTTCAGGACTCCTTGGACCCCATAACCAACTGTATCAAGTAACTGCTCCCCCACCAGCGATCTGACACCAGCTCTGGGATCCCAGGGACCTGAAGTCAGACTCCAGGATCTGGCTTTGCCTGGTCCAGCACTAACAACAGGACCTGGGTTCACCCATCTCTGGGTAGGCAACAGCTCCAGAGGCTTTTGGACCCTAACTCTGCCCATCGGTGAGCCAGCATAAGCCCTGGGGCATCCAGGGATTCTGCACTCAGCCACCATGTGACCAGGTCCTACTAACCTGCAGCCACCAGCATCTGCACAAGGCAGGGCCCAGCAACCAACTAGGCTAGGGGCCAACCAAGCCTACCACATTGCCCACATAGTCAGCCCGCCACAAGAGAATGACCCAAACAGCCCTCATAGGGGGATCCCCTAAAGCATATAGCTTGGGTGATGAGAGGAGAGTGTGCTCCTGGGACACATAGGGCATCTCTTAGAAAAGGCCACTTGTCCAAGATTGGGGAATGTAACTAACTTATCAGATACACAAAAATACAAATAGCAACTCAGATGAAATGAAGTGGCAGAGAAACATGTTCTAGACAAAGGAACAAGATAAAACCCCAAAAGAAGAACTAAGGGAAGCAGAGATAGGCAACTGACCCAAGAAAGAATACAAGGTAATGATTGTAAAGATGATTAAAGAATTTGGGAGAAGAATGGATGCACAGACTGAGCAATTAGAATTTAAAATTTTTTTTGGGCTGCGATGTGCAGCTTATGGAACCTGGATTCCCTGACCAAGGATTGAACTGTGCCCCCTTCATTGGAAGAATGGAGTACTAACTGCTGGATCACCTGGGAATTTCCCAATTAGAAGTTTTTAACAAAGAGTTAGAAAATGCACATCAATATTTGCATTATATGCTTCCCAGGAGAAGAAAGTAAGGGGCTGAGAACATATATGAAGACATAATAGCTGAAAACTTCCCTAACCTGGGAAAGGGAACTGTCACCCAAGCCCAGGAAGAGCAGAGTCTCAAAGAGAACCCAAAGAGGAACATACCAAGACACATTGTAATTAAAATGACAAAAATTAAAGATAAAGAGAAAATGTTAAAAGCAGCAAGGGAAAAGCAACAAGTAACATGTAAGGGACACCCATAAATTTGTTTTTTCAGCAGAAACTCTGCAGGCCAGAAGGAAGTAGCAGGATATATTTAAAGTTATGAAAGGGAAAAACCTACAACCAAGAATACTCAACCCAGCAAGGATCTCATTTAGATTTGATGGAGATCAAAAGCTTTGCAGACAAGCAAAAGTTAAGAGTTCAGCACCAACAAATAAATTCTACAACTAATGTTAAAGGAACTTCTCTAGGTAAAAAAGGCCACAACTAGAAACAAGAAAATTACAAAATGAAAATACTCAATGGTAAAGGCAAAAACAGTGATCGAGAGGGGAAGAGTGAAAATGCTGGGTCTTTAAAATGCATTTGAAATGAAGAGATCAGCAACTAGAAACAATCACATATACGTAGACTGCTATCTAAAAGCCTCATGGTAACCACAAACCAAAAATCTATAATAGATATGAACACAAAAAAGGAAAAAGAATCCAAACATGACACTAAAGATGGTCATTAAATCACAACAACAACAAAAAACCAACAACCCCCCCCCCAAAAAAAACCATATAAAAACAACCCCAAAACAATTAACAAAATGGCAATAAGGACATACATATTGATAATTATCTTAAATGTAAATGGACTAAATACTGGAATCAAAAGACACAGACTGACTGAATGGCTATAAAAATAAGACTGGTATATATGCTGCCTACAAGAGACTCACTTCAGATGTAAAGACACACAGAGACTGAAAGTGAGGGGATGGAAAAAGGTATTTCATGCAAATGGAAATCCAAAGAGCTGGAGTAACAATACTTATATTGGATAAAACAGACTTTAAAATAAAGACTGTGATGAGAGACAAAGAAGGACATTACACAGTGATCAAGGAATCAATCCAAAAAGAAGACTTAACAACTGTAAATATATATGCACCCAACATAGGAACACCTAAATATATAAGGAAAATTTTAAGAACACAAAAGGAGAAATTGACTGTAACACAACTGTAGTAGGGGACTTTAACAGCCCCCTTACATCAATGGGCAGATCATCCAGAGAGAAAATCAATAGGAAACACTAGCTTTAAATGACACAATAGACCAGACGGACTTAATTGATAAAGAGCATTACATCTGAAAGCAGCAGAATACAAAGTCTTTTCCAGTGCACATGGAACAGTCTCCAGGACAGATCACATGTTAGGCCATAAAACAAGCCTTGCTAAATTAAAAAAAACTGAAATCATATTAAACATCTTTTCTGACCACAATGCTATGAGACTAGAAATCAACTACAAGAAAAAAACTGCAAAAAACAAGTATGTGAAGGCTAAATAAGGCTAAATAAAGCTACTAAACAACCAATGGATCACTGAAGCAATCAAAGAGGAAATAAAAAATACTCACAGACAAATGAAAACAAAAAAATGATGATCCAAACTTTTGGGACACAGCAAAAGCAGTTTTACAGGGAAGTTTATAGCAATAAAAGCTTACCTAAGGAAAAAAGAAAAATCTCAAATAAACAACCTAACCTCACATCTAAAGGAACCAGAGAAAGAAAAAAACCTCTCAAAGTTAGTAGAAGGAAAAAAAATCATAAAGATCAGAGAAGAAATAAATGAGATGAAGAAAACAATAGAAAAGATCGATGAAACTAAAAGCTGGTTCTTTGAAAAGATAAATAAAATTGATAAACCTACATCCAGACTCATCAAAATAAAGAGAGGGGGTCCAAATCAATAACATCTGAAATGAAAAAGGAGTTACAACTGACACCACAGAAATACAAAGGATCACAAGAGACTACTGCAAACAACTATATGCCAATAAAATGGACAACCTAGAAGAAATAAACAGATTCTTAGGTACACTCTCCCAAGACTGAAATAGCAAGCAATTGAAAATACGAGCACACCAATTATCAGTGATGAAGTTGCATCAGTAATTAAAAAACTCCCAACAAACAAAAGCCCAGGATTGCATGGTTCCACAGGTGAATTCTACCAAACATTTAGAGAAGAGTTAACACCAACCCTTCTCAAAGTATTCTAAAAGATTGCAGAGGAAGGAGTGCTTCTATTCATTCTATGAGGCCAGCACCACTCTGATACCAAAACCAGACAAGGATATCACAAGAAAATTATAGGCTAATATCACTGATGAACACACATGCAAAAATCCTCAACAGTAAGTTAGCAAATTGAATCCAGCAATACATTAAAAGAATCATACACCATGATCAAGTGGGATTTATCCCAGGGATGCAACAATTTTTTAGTATCCACAAATCACTCAATATGATACACCACAGTAACAAACTGAAGAATAAAAACCATACTATCATCTCAATAGATGAAGCAACACCTTTTGACAAAATTCAACATACATTTATGACGAAAACTTGCCAGAAATTGGGCACAGAAAGAACATACCTCAACATAATAAAGCCCATTTATGACAAACCCACAGCTAATATCATACTCAAAGGTGAAAAGCTGAAGCATTTCCTCTAAGATAAGGAACAAGATAAGGATGCTCACTCTCACCACTTTTATTTAGTAGTGGAAGTCCTAGCCATAGCAACCAGACAAGAAAAAGAAATGAATTCAAACTAGAATGGAAAAAGTAAAACTGTCACTGTTTGCAGATGACATGATACTATACACAGAATCCTAAAGGCATCACCAGAAAACTACCAGAGCTCATCAGTAAATTTGGTTTAAAATTGCAGGATACAAAATTAAAATACAGAAATGTGTTGCATTTCTATACACTAACAACAAACTATCAGAAAGAGAAAATGAGGAAAGAATCCCATTTACCACTGCATCAGAAAAGAATAAAGTATGTAGGAATAAACCTACCTAAGGAGGGAAAAGACCTGTACTCAGAAAACTACAAGACAATGATGAAAAAACTGAAGATGAGAGAAATAGAAGGAGAGATATAATGTGCTCTTGGATTGGAAGAATTAATATTGCTAAAATGAGCACACTACCCAAGTAATCTACAGATTCAATGCAATTGCCATCAAAATACCAACGGCAATTTTCATAGAACTAGAAGAAATAATTTTAAAATTTTTATGGAAACACAAAAGACCTCAAATAGCCAAAACAATCTTGAGAAAGAAGGATATATCTGGAGGAATCACGCCCCCTGACTTCAGACTATACTATAAAGCTACAGTAATAAAAACAATAATGGTACTGGAACAAAAACCAACATCAATGGGACAGGGTAGAAAGCCCAGAAATAAACCCATGCACTTATAATCAATTAATCTATGACAAGGAGGTAAGAATAAACACCGGAGAAAAGACTTCTCTCTTCAATAAGTGCTGCTGGGAACACTGGACAGTCACATGTAAGAGAGCAAAACTAGAACATTTACACCATACACAAAAATAAATTCAAAATGAATTAAAAACCCAAATGTAAGACCAGATAGTATAAAACTTCTAGAGTAAAACATAGGCAGAACACTTTTTGAAATAAATCATGGCAATATTTTTTTTGGATCCGTCTCCTAACACAAATGAAATAAAAGCAAAAATAAACAAATGAGACCTAATTAAACTTAAATGCTTTTGCACAGCAAAGGAAACTATTGACAAAATGAAATGACAACCTACCAAATGGGAGCAGATATCTGCAAATAGTAGAATTGATAGGGAATTAATATACAACATATATGAACAGCTCATACAATTCAACATCAAATAAACAACCTGTTTAAAAAATGGGCAGAATTGAATAGACATTTTTCCAAAGAGGAAATGCAGAGGGCCAACAGGCACATGAAAAGATGTTCAACATTGCTAATCATCAGGGAAATGAAAATCAAAACCATAATGAAAAAAAAAAAAAAAAAAACCCCAAAATACAATGAGATACCACCCTCACACCTGTCAGAACGGCTATCATCAAACAGAGCACAGATAACAAATACTGGCAAGGATGTGGAGAAAAGGGAACCCTTGTACACTGCTGGTGGGAATGTAAATTGGTGCAGTCACTGTGGAAAACAGTATGGAAGTTTCTCAAAAAACTAAAAACAGAACTACCATATGACCCAACAATTTCATTCCTGGGTATATATCTGAAAAAAAAAAACCCACGAATTCAAAATCATACACGCACCCCAATGTTCATAGCAGCAATATTTACAATTGCCAAGATATGGAAGCAACCTAAGTGTCCATCAACAGATGAATGGATAAAGAAGATGTGGTATATAAACATAATGGAATACTACTCAGACATGAAAGAACGAAATTTTGCCATTTGCACCAACAAGGATGGATTTGGAGGGTATTATGCTAAGTGAAATAAATCAGAGAAAGACAAATACTGTATGACACCACTTATAGATGGAATCTAAAAAGCACAACAAATTAGTGAATATAACAAATAAGAAGCAGACTCACAAATACAGAGAACTAGTGGTTACCAGTGGGGAGAGCAAAGGGAGAATGGCAATATAGGGGTAGGAGACTTAGCAGTACAAACTATTGTGTACAGAATAAGCTATAAGGATATACTGTACAAAATAAGGACTAGAGCCAATATTTTATAATAACTGTAAATGGAGTACAACCTTTAAAAATTGTGAATCACTATATTGTACACCTGTAACATATATAATACTGTACACCAACTATATTTTAATATAAATAAATAACAAAAATTTTCCAGTTGGCCAAGCTTTCAGTTTTTTATTTTCTAATAATTTATAGCTTTATTGCATTGTGATCACAGTGTTATCTGTAAGATTTCTACTTTGCGGAACCTCCTGATATTTTCTTCTTTACAAGGTCTGCAGAAGAAATAGCTTGCTATGATATGGTGTTCACTTTTCTATTTATCAATAATCTGAAGCTTGGATATTATCTGTCAGGCTGAGAGAGTGTTTTTTAATTTTTTAAAAAATTTAAAAGAAACACAATATTACAAACAAAGCTAAAGCTACAGTTTCCTTCCTCCTTCTCCCAAAGGAAAACCACTGCATAGTAGCTACATATACACTTGAAGTAGATGTGTATCATTCCCATGCATTTTTTCCCTCAGTAAATGTATTTTTTTAAATCGAGGTATAGTTGATGTACAACATTATACAAGTTTCTGGTATACAACATAGTGATTCACATTGTTTATTCTATTTATAGTTATTATATTCCCTGTGCTATACTATATATCCTCATAGCTTATTTTATACCCATGCATGATTTTACGTTTATGAAAATATAAAACGTTCATGAAAACATGAAATATGTATCAATGAACTATATAGCTTTTTGTTAATTAAAGTTTATATAAATAGTGGCATCCTGCATATATCCTTTGCAACTTCATTCATTCACCATTATAACTTTGAGATTTATTAAGGTGGATACACCTAATTAGTGGATATTCTAGTTTATTCACTCTAGCTCCTGTATCCCACTGCATGAATAAATAACAATTATCCATTTTCCTTTGCTGAGTCCAATTTTTCACTACTATAACAGGCTACTATGCATATCATTATACATAATCCTTATGTGTGAATCTCTACTTAGATACCAAGAAGTAGAATTTCTGAGTCACAGGTTGTGTACATTTATTTGGTATTGCCAAATTGTTCTCAAATGAAGTTCTATTAATTTTACCATTAACAATATCTAATAAGATTTTCTACTTTCCCAAATTCTTGCCATTACTGAACATGTCCATTCTTTTGATTTTTAAAACTAATCAGAATAAACCAAACCTCTTATTAAAAAAAGGAGCACTTACAGATGAGAAACTGAGATGCTGAATTACTGCTTTATGTTTTGTAGGTATTTCACAACTAAGTCTTAAACTACTACAGTTTTGAAGGTATAAAATAATTTGTTGGTGTTTATTGTCTAGGCCCAACGACTGATTTAAGTACAGCACCACATCTGGAGGACACTGTTTTGGCTTTACCATAAAACTGCCTTAAACCAAATGTCAATGTATCATCAGACTGCTTTCAAAAAATCTGTTGCTGTCACAATATTACTGAGTATTTTTCCATACTGTCTTTTATTAAATGACCATTCAGCAGAAATTTTTGTCTAGTCTCAGTACCAAGAGCAACTTACACTTATCTTGAACAGCTGGTTCATTTTTATCGCTGATCTTAGCTTCTTAACTATGCTAGATGCTAGAAAAGCTAGCGCTAAACCCACGATCTATCTCTAGCAAATGTACAGGACCTCAAAATAATAACCTCCCCTCTTAGAGAGATTCATGTTATCATTCCCTATTCTTATTTTCTTTGATCTTCTTAATCTACTTTATCTTATATATTTTTTTCTAAGCCACCTAAAAGTAATTATTTAGTTGAATAAATTCACAACTGATTAAAGTAATCAATGCTGCAACATGTATGTGTTATTTTTTCAAAAGCATGAAATAAAAGTTTCTACTCTTCATTCTTTCATACTGTCAAAGGCATATCTAATTACAAACTTTATTCTGGGATCACTCTGATGCTTACCTTTTCTGCCACTTCTCGCACAGACTGAACACTTGTTCCATACAGATGGTTGTTATACTGGCCAGCTTCAATGAACTTATGTTCCTGGATATCCTTTTCCATTTGCTCTCTCGAAGTTACAAAATGATAATCTCGTCCATCTACCTCATAATCTCGTTTTGGTCTAGTTGTATCTTTAATAGAAAAGAACTTGAGCAAGTGTTTAATATTAAAAAGCACAACAAATCTATTTTCTACTTAAAGAATAGTTTTGTAAAGTTCACTACAACAGAGATTGATTTAAATCTGAAAAGCGACAATAATATGGAGGATGGAGGAATAACTGATAAAATAACTAAGTATAAACCCTTAAAAAATGGTAATGTTTACTTTGACCACACACAGTGACAAAATGTTAAGAACAATAATTAACAATTTTTATGTGGGTTACTCACGAGGAACACATGATCCAAATTTGTCAGGAAATTCAGAGATCAAGTCATCATTTATCCTGTCTTTCATAGGTCCCAATATAATCACTGGTCGAGTATAATTAACTATAAAAATATACTGCATGTTAAAAGGAATAAGCACTCAACAAACATCTATGTATTTTATTTCGCTAGAAAACAAAAGTATCCTTAACTGTTATGAAGAATTTTTTTTTCTTTTTCCACCAATGCCTAACTTGACAGTTTACAAACCTTTATCAAAATCTTAAACTTCAGTCAGCCTCCTGTTGGAAGGCATACACTTACTAAATTCAGCATTGGCAGATAATGCTTCTATAATTGCTAACATCATCTCATTACACATGAGAAAACACAGTACAGTGTCTTACTGATCTTTTTTGAAGTAGAAACTGTAAGGAAGCAGATCAAAGGGCAAAAAAGAAACTGGGTATGATCAGTGTAGTCACCTAGAAAGATTATCTAACAGAAGTGTATACAATGAATTGTAAGGGATCATGTTGGAAGCAAGCGACTGGTAGTGAAAATCAGACTTAACTCTGTGGTAGGAAGGATGAAAGGAGGTTATACATAAGAATGATATGATAAGAATAAATAGGGCCTAGAAACAGACAAATTGGACAAGGGAGATGAGAAACATAGAAAGATCAAAGATGATTCCAATATTTTGAACATGGATCACTAGAAGGATAGTGATACTATTATGAACACTAGAAAGAAGCTGCTTAAGAAATAAAACACCAATATAAAACAGCTAATATAAAATGATTAATTTTAATAATCTATGGGCTAAACCATGTTTCATAAAATACATATAGTATATTTCTATATATATACACATAGAGTAAGAAAAAAATACTAAAATTCTAATAAAATTTTTTTAAAGATATAAGTTGAGTTAGACCTATTTTCCAAATTAAGTATGTTTTTCTATAAAATCGTAAAACATCAACAGGCTTCACAAACCTTCTTGTTGATTCACTGGTTCATAAGATAAGACATATTCTTCTTGACCACCTATTAGAAAGTTAAAATACAGATGAGAAAATCTATAAAGATATCTATACTAATTTAATTCTTTAATTTGATATATAAATTACTAGAACTTTCCTGAGAAAAGTAGCAAAGATGTAAAAAGAAGGGTACTTTATAAATTACTTATGGCAATATTTAGGAAAAAAGTGACAAATTATAGTCACAAAGTTTGGTATTTGTAAAAACAAAACATAAATGTGCCACTTAATAACTACCTTTCTGTTATTCTGTGTTTTACAGATTATCATTAGATCTAATTAAGATCTTAACTTAGGCTGTCAAGTATAAGCTATTAATTTTTTATTTAGAATCTAAGAACTATTAAATAGTCCTTTAAAAATTAATTCTCTAATGAGCAATTCTACACATATGCATATTAGGTAATTTTCTGCTATTAATATGCTGCTTTTGTTTTGGTCCTACTAGGTATAACATTTAATACTGCATATACATTTTTACAATTACAACTATTTTATAACCAAAAAATTTTAATGCAAAGGTAAAACTAGTGTCACTATTTCACTGATGAAAAAAAATTCACTGGTTATAATAATTCATTTATTCAATTTTTAAAAAGTAACATCTTGAGTTAAAAATTTTTTTAGATAAAATTAAATCCTTCCCTTTCAACAAAATGAATCACATAGACAGTAAAGGAAAAAAAAATTTTTCCTTTGATCTTAAAAGCACTTTAGAAGTTAAATTAAATCCTCTAAGATTAAATTAAAAGATTAGAGCTTAAGCATATCCTAAATAGAAAAGTCTACAAATCATATCTTGACTCAATGAAAATAACTAAAAGAGTTAAAAATTTCAGGAGTTCTTAACACACACACGCGCACGTGCACAGACACGTAGAAAACACACTAGGAAGAGCTGTTACATTCAAGTGGTTCTATGAAATAAATCAATATTGGAGAATGTATTTGAAGGTTTTCTCCTTGATTATGATGATTCTATAACGATCTTTTCACTAAATCTGTCATTGGTTTATATTACATGTATGCAGCTGTAAATCTTTTAAATTCATATACTGACATAAATATCCTTTCTTGCTTTAAAAGCTTATTTTCTTGTTTTAAAACTTATTATAACACATAAAAATATGTGTTTACAAGCTGCTTTTTAAAGTACTGTATGTAAAACATGTTTTACATGTTATCAGAAACATGCAATTTGAATATTCCACACTTAATAATTCATGCAAATGGTGAGAGAGACAGTATATACTTTTATTACCTCTTTTTAGTCTAGAAAGCTACTCAACTACTCCCTGGTGAGCTCTGATTATGTTTAAAAAACGCTAAAATATGAGAAATCACATTCCCATACCCAAAAAGAAAATTATTAAGTAACTGTCATGCAGAAAAAATAACAACCAATCAAATGAATGAGGGTTAAAAGTATATACTGTCAACATGAAAACTATTAGAGACTGATGTTAACGGGATGGACCTTCCGAGCAGCCATACTCATCTGTAATCAAGATTACTTTCATATTAGACAGCAGTAAAGAAAAAAGTTAGAAAAGCAATTTTAATTTTTTAAGATGCTACAGCTGATAATACTCATGTACTCTCCCCTCCCCCCATGCCCAAATATGTTTAAAAACTTCACACGCTTATATAGTCACTTAATGATATAATACCAAGACTGTAACACAAGAACCAAAACAGGAAATCAGTATTACTGTTTGAGCAACTGTTGAAAATTTTCCCTTCATCATTTCTTATGTTCACCAAAAGCTAGCAATAAACAGTATCTTGACCACACCAGTATAGGTGACACAGAATAAAAAAGGAAATAAAGCTAATTACAATTTAGCATTACTGAAAAATATTTTAATGGCTTATGTTAGAAACAGACTTATTAAATAAAATGGCAAAATACAAGTTTACTATTCATTTAACTAGATATTTACTTCTTATAAAAGATGCAAACACACATACTGTGTACACAAACAGCCCTTTTGTAAATGAATTTCTGTATTTTATGAAAGCTTTGGAAATTAACTTCTGTACACAGAATATGATTTTATTTATAAGTAAAGGATTTTACTTGGTTCTCCTTGATTTTAAAATATTAAGCACCTAATTTTCAGTTTTCAGAATACATCACTAAGGAAAAAAGACCCAAGGATATATTACTTGAGATAACAAAAGAACAACTTAAAACACTTACGGTAACTACTTTCGCTATCGCTGGCATTAGAAGTTACATGTTCTGAAATTGCAGCACAATGGAAAAAATAAAGAAAACACAGTGTCATGAGTTAAAAAAAAGCAAATTATCACAATAAACACAAGGAGACCTAAAATGTCGAGATATAAATCACAGATACCCAAAGAGTTTTTAAAAACATTTCTGATTTTCTTAGAAAAGTTTAATTATTTCAAATAAATGAATACGAATTAGCAAGGAAAAAAATTTGTAATCAAGGACAATGCCTCATATTCTGTTCAATAGTTTATGAACAAAATCTTATCATGAACAGCAAGCAGAATATAACAGTGACCCTAAATTAGTCCAACTGTCGACGTAAACACCCCAAAGAGAAAATGTCATTGACACCATTTAATTTATGATACAGTAATGACTAACAGAGGAGACAAGTTATATCTGAGGAAACATGTCCATTTTAATGAAGTGATATTTTAAAAAATAAATGATCTTGTTTTTAGTTTAGCTTCTTTCTTGTTCCTGAAGAGAAATGAAAATCCATGACTGAGATCATATAGATAAAGCATGCTGGATCTCATATTCAGATGCCTCAAAAAAAAGTTAAATGGAATGGAATTCTAGAAGGTGGGACTGTAATTTAAAGTAGACTAATATTTCTGAGAAACTCTGCTTTGATAAAACTGACAATGGCTACTTTGCAAAACAAAAAAGATAAAAGTAAACACCCATTTGCCTGGCCCCTCCTTCAAAGTGACCCCCATTTCATAACTTGATTGTTCAGTAAACACCCAGCACTCTTCTCATGTAAACGTAATCTCTTGTGTTCTCTCAATAAGTGTCTCCTTCGAATAAAAAAGGTAATTTTATCTACAAAAACTAAAAAACAAAATTTTCCATGGGAGAGAGGTAAATCTAAATTTCTTATGTCAGGCAAAAGAAAAAAAATTTAAAGGCTAAGGAAAAAGTTTGAGGAGAAATATCTGCTGCACCACACCACCCACAGAGTCTCCTAAAATCAAGCAGCACTGCTGCAAAGTATAGAGGACGGTGGAACTTAATGGTAGTGCAGTCCTTGAATTGCTGTCACAGTGAAAAACAAGTCTGTTATTCTAATCCACAAAGACAAGACTCAACTTTCTTAATCATTATTATGTATATTTTAAACAAAGGAGGAACATTAAAAATCGCAAGACAATAATGTATGATAAGCACACATAAAATGATTTTCTAAAGTTTATATTTAAAAATTTCTTCCCATGATATCACACAGATGTCAAAACAATCACTTTAATTGTTGTATAATATTCACTGGACTGTTACATCATGATTTACCTTACTACTTATGTAGATACTTTAGTTTGCTTTAAATTGTTTTCCACAAACATCAGCAAATTATTCTAAATGTCTTCATTTATATGGCTTTCACCTTTTGTCCTATTTCCTTAAAATTCATCCCCAGAAGTAGGAATGCCACATAGGAAAAAAAAAGCTCTTAAATTTATACTAGGATTGGCATTAACACTCTGCAATCTCTAATATATAAAAGAAAGAAATATTAGTTATTGCACTTGAGTGAGTAGAGGGGGAGAGTAAGTGGGAGTATAGAAGAAACAAAATTAACCATGAGTTGACACATAGAGAAATTGGATAAATGAATACTTGTGGGGTTTATTTTATTATTCCTCTACTATCGAGTATGTCTGACATAAAAAGTTTAAGTTAACTACAATCTCTTTTCTGGGGATTTCTCCTACTCATTTTGAGTTCTCTAAGATTACCAATAGCTATGAATCAATCAAATTCTTCAAGTTCTTTCAAGTGTCCTTTAAGTAACTCCTCTACAATAAAATCTTGTTACTTAAAGTACTGTCCTTGGAATAGCATCATCATCATTGCTTGGGAGCTTATCAGAAAGGTAAAATGCTTTTTTCCTGATAATTAAAAATAATCTTTTTCAAGGCACTTCATCAAAGAAGATATTTAAATATCCAATAAATATACAAAAAGGTGTTCAAGCTAATTATAATATATAAAAATTTAATTTGCATTTCAAGGGAAATGCAAATTAAAACCACAACAGATATCTCTATCATCCAGCAGAATGGCCAAAATGAAAAAAACAAAACAAAACAAAACAAAAAACCAAAAAAAAAAAAAACCCAAAAAAAAAACCCCCCAGATATGTCAAGTGTAGAGAAAGATATGTAGCGACTGGAACTCACATACTACTGGGGGTGGGGTGGGGTAAATTGGTATAACCGCTTTGGAAAACTACTTTGCCCTACCTACTAACACCTAACATATTTATATATCTGTGACCTAGCAATTCATTTCCTAGCTATTTTCCCAGACATGTATAAGAATGTTCAAAGCAACACTACTCGAAAATAGCCCTAAATATATATGTTTATTTATAAATCTGAGACAATATATGTACAATTTCATAGTTTACTTTTTTCATTTACATTGTGAGCATTTGCCATGTCATTTATGTTTTAATACGATTTTCAATGGTTATAAAATACTATACTGTATAATAAGCCATACTTCATCAACCACTTTCCAACTGTAAGGCATTTTAGGATTATTTCAATTGTGTGTGTGTGTGTGTGGGGGGGGGGGGGGACGTGCTGTACTTTCTAAATAATATAGAATGAAACATTCTGATATATAAACCTTTGTTTCCACCTCTGATTACATTCTTAGGATAAATTCCTTGGAGAGAAATTAGTAGGTCAAAAGATATGCTTTTCCAAAAAGGCTCTATCAATTTACACTCCTAAGTAACATGTTAAAAGCAGTCATTCCACAGAACCGTCTCCATCACTGGATTCTCCTTTAAAAGAAAAGTCTGCTAATGGGATGGGTAAAAATATCATTTTGTTTATTGATTATTAGGCCATTAAACATTTTTTATATGCTTGCTTCAGTTTTCTAATGGAGAGTTCGTCTGTTTCTTGCTGATCTATTAGAAACTGAGGTGGAAGAGTTTTATCTTTTTGACACAGACAGTATAAACAGATCCCTAAAGTTTTAACTTTTGTGTATGATGCCTGATGATCACAATTGTTGCGAGTCTCTCTAACCAAGTCTCACCCTTCTAATCAAACACTTCTTCCTGAGATTGTATCATGTGTTTTCTCTTTGCTCTCCCTAAATACTATATATCATCAGTCTCGAATAACACTACTACTCTTAACACTTATTCTTAACACAGATGAAAATAAGTCCGCTTTTGGCATCTAAGAGCTCCACACCATTCTACTTAAATAAGTCTTTACGACAGAAAAAGAAGAAATGTAACAGGAAACCTATGTGCCTAACTGCAGAAGTTTTTGAGGTGTTTTACAAAATGGAAAGCTATAAAAATAAACTGCATACAAAAGAAAGGTACAAGCCTTGTCTGAAACCGTATGCCATACGTTCATTTCTGAGCACCTTATACAACTGCTCCTGAACTACACATACCTTTAGTTTCTTTCAAAGGAATTACCGTTTTCTCCCCTTGCATTTTTTCAAAACTGCCTTCTTAAAGCCTAAAAGCTACACAGATGTCTATTTCTAGCTTTTTATAAGCTATGATGATTTAGTTGCATCCTCCCAGATTTCCATTATACTTTAATTAGTTCTGTTAGTCAAAACTAGGTTTAGAAAGGCAATTTTTCTTATTGTTTCTTCTGCTGTCAACAGGGTAAATCAATAATTTATTTGATTCTCTTCTTTGTAGAATCACTGAATTCTCATCTATGAGAAGTATTCTAGGGTATCACTTTCATTTCTTTTTCTGCTCTTTAAATACCCCATTTTTTTCATAGGCTGTGTGAAATTACATGCAGATGTACATCCTTCTTGATACTCAGTGTTGTTCCACATCTTCAAGAGGTTTATCTGGACTAATGTGTCCTTCTGTTCTCAGTCCCTTCATGAGTCCTGTTCCAACAAGGCTTAATGAACACCAACATGAGGTCACATTTATTTTCTTTATATTGCACAGGATTTTGCTTAGTTTATTCCCTGTATCCTGGACTTTAGAATATAGATAACTGAGGCCTTAAAGAACGCCCCGACCCACCCCTCTTCCCAGTATTTCCTGCTTCATAATAATGAGCATCTCGTCTTCTGTTAGTAATGTTTTATGTGATAACCTTCATCATATCCAGTTTTAGAATTTTACTGATATTTTTCTGTCTCTGTCAACCTTTTCTAAAAAAAATCTTCTTGATCTGGTCAAGTTACCAGGTGCATAAATTCTTTCAGTTCCTGTGAGATGAGGCACAGAAACCTATCATTCAAGGGATCTTTACTCACTGACCAGAAAATTAAATCAACATTGGTAACCAGTTATCATTTTTCATTTGTTTCTCTTCCTAAGTCCAAAACCTCAATTGAAATGACAGATGAAAATACGATGGGGTCAAGGTGTAGTTATCTATTATAAAAATATCAATATGGCAACCAAATTCTTCGTTTAGTTTCTTCTCCCATGAGCTTTCCATAGGTCTCTGACGACTCGGCAGGTAACAGAAATCTATGGGTTCCACAGCACCTCATGATCATTCTCAAAATAAATTCTATAGGACCGAGAATCTGTGGAAATATCTTCCAGTTTCTGAAGATTTTCACTGATAATTTTTCCCAAAGGTAATAGATTAAAAAACCGTGCCACTAGTGATAGTAAATTTGTGGCTCTTACCAGATCCTAAAAAGGCAAATGCATAGATAACAAAGTGTGTGTAATAGAAATAATTACATATAAAGCATACTTCTTTCGATCTGATATAAACCTTTAATTGTTAAAGTTGAAATAAAAGTCAAGTACCTATAGTTAAGGTTAAAAGTCCAACACAAAGTCAGCATTAATCAAGAAAAAAAATCTATGAAATTTAATGTTTATTAACATAAACTTAGAAAGTTAAAAGATATTGGCTATATCCTTAAATGATCAATGAGTTATGAAGAAATAAGTTTTCAAAATGCTTAATAATGCAAATGGAAACAACTACTTAGAAAAAAACTTTAGCCTAAAAGATACTTCTATGAGTCACTGTCACTTAAAATAGCTTAATAATATTTGGTAAAATTTCACATTTAATAAATTTGAAAATATTCACATTTAAAATTTTGTTTGCTAAAATGACTTCTTGTTTCATTCATTCATTTCAACATTTAGTGAATGACTCCCACATATCAGACTCTGTACCAAACTTTATATGAAGATTAAGTACTAGCTGAAAAATTAAGCAGGAACAACACACCAAAAAAACACACCTTCCCCTAAACAGAGACAACATCTTGGTTAAAGAAAAAAAAACAAAGGAAAATATTTCTTATAATTCTTTTTAATAACTTACAAGTTTCTTAAAAAAAGATATACAATTTTCCTATTACACAGACTGCTACTTGAACTTGAGTTCTATAATTCTTCTCTAATATTTAAGATCTATTGTGTTTTAGAGTTTCACATTGTAGCAATGCTTTTCTAACACAGATTGTTTAAAAAAAAAGCAGGGGGTGGGGGGACATAAAACTATAAGGAAGACTACATTCTACCTTCTAATAATGAGGGCAGATGGTATTAATACTATTTTAAAAACATTCAAAGTCTTTCTTCATATTTAAAAAATTCCTAGAGAAAGTAATTGCCGTAAAAACTACAAAATGGAAAATACAATTATGAGCAGAGAGTTTTTCAAATGATATGTGAAAAATGCAGAAAAAGAATAGATGTGTATTATAAAAATAAAAATCCCAAGCAAATTATTAACATGAAGAATCTAAAAGCAATCTAAATCATACACCTCCTCATGCCAGAAGGGCACTACCATGAACCTCAAAATGTATCTGAAAAAGGTAGGTCTGTAGATGGAGGTTAAAAAATAACTTGGGAGTATTTTGATCACTTACTCAGGCCTTTTGATCCCATGTCGTCAGGGATCTCCTGTAGAGAGTAGTTCCCAGAGAGCAAGCAATAAAAAGATAATCAAAGAAAACAGTTGTCAGTAATGCATAAAATTGGTGCTACAATAAGAGACAGTTCCAAGACCATTACAGGTGCACACATCTTGCAGAGCATTTCTGTGTATTTCTGAAGGTTTAAAATAAGCCAGCAGGTAGATATAATCTACTAAAAGAATGAAAGTTTTATATGAGAAGCTAATTAGGGTAGAGAAGCAAAAATTTTTACTATTTCCTGCTATTTTAAAAGTAAAATTCAGATTGTCCACATATAACAAAGAAATAGGATAAAATGGAATGACTGAGAAGGTCTATTATCAAAGATTGGCAATTCTATACCTAGAAATGAATAAGTAGCTTCTCCGGTACTCATGTTTTTCCTCTAAAATAGTCTTCTGAGAGTATAAGTGTTTCTTGTAAGAACCTTTACATAAAAGAATTCTATTTTAAACATAGCTTAAAAATATCATTTACTTTAAGAATTCCTAAGGTGCCAGAAAAAGTTAAGATTGGTATGCAAATTAATTTATGCCTGTTAAGTTGCCCCTAGTTAAGACAAACAGTAACCTGTTGCAGCTCTTGAAACTGTCTCCATGGTAACAACCAACTGCAGGGCAGTAGGTCCCTCTACATTTATCTTCAGTTGACCACTGGATCCACATACTTACGGTCAGCATCACTTGTTTCCTGCTCACTCTGGTCCTTGTTCTTGTAGAAGGGGAATTTTCGGGAAAAGAGGTTCTTTTTACGCTTGTCATTGAATGACTGCTGAAGAAGAGAAGGAGGGGCAAAACAAAGGGATGTCTACTGTCTGTGTGTACAAAGTCCCAGCCTAGTAGCTCTGTGAAAGCTGACTCTTGTGACCACAGTGTGCAGTTTGTGTAGTGAATTTCTAATTTAGTATTAACTTCTCTAATTCTAACATTTTATAACTGAAAATACTGAAAAATTTAGAGTGTAATTCTAAAAATAAGGAGTAAGTGCTATTTGATAAAAAAGGGAAGAGTAAATCAGATTAGCTACTACCACATAGTCCAAACTGAGCTCACATCTGTTCACATCAATCCATATTTTTCTAGAAGATTTCCAAGTATTAGGGTGGTCTATAGCAAAGGTTATTACTTTAGCTATTCAAATATTTATAATGGATTACATAATAATCATCATTTTCCTTTGGCTTTAGCACATTTTCCCCCTTTCTCTCTCTCTCTTCGTGGTTCCAACAAACTAACAAAAAGCCACCACTAAAAAAGAGAACCAAAACAATTGAGAAAGTTGCTAGTGCTGAATACTTAAAAAAACCTTCTCATTTTTTTTTAAAGAAGAGAATTAGGATAACTAAATGCTTATGGCATGAATCAGAAAGCGGGAAGAAAACTAAGAAGTGGCTATCAAGCACAGAGTCCAGCAAAAGAATTATCAGTGCTATCTAATCTCCTGGCCAATTTAAATGACATCATAATTATATAAATAAAATAGAACCAGATTCAATCCACCGGCACCATGTCCTGAATAGGGAATAAAAAGTTTGGTGCTCATAATGCCAAAGAAGCAACTAAAATCCTAGTAGTTTATAAATAACTGCTACGACAGCTGATCTGACGTCCCTTATCGCACAGACGGCTGAGACAAGTTTTTTCCCTTCTCGAATGTCCCATTTGTGCATCCATCGTTTTAAGAAAGCATGTAGCACAAAGAAAGATGAGGCTGAAGAGGAATAGCTGCTTCTGTAATGTGTCACAGGCACCCATGTCCTGAAGGAAATGGCCTTGCCTACCAGTGACAGTAGGAATTATTATTTTTATTATTTTTTGAAGTGGGAACAATAAAAAGGACAGAAATCTTGTTTTAACTTTTCTTGAATTTATCCACATCATATGATGCTATCAATATTTTGAAGTATATAAATATCAGACAATATTTTTTTTGGCATGCCTATATTTTTAGTCATGTGATACCAGGTGATTAAGCTGCTGAAATGGATTAAATTGACTTTTAGTTCAAATTCTATTACTTGAAAAGATTTATTTTGGTAAGGATCTTTACAAAAACTTTCATTTCTACCTTTCTGTGTCAATAATTCAAAATTAATAAGTTAACAGTCATTAGTCAAGCAGATTTTCTTGATATCAGTTTTAAAATCTGAAGGCTCAGATAACCCTAAGCAGAAGTTAAAAATTAAGTTGAGAAAAAAATACAGTGGAGAAATCTAGGCTTATAATTGCTTTATAAACTGTCAAGTAGCATTATTTGAATAAAAATCTTTGTTTGAATCCAAATTTTAGAAAAGAGAAAGAGAAGTTTCAATAAAGAAAAATTTATGGTACTCTAATTTAGAGAAGGACTAAGTCTTTTTATTTATAACAACCACTGATTTTGAATTTAGTAATAATTTTTATGCTATCTGATAAAACTGATATGTTTTTAACAGAAGGTTATTTACCCCTCCTACTGCATATATAGTGGTCAGAGTCAGTTTCACAGCAAACAACCAAAAGAAACATGAAGTTTATAAATGTTTTGATTTTTGATGTCTCTGCAGTTAGCCAAAATGAGATATCGTAAAGATATCATAATACAGGAGAGAAAGAAATGCTTGTTAGTTAAGAAATGTATTAATTGTATTACATCTAACATCCTGCAGGTGAAGAATTTATTAAAAGTGGAAAATAGCACAAGCAAACAGGACAAAAATGTGTAGGGAAAACACAAAACTGAAGAAATACACTACCTCTAGTTTCTTTATATTTTCAATACAAAACAATCTGTTTACTTATTGTTATTAATGCTATATTGCAAGAGAGTGTAATAAATATAAGGACTGATAAAATATTACAAATTTATGAAATGTATGTCAAATATCTCAATATATAATTTCCATATGTAGTATTTCAAAATAGCTAAAGGAATGTTAAAAATGTTAATGAGAAACTGAAATGTTTTTTAAAAGTCTGTATTGGAAATAAAGTTCATAATCCACCATATAAAGGAAAGGAAAAGAAGAGCTTAGAATGGAAAATGGTATTACAGAGAGAAAAGCAGTTCTGCATCAATGGCAAGCGTATTTTTACCCCACTCAGTATCATGCATACTTTTGGTGCTGTGTTAGAACACAGTGACTGTGTATAAAGCTGGTTATAGTCAACAAACAAGACTGAGACTTAAATATGTCGTTAATTCAGTTAACTTCTTACAGTTTGAAAGAAAAGTTATAACATGCAACCTCTTTTTCAATATACTGACAGTGTATTTTGCCAAAATATTCTTTAAAAGACATATATAAAACAAGTACAAAAACCACTGTATATATTTCAAATCCTGAGCATTTACTTGGGATTTTTTCCCCCAAAAGATTTTCTATTTTAAATATTGCTTCAGATTATACTATATAATTTTACATCTTCTGAAAGGTGCAAGTAAATTTTAAAGGAATTTATCATTTCTAAAATAACTGAATGCATTATACAATTTACTCAGGTTTAATTTCTTTGGTTAAGAATCATATTCCTTTAAAGTTTTACAGCTTTGAGTGGTTAGTGATATCAGACACGTACAAAGAGTAGGCTTAATTTATTTGCTGAGTTAACGTTCCACATTCATTTGAAATTTGATCAAAAGATGTACAAAACTTTGCTTTAGATTAAAAAATCCCCAAAATATAAAACATTGCTATAAATAGTATTTCAACACAACCTGTGTCCAACTCTTTCTTCAGGCTTCTTGCTAGACTATTCCACTGCAGTAATTACACACATGCTACAGAACGAAGCCTGTGATATCATCCACTGACATCCACTAGATTCAAGAAGGACTTCAAGTGAGTGAAAACAAAAACAAGTCTAAAATATATATAGAAGAATACTGATATATTTCTTGCCCACCTACAAAGTCCTCCTCTTGACTGTCCCTTTCTTTATTCTCTTAAGATAAAAATTCATATTGATTTAAACATTTAAAACATGAATTTTATTATACGTAATATTAGGGAAAAGATTAAGAAACTTTCCATGAATTCACTTGCAAAAACCTGTGAACTTACATTATGAACTAGTTAATAATTTGGGGGGAGGGGGTCTATTTTCTCAGATGTATTATTTATTAGCTATTATGATTAATACTGGTGACACAAATTTTTAATTGTTCATCTGAGTGAAGGCTGAATTCAATTCATTTATAAAAATAATGACCAAAAGTACGTTGTTAAGAATACATCAAATGACAGTTTTGATAATTTGCGAACGTCTGTGAAATGGGTGCTTTAATTTAATAAGTTGTTTACTTTAGCAAATCTGCTCTTGTAAACCACCCTGGCAAGAGCAGCTGATAGTTAATTCTACAGCAAAATCCTCATTTTAATAATGCAGCTCAAACAAGAATTATAAAAAGCCCTGTTACCTTCAATTATTTATTTCTAGAAAGAACAGATTTCATATACTCACCCCTTTGTCGCCTCTTGCTTTAGAATTGAATTTCACTGTTTTTAGTCGGGCTCGTTCTTTCTTCTCAACCCTGACAAAACACAGATTATTTTTTAAGTGTAATAAATATATCTCAGGCTCTAACTAGAAATCATCAGAACCGATACTTTCACGTGGAGCATTTTCATATTCTAAAGCCTTCAGAAGTCATGTGCATCCCACAATTAATAACTATTTCTGAGAAATGAAATATAGGGCTCATTTTATTATGAAACAAAACTACTTGTGAAGTATCAAAATACAGTACAAGTATGTGTACTTATATATACACTCAATTCCATAATTACGCTGCAACCATTATGAGGCACCACTTCTCAGTTTAGCAATTTTCTAGGTTTTCCATGTGTTTTGTTGTTTAAATATCAGGTTAGCATGCAACACATGCTAAAAAACTCCGTGTTAGAGAGAAAGCAAATGCAGTAAAATGTTAACAACTGGTGAAAGTAGGTGAAGGATATGTGGGTGTTCTAAGAACTATTCTTGCATTTCTCTTGTACTTATTTTTCTGTAGCTCTGAAATTTTTAAAAATAAAAAGGAAGAAAAAAAAGCTTAATTCCAATGATACGTTTGTGTAAATACATAAAATAACCAATTACAGTATACAAAACAGAGCGTTTTTTTAAAAAATATTTATTTATTTGGCTGCACTGAGTCTTAGTCATGGCACGTGGGATCTTTGTTGCAGCACGTGGGATCTTTTAGTTGCAGCATGTGGGATCTAGTTCCCTGACCAGGGATTGAACCCGGGTCCCCTGCATTGGGAGTGCAGCGTCTTAACCACCAAGGAAGTCCCCAAAATAGAGTTTTAAAATATCTTTTGGAAGGATACAGAAGAACTGGTAACCTTAGTTATCCCTAAGAAGGTGAAATGGATGCTTGGGGAACAGGGTTAAGAGGGAGCCTGTACAGCTTTTAAATCTTTTGAATTTTAAACCTTGTTAAAAGTGTTACCTTCGAAATAAAACAAGCAAACAAAACTACAACGAATGTACAATCTATAATCATGTAGACTGTAACACCAACATGGATCCTACAAAACTTTGTATAAATCAAGCTTTATAAACTCTTGATTTCAACACAGCAATTATATTAGTGTATATAGCAGAACAGCCTATGAATAAACGCGTATCTTTATTTTTTTTTATTATCCAGTTATATAGTTTTACCATGGGTACAGCAGAACCTTAGCAGCCATGGATTTAAAACTTGGGTTTTTACTACTCTAAAACAATCCTGAGGGTCCATGACACGAATAGTTAATTTATCATTTTGCCTAGACACTTCCTGAGGGCACTGAGAAACTAACATTAGTGAGTAAACAAATGGCTTCGTTTTCTAATCATTATCTTGTTCACTAAATAGCTGAGTGACTTCAACTGTGTTTATGTGTCAATACTGTTCCTGAAAGAAAGCTAAGAACTGTAGGAACTATAATTCCTTGTGCTATTATTAGACATAAAGAGGTCTAGAAAGATATCATTCTATTTAAGAAAATACAAGATTAGAATACACTGAAGAATGAAACGGCATAACTGGTTGTGATTTCATACTGTATTTTATGGGAGGAAAATTATATTATATAATACTATTCATGAATTAGGGGATTTGTAGAGGTCTCAAGGTATATCTCTTTTATCACTTCTGGCTTCTAAATTCAACCTTACAGAATTTTTATACAAAATGAAAAATAGCTCTTTCTACCAAATTCAGCTGTATTTCTCATTTGTTGTACGCACATGTAAAGCCTCTGTAGGAGATAAGACTCCAAGGGATAAAGGCAACTTTTAGGAATTCTGACCTTGATATTTAAGATGTGAGGTCTCTACTGATTCAACAAGGCATGGAGGAAGCATTTCTGGATTTAAAGCTTGCTATGCTCTATTCCAGTAAAAAAAAGTTATGCTGAGGGCTGCATTGCTAAAAGAGGAGTTGCCATCAAATATAAGGTCCAAGATGCCCAATAGTCAGATCTTGCTAAAAATATGGATCTAGCCGACAACAGTCATAAACTCCAAAACCACAATTACAAACCCTGGCAATACTTTATTTAACATTTCGACTCTTCAACGTCTACAAATAGGTGTACAAATATACATAAGGTAGAGAGGTTTATAAATAGGCATATGATCTGGCACAAGTATCAATTTTAGAGACTCCTAACAAAATAAGTTTAAGTCCAACTTAGTAATAAGACAAGAACAAGTTTATTACATCATAAGCTTGACTTGAAGTGAATTAACTAGCTATAATAAACATTAATGTCTCATTGACAATTTCTACTGGCTATCTTAAAGCTTTTAAGCTTTAGGCAATGATTTGGATGAATCAGATCTCGTAAATAAGCTGTTCTGGGGAAATTATGAACTGATGTTTTAATAGCTTTCCTTATAGAAGTAGAGACATTCAACAGCATTTCATTGACCTTAGGGGTTCCAAGTTGGGATCACCCTTTTCAAAGACAATCTGCACTTAACCACTTTTGCCACTAGACGGGAAGTATGCACCAGTGAGTAAATCACTACAATCAACAGTTAAAAGCGAAGAGGAAAGACCAGTGAATGCATGGATATTTTAAATTAAACAAGTAAACAAAGATGTAAAGCGTATCCTTAGATATTTCTAAAAATTTAGCATTTACTTAAAATGCTCTCATTTTTTAAGTCTAGAAGAGGCAATTCAGACAATCAAAACCCCTGAAAATGCAGGTTTTAACACCACCTACATGGGAAAACGACAGAGGTTTTTAATTCTTTCTCCCTCCACGGGTATAGATACATGGCACAGTGACTTAATATATACTTATTTTGTTTTGAGCAACTAGTAGGAGCTTTAGAGAAATCTGTATTTAGGGGCATCATATTCTCTTACTATGTCACTGGTTACAACATAAGGTGAATAACATTAAGTGGCTGTGAAACACAGTATATAAAACCAACATAAAATCACCACTTCAGTAAAAGAAATTTAAAGGAATAGCATTTATGCTGTCCAATTTTCAAGTGGTACGACTGCATCAGGCTTATTTACCTGCGTTTACTGGGAATCACCCCAACTTCATCACTTTCACCAGCGGGTGTAACCTGCCTGGCTTGCCACCACTCATCATCAGAAGCGTTAATAACATGGAGGAGATCTCCAAATCTGAAGTTCAGTCCTTGACTAGGAAGGCCACTGTCTTTAGTCTTGTCATAATCAAAAAGGGCCCTAGATTAAGAAGAAAAAAGTCCATAATTATTTCTTATAATTTAATACTGATATGATTGATATTAAATAAACAGGATCTTAAAAGTATATATAAAATCTGGGTAGATAATTAAACAATGTACCATGGTAGGCAGAATAATGCCAAGCTCAATTGTGTGCTACATACAAGAAGACAATGAAAATAAAAAGAAATAGCAAAATTAACTGTTTGTGTTAATAGATATACCACCTTATTTTTCTCAATACTGCATGAGAAAACACAGTGATTAGTTTCCCAGTTAACCATTCCTTTCATTTGTTCATAAAACTGGAGTTAATAGGGTTTTCAGAGTCAACAACAATGATGAAAACTAACTACAGACAAGTATATGATGACTTTAACAGCTGCCAACTATTTTGGGGAAAATACTGTGTTAATTTAATATAGTAATTACAAAATGTTAGGAATATTTTAAAATTTTATAACAAAATAGTGTCCTACTTAGTGTAGGATATTTAAATAAATTCTTAAATTCAAAAAACCTCTCTCAAGAGTATAGGAAGGATCCCAGCAATTACATTTATAATACAGTGTATTCATTTTTTTGTTCTAATTTGGCAATGGGAAATTAGGATACAAATCACATTCCTCTTCATGCTACCCAACTTTTAAGAAGCTATCACTTGAAGTAAAACAGAGAGGGGTGAAATTATTTGATGGCTCAATGAATGAACTAGTTAATGTTTTTGAAATGTGTTCTTTCAAGTCTTTTCAGTGGCTAACAATGTGAAGGAAGTAGAAGAGAATCAAAAGTGGGAAGGCTTACTTAAACATATATTAAAACATATACATTGGATTTTATTTGAAGAAAGAATTCTACAACTGTAAAATAAAGATGATAAATGATATAAAGTCATTTCTTCAATAAATTCTGAATAACAAGGAAATGTCTTTCTACTGGAAAAATATAGTTAACTTCAAATAAAACAAAGGTCTGATATAGTCAGCAATTTACTAAATGTTTATTTAAAAAGGTAATGAAGTAGATATGGCAAAGATAAAGAAGGCAAAGATGATGAGGATACAAATAAATAGAAAATACAATAGCAAATAAAGAACCTTAAGAGGTAGAACAAATGCCACAAGACTGAGGAAAAGGAAAATACTACATCTTAAAATTATCATAAATTAATCTTCCGAATTACAAAATCAACACAACTATATTACTGATGAGAAACGGAGAAATCACTCACAACCTCTACTCCCTAAGTGAGCACTTAAAACTTTATCTTTAGTACTCTGATTCAAAAAAGGGGAACTCACAGAATACCTATGTGAATTATTAATCATAATGTAATGAATGCCTGTTAACCTACTATCCAACCTAAGACTACACGCAAAACTTTTATCAGTAATTCACATCCACCTATGTATTTCCCGCTTGATCCTGTTTCCCTGAGATTCAGTGCTGAGCACTGTAGAAGGCTGCCACCCTTCCAAATGCAGTGTTTATCCTTTCCTTGCTCCCGACCCTTTCTGTGTTGGTTTGGTTTTATCACACACATATGGATGCCTACGTAATTCTGTATGAGTTCACCTGTTTCAGAGCTTTATGCGTCTACAGGCATACCTCACTTTATTGTGCTTCACTTCACTGCACTTGGCAGACATTATGTGTTTTTTTTTTACGAATGGAAGGTTTTGTGGTAACCGCTAGCCTACTGGTGTCATTTTTCCGACATTTGCTCACTTTGTTTCTCTGGGTCACATTCTGGTAATTCTCTCAATATTTCAAACTTTTTCATTATTAATTTATTTATTATGGTGATCTGTGATCTTTAATGTTACTATTGTAATCACTTTGGGGCATCACTAACTGTGCACTTATAAGATGGTAACTTAATTGATAAATGTGTGTGTTCTAACTGCTCTACCAACTGGCTCTTCCCCCATCTCTCTCCCTTCTCCTTGGGCCTCCCTATTCCCTGAGACACAATATTGAAATTAGGCCAATTAATAGCCCCACAATGGCCTCTAAGTGTTTACATGAAAGGAGAGTCACAGGTCTCTCACTTTAAATCAGCTAGAAATGCTTATGCTTAGCAAGGAAGGCATATTGAAAGCCAAGACAGGCCAAAAGCTGGGCTTCTTGTAGCAAACAGCCAAGCTGAAAAAAACTGAAAGTGCTACTTAAGTAAACACAGGAATAATAAGAAAGTGAAACAGCCTTACTGCTGATATTGAGAAAGTTTCAGTGGTCTGGATAGATCAAACCAGCCACAATATTCCTTTAAGCCAGAGCGTAATCTAGAGCAAGGCCCAAATTCTCTTCAATTTTATGAAGGCTGAGAGAGGTGAGGATGCTGAGAAGAAAAGTTTGAAGCCAGCAGAGGTTGGTTCATAAGGTTTCAGGAAAGAAGCCATCTCCATAACACAGAGATGCAAAGTAAATCAGCAAGTGCTGATGCAGAAGCTGCAACAAGGTATCCAAAAGTCTAAATAAGTAATGAAGGCGGTTACACTAAACAACAGGTTTTCAATGTGGACAAAACAGCCTTATATTGAAAGAAGATGCCATCTAGAACTTTCATAGCTAGAGAGAAGTCAATGCCGGGCTTCAAAGCTTTGCTCCAAGGCCAGGCTGACTCTCTTGTTAGGGGCTAATGCAGCTGGTGAGTTTAAGTTAAGCCAATGCTCATTTACCACTCTGAAAATCCTAGGGTGTTTAAGAACTATGCTAATCTATTCTGCCTGTGCTATAGAGATGAAACAACAAAGCCTGCATGACAGCACACTTGTTTACAACATGGTTTCCTGAATATTTTAAGCACACTGTTGAGACCTACTGCTCAACAACAACAACAACAACATTTCTTTCAAAATATTACTGCTCACTGACGATGTACCTGGTGACCCAAGAGCTTTGATGGAGATGTACCATGAGATTAATGCTGCTTTCACGCCTGCTGAGACAACTTCCATTCTGCAGCCCATGGATCAAGGAGTAATTCTGACTTTCAATACTTGCTAGTTAAGATACACACGTCGCAAGGCTAGAGCTGCTGCCATTGACAGGGATTCCTCTGGCGGATCTGGGCAAAGTACATCGAAAACCTTCCAGAAAGGATTCACCATTCTAGATGCCATTAAGAACACTGGTGATTCATGAGAAGAGGTCTACATATGAATATTAATAGGCGCTTGCAAGAAGTTGATTCCAATCCTCATGGATGACTTTGAAGGGGTTCAAGACTTCAGCAGAGCAACTCATTCCAGATGCGGCAGGAATAACAAGAGAAGCAGATTAGAAGTGGGGCCTGAAGCTGGGACTGCACTGCTGCACTCAGATAAAACTTGCACAGATGTTCAAACTACTCAGCAGAAGCAGAGCTGCTTCTTCTGGACGCGCAAAGAACGCATTTTTCTGAGGGGGAATCCACTCCTGGTGAAGATGCTGTGACGATTACTGAGATGAAAGCAAAGGATGGAAATATTACATCAACTTAGCTGATAAAGCAGCAGCAGGATTTGAGAGAACTGACTGCAATTTTGAATGAAGTTGACTGTGGGTAAAATGTTATCAAACGCACTGCACGCTCCAAAGAAACTGTTCATGAAAGGAAGAGTCCATCAATTCGGCTAACTTCACCGTTATCT
Organism: Hippopotamus amphibius kiboko; assembly: GCF_030028045.1. Classification (NCBI taxonomy): domain Eukaryota; kingdom Metazoa; phylum Chordata; class Mammalia; order Artiodactyla; family Hippopotamidae; genus Hippopotamus; species Hippopotamus amphibius. The sequence goes on along the minus strand of NC_080191.1, from coordinate 169,787,017 downwards.
TTTTTTAAGAAATTGCCACAGCCACCCCAAACCTTCAGCAACCGTCTCCCTGATCAGTCAGCAATTAACAGTATGGAGGCAGGACCTTCCATTAGCAAAAAAAAATTATGACTTGCTTAAGACTCACTGATGGTTAGCATTTTTAGCAATAAAATACTTTAAAATTGAGGTATGTATTTTTTAAAAAAACATAATGCTATTGCACATTTAATAGACTATGGTATAGTGTAAACACAACTTTCATATGCACCGGGAAACCAGAAAATTTGTGACTCGCTTTGCTGTGAGGCTCCCTGTACTGTAGTGCTCTGGAACTAAACCTGCAAAATCTCTGAGGTAATGCCTGTATTTCCTTTCCATCCTGGAACTCACTAAAATGACAGCAGCAACAACAACAAAGACAAACAAAAGAGAGAGGACAAACAGGAGAAAAGAGAGTTTAACGTGGTTTTGGATGATGCTAAATTTAGCAGAGCAGAGAGAGCTCTGAATGAGGTGCCTGAAGAGAGGGATACTGAAAGAAGATTTACTCCACAAGACCCGAGAAATGCCACAAATTAGAGGTGCACACTATCCAGGCAGGCAGAGGTAAATTACTGCACTGAAAACGGAAGAACTGGTGGAAATTACCACAGTAATTAAATATTACTTAAATGAAGAATATTTTATTATAGAAAGATACAGGTAAATAGAAGTGTTGGATGATACAACGTATCAAGCTACACGAGTCACCCAGTAAAATATCAGCTTAAAAATTTCTGGTCCATATTTATTTGTCTTTCTTTATCATACTATTATCATTCAAGAGATTATATAACTTTCATTAATAAAATTATAATAATATTCCAACTCCTGGAAGACATACTACTAGGAAATCAATCATAAAAAAACACTTCCTTGGTTTGCAATATACTTTTCTATAGTAAAACTAAGTCATAGGGAAAACCCTGAAAGGATTTGCATGCATAAATAAAGACTGCTATAATTAGAAATTAAAAACATTTACCTGACGTAGAGGGATCGCTTCTGACTAGTTCGAAGAGAACCTGAACCTGAGCTAATGCTACTGTTCATCATCTGCTCCCGTAAATCGTGTATTTTGGCTTCAAAACGACTGTATTCTGATGGAAGAAAAAAGAGAAATAAATTCATATTTTACATTCTAAAGAAATAGGTTACTTGAAGATAAAGTATTAAGTATATAAGCTGTTTTATAATTGATTAAATGTGGTCAGAACCTTAAAAGAGAAATCGATACAAGATTTTGCAAATTTTATGCAAATTTTAAAACTTAATCTTCTAAATGTACCATGAATCAGAATTGGCTGTAAATAGTATTTTCAGTATGCTATTTTAACGTTCATATCACATTTAATAAATTAAAAGAATTTGCATGCATCAAAAAGCAGTATCAATCTTACTTTACTGCCAAATTTAACTGTAAATTTTAAAAAGTAGCATTTATTCTAATTTTTTTAAAAAAAGAAGCCTAAAATAATTTATACTAGATGCTTTGTTTACTGACTTCTTCCCTGTAAAGAAATCAGCTAATCTTTTATCTTCAAATTACAGCACTTGTGTGGGGGTCAATAATATGGGAAAAACATGCCTTAGAAAGTTAATAAATGAAATTAAATTTACTTCAACTCATTTTATAATTTATAAATTTTCAAAATGTCAAAACAAGACACAAAAGAGCAATCTGAAGGAATAAACATTTTATTTAAGATACTTTTTATAGAAAAACAAACATGATTCTGAAGATGGACGATTTTAAACTACATTAAAAACTACCAAACCTATTAATAACAAAAACTTTAAGCACTCTTTCAAAAATACTGCAATTAAGACGGTTATACACACTTATACCTTTTTCGCTATTTACAACAAACAACTATCTAACAGACAAGTCAGAGTCCATTGGATTTTCTTATAAAACCAGTCTTATAGCAAGAGCAAGCAACTTGTCCGGAGCCTGTGTAGTTTAAGAAGACAGAGTAAGAGTAAGCATGATTACTGCTGGGTTACTCTTCGTTTCACCACAGTCATCAAGTGTGTTTTCTGGATACAAAGATTAATTAATTGAAGCAAAAAACTCAAATATTTAAATGCTCACAATAATGTAGTAAAATATTCTCTTATTGCCCTCTAAAAATATAATAGAAAATTTAAAGTATAAACATTAGTAGACTGATTAGTAAAAATGAATCCCTGACAATTCAACAATTATCCACTCATGGCAAATCTTTAGTCTGTGCAGACACAGCCAAGATACAGACAGACGGACAAAGATAAAGACTAAAAACATGGAATGGATCCTGAGTTTACACTGGTTCTTCTATTTAAAAGTTAGGGCCATTAGGTTTTTATTTAATCTCTTCTTATATCTTTATATGCTTGCTTGCATATGAAGACTCCTGGTTCTCAAGACACTGGGGATAACAGAATTAGAGGACCCCATCACGACTTACTTTTTTATCCAATATTACATTCACAACAATCTTAAAATAACAACACCAACACCACAACCATGACATGATTACTGAAAACAGTTAACTACCTTTCCTAGTTCTTTTTATCTTTGGAGCATGGCCTATATGAGGAATATACTGTTGAACACTGTTTTAAAGTCACTTGGAATAGTTCCTTCCTAGGTGTTAATGCTGCCAGCTGGATATACATCCAGGTTCATTTGTTCATTGTAATTTTCAACTTCAACTTTTAGGGATTGTTTTTTAAATATTTCATTGTTTTTACAGGTAGGTAAAATAGTTCCAAACTCAAATCTATAAAGCAAGTACATTAAACAAGGATATCTCCCCCTCCCTACCCAACTCTGTCCCGGTCATTATAACACACACACATATACGTAATGCTCCTCCTCCTCTAATAAGCAGTGACACACACATTTCTCCACCCTGCTTATTTTATTCAATAATAAGTACCGCAGTAGCCTTACTGCAGCAATAGTAAGAATGCTCCGCAGCAGCACATAAGGACATCCCTCATCTTTTTGCTATACGGTTCCTTGACATCTCACCTCTCTCCCTGTTACAACGAGATTCTATATAGGGTTAGATTTTGTTTTACTAGCAAATCTGAGAATTGTTTCCTTACAACAATTAAGGTGAGTAAACTTTTTTAAAAAATAAATTTATTTATTTATTTAATTTGTTTATTGGCTGCACTGGGTCTTCGTTGCTACACACAGGCTTTCTCTAGTTGTGGCGACCAGGGGCTACTCTTTGTTGCGGTGTGTGGGCTTAGTTGCTCAACGGCATGTGGGAATCTTTCTGGAGCAGGGCTCAAATTCATGTCCCCTACACTGGCAGGCAGATTCTTTTTTTTTTTTTTTTTTTTAATAAATCTATTTTATTGGCTGTGTTGGGTCTTTTTTGCTGTGCGCGGGATTTCTTTTTAGTCACGGTGAGTGGGGGCTACTCTTTGTTGTGGTGCACGGGCTCCTCATTGCCGTGGCTTCCCTTGTTGCAGAGCATGGGCTCTAGGTGTGTGGGCTTCAGTAGTTGCAGCACATGGGCTCAACAGTTGTGGCTCACGGGCCCTAAAGCACAGGCTCAGTAGTTGTGGTGCACGGGCTTACTTGCTCCGCGGCATGTGGGATCTTCCTGGAGCAGGGATCAAACCCGTGTCCCCTGCACTGGCAGGTGGATTCTCAACCACCGTGCCACCTAGGAAGTCCCCAAGGTGAGTTAACTTTTGACATGATTGAAGTTGTGTGTTCTCCAGTTCTATTCATCCTATTTTATGTTCTATATTTTATGTTTATATATTGACTATATATATGCCTTGTATATAAATAGCCTGTGGCAGATTACATATTCCACAGGTGCCTAGCATCCCACGCGTTCTTGCACCATGTGACCTTGCCATTCCCCCATCAAGAGATGGAGTCTAATCCCCTTCTTGAATTGGGGCTGGTCTTATGACTCAATTGTAAGCAAGTGAATGTGGCAGAAATGATCACATGTGACTTTCCAGGTTAGATCAGAAGACTCCATGGAACATTTGCCTGGTTCTTAGGGGATGCCTGATCTGGAGGAAGCCAGACACCATGTAAGAAGTCCAACTACTCTCAAAGCACCACTCTTCAGAGGTCATGTGATAGTTCTCTGAGCCCAAACTTCTAGCTGATGCCAACAAAGTCACAAGACAAGGGGAGTGAAGCCATTTTGGACCTTCCAAAGCAGCTCATCCATCAGCTGAATCCTATTAAGTGACCTCAGTCTATGCCACAAGGACCATCCAAGGCAAAATTCTGGCAGAATTCCTAGCCTGCTGAATCCACAAAATGATTGCTGTTTTAATCCACTGAGCTTTAGGGGTAGTTATGAAGTAACAGGAACCGGAATAGAGTCTCACTGTGTGGTCTATGTGTTCATATATATACATACACACACACACACAAGGACAAGCCTTCCTAAATTTATATAATCTATAGACTAGATTCTTAAACAAAGGATCATATAAATTATCTACAATATATAAAATATTTATATAAAATTTGTATTTTAATGTTTATTAGACCTTTACAAACATCTGTATATACTCAACAAAATATATTTAAATAAAATTCATGTATTTATAAAAGTCAATATATAAACATAAAATTGGGATGCTTATTCTGTTGTTCTAATGATAAGCTTTGTTTGGCTTTTGGCCCTACTATGAGCAAGTTCCCCAGACCTGATGTGAAATACTATCCTTTTATATTAAAAACTTCACAGCAATCAGAAAGTCTATTCTATCTTCAGATTATTTTCAATTCTACCCTCATTTTCTGGTAACTGCATTTTCTCCAAAACGTCACAGCATACAGTTTTTTCATGTTAAACACTCTTTTCCTTACAACTATCTTAATTACTAACACCAGTCTTTATGTCAGTATCCCTCCCACCATTTTGGGTGTCTGAAGATCGTTCTTTCTCCTCAGGAGGGGTTTATGTGAACAATATCATCCTAATTCTTTGCAGATACATTGGATTGCAGTCCTCATATCTCAAGCCTGTTTGATTACGTTTCTGTCTCTGATTCTTAAGTATGACGACTCCATTGTCTCCTTCAAACCACTGCTGGTGAAGTTCTGATGACAACCTCATTTTCTATTCTTTAAAAAACATTTTTTGGGGGCCTGGGATTTCACCAAATTTTTTTCCTTTTAATTCCAATAATTTTATTAGAATGTTTCTCAGTGATGGTTATCACCTTAGGTACCTGGCTGTCCTTTTGATATGCAGCTTAAAATTCTTTTTTTTTTTTAATTTTAGCAAAGTTTTCTTGTTTATATATTTTTATTGTTTGTTTTGTTGTACTGTTTTGGTTTTTTCCTATGAGACACCTATTATATGCATGTTGACTATTCTCTGCCTACTTTCTGTATCTGTCACTCAAATCTTTTTTTTTTAAATTAATATATTTTTAAAGACTGAAGCAATCACAAACTCTTTTTCCTGAACCATTGACAGTAACTTGCTACCTTGATGTCTCAAAACTCTTTAATTCTCAGTGTGTATTTCCTACAAATAAAGATATTTTCTTATACAATCACAAAACCATCAAAATCAAGAAAGCAACGTTAATAAATTACTACACCTCATGTTCACATCCCACTGAAGTTTCCCCAATAATGTCCTTAATAGCAAAAGGATCCACTTTGAAATCATGAGTTGTCATATCAGAGTATACAAGCATTTAAACTGTCATATTTTTAAAGCCTCCTCCAGTCAGAACAGTTCCTCAGTCTCTCCTTGACTTTGCAATCTTGCTAGTGTTGAAAATTACAGGTCAATTATTTGGCAGAATGTCTCTCTAGATTTGTCTCATGTTCTCACATGATGAGTCCTGCAACTTTGGCAAGAATGTCACAGGAGAGATGTGTATTCTTTCCAGGGCACCCTACCAGGTGGCATACATTTTTGATTTGTCCGTTACTGATGCTATTAACTTTCAGCACTTGATGAAGGTTGTGTCTGCCAGGTTTCTCTATTGCAAAATTACTCTTTTTGACCATGTTCAAATACTAAGTTACTGAAACCATGCACACATCTCCATTCTCATCAAACTTTTAATTCATTCATTTATTTATATTAATAAAGACCTGAGTTCTTAGTTTATTCAGTGGATTACTATCAGGTACTATTATCATCAATTTGATGTTCAAACTGTTCCTAATTTGGCCAGTGGGAACCTTTCAAACTGGATTATGTGCCCTTTTGACATGGCTCCATCATTCCTTGAGCACTTCCTTGCTTTCTGGCATAAAATATTACAGAATAATCTAATACTTTCCCTGCCCCACTCCTGGAACAAGCCATTTATCCAAACAGCCTTGGAAATTTAGATGGGGAATAGTATTTAGAAGCCAAGATCGGAGTCCTAGGTGCACTCATTGAGCCCAGATCTTCTCAGTGAATCAGCTAGGGAACTATAAATACATACACACACACACACACACATATATGTAAACATTTATAACTATATGTTTATATTTATATTATGTAAACTGAAAACAATAGGTTCACACCAATTTCTCCAATTCTAATCTAATTATTATACGGTTTATATTTATTTCTCTCCCTTTCTGTATTTATAACTCTCTTCTCAATCAGTGAAAATTACAGATAACATTACCCTTAAACTACATATTCATTTGATCAATCTCTCTATATGTAACTAGTCTTCTGTTTCTAGTACCACCTACTTTCCAGACTGGGCTCTGACCAGCCCCATGTGTAACAACCTCACTCTGCTCAGGCTCCAACTCCTCGCACCAGCACAGGTGCCTGCGTGGAGGCCTTCATCATGGTTAAGTCCTAATGGGTTACCACAGCTGTCCCAACCTTCCCAGCCCTGCCGTGCACATAACTACCTTGCTATGCTTCACCTAATGGCTTTAATACAAGATTGAACAGGATGTAGAAGAGAAAGAAATCTTTATTTTTGATTTCTAAAATTTTCCTCTTTTTAACCTACTTGCTTTAAATGACTATTGTGCTCCTTTCTAGTTAAACTTGATTTTTTTTCTTTTTTTTTGGCACACGGGCTTAGTTGCTCCGTGGCATGTGGGATCTTCCTGGAGCAGGGATCGAACCCATGTCCTCTGCATTGGCAGGCGGATTCTTAACCACTGCGCCACCCAGGAAGCCCCTAAACTTGATTTTTAAAATAAAATTTTTCTTTCTGATAACTTCCTTGAGTTTTGTTACCTCATTTATGTTGTTCTCCCCTATGTTCACCATGCTCCTTTAACTTCTCTTGCAACATCAGTCCACACTTTTCATTTGTCCTGTGGGCGCGTCTTTCTGGCATACGTTCACTGTAGACACATTATTCTGATCCTTACTATCATTTTCCAAATAGGTTTCCACTGGATTCAATCTGGATCCTTTTCTGTTGTTCACTTTTACGTGAAATTAGTTTTCCTGAACTTTTTTAGATAAGGGTATTGGGTCAGGATGGCTTTTCTATCTTCACAGCCCTAGAACTCCTTTTTGCTGTTTCTGTCAAGTGTTCGAAGATAGATCTCATACATTGTGAGACTTCCTGGTGCTGTTCTTTCCCCCCACTCATCTGGACCTTTTATATCCTTTAGCCTATTATGCCTATCCTGCTCAATTTGGATTTTATTCCTAGTAGTTTTTCCTTAGCGTGGGGTCTTGAACTAAAAGGGAGCTACAGCTGGTTAACTGCGTCCTGGGGCTCAGACTGCTCCAGCTCCTTCACACCTTATTGCAAATTCTTTGCACTCATGTGTAGATTGTGAAAAAACCCTTATAATTTCAAGTGCTGTTCTCAAATTGACCCACTGCATTTAAAATGAGTACAGATTGGCTTTTGGGCTTCTTCTATTGCTGCTCTTTGTACAGATGCCGACATCATAGGGTCTTACAGCTGTTGACAGCTTATTTATACTTGCTTATATTTTGGGGTTCATGGGGATACCTTTTCATCTGGTTTTGCTATCCTAATTTTTTCCTGGGGAGGGGGGAGTTCTGGGCGATTCAGTTTTAAATCTACTATCTGATTTTGCATTTTCTATTTGCCCCACGGTTCTATGATTCCATTATTTTAGTGCCTATCCTAGAAAATTATTAGGAAGTGATGAGTTTTATTACTTTTATGTTTATTTTTAAATTTCATTACTTTTGTTTTTAGTATTTTAATCTTTTAAGTATATTTGTACATCTGTATAATTAATAATGACCATGTTTAACAACTACAAGGATGAGTCAAAAATCATCCGCACTCTGGCTGTAGAACTTAATTAACTTTTAGTAAAGACAAATACATCATTTTTGACATAATCTCTTTGCTTTTCAATACACTTTGTCCATCTGTCCACAAGCTCTCGTAGTCCCTCATCAAAAAATGTTTCAGGCTGAGCTGCGAGCCACAAATGCACCGCTGCCTTCACGTCTTCATCAGAGGTGAATCTTCATCCTCACAGGGCTTTCAGGGGACCAAACAGGTGAAAGTCCAGTGGAGCAAGATCAGGACTATATGGAGGATGCTTTAGCACCTCAAAACGAAGTAACCCATGACAGACTTAGGTTTTGAAAAGTCTGTGTGAGATGGGTATCGAAACAATTCGTGGGAGAGCATAAACAGAAGCGTTTGGATATCTGCAAGCAAAATTTGGACCGATACTCTAAGGAAGATGGAAGTTTCTTAAAGAGAATCATTACTGGTGACGAGACATGGATTCATCACTACGAGCCTGAGAGTAAACGGCAGAGTATGGAATGGAAACATCCTCAATCTCCAGCCAAGAAAAAGTTCAAAAGTCAACCATCAGCTGGAAAATTGATGCTTATAGTTTTCTGGGATTCTCAAGGGCCGGTATTGAGACATTATCAAGAAAAAGTTCAGTGATCAACAGCGCTCGTCACAGTGAGATGCTTACTGAAGAGCTGAAGCCTAAACTTTGGATTAAATGCAGAGAACTGCTCTCCAAGGGCGTTGTGACCTTGCATGACAATGAACGTTCACACACTTTTGCCCACACTGTCGACACTCTGCAGAACCTTTGTTTTGAGTTGTTAAAGCATCCTCCCTATAGTCCTGGTCCTGCTCCACTGGACGTTCACCTGTTTGTTCCCCTGAAAGCAGACCTACGAGGACGAAGATTCACTTCTGATGGAGAAGTGACGACAGCGGTGCATTCGTGGCTCGCAGCTCAGCCTAAAACACTTTCTAATGAGGGAATACGAGAGCTTGTGGACAGATGGACAGAGTGTATTGAAAAGCAAGGAGATTATGTCAAAATATGATGTATTTGTCTTTTCTAAAAGTTAATGAAAATAAATTCTACAGCCAGAGTGTGGATGATTTTTGATTCACCCTCGTAGTTTGCAAAATTCCTGAAAGTTTAACAACTGACCCTTGTAAGCCAGTACATTACTGCATTTATTCCAAAGTGACTTTGTGATTCTTTAGCTCTGAGTTCTCAGTTTCCATTCACTTTTTGTTTGATAATTCCTTACTGCCTTAGCAACTCTTTGATGCTTTTAATAAAATGTTCATTATATTTCACGTAGCACTATTAGTTGTTTTCAGCCATTTTGCCACTTCAATTAACCAAAGTCCCAGTGATTTAAAATATTCTACATTTTAGAAATTTAAAAACTTTCTTTAAAAAGATCACATTACCTTTTATAGTGAGGCAAAAAATGTTCTCTCCTAAGAACTAAGTTACTGCAAAGCCGTTACAGTCTCAGATATTCAACATTTAAGATACTGGAGACCTAAAGTCAATTCCTGACAATTTCTTAAATTTGTGTCTTACTTATTTTGTTCACTCTGTTTAGATTTTCATTATGTACGGTCTTTACTTACTATTAACAATTCCTCATAACCATCTGTCTTGTCTCTTTCGAACATACTTCAATACTTTCCTCAGTTACTTTTCCTTTAAACCTCCCATTTCATTTAGCTAGCTAAGATTCCTATCTTTCCTTTTGCTTCAAGCAATTCACTCTTTCTGCTCGAACAATTTCCACCTTATACTCATCCTGTATACCTTTCCTTATATTTTATTTTGGAGGAAGAGTCTCAGTTCTTTTTTTCTGTTAAGTCATTTGCAGCCTTCTTCTAGAAATTACACAACTCATTTCAGGAAAGCTACCACTGGAGAGAGCTCAAATGTCCCCTAAGAGATAATCCCTCCTGAGCATTTCAGAAATTCCTGAACCAAACCATACTTCCTGTCATGAACCATGTGAAGGAGTCTCTGCACCACTGGCTGTGAGTTCAATGATACATGTACGATTGTAAGAGGAGAGACACTGTTTAACAGCCAACTTTCTGCATTTTATGCCCCTTTTAAACTTCTAATCTTAGTGTGCAATTCGATGCTAGAAGTGAAAAGATGAAAGAAAGCAGGAGGGAGGAGGGTGGGGAGAAATTTTTCCTCCCCCAATTTCTTTGAAACTTGCAATCTTAACTAAGAAGAATAAAACTCATTTATACTCTATGATTAAATATATTAATTAAACACAGAGTTAACATCTGAGAGCAACAACTATCAGAGAATGTATATTATGACTGGTCTAGAAAAGAAAAAGGAGACTTTTTTGAGTAAGAAGTCAGGCTGGTTGTTTTAAGTAGTTAAGAAAGGGTAGAAAGGTACAGGAAGGAAAGTAAGATACTGAAAAAAATTAATTAGGAACCTGCTAGAAAATCACTTTAAGACACGACATATCTTGCAGAGAAATGGTGCTAATTCAATACAACCTCTCCATTCGGCCTCCAGACTCTCTTTGGTTGTTACCAAAAGTAATTATGAAAATAAAATGAGAAGATGGGTTAAAACTCCATCTCCACAACTCAGATTTAAATTAAACATCTGAAATTCAGAAAAGTGGCTCTGGCCAAACCTCTCGAAGCTTTTCTAGACTTCAGTCACTTGAACACTAGGGATAGTAACACCAATCTCAAAGAATTTTTTCCTTACGAAAACAAAATACTTCACAAATTTAAGACATATTCAATGGGAAAGAGAACATACATTTAATATAAGTTTAAAATTTCCCCTTTTTTCTTTATAATATCACCACAATATAATTAACATTTTCTGAACCAAAAAATATGGTCTGGAAGTTGGTATAGTATACTCGAGGAACAATGAGATAAGAGTTGAATTTAGGGCTTTTTGTGAAGGGAAGTAGCTTTAGTGTGTGGCTGAGAGGTGTTCAAAGTGTGGGGACCACTGTCACAGAGATTATTTTAAGCTGAAGACATTTGAGGTTCGACAAATGTAGGGAAGAAAAGCCTTCTTATAGCTTCCCTTACCTGACTAAAAGAAGTAACTTCTGGGAAATGAGGCTATTGTAAATCTCCTCTCTTGGGGAGATTTATGACCTATAACATGGAAAGACCACTCATACTGTAGATAGAAACATCACAAAACTTTTTCCTAACTATGTGCTTTTCTTTCCTTAAGAAACTCATTCGTTTTTCCCAAAGAAGGCTTTTCTCTCCACTCCCTTTTCCATGTTAGGCAGATAAGCCTTTCACTTTAACCATTTAATGAGCCAGCTACTTCTTTTCTTGGCTCCCTGTATGCATGCAAAATAAAGTATCTTCTTCTGTTAATCTGTCTTCTGTCAGTTTAATTCAGAGACCCCAGCAACTGAAACTAAAAGGGTAGAAGAAAACTTTTTCCTCCTCTACAAAGGGCTAGAATAAATCTTAAGCACAATAGTTATGTAACGAAAGTTACTTAACCTTTCTGTGCCTTATTTTACACAAATGTAAAATGACGGTAAAAGTGCCCACTTTAAAAGGTTTTATGGGAATTGAGCTAATAAATATAACATGGTTAGATGCCTGGCACACATTTTTTTTCTATTATAATCTATCACCCAACCTATAGGAGATTCTGTAACTATACACCAGGAACTATTTGTCAAAATTTTCTAACTTCTGGATATGGAGTAAAAAACTAGAGCAGTATTTCCAGTGCCCATGTTTGACTTCTGATTATAATCCCCCAGAATGATTAGTAGTAAAGCTATACAAAATAAAGTATTCCTTGTCTTTGGAGTTAGCAAAACTGAGGGGAGCTAGGAGATGAAAGTCCTTCTAAAGTGTTTTGTGGAGATTACTTTTTTCCTACTTAGAGACTGTGTCATAAAAGTTCAAAGTATACAAGCTGAAAAACTCCTAACAGTATTTCATGGAAGACTAATAGGCAAGCTGTCGATTCTAAAAGATAAAAACCTACTCTTACCAAAAAGCTTACCTATTTGCTCTTGGTCTGTTTGTATATATGTATATATGTCATGTTATCAATGAAGCAGAGAATCCCAAGGGACCTGTCATTAATAAAGCAAAGATACTAACTGCAAGGAGATGACTGACTATCAGAGTATTAGGCGACTCCTTTTATACTGTGTAAAATAGTCCCCTCACCGAGAAAGAAAATCTGACTCCTATCTTCAATTTATATCCTTGGCCTTCATAGCAGTTACACACTGATGATGTGGAATACGTATTTTTAAAAAAGTGCTGTACAACAAAAATGCATTTGTTAAAATTACATAATTAGTATTAAAACAAAACACAGGGGCTTCCTAGGTGGCGCAGTGGTTGAGAATCCGCCTGCCAATGCAGGGGAAACGGGTTCGATCCCTGCTCCAGGAAGATCCCACATGCCGCGGAGCAACTAAGCCCATGTGCTACAGCTACTGAGCCTGTGCTTTAGAGCCCGTGAACCACAACTATTGAGCCCATGTGCTGCAACTACTGAAGCCCACACACCTACAGCCCGTGCTCTGCAACAAGAGAAGCAACGGCAATGAGGAGCCTGCACACCACAATGAAGGGTAGCCCCCACTCATTGCAACTAAAAAGAAAGCCCATGCACAGCAAAAAAGACCCAACACAGCCAATAAAATAAATAAATAAATAAATTTATTTATTTAAAACAAAAACCCAAAAAACAAAAAAACAAAACACAAAGCCATCGTGTCACTGCCTAATAAACAAACGTAAGTAGCAATAGCACGAAGAGGACAGGTAAGTTTTCACAGTACCCAAACATGCTTTTAAGTTTTAACTCTCTTATCTTCTGTTATTCTTTATAGAACGTCATTTCTTCTCTCTGCCCATCTAAAGCCTACCCATTCTTTAGGTTTCCAGTTAAGCCCTGATCCTACTCTACGGCATTTTTTCCCTCATACCAGGCAACATGATTTACCTCCTTTTGAATTCCCAAAGCAATGTTTGTTTTCTGTGCTCTACTGGTCCTTACCTTGTGTTTATCAGGCAATGACACAAGAATACAATATAAATCAATATCACCAGACTAAACACTCATCAAAATATTTCCAGTGAAAAGCGTCTAGATTTTGAAGGCAACAGACCTGGGGCTGAATCCTAATTATTACTAGCTTTGTTATTTGAGTCTGTATCATCATCTGTAGGTAGAGATATAGCTATGTGTTTCAAAAGGCTCTAAAGCAAGGCTTAAATAAATAAAAAACAAACAGGCACCTAAATAAACATACAATTATAAACTGTGCTGAGTGTGACAAAGAAAGAAAACATCACAGTGCTATGAGAAATGGAATCATGAGAAGGAGACAATCGTATAAAGAACAGGGGGAAAGAGACTCTAAGAATAAACAAGATGAACAGAGAATTAGGAAAATACCTGGTGTAATCACGGGTCTGAAAGAAGGTCTGTATGGTTACAAGCTGAAGGAACAAAGGAAAGGACAGAGGGCGTGCAGTGAAGCCAAATGTCTTGCGCTGTGCTCAACCACATAGGGCCTTGCTGGCCCTATTCAAGGGTTTGGATTTTATTCAGAGTATAACTGGAAGTGTATTAAATGGGAAATGATACAATCTAATCTTTGTATTTAAAAAGACCATTTTGGCTGATGAATAGATTGAAGAAAGTCGAGAAAGAAGTAAGGAGACTTGCTAGAGGCTATTAGAATAGTTTAGGTAAGATATGATAGTGGGTATGGTCAGGGTAGTGGCTGAGATATAGAGGTTGAAAAAAGGGAAGGGAGGTCAAGGACGACTCCTAGCCTTCTGGCTTAAGCATCAGTGGAAGTGCCACTTACAGAGGGAGTAAAAGAATTGTTTCAGACATGCTCAGTTTCAAACATTAGTGAGAAATACAGCTTGAGAAATCAAACAGGACATAGAAGTCTAGTCTTTAGGAGATGTTTGGAAGAAAAGATATATAGGATTAACATAAGGGTCTAACCTTGAAACACAGACGATGTCTGCTAAATAGTAGCTACTTGAATAATCAAAGTACAATGCAAATCTCCTTGATATAAAAATGGCTCCATCAAGACTGGAATAGTTAAAAGTTTTGAATACAACTAAAGAAAAAGAAAATCAGAAAGATTTACACAGAAGAAAAGCACAGAAATCACAAAAAAAGAAAAGAAAAAAAAGCAGAGTGCATGCACAGAAAAAGATAATCTGAAAGAGAGATTCCTAGGTCCACTTAATAACTATCCTAAGAAAAGGGCAGCCCACCCTTGCCAGCCATCAGTGGCCAGTATACCTATGCACACAGGGGTACATCGGGCTTAGGTAAGAGCCACTGAACATAAAGATGGTAAAATTAATGATCCTTGTCCTGATCTATGCTAACAAAGCATTAGAGCAGTTCTTCCTTTCTTCAATTCTTACCTCCTTATTAATAACTTCATATTTTTAACTGGGCTCCAGAAGATTCTTTCTTGATAAACATTAAATAGAATACATCTGAATTTTGACCATTCTGAGTTAATTTTCTATCATGCTGTGTTGTTTCAATATAGTCACTTCTTTTTAATCTAGTAAAGTTTTCTTCACTAAATTATAATCTCAAGCATTATTCCTTTCTTTTAAAAAAATTTACTTTTTCCAGAAAGTCTAATTATGTATATGCTATATATTATATATAAATATGCATATAAAAATTCTTTGTTTCTATTTATTTTTAAAAATTTTTCCTATTGTATCCTTTATGTCCCCTATTGATTTTTCTGTATTGTCTCTTTCTCTTTGTGTTCTAATTTAAGAAAATGGTTTGTTTTCTTCTTCTTTCCTGGGTTCTGCTAGCTCAAAATTAATCTCTTCTGGCTGTTAAGCCACCTCTTCCTTCAGTTCTTTACATATCTACTTTGTGGTGGTCTTTCAAAGAAGTGAATGCATCAAGTGTTTAAGAAAATTAAAATCAAATTTTCATCTGATTTGTGCCCATTTTTGTGTGTGCGCGTGCACATAAACGTGTGTGTGTGACTTTTATTTCTTGCTAAGCTTTGCTGTTTGTTTCCATCTCTTCTTACTAATATCTCTGTATGAATGCCAGGCCAGTTCCCTTTAAATTGCTTATTACTGAAAGAATTGGCTGGACCAGAGAGTTTGGGGTGCAAGATGCGGATGGAGGCATAGGTTATTTTTACAGCCTTTAAAACCAAAAGACTGTCAGATTCTTTGATGCTATCAAGACAGACTGTTTTAACCAAATACTTCTCTAAACAAAACCACATCAAGGATGGCTTCTGCTGTAGCTTGTTCACTCCAATTTCCATGTGGCCTGCCATAAACAAGGGATAATGTTTTTATACTTCAAAACAATCCCCTCACCTTTAAGAAGTACAATTTTCTGTCATATTCTAAGTTGTGCTACCACTGAACATTCTCAATATTCCATGTTTCCACTCTCCCCTTCCTTCCATGTAGCTTTTGCCAGATCTTAACCTGCTTAAGAAGCCTTTGCCTGTATTTTGTCATCTAGGTATTATACCTGTCTTCTTAATTTTGCTCAATGTGAGGTGAATCTGATAGGTAGAAGCATGTGTTTATGTTTTATTTTCCTTGTTGCTTTTGTGTGTTTTCTGGGGATGTCAAGGAGCAGCCACTGACTTATCCTTAATCCCTACCTACACAGTCTATATTCCTCATAAACATACAAATAAGAGGCTTTCTATAATACTAAGCAACCAGTGATTATAATTTGGCTTCCATATAATATAATCTGTTGGGCAATAATGTGTTGGCCAGAAGACAGAAGCATACGTAGTCCCACTGGCAGTTTTGTTCCTCACAAAAATTAATGAATTGGCATTCTGACTTCATATATTAGTTCCTGTTTGCTTGATTAACGTGATTTGGAACTTACCCCTCACATAAATGCATTTATTCTTGTTCAGTTACTGAATCTAGAATGCTGAGGTTTATAAAAAATATGAAATAGCAAGCAATGCTCAACGTATTACTTTGATTAGGTAAAACATGTATTATGTTTTGTTACAGAAAATAAATTCCACTCCAAGAAAAGAATACTACACGTGACGGCTGCTAAATTATGGACTGTTTCACCTGGCTCCTCTACTCACATCACCCTTTCCTCCTCCGCCTTGTTTATGAGCATTAACTAGCATGCTCATAAAGAACTAGTGTTCTTCTGGGTGTTTAAGCTTTTCAAATTCCACTGAGGTTCTACTGCAGTGGTCATGCTGATGTGCACTGGAGTCTTATGTTTGTTTAATATGACCTCAGATTTTCCATTATCATCTTCTCCCAGCAGGAACTTGGTAAGGCTGTGTCCATGATACTTCACTATTTAGAAACACATCATATCCCGAACTCGTATTCTTTCTCTCTAAGTAACGATAAAGGCTATTAGAAACATATCTTAAACCCTGATATTAATAAATATAATCTAATTCAAAAGTCAGAAAAAACTGAGATAACCTAACTTTCTTTGGCAAAATCACTATCTTTTGCTTTTCAACCACTGAGTTAATAAAAGGTATATTTAAAGGTATGTGCTTAGACGACACATTCTAAAAAACTAAACACTTGAAAATTAATCCAAATAATAGTGAAATATTCAAAGAGTTGGCAGATACAAGTTTCTACATTCTATTAAAAACTTTGATCTAGATAGTGAATTACATTCAAACTAAATAAATAACAGATTAATAAATTAATTTTTATTAACAAATTAATAAAGACAAATACATAAAAAGAACATTAAGCTTGGGAAGTTAAACATTATTAAGAGGAAGACTTCTAAAAACTGAAATAAAAAATAAATACAGACAAGAATTTATTACCTTCAGGTCGATATTGTGCAACAATTGTGACAGCCTGGCCAGCATTTTTTAAAGCAGCTGCTGCCTGCTCATGGCTGGCGGTTCTGAGGTCAACACTGTTTACCTGCAAATCAAACCAAATATTAAACTTGAAAGAAAATCAGCACACTAATTAGAAATCACAATAGCCTGTTCTTTGAGCAAGCAGAGATTTTTAAAAAATTACTTGCAATTGCTTTATCACTAAAATATTTTATTGTTCAGATTTACTAAAAATATATTGCACAGTAAAATGAAAGATTAGTATCTTATTCACTAAAAATATTATGCTTACTGTCAAGTGAACAAAACCATTTTCCCCTAGGTTTTCCAGAAGGCTATCAATCTATTGAGAAACGTACCTTAATTTGACAACTTGCAAAATCAACAAGTGTCATCATTTTGTACATTTCATTTCACAAGTAACTCAAGCAATGAGAGGGAAATTAATTTTGTTTATAGCATCCTTTCAACTCCTGTCACATTTTCACTATTACTCATCTCAGTTCCAATTCTCTTCCTTCCTTTCCCAAACTAAAGCTTCCATTCTTTTGGAGTAACAGGAAAGCGATTAAGGATTAAAATAGCTCCGATTTCACAGACTGACATTTAAATACAGTATACATTATTAAATGAACAGGAAGACATTTTTTGAACACAAGGACCTTCCCTGGGTGAAATAATAAGGTGATCAATACTTTAGAGGAATAGGCAACTTAATTCTTATTTCTGAAAGGCTGCCAGCACCTAGTACACTGCAAGGTACACTATCTTTGGAGATTAAACCTTTTCCACTGCAAGAAAAACTCGTTAGGACATGAATGTGAGCATTAGACTTAAATGTAACTAACTTTAACTATTTAAGTTGGCTTTCCCCCCTAAGAATCATCAATGAATAAAATACAGCAATGTTTGGAATCTTTATTGAAAATTTCTGGAAAGGAAGAACTGTCAGACAATTTTTATGTGAAAGCCTGCTTTGTTGACATCTAATCTAAAACCTGTTAAAAATTACATAATTTTGGAAAATTTGATTATAGCCCAGAAATTCCTGGGATCATAAAATTTGCATAAAAGAACATTTTAAATGGTAAAGACCTGATGTTTTGTATTATCTATAAAGGATATCACAATGCAACTAAGTTAAAATGTGCACACACTTCTCGAATAAAAATCAAGATCCAAAAATCTTAATCTAAACAAGTGTAACATAATGTGATTTTATTAGAGAATATCTCTAGCTGAAGGCTATAAAAAACTCAACACCATGTATAAATAGTTCTACAATAAACATAAAGAAAATCCTCCTAATTCCTAGCAGAAAAAATTAGAGAAGAAATATAAAAGGTAGACAAACTTTCATAGATTATTGCAGAAAGGTCATAATTTTTAATGAATTATTCCTCAGCATCAAATCCTTTTGCTACAGAAAAGATGTGAAGACAACCTACATAAATTAAAAAGAGAACAACTTTTAAATAAGACTAGAAATTAAAAATGTTCCTAAATAACACCAAACATTTTAATGGAATACATCATCAAGGATATTTCAGAAGAAATCCTGGTACTGAGAGACATATTGTGTAAATAGACTTAGGGTCATTTTTTTTTTTTTAATCGACGCTTAAAAATATGGAGATATAATTTATATAAATATCCAAACTTTTAAAGTGTACAATTTAGTGTTTTTCAATACATTCACAAGCATGTGCAACCATCACCATGTTTTAATTCCCAAACATTTTCATCAGCCCCCAAAACCCCACTACCCATTAGCATTCATTCCCCCCATTCCCTCTCCCCTTAGACCCTGGCAAGCACTACTCTACTCTCTGGATTTGTCTGTTCTGTACATTTTAAATAAAAGGAATATTATAATATGTGGCTATTTGTGTTTGGCCTCTTCACTTAGCTTGTTTTCATGGCTGATTCCTGTTTTAGTACTTCATTACTTATATACCATTGCATGGATATTCCATATTTTGTTTATCCATTTTGTTAGATTTATTTTTTTTGATACTGCTATAAATAAAATTTCACTTTCAGGTTGTTCAATGCTGATATACAGAAACACAACTGTTTCTTGTATAGTGATTCTCTGTCCTGCAAACTTGCTAAGCTTGCTTTTTATCTCTGATGGTTTTTCTGGATTTCCTAAGATTTTTCTATATATAAGATCATGGCATCTACAAATAAGAGACAGTTTTCCTTCTTCTTTTTTAACCTAGAAGGCTTTTCTTTTTCTTGCCTAACTGCCCAATCTAGAAACTCTAGTACAGTGTTGAATAAAAGTGGCAAGAATGGACACCCTTGTCTTGCTTAGAGGGAAAGCTTTCAGTGTTTCAGCATTTAGTGTGACATAAGCTATCAGTTTTTTAAGGACACCTTTTATCAGGTTGAAGTTCTCTACTATTCGTAATTTGTTCGGTGTTTTTATGATGTAAAGATGTCGTTTTCTGACAGGAGCCTTTTCTGCTGAGATGGTCATGTGGTTTACATCCTTAACTCTATTAACAGTGTGTCTTACTTTGACTGGTATTCCTATATGGAACCAACTGTGCATTCCTTGGATAATTCCACTTGGTTATGGTGTATAATCATCTTTTAATGCTGGTATACAATCCTTTTTAATGCTGTTGAATCCAGATGACTATTTGGTTGAGGATTTTTATGTATAAATTCATAAGGGATATTTCTCTTCTTGTGATGTCTTTGGTTTGATATAAGAATAATATTGGCCTTGTAGAATGAGTTGGGAAGTGTTCTTCACATCTCTTCCCTTTTTTGGGAAGAGTTTGTGAATGACTGGTGTTAATTCCTCTTTAAACATTCTGTAGATTGCACTAGTGAGGCCATATGGTGCTGGGCTTTTTCCCTTATGGGAAGTTTTGATTATCAATTCAATCTCCTTAATTGTCAAAGGTCTATAGTTATAGTTTCTGTTTCTTCTTGAGTCAGTTTCAATGGTTAATGTCTATCTAGAAACTTATCAACAATTACACAATAGGTACAACCATATGTCATACATAATCTATATAACACATGTATTATAAAACATCGTTTGACTTTTTAGTAACAAATTTTGTCTTAACGTCGACTTTGATATGTGTATAGCCATTCTATGTGTTTCTTCATTACTGTCTGCACAGCATATCTTTCCCAACCTTTAACTTTCAACAAAGATTGAATCTAAAGTGTGTCTGTTGTAGAAAGTATATAATTGGATCTTTTTTTAATCTTCGCTGTCAGTATCTGTCTTTTGAGTATTTAACCCATTTACCTTCTATGTAATTACTGGAAGAAAAAAAAAAGGTTTATGCCATCCATTTTGCTATTTTTCTTCACGCCTATGTCTTTTTTGTTCCTCTATTCCGCCATTACTAACTTCTTTTGTAAGTAAATATTTTCCAGTGTACTATATTTTAATACCCTTAAAAATTACATATATTTTGAGTTGTTTTCTTAGTGGTTTCTCTAGATTACAATTAACATTTTATAACCGTTTACTTTGAATTGATACCAACTTAGTTCCAACAGTATAAAAACTCTGCTCTTATATAATTCTGTGCCCTCTACACCGCTTGCGATACTACTGTCATATAAATTACATCTTTATACAATGTATGTGTGCCCATTAACAGAGATTTAAAATTAGTGCTTTATTTAGTTGTTAAGTTATATAGGAGGAAAAAAGTTAGAAACAAAAAATACACCTAGGCTATTTTATATTTACCTATATAGTTACTTTTAACAGTGTTCTTTATTTCTTCATAGTGATCTGAGTTACTCTCTAATGTCCTCTTTTTAGTCTGAAGGATTGCCTTTAGTATTTCTTGTAGGGCAGGTTTACTGCCTATAAAAGAAGTTAAGGAGATTAATAACTTCCTTAGCTTTTGATTATTTGGGACTGGGATTTGTCCTTCATTTCTGAAGGATAGTTTGACTGGGTATAGAAACCTTGGACAATGGCTTTTTTTCTTTCAAAACTGCCTTCTGGCCGCCATGGTTTTTGACAAGAAATCAGCATCAATCTTACTGAGGATTCCCTATATGTAATGAGTCATTTCTCTTTGCTTTCAGGATTCTCTCTTTGCCTTTTGATATCTGACTATGATTTATCTGTGGTGTGGATCTCTTCAAGTTTATTCTACTTGCAGTTCACTGAGCTTCTCCGATGTGTACAACGTTTTCCATTAAATTTGGGAAGGTTTTTTGCCATTATTTATTCAAATATTCTTTCTGCCCCTTTCTCTGTCTCCTGTCATTCTGACTTCATTATGCACATGTTGGTGCAGTTGATGGTATCCCCATGGGTCTTTGAGGCTCTGTTAACTTTTCTTAATTCTTTCTTCTTTCTGTTCTTCAGCCTGGGTAGTCTTAATAGACAAATCTTCAAGTTTGCAGATTTTTTCTTTAGCCAGGTCAAATCTGCTGTTGAGCTGGTCTAGAGGATTTTTTTTTTTCTCATTTCAGTTACTGTACTTTTCAACACCAGAATTTCTGTTTCTTTTTCATAAAAGAAATCTCTTTATTGACATACTCTACTTGGTGAGATATTGTTCCTATACTTTCCTTTCATTCTTTAGAATGAAATGTTGGGCTTCCTTACGGACAGCTTCTGCTGATTGCTTTCCCCCGTGTATATTTTCTTGTTTTGCTGCATGCCACAATTTTATTTAAAATAAAAGTAACAATTCTGGAAATCAGATTTGTCTTCCTACCCAGGGCTTGTTATTACTGCTGCTTGTTATAGTAGTTGTTTGGTGACTTTTCTGAATTCTATAAGGTTTATATTCTTTGTTGTACATGTCACTGAAATCTCTGCTTGATTAGCAGAGTGGTCAGTTAGTGATTCGACAGAGATTTCCTTAAATGCGTAAACTCTTTGCTGAAGGGCTTGTGCGAATGCTGGGTAATGCCTTAACAATCAGCTAGGCAACTGATAATTCTGCCTTAATCTTCACTTCCTTCTTGCACAGTCTCACGGTGAGCCAGAGGTGAGGGTTTAGGGCCTTTTCAGGTTTCTCATGAGCAGGCACACAGTCCAGGACATGCATGTGTCCTCCTAGATTCCAAAGGCCCTATGGAGATTTCACTCCCCAGCTTTTCCTTTTAAGTTTCTGATTAGTCTGTTTGCCCCAGCTGTTATCCAGTGCCTCAGGCAGCCATAACATGCTTGTAATTGTTCTGGCAGTTACCCCAGGGGATAAGGCTTTTGCACTTGTGGAGCTTTGAATCAAGTCAAATACAGAGAACCTTTCAAATAGGGTGTTTCAAGAACCACCAGACAGGTCAAATTATGATTTCTTTGGAAAAGAAGCTCTGAACGTTCTACCACCATTTTGCTCTCTCTAGTGCCTGTTAGGCCACTGGTTTTCACAAAATGTGGGCTATTTAAAAAAAAAAAAATTATTTATTTATTTTGGCTGCACTGGGTCTTAGTTGCGGCATGCGGGATCTTGCATTGCAGTGCACGGGCTTCTCTCTAGTTGTGGCACATGGACTCCATAGCAGGCGGTCTCAGTACTTGCAGCACATGGACTCTCTAGTTGTGGCACAAGGGCTCTAGAGCATGTGGGCTTAGTTGCCCCGCAGCATGTGGGATCTCAGTACCCCCGCCAACCAGGGATTGAACCTGTGTCCCCTGCATTGGAGGGCAGATTCTTAACCACTGGACCACCAGGGAAGTCCCAATGTGGGCTATTTTTCAAGGCTAATGTGGTGATAAGAGAGCTGGGTATGGAATTTAGGCAAATTAAAGCTCCACAAAGCTCACTTTTATGGAGATCCAGCAATTTTTTTCAGTAAACAGTTCTTGAATTGCTGTAAGTCTTTGGTTAATTTCCAGAGTCCTGTAAAAGTCCATTCTAACAATTCTGACCACTCTTCTCACTGTTTCTATGGAGGAGAGAATTTCTGTTTGGTCCCAGGAGCAGCAACATCAGTATCTCATGGAAACCTGTCAGCGATATACATTTCCAAATCCTACCCAAGTCATACTGAATCAGAAACTTTGTGGATGGCATCTAGGAATCTGTTTTTTTAATAAGGCCTCAAGGTGATCCTGATACAAGCTGAAGACTGAAAAAGGCTAAATTTTGTGTAAAGTGGTACTTAAATAAGTGTTTCAGGGTTTTATTTTAGTTTTTAGTTTTGAATATCTTTTGTCATGTTTTCCTCTTGTTCCTAAGGTCCTTTCTATTGCTCTCAGTGTATTTCCCGAGGGTATTTCCTTGGAGAAGCTTAGTAACCATTAAAAAATTTGAGATTATTGATGCATACTGCTCAACAGAAGGCTGTATTTAACTTACAGTAACATTAGGGCAAGCAACTGGTTAGGACTGTCTGGGACTTTCAGTTTAAAACTGAGCCTAAAGGGGTTTCCAGACATAGGGCTTTCAGTGCTAAAACTGGGAAGTTCTGGGTGAGACACACTGTGTTGGTCAATCTAACATATTCTAGCAGTGTGACAGTAACCCACATAAAGAGGCTCCACATGGACAATTTAAAAAACATATATTTTTGTTTTGAGTTTTTCACACATAACTCTAAGCCAACTGGGAATTTATTTTGACACAAGGTGTGAAGTGAGGCTCTAAGCTAATTTTATTTTGCTAAGTAACTAGCTAATTTGTTCAACAACATTCATTTTTTAAAATATTTATTCCTTACAACTGATTTGCCCTTATACTGTAAATTACTCTTAAAATTTAAATTACAGTATAACTTACAAGCAATAAAGTGTACAAATTTGAACAGCTGGGTTGTAAGGATTTCTGACAATTGTATATGCCCATGAAACTACAACCCCACACATACCTTTTCCATCAACCAACCCAGAAATCCCCATTACGCCTGTTTATAATAGTACAGTTACCAGCAATCACTTTCTGACTTACCAATAAAAATCAGTGTTGCCTGCACATGATTATCTTATAGTTGGAACCATACAGTACGTATTTTGTGGTGTGTTCTGTTTTACTCAGCACAATGGTTTTTAGTGTCATCTATGTTGTTTTATTATGAATAGGCTGTTATGAATATTCTTGTTACAGTGTTTTTGTAAACATAAGGTTTCTTGGGTAAAATCTGGGTGATAAAGTTGGGTGTATGTTTAATTTCTTTAAAATTTCCCCAAAAGTTCCTGTAGCAGTTGTATAGTTTTACATGCCCAACAGTAATGAATAAGAGTTATAATTGCTCCACATCCTCACCAAGGTTTGTTGTCATCTTTTTTTAAAAAAATTTTTCTTTAGCCATTCAGCTGGATAGTATATGATACTTCATTACAGATTTAAAAATGTTTTTACTTAGGCATAATTTACATTCAATGAAGTAATCTTTTTTAGTTTACAGGTAAAAGTGTTGACATCAGTGTATGTTGTACAGCCAATGCCATAACCAAGATACAGAAAAGCGACACTGTTCCCACCAAATTCCTCTGTTTATTCGCTGTTCTTTTTCATTGCCCTCATGCCTAATGTTAAGTACATTTTCATGTGTTTATAGGACACTAAAACACCTTGTTTTGTGAAATATCTGTTTAAGTCTTTTGCTCATTTTTTAAATTGAGTTACCTCTTACTGCTGCTTTGTGGGAGATGTTTATATATTCTGGATATAAGTTTTTTGTGAGATACATATACTGAGAATATTTTTTCCCACTGTATGGCTTGCCTATTTGGTTTCTTAATGGTAGCTTTTTTTATGGTTAGTGTTTAACATATCTTGTCCAAGAAACTGTTGTCTGCCTCAGGGTTGTAAAGATATCCTCCTATGTTCTCTTTCAGGAGGATTATGGTTCTGGACTTCACATTTAGATTTATAAGATTTATTATCAATCTAGAATTAATTTTTACATCTGGAGTAAGACTGGGTTGAAGTTTGTATTTTTCCATAAAGATATCCAGCTGCTTCAGTATCATTTATTAAAAAGACTTTCCATTTACCCTTAGTCTGACTTGGTCCCTTGGTACTATTTAAGAAATCTTTCACTAATTCAAATTCACTAAGATTTTCTTGTATGTTATTTTCTAGAAGTTTAGTCCTACAATCCATTTCAAGTTAATTTTTATAGATGATGAGTGGTAAGGCTAAAGTTATTTTCTTCTTTTCTCTACTTATTTTGTCAATTATAGAATTGATAATTGGGTGCTTAAATCCCCAACTCTGATTGTAGATTTGTCCATTTCTCTCCTTAGTTCTGGCAATTTTTGCTTCATGTACTTTGAAAGGATTATTAGGTACATGCACACTGAGGGCTGTTATGTCTTCTTGAAGAAATGATGCTTTATTATAAAATCTCTCAGTAATAACACCATTAGCCTTGGAGTCTATTTTGTCTCATATGAATATAGTCTCACAGCATCTTTCATATGTTGTATATATAGTGTAATTTTTTCCACTCTTTTACTTACAACGTATGAATCTTTATATTTAAAGTGAATTTCTGATAAAGGATCTTGGTTTTTTTTTTTGAACCAAGCTAGCAATTTCTGCATCTTAACTGGAGTGCTAACTATAATGTAGATATTATTGTAGTTGGATTTTAATCTCACACCTTGACATTGCTTTTTTTACCTTGTCTTTTCCTCCTTTCCTGCCTTTGATTGGAAAAAGCATATATTTTTTCATATTTCATTTTATCTCCTGTATTGAGTTTCAAAAACTATACCTTTGGGGAGTACTTTTAGTGCTTCCACTAGAGATTATAACATGCAAGTATAAATTATCACAGGCTACTTTCAAATAATTTTACACCACTTCACAAACTGTATAAGAACCAATAGGGATTTTTCTCTCTCACCACAGCTGTCCGAGAGGGCAGCTGTCTGGTCGTTCGCAAGGCTGCTACCTCCCGGCTACTGTCGCCACCTCTGCCACTGCCGCTGCTTCCTTAGAGTTGCCAGCCGCTCCAGAGCCCGCGTGGGTCACGTGAATCTGCCCAACCCACAGAGGCGGCGGCACGGATGGCAACCCCGTAGCCCACCTCCCAGCACCAAAGGGGCGCAGCTGATCCCTTTTATTTCTGTGCTCAAGGGAGAAGAAAGATGGCGGCAAAGCAGAAGGATGTGGAATGCACCCCTCTCCACAGATGCATCAGGAACACACCAAAAGACGCCATAATTCCCACAGAGAACCAGCGGAACACCAGCAAACGACCTCGGACACCAGAAAGGACTGCAAAGATCCCGACATAACTGGGACAAACAACCTCTGAAGTCTGGACTACTCCATCAGAAGTCAAGGAGGAGGTTCTAGGTAGGGAGCACTGAATCCAGGATGCTAGACTACTAGGGAGTCCTCAGACACAGGGAAGATTAACTGCAGAAAACGCTCATGGAGCCCTGTATCAGTGTCTAAGACTTGGCTTCGTCCAACTGTCTGCAACTGCCAGTGCTGGACACTTCACACCAAACTACAAACAAGACAGGAACACAAACCCACCCATCAGCACACAGACTACCTAAAGCCATACTAACCTCACAGATACCCTAAAACACCACTTGACACGGCCCTGCTCATCAGAGAGAAGAAACACAGAGCCACACACCAGAAAGCAGACACCAGACCCCCCCCACAGGAAGCCTACTCAAGACACTGGACAAACCCCACCCCAGGGGGCAGAGGGCAGAAACAAGAGGAATGACTACTAGGCAGCACAGGGAAAGGAGACAGCAAATACTATACATTAGACAAAATGAGAAAACAAAGAAACACCATGCAGGCAAAGGAGCAGGTAAAACCCCCACAAGACCAAATAAATGAGGAGGAAATAGGAAAATTGCCTGGAAAAGAATTCAGAGTAATAATAGTAAAGACGATCTAAAGTCTCAATAACAAAATACAGAAAATACAAGAAACAGTTAATAAGGACTCAGAAGAACTAAAGAGCAAACAAACAGTAAAGGGCAACAAAATAACCGAAATTAAAAATACTCTCAATGCTATAAACAGGAGAATAACTGAGGCAGAAGAACGAATGAGTTGGAAGATAGAATGGGGGAAATAACTGCCACAGAGCAGGAAAGAGAGAAAAGAGTAAAAAGAATGGAAGAGGGCTTCCTGGGTGGCGCAGTGGTTAAGAATCCGCTTGCCAATGCAGGGGACACAGGTTCGATCCCTGATCCAGGAAGATCCCACATGCCACGGAGCAACTAAGCCCGTGTGCCAAAAGAAAAAAAAAAAAAAAGAATGGAAGATAGTCTCAGAAACCTTGGTGACAACATTTAGCACACCAACATTCGAATCACAGGCATCCCAGAAGAAGAAAAAAAGAAAGGGTCTGAGAAAATATTTGAAGAGGTTATAGTGGAAATCTTTCCCAACATGGGGAAGGAAATAATTAACCAAGTCCAAAGAGCACAGAGAGTCCCATACAGAATAAACCCAAGGAGAAATACACCAAGACACATATTAATCAAACTAATGAAAATTAAACACAAAGAAAAAATATTAAAAGCAGCAAGAGAAAAGCAACAAATAACATATAAGGGAAAACCCATAAGGATAACAGCTGATCTTTCTGCAGACACTCTGCAGGCCAGAAGGGAGTGGCAGGGGATAATTAAAGCAATGAAAGAGAAAAACCTACAGCCAAGAATACTCTATCCAGCAAGAATCTCATTCAGATTCAACAGAGAAATCAAAAGCTTTATAGACAAGCAAAAGTTAAGAGAACTCAGCACCACCAAATCAGCCTTACAACAACTGCTAAAGGAACTTTTTAAAGCAGGAAACACAAGAGAAGGAAAAGACCTACAAAAACAAACCCAAAACAATTAAGAAAATGGTAACAGGAACATACATGTCAATAATCACCTTAAATGTAAATGCATTAAATGCTCCAATCAAAAGACAGACTGGCTGAATGGATACAAAAACAAGACCTTTACATATGCTGTCTACAAGAGACCCACTTCAGACCAAGGGACACATACAGACTGAAAGTAAAGGGATGGAAAAAGATATTCCATGCAAATGAAAGTCAAAAGAAAGCTGGAGTAGCAATACTCTTATCAGACAAATTAGACTTTAAAGTAAAGACTATTACAAGAGACAAGGAAGGACACTACATAATGATCAAGGGATCAATCCAAGAAGAACATATAACAATTGTAAATATCTATGCCCCCAACATAGGAGCACCTCAATACATAAGGCAAATGCTAACAGCCATAAAAGGGGAAATTGACAGTAGCACAATAATAGTGGGAGACTTTAACACCCCACTTAGATCAATGGACAGATCATCCAAAAAGAATATAAAGACACACAAGCTTTAAATGACACATTAGACCATCTCGACTTAATTGATATTTATAGGACATTCCATCCAAACACTACAGAATACACTTTCTTCTCAAGTGCACACCGAACATTCTCCAGGATAGATCACATCTTGGGTGACAAATCAAGCCTCGGTAAATTCAAGAAAACTGAAATCACATCAAGCATCTTCTCTGACCACAAAGCCATGAGACTAGATATCAATTACAGGAGAAAAACTGCAAAAAATACAAACACATGGAGGCTAAACAATATGCTATTAAACAACCAAGAAATCACTAAAGAAATCAAAGAGGAAATCAAAAAATATCTAGAAACAAATGATAATGAAAACAACATATGGGATGCAGCAAAAGCAGTTCTAAGAGGGAAGTTTAAAGCAATACAATCCTACCTCAAGAAACAAGAAATATTTCAAATAAACAACCTAACCTTATACCTGAAACAAAGAAAGAACAAAAAACCCCCAAAGTGAGCAGAAGGAAAGAAATCATAAAGATCAGATCAGAAATAAATGAAAAAGAAATGAAAGAAACAATAGCAAAGATCAATAAAACTAAAAGCTGGTTCTTTGAGAAGATAAACAAAATTGATAAACCATTAGCCAGACTCATCAGGAAAAAAAGGGAGAAGACGCAAATCAACAGAATTAGAAATGAAAAAGGAGATGTAACAACAGACACCACAGAAACACAAAAGATCATGAGGGACTACTACAAGCAACTAAATGCCAAAAAGGTGGATAACCTGGAAGAAATGGATAAATTCTTAGAAAAATACAATCTTCCAAGACTGAACCAGGAAGAAAGAGAATATGAACAGACCAATCACAAGTATGGAAATTGAGACTGTGATTAAAAATCTCCCAACACACAAAAGCCCAGGGTCAGATGGATTCCCAGGCGAATACTATCAAACATTTCGAGAAGAGTTAACACCTATGCTTCTCAAACTCTTCCAAAATATAGAAGAAGGAGGAACACGCCTAAACTCATCCTACCAGGCCACCATCACCCTGATACCAAAACCAGGCAAAGATGTCACAAAAAAAGAAAATCACAGGCCAATCTCACTGATGAATATAGATGCAAAAATCCTAAACAAAATACTAGCTAACAGACTCCAACAGCACATTAAAAAGATCATACACCATGATCAAGTGGGGTTTATCCCTGGGATGCAAGGATTCTTCAATATATGCAAATCAATCAACGTGATACATCATATCAACAAACTGAAGGATAAAAACCATATGACAGGGCGTCAAGGAAGGGAGGGAATATGGGGATATGTGTATAAAAACAGTTGATTGAACCTGGTGTACCCCCCAAAAAAAAAAAAATAAAATAATAAATAAAAAAAAATAAATAAACTCATCAAACAGGAAAAAAAAAAACAAAAAAAAAAAAACCATATGACAATCTCAACAGACCCAGAAAAAGCTTTTGACAAAATTCAACATCCATTTATGATAAAAACTCTCCAGAAAATGGGCATAGAAGGAAATTACCTCAACATAATAAAAGCCATATATGAGAAACCAAAAGCCAACATCGTTCTCAATGGGGAAAAAATGAAAGCATTCCCTCTAAGAACAGGAACAAGACAAGGGTGTCCCCTCTCACCATTATTATTCAACATAGTTTTGGAAGTTTTAGCCAGAGCAATCAGAGAAGAAAATGAAATAAAAGGAATCCAAATTGGAAAAGAAGAAGTAAAATTGTCACTCTTTGCAGACGACATGATATTATACACAGGAAACCCTAAAGACTCTACCAGAAAACTGCTAGCACTAATCGATGAATTTAGTAAAGTAGCAGGATACAAAATTAATGCACAGAAATCTCTTGCATTCCTATACACTAACAACAGAAAAGCAGAAAGAGAAATTAAGGAAACTCTCCCATTTACCACGGCAACAAAAAGAATAAAATACCTAGGAATAAACCTGCCTAAGGGGCCAAAAGACCTGTATGCAGAAAACTATAAGACACTAATGAAAGAAATCAAAGGCAGTACAAACAGATGGAGGGACATACCACGTTCTTGGATTGGAAGGATCAACACTGCGAAAGTGACTGTTCTACCCAAAGCAATTTACAGATTCAGTGCAATCCCTATCAAATTACCAATGGCATTTTTCACAGAACTAGAACAAGAAATCTTACAATTTGTATGGAAACACAAAAGACCCCGAAGAGCCAAAGCAATCTTGAGAAGGAAAGATGGAGTTCGTGGAATTAGGCTTCCTGACTTCAAACTATACTACAAGGCCACAGTGATCAAGACAGTATGGTACTGGCACAAAAATAGAAAGGAAGATCAATGGAACAGAATAGAGAACTCAGAGGTAAACCCAAGCACATATGGGCACCTGATCTTTGACAAAGGAGGCAAGAATATACAATGGAAAAAAGACAGCCTCTTCAATAAGTGGTGCTGGGAAAATTGGACAGCTACATGTAACAGAGTGAAATTAGAACACTTCCTAACACCATACATAAAAATAAACTCAGCATGGATTAAAGACCTACATGTAAGGCCAGACACTATAAAACTCCTGGAGGAAAACATAGGCAGAACACTCTATGACATCCATCAAAGCAAGATCCTTTTTGATCCACCTCCTAGAATCATGGAAATAAAATCAAGAATAAACAAATGGGACCTCATGAAACTTAAAAGCTTTGGCACAGTGAAAGAAATCATAAATAAGACAAGAAGACAACCCTCAGAATGGGAGAAAATACTTGGCAATGAAGCAACAGACAAAGGATTAATCTCCAAAACATATAAGCAGCTCATGCAGCTTAATACCAAAAAAGCAAATAACCCAATCCACAAATGGGCGGAAGACCTAAATAGACATTTCTCCAAAGAAGACATACAGATGGCCAACAAACACGTGAAAAGATGCTCAACATCACTAATCATTACAGAAATGCAAGTAAAAGACACAATGAGGTATCACCTCACACCTGTCAGAATGGCCAGCATCACAAAATCTGGAAACAACAAATGCTGGAGAGGGTGTGGAGAAAAGGGAACTCTCCTGCACTGTTGGTGGGAATGTAAGTTGGTACAGCCACTATGGAAAACAGTATGGAGGTTCCTTAAAAAACTAAAAATATAACTACCATATGACCCAGTAATCCCACTCCTGGGCATATTCCCAGAGAAAACCATAATTCAAAAAGAAACATGTACCATAATGTTCACTGCAGCACTATTTACAATAGCCAGGACATGGAAGCAACCGAAATGCCCATCAACAAATGAATGGATAAAGAAGATGTGGCACATATATACAATGGAATATTACTCAGCCATAAAATGGAATGAAATTGAGCTATATGTAATGAGGTGGATGGACCTAGAGTCTGTCATACAGAGTGAAGTAAGCCAGAAAGAGAAACACAAATACTGTATGCTAACTCATATATATGGAATCTTAGAAAAAAAAAAAAAAAGGTACTCATGAACCCAGTGACAGGACAAGAATAAGGATGCAGATACAGAGAATGGACTGGAGGACACGGGGTTGGGGCGGGGGGCGAAGGGGAAGCTGGGGTGAAGTGAGAGAGTAGCACAGACATATATACACTACCAACTGTAAAACAGATCGCTAGTGGGAAGTTGCTGTATAACACAGGGAGATCAACTTGATGATGGGTGATGCCTTAGAGGGCCAGGACAGGGAGAGAGGGAGGGAGTCGCGGGAGGGAGGGGATATTAGGATACATGTATAAATACAGCTGATTCACCTGGGTGTACCTCAAAAGTTGGTACAAGAGTGTAAAGCAATTATATTCCAATAAAGAGCCTAAAAAAAAAAAAAAAGAACCGATAGGATAATTTCATCCTCCCTTTCTATTTGTGCTTTAGTGGTCTTATATTTTACTTCTAGATATGCCATAACTCACATACAACAATGCGGTTATTTTGTTTTAACAGTCAATAGTTTTATAATGAAATATGTAAAATTATTTTCTAAAAATGTACCTTTTATATTTATCTAGGTATTTACTCTATTATTCTTATTTCCCTTCTGCAGATATAGGTTCCATCTGATATACTTTCTCTTTAACCGGGACAATTCTTTTTAGTATTTCTTATAGGTCTGTCAGGAACAAATTCTCTAAGATACTGTCTGTTTGAAATGTCTTTATTTCATCTTCATTTCTGATGACTAATTTCACCAGATGTAGGATTCTAGGTTGAGTTTTTTTCTTTCACCACTTAAAGATACTGTTCAATTCCTTTATATCTTCTAATATTTCCAGTGAGAATCCAGCTGTCGTTTGCATTGTTCCTATATATGTAACGTGTTTCTATGTTTACTTTTAACATGTGCTCTTTAGCACACCTTTTCGGCATTTTACAATGTATCTAGGTGTGGTTTCCTTTGCATGTATTCTGCCCTGGATTTGCTAGGCTTCATAGATCTGTGGGTTGATGTTTTTCATCAGTTTGTGAAAGTGCTTTGTTATCATGTCTTTAAAAGATTCTCTCTCCTCTTTACTGTCTGATATCTCCTCTTTATCTCCATAGACCTCGCACGCTTGGGTCTACTTTTTCTTCCCAATCTCCCCCTCCCCCCCGCTTTATGTTTCAGTTTGGAAACTTTCTTTGACCTATGTTTAAGTTCACTGATTCTTCCCTCTTCTGATTCCAGTGTGCTGTTATACCTTTCAGACAAAATTTTTATTTCTGATAGTTAAAAAAAAAAATTTCTAGCAATTCCACGTGACTCATTTTTTATACTTTCTCTGTCTTTGCTGAAATTCTCCAATCTTATCATCCATATTGTCTACCTTAACTCCTATATCCTTTAGTATTTTTATCATCATCTTGATTTTATCTTAATAATTTTAAAGTACCTGTTGCATAAATCCAGTATCTGAGCCTTTTCTCAAGTTACTTATTTATTTATTTATTTATTTTGGCGCACGGGCTCAGTTGCTCCGCGGCATGTGAGATCTTCCTGGAGCTGGGATCGAACCCATGACCTCTGCATTGGCAGGCGGATTCTAAACCACTGCGCCACCTAGGAAGCCCTCAAGTTACTTATATTGACTGCTTTCTGTCTTGACAATTAGCTTTTCTTTCTTTTTTGCATGTTTTGTAACTTTTAATTATAAAGAAGACACATCGGATAAAATAACAGTAGAGGCTGAAATAAAAAATAAATGATAAATAATATTTAATTCCAGAACAGGGAATAATCCTTGCGCCAGGCCACGAGAGTGGCGCAGCTGCGTCTGTGTGATCTATAGTTGAGCTGCTGGATTTTGTTGTAGCTTTAAGTTTAGTTTCAACTGTTTTGAGGGTAGATTTAAGAGTTTTCCTTCTCAGGGGCTTAGGTTATGAGCACTGGTAAAATGCCCTTTACTAGTGCAAAGACCTCATCCCACTGCACGTGCACGGGCGCCCGTGCATACACCCCCACCCCTGCAACTCTGCGGCCAGCCTCCTGAGGTTGCTGGTAAGTTCTCTTTGCTCTCTAGGCCTGCCCCAGGCTTGCTGTGTCTTGGAGATATCTCTGTCCACACTCTCTCAGAGGGCTTTTTCTCAGCTCTCTTGCCCCACTCTCATCCCTGAGCAACTCAAAGTACAGAGTTGCTGAGATTGGTTTTCATAGATCTTCTGCTCAAGGTGCCCTATTTGCTGGCAGATGCCTTGTATTTTGGGATGCTCTGTATGACTCAGTATTAATTTTCTCTCAGTTCTCTGTTGGTTCACAACCTTTGGTTTACAAGCGCCAAGCTCTTGGTGAAGACCCATAAAAAGAGTTGGCAGATAGGTATAAACTTACTCTGTGGCTTCCCAGAATTTTCATCAGTTTCACCAGTCCACTGAGGCTATTACACGTTGGGTAAAGTATGGCTGGTTTCTCCGTATCCCCATCTAATCCTTCTCTTTCTCCCACCACCCTTCTAAGGAGGAGCTACCATGGGTGTCTCCCCTTCTATGAAGAGCTAATTACTATCTGGAAGTTAGTTTACTTAGGTCACTTTGAGTCCTCAGTTCTCTGATGAGATCAGTTTTTACCCAGATTGTTTTGGTTGTTAACATAAGAGTGATGGTCTCTTAAGACTCTCAACATTCTAACACTGTAACTAAAGTGTATTTCTGCTTTACAGATCTGTTCCAATAATCACTGTCTTGAGGTAGTACTATGCTATTTTAGTTGCTGTAGCCTTGAAGCATATGAGTACAACTTCCATTTACTTGTACTGCATATTAGTAACTTATTTTGTAAAACTGTATACTATAATCCTTAACAAAGTACCATTGCCTATTTGAAGACTCAAATTCCCAAGATTTTCATTCAAACATCAGTTAGTTATACCACAACCTCCAAACAACTAAAACAAAAAAGAGCTCTACTTCTTTTGTAAACGATCAGCCACCTTCCGTCTTGGACTCAGTCTATCTTGAATTATAAGCGAACCTCAAAAACACAGGCTGCAGGAGTACGTTGATACGTCTAAGTATGTGCAGGGAAGGGTCAGGTGGCAAGTGGGACTGCAATCTGAAAACTGCAATAAAAGATTCAATTTCTGGAATGCTTTTCCTACCATGTTCCAGCCATATATATGTTCGGTTTGAAGAGTATTCTCTGATTTTCTTTACTTTATATAGAAGAAATGATTTAAAAGAGTTATGAATACTGAATAGCATTGCTGACCCAGGATATAGGTTTTTTCCTGTATCTCAGATCCTAAAATTTCAGAAAGTGTTACCTAAATTTTTAATTAAAAACAAAATGGCATAGAATAATACAGTGGTTAAGGTGAATCCGGACTAAACCACTTATGGGGTGTTATTAGCTACTATGAGCAAGTGAATCTTTACACTTCAGTTTTCTCATCGGAAAACTGGTGGTAAGAATGATGCTCCTGAGTCCACCATGGGCAATGTAAGACATTCAGAGAATACCCCTCCCCAATTCAGGCAGCACTGACCACCTGCACACGACGTGAATAAAGAACTACTGACATTAGGTTCACATTGCAAAATTTAGAACATAAGAAAACAATGCCCTACAGGTCACCATAAAGTAACATGGATTAGATACCTATAAATTTCAGAAAACAGAACTATGATTTATAGAATACAGGCTTTATTGTGCTTCACGTTGTTGTACTTCACAGGTACTACGTTTTTTACAAATTGAAGGTTTGTGGCAACCCTGCTTTGAGCAAGCTCTATTGGTGCCATTTTTCCAACAGCATTTGCTTACTTCATGTCACTGTCATATTTTAATAATTCTTGCAATATTTTAAACCCTCCACCAGCAAAAAGATTATGACTTTCTGAAGACTCAGATAATGGTTAGCATTTTTTAGCAATAAAGTATTTTTAAATTAAGGTATGAACATTTTTTTTTTAAGACATAATGCTAATGTAACAGACTACAATATAGTATAATCATAAGTTTTACATATACTGGGCAATCAAAATATTTGTTTGACTTGCTTTATTGCAATATCTGCTTTATGGTGGTGGTCTGGAACTGAACCTACAGTATCTTCAAGATACGCCTCTATAAAATAAATAGGTTTAAAAGAAAACCCCAAAAGAACATAAGAAACTTTAAATAATTAAGACTCCCCCAAAACCACCAAGGAAGATCTGAAAAAGAATTAGAAAGAACTTCTAGAAAGAAAATGGTACTTTGAACTGAAAAAGTTAGTTTTAGCCTAAAGAGCAGATTAGACACAGATAAAGAAAATTTATGGACTAGAAAACAGATCTGACTGAAATTAAGTATAAGGAGATAGAGTTGATAAATATGAAATCGGGATTAAAAGACATGGAGAACAGAATGATAATGTCCTCTCATAGGAGTTCAAGAAGGACAGAATACACACAATGTGGGAAAGGCAATATTTAAAAAGATGATGGCTAAGATTCCTGAATTGATGAGACAGGACTCCTCTGATTCAGCAAGCATAATGACTCCCAAACAGAATAAATAAAATGCTAGACATAGACATATTTTAGTAAAACTGCAGTATACCAAAGGCTAAGAGACTTAGGAGCAATTAGTGAAAAATAAAATCACCTACAAACAATGTACAGTGATCTCTTTCATTAAACAGCAACAAAAGAAGCCAGATAGTATAAAGTAATATGTTTACAGTATTGAGTCAACAGTTATCAACCTAGAGTTCTAGACTGAATTTATAAGTGAGGGTAAATTAAAAACAGTTTCAGGTAAACTCTAACAGTATGTACCATCAAGAAATCATTGCTGAAAGAACAATCTAAGAGCTCCCACTAAGATGCATTTGATATTTGAGGGACATTTTTGCTTTCTGAAATGATTAGGGAGTTCTACTAGCATGAGGATGGGAGCTAGAAAAGCTAACTTTTCTACAATGATCAAGACAGCCTTATAAAACAAACCCAGTCCCACTGCTGTCAGAGGCTTACTGAGAAGCACAGAAGAAAAAGTGAGATATAAGCAAGGATAATAAACAAAAAATTATAGAACACAGGGATTAACTGTTAAAAACCAAGAAGAAAAATGACTCAGTTTGGGGTATAAAAATGAAACAGAAGTAAAAGACTGGAAACAGCCCAATTATAATTAAGGTTTCCCAAAGTTTGAGTCATTAGGGAGAAGAGCTGAATTATGGATACAGTTTTAGTTTAAAATCGTATGGGGGGCTTCCCTGGTGGCGCAGTGGTTTTAAGAACTTGCCTGCTAATGCAGGGGACACGGGTTGGAGTCCTGGTCTGGGAAGATCCCACATGCCATGGAGCAACTAAGCCCGTGCGTCACAATTACTGAGCCTGCGCACGAGAACCTGTGAGCCACAACTACTGAGCCCACAAGCCTACAGCCCGTGCTCTGCAACAAGAGAAGTCACCACAATGAGAAGCCTGTGCGCCACAATGAAGAGTGGCCCCTACTTGCAACAACTAGAGAAAGGCTGTGAGCAGCAACAGAGATGCAACACAGCCAAAATAAATAAAATAAAAATAAATTAAAAAATTAATTTGCTTAAAAAAATTGTATGGGTAACAGGCACTTAAGCACACAAACTGAAAGTAAAAAATGGAGAAAAGATGAGCCAAATATCAAGCAAAAAAAAGTCAGCAGAGCCACAGGAATATCAGGCAGTATAGGTTCTGGGGTAAAAACCATTATTACAAACAAAGATGATCATTACCTAATAATAAAAAATTTCAACTCACCAGGAAGGAATGCTTATTCTAAACTTAGATGCATCTAATAACATAGTTTCAAAGGTACAAGGGAAAAAAACTGCTGCCAGGACAAACTGTTAAACCCACCAGATAAACTTAAAAAGTCTCTGAGTAATAGATAAAGTGACAACAGATTGAAGTGTAAAGCAGATGTGAACTATGAAAGTAACAAGGATGAGTTAACAGACACAGAAAGCCCTACAGTCAACAAATAGAGAACACATACTTTCTTTAAGCACATTCATAAAGACTGACCTCTTACAAGTCAGTCAAATACTAAAAGAAAATCTGTCATACAGAACGTGTTCTGGTCAACACTGTAATTCCACAATTAAGTTGCAAAATGTTAGAAGAAGAAGAGAGCAGAAATATCTCCCACAACTTTAGAACATAAAAAACAAAACTTTTAGTAATTAACAGGTCATAGTTAAAATAATAAAAACATTATTTTGATTAACATATCCTACCGATATAATACGATCTCCTTTTCTGAGCTCTCCACTAAGATCAGCAGGTCCTCCAGCCAAAATAAAGGAAATAAATATTCCTTCTCCATCTTCACCTCCTACAATGTTGAAACCAAGGCCTGTTGAACCACGATGAAGAACAACTTTTCTAGGTTCCCTGAAAATTAAAAAAATATTGAATACCTTAAAACATATAAACAACTTGACTCTCTATCAATAAGAATTCCCTATTGATAAATCATGTTACCATACTACAAAGAAAATTAGATGACATTTAAAAGAGTTTTGTAAATTCTGGGGTAAAGAGATTCTTTATAAGCCTAGAAATTAAAAGGACAAACCCTAGTTTAACATAAAAGCTAAAAGTCCTTGTCAACAAACAAACATAAAACTGAAATAAAAAGGAGAAAGCAACGTAGAAATACAAAAAATGATATAAAGAGCCTATTCAAAAAAATAACACTCATGAAAAGCTGATGCCGCACACACTTTATTGCCTAAGAAGCAGTCATCGCCTCTACTTCTTACCTGCTGTAAAGGGCAGATATCCCTTTGTCTTAGAGAAGGTAGGCAGGCCCCTTTTCTAGTCCCAAAGGGATGAATCATAACCTATGCCACTCACTGTAACTCCACTCCTCTTTGCTAAGGTGAGGCTCTGACCCTATTCTGGCCTCTGAGAAATAAAGGGAAATTGAACTGTCACTTCCCAAAGACAGACAGACTCTAACAAGGACAAAGCATATTCTGTCCCTGTACAAAGCACATTTGCTCCCCTCCTTATCCCAAATCACTCCCACACAAAAGAATGAATCATAAAATCCCCTTACTGGTTTGGACATATTACGATCAAGAAGATAAGACCAACAGAATCCCAGAGACACCATGGGCCCAGGGTCGCCACACAAATGTTAGAATTACCCATCTCTAGACTTTCTATGTAAAATAAATATCTTTATTTCTTAAGTCACAACCCTCCAATTCATCTACATATCTCTGCTTTTCATCTATTCTAAGATGTATCTCTTTTGTTCCCTCCAACTCCCAATTTAAAATCTCTGAAATCAGAACACATCTTACCACTAATAATGTTTCACATTTGTTGCCAGTTATACATAATTGCGTGAAAACCATTTACATCTTCTGGTAAGACCATGAAAATTCCAGCAGAGACTATTTTAGATGTGACAAATCACAGGATATCATTTGAGATGAAAACGGATCCTACTTGGTAAATATTTTAAAACGTTAATCTGCTTTTTCTAAAACACTGCAGAAAGCTATTGGTAATGGCTTAATGGAAATAAATATTGCTAAAAACTGAATTGTAGGTATCGTTCCATATAATGCAGAATTAATCTTAAATATGTGTCTGCTCAAAACTTAAACTGGTTTTTTCTAGTCATACATAGTATTCATCACTAATCAGTTTTGTCAGTTCACTTACAGGATTAATAAAATTATATTCAATATCTTCTCGGCAAAAGTCACAAAACTGAACAATGTGTTGTTTAGGAAACATACACATAAACACATGTATGAAAGGAAAAAGGGAATAATAAATCCAAAATTCAGGAAAGAAGCTTCCCCCCACCCACTCAGACCCCAGCAGGGGTCCTGGGCCCGCTCTTCCACACGCCGAGCCCAGAGGCACTCTGGGGCCCCTCCAGTGCACGGAGACGAAGGCCAGCCCCTCAACCCCCAGGTCCTTTTCTGGCCTTCTATCCCCCCCACTGTGATTCTATTTTACCTTCCAGTTGTTGTTTCATTTACATTTTTATTTTTTCTAATGTATCTGTTAGTTTTCTAACTTTATTTTATTTTTTATTCTTTGTTATTGTTCTGCTCCCTTTTTTCGTCTTTTTTGCCACGCGACACAGCTTGTGTGATCTTGGTTCACGGGTTGGGGGTCAGGCCTGAGCTTCTGCGGTGGGAGCACCAAGTCCGAACCACTGGACTAGCAGCAAACCTCGGACCCCAGGGAACATTCATCAGAGTGAGGTCTCCCAGAGGTCCTCACCGCAGAACCCAGACCTGGCGCTGCCCAACTGCCTGCAAACTCCAGTGCAAGAAGCCTCAGGCCAAACAACCAGTACGACAGGAAAACAGTCCCACCCACCAAAAATAAAACATAAAAAAAATAAAAAAAGGGACAAAAAAAATATGTTACAGATGAAGGAGCAGGGTAAAAACCTATAAGACCAAATACGTGAAGAGGAAATAGGCAACCTACCTGAAAAAAATTCATAGTAATGATAGTAAAGATGATCCCAAATCTCGGAAACAGAATGGAAGCACAGATCGAGAACATACAAGAAATGTTTAAAAAGACCCAGAATAACTAAAGAGCAAACAAGCAGAGATGAATACCACAATAACTGAAATGAAAAATACACTAGAAAGAATCAATAGCAGAATAACTGAGGCACAAGAATGAGTACAGTGAGCTGGAAGATAGAATGGTGGAAATAACAGCTGAGGGGCAGAAAAAAGAATGAAAAGAATTGAAGACAGTCTTAGAGACCTCTGGGACAACACTAAATGCACCAGCATTCAAATTATAGGGGTCCCAGAAGAAAAAGAGAAAGAGAAAGGGTCTGAGAAAACATTTGAAGAGATTATAGTCGAAAACTTCCCTAACATGGGAAAGGAAATAGCCACCCAAATCCAGGAAGTGCAGAGTCCCATACAGGATAAACCTTAGGAGAAACACACCAATACACATATTAATCAAACTAACAAAAATTAAATTCAAAGAAACAATACTAAAAGCATCAAGGAAAAAGCAAAAAATAACATACAAGGGCACCTCACAAGGTTATCAGCTGATTTTTCAGCAGATACTCTGCAGGCCAGATGAGAATGGCAGGCTATATTTAAAGTGATGAAAGGGAAAAACCTACAGCCAAGATTACTCTACCCAGCAAGGATCTCATTCAGATTCAATGGATAAATCAAAAGCTTTACAAATAAGCAAAAGCTAAGAGAATTCAGTACCACCAAACCAGCCTTACAATAAATGCTAAAGGTACCTCTTTAGATGAGAAACACAAGAGAAAAGAAAGACCTACAAGAACAAACCCAAAACAATTAAGAAAATGGTAACAGGAATATACATATCGATAATTATCTGAAATGTGAATGGATTAAATGCTCCAACCAAAAGACAGACTGGTTGAATGGATACAAAAACAAGACCCGTATATATGCTGATTACAAGAGACCCACTTCAGACCTAGGGACACATACAGACTGAAAGTGAGGGGAGGGAAAAAGATATTCCATGAAATTGGAAATCAAAAGAAAGCTGGAGTAGCAATACTCAGATAAAATAGACTTTAAAATTAAGACTGTTACAAGAGATAAGGAAGGACACTACACAATGATCAAGGGATTGATCCAAGAAGAAGATGTAACAATTATACTTATGCACCCAACAAAGGAGCACCTCAATATATAAGGCAAATGCTAACAGCCATAAAAGAGGAAATCGACAGCAACAAAATAATAGTGCGGGACTTTAACACCCCACTTACACCAATGGACAGATCATTCAGACAGAAAATAAATAAGGAAACACAAGCTTTAAATGACAAAACAGACCAGATAGATTTAATTGATGTTTGTAGGGCATTCCACCTGAAAGTGGCAGGATACACTCTCTTCTCAAGTGCACATGGAATATTCTCCAGGATAGATCACACCTTGGGTCACAAATCAAGCCTCAGAAAATTTTTAAAAAATTGAAATTGTATCAAGCATCTTTTCTGACCACAATGCTATGAGATTAGAAATCAATTATAGGAAAAAAACTGTAAAAAACACAAATGCATGGAGGCTAAACAGTGTGCTGCTAAATAACCAAGAGATCACTGAAGAAATCAAAGAGGAAATAAAAAAATACATAGAAACAAATGACAATGAAAACACAATGACCCAAAACCTATGGGATGCAGCAAAAGCAGTTCTAAGATGGAAGTTTATAGCAATACAATCCTACCTCAAGAAGCAAGAAAAATTTCAAACAATCTAAGCTTACACCTGAAGTAACTAGAGAAAGAACAAAGAAAACCCTAAATCAGTAAAAGGAAAGAAATCATAAAGATAACAGCAGAAATACATGAAATAGAAATGAAGAAAACAATAGCAAAGATCAATAAAACTAAAAGGTGGTTCTTTGAGGAGATATAAAAAAGTGGTAAACCTTTAGCCAGACTCATCAAGAAAAAAAGGGAGGACTCAAATCAATAAAATTAGAAATGAAAAAGGAGCAGTTACAATGAACACCACAGAAATACAAAGCATTGTAAGAGACTACTACAAGCAATTATATGCCAATAAAATGGACAACCTGGAAGAAAGGGACAAATTCTTGGAAAGGTACAACTTTCCAAGACTGAACCAGGAAGAATTAGAAAATATAAACAGACCAATTACAAGCAATGATATTGAAATTGTGATTTAAAAATTTCCAACAGGGACTTCCCTGGTGGCACAGCAGTTAAGAATCCTCCTGCCAATGCAGGGGACATGGGTTCGAGCCCTGGTCTGGGAAGATCCCACATGCCACAGAGCAACTAAGCCTGTGAGCCACAACTACTGAGCCCATATGCCACAATACTGAAGCCTACATGCCTAGAGCCTGTGCTTGGCAACAAGAGAAGCCATCGCAATGAGAAGCCTGCGCACCGCAACAGAGCAGCCCTGGCTTGCCACAACTAGAGAAAGCCCATGTGCAGCAACGAAGACCCAATGCAGCCAATAAGTAAATTAAAAACAAAAAAACAAAGAACCCCCCCCCCCCAAAAAAAAACCACACACACGCACACATACACACACACAACAAAGAAAAGTCCAGGACCAGATGGCTTCACAGGTGAATTCTATCAAACATTTAAAGAAGAGCTAACACCTATCCTTCTCAAATTCTTCTGAAAAATTGCAGAGGGAGGAACACTCCCAAATTCATTCTACGGGCCACCAACACCCTGATACGGAAACCAGACAAATCCATCACAAAAAAAGAAAATTACAGACCAATATCACCCATGAACACAGACGCAAAAATCCTCAACAAAATACTAGCTAACAGAATCCAACAACACATTAAAAGGATCATACACCATGATCAAGGGGGATTTATCCCAGGGACGCAGGGAATCTTCAATATATGCAAACCAATCAATGTGATACACCATATTAACAAATTAAAGAATAAAAACCATATGATGATCTCAACAGATGCAGAAAAAGCTTTTGACAAAATTCAACAGCCATTTATGATAAAAACTCTCCAGAAAGTGGGCACAGAGGGAACCTATCTCAACACAATAAAGGCCATATATGACAAACCCACAGCAAACATCATTCTCAATGGTGAAAAACTGAAAGCATTCTCTCTAAGATCAGGTACAAGGATGTCCACTCTTGCCACTCTTATTCAACAGTTTTGGAAGTCCCA
This sequence comes from Hippopotamus amphibius kiboko, assembly GCF_030028045.1. Classification (NCBI taxonomy): domain Eukaryota; kingdom Metazoa; phylum Chordata; class Mammalia; order Artiodactyla; family Hippopotamidae; genus Hippopotamus; species Hippopotamus amphibius. The sequence continues at coordinate 169,743,474 of NC_080191.1, read as the reverse complement.
GCCATGGCAATCAGAGAAGAAAAAGAAATAAAAGGAATCCAAACTGGAAAAGAAGAAAACTGTCACTGTTTGCAGATGACGTACTATACACAGAAAATCCTAAAGATGCCACCAGAAAACTACTACAGTGAATCAATAAATCTGGTAAAGTTGCAGGATACAAAATTAATGCACAAAAATCTCTTGCATCACTATACACTAAGAACAAAAGATCAGAAAGAGAGATTAAGGAAACAATCCCATTTACCATCACATCAAAGAGAATAAAATACCTAGGAATAAACTACCTAAGGAGGCAAAAGACCTGCACTCAGAAAACTATAAAACACTGATGAGAGAAATCAAACATGACACAAGACAGATACAGAAATAACCATGTTCTTGGACTGGAAGAATCAATATTGTGAAAATGACTATACTACCCAAGGCAATCTACAGATTCAATGCAATTCCTATCAAATTACCAATGGCATTCTTCACAGAATTGGAACAGAAAATTTTACAATTTGTATGGCAACACAAAACACCCTGAATAGCCAGAGCAATCTTGAGAAAGAAAAACGGAGCTGGAGGAATCAGGCTCCCTGACTTCAAGCTATACTACAAAGGTACAGTAATCAAGACACTATGGTACTGGTACAAAAACAGAAATATAGATCAATGGAACAGGATAGAAAGCCCAGAGATAAACCCATGCACCTATGGTCACCTAATCTATGACAAAGGAGGCAAGAATACACAATGGAGAAAAGACAGCCTCTTCAATAAGTGGTGCTGGGAAAACTGGACAGCTACATGTAAAAGTGGAAACAACCCAAGTGTCCATGAAGAGATGAACAGATAAACAAAACATGGTACATACATATACTGAAATATTATTCAGCCATAAACAGGAATGAAGTTCTGATACATGCTACAACATGTATGAATCTTGAAAACATTATGCTAAGTGAAAAAAGCCAGATACACAAGGTTAAGCAGTGTAAGATTCCACTAAATGAACAATTTAAAATATGCAAATTCACAGAGACAAAATGTAGATTAGAGGTTACCAGGAGCTGGGAGAACAAGGAAATGTGGAGTTACTGTGTAATGGTTATAGAGTTTGTCTGAGGTGATGAAAAGGGTTTGGAATAAGATAGTGGTGTTGGTCATAAACAGGGTGAATGCAATTAATGCCACTGAATTGCAATTTGAAAATGGTTACAATAGCAAATTTTATGTTATATATATTTTACCATAATTTTAAAAATTATTTAATATACTGAAAATCACTGACTTGTACATTTTAAATGGGTAAACTGTATAGTTTCTAAAGCATATCTCAATAAAGCTGTTAAAAAATGAACTTGAGAATCATTAATTGTATGTTGGGATTTCTTTTATTTTCCCGTTTTATTGTTAATGTGATATAATCTCTGAAAAATTGTTTAGGGTCAAATTGTGGAGAACTTCTAATATGAAGTAAAGATTTTTGTACTTCATTACCTGGGCAAAGTAGTATAATTATCAAAAGGGAGTAATACGGACTTCCCTGGTGGTCCAGTGGTTAAGAATCTGCCTTTCAATGCAGGGGATATGGGTTCGATCCCTGGTCGGAACACTAAGATCCCACATGCTGCAGAGCAACTAAGTCTGTGTGCCGCAACTAGAGAGCCTGCATGCGGCAATTACTGAGCCCATGTGCTCTAGAGCCCAGGCCCCACAACTAGACAGAAAACCACTCATGGCAACAAAGAGCCTGCGCACCACAACAAAGTATCCCGCATACTGCAACAAAGATCTCACGTGCCATAACTAAGACACAGCCAAATAAATTAAAAAAAAAAGGGGGGGGGGAGAGAGGTAAAACACACATCATTTTAGGAAGACATTCAATAATCAACCGCCTGATTTTTATAGAAAAATAGGGAGAACAGATAGGCCTGTTGTGTAATACTAACAAAGTCCAACAATATTCTAGAGAAGAGATATGCAATGAAAAAAGATGGGGAACATCAATCAAGATGCTAATATGACATACTTTTAATTTGAAAACTATGCTGATTAAAGACTAGATAAGCCATTAGCTGCTTTCTCTTTACTTCTATAAATAAACACTATTAGAAAATAACAACAATAAAACGACCATGATAGGTCAGTATACCAGCACAGCCTAAAGATTAATAGCCTTGAAAATTCCTATCACAAACATATAATCACAAACACTATTCTTTCTGATAATTTTCATTCTAAAACAATTACTGAGCTCCTATTAAATTAAGTTCTTAACACTGCTAGCTCTTAAAGAAGAGGACAAAGACAAACACCCCATCTGACATGTAAGAGGTCACTGTCTAGAATCAGCAGTCTGGCAAATAAAGAGCAATTATAATTTCAAAGGTTCAAAAATAATAATGCTAGCAGTAATGCAATGAATACAAACATAAAATGACATTAATTGGCATACATTTAACATTTAATGCTATAATTAATATAAAATACTTCTACAAAATGTAATTCTACAAAAGTTATAAAGCAAACTGTTCAAACCTAATATCATACTACTATGCTGAATAATGTGAAAAAGATCTAAAATATTTCTTCTCTTTTCTTCCCACTTAGATAAGAGTTTTTTGGGAATAAAAAGACAGTTAATCTACAAACTTTAGTGAATAATGTTAGTAATGTTAGATGAAAGTAAATTTTAGGTGTCAGAATATCAAAGATAATATAGCAAACCAAGAAAATTCTCAATATGAAGCGAATGATTGCCATAGTATTTTATAATATATATTAGAAAAAGAATATATAAAAAGTTAGTTTTAAATATGCCAAAGTATATTCTTAGTTTTACCTCATGTAATTTCTAAGGACAACTTACCAATCCTTAAAAAAAAAATAGCAACATGAAAAAAAAGCAATGATTTATTTGTAATATAAAATATTTTTATATTTATGGCCCTTCAATGAACCCTCCAATAACAAAAGTTAAGGTTTAAGTTCATTATCCGTTAATAAAATTTAGTCCTGAAAATTGTGACTATCTTACTTGGCTGATTATAACTCCATCTAATAGTTGGCTTTATGTAAGAAGGATGAATATTCAGTTCCTTACCTTGTAATTTCATCATCTCCAAGCACTGCTTTCGAAACGGGTGAATATCTGGCTGGTGATGCTGGTGTCTGGCCCAAGTAGGAAGATGGGCTAACGTGGTTATCAACAGGCTGAGAAGCTTCAAAATAAAGTAAGTAAAAAACACTTGAAAAAGGAAACATGCCATTCAGCACATTTGTGGATTACCAATTTCAAAGTTAATTAATGTATAATTCATAGTCACTCATTTATATAATAGAATTTGGTAGAGAAAATTTATTTATTAGGTAAAAACATGAGAGAAGCTCAAGTTTCCAAGGAAAAACGAGTTTAGAAATTCAGATCAATAGAGCAAACTTATTCCATTTGGTTTCTCTGAGAAAACAGAACTAAAAAGGAGTTTTACAGTAACTGATTTACACAATGAAATCCAGGAAAGGTTATTCAAAAGATTGTCACAGGAAAGACTGAACCGTATCAATCAAGTACAATAACTTTATTTTTCTAAGAAGTTATTTTGCAGATCAATATTTTTAAAAAGTATATACAGTTGATCCCTGAACAACATGGGAGTTAGAAGCACCGACCCTCCAAGTAGTTGAAAATGCACATATAACTACAGTTGGGCCTCCAGATCCACGGTTCCGCACTCACAGGCTCAGCTAACTGCAGATCTCTGGAATGCGCTGGAAAACATCCGTGTGTAAGTGGACCCGCATAGTTCAAACCCATGTTGTTCAATGATCAACGTATACTCAAAATTTGATTGTGAATAACGAAAACCAAAAGCTTAAAAATAGGTGCAAAAAGACTATGCTTGACAAAGTTTTGAAATAAATTGAGGGACTTCTGGTTTCCAGCTTGGCATATAAGAAGCTTTGAGTCATTACTCTGTGCTAACAACTAAAAAGGTGAACAAACTGAAAAATCAACAACCCTTCTTAGATGTTTAAGAGAGAGGTCACAGGGCAAAACACTATCACCCAAATTAGAGAGACTGATACGCAAATACAGAGAATCACAACTTACTAGAGCAGAAATCTCTGTGGGAACTGGTGCTGGGGTAGAGTAACCGGAACTATAATTAACGAATTGTTAGAGGCTCAGTGTGGACAGCTTTGGGAGTCAAAAACTCCAGGGGGGCCCAGTCATCAGGGGCCCCACATTTTTGTGAGTTTTACCTCCTAGATCTCTACCAGGTTCTGTCATGCTTCTAGCAGGAGAAGGGGGAAAAGCAACCATTCTGAAATACGTAAGAGCATTTTGTTCTCCTTAACAGAGTCTGTCCTCAGAAGAAACTATTTAACCAGAGCCTCACCTGCTGGGGTTTTGTCAGAGCACAACTGACCGGGGGAACAGAAATAACTGACCTGGGGGAAAGGAAATAATAATATCTAGCCAATTCCAGCCATCCGGTCCAAAGGCAGCAGAATGAGAGAGAATTCTGAGAAGCACTGTAAAGAGGACTGCAGAGGCACAAGGTCACTAAGAGACTGAGACAATCACAGGACTATTTAACACTTTCCCATTCCAACAGCTTATCACCATATTACTACTAAAGGCCTATTTACAGCACTTCCTTTTATCCAGCACACCACGCCCAGCTACCAAGAAAAATTAGAAGACATATTAAAGGCAAAAACACAGTTTGAAGAGACAGAGCAAGCATAAGAACCAGACTTGTATATGGCAATGATGTTGGAATTATCAGCCCAGGAATTTGAAACAATAATGATTAATATGGTACGGTCTCTAATGGATAAAGAAGACAGTATGCAAGAACAGATGGCAATATTAGCAGAGAGATGGAAATTCTAGGAAAGAAACAAAAAGAAATACTAGAAAACAAAAACTCTGTAACAGAAATGAAGAACGTCTTTGATGAGCTACTAGTAGTCTGGACACGGCTGAGGAAAGAATCTCTGAGCTTGAGATTGCAACCTCTAAAACTGAAAAGCAAAGAGGAAAAAAATGACTGGGGGAAAAAATACCAGAACAGAATATCCATGAACAGTGGTAGAACTACAAAAGGTGTAAGATATTTGTAATGGGAATACCAAAAGGATAAGGAGAGAAAGGAATAGAAGAAATATTTGAAACTATAACGATGAGAATTTCCCCCAATTAATGTCAGACACCAAACCACAGACCTAGGAAGCTCAGAGAACACTAAGCAGGATAAATTCAAAGAAAGTTATACCTAGGCATATCCTTTTCAAACTACGGGGGGAAAAAAGAACGGGGGCGGGGGGGGAGGAAGAAAAAACAAAAAAGGAAGAAAAGCCCTAAAAGAAGTCACAGGGGAAAAAAACCCTCACCTTACTGACAGAGGTGTAAGGTAAGAATTACATCTGACTTCTCAGAAACCATTCCAGCAAGACAGGGGAGTGAAATATTTAGTGTTAGGAGAGAAAACCCACTTTGTATCCTGTGAAATTATCCTTCAAAAGTGAAGAAGAAATAAAGACTTTTTTTTTTTTTTTTTTTGGCACACGGGCTTAGTTGCTCCGTGGCATGTGGGATCTTCCTGGAGCTGGGATCGAACCCGTGACCTCTGCATTGGCAGGCGGATTCTTAACCACTGTGCCACCTAGGAAGCCCCAAGACTTTCTTAAACGAACAAAAATTGAGGGAATATTTATGGCTAGTATATCTGCCTTTTGAAATGTTAAAAGAAGTTCTTTAGAGACAAGGAGAGTCAGTAGGTCAGAAACTCAGTTATACAGAAAGAAAGCAAGAGCTCTGATGAAGGATAAGTAAAGGTAAAAGAGAACTCAATTTTCTTATTCTTGATTGATCTAACAAATAACACTTTGTTCAAAATTACAGTAATACTGTATTAGACTATGTTTGTGTATGTATATGTTTATGGATAAATGATATGAATGTCAGCCATGATACAAAGGATGGGAGGGAGGAATTAGGGTTATTTTGTTATTATAAGGAACTCACACTACCTGTAAAGCTGCACAGTGTTACCTCAAAGTGGAATTAGATTAGTGTACATGTATATTGCAAACTCTAGGGCAAACCACTAAAAAAAAGTAAAAGAGAATGTAACTAATACACTGAGAAAGGAGAGAAAACAGAATCATATAAAATGCTTAATTAAAGCCATAAAAGGCAGGAAAAAAACAGATGACAAATACAGGAGCAAAGAACAGCGCAACAAATAGAAAAGAGTAGCAGATATCAGAGACATTAATTCAACTATATCAATAATCACTTTGAACAGCAATGGTCTAAATGCACAAATTCGAAGACAGATATTGTCAGAGTGGGTCAAAAAACCAAAACCCAAGTATATACTATCTACAAGAAAGCCACCTTAAATATAAAAGCCTATATATACTAAAAGTAAAAGGACAGAGAAAGATATACCATGCTAACACTAGTCAAAAAGCAGGAACTTGGGAATTCCCTGGTGGCACAGTGGTTAAGAATCCTCCTGCCAGTGCAGGGGACATGGGTTCGATCCCTGGTCCAGCAAGATCCCACGTGCTGTGGAGCAACTAAGCCCGTGAGCCACAACTACTAAGCCTGTGCGCTAGATCCCATGTGCCACAACTACTGAAGCCCGCATGCCCTAGAGCCTGTGCCACAACTACTGAGCCTACGCGCTGCAACTACTGAAGCCCACATGCCTAGAGCCTGTGCTCCGCAACAAGAGAAGCCCGTGCACCACAATGAAGAGTAGCTCCAGCTCACTGAAACTAGAGAAAGCCTGTGAGCAGCAACAAAGACTCAACACAGCCAATTAATAATAATAATAATAATAATTTTAAAAAAAACAAATAAAATTAAAAAAACCAAAAGAAACCAGGAATAGCTAGCTATATTAATTTCAGACAGAGAAGAGTTCAAAGTAAGGAAAATTATCTGTGTTAAAGAAGGGTATTACTTAATGATAAAGTGATCAGTTCTCCAAGAAGACATAACAATCTTTAACACCTAACAATAGTGTCAAACTACGTGAGGCCAAAACATAACTGAAACGACAAATAGATTAATCCACACCTCTTTATCAGAAATGAACAAAATAAAGCAGGCAGAAAATCAGGAAGAACATAGTTGAACTCAATAACATCACTAATCAATTGGACATGATAGACACCTATAGACTACTTCATTCAACAACAGGAGAATACATATTTTTCTTAAGCTCCCACGTAACATTCACCAAGACAGACCATGTCCTGGGCTATAAAGCATAACTTAACAAATTAAAAAAACAAAAAAAGAAATCATACAATGTCCTTTCTCAGACCACAATGAAATTAAACTAGGAATCAATAACAAAATGATAGCTAAAAATCCCCAAACACACGGTGATTAAATAGCACACTCCTAAATAACACTTGGTCAAAGAAGAAATCTCCAGAGAAATTAAAAAAATCTTTTGGACTAAATGAAAATGAAAACACAACTTATCAAAATTTATGGGATGCAGTAAAAGCAGTGCTTAGACGTAAATTTATAGTACTGAATGCAAATATTAGAAAAAAAGGATCTAAAATGAATCATTTTAGCTTCCACCTTATAAAAACAGAAAAATTAAATTCAAAGTAAGCAGAAGGAAAAAAATAATAAAAAATTAGAGCAGGAATCAATGAAATTAAAAACAGGAAATCAACACATTAAAAAAACAATCAGTGAAACCAAAAGCTGGTTCTTTGCAAAGATCAATAAAAGCAATAAACCTCTAGTCAGGCTAAGAAAAAAAGGTAAGTTGGAAATGTAGTTAATCAAATTTTCTAAAATTTATCTCATGAAAGGTAAAATATGACATTTGTTTTTTGTTTTTTTAAAATTTTTATTGGAGTACAGTTGGTTTACAATGTTATGTTAGTTGTAGGTGTAAGAATTTAAGATTTTAAAAGGCTACATACTATATGATTCCAACTACATGACATTTTGGAAAAGGCAAGACAATGAAAGCAGTAAAATGATCAGTGGATGCCAGCGGTTAGAGGGGAGGGAGGGATGAAGAGGCCGTACCCAGGATTTTTAGGGCAATGAAACTACTCTGTATGATACTGATAGTGGGTACATGTCATTATACGTTTATCCAAACCCACAGAATGTACATCAAGAGTGAACCCTAATGTATACTATGGGCTTTGAGTAACAACGTGGCAATGTAGGGTCATCAGTTGTAACAAACGTACCACTCTGGTGGGAGATGTTGATAATAGGAAAGGCTCTGCAGGTGGGACATTTCTGTACCTTTGCTTAATTTTCCTGTGAACTTAAACTGCTCTAAAATACAAAGTCTATTACAAAAAAAAAATAAAAAAGGACATGCCCTGACACCAGCTCAGATCTGTCAACCCAATTTATAATTTTTCTTTTTAATGCACCCATAAAAGAATGGAAACCTAGTAAAAAAACAAGAATAAAAAATAAGCAAAATTTATTTACTTGTTCATTTCAATAATAATAAACACCATTACAGTCCACTGACTGTAATTCTAATAAGAGCTAAGAACAGAAAATGATAACGCCACCCCTGAGCCAGGTAAGCGACACACTTCAGCGGTAACTTCCAAAAGCACGACACACCCGAGCCACGCGCATCGGTATCAGAACACAGCCACACGTGACTCTCTTGGGGCATTAACTACGATAAAGTTACAAGGCATTTAAAACTCTAGCTGTAATATTTATTATTTAATCATTAACCTCTTCTTTCATTACATTACCGAGTGTCTTCTATGCACAAAGCATTAGAACACCCATTGGGACAACAAGAATGCAAGGATCATTACTTCAAGTTACTATGGTGGCCAGACAGCTAACATGTATGGGTGAAGTAACCTGAGTGAAAGACAGCAGGCAGTGACTGAAAGTATGGTGTACTGGAGAGAATGTATGGGCTATCAAAAGGAGACAGCGTCTATACATCTCTTTCGGTAATTATACAAAAAGGAAAAAGTCTATCATGTCTACTGACAGTACAGGGCTTGGAGTCCAGTGCCATTTTTGATCTTACAGGTCTGCAGTCTCCAATAGCAACTGTTTCCTGGACAATTCGTATATAAGATGATCTTTCGCATTTGAGCAAAAGGACTTTCTACCAATAGCTCTTCTGAAGTCCAAAGTCTCTGCTGGGTGATGTGTAAGAATATCTGTGATTTTCAAGGGAACTGGCATGGTTGCCCTAAAGCAACAGACATTCATGTGAACCATTACTATCACTGGCCTTTTAAAGTCCAGAGTGTACTGATTTTTGACTCACATTTCTTTGCGGCATTATCATGTTTGGCTTAAACAAATATACAAACAAACAAAAAAAAACCGGTTGGGTAAGAAATTCAGTCAACTGCCCAAGCCAGAAAATGTACCTTTTCCCTACCATATCCAGACTGGGCCTTTATTCAATGGACCCTTTCTGAAGGGAGTCATCCTCACATGGAAGGCATAGTATCTCACATGGCGGGAACCGCAAATTAATGTTCCTATCAAAGAAATGACTGCCCAAAAAATGATCCGATCAAACAATGTTATTTCCTATACCCCAAATCCTAAGTAAAAAGATTCCTCAGATAACTACAAAACAAGGGATCCTAAATTATTGTCCTCAGATACCAAGATTAATGACCCAAACCCTGCAAAGTTTAGAAGTCAAGTGGGAGAGCTTAAAGTAGGAAGAGATCAGTGGCCAAATCAGAAGTTTAACAAGGCCTTTCACCTGAAGAGACTATAAATTAAAAATGAAAATATATATAATGCAAAAGCATGAGAATTTTAATGTCATCAAAGAAACTATGTTCTCTATCAGATCCAATGAACTTTTTTTTCTCCCCAGTAATAAACCTTTTATTCCTGGGTACCATACTTTGGCTATGATCCATATTTGGAGTACAACTATAAGAGTGTGACTCCATCTGAGATTTATGGTCATAACTTAAACTACAATTCTGTGCTTTTCTCCAATCATGTTCTGCTTTTTTAGGGAGCAGGAATGGATGAAGACAGCAGACTGAACCAGGGTTGGAATTCTGCCAGTGAAGATGGAGAGGGCAAGAAAGTAGAAGATGTGTGCGATGAAGTGAATATCATGCCAAACCGAGGAGGCTAAGTTAAAAAATGTAGACAAGTGGAGACACACGGCGACAACCAAGTAATGGTGTCAAATGATTGAAGGTCAAAATGAGGATGAATTGTTAGAATAGGAGTAAATAAACTGATGGATGTAGTCAGAAAATGGGATGATTTAAATCAGGATTCTGGAGACAGTGAAGGTACTGACAATGATAAGATCCAAATTATTATCCTGGAAGCAAGTATCTGAGTTGGAGTGGAGAGCAGGAGAGTTAGAAAGAAAGAGACCATCAAACAAAGAAGCCTGGCTGTTGAATGAATCACTGTGGATGTTGGCTGGACATCACTAAGAATGACAATGTGAATCAAAGGACAATGGGCCCGACACTAAAGTCTTCAGTGACTAAAGCCAGATGGATGAGGAGGACACTAGATGACTAACAACATAAGGGATAGGCAGTAAGCTGAATAGTCTGATGGCAAGGGCTTCAAGAAAGCTGACAGGTAAACATCATTTATGTAAAAAATTTGCAAACACAAATGTTTTAAAAAAACACACATAAATAAGTCATTTCTGAATTGCGTATGCAGTATGAACACGGACTGGAAGTGTACAACAAAATTCATGAGAAAAGAGAACGGAAATGAAACATTATGATAAAGTTGAATTGGCAAGGTAAACTTCAACTTTTTCACAATATTCTATTAGTTTAATAACAGATGAAAAAAAGGGACAAAATATCCTACATATGCCTATAGGGAAAACAATCATTAATTACTACTCTTTAGGACTAGTGCTCCCATTTTTTACGTCATATTATTTTATATAAAAAGGGATAATTCAATAAAAAGTAACACTTTTTTTCCAGTTCAACATATTTGTAAGGAGCAGCCTTGTTATTTCTGTATTTGCCTGTAATCAGGAGGCCAAGTCCCAATCTGCTGAACAGCTGGCACACAGCTGTCTTGAACAGATGAGGTAGCATAGTAAGATTGGTACTTAAACTGGTGAATAAAAGAGCTTATCACTGAATTCGCATCTCCTAATAACAAATAAAAACACATAAAGCCCCTCATATAAAGCTCTGTGAAAGACCAAATATATGGGAGAATTTTAAACAAGTAGTATAATTCTTTTCTGACACAAGTATAAGACATGATCTCTGTCCATTAAAGAAATTGAACACTATTAAGAAAATTCAGTTATATTTGAGTAATTAATGAATCAATGAGCAGATAATGAAGATGCATTACTGGAGGAGAGTATATACCTTTCAAAATATAATTTGTATTTAGCTTATAATGATTAGTGATTGTAATGAACTCTAACATTTTAAAACTGGAAACACTGCCACTTACAAAACCACAAATCTCTAAAATGCTACAATTTAAAAAAGGAGAACTTGGAAAAGTAGACTACAGAGTACACTTAAGATCTTTATTACACATGGGTGATTTTAGTATTGATTCAACATACCAAACAAATAAAACTTAAATTTTTCAAACAACATGAATACACTAAAAATATAATTAAATCTCATCTCAGCTTGTATATTAAAAAAAGAAAACCAAACCGGAAACAAAATTACAGAAGTGCTTTCATTACAATTCATTTCTACGCAATGCCACTGCATTGTGCACAAATATAGTTAGGCAGCACACTAAGAGCTTGCAGTACAAAAATGACATCAATGCTCACACAGCTGAGAGTATAGGAAAGCCCAAGTTTTAGAAATGTTTTAAGTTACTGTTTCTCAAAGTGCAGCCCATGAACCAGCAGCACCAGAAGCATCAGAATTATCTTGCTTGTTAAAGTATATTTCTGTGCTCCATCCCAAAATTATTAGAATAAAACAAGAATCCACATTATTTGCAAATAACTTTGGTGACTGTTACATAAAAGTTTGAGAGTCAATGCCTTAAATATTAAAAGTAATTACTGCTGTGAAATTATATGCAAAAAGGTGAAAAAGCCACCCCTTCCCTTACTATTAATGAAAATTCTGATTTAAAATTGATTTTTAAAAATTATTAGGTTAAAATGCTTAATAGTTCTTTTAAAAATTTTTGTATAATGTTTAACCTTTATACTGGGAATCTTCCTTAAAATACATCCCATCTAAGCAAAGAAGATTTGAACAGAGACTTACAATTGGTGATATCAGGTGGTACGTAGCCATCGCTCATATACATGCTTGTGGGCTTTGCCACTTTCAGGTAAACAAAGTCAGAGGTGTTCTTTAAGGCGGTTACTGCTTCTTCATGAGTAACTTCTTCTAAACACACACTGTTCACCTAAAAGAAAATCCCCAAAGTGTTACTTCTTCCTTCCCACTCTGAATGTCATTTCCCCCCCTTATTGCTCTGGGTAGACTCTTGGGTGCAATGTTGAACAGGAGTGGTAGTTTGTGTCTTTCTAGGAGTTTGTCCATTTCATCTAAGTTATCTAATGCTTTGGTACAGAGTTATTATAAATAAACATTTTCTCTTATGTTCTCTCTCTCATTGCTACTTTTAGAAATCTGAGTCATTTTCTTCTTCCTGGTCAATCTAACGAAAGGTTTATCAATATCACTGCTCTTTTCTAAGACCCAAGTTTTGTTTTGGTGATCTCCTCTATGGTTGTCCTGTTCCCCATATTGTTCATTTCTGCTCGAACCCTTTCTCTTCTGCTAACATTAGGTTTAGACTGCTCCTCCATTTGGTAAGCATTTTGTTTAAAAAGAAATAACACTATAAACGTTTCTAGTGTTTTAAATTACAATGTACTAAACAAACGTTCACTTTAGTATATTTTCCATTTCCCTAATGTGTGACTTTATAATTGACTGTAGGAGATTTTTTAATGTTTTGACAAAAACTTCTGAAGGTCACAGAACAATCCTAATTTTCCCCATTGATTATTAATAACGTTTGCAGGGTTTCAGCTGCATGGTCATTTTTATGGTCCCATCCTACTGTGTATAGTAAGGACCGCTTGCATTTTGAAATATATAGCTGTGGTATACTGTTCTTCTGATGGCCTGCGATCAGACATTAGTAACTGCGATGCAAAGAGAGGATTAATAAATGCCATACATTAGAGCTGTCTTCTTGGAAAGCTCACTCTGGTATGTCCCTTTTGGAACCTGACCACCATCTTGTGAGAAGCCCAAATTAGCCATGTGGACAGCATGTGGACAGCCCACTGGAGAATTAAATACCTGGCTAACAGGCCAGCTGTGCTCCCAGCTGGCAGCCAACACCAACCTATCCACTATACGTGAGCCAACTTCCAAGTTGGCCCATGGCTCTAGTTGAGCCACCCCAGGAGACATTATATGGAGTAAAGACAGGCTGTCTTGGCCAAACCTACCCAAATTGCAGAAGTGTGAGCAAATGAATAATTATTGTCATTTTAGCCACTAGTTTTCATGTTTTCTTATGCAGCATTAGATAACTGATGAAAGAGCTGACAAGATTTGCTGAGGGATTCAATGTGGAGTGGGAAAGAAAGAGCATGATCCTAAAGTTTTAGACCTGGGCAAATCAGAAGGATAAAATTCCCATTTAATGAGATGTGAAAATTATGCAAAGAGCAGAATTTTGGGAGGCAGAATGGGGTGGGTTGCTGTGACTCAGAAGTTCATTTTTAGATACAGCTGTCCTTCGGGATCTGTGGCAGAATGATTCTATGACTCCACTGTCACCGTTACTCTCCTTGAAGATAAAAAAAATGCAGATTCTCAAGTTCCTTATGTAAAATGGTGTAGTATTTGCATATAACCTACGGACACCCTCTCATACTTTAAATCATTTTTTGATTATTTATAATACCTAATATAATGTAAATGCCATGTAAATAGTTGCCAGCCTGCAGCAAATTCAAGTTTTGCCTTTTGGGAACTTTCTGGAACTTTCCCCCCAAATATTTTTGATCCTCAGTTGGTTGAATCCACAGATGTGGAACCCACGGATACAGAGAGCTGAGTGTATATTATATCTGAGATGACTCCTGAGAAACACAGAAGGAGACTGAAGTTCAGAAAACAATACTCATTACTATCATGTACAATGAGACCCAGTAAGTTACTTGACCACCTATCAGAGAAAGAAGAGAAAACGTACAAGTACTGAGTTCTGGATCACGTCAATATCTAGAGATCAGGGAGAAGATGCACCAAAAAGGAGAATGAGAAGGAATGGCTGGTGAGGTAAGAGGAACTGAAAGACGGAGGGTGACTATCAGGCAAACTGGAAAGAGTGTTTTAAGAAGGAAGAAGATGTGTCAAATGACTGATAGATCGATTAAGATGAGAATTAAGAACTGAATCATTTCAGTGGAATTATGGCAACAAAAGCCTCACTAAACGGTAAATCAGCATGAATTTCTGGCTCCCTACCCCTAAAACTGATTCTGGAGAAACCATAAAGAAAGACATGGTATCTAAGAAGTTAAAAATCAGAGTGAGAAACCTAGTGGAGAAAGAAGGTTGTCTGGAACTGGTGTATGTGTGTAGGGGTGTGTGTGTCTGTTGGGGGGGGGGGGATGTATGTGATGATGAGGAAGTGTTGGTTGTAGCTTGGGGGAAAGAGTGGCAAGTCACAGCTGTGAGAGGATGAGTTGGAGAAAACCAGATGAAGGACAGTTCCTTCCTCTTTGTATCATTCACTCAAAAATAATTAGTTGCTCTTCCTAGCAGAACTATTCAAAAGGGTGGGTAAATAAACAGGAAATAACCCAAATCACCACTACAGCAGACTTTGTGTGCCTTTTCAGATTCACTTGAGCATACCCACTAGGCCTTGGTTGCTCACTTAGGGGAGAGTCCTGGCTACTGCTACTCTCATCTTGTCTCCTACCATGAAGAGCTCTTTCAACCTCTTCCAGAGTAAAGGCTGGGCTTGGGCATGGCTGATGTGTTCCACATAGTGAGAGCTGGAAGATATTAGGAGACCACATCTGACCTGTGTAGACCACTGAGGCTCTAGCTCTTCTCACCACTTCTGGGTTCAGGGGAAGTGCTGTGCCAGAGTGTGGGAGTTGGCCTTCCTAGTATTTGTCCAGAGGGGCTGCATAACACAGTCAAGAAATCTAGGACAGATAACCCTCTATGGCATAGACTCCAACTAACAAGAGACAGGAGATTAAAGGGGCCAGCAGATAAATTCTTTCATCTCCCTGGATGGCTGGATCTAAGGTTTAGCAGTTCCACATTGCCGGCCTGGGAGACTGTCCTACGTGACAAGCAATCAGCTACATTTTCTTGTGAAATTACAGCCAGCTCAGAAACATAATGCCTTGTATGGGCTTTCCCTCATTCTCTGCCTCACTTTTCATTTCCACTCACTCAAGCTTCTCTGAAGTTATACCTCCCAATAACACCTTAGCACAGTAGCTTTTCTTCAGGTTTGTTTTTCTAGGGAACATGAACTAAGACAGTTATTGATGAAGACTGGATAAATAAAGTGTGATACAGTTTACAGTCCCATAACAGAATATGAAGAGGAGAAATGAATAAATCTCAGCTCTAGTCAACAATAAGGATAAGTCTCAGTAAAACAATACTGAGTGAAAAAAGTCTTAAAAGACTACATACAGCACAACAGCCTGTAAAATTTTTAAAAACAAACACTACCAAACAAAACATTTAGGCATATGCATGTGATGAAGCAATCTTTAAAAAACAAAGGAAGAGAAACAAATTGTTGACATTCTAGTTCTTGGGTTGGATAATAACTAGCAATTTTTACCATGTTATAAATAAAATAATTGATTAATTAAAGTAAGAAGGGGGAAAAAAAGGTCACACATGAACAAAGGATGATGATGTTATGACCCTAAGGATTATCATTAAACAATTCTATGCATCCAAGTCCCTAAACAGAATAAAAGAAAAAGAGATGGGAGCTAGCAGAGGAAATGGAAGCAGCCAGTAAAGATACTAAAGAATTATTTCTCAGGTTTTGACTAAAGCAAGGCTAGTATTCACTCATGTAAATATCACTGAAACATTGCTGGCACGTGGAAATTCCAGAATCTGTCAGAAAAAAAAGACATCAAGGTGATTTTTAAAACAATGGCTTTCTTATACTTACTGCTAAAAGTTTATCTCCAATCTGAAGTTTACCATCTTTATGTGCTGCACCTCCTTCAATTATTTTGGTTACATAGATGCTATTGTCCCCAGGAATATGCTGATTTCCAACACCTCCGGCAATGCTGAAACCAAGACCTGTTTGGAAAACACTAGTTTTAGAATTTCACCAATATATGTAAACTTAAGTTCAGAAAGAAATGACTGAAAACTAGAAGGTTATAATTTCACCAAAATTTTTTTTTTTTTAAATAGAAAATCCTAAGTATCTTGTAATCAGGGACAATTACAAACATAAGTGCTCCTATAGTTACAAATAAGTACCTCCCCCCTGTTACTTTTTTTTTTTTTTAATATTTAGTTAGTTAGATGGCTGAGCCAGGTCTTAGTCACAGCATGTGGGATTTTTGTTGTGGCATATGGGATCTTTAGTTGTGGCATGCGGGCTCTTAGTCGCAGCATGTGGGATCTAGTTCCCTGATCAGGGATCGAACCCGGGCCCCCTGCATTGGGAGCATGCAGTCCTAACCACTGTGCCGCAAGGGAAGTCCCCCTAACCCAGGTTACTTCTTAAAGTGCCTCTGCACATGCATTTGTTTGTTAGTGCAGAGATAGCGTAAAATTGCTTCACTTTTGTTTCCATCGTAATTGCACTTCTTACTAACACTTTTAATATTCCACGAGATGAAAGCAACAAAAAATTGGTGATGATGGGTAGAACAGCTCCAGAAATGCAGATGTTTTTGTTCTTTTTCAATATTCTATGAATTAATTTTAAGTAAGGAATTTCAATAATTCATAAATCTCAGTTTTAATACCAAACTCGTAGCTCTCTATTCATTTTTTCCATGAATGCACAAATTAGAATCAGTATTTCCATTTATCTTCAATCCCATTTATATTTTCAAAATTCAGATCACATCCTAACAGTAGCCACTGCAGATGTAACTACTAATGATGTGCTCGTATTTTCTTCTTTTAGCCTGATATTAACAAGTTAATATCAACACTATACATGACTTCAAAATGTTTACACAGAATTCTACTTAAGACAAAAGTCAGTAGAAATAACAGAGAAATTCTAAAAATTCACCAACTTCTGTAGATTACCAACACTGTTAGTCTTAGAACGTGTGTCATAAATAACTTCATAGTTACATTTCACTTAGAGATTTCTTCCTTAATAATCCGTCTTTGTTTGATCTATTTCATACCTTTAGGACCTTTAATGAGCTTTATTTCCATTATTTTTTCTGATACTGGCTTCCGTCTTTTTACGTACAAGCGTACGATAGATCCTGCTTCTTTCAATGCTTCAACTGCTTTGCTATGTGTTACATCACGAACATCTACTTCATTTACTCGCAATATACAGTCATTGACCCTGAGAAAAAAAAATCAAAATAAAATATTAAAAATTTAATATCAATTTTTCACTCTGCCAATTTTTCTTGTCATTTTCATTTTTTAAAGATTTATTAGAATTATGTATAAGAAGAAACTGCATGTTAAATTCTAATGTATCAAACACTCATATAAATACAAACATTTCCCAAGAGCTAGCAAAGGAAACAGTGCAAATAATAGATTATTATACAAAAATATTAAATAATAATGATGGCTGTAATTTGTATGATTACATATAGGAATTAAGATACTTTGGAAAAACAGCAAATATTTATTTAGCACTAACCACATGCTAGGAACTTCTTTTAGCGCTTTCACACAACAACCTGTAAGGTGGATACATATTTATATTCCTATTTTACAGATGGAAAAACTGAGGCACAAAGTTTAAATAACCCTCCCAAGGCCACCTAGATAATGACTTACAGAACAGTGATTCAAAGATAAGAAACCTGAGGCTTAGAATGAATAACTAGCTTAAGGTCACTGGCAAAATTGAGAGTACTTCATTGATTTATCAAAAAAATAAACTGACCTCAGATTCAACTGCATGGTATTCATGCAGAAAACAAACAGGAAAACAAATAAAAAGATGGTCATCTCAAATTGGACAGGGAAGGGGAACAAACCACAATTAAAATATTTAAAATGATCATGATAAACCTCTGTATCTAATTAACTTTCTTTAGAGAAAAGAAATTCTGTATCCAAAGACACCTTAAAGTTAGTCCTATAGGTATGTTCTCCAGTGAGACAAATGGAACATATTAATTTTCACACAAGAAGCACAAATAAAAGGCCAGTAACAGAATCAGGATGTAAATGTTTACGTTCACATGAATGGTCAAATTTTTTAATTTATTGCTTATTTCATTAATATACCACTTATATCCAGTAAGACGTAAAGTTTAGAAACTGAAGAGCTGCATGAGGCACCAACAGCCTTTAAATAAGATACAGTTTTTAAAAGACCATATAAAATCCTTAGTTCTAAAACTGTAGGAAACTGTCACCATGTATAAAAAACAACAAATAAGGCAACAGGAAAAGTGCCATAATCTACGGTTTCAGGAAATAACAAAGTACACTAAAGATATCTTTTGAAATGGGATATTAAATTTAAACAAAAGACCACTGTTGTTAAATTTATTCAATTTAGAAAACAGATTAAAGTTTGCATAATTTTTACTCTGTGGTATGGATACAAACTCAGATATATATGATTCCCTGTACCTTAAATAAGCGTACACACGTTTCCCACCCAGAAAATAATACACTTTTGTGAATGTATTTGAAAATACAATGGGAAATCTGTGATTTCTATAAATTTGCTCAAAAATATTTAAACCATCAATCAAATTTATTATTCAAAATACTTAATTTCTAAGAAAAAACTGAATTTCTAATTGAAAAAAGGTAAACAATGCTTAAAGCACAACCATTCAATATTTGAGCATCTACCTTAAGTTAGTTATTATGATACTGTTCGTTTGTATTTATTCCTTGTTCAGTTTGCCTCAAGAAAAAGACACAAAGAGGATCTGGTATCACAACATAAAGTGCAAAACATACCGCAATCTTCCATCTTGGGCAGCTGCTCCCCCTGCAATAATTTTGGTAATGAAAATACTTGAGTCATCTCCAATGTGTGGGTTGTCTGTACCTCCTGCAATGCTGAAACCAAGCCCTGAATTTCCCTGGTGATAGAGGGGAAAAAAACTGACATTAAATAAGAATTCTCTTTATTGATAGGTTCCCGTCATTATAGTACCTAGAAAATGTACTAACATAGGGAACACACACACAAAGACATGTTTACAGGGAATATGATGATCTTTAAACTAAGGAATTCAGAGGTATTACTGATGAATAGGTGAGGTTGAAGATGTACTGAGCACTTCTAGACTGTGGTGTATGATTGTTTCTTTAAAAGTATGTGCAGTCTGTCCTTGCAGAGGTGTCACTATCAGGTCTCTTTCTTTTAGACTGCATCTTGCTCTTGCTTGGTAAGGCAAATCGCTCCCAAGAGAAAAACACTGAAGTGATCCTTCTGCTGCTATTATTTCCGAGTAGGTCATACCAATACATTATTTCAGCCTTTTAAAAAAGGGGTACTGAGTGGTGCTTTTCTTCTGCTAACTTTGCCATCAGCTTATTTTAAAATGACCAAATAGTATCAGCTAAGTAACACTGCCATCATCCTTCATATGGTTTAACCAAGACACATGACCAACAAAAGGCATTTTTTTAATACTGAAAGTCCAACAGAGGACTTAACATTTGTGTACTTTCCTGACAGCAAAGTCAATTTTGCCAAAGCAGCATCACTTCTTGCTTGTTTTATGTACTGGATTTTTGAACAATATTTTCCTTGAAGAAAGGGTTCTACTGCTACAAAAAGCAAAACTGATCTAAGCAAAGGTATTAAATATTTATTTTTGCAAGAATGTTCTAACTCTAGTTTTCAGGCACCTCAAATAAGTGGGTACATCTGAATCTAAACTGTTTGTATTAAATAGCTTAAAATTTCACTCAATTATGACATGTCCTAAAATTCTATTTTAATAAAAACATTTTTTAAGTCTAAACTCTTCAAGAGTTACTACAGTATCAATAATAGTATTACCAGGTTGTATGGGGCTACCAAGTTACTCAGGATTTGAGTTCTCTTTTTTATTTGCTTTTTAAAAAAATTGAGATATAATTACAAATAACTTTGTGTAAGTTTAAGGTGTAAAACATGTTGATTTGATACATTTACATAGTACAGTATGATTACCACCTTAGCTTTATTTAGCTAACACCTCTATAAGGTCACATAATCGCCATTTATTTTCTGTGAGGAGAACATTTAAGATCTAGTCTCTCAGTAACTCAAGTATATAATACAGTATTGTTGACTATATTCACCACACTGTGCATTAGATCTCTGGAACTTATTCACTTAGTTGCAAGTTTGTACACTTTAATGACATCTCCCCAATTCCTGGTACTTAAGCTCTTTAATCAGTGAAAAATACAATGTACAGTTCTGACTAAATAAATTTAAAATTTAATTTAATTTAAAAGGTACTGGGAAAAGGTGAATAAGATAAAAGGTTAGGATTATATGTCAAGAAGTCTCAGTAAAGCTGGGGGGAAAACCCAACAAAATGCCATATTAAAATGTGTACAATACATTAATACTCAGCTTACTTGTAAGACTCAGTTATCTACCTCACTTGAACAGGTGGCCCAAATTCAGGTAAACAGGCAATAAAAATCTATTATACATGTAAAAGACCCTCTGAGGTCTATTGTCACTCAGTTTATTCTGGCTTCAAACAAACAAATCTACTTACCTAAGATTTGAAATACACAGACATTCAGTTACTCAGAAAACTCACTTATGTGGGGCACTGCATTTCCCACAAGGTGGGACTGCTAAAATACAGCATCAATTGAATGCAGATATTCTTAAGGGGAGAACATATCAAGAAAATTTACACATCTGAATTGTACCTTTAAGTTATTTTTCTGACTGGAGGAATGCATAAGAAGCTTTCAGTAAGGTCTTTTCCATTAAATTTATGGTTATTATCTTGCTGGGAAACAAAACTGATACAATGACCATGTTACTGGGATACTAATACTTGTTTAAAATAAATCATATTTTGTTACATGAAAAATAAATAATAAAATTAAAAACTGAGAAAAATCTGGGAAACTGCCAGTCTAGAGGGGCATAAGGAAACATAATAACTAACTGTACTGTGGTATTCCAGATGGGATCCTGGAAGAGAAAAAGATAAAAAGTAAGGAAATCCAAATAAAGTATAGACTTTGGTTAATAATAATGTATCAGTATTGGTTCATTAGTTGAAACAAACATATTTTAGTAATGTAAAGATGTCAATGATAGGTGAAACTGAGTCCAGGGTAAATGGAAACTCTCTGCACTGCTTTTCTATAAATCTAGAGCTATGTGAAATAAAATATATCTATATATATATTTAGAAGGTTATTAAAGAAAAGCAACATGTTCTGAAAATGCCATGGCTAATATGATAGGTGGACTTATTAACGAAACTAATATTGTATGGTTCTGTTTGTGAAAGATGATCTTCCTTGGATTCTATATGAAAAAGCAATATATTTAAAGAGTTCTTTAAAGCAACAGATTTATGCATAAAAACTTAAGATAATTAATAGTTTTTACCCTTTCAAGCGTGATTTCTTCATATTCATAATCTGCATCAGTGCCATTAACCTAATGGGGGAAAAAGAAGTAGCACAGAAATTTAGAGTATAAAATTTAAAATGGCAAGACAATTTTTGCATGATTTCTTAACGAAAACCTGTTAAATGTGACAGTAATCAAATAATATGGCTTGATTTTAATAATTTTAGGGAACATTTTCAAGGAATGGAAGAGTACAAATGTGATTAATGAGTGGACATTCATGATACTGTGACTTTCAGATACAGAAAGGGACTTTCAGCTTTTAACACTTACTGAACTCTTGACTCGCTTCTCTGCCTTCATTCACATATCTAATCAGCTGCCAATTCTTACTGACTTAAATACTTCATTTTTTCCTGAAAACCACACCTCTTCATTTTCACTTTCATTACCTTGGTTCAAGCCTTTGTTAATCTCTTCTGGACTACTGCAAATCTACCCAGTCTCTTAGATTACTATTCTCCATTGCTCAAGTCATTCTACTGTGTTTTACACAGATGGATCTTTATGGAGCCCGTGTAGAGTAACACACTTCCTCCTTCTCAGAAACTCTCATACGAGGCTCTGTATGAACTGACCCCAATTTATCAGTCAGCTTCATCCCCAACACGTTTCTCACATCTTCATGAGCCTTAGATACCATCAAACTTGAACGACTTGCTCCTTCCTTTACATATCCTGCAGGTTCCCACCTCCACATCTGTTATTTTATTGCTTCCTGGGTCATAAATTTCAGTTACAAACATCATGTCCAAGTTTGATTCACCATTCATGCTTTTGCTTACATCATACGACCAAGCACTTTCTCTCATACCTTCTAATTTATTCCCACTTCCTCCTGGAAGAAGTTAATTCCCACAGCAAGGGCCACTGGCGAAGGGTGAACAATCCTTGCAATTAGATTAACTTGCATTCAAATCACTGCTTTAACATTTCTGGTGATATGAAGCTGGGCAAAATACTTAATGTAATAATTCAAATAGGGATTGTGATAAACTGCATTTCTAGATGTCTCCCATCTTCCAACCTACATGCTCTTTTGCAATATGATTAGACCATCCTACCATCAAGAGATGTTATCTATTTCCCCTTCCCTTGGATCTAGGCAGGTTCTAGATAACCTCTTTTTTTTTTAAATACCCCACTTTTTTTTTTAATAAATTTATTTATTTTATTTATTTATTGGCTGTGCTGGGTCTTCGTTGCTGCACACGGGCTTTCTCTAGTTGTTGAGAGTGGGGGCTACTCTTCATTGTGGTGCACAGGTTCCTCATTTTAGTGGCTTCTCTTGTTGTGGAGCACGGGCCCTAGGCGCATGGGCTTCAACAGTTGCGGCACATGGGCTCAGCAGTTGTGGCACATGGGCTCAGCAGTTGTGGCTCATGGGCTCTAGAGCACAGGCTCAATAGTTGTGGTGCACGGGCTTAGTTGCTCCGTGGCATGTGGGATCTTCCCAGGGCAGGGCTCAAACCCATGTCCCCTGCATTGGCAGGCAGATTCTTTACCACTGTGCCACCTAGGAAGTCCTAGATAACCTCTTTTAAAAAGAATGTGGCACAAATAATGCTTTGTGGTTTTTGAAACTAGGTCATGTGATGCCTTGTAGTGTTTGCCTTTGTCTTAGAATGCATTTTCTTAGAATCCAGAAGCTATAATGTAAGGAAGCTCAAAGACCCTATGAGGAGATTCAAATGAAGGAGCATCAAGACCCTTGGCTAAGAGCCCCAGCTGCACTTCTAACCAGCAACCAGCACCAGCTGCCATGGGGGATGAGGCTATTTTGGATCTTCCAGTCTTCTCCAGTGCCCCAGCCAAGACCATACGAAACAGAGCTATCCAGTTAACCCAGAAAATCATGAGAAATAAGGAATTATCTTTGAAGCCACTAAGTTTCAGGGTGGTTTGTTATACAGCAATAGAATAATGACACAACAGAATAATGAAATCTATGCAAGCTACTTTGTTTTCTTCACCATACCATAAGAAAGCAACCCCTAATTCAGGTCCAATTCAGGAGCTAGGGGTTTTCTTCTTGAGGACTTTTGAAACCCGTCTCTACTTTTTTTGGTTCTTAAGTCTTACGGTTCTAATGGATTCAAACTCAACTGCTACTTTGTTTCTTCTTCTTTTTTATATTTATTGTTATATATATTGTGTGCATCTATATACACACACACACACACAAAAACATATACACACATACACAAAATATATATGCGTGTATATACATATATAATTCTATGATTTATATGCGTCTAGAGTGCAAGAGAGCTATACATATGCATATCCTGCCACTGTGACTGGAAGTTCTTTTTTATGAGTAAAAATAAAACCTATACCTGCCGCTATACCACTCTTTTCATTCTAAAGGTTATTTGTATCATCTTTATTTTTTCTTGCTCAGACTTGCTAAAAGTCTATCAATCTTCAACGAAGTACTTTTAACATCACTGATTTATTACATTCTATGCTATTACTTTCTGCTTTTATTTTTTTTATAAATTTATTTATTTATTTATTTATTTAATTGGCTGTGTTGGGTCTTTTCTGCTGTGTGCGGGCTTTCTTTTTAGTTGTGAGCAGGGGCTACTCTTCGTTGTGGTGCGCGGGCTCCTCATTGCCGTGGTTTCTCTTGCTGCGGAGCACAGGCTCTAGGTGCGTGTGCTTCAGTAGTTGCGGCACATGGGCTCAATAGCTGTGGCTCCTGGGTTCTAAAGCACAGGCTCAATAGTTGTGGCGCAAGGGCTTAGTTGCTCGGCGGCATGTGGGATTTTCCTGGAGCAGGGCTCAAACCCGCGTCCCCTGCATTGGGAGGCGGATTCTCAACCACTGCGCCACCTAGGAAGCCCTCTGCTTTTATTTTTAACCAATTCCTTATTCTTTACTAAGACTTTTTTTTTAAGTTTCTTGAGTTGAATGTGCAATTCATGTATGCTTATTACTTCTATTTTTAAAAACACCCATTAAAGTTAATAAATTTTCCTTAGCATATGGGTTTGGTCAAATCCCCAAACTGCTACATTGGGCTCTATTTTTGTTTACTTGTTTATTTCTAAACAGCCTGAAATTTTATTCTGGAGAACATTTCCAAGTCAGTATACTTATATGGCCCTTTTGATGTTAATATGTAATATAGTATAAATTTTTGTGTTGTGACCTTCTTATGACTTCTGCTTTAAGGAATTTGAGATTTTCACCATTAAGCATTCTCAAAAGGTAGGTACTTAGGTAAAATGTCCTTGACGCTTAACCTAATGACAAGTCATGATGTGCTGATATCTGGTGAGGATTCCAAGTAGCACAGAGAGATTTAAAAAAGGTAAAGAGTGAGAAAGCCATATGAACCCCAAATGACTTTATTCCTATATGCTTAATAACTTGAAACTATCCAATAATTTCATGTGTAGAGACAATTAAATACCATTCATTAAAAACATTCAAATTGGGGTTCTAAATGCCAAGAATACATTATCAAAACCACAAATTACAAGTACCATTTCATTAACACTAAAAGTACAAAAAAACAATGTTGGTGTAATACTTTCAAAAGCAGTATGGTTTCCAGCAAAACTACAAAATGGTTGATCTGCTTAGTTTCCTTGTTACAGTATCTTTACAAAATGTGGCTTCCAACAGGAAAGAAATGTTTGCCTAATGGGTCTATTACGCTCAACAGTATAAGGTAAGAGGTAAGCTGGGAACAAAAGAGATCAATCTTTAGACAAAATAATATTTTTCTGACAAAATATCTGGCTTTTTCCTTCTTAAAAACACAAAGGAGTAGATTTAGAACACTTCTTGAGAACTGTTATTGCTAGTACTTTCTAGGTTTAGAATTTAGTTCTATTAAAATGGGATTGTGTATCAGGGGTGAGGGTGAAAGCTGAAGAAACTAGAAGTGGATTGGGGCCTAATTGTGACAGGTCTTCAGTGCTTTCCTGATGAAAGAGAAATATTCTTGAAAGTTTTGGAGCATCAAGTAGGTTTAATAGATTTTCCAGAAAAAGGCAGTGTGGAATAGAAATGTAGACAGATTAGAGAAAAGTAAATTGGTAAAGAAGTTATGGCAATAATTTGGGTAAAAGGCAAAAATTTCAAAGACACTTAAGAATAGTTAGTAAATTTCTAAATATTAAAAAGAAACCTTAATATTAATAGGGAAAAAAGTCCCATAAAGTCATAACTAAGAACAACTAATCTATAATAAACCTGACCAGGAAAAAATATCAGATTATGTAACATATAGCAAAGGTGAGTTGTATTCCACTGATCTAATATGGTTTGGGACCAGAACTATGCTGCTTTAATTAAATAGTGTTTTATAATGTATTTTATTATCTGTAGGGAAGTCCCCCCAAATTTCTTTTATTTAGATTTTACTTGGTTATTTTTGAGTGTATTTTTAAAGCTCTTTATTACAGTATAATTGCTTTACACTGTTGTGCCAGTTTCTGCTGTACAACAAAGTGAATCAGCTGTATTTATACATATATGCCCATCTCCCCTCTCTCTCTGAACTCCTTCCCACCCTCCCTATCTTACCCCTCTAAGTCTCACCAATCATCGAGTTGATCTCCCTGTGTTATGCAGCAGCTTCCCACTAGCTATCTATTTTACATTTGGTAGTGTGTATATGTCAATGCTACTCTCTCACTTCATCCCAACTTCCCTTTCGCGTCCCCGCCCAAGTCCGTTCTCTGCATCTGCATCTTTATTCTTGCCGCTTGCCACTGGGTTCATCAGTACCATTTTTTTAGATTCCATATATATGAGTTAGCATACAGTATTTGTGTTTCTCTTTCTGGCTTACTCCACTCTGTATGACAGACTCTAGGGCCATCCACCTCACTACAAATAACTCAGTTTCATTCCTTTTTAAGGCTGAGTAATATTCCATTGTATATATGTGCCACATCTTCTTTATCCATTCATCTGTTGATGGGCATTTAGGTTGTTTCCATGTCCTGGCTGTTGTAAACAGCGCTGCAATGAATATTGCAGTACATGTTTCTTTTTGGATTACGGTCTTCTCAGGGTATATGCCCAGGAGTGGGATTGCTGGGTCATATGGTAGTTCTATTTGTAGTTTTTTAAGGAACCTCCATACTGTTTTCCATAGTGGCTGTACCAATTTACATTCCCACCAACAGTGCAGGAGGGTTCCCTTTTCTCCACACCCTCTCCAGCATTTACTGTTTCTAGATTTTTTGATGATGGCCATTCTGACAGGTGTGAGGTGATACCTCATTGTGGCTTTGACTTGCATTTCTGTCATGATTAGTGATGTTGAGCATCTTTTCATAGGTTTGTTAGCCATCTGCATGTCTTCTTTGGAGAAATGTCTATTTAGGTCTTCTGCCCATTTGTGGATCGGGTTGTTTGCTTTTTTGATACTGAGCTGCATGAGCTGCTTGTATATTTTGGAGATTAATCCTTTGTCAGTTGCTTCACTGGCAAACATTTTCTCCCATTCTGAGGGCTGTCTTCTTGTCTTATGATTTCTTTTCCTGTGCAAAAGCTTTTAAGTTTCATGAGGTCCCATTTGTTTATTTTTGTTTTTATTTCCATTATTCTAGGAGGTGGGTCAAAACACATCTTGCTTTATGTCATAGGATGTTCTGCCCATGTTTTCCTCCAAGAGTTTTATAGTGTCTGGCCTTACGTTTAGCTCTTTAATCCATGCTGAGTTTATTTTTGTGTATGGTGTTAAGAAGTGTTCTAATTTCATTCTTTTACATGTAGCTGTCCAATTTTCCCAGCACCACTTACTGAAGAGGCTGTCTTTTCTCCATTGTATATTCTCACCTCCTTTGTCAAAGATAAGGTGCCCACATGTGTTTGAGTTTATCTCTGCCCTTTCCATTCTGTTCCATTGATCTATACGTCTGTTTTTGTGCCAGTACCATACTGTCTTGATCACTGTAGCCTTGCAGTATAGAGTTTGAAGTCAGGGAGCCTGATTCCTCCAGCTCCATCTTTCCTTCTCAAGACTGCTTTGGCTATTCGGGGTCTTTTGTGTTCCTATACAAATTGTAAAATTTCTTGTTATAGTTCTGTGAAAAATGGCATTGGTAATTTGACAGGGATTGCACTAAATCTGTAAATTGCTTTGGGTAGTATCGTCATTTTCACAAAGTTGATTCTTCCAATCCAAGAACATGGTATGTCCTTTCATTATTTTTGAGTTTTTAACTTTTATGTAAGATGTAACTTTTTAACATCTACATCCAAAAGAAATTTCTGTTATGATGGAAGTGTAATATAATCTGCCTTGTCTAATATAGGAGTTGCTTACCCATACATGGTTACTAAGTGCTTGAAATGTGATTATTGCAACAGAGAAACTATATTTTAAGTATTATTGAATTTTGATCAATATAAATTTAAAGACCAACATGTGGCTTGTGGCTTACTATTTTGGAAGATGCAGCTCTAGATGAGTCATTACGTCTAATTCTATCCCTCCAAAACACACACACACACATATTCTCTCTCCTCCTTTGCCCTCTCCTTCCCATACTCCAAATACACACTCTTTCTTTTGGTGCTATGACTGGCACTACCAAATTTACAGATTTACTTGGGAAAAATGATGATCTCTACGTATCTTCCTGTTCAGCAACAAAACCTGCTCTGTACTGACTCAGGTATTCTTCTATGCCATCAGCAACGTTTTACAGTTTTCTTACAACAAACTATATACATTTCCTATTAAGCGGATTGCTAGGTATTTCATATTTTGTTGACAGAGTTAATAACTCATGTGTTTGACTGGTTGTTGCTAGTGTATTGGAATAGCATTCAATGTTTGTTTAACTTTTAAGCTGTAGAAGCTTTTGTTTTTTTATTTTTTATTTACTTATTTCTCATTGGGGTATAGTTGTTTTATAATGTTGTGTTAGTTTCTACTGTACAGCGAAGTGAAGCAGAGTTCCCTGTGCTATACAGTGCATTCTCATTAGGCATCTATTTTATATAAGTTGTATATAAACTTTTTAAAAAGATATAATTTGCTTTAATTATGGATAACATGCCATACGAAGCAGAGGAAAATTTATAATACAGATATCCTTGGCCCCTTATTCCCAAAGATTTTAATTTTCTAAACAGCCTGCACTGATACATCCAAACAGGACAGACAGATCCTAATAGATAATAGGTATAAGAGCGTCCAAAGGAAGAGTAAAGGATTCCCTGTCATTTAGGTTCAATTCAGTAATACCTTTCAAACTGTAGAGTAAGACACTTGAAATTTAAGATTTTATCTATCAACATTCATATGACTCATAGTTCCTATTAGTGCAGAATCCCAGGCAATTAAAAGCCTGAAACGCCTCAAAAGCATCATAAGGTAAGAATCTAAAAATAAAAATGTATTGAGAAGAAGAAAAGGTTCTTCCTAATGAAAAAGTAACATTACTAAATACAAAGTATTAACCCCCAAAGCATGTACTTAAAAATTTTTCCTAAATAATGAAAAGCCATTTAGGTCAACTTTAAAACACTGTAGTTATCAATTATACTACATATAGGAAAAACTGAAGCTTTCAGTATGTAAGAAAGTTACCAGAGTAAAATTAAATGAATTTTCCTAACCATCACTCTCTATGGTCTGTCTTAAGGAAGATAAAGACAGAGGAACAGATGGGAATTATTTCAACAAATTTCTTCATTTCTATCTCGTTACTGGAACCCGCAAGAACTCTAGAATTTTTGTCTTAAATTTTGCCTTCTCTTAACATTTTACTATTTAGGAAAAGAATAGGAATGCAGAGACAATTAAACCCAATGCCAAAGAAACTATAATATCAATTAATACTTAAAACTGAGTATAATACATCACACTTAATGGGAAAAGCCTGAAAGCACCCTCCCAAGGATCAGGAACAAAACAAGAACGTCTGCTCTTGCAACTTGTATAACATTTTAATGGAGGGTCTAGCCACAGCAATTAGGCAAGAAAAATAAATAAAAGGCATCCTTATTGGAAAGGAAGAAGTAAAACTATCTCTGTTTGTAGATGACATGACCTTATGTAGAAAATCCAAAGGAATCTACGTTAAAAAAAACTACTGGAGCTAATAAATGAGTTCAGTAACACTGCAGGATAGAAGATCAACATCCCAAAATCCACTATATTTCCATATGCTAGCAATGAAAAATCCATAAATAAAATTAAGAAAACAATTTCATTTATAATAGCATTAAAAGAATAAAATACTTGGCAATAAATTTAACAAAAGAAGTGTAAGACACATACACTGAAAATTATAAAACATTGCTAAAATTAAAGATGTAAATGAACAGAATGACTGTGTTCATGGACTGAGAGACATAATGTTGATAAAGTGACAATAACCTGGGGCTTCCTAGGTGGCGCAGTGGTTAAGAACCCGCCTGTCAATGCAGGGGACACGGGTTCAAGCCCTGCTCCACGAAGATTCCACATGCCGTTGAGCAACTAAGCCCGTGCGCCACAACTATTGAGCCCATGTGCCGCAACTACTGAAGCCCACGCACCTAGAGCCCGTTCTCCACAACAAGAGAAGCCCAGAAACGAGGAGCCTGCGCACCACAATGAAGAGTAGCCCCCACTCACTGCAACTAAAAGAAAGCCCGCGCACAGCAAAAAAGACCCAACACAGCCAATAAAATAAATGAATAAATTTATATAAAAAAAGAAAAAAAAAGACAATAACCGGCAGGTACTTGTATGCCAATGTTCACCACAGCCCTGCTCACAAGAGTCAAAAGGCTGAAACGACCCAAAAGTCCATCAAGAGAAGGACGCGTGAACAAGATATGGTCTACACATGTAATGAAAAATAACTCAGCCATAGACAGGAACGAAGTTCTGACACACATGCTACAACACAGATGAACTCCGAAAACACCCCGCTAAGTGAAAGAAGCCAGATACAAAATGTGGCATACTGCGTGATTCTATGTGTATGAACAGTCCAGAAAGACAAAGCCACAGTGACAGAAAACAGATTAGTGGTTGCCAGGGGCTGCAGTAAGGGCAGAATGGGGAGTGACTGCTAATGGGTACCGAGTTTCCTTGCAAGGTGATGAAAATGTTCTGGAATTTGAAAGTGGTAGTGATGGCACAATGTTGTGAATAAATTAAAACCACTGAACTGTACACTTTAAAAGAGTAGATTCTGTCGTATGTAAATGTCTCAACATAAAAAAAAATTTTAAGGTGAAAAAACTGGAAAAGGTGAGATATAAATTCAAGTTGAAATACTGAGTTAATACATTTTAAACATTATGCTAACAAAAGATCAAAGTTTATTAACACACCATGTTAGTGACAGTATGGGGTAAAAATATTAATAATTTCTGTTGAAGTATAAATGGATATATATAACTCTTTGAAGTACAATTTGGCAATAATGATCAAATCTAAAAATTGACATACCCTTTGAGCAATCAATGTATCAATATACAAATATATTCTGATTATACAATTGCATATATACACAAAAATATCTATACAAAAATGGTGGGGCAGTGATTTTTATATGGTAAAAGTTTGAAAACAACACATATATGCTTGTACCTGAACACAATGTTTATAGAAGGACACAGGTAAGGATATCTATATAAATACTAACACCTTATGCCTTAGGAAAGAGGAAGTAGAAGACTAGGAGCAGGGGTAGAAGACTCACTTTTCACTGGATATACCCTTGTGTATATTGAATTTTGTACAATGTGTATGCATTACCTGTTCAATTAATTAATTTTAGGAAGCATGGTGACAATTAGGAAAAAAAGTGTGTTATTAAAGCAATAGCTGCAATTTTTCTTCTTTTGATTCATCAATACATAGCTAGTATTAAATGATCAGGACTTAACAAAGGAATAACAAGTAAATTAAAAAACCATTCTGGAATACATTTTAAATTTCAGAATTAAGTTAAAAAGCCACAAAGAATAGTTACTAAACATTTTACACAGTGTTCTTCGAGTATGATAAAGTAACACTCCGAAAAATCTTGCTTAAGGAATTGGAATTTATCTTATTTCCTTATGTACAGAAGAGGGTTAATATAGCAGGCTCAAGGGTACTATCTCGAGAAGGGTCTTAGCAGGCATTTGAGAAACTGATTTTGGGAATGTTCCCACCATTCCCTAACTGAGAGGGTTCTTTACTGTGGCTAGACTTTGCAGAGACAATTCATTTTATGCTGAACACCTATTTTCCTTCTGGGAGCTTGGAAATTTGGTCTGTGCTGGACAGAGGGTGCCTAGGTGACCAACCGCCAATAATTAACTTTGTGCTGAGGCCATAACGGGCTTCCCTGGGCCGAAAAGCTGCATACATGCTGCTACATTTTCATTGCTAGGTGAAAAGAGTGCTTTGTGGACCTCTATGGGGAGGAAGAAAGTAGAAGGAAATCTACACATGGATTCCTTTAGACATACAGTCTTATAATCTGACTGTAGATCCTGACTTATCACATAGGTATAATAAATCTTAGCCATGGGTACAGCATCCTGAGCCTTGTGAATCCTTCTACCAAATTTCTCAGTGTAGGTAGTGAATGGTTTTGGAGACTCCCAACATACCTTGCTTAGCAGGAAAAATATTTTTTTAATAATATGTCACACAAACTTGAAATTTTACAACTTTTACTCTAAGTTTGCTGCTTGTATACCAAGCCTGCTTTTAATTTGTTGACATTTCCCCTAAAATGCATGTGTATTTGTTGATATTTTCTCTGCTAGTTCTTACATATTAACCTTTCAGTTGAAAGGGTTTTAAAATAAAAATATTTAATCACTGACTCTGCCCTTAAGCAAAACATAAGTCAACAAAAGGGACAAGTGAGGGAGAAAGAAATGTGAAGAAAATATTGACAGAAGTACAAACAAAATTCTGCTTAAGTATTCTTTACCACTGTGAAAGGTGACACTGCCTGAAAACAGTATTTGTGGTTTGTATTAAGTATTATTTATTTGAAGTTTTCACCCCCCCCAAATTTGATATACCCATATAAATGTAAACAGAATATAAAGCCAAATAAAACATTTTAAAGTATAGACTGAAATGACTATAGTTCAAAAATGAAAGAGAAAGATTTTTACAATCTATTCAATTATGTACCATTTGCTTTTTTAAAACATATGAGAGGCACAAGTTCTATTAAACGCCCCCAAAGATATTTTAGATGGGGTGAAAAATGTTAGATTATGCTGTTCTGGCCATTTATCTTTAGGAGAAAGGAGGCTTTTTAACAAAAGAAGTTTAGAGGGAAGCACTCATCAATTTAAAGTTACGAAGGTATAACCAATTGTTTTAATATGTGAACACATGTAAACCTGATCACTAAAAACCCACTCGCTCAATTAGACTTCAAATACGACTCTGAATACGTGGCATTGTGTAAATGACCACTGGTCAGAGACAGCCTCTAGTGAAAGTTACTCATTTTAGTTTAAAAATAAAATTTCTTATGTCAATATTTCTGCTTTGCAAGAGTAGAGAAAAAGAGCAACCAAAAAATGACAGTATTGCTTCATTACTGTAACAATTACAACTTAGTGACAGAACATCATAAGTACAATGTATTAGAGAAAATAATGCTGTGATTTTTGTATCTGTATCCAAACCTGAACAGGGTAAAAAGAATTATTTAAATATGGTGATGCATGGAACTTACGTAAATCGATGTTTCCAAGCTATCTGTGTTGACCAGTACTGGAGGAGGATTTGCCTTAAAGAAAGAATTGTAAATGTGTTAGGCTTAACAGGAAAATTGATGCTTTACGTATTAATGTTCCTAAATGTTAGAAGCATATGAAAGATTTGCTATTTCTGAAATTATAATTTCATATGAACTTTTCACATGTTAAACAATGTATCCAGTTTCTAGCACCAATGGAAAGAATTAGGTATAGGCAGTTGTTATATTTGCTTTTGAGAAATAATTATTTCTGCTAAAACAGACACAATTTTCTTAAGATTTGCAAAGAAGTTCACCAGCCTTTTCAAAAAACCCACATATATTCTCTAGTATAACAAACAACTCTTCAAATTGCTTAGAAGTCATTTGCTTTTCTAGTCTGAAGGATCCCATGAAGATTCCAATCATTTTATCACCCAGAAAAAAAATTCTGTCCCACAGTAAACTGTGTTTAAACACTGAGGGGAAAAAAAAAAGCCATACAAAGAAATCAACCCAAAACTTTCAGAATACTGGAAACATACTCAATGTAAAGGCCCTCAAGTGTTATCAACTGCAATTACTGCTTTCCAGCTGTTATTCTAGACCACTCACAGAACAATTAATGGTAAAACAACAACAACAAAAACCCCACAAAAAACACCCCCCCCCCCCAAAAAAAACCCACCAAAACCAAAAAAACTTTAATTAAACATAGGTCTAACTAAGTTTGGAATGAAAAAAGGCTTGGCTTTCTGCTTAAGTTGAAAAGTGCTTATTATATAGGTGCAATAAAATTTAAAGAATAAAATGCAGTTAATACTAAATTAAAAACAGACCAGAATATACTATAAAACTGATATGGTTCCCCTTAAAATCTTTCTTCTGCATATTTAAGAGTATAAAATTACCAAGTCAAATGACATTTTCAGAGAATCAAAGATGATTATCCTTTAAATAAGTTTTAAGAGATATGTTTATAAACATTAACAGTTCTTCTGTTCCAATTAACTAAAGAATTACTCATAAAAGCTGTATGAAAGAAACATAATATACAAAATAACCATTTTCTTCCATGTGTATGGGCTTTTCTAAAAGGTGAATGTTCAGAGTTCAAATGTTTTACATTATTTTCAGCAAAGTACTAGATCTGGATGATTATATGATAAAATGCTTAAAGACAACACCATTGTACGCTTAAATAACTGTATAGTGTGCATCTGAGTTACACAAAGCAGCAAGATAAAAATGAGCAGGGACAAGGGTTTACTATAGAGCACAAGGAACTATATTCAATATCTTGTAATAACCTATAACAGAAAATAATCTGAAAAAAATGTATATAACTGATTTACTTTGCTACACACAATTAAAAAAATACCCTGAAAAGACAAACAAAATGAGTAGGGAATACTTTATTAAATATATAAACATGATACTAACTACTTTATGTACAGTCCTACCTTTGACTATAATAGTCTATTTTCGAATGGTTCGGTGAAAACCAAACCTAACAGGTAAAGTTTTGTGAGATTGATATTTAAGCAAAGCTAGTCCTCTAACAGACATCTGAGATTTAATGAACATTTGAAAGTATTCATTTCCCAATGACTACTGAGATTCCTCAAATTGATATTTTAATTTATCAAAAATTAACGGTACAACTTCACCTTATTTTGCTTAAACAATTACAGAGGAGGGCAAGAAAGAACAAGGCTCTTTAAAGTTACAAAAGAAGTTACATTCATCAAAAATTACGGCAAGAAAACCATTTGGTTCCCTCTGCTCATTTATTACTAAAAATATAGTGGAAAACGTTGGTTTTTACCAAAATCTAACTTCTACCAAAATTATCACAGCACTAGCTGCTCATGATCACAACTCACCATCACTGAATGCAAGTTCTCTTTTGACTCTAGTCATGTAAAAAGTTCATCTGATATTGAAATACATACAAACCAAACTATATAAAGGGTTAAATTTACTTCAAAATAAAATAACGACAATGAGAGATTACGAGAAGAGGGGGCTGTGGGGCATATAAGAGTGCGTGAACTGAGGACTGCGGTAGTTGGCTGATGAGTATACAAGGGAGTTCACTGTACTATTCCCTTTATATTTGAGCATTTTTGAATTTTTTTCATAAAACACAGCAAAACAATTATATTGAGTCAAGTACTCAGTTTGTATGAGGTTAACAACTAAGGCAGTTGTGAAATATTATAGGTTAGAGTTGCTGTTAAGATATTAGCATTCACATCATAAAATTAATTTCAATTTTAAAGTTCAGTTCTGAATAAAGAATACAGACTAGTAACAATAATTTGTAATTTTGACCTAATGAATATGATTAGATAATATATGTACAATAAGTTTATCTGTACATGTATCTTAGAATTAACATGAGTGAATGGTCACACCTGAAGGGAAAACATGGGAATAAAGGACTTGAAATTGAAAAAAGCTGGGAATGCTCACACTGAGGATTTGGCAAGAATTTCATTGGAAACTGATGTCAGGATAAGATAACCTAGCGATCTGAAAAAGACACATCACAAAACGCAGTCTAAAATAAGAGCCTGTGTAAATGAAGCTCGAGGCATGATGTGATGGCCTCACGTTTAGCCACCTAAAATAATGATAAAAATATTTAAGACTGTGTAAGCAGGCAGAAAAGTAAAATATTTACCTTAAAATACACTATACCCTTACTTGAGATTTTCTAAATTCTTATATTACAGAATACAGAAATGGTATCTGACAAAGTAGTACTCCATTCCTCTCAAATTTGGAGGTGGTAGGAATGAGGTAGTGCAATCGGCTAGGAGGGTATGATCTACAACTCAGAAAGACACAAAGCCAGTACAGGTACTTCTGAAGGAAGAGATACAGAAAAATTTGGCCACGGAATTTGCTACTTTCAGATAGGTGAAGTAAACAGCACTAAAATAAAAAACAGTAGCAAATCTGGCTAGTTTAAGACCTTGGAATCTGTAACCAGGACAGGGGATACCAGAAGAGGTAACACCGAATTATCAGCTTTGCTTAGGGAGGAAACCAAACAACAGGAACAAGACTTGAGAATAATCTATCTGAAAGTTATTTTGAATGAAGAAAAACCCTTCCCGGCACCTCACTTTAAGTGACACTTATCAGAAGACCACGGTTCTAGATGTCTCTCTACCTCACTCCACCATTCACTGACTTTGAGGATACAGGTAAATCACAAGTATTATTGTAACTTATTTTTTCCGTCTATAGAGAGACATGCCTTAACCCAAGAGGACTGTGTGAGGACCCAGCTAAGTAATATTAAAAAACATATAAACTGTTGTAAATCACACAAACCTACTGCTAACCCATTGTTATTTACTAACAATATAGACCACTGTGTGTGTTTCAATTCAGACAATAATGAAGTCGTGTAATTCACTGAGAAATGAGGGGTGGTTAACAAAAAGGCAGGAATATTCCAGAAAGAGAAACTAACAAACCCCTGAAGAATATGATGCATGAATTAATAATGAGACTTAATAAACCTAACTTCTCTCATCCAACTTCTACCATTTCATTCCACTGATGAAGGGCTCACAGGGCCTGCCGCTCTCAGCACACAACAGCACCCTTACACAATTCCAGACCACAGTATTACATCCTAAAAATTTTGTGTGAATTCTAAAATCCAGTTATTTAAAAACAGGCCAGGATTAGTTTAGAAAATGCTTTTATGATGTATACTGTATTTCTCCTTCTTAGCATGTATCAAAGTTTCATTATATTATTGGCTTAATGTCTCTCTTTCTCCCCTACTAAATTATAAACAAGTGTTTTTCAAGTGCAGAACTCACAAACCCCAGAGAGTACATCTTGGATTCTAATTTGAGACACACTGCATTAAAAGTTAAACACTATCACTTCGGTGATCACTGTACGTTAGTGACTGTAAAAACAAACAGGGTGAATGCTGGGATGATGGCAGAATAAGAAGTCCCACAAATGTGTCTCTCCATCTAGATAACTGCACTGGCAAAATGCAACTGCCAGTGTGATATAACTACTTTGGAATTCTGTAGTCTGTTGAAAGCTTGCAACTTCCAGGGGAAATATTAGATGGCAAACTGTAGTTAATGCAGTCAATTTCAGTTCTTAGCACAGTAGCAGCTACCCAGCTCCCACCCCTCACAAGTGTCCCTGGAGCAGCTGGCACAAACACTGCACAAGCTGGGGCAGAGCAGGGGTGGAGGTGGGCAGTAAAAGACCCTGTCCTCCAAATATAGGGAATCTGTGCTCTGACTGCTGCTTCTCATCACGGACGTGCAAAGAGACAGTGGCCACTGTTGCTGGACCTCCCCCAACTGATGTAAATCCCTCCCTCTCTGGCTGAAGTGACTCCCAGCCCAGAAGACTTAAAGGGCAAGTGTCTCCTCCCACAATTTCATTTTTCTCTTTTTCCCCTTTTGAGAGCCACTGAAGATTAGAATATTCAAAAGCAACCACATATATGAGGGAAATCAGAAAGTCACTACACGTGCTTGGGGGAGGTGCAGGCATAGAAAAAAATCTGAGAAGATCTTAAAGTTATACTAGGCTGATTTTTAGCACAGAGACAGCCTACAGCAATCAAAAAACCAAAAACAAAAAACCCAGCAAACCCTAGGAAAGGGGAGCATCTGGTTTCCAGAGAAATCATAAGATTCAAATGTCCAATTTTCAACAGCAACAAAAATCACAAGGCATGCAAAGAAACAGGAACTTATGGTCCATTCAAAGGAGAGGAAAAAAAAAAACTGTCTCTGAAAAAGAACTGGTAGGATATCTATTAGACAAAGGATTTAAAACAACCACCTTAAAGATATCCAGAGAACTAGAAGACAAGGGGGACAAAGTGAAGAAAATGATGTATGAACAAAATGGAGAAAACAATAAAAGATAGAAAATCTAAAGAGAAACCAAAAGGAAATTCAATAACTGAAACAAAAAATTCACTAGAGCAGATTTGAGCAGGCAGAAGAAACAGCAAACTTGAAGATAGGACAATTTAAGTTATTAAGTCTGAGAACAGAAAGACTGAAGAGAAGTGACCAAAGTCTAAGAGACTTGTGGGCCATCACTAAGCAAATCAACATACACATTGTGAGAGTCAAAGAAAAAGAAGAGAGAGATCAAGGGACAGAGAAAATATCTGAAGAAATAATAGCTAAAACATTCCCAAATTTGATGAAATACATGAATATAAACATCCAAGAAGCTGAATAAACTCAAGGCAGGATGAACGCAGAGAGATTCATGCTCAGACACATTATAATCGAACTGCTGAAAGACAAAGACAGAGAGAATTTTCAAAGTAACATGAAAATTGACTCAATATAAAAGTGATCCTCAATAATATTAAGAGATTTCTCATTAGAATTCTGGAGGACAGGGAGCAGTGGGTTGGTATCTTCTAAGAGCTAAAAGAAAAACACTGCCAACCAAGGACCCTGTATCTGGCAAAACTATCCTTCAAATATGAGGGAAAAATTAAGACATTCCCAGATAAACAAAAGCTGAAGGAGATCATTACCAACAGACTGGCCCTGAAAGAAATGCTAAAAGTGTTTGAAGAAATAAAGATCTTGGTAAGGACAAATACAAAAAAAACCCTTTTATTATTTTAATAGTGTTTTGTAGCATCACTTTTTGTTATTTACATGATTTAAGAGATTAATATGTTTTAAATTATATTTAAAACATTAGTCTAAAAGCTAACTATTAGTACAGAAGTGAAGTCAACATTAGTAAATAACTAAAATCAATTACTAGTCCAGAAGCTAATATTATAGTAACTTTGCTTTGTAATTCCACATTTGTTTTCTACATAATTTAAAGGATGAATGCATTTAAAAATTGTTAGTTTATGTTTTTGTGCACACAATTATAAAGCTGTAATTCTGACATCAACAACTGAAAAGGGTGGGGATGGAACTGTTAAAAGGAGCAGAATTTTTGTATATTATTGAAGTTAAGCTGGTATAAATTCAAATTAGAGTGTTACAACTTTGGAATGTTAAATATTATCCCCATGGTAACCACAGAGAAAACAGCTAAAGAATACACACAAAAGGAAATGGGAAAGGAATTTAAACATTTCACTACAAAAAAAAATCAACCAAACGAAAAACAGGACAGTGATACAGAAATAAGGGACAAAAAACCTATAATAAATATAGAAAACAAATAGCAAAATGACAGAAGCCCCTCCTTACTGGTAAGAACTTTAAATGTAAATTGATTAAACTCTCCAATCAAACAACAACAAAAAAAACCCAAAAAACAGCAGAATGGATAAAACCACATGACCAAACTATATGTTGTCTACAAAAGATTCCATTGAGATCCAAAGACACAAACAGGTTGAAAGTGAAAGAATGGAAAAAGATATTCCAAGCAAATAGTAACCAAAAGATAGCAGAAGTGACTATACTAATAACAGACAAAATAGAATTCAAATAAAAAAAGTTACAGGAGACAAAGAAGGACATTATGTATTAATAAAAGGCTCAAACAGCAAGAAGATACAATTATTAATATTTATGTACCTAACAAAAACCATCAAAATCTATGAAAGAAAAATGACAGAATTAAAGAGTAGATAGTTCTACAATAATAGTTGGAGATTTCAATGCACACTCAAAATAATGTGTAAAATAACCAGACAAAAAATAAGTATGGAAAAAGATGACTTAAATGACACAATAAACCAACTTGACCTAACAGACATATTTAGAACATTCTGTCCAACAACAACAGGATACATGCTTCTCAAGTGCACTTGGGTCATTTTCCAGAATATACCACATATTAGGCCACAAATTAAGTCTCAATGGATTTAGAAAGAAAGTCATCACACAAAGTATCTTTTATGGCCAAAATGGATAAAGACAGTAGCAATAATAGAAGCAAACTGGAAAATTCACTAAATTGTAGAAATTAAACAACACACTCTTAACCAATGAATCAAAGAAGTAAAAAAGGAAATTGGAAAAGACAAAGAGATGAATGAAAATGAAAATACAACATACCAAAACTTATGAGACACAGCAAAAGCAGTGGTAAGGGAAGTTTACAACTACAAATGTTTACCTTAAAAAACAAGAAAGACCTCAAGTCAACAACCTAACTACAAATTAAGGAACTAGAAAAAGAAGAACTAAACCTAAAGTCAGTACAAGGAAGGAAATAATAATTAGAGCAAAGATAAGTAAAGAAGAGAATAGAAAAATAATAGAGAAGATGAGACCAATAGTTGTTTTTTTGAAAAGATCAACAAATTAACAAGCTTTTAGTTAGCTGGACTAAGGAAAAAAAGAGAAGAGTAAATTACTAAAATCAGAAATGAAAGTGGGAACATTATTGCTAATTCCACAGAAAAAAAAGGACTACAAGAGTATCATGAGCAAGTGTAAGCCAACAAATTGGATAACCTACACAAAATGGACCAACTCCTACCAAGGCTGAATCATGAAGAAAGAGAAAATTTAAATAGACTTATAATTAATAAGGAGATTGAATCAGTAATCAAAAATTTCCTGAAAAATAAAAGCCCCTGAAATCTGACTGCTTTCCTAGTGAATTCTATCAAATATTTGAATTAACATCAATTTTTCTCAAACTCTGCCCAAAAATTGAAGAGGAAGGTGCTAACTCTAACTCATCCTATGAGACCAGCACTATCCTGAGACTAAGGTCAAAGGCAAGGAAACTAAAAGAAAACTGCAGACCAATATCCCTTATGAATATAGATCCAAAAATCTCAACAAAAACTGAATTCTGCATCATATTAAAGAGGATTGTATACCCTGACCAAGTGGTATTTATTCCTGGAATGCAAGTATGCCTCAACATATGAAAACTGATCAATGTAATATACCACATCTATAGAATGAAGGAAAAAAAAATAACAAAACATGATCATCTTAATCGATGCAGCAAGTATCTGACAATATTCAACATTCTTTCATGATAAAAACATTTAACAAACTAAGAATATAAGGAAACCACCACAGCATAGTAAAGGTCATATATGAAAAACCTACAGCAAACCTCATACTTTCATGGTATAAGACTGAAAGCTCTCCCTCTAAGATCAGGAACAAGTCAAGCTGGCCCACTTTCACCACTTCTATCCAAAATAGTATTAAAAATCAGCAATTAGACAAATAAGAAAAATAAATGACATTCAAATGAGAAAAAAGGAAAATTATGTGTCTGCAGATAATATGATCATATATGTAGAAAACCCTAAAGAAACCACACAAAAACCTGTTAGAACTAATAAACAAACTTAGGAAAGTAGCAGAATATAGTCTACATACAAAAATCAGTTGCATTCCCATACACAATCTGGAAAGAAAATTACAAAAACAATTCCATTTATAACAGCATCAAAAAGAATAAAATAATCAGGAATAAACCTAGTCAATGAAGTGAAAGATTTGTACAATGAAAACTATAACACTGCTGAAAGAAATTAAAGACACAGAAATAAACGGAAACATATCCCATGTTTATGACATCTTAATACCGTTAAGATGTCAATACTACCAAAGCAATTTACAGATTTCATCCAATCCCTATCAAAATTCCAATCATGCCTTCTGCAGAAATAGAAAAACCCATCCTAAAATTCATATGGAATCTCAAGGGATCTGAATAGACAAAATAACCCTGAAAAGGACAAAGCTGAAGGACTCACA
Organism: Hippopotamus amphibius kiboko; assembly: GCF_030028045.1. Taxonomy (NCBI): domain Eukaryota; kingdom Metazoa; phylum Chordata; class Mammalia; order Artiodactyla; family Hippopotamidae; genus Hippopotamus; species Hippopotamus amphibius. Next base: position 169,701,238 of record NC_080191.1, on the reverse strand, counting down.
CTTTCTCATTTCAAAACTTACTACAACGGTACAGTACTCAAATGTTTGGTATTAGCATAAAGGCAGACAACCAATGGACTTGAATACAGAGTGCAGAAGTAAACCCTCACATATATAGTCGAATTATTTTCAACAAGGGTGCTAAGACCATTCTTTTCAACAAACGGTGCTGGGAAAACTGGATATTCAAACGCAAAAGAATGAAGTTGGACGCTTACCTAACATCATATACAAAAATTAATTTTAAATGGATCCATGACCTAAAAAAAAACCTAAAATTATAAAACTCTAAGAAGAAAACACAGGGAAAAGCTTCATGATACGGCACTTGGCAATGATTCATTGGCTAAAACACCAAAGGCACAGGCAATAAAAGAAAATATAGACAATTTGGACTTTCTAAAAATTAAAAATTTTGTGTATCAAATGACGCTATCCACAAAGTAAAAAGGCAACCCACAGAATGGCAGAAAATATCTGCAAATAGCTGATAAGGAACCAATATCCAGAATATATAGAGAATTGCTAAAACTCAACAAAAAACCAACAATGCAAATCAAAAATGGGTAAAGGACTTCAACAGACATTTCTCCAAAGAAGATATACAAATGGCCAATAAGCACATGAAAAGATGTTCAACATCACTAATCATTTTCAAGCTGCAAATCAAAACTACAATGAGATACCACCTCATACCCATCAGGCTGGCTACTATCATCAAAACAGAATATAAAGAGTGTCGGTGAGGATGTGGAGAAATTGGAACCACTGTGTTGTTGGTGGGAACATACAATGATACATCACTGTGTAAAACAGTATGATGGTTCTAAAAATTAAGTTACAAAATAATCCAGTTATTCCACTTTCAGGTATACACTCAAAAGAACTGAAAGCAGGGTCTTGAGGAGGTGTCCATGCACCTGGGTTCATGGCAGCATTATTCTCAACAGCTAAAATGTGGAAGCAACTCAAGCTGTTCACTGACAGATGAACTAAGCAAAGTCTGATACGTACACAGAATGGGACATTATTTAGCTTTGAGAAGAAGGGAAATTCTGCTGCTACATAAGCTACAGCGTGCTTTAACCTTAAGGACATTATGCTAAGTGAAATCATCTAGCCACAAAGAGACAAACACTGTTATGATTTCACTTACATGAGGTACTTGAGTCAAAATCATAGAGACAGAAAGTAGAATGTAGTTGCCAGGGCCTGGGAGGGAGGGAGGGATGGGGAATGAAGTGTTTAATGCGTACGGAGTTTCAGTTTTGCAAGATGAAAAAAGTTCTGCAGATGGATGATGGTGATGTTCGTACAACGATGGTGATGTTCGTACAATGTGAGTGTGCTTAATACCACTGATCTGTAAACCTAAAAATAGTTAAGGTGGTAAATTTTACATTATGTATATTTTACCACAATAAAAAAAAAATGAAAAAAAAAATGACCTCAAACTAATTAAAATACATCAAACAAACACAAGTTGCAGGATATTCTACAAAACAACTAGCCGGTTCTCTTGTAAAAGGCCACACACATGAAAGACAGACTGTGTAGCTACTTCAGATTAGACTCATGAAAACTAACTGTGGTCTTGGATGGGCCAAAGAACCTGTTTTTGTTCTTCATATAAAGAACATTATTTGGGCAACTGACAAAACAGAATTATGGTCAGCAGTATTATACAAGGGTGAGTCAAAAATTATCCACACTCTGGCTGCAGAATTTATTTTAATTAACTTTTAGAAAAGACAAATACATCAATTTTCGACGTAATCTCCTTGCTTTTCAATACACTTTGTTCATCTGTCAAGGAGCTTTTGTATTCCCTCGTTAAAAAATGTTTTAGGATGAGCTGTGAGCCACGAATTCACCCATCTTCACGTGGATGGGTATCCGGCTCCCTCCTGGTGGCTAACAGTTGTGTGACATTCCTTGAACTTCTCTATCCATTCACACACGCTTATTCATGACAAAACACTTCCTCCATGCTGCACACAGTCTTCGGTAAATAATGGCACCAGGTACAACCTCAGACCACAAAAAACAAACCACTGCACGCTGCTCTTCTTTTGTGCAAATCACAAGTGGGGCATCCACTTTTGTGCGCACCACAGTTACAAATGAACCGATGTAACACATTCACACCTGCACAGCAGTGACTGGGGAGACAGTAGCCTTGAACGGAATTCGCTGATAAAACTGTGCAGCCAACAGAAGTTTTAATATAATGGGAGCGCAGACAATTTCTGACCCACCCTCATATTAATGTTATTTTCTGGTTTAGTTCACTGTACTATGGTAATACTTTTGTTCTTAGGGAAAATATTTAGTATTGTAAAGTATTAATATTTAGGGATAAGAGGGGTATGAGTAAAACTTCCTTTTAACTGGTTTACAAAAAACATCATCATAATTATAGAAAAAGAGAAATGATAAAACAGACGTGGCAGGTAACAATATTAACAATTGGGAGATGTGGGTCAAAGTATATGGAATTTCTTTGTACAATTCTTACAACTTTCTGTAAGTCAGAATTGATTTGAAAATAATACAAAAACCAAGCAACCAACCAACATAAAAACAACAAAAAATCCGAAACACAAATAGAACAGAGGCACAGCAGTCAGATATTAGCGTGTGGTTAAAAAAGGCTCATCAAGGTAATCCAAGTATACTATTCTCTTTAAGATTACTAGTAAAGTGATAAAGGTATCAAGCCATGCTTTAGATTATACTAATGATCAAATCATTTAAGAGTCAGCACTCAGATGTTCTGTGAAACTTGAACTGACCAGAAGCAACGGGATGTTCTATGCTGGATACACGTCTAATGTTAACTACTCTCTGTCATGTGAGAGTTATTGGTTAAGGTGTCTCTTTCATAAACAGAGAGTAGGCTGCCAGACGACAAGTTACATTCATCCTAGTATCTACATGACTGGAACAATAACAAATAACTAAACAAAAACCAATCCTTCCAAAGCACCCGTTTGTGTATGAACAGAGACTTTCACACAAACACAAAAAATTAGCTATAAAGCATTTTCAACAATACTTTAATTACATGATAGCTCTCACAACTGGTTTAAAAAAAGGAGGTCTAAAGAATCTGGTTTTAAAGCAGAATATTTACTCTGGGTGTATATTTAATAGGCCAGCATCATAGAGATTACATGATTCTACCTCCAGGAGGAAGAACCAGCATCTGTTATACAACTACTATGTACTCAGTTTCTATGCGGAGAAATGAGGCTGAGAGAAACCGAGTAATTTCCCCATCATCACACAACCAGAAAAGGGTGAAGCCAGGAGGTGGTAGAGTCAGGTGTCACTATAAAGTCCAAGTTCTTTCTGCAACTTCAAAGAGTCGTTCAATGTGTCTTTCTCTGAACCACTCTGAATAATAAGCATAATTCTTACTGCAGAGGGTTTTTACAAAATTTAAATGACATGATCAATACAAAAGTACTCTGAAAGTTTAAAGTTCTATAAATAATAAAAGAGTATTAAAACAATTATCATCTACCTAGCTATCTGTCTGTCCTCAAACTCACTCTGAAGCAGTCAGGGAGGCATTAGGCACCATTTTTAGATGGAATATAAAACTCAGAGAGGTCAAGTAACTTGTCTGAGTCACAAAGTAGGACTAGACTCTAAATCTAGAGTCTTCTGTCTCTATTTCTACTACATCCTGATGCATCTAAAATATAAAGTAGGAGATCTTTAGAAGAAAAATTCCATTTACTTAAAATGTTAAAATCGGGTTATTATTAGGTATGGATTTCAAAATTCATTTGGGGACAAATATTTCAATCACTTTTATTAATCTTATAATGTACATGTTATATTCAATACCTACTTATTCTGGAAAATAAGGCACACCCACAGCCTTCTCACATAAACAACATAAATTATTAAATTACTCTACATGGACCTTTGTAAGTATATTTAAAACCTAAAATGAGGCTAGGTAGTATAAATAAGCCTCTCCTGTTTACTTGTTTTTTTTAAGCCAAGATCACGTGCCAGCTGCACACGCATGCTTATTCTTTCAATCATCGTAAAACATCTCCAGTAAGTACTACTGGGTTGGCCAAAAACTTCATTCAGTTTGTTCCGTAGGCTGGCTTTAATAGTGCTTAGTTGTTTTTCACTTCCAGACAATTTTGTTATACTGTATTGTGACAGCTGTCATATCAGCATGCATTTTTTAAAAAACTTATCAAAACCTGTAATTTTTGTGTAGCCATTTTAATATTGAAGATGGAAGAAAACAAGCAACATTTTCAGCATATTATGTTTTACTATTTCAAGAAAGGTAAAAATGCAACTGAAATGCACAAAAAGATTTGTGCAGTGTATGGAGAAGGTGCTGTGACTGATCAAACGTGTCAAAAGTGGTTTGCAAAATTTTGTGCTGGAGATTTCTCGCTGGTTGATGCTCCATGGTTGGGTAGACCAGTTGAAGTTGAGAGCGATCAAATCGAGACATTCATTGATAACAATCAACATTATACCACGTGGGAGATAGCCGACATACTCAAAATATCCAAATCAGGAGCTGAAAATCATCTGCACCAGCTTGGTTATGTGAATTGCTTTGATGTTTGGGTTCCACATAAGTTAAGGGGAAAAAAACCTTCTTGACCATATTTCTGTATGCGATTCTCTACTTAAACGTACCGAAAACGCTCCATTTTTTAAAACAATTGTGACCGGTGATGAAAGGTGGATCCTATACAACAATGTGGAACAGAAGAGATAATGGGGCAAGTGAGATGAACCACCACCAACCACACCAAAAGCTGGTCTTCATTCAAAGAAGGTGATGTTGTGTATATGGTGGGATTGGAAAGGAGTCCTCTATTATGAGCTGCTTCTGGAAAACCAAACCATTACTTTCAACAAGTGCTGCTCCCAATCAGACCAACTGAAAGCAGCACTGGATGAAAAGCATCCAGAATTAGGCAACAGAAAATGCATAATCTTCCATCAGGGTAATGTAAGACCGCATGTTACTTTGATGACCAGGCAAAACCTGTTACAGCTTGGCTGGGAAGTACCCATTCATCTGCCATATTCACCAGACATTGCACTTTCGATTCCCATTTATTCTGATCTTTACAACATTCTCTTAATGGAAAAAATTTCAGTTCCCTGGAAGACTGTAAAAGATACCTGGAACAAAGATGTACCTTTTTTTGCTCAAAAAGAAAAAAAGTTTTGGGAAGATGGAAGTATGAAGTTGCCTGAAAAATGGCAGAAGGTAGTGGAACAAAACAGTGAACGTGTTGTTCAATAAAGTTCTTGGTGAAAATAAAAAATGTGTCTCTTATTTTTACTTCAGAATCAAAGGAACTTTTTGGCCAACCCAATACTATCATCTTCAGTGTTACATATGAGTAAAGAGAAGATCAGTGTTAAGTAAACTGCTCAGTTACACAGCTAGTAAGTGGTAGGACTGGAATTCTAAACCAGACCAATCTGACTCTAAGTACTTTATTTATAACTACAAGGCTATGTGATGTGTCAACAATTTCCAAGTGTAGTGTGATGCTAAGTTAGGAACACTGGAGTAAATAAGTCAGAGAACTCTGGCCAGGAAAGGACTGGTTCCCTATTGAATATCAGAACAGAAACTATTGCAAAATTTCAAAGGATTGTAGAAAACTATTTTAACATCAAAAGACAAACTGAGGGACTTCCTAGGTGGCACAGTGGTTAAGAATCCGTCTGCCAATGCAGGGGACACAGGTTCGATTCCTGCTCCAGGAAGATCCCACATGCCGCAGAGCAACTAAGCCCGTGTGCCACAACTATTGAGCCTGTGCTCTAGAGCCCAGAAGCCACAACTACTGAAGCCCACGTGCCTAGAGCCCATGCTCTGCAACAAGAGCAGCCACCAAAATAAGAAGCCTGTGCACCACAACGAAGAGTAGCCCCCACTTGCCACAACTAGAGGAAGCCCATGTACAGCAACGAAGACCCAACGCAGGCAAATAAATAAATAAGTAAATAAAATTTATTTTAAAAAAAAAGACAAACTGAGATGACAAGAGTAAAGTAAACTTTCAAATCTCCTACTTTAAAAAATATTGTACTACTAAATACTAGTTACTTGGAAAGATGTTACATTATAATATTACAATAACCGTTTGGCAGCTTACGTAGAATTTTATTTTATTTACAAATTCAATTTCTTCTCTGCAATATAGAGAAAATATCCACCTGGACCTATCTAGTCAATTCTTGGTAGTTTTACAATGATTTGACTTTTAATAATTTTCATAAAGGGTCAGAGATTATATAGAAGTAATAACATAATAACATGGATTGAAGTTTTACTGTAATAGCTGCAATGTCTCCTAGAATCCTATTTTGTATAATGTTCTTACTGATTTCACTTTTCTGGAGCAGGGAAGGGCACTGAGAGGTGAACAATCACAGCTGATACCCCATTTTTAACCCCAATAGAACTTAATTTGACACTGTGTTTTCACAGCAAAAACACCATTTTTACTAGATTTTATACTATAGACCAAAAATAATAAAAATACCTAAAGATGCACTTATTTACACTTTAAATGAGATTGAGATCTTTCACACCAAAGATCACTATTATTATACTTAATAATGCTACCGTTATTTTAACTTTGGGTGACTCGGTTGGTAGGGTAGTTAATGTCTTAATAAGCCATCCCTTGGAACCGCTAAAGCTCTGAAAGCTAAAAATGTTCAGATTCTCTGACATTTGGATATTATTTCATTTTATTTTTGACTGCTATACATTAATTCTTTAAAAAAATAAACTTCTGATTTTAGAATAGTTTTAGATTTACAGAGAAGTTGCAAAGATACCACAATGAATTCCCATATATTTTATATACATCAGCTATTATTTGTAAACAATAAAATGTGAGGTATGTTATCCTACCAAATGAAAGAAAGATGAATATTTCCAAAGAAGATAAATACATACTGGAAAACAAAATGCTATATATAAAATGACACATCCAGTACAAGATTAAGAGGACAATTATTTTTATTATCTTTAGAAAATAAAAAAAAACTTCCCAAAGCAAATAAATTTAAAAGCTATTTCAAACAGATTTACAAATATAAAAGGCATGATAAGAAATCTAAGGAGGTTCAATATGGTGAAGTTCAGAATGTTTCCTATTTCATAACCTAATAAAATGGCAAATATCGAACTCATCTTGTATTAAATACCAGATATTTAACTCCCTAAAAATACCATTTGAAGCCCAAAGTGAGTTACCAAACCTAACAAATAGTTAAAACAATTTGAAAAGAATACAAATGAAACATTAAAAACAAATGAAATTTTTATAAAGAAAAAAGAAAACTAATAAAAACCTGTGGTATGGTGGGTAGGATGACAGTATTCTCAGCAGGGACTGGCAGGACAGGGATCACAGGGACAGTGGGAGAAGAGGGAGGTACAGCTTCTGTTGGCTAAAATCATCAACGACAAAAAATCAGGAAAATTATCAAATAAAAGGGAAACAAAACAAAGTTCTCTCATAAAGATAAATTATGGTTTTCAGAAATAACTGAAATAGGTAAAGTAATACATTACTTCAATTTAAATAAGAAAACGCTCTTAGAATTATACCACCAATAATAATTTTAATGACTCTGTAGCTAAAATGAGTGACTACTCTAGCTATTTAAGTGAAAATAATAAAATAATGACTTAACAATACTCCTCCACTGGGGGACAAGACACTCACTTCATAGACAGACTACAAAATATTTCTCTAGCATTCAGGATATATTTAACTACTTTCCTCCCTGCATTCAAAGAATCAAAAGTAATTTCATTAGCCCAGGAGGTAGGCAACTGGGGCCTATAAATCCACAAACAAAAGAGTCAAAGGACTTAAAAACTGAATTTATATCATTTGAAAGTATCTGTGCTGTTAACCTCTACTATCAAGAACTGTAATAACCTGTCTTAAACCTGCCTGTAAAGTCATTAAGTGGGAACTCCAATGACATAATTTAAGCTAAAAAGTTTTGATATTTAGACTCTATTACTCTATCAGGCTTAACTCAATTATTTTAAGAACCATGTAACTGGAACCCAGAAAAGATGTCTTGTAACAAGTTCCAATCTCTATAAAGTGGATTAATTCATAAATATTTGCTATACATACCACTGACATATTTCACATACATAAGAAAAACATTAAAATCAAATCAATAAGACAATGTATATTAGAACACACTTAAAACAGGAAGAAGAAATTGCCAAACTTGAAACTATGCTTTTCCTCATTGATAAAGAAACACAAAATAAAATTTAAAAATGTTGACCTTTTGTTGTAATTGAAATCAGTCAATTAAAATTCATCAAAAATGTATGGAGTCTCTTTAATAATGGTGCTAGGATAACCAGATAGCAACATGCAAAAGAATAAAGTTAAACCACTACCTCACATTCTATACAAGAACTAACTGGAAATTAATCAATGACCTAAATATAAGCATTAAAACCATAAAACTCTTAGAAGAAAACATAGGGATAAATCTTCATGACGTTGGATTTGACAATAGATTCTTAAATATGATATCAAAAGAATAAGTAAAAAACAAAAAAACCAAATCAATTAGACTTTATCAGAATTAAAACCTTTTGTGCACCAAACGGCATTATCAAGAAAGGGAAAAGACAATGTACAGAATGGGAGAAATCTTGCAAATCATACACCTGATGATGGTTTAACGTGCAGAATATATAAAGAACTCTTATAACTCACCACGAAAAGACAATTAAAAAATGGGCAAAGGACTTGAACAGACATTTCTCCAAAGATACACAAATGACCAGTAAGCACATGAAAATACACTCAATATCATTATTCATTAGGGAAATGTAAATCAAAGTTACAACGATATATCACTTCATACCTACTAGGAGGCTGTAATAAAAAAGTGAAAACAAAAACAGAAAGTAACAAGTGTTGGCAAGGATGTGCAGAAATTGGAATCCTCAGAAACTGCTGATGAGAATGCAAAATGGTACAGTCACTGTGGAAAACAGTTTGGTTTGGCCATTCTTCAAAAAACTAACCCTTGGATTACCATATGACCCAGCAATTCTACTCCTAGGTAAATACTCAAAAGAACTGAAAACAGGGACTTGAATACTTTACCCCAGTGTTCAATGATGCATTATTCACAACAGCCAAAAGGTAGAAACAACCCAAGTGTCCATCATAGATACAAAATGTGGTATATATATACAATGGCTATTAATTCAGCCATAAAAAGGGATGAAATTCTAATACATGCTACAACATGGAACTAATCTTGAAAACATTATGCTAAGTGAAATTAACCAGACACAGAAAGTCAATATTGTGTGATTCCACTTACATGAAATATTTAGAATAGGTAAATTCATAGAAAGCAGAAGAGAAGTTACTGGGGGCCAGGGAGAGAGGAACATAGGGAGTCTACTGCTTAATGGTTACAAAGTAAGTTTGAGATAACAAAATTTTGAAAATAATCGACAGTGGTGATGGTTGTGCAACACTGGGAATGTAACTGATGCCACAGCATTGTGCAGTTAAAAAACTGGTTAAAATGGCAAATTTTATGTTATATATATTTTACCACAATTAAAAACCTCAAAAAAAATTTAATGCATGGAAACAGGTTCCTCTCACAATGCTGCTGGATATGTAACTTTATACAAACTTTACAAAAAGCAATCTAAGAAATTTTCTATAGCTTTAAAATTGTAGAACTCTTTGACTCAGTCATCCTGGAAATCTATCCTAAGGGAATAATTCAAAAAGCAAATGTCTTAATACTCAATATATTCTTTTGAACACTGTTTATACTTGGGAAAATGCAGAATATCCTAGATATAAGGTATTGGAATGGTTGAGCAAATACTGAAAATTTTGTAAGATTAAATATTATGCATCAATTAACAACCATCTGTAAGAACAGTCTGTAAGTCATACAGGATATTGCTATCACATGACTAACTAAAAAAGGAAAAATAAAACTTTTTATTAAAATAACGGAAAGAAATGTTTGAAAAGTTAACCACTGAGGGCAGGATTATGAATGGTTTTTCTCCTGTGCCTCTTTATTTCAAATTCTACTTTTCCAGTTGTCAACAATGAATACACAGTCACGCTGTAATGCAGGGTAAGGGATGGAAGATCTATTTATATTAAGAGAAAAAATTATTATGATCTTTTACCATCTCATTCTCTAGAAAATAAAACTGAAAATGTATTTCACATTAATTGTTCTAAAATGCTAACAAATTTCAGAGAATTTAAAAGACCATTAGAGTTGGAGAAGCTAGGGATCAAGTTTAACCCTTCACTTTACAACTGAGCTAAGCTCACAAAAGGTAAACTGTGAGGAATTAGGAAAAGATTTGCTAGACTACTGTTACCTGGATTTCTTATATCCTGTAGAAAATTTAAGCCATTAGATTTGGTTTCCTTTTTTCTTCCTTTTTAATGTTCCCAGTCTAAACCAGTTCCCTGTTCAGGATAATGGAAAAAGTTACGGAGATGCACAATGGTGATGGCACAACACTGTGAATGTATTTAGTGACACTGAATTAACTGTACACTTCAGAAAGCTTAAAATGGTAAAATTCTGTTATGCATAGTTTACCACAATTTTTAAAAAAAGGACATTAGGAATAAAGCCTCTGTGGGTCTTACTTGGGACTCCAGTCACCAGTTATATACTGTTCCTATACAAAAAAAATTCGAATTCCATATTATGAGCTTAAAACAAATAATTTAAATGCTAACCCATTTACAAAGGAATACTTATGACTTTTTAAAAATGTTTGAAAACCCCAGAGATTCTGACTCCTAATTCATGACAAAGAGGAAAAGATAGTTTTAAAAAAATTTAAGTGAAATAAGTCAGAGAAAGACAAATACCACATGGTCTCACTAAAAAACAAAATAAACAGAACAAAATGAAAACAGACTCTCAGATACAGAGAACAAATGCATGGTTGTCAAAAGGGAGGCAAGTTGAGGGGTAGGGTGGCGGACGAAATGGGTGAAGGGAATTAAGAGGTATAAATCTCCAGTTACATAAGTCACAGGGATGTAATACACAGCATGAGAAATAAGGTCAATAATATTGTGATACTTTTGTATGGGGAGAGATGGCTATTAAACTTATTGTGTGATCATTTCATGATGTATGCAAATGTCAAATCGTTTAGTACACCTGAAAACTAACATAATATTGTACAAGCATATTTCAATAATTTTAAAAATTGCTGAATCAACTAGATATACACATGGAAAATGAAATGAACCCTCATGCCTCCCTTACACCATACTTAAATTAATCCCATACGGCTTAATGACGTAATTAAAGAGGTGCACAAAAGCGAGGTTTCTGGAAGATAGCAATGATAGCATATCACCAGGATCTTGGTGCAGGCATAAAGACCCCCTGAACACGAGAGTACAGCCTGCTGAAGCTGAGCAGGGTGATCAGAGTGTCTGTGTACACGGAGTGGAAGGCTGGCAGCAGCCTGGCACGGGGTGCTGGGACCTGAGCACGATGGGGAGGCTACCCCACATGGGCAAGTAGTGGCAGCAGCCTGATGTGTTTCATTGGATCCCAAGTGTGACAGAGTATCTGTGTGGCAGTAGTAGTGATCTGGCGTGAAGTACAGGGGCCTCAGTGGAATATGGCGGGGATATCTCTTGGATCTTGAGCAGGGTGGGAAGGATGTCCGCCTAGAGCACTGACAGTGACAGGAGACTGCTCACATACAGGGGATTTTTGATCTAATAAACAAACATATAAAGGAGAATGGGAGCAAGGTTCCTCATGTCAGAGAATGGAGTCACAAATATGGAAAGGGAGAAAATTAGCATGAAATCCATGGTCTTAGACTAGGTTTGGAGGCATTGGTACGACTGCATGGTTTTCAACATATATAGATAAATACAGAAATAAATGTGTTTGTATGTACATATATACCCTAGCTCTGTCTACAGAGAAGACCTGGGAGCAGTAACACCTCAACAGCATGAAAATACCTAGCCCTCAGATCTTGGTTTATAAATATCCATTCTCTAATTTAAAAAAAAAAAATCAAAAAGGAATCTTTGGAGAAATGGCTGATTCCAGTGCTAGAGCCTAGCAAGTACCATATGAGCCCAGAACATTTTGCTGTTCTAGAAAATGAGGAGGTGCTCAAAGAATAATGAGGGCATGACAAAGGACACGGAAGCCAGCCTGAAGGGCTCTTATCAGTCAGACTGGGAACAACCTGAGACTCGAAATAAGTAACAATAATGACGGCATCAACCCCACTGAATTAAACAGGACTCCAAGAGTCTACACTGATATAAATAACTGCATAATAATTCAATGAATAGAGAGAAGAGAGAGCATTTCCTCAATGGAATGCCAATTAAAAAATGTAGAAAGAATGATGGAGTTACAAAATCATCATTTGGCAACCATCACAGTAATAATTTATTCAAGAAACATCAACAGGACTTCCCTGGTGGCGCAGTGGTTAAGAATCCGCCTGCCAATGCAGGGGATGGGTTCAAGCCCTGGTCTGGAAAGATCCCACATGCTGCAGAGCAACTAAGCCCATGCACCACAACTACTGAGCCCAAGCACCACAACTACTGAAGCCCATGCACAAGAGCCTGTGCTCTGCAACAGGAGAAGCCACTGCAATGAGAAGCCTGTGTACTGCAATGAAGAGTGGCCCCTGCTCTCCACAGCTACAGAGAGCCCTCGTGCAGCAACAAAGACCTAAGTCAGCCAATAAATAAAATAAAATAAATAAATAAAAATTAAAAAAAAAAGAAACATCAACAAATGTTAAAACTTCCATTGCTGCTAAATGAACCTTCCATTTCATTCTAGTGGAAGAAGGTTTGAATGGGAAACATTCACATACATGTATCTCCCCTACAAAGATTTATTAATTACAGTGAAGAAATCTAGCCAATACTATCTTAAAGTTAACATCACCTGAACAAATCGCAATCATATGCTACCTGATAGGACATAAGAATACCTCACTTCTGCAACATTCCTATCAAAGATGCATAACTTGAACATTAAATATCAGACAAACCCAAATTGAGTGATAAACTACAAAATAACTGGCTGTAGTCATCCAAAGTCTCAAAGAGAAGAAAGTCTAAAGTTTATCATTTTTTAATTTTTTAAACAACTGATAACACAAAAAACTGTACATACTTAATGTATACAATTTGATGAATTTGGACATATGCACACACCTGTGAAACAATCACCACAAAGTAAGAGATATATCGAACATCTATAAAACTTTCTTTATGTCTCTTTAATGGGGTCAGATATTAGCTAACTAATAATCCACTTTAACATAAAAAAGGCAAAGCTATATGCTTATATCAAATTTCAAGCATAAAAATTTCCTCCATTAGGCAGTTGCTCTCTAAAACCCTTAATGATAAACTATAAATTCTTTAATATTACATTTAAACCTCACTGTAATACTAGCTCTGAGCCTATTCTAAATCTATTTCCTTTCGAAAAGATCCTCTAGAGGATCTGAATATCATTTTTCAAAAATCCTAAAAAAAACTTACACCATCTGAATCCACCCCACTCACTACAGGGCACTGAGCAAGCGCTTTGAAAAAGAACATAAGCCCCTGCCTCTTCCTTAAGAAAGGAAAAATACTGCTGAGAAAGTCTTTAAAAACAAATGCATATCAGCACACACAATTTCCTAGCCACAGCCAATAACCAGTTCTGGTAACAGAGAATTACAGAACAACAAAGAACGTCATTTAGCTCATACGAAACAAAAATGCCCCCCCGCCCCCCACCCCGGCAAATGGAGGTTGAGTGATGAGGAGCAGCAGGATGTCAGATACGATAATAGAGTGAAATGAGGAGACAAGAGGGTATTTTCAGTGCAGGACTGAGAGCATGGTACAATTCTGGGGATCTGCATAAGAAGACTCTAAATTGGAAAATGTCAAACTTAAAAGACTCTGAGATAAATAATGAGGCATCAATATATAGCAACCATCATATATGAAAAGAAGGAATTCACCGTAAGCATTTTAAACTTGAAAAACCTTTACATACATATTTTATTAGACAATGTGACTTCTATGCCATCTTCCTTCTTTTGCTCCATTTGTATCACTCAATAAGATCAGCTCCAAAGAGTTTGAGTTTTTTTTTTTACTCTTGACCATGTGACTAACAACAGTCTCAGTTGTTTCTATCCATAGCAACACCATGGAATCATTAGCCTCGGGAGGCTGCCTTCAGAGACCTGTTTCCATGACAACAGAGGCTATAATATTAACACTGTCTCAAAGAACACTGCAGAAAATTGTAAATTCCCGGAAAGTAACTGGATTGTATATATTTAAAAGTACTCTTTTAATGCCAGTATCGAATTGACAGCTTTCTGAAAAATGTTTTAACTCATTTTTAGAGATTCTTGTTATTTATTCACAGCTTTACATTTTAAATTTGATGTAAGAGCTTAAAATTATGAAGGCAGTTTTTAAAAAGATTTTGATAAAAAGTGGTCTGAAGCCTCATCAGGTACAGCCACATGCTTACTGTGTACTGCTCATCTACATTTATGACTGTGTACCTCCCTCTTTCACTTCCATTCATTCAAAAATAAATGAAAAAATATATAAACTGAGTGCCCCTACCTTTAAGAAATCCCTTTCTGCTTAAAATAGCTAAAGTGGTTTTTTATATGTGCCTATGAATCCTGACTGATACAGGAAGAGACAGAAAGAACAATTAGGAGGCTGCTACGATAATTCAGCTGAGAGGTGAAGAATGGCTTTAAAGCAAATGATGGTAATTCTGAGTGTAGCACTGGTATATCTGGTAACTGATGGGAAGTTGGGAGGAAGGACTACTAAGAACAACGCCAACAATGGCCACTGAAAATTATCTTTTACATCATAGTTAGACCCAACCATAAAAGAGTTATAAGGGTTTCTGAAAGTATTTTTAAACGTTTCTCACTTATTTTCTTACTTATTAAAATGGTTACCACAGCATAAGATGAGACACTGAAGAAGGACAACTAGTACCATACTACCAGGTAATTAATAACTCTTTATATCTTACATTAACAGGTCACACAAATGGGGTAAATTGAGCTTAAAATATAAACGAAGATTCAATAAGGTCAAAATAAATTTATACCATATTTAGGGACAATGAAATATATGAATTAGCAAATCTTCTGTTATCAGTATCTCAGATAAGCAAAAATAATTACCCCATGCCACTGTTGGTCAATAAGGATTTTATTTTGTTTTTGTATGCCCTAGTTTAATATTCTTAATCCAAGTTCCTCTGTTTAAATATCTACTATGCAGTAATGAGACGTGTTTCTTTGAATAAATGTCAAAGAAGCTAAGAGGGATAGAGAAACCAGGGGAAAAATCTACAGGCCTTTTGTATGTTTACAGAAGGATAAAATACAGAACAGTAGATTTATCAAAACTCGGGGGATCACTGTACTCAAAAGGGGTCCAGTACCTTCAGAATAAAGGTGTTTTTCATTGTTTAGATCTGGTTCTTATTTGAGTCATATGTTCTTTTTGCCACAGTTACTTCAAACAAGTCCCTTCAATATAAACTCCATAACATGTTATCTGAACCAGCTGCACACGATATCCATGTCATAATTATCTCAGAAGCTAATAGCAACAAAACTAGAAATATTTTTAAACAAATACTAAGGGATTAAATACAAATTTTTGATTTTAAAATAACAAAGGGGTGATAGGAAAACAGATCTAATGATTAACAATCCTAGTACAGAAGCAAGGGTGCAAATCCATTAGTTCACACACAGAACATCTAGGTCATGAATCTATTTGTGCTTGCAAGATTCATGATATTTAGTTAAGGTATATCATCCCTTCATTACAAAAAGATGGTATTCTATCAGCATTCAGCTGACCACACTGGTAGAAGGATGAGCCAACAATTACTAAAAATTTCAAGTATCAGAGATCCACAACTTGGACTTAAAGATATGGTTACACAATTAACAAACAGGTATGAAACTACCAACTGCAATGCGCAGTCCACCACCCCCCTCCCCAGAAACACACACAACCATGGACTTCATAATGACTAACCTAAAATGGGTCCTCGACACTTCCTAGTAATCATACATTTGCCCTATTCTATTCATTCCTGTACAAGTCCCTAACGACTGAGGCCCCTGTCACCTTTCTAAAGTCACCTTCTACTCTTCTCCTCCCACTTAGCGTTTCGCCCACATTGACCTCTCTGCTGTTCTCCAGATACTCTAAACACACTCTGGCCTCAGAGTCTTTTATTCACTTTTCCTCTGCCTAGAATGCTCTTCCCCCGACATCCACATGGTCCAACTTCATAACTTCTTTTGTGCCTTTGCTCAAATATCATCCTCCAGTTGAAGATCCTTGTAGTTACTCTACTAACCCCATTCCCAACCCCACCACACACGCACAAATACACACATTTCCTTTTGCCTTCTCTTTTTACCTTTTCTCCAGCATACTACACATTTTAGTTACGTTTGTCATCTGGCTTCTCCCCCTTTAATATAAGCTCTGTAAGAGTAGGGATTCTTGTTCCATTTACTCCTGTATGCCCAGTGCCTAGAATAGTATCTAGCACACAGCAAGTATTTAATACATATTTGTTGGATGAATGAAACCATGTGATTGCCAAAAGAGACTGCGTTCATCAGCACTCTAAGATGATAACGTGACTCGGGGAACAGACTGTGTACATCCATCCCCCGCTGCCCCCTTTCACGTTACACACACAGCAGATACTGCCAAAAGATTCGGTGTGCCTGGGCAGCCACTAACAATCAGAAAGTGTTCAAGATGGTCTACCATGTGATGACCTTAGAAGTTTCAAAATATAAAAATGCCCCCAAATTGCTAGTTTCATGTTCTCTATCTAGCAATAGCGAATTGCCTAATAATATCCTATTTGAAAATAGAAATGTCCTGCTCAAGAACATTTGCTCAGAAGATTTTTACCCCTTTCCTTTTGAAACTGCATTAGCAAGTAAATATCACTGGCAACTCATGTTTAAAGCCTGTGGCGCCCTTCCTCCAAGCCTCTGGGCGCTGCTGACCTCAACTTGGTCCCTAGGTCCCTCCCCAGAGGATAGCTGCTTCCTGCCACTACTACCTCTGTTTTACCTTGTTTTATCTCTGTTCCCATGTTTCCTCGTCAGTTCTCCAATTCCTTTTTAACACCCCCTCCCCCCGATTACATTTTCCTTGTTAAAATAATGACTACGGTTTCTGTTTTCCCAGCTGGACCCAGTCAAGATTACCAATCCTCTTGTTAAAACATAATTCTCCATCATTCTGTAATGAGGTTGCTTCTCCACATCTCCAGATTCCTCACTTACGGTGGTCATGAATGTGGTGATGAAGATGATGAGGATGGGTACTTTAATGACGTCGGATATTATAATAAGGGCTTTGCATGTCTGTCCCATTTAATTTTCACTAAATCTTAATCCCTACTTTCTGCAGGTAGAAGAAAGAGACTCAGAATTTAGGTAATTTGTCCAAGGTGCTACAGCTAATCAATAGAATAGAAATTTAAACCCAGGCCATCATCCTCTAAAGACAGCATTCTCAACCACTACACTACACCATCTCTCCAAAATAGTTCAAAAAGAGTTTTATTTTGTCTTTATTGTTGCTATTGTATTTTACTGCAAAGACAATATATAATATCCAAGAAAAGAAATAGAATATTTCATCAATCCTTTGGTCAAGGGTTAGCAAACTTTTTCTGTAAAGGGTCAGGTAATAAATATTTTAGACTTTAAGGGCCATGTAGTTTTTGTTGCAACTACCCAACTGTGCTGTAGCAGCCTGAAAGTCGCCAAAGGCAATACACAAATAGGCATGGCTGTGCTCCAATAAAACTTTACTTACAAACTCAGGTGGCAGGCTGGATTTGGCCCGCAGGCTGTAGTGTGCTGACTCTGCTTTAGGTGATTTTAAAAAAGAAAAAGGACTGCCCTGGTGGTGCAGTGGCTAAGAATCCGCCTGCCAACGCAGGGAACATGGGTTCCCTGGCCTGGGAATATCCCACATGCTGCGGAGCAACTAAGCTGTGCACCACAACTATTGAGCCTGTGCTCTAGAACCCGCGAGCCACAACTACTGAGCCCACTCACCACAACTACTGAAGCCCACATGGCTAGGGCCTGTGCTCTGAAGCCCACCACAATGAAAAGCTGTGTACCGCAATGAAGAGTAGCCACAGCCCCTGCTCACCGCAACGAAGACCCAACGCAGCCAAAAAAAATTAAAAAAATAAATAAAAAAGAAAAAAAGGCTGATTGGGTCACGAAGAAAACCAAATATGACTTCAAGATACCTATGCTAGTTTTTACTAACTATAGTTGGGTTTAATTCTGTTGCAGTGCTTAACCTATGATAATAAAAATAAGCAACTCCTCCCCAAGAAAAGAGAATCAAAAAAACAATATACATATGAAAATTTCAAGTTTCATCTAGAGTTCTTTAAAATATTTTTACAAAAAAAAGCTGTGTTCTTATAACTGAAAGAATTTAGGATCTATACTGTAAGTAGCCCTTCAGTTTGAAAAAAGTAATTAGAATGATACGCTCTTTGTTCTTTTTCCCCTCTCCAAAATCCTGCTATGGTATTTAGTATAGTTGAAACAATTAATTCTAAGGTTGGTATTCATCTTTGTTTGTTTTTCTGTTATCTTTCAAAATACTTACAAACTGATTATTTTTCAGATTTATAATGCTTTGATATATTGGATGGTTCTACCAAGATTAGTCAGAGTTAAATACAGAAAAATGAGGCTGGAATATGTTTTGATTCAAATTGCAGATTATAATCTCATTATTTTCCTCAGGACCAACACATTCTGTAAGGCAGTCAATTAGGTCCCATTCCGTCATAATAGTAACTTCTTCACACTCCACAGCTGGCTGAGTCAACAGTCACAGTTCGGATTTCAAAAATACTAAAAATTACTGTTGAGAAACGGGACTAAATTGGGGTTTACTAATAGGTAAATAATGAATAGGCGGGGCTCCTGTTTAGAGGTGAGGGGGAAACATCATTTAAATGAATTTATCTAGGGGCAGAAGTTGTATTTACGATTCACCTAAAATTCCACTGCTTCCAGATGTGATACTAGTTGGTTTACACCTGCACAAAATAGGTTCAGTCTTTGCTGACTGATTTGCATATGCCTGTAAATTTCTCACATCAGTTGGTTTATTTAAAGTTTATAAAATAAGGTGATAGTTATAGGCTACTGTTCTCCACATGGTCTGAATAACTATTTTTACCTCTATCAAAATTCTAAATTTTGATATAAAAATGGAGGACTGAAAATGTTATCTAAATAACAGTGCCAGGAAGTACAAAGAATAACACAGTGAGAGATCTTTAAAGAAAATGATACTGAGTCAAATTTTAACAATAAGCAGTTAAGTTCTTCATATGTTAAGAATATATATGCTTCAATTTTTTCACAGACGCCTTTGAATTACTTTTGAAGTATACATAAAATCCTGTAATGTAGACTTGCTAATTTTAAAGCCATAGTTCTATATAAAAATGGCTTGGGAAATTTACAGAAGCCAAACCATATTTAGAAGTTCCAAACTTCCCTGTAGCCATTACAGGGAATGAAAATGAAAATAAACACATATATTAACATTTGTTTATTCATTCAACAAACAGTCATCATGTGCATTCACCATGTCAAGCTCTGGGGATATAAGAGAAGAAAACGTATATCTGTACTACCAGCTCCTGTGAACCTTATGGTTTTGCAGCCAATATTAAAATCATTACCCAATTGATTACTGAAATACAGCTGTGATAAGGGGTCTGGAGTACAATTCTCATGAAAACAAACCCTGCTTGACATAAACAAAGGGCAAAAATGTTGTTCAGGCTGAATATCCTAACCTGACCCCAGAGTATACGGGCCAGTCATTTCTCAGCACTGTTATTTACACAGTATTTTAAAAGTTAACTCTAAAACTATATATTGCAGCTTGTGAAATTTCTTTTTACCTATTTGTCTTTGACAAAGAACAATCTAACAATCATGACACTATATAGAAAATACTAAGATGAATGCAACTCAATTCCTATTTCTAAAGAGCTTATGTAATAAATTTCACTTACTTAGTTCTTCAAACTATAGCCAATCTAATCCACCCTAAAATATCAATGTTGTTCTTCTAACAGGCTTTATTTTCTAGAACAGAAAGTACAGAGTTGCCATATAACCTCTGCCCATGCACATGCACTGCCTCCCCATTAATAACACTTCCCACCTGAGGTGTACATTGCACGGTTGATGAACCTACACATTATTACCAAGTTCACAGTTTACACTAGGGTAATAGTTTACATAATTTACATAGTTTATATATATATATATATTTTCTATATATATACAAATGTTTATATATATGACCTATCGCTGTATCTATATATATATTTGATCTATCACTTCAAAATACAACTATCATTAGGCACGAGGCCAACTGTTTGAAACATATAGATAACATTCGGCCAATCCATGCTGGTCCAAGGTGGAAATGCCTTGGTGTGAATATTTGGACCTGCTGCCTGATAGGAACTGTCAGAAGATAAATAGTTATATATGATGATACCATATGCCTCTGTTTGCCTGGGAAGTTCCCTCTTTCCATCAAAAACACTCCAAATTTGGAAGATGAGTTATATACTCATCCTAGTTATAAGGAAACTGAATGGTTTTTCTCCTCTTCTCTCTCTGCCTCACCTCCTCAAAGGTATTTCTTTCCTTAAGGGTAAATAAGAAGAGAATCACCAGCTAGAGGATCCGTATAACACTAGCTAAAGTGTGATGTACGTTTCACAGAAGGTCTAAGAAAGAATTCAGACATTAAAAATATATAAAAATAATCAGGCAGTATTAAGTGCTATGAAAAAAATATTTTAAAAGGTAAGAAGTCAGTGATGTTTGGAGTGAAGGAGGGACTGCTACCTTAGATAAGAATGTAGGAAGACCCTCTGAGAAGGTAACAGATGAGCAGAAATCTGAAGGAAGTGAGGAAATGAACCGTGAGAATATTTGAGGAAAGAATGTTCCAGGCAGAGGAAACAGCAAGGTTATGGTTCTGAGATGGCCACATGCTTGATATATTTGAGGAACAGGAAGAAGGCCAATACAGCCGGGGAAATGTAAGCGAGGGAACAGTAGGAAATGGGATTAGAGACACTGCCAGGGGCTAGATAATAAAGGGCCTTTTGCACTATGGTGAAGAAGGATTTAAGATTTTATTATATATAGAATTGGAAGCCACAGGATGGGTAAAAACAAGGTACTGACATGCATTAACATTCTGGTGAGAGTAAAGAATGGAGATAAGGACACCAGATAAATATCTACTGCTGTAGTTCAGGCAACAAACTAAATAATCTGAATTAGTAGTTGTAGACATGGTGAGACGTGGTGAGATCATAACATTCTAAACATAGAGCCAACAGAATTTGCTATTAAATCGCATATGGAGCAAAAGAAAAAGGAACAGCAGATGATTCCAAGGGTTTTTATCTTTAGCATCCCAGTGACGGATACCCTGAATAAAGATGGAGGAGAACAATAAAATTAGAAATTCTGTTTTTCACATGTTCACTTTCAGATACTTAATCCAAATGGCGATACTGAGTAGGAAAGCTAAATATACAAGTCTAGTGTATGGGCATTAGCCCTGGACTGTGGATGTGAGTACTGATGTTATTTAGAGGCACCTGGATGAGATCACCTGAAATATGAGTATAAAAAGAGAGACGTTCAAGGACTGATGCCCTTCTAACTATTAGAGGTAAGAAGAGGAGGAGGATACTGCAAAGGAGTAGTGAGGCTGGGAGAATATCAGCAGAATGATGCTCAAGAGTCAAAGGAGAAAAGGATTTAAAGGAGGGAGCCGTCAAAGGAGGGAGCCATCAGTTGTGTAAAAAGCTATCGTGGGGCCAAGTAAAATAAAAACTGAGAACTGATCCCTGGATCTGACAGTCTATACTCCTAGAGGATTTCCGGCTGGTTGTTTTAATGAAAGGTGTTGTAGTGGGTATGTGCACTGATGGGAATAATCCGGATAATGCAATAAAGGGAAGCGAGAATTTCAGAAGTCCCTCAACAGTCAAAAATGAAGATCTAGCACAGAAGTGAAGGGTGAGATTTAAGAACACAAATGGATCATTTATTTTAACAGGATGGAATACAGAACAAGACCATCGATTGAGAATAAGGGCCAGGAAACAGGTACTGGAAGTTTACTGTGCAGCTCTGGAGCTGATGTGGAGGAGGCAGAGCTGCAATTAACCGC
The DNA here is from genome assembly GCF_030028045.1 of Hippopotamus amphibius kiboko. Taxonomy (NCBI): domain Eukaryota; kingdom Metazoa; phylum Chordata; class Mammalia; order Artiodactyla; family Hippopotamidae; genus Hippopotamus; species Hippopotamus amphibius. The sequence goes on along the minus strand of NC_080191.1, from coordinate 169,678,787 downwards.
GGTTGGATCTTAGCAACGAAGTGAAGCAACAGAGGAGCAAGAGTTAAGACTATGAAAGGCAATGTTTATAGTCTCAGCCCAAGGAGTTTGAGTGAGGCAAGGGAAGTGAGAGCACAGTTAATAGTGATGGTTAATAAAAAGTTGGGCTGGAGGCCTTTAGAGGATTAAAAAAAAATGTTGTAGGGGAGGTGAGCTGAAAAGAAAGGAAGTGCTAGTCAGTTTGAAATGCTTGCCACCGAGATATTATAAGCGGTACTGTCAATGGTAATGAGGTCTTGAATATAACCATTTAAGCAGGTCACTGAAGTGAAAGAAAAAATAAGACTCGTAAGAGTTAAGGATATCAAAGAACTGAGAAGTCAAGATTTTGGAAAGATCACACCAGGATACTGAAAATCACTAAGAATGATTACATGAATAGTGGACAGAGAAAAGATAGTAAACGAAGTAGTTCAAATCATCAATGAGTGGAGGTGACCAGGAAAGATGCAGATGACTAGACAAGGGGGGAGTGGGAATACTGTCTGACGGCGCGTACACTTTTAAAAGAGAGGAAGCTTGATCACACATGAACACCAAGAGAAGCCGGGGCAGCATCAACTCTGCTTGCTGGTCCCAAGGCACATGGGACGCGAGAGATAAAAATCCAACTTTTTGTGAGGGCTACAGAAAAAACAGTACTCTTGGGGGAACCACCAGGTTTCTATGAGAGAAAAAAGTGAGATGAACCATCACAGTAGAGTCTGAGGATAAAGGAAACCTTGCTGATCACCAACTGGGAGTTGCAAAGGGCAGAGTGAAAGAAATTGGGCGATCACAAATAAGTGGGAATTTAAAACATCAGAGATATACCAGAGTCAAAGAGAGATAAGGGAATAGGTGAGAGTGAGCTGGAAGGCTTGGACTTTTTGTAATGATTAAGATGAAAGGGATGTAGAGTACAAAATTAGTCCTGATGATATACTTGGTAAAAGGTGGATAATCAGTTAAATTTAGTTGTCTACTTGTGACTGGTTTAGCATTTGCAGAAAGGAGTTGGGAGGGAAGGCAAGGTCAGGGAATTGGCGGTCGCATCAAGAATCTGAAATGCTCTTTGGGGCCCCTCCCTAAAATCCTGCAATTGAAGGTGTTGAGATATGTGGTTCTTTAAAAACAGTACAGCTTGCACTTACAGGAACTTATTCAGTCAACACTATTTACTGAATGTTTGAACGAACTGCACTATCCTTAGGTACTGTAATTCCTAATTATCTAATTTGAATTTGTGGAAGACTATTAAAATTAAGCAATATAAAAATAAAATAATAATATAACAAATCAATAATAATAATAACTGCCAGGCACTATTCTAAATATGTTACATGCATTTAATCATTTAATACAATTAACTCAATGAAGTTGATGCTATTATCTTCATTTTGGGGACAATATATCCAATGCATACCTCTAAAAATTAAATCCTTTCCAGAATGTACCTGTTCAGGATAAACTGTATTCTTTTAATACAGATTAGCCTATTTATTTTTCTGGTATCTGAACAGGGGGTATCTATCTGAACAGTGTTTTCCTGTATTTGAATTTAGGACAGAATTTTTTCCTCTAAAAAGCAGATTATTCAATTCATGTGGCTAATATCCACTCTTGTTAAAATACTATTGTTCTGCTTCAATTATGATAAGCCATTATGACTGCTCCATTCACTCCTAGGAAGATAACTTTGCCGTTTTTCAGCTTAACTTGGCATGTCAATTGGCTGGGGGAAGGAGGAAAGTTCTATTTGAATATTTATAATGGTCCACATTAGGGATTTTGAAGTAATCCAAAATATGGGAACAGTCGCTAAATACACACTTGAAGTAACCTACCAGGTTACAGCTGCTCAAAGTTTATACGACGACTGTTTTCGTGAGTAAACACTGACATCACCAAGTGGATAAAAGCTTTTACTTAGGAGATAATCAAGTAGCAAAGTCTAGAAGTACTGTGTTAGAGTTCTTTAACACCCTGCTGAATATAAAAATTGACCTTGGATTAGAACCGAGCTGCACACACTAAACAGGACAGGGCAGAATCAAAGGATCCAAAATACAAGAACAGAAAGAAGGCTGAGATGAGGAACTAAGGAGGGCTTGACAATGAGCAGCCCACATTCTCTATATCATAATGACTATTCAAAATTAAGAACATAAGTAGTATGAAGCTCAAAATAGAAAAACTTACACCAAAGGAAAATAATTCACAAGAAACTCATCTTAGTTTAATACAAAAGAGGAAAAAAAAAAAAAAAAACCACCAAAACCAACCTCACAATGTACACTTTTGGGATACAGCCAAATGACAAAAATTAGTCTGTAAGCTGTATGGTTACCATCACAGGCAAAGATTCAAAGGAGTAAGGAAATCAGGTACATGGAAGGATGGAGGGGAAGAAAAGGGACGCAGAGGAAGAGATGAGCTACTGTGAAGAATCACAGGCACTTATGACGGCAATAGAGTGAATCCAATAAACACAGGTACCCAAGAGGTTTCAAATTAGGTGCCGTATTTTGGAAGGCCATGAGCTAACAAGGTTTCAGGTGCTGAAATGGACACTAATCGATCAATTCCATAAACATTTACTGAGCCCCAACTATAAGGCCAGTCCCATCCTAGAAGCTGGGGTTCTGGCAGAAGTTTATAACCACTTGGCTTCCCTAACATTTAAAAAATATTAATGACTCCCTACTAAGTTCTACATACCACAGTAGAATCTGACACAAAATCTTAGTCATGAACACAAACATCTTAAATGGACGAGCAATTTAAGTGAATCTGCAAAGTAAGTAAATTTTTTCTTTTTTTTATAGAGGCTATTTGGTGGGATATTAAATCAGAGTAATTATTTTCAAATTAGTAAAACTATATTTAATAACTCTCCAAACTGCTAAAAGCACCATGCATCATAGTTATAAGGAATTAGATTCAAAGTTAACCTTGCTATCTAACTTAGAAAAGATATTTCTGAACAAGAGTGAAACAGAGACCTGGTGATCACTGTTGCTATTTATCAATGACAGAACTAAACACCGTCACACATACATTCACAGGTATATAGCATATGCTCAATAAATTATAAAATTTCATTAGTCTACTTTGTTTTTAACAATATAAAAATCCTCTGGTGCTGCAGAATAGAACTGCTAGCCCGTGAGTCAGTAAATGAAACAGGAAAATGTATCCTAGCATCAACTAAAATCTAAACTATGTCTCACATTCTTTCTCAGTCCTATTATATTTTATCCTGCAAACTGAATTCCAGTGAGTTACAACAGAAGACTTGGATATATAAAATATACAACTTATCAGTGAGAAAAATAACATAGAACAAAAAATGATATGTTGGTCCTACAGAGCTGGAGAAACAAAAGCTAAAACTCTGATATAAAGTCTACATTTATAGATATGAAATACAAAGGTAATGAAAAAGACAAAATAAGTAATAGAAAGAGGGCTGAAAGAAATAAAAATAGTCATCTGTCAGTATACACAAGTGATCTGAACCAACCAAACAAGAGGGAGGTAAAATTTTAAATGGCTGTAGGATCAACTGTAAACAGTTTGTTATTAAAATTCTGACTATCTTAGTGCAATACCATAGCAACTTTTTGGCCCAACTCCTAAGTAACTATAATGTAATTCTGTGGTTTCAATAGTTTTATATGTAAACTATTTTGCTTGTCTTTCATTTGTATGCCCTTTATCAGATAAATTACATATCAATGGTTGTGTGTGTGTATATATATATACATATAGTAGTGTATATTTGAGATTTTAACATATCTTTCTTATTTACAATGGAAAATATCACTTAATATTAATATACAATGAATAACAATGCCAAGCTTTAGTCTGTGTCCCTTTTTGGTATATGTAATTGTAGTCAAAATCAAGTTAGTTAAATTCTTGGTGCATATTCAATCTAAGGAGTTAAATCAATCGTTGCCTCTGAAAAAGTTTTGATTGTAAGTAACCTCACTACCTACCTAAAAACTATTAATGACTCTCCCTGGCCCAGTAATTCCATTTCTCTCAAACATGCAAGAAAAACAAGTAGAATATTTTTACTTAAGAAATTTGACATTATTTAAAAAAAAAAAAAACCGTTGAAAGACAATTCTAGTAATCAAAAACAAGAAGCTGTTGACAGATACTTCACACTTACTGTGCTGCTTCTAATTATTTAAAAAAAAAAAAGATGGTTTTAAAGGAATTTATTTTTAAAGAGCCCTAAGGTATGTGTATACACTTTAATTTAAATTTAAAGGACAACAGCATTCTCACCTTGTTTTTCAATTAGACTAATTCTTATGCTTTCATTTTCACTAAAGTTGAATGAGTATCTATTAAAAACATGTTTTAAAATAAAAATATTCCCCAATCCTCCTTTAATAGCAAATAATAGGTTTTTCACTTAAATTATGATTAACTTTATATTTTCCTTATATTTTTAATACTCACTCCTCAAAAAGAAGTGGTTTTATGTGAGTTTTTTTTTTTAATTTGGAGACTTCTAGTGTTTACTCAGCTCCTTAAACTGTCAATTGAATATTTGATAAAATATTCCCATAATCACGTAATTACAGAAGTCCACTACTTTCAAATTAACCCTAGATAATATATTTATAGAAATGGAAGGATTCATTAAATCCCTTGAATAAACCATAATTTAATAATTTTAAGATATTAGTATATACAATAGCCAACTGTGTTTAATCTATGCTCAAACACTAGAAAATAAAAATACTTCAAATTATCTTGTTTCTTTACTATAACAATCTCCCTGAGGTTATCTAATGACATACAAAAGCTAAACAAACAGGTATTTTCTTCATCAGACATCATACTTCATAGCATTTAACACAGTCTGAAAATAAGGAGACAAGCATTATTAATTTACATTTTAATTTATGTGTGAATGGCTTTATATTTTTAGAGGAGTCATTCAACAGAATCTAAGACTGTTTTGTTTGGCATTACATAAGAGCAAAAGGGAAAATATTTTTGTTTCCCCTTTTGTGCTAAAGACCTGCATAGACTGAAAACATGCATTTCTGCGCATCCAGGGTTTCAGGGCATAAGACTATCTTTTGATATAAGAAATCTACGCTAATACATTTCTGCAAAGCAACATGAACCAAAACATACTGAAAATAATTTCAACAAGTGGTATGTTACCTGGGTGGAGCTGGTGGCTACCGAGATGCAGTCAATAAAGCTGTGTCTTCGAGTGAAAAATGCAACTATCTGCTGCCAGCGGGAAGGTTCTGGCTCAGCCTGCAGTTCATCTGAGGAGCCCTTTTTTGCCCAGGGTTTCTGCTTTGGGCCTGCTGAGCCATGGCTAGAACTAGTATTGCCTCCTCGACTGGCGCGAGAGTACAGAAGTGTGTTGTTCCCGAAAATGTAATTCATCTCTGCAGCCCTGCAGGTGGTTGCCAAGCAGTCTTACTTCTCTACCAGCTGCTGAGTGGTGAATGATCGGTAAAAACTGCAGCTAGAATTACAGCAGCATCACTTGTAGATCAGGGAAAATAAAAACCTTGAGAAATGATGCTCATTTTCTATGTATTTTCTTCCCATGAAAGAGCTTGTATCTTCCCTCTGTACCTGTTAGCTGTATGATGGCTGAGTTTATATTTGTAGAGAAAAAAGACGACATAAGGTGGATTTCTTTCCCATGATTATTTTTTCACCAGCGTCTGCAGGAACCAAAAGCTGTTCTTTTGTTAGCTGATAACTAGACGGACTGAAATCCAGGAAGTGAGGTCGATTAGCAGGTAAAGAAGGATGTTATAAACACTGGACTAGCAAGACCCTTTGGGGCTGCTTGATATAATGCACTGGGTGGAGAAACCCTGGATTACCGAGTTTCAGTCACAGTGCGAAGTAAAATCCAATGGCATCTTCTGCTTAAATAAATTATAAATATGGACTGAATTTAAAAACACAAAGATTCTCTCTGCCAACAGTTCTGATTGTTTAAAACAATTTTACTAAAGGAGTCTTTCATTCACATATAAATTTCTACATCGGGAAGGCACTTATATTAAATAGCACTAAGATTTTAAAAGGTACTATCTACATTAAATTCTGAGGATCTAATAATAGAGAGAAATCCATTTGGAATGTAACTTGATCATTTTATGTAACATATTGCTTTTAAAGGCTTTGATTAACTGAGTCTGAAGACAGAAACAGAATAATTAGCAAAATAAGTATCTGGCTTCTGGGTCTTCAGTGATTAAAAAAAATGCTACTATCAGCATCATTTCTCTCATACGTTATAAATATGAAGATTACCAAGTTATGAATCTGCAAAAATGCAAAAGAATTAAATGTAAATTTTTTGTTTCACAGCCAGTAAAACATTTTATCCAACACTACATAAACAATACACTGGTTCAAAAGATAATACTGCTTGATTGCTAAATAGATACTTTCTAACATCTGATATCTAGGTCGGTGTTTCTCAACACAGTAGTCCACCCCAGAATCACCCAGGGTGCTGGTTAAAAAAAATACAGAATGGTATCCCCTTCCCACTGGAATTTTTAGGGGTAAGGGAGATCTAGGATTTTCAGTCTTAAAAAGCCCCCCTAAGAGACTCTTAAGCACCCTCAAGTTTGAGAATCACAGATTCCTAAGTCTGTCCTTTTAATACTAGGCTACATTAGTATATAATATAATAACCACCATTAAAAACAATATATGAATAAAAATGCAACTTGATAATACTAATAGCTGAGTAATTCAACTTTTAAGTTGATATAAGCACGTCACAATTCCCAACTTCAGCCATGAACGAGGACCAACAAAATCTTGCTTGCTTTTGCTCACCAGCACCAAGTAAACGCAGTCTACTGGAAGGTACATCGGCAAGCTACACCCTCTCAGTCTACTGCAAATTCTGATTCGTCAAGAAAAGATGTGAACACTGTCTCTATGATTCTGTCTCTCAGATACAAACACATGTCCAACAAGGGTTGAGAGTTACATGTAGGACTTCTGGAAGTAAGACGTTTTGTGACAGATTATAGCAAAGTTTGCTTCCTCCCAAGAACTACGCAGACAGTAGCTGGCAGGTTTATGGCCCTACACAGATTGGGCTTATCTATTTGGGGGTGAGGGACTAGAAGAAAACACTAAGGGTAGACAGAGAACTAAGAAGCCCCTCTAAAGGAAAAAAAATAAAACCTCCCTAAAACAAGTTTCACTATGGACCAGGTACTTAATAAAGAACTGATTAGTGTGGTTTATACAAATGCTCTAGTAACTGCTTTGGCCCCCAAATATGTGTCTTGATCCATATATGATGGAAAGCCAGGCTGGGGGGAACCCTAAAATTTATACAGATTCTGTTACTATGGATTTGTAAGGATGAGGATATTGAAAACAAATGTTGAACACAAATATCCTGCTCAAGTTGCAAACAGTACCAACAAAGATAGAACAGTAAGCCTTTCGTATACAATGATTTCTTACGCTAGAGAGCCAAAGAGCTGGGGAACAATCAAAAGTTGACAGAACACGCCATCCCATGTATCCCGAGAACAGAGGAGAAACACTTCTCAATATGTAAACTTCCTATTCAAATCCACTGACAGAAGAAAACAACTCTGAGTTTTGAGAAAGGCTTCTTTATGAAAATGTCCCATTTACCTGAGGTACAGAAATCTAGGATCATCTCACTAACTGCCCAGTAGTCAATACGCACAAACAAAACCATATATATACCTAAATCACAACTGGTTTCATATGATTTGATTGGGAAGCAGAAGGCAACCAACTCCTCACTGATTCCTGCTTTAGAATAACACTACCCACGTTGCACAGCTGAAATACAAACTCTATTCCACTAAAACAAAATTTAAACTCATTATAGAACCTGGAAAGTCAATTTAAAATAGCGAATTATAAAAAATACTATACAGGGACTTCCCTGATTACACAGTTGTTAAGAATCCACCTGCCAATGCAGGGGACAGGGGTTTGATCCTTGGTCCGGGAAAATACCACATGCTGTGGAGCAACTAAGCCCGTGCACCACAACTACTGAGCCTGCACTCTAGAGCCTGCAAGCCACAACTACTAAGCCCATGTACCACAACTACTGAAGCCCACGCACCTAGAGCCTGTGCTCCACAAGAGAAGCCAACGCAATGAGAAGCCCATGCAGCGCAACGAAGACCCAACACAGCCAATAAATAAATAAATAAATAAAAATGAATATATAAAAAAAATACTACATAATGTTTAAATCACCAAAAAGAACACTATTAAGATTTTAAAATGACATATAAAGAATTAACATTTTTCTTCTGCAAATACTCTATCACTGAGCTATACTCCACATCTAACATTCTTTTTTTCTGTACAGTTTAGTTTTTCTTTTTCACAGAATGATATTATCTATAGCAGAACTCTTAAACAATAGGAGAAAAGTGTAAGTAAACTAAGTACATCCATTTAGTGATTACATACTTTAAATATGAGTATGAAAATTTATGACTGTGAGAAATGGTTATTTTATAACATTAAAAGGAAGAAAAGACAGTTCAAAAGTTTATATAGGACAGGCCCTCAATTATTTGTATACTTTTCCAAACTCACAAACAAACCCAGAAGTCTTCAGGTACAGTAAGAAAAAAGGCAGTGATTAAATAATCTTAATGAACATTTTTAAAAGGTTGAAGGATGAGAGGAAAAACAATACTGAAGCTCTAAAATGCTAAAAAAAAAAAAAAAAATTACTAAGTAACCACAAAGCCAATGTACTGTAAGTGCAACATAACACGCATTTTCCTTACCTTTCTGTCTTTATAATATCTCCATGCTAAAAAGTTTGTTCTGCTACAGCTCAAACACATGAAGTGACTGCCTGGAATTTGGAGTTAGTCCCAGTGGTCAGGTGAAGGAGAAGTGACAGTTTTCCCAAGAAGGACCCAAACACACTCACACTGTCTTCTACAAGGATTGTTGGGCAGGCCTGGGATCCAGGTCTGTACAGTGAACAGGAGGAAGGAGCTCTGAACAAGGCTGTGATACCACAGATATATATAGGAGAGGACTAATATGATTCTGTTAATTAAAAGCCAAGCAGAACTTGTTTCAGGAGTCATTTTATCTGACATGATCATTATTTCTGCAGGAAACACAGCTGTTCAATGCTCCTTTTTAAACTTTATCTTGCGTATGTTTGTACAAAAATTGTCTTCTTCATCCTTGTGGAGCTTACTCATGTGAGCCAACTTCACAGTCCCCATGCCTCTGCTTTGCTTTTCTTTTGTAGAGTAAGGCTTTTGCTTTTGCCTTAAGGTTTCCCTAGGGAATTAACAGGTCTTGCATTTTGTACAGCTTTTGCAGCATGGATCAAACATTGGCTTACTATGCTAATGTGTGAAGAGAAAAAATTATCTAAAGCAGGTGAGCTTTAATGAACAAATGTGTATTTTCTCCGAGTTTGATTAGGGTGTGTGTGGTTTTGTTTTGTTTTTTTAATTAGTATCAAGGAAGTCCAGTTCTCACAAATATTAATTAAATAAAAATTGCTACTCAGTCTTGAAAAGGTGCAAATGTAAAATTCAAAAAAGTAAGTAGAGTGGAAGCTAGAACCATGAGAAAAATGTTTACCAGCAGGTTCATTAATTATTTTGGATCTGGAACTTGGTTTTGTTTTTTAATAGTGATAAGAATGGTGGAGTACTAGGAAAGTTCTGAAAGATGCTGTTTTACTTTAAAATGAAAATCTGGTGTTTCTGTATTTTATTGTTTTCAATAAAACTTCTTAAGTGTTTTAGAAAAAGAAAAATTTCAAAACATGCAGCTGTACTAACTTAAGACGAGAATAAACTAAGAAGATTGATAACATAGATTTGTTATTTCTCTAGAAAAACTGATCATATATATATATACACACACACACAAATCCCTTCTGTATGAGCGCCATCTAGTGGTCAAACTGTATGCAAACTGTGTGGCTAACAGTACTCCAGGGTCATCCAAAAAAGATAAAATTCAACAATATTTTAATATGTTCCAGAGCTGTGAAAACAAAGTTGATTTCAGTATGTACCCAAAATTGGAAAGATTCTCTTCCTGTAGCATTTAGTTCAATGCGCATATGTTTGCTTAAATCCATTCTTCTGCTACCCCCATTTCTCACAATATTTGAAAAACTACCAACTGCTGCTGGTGATTTCATTTGAGAGTATTCTCAGTACTACTGGATGAAATGAAGTATCTGTTCACATACCTTGTCTGTCTTCAATTTCAAGTCCCACTTGACTACATTTACTCTTTTGCACATTAGTTTAAAGATAATTTTCCCTGTCATTGAAGACAAAAGCAAAATATGAACTCTTATTCGATGACCACTGCAACATCCCATACTAAGCCACACCCTCGTCATTTCATCTAGATTTAAATCTATTTTGAAAAAGGATGAGGTTTTGTTTATTTGTTCAAGTTACTGCTCTGACTATTTTTCTTAATTCTTAGATAATTTTCAGTTTTAGGAATCTTGACACTGTTCTTATTAGTACCATACTACTATATATTAGAACTGTTTAAAAACTAAGCTTACTTTAAAGATTATCATATACCACAAAAATTTACCCACTGTGTCCTTTTCTTCCACGTTAGGATTTTTCACTGTTATATCACCAATTTCTTTGTTGAAACTATCTAGCACTGGCAAGAAACTTTCCCTTTAGAGGCTTAAATAATAATTACTTAAAAAAATTAATTTTTTTTTTTTGGCTGCACCACGCAACACGCAGAATCTTAGTTCCCCAACCAGGGATCGAGTCTGTGCCCCCTGCAGTGGAAGGAAGTGGGGAGTGTTAACCAATGGATCACTGAGGAAGTCCAAATCATAGCTATGTTATGTTTTACGCTAAGGCCTGAACAAAGTAATTTTCAATCACTATCTTATTTCATTCTTTACTTCAGTAATGAGAATCAGCACTAGCACCACAAGACCCTGACAGATTATTTCACAGCACATTTCATGGTGGCAGACCCTTCACAGGCCCACTCATCAGCTCAGGATCAAGGTCCTTCACGTCTTGTCCGCATTTCCTAACGACCAACCTGAACATCAGCTACAGTATCATGAACTTTTCTGCACTTTTTCAGTTTCCTCAGACTCTCTCCCTGCTACTGTACTTATTTTCTCCAGTAACTGCCTTCTCCTCTGAATTAGCAGCTTGTATACATGCTTCAACGCCCCATCCAAGTGTAAATCTTATTTTTTAGAATACTTCAATAATTTAACTTCTCTTTATTTTTTCATGTTATATCATACCATGTTATAACTATCTCTCCATAAAAAATACCAATCACTGAAGCCTAACAAACTTACTAGCATAGATGTCTAATAAATGCTAAACGCATGTTATTTGATAAACAAAACTAATATTCTAACAGCTGATTTTTAAAGCAATCATCTATTAGTCTTTTTCTGTAAGAATTGTGAAGAACAAAGCAGTGCCTAATTTACATTCTACTCAGCAAATCACTACTATTCAAATATCATTTTTCCAATTACAAAAATAATAATTCATATACAGAGTTCTATGTTAAGTACAATAATTACTTGCTTCATTCCAAACCACAATACTATGAAAGTGGAAAAGCTCCTTATATTAGCTTTTTTGTTTTTTAAAAAAAGACTGCTAATCTGGTAATCTTATTTATTTTGTAAAAAAAATATACTTCATTGTTGAGCTTCCTAAAACATCTGCAACTATTTGTAAAAATTTTAAAAACATTAAAAAAACTTGCCTTATGTCAAAATAAGGTTATTTTTTTAAAATTTGGTTTTCTAAAGAAAAGTTAAAGTAATCCTAACCATTTTGCTAATTATGCTACCCCAGTCCTATGCCCACTCCTCAAATTTTAATCTATGCATGAGATAGGAGAAGGAGGAAGAAATATCCCAAATGGGCAGCTTTACTAATTCTTAAATTACAATTGTACAAAACCTAGTAAAAAATGGAAATAACAAATAGCAAAGACCAGATGTGTTCATCAAATTAAGGTACAAATATACTATATAATATTATGTATCAAGTTTTTAAAAAATTTAACATGAGAAAATATGTAAAACAAGTTTATAATAGGAAAAACACATTAATAATTTCTTCTACTGGAAATGAAAATCCTTACCTATTCAGTCCCCAGATATAAATCAGAGAGCCAGCAAAGTCAAGGGTGAATAGATGATGATACCCAATTGCTCTACCTAACTGTATCAGAAAATTACTTATTTAAGAGGCTGATACTGTTAATATCTAATAAAAGAAAACAAAATGAAAAAGAGCAAGAGAATGGCATATAAGGATGGATAGATTCAGCTGCTTTTCAATGAGACCAGCTAAATTATTACCATGGTACACTAAGATGCTTTGAGGCTGGTACCTTCTTGATGTTAATCATAATTTGTCAAAGACTTGCATACAAATATTCAAAACTGCCACTTCACACCAGCAACTGTAAGAGGTACACCAATTGCAGAAAAGATAAAATGTGAAAAAGGTGTGTTTTCCGGTCAGAATGGCCATCATCAAAAAATCTAGAAACAATAAATGCTGGAGTAGGTGCAGAGAAAAGGGAACTCTCCTGCACTGTTGGTGGGAATGTAAGTTGGTACAGCCACTATGGAAAACAGTATGGAGGTTCCTTAAAAAACTACAAATACAACTACCATATGACCCAACAATCCCACTCCTGGGCATATACCCTGAGAAAACCATAATCCAAAAAGAAACATGTACCACAATGTTCACTGCAGCACTATTTACAATAGCCAGGACATGGAAGCAATCTAAATGCCCATCAACGGATGAACGGTTAAAGAAGATGTGGCACATATATACAATGGAATATTACTCAGCCTTAAAAAGGAATGAAACTGAGTTATTTGTAGTGAGGTGGATGGCCCTAGAGTCTGTCATACAGAGTGAAGTAAGCCAGAAAGAGAAACACAAATACTGTATGCTAACTCATATATATGGAATCTAAAAAAATGGTACTGATGAACCCAGTGACAGGGAAAGAATAAAGATGCAGATGTACAGAACAGACTTGAGGACATGGCGTGGGGGGCAAAGGGGAAGCTGGGACGAAGTGAGAGAGTAGCATAGACATATATACACCACCAAATGTAAAACAGCTAGTGGAAAGTTGCTGCATAACACAGGGAGATCAACTCGATGATGGGTGATGACTTAGAGCGGTGGGAAAGGGAGGGTGGGAAGGAGTCGCAGGAGGGAGGGGATATGCGGATATGCGCACAAATATAGCGGATTCACTTTGTTTTACAGCAGAAACTGGCACAACAATGTAAAGCAGTTATACTCCAATAAAGAGTTTAAAAAAAAAAAAGAAAAAGGTGTGTTTTATAACTGATAGTAAAGAATATTTTAATCTCAATAACCTACTCCTTTAAATAAGCCTCTGTCAAATTTCTTTAAAAAGCCGGGTTGTGGGGGGATGCTATGGGAGACATAATCCTTTATCATGTAATAATTAACTGTAGGCAAAGAATAAGAGCATTTTTAAAGCAGATAAAAAGAATCAGGCAAAACTGACTTAATTCTTTTACGGTAAGGAAATAAGGGGAAAAAAGAGTCAAATTAAGGAAGCATGTGAGACTCTTAAAGTAATAATGCTTTCTCTCTCAACAACTGGAATCACTTAAGTCTCACTGCAGAGTAAGGATTAAATAAGAGATGTCAGAAATTTACTTTAAAAAACTTCGAGACAGTAAAGAAATATGTGTATGGGGGTTCAATTAAACTAGGTTCTAGTGCAGTGCTTCTCAACAGTGGTTATCCACTAGGAACAACTGGAGAACTTGTAAAACTCTCCAAAGCCAGACTGTACCCCAGACCAATTAAATCACAATCTCTGAGGGGGCACTCAGATATAAATTTTAAAGTCTTTTTAGGTGATTCCAATGTCCAGTCACAGCTGAGAACCATTTCTCTATGGACAGTCAGCTGTCCTAATGAGGAATCCACACTCCTAGGCTGGTCATGTAACATCTAATTATAAAGTAAATGGCTGCTATAAGATTTTTGTTATATTAATCTTTGATCAACACCAAAAGTTTTCCAATTATCATGAATGAAGTGGGCTTTCGTTGGTGAAACCCACTGTATTTCAGTTTTATGGACTGGCTAAATGAGAGACACAATCCACCCTTGCAAAAGGGAAAGAAAAGTCTCTGAAGAGGCTTATACCTTAAGGGATGGCACCTCAGGTTTAATCCCTAAGACGTCTGGAAATTCTGGGTAGCAGAATCTTGGTCTCTGGAATGTCGTTTTACTTGCCTAGAGTGAGCATTTTATGCAACAACAGAAAGCTGAGGTTTCATCATATTTAAGGAGGCTATATACAATACTTTATGCTACCTGGCTCACTGTTTGCTTAACTTTATTTATTTATTTATTTATTTATTTATTTATTTATTTAATGTATTTATTTATATTGGTTGCATTGGGTCTTCATTGCTGCACACGGGGCTTTCTCTAGTTGCGGTGAACGGGGGCTTCTCGTTGTGGTGGCTTCTCTTGTTGCGGAGCATGGGCTCTAGGCACATGGGCCTCATGAGTTGTGGCACGAGGATTCAGTAGTTGTGGCACGCAGGCTTAGTTGCTCCACAACATGTGGGATCTTCCTGGACCAGAGCTCGAACCCGTGTCCCCTGCACTGGCAGGCGGGTTCTTAACCAGTGCGCCACCAGGGAAGTCCTCACTGTTTGTTTAAATGTCTGCTTGTGTCAGAATCCACATACAGAAGTAACTACCAAACACCCACCAAAAGACTAAGGAGTTGGGTGTGTACAAATTGGCTTTGGATAATCTGTAACAATCATAATCATCAAAAATTCAAAATATCAGAAACAAAAGAATTATACACACCTGGGAGGGGTTTTCATCTAAAGTAAGAAACAGGTTTTATTAATTCAGTCAAGAGAAAATAGGCATGGGCTGATAAGAAAAGCACATAAAGCAGGAAGGAGTGCTTAGAATTCAAGTGTTCTAAGGTTCTTATGTTCCTCAAAATGAGGGTAAAAGATATTTAATGAGTTTAAATTTTTGTAAGTATGTATATTAAAATTTCTTCCAAAAAATTTCTAGGATAACCATTAAAGGAAGAGAAACAGAAGAACTTCCAAACTAATACAAAGGAAAAATGAGATAAGAAAATTAAATCTAAAAGAAGACACGACAGGAATAAATGTCTCCTATGTTTAAAAATTAAGAAACATACTTTTAAATAAATCATGGGGCAAAGAAAAAATAACAAAAGTAAAAGTCTGAATGATGATAAACATTGCATATTAAACTATGGGTTACAGCTGAAGTGCTATTTAAAGGAAAATTTACAAATTCAAATACCATTAGAAAAGGCAATAATGCAGTAAGTAACCAACTTGAGAAACCAGGGGAAAAAAACCCAAACAGAATAAACTCAAAGAAAGCAAAAGACAATGAAATAATAATGATAAGACAATGAAATAATAATGATAAGATGGGAAAGGGGAAAAGATAAAAGGAAAACTGTCTCTTTCACTAATAGACAACTGATTTTTTTTTCCCCTGTGTATCTCTCATTTAAGCCTCCCAAGGGAAGATCAGATTGCCTCTGCCAAACACACTGATTGATATGTAGGCTAACCACAAACTTATATATGTACATGTATGTGTACACACGCATATGAAAGGGCATGGGGGGTGACAGCACATGGGGTAGGTGCACAGAAGATTTGGTTTTAAAGATTTTTTTTCTTATTTATTTAAGTATAGTTGATTTACAATGTTGCGTTAATTACTGCTGTACAGCAAAGAGATTCAGTTCTATATATACACTTTTTAAATTAATTAATTAATTAATTAATTAGCTGAGTTGGGTCTTCTGTTGTTGCACATGGGCTTTCTCTAGTTGTGGAGAGCTGGGGCTACTCTTCATTGCAGTGCGTGGGCTTCTCACTGTGATGGCTTCTATTGCTGCAGAGCATGGACTCTAGGTGTGCGGGCTTCAGTAGTTGCAGCACATGGGCTCAATAGCTCACAGGCTCTAGAGCACAGGCTCAGTAGTTGTGGCACACAGGTTTAGCTGCTCCGCGGCATGTGGGATCTTCCCGGACCAGGGCTCAAACCCTGCATTGGCAGGTGGATTCTTAACCACTGTGCCACCAGGGAAGTCCTCATATTTATACATTTTTAATATTCTTTTCCATTATGGTTTATCATAGGATACTGAATATAGTTCTCTGTGCTATACAGTAGGACCTTGCTGTTTATCCACTCTATATGTAAAAGTTTACATCTGCTAACCCCAACCTCCCATTCCACCCCTCCTCCAACCGCCTCCCCACCTTGGCAACCACCAGTCTGTTCTGTATTAAAAGATATAGTTCTTTGACATTGACCACTTTTTGGCAAGAATGATCAAGGGGGAAAGAAGGCACAAATAAACATTAGGAATAAAAAAGTGGCTACACCTAAATATGCCACAGACATAAAAAAAAATAGGATGTTGAGAATATTTCAAAGTAAATATGAAATGGACAAATACCTAGAAAAACTATTAACTGAAAATATGAGTGGTACTATATAACCATTAAAATTTTTAACCAGTGATACGAAATCATCTCTCAAAGAGAATTACAAAACCCACTTTAACGTTTACTAGCAAGAAGTGATCCTTACAAACAATACATACAACTAACAAAGGATTAGTATCTCGAATATATAAAGAACTTGCACAAATCAGTAAGAACAACCCAATACAAAAATGAAAAAAAAAATCTTGAGAGGGTATGTCACAGAATACGAAACCTGTACAATCAGTATTATTTAACAGCGAAATGCACATTAAAATCACAGTAAGATACTGTTTCAAACCCAAAACAATAGCGAAAAATAACAATACCAAATACTGATAAGAATATAGATCAATTAAAACTGTTACATATTGCTGCTGAAAATGTAAATTATACAAC
This sequence comes from Hippopotamus amphibius kiboko, assembly GCF_030028045.1. Lineage (NCBI taxonomy): Eukaryota > Metazoa > Chordata > Mammalia > Artiodactyla > Hippopotamidae > Hippopotamus > Hippopotamus amphibius. The sequence goes on along the minus strand of NC_080191.1, from coordinate 169,661,737 downwards.
CACTTGGAAGATAATCTGGTGTTATCCACAAAGATGTGTATACATAACCTACAATTTTAACAGCATTTTTAAGAGTAGTAATAATCTGAAAACAGCATCAATCAAAAGTAAGATAAATTATAGTATATTCATAAAATAGAAAACTCTAGAGCAGTGAAAATAATGAATCTCGGGAATAAACTGTTGAACAAAAAATGCAGGTTGAGTTTACACGCAGTATAATGCCAATTACATAAAACCCAACACAGACAAAAGAAACAACGTACTGATTAGAAATCTAAATATGCGAAACCAGGACTGTGGTTATTTCTGAGGGGAAAGACAAGGTGATGGGGTCAGGTAAAGTCACACATTGGACTTCAAAGATACTGTTAATGTTCTTTTTCTGTACCTACTACTAATACATACTTTTAAAGTTTAAAGATATTTCAATGTGGGTATTTGAAATATAATAGTTATTTCCTTCGCAAGAACTTTCAGGCTTAAAGATCGTATCATTGAATAAAATTCATTTATAAAATATACTTTTGAAAATGTTTTTAGGATGCTAACAAATACTATGAAATTCCTTATAACTACAAAACCAGAAACAATCACGCGAGGGAAAACCCTACATGAAAGAATAGTTCTCTCTGAGCATGAGTTACATTAGTAACAAAAGTAATAAGTAATTCATAGCAACAAAATAAAGATATTATCTTACCTTTACTGGTGAAATATGAGAGTGAGAAACAAATCCGTGGACATTTTCAATTTCTGACAGGTTCTTCTCTGAAACGTGAACCAGTTCCGGACCTATCACCTCATTAGTGATTTGTGGGGAAATGTGCTCTTGAGGAGGTGTATCTTCATCCTGATACCGGTATTTCTGTAAAGTACAGAAAATTATTAAATGTGAGGAAGCTCTGAAAAGCAACATGAGTTCAATCCATATCATGATTTTCATAACCACACAAATAATAATATTTAACCATATGAAAAGTGTATTTTATAGTTTAATGCATGAAGTCTGAGAGAAATGGTTCGCCATTTTAAAGTCATGCCAATATTTTAATGACCTTATCTGATTATTAAAAATAATTCAGATTCTGGGAAGATGGCAGAGTAGGAAACACCAGGAATCTGCTGCCCCCCTAAACAATGACTGCACAGGCATAACCTGTCTGATGCAGTCTTGGAACTCTGGAGTCTGCCGAAGGCTTGCCATTTCAGGGGAAAACTTGAATGTATATTATGTTTAATTTGGATCAGTTTTACCACCTTTATTCAACATAGTACTGGAAGTCGTAGACAGAACAATTAGGCAAGAAGAAAAAATAAAAGGCATCCAATTGGAAAGGAAGAAGTAATATTATCTCTGTCTTATATCAATAAAGACTCAGCAAGAAAGCTGTTAGAACTACTGAAGTTAGCAAAGCAGCAGGATATTGCTTAGTATCCTACACAAGTTGAAACACAAAAATCAGCTGCATGTCTATACACAAACAGTTGCAGTTTATACATAAACAACCTGAAAATTACAAAAACAATTCCATTTACAGTAGCATCCAAAAAAAATAATTAAGGTGAAAGACTTGTGCATTAAAAACTACAAAACATTGCTGAAAAAAATACTAAAGACAACAGAAATAATGGAAACACATCCCGTGTTCATAGGTTGAAGATTTAATACTGGTAAGATGTCAATACTACTTAAAGCAATTTACAGATTTAATCTAACTCCTATCAAAATCCCAATGACATGTTTTGCAGAAACAGAAAAACTCCTTCTAAAATTCATTTGGAACTCAAGGGATTCAAATAGTTCAAATAGTCAAAATAACCATGGAAAAAAAGAACAAAACTGAAGAACTCATTCTTTCCCATTTCAAAACTTACTACAAAGCTACAGTAATCAAAAGTTTGGTACTGGCCTACAGACAGACATATAGACCAATGGAATGAAAGAGTCCAGGAATAAACCCTCCCATTCACAAACTATATTTCACAAGGGTGCCAAGACCATTCAGTAGGGAAAGACACTCTTCTCAACAAATGGTGCTACAAAATCTGGACAGCCACACATAAAAGAATGAAGTTGGACCCTTACCTAATACTATATGCAAAAACTAACTCAAGGTGGATCAAGGACCTAAATGTAAGACCTGAAACAATAGAAGTCTTAGAGGAAAAGCTTCAAGACATTGCATTTGGCTATGAGTTTGGATATGATACCAAAGGCAGAAGTAACAAAAGAAAAAATAGACAAATTTGACTTCATAAAAATTGAAAAATTTTGTGCATCAAATGTCTATATCCACAGAGTAAAAAGGCGCCCACAGAATGGGAGAAAATATTTACAAATCATATATCTGATAAGAGATTAATATCCAGAGTAGAGAGAAAACTCCTAAAATTAAACAAAAAAACAAAACAACTTGATTCAAAAATGGGCAAAGAACTCCAAAGAAGATAAACAAATGGCCAGTAAGCACATGAAAAGATGCTCAACATCACCAATCATTAGAGAAATGCAAATCAAAACTACAAGGTACTACCTTACAACCACTGGAATGGCTACTATTAAAAAAAGCCAAGGTCGTACTGTATAGCACAGAGAACTATATTCAATATCCTATGATAAACCATAATGGAAAAGTATATAAAAAAAGAATACATACATATTTATAACTGAATCACTTTGTTGTACAGCAGTAATTAACACATTATAAATCAAATATACTTCAATAAAAGAATTATTTTAAAAAAAGACTGGTTAAAAAAAAAAAGAAAACAAGTATTGGTAAGGATGTAGAGAAAATGGAATCCTTGTGCACTACTGATGTGAATGTAAAATGGTAAAGCCACTGTGGAAAAATAGCATGGTGGTTTCTCAAAAAATTAGAAAATACTATTACCATATGACCCAAGATTCCCACTTTTGGGCATATACCCAAAAGAAATGAAAGCAGGGTCTTGAGATATTTGTACACCAGTGTTCAAGTAGCATTATTACTACTACATTATTACTACATGGAAGAAATCCAAGTATCTATCAAAGGATGGACAGAGAAGCAAAACGAGGTATAGAATATTATTCAGGCTTAAGGAAGGAAATTTTGCAATATGTTTTACAACACATGGGTGAACCCTGCAGGCGGTATGCTAAGTGAAATAAACCAGTCACCAAAAAAAAAAAAAAAAAAAATACTGTATGATTCCACTTACATGAGATACTTAGAGTGGTCAAAATCATAAAGACAAAAACTAGAATGGTGGTTGTCATGGGCTGGTGGGAGGAGAGAATTGTGAGGTACTGTTCCAATAGGCACAGAATTTCAGTTTTACTAGATTAAAAGTTATGGGGACAGATGGTGGTCATGGCTGCTCAACAATGTGGGCACATTTAACACCACTGAACTGTAAGCTCAACAATGGTTAAGGCGGTAAATTTTATGCTATGTGTATTTTTACCACAATAAAAAAATAAATTCAAATAAGACTTCAAAGCTATGTGAAAAAGAAACCTGAATACCGATTTGTCCATTTTTTACCCAATGTTAGCCGAACACTGTCTCTCTAAAGGCATAACCATTTAAGTGAAGTCAACAGAAAAGCCAAAGTTCTTCAGCTAATTTAGTCTGGTCTTCTTATTCAATTAACTTGTACCAAAAAAAAAAAAAAGTCAGACTTTTCAAATTCTAACTGATAATTATTAGATAACAGTATTTTTCTTTTACCTATAAAAGAATCCTTGTCTTTCTCTCTCTCATGTGCGCACACATATTCTATCTTTAAATGATTAACATAATTTTAAGCAAACCAAATCTACCTCACATCATACACAAAAATAAAGGAAATAATTATAGGAACTGGGAGAAAATAAAAGTGCATGTTTCTCAAATCAGGCTGGAATGTGTATGCACACACACAAAACTGAAACAAATTTAGATACCACTCCCCCCCCCAAATTAAACACACATATAAAGAAAAGACAAACAAGGCACAAGAGAAAACAAATGTTTATTAACAACAAACAGGATGATTAGCCACTATAAGCTAGCTTTTATAAATCACTGAAAAAAGAGAATCAACAAAAATAAAGGGATACTCACAAAGGACATACAAATGGGTTAGTAAACATAGGAAAAACATGGTCAACTTCTTTAGTAAGTAAAAATTACAGTGCCAACATTCAGAGAAATGGGCATAAATCATCACATTCCTGGTAGAGGTCTTTTTCTGGTGGGCAGTCCTGAAAATGTTTCTATTTCTCTAGTAATTCCACTTCTAGGAACTAATCTTAGAAGACAGAGCATTAGTGAGGAGCATAAATATTCACTGTATAGAGACAAACATGTATACTGCAAAACATATTTTCAAAACTTAGCTATGAATTTGACTGCTGAAAATTACTACACAACTTTCGCCATCAGCTTTTAAACAACAACCTTCTGTGAAATGGTACAATTACACGGAAAACAACAACCAGGCCCACATCAACATCAGCCAGTTTATTTAACATGATATAAGTAATCTGTCTTTACATGTAGACTTCAATTATTTTCAAAACCAATGAAAAGAATTCACTAACTTTATCCTGAGTAAGGCTGAAGTTAGCACAGACATACTTACCAAACTTAAGTTTATATGCTCAATTGAGTGAAAGCAAAATTTAAGTATTCTTATACCTTAGTAGTAGATACACTATTAAGGAAGGAAACTTGATACCATCTTTTCAAACTTGATACTCCACAACTTAGTATGTACTTTAGGGAGAGACATGCAGAAAGATATTCACTATAGTATAGTTTGGAGTAAAGAAAAACTGGAAACAAGCTGCCTATCATTAGACTTTAAAAAAAAAAAATTATAGTACAGTCATCCTAGGAAATGTTATGTGGAAGTTAAACTGGGTAAAAAGCTACTTCTTCTAACAGGAAAAGATGAAGACACAATTACTGAATGAGGAAAGCATGTTCCAAAGCTAACAAACACAGTTTGAACATTTTATAAGCAACGCAATAGTGTATTTATATATGTGTATGTCTGTATAAACATTTACACGCATATGCAATATATGTGTGTGAAACACATGCATGAATGTCCATATGTAATTGGGGGGGGGGGGGCGCGGGGTGTCCTGAAAAGATTGAAAAAATTTAAAACAAGAAGTAGTTCATTCTGAAAATGAAAGAATCACTAAAAATTTTGCCTTTTATGTACCTTTTAATATATAAACTGACCCCTGATCCCTTTTTCTTCCTTGAAATCACTGAGAAACTCAAGGCATTTAACCAGCAGGTTTCCCAGTACAATTACTTCATACTCATGGGACCATTCAGTGTGGTCCCTTGGCTTCTGTACTTCCTGCAAAGTGGCAGCTGAATGCAATAGCTTGATCAGTCTCATGTTTAATACTTTTGGCAAGACTACAGATGGTACTGTGTTCTTCTACCAAGAAGCACATAATGTCTGGTTATATCTTTTTGTGATGTTAGGAGCTCTTGCTACTTAATGCGTAAATCAATTAGTTCAAATGAGGGTTGCAAAATGATGACAATCTAATTCTATTATTCCTTTTTTTTTAAAAAAAAGATAAATGTATAAAGAGTTCACTTACCATTTGGTTACCTATTGGTATGGTTCACACATGAATAACATGTCCTTTTATCTACCAGTTTTCAAGATGGATAAAAAACTGGTTCCCTATCATCTTCCTAAAGCAATTAAGAGATTTTTATATATCATTCAATGCAATCCTGATCAAAATCCCATCTGGCTTTCTTCAGAAACTGACAAGCTGACCCTAATACTCATAAAGAGTTGCAAAAGACCCAGAATAGTCAAAACAGTCTTGAAACAAAAGAAGAAAGTGAAGGACTCACACTTTCAAAGCTTCCTTCAAAGCTACATGAATCGAGACTGTGATATTGGCATAAGGACAGACACAGAGCAATATAATAGAGTCCAGAAATGTATCCTTAGATTTATAGTCAACTGATTTTCAACATGAGTGCTAAGACAATTTATTGAGAAAAGAACATCTTTTAAACAAATGATGCTAAAACATCTGGATGCAAAAGAGTTAAATTAGACCACTTTCTCACACCATATATAAAATTTAATTCAAAACGGATCAAGACCTAAATATAAGAGCTAAAATTATACAAAAGTCTTAGAAGAAAACATAAGTGCAAATCTTTGTGACATTGTATTAGCCAATGGTTTCTTAGGTATGACATTTAAAATACAAGCAAGCAAAGGGGAAAAGAAACAGATAAATTTGACTTCATATAAATGAAAAAATTTTTGATCACCAAAGGACACTATATCAAAAAGGTGAAAAGATAACCCACAGGATGGGAGAAAAGATTTGCAAATCATATATTTGATAAGGCTATGCACAAACAGTACATAAGGTAAGTATCTGGTAAATATTAAGAATACAAAAGGAAGTCTTTCAACTCAACAATAAAAAGAACCCAATTTTAAAATAGGCAAAGGATTTATTTTTTTAAGCTTTTTTTTTTAAGCTTTTTTTGATGTGGACCATTTTTAAAGTCTTCATTGAATTGTTACAATATTGCTTCTGTTTTATGTTTTGGCCTTTTGGCCCTGAGGTATGTGGATTCTTAGCTCCCCCACCAAGGTTTAGACCTGCATCCCCTGCACTGGAAGGCGAAGTCTTCATCACTAGACTACCAGGGAAGTCCCAAAATGGGCAAAGGATTTAAACAGACATTTCTCCAAAGACAATATACAAATGGCCAATAAGCACACAAAAAGATGTTCAACATCAGTAATCACTGCAGAAATGCAAATCAAAATCACAATGAGATATTACCTCACAGCTACCAGGATAACTATTATCAAAAAGACTGATAAAATACATATTGGCAAGGATATAAAGATATAGGAACCCTCAAACATTGCTGGGAGCAATGTAAAATGGTACAGGCACCCTAGAAAGCAGTTTGGCAGTTCCTCAAAAGGTAAAAAGAGTTACCATATGACTGAGAAATTCCACTCCCAGGTATATATCCAAGAGAATTGAAAACGTGGATCCACATAAAAATTTGTACACAAATGTTCAAAGCATCACACTTCATAATAGTCTCAAAGTGGAAACAAGCCAAATATATATCAATTTATGAATGAATAAACAAAATGTGGTATATTCATACACTGGAATATTATTCAAATATAAAAAGGAATTAAGTATTTATACATCCTACAACATGGAGCTTTGATTACATTATGCTAAGTGAAAGAAGCCAGGTGAAAACAGCCACATACTGTATAATTCTATTTATATAAACATATGTTCAGAATAGGCGAATTCACAGAAGCAGAAGGTAGATTAGTGTTTTCCAAGGATGCTCGTCGGGTACGGAGCTTTTTGGGGGGATGACAAAAATGTTCTGGAGTGAGTCAGTGGTGATGGTCACACAGCCTTGTGCACAGAACTGTATGCTTTCAAAGGGTGAGTGTTATATGTGAATACTTTAAAAATTATTATAAAATGATGGATTACACATATTTGATTGCTTTAAATCCACTAAAAATGTCCTTTTTGACACTGAAATTGTCTTATCTCTAGTCACAGAAATCTCTCAATTTTCTGAGTTCCCTTGTGCTTGGCACCTTTGATAAAGTCTGATAAAATAAAATACAGTAACCAAAAGGAAAATTCTATTACTTATTAGTGATTCAAAAAAACAGATTACTTTGGTTACAATTATTACTTGAGAAAGTATTTCCAAGTAGCTTTCTAGGCCCACTATTATTACATTGCATAGCAACATTCATCTGTATTTCTTATTACCTAAAGGTTGATCTCGACCTATTTTCAAAATAATTTTAACACTGAAAATTTCATATATGCACTTTGTTAACAGAGTTAGAATGCATAAAACTAACCCTCCTACTATAGTCCAAGCATAACCTAACAGCTACACTAGAAAATAATTACAAAATGGGGATGAGAGAGTAGGGGTAAAGGAGGAAGGGGATTTTTAAATGACTGTAATAAGAGCATTTTTAAATGACTGTGATAAGAGCATTCCAAATACATTTCCCCAGCTTTTTAATGTTTTTAAGGCGTGTATCTTGAGTATAAAGCTTTCTACTGTCTTTAATATAGAAAATATAAAAAAGAACCAGTCAGACTGAAGAAAAACTGAAACGAAAAACACACTAGAAGGAATTAACAGCAGACTAGGTGATACAGAAGAACAGACAAGTGATCTGGCAGACTGGATAATGGAAATCACCCAATCAGCACAGCAAAAAGAAAAACAACAACAAAAATGAAAACAGTTTAAGGGATCTCTAGGACAACGTTAAGCATACCAACATTCATGTTACAGAAAGCACAGAAGAAGAGGGAGAGAAGGACGTTGAAAACATATTTGATGAAACTGTGACCCAAAATTTCCCAAACCTGACTAAAGAAAACAGATATCCACATACAGGAAGCATAGAGGGTCCCAAAAAGATGAACCCAAACAGACTCACATCAAGACATATCATAATTAAAATGGCAAAAATTAAAGAAAGAATTCTAAAGGCAGCATAAAAAAACAAAGAATGCAAGAGACCCTCCCTCCCCCACCCCCTGCCTCCCCTCCCCACTAGGCTATCAGCTGATTTTTCTGCAGAAACCTTGCAGGCCAGAAGGGAAGGGCATGATATATTTAAAGTGCTAAAAGGGAAAAACGTGCAACCTAGGATGATGTACCCAGCAAGATTATCATTTAGAATTGAAGGAGAGATAAAGAATTTCTCACACGGGCAAAATCTAAAAGGTTCATCAATAATAAATCTACCTTAAAAGAAAGGTTAAAGGTCTTCTCTAAGTGGAAAATAAAAGGCTATAACAAAAAGTATAGGAAAGAAAAAATCCCACTAGTAAAGGGAAATATTTAGTAAAGGCTAAGAATCAACCACTAAAATAGCTGAAGAGTAAAAGAAAAAATTGTAAAAACAACTATAACTACAATAATCAGTAAAGGGATAAACATGAAGATGCAAAATAAGACATCAAAAACACAAAACGTGGGGGAGGAGAGTAAAAACTGTAGATCTTTAACAACGTGTTTGAACTTAAATGACTACCTAAGTAGATATAGTTATAGGTCAACATATATGAGCCCCATGGTAACCACAAATCAAAAACCTACAATAAACACACAAAAACTAGAGAGAAAAGAACACAAGCATACCAATAAAGAAAATCATCAAATCACAAGGAAAGAAACTAAAAGAAGAAAAGGACAAAGAACTACAGAAACAACATGAAAACAAGTAACAAAATGGCAATAAGTGCATACCTGTCAATAATCACTTTCAATGTCAATGGACTAAATACTCCAATCAAAAGACATAGTGTGCTTTACTGGATGAAAAACAAGGCCCATCTATATGCTGCTTACGAGACACTCACTTCAGAGCTAAAGACACGCAGACAAAAAAGTGAGGAGATGGAAAAAAATGTTCCATGCAAATGGAAAGAAAAAGAAAATGAAGATTGTAATACTCACATCAGACAAAATAGATTTTAAAACAAAGTCTATAACAAAAGACAAAGAAGGACATTATACAATGATAAAGGAAATCAACACAAGAAAAGGGTATAACACATATTAACATACATGCATCTAATACAGGAGCAACCAAATACATGAAGCAAATATTAACAGACATAAAGGGAGAAATTAACAATAATACAGTAATAGTAGGGGACTTTAAACACCTCTCCTACATCAATGGATAGATCATCCAGAAAGAAAATCTATAAGGAAGCAGTGGTCTTAAATGATACATTAGACCAGCTGAACTTAACAGATATCTACAAGACGTTCCATCCAAAAACAGCAGAATATACATTCTTTTCAATTGCAAATGGAATCTTCTCCAGGATGGATCACATGCTAGGCCACAAAACAAGTCTCAATCAATTTTAGAGAATAAAAATTGTATCAAGCATTTTTTTCCAACCATAATAGTATGAAACTAGAATCAATCACAGGAAGAAAAATGGGAAAGTACAACCACATGGAGACTAAACAACATATGACTAAAAAACCAACAGGTCAATGAGGAAATCATTAAATACCTTGAGACAAATGAAAACGAAAGCAAAATTTTCCAGAATTAATGGGGCATAGCAAAAGCAGTTCTAAGAGGGAAATTTATACCCCACCTCAAAAAAGAAAAAAAATCTCAAACAACCTAACCAACCATCTAAAGGAATTAGAAAAAGAACAAAGCCCAAAGTCAACAGAAGGAAGGAAATAATAAAGGTCAGAAAGGAAATAAATAATAGAGAGACCCCAAGATCAATGAAACCAAGAGTTTGTTTTTTGAAAAGATAAACAAAATTGATAAACCTTTAGCCAGACTCCTCAAGAAAAAAAGAGGACCAAAATAAACAGAATGAAACAGGAGAAATAACAAATCATGTCACAGAGATACAAAATATCTTAAGAGAAGACTACCAATAATTATATGCCGACAAACTGGACAACCTAGAAGAAATGAACAAATTTCTAGAAATATACAATCTTCCAAGACTGAATCAGAAGGAAATAGACAAACTAAACAGACCAATCACTAGCAGTCATATTGAATTTGTATAAAGATGAGCTAGTATCTATCCTTCTCAAATTAATTCCCCAAATTAATGAGGATGGAACACTCCCACATTTATTCTCTAAGGCTACCATTACCCTGATAACAAAACAAGACAAAGACACTACAGAAAAGAAAACTACAGGCCAATTATCTCTAATAAATATAGATGAAAAATCTTCAAGAAAATATTAGCAAACCAATTTCAACAATATAAAAAATGAATCATACAGCATGATCAAGTAGAATTTATTCCAGGGATACAAGGGTAGTTCAAAATTCACAAATTAATCACTGTGATACACCATGTAAACAAAAGATAAATAAAAAAAATCAAACGATCATCTCAAAAACCACAGAAAAAGCATCTGACAAAGTTCAACATCCATTTATGATAAAGACTCTCAAAAAAATGGACATATAGAGAACATATCTCAACATTATAAAGGCCACTTATGATAAACCCACAGCTAACATCATACTCAACAGTGAAAAGCTGAAAGCCTTTCCTCTAAAATCAGGAACAAGAATCCCCACTCTCATCATTGCTATTTAACATAGTATTGTAAGTCCTAGCCACAGAAACCAGTCAAGAAAAAAAAATAATAGGCATCTGAATAGAAAGGGAAGAAGCAAAACCGTTACTATCTGCAGATGACATGATACTATAAATAGAAAACCCTAAAGTTTCCACCCAAAAACTATGAGAATAAATGAATTAAGTAAATTTGCAGGATACAAGATTAATACACAGAAATATGTTGCTTTTCTATACTCTAATAATGAACTATCAGAAAGAGAAAGAAAATAATACCATTTAAAACTGCATCAAAAAGAATAAAATACCTAGGAATAAACTTAACCAAGGAGGTGAAAGTCCTATACTGTGAAAACTATAAAATAATGATGAAGGAAACTGAAGATACAAAAACATGGAAAGATATTCCATGTTCCTGAATCAGAAGAATACTGTTAAAATGTCCATACCATCCAAAGCATTCTATAGAGTCAATGCAATCCCTGTCAAAATACCAACAGCTTTTTTTCACAGAACTAGAACAAATAATCCTAAAATTTATATGCAACCACATAAAAGATCCTGAAGTGCCAAAGCAAATTCTATCTGGTTCTTTACAGGAACATTTGCTGACTCTGGATTTAAACTAACAGCAATCAATCAGATGATATAATGAAATAAAAGACTATATTTACAACAGAAGCAAAAAAGGTATACCAAGGAATTAATAAATATAAAGTATCCAAATGTCTGACTTTGCCAAATACAAAGATATACGATGTTCTTGGCAAAGAAAGCTAAGATGCCAACAGTAGTTAAATTAAAAGGGAGTATTAAAAAATATTCAAATAACCCAAAAGGAGGCAAGAAAAACAGATCAAAGAAGCCAAAGAGAGGGTATAAAGAGGAAAAAAAGAATTTAAATAATAAATAAAAAGGGCAGATCTTAATCTAATCTTATTGATAATTACAGTAAATGTAAATAGACAAACACTATAATTTAAAAGTAGAGTTTATCAGAATGGATAAAAAGGCAAGAAATGCATTTTATGCATATAAAGACAGAGATAGGGTGAAAGTATATGAGTGAAAAAAGATATATCCTATAAATTGTATAAGCAAAAGAAAACTGGAGTGGCTACACTAACATCTGATAAAACAGACCAAGAAAAACAGCATTACCTAAAGAAAAAAAGATTTCAAAATGATAAAAAATTAATGCACAAGGAGATAAAACCACCATAAATGTGTGCACCCTGAGACAAAGCCTTAAAATACACAAGCAAAAACAAAATAATTAAAGGGAGAAATAGTTTAAATTTTTAGATTTAAACTCCTTGATCAGCAATTGATAGAACTATACAAATATCAGTTAACATAGACAATCTGAACTAACAACCATCTTGATCTAATTGATATTTGTAGCACACTATCCTCAACAATTAAAGAAAATATATTCTGTTATACATGATATGTCTGCCAAGACAGAACACATGCTAGACCATAAACAAGTCACAAATTTAAAAGGAATCATAAAGAATTTATTCTCTACTACATAACTAACTTGGGAACAAACAATAAGATATCTAGTTAAAACCTCTAATATCTGAATATTAAACAACATACTCCTAAAATTCATGCATCAAAAAAGAACTCAATAAGGAAATTAAAAACATTTTAAAACTGAATGATAATGAAAGTAAAAGAGTTTAAAATTTGTAGAATGAAGCTAAAGCAGTATTGTGCAGTAGAGAATTTAATTTTGCCCAAAGAGAGGTTTGGTCTTTGTCCTCAGCTCCTGGGAGGCAATTTCTAAACCCATGTCCTGCTTGATATGAATGTCTTTGTCAGTCTGGGGGCTTTGTGACACACCAGAGAGTTTAACAATGAAATTTATGGCAGAGAGTTTGGGTCACACTTTATCAGCTTCAATTCCAGGAGGGGCTGGAGATTGGCATCATGAGCAGGCATCCATATAGATGTGACTGGGCCCCAATAAAAACGCTGGACACCAAGTCCTGGGTGAGTTTCTCTGGTTAAAAATATTCAGTGTGTATTATCACACACTGCTGCCAAAAGAGTTAAAGTCACCCATGATTGCACACAGAGAGAACACCTGGAAACTCCTCATTTATAACTTTCTAAGACTCTACCCCATGCACCTCTCCCTTTGCTGATCTTAACGTGCATCCTTCACTTTAATAAATCACAACCACGAGTATAATAGCTTTCAATGAGCTGAGCCTTCCACTGAATTACTGAACCAAGAGTGGTTTGGGGAAACCCTAAACTTGCAACTGGTGTCAAAAGTAAGAGTGGTCTTGGACTTCCTAGGTGGCGCAGTGGTAAGGAATCTGCCTGCCAATGCAGGGGACACAGGTTCGAGCCCTGCCCTGGGAAGATTCCACATGCCACGGAGCAACTGGGCCCGTGCGCCACAACTATTGAGCCTGTGCTCTAGAGCCCATGAGCCATAACTATTGAGCCCATGTGCTGCAGCTATTGAAGCCCAAGCGCCTGGGGCCTGTGCTCCACAACAAGAGAGGCCACTGCAATGAGGAGCCTGCGCACCATGATGAGGAGTGGCCCCCGCTCGCAGCAACTAGAGAAAGCCTGTGCGCAGCAACTAGAGAAAGCCTGTGCGCAGCAACGAAGACCCAACACAGCCAAGAAATACATAAAATAAATAAATTTATAAAAAAAAAAGAAAAAAAAGTAAGAGTGGTCTTGTGAATTGTTCCTGAACTTTACGTGCACTTAGAAACAAATCTGTAGCTTTAAATGCTTATACTAGAGAAGGAAGTTTAAAATTAGTGACCTAAGGATCCACCTTAAGAGGCTACAAAAAGAAGACTAAAGTAAACCAAAAAGAAGAGAAAGAAGAAAATAATAAAGCAGAGAAATCAATGAAGTAGAAAACAATTGAGAATATTAACAAAGTCAAATGTCAACAAGATGAATAAACCTTTTTTTTAGACTGGTAGAGGAAAAAAGAGAATACAATCACCAATATCAAGAATGAAAGAGAAATTATCACTAAAAAAAGCTACAAACTTTAAAAAGACAAAATAAGTACGAACAACTTGAGGCCAAATAATTTAACAGGTTAAACGAAATCAAGAAATTCCCTGAAAAATACTTCTTACCACATACAACACCCTGACATAATATGAAAACATAAGTCTGAGGGGCTCCATATCTATTTAAAAAACTGAACTTGTTATCAAAACTCTTCTACAGAGAAGGCCCAGATGTGAATTCTACCAAACATTTAAAAAAAGAGATAACATTTTTATGCAAATTCTTTTAGAAAACAGAGACAACATTTCTCAACTATAAAACCAACAGTCTTACTATGAAACCCTGACAGACATTACAGAAGAAAACGATGAACCAATATCCCTCACGAACACATGCAAGAAATCCTTTTTAAAAAACAGCAAACTGACTATGAAAATGATAATCCAAACAATAATGCATGACTAAATAAAATTTATCACAAGAAGACAGGTTAATTTAACATCTGGAAAAAAAATTCTCCACAGTAACATAATACAGGAGAAAAACCACATGATCATTTCGACATATGGAAAACATATGACTCAATTTAACCCCAATTCTCAGCAAACTAAAAATCCAGAACACTTTCAATCCAATACAAAACCCCACAGCTAACATATCTATCTAATGATGAAATGTGGAACATTATCCTCATTAAGATGGGGAACAAAACGAGGGATTCTTATGCTTCTTATTTCTATTTAACATTATGTTGAATTTCCTAACCTTGGTTAGAGGGCAAGTAAAAGAAATAAAAAGCTTAAGAGACAGTAAGGAAGAAGCAAAATTGTCTCTATTTACAAGTGACATTGTTTACACTGAAAATTTACAAAGAATTTACAAAACTACTAAAACTAATATTGAAGTTAATAAAGTTGCAGGATACTATATTAAGTAATCAAACTGTATTTTTTTCCTAGCAAAAGCAAGTAATTGGAAACCAAACTTTCAAAAAATTCCATTTACCAACTCCAAAAAAGATAAAAAATTTAGGACTAAACTTTAACAAAAGATGTGCAAGACAACAACATACGTAGTCCGAGTTTAATTTTGTCTTATACTGTATTTTTTCTGTATGTACTCTGTGTGTGTGTGGGAAAGGGGGGGTGTATGAGAGATAGAGACAAAGAGAGACACTACTGACAGACAGACAGACTATACAATAATTATGCTGCTTAGCTACCCGCTCATCTATTCACAAAATGTTAACAGTGTTTCTCTCTACACAGGGAGATTATAAGTAATATTACATTTATTATATATATATTTACGTTTTCCAAAATTTTGCCTCTTATGCACTATCATTAAAAAGAAAAACACAGTATGAAAAAAAAAGATGTGCAAGACATCTTCACTGCGAATTATAGAACACTGCTATAACAAATTAAAACCTAAAGAAAGAGACATAATATGCGTGTGTGTTGGAAAACTCCATACTGTTAAGATGTTGGTTTTCTTCCAATGATCTATAGATTTAACACAATCTCAATAACGGTTTCAACATGCTTTTTGTAGAAACTAATGAACTGCCTGCAAAATGTTAAAGATGCAAATGACCTAGAACAGCCAAATCAGATTTTAAGAAGAACAAAGTCGAAAGGCTTATATCACCTGATATCAACACCGTGTGGTATTGGTCAGAAGGTGGACTGACTTATCAATGGCACAGAATAAAGGGTTCAGAAATAAATTCACACATATATATGGTTAATTGTTTCTTGACAAAGTACAACAGCAATTCAGTGAGGGAAGGAAAAGGCTTTCAACAAATAATACTGTAACAACTGGATATTCATACAGAAAAACCTTAACATTGACCCTTAGCTTACCTCACATGCAAAACTGATTCAAAATCATAAACCTAAAAGTAAAATCCTAAACTACAAAATTTCTAGAAGAAATTTTTTAAAAAAAATTGCAAACTTTGGGTAGGAAAAGATTTATTATATAGAACACACACAAAAAATAAAAACATCTGACAAACTAAGCGTTATTAAAAATTTTGCTCTTCAAAATCACCACGAAGGAAAGTAAAAGGCAAATTACAAAATAAGAGAAAATATTTGCAATAAATAAATCTGACAAAGGACACATCTGAATATATAAAGCTCTTTTACAACACAGTAACAGGAAGACAAACAAGCTGGTTTCTTAAACTGGGGAACAAATTTATATGACACGTCATGTATTAGTTTGCTAAGGCTACCATAACAAAGTACCACAAATTGGTGGCTTAAAGAGCTGCAACAACTGACATTCACGGTCTCACAATTCTGGAGGCTACAAGTCTGAGATCAAGATGTTAGCACAGCTGGTTCCTTCTGAGGACCATGAGGAAGAATATATTCCATGCCTCTTTCCTCCGCCTAGTGGCCTGCTGGCACTCTGTGGCATTCTTTGGCTATAGATGCAGCACCCAGATCTCTGCCTTTATCTTCACATGGCATTCTTGCCTGCCTCTTTGTCCACATTCTCCCTTGTTATATAAAGCACACCAGCCAAACTGGATTAGTGCCCACCATAATAACTTCATTTTAAATTGATTACATCTGTGGAGACTCTATCTTCAAATAACGTCACACCATACTGAGGTACTAGGGGTTAGGACTCCAACACATCTGTTTTTTTTGAGAGGACACAACTGAACGTATAACACCTCCCAAAAGAGGAGCTACTAATGTCAAACATGGAAAGATGCACAACATCACAAGCCACCAGGAAATGTAAAATAAAACCAAAATGAGATGCTACTGCACATTCACTGAAGTGGCTAACGCTTTTTTAGAAAAGACAAGTGTTGGTGAGAATGCGGAGCAATTAAGATGCTCATATACTGCTAGAATACGAAAATAACCATTGTATACCTAGGATATGAAAACAACTGTTAGATACGAAAAAGAAACAAAAACATTCGTCCACACAGAAACTTGTACATGAAAGTTCACAGAATCTTTACCCAAAATAGCCAGAAACTGTTAGCAACCCAAAGGTCCATCAACAGATATGAATAAACAAAATGTAATATATCCATATAGTAGAATATACTTCTGCAAAAAGAGAAGCAAATGACTGACACAAGCAACAGCCTCAATGACTCTCAAGAGCATTATGCTGATTTAAAGCCAGACACAAAACAGTACTTACTGTATGAATCCACTTATATAAAATTTTTGAAAATGTAAAATTATTTGTTTCGACAAAAGGCAGATCAGTGGTATCTGGTAGGAAATGGAAAGTTGGATGGAATGCAAAGGAGCACAAAGAATATTCTGGAGTGAGGGAAATATTCTGCACCTTGATTGTGGCAGTAGTTTCACAGGGGGTTATAGCCGTCAAAATTAATCAGACTGCACACTTTACACAGATGCCATTTATCGGACAAAAATTATACTTCAAGATGACTGAACTTGGTGTACCTCCCAAAAAATAATAAATAAATAAAATTTAAAAAAAATTATACTTCAAAAATGATTAAATAAAACAGTAAATTTCTATGTATCTGTTGGAAAAGATTCCATTCACAGTAGCAACAATAATAACAACATAGAAAGAATCTGAATTAAAACTCAAGGGACTCAACCTTTATGGAAAAAACTACAAAATTTTACTGAAGTGAATAAAGGAACAGTGAATAAATGCAAAACACAGTCATTCTTGGATAAAGGTCCAATATTTACATAGTTTGAATTTTCTAAGAAAATAACTGACAAACTGAATGTGTTTACAATCAACACTATCTTGATAGTTTTATTTGGGTGGACGAGAGCGCCTGCCAGGGTGTTGATAGTAACCATCACTTGGAAAACACTAGCATGAGAGAAACCAAGAAAATTCTGAATTAAAAAGTCATGAGAGGCAACTGGCTTTATCAAGTAGAAGAGGCCTTTTAACACAAATCAAATCAACAGGAGTAAAATAACAAAATGAAACATATATGGGAATTTAGTAATGTGATAGTATTTTAAATCAGTGCGGGGAATAATACTGAATGAATCGTGTTTAGTAAGTGGACACCTGGGAAAAAAATTCAGGATTTTTACAGCATAACTTTAATTAAAAAAGAAAAAAGTACACGTTAGATCACAGACTTAAATATAAAGAATTGAGCCAAGCACTTAAACAAAACATTGATGACTTTGCACTCTTGGAATGGCAAAGCCTAAGTAAGAAACAATATCTAGAAACAAACAAACCTAATAAATTTGAATACACAAATATACAAAGTTTAAAGTTATATCACTAACTTAAAAAGAACACTAACTGGTTACAGGGTGGGGTAGAATTATATTACGAAAGAGCTAGTTTTCTAATGCATAAAAAAGTCGTTACTCAACTTAAAAAATTAATAGGAGACATAAACCAGCAACTCATTTAAAAAGGAATTACAAACATCCAATAAACAATGTGAAAAGATGTTCACTCTCCCATTCATAAAGAAATACATTTAATATCTGTGCAGATCAACAAAAACATAAATGTCTGATAATACTTAGCACAGATGAAGGTATGGAAAACTAGAAACTTTTAACATATGAGTGGAAATGTAAATGAGAATAGCTTTTCCTTGCCAGCAATTTAACACTATCTATCAAAATATAAAACAGACATAACTCTTAACCCAGGAATTCAATTTTTATGATAGCAGCTAAGCTGTCATTATTCACAAATGATATTACCATTTGTATAGAAAATACAAAATAATATATAAGTAAACAATTAGAACATTTATAATTTTACACGCGTAGTGATTAAGATAATGAGTATCAGCATAGGGTTAGGTAAACTGATAAGTGCAACAAAAGAAAGAATCTAGAAATGGACTCACTTCGGAATTTATACAATACAGATCACTGGAAGAATGGAAAGAATCTGTCAGTAAATGAGACTAGGAAAAATGGGTAGCCATTAGAAAAGAATGAAATGGGACTTATATCTGACACCAAAACAAAAATTAATTACAGGCAGATGAGCAAGTCAAAACCATAAAACTTTCAGAATATAATATAGGATATTATCTTTATGACTTCTGGCTCTGGAAGAAAATTCAGAAATGTATAATCCTTAACAGAAAAGACTGCTAGTTTGACATTAAAATTATGTGATTCTAATGATCAAAATATATCCAAAAAGGGCTGGACAAAGAAACACCATAAGCCATAGAATGGGAGAAGGTATTTCTAACCCTCACAACCAACAACAAATTCAAATTCAGAATATATTTTAAAAACCTCCTACAAATCACTAAGGACAAGAAAAATAATCCAATGGAAAGAATAGTAGGCCAAAAATGAATAGTCACACCATAACCCAAGAGTTCAAAAATGTGCAAAACAATTGTTTAAAAATTATAAACAAGGAATTCTGTATACACAATTATGATTACTGAACATGAAAGGAATGAGACTGGATCTGAGGCAGGTAAATGGGGGGTTCTAAATGACTAAGTAGTATTCTTTGATTATTCTTAATGTTGTGTAGAGATTCTTTACATGTAACATATTCCTTACATACTTGTTTGTATTTACTCAGTATTTAATAAAGATAAATTTTAAATAACAAGCAAATGACTAAGAAACTACAGTTTATTAAACCTTTTGTAGGGACTCCCTAGGTGGCGCAGTGGTTAGGTATCCACCTGTCAATGCAGGAGACACGGGTTCAATCCCTGTTCCAGGAAGACCCCACAGGCCGAGGAGCAACTAAGCCCGTGTGCCACAACTATTGAGCCTGTGCTCTAGAGCCCGTGAGTCACAACTATTGAGCCTGTGTGCCACAACTACTGAAGCCCGCACGCCTAGAGCCTGTGCTCCAGAACAAGAAAAGCCACTGCACTGAGAAGTCCGCACACTGCAACAAAGAGTAGCCTTTGCTCGCCGCACTAGAGAAAGCCCATGTGCAGCAAGGAAGACTCAACGCAGCCAATAAATTAATTAATTAATTAATTTAAATAAATAAAGCCCAATAAAACATTTAAAAAATAATAAACCTTTTGTAGACCATCAGAGTTTAATGAACCCAATTCTACTGTGTGTGTGTGCGTGTGTGTGTGTGTGTGCGTGTGTGTGTTTAAGCAATTCTAACTATTTGTAAGGATTGCATGATACAAATGAACTTATTTACAAAACAGAAACAGACTCACGGACTTAGCGAACTTCTCACGGACTTAGCGAACTTCTCACGGACTTAGCGAACTTATGGTTGCCAGAGGGGAAGGGTGGTGGGGAGGGATAGGTTGGGAGTTTGGGACTGCCATATACACAGTTATATTTAAAACAGATAGCCAACAAGGACCTACTGGATAGCACAGGGAACTCTGCTCAATATTCTGCAATAACCTAAATGGGAAAAGAACTTGAAAAAAGAACAGACAGATGTTTATACAGTTTACTGTATGTCAATTATATCTCAATAAAAGTTCTTAAAAAAAATAGATATGTATGTATAACTGAATCACTTTGCTATACACCTGAAACTAAGACAACAATTAACTATACTCCAATATAAATTTTTTTTTAAAAAGGGATTGCTTTTCCATAACCTTTGTTCTTTCATAAGGTCTTCCACATAACAAAGAGGAAATTTACTTTTTATATATAAAAGTCATTCTATCTTGAAATAATTCATCACTATTGCATCATGCTTCAAATACCATCTTTCTAGAAGGAAATGTTATTCAGCATAAATCATACTGTTTGCATAAACAGTTTAGGGACAGTGAACCACTCATCAGTTAGTGGCAGGCATCCTCTTGAAATCTAAGTTCCCAGGCACCAGCCAAGAACCAACCTTGCAAGCAGACTTTTTCAAGGATAGCAATTTAGGTTATGCTGATTCTTTTCTGCACACCATCAATGATGGGAAAGAGAAGAAAACTGACAAATATTTTCCAATTACTAGATGATCAGAAGAATGAAATGAATGAATGAAAATAGAGCACTGTAGCTGAACGATGATGGTGAATTGTGTTATATATGCGAAATCTGAGACTACAAGTCTCCAGATGACAACACTCTAAAAAATCTTCTCAAATTCAAGAACAGACAAATGACAAACTAAGGACACAAAGGAAATACAGCATTTTCAAGGACCTTCACAGCATTGTGTGACCAGAACTTGCACCATACCACTATCCTGAAAGAAAGTATGACAGTACACTCTTAAATTTTGTATTTATGGACCAAGATTTTCTTCACACAGTTCATAAGCAGACAACTGTTCAAGCTAGCTGTGTATATACAAAGGTGAATGGAAGGAGATGATCAAAAATGAAAAAATTCACTAAGTTGATCATACTAATTAATGTTGATAAATCTAAAAATGAAATGCTTTGCAATTATGGATCAAAGACAAATGAATGTCCTCTATACCAGAAAATTACGAGCCATCAAAAGCTTATAAAAGTATCATGCTTTGATGTCAAGTGAATAACCAGAAATTATTTGATATCTTGAATTAGTATGTACCAAATGGGTATATACTGCATGTACGTATATGTTAGTTGATGAGTGGTTAGTTACATTCAAAGGACACTGCACCTTTTGGGTATAAATAGCTTCAAAACCAAATGTGTTCTATACATATAGTGGAATACTACTCAGCAACTAAAAAAAAGGAATTCCTGATAGAGGGAATGATGTCAGTGAAACTCAAAATAATTAATCTGAAAGAAGCCAGGTTAAAAAATAGAATATACTGCATTATCTCATTTATATAAAACTCTAGAAAATTCAAACTAATCTATACGGACAGAAATTAAACTAGTATTAGTCTGCGAGAAGGACAAGAGGAAGGGATTGAAAGAAGGAAATTTATGGGAGTGATGGATATGTTCGCTATCTTGATTGTACTGATGATTTCAAAGGTCATATGTCAAAACTTCTAAAACTGTACCTTTTTAATATGTACAGTTCATTGCAAGTCAACTATATCTTATTTTAAAAATTGGATTTGTTATGATTAGATTCTAATTAAAATTTCTAATGAAGTTTTTCATTATTCCTCTTAAATTATAAAATGACTTAAAATATTCAAAAATTAAAAGAACAGCAATAAAAAATAAAAGGCTCACAAAGAATGATGAATCATTTTCCAGGTACACTGAGGGTTATGTGATTGTTAGCTAAGAGAAATGATCAAGGCAGTCAGTACAACAGACACCTACCTTTAAGAGAATAATAATAGAATGTAGATGAACCATAACTTACTCTACATCTGAGGTACAAACTACTAAGTATAAAATAAGTAAGCTATAGGATATATGGTATAGTATGGGGAATACAGCCAACACTTATAATAACTTTAAGTTGAGTAGCACCTATAAAAATACTGACATGTGTTATACACGCAAAACTAACATAATATTGCAAATCAACTATACTTCAATTAAAAAGAACGAAAAAAATTTGTGAAATTTGCCAAAGTTGCATTGCTTTTTTTCCTCTAAAACCAACTGAGGATCTCTTTAAAAATTCTGCCAGGAGCTCCCAGCAGTCAGGTGTACCACATGTCTTAACGGCTATGAAATTCAGGGGAAGATTTCCTTTACATGTATTTTAATTCCAGCAAATGGCAAGGATAGTTTAAAACAGATTTGTTTTTCCTTTAAGCAAAAATCCCCCACAGCTATACTATCAGAACAAACTCACCCTTCGACCTTAAGTCCAGAAAAACATAGCCAATTTGCTTCACTTCATACTGTCAAACAAAAGTTATCATTATTTTCCACCTTTGCAGGATGAATTAGGAACTCAGCTTCTGCTGCTGCCCAATATGTTTTTATGGACAGTTCCCAAATGATGAATAAGTTGTATTCCAAAAATCAGTTCTTGATTGTTTAAAAACTTGAAATCCTTACAATATAAATTATGATTAGGTTCCCCCAAACACACATACGTACACATACACGTATAAAGATAATACTGTTTTGAAATTAAAACTAAGATTACCAAAACATCCTTTGTCTTCTTTCCTACCTTCCATTCCCAAATATAAGCTCAAGAAATTTCTTCTTTGGTAGTAGCAAATAGGAATAGGGTGGCCAAATTGAGAAGAAGAGGCTGCACTGACTTTCTTAATCTGAAAAATTCAAGTAATTTTTAAAATAAGTGTTTTAAAATCAGAGTACCCTTACTTATTCATTTGGCAATCACCACTGACAGAATATGTTCAAACCGGGTTTATGAATGCTCAGTGAACTTTATAATTAAATGCTTTCCAAGAATGTGATGTATCATGAATGTTTTACATTCAAAACTTCCCTCACACATTTGTGGAACTCTGAAGTCCTAATTCTTCCTTAATTAATAAGGTCCTTGTTTTGGGTTGAACTGTATGCCCCAAAATTCATCTGTTGAAGCCCTCCAGTCCCAGTCCCTCAGAATAGGACTGTATTTTGAGATAGAGCTTTCAAAGAAAAGATTATGTTAAACTGAAGTCATTAGGGTATTATAAACTGTGTCCTTATAAGAAGCAATGTGAACACACGGAGAAACACCAGGGGGCACCTGTGCACAAAGGAAACGGGATGAGAAAACGCAGCAAGAGGAATGCCGTCTGCAAGCCAGGAGATCTGAGAGAAAAATCAACTCTGCCAGCATCTTGGACTTCAGCTTCCCGAAAGAGAGAAAAAACAAAACTTTGTTGTGTAAGCCATTCAGTCTCTGATACTTTGTTATGACAGCCTTAGCAAACTAATACAGAGCTGAAAAAGCAATCACTAATTATGCACACTGCAGGTTTTCCAACCGGGTCTTTATTCCAACATTCTTGCTAACAGAATTTCTAAATTAGAGCAGTTTCCTTTGTTCACGACTATATCTCCAGAGCACAGAGGCTCAATAAATAATTCCTGAATGAATGATAAGAAAATGCATGAATGAATGAATGAGTCAATCAATTAATGACTATGATTTCCAATTGATGACTGATTTTCTTTATAAAAATTATATGACATATTCTGTTGTAACTTCCTGAAATAACTCCAGTTTCAATGTTATATAATCAAACAAGTGACATTTGTCTTGAAATATTCTTTCAAAACTTGTCAAGCTTTCCATTTGTAACAACTGTGAAAAAGAAAATTTCATCTATATATAAACAATACATTCTTAAAGGAACGTAAGAAAAACTACATTCAAAAGTAATAAATTTTCAAATAAAGAAATTAAAAGGCTAATTATTAATACATCACCATGTACAGTTCTAAATGGACGTGAGGGAGAACAAATAAGCAACTGCTTCCAGCTGTAAACTTATCAGGGGCCCAGCGCTGTCAGCAAAACGCCACTAGAAACTATTTACCAATACCCAAAATAATTATTTAACTTTAAATATTCAATTTCAGGAAGGAATACAGCATCCTGAAAGACTGAGGAATTAACTGAAGTCCTGCAGTTACTAAAGAATATCGTTTCCCCTTTGGAGAAACCATGTCAATAAAAAGGATTCCAGGGAATTCCCTGGCTGTCCAGTGGTTAGGACTCCGTGCTCTCACTGCTGAGGGCCTGGGTTTGATCCCTGGTGGGGGAACTAAGATCCCACAAGCTGCGTGGCACGGCTGAAAAAAAAAAATTCCAAAACAGAACAGTACGCTACAGATATTGGTTCAATGTCAAAGTCTGGCAACAAAGCCAAGAGAAAAGTGTATTCAATCTTAGAAAAAAGAGAAGATATTAGAGGCAGTTTGTGCTTTAACATAAGACGTCTAACATTACTGTTAAACGTTATTCTTATCCAGTCAGAATGCATGGTCTGCTACTGGTCATTATCCATTAGAGTATTTCTCAATTTGTAATCTATTTTGAAACCATATTCTTAACTAAGAATATTTTAAGTCACCTATTAATGCTTATTATTAGTAAACAGGTTTGAAGAAAGCCTTGGATACTATACACCATAACTTAAGGCTAAAGGGACACGCTCCTTATACCTCAGCATGTGCAGAACTCATCCAAAGGTAGGTTTTTGCAAGTTTGCTTTTGCTCCTGAAGGTTGTAGCAAAGAAGTGAAAGAAGTGAAGAGAGTTCCAATTGGACCTTACTACTTTATTTCAACTGAACGGACATACGTCTTGATTAGCAACATCTATTAGCATGTCTGCAATTAATCAGATTTGTTTCAAACAAAATACTGCACTTATGCATTCAGTCAGACTCTGTAGGTTATTTCACCTAGTACTACAATGTCTTCTTTGCTTTTCTCTAATATAGAAGCTATAAAAGCTAAATACTAGGTCTCCTACTTTCCCTTACTACTATGAGATTCTGTATGACACAGTTCTGATCAGGGAAATGTAAGCAGATGCCGTCTAGCTTTATAAACCACACCCCTTCCCCCTTCTTGCTGTTTGAGGGCTACAGCTCCAACAGTCACCTTTCAAGGAGGCAAAGGCCAAGAGAAAGGCAGAGGTGTCAGCAGCTGGAGCAGCTGCATACTTTCAAGCTGATTATCATCAGGAAAAAAACAAAGGCCCACTTGTTTCAAAGCACTGTCAGCTTAGTATTTAATTATTTGCAAATGCAATCTTTGAGCATGAGTGAACTAAGTGAAGTAAATAGGCCATTCTGGTCAAATCTATGCTGTAAGACTTTTTCCCCCCAGGGAAGGAGGGGTGGGAGATAATGAGACAGGGAAGGCAATTATGTAACAGTAAGACAGCACTTCTCAAATTTTTCCACCAAATATCTTCTAATAGCAGAAAAAAACCCAAATCATCACTTTAAGGATATGAGGAGATCCAGCAAGGAGTCACTATACATACAATATTTCTTAAATGCCTTACCTTCTATCTTATATGAATTCTACATATATAATTACACTTATACAAATTATCCATACAAATTATACATTAACCTAATCAATATATCACAAGCTTCAATATGAAAATATTTTAAAATTTTTCTTATTTAAAAATACATTCAAGAAAAACTGATTATATATACACTTTTTGATATCCATTAACACAGCATGTTTGTTCCTGAAGCTACCTGTATCCTAGGCCAAGAACCATACCTGTAAGGGAACTGCATCTCTTCTAATAAAATAGAACTACCAAGCTTTAGCATCTTGGAATATCTCCTGTGAGGAGAAGACACTCACAAAAACATTCCTGACTTTTTACTGGCTGTGTTGAGTTCTCTCTGGGATTCTCTCATTTAATAACTGCTGCCACCAAATACAATTTAATGTTCTATTAAAGAACTTTATAATGGCTTCCCTTAGGGACAGTTCGTAAAAGCAAGAACTTATAAGAGCTTCTACTCTTATAAGTATATTATGGAACAGTAAAAAAAGGTAATTTCCTTTACAAAATCTAAGTTTCTGATCTTATTAACACAGCTAATTTCCTCCCAGGAAATCTTAGGCTCTGGTCTTGTTGCATCTACTATTTTGAAGTAGCTAATTCTAACCTAGAGTGGGCACACCCTGGCACATTAAATCTGCTCAGTCTGTTAACATTCAGCCCTAAGGAAATGCACTCTAGACAGCTTTGTAATCTAAATTAAGAACTTGCATTTGCTCTACATTCCCCAGGGTCTTTAACTCTGAGTTCTAACACTAGAGATGAAAGATAACCAAGCCTCTTTCTGGAGACTGACACCAGAAAGGAACTCACCTTTTGGTGATACTACTCCACCTATCTACCTACCTACCTACATACCCACACACAGATGCTTTAACAGGCGGCTCCTTCCTCATTATGACCTATTATTAATGTAACTGTCTTGGATGACTGTCTCATAAAGAATTACACAGTCAGAGGTAAGCTCCACTCACACAGAAACCTGACTTCTAAAAAAGATATTTAATTTCCAAGCAAGGTGGTGCACTTATTACTTTTTAAAAGTTCACAGTCACAAATGAAAATACTAAGTTTATTTTAAAATGTGATTTTGAGTTTACATGCGTAAATTACTTGCTATCTACCTATAAACTAAGTAAACAATAACTGATATTAATTTCTAATACTAGCAGAATTAGAAAAAAAAGCTCACGCTCATGTACAGCAGTGGTATCGTGCACTGAAAAGGAAGATCTGTTTACCCCATCACTGCAAGCTATTTTTAATATATATTAACCAAAAGTTGCAGGGTAATTTCACCTTTTGTTAGTATTTTCCCTGTTCTCCCCAAAAGTGCTCTGCTTTGATTGCATATTAAAATTTTAAATCTAAATTTAGTTGTATTTAAATACAAACCTTTAAATGATGAATTCTGAATATATAAAAATACACTAATGAAAAATGCAACTAGGACACTTGCAGTCTTAGAAGTTATTTCTATATACAGGTATTCCTCCAGAAAGTTCACTTTAGGCCACTTCGCTTTTATGAAGGCCTACATTATTATCTGTTTTCCCTAACTGAAAGAAATCCGAAAGGATTTTGGTTTTTATGAAGAAAGACAAGAAGCGAAAATAGTGTTCACATCATTTGTTTTGCAGCGAGCCATTATAGAGGCAGTGTGCACGGCAAGCAGCAAGAGCGGACTGCCAAGCTCCTTCCAAGGGAACTACACATCAAGCTGCTATAGCTTTGAACTGTGTCTGTGAGTATCTGTGCTTTTTCTCAATTTATTTCTTACACCCATTTAGTAAGATATGTCCTAAGGAAATTGCTTCCTTTGGCTCCCGGAAGGGTTTCATAGGCACGCTCTACTTTTGGATAGTGGTGGGAAACCTGTACAGTCTTTTATCAACGCTATCTGCTGTATAATTCAAAGAATTTAGAAAAAAGTCTTTAAAAATTCTATCCACAAAAGTTTACACAAAGAAAAAGCATTCTGTTTACCATACAAATGAATTATCTAATGATTTCCTAAGTAGAGGAGTATAATGAATTAGATGCCCTTTTAACTGTCTTAAATTACCAAGTATGACCACAGCAAGACATTTTCAATCAAATATTTTCTCAACATTCCCACCAGGGGGCAAACAAGAACTTCAAGCGGTATTTTGTGAACCACAAGATCTAAAGTAGTTTAAAGGGGGGTGGGGGTGGTAGAGTCAAAGTTCACAGACATTGTTAGACTAATAATGAGCAATGGTATACCACTTTCCTCAAACTGATTCTTTGATAAGGACAGCATTCTTAGAACATCTTATAAGTATTTAATAACATCTCATAAGTATTTAATTTGCCTAAATACAAAAGAAGGAAAAATTTTAGTGTGGTTAACTTTATAAAAATATTAATTAAAAAATTCAAAACCCTTTTCCTAAGACATCCTGTTGTGCATACTGCATGAAAAAAGCAGGCTTAACACTCAGGGAAAAACAGAAATGTAGCTTGAGCTATTTTAACCATGCATACGAATTTTACACCGGTTCAGTTTAATGACCAATACAAATCTTAAACTCTTTAAAAAATCTATTTCCATAAGCAGCATATTTTTCTTGCACAACCTTTCCCTGTTATATTTCAGAAATTGCTTCAGAAAATTTCTGAAATACCACTAGGAAAATAAGATTTCTCTGACACTGCAAAGAGTTGAAAGTGGGGAGAAATAAAAGCCTTAGGTGACCAGAAAAGCAATATATTCTCAAATAAATGGATAAAAACAGTTTCAGCAGAATTTTTTTAGTCAATTAGCAATTTGGCGACCTCTCCACATCATCAATTGGGAAGTTTCAGTCCTACAAAAACTAAGAAAAAGGTTTCATTCAAAAAAAATGCTTCAGAATAAGTAATTATTCCCCAAATACTTTATTCATTAGAAAGCATTTCCTGCTTTCAACTTGGTTTTAAACAAACGCTATTTTTTAATTAAAGAAATCAGGTAAAGATACACTGCTTCCTTATGCCATTTAATATTTTATATAAAGAAACCATTTATCTTTAAGGCAAACTTTACATTTATTTCCTTTCTATAGATCATATCACTAATTAACATTAGTGTTAATTATAATATATAACTGTTTCACTTATAGGGTATGGGTAGGGTCATGTTTTTTCTGTTGTTTCTATTTTTAAAAGCTTTTTGCCCCCCTACACAATCTTAATACCAACATTTGATTTAGTACCACAATTACAAAGCCTGTGACATTAAACACAAAACCTGCCACCAACAATTTCTTCCATCAAAATAATATTAGAAGACATTTTCAGTCCCGTATATCAATGTTGTTTCCTCTATATTTAATTTTCCACAATAGCAAAACATAAAAACCAAGTCAATAATTAATCTTCATTAATGGGTAATGACAACATTTTACATACAGCTTTCAAAAAACAATTTTTCCATTACACAAAACAATTTACTTGTGTCAGACACACAAAGGACAGGGAATTACATACCATGAATTAAAGTCAGTTGAGCCATCTAATCTGAATTATAATTATTTCTCTGCTGAAATACTACTGGATTTTAAAACTAAGTTTTTCTAGAAGTATTCAAACCCACCTTGCATCCAAACATTAAGGACACTGTGCTGTTGGTGAATGCTACTTTACAATGGCATAACATTGGAGAAAAGCAATCCAAGTTTTTGATGCTAGGAGACATTTTTTCAGACCCTGAGCACTTCAACTGATCCAAGACTGAAATTCCAGAAAAATGCCTTGGTAAATGTTGCTTGCTGACTGTTTTGAACATTTAACATAGATCGAAAGCACTCTTTTAAAAAAATTTACATTAGAACGTTGCATTCTTCAGCCGTTTCCACCCCTACTGCAGAGATCAGGTAGGCATATTATGAATGGAATTAAGATGCTGTTTCTTTTTCCTATATAACAAAACTGTTCCAAATTCCCAGAATGGAACTACTCATTCACAGTACCATTTTGTAAGGGTCTAAAGCCTTCTAATATCTTTAAAATTTAATCCAGGATCAGATTCATCACAGAAGCTCCACCTGCTGCAATGTAAGCATTGCTACCTCTTCCATAAGAATAAGATACAACAAGAGCAAAGCCACAATGCTCAAATATTCGCTGGCTGCTTTCGAGGGAAGGGCAAGATTTTGCAGCAAGGGACTCATTACATAGTTTGACAGATGAGCCTCAGAAGAACATACTGGACATGATGCTTTCTTGCAACAACACTAAACATTCTATGCTAATTTAAAATATAGTTTAATGGTAAAAAGAGTGCCTCTATCACTTATATTTTGTGGTTTGATTCCTCTCTACACCATTCAAGAAACAACAAAAAAATCAATTATCTGCCAAAATTAAAGAGAATAATAACAGAATTAAACTTTGACAGTGAAAAACTTCAGTGAGATGTACATTTTTTTTTTTTTGTGGCACACGGGCTTAGTTGCTCCGCGGCATGTGGGATCTTCCTGGAGCTGGGATCGAACCCGTGACCTCTGCATTGGCAGGCGGATTCTTAACCACTGTGCCACCTAGGAAGCCGATGTACATATTTTTAATACAACGAAATAACTTAAAATTTTGGGAAATGTTACTGAACTAATTTTGATGTATATCCATACCATGTAGAAAGTTTAAAGGAGAAAACTCAAGCAATTTATTCCACTGATGTATCACTGATTTATTTGCTCTTCCAAAGATTATTTTCTGAGCTTTGGCTTTTTAATCAACCTGGTAAGCAGAAAAGTATCATTATCTAATTATTTCCAAAGCAACAAATAAAATGCTGTGAAAATGTCATTCTCAGAGTATTTCATATTTAAAATCTTGCACATTACATTTTATGCCATAGCTTCACTATCATTAAAATGGGTAATATTTATTTAAACTTAAAAGCTGTATTAACCAGTGATGGCAAAAACCTAGGTAATAACGAAAGGAATACTTATTTCTTCATCTATGTAACTGTCTTTTCTTTCTTCCACTATATTTGGGGCTTTCTAAGCATTATATGTGTACTGCAGTCAAGAAATGACCAGAATAATTGCTAATGAAGACTGCTGAATTTTACAAAACTAAAGTTAATAATTCATATACTTGTACTCAAAGACCTACATCACTAATAAATAAAGCTTTTTGTGGAAAGGTATACTTTGCTATATCACAGAGACAGTGAGCTAAAAGACAAGAACAACTCCCTTATAACAATCACTACTCTAATTCCAAACCTGCCCAAGGATACTTTTAATTTCCTAAACTACTCTCTATTCTGCCTCATTCTGATTTGAGCGATTTTTATTAGGGTAAGAGAGAGTAGGAGCTAAAACTAGGTTACATTTCTAAAACAGTATAGAAAATGACTGGCTCTCCAGTAATTACCTGATAGGTAAACACTCACAAATCACATGAACTTTGCGAAACTTAAATGAAAGGTCAAGTATCAAATGTAACTAGGAAAAGAAAAAGTGTACTCCTTAGAAGACTATATATTTAAAAACAAATTTACTAAGTCAGGACTAGTTCTCAGGATATTTCACTGCTGTGTTTTATGGGGATTCATCAATGTTCAGTTTTCAAAATTTTAATTTTAAAAATCCACAAGCACAAACGTATAACAAGTTTTAATACTGGCATTTATCTATAACAACTTATTTACTTACACTATCAGCTAAAATTGGTAGATCTCAAACTACAACATCTCCAATTTTTGAGCACATGTGGGATTTGTCTCACTGATTATATATTTGTAGTTCTGCATTGGGCCTTCATGAAAATTCAGCACATGAATTTAAGTGCACAGCCATTCACCTAAAAATATATAAGTAAGTACATTATTTTGGCATGTGCCTCACTAAATAAAATGCCATGCAAAGTTCAAACACATCTACTCAGCCTATGACCTTAACATGGTTTAACTTAGAGCTGGCTGTACAATTACTGTGAACATGAATATATTCAACTATAACTCTGTTCTCATCGCTTTATTATTAGGAACTTATGAGTGGTTCCTGTATGATTTTTAAAGAAAATGAATGGATTCAAGCAATATATTTTTGATTAAAATTTATGGCACTTAAAACTGCAAAGAGATTGTAAGGATGTGAATTTGGGTCTTTACAGGCAAAACCTAATATTGACTGTTTTGAAACTGAGTAAATCTGACACATAAGCACTGAAGTATCTTGGGATTTTTCTTTTGTTGTTTGTTTTTAATGACATTGTTTAATAAATCAATATCAGAAGTACATTCTACAAATAATGACTTTCAAACTGCCTAAGGAATATATCGGTAATAATAACAAATAATAATAGTTGTCATCATTGTTAGTAATAGCAAGTATTATTTAATAATTTTCTACTACTTGCTGGGTATTATGCAAAGTGCTTTACACATGTACGAAAAAATACCAAAAACTTAGATAAAAGAGGAAAATTAGGGAGCACATTCTTACAATGTTATATGGGTACAAAAGCCACTTAAGATTATCTAGGGCAATGGTTCTCAACCAGTAACAATTCTGCCCCTGAAGGAACATTTGACAATGTCTGGAGACATTTTTGTTGCCACAATGGAGGAGGGAGGCTCTACTAACATCTAGTTAGTAGGAGTCAGGGATGCTACTAAAAGTCCTACAATGCACACCACCACACCCCATCACAAAGAATTATATAGCCCTAAATGTCAATAGTGCTGAGGTTAAAAAAAATCCTAATTTAGAGGAATGTACTTCAACTCACTATTTGCAATTGATTAAAAAACCCCAGATTTAGTAAAGTTATATGTTTACCTGTAAATTTTTATCCAGTAGAGAAGTTAACAGTTTCTGCCCAGTTGCAAAGGCAACTGCACGGATTAAGCTCATGGTCTTCTTGGATATTAACCAGTTTCTATCTGACTGAGCACTCCTATGTTAACACTACCTACAAATACCTAGATTTACAAAGGCACTCTAGGCTCGTTTAGCACCTTGCCGGTTCCCTCATTTAATAAGTAGGTGGAATACAATCTGTGATACATGTTCATTTTCTGTTTGCTTAGTAATAACTTCCCGTTTTCTGAAAATCATACTTTAACACAGGTATTTAGCTTATTTAATCCAAAAACTTCATGAGCTAAAAATGATAATGTCTATGTGGTAAATGAGGAACCCAATGCTTGGAGAAGTTAAAAAATTAATCCAAGTTTTCATAACTAGCAGAAAAGAGAATCATGCTTGACTCTAAAGCCCATTTCCAACAATTAGGAAATGTACATAATGGATATTTAGTGAGTCAACTTTGAAATTCAAAGTCCTTACTGCTCTTTCTAGCTGCTAGAATGACAAATTAAGACTATAAGGCAAGCTTTAAAACACTGTTACCAGTTACTTATCTGTTTAAGCTGGCATTTTCTCAATACGGTATAACAAAATTAGAAAAAAAACATGCTGAGTCTAATAATATTGAAATGTTTTACATTATCAAAATTGTTCACTGTTCACATTTATAATAAGCAAATGTTATAAATCTGAACTTATAAGCAAACATGTGGTAATGAAATACTACCTATATTACATATTACAGTTCCATGTATAAGATTTCACTTCCACTTAAAAGCTTATAAGAAGGGGTGAGGGGTAAAACACAAGAGGAACATCCAACCAAACTTTTTAAGCTATCATATCAACAAGAGGTGAGTTTAATTTTGTGGGAAAATTGCTTAGTAATAAAAATGACCCATCATATATAAACTCTACTAAAAAATGCTAATTAAGTTAGTATCATACAACTAGGGTAAGCTAATAAATTTTTCTTATTAAGTCCATAAGAAGAGGGTAAATGTGTAGACGAGCAGGCCTGAAAAATGAGCAGGGTTGTGCATTTTATTCAGACCCTTGATGAATGTGACAGGTCCCTGTCCCCCAATCCACTCATTTTGAAAACATTAAGACAGATCTATCAGTAAATATCTGAATTCAGCAATGAGAACTTACTACCCCCTATTTTTTAATAAAACAATTATAATTCCTGCAAAGAGATGTTACACCTGAAGACCAGAAATTTAAATCTTAAAGAATATCAGAATTTAGTTCTCACACTTGCCAAAAAAACAATAAAACTGCTAAGTAACATCTGCTAGTAAGACATGGCACTATTCGCCAGGACTCTTCCAGTTGCTTTATACATTGTAATTTATTTGATAATTTTAATGCTAAGTTTAAATAAATAAGTTATAGATTATAACTAATTGAAAGTAACACCTGAGTTTCCATGGTAATGGCTCAATGAAGAACTAACATTTACTGATAATTTCAACATTCAAAACTATTCCAAACAGAGGCTCCTAATAGTTCTTACAATGAAGAAAACGCAGTTAGATCACAGAACTGCAAGAGGGCCACATGGAATCCACATGGTTACTGTAGTTAGAGAAACACCGTTTTTCTTAAGTCACATGAACGAAGAATTAACGTTAGGGTTTTGCTTATATGTTTTCTTTTTTAAACAATAAGAATACAGCAATAACATCATATACCTATGAATTTGCTATCAATTTTTTCCAGCAAAGAGTAGCCCAAGATAACACATAGACTTAAAAAGCTGATTTAGCAAAAGTATCATAAAACTGATTAAACAGGTGGCCAAGATCGTGAAGTAGGAAACGCCTAAGCTCACCACCCACCATGGGTACACAAAAATTACAATTATTTACAGAGAAACTATTGATGAGAATGATCTGAAGGCTAGCAGAAAAGATTTTCCACAACTAAAAATATAAAGAAAGAACCAGTAGCTGGGTAAGAGGCGTGGAAATGTAGTATAGTCAAGTTCCACACCTCTGGGTAGGCAACTCACAAACAGGAGGATAATCACAATTGCCGCACGATTCTTCCCAAAAAGCAAGGGATCCAAGCCCTACATGAGGATCCAAAGCCTCGGGGACCAGCACTGGGATGATGAGGACCCAGAATGTCTGGCTCTGAAGGCTAGTGGGGCTTGTGTATGGAAGAGCAGAAAGGCTATAGGAAACAGACTGCTCTTCAACGGCATACACAAAATCTCATATGCTCTAAGACCCAGCAAAGAGGCAATCATCTGAGAGGAACCTGGGCCAGGCCCACTTACTGATCCTGCAGAAGCCTCCCGGAGAGGCAGGAGAGACTCCCCCTGGGGACCCCAGTGGCAGCTATTTTGGGCGCTAGTTCTACCACAAGGACACTGGTGCTGGCAAGCACCATCCTGAAGTCCTCCCTCTAACTACTACTGCTGAGACCCAGCTCTGGCCACCAGGGGGCCGGGCCCAGCCCCACACTCACTCAGACCCCCCACCAAGTCACTCGAGGACCAGCATCACCCACCGGCAGGCTGGGACCAGCCCCAGGACTTTCAAGGTCCCAGCCCTGACCACAAGTGGGCCAGCACCAGCATAGGGATCCAGGTAGACTCAGCCAGCCGCCATGAAAACTGCCAACACTCACCAGCTGACCAGGAATAGTCCCACAGGAGGTAGGGCCTGGCAGTGAGCCTACCTAATACATACAAATAAACGTGGAGAGTCAGGCAAAGTGTGGTGACAAAAGAATATGTTCCAAATGAAGGGACAAGATAAAACCCTAGAGGAACTAAGCAAAGAGGTGAAAAGTAACCTGCCCAACGAAGAGTTTAAACAGCAATAACGAAGACCTCAGCAGGCTCCAGAGGAGAATGGTGAGCAGTGAGATGTTTAATAAAGAGTTAGAAAATATAGAGAAGAACCAGAGCTGAAGAACACAATAACTAGAACAGAAAACACACCAGAAGGAACCAACAGTAGATTAGATGATACAGAGGAACAGATCAGTGAAATGTAAGGCAGTGAAATGGAAATCACCCAATATGAACAGAGGAAAGAAAAAATAATTTTTAAAAAGGAGGACAGTTTAAGACACCTTGGGAAAACCTCAAACAAACAAACACTCACATTACAGGTGTTCCAGAAAAGAAGAGAATAAGAAAAGGGCAGAGAACTTATCTGAAAAGATAATAGCTGAAAACTTCCCTAACCTGGGAAAGGAAACAGACATCTAGGTCTAGGAAGCACAGAGAGTCCCAAAAAAGATCAACCAAAAGAGCATCATACCAAAGCACACGGTAATTACAATGGCACAAATTAAAGATAAAGAGAGAATATTAAAAGCAGCAAGGGAAAAGCAACCAGTTACATTCAAGAGAATTCCCACCGGACTGTCAGCTGACTTTTCATCAGAAACTTCACAGACCAGAAGGAAGTGGCATGATATATTATAAATGATGAAAGGAAAAACACCTACAATCAAGAATACTCTACTCAGCAAGGCTATTATTCAGGTTTGAAACAGAGAGAGAGTTTTACAGATAAGGATAAGCTAAAAGAGCTCAGTGCCACTAAACTAGCTTTAAAAGAAATATTAAAGGGACTTCTCTAAGTGGAAAAGGAAAAGCCACAACTAGAAATGTGAGCACTACGAGAGGAAAACTCTCATTGCTAAAGGCAAGCACACAGTAAAGGTAGTAGATCAACCAGTTAAAATCATCTATATCCACAATAAGCAGTTAAAGGATACACAAAACAAAAAGATGTAAAATACGATGTCAAAAACATTAAATGTGGGTGGGAAGGAGTAAAAACGCAGGGTTGTTAAAATGCATTCAAACTTAAGTGACCGTCATCTTGAAATACTGTATACATACACCTCACAGTAACCACAAACCAAAAATCTGTAATAGTATACACACACACAAGAGAAAGAAATCCAAACATAAGACTACAGACAGTGATCAAATCATAAGGGAAGAAAGCAAAAGATGAAAGGAACAAAAAAGAAGTACAAAACAACCCTCAAACAATTAACAAAATGGCAATAAGTACATACCTACCAATAATTACCATAAATGTAAATGGACTCTATGCTCCAATCATGAGACAGAGTGGCTAAAAAGATAGAAAAACGAGACCCATATATATGCTTCCTACAAGAGATTCACTTCAGACCTAAAGACACACACAGATGGAAAGTAAAGAGATGGAAAAAGGAATTCTATATGAACGGAAACTAAAAGAAAGCTGGAAGAGCAATATTTATATTAGATAAAATGGACTTTAAAACAAAGATAGTAACAAGAGAGCATTAGGTAATGATCTTCCAACACGATATAACAATTGTAACAGACATGCACATAACAAAGGAGCACCTAAATACATAAAGCAAATACTAACATTAAAAAAATGACTGTAACACAATAGTAGTAGAGGTCTTTACCACCCCACTTACATCAATGGACAGATCACCCAGACAGAAAATTAATAAGGAAACACTGGCCTTAAACAACACATTAAATCAGGTAGACTTAATAGATACATAAAGAACACTCCACCCAAAAGCAACAGAATACACATCCTTGGAACATTCTCCAGCAGATCCACATATTAGGCTACAAAACAAGTCTCAATAAACTTAGAAGACTGAAATAATACCAGTGATCTTTTCCAGTCACAATGCTACAAGACTAGAAATCAACTGTAAGAAAAAGAACTGCAAAAAACACAAACATGTGGAGGCTAAACAATATGCTACTAAATGACCAACTGGTCACTGAAGAAATCAAAGAGGAAATAAAATACCTGGAGACAAATGAAAACATAAACACAACAATCCAAAATCTATGGGACACAACAAAAGCAGTTCTAAAAGGGAAGTTTATAGCGATACAAGCCTACCTCACGAAGCAAGAGAAAACCCCAAAAAACCTAATCTCACACCTAAAGGTACTTACATATATTCAAAAAAAAAAAAAGACCAAAGTTAGTAAAAGGAAAGAAATAATAAAGATTTGAGCAGAAATAAATGAAGTAAAGACTAAAAGAAAATAAAGATAATGAAACTAAAATCTGGCTCTTTGAAAAAGTAAACAAAATAAACGTTAGAAAGATTCATCATGAAAATGAGAGAATGCAAATAAAATCAGAAACAAGAAAGTTATAATCAACACCACAGAAATATAAAGGATCATAAGAGACTACTATATTGTCATATTTTATATGGCAATAAAATGGACAACGTAGAAGAAATGATAAATTCATAGAAATAAACAATCTCCAACACTGAATGAGGAAGAAATAGATTACATGAACAGAATTATTACCAGTAATGAAACTGAATCAGTAATTTAATAAACACCCAACACACAAAAGTTCAAGACCACACAGCTTCACACATGATTTCTCCCAAATATTTAAATAGGAATTAACACCTATCCTTCTCAAACTATTCCAAAAACTTGAAGAGAAAGGAATGCTTCTGAACTCATTCTACATGGCCAGGAACACCGTGACACCAAAACCAGGCAAAGACACAACAAAAAAAGAAAATTACAGGCCATTAACACTGATGAACATAGATGCAAAACTCTCAACAAAATACTGACAAACTGAATTCAACACTACATTAAAAGGATCATATATAATCAAGTGAGATTTATCCCAGAAACGCAAGTATAGTTCAATATCTGCAAATCAGTCAATGTGATACACCACATTAACAAACTGAAGAATAAAATTCATATGATCATCTCAATAGATACAGAAAATGTTTGACAAAATTCAACATCCATTTATGACAGAAACTCTCAATAAAGTGAGTACAGAGGTAACATACCTCAATATGGTAAAGGCCATATATGACAAGCCCACACGTAACATCATAATCAATGGTGATAAGCTTTTCCTCTAAGATCAGGAACAAGACAAAAGTGCCCACTCTTGCCACTTTTATCTTAGCCATAGCAAGCAGACAAGAAAAAGAAACAAAAGGAATCCAAATTGGAAAGGAAGACGTAAAACTGTCACTGTTTGTAGATGACACATTATATACATTATATATACCACCAAAAAACTACTAGAGCTCATCAATGAATTTGGTAAAATTTGAGGATACGAAATTAATATACAGACATCTGCTGTGTTTCTATAAACTAACAATGAACTATCAGAAACAAATTAAGAAAACAACCCAATTTATAATCACAACAGAAAGAATAAAATATCTAGTAATAAATCTAACTGAGATGGCAAAAGACCTGTACTTGGAAAACTGTAACACACTGATGAAAGACACTGAAGATGACACAAAGAGATGGAAAGATATACCATGCTCATGGCCTGGAAGAATTAATATTGTTAAAATGACCATACTACCCAAGGCAATCTACATATTTAATGCAATCCCTACCAAAATACCCATGGTATTTTCCAAAGAACTGGGACAAATAATTTTAAAATTTTTATGGAAATATAAAAGATCCTAAAATAGCCAAAGCAATCTTAAGAACAAAGGACAAACCTGGAGATATCACACTCCCTGATTTCAAACTTATATGACAAACCTACAGTAACCAAAACAGTATGGTACTGGCACAAAAACAGACACAACAATCAATGAAACAGAATAGAGAGCCCAGAAATGATCCCACAGTTATATAGTCAATCCACCTACGACAAAGGAGACAAGAATATACAGTGGGGAAAAGACACCCTTTTCAATAAATAGTGTTGGGAAAACTGGACAGCTACATGCGAAAGAATCAAACTAATCTACATTCTTACACCATATACAAAAATAAGCTCAAAATCGATTGAAGACTTAGATATAAGACCTGAAACCATGAAACGCCTAGAAGAAACCACAGGCAGTACACTCTCTGACCTAAATCTTAGCAATATTTTTTTGGATATGTCTCCTCAAGCAAGGGAAACAGAAGCAAAAATAAACAAATGAGACTACATTTGTAGTAGTCAAACTAAAAAGCTTTTACACAGCAAAGGAAACTATCAACAAAACAAAAAGGTCATTTACTGAATGAGAGAAGATATCTGCAAATGATATATTTGATAAGGGGTTAATATCCAAAATACACAAAAAACTCATGCAACTCAACTTCAAAAAAACAAGCAACCTGATTAAAAAATGGACAGAGGACTAAAATAGACATTTTTCAAGGGAAGACACACATATGGCTGACAGATAAATGGAAAGATGCTCTACATCAGGGAAATGTAAATCAAAACCACAGTGAGTTACCACTTCACACCTGTCAAAATAGCTATTATTAAAAAGACAACAAACAAGTGTTAGTGAGGATGTGGAGAAAAGAGAGCCGTCGTACATTGCTGGCAGGAATGTAAACTGGTGCAGCCACTATGGGGGACAGTATGGAGATATGGCAAAAAATTAAAAACACAGCTCATACAATCCAGCAATTCCACTTCTGGGTATTTTTCCAAAGAAAAATGTGCCACTATGTTCATCACGGCATTGTTCACAATAGCCAAGATATGGAAGTCACTTAAGTGCCCATCAACAGATGAATGGATAAGGGTGTGTGTGTGTGTGTGTGTGTGTGTGTGTGTGTGTGTGAGAGAGAGAGAGAGAGAGGGAGAGATGGAGATGGGATATCACTCAGCCATAAAGAATAATATCTTGTCATTTGTGACAAGATGGATGGAACTAAAGGGGATTATGTTAGGTGATATAAGTCAGACAGAGAAAGACAGAGACTGCACTATTTCACTTATATGTGGAATCTAAAAAACAAATGAAAAAACATAATAGAACAGGCACATAGATACAGAGAACAACAGCTGGCTGCCAGAGGGGAGGGTGGTGGGGGGATGAGTGAAATAGGTAAGGGAGATTAAGAGGTACAAACTTTCAGTTACAAAATAAATGAGACACAGGGATAAAATGTACACAGTGGGGAATATAGTCAATAATAATGTACTGTCTTTGTACGATGACAGATGATAACTAGACTTACTGTGGTGATCATTTTGTAATGTACAGAAATATCAAATAACTATGTTGTGTACCAAGAATTAACATAGTGCTG
Source organism: Hippopotamus amphibius kiboko (assembly GCF_030028045.1). Classification (NCBI taxonomy): domain Eukaryota; kingdom Metazoa; phylum Chordata; class Mammalia; order Artiodactyla; family Hippopotamidae; genus Hippopotamus; species Hippopotamus amphibius. Next base: position 169,620,851 of record NC_080191.1, on the reverse strand, counting down.
CATGTCAATTACACTTCAAAACAAACTCAAAGAAAAAGATCGCATTTGTGGTTACCAGAGGCGGGTGGGGTAGGGAGGAGGAATTAGTTGAAGGTGGTCAAAAGGAATATACTTCCAATTAAAGGATAAGTAAGTACTAGGGGGACTTCCCTGGTGGCACAGTGGTTAAGAATCTGCCTGTCAATGCAGAGCACACAGGTTCAATTCCTGGTCCGGGAAGATCCCACATGCTGCAGAGCAAATGAGCCCTTGAGCCACAACTACTGAAGCCTGCATGCCCTAGAGCCCATGCACCACAACTACTTAGCCCACACACCTCAACTACTGAAGCCCACACACTCTAGGGCCTGCATGCCACAACTACTGAGCCCACGTGCTGCAACTACTGAAGCCCACGTGCTTAAAGCCCGTGCTCCCCAACAAGAGAAGCCACCATACTGAGAAGCCCACGCACCGCAATGAAGACAGCTCCGACTCGCCACAACTAGAGGAAACCTCTGCACAGCAATGAAGACCCAATACAGCTGGGGAAAAAAGAAAAAAAAAAAAGCGCACACATACACACACACACACACACACAAAAGCACTAGGGATGTAATGCACAAAATGATTAATATAATTAACAGCTGTATATAACATATGAAAATTGTTAAGAGTAAATCCTAGGAGTTCTCATCTCAAGGAAAACATTTTTTCATTTATTTTGTATCTATACAAGATGATGAATGTTCACTAACCTGTTGTGATAATCATTTCATGATGTAAGTCAAATCATTATGCTGTACATCTTAACTTATACAGTGCTGCATGTCAATTATATCTCAATAAAACTGGAAGAAAAAAACTGATTACACATCACTGTAATTAAGAATACTAAAATGCTACTCTGTCAAATGAGATGTTGAATAATTAAAATTAAAATTAATGTTAAATCTATATGCATTCTTGATCAAACTGCACTACCTTGGCTGATTTCAATTAACCACAGAATTTCAGAGGCTTTCACAGCTGAACAAAGCCAATCAAAAACAAACAAAAAACAAATTCAACTGTGACTACATACAATTTCAAATAATGGGGCATACCTGTATGCTGCAAACTGTACCATGAAACCTCCATGTATATGGCCAATACAGAGACTGTGATAGTATAAATAAAGGAGCATCAACAAATCAGAGCAATTTGCTTTGTGCATAAGGCTATTACTTAGAAAGCAGTTCTAAAAGGAAACCTAGCACCACCTCAATCACCCCAATCTAAATACAAGAAAGCAATGTAGCTCTGCTAAAATGATACTGCTCAAGGTAACAAAAAGAAAAGCTATTATTTTATGAAAAGGTAGAACTGGGCTCATTATTATTTAGGTTTCATAGTTATATATTTAGATGTTTAAAAACTACTTGTTATGTACTTTGTAGCAGCTGCTTCGTATTTGAAGAGAGAAGCCCATTACACATCAGAGGCAGAGCTCTGAAAAGCTATTACTGTGGTAAGCACATTTCCTTTCCCAAGAAACTTCTTTGAAACCCTGTCTTAGTTGGTGTCCCCAAAAGACAAAATAAAAGCAGAGGGGCTCTGGCTGAGGGTCAATGAGTTCCATCATATGTTTTTATACATCCCCACTAACCAATCAACACACAGGTCTTTAAATAACCCTAGAGTACCAGAGATCTCGTTTTGAATAGTGGTTCCCAAACGATGAGCTATCTGAATAAGAATCCCAGGTATTCAGTCTAATTCGAGCCTAAGAATCCTTATTTTCAACAAGCTCTCTATATGATTTTAATACACAGATAGGCTTACAAATATAGGTTATCCAATTAATAAAAGAAAAGCACAGTTCTCAACTGAGTCCAAAATTTCAACACACAATACTTTCCTCAGAGAGGAGGAAATGGATGAAACCAGGACAAAATATCCCAAGAAAAGTACAGAAGACGAAATCAGGAGTAGTCTTTACTGACTAAAGATCTTCAATTTGGAAATAATAAATGTTTAATCATAATCCCACGTTGTCTAAATAAATGATTATGTATTACTGACAAAATCTTAAACTGCCATTATAACACACAAATAGACACACTTTTTTTTTTTAAGGAGGGGCATGTATTTCATTTTATTTTATTTATTTTTAAAATTTATTTATTTATTGGCTGTGTTGGGTCTTCACTGTTGCACATGGGCTTTCTTTAGTTGTGGTGAGTAGGGCTACTCTTTGTTGCGGTGCGCAGACTTCTCACTGCTGTGGCTTTTTTTGCTGTGGAGCACAGGCTCTAGGCACGCGGACTTCAGTAGTTGTGGCAGGTGGGCTCAATACTTGTGGCTCGCAGGCTCTACAACACAGGCTCAGTAGTTGTGGCACATGGGCTTAGTTAGTTGCTCTGCAGCACGTGGGATCTTCCCAGACCAGTGATCGAACCCGTGTCCCCTGCACTGGCAGGCGGATTCTTAACCACTGCGCCACCACGTAAGTCCCTGACACGTACACTTTTAAAGAAAACGTAATGATACAGAAAGCTATTCCAATTTATAAGAAGTTACATATGCACCTAGAAAAATTAGTGGAACACATGGTAGAATGTTACTAGTGGTGGATACAAACTCTGATTTTACAGATGGGGCTTATGCACATTGTTATCTATTTCCATAGTTTTCAATGAAAATACATCACTTTTATATCTCCCTCATCCCCAAAGAGCAAGAATATTATTTTTTTTTAAAGGAAGCTATTGAAAAAGAAGTTCATATTCCAGAGTAGGCCATCTTATTACATCTATTGCTAAGTGAAACAGGCTCCAAACAAATACAATAGGAAAAATTGTGTCAGAGCATGAAGGAGTAACTGTTACAGAACTTGCTCTGCTTTAAAAAACCAGAAAACTAGGGGAAAAAATATACGCAATAACAGTTTACAGACATTGAAACAACAAGCAGTACAGGACTGTGATACCTGAGAGAAAAATAAATGAGGTGAACAATACCATCTTTCTGGCTTTCTGCCTGGAGGCAAATTTGAGAACCTGGCGCACAATGGGGAAATCAAGCAAACACAGCCATCTCAGGGAATTGAAGAGGCCAAGACTGGTTGAAGAAATCAACATTGGTTTTCAGGGAGTCTAAAACAGTTGAAATTTGCAAAACAGATTATCAGAAAGGAGGAAGCCAAGCAGAGAAAGAGCTCCAGAAATCTGTGGAGGGAGTGCCCTTGAAATACTGGTCTGAATATTAATCTACTGGAGATGTGAAACTGCACAAGGCGAAGAACCGTCAGGGAGGTGTCTCAGTAGTGACACCTCAATGACCACTTGGAATGATCAGTACATACTCCTAGACAGTCAAGCCTTAGTAGTAAACCTAAAATAGCCTTAGAGAAAAGGCTAATGTAGACCCAACTTTAAAAAAGCCTAAAAAGAAGTCTTGAAAGTACCAACCTTATTTGCAAAAGACTTATGAGCTGCCCATCAAAAAAATATGGAGCAAAATTCAACAACATTCACAATGTCTGGTATACAATGAAAAACAAAAGACATACAAATCAGCAGAAAACTGTGACCCATTACAGGAGGAAAATCAGTCCATGGGAGCATATCTAGAAATATCAGATGATGGAATTAGCAGACAAAACTTTGAAACACTTTCATAATTATATATATATTCAAGGATTTAAAGGAAAACATGAACATGATGACACAAACAGAAGCACTAACAATATACCAAATGGAACTTACAATGAGCAAAAATACAGTATCTGAAATGAAAAATCCACTAGATGAGAGTAATGACAGATTAGACACCAATGCAACCTTATTCCGCGATAAAAAGAATGTGCCATCAACCCATGAAAAGACATGGAGAAACCCTAAATGCACATTATAATGTGAAAGAAACCAAACTTAAAAGGCTATATACCACATAAGTCCAACTACATGACATTCTGGAAAAGGCAAAATTATACAGGCAGAAAAAGATCAATAGTTGCCAGGGGTGCATGAAAAGGTGCAGTATTAGAGATTTTTAAGGAAATAAAACTATTCTGTATGATAATGTAATGGTAGATACATGCCATTATATATTTTCAAAACCCATGGAATATACAGCATACACAGTGAACCCTAATGTAAACAATGGACATTAGTTAATATTATATCAATACTGACTCATTAACTGGAACTCTGCATTTTCTCAATTTTTCTGTAAACCTAAAACTGCTCTAAAATATTGTCTATTAATTTGAAAAGAAAAATATAATCTTCTGTTTAAAGAAAAAATAATAAATAGCTTATAGTGTTTATGATACATGTAGATGTATGATAACAGCAGCACAAGTGAAGGAAGGAGGAAATGGAAGTGCACTGTTGCAAGATTTTCACATTATAGGGCAAGCACTGTAACATTTGAAGATAAACTATGATAACTTAAAGATGCATATATTGTGAATCTTAGACTCTGGGGCCTGGAACAACTAAAACTATAAAGCAAAGAAGTAAAGCTACTGAAATAAACCAATAGCTGAAGATAAAACGGAATGGTAAAAGATATTCAATTATTATAAAGCAAGGTAGTAAAAGGAAAAAACAAAGAACAGATGGGACAAATATTACACATACGGCAAGATGATAGATTTAAACCCAACTACACTGATGTAATGTAAATTGTCTAAATGTGCCCATCAAACGAAATATTCAAAGCCATGTGTCTGATCCCCAAATTATATTTTTAAACTAGGAGACTGCTAAAATTATAAATATTAGGTTTTTATTTACATATCACAAAATTTCTAATTCACTGAGTAATTTTATTTTCCATATGGATTTGTAAACTAAACAAAGTAAACAATTACAGAGTGATAAGCACTAAAAAGAAAACAGTGTGCAGTCAGGGGGGAACAAGGAAGATTTAACTTAGTCAGAGAAGGCCTCTTTGAGATGTCATTTAGGCTGAAACCTAAAAGATCTGAAGAAGGTTGATATGTAAAAATCAAGAAGGGGGCTTTCAGGCAGTAGGAGTACCTGATCCAAAAGTATTGGAATTTTAGGATCTGCAAGAAGGCTAGTATAACTAGAGAAGACTCAACCAGAAGAGTAGCTTAAATCAAAAAAGGTGGCCAAAGTCTAGCTGATGTAGGATCTAGTATTCCAGAATAAGCATTTTCTAACTGGATTTTATTCTAACTGGAACTGTGAGCCATTCAGAAGATTTTAAACAAGGAAGAGAAGAGAAGACTCTAGATATTTTTTTTTCCCATTCTGGTTTATGTGGAGAATGGGTTATATACATAGGCAACAGAGGAAAGAGAGATCAACTACTAGAAACTTGGGTCCAAGTAAGAAATTACAATGAATTACACAAGGGTGCCAATAGTGCTGATATGAAGAAGGGTTATGGTTGTATCTTGAAGATGCTGGAAGTTCTAGCCAGTGCAATAAGGCAAATGAAAGGAAATAAAGGCATAGAGATTAGAAAGGAAGACATAAAAAATTTCCAATTTGCAGACTGTCTACATTTCAAAATCTCAAGGAACCTACAAAGAAACTCCTACAACTAATAAGTGAGTTCAGCAAGGTGACAGGGTACAAGATAAAAATACAGAAGTCAACTGTATTTTTATACACTAGCAACAAACACATGAATATCAAAACATGTGCCACGAAAAGCATGACTCATGAAAGGATAAATTAATAGACTGGACTTCATCAAAATTAAAACTTTTGCTCCACGAAAGACTCTACTAAGAGGACAAGAAGACAAACTGCAGACTGGAAGAAAATACCTGCATGTGACATATCTGACAAAGGACTAGTATACTAGATTATGTAAAGAACTCTCAAAATTCAACCACAACAATAAAATCCAATTAGAATATGGGCAAAAGACATGAAGAGGTACACAAGAAGGATATACTGATGGCAAATAAGGACATGAAAAGATATTCAACATCATTAGCCAGTAGGGAAATGTAAATTAAAACCACAATGAAATATCACTACGTACCTATGAAAAGGGCTAAAATAAAAAACAGTGACAACACCAAATGTCATCAAAGATGCAGAGAAATTGGATCAACCACACACTGCTGATGAGAATGTAAAAATGCTACAGCCACTGTGGAAAGCAATTTCTTAAAAAAATAAATACACAACAACCATATGACCCAGTAACTTGCACTCCTAGGTATTTATCCCAGAGAAATGAATACTTATGCTCACACAAAAACTGTACACAAATGTTTAATAGCAGCTTTATCTGTAATAGTCAAAACCTGGAAAACCCAGATGTCCTTTAACAGGTGAATGGTTACCATCGGTACAGCCATATCCTGGAATAGCACCTAGCAACAATAAAAAAACCAAATTACTGATGCAAACAACAACCATTTTCTGGAAGAATCTCCAGAAAATTACACTGAGTTTAAAAAAAAAAAAAAGCCAATCCCAAAAGGTTACATACTTATGATTCCATTTATATAAAAGTCTTGAAATGACAAAGTTACAGAAATGGAATACCGATTAGCAGTTCCTGTGAATTAAGAGGGTGATGAGGTAGAAGGAAAGTAGGTATGGCTAGAAAAAGGCAGTATGGGGGTCTCCGTGGTGATTGGGATGTCCTGGGTCTCGACTATGTTAGTGTTCATACCCTGGGTGGTGAACTGTACCACAGTTCCCTCCGGAGGAAGCTGCATAAAGGGCACATGAGATCAATGTACTGTTTTTTACAAACATACATGAATCTACAATTATCACAAAAAGTTTAATTTTAAAGAATGGAAATTTCTGAACACAAATTAGTTTAAAGGATCCAAATTCCAAAGAGATGAACTTTTTCTTAAGAAGGCAGACACTTACCTAAAAAGAGTACTGAGCAAGTTTTGACCCAGGTAAGCAAAGGATTGGGCCTGATCTAGGTTAAGGAAATCTGCTGGGGTAAGCAGTGAAGTTTTTAATCACATGTGGGTTAGCACATCAACCTGGAATCTGGAGGAACCTAAAATGGAGAGTTTTTCGTCCCCACATACTGGATCACCCTCACGGGACATTTACTGAAGAGTACTGCAGTGTAGGAGGCTGGGAATTGGCCTGGGAAAGCAGGGAAACATTTCTACAGTCTCACCGTTCTCAGGTCTTAAAGTCCTCTGGTGCAAAGGACCTATAAAAGACAGAAAACTGATTTCATCCTTATGATATCTGAAAATTGAAGTGAGCTGAAAGTAACTAATATAGCAACCTAGCTCTAAACAAACAACTAATTGACTGGTTTCATTCTAGCTTCTTACAAGGAAAATAATATTGGTTCAGGCTCAATGGTCCTTTCACACATTACTTGAAGCACACGACAAAAAATTTCAAGATATGGGAAGAATCAGAAAAACATGAATAAGAGCAGAACAATCAAAAAGTAGACCCACAGCAGAACCACAGAACATACAGATATCAGAACTAGAAGAAAAGGAGTTTAAGATGGCAACTTTAAATATACAAAATATATTAAATACAAATGATCCCACTGTTCTGCCAGGTCCTCCGACTTTCTCCAATCCCTCCGCCATGGCAAAGACTACTAATTGATGACAGCACTCGTTCTTAGCAAAGACATCTAAACACCCAACATCAATCAAAGCTGGCATCTGAAAAAAAAAAAAAACCTATTTGATTTAGTCAAAAGGTAGGTTGCCTTAGTCACAGGGTTCATGAAGAAACGTAAAGATGCCACTCTGTAAAGGAGAGGTGGACAAGTCAAACTTAGCAAGTAGGTGAAAATGTGTCCTTGATTCCTCCCTCCCACCTTGTCCTATTAAACAGACATTTTCCGGTAAGGACTCTACAAGATGAATTTAAAAGTAAGGACTTGACAAGGTGAATTTACAACTCTTTCTCCCAGGTATACATGCCCAAGAGAAATAAGTGCTTATGTCCACAAAAGGCTTCTACAAAAATGTTCAAAGCAGCTTTATTCATAAGAGCCTGAAAGTGGAAACAACCCAAATTCCAACAGAATAAAGCTGTGGTATAGTCACACAAAGGAGTACTACACAGCAGTAAAAAGGGACAAAGTACTGACACATACAGTGACGTACATGCTGACTGAAAGAAACCAAAAGTGACTGTTACGTAATGTATGACTACATTTATAAGTAGTGCAAAACTAATCTACAGTGCTATAGGTCAGAAAAATGATACTTCTGGGGAGGGCAAAATGTTTTAGGAAGAACAAAAGGGAGTCTTCTCGGGTACTAAAGATGTTTTATATTTTTATATAGGCAGTGGTCACAGTTATAAAAAGACACCGAAGTGCCTACACAGATCTGTGCATTTCACAAAAGGAAAGTCACAATGATGAGGAGGAGGAGGAGGCTGTGAAGCAGGATACCTGCTGATGTCTGATAAACAGGAATCTCTGGGAATGACTGAAGGATGTGAGCACACTACGGAACTGGGAAGAATGGTGCTGATGATGAAAGCGTATTTTCCTTTATTGCAGGCTAACTCTATTTAAACTACTCCTGGCATTTTGTTTATATGTCCTTTATAAACACTCATTCGGAATTATCTTTGTAGATATTTATCTTCGACACTAGACCCAAAGTTCATCTGGAGCAAGTGTCAGAAAACATTCTTTATAAAGGGCCAGAGAGCAAATATTTTTTAGCTTTGCAGGTCATGTTGTCTCTGCTGCAACTACTCAAACTCTACACTATAGCGTGAAAGCAGCCACAACATTAAGTAAATGAATGAATGTGGCCTGACCCAATCTAGGGCAAGAACTATACAAATCATCTTTGTTTTCCCATTTCTGTCTTCTATACAGTAGATTACTTCATACACAATAGGTACTCAGCAAAACAAAGCTGAAGGTAATCTTAAAAATATCTCTTCTAATCTCTTCGTTTCACAGTGAAAACCCTGAACTCCAAAGGTTAAAATTCTGCTCCACATCACCACTGTTTAGGCAGTGCTTCCCTCTAGGAAACATATGACGATCTTACAGACCTATTTAATACTGATTAGAACTTCAAATGAATTAAATAACATAAGATATTAAAACAATTTGTACTTTAGAAAAATATCTGTACCTATAGAACTTTACAGCTTGTTTATAAGCTATCAATACAAGCTCTGAATCACACAACCATACATAATCAATCAAGCAACCACTTAAAGCTCACTATGTAAAATAAGAAGCTAAGACTTCAGTTTCAACATCCCAGTTTTTCTAAAAGCCAAAAAATGACAGTGAACATATTTAATGGGAGTTAGCATTGGGTAATAAATATAACTTAATAATTAGGTTATCAGAATAATATTTTGTATAGTTATACTCCAATCTAACAGCACACGCCAATCTAATACTTTAAAAAAAGTTATCCTAGTAGTGAACCTTTTTACATGGCAATAAAATAATTAGGGAACACTAGAGGGCAGCATTTCTAAACATTACTAAAATTCAACTTTCTAAAATCTAAAAAACCTGAAATCTCTGTACCAGGACTTCCTTTAAAAAAGGTCTCACACTCCTTTCAAAGTTGCTGGCTAACACAATTTTAATACAACCCAGGACACGTAGAAGTGCCCTAACATATAAATACGAACATTTAAATCAAAGACATTTCTACTCACAATTCTCAAACTTATAAACCAAAACAACTGAACATTTCTCTGGTGATTTATTACCTACCATTATCAGTTATCTACTTAAATAGTTGTTGAGTATCCACTGGAATCACAAGTAAATATCTCCTCCCACATATGGACAATCCTTTATCTTTATCCATATAAGATGGTTATGTACCAATCACCAAAAGAAGGATATACAGTCATAAACTTTCGGCAATCAGAGACTCAGGGAGCTGTCTCCAAAGACAGGCATTAGCATAACTCTAAGATCCAAAATAAAAGCAGCAAAAGAGGAGATAGATAAAGCAGAAACAGGCATGTGTAAAAAAAGTATCTTTAAATCTCATCCTTCTTCATTTTCCTTTTATTCCTAACTCCAGCTTGCTTTAATATAGAGCTGTAGCTAAAACATTCCACCACCCTTAATAAAGGAAGAGAACCAGCAAGCTAGTCATAAAAGGCAGGGAACAAGAATTATAAAAGAGGGGACACCAACAGTGCAAAGGCACAGAGAATGACTCAGAAAAGACTGTTCTGTCCAACCAGAAGGGCAAATATTTTATCACTATTTAATAAAAATTATTAAGAATATCTGCTAACATTATTAAAGTCTTACTATGTGGTAGTCATCATTTCACACACTTGACAGTGTGTAATTATTAGCACAATTAATCTTTAATAACCCTTTAAAGTAGGTGCCATTAATTCCCCCATTTTAGAGATGAGGAAACAAAACACAGAAGGAATAAACGACTTGTCTAGGAATCAAGTGTTGGGACTAGAACCTCAAAGGTCTCCAGAGCTCGAACTCTTAACTATTATCCTTTGTTCTCTGCCCAAACTAAGCTGCACAATTTCAGTTGAGTGACTGCTGCAGAATGCAGACTCTAAGGAATTTTGAAAGTGAGAGAGTGACAAAATAAGAGAAACAGAAGCCTCAGTTATCCTCATTCATTTGAAAGTCCAATTGTAAAAGGATAAGCAGAAAGATAGTACTTGAAGGCAATCACTATTATTCCAATGCAGTAGGTCCCAAATAAGGTGAACCCCAGGTGAACACTAACTGCATGTTAAAAACTAAGAAAAAGGTGAAACAGTCAAGAAACTCAGTCATTACGGATAAGATCAGAAGCTATAATGAACCTTTCCAAACGTAAATGGAAAACCAATTCAGTGAAAACACACTTAATATAAAATAGGGTAATTTAACTGGGAAAATAATCTGAAGGTAGTTAAAGTTTAGAAATTGTGGTGATATTTATCAAAACATTAAAAATGTCCATACCTTATATACTAGAAATTCCTCGTCTAAAGAATCATGGTTATGCTTAGAGACTAAGTATCAAGTACATCATTTTTCAAAGAAAAAAATAGAAATAATCCACATGTTGACTGATTAAATAAGTTACAAAACATCCAAACAATGGAGTCATTTAAAATGCTATAAGGTGATAATGTGCAAGGATTTTCAAAACATATTAAATACACATGATTCCATTGCTCTACCAAGGCCCTCACCCTTCTCCAATCCCTCAGCCACAGCAAGGCCTATCAACTGATGACATTTTTCCTTCAGTCTATTCTCAACACAGCCCTCTGTGCATCTAACACAAACCAGAAATAAACCTACTTCACTTAGTCAAAAGTCAACTTTAGTTGACTGGTAAACTTTGGCAAAACTTATTAAGCAGGTAAAATGTGTTTTTGACTAAACAAAAATCAACTGGTAAGAACTCTTAAGAGATGAATTTCAAATCCTGCTCCCCAGGCTAGGGAATTAAAAAGACTACTGCCTACCCTTCTGTTGGCAGTTTATACTATTAGTCAGCAAGGTATGTGAGAAAAATTTACAAGCTCTCCTGCCTTTCCTTACTGGGTGAAAAAAAAAAACTTTCGTTAAGTTTTACTCAGTCATCCCTTGGTATTCAAGGGGAGACTGGTTCCAGGATCCCCAGAGATACCAAAATCCAGATGCTCAAGTCCCTCATATAAAATGGTGTAGTACAGTCATTCCTCTGTATCCACAGATGCAGAACCTGAGCCTATGGAGGGCTGACTATACTTATTTAGAGGTTGTTCCCAATATCAAAACACTTTCTCAGACTAGGTAAGTTGATTCTAAAATCTATATGGATAAACAAACAAAAAAGAATCATCTTTTTTTTTTTTTAAGAATCATCTTTTTTTAAAAAAAAAACTAAAAAAAGGAGAAGCAAAGAGAAAGAATAACTACGTTAGATGTTCAAGGCATAGAAAAAGTTTCAATAAGTAAAACGCCATCAAGTTGGTTCTTCAATGGACAAACCAATGAAACAGAATTCAATGTCCAGAATGGATCCAAATACCTATGGGTCTATTTATTTGTCAAAAAGTGGCATCTCAATCCAGTGGGGTAAATATGAACTTTTAAATAAATGACACTGGGACAAACGGGTAGCCACGTGGAAAACCATGACACTGGTTCCACAACTAACACTACACGTCAAGATAATCTTCAAATGGTCCTAAGACTTAAAAATAAAATCTTATATAAAGTACCGAAGAACACTTGTGTGAATTTTTGTAACACCTGGGTGGAATTCTTTGTAACTCTGGAATATGAATGTGGAAGTCTTACTATGACTCAAAATTCATTAGAGAGAGGAGAGGAGGGGAGGGGGGAGGAGGGGAGGGGAGAACTAACAACACCATGACAAAGTGTGGGAAAAATCCACAACTCACATCAGGGACCAAGGCTAATAAGCTCCCTGCTCTATAAAGAGCTCCTAGAAACTGAGAAGAAAAAGACCAACAACTCAAAAGAAAAAAGTATGAAATATAATAAACCTTGCTTAAATATATGAGAAATGCAAATTAAAACTACATTTATATGCCATTTCTCACCCAAGAAATTGGCAAAAATACAAAAATTTGAAAATACATTCTGTCGACAAAGTTGCAGGGAAACAGTCACGCTGATACATTGTTGGTGGGAATGCAGAATGACACAACTCCAGTAGAGGAGAATCCGGCAACAGCTACCTAAATTACGCACATTTTCCCTCTAAACCAGCAATCCTGCATGGTACAGATATATGTGCACAAAGATAAAATGACATACATACAAAGTTTTTTTCACTGAAAAAACTGTTTATAATAGTAAGAGGTTAGAAAGAACTTTAGTGCTTGGCAAAAATATATTTATAACTTCTGAAAATTTGGAATTTTTCATGATATACAGTACTAGGTATGCATCCAGCTTTCCTCTTCCACCAATGAGAACCAGCCGTTACAGGTTATTTAGTTAAAAGACCATGTTTGGTTAAGGAAACTATGATATACCCACACAACTAAATATTATATTTCTGTAAAACTGAATGAGAAAAGGCTATGTGTACTAAAATGGAGAGCCCTTCAGGATTTAATAAGTAAAACCGGCAAGGGGCAAAACATTATATAAATATAAAACACACTGCCTGTTTTATAGGGAAAGGGAGAAATAAAGCATTCTTAATTCCTATATATGCGTAAACACTGGAAAGAAATAGAAACAAATAAAAACAGTTACCTATGGGGACCAGGGCAAGAAGGGAACAGAAATGAAACACAGCTATATAATTTTTTGTTAATGATTTTTGATTCCTGAGTTTATTTTGAGTAATATGTGAGTTTATTACCCACTCAAAAAAATGTTTAAAAAATTCAAGAGTAAATAAGTGAAAGGTTGGCTGGTGTATGGAAATGGTTGTTACAATCAATCTAAGTCTACTTAAATTAATTAAAATTCAGTTTCTCTGTCAAACTGGCCATATTCTAGGTGTCAGTGGACAGGACAGCACAGATACACAACATTTCCATCACTGCATCAAGATCTACTGGACAGTACTTAACTTGTTAGTCAACACTTTGCAGTCTAGAGATGGAAGTAAGCCCCATAAAATGAAGAAGGATCTGGCTCTCCCAAATTAAGCATAAGCAAGAAAAAAAATTATATATACAACCATTCAAAAAAATCAGTCAAATATTTAAGTGAATAGTAGACAAGTAAGTACCAAGACAAGATGAGGTGGTCCATCCCCACCATAAAATAAGAAAGGTGAAAAACACTAGGAAGATGGGCCGTTTTCTGGATCCTTCTGAGTTCATAATAAATACAGAAAGATAAATAAAATTTAATGACAATTTTCCAGGATGTCAGCATACAACCATATTTAAAATACAGTTTAAAATGCATTACTAAGTAAAATATTCATTTATTTTTTTAATCTACAAGTTCGGAACATCCATGCCAAAGCCTCATTCATTCAACAATTATATAATGAGTATCCTCTATACGTAGATACTCAAGACACTTGGTCAGGCCTCGGGAATACCATGAGAATGAAAGTCTTACTTTGTAAAGTTTATAACTGAGTGAAAGAAGCACACACTAATAAAGAATCACACAAATACATGCTATATTGTGTGCTATAAAGGAAAGTACACTTACAGAAGTATCAATAAAAGAACCTTATTTAATCTTGGGCCTCAAGGAAGGCTTCCCTGAAGAAATAATCTATGAGCTGGAATCAGAAGGATTAGAAAGGTTTGGGGGCAAGGACTTGCAAAAGGAGGAAATTATTATGCATGAAGATCTCAAAGAAGGAACCACCTCACAGGAGTTGGGGGGGGGGGAGACCTGTTAATAAAAATAATGAAAACCTGGTCTGCAACTCCTAAAACATATGTACTGGTAATCCCTTAATTGGAAGAGACTCCCCAAGACTGCAGAGACTTCAAATACTGCCCTAACAGAATTTAACATGGACTCCAAGTTTTTGGTAAACAAGCTGAATAATAAAAATAATAACAACAGGTACTGAGTTTAAGAAAATCTCCTAAAATACAAATGCTCCTTTCCTCTTAGTAAGCTTAATCAAGAACACACGAGAATTTTTTTTTTCAGGTCTTTCTCCTGCCACCTAAACTTCTGCTAAATGACCCTAAAATGCATAGAGAAAGAGAACATCCCTTTTCCACTTGATCAACAAATAGTATAACAAAAGATAAGGAAAGACATGGTTCTACTGCAAGAAACTGATACGAAAGTTACGCAACTCCCGTTCTCAGAAGTTCTCAGAAGTTAACAGAGAGCGGGGAAACCTTTACAGCAAAGAACACGAATGCCCTTAGCTGCTCTGCACAGCGCTGATCACTAACAGAAGAAAACACACAAACAGTACTCTCACATCACTCGTGTTGGGCCTTGTACGCTTCGAGCTCATCTTCCCGCAGTGATAATGAGCCTGACAACACTACACGTGTCTTGCTAGCCCTCTAACAACGTTAACTCCACCTCAACTGACATGTATTCACAAAGGAGCTAATTAAGAACACAACACAAACACAAAAACAATTATCTCTTAGACATTATGTGGAAAAGCACAAAATAAAATATTGTATCCAAGCTGATTACATTATATAAAGATCTACGTATGTATACTAATAAAGAAATACTGCCACAAGAGAAATGCTCATAAGGATCTTTTCCCCTGCAAAGTATGTAAATTCAGAACAGTATTTTTAAAAATTCAAATTGAAGAGGAAATACATTTTCATTTCCCAGTAAGAGGCAAAACGAACATTACATTTGTGTTTAAAATGTATTAATCAGAAAAGGAACTAGAGCTATTCATGACTGCCTTAAATTAGTAAATGGCATTAATACTACTGTAAATGGAGACCAAAATCTGGCTGTTCAGGCACAGTGATGATGTAGTCATCACATCTCACAACCTAGTCATTTGCAAACGTTTTAAAATAAGAGTCTTCATTGTGAAGAACATACAGTTATGGGACAACTAATCATCATTGCTTTAGCTCAACCCACATGCCTGTGCTTAAGGGTATCCATGGTAGCAGTGATGCAACATGCCCACCTAGCTCACCATGCCTACACAAGTGGGGGAGAGGGCAGGCGGATGATGGAAAAAATTTCACTTGGAAAGGTGTTTTAGTATTAACACGAGAGAATTACATCAACTATACTGTCAGACTTTAAAAATATATATAAAACCATAAAGCTCTCTAAAGATCAGAAAAGTGATAAAAGACTCAAGGGAGAGAAAACCCAGCAGCACTTCAGTTGAAAAGAAAATTAAGATTTTTGCTCTTCCCACTGTAGCTATTGGTTAAATATGTTCAAAGGGTTTTATTTCTAATAATAAAAGAAATCATTTTAACTTAGCTTTTTCAAAGGAACTACAAATAATGTTTTATTCTTCCCAATTTCCAACCTACATCTTTTCTATTTTTGCTTTAACAGTTACATAATAAAAATTTATTAAAACTTTTGATACTGATTCCATACAAATTTAACAATGGTAGCTCTCTTTTGCTTAAAAAGGATCAAATACAATTTTTTTTTAACCTATCAAGAAGGATAGGGCAGAGAGAGAAGATAGATTATTTCAAACAACCTTGCTATAACATTAGAAATAAAAACTAAAGTGAATGAAGTGATAAAAGGTAAATGACAGAGAGAACCAACCATAGACAACCATGAAAAGAACTTACAGAGGGAGAAAAAAAGAACCAAACTAGACTAAACCTGTGTGCCAGGCTTACTGCCCTTTAAACATTATTAAGAATATTTTGGAAAGACAGCCTTACATGGAGGTGCAGGGAAGACACCCTGATAAGCAGGATGCACCAGGTTATGGGCCCGTTAGCATCTGACCAGAACTCTGACTGTGTGACTGCAACTCTGAGCAGTAAGCAAACCAAACTAATTCCCATCAACTTTCCTGCTTCTCCTCTTGTTGTGGGAAACAATTCACTACATAAGAACAGACTACTTTCAGAATTCACAAATTTACTGATCCTTTTATTACTGAACAAAATTAAAAAATCTCAACAATTTTGTCTAACAATCACTGTCACTGTAAGTTTATAGAAACAAAACCCCCCAAAATAAATTATTCCATTTTTTAAAAACCAATGTATAAAGTTTAAATGTAAGCATCTTGAATCTTACACAATCACACAACGTCCACAAACTGGTGCTCAGAAATAAAAGAAACCAAACTTGGAGCTTAGTGAAGCATGCTGCCCTCGGAGGGTAACGAGCAAAACAGACTCTGGAGCACATGCCTGTAAGGAGCTCCTGCACAAGCTCAGTCACTTTAAATCCGGTCAACACCTTTCCAAAGGCAACATAATCAGAACTTTCCTATTCTTCTTAAGAAAAAACTGACAATATTTGCAATAAATAAATGGGAGTGTCCAGAAAATGTACTCAAAATGAGTTATACTTTCAAGCAGCATGGCATATGGGGACAGAAAATAAAGTAGAAGGGGAGAACTTTGAGAATATATTTAGAAGATTTAAATATAATCAGGGCCCTATAAACCTTTGCTGTTGGGAGAAATGCTTCTTGTAAATCTCAGGGGAAAAAATATCCGTTCAATACACTATTTTTAGCTATATGAAACACATTTCAGGAGATTACCTTTCCTAAAGGATATAAACTAAGCATCACATGGATTCAAGTATCTATTTTCAAATATATAACAATGGTTACACTTTATTTTTTTAATATATTGTAAACAAGAAGGTCTCTCACACTCTGTCACTAACAAACATAGAAAGCATACTGTATCTTACCTTTGTGGTTACAATGCACAGGCAATCCATTACTCTACCATTACAATATTTAATACACAAAGCAGTTTATTGCAAACTATTTTAAGTTGCCTATATGAATAAAAAATAAAGTTGTGAGATAAAACCACTGATGAAGTTATAACCGTGACAAGATCTCTCCAGAATCCATTCTTAGAGGTAGCAATTTTTTTACTACCTGAAATAAAGGAAACCAAATGTGTCAACGTGCCCTACAGTCTTCTTTATGTAATCTGTATCTGAAGAACTTGAAATTATCCCACAAAACACTGTGGAAGATGTCAGGGTTTATTCCACAAGAGTTCACAGCTGCTTCAGATGTTATTTCATTAATCCCTCTTTTAAAGATATGAAGTTGACAGGGAGTCATCTGATGAAATGTTCCACAAAGAGGTTTCCCCCATACAAATTTAAAACTCCTTCTCCTTGTTGGCTACAGTTTGGATATTCAAAAAACAACTACCAAAAGAAAAGGAAAAAAAGCACTAAAAAAAAAAAAAATGCAAGCAAACATTTCTTCTACTAAACCACTTCAGCAGCTGCAGCTTGCAAAGTGATGACTTTCTCAAGCAGTAATGAATGGAATAGTCCACGCGGTATTTTTGAGAAGGGGAGAAGGAAGAACAAAATGCAACAATTTCAAACACTGCCTCCAAAACGCACCTCTTTTCCCTTTATTAAAAAAATGGTAACAACAACATTTTACTAATGAAGTCAGATTTTAACTTTAGTGCCCTATTACATCTAGTTCAACTTAATCCCTTAAAAAAAGAACACCACCACAAAAAGATACTGTAACTATGTACCATTTCAAACTCCTCAAGAAGACTTCATGTTTAACCCAGAAGTATCCTCACTTTGTGAATTCATGTCCTGTCCTCAAAATCACTGGAAATACAGCTAGACAGGCTGGCAGGGGACAAGGCACAGGGCTGCAGCTCAGTCTCCTAACCTTGCAGCCACACTCCCCTGTAAACACATATAATAAGGAAGAGTATTACCTGCAATTTCTGTCCTCAAGGTTTCCTCAGAGACTACAGATATTATAAATTCCCTCAAATTCAAATAAGTGAACTGTTCCCATTTGCTTCTTATACCCCACACCTATTCCTAATGTTTCAAATGTCATGGGCTACATCAGCAACCTTAACACTAAATCAAGTTTCACTATAAAGGCTTATGCAAAAGAGTTAATACACGTATATCCCTTAGTACCTACCACATCATTATTGTTATTACTGTTTTTGATCGGCTATCAGGTGATAACCATTTGTCTCAAGTCTAACAGGATATACCTAAGACACATCCAGTGGGATTTTACCTTGAACAGAGTCTAATGGGACTGTTGTAAAGATCAAATAATAAATGCACAGCACTTGAAATAACGCCAGCCTTGTTAAGTGCTCAATGCAAGCCAATTACAGCTATACATTTACATACATACATACGTGGCTATAAGGCTTGAAGCCTGGGCAGAAGTAAATTTCATCACTGGCCAACAAATCCTTTCCTCCATGCAGAACAGACAGCCTGGGAATTACATGCTCAGTTTGAGACTAAGGGCACCCCCTTCTTCCCACACATCCCAACAATCCTTTGCTCCTAACACAAAAGAGTAAAGTCCACTCAAGGCTCATGATTCCTTAAATAAAGTTCATCATTTTTTTAGAAAGAATACTGAAAATAGTGTTGGTAATATCTAAGTACTGACTGGGCACTGCATTCTGTGAGGGAGAATAAAGAGGTATGTGAAACACTTTAGCTGGTTTCTCCCTTAGTGTTCTGTGTTTCTGTGTAATTTTTATTATCTAAAATAGTCTACCCCAGAGAGAGAAAGCATACCTAAGTTTGGCAGATCTCATAAGAGTAGAGGTTGAAAATCACTATATCAAGTCAGAAACAGTGTTTCAGCCCATTAACAGGGTTGAAACTGGATTAAAATGGTGTGACTTTTAAGTAGTCATTCTTAGGTGAACATAGATGAAATAATCAAATATCTACTTTAAACTGACTCAATTAACATACAAATATTTAACATATTATTAAAATAATATACCTAAAATATTATTTTATCTTACATTCAGAAAACAATTTTAGTCACACTTCACATTCACCTTAAATGTTAGGGTTGTCATAACTACAGCCATTTTTTTTTAAGGACTTTTATTGAGATATAATTGACATAGAATAATCTGCATATATTTAAAGTGTACAATTTGATATATTTTTTTATTAGTAATGTATATATGGCAATCCCAATCTCCCATTTCATCACACCCCAACCCCCCCCAACCCCCACTTTCCCCCTTTGGTGTCCGTATGTTTGTTCTCTACATCAGTGCCTCCATTTCTGCCTTGCAAACCGGTTGATCTGTACCATTTTTTTAGATTCCTCATACATGTGTTAATATACGATATTTGTTTTTCTCTCTCTGACTTATTTCACTCTGTATGATGGTCTCTAAGTCCATCCATGTCTCTACAAATGTCCCAATTTACAGCCGCTTTTTTTTTTTAATAAATTTATTTATTTATTGGCTGCAATGGGTCTTCATTGCTGCACTCGGGCTTTCTCTAGCTGCAGAGAGTGGGGGCTGCTCTTCGTTGTGGTGCGTGGGCTCCTCATTGCAGTGGCTTCTCTTGCTGTGGAGCACAGGTTCTAGGCACATGGGCTTCAGTAGTTGCAGCACATGGGCTCAACAGTTGTGGCTCACGGGCTCTAGAGTGCAGGCTCAATAGTTGTGGCGCACAGGCTTAGTTGCTCCGAGGCATGTGGGATCTTCCTAGAGCAGGGATCTAACCCGTGTCCCCTGCATTGGCAAGCAGATTCTTAACTACTGCGTCACCTAGGAAGCCCCTACAGCCACTTTTTGAATTAACTCATTATTCTGATCTCAAACATCAATTTCGTTTCCGTCTAAGTTGTTTAGATGCTGTACTTTTTTAATCCATGTATTAAAATATCACCTGACATTCTATGCCAAATCACTGCTAGTATCTATTCACATAATAGACAATTTTTCCCATTCGTTTTCTCAGTATATATTATAATCTCTATAATACAATCACTTACTATATTACTCTTTAGTGTACTTTTTAATTCTTCAAAAAAGTTTGCATATAATATCCAATGCCCATACTTTTTTAAGACCATACTCAGGAATGATTATTTAATCTGTGTTAAATTCTACACTCACTGCATCTTTTATAAACATCCAACCTGGCACTGATTAAGGACATTTCAAGTCAATGTACTCTTCTCAAATAGTCATTTTCTGTGCAAAATAATTTATAAATTACACTGTAATATAAGCAACTTTAGAGGTCTCAAATATAAGCCTTTTAGGATGGTGACACTTCACCTAATATTCAGGCACGTAAGATATTTAACAGTATTTTAGAATATCGATGGCTTTCTATATCCATGCAATTGTTTCTGACCATGATAGAATAACAGGAAACTAACTCTCCCACCTTAAAACTACTAAAAAATAGGACAAATAAGAAACAATAATTTTTAGATATTGGACAAAATCCCATAAATGCCCAGAAAACTTCCTGGAAAAAGTTTCCACGCTGCAGAAGAGGGAGGGGGAAACTAAACAAAGCCCAGCAATCCAAGAGACAGAAACAGAGCTGAGAATTCAGAAAAACCAAGGTGTCTAAAATTCACAGGTAAGAGTACCAGAGAGAAGAGCTGCATAGAGAGAGAGCTCCACAGATCTGCAGAGTTCCTCTTGAGTTTTCACTAGTTTTATTTTTTTAATTTTTATTCAAGTATAGTTGCTTTACAATGTTGCGTTAGTTTCTACTGTACAGCAAAATGAATCAGCTATACATACACATATACTCCCTCTATTTTGAATTTCCTTCCCATGTAGGTCACCAGAGCATTGACTAGCGTTCCCTGTGCTATACAGTAGGTTCTCGTTAGTTATCTATTTTATACATAGTATCAACAGCGTATGTATGTCAATCTCAATCTCCCAATTCATCCCACCCACCCCTAGCTTCCCCCTTGATATCCATACATTTGTTTTCTACATTTGTGTCTCTATTCCTACTTTGTAAATAAGATCAGCCATACCAATTTTTTCAGATTCCATATACATGCTAACATACAGTATTTGTTTTTCTCTTTCTGACTTACTTCACTCTGTATGACGGTCGCTAGGTCCACCCACGTCTCTACAAATGACCTGATTTCATTCCTTTTTATGGCTGAATGATATTTCATTGTGTATTTCTACCACATCTTCTTTATCCATTCATCTGTTGATGGGCATTTAGGTTGCTTCCATGACCTGGCTATTGTAAACAGTGCTGCAATGAACACTGGGGTGCATGTGTCTTTTTTTTTTTTAGATAAATTATTTATTTAATTTTTGGGGGGGGGCTGCATTGGGTCTTCGTTGCTGCACACAGGCTTTTTCTAGTTGCAGCAAGCAGGGGCTCCTCTTCGTTGCTGTGCGTCGGCTTCTCAGTGCAGTAGTTTGTCTTGTTGTGGAGCATGGGTTCTAGGTGCGCAGGCTTCAGTAGTTGTGGCACATGGGCTTAGTTGCTCCGTGGCATGTGGGATCTTCCCGGCCCAGGGATCGAACCCATGTCTCCTGCATCGGCAGGAGCATTAACCCCTGCCTGGGAAGTCCCATGTGTCTTTTTGAATTCATGGTTTTCTCTGGGTTTATGCCCAGTAGGGGGACCACTGCATCGCATGGTAGTTCTATTTTTATTCTGTTTTTAGTTTTTTAAGGAACCTCCATAGTGGCTCTATCAATTTACATTCCCACCAACAGTGCAAGAGGGTTCCCTTTTCTCCACACCCTCTCCACCACTGTTTGTAGAGTTTGTGATGATGGCCATTCTGACTGGTGTGAGGTGATATCTCATTTGTAGTTTTGATTTGCACTTCTCTAATAATTAGTGATGTTGAGCATTTTTTCATGTGTTTGTTGGCCATCTGTATGTCTTCTTTGGAGAAGTGTCTATTTAGATCTTCCGCCCATTTTTTGATTGCGTTGTTCCCTCAGAAAGGGAGAAAATATTTACAAACGAAGCAACTGACAAAGGATTACTCTCCAAAATATAGAAAGAGCTCATGCAGCTCAGAGTCTTCATTAGTTCTGATCAGTCATGCATGTAAGGAAACTTGAGGCTGGGGAAAGAACTCTAGAAAGAAGCAGGTGGAACAATTCCCAGAACTCACACAGGGTGAAGAATAATGTAAAAACTCATAATATACAGGCTCTGGGTGGAGTACCCAGAAGAGGACTGGGACAAAATTAACCCTATACTGAAGGCTGCTTGGTCTCACTAAAAAAAGCTTTTTGAAAGCAAGTTTCAAAAGGATGAAGCTCTTTCCAAGTAATTTAACTGCATCCCAAAACAAAGCTCAAGAATATTTAAAGGAATACAAAAATATTTAGGACCTGAAAAGGTAAAATTCATAATGTCTGCCAAATCTAATAAAAGAATTACCAGGTATGTAAAAAAGAGGTAAAGATAACCCAGAGAGAAGAAAAAATAATCAATTAAAAAAAACCCAGACCTGCAGAAACAGACTCACAGACACAGGAAACAAACTTATGGTTACCAAAGGGGGAGGGACAAATTAGGGATTAACAGATACAAACTACCAAACGTAAACCAGATAAGCAAAAAAACTGAATCACTACGCTGTACGCCTGAAACACAACACTGTCAGTCAACTGCACTTCAATAAAAACAATCCAAAAAAACCCCAACATGACAGGTGACAGAAGGACCTTTTAGAAATTATTATACATCTATCCCATTCATCTGTGAAAACAGGCGAGCACGAGCATGTTAATGAGACACAGAAAATAAAAAAGGAACCAAATCAAACTTTCAGAGGGAAAAGTTCGTCTGAAAATTGATTAAATGAGATTAACTGCAGATTCAACACGTCAGAAAATTAATGAACTGAAAACACGGCAACAGAACTGTCCAAAACACAACGCACAGAGAAAAAAAGACCGAAAAAAATGAATGTCAGTGAGCTATGGGACAAATTCAATCAACCCAATACACATGTATTTGGAGGCCCTAAAAAAGGCAGAGGGAACAGAAAATATATTATTGAAACAACACAGAAAAAATTTCCACATTTAGTGAAAACTATAAACCCACAGATCCAAGAAACTCAACAAATCCCAAAGACATGAAGAAAATTTTAACGATGGAAAGTGTATCATAAGCACCAAACTCAGGACAGTGGTTAATTCTGGGGGATGAGGCAGAGAAGGTAATCAGAGTGGAAAGCAAAGGATCTTCAACTATGTAACATTTTCCTTTCTTAAGCGAGGTAATAGGTACATGGAGATTCAAAACATTCTCTTCAGTTTCTGTATAACAAAAATCTTTTTTTTCTAATAATGCTCACACACACAAAAAAGACAATCCAACAAGACAGTTGCCAAGAAGACAAAAGATTTGCAAAAACAGAAAGGAGATAGTAGCAAACATCACCAAAAAAAAAAAATCAGGGAAGGTAAAGGGCTAAAGAGACACAGAAGAGGGATTTATGTTCTTTACCCTTTGCTACACTGATAAATTACTGAGTATGCACCATTTTAACATATATAAAGATTCTTTATTTTAAGAAATCCACCACTTATTGAGCACTTACTATGTGTGTCAGACTCTGATCTAAGTTTTACATAAATTATCCCATTTCATACTTAAAACTACCACAGGAAGTGAGTTCTGTTTTCATCTCCACTTTACAGATGATGAAACTAAAGAGAAACTAAGCCATTTGCCCTACATTACACAATGTAATGCAACAGATCTAAATACAGAAATGGAATGAAAATTACAGAATGATGCATATATGGCTCTCATTTTAAATATATACATATGAGCTAAATAATATATTCATTAACATATAGGATTAGCTGAATAAATATATACCAAATGGTTAATAGTGGTTGTCCCAGTGAAAGAATATTTTTAAAAAGACTGGCTTTCAACAATATACATTTCTCTGTATATATATGTTTTATGGTATGCCTGAATTATCTTTGTAATCAGAGATTTTTTTCTTTTCAAGTAAATAACTGAAAAAGAAAGAGAGCAATTCCTATGGAAAAGAAACATCAGAAGCCAGATTACAGTATATTGGGAATGAGAAGGAATGAAAGAAAAAATGTAAACTGTTTTTAAGCTTAGCTAGGAAGAGAAGGAATACTATAGGGGTCCTATTGAGAAGAACTTTTTCCTGTTTGTCTGGTTTTCTTTTAATGGAATCTTTGAACATATTTATAGGATAAAGGGAAGAAGAGAACAAAGGTCCAAGAGAGAAGAAGAGGTTATAGATATTACATGAGGAGTGGAGAGCATGAGATTCCAAAAGATAAGTGGATCAAGAGCACAACAGAAGTTGTTAACATTTGAGGCAGTGACTTTCACATAATTGAAAACATATTTCTATAAAGTTAGGAATTTTTGCAGTAAGTATGTATTACTTTGGCAATCCAAACAAAGGGGGAGGGTTTTTTTCCCCAAATTTCCATACATTTTACTGGGAAAAATTACATATGCATTCTATTCCAACTCAACATCTCCACCTTTTTACATTTAGAGAAACAGACGGGGGAGGGTTTAAGAGCATGTGAGAAGATATCAATGCTCTAATACTGAAGACAGTAATAGATGCAGATATGGATATATAACAATCAAAATTATGTAAATGAGTTACTGAAAATGTCATAATCAAAACTCATAATTTAAGACTCATCGAGGATGCCTTTCTTGCAGTGCGTAAATCTATAACCACTGTGGTACACTTAAGCCTTAACATAGTTATTTTCTTAGTAACTATAATATTTTGCCAAGTTTTCTCCTAGGTTAACAGCTTGGCATAATATGGCAGTTGTCTCACTTTTCGTTATATCTCATTATATTTCACTTCCATTTCAAAGTTATTGATTTAGGGGTATGTCCTTCAGTTCTAGAACTGGCAACTACTATTTAAACACTGAGATAAAACTGTCATAGATATTACTATAAAAATATAAAAATTACATAATAGTGAATGTAAAGTAACAGCATAGCACTCATCAAAATCACTTGCAGAAATATCTAATGTACAAGTCACTTAGTACACACACCTGTCAGTCTTGATGAAATTTTTCAATTACAGGGTGTTTGCATAAGGGTTGTGCCTTATTTCAAACTTTGTACATTTTATTTTCTTTGTAACAAACTACTTAAAAACTGGAATTAAGTAAGACAGCACTGTAAATATGGTGGTACAGTCAGGGAGTTCAAACCAGTGTCTCTCAGATGTATTGTCTGAGAGACAGAGACATTCTGTTAGGGAAATAAAGCATTAGGAAGAAGGATAAAAACCCTGAGGACACTGATAAAGGAAACAGGGAAAGCAGTTGACCACCAATACACAGGATTGTCAATTACTTTGAAGGCAGGAATTCAAAATTGAAAAATTATGAAGCTGTGCTATAAAATTTGGTCAGGTGTCTTTCACAGCCCATAATAAGAACTGAAGTGGAGGTCTGCATTAGGGATACAGAATTATAGGACAGATGGACCAAAGGTAAGAAAAGTACTGAATTTGAATATGGACTGATAATAGCACTGTGTAGATAGCACTGTATCAATTTTAAATTTTCTCAGTCTGATAATTATATACTAGATGTGTTTAGAAATGTTCATATAAAATAAAATGAATTTTTAAGGAAAATATCCTTGTTCATAGGAGATACACGCTGAAGTATTTAAGGGTAAAAGATCACGATGCCTGCAATTTGCTCTCAAATGGTTCGGCAAGAATAAAATTTAGAAGTGTGTATGTGTACAGAGAGCAAGAAAATGTGACAAAATGGCAATTTTATTATTCTTGTAATTATTCTGTAGATGTACATTTTTTTCCAAAATAATAAATTTTTTAAAAGAGAGAAACTGAAAAAGAGTCCAAAATAAGAGTAAAATATAAGTCCTATAAGAAAGGTACAAAGTGCTACAGGCATTCAGAAAGGATTCATTTCATAGAAAAGATGAGGGAAGACCTCACGGGGAAGGTTTCTAAGCTGGGCCATGCAAGGTGGGGGAGTACAGGCGTTCCAGCTGGAATATACACACCTAATCATTTTCTGCAGCCATGGCTGCAGAGAGGGATTTCATTTTCTTAAGTATCTTTTTTTTTTTTTTCTACACACATGCCTGTTGTGTTTCTATCTCTATTAAAATCACTAGTTCTTTCTCTCATTTTATTAACTTTATTGTGGTATTTTCACTTGTCTAGGTAACAAATCCAATTATCAAGAAGAGTTATTAAATAAAGTAAGACAGAAACATCTGCCTTGAAGCCTGAAGTTCTGAGTTCAATCTCGGATTTTCTACACGATAGTAGTGTAAGTTTGGGTGATCACAACATCCCTGAACTACAGTATGCTGAATTCTAAAGTGAGTACCAGCTCCAGGTACTAAAGACCAAAATCCGACTTACTGCATATATGTTAAGAGGCTACAGCAAGAACCCATGGTTCTATAACATCTCAAAATACAATGCATGTGAAAGTGCCCTTTAAAACTATACAACTTGAAAATAATAAAATTATTTTTATAATCCTTTCCTATGGAATACATGAACATTTTTTAAGAAAGGAAGAACATAATGTGCCAGTTTTAAAAATTAATGCCACATTCCCACAAAGAGCTTAAAAAAAATTAATACCATAGTATATTTAGACCATCAATGTTTCTCAAATTTTATTTTACTAGTTCTGAGGCAAAAGGCTAAAGTTAAGACTCTGTCACCTGCCTCTATACTCTCACTTCTCAAAGATAATACCTCAAAGAAAAGGGAATCACATGGAAGAGAGAAACAGAAGCCATTATTCCTGGCTGATTTTATAAGTAGGACTGGGGCACTGAAATTTCAAAATGAACTTGGGAAAACTGTGTCCACATGCAAGGACATGCTCAAAGACTAATGTGTTCGTGTCAAAAGGACATGGAGGGATCCCTTCGAGAGATCCCCCAAATTTGAAGTAATCAGAGGATCCGAAGAATAATAACTGAAACGGACTGTAAACACTAAATAAATAGAATCCTTTAGTCCACAGTGATTTTTTTTTTTTTTTAAGCAAGAAAAGGGGGGGAAACTTATTAGTCACTTTTGTAGGGGATCACCGCACAAAGGCTACTCTAAAAACTAGTCATTAAAAGAAAATATAAGCTTTACTCTACCTTTTTAGGAGAAATAAAGTTTCATCCCTAGCTGATGGGGGTAAGCACTTTTTACAGAATACCAACTAATAAATACAAATGGAATGATAAAATTAGAAGGGAAAAGCACCTTTTTGAAACCTCTAAGGGAATAAATGATTCAGGCAAGGATCATTAACGGGTGAATCAGGTAAATATTCACTCAATACGAGGTGCTGAAGCACTACCCCCATAGATACTTCACACGTACTAAGAGGAAAACGTTAACTATACAAGGAAGATCTGAGTAATCACACTCATCATCACAAGTACAGCAACCTGACACTGTGTGCTTCCTGCTGTGACGCGACATGAAGTACGATATATCACTATGAAGTCTGCTTACTAAAAAGTTTAATCAACCTTGACATCTTTCTGTCATCAGAAATATAAGACTTAGTGGAATGCCTTAAACAACATGAAGAAACAGACTACTAAACAAATGTACAATGTGTGTTATTCTATGAGACAACTGGCACGGTCTCTTCAAAAAATCAGTCATTTAAAGAGGGGGAGGGCTTCCTAGGTGGCGCAGTGGTTAAGAATCCACCTGCCAGTGCAGGGGACATGGGTTCGATCCCTGGTCCAGGAAGATCCCACATACCGCGGAGGAACTAAGCCCGTGCACCACAACTATTGAGCCTGCGCTTTAGAGCCTGTGAGCCACAACGATTGAGCCCATGTGCTGCAACTACTGAAGCCCACACGCCTAGAGCCCGGTGCTCCACAACAAGAGAAGCCAATGAGGAGCCCGCACACCACAACGAAGAGTAGCCCCCACTCACCGCAACTGAAGAAAGCCCATGCACAGCAAAAAAAAAAGAAAAAAAGAGGGGGAGAAAAAGATGGGGAGGCCATTCCTTTAGACTGTAAGAGAGTAAAGACAATGTACCAGATCTGGCATGTGCCCTCCTGACTCATTCCAATGCCTGCCCCCAGATCTTCATTTGCTTTTCACCCTGAGCAGCCCTAGCAACACCTTGTGCCTCTGGCCTGCTGTACACATTTCATCCTCTCACCTCCTCACTTGAGGCTTTCCTGTAAACCATAAAACCAAACACCATATCCCTTGCACCCACAAATCCAAAACCCCGAAGTGCAGGGAAACTGTTGCTCCATTGAAACCAGTAGATAAATTCTTGCCCTTTCCCTCCTTGGATACAGTTTATACGGCTTCTCAGAGATGCAAACCCAGGACCCAGCGATCAGTCACACTTAGCGGCAGGAAGCACCCCTGTATTCGTTTTTCCTTATTTCCAGCTTATTCACCTTTTCCCTTACGTGTGCTCCGTAGGAGTGAATGAACTCCCTAAATAAAGTATGCAACAGCACATGAGCCCTCTGCCTCAAGTTCTGTTAATAGGGAAATCCAGATAAAAATAGAGACTTAACATTCAAATGCAGTACATGAATCTTAACTGGATTCTGACTTTTTAAAAGTCCTAAAAGATAGATCAGAAACAACTGTAAATATGGACCGGAGAGAAAATTCTATAATTATTAATTCTCTTAGGTGTGCTAATAGTTCTAAGGTTACACAGGCGAATGTTTGACTGTTCTTATTCATAGGAGATATGTGCTCAAGTTTTTAGTTTAAATGCATGATGTCTGCACCTGATTTTCAAAGTTTCCCCAAATACAAATACAGAGAAAAGGCAAATATTACAAAACGTTAGTAACTGCTGACTCTATACAGATGCTTGTTGGTTTATTCTTTCAATTTTACTGTACTTGGAAAGTTTTTATGATAAAAGTAAAAATACATAATCCCCTTTGGCCTATTAATTATGATACAGATAGAATCACAGTTCTCACTTCATTCGAAAAACATTTACTGAACAACTACTATGTGCAAATACTAATGTATTTCAGTAAATAAGACAGTCCCTAACTTCAGGTACTTACACTCCAGTAGAGGACCAAAAGATACACAAAATAACGTACATTTGAGGATTTAATTACAACAATAATGAATACTATCAAGTAGAGGTAGAAAGTGCTATAATAGGAGCTCTGACAATCTGAGAGGTAAAGGAAGGCTTCTATCAGGAAGAGACCATGTAGTGATCCTTGACTCTCTTGTAGTGATTCCTGACTCTACCTTACTCTTACAACTCATTTCCAATCTGTCCTCAAATCCTTGAGGTCTACATTCAAAATATCTTATAACTGAGCTACTTAGCACCTCCCTTATCACCACTTCGGTTAGCCAAATGAATCAATACTCATCCTTAACTGGATTACTGAAACAGATTCCTAACAGGTCTCCTACTTCTACCCTTACTACAGTGCATTTTCTTTTTTTTAATTTACTTTATTTATTTATTGGCTGTGTTGGGTCTTCGTTGCTGCGCACAGGCCTTCTCTAGTTGCAGCGAGCGGGGGCTACTCTTCGTTGCAGTGTGCGGGCTTCTCTGTGTGGCAGCTTCTCTTGTTGCGGAGCATGGACTCTAGGCATGAGGGCTTCAGTAGTTGTGGCACGTGGGCTCAGTAGTTGTGGCTCACAGGCTCTAGAGCGCAGGCTCAGTAGTTGTGGCGCACAGGCTTAGTTGCTCCGCAGCATGTGGGATCTTCCCAGACCAGGGATCGAACTCGCAGCCCCTGCACTGGCAGGTGGATTCTTAACCACTGTGCCACCAGGGAAGTGCCACTATGGTGTATTTTCAACAGAACAGCCTGAATGATCTTTTTAAAGGTTAGGTTAAATGATGTCACTCCTCTGCTCCAAAACTCTGCAAAAGCTTCACACGATCTGCTTCTGTCTTGCCCTCTGACCTCATTTCCCCCTACTCTTTCCCTTACTCACTCTGCTCTAGCCATACTGGCCATCTTGCCATTTCTTATATAGTCAAGGCTTCGTCTTGCCTTAGTCTTTGCACTCGTTATCCCCCAAACAGCTGCATCAACTTCCAATTCTTTGTACAAGTATCACCTCAACAAGGCCTATCATAAATACCCTATTTAAAACTGCAAAGCATACCCCCCAATCTGGCATCCTTACTCCCCTTAATCTGTTCTACTATTTTTCCTCTCATATCACTTATCACCTTCTAACATACTAGATAAATGCATGATATACAATAGGTGCTCAGTATTTGTTGAATGAATGAATGGACATTTAAAATAAAATGCTAAAAAATGAGCACGAGCTGGCAAAAGAAGAAATGAGAATCTTCTCGCAGAGGGAACATTATGTGGGTACGCTGAGCTAGGAGGAACCAGTGACCAAAGAAGAAGGAAGTTCTAAAAGATGAGTGGAGAAACAGGCAGTGGACAAATAATTTAGGATTTCTGAGTCTCACGTGGGATTTCCTACTTCATTCTGAGCAGAATGGAAAGCCAATGAAAGGTAATGACATATTTTGCATTTTATAAAGATAATCTTGGAAGAAAACTGGTCATAAATTCGAAAGGGGAAAGTGCAAATACAGACAGGCAAAGAATCTAGGCAAAACACGAGGGTGGTTTAGCGTGACAAGAATGGAGATAGATACAAGATTGCTGATTCATGTGAAATTTGTAAATTGCAGCACAAATTAGAAATAAATGTGAAAAGAAAAATAAAAGTTTCTGACAAATAATATAGTAGGATATCGTCACGATCTAGGAGTTGTAAAATACTTCAGTAGGCACAAAAATCATTAACCATAAATTGGACTATCTTAAAGAAATCTTGATCATTAAAAGATTTCACTAGGAAAAGCACGCTTCACAGTGGAAGAAAATGCATATTACACATATACCTGACAAAGGAATCATATCCAGATAGAGATCTCCTACAAATCAATAAGATAGAAGACGTAACAAAAAAATGTGTTAAAGACTTGGATACTTCACAAGAGATAGCAAAATGAACAATAAACGTATGAAAAGGTGTTTGTTAATTATTAACCTTGTTAATGACAGGGAAAGTACAAATACAACAATATGAAGCGTGAGTACACACCCACTGGAATGGCTGAAACTATTAATAAGAAGATCGACGATGAGTACTTGACAATTATGTGAAACAAATGAAACTGGCACTTATTGGTGGTAATTATAAAAACAGGCACAATCACTCTGCAAAACAGTTACCATTATGTTCTAAAACTAAACATATCATTTTCATAATTGGGTACACACACAACAGAAATGCATACAGAGGTGCCCAAAAAACGTACACCCTCCGCCCTGCTATAATGTTGTCCCGAAAATGCAATATGTTAGGGAACCATACAAAGCACACATTTCATGTCTGCTGATGCTCAATCTTGTCTATGAGACACACGAGGTAAGCGCAGAAAGTTGAACCCAGGTGAAATAAGCCACACAGGAATACATAAAATGCACACATTTCAGGCTTTAGTTTGAGTGTTGTGAGTCACACTCATGCGTATCTGCTGTTGTAACTTTTCATCTGCTTTCATATAACTCTCGCTGCCAGCACGTCACAATAACTCACAAGTTGCAACCCGGACACTCACTCCCACAGCAAACAAGATTTTTTTCAAGGTAATGTGTCGTATTTGTTGTAATATTACGCATTTCTTGGTCATTTAACATGTGTGAAACGGCACTGCCATTTTTATTAGGTTCTTACCTTTTTATATGTGGCGCTCACCAAGTTTAAAGTTTTGAGTCCCCCAATTTCTCAAGACTTAAGCCCTGTGGTTTTTATTGCACACCTTTGCATAGTATGATGATTGTTAAGAACTTAAACACTGTGCTACAGCACAAATAACTGTAAAAGAATATTCAAAGCATCACTAACCCAAAACTGGAAGCAAGTCAAATATTCACCATCAATAGAATGGATAAATATGGTGTGGTGTATCATACAATGGAATATTATACAGCCGTAATAATGAAAAAACTTCAAAGCATGGATGAAATTCACAAATGTAAGAAAAAAGCTGGACACAAGAAGCTAGAGTACGTACTGTATGAATCTGTTAATACACAGTTTTGAAAGAGGCAAAACTAATTTATGGTGTTAGAAATCTAGATGGTCCATTGAGGAAAAGGGAGCAGATAGTGAACAGCAATGGTACAAAGGAGATTTTGGGGGTACTGGTATATTTCTTTAATTTAGATATAATGGATATACCATAAAATTCACCAAATTTTAAAGTGTACAATCAGTGGTTTTAGTATATTCAGAGCCGTGCAGCCATCCTAATTCCAGAACCCATTAGCAGTCATTTCATTTTTTTCACCTGACCTGAGTTATTCACAATGCAGTAATTCAACAAGCTATACATTTATAATTTGCGGACCTTTATATACGAATATTACAAAGTACTTCAACAAATTTTTTAAAGTTACTGTTTAGATTAAACCTGGCAGACTGAATATATGCTTTAACTCTACTATCTCACAACCCTACTTAAATTAAAGCAGATGTATTATTTTAAAGCATTAAATACAAGGTCAAAGAGAAAGGAAAAAGAGATATCCTCCCTATACCACTTAGTCAGATAATTTCCCTCCCATACAGATGAACTCAGAAGGGCAGATACAGGGGACCTAGAGGTAGCAAGGACAAGTGAAAACAAGAGTTCATTACTGAAAGTGGACTCAGTGTGTATTCTTCTTAACCCACCTAAATTAATACTTTCTTTCTGCACCGTCATACTATACCTTCTGATCTGCAACCTGCTCTCAAGCATTTAATAACATAGAGTAGATACAGCGACTATATTTTTATGCCTGCTATTTTATACTGCATTAAGTGGCTGTATGATAATGTGTTTATCCAGTTTCTTACTGATAATCATTTAGATTTTCTTGTTTTTTATTAACATTACAAATAATATTGCAGTGACTGTGCATATATTTTTAAATATATGTTAATTTGTGACAGTACATCTGTGACACAGACTGTGTCAAAGGATATGAATATACACTGTCAAGCTGTCTTTCGAAACTGTTATGCCACTATATTCTCCAATCAATGGGATAAAAGTTTCTGTTTCCTCACATTTAATTAATCTTTGACAATCAAGTTAGTTAAAAATACTCTCACTGTCAATTTAATCTGCATTTTTTTTAAGTTATTGGCCCATCTGTATTTCTTTTGCTCCAAACTGTGCATTCATGTCCTTTGGTCACTTCCCTATTGAATTTGGCTTTTTTCTTCTTATTGATCTGTAAGAGGTTTCTTGAGTTAAAAGGGTAAGAAATTACTTCTTTTTCATAAACATGACAAGACTTTTTCCCAGTGTATCATTTCTTATTTGTTCACTGTCTCAACATACAGAAATTTTATAATCGAAGTTCAAAACAATCAAACTTTGTAAAATCCACAAAGAAATTCTACAAAGTCAGTGTTCTTAACCTTTTTTTAAATTTTTCAAACTTTTCTTTGTTGTCATGTTTAGAAAAGCTTTCCCTCTATCCAAAAACAAATAAAAAGTTTATTTTTATGGTTTCATTTTTTTTAACCTTTGAATCTTTGATCCATTTGAAATGTACTGTATCATCAGGAATAGGACTGCCATAGACTAAATGTGTGTGTCCCCCTCCAAATTCACAGGTTGAAATTCTAACCCCCAATGTGACAGTACTGATATTAGGAAATGGGGCCTTTGGGAGGTGATTAGGTTTAATATTAAGCAAACATTTCCAAACATCTCACTAGGCATATGTTCAAAGTAAAAGAAAGACATACCAAAACCAAAAACAGTTATAATTAAGTGGAATACTAATTACGTAATTTTAAAAATAAATGGTATTGGGACCTCCTAGGTGGCGCAGTGGTTAAGAATCTGCCTGCCAATGCAGGAGACACGGGTTCGAGCCCTGCTCCAGGAAGATTCCGCATGCCACAGAGCAACTAA
Source organism: Hippopotamus amphibius kiboko (assembly GCF_030028045.1). NCBI lineage: Eukaryota > Metazoa > Chordata > Mammalia > Artiodactyla > Hippopotamidae > Hippopotamus > Hippopotamus amphibius. The sequence goes on along the minus strand of NC_080191.1, from coordinate 169,586,529 downwards.
GCCTGTGCACCACAACTACTGAGGCTGCGCTCTAGAGGCCGTGAGCCACAACTAGTGAGCCCATGTGCTGCAACTACTGAAGCCCATGCACCTAGAGCCCGTGCTCCACAACAAGAGAAGCCACCACAATGAGGAGCCCGCGCGCCACAATGAAGAGTAGCCCCTGCTCGCCACAACTAGAGAAAGCCTGTGTGCAGCAACAAAGACCCAACACAGCCAATAAACAAATAAATTTAAAATAAAAAATAAATCAAAATAAATGGTGTTAATTTTCCTTTTACCACATCAGAAGAAATAAAAGAAAGACAGTCACAAGGCCACATGTTAACTGACAAATAGGAACCTGGCAAGAATTGGATCAGTTACCAACTGTTAAAAAAAAAAAAAAGATAAAAGAAAAATGGACAGATGCTTTACAAGACAAAGCAATTTCGTCAGAAAAAGATTATCTTATTTTTTAATACAAAAATTAGTGTACAGTGTAATAATTATCTTTTATTATTTTGTGCAAGACAAAATACTTTCATGATTTTCATTTTTTTCAAGTTATAGCCCAATAAAAACTTTTTCTGCATTTGTTTTCAGTCAGTGGATTCTCTTCAACTGTAAAACATGTGAGGTGAATTAAATTATCCAACTCTTTTCAGTCCCAAACACTGTGCCCCTAGGAGTCTAAAGTAGGAACTGAAATAAGAGATCAAGTTAAAGGTCACTTAGCCAAGTTTTGTGTCCAAATGAAGCATAAATGAATCGGTAATAGGGGAACATACTTTCCTTCTTTCCCTCAAAAGAAAAGAAATCAACTCTTCAAATATTCCAAGCTTTTTTTTTTTTAAGTCTTATAACTGTCATCCATCAGTATGTTTCAAAGCTATTTGTATTTTCAGACTAACATCTTCAAGGTATTCTGTTCTCTCTGCAAAACAGTACTTCTCTTTAACTGACCTCAGCTCACAAATTTTTCTTTTTTTTAAAAACCTAGGACTTGAGGGACATATCCCTATATTCCCCTTACTAAGTCCCCCCATGAATGGGTACAGATTTCAAATATTACTATAGTATTTTCCATACGCCAAGCCTTACACAACATTTTGTAACCATACTCTCTTCTCCTCCACATTCCTAACTAATAAGATCTGATATTTGCAGTCTGAAAGCTCTTATTCTCCTGTTAATTTTAGATACCTTTATTATGCCCATAATATACCTTTGGAGATACAAAAAACAGCAATGCAAAAAGCATTCTAGGTATCAGTGCCTCGTAATTTTATAAAAGTTGAAATGTTTCCAATACCATTCTTAATGGAATTCAATGCACAGTTGATCTTTCAGGCTGAAATCTATATGGAAATTAACCTCCAGCTTGCAGAACTGTCCACTTACTTAACCTTAATGAACATTTACCAGTTACACTGAGCAGGCCATTATCTAAACAATCTCCTATAAAAATACAAAAATCAACTTCAAGAACTCAATGCTTTATAATTAGAGTTGAGCATCATAAATCACACAATAGAAAAAATAAAGTTATTAAACAAGAAGCCAATTCTCTTAAAATTTAATGTTTCTTTAAATTTTTTAACCTAGAACCACAATAAATGTGAAATAAACTGTTTTACTATTAACATTTTAAAGAATCTATCTCAAATGGACTAACATAAATGCAAATGATATATCAATTAAAGGGAATGGAAACTGAAATTATCTAAGAGAAAATGATGACAAAAATGGTAAAATAGGAAAATAAGGGTACACAGGCCATACAACACTAGAATCTCTAACCAGAGGGGAAAATACAGGACATACTATGGTTAGTAAACAGAATTGTGAAATGAGTATTAAGATATCTGAAATCTAAAGGTAGACTTGCCCAAATTAACCAAATACACTAGGTCAACTCATTCATTTTCTTCTGGATCTCAGTTTCCTCATCTTTAAGATGAAGGGGAAGGGGCTTCCCTGGTGACACAGTGGTTAAGTATCCGCCTGCCAATGCAGGGGACATGGGTTCGATCCCTGGTCTGAGAAGATCCCACACACCACGGAGCAACTAAGCCCATGCGCCACAACTACTGACCCTGCACTCTAGAGCCCGAGAACCACAACTATTGAACCTACATGCCACAACTACTGAAGCCCGCATGCCTAGAGTCCGTGCTCTGCACCAAGAGAAGCCACTGCAATGAAAAGCCCATGCACCACAAGGGAGAGTAACCCCCACTTACCACAACTAGAGAAAGCCCGCATGAAGCAACAAAGACCCAAAGCAGCCAATAAATAAATTAAATAAATTAGTTTAATTAAAAGAAAAAAAAGATGAAGGGGAGGGATCAGATGTTCTCTGATTCTTCCTGCTCTAAAATTCTATAGTTCTATGTTATTTAATATAAAAGAAAACTGAGAATCTGTCTATTTTATTACCAAAGGGCCATCTGATTGCTGCCTAACACTACTTTTCCCTGATTCAATTTTCCAGGCACTTCTCCAGCAGTAAGTAGAAGATACTGGAATCAAAGTCAGACAACCACCTTCAAATGACTAATGTTCCTCAGACAGAATCCTCATTACAAAATGCTTCATATCTGTTATGTCATATCTAACTCTACTACCAACAGCAAAAAAGAACATTACTAAAATAGTTATGAAATCTCAAAGAAATAAAAGTTTTAACTACAAAAAAATAGAGAACGAATGCTGTCCTCAAGATTTATTGATCAGTTCCTAATGAGATTTAACAATGCAATCCTTCAAGCCAATAAACAGAGAATCCTTGGGGGAAATGTAGCAACCGCTTTCTAAGAAAAAATACTAGAAAGCAAAACCATCTTTTCAAAGTAGTTTCCATCTAATTATCACACAGGTGGACCCTCACTAAGGTCTATCATGCAAAGTATTTTTTTAGTAGTCTAAAGTAATAGACTTTAAGTAATACTAATAAGACTAAAGTATTAATAATACTAAGTAAGACTAATGTAATACTTTAATAGTCAAGTATTTCAGACCTTGAACCATTCACAACATTTAAGACAGGGGTACCAGAAATTCTGAGCTTTTCCTTTCAAAAATATTTTTAATCCCATCCTTTTTATTCCATTATAAGTGATACTTCCACAAAATACCCATTCTAATAAGATGAAAAAAAATTAGCAGCCCCAATTGATCACTGAAAAACAGCTTAAGGAAAAATTTTTTTATCTTACCTCTACACTAGGGCTAAGGCTGCTTGGTAGTGTTTCTGAAGTCACAGTAGTACTTGGAAGGCTGGAAATTTCCCAAGTATTCACAGGCTGTATTGGTTCAGACTGCTTTGAATGATCTATACATTTTGGATTATCCAGTAAGGTCACTTCATAAAATTCTTGAATATCTAGAGGTGAGGAGAGGAAAATTCAAAAGTATTTATATTTTCTAATTAAACTATACATTGCTAAAACATAACTCAAAAGCAAAATTTTTACTCTAGATTAGTAAAATAAATCCAATCTCATGATGTACTTAAACAGTGAATATTTTCTCATTTTATTCTGTCACAGCCATATCAGCACCTGCTGGGCACAGTGTAAAACTCACAGGCTTTTTATACTTCAAAGCCAGTGCTGAGCTCAAATCCCTACTCCACCACCAATTAGCTCCATGTACAGGCAAGTTACTTAGTCTCTGATAACCTGCCTCTTAGTCATTGTGAACTGTTACAAGGATTCAGCATAACACATGTAAAGTGCACATTGGCACATACTCGGCTCCTAACAGACAGCAGTTAATACCATTACTGTGAATTCTGCAGACATAAGTCATTACTGATATTTTATATATTTGTATCACCAATATCCAGGCTGGAAATGTAAACCCTTCAAGTGGTTTTAACTGCCCTTGTAACCAAAGTAAAACAAAAAAAGAATAATACATTAAAATAAAATCAAAGAACTAGAAAGTATTTTTAGATACCCTCTAATTTGAATATTTAGAAAGCAGTAAGTTAAAATATTTTATGTTAATTTAGAAACAATCAGTTAAAAGCATGACAAAACTCTAAAAGGAATGATAAATGTACTTACAGCAGCACAGGATAATCTGAAAGATCAAGTTACTCTGCTATCAGCTAGAATTATATGAACTTAGTATATTAACACTGGTTATTCATGCTGCTCAGAAGCTCTGAGTGGTATTTATACAATGTTTAAGTACACCACTACTAGTTTTTTATTCACCTCGTATAATTCTGAATTGATTTTTTTAAAGAAGGGAAATTATTACTTAACACCAAAGATCGGGTATTATCTTGTATAAGTTCAAATGTAATAACTGTAAATAATACTTTGAAAGAATGACTTTTATTTCTTGTTTCTCAATATGATGAAAAGATTAGTATCTTCTTTAAAAAAGTCAGAAGACAGTAGTAACTCCCTTTTTAGTCTTGATAACCAGTGGAATTGTAGAACTTTCTAGGTAAAGGGCTAGTAAAAACTACCGTCTGACAGTGAGAATACTATGAACCCACTTCACAAAGATGTTAATATTGCTACAGAAAATTGTATGTGAAAGCATTTTATAAACCATGAATCACTATATAAAAATGTTCACATAACCATCATGGAAGGGCTTCCCTGGAAGCGCAGTGGTTAAGAATCCACCTGCCAAAGCAGGGGACACGGGTTTGAGCCCTGGTCCGGGAAGATCCCACATGCCACAAAGCAACTACACCCGCAAGCCACAACTACTGAGCCCATGCATAGCAACAACTGAAGCCCGTGTGCCTAGAACCTGTGCTCTGCAACAAGAGAAGCCACTACAATAAGAAGCCTGCGCAGTGCAATGAAGAGTAGCTCCCGCTCTCTTCAACTACAGAAAGCCAGCGTGCAACAACAAAGAGCCAATGAGGCCAATAAATATAAATAATTAAAAAAAAAAAAAAAACCAAAAAACAAAAAAAAACCATCGTGGAAAAAATTAAAACTCAAATTCAGAGCATCAGCTACAAATGGTTCTTACCAAACAAAAATTGTTTAACCTGAACTTGTCTTTAGAACCAACTTCTAGCTCAGAGGAAATACAGGTGACAGAGGAACAAACTAAATGACACCAGAAAAGCGATCAACAAAACTGATTCAGAGGGAGACATTCTACAAGACAACTGGCCTGGTATCTTTAGAAAGTCTATGTCATGAAAGGGAAAATGAATTGTTCAAAAGTTAAAAACTCTTCCGTATAAAGGAAAGAAGACATAGCAACTAACTGCAATGTCAGAGCCTTAACTGGTGTGTATGTGTTTGGTGTTTGTGGAAGGCTGGGGAGGGGGGTAAACTATAAAAGACACTGTGACAACAATCAGGGAAACTATTTTCCAGAAAATATTGGGGAAAAAAAATTTTTGTGGAAGACATATATGTGTGTGAGAGTATGTATATATCTACATAGTAGGACATATATTTCTATATATTTAAGAGATACATATTTTATATATGTAGGAGATAAATATTTGTAGATCTATCTACCTACCTATCTAGAGAGAGAGAGAGAGAGAGAGAGAGAGAGATCTCCTACCCACTCCAAAAAAAAACAAAAAAAACAGCTCCTTGTACAATATTATGCCTCCCAATTGCACAAAGTGAGTGCTGAGCAGTTGGTTAGTTACCAATAAATAGCCCACATCACTATCTAAAATTTTTATTATATTTTCCAATACTGTAAGTCAAGCTTCAAATCTTAAATTTCTGTATGAACTTTTATTCTATAATTAACTAGCAGAAATACTGATATATTGATTGCCTTTAAATAACATCTCAAAATTTTAGACCAGGCTGTTCAAAATAACTTTCTGCAATGATAAATGTTCTATAGTTATACTGTACAATATGGTAGAGACACTGGCTACAAATGACTCCTGAGAATTTAAAATGTGACTAGTGTGGCTGAGGAAATGAATTTATAATTTTATTTAGGTTTAATTAACTTAAATACCCACATGTGGCTAGTGGCTACAGTACAAGACAACAGATCTAGACTAATATAATTCAGAGTAACATTTTACTATCTAGTATGGTCAAGGAGTAATGTGTTTCCTACATGAATTTTTCAAAAGTTCACTTGCAACTTGCTACTATCAATTGAAATGCCTCATTTCTAGGTCTTATATTAATCTATCAAACAGTCCTTTCTAATTTGCTGTATCTGAGCTATTATGGACTAGAAAACCAAATATCCACATTATTAACTATATCACATTTAAGAAAAAACAAGTTGAGTAAATACCCATTAGGATGGCTGTTAACAACAAAACAGTAAATAAGAAGTGTCGATAAGGATGTGGAGAAATTAAACCCTCGTGCATTGCTAGTAGGAATGCAGAATGATGCAGCCTCTGGGGAAAACAGCATGGTGGTTTCTCAAAATATTAAAACATAGAATCACCATTTGATCCAGCAATTCCATTTCTGGGTATATACCCAAAAGAACTAGAAGTAAGGACTCAAACAGATATTTATACACCCATGTCCATAGCAGCATTATTCACAACATCCAAAAGGTGAAAACGACCCAAATGTTAATCAACAGATGAATGGTTAATAAACAAAATGTGGTGCATACAAACAGTGTAACACTATTCATCTTTTAAAAGGAATAAAATTTTGATACAATCTACAACATGGATGAATCTTGAAGACATCATACTAACTGGGATAAGCCAGATACAGAAAAACAAATATTGCATGACTCCACTTATATGAGGCACCTAGAATAGTCAACTTCATGCAGACAGAAAGAGAAGTCATTTCCAGAGACTGGGATAAGGAGAGAATGGGGAGTTACTGTTTAATGGGTAAAGAAATTCAATTTGAGATGGTGAAAAAGTACCAGAGATGGATACTGGGGATAGCTACAGAACAATGTGAACGTACTTAATGCCACCGAACCGCACACTTTAAAATGGTAAATTTTATGCCATATATATTTTATCACAATTAAGAATTGAGCTGGATGAGAGTCTAGGGGCATTTAAATGAGTATAGTGCATGGGATATAATATGTGGGTTTTAGCTATAATATTTTAGCTATTTAGATATCTGTTTCTTACCAGGGTCAGGATAACCAATATTGCCAGATAAGACCCAACATGAAAAGAGATTAGTTACCATACTTGGCAAACTAAAACCATAAGCAAAAGTACTGAAATACCTGCCGACGTGCACAGCAAGCTGACACTGCTGATATGACAGGGCAGCACAGTTATTATCACTGTCTTTAAAAAATACACACGCACGCGCGCACACAGTCTTTACTCTCGACCCATGTCCCATCTTGACCAACGTTTCATCGTTGATACACTTTCCTTCCTTTGTCCACCACACTGCCTCACCTTTAGGGTGTCCCAGGACAACAGAGCAAGCAGCATCATAACACTCCTCCAGAACCTATTCTTCAAGCACAGTCCCTTCAGCTGTATCAGTGAAGCTTTCCCAAAGGTGCACTCAGCCAAAAGACACACCCTCTGGAAACACCGCACACAGAGACTGAGTTTTTCTTAGGAGTCCCAAGTATGAATTTTCTGTATTTCCCATGCAGTCCCTGTTCTTTACAGTTAATTGACACTTTATATGTCAGAAGAGAATTATCATAACTACAAAGATTTAGGAAAAAAAGAGGTTAGATTATCATTATGACAAGATTAGTGTTTCTACACAGTAACATTCTAGGATTCAAAATATTATTTTCTACTTTTTCTTTGGAGTTTTCTAAACTAGGGAGTATAACATGCAGTACTATAAGATATCTAGTCTAAAGTAAAACAGAAGTTACTACACAAATATAAGACAAAAACAAACATGGTAAATTCTAGTGTAATCCCAATCTCTCCTATTTCCTAAAAGTCTATTCAACATGCCAATGTCTGAAAATCCAAGTTATTCTCAGAAGACCAACTTCATAAAAATAAAGAATTAAATTAATGAGTTTACTCTGAACACTTAAGACATTCAGCCAGTAAATAATAATGGAGTGAATACGTTCTGGAAAAGAGTACTAACTCACGATCAGAATAGGAGGTCTAAACATAGACTCAAGAATGCGTAATAATATAATATAGGTAACATCTCTAACCTATGAGTAAGTAATAGTTAATGGAAAAAATATTACGAAAAGACCTTAGACACCTCGGCAAAGAAGATACAGATGGCAAATAAGCATATGAAGAAATGCTCCACCATATATCATTAGGAAAATGCACATTAAAACAAAAAGATACCACTGCGCACCTATTAGAAAGGCCAAAATACAGAACACTGACGACAACAACAAATGCTGGCAGAAATATGAAACAACAGGAACTCCCATTCACTGCTGGTGGGGATGCATAATGATAGTCACTCTGGACAGCTGTTTGGTGGTTTCTTACAAAACTAAACATACTCTTATCATACAATCCAGGAATCATGTTCCTCAGTATTTACCCACACAAAAACCTGCACAAAGATGTTTACAGCAGCTTTATTCATAACTGCCAAAAGTTGGAAACAACCCAGATATTCTTCGAGAGGTGACTGAATAAAACCAGTACATCCAGATAACAGAATATTATTAAACACTAAAAAAAAAAAAAAAAAAAATTAAACAAAAAACAAAAACTATGAAGCCATAAAAATATGTGGAGGAACCTTAAATACATATCACTAAGTGAAAGAGGCCACTATGAAAAGGCTACGTGCTGTGTGATTCCAACTATATGACGTTCTGGAAAATGCAGAACTTATAGAGACAGTAAAAAATCAGTGATTGCCAGGGGCTGAGGCAGGAGAGAGATCAACAGGCAGAGTAAAGAGGATTTTTAGAGTAGTAAAACTACTCTGTACAGTGTGGATATATATATAGATATGTATCCATAATGGTAGACACATGTCATCATACATTTGTCCAAACCTACAGAAGTACAACCCCAAGAATGACTACTAAGGTACAGCCATGGACTTGGGGTGATAATGATGTGCTCATGTAGGTTCATCAATTGTACAAATGTGACACTCTGGTGTGAGATACTGATTATAAGTCTATGTATGTGTGGGGACAGGAAGTATATGGGAAATCTCTGTACCTTCCTCTCAATTTTGCTGTGAATCTAAAAATGTTCTAAAAAATAAAGTCTTTAAAAACTTAAAATACATATGAGCTATCAAGTCATGAAAAGACATGAAGAAACCTTAAATGCATAGTTAAGTGAAAGAAATCAATCTGAAAAGGCCACACGCTTGTGATTCCAACTATATAACATTCTGGAAAAGGCAAAACTATAGCAGCAATAAAAAGATCATTGGTTGCCAGGGATACAGGAAGAGGGAGAAAGAGATGAACAAGTGGAGCAAGAGACAGGAGTAGAAAGATCAGTGGTTGCCAGGGGTCTGGGGGGAGGGAGAGAAGGAGTGAACATGTGGAAAACAGATTTTTAGGGGAGTGAAACTATTCTGTATGATACTGTAACAGTGGATACATTTGTCAAAGCAACAAATGTGTACGTCAGGTTTACCAATATATAAGGCAAAGAGTGAACCCTACTATAAACTATGGACTTTCGTTAATAATATATTAATGCTGGCTTAACTGTAACAAATATACCATACCAACGAAGACGTCAATAGTAGAAACAGGATTGTGGGGTGGTAAGGATATGGGAACTCTGTGCTTTCTACTCAATTTTTCTGTAAACCTAGATCTGCTGAAAAAGTTGAAGGCTAATAATTTTTTTCAATGTTTAAGGGAGCATAATAAATAATGAATTTATATTAAAAGACAAGCAATTTCATACCCTAAGCCATGACAGAATTTGAGTATAGTAAATATTTTTATAATCTTAGGGATAGGAAAGCCTTTCTAAGCATACTACCAAAGGTAAAAAGCACAAAAAAACCTGACAAATCTAACCATAAATAAATATATGTGTTTTTTAAAAATTAACATTTAAAAACAAATGACAAACAATGGAAGCTATTTACAACTTGCAAGGCAGAAAGAATTTGTATCTGTAATGTAGATTTTATACCTCTAAGAAAAAAAAGAAAAAAAAAGTGGTGGGAGGTACAAATGACATGAACAAATAATTCACAGAAATTAAAATAAACAACAATGTAAGAAAATTCTTACATTGTTGGTTATTTATTCAAAGAAATACATAATAAAACATCAAAATGACTAAGGCTATATTCCACATATCAGAATAGAAAATATTAAAAAGATAGATACTACTCTGTAGTGCTTAAGGTATAGTACATTAGTCATTCTTCTACATAACATCTAAAAAGTTAAATTGATATAACATTTCTGACGATAATTTTAATCACGTCAAAAGCCTTTTTAAATTGCACACCCCCTTTTACCAAGCAATTAATTCTAGGAACTTATCCAAAGGATATAATCAAGGATATAGAACAAAGAGGCATATACAAATGCAATGTTGTTTATAATGCAGAAAAATTACACAACAAAATGCTCCTAGGATATCATTAATAAAACTACAGTAAAGTTATACAGTGAAATACAGTCTTTAAATGGTACAAATCCATACATGGAAAACCACATAATGATAAATTTTGTGGGATTAAAAAGTTACAATGTATACAGCCCAGAGAAGTCACACTCTATACACTTAAGCAAATTCAACCATGGTACCCCTTTCCATCAAAAGAAAAAGGGCAATTCTAACTATCAGTAAGTAAATGTCAGCAAGTAAAAAATAAGAAGGGAGAAGGTTGTTCCCTCAGGTAGTCTCCATTTCCATAGCATCTCTCTATATCTCACTGTGCTGAATGTGATGCTAGCCATTATGTGCTTTTAGTACAAGAGGTCACTTAAACACAAGCCAACTACTTCATCTGTTGCTCAACTGAAGAAACAATGATTTCTTTCAACTAGAGGGAAAAACAACTGTATTTTAGTTATTCTGAGACACTGTTAAATTTCTGAAGGATTTTTAAGGATAATTTTAATCTGATTATATTTTTCACTTTATACACGGATTTTAAGTATCAATTCCCACTGAATTGTAGAAACAATTATGTTTTATTTGTGTAGGGAATTTGTTCTGCAAGATGAAAGTGTGTACATATACACAAGAATAACATTCTAGAAGGGTATTCACCCTATGGAAGAAGTAGCAGGTTTCACTGGTGTTAGAATTTTCTTGCTTATGATATTTCATATAAAGTACATCTATCTGAACTTAAACGCTTATAAATTCTCTCCTGGAGGGTTAGAAAGAAGGCAACTAGAAAGCTAAAAAACAACGAACTATAACCCTGCCATTTCAGAGGGAAACATTTTATCATTATCAGAGGGAAACATTTATCATTTATCATTATCAGAGGGAAACATTTACTAAAAGTAAATACAATGTTTTTATAAACTAAATACACAACAGTCAAACCTATTCAGGCACAGATACTCTGCTTTCATCTAAACCAACATACATTTAAAAAGCCATTCTGATTCCCAAAGAGAAAAATATATAAAATTTTAAAGTATGTATAATAATTTGTTGTTTCACACACTAGAAAGAGAAAAAAACGTCAAGCCAGTGTCCAAAATAAATTATTCCAACACTTTAAATACTATGACTGGGACTTCCCTGGTGATACAGTGGTTAAGAATTCACCTGCCAATCCAGGGGACACAGGTTCGATCCCTGGTCCAGGAAGATCCCACATGCTGCAGAATAAATAAGCCCACGTGCCACAACTACTGAGCCTGTGTGCCACAACTACTAAGCCCATGTGCGTAGAGCCCATGCTGCACAACAAGGGAAGCCACCACAATGAAAAGCCCACGCACTGCAACAAAGAGTAGCCCCCACTCACCTCAACTAGAGAAAGCCCGAGTGCAGCAACTAAGACCCAACACTGACAGTAAATAAATAATTAATTTAAAAAAATACTATATGACTAACAGTAATAAGGTATTCCTTAAAACAAGGTATGTATCAAAAAGAACCACAGCTTCTCAAAGAAATGGTTGATTTTAAGGCTGGTGCAGGATATATACAAGACGAACCAGGAACATCTTGTTATGCCAAAAAGTAAGAAAGTGCTTAAAAAAAAAAAATGAGGGCATATCATAAAGATGTAAGAACAAGCATGAGAAGCCTCCTACTAGGAGACTGAGACAATCTCAACACCAAAATCATTAGGGATGAAAATAAACCAACCACTGAAAGAAACATGACAGCTAGACAGGGAGTCAGACAGACAGATAACTGGGAGAGGAGTGCTCTTAATCACAGTAAAATGCCAAGTGTTAGGTGAAAACTGTACAGAAGTGCTGCTGTTAAAAAAAAACCAGACTATACTTCTTCAACTGTCATTTTCAACATAGTAAAAACTGGCTCAGGCAAGCACCAGCAATGGACGCTAAGTCTAGATGGAAATTCTGCTAAAGAGCAGGGTCCATGCAAGGTGTTAAAAGTGTCTCCACCACATATTGCTTTTAAGTTGCAAAGGGGAAAAAAGTAACTAGAGAAATCAGATAACACCTTAACCCGATGATTAAAATTAACATTACCAATGAAGGGCAGAAAACATCACATACTTCTGGCTATACAGAACCATAAAAATTACATAACCTGAGTCTAATCACAAGCAAATATCAGGCAAATCTAAACTGAGAAACATTATATAAAAAAATAAGAGCAGAGGGGAACTGCATTCTTTAAATATGTCAATGTCATAAAAGACAAAGGCTGTGGAAAGGTGCCCAGATTAAAGGAGACTAGAGACATGACAACTAAATGCATTACCTGGATAGTGTACTGGAAAACTTGAAATTTGAAAAGGAAACTTTGAGTAGGAAAAAATTTGTCCCTACATAGATGAAATAGCTTAGTCTAGAAGAAATATTTACAGATGCTTTTACAGCTCTGTGATTGTAAGGTTCTAAAGAGAATTCAACCAGATTCAGCACAATCAAAGCACTGCTTCAAAGGAGGAGTAAGTACAACTCTTAACAAATAACTAACAATCCAATCAAAACCGCCAACCAAAAAGTCAATAAAATTTTCCTCCAATTCCATAAAGTTTTAGCCAACAGTCTGATGCATATCCTGTTATGTTCTCCTTTCTTAAATCTAGCCTACAAAGTTACACACACACACACACACAGGTGCACAAAGTTAACAATAAACTAAAATATAACATCACTGGAACCAATAATACGCAAAAAATTCTAAGGAATTTTGACATTTTAGGATTATAACTGGAAATTTGTAAACTTTGATTACTAAGTAAATATACTTTTCAAGTGTGTAAATTCCACCATTATAAACATCATTCCATCATTATAAACATTCTCCTTCAAAGTAAAAACTATTTTAAAAACAATGTTTTAAAAACACTGACCCAGGACTTCCCTGGTGGCACAATGGTTAAAAATAAGCCTACTAATGCAGGGGACACGGGTTCGAGCCCTGGGCCAGAAATATCCCACATGCAACTAAGCCCGAGCACCACAACTACTAAGCCTGCACTCTAAAGCCCTCAAGCCACAACTACTGAGCCCGTGTGCCACAACTACTGAAGCCCACATGCCTAGAGCCCGTGCTCCACAACAGGAGAAGCCACCGCAATGAGAGGTGCATGCACCACAACAAAGAGTAGCCTCTGCTCACCACAACTAGAGAAAGCCTGCTTGCAGCATCAAAGACCCAATGCAACCAATTAATTAATTAAAAAAAAAAATTTAGATCCTAATAAACTGTATATATTTAAAAATACATAAATAAATAAATAAAAACACTGACCCTACAGATCAACAACTTTGTTAAACATATTTGTTGTCAGTGTGCTTTATCACTAAAAGTACAATATTTTTATAAACTAAAATACACAACAGTCAAACCTACTCAGGCACAGATACTCTGCTTTTGTCTAACCCAATATACACTTAAAAAGCCATTTTGATTCCCAAAAAGAAAAGTATATAAAATTTTAAAATTATTATAATTTGTTTGTATTATAATTTGTTGTTTCACACACTAGAAAGAGAAAAAATATCAAGTCAGTGTCCACAGTAAATTATTTCAACATCTTAAACGCTAGATGACTAAGAGTCACAGGGCGCTCATATTAAACGCTCCACTTCTGATGAAGAGTGCCCAACAGCTGAGGGTGAAGAGCGGCTCTGGGTTCAGATTAGTTGAGTCCAACTTCTGGCTCCACAATTTACTATCTGAGAGTCCCTGGGCAAGCTATACAATCTCTCAGTCCCTCTTTTTTCTAACCTATAAAATAGTACAATCACCTCATAGGTGAATAGACACCTCAGAAGATTATGATGACAAAATGAGATACTTTTATTAGCACACAAAAAGTGTTCCATAAATGTTAGCCACTATTACTTTTTACATACTTAAAAAGGAGTCATATTGTCACATCCATTAGGATGGCTACTATCAAAAAAACTGAAAGTAACAAGTGTCGGCAAGCCTGTGGAGAAACGGGAACCCCTGTGCACTGTTGGCGGGATTATAAAATGGTGCAATTGCTACGGAAAACATGATGGTGGTTCCTTAAAAAATTAAAAATGTAACTATCATATGATCCCACAATCCAACTTTTGGTTGTACATTCAAAAGAACTGAAAGCAGGTTCTCAAAGAGATACCTGCACACTCACATTCATAGCCACACTGCTCACAACAGTCAAGAGGCAGAACAATGCAAATGTCTATCGATGGATGAATGGATAAACAAATATCTGACACACATTTATGTACATATACATATATATAGGCATGCACCCCCCCACACACACACACAAGAATATTATTCAGCCTTAATAAGGAAGGAAATCCTATCACATGCTACCACATGAATGAACCTCAAGGACACTATGCTAAGTAAAATAAGCCAGTCACAAAAAGACAAATACTTGATGATTTCCCTAATATGAGGTATTTACAGCAGTCAAAAATCAGAGAGACAGAAAGTAGAATGGTGGTTACCAAGGGCTGGAGGGAGGAGGAAGAGGGGAGTAGTTGTTTAATAGGTATTGAGTTTCAGTACTGCATGATGAAAAAGTTCTGAATTGTTTCACAACAATATGAATATACTTAACACTACTGACCGCTACATCTAAAAATGGTTAAGATGATAGATTTTATGGGTTTTTTACAGTTAAAATAAAAAAGGATTTATACTTCTAAATTTGGAGAAACTCAGTATCTCCAAATTAAATGTCCTTCACCACGTTTACAAGGGCAAGTGAAACTGTTAATAAAGTAGCAACAAATGAATTAGAAACTAAAAAAGCTCAGAAACGGACAGTTTTATTACATAACCCATCTTCATTTTGAAATATTTGCAGAAATAAAATTAAATAGTGCATTAAAATAAGCTTGCTATTTACCACAGACAAAATATACAAATAAAAGACTCAACTTACTAAGACTCTAAAGCCAGCCTAATCTTGAGCCCAGATTTTTCTCCTGTGCACAAGGAAAGCAGATGAGTTCTCTGATCCCAAGTAACCCAGGGGTCTAGACTGGTATGAAATCTTTGAGGACTACCAAGGTCCTCTCAGATTCCAGAAAAACCTAAGAATCAGAAATGACCTCAAACCACTATCGACCTAAACAGCAGAGCTTTGACTGTTATCAAACCATATCCAGTCTATTTTACTCACAAAATTTTCAAATATAAGGACCAAAAATGAGAATACAAAATCAAAAATATTAAGTTTTCAACTTGCTCTCACCTAAATTAGGGATTAAAATTAGGCAGACTTTATTTCCCATTTATACAAAAATAATCACCAGATATCTGGGGAATAAATTTCCAACAAATGTATAGTTCATGGACTTTTTCCAAAGCTATAACTTAAATATTCAGCTCTAAAGAAACAACTTAGCTGAAACTCAAAACTTAATAGAAACTTTTCTGTTTTCAATAACTTTTAAATCTTCAAGCCATCCTTCAAGGATACTACCAAGCATCAGAGCAAGAACAATGACTGCCATACTTCACTGAACAGAAGATGCTGATATAGCGGATATCAGTATAAATCTAAAATGCACCATTATTTCACATGCCACTAAGAATGTAAAACCAATGCCAATATATATCCATTAAAAATGCATCTCAAATTCAGAGATATTAAAATTTTTAAAAACTGGTATCTTAGAACAGATGTAGTGCAATGTGTGCTTGCTTGTTCCTCTGAATAACCCCAAGGTACCAGAAACCTAATCTTAATAATAAATCAACTACAGAGGGAGGGGGGTAAAGAAGTCAACGTTTCTATAACACCAAACCCCTACAGACTCACACAAAGTTTTTTTAAATGCCTGAAAACAGCCAATACAAACTACCAATTCAAGAAGTTAATCAATAAATAACCGTTGCAGGCTCCAAGTCCAAAGAAGTAACTAGATAACTCACTATAGCCTAAGGAAATGATTTCCAAAGTCTAGAAATCAAAAACCTAAGCACCACATGACTTTCAAACAACTAGCGGTCAAGACCCCATATCTCCTTTAATCCAATGATCCACAGGTATCATCTCAGAGGATAGAGTGCTACCTACTAAAGGATAAAACAGTTAACACAGAAGTTTAGCTTAGGCTAATTTATAAGCTCAAATTACATACTACACTGTTTCAAAATCAACCGTACAGGTGCAAAGCAAAAAAATCTTACTGACCTAAAAATTTTCAAAGAAACTGATAAAGGTTAATAAATTAACCCAACTTAAGCATGCACCAAAAACATGCATGTATTAATTTAGTAGTATCAACAATTAATTCAACTACACCATGGAAACATAAAAAAAACTCTACTAAATTTACCTGTTTCAAAATTCCTAAAATCTATTACTTTTCTTACACCAAAATCTGATACCACATTCTATAAAACCTTAAAATATAAGTAAATCTAAATATCAAAGTAAATTCACAACCAATAAAATTATACAGGACAAAGAAGATTCACAAATATAACTTACAATTAGAAAACTAATCGTATCAAAATTCAACTATGCGTAAGAATAAATACATTCAAAACAGGCAAGGCAGAACACATGAAAAAAAAAAAATCCCCCTAAACCTTGCAAATCTACCTCCAATCCATGGCGAAATCTAAGTGTAGGTTCTGTTTGGTTACTTCACTACCATTTAATTTTCTTAAGTCGCAGTCTCCACACAGAGACTCTATGTCTGTATGTAAAAGATGACATACAAGTCATACTATTTTTTTCTAAACAGTAACCCTACTAAACAAAACATTCCTAGGTTTAATGGTGATTTAGAAAACCAAATAACTAAAAATGATTTTCCCTTCCTTTTTGTTTTTTCAGAGGAATCCACTCTGATCCACTTGGACCTGAAACCTCAGAGCTTAGAAATACAAATGCAGAAAATGCCCGTCAGTTTAAACAAAAAGGCAAAATGCTGCTGACTTTTGAAAATGTGTGACAGGACTTCCTAGGTGGCGCAGTGGTAAAGAATCCACCTGCGAATGCAAGGGACACGGGTTCAAGCCCTGCCCTGGGAAGATTCCACGTCATGGAGCAACTAAGCCCCTGCACCACAACTATTGAGCCTGTGCTCTAGAGCCCGTGAGCCACAACTACTGAGCCCATGTGCCGCAACTATTGAAGTCCACGCGCCTAGGGCCCATGCTCCACAAGAGAAGCCACTACTGCACACCACAATGAAGAGTAGCCCCCGCTCGCAGCAACTAGAGAAAGCCTGTGTGCAGCAACGAAGACCCAATGCAGCCAATACATAAGTTAAATAAATAAATTTATTAAAAAAAAAAAAATGCGTGACAGATATCCATTATACTGTCCTCTCTGTTGTGTCTGTTTTCAAAAGTCTATAACAGTGCCAAATTTTAAAAAATTATTCAGCTGTATGGAGTCATCTTCTTTAAAGTCTTCTTTAATTCTAAAACGAATTTAGTAGAGTATCAATTTACCAGTGTGTTATTTGACAGGATATATTAACTTGAAAGTAGTCCTCAAATGACATCAAAAGTTACTCCATTAATAGATAGATAGAAGGCTGTAACTACTTTGAAGTTACTGAGGAAAAAATTCTAATGCAATGAAATATACATGTTATTTTAATATGTTATATAGTCAATGACTAATAAAAATACATTTGACTCTTAGAATTGAAAGGGACAATTTTTCTAGTTCAGTGGTTTGTACACTTTTCAAGGTACCTAGAGAAGATGACCAGAGACAGATTATCCTGTTTTATATACTGGGGATTGCGCACAAAATGTAGGGTTCTGCTTTAAAAAGGAGTCTAGCTATTTTTTAGAAAAAGGCTTAAAAACTGCCGTTCCATTGCACCCACATGCTAGAGCTAATACAGTGACTTACAAAAGATCAAATGACTTGCACCGTATCATTCAAGCAATGGCACTGTCAGGAGGAGAACTCAGCACTCTTCACTATGTGTTCAGTTCTCCTTTAAAACAAGGCACCACATCAAACTTAAGTTACAGTTAAGAATACAATTCAGTATTCTTAGACAAGATCATCTGTAAGATCATTTTCCAGGCCTAAAATTCTGACTCCACGAATGCCAAGTTTAAGCAGAGCTCTAAATTAAGGGAATGAGTGTTCTTAAACAGGGACTCCAGAGAAATAACAAGTCAAATACAGAAACAAGTTAACAGTTATTCAGTCATTACTTTTTTTTAGTTTTTTTTTGTTTGGCTTTTTTTTTTGTTTTGATTTGTCATTACTTTTTGGATCCTGAAACATTTTTGCAACTTCTTCATCTTTTAATGTTAGGATGTTAAACTCTGTTATCAAAGACCACTGAGATACTCATACTAAAAGTTTTTTCGGTTATTAGATACTTTTGGAAAGGTTACTGGCCTAACTATTAAAATACAGAACTCAGTGGATGTTCAAGTTATTGAGTGCCTCACAGAGAACCAACTATATCACTCTCTGAAGTTCAAAATAAATGAATTCATAAAAGCATTAAGCCCAGGTGACACATAATGGTCACAAAGAAAGGTTTAATTCCCACCTATTAAAGCCTGAAAGAGGTTGCTCTGAAATATGTTAATAACCCGTTCTATGGAACTTCTGAGCTGTCTGTCTTCTGTTTGGCTTAGTTTCGAACGATAATCTTCCAAAAGGTGCAATGCTCTCTGGGTATCTGAAAAGAAAAAAAAAAAGGAAAAAAAAAAAAAGAGTCTGATTAAAATTATATATTTACAAGAAAGTATTACGAACTGGCTATGCAGCTGATTCTGCAAGGCACCTAAACAATTCCCAAAATCCTCCAAGTCAATCCATACTACTATGGTCATGTACACATATATATATATTTCCAGAACTATTCAAAAGATGTTCAACATGTTACAATAGATAAAGGAAGGTGAGTAGTTCCTAACAGATGTGTACTAGTGATCATTTGATAAAGTATTAGCAACATAGTCGCAGCTGATCTGATATACAAAAGCAGATTATCTACAATTTGTCATTATAATTCAAACATTAAGTGTTTCAAAACAACTAGTTCTTAGCCAGTATCCCACATTTGCTCACAAGTGTTTATTAAGAATAATAAAATGAAATATTAAAACACCAACACATAATTTTAAAAAGAAAACATTTCAGAGGGAAAAAGTTAACTGCCTCTGCAATCATTAGCGATGTCAGGAAAAAAGTTTGACAGTTAGGTGTTTCCAGCGTCTGAATGATGTGAGGCTTAGAGTCCCTAAAGTAGTAAGGCTAGGGCTGTGCTGTCTCATCAGAGCTACACAAACATCTTTAAAACACAGCAATCGCAAGAGAGGCATACAGAAAAGCAAGACACACCCACAAAAGAGTTCCGACGTGAATTCTCACCTTGCTTCCGGACCGGCATTTTTCTCCAGAATCAGGGAGAGGGCACACACCTTGAGGAACACAAAACAGAAAGGAAACAGACCTAAGTTTAGAGAAGAATTGAATCGAGGTTAAACGAGCCTCTCCCCTAACTCTCATATCGAAAAACTCCCAGGGCTCATTGGAAAAGCCCACCTGGCAAAGTTTTCCCAAGTGCAAGGAAGCGCCTCACCAGCCAGCACGTCCACCTGGAAGGCGTCTACCTGGGGCTGGGCTCCCCCGCGACTGCACGCGCGGACGGCAGCCAGCGGCCACCCCTCCTCGAAAGCTGCCCCCCGCCCCGGGCACTAAATGCCTAGACGCGGGGCCCCCCGCCCGCCACCGCGGCGCGAAGCGGCGCTCCGACCCTCGGCCCCGGCCGGCCGCCCCGCTCGGGCCCCCTCCTCTCGCTTGCCTGTCTCCTCGCTCGCTTCCTCCGAGCGCCTCCCGCGGGGGCCGGACCGGGCAGCGGCCGCTCTCCGCGACGCCCCGCATGCACCCCTCCGCGGGCCCCCACCCCGCGGCGCCGCCACAAAGTTCCCGCGGGCGGCGCGCGCTCGGAGCCGGGGCGCGCCCGGCCGGTCTCGGCGCGGCTCCCCCGCCCCGCCCCGCTCCACGTCCCCCCGCCCCGCCCGGGGCTCGCGGCGCTGAGGCGAGGGGTGAGGGACGGGGGAGGAGCTCCCCGCCGCGGCCGCACCCCCGTCGCCTCGCCTTCCTCCTCCTCGGCGCCGCCGCCCGCAGGCCGCCGCCGCCCGCTCGCCCGCCGCTCGGCCGCGCCGCCGCTCGCCGCCCCACCCCCGGAACCCGGCCTCCTCCCGCGCCCCCGGCCGCTCTCCCCCTAAACTTTCCGCCAAGATGGCGGCCCCGGATCCGGACCGCGCGCCCCCACGTGACCGCCCGCCCGGCGCCCCCAGCCAATGGGAAGTGAGGAGGCGGCCCGCGCCGAGCCCGGGCTCTCGGCGCTGCCGCCGTCGGCTGAGCGGGGGAGGAGGGCCGGGGGGGCCGGGCGGGCCGCCGGGGGCGCGGGCCGCGGCCGGGGGCCTCTGGCCGAGAGGCGCGGCCGCCCGAGTGGCTCTGGGGACAAAGGGGCGGGCGCACGGGCTCTACAGGTGGCCCGGGGTCCCCGGAGGAGCCCGCCGGCACCTCGCCCCGGCCCGCCGGTGTGTCCCGCGGCCCCGCGACGCGCGAGGGGGTCGGCGGGGAGCCGCGGCCTCACCTACGCCGGGGCCCGGCCACACATCGCGAGACACCTCTGGCCTCCCTGCGCGCGCCGTCGCCAGCTCCACGCCCGAGCGCGGGCCCGGGGAGGAGTCGCCGGCTCCCCGCGCCGGGGCGGGGCGGGGCCGGGGGCCGGGGAGGCGCCTGCGGGCGGGGAGGGGGCCGGGAGGCGCGGCGCCCCTTGTCCTGGCCCTGTCGCGGCCGCCGGGCGCCCCTCGGTGAAAGTTGGGGGGGGCTGGAGTGGAGCAGCGCGGGCGGGGGAGGGACGGGGCTCGGTCGGAGCAGAGCTCGGGGGCTGGCCTAGAGCATGCCCTGAGCGTGAGCGACCCGTGCCGAGGCCGAGCGCGTGTCGGGTGGCACGGGGACGCGGGCGCCGTCGTCCCCCCGCGTCCCTCCCCCTGGCCCGCCGCCCCGCCCAGGCCTCGGCTCCGGGCGCCCCCCGAGCGCCGGCCGCCGCGGCGAGCGCGCACCTGTGGCCGCCGCCCGGCCCCCGGCGCCGCCGCACCCCCGCCGGCTCGGCCCGTGGCAGGTCCGCCTGCCGCGGGGAGCGCGTGTCCCGGCCGGCCGGCACCCCGCCCCCGGGCTCAGTCGCCCGCGTGGTGGGAAGAGGCTCGGGAAACGCTCTCCCGGTCGCTCCCAGCTCTCCGAGCCTCTTCTGTGCACCGGGGGCCTCCCTGCTTTGAGATCCGGAGGAAGGAACTTGCCCAGGATCGCCCAGAGTTAGGGACAGAACTGGAACCGCGCAGATCATGTCTTTCAGAACCGGAAGGCGCTTCCCAGTAAACCAGACAGCCTTTCGCCGAGCAGTATCCTTGGGCCCGTGAAGGGAAGTGCGGGGAACCTGGTCCTCCGGCCATCACGGCTGCTCAGGGGTGTGCGGGTTTCGCTTTTGGATTGCACCTCGGAATCCTAACTTGCTGTGAGAACCCAGTCACGGAACAGTTCGTCTAGACCGCCGTCTCAGTTTAAGGTAGAGAAACTGAGGTCCAGAGAGGGGAAGCAACTTGGGCCAAGGACATATAGGCTGATAATCAGTGACAGCAGCCCAGAATGAACTCTCCTAGCTCCAGTCCAGGACTCCTTCTGCTGTGATTTTGGACAGCTTGACAGGAGTATGTTGCTGGTGTGTTGGCAGCAAACTTTATGCTCTCCTGCGTCGTGGGAGCTTGAGCAACAGTTAAAGCAGCATTTCAGAGAAGAAATGGGATGGGAAAGTGAAAGGAAGCTCTTAAAACCAAGGAGCTGAAATACAAGGATTTTTAAAATAGTGAAATGGGGGATGGGGAGGGTCCATAGGGAAAATGGCTGATGGCGTGCATGCTCTTATTATCAAGACTTCATTGATGAGCCGTGAATGAAATGGTTCCACTTAAGGAACCATTCTAAGAATGAAATCTCTGCAGAATTCAGGAGAAGGAGGGAGGGATTTCACCTACCCCTTAATTTCATCTATTGTTTGTGTGGATTCGCTTGCCAGAAAGAAAGATCCAAGCCCTGCTTTCCAGGACCCGCAGCCAATGTAGGTTGTCTCAGCAGCCACTGAAAAGTCAAAAGCAAAATTAGTGTGAGTTCTCAGTGTCTTCCTAGTCCTCTCGTAAAAACAAAAAGGAGGGGGAGGAAGAAGTGGAGACGAGAGCATGGAGCCCTTCCTTCTTGTCATCTTCTAGCCCTGTGTGGTCAGCAGTGTCCAACATGGACATGAGTGAATGAAGCTAGGACCTGTTCCACCCTAGGGGGCCAGGACAAGTCCAGGCCTAGAATGAGGGGCCTTTACTCTTTACTCCTCCCTTCTGTCCATCTGTACTAGTTACCTGTAGCTGCATAACAAATTCCTCAAAGCTTAGTAGCTTAAAACTCAGTAGCATAGTAACTAAAACATCAGCTGAACATTATCTCACATTTTCCGTGCATCAGAAATTCAGGAGGACCTTAGATGGATGGTTCTGGCTTGTGGTCTCAACAGATCACAGTCAAGATGTCTACCAGGGCTGCAATCATTTGAAGGCTTAACTGGGATTAAAGGAGGCTCTTCCAATATGGCTCCCTCACATGGCCTCTGACGGTTGGCAGGAGGCCTCAGTTTCTCACCAAGAAGTTTTGTCTACAGGGCTGCTCGATTGTCTTCATGATATGGTGGCTGACTTCCTCCAGAGCAAGTGTTCCAAGAGAGCAAGGCAGCAGCCACAACATCTTTCATGACCTAATCTCAGAAGTAATATTCCATCATTTCCACAAGTTCCTATTTGTTACTCAGGTCAGGCTGAAGAGTGTGAATACCAGGAGGCAAGAATCATTAGGGGCCCTCTTAAAGGCCGGCTACCACATCATCACAACATACAAAGCAATGACATCTGGATTTTTCCAAACAACTTTTATTTCCTTGAAGTTCTCCTTACTTTATGCAGGTGGCAGCTGCCATCAGCTAAGACCCAGCACAGGATCTGATTACTTTTCCAACCTCCTCGTTAAAAAGATAATAATAATGAAAAAAATATAGTGAGAGATACAAACTTTTTAGCTCCAAGTTAACTTTCCTTTCAAATAACTTCAAAGCCTTAGGAGTCAGGATACAGGGAAAGGCTCAAATCCCCCATTCTTCTATTGAGATGTCAGAGCTTTGATTCTCAAAAGAATTGTTTCCCAGTTTTAAACTTTCCCTTCCCAGTAATCCTTCTACCCAAGCCACCCTGATAGCGCCACATCTCTGTCTTTGTCCTCTCTCCCACCCAGGTCCCAGCCTATTTTCTGTAAAAGTACTCAGGTCTGGCCAGACTCTACTGCATCTTTTGCTCTCACTCTGGCAAGTGGTAGTGTGCTGCCTGTGCCATGAAAATCAATAAAAGAAAAGGACTTGATGCTATCAAAACACACACTTATGCCAGCTTAGGCTGCAAGAAGAGGAACAGTGTTGAGTGACCATGCTGGTTTAGACCTCCAGGAAGAACTCAGGAGGCATTTCCTAGCAACACACTTTAAGAGGGATCTAGACAAAACAGCATCTGGAAAGAAAAGAGTAACCAGAGCAATCAGGGATGTGAAACCTTACCCCAAGGGGAACAACTGTAGAATCTAAGGTCAGTTCTTTCAGAAGATAGAGGGCTTTAGGGAGCTTGACCTTAATCCTCAAACAAGCTTCTTCTTTGTATCCAGGGCACAGGACTGAAACTAGTGGGTGAAAGTTACAGGGCCAAAGGATGTTCTTCTTTAATGTAATTTGTCAGAACTGTCTAAAATTCCAAAGAACTGCCCCAAGGTGGTGGGAATTTCCCATCCAGCAGAGGCTAAAAGAATCCAGCAAGGCCTCCTTGTCAGAGAGAGGTAGATACCGAGGACAGAGGATTGGACTCAGTGACCTTTGAGATAGCAGTTCTAAGCACTTGAAACTTCTGTCCCTGCTGTGGTATTAGTACCATTTTATCTGCATCAAAAATCCATTCTACCCATTTTTAGTTGTACTGAGATGGACCTCCTTCTGCAAAAATAATTCTTATTAGAATAGAAGATAAGTTGGAATCAAGTCCCTTTAAAATGTGGGCAGTTGCCCACCTCCATGACAATTAGGTACTGAACTCATGCTTTTTAATGGATGGCCCACCCTCAAGTTTCTATATTATGCTCTAATGGGTTCCTAAGTGGGTATTGGACTAATAACTGCCTCCTATTTAAACTGGTATACTTTCATACTGCTCCAGCCCTTCATGTAGTGTTAAAAGACAGATTTAACTCATTGCAGTCTCACAGCAACCTATGAGATAAGTTTACTGGTTATGACCTCCCACTTTGCAGAGGAGGACACTGAGGAAAAAGGAAATGAATAACCCAGTCTAAGACAGCTAGCGGTAATGGAGCTGGGACTGACAGTTAGTTCACTGTTTTTTCCATTAAACTATGTTGCATTTTCTCTACTTGACTCCTTTCTAAAACAACAAACAAACAAACAAACCACCGTGTGTGCCTTGGGGCAGGCGGCCTGTGTGTGACAGACCGATTGGAGATAGAGTAAGAAAGACAGAGAGATACTAAGAGAAGAGAGACACAGAGAGATTTTGATAAAATAAAGCACAGGCAATAGGCCAGTCTGTTACCTATTTATCATATATTTGAATGCTTTTAACAGTGGAGATAGTTTTGATGGAAATAGGAATGTCACCTCTGACCACAAGGAAATAAATATCCACACACTAATTACATGTTATGACTAAATAACTTTTTTTTTTTTTTAATGCAAAGGTGTTTATCTAAAGCACTCTGTAGCTTCCTTCTTTCCTTCCTTTACCCTGACAAGTACCCTGGAGCATTACTGAGAGGGTTCACAGATGTATGGGACATCCAGCCTGGAAGGACCCTTAGACACGATCTAGTACCAACCTCTCATTTGATAGACAGAAGAGCTCCCAGACAGTATCAGCGCACAATTATCAAAAGGCTTTTCCCTGACAGTAGAATGCTACTGGCATTTCAAGAATAATCAATCTTCCCCTGGGCGGGGAGAGGGAGAGGGAATTAGTAATATTTTCTAAAAATACATTTCTAAGTTTAACCACATTTGCCTTTCTGCTTGTGAGGAACTTGGGGGTTTTGACAGAAACTCTAGAATCCCATATTGAAATCCTTCGGATTATACACAAATCTCTTTATGTGAGACAGCCTCCTCACCCCACTCCCTGCCAAAAGGATTACCAGTGTCTGTTCAAAGGCAGCTCTGGGTAAGGCCCCGGGTCAGATTATCCTTTCACAGGAAACTTAATTGGAATTTGAAGAAACACTACTAGAATTTTAGAAGGTCATTTGTATTCCATTTCTGAGATGTGGCTTGGCTAATAGAATTCTGATAAGCAAAAGAATCCAAAAGATTCTTCATAATTGGACATGGACTGAGTCCCAGTGACCAATCTCCTTTAGCACAAAACACTGCCACAGTCTTCCAGCAGCTTTGTGTGCCAGTCTTTCATTTTTGGGAAATGACACTGGCTAGAGCTGTAATTTTCCTGTTCCTCATATTGTATAACCCCAGATTCTTTTATCATTTCCTTTTATTTTAAGCTCAGCAGAACAGTAACAACATAGAATCATTTAAATTTTACTTTCTATTTAAATTTCCTTTATATTAGATTCATTTCTTCCAAAAGATAGTTTTTTCAACTGAGATTAGTTCCCTTTTATTAGTAAATTGGGCTACAGTTGAGGAAACTTCCAGATATGCCTTTTTTTTTTTTTTTTTTTTGGCTGTGTTGGGTCTTCATTGCTGCGCACGGGCTTTCTCTAGTTGCAGGGAATGAGGCCTATTCTTCACTGCGGTGCAGTGTGCGGGCTTCCCATTGCGGTGGCCCCCCCTGTTAGGGAGCATGGGCTCTAGGGCACACAGACTTCAGTAGTTGTGGCACGCAAGTTCACCATTTGTGGCTCGTGGCTCTAGAGCATAGGCTCAGCAGCTGTGGCACACGGACCCTGCTGCTCTGCAGCATGTGGGATCTTCCCGGACCAGGGACCAAACCCGTGTCCCCTGCATTGGCAGGTGGAATCCCAACCACTGTGCCACCAGGGAAGTCCCCAGATATGCTTTTTAAAAACCCTGCAAAACTTCCCCAAGTTGGAAATCATTTCAAATTGCAAATTACTTTGTGAATAAATAAAGCCAAGCCCAAAGTGGTTGGGGGACAACAAAATAATAACTACAAAAATAAAAATTAAAAGGAGGGGATCAAACATTTAGAGAATAGCTAACACCTATCCTTCTCAAACTCTTCCAAAATATAGCAGAAGGAGGAACACACCCAAACTCATTCTACCAGGCCACCATCACCCTGATAACAAAATCAGGCAAAGATGTCACAAAAAAAAGAAAATTACAGACCAATATCACTGATGAATATAGATGCAAAAATCCTCAACAAAATACTAGCTAACAGAATCCAACAGCACATTAAAAAGATCACACACCATGACCAAGTGGGGTTTATCCCTGGAATGCAAGGTTTCTTCAATATGCGCAAATCAATCAATGTGATACATCATATCAACAAATTGAAGGATAGAAACCATATGATCATCTCAATAGATGCAGAAAAAGCTTTTGATAAAATTCAACATCCATTTATGATAAAAGCTCTCCAGAAAATGGACATAGAAGGAAATTACCTCAACATAATAAAAGCCATATATGAGAAACCAAAAGCCAACATTGTTCTAAATGGGGAAAAGCTGAAAGAATTCCCTCTTAGAACAGCAACAAGACAAGGGTGTCCCCTCTCACCATTATTATTCAACATAGTTTTGGAAGTTTTAGCCAGAGCAATCAGAGAAAAAAATGAAATAAAAGGAATCCAAATTGGAAAAGAAGTAAAAATGTCACTCTTTGCAGATGACATATTATATGTAGAAAACCCTAAAGACTCTACCAGAAAACTGCTAGCACTAATCAATGAATTAAGTAACGTAGCAGGATATAAAATTAATGCACAGAAATCTCTTGCATTCCTATACACTAACAAGGAAAGGGCAGAAACTGAAATTAAGGAAACTCTCCCACTAAGCATTGCAACAAAAAGAATAAGATACCTAGGAATAAACCTGCCTAAGGAGGCAAAAGACCTGCATGCAGAAAACTATAAGACACTGGTGAAAGAAATCAGAAATGATACAAACAGATGGAGGGACATACCATGTTCTTGGATTGGAAGAATCAATATTGTGAAAATGACTATCTTACCCAAAGCAATTTACAGATTCAACGCAATCCCTATCAAATTACCAACGGCTTTTTTCAGAGAAGTAGAACAAGAAATCTTACGATTTGTATGGAAACACAAAAGACCCCGAAGAGCCAAAGCAATCTTGAGAAGGAAAGGCGGAGTTGGTGGAATCAGGCTTCCTGACTTCAGGCTATACTACAAGGCCACAGTGATCAACACAGTATGGTACTGGCACAAAAATAGAAAGGAAGATCAATGGAACAGAATAGAGAACTCAGAGGTAAGCCCAAGCACATATGGGCACCTTATCTTTGACAAAGGAGGCAAGAATATACAATGGAAAAAAGACAGCCTCTTCAATAAGTGGTGCTGGGAAAATTGGACAGCAACATGTAAAAGAATGAAATTAGAACACTTCCTAACACTGTACACAGAAATAAACTCAAAATGGATTAAAGACCTACACGTAAGGCCAGACACTATAAAACTCCTGGAGGAAAACATAGGCAGAACACTCTCTGACATCCATCAAAGCAAGATCCTTTTCGACCCACCTCCTAGAATCATGGAAATAAAATCAAGAATAAACAAATGGGACCTCAAGAAACTTAAAAGCTTTGGCACAGCGAAAGAAACCATAAACAAGACAAGAAGACAACCCTCAGAATGGGAGAAAATACTTGGCAATGAAGCAACAGACAAAGGATTAACCACCAAAATATACAAACAGCTCATGCAGCTTAATACCAAAAAAGCAAATAACCCAATCCACAAATGGGCGGAAGACATAAACAGACATTTCTCCAAAGAAGACATACAGATGGCTAACAAACACATGAAAAGATGCTCAACATCACTAATCATTAGAGAAAGGCAAGTCAAAGCCACAATGAGGTATCACCTCACACCGGTCAGAATGGCCATCATCAAAACATCTAGGAACAGTAAATGTTGGAGAGGGTGTGGAGAAAAGGGAACTCTCTTGCACTGTTGGTGGGAATGTAAGCTGGTACAGACACTATGGAAAACAGTTGGAGATTCCTTAAAAAACTAAAAATGGAACTACCATATGACCCAGCAATCCCACTCCTGGACATATACCCAGAGAAAACCATAATCCGAAAAGAAACATGTACCATAATGTTCATTGCAGCACTATTTACAATAGCCAGGACATGGAAGCAACTGAAATGCCCATCAACAGATGAATGGATAAAGAAGACGTGGCACATATATACAATGGAATATTACTCAGCCATAAAAAGGAATGAAATTGGACTATATGTAATGAGGTGGATAGACCTAGAGATTGTCATACTGAGCAAAGTAAGCCAGAAAGAGAAAAACAAATACCATATGCTAACTCATATATGTGGAATCTGAAGAAATGGTACTGATGAACCCAATGACAGGGCAAGAGTGGAGATGCAGATGTAGAGAATGGACTTGAGGACACGGGGCTGGGGTGGGGGGCGAAGGGGAAGCTGGGACAAAGTGAGAGAGTAGCATAGATGTAGATACACTACCAAATGTAAAATAGATAGCTAGTGGGAAGTTGCTATATAACAAAGGGAGATCAACTCAATGATGGGTGATGCTTTAGAGGGCCAGGACAGGGAGGGTGGGAAGGAGTCGTGGGAGGGAGGGGATATGGGGATATATGTATAAATACAGATGATTCACTTTGGTGTACCTCAAAAACTGGTACAAGAGTGTAAAGCAATGATATTCCAATAAAGAGCTTAAAAAATAAAATAAAATAAAATAAAAGGAGGGGAAATTGTCAATTGCTAATGAAGGTGATTAAAGGATTTAAGAAAAAGGAAGGAGCAGATATTAAGTAAGAAATGTTACCCTAGTAATTTAGAGAAGCTTGGATTCAGGGGAGCAGAATAAAGCTCTATCTCTATTTTTTTTCTTTCAGAAAATCACTCCAAAAATATGAGAACAAAAAGAACCTTGTTTCTTCATCTTCAATAAAAATAAGTGTGCTTAGTAACCCTCAAAAAGAAAGTAGTTAGAGAATTGGTCAAATTCAAGGACCTGGGCTAGCGGTTGAGGGAGTAAAAAAATAAACAAATAAATAAAAATAAAAAACCAAATAGGGAAAAATGTGTGTGTGTGTGACATAGTAACATATTGATTAACATAACAAAACTGTTCCATTTATTGTCTGTGTCTTTGTAAGTTTTTGAAATATTTCCTAATTAAAATTTTATATCAAAAAAAATTCAGGTACACTTGTCTTGAAGAACCCTAAAGGAGCTAAGGAAATAGAGGCTTCAGATGCCACTGAAGACGAGGGGTAGCGCGTCATGGTGGTGCAGGGATGGGGAGCTGAAAACGGAGAATGGTTGTACACCTGCATAAGGAGAGGTTAAGTGCTAGGTCCCCACACATTCACACTGGTGACCGTCTTCCCCTATGACTCCAAATGACAAGAGTTTTATTTACGGGAGAAAAAGAGAGGTTTTAGATTTGGGGACAATGGACACAGAAGATGGTGGTGAGTTACAGTAGTAACAACAGGAGACTAAGAGAAAATCTGCACACTGAACACAGGTTCTCCCTCATCAGCCCACTTCCTCCCGCAGATCCAGACACCATAGCTGGGCACATATCCTCCGGACAAACAAAACAAACAAATAGAAATGGAATTGCGGGGAAAAAAAGACCAGTATATACAGTTGGGAGATTCACAATAAAAGTTAGTCTGAGCCATCAGGAAAATGCAAATCAAAACCACAATGAGGGCACTTCCTAGGTAGTGCAGTGGTTAAAAATCCGCCTGCCAATGCAGGGGACACAGGTTCCAGCCCTGGTCCAGGAAGACCCCACATGCCGTGGAGTAGCTAAGCCCATGAGCCACAACTGTTGAGCCTGTGTGCCGCCACTACTGAAGCCCACGTGCCTGGAGCCCGTGCTTTGCAACAGGAGAAGCCACCACAATGAAGAGCCTGCGCACCACAATGAAGAGCAGTCCCTGCTCACCACAACTACAGAAAGCCTGTGTGCAGCCAATAAATACATAAATTTTTTTTTAAAAAGCCCACAATGAGATACAACTTCACACCCACTAGGATGGCTATAACCAAAAAGACATATCTGTTAAGATGTACCTATTATATAACAAGTTCTACCTAAGATATGGAGCAATCAGGACACATATACATTCCTGGCAGGAATGTAAAATGGTGCAGCCACTTTGGAAAACAGTCTAGCAGTTTTTCAAATGGTTCAACACACAGTTACTATATGACACAACAATTCTACTCCTGAGTATACACCAAAGAGGATTGAAAACATATGTCCACACAAAAAATTGTACACAAACGGTCATAGCAGCAGTATCCTTAATAACCAAAAAGTGGAAACAATCTGAGAGTTCATGAACTGATGATGGATTAATAAAATATGATATATTCATATGATGAATTATTACTCAGCAATAAAAAGAAAGTACTGGTAAATATGATATAAGTATGTTCTTTGAAAATATTATATTGTCAAAGAAGTCAGTTAAAAGGACTACATATTGTATGTTTCCATTTGTATGGAATGTCCTGAATAGGCAAATCTATAGAGATAGAAAGGAGATTAATGGTTGCCTGGGTTGAGAGGCATGGTTGGTGGTAGAAGGCTAAGGGGTGAGATGTGTTTTTTTGAGGTTAATGAAAATGTTCTAAGATTGATTTGGTGCTGGATGTGCAAGTCTGGAAATGTACCAAAAGCCACTGAATTGTATGCTTTAAGTGAGCAAATTGTATGGTATGTGAATTATATCTCGACAGAATTGTCTTTAAAAAGTCAGGCTGGCCACTTTATTGCCCTTCAAGAATGCTCATCAGTCAGAACACCCCTCCCACGTACACAGAACTTCCAATTAGCTCAGTTTTCATCAGGAGGAGGGAACCAAGGGTCACCGGACATTTGGGCAGTGCCCCCATCATGAAGGATGGTGACCAAAAATGGACAAACTAGGGGAAAAACTCCAAGAAAATAAGAGTTCTGAGTCAATGCAAGGAATGTGGAAAAAATCAAGAAGTTATAATTAATATCCTCAGAGAAGACACTGAATCCATGAAGTGGACACTATAAACAACAAGGAAGAAAAGAGTTCTTTAAAATTAAAAACTTGAAAACAAAACATAAAAGTCAACAAAAGTTTGGAAGATAAGGTTAAGGAAATTTCCAGGAAGGAAGGAAGGAGAAAGAAATATAGGAAAATGAGAGGTTTGGTAAACAAAAATTATCAAATAATAGATACACTGGAAGAAGGATCAAGGGAGAAAACTAAATAATACAAGAAATTAACAAAATAAGGGGAGTAAGTGAATGAATAAGGAATGCAAGAAATTTATCAGAACTGAAAGACAAAAGTCTACAAATCAAAAAAGGCCCACTGACCATCAAGGTTAGTGGATGTAAAAAGACCCCCACCAAAATATACCACTGTGATATTTTAGAACACTAAAAATGCAACATAGATCCTCAATGCTTCCAGAAAGAAAAAACAGTCCACATACTAAGAATTGGAAATCAGAATAGCATCAGAATTCTCAGTAACTTTGGAAGTTAGAAGATAGTTAAACAATGCATTTAAACTTCTAAAGAAAAATTACTTTTCCTCAGGATCACATGTCTAAGCAGGTTACCAATCTGGGTATAGTTTAAAAAAATTTTTTTTCAGTGTCTCAAAAAAATTATCTCCCATGCATCTTTTTCAGGAGGCTTCTAGATGGATGTGCTTCAGCAAAACAAGAGCATAAACCAAAAGAGGAAATGTGTGGATCCAAGAAAGAGGATCCAATGTGGAATAGGAGAAAGGAATTCCCAAGATGCTGGTTTAAGACAATTTCAGTACCACAGCTGTGGGGCAGGACTTTCAGAGGAAGCAGTACAGATTGGAAGGTGGGAGGACTTCAGGATCAACGTTTCCAAGACAGACGTGGAATTGGTAAACTAGTTGATAGTTTTGATCACATGGAAAACTTGATCAAGGAGCATTTTTCAGAGCTGTTGGAGGGTGTGGGAAAACTTAAGATGTTGAAAGAAAACTACACAAATGAAAAACCTCTGTTAACTCCAGGAAAATAAATGGTGTAAGAAAGTAAGTATCACTATATACTATTTGGCTCAAAAATACAATATTTTTGTAGTCCTAGTAATGAAAACATAATATAGTAATGAAAAATAATTTAAGAATAACAAAAAAGAGAGATACAATCCTAAAGCAGGATGAGACTCAGTAAATTAATA
Organism: Hippopotamus amphibius kiboko; assembly: GCF_030028045.1. Lineage (NCBI taxonomy): Eukaryota > Metazoa > Chordata > Mammalia > Artiodactyla > Hippopotamidae > Hippopotamus > Hippopotamus amphibius. The sequence goes on along the minus strand of NC_080191.1, from coordinate 169,553,501 downwards.
GTTTCAGATAAATCATACATAGGTTAACAGAAAGTTGATGATTTCAACTGCTGAATAAAAGTATCAATCTTCTACATTATTTAATAATGTGGAAGTAAATTCCAAAAGAAACAGCTAGAAGAATTGAAGATTTTTTTCCCAGAGCAGGATGGGAGAATTAGAGAGGTGGGGAGAGGACAAGGACCTTGTAGTTTTTCATTATTATTGTAGGACTTCTAGCACTCTTTGATCTTTAAAAACTGCATGAAAAATTTGATTAAGGATACAGATTATTTTAAAATTTATATAGGGAATTCCTTGGCACTGCAGTGGTTAGGGTTCTACACTCTCACTCCTGAGGGCCCAGATTCAATCCCTGTTCGGGGAACTAAGATCTCACAAGTTGCGTGGTGCAATGCGCGCGCGGACGTGCCTTAAAAGTATCTTACAAAATTTATATAAAGAGAAGCCAGGTGCACACAGTGACTTCCATGCATGTTGAATCCTTAAGCGGAATTCCATCGCTAAATGTAAAGAATCTGATAACTCCAATCGGTGCTGCAGCAACCATCCCTCCAGGAGACTGAGATGCCCGGAGAAAGTGGTCATTACAGAGCCAGAATGCCAAGACTGCAGAATCTCCTTTTCTAGGGGGTCTCATATTTTCCCCAGGAAGGTTTAAATGTGGTTCTGTTTGTAGACAGTTTTATATACTTCTCAGAACCTTTCCAACTTGATATGTGCATGAGTCCCTAAGATTTCTAGAAACAAGTAGAAGACCCTTTGAAAGTGAAATGTCGTGTCTCCCCACCTAAAGCATAAAAGCTCTAAGAAAAATCACTCTTATTAGCATCCGGTATTAAAATTTTAGTATGCCTTAGCTTATATTCTGATGCTTTCTTTAAGGGTATATTTTTAAACAAATATACGGTTTAAAAAACTATGTAACTAAGATCTATTTATGGTTAAAAACCAAAACTACAGACAGCAGAAGCATGTGTAGTTCAAAGTAAAGTATACATTCCCATCTTCGGCCTCTGCTCTGACTCACTCGTTGAGTGGATTTTAATAGCTTGGCATATCACTTTGTAGGCCACTACATTTTGATTTTTCAAAGGGGATGGAAGTGAGAAAGCAATTCAAGAAGTTGATGTTGTATGTGACAAGAGACTGAACATACATACAGATGTCGCCTAGACTCTACGTGACAATAGATCTCTGATCCGCAACCTCTGCAGCGACCAGCCCCGGAAGCCAACCACGGCCTCTGCAGCAACTGGCGCAGGACGGTCAGGACGTGGTTAAAGACTGCCAGCTCCCCTGTGTTTTGACCTCGCTCTGACTCAGGACTAACCAGAGAAAAGCAAATATGCTCCCCAAATCAACCGTATAAAATGTCCTGCTGGTTATCCCACCTCCAGCTTCCCCGCGTCAACAACGTCCAATCAGGGCATACCTGATGCCTTTTTTTTTTAAACTATAAAGCTTTCTCACTCACCTGCCTGCCTTTGAGTCTCCGCCAAACACAAGAGATGCTAGCTGACCCCACACTATAGTAAGCTCTGAGTAAACAGCCACTGTGATATTCAGGTGTTCATCATTTATTTCCACGACAACAAAATGTTCCTACAAGGAGCAAACATGATATCAGAATAACTGCTTGGTCTGCTGCGTCAATGAAAGCTTCATTTATTAGGCTCAACGAATATGTATTATGCTAGTATGAGCCAGCCACTAAAATAAATTGTATTTCCCTAGGACAAGCTTAAATACACTTGTTTAAGAAGGAAACTACCGAGCTGAAGCCTTTAGGAGTTGGAAATTTGAATCTGAGTCATTGTTTATGGTCTATAGCAGGCAAACTATTTATTTCAAACTTCTCCAGGTTCCTTGGTTAAACATGAATGGAGAGAAGCCCTCAGCAATTAACATAATAGCATAAAAGGAATTAATAATAATGATTCTTATGCCGGTCTTCTTATTTTTAAAAAATCTCTTATTTCCACTGAAGATTTGTAACATATTATTAGAGTCGGTTTTTTTAATTATATAAATAATTACTTGTCTAAGGATGATTGTTCTTCTCTCTCTCTCAATTATGTTCAATTTAGTAAATCAGACCACAGAGCTTTTCTTTAATAAAGTTGGCAAACAGAGCATCTGAAAACATTTTACTTCAGGGAATGATATTCTGGTGAGTCTTACTGAAGATAACATTTTCATTAGCACCGCTAATGAACTATGCTTATTCCTTTGGGAAGCTATGATTTATTAAAAGAATTAAAAGTTTGGAAAAACACCAAAAGAATTACACTCATTCATTTTGAATATGACTATGGTATTTGCAATAGAAAAATTAGTGAGCATACCCTAACGTCATGGTAGCTTTTAAACATTGCGTAACTCCAAGTGTTGCCATCAGGAAAGCATTGCACCGCTGCTCATTAGGGGGATAATGTCATTATAATAGCTTTACTCTGAGGCATAATCTAGTTAAATGAAGCACCCGAAAAAGAAAGGCAAAAATTTTTTTAATGAATTACTCTTGTTCTATAGTTTGGTGACTCTACATTGAGCCAGAAAGAAATGCAGCTAGTGACTTAATTTGAAGAATCTTCCAAGGAAATGCTGCAAGAGTACATTATTCTTATAATTGGTCTCTAGGCTTCATTATCTCTGTTTGTGAAACTGTCTGTTCACACTTAGCTTTGCAAGTTAATTATGAACAAATCAGGAGAGAAATAAAAACTCAAACAATACAGCATTGAGGAAGATCTCTTTAGATCAGTGCTTTTGATTCCCTTCTTTGCATTGTGACCTTATACTGGAAACTTGTTAGGCTCAAGTTTCTCAAGAAACTTGGGTGTGACTGGTGCTCTTCTGGTTTGAAGTACCAAGAAGTTCAGATCAGGTTAAGGTGAAGTTCAGTGCAGGCTGACTCTGAGGTCAGTCTATTGACATGTCCTGTTTTAGGCTGGTATTGCTGGAGGAACACAGGTTACTGGGGGTCAGTAGAGATATTCTCCAAAGCCAAACAAGTTAGCTAGTCAGCAAAACTGTGCTCTTTGTTGGATCTGGTCTTTTAAATTTGGTCATGGAGAGAAGATGCTGCAGGAATGAGCAAGGGAAACTCCTCTGCAGAGAAAGCTCTTACCCCAGAATCCTCCATACTCAAGGAGGAGACTGCTTCAAACTTTATGACTATGGTCTTCTTAAATGTGAAAGATCGGTTTCTGAAGAAGTGATGAGGTTAGGGTTTTCATTATAAGATAAAAAAAGATTTCAGCCAGCCCCAAGCCAGTGCTGGCTGCAAGAGAACTGCATTGGTCCTTCTGCCCCTCCTGTCCGAGGAGCCTGATGCAGGATGCTCTTGGGGATGGTGGCAATGGACAGTGCCTTTGGTGGCTCTAGAAGGAGGCTGGATCTCAGGAGGTCCTAGTGCTTGGTCAATGCATCAAACTCAGTTGTCCGTGAAAAGGCTGCTCACCCTCAAGGAGGAAATATGAAAGCCTCAGCAACAAGGAAGTCTTCATTCTACAATAGGTCAACTCAGTTCAAGCAACATTCAATAGTGCCTATTATGTTCCAGGCACTGTTGGCCACACAGGTGACAATGACTGAGTTCTTACCCTCAAGGAACTTTTGGTTAAATGAAGTCAATACAGATAACTTAAGTATACTGTGATATGTGGTAAGAAAGCAAAACCTGTGCTGAGCCCTGAAGGATAAATCAGCTGAAGGAACAAAGGTGGGAAGAGGAGGATGAAAGGCAGCAGCAAGGCCTGGGAAATGCAGAGGCAAGCCAGGCACAGGGAGGGCCCTTCCTGGCACCACAGACTTGGAGGAGAAGAGGAGCCTCAGTCCCCTCAGGCACACGTGACAGGGTGACGGCCTGCACAGTCAGAAGCTGCGTCCAGCGCCTCACTGCAGTGGCCGCTGAGGCGTGTACTATGTCCTCCTGCACAGAGGCCTGGCGTTCAGCCTTCACCCTTCCCTCCTCCCTTCCTTCCTCCCCCGTGAGCGTCTCGTGTCTTCTGACATTTCTCTGCCCATCTTATATCCCTCCCTTGTCTTTGCGTTCCCCTTGAACGTCTCAAAGATGACCTCATTTTGTAAGTCAGGGAACTCTGAGCTGAACTCACTTCTGTAACACGGTCCCACTGGTGAGATAACTTGGCGTTCCCAACATCCTTTGCTCCCGGGGTACATAAGCACCCTGCTATCCGGCTAGTATTTGGGAAGTGATCCCGTCAAGCAGGTGTTCTAGAAAGACAGCCTAATTGAATAGGAGACTGAAAGGGGTGGAAGACACAGGGAGGATGGCAGGGAGGGACAGAGGGATCTGAGGGCTGGGATCTTCCTGGGTGAGCAGCTGCTCTCTCACAGTCCCACTCCAGCAGATCCAAGCGGACCTGCAGAGGGATTATTAACTCCCGGACTCAGAAGAATAGATGGACACGGTGACCAAAGTATTCTTGAAAAAGTTGCCGTCTGATGAACTGAACCTTAGAATTGCTTTTTCCTCAAGAACATTTTCTTCCAGTTTATGTGCTCACTAAGAAACACTAGAAAACAGGAAAGTACCAGGAAAAAGACAAAAATTAACCCAAATTGCACACCCCAAAAATAACTACTAACATTTGCTGTAGATATTTCCAGTATTTTCCATGCATATATATTTTTCTCACAAATATAGTATCCTACATGTTATTTTGTAGCCTCTTATTTTAAGGGAATTTACATTTATTTTTCAGCTTCAACGGGGCTTAACAATAATGACAGAGAATTAAGGATCCATATGAGTGATATTTACTCCTTGGAAAATGGGTGGTGCAATTCAAATAATGTGTTAAACCTTAGACACTGCAGTATTAGCCTCTCATAAAGATGTTTACCTATTTAAGATGATCACTAAACATACATCATATGTCTACACAAATATACAACCTCTAACTGGGGAGTTAGGAGATCTGAGTGATACTGGCAATATTCTGCCCTCAGTTCAATAAGCAGTTTTAAGCAAATCAACTCAATATTGCTTTTCTAGATAAAATCCAAATTCTTAAACATCATGTATGAGGTCCTGTATTGTCTGGTCCATCCAGCTATATGGAATCACGTGTAGTTCCCAGAAAATACCATGCTTTCCTATGCTTGTTTTTTAGTTTAGTTTTGTTTTTTTGCCTGAAACTTTCTATCCATATGCCTCACTAACTCCTCCTTGCCTTTAAAAAATTTTATTTATGGTAAAGTACACATAACATTAAAATTACCATCTTAACTGTTTTAAAGTGTATAGTTCAGTAGTGTTAAGTACACTTACATGATTGTGCAGCCAATCTCCAGAATTCTTTTCCTCTTGCAAAATTGAAACTCTCAGATCTCCTAGGTGGTGCAGTGGTTAAGAATCCACCTGTCATTGCAGCGGACACGGGTTCAAGCCCTGCTCCAGGAAGATCCCATATGCCATGGAGCAACTAAGCCCGAGTGCCACAACTACTGAGCCTGTGTTCTAGAGCCTTCGAGCCACAACTATTGAGCCCATGGGCTGCAACTACTGAAGCCCATGCACCTAGAGCCCGTGCTCCGCAACAAGAGAAGCCACCACAATAAGGAGCCTGCACACCACAGTGGAGTAGCCCCCACTCGCCGCAATTAGAGAAAGCCCGTGCACAGCAATGAAGACCCAATGCAGCCAGTAAATAAATAAATAAATAAATTTATATTAAAAAAAAAATGAAACTCTATACCCATTGAACAACAACTCTCCCTTCCCTCCTCCCCCCTGGCCCCCCAGCCCTTGGCAATCATCATTCTACTTTCTGTCTCTATGAATTTGACTACCTTTGGTGCCTCTTGTAAATGGAATCATACAGTATGTGTCTTTTTGTGACTGGCTTATTTCATTTAGCATAATATTCTCAGGTTCATTCATATTGGAGCATATGTCAGGATTGCCTTCCTTTTTAAGGGTGACTAATATTTCATTGTATGTATACACCGCATTTTATTTAGCTATTCCTCGGCCAGGGGACACGGGGGTGGCTTCTACTTTTTGACAGTTGTGGATAAAGCTGCTGTGGACATGGGGGTGCAAATACCTCTTCAGGCTCTGCTTTCAGTTTGGGGGGTCTACATCCAGCTGTGGAATGGCTGCATTACATGGTAACGCTGTAGGCACCTTCTTAAACTCTGCTTTTTCATACTTCTTTTCCTCATATTCATAATAAGTCACCCTTTTCCAGAATGGCTTTTATCATCCATGGAAGATTTTTTTCAAATGACCTGGTTATTTAATGCACTGCTTCCAATTTTCCATTGTTAAAGACAATGCTAGATGAATAAATATTCATTCACAGAAAACCATAATCCCGAAAGAAACTTGTACCATAATGTTTATTGCAGCACTATTTACAATAGCCAGGACATGGAAGCAACCTAAATGCCCATCAACAAATGAATGGATACAGAAGATGTGGCATATATACACAATGGAATATTACTCAGCTATAAAAAGGGATGAGATGGAGCTATATGTCATGAAGTGGATAGACCTAGAGTCTGTCATACAGAGTGAAGTAAGTCAGAAAGAGAAAGACAAATATTGTATGCTAACTCACATATACGGAATCTAAAAATGGTACTGATGAACTCAGTGACAAGAACAAGGACGCAGATACAGAGAATGGACTGGAGAACCCGAGGTATGGGAGGGGGTGGGGGGTGAAGGGGAAACTGAGACGAAGCGAGAGAGTAGCACAGACATATATATACTACCAACTGTACAATAGATAGTCAGTGGGAAGTTGTTGTATAACAAAGGGAGTCCAACTCGAGGATGGAAGATGCCTTAGAGGACTGGGGTGGGGAGGGTGGGGGGGACACGAGGTGGGGGAGTCAAGGAAGGGAGGGAATACGGGGATATGTGTATAAAAACAGATGATTGAACTTGGTGTACCCCCCCAAAAATAAAAAATAAAAAAAATTAAAAAGTATAAAAAAAAATATTCATTCATATGTTGAGTTCCTAGAAGTGGGATTGCTAGGTTAAGGAGTACACATTTTTAACTTACGGGTTTGATACATATGTTACAGCACTCTGCACAAGCTTCTGAAGGCTTCTGTTTATGTTACACCAGCCTCTGTTGCCAGTTCCCTGTGTCAGCGGGGCAAGGGCCCCAGCTCGAGGATCCCATAGCATCTTTAAACTTTACTCCCAAAGAAAATAGATCTTTATATCAAAATTCTTATTCAGAAGCGAAGGTGTTGCATAGGTCATCAGTCACAAGAAACAAAATGAACCATCAGATCTTGCTTCTTAAATTTTCAATTAATATAAATGAGATCAATTTCAAACATAAGTTACAACTAAACAACAAAAAGTTGATTAACATGTTTAAGGAAATTAAGATGTTTAAACAAATAAAATAAATTTAGCAAAAAATTTAATTACATTTTAAAAAAGAAATTGCAGCCCAGAGAAGTGACTTGCCTGAGGTCACAGTGCTGATAATCCGTGTCTTCTGGTTCCAAGCCCATTGCTTTTCCAATTACAGATGATTCATTTCCAGTCCTTGAGATCTAATCATGATGAGTAAGCATCCTGCAAACTTTTCTAAGGCTTTTTCTCCCCCAAGCTGGAAAGGTGGTAAAGGTTTGGGGAAAGTAGCTGAAAGCTGTGACTTAATAAGAAGGCGTTTTGTGGCTGATGCACAGGGCGGAGATCCAGGTACGGCTTCTTCCTTCCGCGGGATTGTGTGCTGCCCTTCATGGCGGTGCTGAGCACGGGGGCTCCGGCCTCAGCCTGCATGGATTTGAGCCTTGGCTCCACAGCACACGTTATGTCATCTGAACAAGTCGACTTCTCCGTGCTTTTGTTTCTTCACTTATAAAATGGACACTAATAACTCCCACCTCACTAGACTATGGTTAAGATTAGACAAGATAACGTGAGCGCCTGGCACGTGCTCGCCGCCTGATACATTTATGTTGCTGGCGACGGGGACTCACGCAGTACTGCTCTTCTCTTTCATCCTGGGGAGGACGGTACATGAAAGGGGCAGGTGCAGGACAAGGTAAGAGTGAAAATATCCTTCTCTGATGCTGGCTGATTAAAAAAACATAATGAAGGACTTCCCTGGTGGCACAGTGGTTAAGAATCCACCTGCCAATGCAGGGGCACGAGTTTGAGCCCGGGGCTGGGAAGATCCCACATGCCTCGGAGCAACTAAGCCCGTGCGCCACAACTACTGAACCTGTGCTCTAGAGCCCGCGAACCACAGCTACTGAGCCCACATGCCACAACTCCTGAAGCTCGTGCCTAGAGCCTGTGCTCCACAACGAGAGAAACCACTTCACTGAGAAGCCCATGCACCACGAGGAAGAGTAGCCCCGCCCTCTGAAACTAGAGAAAGCCAGCACACAGCAATGAAGACCCAATGCAGCCAAAAATAAAAATAAATAAATAAATTTATTAAAAAACATAATTAAAAGGCTTCTCTGGTAGACTATCACTGGTTTTCAGAAATTTGATTACAATGTGGTCTAGTGTAGTTTAATTTGTGTCTGTTCCATCTTGCAGTTTGTTGAGCTTCTTATATCTGTGGGCTTATAGTTTTTATCAAATATAAGATATATTTGGCCATTATTTCTTCAATGATTTTTTGTCTTCCCTTCTGGGACTCTAGTTGCAAGTATGTTTAACAGCTTGATATTGTCTGACAGATTGCTAAGACCTGGTTCAATTTTTCCCCTGTCTTTTTTTCTCTATGTGCCACAGTTCGGAAATTTTGCATTGTTACATTTCTAAGTTTATGGACGCTTTATTCTGCAGTGTCTAACCTGCTATTAATCAAATGAAATCATAATCATTTCAGAAATTGTGTTTTTCAACTTCACAAAGTTCCGTTTTGATTCTCTATATATCTTCCACTTCTCTCCACAAGATAGTCATTTTCCATTAAATCTTTGAGCATATGTATATGCTCAAGTGTATATGCTCAAATGTACGCGCATGTGTATATTAGCTATTTTAACGCCCTTGTCTGCTAATTCCATCCTCTGTCATTTACGGGCCTGTCTCAACCTACTGGTTTTTCTCCTTGTTATAGATTGTATTCTCCTGCGTCTACATGTGTCAGGTGAATCTGGTCCAGAGTGGGCTGACTCCCTGGAATTTGAGGCAAAAAGAGAGAGAAGTAGAAGAACAAGAAAGGAGGAGCGACACTGCCTTCTATCAGAGAAAGGTCCAGAGCCAGAAGATTCTGCCCGCAGAAGTAATGGCAATAGTGCCTTCCGTTTACACAGCACACTGAGGTTCACAAAGCACTTTCACTTCCGTTACCCCACACAACATCCTTTCCTGGCACCTGGGACAGGTATCACCATCACCAGGTTACAGATGACAAAACTGATGCTCGGACATACATAAGTGACTCGCCAGAGTCCTATTCGCTCAGAAGTCTAAGAGCCGCTGTTAACATTCTTATTGACCGATGACCTTTTCCGTCCAACCGTTTAGAAAAAAAGCTTGGATTCTCTGCCTCAAGAAATTCTGATGCACACCCGAACTGACAGACTCTCAGGGTTCCTTAACCTGCCTCCACCCTTTGTTGACTTCTTTATGGAAGACTAAAAGAGACTTGCTACCAGTACTCGTTTGTTAGTTCCTCCCAGAGTGTAAAAGACATTGTGCAGTGGATTGGGGGATTCAGTAGTGCTTGCCTCACAAACATACTGGCATTTATCAGCAGGGAGTCCACCGATGTCACATGGTGAGTCCAGGACATCTGATAACTCACCTTCAGCCGCCAATTAGCCCTTGCATCGCCGCTCTGTTGTAGCTTTCATTTTCAGCTTTGGGGAGTGCAGCCTGAAAAGCACTGAATGATTTATACCTAGCATGGTATAAATTGGACTAGGATTCCTTTCTCTTTTTCCTTTTTCAAGGAATTACATCAGCGATCAGTATCTACATCAGTAGTTTTAAAACTTTTTCTTTTTAGCAGAAGCATACCTTTAAAATAATTAAATCTTTTTTTTTTTTGGCTGCATGCATGACTTTCAGGACCACAACCAGGGATGGAACCTGAGGCCCCCTCAGTGGAAGTATGGAGTCCTAACCACTGGATCACCAGGGAATTCCCATAAAAATAAAATCTTAAGCGGAGCCCAACTACATAACATGGAGAAAAGTGGAACTGCTCTGGTTGAACAGGGGTGGGGCCGGCAGAGGCGGTGCTGCGGGAGTCCGGCCCTTGTGGAAACCCCTTAGTCCCACATGGTAAACTTGAGGCCCTTCTGCTGAACCCTGGAGCTCCAAAGAATTTGGAAAAGCACTGACCTGTATAATAAAATTAAAACATCCATTCATCCTTCCTTCTATCCAAGCAACATTTTCTGAGTCCCCACAGTGTGAGATACTGGATGAGACCTTGGAGAGTGGTGGTAAGTGATAGTGCCTTAGCACAGCTTCAGGCACCTGGCGGGTCTTGATAAATAGTACAGAGAATGAGGAAAAAGAAGCCTGAGAAGCTGAGGCTGGATACGACAAGAATAATTCTAAGACTAAAACAAAAAAGGGGATCAAGAAAGCAGGTAGAGTAGGCAGGGATAAAACTTTCCCTCAGGAATACGGGGATATGTGTATAAAAACAGATGATTGAACCTGGTGTACCCCCAAAAAAATAATAAAAAACAAAAAACAAAAAACTTTCCCTCAGGAAACTTCTCTTCAAGGAACACATTTTGTTGAGCTCACCTTTTGCCAAGAGCTGTTGCCACCCCACTTCCTGGGTTCCTACAGTTCTATTTCTCTTCACTTCACGAAGTGGGGTCAAATTAGTTAGGGCTATTTTACTTTAAAGTAATGGAAGCTTAATTTGTCAACTAAAATATAAAATAAAAACAGAGTGGGGAGAACTTTTTTGGAGGGAGGCTTGGGAAACTCTTAAAACTTAATAATGAGAAAACAAACACTTCAATTTAAAAAAGGCAAATGCTGGAATAGACACTTCACCAAAGAAGATATATAGATGGCAAAATAAGTACATGAAAAGATGCTCAAAATCAGTAGTCATTAGGGAAATGGAAATAAAAACCACAATGAAATACCACACCTACTGGGATGTCTACAGTTAAAAAGACTGACTAGACCAAGTATTGGTAAAGATGTAGAACAAGTGGAGCTCTCATACACTTCTAGAAGAAAGTGAAAATGATACCATGACTTTGAAAAACAGTTTGGCAGTTTCCTAAGAAGTTAAATACACATCTACCATATAACCCAACCGTTAGGTGTTTACGCAAGAGAAATAAAAACATACATCTATATATAGACTTTTCACATCAAGGTTCACAACAGTTTTGCTTGTAATATCCAAAACAGTAACCACTCAAATTTTCATCAACAGAGAAATGGATAAACAAATTGAGGTATATCCACAGACTGGAATACTACTTGGCAATAAAAAGGAATTAATTATTGATACACATGGAGGAATATCAAAATAATTCTGCTGAGCAAAGGAAGCCAGACATCTCCTGAAAAGAGCAGGATCTCATTTATATAAAATTCTAGAAAATGAAAAGTAATCTATCATGATGGAAAGCAGATCAGTAGTTTCCTTGGGATGAGTTGAGGGGACGTGTAGGGCAGGAGGAAGAGGTTACCAGGGACCATGAGGAAATAGTGTGTGTGTGTGTTTGGCGGTGGGGTGGGGGGGAGGATGCATTTATTGTGGTGATGGTTTCAGGATACATATTTTTGTCAAAACATAAAATTGCAGGCTTTCAATACATGCAGTTTATTGTATGTTGATTATACTTCAGTAAAGCTTTTTTTTTTAAGCTAACAAACAAGGAATTTCTCTTAAAAGTAAACATGCACTTACCATACCCAGCAATTGCAGTCTTGGGCATTTAAGCCAGAAAAGTTAAAACTTATATTTACACAAAAAAACTACAGGCGTGTTCACAGCAGCTTTATTCCTATTAGTTAAAAAAAACTGGAAACAGGACAAATATTCTTCAATGGATGAATGGCTGACCAAACTCTAGTACATTCCTACAGTGGCACACTACTCAGCAATAAAAAGGAACAAATTGCTGACACAGGCAACACCTCGCAGGACCTGAAGCCTATTGTCTTAGTGATGAAGGGCAACCTGCAAAGGTTACATACTGTGTGACTCCACTAATCATCATCTTCAAGTTACAAAACTATAGAGATGCAGAGCAGATTCATGGCTGCCGGGGCTGGGGATGGGCCAAGGAGGTGTGACCCCAAGAGGCTGCATCAGGGAATACCTTTGTGGTGATGGGAATGTTCTGTATCCTGATTGTTCTGGTGGTTACATAATTCATGTGGGGTCAGATTGCGTAAAAGTATACATACTCATTCACACACACAGATGAGGGTGTGTGGAAACTGAATGAGATCTGTAATCCACCTAATGTCAATTTCCTGGTTTCGATATTGTACCAAGGTCATACGAGAGGTCACCATTGGGAGAATTGGTGTTCAAGGCACGCGACGACCTATTTTTGCAACTTCCTGTGATCTATAGTGATTTCAAAATAAAAAGTTTACTAACATGCATAATGGAGATTAAAAAAAAACTCCCCTGGAGACGGCAGTTTGGGCTGATAAGGTTAACGCTCTCTAAGACACACTTTCCCCTCAAAGCTCTACCTAAATGCCTTTAATTATGTAGCCAGCATGAGACAAAGAACATTAGACCAATTCCTATTCCTCCTCATTTTAAACAGAGGCAAAACCCACAAAATGTTGAACAAGTCTATGAACAAGTAGTCTTGATTGCCCTTACTTCTTCAAAGCAGACGGCACGAGAATGTGAGTTTATAGAGGGCAGGGCCAGTGTCATTATGGTTCCAGCACTTAGTCCAGGGCTTGGCTCACAGGAGAAGCCCAGCAAAGGCTTTGGGAAGGAAGGAAGATAGGGAGGGAGGGAAATAGAAAGGGAAGGAAAGGGGAAAGACCTCTGGTAGAACTTGGACCATCTTCTCTTCTGTGTCCGTGCAGAAAGGTCATGTGAGTTAATGATAGACCAGCGTGCAGGACCCATTGCACACACAGGGGGAGTGCGGGCAAGGCAGGATAAGGTCCACTGTGTGAACCTCCACATCCTTAGAACGTGGAAAGCATAACTCCTGCTGCACTTCCCTTTCACCAGGGGTCAGGGTGCCTTGTATAGATGAGGCTGCATCTAAATAGGCTAGAGCCAGGCTGGGAAGGGGAGGGCCTGAAAGAGTCACTGAATCAGTGCATAGTGGGAGATTTTAAGGGTGGATGTGACCCGAGGTCTTGACAGAGAGCCCAGATTCAGCCAAAGATGGACAAATTCCAAACCCAGTTCAGAAGTCCGGAGCGAATCCCAAGGGGAACCTACAATCAGGAGTCAGACAGGACAGGACTGGCGTGATCAGAGACAAGCAGGGACATCTAAGCGGGGGCGGGGGCGGGGGCATTCCTTAGCCTTATCTGTCCAGGGGCTCACCTGATGGCAAACTTACACCGCCAGAACTGACGACTTCATCGTGACTTATTTCATAAAGGAGTTATCAGAATATGAAGCTCTCTAGAATATCTTGAACTCTTCAAAACGTTAGGAAAACAGCAAATGTTTATTCAGATTCTCAGGGTTCTTTTCTCAACATTAGCTTGAAGATTCTGTAATTCAGCTTTGGTAGATTGTCTGGGTTCAGTGTCATATAACCGAACTGCCCCCTCGCTCCTGTTCATACCTCCTTCTCGCCCTGGATTCCAAGGTTTTGTGTTTTAAAAAGTGTCAGACTGTTTGGTGCCTGTTTGGACTTCATTATTTGATTATATGGCCTCCCCCTCTGCTTATGTGACTTCAAATTCCACATTTTCTCTTATAATCCTTCATGTTTACAGGGTTCAAGGATATAGATTTAGCAGAAATATGGATATCTTGTTTTTCTAAGAAATGCATGGAACATAGTACGGTGAGGCTACATTTTCCCTCATGACAGCTCTGGACTTCTATTTCTCATCCATCTTCTCAACCTTTCACATCATTTCCTGAAGCCATTTCATCTTCCTTCTAAAATGCCAACCTAAAAATAAGTAATCACACTGAAAAGGATCCAGATGGAAACAGAAAAACATGGACACGCATTCGGTACGCAAAACATTTTCTATATTTGTCAGGAGACTTAAGTTTGCTTCTCATCTTCATGTTTGCCTTGTCACAAGGGTGTATTAGAGTTTAAAAGAAATGCTTCAGCCCATTGGAACAAAATTCATTCTACGTGCCTGTGGACTTCAGGTGGTAATAGTTTATTTAGGCACTATAAAAGCCTAAGAAAATTACCTGGAAATAAATATGATGAATTTATATTTTTTATGTAATCAAACTAAGTCTTCAGATTATTGTATGCATTCTTAAGAAGTATATTTTTGTTTCTATCATTGGGGAAAGAAGGCTGTGTCGAGCTTAGAACTTGGCAAATCCTGTAATTTTTCTTGGTGTAGGAATATGGAACACTTCACAAGGCATGTTTTTAGCTTCTTAGACACAATTAGGACATAAGAGTCATAAAAACCAGAAGAGTGCTGTAGATTATGAATAAAGTCATAAATGTAAATAGACTAATCCGAGTCCCTAATGAACTATTATTTTTATTTTTATTTATTTTTTATTTTTTTTTATTTTTTTTATTTTTTGGGGGGTACACCAAGTTCAATCATCTGTTTTTATACACATATCCCCGTATTCCCTCCCTCCCTTGACTCCCCCATCCTCGAGTCCCCCCCACCCTCCCCACCCCAGTCCTCTAAGGCATCTTCCATCCTCGAGCTGGACTCCCTTTGTTATACAACAACTTCCCATTGGCTATCTACTTTACAGTTGGTAGTATATATATGTCTGTGCTACTCTCTCGCTTCGTCTCAGTTTCCCCTTCACCCCCCGCCCCCTCCCATACCTCGATGAACTATTGTTTTTAAAATGTTCTTATTTTATTCTCTTTTTAGAAAAAAGAAGAGCAACACACAAAAAGACTCTTTTATCAGAGGGGATTTCATGAGTAACTTTTTTTCAAAGAAATCTTCCGGTGTCAGTACACATTCATCTAAAACACTGCATTTTCTGTATCTACAGTCTCATTCAATGGCAGTTGGTGTCCAGAATGAGAAAGCTGAGATGCCACAAGATACTGAATCACCAAAGAAAAAAATTAACATTCATTACTAAAGTAAGCAATCTTTCGACACCATATTAGAACAATTATCAGAATAAAGAGTTGAAACAAAAAGTGTTTACTGAATAAGTATCTTTCAGCCAGGAGAAGTCTCGTTCCCTAGGCGGGATGATGACTCTTTGTGAGACGGTATTAAAGAGTTATAAATTTTAGGACCAAGTTAACAATCTAAGCCACTGAAGTCTGCAAGTTATTCCTCCAAGACCTGAAAAAACATCAGCCCCTAACTTGCGTGGCTTTAAAAAACGGCCCAAGTGTGAGATTTAGATCTGCTCTTGTTAAGTTTAATTCTATGTGAATTACCAATCATGGTTTGATTATCTTTTAGGCTCCAAAAATGTTGCTAAATTTCAAAGTACAGGTGCTGCAAAGACAACCAAACGCACATTTCCCTGAAAAAGATGTTGAGCCTCAAAACCAAGGGAACACACCTTTTAATATTTTCAAGGTGACAAAAGTATAGCCACTCTGGGACTTCCCTGGTGACGCAGTGGTTAAGAATCCACCTGCCAATGCAGGGGACGTAGGTTCAAGCCCTGGTCTGGGAGCCCTGCCACGTGTCTCAGAGCAACTAAGCCTGTGCGCCACAACTACTGAGCCCACATGCCACAACTACTGAAGCCCTTTCATCCAGAGCCCCTGCTCCACAACAAGAGAAGCCACCACAATGAGAAGCCCGTGCACCACAACGAAGAGGAGCCCCCATCGCAACTCAAGAAAGCCCATGCAGCAAGAAAGACCCAACACAGCCAAAATGATAAATAAATTAAAAGTTTTTTTAAATTAAAAAAAAAAGTATAGCCACTCTATCCTGCACACTCACACATCCAAATGCCACCATGTAGGTCCTGTCTAGACACAGCCTTGACCCAAAGCTGGATGTGATCTCTCCCCCTTTTGAACTCTCCAAAGCATGAAAGTACTAGCTTGTGACTCGAGGCTAGCTCTTCATTCCCTGGTCAGGAAGTTGCTTTTTTTCTTGTGATGTGTACTGAATTGTACTCTGTAAGGTAGTAATGAATCTACATGCTTCATCTCCCCTACTAGATTATAAACTTCTCTAGTGCAAGGACCATATCTGTTTTATCTTCTTTGATATAACATAGATGAACATGGTAAATTATGAAATACTCTTACAGGTCTAAGTTTCTATTCTTGTAACATTCTTTGCATCTCTTAGTGCCTAACACATTGTAGGTACCTAAGGAAGATTTGTTGACTGACTGACCTACTGAACAAACGGACGCCTTCAAGTATTTTCAGAATTACTACCAGAATTCCACACGGTATCTAGTAGAGAGAGGCCCAGCAAACAGAAGGTCAGCTCTCTAAAGGGCATTCGTTGGAATGGAGCCTGGCAGGCTGACCTGCCATCCTTGGTTCACTGTCCATCAGACACCAGGGTGGCCAGCGATCCTTCCATTTCACACTATAGGATTTGGTTGCACCCTGTGGTGTCCTGGCCAGCGGTCCTCAGGGAAATGTGGCTGTCTGACCCCACGCTAAAGGGATATTTCAGGACTGAGTGCAGAGGTTGCCCAAAACTACCCCCATCCTTTGGATGTGCAAATAGCAAGCATTAGCACACACACTCTCCTCCCTGAAGAAGCAAGGGAAACTAAAAACAACTAAACCCATGTGAGGATCTAATTAAAAGAAACCAAACCGAGCACCTGGCTTTGTCGCTCTTTATTTGCCAAACGCATAGGACTGAAGACGTGGAGAAAACTGTTCCGCTTTCCAAATGTTTCCAAATTTTGCAAGGCTTTCTAAACTGCTTTATCAATTGTAATCTGTCCTGGAACAGATGTGTCACCTTCAGGGGAAAAAGCACCACCTCACTTGGGTAGTATATGCGAGAACACTCAATAAATCACTTTCTCGTTGTTAAATATTTCTCCTGTTTTAAAATCCAAAAAGGAAAAAATTAAGAAGGGAAAAAACCCTGAGATTTGGGAATGGTCATTTTCTGTGTGGAATTGGTAATCTAGGGGCCCCCTGGCCACCTGCTCATCCATCCTTTGCCGGCCACAGGTGAAGTCAGAAGCACCCGCTTCTCTGACATGTTTGCACTGCCTCACTTAGAACATTTACCAACTGCTGTATTTTTTTGCACAGAGTCTCACTATTCACTATAAATACTAAAAGAACAGGCCCCTTGTTCTCAAGCAAGAAAACACAGAAGCTTCATTTGTTTATTATTTTTAGCCACTATGCATTTTGTGTGCTTTATAGCTTCTTGAGTGATTGTTTAATTGTGAATATATTGGCATGTGATTTGAGGTCAGCTGCTTGTTCCCTGGGTGGTACAGTCAATCCACAATCCTGACAGGGAGAAATCTCATTAAAGTTCAAGCTTCAAATTCGAGGCTCTCAACATATAATCTCTAGCTCTTCAAATCCTATATGTCTCATGAAAAATTGCTCAAACTCTTTAATTTTCCTTGGGTATAGTTTTTAAAGCAGTTTCCCTTTTCTTCATTGCTCTAAGAAATGAAGATTGGCAAACAGAAGAGTGCCTCCAATTTCACTGCCCAAAGGTACTCACAATTAATATTTTCACTCATAGCCTTCCCAGCTGGTTGAAGAGTTCTCTGAACAAGCACCGAAGCAAATGCGAAATAAGCTTCACCAGGGCTTTAAGGGTTGTCATAGTCTTCAAAATCTTTTTTTTTTAAGCCAAAACCACATAAAGTATGATTTTCTTTCAATTAATGTCTTTAGTTTCCCACCAGTATACAGCTCAACTGGCCCATCAATCTCTGGGAAAATGGTGTTTTTAAGAAAAAGGTGGATTTCTGCTGCTTCAAAGCCCATTAACGGATCACCGATCTCCTGCTCCTCCGAGATTACCCCCACCCCACCCCAGCTGTTCTTAAACAGCTACCTGGGGATCCCTGTGCCTGGTTCTTTTGCTTCCAATTTCTCCTCTGAGGGATGAGAGGAGGATCAAAGGGATAATATTGGAGTAAATAAGACAATACCATAGTGGTCAACTCGGGAAACTTGGAACACAGCTGTGCTGGCTGTATTAGTTTCTATATTCTTACGGATATTTTTAAAGTTCTAAACATCAATGAAATAAACAAAAGATATGGTCCTTGTGTTCAAGGAGTTCAGGGCCTGGTGCCATGCTCAGACAATTACAGGACATTCAAGATTTGCAAACAGATCCTCCATCTAGAGAGCTTTCCAACAGAGGTTAGCACAAAGTGCTAGACTAGCAGCTAGAGGAACACAGAGCAGGGAACACCCCGCCCCTTCCCGGCAGTGTCTTCTTAGAGTACGTAAAAAGGCTTCTGTAAGGAGGCAAGCTTGACTTGAGGCTGGGAGGATGAGTAGTTCTCTGTGGTTTCAAGTGTGAGAAAGAGTACACTGCAGAAAAAACACGTGTGAAATCAGACTCTGAGAGCATACCATGTGCCTGTGGAAGAGAATATACTTTCAGTATGACTGGAGTTGTTCTGTGTCAGCAGATGAGCTTGGAGAGGTGGGCATTTACTAGGCGGTAAAGAGGCCCATGGTACAGGCTACCCAATGGTTGATAAAGAACCAATGAAGCAAGTGAAGAGTGTAATGCAACTTTCGTGTTGGCAAAATCCTTGGGGGGACAGCATGGAAGATAAACGGGAGGGTGGTGGAAAGGAGGCTCCTGCTGTGATCTAGGTGAGACGTGATGATGGTATATAACAGGGCAACGGCAGAGAGGGAGTGAGGGACAAAGGGGAGAGCTTCAGAAGACAGAATCCACACTTCATGGAGACAAATCCGATGTGAGGGGAGGAAGAGGATGGAATCAAGAGGGACTGCAGGGCTTCTGACCCGCAGGTGGGCTGGGTGATTGCGGACATTCACTGAGATGAGGAGGAGCTGGAAGAGGACACGGGAGTAAAATCTGCAGCACTCAGCGTCTGGGGCACCTGTGATCCATTTTGGAGTTGCCCAAGAGACCATGAGGCACAGAGATCTGAGGTGAGTGTAGCAAGTGTGGCCTCTAAGCTAGAAGTAGACTCATCCACGCTGCACCATGGGGCTGAGGCCATGACTCTGTTGAAGGTGTCCTGGGGAGAGTGAGGGAGAGGGAACAGAGGCTGCGACCTGCGGATGCTCGACCACTTAGAGGCTGAGGGGTGGGGCTTCCCTGGTGGCACAGTGGTTAGGAATCCGCCTGCCAATGCAGGGGACACGGGTTCGAGCCCTGGGCTGGGAAGATCCCACATGCCACAGAGCAACTAAGCCCGTGCGCCGCAACTACTGAGCCTGCGTGCTAGAGCCTGTGAGCCACAACTACTGAGTCCATGTGCCGCAACTGCCGAAGCCCACGCACCTAGAGCCCGTGCTCTGCAACAAGAGAAGCCCACGCACCACAATGAAGAGTAGCCCCCGCTCACTACAACTAGAGAAAGCCCGTGTGCAGCAACACAGCCAAAATAAATAAATAGATAATAAAAAAAAAAATCTTTTAAAAAAGAGAGAGCCTGAGGGGTGGTCCAAGGGGAAGAAGACTCGCAGAGAGTGATGATGTCAGTCAGTGCTGCATCTGCTAACGGAGGAGATAACTTCAAGAAGGAAGGACGTCTCCAGGCTAGAGCTGGCAGACAAGCCACGTAAGAGATGATGCTGCCAGATAAAATACAGAGTGCCCTAGAGGACCATCCATACCAGTAAACAAAGCAAACTAATAAAAAATACAGTGCCCAATTAAATTTGAATTTCAGATCAAAACAGTGTTTTTTTAGTATATCTTCTACTTTTATTTGCTAAATATGGCAACCCTAGTAAGATAAAGACTGAAAGACGCATGCTCGTACGGCAGCTAAAGCAGGGTCAGAGGACGGCAGGCAGCAGAAGCAGCGGGGACTTCGAGACCGTGCACGTGAACCAGCCTTTCCAGACGTCAGGCTGTGGAGCAGCAGTGTCAGGGCAGGGTTAAGACACCGGGGATTTTCCTAAGGGGAGCAGGCACCACCTGTGGCGTCATCCCTGGCCGCCACAAGGTTGAACCACGAGGTTCAAGACCACGTCTCATCTGGCTTTGCAATCGAGATGCTGACCTCCCCAGACCCTTTCTCTTGTGCATCAGAAACTCAGTCAGTGGTTGCTAGATTAAAACCTCAGACTGGGTTTCTCCACACCTGTAGTAAAGAACTAACATGATCCAGGAGGTGCCTCACTTTTGCCTCTAGCTGAAAATTATGACTCGAGATACTTGGGACAAATATTGTTCACATTTATGAGAATGGTCTGAGAAACTGCCTCGGCTCTCCATTTCTACTCACCAGCAAATGCACGTCTGAGAGTCTAGTCGTCCTCTCTCCCTGTGAATACACGGTAGCCACGGGAGCAGCTGGGAGTCTCTTAATTGCCTTGTGCTTGTCAAGACGATGCCACTTTCCAGGTGAGTGAAACAGATTCTGAATACCTGGCTGAGGGGAAAACAAAATAAAACAAAGCTTTCACCAAACCAGCCGAGTAAGTTTCTCAAGAGGCTTTTTGAGGCCAGTGGGAAGCTTCGGCCTCCTTCACCCCGAGCTGAGGTTCGCTGCACCTGGGGCTCACATTGCCTTTCCTCCTTTTTGCAGCTAAGTCAAATCCACTCACCCTGTCGGAGGAAGAAACCAGCCACAAAACAAACCTACGCAAGGGCCACTCAGGCCGGCCTTAAGGGATCCAAAGCGGGCGAGCAAATGCACAGGTGCTTCCGAAGAGATGTCTTTTACATTTCTGCTCCTAACACACTCTGAGTCAACACTGGAGATGCCCTGGACTGTGCCCGGGAGGGAGGAAGGAGGCCCTGGCGCTGAAGTGAGGGCCCTGGGGCTCTGCATCTGCCACGGTACAGAATGGGGGTCCCAGGGTACGTCTGGAGGGGACAGGGTCTAGGAGTGCTTGCTGTTGGTGGAGCGGAAAAGAAAAATGGTTTGGGCTTCCTAGGTGGCGCAGTGGTTGAGAATCCGCCTGCCAGTGCAGGGGACACGGGTTCGATCCCTGCTCCAGGAAGATCCCACATGCCGTGGAGCAAGTAAGTCCATGTGCCACAACTACTGAGCCTGCGCTTTAGAGTCCGTGAGCCACAACAATTGAGCCCATGTGCTGCAACTACTGAAGCCCACGTGCCTAGAGCCCACGCTCCGCAGCAAGAGAAGCCATGGCAATGAGGAGCCCGCGCACCACAATGAAGAGTAGCCCCCACTCACCACAACTAAAGGGAAGCCCGCGTGCAGCAAAATAAAAAGACCCAACACAGCCAATGAAAGGAAGGAAGGAAGGAAGGAAGGAAGGAAGGAAGGAAGGAAGGAAGAAAGAAAGAAAGAAAGAAAGAAAGAAAGAAAGAAAGAAAGAAAGAAAGAAAGAAAGAAAAGAAAGAGAAAGAAAAGAAAGAAAGAAAAATGGTTTAATAGGAAAAGCTTGGATTTTGAGGTTGAATTAGACCTGCTTTCAATCCCAGATCTACCCTGCTCTAGTTTTGTAATATTGAGATGGTTGTTGAATGGTAAGCTTTAGAGCTGAATATATTTGGATTTAAATTCTAGGGCTACAAGTGGAATGAGGACAACACTTTTCAAAATACCTTTCTTATATATTCTTCTCGTAGTCGTTCTGCTTTTACGGCTCTAAGAAAGAGAACAAGAGGAAGAGCACCTCGAGGAGGAGGAGGAGGCGGCGATGCAGGGGCCATCCCTGTCAAACACTTGGAGGGAAAGGAAGACCTTTCCATGGAGGGACGAGGAGTAGGAGGCAGCACGGGAAGGGAAGACGTGCCCAGAAGGGGATGACTAGAAACTGTCATTCAGTTGAGGAAGATGCCAGAGCAAAAGTCTGTGCTCCCCTTCCTGCCTAAGAGACCCCGGTTGCCTCAGAGGTCGCCGCGCCGACCTGGCGTGGGCCCACAGAGCGGAGGGCAGGCCTGAGGCAGGACTGCTCCCCAGCCTGGGGCTCCCTGGCCTGGGCCAGACGCTCCCGGGGCCCCCGGGGGGCACGCAGAAGGTCCCCGACAGCTGAGGCCAGCAGGCCCGCCACGGGGGGACGTGACCCAAAGCAGAGACTGTGAGGAGGACCGGCCACACCACAAGGGACGGGCCAAGGCCCAGGTCCGCTGTGCTGGCGAGAGCGCGGGTGCCACGGAGCCGGCGGCAGGGAGGAGAGAGGGAGGGCACCACACCGCGCCAGCCAGGCAGGGCGAGCAGGCCACGCGCTTGTGCGGCGGCCACTCTGGCTGCAGGTGTGAACAGGGCCTGTGAGCACGCGCGGTAGGGACCCAGGGCCGGGAGAAGCGACCGAAGAGAACAAGGAGCAGGCTTCCCGGGACGCCGACAGGACAGCAATCGCCCGGAGAGGGAGAAACAGCCTGGGAACGGGGGGAGCCTTGACTTATTTAAACACTTGCTCAACCGACACGGAGAAAGCTGCGCAGAAACAAACACAGAAAACAACGCCTCTTTTATTCCCATTCTCCCTTCGAAAAGCCACCCTGAGGTCTCTGACTTGACAAATTGTGATATTTTTTTCCTGCTCCTCAGTGTGATTTGGGGCCCTAGAGGTCAAAATCATCAGTGATGGAAAATAAAGGACCCTACCAATTATGCACATGTGAGGTACAGTGTATAAATTTACAGCATTCCCCCCCCTCCAAGGAGATGTGTAAACTTGGGTTATCTTAACTTCTTGGGCCTCAGCTTCCTCACGTACAGAGTGGGAATAACAGTACTTCGTGAGGGGTGTTGTGTGTATTAAATGAAATGAGGCATGTGAAGCACAGCGCAGGACTCGGCACGCAGTTGTGCCTGTGAAGGGTTACATAACATTATCACAGCTTCCACGAGCTTCACTTTCTACCACTGTAAACTGGGATTGCAATATGCATCTCACACAATAGGTTTGCAAATAGCGTTACTTTCCCTTTCTCCTCTGTTCCCTCTTCTGAAGAGCTACGGTTTATCTTATCTCCTCTTCTACCTCAAATAAATACATCCGTATTCATTTATTCAATCAAGACTGTTTTCTGAGTTTCAGCTTCATGCAGATGGCTCTCCTGAGGGTTTCTGAGATGATACGTGTATTTATCATTCCCTGTCTGCTGGTTGAGGGGGGAGGGGCAATATTTTTACATCTTTATCACAGAAGGGAAAAATGATGAGTGGATAGCAAAAGCACTGCCGTAATTCAGAGGAGGCAGTGTTGATTTCTAGTTAGAAGTCAGGGAATGCTTCCTGCATAACCTGGAATTTGAACTAGACCCTGAAGAATGAGAAATACTTAGGCAAGTGAAGATTGGAGAGGGCAGTCTAGGGAGGGCACAAGGATGTGTGTTGAGATGGGTGGGTGGTTCTGGGTGACCAGTTTAGAGAAGATGAAAGGTTGGGGGAAAAGATAGGCTGGAGAGCTGGGTACAGGGCCTGATATGATGGGTCTATGATGCTATCAAGCTAATAGTCATCAACTTTTCACTTTCTCATATTTCATGAAAGGAAGGAGAAGGAGAAGGAACTAAGATGTATTGAGCTCCAGATACATGTGAGCTACTGCACTGAGACCACTGCTCTGTGTATCTGTAAACCTCATGGCCATTCTGGAAGGTAGGCATTCACAGAGGAGGACATCGAGGTTCAGAGAGTTTAAGTACCTTACCTAAGATCACACAGCTAGAAAGTAATCCACTGAGAATAAAATCTGGGCTTGCCTGATCCAAAGCTAGGCCTTACCTGTTCTACCTGTTTCCTTGTGAAAGCAGCACTTCTTTCCAGCTCCTGTGTTAAAGGAAGTTCTCTCACCAATAAATTAGCAGGCAGGGTGAGCTGGAAGCAGTCTGAGGAACTGCGACCCAGTGGGGCAATGTTTTTGATTCCAGGATTTAGGGTCATAGACAGCTGTCAGAAGGATATGGGTCTTGGCCTCCTGCAAATGGCCCCATGAATGTCCTGGCAATCTTGGCCACCTAAGGAGAACAGTGTCAGGGATGAGACTCAGCTTTAGAAGGTAATGGGAGCCTAGGTGAGGGAGACCCAGGATACTTTCACCTTCTGTGTATTTAGGCTCCAATTAAGTCCCAGGGGGTTGCATTTTGAGGCGGATCTTAAGTCAGGACATGTGATAGACTAATGTTTATTTGACAAGGCTCAGAAATACGTCTCCTCAGCTGGAACCAACACAGCGAGACCCAGGACACTTTTGGTTTCGTACCATAAATCTCTCTAACCTTGTGAGCCCTGGGGAAGTGACAGAGGCTCAGAGAGATAGGCTGGCTTCTGCAGGCTCACACAGATGGGAGGAGGCAGGGTCAAGGTGACAGCCCCGAGGGCTGCGATCTGGCTTTGTTCCTGCGCTGCTCACAGGAGAATCAACTCACCTAATCAGAGGACGAGAAATCGGTTTACGCTCTCAACCGGCCTGTGGCTGGTTTTACGAGAATCAGAATTTTTACAACTCGAGGAGACAGTAAAGATCATTTCCTCCAATTAACTCACTTCTATAGATGGGAACACTGAGGTTCAGAATAGGAAACTGACTTGCCCAAGGTCACAACACTTAGTGGTGGGACTTGGTCTAGGTCACAGACACTGCCTGTGGTCAATGCTCTTTCCAAGAATGCTGAGTCATTTTCCACGGACTGTTAACCACCCCAACTCCCGCAGCCCCATCCTGCATACTCAACAGGTGGAGAGTCAAGAGGTCATCAATCACGACTTGCATTGAGACAGGCACACCTTTCCAATTTTATGAAGAAGATAAAAATGTGTCCTATTTCAAATCAATCAGTGAAAGCAATTCCCCAGACATCTGGTACTTCTCTGGTTTGAAAGCCCCTACATTTTTTCCAGCATAAGTCTTAGAAAGTCAAAGCAGAGAGCCGGCTCCCATGCACCAGCTTATTTTTCACGAAGCTCCCCAAATGCTAAACAGATTTCCTGTACTCTCAGTGACAAGAGCCTCCTCTCTGGCCAAAAATTCTGCCCCATTTTCTGACCTCAGTAACATGCATGGCCCCACAGCCGTCTCCTGCAGGGGCAGCCAACAAGCATCCAGACTATTTCACCCCCTGCAACAAAAAGCCTGGAGCCCACCTCTTTCCTGGTCTCCTTTTTCTAGGAGGGGGCCGTGACATGCTCCCATGGACCCAGGCAGGGGCTGTTTCCCAACACTTTTTGCGATGAGGTACTTTACAGAACCTGAGAGAGGAAATCAGGTCTCTGCTCCCCTGGGATTAGTGCCACGTTCTCTGGTCTGTTCTCCCAGAAGGCCCTTTCTCTAGGTCTGACATAACTCTCCTCCAAGACAGACCCAGCGAGAATCCATTTGTGTTCCCGCCCTGCATTCCAGCAGAGTCTCTCAGGCACTGTGGCTGGAAATGATTTGTGTAGGGAACTTGGCCAGCTTCTCTTTTAATCACTCAAACACTCACAGATACAGGGAATCCCACCCCGTTCACCAGGGGGCTGGAAGGAACCGTCCTCACTTTGACAGGGTCTCCCTAAGTGATAAACACGGAGTCTCGTCTCCTGGAAAAATGTAAAGAGCCTCCTTCTCTGAGGGTTAATTATACAATCAATATCTTCAGGAGCCCCTCCCCCTCCCCAGGAGCTCCTGCAAAGCAGACACTTCTCAGATGATATCCAAACATCCATTCACCCTGCGGGGCTTCCTGAACACCACTCCCACTGGGGAGGAGGCTGGGGCGGAGCCAGGCCTGGAAGAATGGGCAGGGTTTGCTGAGGACGTGTAGGCAGGGAGATGGCGTAAGCCCAGCTGTGGGAGAATGGATGCCCTGGGGTGGGTGAGGAAGGGGGGATCAGGGGACAACTGGAGGGGAACAGAGGTCTTGTTAGGGAGGAGGAAGTGATGACTAGTCAGGGTCCCAACAGGAAACAGAGGGCACACCCAAGATGGGATAATTTGAAAAGGGTTTATTCGCAAAGGTGTGGGTGTAGGAGAACCAAAAAGAACAGCACAGTAAACCAGGCTCCGTAAGAGCCAAGACATTACACCTCTAGGCACAGAGAGACAATGACTAGAACGGAGAGTGGCAGGTAGAACAGCTGCCTTGGAAGAACAGAGGCCTCAGTCAAGCCCGAGGCAAACTTGCAGGGAGAGGTCCAGGCAGGGGCGGATTTACGATGAAACTGGTCAAGTTTAAGCTGCAGCGTTCGGAGTTGCACAGGCCCCTTCCCAGGCCTGGGAAGGAACCCTAGCAAAGTTCATATGTCCCATGTTTTTATAAAATTTTTTGGTAAATTTTGCAAAAGTAAGATATTTTTGATCCTAGTTTCCCTCTACCACACACATCCTATGTTGGGTGGCTTTGGGGGCGTCGTGGGCATTTTTAAGATCTGGTTAAGGAGATGAGTTTGGGCTTAGTGTGATATATTTAAGTCGCTCATAGTCACTCTGTATATATTTAATTCACCGCTCGTTGTCCTCACGTAGGAATGGCTTCCAGGAATACTCTTACCACCAACTCACCTGATGTCATGACTTGAAGGTACAGAGAGGTCACATTGTAATAAGAACGTGTCCTTTGGTGCCCAGCATGGATGTAAGTGGGTAGTGAAGAGAACAGAGGTTTGTGTGAGGAACCAGAAGCTGGTCTGTGGCCCATCGTCAGACATAAAATTTTAAGTCTAGAATTCAGTTCTCGTTGTTAGTAATATAACGCAGCACATGCAACGATAAACGCACCATACTATTTCTTTTTAAATGGAATTTCACATGTTAGTTCTCCGATTCCTGTGTTTATAGCCTACAGGCATAAAACAATTTCAGATAATATCAAAATTAGCAATTTGTTAAGACCAAGAAAGAAAATGCAAAGAGAAGTAGAGGACCGTGGATCATTCCATAACCTTGTTGGTGAAGAGAAGTAAAGCATATGAACTCATTGGGAAAAGATTTACATTTCTTGCTGCTTTCATACAAAACCCTGACATCTATGAAGATGTCCTAGATGGGGTTTCCTGGAAATGGAAAGTTGCATGTAACTTTCTTACTGTGGAGAGCGCTCAGGAGATACACTTGTAAGGAAATGAGGAGGGCAGGACTGGGAAGAGCTGCCCAGCTTGTGGCTTCAGCAGGTCCTATACTCCAGCAGCTGAGGGGTGGCTGCACTGGCTCCACAAGGGAATCTGGGCGAAATCACACAGCACCCTCTATAAAAGGTAACATAGAACTCACCGTATGCTGCCACTGTAATGGCGTCCAAAGACAAGCTGGTTTGTGAGTCTCAGCATTGCAAAGAGTATTTCAGATGAGTTCCTGTGCAAGAAATTTTGAAATGCTCTAAATCTTAGTTATATATGGAAGAAAATGATAGAGATCTTCCCAAATGGGACAGTCACCTCAGATTTTTACATGATATTACAAATGATGAGTTGTGAAACTGAAATGGTTCTACATTACTCATATTAAAAAAAAATCCAAATCTCAATCAAACCCACTAGAGGAAAGAATGGGTTATATTTCCTTTCTTTCTCTAGAAAATGTTATTACAAAGTTGTCAGGTGAAGAGGCAAAGAGTATGCTGCTGAAAACAGAAAAATATTGTTATTTTTCCACATTTAGTGATTTTTTGGTATTTGAGGACCAATAAAATTATAAGCTTGGGTCTCAAAAACCAGAATCACACTTAGAGCCGAGGAAAAACTACCCTGTCCTCCCCTCCCCCCGCCGCCTCAGGTCCCCCCCTGGAGCTCCCCAATAGCTCAACCCAACGGAAGCCGGGGCTCCTGCGGGATAGCCCCTGGGGCAGGGAGCAGGATGGAGAAGGGTGGCACGTACTGAAGACACCAGCCACAGCTAGGTCATACGGAACCAGGTGAGGGTGGCCTTGACTGCCTAACGCTGTTGGCATGTTATTCATAGAAAAATGAAATCTGCGTGACATAAAACATAAGCACATACGGAAGGCGCCTTTAATCTGGGGCCGTGAAACGTGCCTGCCCCTCACCACTCACCAGCAGCCCCCTAAGGCAAAGTCCGGAACCTGCACGCAGGCGGGAAGACGTGTGTGCGCCTCTTCTCCTCCCTGTGGCCTGGGAGGAGCGGGCTCCCAAGCAAGCCGCAGGGGAGGAGCCGGTGGAGAACACCGGGACGTCGAGGGGCGGGCACCATCACCTTGGACATGACCCCAAAACGGAGAATGTGGTCCCTCCTTTCACTACCTAGCAGCCCTTATATCCTGAATGTCCAGTGCATACCCCTCCTTCCTCCATGCTGTAAGTGAGGGCCTCTCTTCCTGTCTCTGCCGCATCCGGTCGGCGCCGAGCTACAGCGCTGCACAGCCAGCGCCCGCTGCACATACAGAAGCAGGTGGGCTGCCACCCTGGAGCCTAGGAGCCCAGGTTTCAGGTGGAAATACCAGAACCCAAGCGATTCCTCTGTTGGCCCCTTTGCGACCTTCCTGGGTAACTGAAGTCCTGGCACCTTTCCCTAGATCTTTGCCTGTGTCGCTGAGATCCCAAGAGATTCCATAAGGCCCCTCTCCTTCCCTGGTTCCACACCAGGTGTTCTCCTTGACGGATCCTTCCCTCATTTCATCCTCCACCCAGAAACTGGAACTCCTAAATCTGCTCCCTCCAGCCAGCTGGCCTTCCCAAGGTCTTTTTTTTTTTTTTAATTGGAGCATAGTTGATGAACAATGTTGTGTTAGTTTCAGGTGTACAGAAAATGTTTCAGTAATTTTTAAACATATAATCGTGTATTTATCATTTGTCCCGGACAAGCTCTCCCCTCTCCCCCCATTAGGCTGTGAAATTCATTGGCACTCAGGAAGTGTTAAATGAATGGACGCTTTTGCCTTGGTTCCCCTTTCCAGCTGCACCACTCACTGCTCACCGCTACTTCCCCTCCCCACCCCGAGGCTGGTCAGACTCAGGCGCTTGCTGTTCTCCCTCTCGTCTCCCCAGGTCTCTCCGCATCTGCTCTTGCACACGTCGCTTCTCCACTGCGGGCCCTCCTTTCCGAACCCTAACCCTAACCTCCGGCCACTCCTTCCCAACCTCTGTCAAGGTGCGTGTGTTTCTCACACACACACGTACTCACACACGCGTACTCACACACTCACACACACTCACACACGCATACTCACACACTCACACACACTCACACGCGTACTCACACACACACTCACACGCGTACTCACACACTCACACACACGTACACACACGTACTCATACACTCACACGCATACTCACACGTGTACTCACACATGCGTACTCACACACGCATATTCATACACACGTACTCACACACGTACTCACACGTACACACACATACAAACACACACGTACTCACACATACACACTCACACATGCGTATTCACGCACACGTACACACACGTACTCACACACGCATACTCACACACACTCACACACGTACACACACGTACTCATACACTCACACACATACTCACACGTGTACTCACACCCGCATACTCGCACACGTGTGTTCATACACACGTACTCACACATGTACTCACACGCGTACTCACACGCGTACTCACACACTCACGTGTATTCATACACACGTACTCACACACGTACTCACACACGTACTCACACGTACACACACATACTCACACACACACATACTCACACATACTCACACACGTACTCACACATGTACTCACACACGTACTCACACATGCATACTCACAACCTCACACGTACTCACACACTCACACGTACTCACGCATACTCTCACACTCACACACACTCACACACGCGTACTCACACACACACTCACACACGCGTACTCACACACTCACACACACTCACACACGCGTACTCACACACTCACACACTCACATGCGTACTCACACACGCGCGTACTCACACACGTACACACGTACTCATACACTCACACGCGTATTCATACACACGTACTCACACACGTACTCACACACGTACTCACACATGCATACTCACAACCTCACACGTACTCACATACTCACACGTACTCACACACGCGTACTCTCACACTCACACTCACACACGTACTCACACACACACGCACGCACGCACGTGGCTGCTTTCTCCACGCAGCCTTTCCTGCTCCTTTCTCCCCAGCTCCTCCCCGGGAGCTCATCTCCTCTCGGAACTCCCTGAGCATTTGCTCACGTGCCTCCTGTGGTTCGCGTGGCATCCTGCGGGCCTCTTTCACGGGTCGGTTTTCGCGTCTCAGCTGCTCGGCGGGACTGAGCGCCCCAGGACTGCGTGGTGTGAGGCGCTTTCTCTGCGCAGCCGCCGGCCTGCAGTGGGCCTTCACCGGCGGAGTCACGAATGCGTCTGCCCTTCAAAGCAGGAAGGTCTCTCTTCTCGTTACCGGTTAAGTATATATTTAACTTACACACATGTGATTCATGCTTACATTCCGATGTAAAACACTCAAACAGGATAGAGAAAACTAAACTTCCCTTTGCTGATCTCCAATCCCAGTTTATGTCCCTATGCGATGAAGGTATAATCTAGCTTTGTGGAATTTTGTTTTTGCCATAGAGGTATACCATATAAATAATTTTGCAGCCTGCTTCTTTCACATTACAATATATCAAAAGTATCTTCTCATCTTTCCGTACATTAGACATCTGGTGACTCATTCTTTCTAATAGCTGTAAGATTCCATAGCTTGGGTGTGCCACAGCTTATTTAAACATTCTCTTTATTGATGGTCATTTGCGTTATTTCCAATATTTTGCTATATACGTCTCCTTACACATATGTGCCTTCTTCTAGAATAAAGATGAAGTAGAATTTCTGAGTCAAAAGAAACGCATTTTTAAGATTGCGTTAGATTCAAGCCAAAAAAATTGTATTAGCTGTTGTTAAATTGACTTCCCAAGAGACTGCATTTACAATTCCCCAAACCCTTGCCATCGTTTGATGTTATAAATCTTTAACACTTTGGCCAATCTGATGAGAGAAAAACGACACTGCGTTATATTAATGTGCATTTCCCCTTTGGCTCTAAAGAAGGTTGAGCATCACTTTATGGGCTTATTGACCATTTGGCTTTCTTCTTCTGTGAAATGTACATATCCTTAGCCGATCGCTGCATTGGGTAGTTTGTCTTTTTCTTTCAAGATGTGTAGGAAATCTGGACAAATTCTGAATATTAATCCTTTGTCTATTATGAATAACACATGTTATAAAAATTTTCTCTGTCTTGCTTATCTTTTAATTTTCTTGAGGGTGACTAGTTTGCTACAAATATTTTCTTTTTGATCCAACTTTGAATTTTCCCAAATATATATCTAGTTGTCCCAACACTGTTTATGAAATCCGTCCATTCCCCGATGATGTGAAATGCCACTTTTATCAGATAGCAAAATTCCCTATCTCTGTGGACCTGTTTCTGGACTTCTTTTTAATCACTTTGTTTAAGGTATGTTTCTTATAAACAGCATTAAGATAGAATTTGAGGGTTTGTTTTCTTTTAGCCCAGTGTATAGATTATATCTTTTAAAGAGCGAATTCAGTTCATTCACACTTAGTGTAACAGCTAATATACTTGATTTAATTCCTCCTGGCTTACCTTACATTTGTTATGATTTTTTCTTTTTCTTTTCCCTTAAATTTACCAGCTTGCTCAAAGTGCTGTTCCTTTCCGCCCTTGTCAGTGGGGAAGTTTCCCGGCAGTCTTGCCGCCCCGTTAATGGTTATCTGCCCTCCTTTTCCTGGTGCTCATAATCAAACTCTATCTCTTCACTATTGTTGGAAAATGAGATGTTCTCTCTCGCACTCAAATAGTCTCCTCCCCTATTACTTCTCCCACGTAGGTGCTTCTTCACTCGGCCGGTGAGATATTTAGCATACTTCTACTTCCCGCCCTGCCTCCTTAGCCCGAGAGCCTCTGGGATGCTTCCACTCTGCGTGCCCTGCCCCCAGCTCCTAGGCTTTGCTGAAATAACCTAGTACTTTTCTTTCCAGATCTTATTAAAATTGACTCTGCAGTATTTCATCTCTATTTTAAGAATTCCTATTCAGCATTACATATTTCCAGTCTATCAGTATCCCTCTACACTGAACTTTATATGTGTATAAATCTACGTACACGTATACATATATACACGTGTGTGTGTGTATACAGGTAAGCATGTATACACACATGTGCATGTGTCTATATTATGTATATATAAGGAAACATGATTTACTGCTCCCCGTTTCCTCTCTTCTCTAACCCATTTGATTTTGGCCGGAGTCTTTTTGAAACTATTTTCTTCAGAGAGTGCTATAATTTTTGGATACTTGCATATTTGTAAGTATATATATATATGCATACGTACATACATACATACATATATATATTTTAATTCTGCGGGTGAATGATGACTTGGCTAGGTATAGGACTGTTGGGCGGCTGTTCTTGACCCCAAGAGTCTGTAGATATGACTCCACTATCTTATTGTGTCCTTTTTGTCCTCTAGGACTCACTCAGTCCCACGTTAGGTCTCCTAGACCTGCCCTCAAAATCTCACATTTTCCCTCATGGTTTCAACTCCTTTGTACTATTCCCTGTGGTTTGTAATATTTCTCACACATTTTCTTCCAAGCCACTAATTTAAGTCTCAATTCTATCTTTCCCCTTAAATAATACTTTTTTTTTTTTTTTTGGTTAAAAAAGCTTGCTTTTTAGTTTCAGGAAAACTTCACTGGGCTCTTTTTGTTGCTGTTTTTGTTGTTGAAGTTGTCATCTGTCTCCTCTGGCGGCTCTTTGGAAGTCCGTTCTGGAGTTTGATGAGCTTCTCTCCTCGTGGCTACCAGCCTCTTGGGTGTGTTGTTTCCTTTTTTAACCTGATCCCTGTGGCTCAGGGGCTGGAAAACTGACCTGGTCATGGAGGAGGCCTGTGTAAAAGTGGGCAGACAGATAGGCAGTCCCCTGCTGAGGCAGGAGGAGGATCTCTCTGCTCCTGGGTCTCATAGGAGCACCCTCAGCTCACCTGCTCTGTTCCTCCTTAGCTTTGGGGGGTGGGGTCAGGGAGACTCGAGCATGTACACATGGCCGGAGTCATGCTTCCTTCAGAATCTCAACGCCAGGCGCTTAGGGGAAGAAAGCGCCCTGTCAACTATCCTGCCCCTTCCCTCCAGGCCCTTTCCTGCCAGCTGCTTGGCTCGGGAGAGGTGGGTGGGTATGAGCTGGCATTATATTCGGGAGAAAGGAGACACATTAAGATGCTTCCATCCCAGAATCCTGTTTCTTCACCCTCTGTCAGGGTTTCTGATCTTTGTCTGTTCCTTTGCAATTACCGCAGAGTTTTCATATCATAACATGGAAGTAAAATTTGCTCTCTGGTAAGGCATGTCTTCTTCTTTCTCTTTTTCAAATTTACCTTGCCTCCTCTTATGCATTTCCTCTTCCTGATGGATATTAGAATCAGCTTATTGTTCCTTGGAACAGCTCCTTATTGACTTTTCGGAAAGGATTGGGCTAAATGCGGAGGGGTTGCACGTGACTCTAAATTACATCTTCCCATCCAGGAGCGAGACAGCTACTTATTCAAGAACTCCTTTATGTCCTTTAGTAAATTTTTATAGTATTTTAAATGTAGACTTTGCGTATTTCTTTTTAAGTGTATTACTAGGTGTTTTTGATAGCTTTTGTTGCTATTGTATATTGAACATGTGGAACCTTTCATTATAGAAAATACCAAACGTGTTCAAAGCAGACAGACTAGTATAATGAATACTCTTGTGACCATCACTCACCTTAAAAATTTTTTTTTAATTTTTAATTGTGGTAAAATACACATAACATAAAAGTTACCATCTTAACCGTTTTAAGTGTACAGTTAGTCATGTTAAATCCATTCACGTTGTTCGACAACCAATCTCAAGAACCCTTTTCATCTTGCAAAACCGAAACTCTGTTCCTATTAAACAACAGCTCTCCATTCCCTCTTCTGCCCCCAGCCCCTGGCAACCACCATTCTACTTTCTGTCTCTGTGAATTTGACTACTATAGGTGCCTCTTGTGAGTGGATTTATACAGTATTCGTCTTGTTGCGACTGGCTTATTTCACTTAGCTTAGTGTCCTCAGAGGTCATCCATGTTGTAGCATGTCTCAGGATTGCCTTCCTTTTCAAGTTGAATAGTAGTCCACTGTACGTATATGCCGCATCTTGTGTGTCCATTCCTCTGCTGATGTGCACGAGGGCTGTTTCCACCTGTTGGTTTTCGTGAACAATGCCGTCACTCAGCTCCAACAATGATCAGCTCAGAGGCAGTCCGGTTCCATCTTAACCCCATTGCTCTCCCCTTCCGTGTTACTGTGAAGCAAATCTGAATGGGGTATTTTACAAATTATACTTTCTATTTGGTTGAAGAGCATTCCCAGGGAGAATCAGAGTCTGGAAACCAACAACATTTCACCCCAAATAACTTAAGTCTGTATGGCATAAAGACGAAGTGCAGACGAGGTGGGAAAGCTGCCACAGGAATGGTAGATGAGGAAGGAGAAGTAGGTCAGAGAGTGGCTGAGGCTGAGCACATGTACATGAGTTTCTGCTCTCCCTGCTCTCACCTCCTCCCCCCCAACCTCTCGTCCCCACGTCCCAGGATCAGGAAAGACTCCAAAGCTCACAGACCACAGCAGTCACCCTGGAAAAGGCTCTACAAATCTCTGTCCACTTGCCTACAGCCAGGGCATTTTGCCTCGGCAATGCTAGGGCTAAAGTCAAGCTATGCCTTGAACTCACTGACACCGCCCTGGGAGCCAAGGTCTATTCCTGGAGAAGAGATTAGTGGAAATTCCTCAGGAAGACTTTGGCTGCCTGTGAATGCCAAGAGACGTCACTAGATAAACTACCCAGAAACAAGAGTTCAGATGTTCATAGCACTTTAAAATTACGTGTGGCACAATTTTAGTAAATTACCTTGGCCTCTGTTGAGCCTTCCTGCAGAGCCCACAGGGGCTCTCTGCTGGTACTCACCTTGGAGGTGTTGGCGTTGCCTTGCCTTTGTTACCTTGAGAAATGAAAACTTGTGCTAACGGAACATGGCAGTAGCCATTGCAGAAGGACGTGAATGTATCCTCCACGTGGCCTTGGAGAACACAAACACAATCACTTTCCCCCTCCCTTAAAGGTCCTTTACTGATGGTCCCCAGTTTTCTCTTCCTGACCCCATCAACATCATAAATATCCCCTTAATGTTCCCCAGAGAGAGCTCAAACCTGGGCCAGTTTACATTCAAAGGAAATCACTGCAAGCAGAAAATCCTTTGGTCTCTTCCACCAGGTCAGTAGCCCTGTCTTTCTCTCCCTTTTCCACTCTGCTGGTCTGAGGTTTCTCTCCATCCTCAAGAGGAGCATCCATAAGTGTGGGTTAGCCCAGAGTTTGATATGAACATTGTGCAACAGGAGCTGTAGCATCTGGGGCCTGTTTGTGCCTCAGTCAGTAGGTGTGTGTCTTGAGGTGGTGACATGAAGCTGCTCTTGGGTGTCAGAGACGCCGCATCCCACACTGCAGACTCGGGACATACATCTACCATTTCTACTCCATTGGGCTTTACCCCATCTTTCCACCATCTGACTGATAAACATCACTTCTACTCCCTCAGCCTCTGTTTGTTTGTTTGTTTTTAAGATATTAAAAATATATATTTCTTTCTTTTTTTAATATTTGTTTATTTATTTATTTATTGGCTGCAATGGGTCTTCGCTACTGCACGCGGCCTCTCTCTAGTGGCGAGTGGGGGCCGCCTTTCGTTGCCGTGTGCAGGCCTCTCATTGTGGCGGCCTCTCTTGCTGTGCAACACAGCCTCCAGGCGCGTGGGACTCAGCAGTTGCAGCACGTGGGCTCAATAGCTGTGGCTCGCCGGCTCTAGAGCACAGGCTCGGTAGTTGTGGCACACGGGCCTAGTTGCTCCGCGGCATGTGGGATCTTCCCAGACCAGGGATGGAACCCACGTCCCCTGCATTGGCAGGCAGACTCTCACCACTGCGCCACCAGGGAAGTCCCAGCCTCTGTCTTTTGATAAAATCACGGGATTGAACTGGATGGTCCCAAAGTCCCCTTCTAGCTCTGAGTCTGTGAAAAAAGTCACAAATCCTGGAAATTAGAAGCACCTCTTTAGCTCCAGGCCCTAATTCCAGAGGCCCTTAGAGGCCCTGGTGGGAAGAGGGAGCTCCAGGTGGAGCTTCCCAAGGTGGAATCTGGGAGACGCTTTGGCACGTACGGAAAAGAGAGCGGGGAGCCTGGAGCAGCACGTGAGCCGATCCATCCTGGGGACAGCGGGGCTGGGCTACCGAGGTTAGGAGGGCTTGTTCCTGACGTTGCACGTGGGATCTTGGAACACCGCTGAGTTTAGGTGCTATGGCTCTGAGGCCAAGGTGGACTTGGGGCTATAACAGCAAAGAATCCCTTTTCTTCCTGCATGAAGGCAGCTGCAGAGACCAACCAGGATCCAGGATCAAAAAAGGACTCCAGAATTTAAAATCCAAGGAGGAGCCTGTTGGGAGCTGCAACAAGGAGTGTCCAAAAGAGGACAACGGAGGCTCCTCACATATTCTAAAGAGAGCGTCTGAAGCTTTAACACACACTGGAATCCCGTTTCGGCCTTGCTGAAGCACAGAGTGCGGGCCCCGCCCCCTCGATTCTGATTCCGTAGGTCTGGGGTGGGGACTGGGATTTTGCATTTCTACAAGTTCCCAGGGGAACTGATGCTGAAGGTCTGGGGGCGACCCCTGGAGAATGACTTTAGTGAACAGACTGGGAGGAGATGTCATCGGTGAGTGGTGAAGAGCTCAGCTAGCAGCTCTGCCCTTTACCAGACGTGTGCAAGCTACGAGGCCTCTCCAAACCTGCTGCTTCGTCTCTAGAACGGGACTGATGATAAGTGAGGAGTGCAGAGCAGATACACGTAAATAAGTTTCTGGCACAAAGCAAATGCTCTGTGAACGGTAGCTCTCTGAGCCTCTCAGCGTGGTGGCTGATGAATGCAAAGCACGTGAGGGTGGTCCACAGTGCTGGTTTTACACATATTATCAAGCTTGTGCTCAGACACAAGTAAAAGAAACCAACTAAAGTGGCCTGAATAATTATTTTAGCTTTCCAGACTCTTTGGTAGAGATGGCAAGAAAAAGGAAGGGATCTCTCCCTCGTGTGAGAGAAGCCCAGTGGTGAGCCGTCTCAGGTTCCTACCGCCTCCCTGCCTGACTTGCTTTCATCTTCATGGTTGCAGGATGGCTGCTGTACCTCCAGCCCTCATTCCAGGCAGGAAGTGGGGCTACATGAAAGGCAAAAAGGCAAACACTTTCTCCTTGTGATATCTGCCCTTATATTCTCAAAGGGTAGTCCTCCAGGGACATCTGCCAGCATCTCATCTGGCTAGGGATGACCATCCCATGAGGCCATCCTTATCTGCCTAGGAGGATGGGAAGTTAAGTATTTTAGCTTTTCAGGCTCTATGGTAGAGATGGCAAGAAAAAAGAGGTTGAGGTGGGTGTTGAGAAAGCCAATCAATGTATGTGCTATTTGATGGTTCAAAGCTTTGAAAACTATGGCCAGTTCAGCGAGCCATGGGAGTATGAAGCCCACAATTCATCCTATGCCCTTAATTGACTCTGTGTGTGTGTGTGTGTGTGTGTGTGTGTGTGAGAGAGAGAGAGAGAGAGGGAGAGAGAGAGAGCGAGAGAGAGGTTGACTTTGCTATTTCTCTTAGAAAACTTTTGCCGCTCTGTCTTGTAGGATACTTAGTGAGTAGGCCTCCTGTTCCTCTTCCCTTCTCCATCTCATGTCCACCCCTGCAGGCCAGGAGCTTCCCCAGCTTCATGCTTTTCTAGACTACTCACTAGACCAGACGCCATCTCAGCACTGGAGATGAACTGTGCACAAGGCACGTCCGTAGCCCAGCCCCCGTGAAGCTTACAGCCTAGCAGGAAATACATTAAAAATTAAAATGAAAAAGCTTTAACATTTTTTAAAGTCCCTAAATAATAGGGACTTGCTCATGAAATTAAATTAAGTATGGTTTATTTGAACAAAAAAGAGAGTCAAATTTGCAATCAAACTTCCTCCAAAAAGCTTTTTTAAGGAATTCCTCATTCTGAATGCCTGGCACATAGTAGGCCCTCAAAAGACATTTATTGACTGTTGAATGAGTACCTATTTGATCTCCCTTCATAGAGTGAATAAGCCCTTTTGGGGCTGACTTGTGTCTAGGTCAGCACTGGCACACAGTGGGAACTGAGGAAATATTTGTGGAATAGAAAGGAATCAAGTTTACGTCAAAGACGGCCAAATTGGCAGTTGAGCCCAAATCCAGTTGGGTCACTATTCTCTGGGTCACTATTGTATTATTAGAGTAATGGATTCTTTTAAACCTCATAAACTTTTTTGTGTGAAGCCACAGCCTCATCCTGGCACCAGACACACACCTCTTGTCCCCACGAGGTCACTGCAGGGAGAGATTAGCTCCAAGAGCCTCAGCAGGTTTAAGTGTCCCTGAGTGGGTGCGGCATGGTACGCTGCCTGGCTGCCCTTCCGGCCACCCTCTCCTCCCCCCTTGTTTGCAGAAGCAATGGCTGTGAATGGGACTCTTCCCTCCACTGAAAGAAGTAAAGGAGAGTCTGTGATAGATGGACCAAATGTCTTTTTTTTTTTTAACCTTTTTGTGTCTGAACTTCTCTGTGACCTGAGAACTGTAAGGCACATGCCAGCCTCCTAATCACTGCTGATCAGAGGAGGTGTTAACATTTGGGAGGAGGTCCCCAGGGAGCTCTTCCTTCCCTTCGCAGACCTTCGGGTCAAATCTAGTGGAAAAAGTATCCTGCCACAAGATGAGAATAATGTCAGTTTTGTCCCAATTCGAAGAAAAGGAAAAATTACTAGAATTTTATCTGTTGCAAAACTTTCTTCCACACATTTTTCTTAAGCCTCTAATATCCGGTTTTTGTTTTTGTCCTGTCTTTGCTTTGACCACTGGTAAGATGCAGCAAATGGAACGTTTCCTGAAGCTCCACAGATGTCACTGTGGGCCTTTGCTACCTGGACTGATGGGAACAGCACTGCTCCTGGACGTGCTCAGAAGCCCCCTGCTGCCTGGAAGGCAGGCAGGAGAGGTGCGCTTGACCTGGTGCTTAATCGCCTTCAAGTATTTCTGTGTTCTGATCCACTCACAGAAAGGACACTCAGGTATGAAAAGAACCATTTCCATTTGACTAAAACTTTTTCTTCAGGTGACAATGGGGCAGGCAAGCAGCTTGGAGTCTGACATCCTCGATTCTAACCTTAGCTCTTCTACTCACTAGTTGTGTAACTTTAGGCAAGTCACTTAACCTCTCTGAGCCTCAGTTTCTCCATCTGTAAAATGGAGAGATGACTACTTACATAGGATTTCGGTAGGATTGACCAAGATAATATATAAAGAGTGGCAGTTAGTACCCTGAGCCAAGAGAAACGGCCCTTAGTATTACTCTGATTCATATATTGGTTGCTGGGTGGCTATTTTTTTTGTGGGGGTGGGGGGGATGACTTGGCCACAGGTGCATACAGTCAGAAGCCCTGGACCCAGCTGCCCTTTCAAGCCTTTCAAGTTATGGGGCTCTGCATTGCTATATATAATAGCCTCATTAATTCTTTATCCATCTCCAGCCCCAGCTCCACTGTCCCCAGCTCACTCAGAGAAAGCAGAAACCTGTGGTTTTCCACCTGGCATTTTGTTCAGACACTGGTTTCTGAAGGTCTTTCCTGCCACTTGGAAGAACCAAAGGATGCAAAGAATGAGCACGCCAGCTCTCTGGGAGGGAGACCCAGGGCTTCACGGATTTGCTGACAGAGCACGTAGCGGCCTTTCCGCATCTCCCAGGGTGAGCCGAGCCGCCGGCAGGTACTGCTCCTTCTTAAGCGAGCACCCCCGAGCCTGCGGGGCCCCCCGGCTCGCCCCGGCGCCACGGGCCGGCTCCGCGTGGCCGGGGGGCGAGTTTCAGCAACGCCGTTGTGCCGGCCTGACAGTGGGCCTGGCCCCGCGTCCACCTTGCTCTGCTCTGCGGGGCCCCGGGGAGGGCCTGGGTCCTGCCGGAGGTGCTGTCCGGGCAGCTTTATTCAGGGATGCGAGAGAGACAGAGACAGCGAGGGCTGGTGAGAGGGAGGCCAAGAGGCACTGAGGATCAGAGACGAAGACTGAACGGGAGGCCCAGGGCGACGGAGGGCCAGAGAGGCCGGAGAAGCCGGGAGAGGGAGGGACAGAAACAGAAGTGCAGTGAGACCGGAGAAGCAGACACGCGCGCGCACACACACACAGGAGTGGAGAAGGACAGAACTGTGGGCAGGCAGCTGCAGACAGAGAAGGAGACCCTCCGCGGGCGCGGGCGAGGGAGACACGCGGTTTCCAGGGAGACGAGGCTGAAGGGAGAAGCCCGACCCGGGTGGGCAGGACCAGCGGGCTCCCCGGGGAGACCCGCGCACTTGGCGCCCAGGAGTCTTTGTGCTGAGGAGGCTCCTGAGTTCTCAGCTACTAGCAGACTGTCATGCTCGGAGGACCCATTCCAGAAGTGGGTTGGGCGGACGTGCAGGGACCGCTGGCCTTCGGCTGCAGTTTACGCCAGCCCTTTCCCTACTCCATGGACTGGTGGCCGCAGGCAAGGCCTGGGAGCTCAGGGCAGCCTCTCCCCACTGCTCCCCCCGGTACCGCGACACAGACCTGCGGCCCCAGGCGGCCAGGGCCGCCTGAGCTGCGGGGGAGGAGTGGCCTCGGGCACATCTGGGCATCCGCCAGTCAGGAGCCTGCGGGGGCGCGGGGGCTGCACCCTGCAGGGCCGGTCGGGGCCCTGGGGCCCTGGCTGAGGGCGGGGCCTCTGCTGTCACCTCAGGAGTGGGGGGAGCCACCAGTCCATTTCCTGAGCAAAGCCCTTCCCCCTCGGGCACGCGTGCGCCCAAGTAGATGTAAACACTTCCCAGTCTGCTGGGGGAATGGCTTCTCTTCAGCAGAGAGGACTTAGTAATTGAAGTCAGCTGTTGCACAATCTCCCCATCTCCCAACACAGTGGGGCAACGTACTTCACCTAGGAAACCCTGGCTGCTTTC
Source organism: Hippopotamus amphibius kiboko (assembly GCF_030028045.1). Classification (NCBI taxonomy): domain Eukaryota; kingdom Metazoa; phylum Chordata; class Mammalia; order Artiodactyla; family Hippopotamidae; genus Hippopotamus; species Hippopotamus amphibius. The sequence continues at coordinate 169,512,267 of NC_080191.1, read as the reverse complement.
AGCATGGTACCTCCTGGAGGCCCCAAAGGCAGGGGCTCTGGGCGGGGCAGTTACTCTCAAACACCTAAGATGCTAATAGATCATTTTGGGGCCACTGTTCCCAGAGCTTCTCCCTCTATCCTTCCAAGTTTTCACTCCCTGACCTGTCCTGTGTCCCCCAACCCCTGCCTATCCGCTTGTACTCGGAGGACCACGGAGGCGTCTCTTCCTCCACCCTTGCTCTCCCAGCCTCACAGGGTTTGCCCACTCCTGGGAGTGTGTCTGCGTCCCTGGGACCCTACTTCGGGTTGCTGGCTCTCTCGTGGGCCAGACCCAAACATGGACGGGGGCAGGAGGCCTTGACCCGAGGCTCCAGGAGATGTGCTACCATCTCCCTGTTAGAAAGGAAGGTGATGCCTTTTGACCCTGGGTCCTCAAAGAAGTTGCAATACAAACAAACTCATCAGAGACATCAAAGCCTATCTATACATTAGGAAACTGGGCCCAGGTAAACACAGGTGAGATCATTGCATTCCTGTGCCTGTTTTTAGGGCATTTGAAGCAGCCAGTGTGGTCAGTCCACCAAGCGGGAGGCCTGTGTGGGACCTCAGTACAGTGTTACAGCTGGGTCACATGCACCCTGGGGACCTGGGGACCAGTCAGAGAGCTGGCACAGCCCGTGGCTTTGTCAGCAGGCTGGCTCCGAGCCCTCATGAATACCAGCCGTCTTGCTCTCTGTTTCCATTGCACTTTAGTTGGCAAAGTGCATCCCTGCTCCTTATCATACTGCATCCTCCCCACAATCCTTAGGAGGTAGGCAGATCCCCTTTTTGCCCCACCGGTAGAGAACGTGGAGATTGGAGAGGTGCACAGCTGCTTCACGTGAGTAGTGTCCGAGCCATGACCCAACCTGGATCTTCAGGATTCAGGACCTTCAGGATCTCCAGGGGCGTGTTCCACTCTGGCCGCTCTTATCATGAGACCCTGTCCAGCCCCTGCCAGCGTCCTGTCTCCTGTCCTTTATTTTTCTCTGCAAAGGAAAAGCCAAAGTGGCAGAAGTCTTGCCTGTCATTCCTCAGGGTGTTAGACAGCCGTAGACCCACGCGGAAAACTTCCAGCCTGAGGACTCCTCCTGCAGCGGACTTGCAGTCCTCCCCACCCCCATATATTCAGGCGCTCTGCCCTGCACGTGGGCCCGAAAAAGGCACAGATGCTTGGCCACAGAATGAGTACAGGCCACTGCCTCCAGAGTGACACCAGGGGGCTGGGGGATGAGGGGGATTTTTGTTGCATCTTGTTGCTGGTGGCTGCTGAACTATAGGAAAGCTACTGCTCTGAGGTATGTATCTCAGATCCAGCCCTTTGCTGAAATCTCCTTAATATTGGTGTTTCCAATGGATTCTCTGGGAGTTTCTAATGATACTTTTCTCGCCTTTCCAAGAATTCTACTTCTTATTTCTATTTTATTGCACGAATCAGATTTTCTCATCATTAAAGAATAGTAGTAATTGCAAAGATCTTTGTTCTTGATTTTAATGAGATTATGTCTAATGCTTTACAGTTAAGTATTGTGTTTGCTATTGTCATGAGTTGCGTGCGTTGCATTTGATTGTGTTGAGGAAGTATTTTTCTACTCCTAGTTCCAAAAAAAAAAAGTTTTTAACAAGTCAGGAGTGAGTGTTGAATTTTCTGATAAAGATTTAGCAGCTGCAAAATGCCTTGAGCCAACGGAATGGATCAAGAAGGATGCCTGTTGGAGCATGTTGTGGTTGGCAGTGCAACTCTGGAGGTCTGACAGCCTTTGCTAAGAAGACCTGGAGAGACGTTGCTCTGCTGTTTGTCATCTGAGAGCCTTGGGAGGTCGCCTAACCTCTGTGAGTTTTAGTCACCTCATCTGTAAAGGGGATAAATAATGGCCTCACCTGCTCGTCTCACGAGGCTGGAGCGGGGTGGTGTGTGTGAAGCGCTGAGACAGCCCGGCTCCGCGATGCCCCCCGTGATCTCCGCCTCCTCACGCTGACACGTGTGTAGTCTCCTCCTGTGCAGCGTCAGAAGTGCTCTGTGTACATGTCATGGTGTGTCCCTTCTAAGGCAGGCTCATAAAAGGGCGTTGAGGTTTCCTGCTTGGTCACGCTCCTTCTGGGTCCCTTGTCCCTGAGGGAAGATCACATGTTGTGAGCAGCCCTACGGAGAGGCCCTCAAGGCAAGGAACGGAGGCCTGCTGCCAACACCTGTGTGTGTAAGCCGTTTTAGGAGTAGATCCTCCCGCCCCAGTCAAGCCTCCAGAGACAGCGGCTCCAGCTGACATGTTCACTGCAAGCTCAGGGACCCCAAGGCAGGACCACGTAGCCAAGTCACTCTTTGAGTACTAACCCTCGGAAACTGTGACATAATAAATGCTGCTGAGTTTCGGGGGGTATTTTGTTACACAGCAATAGATAACTAATACAAGTTCCTAGCCTATAGTCAGTGTTCAATCAAGGTTATCAGTTTCATCAGAATTAGTATTAATGAGATTCAAATTAATAAAAAATAATCCAGTTGACCCTAACATTAAAAACCAATGTAAAAGTTTAGCAAAACCCTCCATTCTTCAAAAGATCTTTCTTGTTATTCAGGCCTTAAATTCTAACCATGTCAGGATTTCTATTAAGCACACCTCGCCTCAATTATACAAAAAGCGTTACTCAAACATGGAAAAAAGTTGTATGAAAATTAGTTCATATTTTAGGGAAAATAATCTTGCTGAGAAAGTCACTTTGTTGGTTTCCTCACGTGTGAATTGAGGAGGTTGGAATAGATCTGTCCGGTCCAAAATGGTAGCTCCTGGCCATGTGTGGCTATTTACACTTATACTTAAATGAATTAAATTTAAATAAAATTACATATCAGTTTCCTAGCTGTACTACTGCATTTCAAGTGCTCAGTAGCCACAGAGAATGTTTTCATCACCACAGAAAGTTCCATTGGACAGCACCAGGCTCGACATCTAGTGGGGAGGGTATGTGGCTTGCATAGAGCCCTGGCACAATTCCTAGACCCTACTAGGTTCTCTTTCTTTCCTTCTGCCTCTTCACAGCTCTGAGGGAGGCCCAAATGGGCCTCTGTCTTGACATAAATAGCCACGAGAGGTAGCAACTGGCCTTAGGAAGAATTTGCCCACCCTCATTTGCCCACCATCATGTCAGAGTTCCATGCCACTATTACAGTTGTCTTATCAGATTGGGTCCTGTGTCTCCAGTAACCAATCCTGCAATTCCAGCTTCATGTCTAGTTGGTACCTCAAAAACACACAAAACCGAAGTCGCTCATTATCCGCTCCAGTCCGCGTGTCCTCTGGACAGCTGTGTTTCACCCATGGGACCTCCACCCTCTCATGAAGGACTTCTCTTTGATTCTTTCCTCCCTTTGCCACATTGGGTCTCTACCGACCACTCAACCCAGATCAAGTTCTGTTGATTCGCCTTTCAAACTGCTTTTTGTTCCTGTTTCCTCCTCTCCCTCTCTCCCGCCAGCACCCTATTTTGGGCCCCCATCATCCTTGTTGCTTGAGTGGCCTTACAAGTGTCTTGCTTTGTTAAAGACCCAGTGGAAAATCAGGAATGCAGCTTGGAATGAAATGCAGACTGGTCGTGTGGGGCCAGAAACAGGGAGTCTGCAAAGAAGTCAGACACAGGAGAATGACTTGGGGGACCAGTGGGCCAGCATGGTGTTCATTTCTTTTCTTTTTTTAAAAAATTTATTTGTTTATTTGTTTGTTTGTTTGTTTTTAGCTGCATTGGGTCTTTGTTGCTACACTCAGGCTTTCTCTAGTTGCTACTTTCCTTTGCAGTACGTGGGCTTCTCACTGCGGTGACTTCTCTTGTTGTGGAGCATGGGCTCTAGGCGTGCGGGCTTCAGTAGTTGCAGCATGTGGGCTCAGTAGTTGTGGCACACAGGCTTAGTTGCTCCGCAGCATGTGGGAAGCCCCATGGTGTTCATTTCTAATGACTAGTTATCTGAGCAGTTGCAGGGGAAAAGTGAGGCCCCGGAGAATCTCTCTGTGCTTTAGAGGTTTGACTTCCTGGTGCAGAGACACATGAGTGAGGGGGAGAAAAGGTAATTTTTTGTTTGTTTTGTGGAGAGGTGTCATTTTTTCTCTTTCTTTTCTTCTTACCTGCAAATCTTTACGGCAACAAGGGAGAGAACTAGAATTAACAGTGGAAGTTACAGGGGTCAAATTGCAGCAGAACAAAAAGAGGAGACGGCTCACACAGCCAGAGCTCCCTTGCAGTGAGCGGGGCCATCTGAGGCCAGTGAGCTCTAGGCCACTTACAGTGCTCAGGCAGAGAAAGGCTGGGTGGCCTTCGTCAGGGATGGTGTGTGTGGGGGTAGGAGGTGGGGAGTGATTTCTGCTGACTGGGGACTCTGAGGTACTTCCAACACTTACAATGTATGAAGTGTCAAGTGCTGTGTTGGCCAAGCGCACCAGGAGAGCCAGGGACCTGTCTGACAGTCTGGGGACGGGCCTCGGCCCACAGGTGCTCAGAGCATGTGTGTGGACGCGTCTCAGTCTTTGGTATATTTAAGCAAAGATTTTCTTCTGCCCTTTCTCAAATTTTCAGCCACGTAAGGCAGAAAATGAGCCAGGGGTCCAGTGTGGAGATCTGGGTGGCTGAGCTGGCACCTGGCCCAGGGCATCAGGCTGGAAGTGTTTCCATGTCCCGTGGTGGGAGGTCTTGGGGGGAGGGTAAGGCTGGAGAGGATTATATAGAGAAGCTGTTTGGCCATATCCCTGTCAGAGCCACAGGCCCATAAAACACACTTGTGTGCATTAGGAAAAGGCACTCCCTGCTCCAGGAAGACACAGCAACCCACATTCTTTGACTTGGCAAGAGGAGGAGCTGTGGATTTTAGTCCCCGCTTACTCTCTCTTATGCAGTGGTGAACATGAACTGCTGTACTCAGTGGCCCTGATCCCTGTCCCCTGCCTTCTCTAAGCTGTGTCTCCTGTGTGCTATGAGCTCAGGACTGGATGTAGAAGAGAACTGGATCAATCAATGAGAATGAGTGGGAAACTCAAGGAATAGTTCCATGCCAGAAATCAGCCATCTGGAAGACAAAGCCACATGACGCCAATGTCTAATATTAAGACTGATGTTGGTTCTTCTGGGCCTTTCCCAGAGCCGTAGAGCACAGGGGAGGCTGAGGAGAAAGCGAGACCTTCCAGGAACAAGTCCCAAGGCTCCTTCTTCCCTCACCTGTTCATTAAATGCACTTAAGTACCTATGTGTTAAATAGTTTTTGATTTATGTATATGTTTAATCTATGCCTTCAATATCTGTCCATAATTTCATTCTCTGTCTTGAATTCCAAGCTCCTAGAAAGGGCAGACCCTGCGTTACGTGATTAATATTGTTCAGTAAAACACTTGGCACGCCGCCACCTGGTGCTTTGAGACGGGAACGGTGATGATAAAGTCCAAATCCTGCATTCTGGCATTCCAGACTTTCTATCATCTGGCCCTCCCTCAACCTACTCCCTTCCCCACCCCCATTGTTGGGTTTCAGCATCTGATACAACAGCCAAACTGGCCTACATTCCTTGGGCAGCCCATCTCCACAACTCATGTCAAGCTATCTCCTCCATCTGCATACCCCGTCCCCCTTCTCCTACATCTGAGTGTCCAAATCCAACCCATCTCTGGAAGATCAGCTCTAATACTGTTCCTGATATCTGTCCTGATTGCTTGTGCAGGAGGAATCTTGCATCTTTGCTCTCCCGTGATACGTCATGTCAACGTTTCCTGTGTCTAAACGCGTACCACCTTGTGTCACTGCTCTCTGAACAAAGGACTGCTTTCCCGGAGAATCCGGGACTCCCTGAGGGCAGAGGCTGTGTCTGTCCATCGTCCCCTCCCCACAGCTAACCCCAGGGCCGCCACCTGGTCGCTGTCTCTGCGATCTGGGCGAGTGCAGTCGCTGCTCTGAGTCTCCATGAGCTCGTCAGCAAGCACACTGGAGGACACGACCTCTAAGGAGCGTGCTAGCTCCCAGGCCTGGAGTCCAGAGCCTGCGAAAGGCTCGCCCCGTGACTAGAAGCTTTTGAAGCGGGCATTCCACACCAAAAGAGGGAGGGCTTTGGAGACTTGTTTACGGAGGCCTTAAAAATCCCTGGATTGCCAAGAAGTTGGAAATTCAAACTGGCTAGTCGCATGCACCAGATTTCTCGCTTCCCATGAATGGGAATGACATTAAGTGACAGAGAATAGTTGGCACAAAGACGCAATCTCTGTTCTTCGAATTTGGTGTTAGGGCTTCTCCTGCAGCTCCCATCCATCCCTTCAAGAAGCAAAGGTGGGGTCCATGACACCCCCCCCCCCCCCGTGGCGGCTGGGGGTGCCGTGCTCGCAGAAGTCCAGCCCCTCCCGTGGTGACAGGCAGGCTGCACGTGTGTTACCCAGGCCCCTCGTCAGAGGAATCGCCTGCAACAGCCCTGGAGACCTGAACCAATACCTATTCTTGGCAGTAGCTGTCAAGCCTTTTGTAAGAGCCTGAGTACGCGAGCAGGTCTTTTAAAAGTAGGCCCATGTTGCCTGCCCAGATTCCTGGCGGTGACTCAGCACCGCGTACAGTAGCTGTGATTCACGGCGTGTGTAGGCACCGGCCTGTGGGTGCGTCTTGGCAACTGTTCAGCTCTCCCTACTAGAACCCACAGGGTCACAGCCAAGGAGCGGAGGTAGGCACTCCCCCCCAACCCCCACCCCCGTCTTCCGGAACGCTACTGTCACCGCCAAGACACAGGCTCCTCTGCCTCATAGAGGTAGCCGACCATCAAGGCCAAGAGCACTTGGCAGGACAGCTCTGGAGCTGGGACCGGGTAGGGAAGGAGACACACTGGGGCTCTGACAGCCCCATGTGGGGGCAGAGGCCTACCTGTGGCCTGGGGAAATGAGGAGAAGGGGCTCCATAGGAGAGGGAGCGGGAGGGGACGGGGGAAGGCCCCGGCGGAGAGAGGCTCAGCCAGGAACCTCGGGCTTGGGGCCCAGCTGGGCCGCTGGCTCACTGTGGGCGCGTAATCTCCTGTGGAGGGCAGGCGGAGCTCCCAGGAGCCTAGAGGGCATAGTGGTGTTTGCAGAGCTATAGAAATGGGGCCTGCAGGCCGGCACGTAGCCCTGCCAGGCCATGCGCAGGAGGGCAGGGGAGCAGGGTGGGGCGGCAGCGAGCGATGAGAGGCAGGGTGAGGTGTTTGGGGAGAGCGAGATCAGCCTGCACCAACCTGGGACGGGAGGGTTTGCAGAGGGACCGACGGGGGGACAGAAGGTGGCGTGGGGGAGAGTCGGGTAAACCTACACGCGTGGAGTCCGTCTAGACGGTACACCCAGGCTTAGGCAGAGATGGGTTATGCACTTTCCAGTTTTCATAGCTGAGTCAAAGACGCCCATTGTCTCAGTAAAATATCTTAGACCTACTCAGTGGTTTAAGGATCCCAGTACTTTAAGTTCATTAACAGAACCTCGAGACCCACGTGGGAGCTTTCGTTTCCCTCTGACCGCTCGACGCCACCCCTGCCCTTTGCGGGCCTCCGTATTCACTTAATTCTCTCCCGTCTCACTGTGCAAATATGAGACGGGAATGGAAATGCCCCCCTTCTGTCTGCCTCCTCAAATGCTTCGACAATGATAACAGGAGACCCAGGAAGAGGCCTGTGCGCCCCAAGACTCTATGTAAAGTGCTGAATCTCAGCACAAAACATGTGGAGATAGTGTTATTCTGAAATGTGTTTAGAAGTGTTTCTGTAGCTATACATCTTGTTGCTCCGGGGCCTCCCATTCCCCGAAGCAGGGAGTGCCGATGCTTCAGGGAAGGGCCGCCTCTGCCTTTGCTGGGCTTTCACCGTCACGTCAGATTTTCATGAGTCACGAGAACGACCACAGGCTTGAAAGTCAAGTGCTAGGGAGAGAGGATTTTCTAAAGGCCTGGAGGATCCGACCGTAGAATTTTACCAGTCCCTCCGAGTCAGGAAGGGCAAGGGGGGAGCCCATCCCTCTCCTTCCAACAGATCGTGGGAAAGGGGAGGCAGAGGGCAGTCAGACAGGCACGTGTCTGCATCTCCCTACCCCAGGTTCCCGTCCTGGGGGAGACGTGTTTGCTGAGGTGAGGAGGGTACTTAGTCCTCTTTTCAGAGTCTGCAGGGATGACCCCACACCTTCCCTGCACCAACACGCAGGTGTCTGTGGCCACAGGAAAGGAGGTGCAGCACAGCATGGACGCTCTGGGACTCCTAGAGGCTGATAGGGAACTTAGCTGAGAGTCTGACTGGGGAGCTAGGAGTGGGGTTGCTTGGCCCTGTAGTCAACATCAGACTTCCTTTGTAAGTCTGCCTAGAAGTCCAGCAAGGCCTTGGGCCTTGTGGAACCCAGAGAAAGTCCTGAGGGAGCCAAGTCATTGCTGAGACCACTGAGCCCTGGCCAGACTGCAGCAGACATCAGCAGAACATCCATCCATCACCTGTGGCCTAGCTGAACCCTCAGACCAGCAGCTCTCGACCACGGCTGCACAACAAACTCACCTGCAGTGAGTGAGCCCAGGGTCCACACCCAAAGGTTTTGATTTAATTGTTTGGGTGAAGCATTGGTATTTTTTTTAAAAAGCATCCTGGAAATCTTTTGCACAGCAAAGGAAACCGTAAACAAAACGAAAAGACAGCTAACAGAATGGGAGAAAATATTTACAAGTGATGTGACCACAAAGGATTAATTTCCAAAATATACAAACAGCTCATACAACTCAATAACAGAAAAACAAACAATCCAATCAAAAAACGGGCAGAAGACCTAGATAGACATTTCTCCAAAGAAGACATATAGACAGACAACAGGCACATGGAAAAACGCTCAACATTGCTAATTATTCAGAAATGCAAATCAAAACTGCAATGAGGTATCCCCTCACCGTGGTTAGAATGGCCATCATCAAAAAGTCTACAAATAATAAATGCTGGAGAGGGTGTGGAGAAAAAGGAACCCTCCTGCACTGTTGATGGGAATGTAAATTGGTGCAGCCACTAAGGAGAGCAGTATGGAGGTTCCTCAAAAAACTAAAAATAGAGTTGCCATATAATCCAGCAATCCCACTCCTGGGTATTTCCAGAGAAAACTCTAATTCAAAAAGATACATGCACCTCAGTGCTCACCGCAGCACTGTTGACAATAACCAAGACATGGAAGCAACCTAAATGTCCATCCACAGATGAATGGATAAAGATGTGATACATATATACAATGGACTACTACTCAGCCATAAAAAAGAATGAAATAATGCCATTTGCAGCAACGTGGATGGACCTAGAGATTCACATACTAAGTGAAGTAAGTCAGACAGAGACAAATATATGATATCACTTATATGTGGAATCTAAAAACAAAGATACAAATGAACTCATTTACAAAACAAAAATAGACCCACAGACATAGAAAACAAACTAGGTTATCAAAGGGGAAAGTGGAGGGGAGGGGATAAATTAGGAGTCTGGGATTAACATATGCACACTACTATACATGAAAGATACATAACAAGGGCCTACTGTACAGCACAGGAAACGCTACTCAATATTTTGTAATAACCTATAATGGAAAAGAATCTAAAATATATATATATATATATCTGAATCACTGTGCTGTACACGTGAAACTAATACAACATTGTAAATCAACTCTACTCTAATACTCTAATTAAAAAAAAGCATCCTGGGCCTGTGACCAGGGAGGTGAACGGCTTCCTTCAGGGTCAGAAATATCCTCCACACCAAGGCTAGGACCAGGGCGAGGCAGGGGAGGCACCGAGGACGCACGGCGTAGGGAGGCGCTCCCGGTCCAGGCCCTGGAGCTGCAGCGTGGGCACCTGCCAGTGCCTCCAGCCACGTGCGCCAGGGGCTACCCTGCCTCACCTAGCCCTGCTCCCCCTCCTCTCCAGGTAGCTTCCTTCCCTGGGGCAATGTGAAGCCGTAACCCAGGCCATGAGCCCCTCCCCTTTAGAAGGCACCAGAAGGTTGCAGGTGAAGGTGTCATGGGGCCCAGAGACCTCTGGGGAATGGGCTGGGGAGCAGAGTGGGCAGAAAACCAAAGGATGGACCGACGAGATCATCACCTCACGTGCTGTGCCGGTTTCTGGGATGAGGATGACCGGACATGACCATTGGCTGCAAACCCCGGCTTAGTCACTTCCACCAGGCCTCCGAAGCCAGGACATTCTGGTTTCACTCACTATGGTGGAGGGCAGACAAGCCCCAGGCTTCTTCAGAGAAGGATGCAAGTTGCACAAACCAAGGCATGCTCATGTTCTGTTACAGTCGGAGACAGCAGTGCGTGGGCGCGCTTGGGGGCCCCTGCCTGGCGCTGGGGGCCTCACCCCTCGTCTCACCCCGAGATCCGTCCCGGCGGCGGTGACTCAGAACCCGGCACTGTGGAGGCAGACTTCTGAGGGACATTTGGACCTGATTCGTTGGCTAGTGTGAGCTCAGGGCTGCCGTGAATGGCCAGTGCTGTGTGAAAGCTCAGGCTTCACACGCTGGGACAGATGCCTTCTTTGTCAGAAATAAGTGACCTTTGTTTCCCTCTGCCCTGCCTCCCCACCTCCCTGCTTCATCCTGGCCTCAGCCCAGATCCCGGGTCCTCCAGAAGGAAACCCGACCTGGCCTTGCCAATGGCGTCGGGCACCCGGAGACTCCATACCGGGGGGATGGGGTGTCCCTCTGTGTTTTAACCCAAAGTTGTTCTTACGGGGGGTAGGGAGAAGGGCCCCGGCCTTTACGAGCAGAGCTGTGTTCTGACCTGTGTCGGAGCACCGTTTAAACTCTGGTTCTGTCACCTCCTTTCTCTCAGTTTTGACAGAGCGGGGAGAGCCGTTAGAGTCGGCAGAGGAAGAGCAGGGAGCGGGAGACGAGTGCCCCTTCACACGGCCAACTCCTCACCGCCGCACAGGGTCTGTCAGCAGCCGCCGGTCCCGGGTCACAAACCTCTCCTCCTGAGCCAGTTTCCTGTAGGATGAGAATCCGAGGCCTGACCTCCTGCAGATCCGATGGCTTGGCCAGATCTGCTGGCAGCGGGGATCTGCCTGCTCTCAGGGCTCTGGAGATGGATACCATGCGAGCAGCCGCTGAGGCTTCCCAGTGAACGAGGCCACTTCTTTCTCTCTCAGTCTTGATTTCTGCTGAGAGAAGCAGAAATGACCCACAGAACCTGAGAGCTTTTCCCTTACCCATTTGCTAGGATGTATTCATCTCTCCCGATAGCCCGCAGCTAACCCATCTGCGAGACACCTGGTCTTGATTTAATTAATGTGCAAAGCAAAAGGCAGGTAAAAATCTGTAATTAGCAATAGCCTCTGAAGATTTTCTTTGTTGGTTCCCCCCTCCTCCTCTTTCCAGGCAGTGGGAGGGGATGAGAAGGAGCCAAAGGCAAATGCCGTTTAATTCCATCTTGAGTGATTACTCGGGAAAGCCCTCCAAAAAACTGCTGGCTGTTTAATTCAGCAATTTGAACTTGCATTTGGGAACATCACCAAACTGTAAATGCTTTGATCTTTTTTATGCTTCTGTACATAAGGAAAACCAAGTACACCTAATTCCTATGCCATGTTGTCATAAGCATTAGAAACTCTTGGCACGTGGCCACGGGTAGGATGCTCGAGGGGGCTGGCTTTGCCGGAGGAAGAAACAGCTGGATGCCTTGGAGTGAACATCGCAAGAGAAGCCAAGAAGCCGGAGCTCTGATCCCTGTTCCCAGTGGGCGGGACGTGCCCCCTCCTGACCCCCACTTTCCAGTCTTAAAATAAGGGGTAAGGTCAGATGGTGTCTGAATTTCAAAGTCCTGTCTCCCCCAAGCCCTCCAAGCTCTACCACTCTTTGCTTCTAGGAAACACATTCCTTTCTCACACCACAAACCCAGAGGTGAGGAAGATAAAGCAGGCGCACAGGTAGCTGGGTCCAGAAGCTTGCTCTGCAGGCTTGATTATCAAAACGTTTAAGGCAAAGATAATCAGTTGTGGATAATGAGATTCCTTTGAACAGCAGCACACCTTGGATGTGGTGTAGAGCCTGTAGCCACAGAGGAGAAAAAATTATCTGGCCTCTGGGAGGGTTTGTGGGGCACCTGTGACCTCAGCCTTAACCAGGATCTCACGCTCTCCTACCTACAACACTAGGAAACCACGTGGATTTTACACAATCACCCAAATCAAGCCGACGGCATTGCCTTTCGTGCTAGTGCATGTTCTTCTTCTACGGAGGAAGAAAAGTAGAACTGGGGCGGCAGGAGCAGAGATCCATTCTTTCATATCTTCACTCAGGCATTTGTTCAACAGATCCTAAGCCCCTGTAATATATGAGGCCCTAGGGAGGAAGTAGGAGCTGGACGAAGCCAGCCCAGAGGCTGCCAGCGTATGTGAGCATCTATGTTCACATCCCTGGCAATTTCAGATGATGCAGTAGATCTGTAACAAGAGAAAGTCATTCACAAGGACACGTATCTTCTAGACCTTACTGAGCCTGGATGGCCACAGATCCTGAGCTAGGAATGCCTACCTCTGTCTGGAAGGCAGCTCTGCTAACCGCTAGGCCACCACCGCCTCTCCCACCGCTATCTGTTGAGTTCCTGTTCTTCCTTCAAGCCCTGATTCCATGCCACCTCCCCTGGGAAGCCTCTCCTGATATCCCTAGGCAGATGTGATCTCTTCTTATTCTGGTCATACATGGTATTTGTTTGGTCCCACTTAGTTGGTTATCTTATACCCAAACTTGCACTATTTTTGATTCTGTACGTGTCTTATTCTCCTTTAGACCGGTAGCTCCTCAAGGGCGGCACAGGAGGGACAAGACTCTGTTGGAGTGGTCAGTATCCTGATTATGAGATTATACTAGAGTCTTGTAAGTCTTACCATTGAGGGAAACTGGGTAAAGGTGCTCTGGATCTCTCTGTATTGTATCTTATAACATCACATGCATCTACAATTATGTCCAAGTAAAAATTTTAATTAAAAACAAAGCACACGGAATCATAAGACCTCAAAGATGGAAGAACCTCAAGAGGTTCCCTAGTCCTGTCTTTACCTAACGGATGAATTTCTGCCACAGCATCCCACACCCAGGTTTACCAGCCTTTTTCAAACTCCAGCAGTGGAGAATTCACTGTCTCATGGGGAAGAGCATTCCATTTTCAGACAATTCCAGTTCTATTCTGAAAACAACTGGCCAGCCTCTAACTCTCCCTTGGAGTCCACACAGAAGAAGATGATTCCTTGTCCCCATGACAACCCTTCAGGGATGTACAGCTGGCTGTTATGTTCACGTGGGTCTCCTCTAGGCTGTAGGGTTCTGTTCTCTTAACCTCTCTCCGTGTGTTGAGTTCTCATCCCAGTCTGGAACCTTTCCTCTCATTGTACCTCATGTGTTGCTCTGATCTGAAACAGGGCTAACAGCCTCCTTTGTTCTTGACTCTCCACCGGCTCCAGAATAGTTAAAGACCACATTAGCGTCCTTATGCTAAACTGCATACCATTGGCTCCTACGAAAGGCAGCGCCCACAAGAGCCCTTCAGTCTCCCTGTTACACCAGCTACAGTCAAACTCCCCACCCCGATATTTACAATTATTGTTCTGTTTTGACTCAAAAGTAGAACTTTACATTTCTTTATACCTGGCTGCCGGAAGAGCTGAGCCTGCGGTGGGATGTGACGCCTGGGAGTGAGCGGATGTGTGCCGTGCAGCCGGCTGCCATGCGCTGGCCTGCATCCCGCAGCACTGTGCCCAGAGAGGTCTGAGCACTTCCAGCGCTGGCCACCTGGGGTACTGCTCACTCGTGTCGAATAGCGAGATAGGTTTATTTTTATAGCAGGTATTTACTGCAGAACAGGCTAGCAGAACCCCCTGGGTGTCACAACTCTTCCGGCTCTATTACGTATGCAGAATGACGCCAGCCGGGCTCCCATCCTCATTCCCCATCCCCATAGAGATGCCAGCTGAGAACCACAGCATCGGGTTAAGGCTGTGTCAAGCATCTGTGTCCACAGTTCAAAGAGTCAGGGGGGATGCCTCTGTGGGACATGAGAGGGCAGAGCCACCCCACCCCTAACTCACTGAGAAGACAAGGCTTCCAGGCTCTTTAGCGCAGGGTGCCACAGGGCATCTGCTTATGTAAATCCAGTGAGGTCCAATTCTTCTTGGGGAGGTATAAACACAGTCTAGAACCCAATGCCCCAAAGCTTCCGTCTGTCCTGTTCCTTTGCCTGTCTTGGCATCAAGCATCGTTGCATTGGTCCCTGAGAGGCCAGGGGAAGAACATCCCCATCTCTCCCCCTGTTCAAACACCTTCCGTGGCTCCTGTTATCTTGGATTCCATTCCTGCCGCCCTCCCCACACAATTGACATGTCTTCTTGACGTGCCCTTCCTCTGAAGCTATTGTCTAATAGATGGGACTTCACTCAGATGCACACTTACATGAAGATTTCCTTGGTTCTTCCAATGCCTGTAATCTCGCTCTTCTCTGTGTGTCTCTCTCCTCAGTATCCAGGGGATACGTCCTGGCAGGGTTCACAGAGCAGCTGCTGTGCTTGGTATCTGGACTGGCATTATATGGGGCCTATCTTGCCTTGTTTCCATCTAGTCTATGCCACGGGCTTGGTGTCCCCCAATACCTGCTCTTCCCTTCTTCCATGTCAGACATTTCAGGAGAGCACGTGGTCACCCAGAATAAAGACAACAATCCCCATTCTCCTTAGCAGCTAGGCATTGCCATGTGACCCGGTTCTGGCCAATGGGATGGGAGCACACATGGCAAGCGCAATCTCTCCGCCTTTAAAGGAAAGGAGGCCCTCCCCCCACCCCACCCCGTGGCTCCTGCTGCCTTTCCGTAGCTTAGAAGGTGAATGTGGTGGTGAGTCCTGTCGGACCATGCAAATGAGGACAATGACATAGAGATGACCGATGGAGCAAGGAAAGAAAAGAAGCCTGGGCCTCTGATGATTCCCTGAGCGGAACCATTGAACCGGCTCAGACGCTGCTTGAGAAATACACTTCTGTCTTGCTTAAACCACCGTTACGCTGGGGCACCGTCCCCTGTAGCTAAACATGTATCCCAGCTAATGCAGTGTTGCAGCCCGCTTCATCCTTGACTTCCTCTTCTGCTTCTGCCCTCTCCCTGCCTCTCTCACTTTCAGGCCAGTGCTTCATCTCCCAGCCTTTGGCTTGCCCCTCTCCACCGGGCCTAACCCGACCTCTAAGGTAGCTTTGCGTCCTTTCTCTGGCACCTGTCCCGATGGGCAAGCATGGGGGAGAGGGTGGCGTTTTCAGACTCTGTTTGCTCTCTGGTTCCAACCTCTGCAACGTGGGTGTCAGACGCCAGGCGCTTAGAGCCTCCTGAGCCCTTACCTTCTCCGCTCGCCTTCGAGTTGAGTCCTTGCCATATTCCCTCAGGGCAGGTCTTGTGCCTGCCTCCTCTTGAAAGATCTCCCAGTAGCTTGTCCCTTAATCCACGTGTAGGTTCACGTCTTAGGATTCCTGGAGCGGCACACTGAGTCCTGGACCGTGCAGGAAGCTCTGTGTTTTTGTCACTAGCTTTTCCCAGTTCCTGAAGCCTTCCCAGCTGGAGAAGGCAGTTGGATCAATAAACCCATTCACCAGCTGCTTCTCCATTGGGATTCTTCCCAGAAATTCTCCTCTCCACAAAAAGAAGGAGAGGGTTCAGCCCGACTCCGTCCCCAGCACTTCGGCCTCCTGAGACGAGCTACACCCACTCACTGTTGACCTTTTCATGTTAAGCCACAAACCCCGAGCGGGCTAAATCTTAGTCACTGACTTGAGAAGAAAGGATTGGCCTGTACTGTACGTCCTGTAACACCTAAAAATAACTTCTCCTCACCGGCCTGAGTGGGGAAAATGACTGGGAAGTGCAGCAAAACCCCTCAATTAAGTAGCTGATACGATGACAGGACACCCCCTGTACCAGACTTTCTAGGGCCGAGGGAGCTAGAAGACGCGTGCCTGTGTGCCGAGGGCACGGTGACCCCGAGGAGGAGATCAGACCTGGGGGAAAGGAGGCACGCTGCTGCACCACACCCGCTTTCAGTGACTAGCGTGGAGAAGGTTCCGTAGGAAAATTGGAGGCAGAAGGCAGAGCTCCAGCTTAGAAAAGGGAAAACTGTCCCCAGAACCAGCTGTGTCACTTCCTGCTCCCTCCAGCGACGGGTCCCGCATGAGTCCCTGAAACCTTCTGGACGCACATCCTGTGAGGGGAAGAGTGGACAAGATGCTCTCCAAGTCCTTCCCGTCCACCGCATCCTGGGGGTCTGGTGCTCCGTTTGGTCCTCTGCTTCACAGCCTCCCTCAGCTCCTGTCCGCCTCCGCCCTGCCTGGCGCCCCACACGCGCTGCTGCCTTGCCTCCCTCCGCGCAGCGCTCTGCTCCTCGCGACACAGGACTAAAGACACAGGCAAATCCGAGTTTCCAATACACACAGACTCCCGTGAGCGCCAAACACAGAGGGACTGGGAGAGGGAGGCCGTGCCCCAGCCAGGCGCTGTGCGCTCAGCTCCTTGGCTGTCTCCGGTGTCTGATTACTGACTGCCCGTGCCGTGTGCAACCAGGGGCAGAAAGGAGGCAGCAGAGGCTGGCTTGGACCCCTCCACACGTGGTACTGATTCCTTGAGGGCTCTGACTTAGTTTTATTTTACGCTTCTGGCCAGTTCCAAAGTCTTACCACACATCCTCACCACCTCATTCACTCATCAACATATACCTCCTTTTTGTTTCTCTCCTTTTCCTGCCCAAATGAATAACCAAAAGCTGCAGCTGGCCCCCAAAGGTAAGTGTTCCAAAATAGTCAGTATGTGCATCCTGCTGGCCGTCTCCCAGCACACGTCCTCAACAACGGTGCCCTGCTGCAACAGCCCAGCCTTGTTCAATGAAAGGCTCGCTCACGCTTGCAGCAGATGGCAAAAATGGCCACAATCGTTTGCAGCTCCTCTCATCAACAGGGGCGCCAATTTCTGCACTCCTTTTTTTTTAATTATAGTAAGACACACATAAACGTAAAACTTACTGTTTCAACCATTTAAAAATATACCCTTTAACCATTTAAAGACCATTGAAGAGGCATTAAGCACAGTCACGTTGCTGTGCAGTCATCACCACCATCCACCTCCAGGACGGTTCCACCGTCCCCGCCCGACACGCTGCGCCCGTCGGGCACTCACTGCCCGTTCCCCCCTCCCTCCAGCTCTTGGCGTTTGACTTTCTGTCTCTATTAATTTGACTGCCCTAGGAAGTTCGTGTAAGTGGGCCCACACAGTATTTTTCTTTTCGACCCGCTTATTTCAGTTCACATAATGTCTTCAAGGTTCATCCACATTGTAGCATGGGACAGCATTTCCTTCCTTTTGAAGACTGATTAATAATGCCATTGTTCGCACTGACCACCTTTTGTCTCCCCGTTCACTCGTGGATTATGCAGTAGACACTGTCACATTTTTGGCTGTTGTGAATAACGCTGCTGGGTACATGGGGGTACAAACATCTGCTGAAGTCTCTGCTTTCCGTTCTTGTGAGTATATACCCAGAACCAGCATTGCTGGGTCACACGGTAATTGCGTGTTTAATTTTTTGAGGACTCACCATGCCATTCCCCACAGTGGCTGCACCGTTTTATGTTCCCACTGGCAATACACAAATGTTCCAGTTTCTCCACATCCTTTCAAACACTTGTTATTTTCTGTTTTTTGGTTAATGGCCATCCTAATGGATGTGAAGTGGCAACTCACTGTGGTTTTGATTTGCCTTTTCCTTTAGTGCTGTTGCACAGCTTTTCATGGCTGTTGGCCATTTTATATCTTCTTGGGAGAAAGGTTGCGTTTCCCATTCTTTGCACCTGGGCTGGTCATTAGAGTGAACAACGGTCCCAGTTTGTTCAGACTCTCCCAGTTTTTGTACTGAAAGTCCTGTGTCCTGGGAAACCCCTCATTGCCGGGCAAACTGGGACCGTTGGTCACTCTAGCTGGCCTTTGATCCACAGAATGCAATGGACGTTACAATGGACAGCTTTCAGCCCAGGCCTCAAGGGGCTTTGCCAAGCTGCCTCACGCAGCTCGTGGAAACCTGCTGCCCCATAAACAAGCCCATGTTAGCCCAGAGGACGAGAGGCATGTGGCCCGGTCGCCTCATAACTCCTGCTCAAAGCCTGTGAGCGAGGCCATCCTCAGTCACCCAGCTGCCAACCCTGATTCCCGCGCTGACAGCAGGTGTGCAGCCCAGCGGCGCTCAGCCAAGCTGGCCCAGACCGGGAGAAACGCCCTACCAGCCCGCAGAGCCGTCATCGCAGTCAGCGGTGGTTGCTTTAAGCCACAGAATTTGGGGATGATTTGTTACTCAGTGCAAACTAATTCATACAGCTCCACACAAAATCTGCTACGTTCAGTGTTCCTCTAAGATCTCTGCTGCAGACAGGACCCTCCTGTCCCTCCAGCGCCCCTATCCTTAGTGAGAAGAGCTTCACCTACCCTTTCATCACAGTGCGGCCACTGAAGCAGCCACGGGGCCTTTCATTCTCTCTGCCAAAAGCAGACAAAAGCTTTCCCCTCTTTTCATCGTTTTGTCCTCCCCCACTATCCACTTCTCACCGCACAAAGAGAGATCCGCTCGTTAGAGTTAGAGGCTGATGTGGCCATAAGCCAGCTATTTTTTCTTACACAGTTCCCATTTTCCTCTCACAGATCTCTTCCTTCTTGGTGGCAGCGCATCTGAGAGAATTCTAACTTGCTTCGATGCTCTTTCTCCAGCTGGTTGAAGCGTCATGACTCCACTCCTATTCTGCTCACTTGGTTCCCTGCGCAGTTGCCAAGCGAGGTGTTGTTTTGACACCAGAGCCTGGTCATTGCCATCCTAGAACCTGTGTCAAAGCTGTTCAAAGGGTCTCATTCTGGGACCTCAAGGTCAAGCAGGATTAGCCCACTTTTCTAAAGGAGGCCTGCTTCTTGCTGGAACTTTCTGGCTCTTATCGCTCTCAAAAAACATTGAACTATAATTGTGTCCAATGATAAAGGCCCAAAACATGCAGACTGCTTTCTTTCCTTCTCATCAGCCCTTGGTGAGCCCGGGCACGTACAGGGAGAGGGATCTGGTCATGGTGCTGCCCTAGCCTCCAGGGAGTTGTAGGCAGCTGGCTGTGGTTGGCAAAGTTGATTCTCAGCCTCAGAGTGATGAGAATTCCATTTCAAGGCTCCTTCCCTAGGCCTGGGTCAATAAAGATCGAGCCATAGAAATGTCAGGACTGGAAGGACTTTAGAAATCACCTGGTCCAACACTGCCATTTTACAGATGAGGAAACTGAGGTCCACATTAGCCAAATCTGGAAGTGACTTGTCCAAGGCTAGCCAGCAAGATGGTGGCCAAGCCAGGGCCAGAACCGTGGCACTCTGGCCTCTAGACTGGTGCTGTCTCAAAAACCCACTGCTGCTGACAGATGCAGGCTTTGGTCGACTGTTGAAAAGTGAGTTATGAGACGTGAAAGGAAGCCAAGGGTTTTCTACAGACCAAACTGTTGGGCGACAGAGGCGGAGGGTGGAGGTCAGTCATGCCAAGATGAAAGCTCTCAGAAAGGCTCCTCTCGTCCCCTCCTTGAGCCGAGAACACCCGCAGGACAGAAACAAAGCAAAGAGAAAGAAGCCAAGCCCCTTCCCCAAGCCAGCACAGGGACACCTAGCAGAGGAGAATGCCTTGTCCTCCCACTTTTCTATTTTACCTAGGAAACACTTTTCTTATGAACGTACACAACTTTTCCACAGGAACACGCCCCTGTGTATTAAATACCTGTGTTTCTATTCATTTCCGTCGGATGCTTGTCAGGTTCTCACATTGTGCAATCACTGTGAGGATACACTTCTCAGGGTGTTTTTTCTCTGTTATTTCACACGCAGGTTTTCTGTGTGAACAGAGTCCTTGTGTTTGCCAGTTATACCTGTGGCCCTGTGTCCATACGCGGGTGCGTCATTATTTTCTCTCCAACTTGCCTCAGGTTGAGTATTTGTATCCTTTCGAATTCATTAGTGTTAATAACACCCATGTGGTTATTTCTGTACAAATCGCTCTTTTATCTCTTTGGGTTTATTTCTTCGGAGTGTGCTTCCCTAGACAGGATGCTTGGATCACGGCTAGTGCTCAGCTCTTGGTGTTGCAGATCGCTCTCTAGAGAGATGCAATCCGTTTGCAGGGCCTTCAGCTTCATTTAAGCATGCCATTCCTCCCAGCACAAAGCTGGGCTATCCCTGAGTTCCGTCATTTATATTCATTTTTGCCATGTCAAATCGGGGACACCAAACAGTCAGGATTATCGGATCTGAATCAAGGGAGAGGATCCATGAGATGAAGCCAAGAAGCAGAACTGGGCAGAAGCTGTGACAAAGGCTCCAAGTAGGACGGCATGAATGGGGGTTATCTGGGCATGGGGTGGGCTGGCATGAGTTGAAAATTCAGAGTTAGGGTGCAGCCCAGTTTAACAAATGTGTGGTGGGGCCTGAAACCTGTTTCCAGCTTTGCATTTCCTTCTCTTTTTTAGCCAGGCTGTGCATCTTTTTGTGGATAGTTTACTATCTGCACTCCTTCTGTGCATTTTCTTTGATTCCTTGTCCTGAGGACTCTTTTTCCTACTTTCGCCAGCAAAAATCAGAGACCCTGAATCAGAAAGGAGTGTGAGAACCTTTCCACACCGGCTTCTCCTCACCCTGGGCCCCCATGGCTCGCGAGAAGGCACAGCAGTGTGGCTCCCAAGAGTCATTCCTGAGAAACAGCTCTTCCTGGGGGTGCGCGATTTGGCCAACATGATGACAACTGAGTGGAGCTTCTCAGAAGCTCCAAGGAGAAAGGGGGTGGCTCAGGGAGCACAAACGGTGGACCAGCGCCTTGGGCCATCTCTGCTTTTGCCCACCCTTCCTCACCCACATGCAACTTTTTTCAGAGTGGTTTCATACAGCCTAACATTCAGAGGTCCCCTCGGGGACGGGTAGGCCAAGTTTTGAGCCCACACCCAGAAGTCTGTCAGCCACATGGTCTGCTCTGAAGCCTACAACATGTGAAAAGTTATATTTAATATCCCTGGGA
This sequence comes from Hippopotamus amphibius kiboko, assembly GCF_030028045.1. Classification (NCBI taxonomy): domain Eukaryota; kingdom Metazoa; phylum Chordata; class Mammalia; order Artiodactyla; family Hippopotamidae; genus Hippopotamus; species Hippopotamus amphibius. The sequence continues at coordinate 169,491,169 of NC_080191.1, read as the reverse complement.
GAAACCAAATATAGGAAAGCCACTTTGTGGGATGCAACTGCTCTTTTTTGTAAGAAGCATCTCTGCCTAAGTGTTTGGTGAGCTCTTAGCCCTTTAGAGTTGGGCCATGGATTCTCTAGTCTTAATTAGACATGTGGACAAGCAGAGGCTTTAAGAGGTACAGGCACATTCCAGGATCCTCGACAGCCCTGAAAAGGTCATTGTCATCCCACTGGGCCTGGTCAGCATCTGGCTGGCACCAGAGCAGAGAGTGTGAGCACAGCATCACGGCACAGTCCGCTCAGCACCCTGTCCAGTGGCCTGACCACGTGCTGGGCTGTACGCCTTTCTTCCTGAAAGTCTGGAATTGATGGGGTAAGAGGGTAGCGGTCCAGAATGGATGACCTAATTCTCCACTGGGATAGTCAACAACTTGAGGTCTCTTTTTCTATGAATATTTACCTACCCATGGACTGGGTCTCAAGGCTTCTGAACAGATGCTTCCTAGACAACTGCACCGAGAACCTTAAAACACGCCACAGCCTGCTTCCTTTCCTTACGGATTATGAAAAAGGAGCCGTCCCCAGCCCCTTTTCTACCTCCTGGTACTCCAGGCAGGCTAACGCTGGATAAAGCCCTCCTATACCCCTCACAGGAAGGACCCCGAAAGTCCACTAAAAGGCTTTCAGCCAAGCTGTCTTTGTTTAAGACACAGTGGCTGAGTCAGGACATGGAAGCAACCTAAATGGCCATCCACAGATGAATGGATAAAGAAGATGTGGTACACATATACAATGGAATATTACTCAGCTGTAAAAAGCAGTGATACTGGGACATTTGTAGAGACATGGACGGACCTAGAGACTGTCATACAAAGTGAAGTGAGTCGGAAAGAGAAAAGCAAATATCATATATTAACACATATATGCAGAATATAGAAAAATGATACAAATCAACCGATTTGCAAGGCAGAAATAGAGACACAGGCGTAGAGAACAAACATATGGACACCAAGTGGGGAAAGCGGGGAGGGTTGGGGGGGATGAATTGGGAGATTGGGGTTGCCATATATATATTACTAATAAGAAAAAAAATCAAACTGTACACTTTAAATACATGCAGTTTATTATATGTCAATTGTATCTCAATAAAAATTCTTAGAGAAAAAAAAGAAGACACAGTGGCTGGTCTCTGAAGCAGCTAGTAGAGGCTCCAAACATTGGCCATTACATTTAAAGAAGACCTAAAGGAAATAGGAGGCTAGGTAATGGACTTCCTTGAGCTCCCATCATACACCCAGAGCAAAAGAAAGAGGGGAGAATGAAGAGAAGAGATTAAGGCCTTCTCCCCAGAGTGGTCCTACACGGCCCTGTTCCCTAGCTGCAGAGGAGCAAAGCAATAAGGCCACTGAACTCCAGCCTCCTGGGGCTCAGCAAGGCTACACAGGTCAAATGACGGCCCTTTCTAGGCCCTCTTGGGCTCCAATCAGGATACGACCCTTCTCCAAAAGGAGCAGATGGTATAAGCCACCCCCATCACAGTGTGGGGTCCAGCATGTGTCCAGGACAGGGATACACACTCAGGTCAGGCAGAGAGAGCCACGGGGCCAAGCAGTCAGACCTGCTGGCCACTCTTGAGGTAAACATGTGAAGCCAACAACCAGAACCTTGTAGAGCCACTCGGGAGAGGAAATGCAATCCATGCCAATCAATTGAAGATGTCTGTTCTCCAAGACTCTAAACGTAGAAGTAAGAGCTTGGAAAACAGGAAGGGGCGCAAGCCTCACACAGCAGCAGAGGATGAAAACAGCGTGAGGGAGGAAGGAAAGATGCAGACCCCCAGCAGCAGTCAGCAGAACCGGGGCCACATGAGGGCAGGTGTGCAGACTGGACCAGACAGAGCTGATTCTCTGAGCCTTTCAGTCCTCGGCGAGGAGAAAACGGAAGCTCACAGCATAACCCGTGCCCCCGTGAAGCCTCAGCTCCATCCAAGAGCAGAGTCTACATTTGGAAAGCCTTGGCCCTCTTCTTGAACTCGGTTTTCAAGGTTTCGCCGGTGAGTCATCTCATCCCCCCCAGCCCTGACGTGTCTGAACCCGTAAGCACCTCCAGAGCTGGAGCACGCGTCATCTTCACACCACGGATGACTAACCACGGCCTGCTCACAGTCTCCTCATTATCACAAAACAAAAATGCTACGTGCCTCAAAGCTGAGGTTTGGGGAACAGTGGGTTTGAAAAGCTGCAGGAGCAGCGGAGAGACGAGGCTGCAAGGAGCTAACCTTTTGAAAGGTCCTTGCAGTGCTCAGGAGCACAGGCCAAGCAACTCAGCATCCAGATAGGGTTTTCTCTCTGGCAGGACAGTACTGTTAATTTCATTCATTACTGCCTCTGATTAGGTTCCCAGGCTCGTTAAGATCTCCGAGCCTTTGAATGTTTCTCTTGGATCAGATTGGATTTCACTTTGCAGAGAATTGTCAGGACTTTCTAACAGCGCAGGCCAGATAGCATCTCTTGGCTCAACATCTTCCTAAAGTTTCTCCCCTGTGCTTCTGCGTGTGCACCGCTGGTGACACGTCATCGGTCCTGCATGCTGGCTCACAGACCCGTTGCTGCCAGATGAACTAGGGCTTCTGATCCAAACAAAGCCAACATATAAAGTCCAAAACACTTAAACTAAACTTAAACATTTAAACAAAACACTTAAACTAAACTCTAAAAATTATGCAGGTATATGTTAACACTCCAGTTAGACACAGAGAACCACAGTTAAGCCAACTTCTAAAACGGAGAGTGAAGAGGGTTCTTATCCTCTCTGATATTAAGACACATTATAAAGCCATCATGATAAAAACAGCAATTTAAAAAATGTACAGGGCTTCCTAGGTGGCACAGTGGTTAAGAATCCACCTGCCAATGCAGGGGACATGGGTTCGAGCCCTCCTCCAGGAAGATCCCACATGCCGCAGAGCAACTAAGCCCGTGCGCCGCAACTATTGAGCCTGCACTTTAGAGCTCATGAGCCACAACTATTGAGCCCATGTGCCACAGCTACTGAAGCCCACGCACCTAGAGCCCATGCTCTGCAACAAGAGAAGCCAAGGCAATGAGGAACCCGCGCACCACAAAGAAGAGTATCTCCCACTCACCACAACTAGAGAAAGCCGGTGTGCAGCAACGAAGACCCAACACAGCCAATAAATAAATTAATAAATAAGTAAATAAATTTATATTAAAAAATGTACAAATAGGCCAACAAAACAGAATAGAGAGCTCAGACACAGACTCGTGTATATGTCAGAACGTAATATAGGACAAAGGTGCTACCACAAATTGGGGGAAGGATAGATGGTTTCGTGAATGGCATTTGGGGAACTGGCTTACTAAATGGAGAAAAATAAAACCGAGTCCCTGCTTAATACCACATGCAAAAGAGGGCCCAGGGTTGTTTAAAGACCTAAGTGTAAAAGGTTAAAGAAAAGCAGTAGAAATAAAATTAGTAGGATTAAGTGCAGGAAAATATCTTTGTGATTCAGGAAAGCTCTCTTAAGATGAAATTTCAAAAGCATAGAGCATAAGGCAAAATTTTATTAATTTGATTACCTCACAATGAAGGATTTCTAATCAGCAACATATCCCATGGACAAAGTTAATAGACTGATAAAAAAAAATAGATATCTGTAACATCTAAAACCAAAGGGGAATTGATACGAAGAATATGCAAGGATATTAAACATTTATGACTGCAATGGAAAATGGGGAAAGGATATAAACTGACATTGTACATAAGCTGAAAATCCAAAGAACTCACAAGCTGGCGTAGGTCAGTTTTCCCGGGAAGCAGATTTCTGAGGCGGAGAGCTCTGAGCAGGTTTGTCTGGGAGTGGTGAGGGAGTGAGGAAAGCAGCATTGGGTGCAGCCAGAATCTGACCTGTGATGCGGGTGCAACATAGGCTGACCTCATGGGGGATGTGGAAACCGGAGGGTCCCTTTAGAGAGGTCCTGAATCTAGCAAGGGGACCAGACTTTATTCCCCTGCAATGACTAGTCATCGGGTGGATGCCACCCCCAAGGGGAGCTCATAACCCTGGGTGAAGCCGCTTCCTCTGGCTAAGGATAATTCCTGGGGAGGGTCTCATCCATGAGCCACCAGCAGCCGGCACTCCTGGCAGCTGGGTTAACAAGGGCCTGGGTCTTAGAGCAGGAATCTGGACAGTACACTATGTATCCACGACAACAGATACAAAGGAAGACTCAAAAGCACTAGCAATGTGAAAAATGCAAATTAAAACATCAAAGAGCGATCGCTGTATGCCTTTTATATTAGCAAACGACAGAAGGACGTGTAGTGCCAAGTACTGGCAGGGATGTGGGACATGACAGCTCTTGCGGACTGCTGGTGCAAAGATGCACATCAGAAAAACGCGTCAGCAAGCATTCTCGGGAACATTCTGGCGTTATGAGTCACATTTAGTGTTGCGTACTAGCAATTCCTCCACTAGGTGTACATCCCGAGACATTCTTACACGGTTCCATAAGAAGACGTGTAAGCGAATGTTTTCTGCACGGTTATTTGCGGTGAGCGTGGGGGGCTACCTGAGGGTCCATCACTGAGGCTGAGCATAAAATACAGTGAATGCACACCCGGGGAACTCTACGCAGTAGCATTGCAGCAAATGATCCGAGGTACACACAGCAGCACGGTGGATCTTAAGAGCGATGATAAGAACGGGGCGGGGGAGGGGGAGGAACGAAGGAGAGAAACAAAATGAGAATGTTTACATAAATTAAAAATACTGCAAGCACAGGGAACTATATTCCACATCTTGCAATAAACTATAATGGAAAAGAATCTGAAAAAGAATGTGTGTGTAACAATCACTTTGCGGTACACCAGAAACTAACACAATATTGTAAATCAACTATACTTCAATAGAAAATAAGTAAAGAAATAAATTCTGCAAGCAAATAGTGTTTGCATGAAAGCAAACAAAGGATGCATGCAACACACGTAAGCATCACGGTGGGTGAGAGAAGGGGATGAAACTGTGGGATGGGGAGGAAAAAGAATCGGGAAGTAAATAACTTCAAGAGAGGGGTCTCGCAGGGACCAATGATCTGGGCTGGCTCCATGGCTCCGTGAACCAAGGAGTCATATTAATTCAACTCTCTACGACCTGATTTCTAGAACAAGCGGCAGCAGCAACCACCGCTTGAGCCCTGGAAAAGCAAGCTCATGTTCTCCACCTTCTCTTTCTGTGAGATCCCTCCTAAAAGGTCACAGGCTGAGTCCCCGGAAAATCCCAGGGCTCCCTGCTCTTACCTGTGAATGAAATGATATCCATCTCCGATCTTCAGTGGGATGGAAAGGTTGGCACCTGCTTAAAGGTTCACGCCTCTCCCGGGCAGGACTTTGCTCACAGAATGCCTTTTCACGTTCTATCCCTTGAACTTTCTCACCTGTGATTTCAATCAAAGTCATCACCTTAACTGAAACGCAATAGGCAAAACAGCCACCGCCCCCCTTTGATCAGGACTGGTAAGAAAGATAGGGGGAACAACCCTTTTGGAGTGCTGTCTTAGATCTTGCCCGCCTGGCAGGGGGCCCCAAATGGTGAGATGACGTCCCACTGGGAAATGGGCTCACGTTGGCCCCCTCGTCTGGCAAGCCCTCTCGGCTCACGGGGAATGGGTGAGGTGTGAGCTCCCCTTGTGAAATCTATCCTGCGTGACCCATCCGTCCCAGAAAAACTGGAGATCCTGAGAGAGCCCGAAGAATAATGAGGCTTATCTTGGTTCCCATTCCCCACGGTGGCTCTTCCAAACCCCAACTGCTGTCCCCGAAGTCTCCACCTCTATCCCACAAGCAACGGAGAACCAAGTTCAGGTTACCAGTCCAAAGGGAGGAACACAGAGATTAAGATCCGGGGATGCCGAGGAGAGCTGAGCCAGGAAGTCTGAGAGAAGCCCTGCCTCTCAGGCTCAAAAGGTACAACCAGAATGTCAAGGTGGCCATAAACACGGCTCTGAACCTCTCAGCGGGCACCAGGCCCTGACTCCCAAGTTAACCCTTCCTTGCCCAGGGCATGCCTTCCTCAGCTCTATAGAAGAGGTCTCTTCTAGATACCAGCACTGTGTTCACAAGTTTCTGTAAGAGATAGGATCCCTAGGCAACATGAGGACCCCAGGGTGCACGGTAAGAGAGTTGGTGTGGGTATCATTTTTTTCACGCTTTTTTCTGCATCCAGAAAGGAAACGTCTGTGCCAGCTTTAAGACTTTTAGTTCAGGAGCGCTCAGGGTAAGATGGATCTTGCTGTGTGAAGACTTGCTCAGGGCAGGCGTTGCCTGGGGAATGTATAAACTGCCTGTGCACAGTAGGCCTTCTGCACACGTTTGCTCCCTTCCTCACCACCCTTTTTCCTCTCCCCTTGTCGGAATGGTTGAGGAGTCACGCTGGAGCCCAGGAGGGCTGGCTCAGACATCTTTTTACAGAATGATCTCAAGTGAGAGGTTGCTCCTTTCCCCAGCCCTCTGCTTCCCCGACTCTCGCTTCTCATGTTCAGAACTGGAGTGAGTAAACGCTGTCTTGGAGGTGGCCATGTTGGTCCCTGCCCACCTTTGTCTAGCTTCTAGGAAATAAAAAATATTATTATTATTATTATTAATCTTATTTATTTATTTATTTATTTGTTTATTTGTTGGCTGCATTGGGTTTGTTGCTGTGCTCTGGATTTCTCTAGTTGCAGCAAGCGGGGGCTGCTCTTCATTGCAGTGCGCAGGCTTCTCATTGCTGGGGCTTCTCTTGTTGCGGAGCATGGGCTCGAGGCATGTGGGCTTCAGTAGTTGCGGCACGAGGGCTCAATAGTTGTGGCTCACGGGCTCTAAAGTGCAGGCTCAGTAGTTGTGGTGCACGGGTTTAGTCGCTCCGCAGCATGTGGGATCTTCCCGGCCCAGGGACAAAACCCATGTCCCCTGCATTGGCAGGTGGATTCTTAACCACTGCACCACCAGGGAAGTTCTAAAAAATATTATTAAATTTTAATTTTTTAGTAGAAAACTATAAAGAAGTAAAAAAAAATTAGCCTAATTCTATGATCTAGGTAAAATCTGTTGGCATTAAGAAGATGGGGTGTGAGAAAACAGAAGCATTATGGAAACATACAAAATGAAAGTTGAGTCACCTTCCCCCATTCACACTGCCCATAGTAAATAGCTACTCCGCAAAAGTAAACAGCTACTATTAACTCTCTTATCATTCCATCCAGAAAAATTATGCATATGTATTTACATGTATTCTTTCTAAAAAGTTTGCAGAATGATCATACCATATATGGTATTACCTAATTTACTCTCTTTTAATTTGATATACCCTATATATATGTATATGTATATATACTTTATTCTTTATAATAGCTAAATAATATTTCATCAAATGGTTTGTAACTCTGTCCAGGAGGATTGTGAACTTCTCTCCTTTTGTGCACATCAGCTCAGCCTCTTGCTCCTTGATTTCCTCCCAAGGGTCAGAGTTGGTGAGAAGCTGTGGTTCAGGTGCCAGGTGAGACAGAGGAGTCCCCGTACACCCGAAAGTTCCAGGTAGAGTTGCTGTGAAGCTGTCGTGGTGGTCGTGTTTGCTTACGTCCCTTTCTGGAGAAACCGTGCACACGTCAACGGCCAGTTTGCCATACACGTTGATGGATAAACATTTTGGACAAACTTCAGTGTTCCCAAATGATGAAATTTCAGATTTGGAAAGGACCTCCAGGTCATTTGCCTTAACCTCCTTGAACCCACTGCAGGAATCCCCTTCTACAAGCTTCTGTGTTATCTATTTACCATCCCTACATGATGGCACGCAGCAGCTGTTGCTAACAGAAGAGTCTTCCTATTTTCCCACACTGGCTCCCGTGCAGAGTATCAGTACAGGCACTGGTCCTGGCCCTGCCCTTTGAGATATCCTTGAACAGACGTGTTTCTCTGCCCATGCCCGCCGTCCAGAAGTTTGACAACAAGGCTGGCATCCCCCGGAGCCTCCCCTCTACTCATTTAACAAATATTCATCCGGAGACTATGCAGGCGTCAAGCACTGTGTTAGGCACGTTGTAAACTCTGGGAGGGCCTTACATACAGCAGGCATTTAATAAATATTTGCTGAATGAATGAATACAAAGATGAACACCATAGTCTCAAGGACCTCTTAGTCTAGTGGGACGGGGAGCAGAACTATAGGCAATTGTAATCCAGGGACAGGGAGAGAATGTGGGTTAGGTGTCCCTCAGAGGAGAGGTTCTAACCAGGGGTTCGTCGCCCCCACCTCCCGCATCCACTGTGACGTTGATCACATCGTGTTGTCATGATATGTCAGCACGTCTGTCTTCACCACTGGACGGTCAGCTCTTTGAGGACAGAAACTATACTGTACAGCGCAGGGAACTCCACTCCATACCCTGTCATGACCTATAGGGGAAAAGAATCTAAAAAAGAGTCGATATGGGTATATGTACAAGTGACTCACTTTGCTTTACAGCAGAAAGTAACACAATGTTGTAAATCAACTATACTCAATAACAGTGTTGCTTTAAAAAGCTTTAAAAAGAGAAGAAAAAGACACTGTGCTGTGTGTCCCTTGGCTTTGTATCCCTAACCCTAACGCAGGAGCAGGGGAGGTATTTTGTATTTGTTCAGTGACGCGGCGGAGCAATGGATGGCTAAATGAATCGATGTACTGATACTCCCGGAGGAAGAACATTCAGGGAGCTGCTTTCCTTGGCCTAAAGTGGAGTTACCTTAAGTTTCACAAACACAAAACTTGGGGAAGTAGAAGTGACAGAAATCTTGGGAGAAAGCGACCCTGTCATCCTGGGGTTCCCCAAAGTCTCACTTTGGCAACAAACGTTTAATGAGCACGCCCTCTGAGTTAGAGCCGCTGCCTGACGCTAGGACGAGACCAACAAGACACACCTCCTACCTCTCGGGAGCTCCCAGGCCAGCTGGGGACAGGTGCCGCCAAGGGGCCGAGGCCACTGGAGGGGCTCGGGGCTCGGGGCTCAGGGAGGCTTCCTGAAAGTGAAGATGCCTGAACGGAGGGCTGAGGAAACTGTCCAGGCGAGGAGAGGGAGAAGGGCTGTCCTCGGCAGAAGGATGCACGGGCAGAGCCCAGAGGTGTGGGAACACAGCAGTCTGGGAGTGTCGTGTGTGGGGAGTGGGAGGGGGTAACGGAGACGGAGACCAGGCCTTGCCGAGGGACCGAGGTTTCGCCTTGAGGGCAGGAGCCGTTGAAAGAACCCTAAAATCCCACGACGGTCAGCATTGCATAGTACAAGGCTACTCTCACAGCAGCCGAGAAAACAGAGTGCAGGAGCGAGGATGCTGTGAGAGAGATGAGCTAGGAGACTTTGGAACACACCTGGAGAGCAGATGGAGAGGAGAATACGTACCAAAGACATTAGAAAGCAGCTGCCAGAACTCAGTGACCCAGGCTTCGGACTGGGGTGGCTGGGAGGGTGGAAACGCCATCGCCCAAGGAGGACAGGCTGAGCAGCAGGCCTGGGAGTGCAGGCGGTGCGTTGGGTGGGGGGCCTGAGGGCCTGGGGCCACCTCGGCTGATCCTCGAGGAGGATGGACACGTGGGTCAGGAGCTCAAGGAAGGGAACCCAGGAGCCTCCAGGGGACGTGGGCAGAGGGAGGAACGGTGGGCGTGTGCCAGTCACCCAGGGAGGGGGCGTGGGGTGGGAGAGGAAGGGGTTATCTGAGGACCTCAACCATCTTTTGTGAAAAGTTCCCAAACATCTTAAAGAATCCTCAGCGTTATTGCCACGTCAGAGCAGCCTCCCATCTCAAAGCCAATACGGCCATTCATGAGGAAAGCCATTAGGGGAGAGCGGCAGCCCTGAGAGAGGAGCCTGGTTTTCAGACGCCCTTTGTGGGCAGCGACACAGGGACGTGCAGGGACCTCCGTGAAGGAAGAGGAAGGCCTCCAGATGCGCCGGCTTGAGCCGTGGTGTTTGCGTCTTTGCGATGATGCCCGGGGCCTGGCGGGGACCCCCTACCCCACCCCCAGGTCTCACAGGAGGCAGCACGTCCCAGGAGCTGCCTTCCTGCCTCCCTGGCGGCTCCAGACACGAAGCCTCTGCGGGTCACAGGCCTCTGAGGCACACGATGGCCCGACCAAGCCGTGTGCCTGTGTGAAGCTGCCTCCTGGCTGCGAGGAACAAACAGCAATGTTTTAAACCCTCAGTTATTCAGACGCCGTGCCCCGCGGTGAGTCACGACCGAGCGAGCCCCTCCGCGGGAGAGCCGCCCCCGAGGGTCTGCGTGTACACGGCTTAGCCCGCGGGTTCCGGGGGCGACCAGAGATTACACGACAGCCCTGCTCCCGCACCGCGTCCCGCGGAGAAGGCCAGACTGTCACCACAAGGAGAGAAGCCACGTGCCCTCACGAAGGAGCAGAGGGTCCCCGGGCTCTCCAAGTGCTGGTGTCCTCAAGAACGCCTGGGTGCTTCGCGCACGCGAAGGCAGGGTAAGCTGGAGAGACGGGATTCTCCCAAGCACTGCCTTCTAGAATAAAACGTAAGCGCTCCCCTGAGAAAAGGGACAATAGTCATATTCCCAAGCCACCGTGTCCCTGCTGGGGCTGGGCAGGGCCTGGGCCGTCAAGACCACGTGCTGTGTCTGGGCTGGCCTGGGGAGGGGGATGAAGATGGCGTGCGGATGGTTTGGTGACACGTCACAAAGGGAGAAAGCACCCAATCCCCCTCTAGAGAGGCAGGCAGCACAGCCGCGCGCACGCGCCCTGCACCGGGGAAGGCGAAGACCTGAGTTTTGAGTCCTCGGCTCTACCGCCAGGTAACCCTGGACAAGACAGTTACCTCCCTCAGCCTCAGATTCTGTAACAAGATGCTGATGATAATCGCCTATTTACTAGGTTCTTGGATTGCTGTTCCCTGGCGCTGTGTATCCGTCAGGATGTTACTTCGGCTGTTCTAACAGGGGGGCCAATACAACAGTGGCTTACGTGAGAGAGTTTATTTCTCTCTCATGTAAAACTCCAAGCTGCTGTGGCCACTCTGGTCTGAGAGGTCAGCAGAGCCCCAAGCCCCTTGCGTCCGACCGCCGAGGGTGTTCTCGTGCTTTGCTCACTCCGAGCAGGCTCCCCGCCGCGGCCGCGCTGCCGCTGGCAGACGGGACAAAGGGGCAAGAGCAGGGCCAGCCCCTCTCCCGAAGCCCAGGACTTTGCACACCACCTCTTCCCTTCCCACGGGCCGGAATGCGGCCACGGAGTCGCATCTGGCTGGCAGGGGAGCTCGGAGATGGAGTTGTTTTCTGGGAAGTCAGAGACTCAACAGCCAGCTCGGTGATCCTGGAGGAAGAGGAGGTGGCGCGGAGGGGCCGTTCACGGCCCCTGCCACCCGCACTTTGCCGAAGCCCTCTTGACCCCCAGATCCCGGGTTTACACCACTCCCCCGGGGGGCCATCCCCGACCCCGCCGTGCGCCCTCACCCCGTCCTTGGCTCGCTGTCTGCTTCTCAGGCTGGAAGGCCACCGCCCTGAGGGTGGGGCTGCGCCTGTCATCCGCCCCGCGTCTCCGGGTGCCGCCCAGAGCCGGGCACAGAGGGGACGCGAGGCACGTCTGCGCCGACAGCAAAGGGCCTGGGGACACCCTCGGGGCAGGAGCCCGTGGCTCTGAGGCCGGCAGTGCCCCCCAGCTCAGGCTGTGTTTGGAACAAACCTGGTAGCGCCTGCTGCTGTGGGCAATCGTCACCCCGCGGACGGGCCGAACTTTCGTTTCACCCCTTCGTCCTCTCCTAGTGTAGGTCTTTAGCGCTGTGCTCCCCCTTCGTCGGAGCCCTCGGGTGGGCAGCGGTGCCCTTTCCTGATGAACACCGGCCCTGCGGCTCTGTCTTTCAGACCTGGAAATGGATGGGCGGGGGAAGGGCTTCCCCTGGCACAGCGGCCAGAACCCGGGGTGCCGCTTGAGACTTGCTCTCCATTCCCAGGCTCCACGGTGCAGCTCCCAGCCTGAAGCCCGCCCTGTGAGGAGCGGGCAGGGACCTCAGTGAGGACGTCTGCGGGCGGTCGGCCTGCACCCACTGTGGGGAAAACCGGCCCCCCAGAGGCTGGGCCACGTGAACCCGCGGTCTAGTCCCTGAGCACCTCCGTGGGCTCCACGTTGGTGCCCGCCAGCTCACTGCTGATCTGACATAAACCTCACCATTTTCTTAGAAATCTCCTTCTTCTGAGCTCATTTTCTATGTTACCAGCACTGCTTTAGGGATCCCAGCAAACACTGGTTTGACTCTGGCTCCCGTGTGGAGGGGAGGCCGCTCCCCGGACTGACCTTCAGCCCCTCAGCCTCGTCCTCCTCACCTCCCGTGTCTTCCTGCGATTGGAGCTAGAGGACAGCCTGGCCGAGCTCCGAACCACCAGCCTCCAGGGCCACTGAGGGGACGTCACCAGAGACCAAGCCCTGGGGATGCTGGGTGCTCGCGTCACACTGATACACAAAATGAGCCTATTCAAGAGCCAAGTGCACGTTTCCTGGCTTGTATCTTTCCAGAGAGCTGGGGAGCGAGCAGCCACGCCCGGCCAGCAGCCCGGGACACAGCCGTCCCCTGCCCGCCGCCTTCCCCTCCTGCCTGTGGCCCAGGGCTGAGCTGGGGACACACAGAACTGCAGTTTCATTCCAGCCGCTGGGTTTTTCCCCCCGTAACGTGGCAGTGTCCCTTTAAGTCTCTGCCGGGCCCCTCTTTTGGACCAGCTGTAGGTTAAATCAATCAACTGACCAGACTTTTCTCCCTGGGGGTTCTGGGCTGGAAATTCCTCCTACTTGCTTCAGCGTGTGTGCAGGGACAAAGAGCAGCTAAGAAGGGATTGACGTTTCCCTCTGCTGGTTTCTCTCTTCTTAGAATATTTCCGTTTCTAACTCAGGGACCTAGGTTCCTCTCCGAGCCCTGCTTCTCTCCTGGTTCTTTACTGACTGTCCACAGAGCTACAGAAAGTTTCCCTGCACCCAGCGTGGGGAGCTGGGGTCTCTCTGCGTGGATTTCACAGTGTGGCTTCTTGCACCTCTGACTCACGGATTCACCCATTTCTCTCCAGCACAAGCCCTGGCCTGGCCCTCTGAGACGCCAAGTAGCAGTCTGTTGATCATGTGATTTCCCCAAGCAGTCTCCTCTCCTGGGAGAAGAACAGGCTCATCAGCTTACACACAGAGTCTGGCTCTCATTAAAATCTGAAAGCAAAAGGTGGTGGTAGAAAGAGCACTGTTTGGGAGTGGGGGCTTCTGGGTTCTCCTGCCTCTGGTATTACCTCGTGTGCAACCCTGAGAAAGCCATTTCTCTCGGCTGAGCCTTACAGACCCCTCTGTAATGTGAGAGGTGCCTGCTCGAGCTCACATTCCAGTGTTTATACGAAACAGTCTTGCAATCCCCAGGACACCTGCTCATCAGATGCAGACTTGACCTGGGGTCGAAGGTGCTTGTAATCAGGGCCAGGATCCTGGAGCACCGGACCTCAGCAGCCCGTTTCCCCAGACGAGGTCTTGCTTTATCCGTGCCCTTTGTAGAAAAGGATCTAACAGATGAATGAAGCCCAGTGGTAACTGGGACCAGGCTCAGAATGGACAGACCAGAGGCCTGATATCACGGGATCTATGCCATTCCATGTTTGCTCCCCAAAGGGACAGTAGGTTTTTCTGTAGTCTCATGCTAAGAAGAGGTCTGAACTAGAAAAAGCTGGTGTCTAGGACAGGGTCAGGGTGGGGTGGGCGCAGGGCTCAAGGCAGACCATCACACGCCTTCTCTCTGAGGTCTCTGCAGATGGAAGAACCACCCCCAGCAGCCGTGGGGCTGCCCCACACCAGGCTCACCCCTCCCTGCCCCCAACACGGCCCGAAAGGCAGGTCTGGCTGTGCTGGGAACAGGAGATGCTTGCACTCGGCAACAACATCACTCAGCAGCCGTGTGTCATTGACTTCAGCTTCCAAAAACCTGGAAAGAAATCTGCTCTCCAAACAAATGTGAAATATTTGCAAGTTTTCAAAAACGAACCGGGTCTGTTTTCCATAGGAGAGAAAAGGGAGCTGGAAATGTGTTCATTAGAAACAGACGTTTCTTCCATTCTTTCAAGCGACGAAGAGGTTATAAGGCTTGCAGATCAGGTCTCTCCATGAGAAGGACCATTTGGGGACACATGAATTTGGCAAACAAATTTAGGAAGGCAGGCTCTGTCTCAGCAGGGAAGCTGCAGACCTGCAGCAGCCAGGATGTCTTTTCTGGAGTGTGGTTGTACCCAGTAAACAGAGTTGCCTTCAGGATTGGCCCAGGGTGTGTGTTTTGGGAGTGGGGGTGGGAGGAGGGGTGGATGTGTTGGAGTGGGAAAACATCCTTGACACAGATGCTTCAGGTTGTCATGGAATTCTCAAGAAGAAGAGGCCACAGTCTTCTGTGGTCCCAATCTCAGTGTGAGGTGGTTGTGTCCTGGGTCTGATCTCAGTTGTCTCCACCCACCCAGTACTGCAGTTAGACCCTTGCCTTCCATCCTGGCTCCCTCAGTGGAGAGAAGAAAGAGTGAGTCATGACCACCTCGCAGCCCAGTAGAGCCCAGCTCTACTAGAAACATGCCAGATAGGAAACTGGCTGTTAAAAGGTATCTGGCCAGATTTGTTTGTTTCTGTTATTGTGTTATGACCTCCGAAGAGCTGGCCAATCTCAGCAGCACTGGAACATGTCTACATTTCACTACATAGATATAGCATCCTGTTGGCTTGACTTCAAGTGTGACTCTGTTAAGTTTTATACAAATATTAAATTAATACTAATTATGCAAGCAGAACTTACACGCATTCATTTTGGTCACAGTGATTCGCATCTGTGGCTGCACAGTTTTAACCAGGGAAGCTTTATAAAAGTCTGCATGCCTCAGGCCCAGCTCCAGAAAATCTGTTTTAATTGATTTGGAGTGGGGCCTGGGCACTGATTTTTTTTAAAGGCCCCCAGATGATTCTAATTGCAGCCAGGATTGCGAGCCACTGTTCTGAATGATGCCTGAGAAATGCGCTAATTTAGCGGGGGGCAAACAGTCAAGTTGAGATCTTAGTTTGAATTGGCTGGCTTGTTTTGTCAGTGTTCAGCCCAGTGTCTGGATAGGAACAAAGCCAAGATTACAGTACCGTCGTGTAAGGTTTGGAGGGTGAGCCGCTTCTTCTGAAACTGACTGATTACTGTATGTGTACTTCATCTACAGCAATTATGTGGAAATACTGGGCAGGAGCCTCATGGTCTGTGAGTACAGAGTCCCCTAACGTTCAGTAACAGTCACTCCATGATCTGAATGGACAGGAGACAATAAAAAAGAACTCTCACATTGGAAGTAATCTGCACTGAACATTTTCTGGGAACACCAGTTCGTAATGAGCCAACTGGCACAGATTTATATCGCCTTGAATTTCAAGACGTCCCTGGTGATTTACGATAACGAGAGGCTCACATCACCATCTCTTGCCCCGCAGATGAACTTCTGGTTCAATGTGTCCGACGCCGGGAGTGGGGAGGACAATTCAGGTAGCAGAGCATTGAACAAAGGCCAGTCACTGAAGAGGTGAACTTGAGCTCGGTGGGGGGCTGGGACCGACCACCTCGCAGCCGGATGATTCAGGAGTGGCAAGTGGTTAGAACCTTTGTTTTCCCTTTTCTAAGAGACAGGTCCATTCGCTTTCCTGCTGCTTTAGAGCTTAATTTGGGGTGTGTGTGTGTGTGTGTGTGTGTGTGTGTTTTCAGACACC
The DNA here is from genome assembly GCF_030028045.1 of Hippopotamus amphibius kiboko. NCBI lineage: Eukaryota > Metazoa > Chordata > Mammalia > Artiodactyla > Hippopotamidae > Hippopotamus > Hippopotamus amphibius. Next base: position 169,475,410 of record NC_080191.1, on the reverse strand, counting down.
ATGGAGGGGACAGTACATTCCAAAAGTTAGCAGACAGCTAAGGGAAATTCGCCCTCTTTATAGGATATCATAGAGCATATGGTGGGGAAGGCCATTAACAGACAGGAGCCAGGAGCGGGATTAGCTCGTAAGAGAGAAGGCTGCTGAGAGCAGCTGGGCTAAATACTGGAAGAGCTGCCCGCGAGAGCTCCAAGCTTGGGAATTAAAACATAGCTCTCACCGTGTTTTTAAAGGGTTATTTTTGAATGTATAAGGGTAGAGTTAGGAACTGCCCTCAGGAAGGAGATGCATTAAATTCACTGAGGAACAAAACCCCCAGAGGAACAGTACCTGGGGCCATGACCCAGTGGGGGAGGGGGGCCTGATTCCCGGCCGGGTGTCTGGCTGCCCCCACTGGCACTGGGGATCCTTAGTCTAAGAACACAGGCTGAAGTGCTCAGGGGGTTACCTGATCCCACATTTGCAGCCGCAAGCAGCTGAGATTTAAGGCCTCAATAGTGCTTCTTTTACAAGTAAATGACTACCTGGAGAGAAGACTAAGCCAGGTGTTGGACATTTTCTAGGTGATTTTCTATTCAGAGAGACCCAGATTAACTTTCACTCCCATGGAGCTTCCTCTCGACCTCCTGGTGGAAAGGGAATCCCCACTGTGGTCCCTGAACGATGCTCAGGTGTGGCCGTGGCTTAGCCTGTCGTCCCTTCCCCAGGCCTGTGTCTTCCGTTGGATGAGAAGGACCTTGGCAGAGGCTTTCAGGCGGTGAATAAGCCAAGCGCATCCAACTGGCAGCAGACAGCAGCACAAGGATAATGCAGAGAAAGGGGCTGCGTAACTGCAGACGGAGGCAGAGCTTTAAGAGACTGAATGCTGGGGAGCTCCTGTTTCTCATGGCCCTTCCACGGGTGGCTGTGGATTAAATATAAACATCTACCCATGCAGGAGGCTGAATTCAACTCCTTTACCAAATAAGCAAAATGTCAGTTTCTGTTATATATAGGTCGATCTCTATCTGCCAACCTATCTCCTCTACCATCCCTGACCAGCCCCAAGACAGGGCAAACCACCTCTCCTCCGTGCTCCCAAAGCAGTGCCTTCCATGGGTGTTACTGAGCTTGTTGCCTTGGACTGTGGTTGGTAGGGAAAGCGAATCTCCCAGCCTCCGACGGACCAGTGTCTTACTTATCCAGCATCCTCAGCAGTGCAACGCACCCGGCGAGTGTCTGTTGAATGAATCTGTGTATCCATGTATTTCATCTGTCACCTCTAATAAACATTGAAAACAGAAGGACAAAGATACAGTAATCAGGAAACTGAGAGAGAGGTATCTGGTAATAATACAGTAGAAGTATGGGGTTGAAACATATCATTAAACCATTCATAGCAACTTAAATTCTCTTTCTCTGCCCATGTCACCTCAGCCTCCACATCTGCAAAGGAAGAAGTGAAGCGGACAGTTCTATGGCAGGGAGCCTCGATCAAGAGTCAGGGGAGCTATCTTTTGTCTGACTATGTGAGCTGGGGCAAGTCCCCCTCTTATGGAATGAGAAGATTACACTAGATGACCTCCCAAGGTCCTTACACGTCTGTCATTTTGTGATTTTATGCATCTAACACTATAATCCGAAGGTATTTCTTATGGCTGAATAATATTGCATTATACAGACATACAAAAATACACATATATACATTACAATTTTATTTTATTTTGTTATTATTGTTAAACGTTTTGACTCCAAGGTATTGGGGAACAGGCTGTACCATGGTTTGAGGGCCAAAGGACACAGCACAGAATACACCAGCCCTGCATTTACCCACCAGCCCTCAGCCCCAGTGACCCAAGTGAGGTTCAACTTCAAAACACTGTGTCACACGTGCCAGACCACAGCTGCACAAAATAGGAAAAATCTTGTTAGGAAATGGCCACAGCCCCCTGGAACTGTGGAAAATATTGCCTCAGACAAAAAGGATGTTTCCAGTGGGAAAAAAAATCAGCAGTATTGTGTCTGCTAATGCGGTCTACCCAGGCCATCCTCAGCGAATCCTGCCTACTCAGGTCCTTGGCTCTGGGGCAGTTCTTTTCCACCCAATACTGGTCCTCATGATAAATGCAGGCTCTCTTCTCTTCTGGCCCCAGCTGTCTCAAGAATCAGACTTGAAAGTCATTTTCAAACTCATCTTTGGGCTGCCTTTTAAATGCTTCCTCCAGAGGCAAAAATCACAAAATGTTTTCACTAGAACAGGTATTAGAGATCATCTCGTGATCATAATCTAATCCCCTGTCCATGGAGAAACACAATGTCCCAGGTAGGGAAGTGCCTTGCTCAAGGTCACATAGAGATGTCAAGGGGAAGAAACCTGATACCCATTTCAGGTTCTTTCCATTTCTACACCACCTCCAGCCACAGGGCCAATTCTCTGCTACCTTCTCACACAGCTGTTTCCAAACCAACCCACCTGCCAACCCGGTAACCAACCTGTAAGTGCTTCCTGGGAGCCTAGGACTGTGAACTCTGTGGCAAGTTATGTTTTTATTGTCCCAAAGTGCAAGAGTAAACACGCTCCTTTTGGCATACAGCAGAGCTGGCCTACATGGTTGAGTCTTCCTTTGATCTCTGGAACTGGAATTTAGAGTTCCACATATTCCTTGAAACTCATTCCTAGAAAGAGTTGCATATTTTCGAGTGGGTCAGATCCCAGTTCTGGGGCAGGATGGCTTGGGTCTGGGTGGTGCTCTGACCACGCAGGGAGTAGCACCATGCAGAGAGGAGGGCCCAGTCAGAGCAGGTGCAAACCCAGGCACCTGCCCAGTGCAGCCTCCTCTGTCTGCCACAGCCACACCCCAACTTCCTGAGGTCTCAATGCTGGACCAAGGGTAGCCCTTGCCAAGCTGATGCCCTTCAGGCTTGCTCACTCAAGATGGTAATAGCCCCTTTCCTTCTTAGGCCATTGCAGACAAGGATGGACTCTTCTTCCATATAAATACATTAAATATTTAATATAACAGGCAACATATAGACATTTATTCATATGTGTATATATGGTCAGGCCGTTCAAGATGGCTGTTCTCTTGCTCTCTGTATATCCCCTGCTCAACCAGGCCCTGCTTCACCCCCATGAGTATCCAATCCTCTTAATTATATAAGGCTTAATTATCCCCTGGTAACTACTGAGCCCATATGACATCAATTCCCTCTGTAAACGGTAGCCTCCTTCTGCCCTGGGTCAGGAAGGTTGCTGCCATGAGCTGCCCACCGGACCCAGGCGCTGCTGCTCTAGGAGCCTTTGTGCAGGATCTCCTGCCCAACGAACCACGGGTCCCTCCATCGCTGTATCCAGGCTCTTTCTTTGGTCTCAAGGCTGGACAACTACAAGGCTCACAGGCTTGCAGGGTGCAGCCCGACAGTGTACTTTATATGTTTACAAATGCTTGCACCATAAAGTGAGTTAAGGAAACATTTTTTGAATTGCTTATTCACAGGTACCTCTTGGAAGTTCTTTGCTCTTCAGAAACAGAACAATCTGTTCTTTTAAAGTTTGCTGCTACGTGGTAGGAAATGATCCCCTCGGTGGAAATGATCCATTTTAAGAGGAAACATTTACTAAAATAAAATTGAAAATAAAATCAGATGTGATCACATTTATAGATTAGAGATTGATAAAATAACATTTAAAACGTTTGTGGTAGAAAACTCGAAAAATGCTTAAGGATCCACTGTCCCGTCACCTAGTGCGGGGCCGTCTAACATGGCAGCACACGTTGCCGTGAGCACTTGAAATGTGAAAATCTAAATTGAGATGTGCTATAGGTGTCATATACACCCTAGATTTTGAAGATTCAGTACCAAAAAGGAAAAAGAAAGCACAAAATCTATCATTAATTAAATAATTATTAAATTATTAAAAAATACTTCTGTGCTTGAAATCATAGTTTGGACACATTAGATTAGACAAATATATTATTAAAATTAATTTCACCTGTTTCTTTTTAATATAGCTACTAAAAAGCTTAAAATGACACATGTGACTCATGTTACATTTCTACTAGACAGCTAGGTCCAGAGAAAACACTGCTAATATTTTGGTGTATTTCATCCACTGCATGTATATACAGTTGAGGCCTCCAGCTGCTGGGCACAAACCCATGTGTGATTTTCCAGGCCTGACCTTAGGCAAGGCTTTCCCGGGCAGCCACACCAGGAAAGCTGCGCTTCCCTCACAGGCCTCGGGGCACAGCCTGGCCATCCCAGTCTCTGGAGAGAGTCGCAGACTAGCTGCAGGCCCCCTGGCTCATCATGTGCTTCACATACTTACATCCCTAGCCCTGGTGTCTTCACCCTGGGTCTCTTCACCTGAGGCCTTGGGCAGAGGTCTTCCAGGCACCTCTGCTGAGAGCTCTGTATGGAGGGAAGAGGGAGGACCCTGCCGCTTCTCCCTGCTGTGACTCGGTTCCCAGCACTTTTCCAGGCTCAGTCCTCCCCTCCCCCAGGCCAGGGTCTGTAAAGCTGCCAGAGCCTCTTACTGAGATCACCCCACATCAGCACGGATCCACCTGGCCCTCCACCTGTGTCGTTTCACAGGGAAAATGAAACAGGAGGGAGTCAGCGGCTTCTCGGGTTCAGCCTCCTGCTTATACCATCACAGCAAGTGATTAAAGGCTTCACCGTCACTTTCATTCTGACTCACGCTTGCTTCAGTCAGCTATTCTGACACCTGACAGCTCTTTCTTCCAGCTCAGCTGAACTCCTGACAGTCTTACTTTTTTAAACAAAACAGGGATCTCACTGAAATACGATTTTCTATCTGTATCACTCAGGGTTCCAACAGGAGACAAACAGCACGGTCAAATTAGGATAATTGGAGCAGGTTTCATTTATAAGAGGGCTAACTAATAACAAAGATAAGGTTGAAGTATGGGACAGTCACAAAGGACAGCGTAGAAGTCCAGGGCTAGCGGAGCGGAGCTGCTACCACCCCTAAGTCTGACGGGATAAGGAAAGAGAGAGGTTCCCAGAACCAGGAAAGAGAGCTGTGCAGAGCTGGGATGCATTGAAAGAAAGGAAACAGCCAGACTGAGGCCATGGCATAGGGTGGAGCTGGGGGATAAATACCTGACATCCCTCTCCTTCCCTCTCACTCAGAGGTTCTTCACTGGCTGAAGCCAACCAGAAGCCAGAGGACGTGGAAGCCTGTGGCTACCCAGCCCTTTCCTCACGTAGCATTGCCCTAAGTCGGAGCCTGTTACCCTGGTTTCCTTCCTGATGCAACTAGTGTCTAGTTCTAGCACTTACACTGACTGTGTGGGCACAGCTTACAGGACACCCAGCCTGAACACCTCCACCCCATTTCAGTTTCTAGCCTGGGGTAGATTCGGAGGGTACTGTTTGCTGCTGCTGCTGCTGTGTGTGTGTGTGTGTGTGCTCGCATGCATGCACATGCAAATGTGCATGTGTTATAACCTCAGTCCCTCCCAGAACATGCTTCCTTTAATATTAGCCCTGGGTAGGAGCCCCCAGGGCCTGCGCACTATGGCTTTGCAGAGGTGAGCCACCTCTGGTGAGCTGGTTCCTTTGAATCCTGCCCTGGTTCCAGCCCACCCCAGAGTCTTCTTTCTTTACCTCGTCTCACACCCCTCACCCACCCACCCTACTCCAGTATTGTTTTTCCTTGCTGGGCCACCGCAAGTGACTGGTACCCTCCTAGCCACCAGTAATCTGCTAAGAGGGGGGTCTGGGAAGGGTGATCTTTCTAGGCTAAGGTGTTCAGAATGAAGAAAATCCCTCTGGGATAGCATGCAGAATGCTGAACTCTCTAACTGAATCTTCAATTGTCTAGTCCAAGCTTGCTGGGAAATTAGAGGAAGAAACGACCCAGGCTAAACAATCCCAGAGCCAAGATCCTGGGAAGGTGGCGGGAAGAGGACTGCACGTAAGACAGGACCGACCTTCCTCTTTCATCATCCATCTGCAAAGCCAAGGGATCCTGAGTTGAGTCTGAGATCTGCCAGATGCCAGGCAAGGGGTTCCAGGGTCAGCTGGGGGAGCTGTACTCAGGGACAAGGAAGCTCATTTGAAAAGTAAGTCTGAGCCCAAGAGAGGACTGTAGAAAACACTGAGAGAAGGTAAGGCCGTGGTGGGGATGTGGCAAGCAGAAGGGAGTCATTTTATAGAACAGGAAACAATCTGTTGCAGGGATTCTTATATCTCGGGAGGAAGAAAAGACAATTTAAGTTTCGGGAGAGAAGGCAATCTGAATGTACACTATAAGGGTGCCATCTGAAGGAGCATTCATTTTGTGCTTGTCAAGGCCCTGAAAGTGCAGGAGGACCCGCAGCCACCAGGGCAAGCCCAAGGGGCAAAGAAGCCTTTCTGGCTGGGAGGGAGGTGAGTGAGCATCAGTGATGTCCTCCCAGCACAGAGGGGGCACCTGGCACATTGAGGCTAGACTGGTCGACAGTGTCTGCCCCGTCACCTGACATCCATACCGAGGCAGCTTTATATGCCTTTATTCATCCCCTCATTCATTTACGGGTCCAACAAACACTTAGTGGAGCCCCTTGCTCTGTGCAGGGTGAAGCACTCGGCACAGAGAGACATGAAAGAAGAACGAGTCGGGGTTGCCGAGACCAGCTTGGCGACTCGAGGTGAGTGACGGGTGCCGCAAGCTTGAAGAAAACACAGACACAGACTGAAGAGAAAGATGGGACCGGAGGACTCAAGACCTCTAGGATCAAGAGCCTTGCTGATTGATTCCACGTTGCTTTTATAGAGTTCTCGGCATAGCCTAAGGGTCTAACACTCCCAGGTTTATCCCATAAACAATCAAAGGCCTCACATGACTGGGGCAATGATCTTTGTTTGCCTCCTGGGTCCGATTTGAGCAGGTGTGGATCTGAGCAGGGTGCGGATTTGAGCTGGGCGTGGAGAGCAAAGCAGCCCTGGGGGCAGGAGACCTCTCTCAGAAGGATTAAGGGTCTGTGCCCCACCCCTGTTGGCCCCTCTGCGGCTGTGCCTGTCTTAGGTTGTTCCTCCCTTGAGGAATCTTACCCGTCTTTGGCTAACCAGTCATCCTTCAGGGCCAAACAGGGTGATATGAGGTGTGCAGTGAGAAAGGGGCTGTGCCCCTAGAGACGGCCAACCCTCTGCCTATGCCCCCATAGTCTCCACGCCCCGCACCCTCAGCTCCTCCACTGCTCAAGCAGGACATTCTGAATCCCATCGCTCGGCCCACATACTTTAACATTTTCAAGGATTCAGAAAGACTCCTGGATGTCTTCCCACACAGGGTGTCCACCACCAGGGAGCTAACAGAGCTGTGGAAGAGCAAGCCAACATTTCCAAGTTTCCAGTGTAGTGAGTGGCTATGACGGGGAGTAGGTAAGTTCTAAGGATTGGGGATGCATGTGGAATGCTTCACTTAGAAGTGGAGGGCTGAGGGAAGGAGAATGAGAGTTTATTGGGCAGGTTAGAGTTAGGGAGTATTTCTTGACCCCCTCCCAATAAAAATGGAATGCAAAAAACCAAAAGCAAAATAATGGGGTGCATACATCATAAGGATGTATTAATCTGTCTTGTGAATCCTGTCACAGAGTTTTTCTCTTGGATTTACCTAGTAAGGTGAAATCAACACGTTAGGTTTTCTATGGATAGGAATGAGGGCCCCTGGAATCCCTTTGTGTTCCCAGCTCCTCCAGGGGCTGCCCTTGGTCAGCTGCTGAGGAGTGTACAGATCTGAGGAATCACTAACAGTGGAAAGCTGTGAAAAGATCCCTGGGTAAGGATTCCAAGTTTCCAAGTCAGAGAGACTGAGAACTGCCAACAGAAGCTCAGGGCCTTTAAGATGCTCCTGGATGAGAACCTGAGATTCCAGTGAGCCCCCAGGCTTGAGGGACCTCGGACAGAAGGCCTTTGCTTCTGCTCCCCTTGTCCAGCCTCACCCTCTGGTTTATACTTAGCTTTGTCTCCTGCACTTGGGAAGTCTGCTCTCCTTGGAATGGGGTTCAGTGCACATCCCATTCCCAACTCCTCCATCCTGCTGTAGATTTCTGGCACAATACCTTCTCCCCTACATAAGACCTAGCAGAGCTCCAGTTTCTGCTTCTGTTAAGCCCAGGGGAGTCTGGACACAATAGAAACAATAGCCTCTAAAAGCACTCACTTTTTCCAGCTCACCCTACTATTCTTTTCCCCCCAGGACTGGACCCTCTGGCCTTCCCACGGTCAATCACTCCTGGCCCTTTGAGAGCCTGCTATCTTGGAACCCGTTCTCCCAGCCAGGCTTAAGATAACCAATAACCTCCAGCAGAAAGAACGGAAAATTATGACATGCACATAGATCCCGTCTCAATGAGGATGAACAGAATGATACCCAGTCTCCAATCTCCCAGGAGCCCAAACTGAGTGTGTACCAGGCACAGGCGGGTAGCCCGAGAGCTGGGCGGAACCGAGAACTTGAAAGAGGCTCTTTACGGAGCCAAAGCAACGGCAAGAACAGGAGAGTCCGATGAGTCCACTAAGGGCTCATCTACACGTCACCAAACAACTGTCTACGTCTTGTTCGCCTCTGTTCCCTGCATGGTTCCTAGTTTCCACACGCAAGACACTCAGGACTTATTTGTTGGATGAACAAATGAATATGTGAACACTGCCTCAAACCGTCTGAGGTTTTGACTACTCTGATGAGATATTTTGGGGTCATAAAGACCCAGGCAGGCACTGAATATTCCAGTACATGTGAAAACATCTGGAACTCACATATTCCCTTGTTACTTGCACCCTAGGAAACTATGCAGTCCTGGGCAGAAGCGAGAAAAAAGTCTCTGGTGCTTGCTGATAACCACGAGGGAAAGAAGAAATTGCCGGGGGGGGGGGGGGGGGGTCTGTGTGTGTGGAAGGGACAGGGCAGAAATCATTCTAAAATGGGAAATCTCAAGTTTTAAATATTTTTCCTTATGAGGACCTCCCCAGCCAGCTCCCACAGAGAGGCTCCTACCCCTGGCTGTTCACATCATCCACCAATCGGTCTTCAGGGCTCTGCTCTGAGGCTGCAGTTGGTGCCCCGCTGCAAGAGGCTGCTGCCCACTTTCCCAGCTCTGGGGCCGCCCTCGCACACCTCAGGGCCCTGTGCAGGAGTGCTGACAGCATCTAACTCCGTGGCGCTCTCACTGTGAGGAAGACCGTCCTGACGGTCCACCAGACGCCTGCTGCCCCCTCTCGTGGGTGATGACGTGTTGGGTAATTCTCCAGTTAGGGCTAGACCTGCTGCAGGAAAGGTGGAATCCCTGTCTTGGCCTCGTGGCTCAGTACCGGCCAATGGGGTAGTGGATTCGGCTTCCATCCTAAGCGGCCACGGGTGCTGCACGAGGAGGTAGGTAGCTAGAGCGGTATAACAAAGGTTAGAGCGGACGAGATTGTTCCCCGAGACGCCAGCGGGCTCGGATGAGGTTTGGGAGGCAGCTTGGGTGGCATGAATGCCAGGCAACCCCGCCAGCTCCACAGAGATAGGGCTTTCGCCTCCCAGCTGATGCACAGCAGGGGAAGCCAGGGCTGCCACAGGAGACGGGATGTTCCTGGGGTCCAGCCAGCAGTGTGGTGGGGGCCTCACGCCCACGCTGCCTGGGAGACACGCTGCCTGGGGGAGGAGGGCTCAGGGAGCAGGCAGGAGGCCATGCCGGGTGGGCCGCGAACGGGCCACATTTGAGAAGTCTCTTCCTTCCCCCAAATCGCACACTTCCCCTAAACACTCACAGGAAGCTGTTTATTTCCTAGCGAAAGATGAAATCTCTCACTGACCAGATCTGAAGATGACCAGATCTGAAGACGAACAGATTGTCAAGTCTCTTTCTCCTCATGCGGCTTTGGGGCGGGAGGGAGGAGAGACAGTCACAGAAACACACACAGACTGACACAGCCATGGTGAATTAGTCTTTCTATGAAGTATTTGACCACACACATGAAATTAATTGGAAATCAGCCGTCAGCCCTAATATGTTTATACCCAAGTGAAAAAAGTCAGACTGTTACGTTTCTGTTTTTCTGGCATTTTAAATAGCATGACATAAAAATCCAACAATGAGAGACAGAAAATGCTTTGTTTCTTTTATCTGGGGGTGGGGAGTGGGGAATAAAAATATATCTCCTGCCCTTGTCAGTGAATAGATTTTAGTGGAATTGCCAGGCCAGAGAGTATCCTGTTACATGGAAAAAAACAGACTGGGTTTCCAGTTTATTACTAGCTCTGGGATCAACTTCATGGTTTGGCTGATGTTTTCTTTTTCTGTTTTGTTTTGTTTTGTTTTTTTCTTTTTCTTTAATGAAAATGAAAGTCCTTTGTGCACAATCTCTCTAAACTTTTAGAATAATCTAATTGTTCTTAAGTCTCGTGGTTCCTGTGGGGCCACAGGAAGGGCACTTCTAAAACCATAATCCTAGGCTGTAAAAAAATCTAGGCGACTGATCAAAGGTGAACTGCCCATTTACAGCCCCTCTTTTCAAGGCCTCTTCCCATCTTCCTGACAGTTTTATAGAACGGTTTCTCTTTTGCTGCAACTCAGATCAAAGATTTGGATGCGAGGGTCTCCCCACGCCCCACCTGGCACGGAAGGAAGGGATTACCCCAGGAATTAAAAACCTCAGCGAAGTGGGCTTACCCACCTCCCTGGGGGGGTGGGGGTGAGACCCGGAGCCTTTACTTGATGATAGGAACAGAGCCAAACAAAAGCAGGGGTGCCTTCTCTCTGTTCTTGCAGCAGAGGAGATAAATTTACTCTGTCTTCCAGGCTTCAAAGAGAAATTTTCTGATCTTTTGTGCATAGTTTTAATTAATATCTACAAGTTGCTAGAATCATGTTTATTTATTGGTCAATGACCTTTCTTTCCCTCCCACCCATGATAAACCCAAGCAACAGACCCCTCGCAGGGTATTAGACGTTCTGCTGAAACCCTGAGTGGGCAGCAGTGAGCAGACAGGGAAGTGGGAAGAAGTTGCCGAGTGTATTTCGTTTTAGTCCACAGCTTCATCCATTTAATTTGTTTTCAATACCCTCCTCTAGCTTGTCCTGAGCACACCTGTATCTACTTTAGGTCTTACTGGTCAAGGTAAATTTCCTGAGAATGCTTCTTTGAGGGCTAGACCTGCCTCTGTCCCTGTGGATTCAGTGGCTAACCCTGTAAAGAGACACCAAGCGTGGAAACAGGAGTACCTCGAAGCTTCTCTTCCTCTGGGAACCGCCAGGCATACTTCCCCCACTTCTGTTTAGCCTTGACCCTGCACACCAGGGTTTGATTAAGGCAGACCCTCATGGCAGGGGTGTTGACAAGAGTGGGACACAGGTTCCCAAAATGACGTAATCTCTGTTCAAAGGGACTAGAGAGATCATCTAAGACCCCTCTGTGATATAGAGGAATCCTACAGAGGAGCAGGATAAGCCTGGTTCGCCCAGAGTCAGCCATCCAAGCCAGATCCTGAAACCAGATCTCAGGCCTGACTCAAGCCTCTGCTACCTTAGGCTGCCCCCTAAAGAAATTAAACTCTTGGAATGTTTGGTCCCTTGGGGACTGCTAGTTAGACTGTTCAGGGTCTAATGACAACGGATGTGGAGAAATGCTTTGGGAGGTTGGTAACCCAGGCATCTTCTCCAAAACTGCCACTTCTAGGGGGACATTCAACCCCCGAGGACCCTCTGCATTCTGGCCTTTCCTCTGCAGTCTTCCCACCCCAGTTCCCTATTCCTGATAATTTCCTCTGCTCCGACCAGCTCCCTCCTTCTCGCTTCCTCGCCTCTCTGTGCACAGCCCCCTTTGCCCTGCCTGGAGTTTATTCCGTGCTCCTCTTCATTTAAGCGACTCCTGCCCATGCTTTAAAGCCCATTTCAAGTCCCAGCCCATCTTCCTCCTGGAGTAGAACTCGTTATCTACTCTAGATGCTTGCCGTTCAAAGTGTGGCCACAGACCTGCAGTATCAGCCCCACCCCAGGCCTGCTGAATCAGAAACTCTGGGGGTGGCACCCAACAATCTGTGCTTTAGCAAGCCGTCCACAGGGCTCTGACACATGCTCAAGTTCAAGACACCGTACACACTCTTTATCTTAGCCAGGGGCTTCACAGGCATATGACCATGGTTTAAGGCTCCTTACCACTGCCTTGAAATTCCCGACTTTATCTTCGAAGTTGTGTTTTGCAAGTGAAGTCTGATGAGACATTGGAGCCCGCACGTGAGCAGAGGAGCTGTTCACCACCATCGCCTGCTCCTCTATTTGTATGTAGCATTCACGCAGCCCGTGAGGGCAGAATGCCGGTCAATCCATAATGCATAGGGTTCAGTCAGGCTCAAAGTGAGTGCATGTGTCACATCTACAACCGAGTGAGCTGGGTGATGACAGATTCGAGAAGCTACGTTCCCCCTCAGAACCAGAACTTGCTTTGTACACTGAGGAAGGCAATTTAAGAAGCACAAGTGACCGTGGACCTCTATCCTATCCTTTCTTACTCAAGTTACTTCTCTATAGCCAATCACGTATGCTGCACATCATGACAGGAGGAAAGGGTAAGAGAGAACAACTCATAGCTCCTTTTCCTTCCCGTCCTTTCTTCCTCTTTAATAAGCCGAAGGTAAACAGTGCTGGTAGAATGTGTGTCACAAGATCACATGAAAACAGTTGAGTCTGTTTTTTGTTAACACTTCCTCTGTTCTGATAAGAATAGAATAAATATACACGTACAAACTGCAAAATGTTAATTGTATAATTTTGGTGGTTCCAAACACTAGTAAAATGCCCTTATATTGCATTTAAGTGGGCATTACACAATATAAAGGTGAAAGGTAAAATTCATGTTAACAATTTTCAAACATTTTAAAATTAGAACATATAATAATTTAAAAAAAACCCACAACAATTCAAGATAGACTGCAGAAGAAAGCAAAAAGTTTTATATTCTAGCACCTTTAACAGTACTTTTTTCCTGCTTTTTGAACAAGGGCCTCCACACTTTAATTTTGTACTGGGGCTAGTAAATTATGCAGCCTATCTTGTCCACTATCCAAACAGGGACACTTCTGAGAATGACATGGAATGCTGTTAATAATTCCCTCTGGCCACAGGTGCAAGTGGGCCCATCCTAAGTAGCCTAGGACATGTGGTCATCCCAAATTTGAAAGTTCATAATGGTGAAGGAAAAAGCAAAATAGCCATAAAGGCATCTGCTTTCTTTCTGTCAACTGCAGGACATTTTACAAAATTGTATTTTGGGTTTTGTTTTGTTTGTTTTTAAGAACTTGTATTGAGATATAATTAGCATACAATAAACTGCATATATTTAAAGTGTTCAATTTGATACGAAAGTGTATTTTCTGAATGTGCATTGTGTTAACTAGCAGGCTGACTCTAGGCATTTTCACAGACCGTTCAGTGGGCTTGGACATGGATGGTGCCTGCTCTTTCCCTGTCCTTTTGCACATGGAAGAATCTTCTTAGTTATTTATCTTTAGCTTCCACAACCCTCGAAGCCTCGACTTTTTGTGTACTTTTGCTTTCCTTGGAAATTCTTAAAAGTTTGTGACATTCTATACACATCCTTGATTTTGTGCCTCTCCTCCCACCTTTGTGTGTGTGCCCTCTTAAAATCAGAGCTCATCAGCAGAAGTGCTGTTTTCTTCGGATGTCTTTTCTTCTTCCTCATCAGGATCATTCACAATTTTAGGCTCTGACTTTTATTTTTAGAACCATCCTTTTTTAGCCATACTGCCTTTCAGAGATTCTCACCATGAGATCATCTGTTTTGAACTTTCTGAAGTCTGCTTTCTTCAAGTCTGTAAGTCGGAAGATATACATTTGATTTATCCTGCTTGAATGGGATGGGCACTCCCTTCAAAACTCTCACGAGTTTCACATCACTAACAGTTCTTTGCTGGCAGTGTCAAGTCCGGAGTATCAGTTCCCCTTGCTGTTACCTGTTCCTTTCAAGTGATCAATCAAGCCACTTAAGAATTTACTAAATATCCTGCTTTTCAAAAAAGTAGGGGGTTTATGGACTTCCACAACATGTCTATTTAAAAAGTCAACATTTGTCATTGTGTTTTGTCTCTGTGCTAGTTTTCAAAAAATGTCTGCAACAGCATCTCCCATCCAATTTAATCTTCTTACTATATAACTTTGACATTTCTACCCTCAATAGGCGGGATCTGTATTCTCACCTCTTAAACAGAACAGTCTTGTGACTATGGCAGAGGGATGCTATATGACTTCAAGGCTAGAGCATAATGTGTGATACAGCTTCTACCTGGTTCTCTCTAAGGATGCTCATTCCTGTAACCCAGCAACCATGCTGTGAGGAACACCAAACTAGGTCAGGTGGAGAAACCACATGGAGAAGTCACATGTAGGTGTTTTGGAAGACAGCCTGGGTGAGGTCCCAGCCAAAAACCAGCAACAATGGCCAGACTTATGAGTGGAGAAGCCTCCCAGATCAGATGAGTAGAGCCTCCCAGACTTCACATCTTCCCAGCTGAGGTCCTAGAGATTGTGGCACAAAGACAAGCCACCTCTGCTTTGACCTGTCTGAATTCCTGACCCACAGAAACTATGAGAGAGAATACATGATGGTTTCTTTTTTTTTAAATAAATTTATTTATTCATTCATTCATTTATTTATTTATTGGCTGCATTGGGTCTTCATTGCTGCATGCAGGCTTTCTGCAGTTGTGGTGAGTGGGGGCCACTCTTCATTGTGATGTGCTGGCTCCTCATTATGGGGGCTCCTCTTGTTGCAGAGCAAGGGCTCTAGGTGCTCGGGCTTCAGTAGTTGTGGCACACGGGCTCAACAGTTGTGGAGCACAGGCTTAGTTGCTCCTCGGCATGTGGGATCTTCCTGGAGCAGTGATCAAACCCATGTCTCCTGCATTGGCAGGCGGATTCTTAACCACTGCACCACCTAAGAAGTCCCCATGATGGTCTCTTAAGGTACTCAGTCTTGGAGATGATTTGTAATGCAGCAATGGAGAACTCATGCAATAATTTAAAATGCATTAATGGGCTTCCTAGGTGGCGGAGTGGTTGAGAATCTGCCTGCCAATGCAGGGGACACGGGTTCGATCCCTGCTCCAGGAAGATCCCACGTGCCACGGAGCAACTAAGCCCGTGCACCACAACTATTGAGCCTGTGCTTTAAAGCCCATGAGCCACAACTGTTGAGCCCATGCTCTGCAACAAGAGAAGCCACGGCAATGAGGAGCCCGTGCACCACAACGAAGAGGAGCCGGTGTTCACTGCAACTAAAGAAAGCCCGTGCGCAGCAACAAAGACCCAACACAGCCAATAAATAAATAAATAAATAAATTTATAAAAAATAAATAAAATGCATTAACTAAGAAACAAAAATTAAGGCTAATTAAGAATGCATCATCTATACCCATTCTTCTGACTGATTGGTACTTGGTTTTACTGCCATTCCAGAAACCTATTCCTGTAATTTAAATTCAGTTCCACCAGGTGGAAGTGAGCCATGATTGTACTAATCCCCAGTCATTGCGCAGAGATTGTACTCCCTTTTCTACTTTTTGTTTTGTTTTGTTTTTTGGCTGTGGCTGTGTGGCTTGCGGGATCTTAGTTCCCAGACCAGGGATTGAACCCAGGCCCTCAGCAGTGAACGTGCAGAGTCCACTAGACTCCCTTTTCAAAATCATACTTTTGTATGACATTTAATCTTGGTCATTAAAGCAGTTAGATCATCCCTGCTTAGTATACTGTGTGAATTTAAGAAAGAGCAAAATTAAAACATTTCTCACATACTTCTCTAGCTGATTAACATAATACACAACTCTATCTAATTTCAGACCCCCTGCTGGAAAATGTTCCCTCCTATTTTAACTTATTGAGTCAGAGATCATTTGGTTGCAATGAACAGAACCCATTCAAACAGGCTTAAGCGAAAAAGAGAAGTGATTAGAAATAGAGGCATCTGGTGGGACCCAAAGGCAGGAAGTGCAGCCAGGCTTCATAGGCAATGATGCCACAAATGGCAAAACTGATGAGAGCCAGAGGGGCTTGTCTCTCCAAACCTCTTTCTGTTTAAAGCTCTACTGTCTCTTTTATCTGACTCTTTAGGTCAGAGGTTCCCACCCCCATCCCCCACCCCTCCCACCCCTTGCCGCACAGCAGGAGGTGAGTGGCGGGTCACCGAGCAAAGCTTCATCTGAGCAAAGCTTCATCTGAGCTCCCCTCGCTCCCTCCCCATCGCTCCCTCCCCATCGCTCCCCAGTGCTCCCCATCACTCACGGTACTGCCTGAACCACCCCCCCCACCTTCGGTGGAAAAATCGTCTTCCACGAAACGGGTCCCTGGTGCCAAAGAGGTTGGGGACGGCTGCTTTAGGGCACATTCTTCACCTCTCTCTCTCTCCCTCCTCCTCCTCCCACATGTCCTCCCTCCCTCCAGAGAGCAGTTTAGCACGTGGTTATGGACACGCTCTGAAGTCAAGATGCCTAGATTCAAATACTCGCTCCACCGTTTAGTTGCTCATGACCTTGGGCACGTTCCTTAAGCTTCTATTCTTCAGTTTCCTCACTTATAAAATGGGTATGAAGAAAATAATGGTAATTACCTCACAAGATTTTTGTGAGATCAAGTGACTCAATATACATACAGTTCTTTAAACAGTGCCTGGCACTTTGCAGATGCCTGCTTTCATTACCGTCTTCCCCTGCTCACTTAACCACATCCGAACACGGGTGCCCCAATCCCAGCTTCATATCCAACTGATAGTTCAAGCGCCTGGCAGAAACCTGCTACGTTTCCGTGACCCAGTTCCACGTTCCCAGGGGAGAGCATCTGATGGGCCCAGCTGGGGTCCCATGTCATCTTACGGTCCAACCAGCTGTGGCAGCGAGTCAGGGAGCGGGTGGTGCGAGGCGCTAGCAGGGACAGGGGAGCAGGGACAGGGGAGCAGATTCTCTGAGAAGGGGTGTGGGCTGGTCCTCCGGAGAGGGCTTGCCCGCCAGTACGCGCAGATGCGTAGCAACCCTATTTCTGATATGGCAGCCCCGGCACTTTGAGCCTCAGCTCCAGCTCCCTGCTCCCCAGGGGCTGTTCCTGTTATCGACTGAGCCCAGCGGCATGAAGAAGGTGGCTTCCTCCAGCCAACACACAGAACCTTCTCTCCCACGTAACCAGCTCTCCTCCTTCTGCTCAGCATTGAGGACTCTCACCCTCTGAGATGCCAAAATACAAGTGTCTCTTCCTACTAGAAGATGGCTTTTACCAATCCTCACCCAAATGTTCCCCTCTGAATTGTCCTTCTCTCAGAGAGAACACAAAGGAAGGATCAGACCCCTTTCATCTGGGATTGTGAGTTTGAGCTATTAAGCATGTAGTGGCTATTTGCAGCTAATAGAAACCTTGAGAAATAATACTTAAAATTATTGATCTCACCATAGAGAAAAAGAAAATTAAACAAAGTGTTGAACAGAAAGCTAATTGGTTTATCAAAAGCATAAGGAGGTTTAAGAAATATTGCTCTCAAGTCTCCTTTCATTTCTCTGTATCATTCTAATCTCCATTAGATTTGGTCATTTGGAGTAAAATGCTCTGAAACTGCATACTTCAAAATCTTAACCTAATCTTCAGAAATACTTGAATGTCACGGATAAATCAATAGTGCTTTAGGTCATGGAGCAGAGCTGATTATGGTCCTCTCTGGGAGAGGTGATGACTGCATCTGCCCACTCAGCGCCAGGCCGGCCTCCAAGTGGGAATGAGCTGACATTTTCCCTGGGCTTGCTTCTTCTTTCACTGGTGATTCTTTCTGTAAAGTCTCAGAAACCTTACAATGGCTGATATTCTTATTGTTTTGGGGTGCTACCATTAGACTTTCTTTCTTAGTTTCTGAGCCTTGTGCATTCTTGAGGATCCTTTCAGAGAAAATAAGAGGTTTCTAGGGGGAAATGACCCATGACTGATCATTAGCTCTGTGAAATGACCTACTTGAAAGGAAGTATAATGTTCCCATCAACTATAAATGAGAAGATTGCTTACAACTTATGGTCCATATTCCCTGTATCCAATACCCCCATTTCCTCTCCTCTGAGTCATCCTTTCATGAATTGATTACTTCCCTCATTTTTTTCTTCATGGAAATTGCTCTTTTTTTTTTTAATTTTTATTTATTTATTTATTATTTTTGGGGGGTACACCAAGTTCAATCATCTGTTTTTAGACACATATCCCTGTATTCCCTCCCTCCCTCGACTCCCCCCTCCACCCTCCCTTGAGTCCCCCCCACCCTCCCCTGGAAATTGCTCTTTTTGCAAGGTTGTCAGACTTATTTGCTGTTTGAGCCAAAGAAGCAACCTCTTTCACTCCATCCACTTCAACTAGAAGTAGACAAAACTATCTTAATACAATCTGATAAAGCTTAGAGGAAAGCAAGATGTGTGGCCTGTTATTAAATTATTGCTATATTTAATAAACCGTAGATGTCAGAAATAATACATATAAATGCTCCAGGCCATGTGGAGACAATTAAGACAATTTACTCCAGTAATAATTATATGGCCCTTTGTGTTCAATTCATACACCCACCAGAAGTATTATACTTTTTGCTGAACTTCCCTGACCAGCTCCTCCAAAGAGGCCACCCCACTTGTCTTCAGCCTATCACTCTAGTTTACTGTTTTGAGTAGCACGTACTAGTGTCTGATATTTTTATAGCTCTTGTTTATAGTTTTATGTATTTATTGTTCACATTCTCTATGAATGCAACGTGGAGCAGAGCCCGTTCCTGTGTCTCTCTCATCACTCTGTTAATGCCTAGAACAAAGCCTAGTATACAGAGGCGCCTAATAAATGCTCGCTGCGTTAACGGGCCCCTGAGTGCCCGGAGCCCCCAGCCTCACTACCAGCTCCTAAGGAGTGCATCACCTGCCTTCCTGGACCCTCCTCGGCGTGGAGCCTGTTGGTTCTCCATAACGCACGCGAGCTCTAGCCGTAGCCATTGCTGCTGCTGGCAACGGTGAGGGTGCCTAGGGGATCGGTTTGCTGGAAGACGGAGAGGTAACCTCTGGAGACAATCCACAGGCTAGACCCATTTTCAAAAGGCATTTTTTTTCCTTTGGGCAAACTTGAAAGAGTCAAGTTTTGCTACAAATTTAGTCTTTCATTAGAAACCAATCAGGGTGACTTCCCTGGTGATGCAGTGGCTAAGAATCCACCTGACAATGCAGAGGACACGGGTTCGATCCCTGGGCTGGGAAGATCCCACATGCCTCAGAATAGCTAGGCCCGTGCACCACAACTACTGAGCCTGTGTGTCACAACTACTGAGCCTGTGCTTTAGAGCCCGCGAACCACAAGCACTGAACCCATGTGCTACAACTACTGAAGCCTGCGCACCTATAGTTCGTGCACCACGACGAAGAGTAGCCCCCGCTCGCCACAGCTAGAGAAAGCCCGCCCACAACAATGAAGACCCAACGCAGCCAATAAATATATAAATAAATAAATAATTTAAAAAAAAAAAAAAGGAGGAAATCAGTCAGGCACATAGAATGCAAATCCATGCAGGAGCCCATGAGGTGCACTGAACTCCAGGAAGCACCCAGAAAGCAGGCCTAGTGTGTGCTGAGCAATCAGAACTATAGTTCTAAGAGGACAGGGTACAAAATGGAACCAGATCCTCCTCAGAAACCTCCACATACCTGAACCCAGTCTTGAGACCTTAGTCACCTGTGACTTCAATGCCCTCTCTACTTGTGTCACGTCCAAGGCGCACCACGTCCTCCGCAAGCCCTCTTGCACTGGCCGCTGCACTGCACCCCTCAAGCACTTACAGCTTCCTACTGCAGGTCAACAACTTGCTGTTGCAAGTCAGGTACTTATTTACATCTGTCTCCATGGGGGCAGAGACCACGTCTTATCATTTGCCTCCCCATTCCCCAGCATGATGACTTTTAATAATTAAAAAAATACATTGTCAGCCTAATCGTTAAGCCTTCTTAACCAACGATGCTAACCTAGAGGTAGGCTGGGGCTCGTACATAAATTTAAAATGCAGTGGAGAGATTTAGAGGACGGTAAAACAGCGCATTTTTATCCTTAGTGTCTGGTTGTCCAGTGGTTCCCGTATCAAAGGCCAAGCCTGGGGGCCTCACCTCCTACCTTCTTCCACAGTGCAGAGAAGAGGCCTCTTCTCATGATTGCCAGGCTGAGGGAGCTGCCCATGGAAGTTGGAGGATATAATACATGGTGAAGAGGTGGGGATCCTCTCCCTCCTGCTCAAGTGGGCAGTGGGAGAAGGAAAAGAGATGAAAATTGTGGAAGGAAATAAACAGGCTGGAAGTTTATAGTTTACCTCACCCCCCAAGTTTGAAATCCAGGTGGGTGGAGATGCTAGATGGCTTTTGGGGAGAGTCAGAAGCAAATAATTTTTTATGAGCCTTCCACTCCATAGTGGGCCCCTGTGAGGAAATCGGGTTTTCCCTGTCACTAACAGGGAAACTACTAACAGGAGGAGGTCACATTAAGAGCTGAAAATGGCCACTTCAAAAAATGGCCAGCATCAGTGCTTTCAGGCCTCACTCCAGGCTCACGTGCCATGGAAGGGCCCATAAGTCCCCATGTGCCCCTTGGAAAATAGTGATGGTAGCTGGGGTACAAGTGCGTGGGCCTGACAGGGGTCTCCGTGGAGAGGGACAGAGTGAGCCCATATCAGAGGCCTGAGGGCGAATGGGGAAAATGGCTGAGACTCAGAGGGTGTGAGCCAGTAGGGCCCTGACTGAACCACAAGGTCCCCTGTGGAAACCAGAAACTGGTCAGACACCTGGCTGGCAATAGGAGCCCACAGGGCCCAGAGGCCAGCATATGACCAGCAAGAGCCCCAAGGCCACTGCCACCACCTTGGGGTGGGACCGGGGGAGGGGAAAGACATCAGAGCCTCTAAGCATTTAGCCCCATGCGCCTCTCAAAACTAGAACAGACTGAGCCACTGTTGATTGGCAAGTTACCATTATCTTTGCTCCCTTTCCTGTACAACAGGGACAGGATTCATGCGAAAGATTAGATCATAGAAAGAAATCTCACATTTTCTCCTCATGCCTGAGTAGTTGTGTATAGACTTGTAACTGTACTACACCTATTTATTGAGTATTTGCTCTCTCTTTATCTGAAGCTTCATAAACATGTGGTCCAGTGTTATGACTACCAAAATTTGTGAGTGTCTTTAGAACTCTTTAAAAATTGATATCCGGCAAATGGATGTGCTTGCAAGATAACACCAAGTTTGAAAGAGCACTTCAGTTGATGTCATTGAGAACAAAAGACATTTTCCTGCTGGGCTTGTGCAAAGCCACAGTAGGGTCCCCATATCCCCACCTGTACTAAGATGAGTCCTCTCAGGGCTGTCTTCCAGCCTCCTATCCTCCCTAGTGAGCTGCAGTGAAATTTAGAGAAAAGGAAGGCAAGGAGAAAACTGCAACAGAAGGGCAACTTGATAAACATGCCTATTGATCATTGCACAATGCTTTGCCTTTTTTATCCTGTTGATTTTTGTGTTCTGCTGTGTATTCCACTGCGTCTAGGGCAACGGGCATGCTGGTGAGCTACCTTGCAGTTGAGTGATGATAGCTCAGGTAAATTAGAGTTTCAGTCAAACCCTCCCCAGCCCCAGCCTGTCCTCTGGTCCCCACTCTTCAGGAGAGAGAGCCGTGTGTAGTAAAAGCGGGTGGAACCTGTCTGCGGGTCTCCATCCGTTACCATCTGTGCGTCCCCACTGACTGTGAGCTCTGGAAGACCCGGGTTCTGCAGGGTCTCCACCTCAGCAGCCTTGAGCTATGCCCCCAGTGTCAGATGAACAGGTGATGCATGAGAGAATGCACGGATGAGTCTGACGCAGAGCTGGTAGCCCAGTTCTCTTAGAAGACAGTACATTCGCATGAGCTTGATGTGTCTGGGGAAAGGTCAGGAAGCATATCAGTCTTCCATGGGAGAGATTTGTTGGTCCCTGCCTTCTCCTCGCCTATGAACCAGGTCTGGGGAAGCCATAAAGGATCTTGGGATAACCTGAGATCCCGACATGACAGTGAGAGCTCTAGGGTTATGATAATCGAGCCCAGAGTATTCCTGATCGAGAGGAGCCTCAAGCATCTGGAGTGATTCTAAGGCAAGGATTCTACGGCCTTCAACACACACTCAGCTTCCACTTACCTGACAAGAACCCCTGGGGGAACTGTGGGCCCTCGGGGAGGGTTGGGGAAAAAAAGGAGAGACCCTGCTTGCCTTCAACTGTCATTTCAATGAGGGAGACTGCAGGGGGATGGGAATTCCTTGAGAAAAAGAATACGAGGGGAAAGAGATGAGAAACGGAGAGGGGCCTCAGAAAGGGCTGGGCGTTAGAGAGGCAAGAGGGAATGATGGAGAACTGGGGTCACCAGGGCTGTGGACACAGCAGTTGGAGGGTAGGAGTCATTGCTGATGTGGGGAGGGAGAAGGCAGAAGTTGCTACGTGTTGGAAATGCCAAGGAAGACTGAAACCCTGGGGAAAATTGGGGACATCGAAAGCCGGAAAGCCTCAAATCCCCAACACCCTCCTTTTTTTTTTTTTAACAAGAACACTAAGGCCACGAGGAGTCAGGCCAGTATCAGCGTCGCACAAGCCAACAGCCCAGGGATACGGAGGCGGGGCTGGGGAGCCAAGGCTCCTGTGCAGTGCCCCTTGAGTCCCCTGCAGCACCTCTGGGCTCCCATGATAAGGCAGTTTGATTGAGGAAGTAGCCAGAGTAAAGAAGAAGGATAAAAGGATTTAAAAAAAAAAGTCAGGTAGTCTGTGAAACTTTGCCCAGTAATAATAGATACCATTCAGTGAACAGTGTTTAATCCTATTAAAGCTTTGGAAGGAACTGGCAAATCACTGAGCCCTTCCTGACTAGAAGGGAGTTACTGATGAAAGAACAATTGAGGCCAATACCCTTCCCCAGAGGAGCCCAGAGCAGCTATGGACATCAAGTGTAGCTCTTCTGAGATGCCAGCAAGACTTCCTGTGCCTCCCCAAACCCCTACTTTCCCCCAAAGAAACCAAACTCTCCTCAGTATGACCCCAAGGACAGGATAAATGCATTTCTAATAAAGGATATACTCATTATGGATTTAGGCTCTGCTGTTTCTGGGCTTTTTAAAAACGGTCAACCAACTGAAGGAAGAACTAGGCCTGACATGAAACCTCACCTAAGAGGCTGTTATCGTCTAGAGTCCCCTCCCCGAAGGCCCTATAAGACAAGGGCGCACAAGTATCAATGCTTATTTGTCTGCCACCTGGGTGTTACCAGGGTCTTCACGGTAACAAGGACCCAGAGAGAGAGAGCTTCGTGCGTTCTGGACTCAGACTGGAGGTGGTGCTGACAAATCTAAGAGCAGGTGAGTCAGATTAGGAGCGGGAGAAAGTGCTCATTACAGCATTATCTGTGGCAAGGAAGTTGAAGGTCACCCAGAGTCCATCGTGCAGAGAGAGAGAGGGGAAAGCTGGCTCAAAGTGCACAGAACAACATGCATAGATTTTTGTTTTTTAATGTTATTTATTTATTTATTTTTAAATTTCTTTATTTATTTTATTGGCTGTGTTGGGTCTTTTTTGCTGTGCGCGGGCTTTCTTTTTAGTTGCGGTGAGCGGGGGGGCTACTCTTTCTTGTGGTGCATGGACTTTTCATTGCCATGGCTTCTCTTGTTGCGGAGCACGGGCTCTAGGCGCGTGGGCTTCAGTAGTTGCAGCACATGGGCTCAATAGTTGTGGCTCACAGGCTCTAAAGCGCAGGCTCAATAGTTGAGGCACACGGGCTTAGTTGCTCCGCGGCATGTGGGATCTTCCAGGAGCAGGGATCAAACCCGTGTCCCCTGAATTGGCAGGCAGATTCTCAACCACTGCACCACCTAGGAAGCCCCCACGTGTAGATTTTAAAAGCACAGTGCTGGGGGAGGAAGGGAGAAAAAGAAAGTGTATATGACACAGCACCATTTACATAAAATGAAAACACATCACAGGAAACATGCAACAAGATACAGATTAAATCCATGGTTGCCTGTAGGGGAAGGAGAATGGGAGGGGTGGTGCATGGAGGGAAAAGGGAATGAACCTAGGAGCAGGGCTTTGCACAGACCAAAGAAGACAGTGTGCCTTGAGGTCCACGGGCGTGGGGGTAGCACCTAAAGGCCCTCCTTAGGAAGATCAAAGTATTTCCTTGTGAACTTCCAGTAAAAGTCTAAATAAACTAGTGCTCTAGGTTCTTCTCCTACCCTCTGAAGATGGCCTAACCCTTCAGGAAAGAAATCTGCCTGTGCCTGGTGTGTGATCTTATAGAGGCTGAAAGGCCAGTGGGCCAGGAGAAGAGGGGCCTCTTCCATTCAGTTGCCTCTTGTATGCTGCAGCCTACCCGGGGGACACCCAGGATTCCAGGTGTTTTCAGGGGTACAGGAGGGTGGCCCCCAATGAGACAGCTGCAGTAGAAAGAGGTGCTTCTATCCACCAGAAAGGATGCACGCTCACGACGTGCATGGCACCTTCTGATTAGCTCTAAAACAAATTTTATGCTCAGAGAGGGAAGGACATGGCTCCCTGCAGACTCTTAGGGTGCATATAATTATCAATCTGCAGATAAGTAAACTGAGGCTTAGAAAGGTTAGGCAGTTTGCGTGAGGTCATGCAACTAATAAGCAGCAGAGGCAGGATTTAAATCTTGGTGTGACTCCAAAACCTGAGCTCACTGCCACGTTACAGCACCTCCAGCCTAAGTCTTTGTGTCTCACACACACACACACACACACACACACATACACACACACACACACACGTACATAGGCATGTTACCAAAGTTACACATCATGAAACAAATTCATACTCCGGTTGCTTCTTCCAACCTGAGCCCTCAAGGGCACTGTGGAAGAGTATTTCTCAGGGGCAGACAAAGGCAGTTGGGATTGGTGCAGAGCTCCTTGTGCAGAACCAACAAGAATAGTAAGGAGAAGACCAGAGTGGGAGGTGGAGCAGAGGAGAGAAAACGGGGAGGTTTCCCAGTGTGT
The DNA here is from genome assembly GCF_030028045.1 of Hippopotamus amphibius kiboko. Lineage (NCBI taxonomy): Eukaryota > Metazoa > Chordata > Mammalia > Artiodactyla > Hippopotamidae > Hippopotamus > Hippopotamus amphibius. Next base: position 169,450,364 of record NC_080191.1, on the reverse strand, counting down.
AATGCGGCCTTGGAAACAGCCATTGAAGACAGATCGAGAAACGCTTTGCAGCAGACGTTTCCTTGTGTGTAATTCCACCTGAGGCCAAGAGAAGAGGTGAAAACAACGACTGTCATCCGTGCACTGACTAGCTGGTCCTCACGCACTAACTCAGCTAAAGTACCTCTGACAGCAGATGAGCATGGGAGAAGAGGTAGTGGAATTTCAGGGTCTGAAGGGATATCAAGCATCATCTCAGCTAACTCCTCAGTGGGCGGTGGAGACAGCAGTGACCTGCACCAGGCCACACAAGAACAAGAAGCTAGGCCTCTCAGTCCCAGGCCAGGGCTTGCCTACCTTGCCACAGCTTGTCAAGTCAGCTTGGAGGGACGACTCCCTTCAGCCACCGAAGACCCTGCTCCTGCCTCTCAACTCCTTCTCTGCCGGCTTTCCCACTCTCTCTGGGAGATGACTGCTTCTCAGGAGAAGAGTGAGAGTCAGTGAGGCCAAGAGATACTTCTTGGATTGGAGGGCAAGTGCTCAGGGGTGAGATTCTGGAAGGATGAGCAGTTTGGCCATGGCTGACCTCCTTCCACGCACCTTCTTTTCCAGCCTCTTCTTCAGGAACCCCTCCCTGCGCCTTTTAAACCCACCCACTCTTTCTTTCTAAACCTGGGATGGGGGCCATGACCTTAATTTTTAAAATTCTGGTCAATTTAATTTTCAAAGAAAGACCCGGGCCCTGCTACAACCATGCAGGGGGCTCCCTCGGCAGGAGAAGCAGAGCCTGTCACAGCAGGTTTTCTTTCTTTCCACCAAAGCAAGAGGCACTCTCAAAACACAAAAGACACTGAGAATCCGGTCTCCTTGGGGGATTTAATTATTGCCATTAGTTGTTCTCCTCTTCAGCAGTGGCATCTCTGCCTCCCTGCTTCTGGAAAGGAGGGACATAGAATTTCCATTCTGAGCCAGGCTGGGCGGGAGCCCCTCCCCCACAGGCACCCAGCGGGAGGTAAGATAAGTGGCCACCTACACAGTTTCAGAGGCTCTGAGCCCTCAAACACAGCCCCCTTTCACCAGCTGATCCCTGAAGTCCACCATCAGAGTTTTATTTATTTAGCTTTGGAGTTTATTTGACTGTCGAAATTCAAATATTCCTGGAAGGGATGGTAGTTATGACCAGCCATTCGCAACTTAGTAGGATTCTTTTTCAGATCACACTCCAAAGGCATTTTTTAGAGCAAGAGAGGAAGTCCGATGGCTGAGGAAGGGAAGAACGTGGCGGGGGAAGGGTTCACCAATGAGAGGGTAGGGAAGGGCCCAAGAGGAGGCTGGGGGGCAGAGGGAGTGCCTCGTCAGCTGGCCTGGAGCCCTGGAGCTCAGTGCGGGCTCAGCTTCAGCAGAACCAGTGCCACCTGGATCCCGTCAGACATGCAGGTTCTGGGGCTCCATCCCCGACCTACTGAATCAGAAACTCGGGGGATGGGGCCCAGAAATCTGTTTTAAGAAGCCCACACGTGACTTTGATGCATTGTCAAGGTTGAGAACCACTGGCTTGCAGGGTCTGTCATATGCAGCAGGACCGTCCCTGCGCCCTGCGACTCATCAAGGTCCCTCTGCGGATGTGCCTTCTCCTCTCTGCCCTGCACGAGTGAGGCATGGAAACCAGCACTGTGTGGCTAGCAGTGTGTTGAGCACACTGGAAAGCTCTGTGGCCACGGGAGGTGCGGTGCTGACAGAGCAGGGCTGCCTTTGGCCAAAGGGGCCAGGGCTTGTGGTGGAGCCTGAGGAATAGCTGATGAAGCCTGGTGAGGAAAGTGAGGGAGCAGCTGAAAGAAGTTCCTCAGGGCAGCCATCTGGGCATCCGACAAACTCAAGCGGGGATGGTGCTGAGTGAGGGGGCAGAACCATAGCGACAGAAGTCTGCTCGAGCCCTGACTGGAGCCCCACAGGGCGTGGGCTCTGGGCTATGAGGCCACCACTGGGTGGGCGAGCTCGCCGCCGCCCTTCCCTCCGCATCAGCTCTCTTTGGGTCAGTACACTCAAGGGGCATCTCTTAGGCCAGTTCATCTCCTGGTTACCCCCCATCGTCCCTCGACCCCCAACCCCCATCCCCCACCCAGGCAAACCTTACGGCAGAGAGGAGCCCCAACCAATCAGATGGGAAGGCTGAAGCAAGCCTCTGCAAGCCGGACGTGGCTTTGAAGTCCCCTTCCCTGCTCTATTTTTCTCCACAGACCTCATCAGCATCTGAAATATTATGGGATGTCTTTTTTTTTTTTTTTTTTTTGGTCTATTTCCTTCTACTAGAATGTGAGCCCCATGAGGGTAGAGATTTTTTCTTTTTCTCTTTTTTTTACCGTATGTTTACCTTTCAATCCTCAGGGCCTAGGACAATGCCTGGCATATAAATATTTTTCTTGGAAAACAATGAATGAATCTTAAATTTGTTCAAATCTTAAACGTCCCTCCATGATCTATCAATACTTATTTTAATTATATAAATTAATATAAATTATCCCCCCCACCCCCCACCCCAATTCTTGAGTAAAAATTTATGTCTCATGTCTTCCACAAAGCTGGGGATTCAGATGCCTACACACACCTCAGCTCTAGGCTCTATTACAGAGCAAAGCTTCGCTTATGATCAGACAGCCAGGATGAGAGAGGATGAGGCTGGGAGGGTCAGGGCCTCCTTTTGAAGGGAGAATCAGTTTACAAAGGCTCTTGTCTCTGGCCTCAGCCAGAGCAGTGTTTCTGGGAGGTGGAAGTACAGGAAAGTTATAACCCAGTGGCAGACAATGTACACAAAGCTGTCTGCCCACTGCCTGACACACAGTGGACATCCAGTAAGGTTAGCAAAATCTCTGTTTGCATCTGAACTCCAGCGAAATCTTGCTGGACAAGGCATTCAGCAAATAGCCTGGCGAGATTTGCTGTCCTTGACCTCAGGAACCAGGTCTTCGTCCCTATGTTTCCCTGTTACTGGGCACAGTATGTGTCTAGAAGGCCTAAATGAATGCTTGATGAGTGAAAAATAATGTTTCCATTGATTTTTTTCTGGATGTTAAATTATATTTCAGGCCCTGTGGCTGAAAACCATTTGAAAGTGCATTTTGCAACATTTCTACATTAGCGGGTGAAGAGTACTAAACTTCCTTGCATCGTCCTATGGGACGGCAGAATCTTGCAAATGGTCATCAGCAAGTACCCCAACCTCCCTGATCATGTGTCATTGTGAGGAGGGGTTCAGAAAGGGTGTATGTGATTGAATCTGTTTTAACCCCAAGAAATCCCGGGGTATAAAAAGAATTCCCAGCTATCTTTTTCCTTCAATCTCAGGTTTACAACTTATAAGAGACTAAGATCATCTAGCCCGAAGAGCCTAATTTGACAAATGGAGAAACCAAGGCCCAGAGAGAGGAAGGGCACTCAGTATGTGAAACGCGTTGTCGGAACTGGAAACTTGGTCTCTTGCTCCCCAGTTCAACACTCTTTCCATTTTGTTAATTTGTCTCTATCTCCTAAGAATAGGAGAAAGAAAAATTCCCATTAATTCATGTTTAAATTCTCTATTAAGGGGAAGATATAAATTTCTTGCTAAGGATATGTTTATCGAACTTTATACTTAATACTGTCTTAGCTACTGCAGGGGACAAAGCAGACACAAAGTTGTCCCTATCCATCGCATAATGGTGACCATGACGGTAATAGTAAGTTTCAATTTCTGAGTACCTGTTCTATAAAAGCATGGGGTGCTTTATGTGTTTTGCCACAACTAATTCTCACGGCAGCCTTATAAAACAGATCTCTAGATTAGGCCTCTTTGGGTTGCTCATGATAGAAAGCCAACTCATACAAGCTTAAGAAAAAAGGGAATTATTGGCACAAGTACCTGAAAATACCAGGAGTTGTCTAGTTTCTAGGTAGGCTGGATCCATGTGCTCAAACAACATTATCAAAAATTTCTGCCTCCTTCCATCTCCTCTGTGCAACTTCACTCTCTAGTATATTCTTTCCGTGTGATGAAAAAGATGAGCCCCCAGTAGCTCTGACTTCCATGAGCCTTACAGTTGATAATTTCAGAAGGAAAGAGCCCTATTCTGACCTGACATCCACATGAGCCCTCCTGAAGACCTTAATCGATGCTTTTTGGGTTGTGTGACCACAATTGCACAAATCATTGTATGTAGGAAAATAAGACAGTTTGGTCACTCCATATCTCCATATGGTTGGGGAGAACAGGGTCTTTTATCGGTGGAATGGAGGAGGGGTAATTCATAATCCCATTTTACATAGGTTGAAACCAAGACACAGAAATTAAGTAATTGCCCAAGGCCACAGGGCCTGTTAGAGGCAGAGATAGGACATAAATTCAAAATATTTGGACTTCCTAGGTGGTGCAGTGGTTAAGAATCCGCCTGTCATTGCAGGGGACATGGGTTCAGTCCCTGCTCCAGGAAGATCCCACATGCCACGGAGCAGCTAAGCCCATGCGCCACAACTACTGAGCCTGCGCTCTAGAGCCCATGAGCCACAACTATTGAGCCCGTGTGCCACAACTACTGAAGCCTGCGCACTTAGAGCCCTTGCTCTGCAACAAGAGAAGCCACCAAAATGAGGAGCCCATGCACCACAGTCAAGATAGCCCCCACTCGCCACAACTAGAGAAAGCTTGTGTGCAGTAACAAAGACCCAACGCAGCCAATAAATAAATAATTAATTAAAAACAAAATATTTGTCTCAGCCTATGTTTTTAATTTTTCCTGTTTTTTTTTTTTGGGGGGGGGATCATACTTTAAAATCCACCATTTTAAAAGCGCACAATTCCATGAAAAGCCTGTTTTCTTCATCATACCCGCTTTGGTGTGCTCAGTGCTCAGCTGTGAAGTATGTGGTAAGTAGTTTGTTGCTATTAATGGTTGAATTACCAAAGGTATTGAATGATTTACTTTTAAAAATAGACACCAGAATTAAAGATTACCCTTTTACCCTGTTAATAATGTCATCCTCATTTCCTTGTACTTTGATATACTCTTTTTGGTATAGCCAGCAACACTCCTGCTGAAGAGGGTGCTGTCATTCATTTTGAGTGTTTTCTAGGGAAAAACTGCTTGGAGTACTGCTACATTTGGCCATAAATAAAGCCTTCCACATTATAAAACAGAATGGATATACCCTCCAAGAAAGATACAGAGTATATTCTAGAAATATTGACAAATCTGTTCAGCAACATTGCAGATTATAAGATTAAAATTAAATCAATGCCATTTCTAGATTCCAGTAATGAAGACTAGAAAGAAAAGCAATGGAAAAAAGAGAGTGTTCAGTTCTCTAAAGAATCTAAAACATTAAGTATTTTGCATTTAAGCTAAAAGGACATGCAAAAATCTATTCAAAGAAAATTACAAACCTCGAGTGGAGGAAAAAAAGACTTATTAAACAAATAGAGTTTTGGCTATGAAGATTCTATTTGGTAAATGGTACAAAAGCGAATGCAATATTGGGCCACATTAATATTCTGCTTTAGAAGGAGGGAGGTGGTCATCCTGCTTCTTCTGAGTTGCACAGACCACACACTCTTAGGGAAAACCAAACAAACTAAAACACGTCCTGGGGTGGGGAGGAGGGCTGGGGTGGGGTGGGGAGTGGGGGTTGAATGTGGCCAGGCTGGCAACAGGTCTGGAAACCATGTCATACAGGGAACTGAGCAGGTTTCATCTGGATGTTAGAGAACTTCAGGCATTTCTACTGGGTTAGAAAAGATTTAGGGGCAAATTGAAAAGCGTGGCGTAGAAATATGACACGTGCTCTATGAGCAAAAATTATAGGAAAAGACACATTGGTTCAAACAAGGTGGCGGCTTTCTAAAAGTCAGAACCGTCATTGGTCTAAATTTAAAAACCTTGTAAAGCAGGCAGAGTGGTGATAGTATCATCTAACAAAGAGATGAGGAAAAGGTCTGGCAAGCAAAAAATGTGTCTGTAATAAGCCAGGAGGGGCACACGGGATTGTGGCCGCCCCGGTGCAGCGCCCACTGGCCGCGGCTGCTTCCGGACCCAGCACGGAGCTTCAAGAGATGCAGCAAAATAGGTGAGCAGCCAGCAGGACGGAAGTCACAGGAAAGCTATCAGTGTCAAAGTGTGACAAACAACTCTGAATATCCTGTGGAGAGAAGGACCAGGCAAGGAGCCACGATTTCCAGCGGGAAAGTAATGACTTCTGACGAGAAACAGGGATCTCTGTCGGGAGAGCAGGCATTTCTGACAGGAGAGCAGGGATTTTTGACAGGAGAGCAACGGTTTATGATATAAAAACAGGGATTTCTGACAGAAAATGTTGACTTATGACAGGATATTAGCAGATTTCTGACGAGAACAAGGATTTCTGAAGAGCGGTGATTTTTCTCAGAAGAGTGATTTTTAAAAGAAGAGGGGTGATTCCTGACACAACAGTGATTTCTGACAGGAAAACAGGGATTGCTGATAGCAGAGCACGGATTTCTGACAGGACATCAGTGCCCATTCCACAGACGAGTAGCGATTTCTGACAGGTCTTTGACAGGAATGAGGGTTTACTTTTTGTTTTTGTTTTTGTTTTTCGGGAAGGACAAAAAGCAGCAGCACGGGACACACTGGAAAACAACAGGGAGGACTCAAATTCCCTGCGGACCTGAGCGTGGAGGGAGGTTCGTCAGTCATGAGAACCAGCTGGCCCCGGGGAGGCGCAGACTGGGCGAGATCTTGGGTCCAGCGCCTCGTTCGGCGGCCGGGCTGGAGCGAGAGCCCCTGGACGAGTCACATCACAGATAGATGTGAGCGTACAGGACCGGGAAAGGCATTCCCATCAAGAGACCTGGCGGAGGTAGGAGAGGGAAATCTGCTCCGTCAACCCCTGAAACGCAGAAAGAGCAAAGCCTTGGTTTTGCCCCAGGCAACCTGAACGAAACTTTAGCGCTCTTCCTTCCCTACAGGTGCTTGGCAAGGAGGGCAGGACAGGAGAGAAACGGGCTCTCTAAAGCTGTCGCCCTACAGTTATTCAGGCACCAGATCCCAGCTTGGTGAGAAGTCAGCCTTGCGGCAGAGCGGAGACTGATTTAAAGGCGGTGGAGGTGTCAATAGCGAGCCTCCCATAGAAAAACCCTAGTCGCCCGGGCAAGCGTTTCCCTTCGTCCCCGCTCAGCACGCATGCGCCCGGGAGCTGCCGCGCGCGGGGAGCCCCGCGGCCTCGCCCGGGCCGCCGGCGGGAGCCTCTTCCCTCAGGCGGTGAGGCTCCCTGCGAGGCAGAGCCCCGCAGCGGACAAGGAAGCCGGATGCGTCTCAGAGGGAAGGAACGCGTCTTCTCGCAGACGGGGCTCGCACGGACCCCCAGCTCCAGGCACCACGTGCGCCACGTGACTGGATTCCTGCGGGCGCGGAGCGCCGGGGGAGCGCTCCTCGGGCGGCTCCGCCGAGCAGCTGCGGCACCCCGCGCCCGCGCCTCGGCCTCGCGCTTGCCACCGCGTGCGGGGCCGCGCCGGCCGGCGGCACAGCTGCTCACGCTCGGTCTCCTGCGGGGACCGCCCCGCCCCCGCCCCGCCCCCCGTCCCCCGCCCCGCCCCCCCACCCCCGTCCCCCGCCCCGCCCCCCACCCCCGTCCCCCCGCCCCACCCCCACCCACCTTTTGCTCTCTCTGGGGGTCGCGTTCCTCCTGCAGACCCCGGGAGCATGCTGTTTTCTTTTCGGCTGCTACCACGTCTCCCCCCTCTTGGGGTTCCTTTCAACCCCACACTGGGTTCGGAGGAGGACACAGAATTCCCCAGATTCCCCCCTCCTCGATGCCCCTGACTGGCCTTTCCGCCATTGTATTGCTGCACGTGTCAAGTGGGAAGTAGGATGGTCATTATAAAATCACAGATGACAAGCAGATGGGAGATTTTTTTTTGGGGGGGGGGTCTCAAAAAATTTGCATTTCTGAAGAGAGCGGTGATTTTTCTCAGGAGATGCGAGGTGGCTGGTCCTGCCTCACTTTGAGAACTGCGCTAATAGACCTTCCCAGGCAAAGCCCTTTCCTGCGTTCCTGCCTGAGGAGGCAGGTGAAACCTCTCCGGCCCTCAGGAGGGATTCTTATTCCTGCGTTGCCTGGGGCGCTGCTCGCCCACAGTTTCCCAGGGAGAGCAGCAGTGGGAACCAGCAGGCTGTTCAGAGCCTCCAGATCAGCTCCTTTCCGTGAAGACGCAAAAAGTCTTCCCAGCTGGGTGATTTGCGATACGTTGCTTAACCTCGCTAAGCCTTAGTTACCTCATCTTATGGGGATAAAAATGCCTACTTCAGGGACTTCCCTGTGGCGCAGTGGTTAAGAACCCACCTGCCAACGCAAGGGGACACGGGTTCAAGCCGTGGTCCAGGAAGATCCCACATGCCGGGGAGCAACTAAGCATGTGTGCCACAACCACTGAGCCTGCGCTCTAGAGCCCCAGAGCCACAACTATTGAAGCCCATGTGCCACAACTATTGAAGCCTGAGAGCCTAGAGCCTGCGCTCCACAGCAAGAGAGGCCACTGCACTGAGAAGCCCATGCACCACAATGAAGAGTAGTCCCCGCTCGCAACTAGAGAAAGCTGGTGCGCAGCAACAGACACAATATAGCCAATAAATAAATAAACGTTCAAAAAAGGAATCAGTGTATGGGATTTAAAAAAAAAAATGCCTACTTCACATGATGGTTGAGGCAATTAAATGAAATTGTGTGTGTCTGTGTAGTATCTAGCACCCGGTAGGCTTCATACATTTGGGCTCCTTACTTCTAACCGGGGTGAGCAGGGCCACAGCAGGAAAGACCATGTGCTTTGTGCCCGTCTGAAGGCACCCACGTGAGCAGCTGAGCCGAGGCTGAAATACCATGGGTACTTCACTCTCAGTGTCAGGTGCCCTGGGTGGGGCTTCTGTACACAAAGACTACAGTGTCTCTTCTGCACAGAGGCACCGTTGGGCCAGCAGCCACTGCTGGGTTTCTGTGCTGGCACCCAGCCCACCCTGCTGGGGAAACAGGGAATGGCACTTGTAAGGCAAGCCTTTACGTTATCCCCTGCCTCACGTTTAGACCAGGTTCCCCACTTTTCCTGCTTGTCGTGGGAGGCCTTGGCCAGGTGGAGAGCAGCTGCCAGTGCAGTGGGTTCCGCATGTCTCATTAGAGGGTCGTCTCCTTGAGGGGAGGCCTAGCCTGCTTGCACTGGAGCTCTAGCAAGCACTCCTCTCATCAGGTTTCTCACTGGGGGTGATTTGCAGGGTCTCAAACTCAGAACCTCTACCTTTAAATCCTGGGGCTCCCAGAGGCTTTCTTTAACCCCAAGCAGAGTTTTTTTCCCTTTTCCCCAGCAGGAAAAGACTAAACGATGGGGGAATTCCCCGGCGGTCCAGTGGTTAGGACTCTGTGCTTCTACTGCAGGGGGCACGGTTTCAATCCCTGGTCAGGGAACTAAGAACTTGCAAGCCACGTGGTGCAGCAGGAAAATAAATAAATAAAAATAAAAGCCTAAAAGATGGAGTTCGAGGTCCCAGCCATCTTGAGACTCTATGTAGCTTGCATGGGAAGGGGCTTTCCTGTGCAGGGCTACCTTGATCATTACCCCCTTTTCATCTTCACTTCTGTCTCAGATAGTTGGTAAGACACAAGACAGGGTTATATCTCCAAGAGTCAACCTATATATTTCCCTTTTGCTCTGCTTCTCACTGGTACACAAGGGCACTCCAGTCCACACTGACAGAAATACACACTGACATGCTCATACAATTCAATAGCAACAAAAACAATCCAATCAAAAAACGGGCAGAAGACCTAAATAAACATTTCTCCAAAGAAGATATACAGATGGCCAACAGGCACCTAAAACGATGCTCAACATTGCTAATTATTAGAGAAGTGCAAATCAAAAAAAATCACAATAAGGGACTTTCCTGGTGGCACAGTGGTTAAGAATTAACCTGTGAATGCAGGGGACATGGCTTGATCAATGGTCTAGGAAGATCCCACATGCAAAGGAGCAACTAAGCCCGTGTGCCACAACTACTGAAGCCCACACCTAGAGTCCATGCTCTGCAACAAGAGAAGCCACCTCAATGAGAAGCCCGCACACTGTAACAAAGAGTAGCCCCAGTTCACCACAACTAAAGAAAGCCTGCGGGCAGCAATGAAGATCTAATGCAGCCAAAAAAATAAATACTAAAAAAAATCAAATATTTAAAAAATCACAATGAGGTATTACCTCACACCAGTCAAAATGGCTATCACCAAAAAGTCTACAAATAATAAATGCTGGAGACGGTGTGGAGAAAAGGGAACCCTCCTACACTGTTGGTGAGAATGTAAATTGGTGTAACCACTATGGAAAACAATATGGACGGTCCTTAAAAAAGTAAAAATAGAGCTACCATATGATCCAGCAATCCCGCTCCTGGGCGTATATTCAGAAAAAAATGAAAATATAATTCTAAAAGACACATGCATCCCAACATTCATAGCAGCACTATTTACAACAGCCAAGACAGGGAAACAACCCAAGTGCCCATCAACAGGTGATTGGTTTAAGAAGATGTGGTATATACATACAATGGACTATTACCAAGCCATAAAAAAGAATGAAATATTGCCATTAGCAGCAACATGTATGGACCTAAAGAATATCATACTAAGTGAAATAAGTTCGGCAGAGAAAGACAAATATATCTTATATGTGGAATCTAAAAAATAATACAAATGAATCTATGTACAAAGCAGAAAAAAATCCACAGACATAGAAAACAAACTTACCGTTACCAAAGGGAAAAGGGAGGTGGCAGAGGGATAAATTAGGAGTATGGGATTAACAGATACACACTATTATACATAAAATAGATAAGCAACAGGGATTTACTGTAAAACACAGGAAATTGTATTCAATATCTTATAATAACATATAGTGGAAAATAATCTGGAAGTATATATATATATATATAACTGAAAAAAAAAATAGAAACCACAGAGCCTGGGTTTAGACACGAAGGCTCAGAGAGTGCTGTGGCACCAGATTTTCTTTCCCCAGAGGCTAGACAGAACCGAGCTTGGGAAAGCAGGAAGAGACAGCTCGACCAGGAGAGGAAGAGTGAAAACACCTAAGTCCTTGGAATAGGGGAGAGGCAGGGGAAGAAGGGAGCCCGTGGAGGCACTCAGTGTGAGGCTCTGTGTGGACCCCTACCGAGCTTGTAAGGCCTGGAACAGCAAATGATGGCTTTGGGGCCCAGGAGTAGGGATGAGGCCAAGAGGGAAAATCCCAGTCCTGAGTGGAACCAGGTGGAAATTTCTCTGTAAGTAGGAGCAGTGGTGAACGCTACGCTGCTGAGGGATTTGAATGTGGTGGGAATGCTCTTCTCAAAAGAAGGAATTTCCAATCTTAGAAAACCATGTTAGCAAAAATCCTCAACTTAGCAGCACAAAACTAATTTCTCAGGTAATTGGAATATCTTTTGTGTACTTTTTTAAGGAGGAAGAAGTAAGTAATAAGAAATCAAAAACAAATCAAAGATTTATTTTTAAAATCAACAAAATATCAACACCTTCCAGGGACTCCCCTAGTAAGCACAACCCATCCCTATTCCTTATTCCTTTAAAAAAAAAAAAGGAGCAGTTGATGTTCAGAAGGATGACCCTTGAATCACTAGGGCATCGAAGGGAAATTTCCGTTCACTAAGCTGCAGGAATCCCTATTTCTTTTGCATTATAGTGAAGTGGAGCTTGACCGTATTTCTAAATTAACACAAGTTCCTTGAAATTTATTTTTCAAGAATTCTAACATCTTTTGGATAAAGGCGACATTGTGTATAAATTGAAAGTGCTGTGATTTGGGAATGAGCTAGTCTTTGAGAAGAACCCCATGTGGTTTCATGCTGTAGACATTTAACTAGAATGATTCATGCTAGTGGTTCTTAACTGGGCGGGGGGATGGGGCACCATTCCCCCTGGCCTGGGAATTCTTGGCAATGTCTGCAGGCAGTTTTGGTTTTAATAACGGGCGGGGGCAGGATGCTACTGCTGTCTAGTCGGGAGCAGCCAGGGATGCTGCTCAACACCCTACAATGCACGAAGCAGCCCTCCACAGCAAAGCAGTACTGGATCCAAAATGTCAACTGTGCTGAGGCTGAGAAATCATGGCTCACGGTAATGAAAAAAGAAGATACACTCCTAGTGAGGGCCAATAGGGTGGCTGCCCCAAGACGGCTCACAGGCCTCAGGGCTTGGTTCAGCTCTGTCAGCCATTGCTTGGGGCTGGTCTCACCTTACCCAAGCTTTTAGGATGGTTACATGATCTACAGCCAAGACATTCATCTGCAATGAAATACAACAATCAGGATGTCTGACTGCTCTCAGCAGGCAGCAAGGATACTCTGTTGAGCCTGGAGTGCAACATAAGGAATTGTTCCTCCGGGACTTGAGGCTGAGTCTCTAGGTTCAGTGCCCATCTTCCCCGAGCAGGGCTGGGAGAGTGCTGTCAGTGCTCATCTGGGTGGAGCTACCTCCTCTGGCTTCCACTGGCAACCAAGTCTTCTTGTAACCAACACCTTGTTTCTGTGGATACGTTCATGTCATCGGTAAAGTCTGACTTCAACCTGGGGCCAGAGTCCACTTAAGATGACTGTATTGCTTGGCGCTGATCCGTTCATTATGTTTACCTTTCACAGTTGAGCGCAGGATTTCCCTGATCTGAGAGCAGAGGGAATTCTTTTGAGACGCCAACTAATCTGTGAGAGCTTGGTGGTTGAACTACTATAGTTTGCTCTAATCTAGTACCAGTATTTGCCAAAGGTATTAATATGATGTAGCAATTAATAAAATATTATACAATTTAAACAGTGGACATAATTCATAATAGCTTTTTGTCAATATGTATTTTCTTAACTGACAAATATTGTAAGTACAAATATTATCATGTGGGAGTGGGTCTGGGGAAGGTTTTTTTTTTAAGCTCTTTATTGGAGTATAATTGCTTTACACTGTTGTACCAGTTTCTGCTGTACAACAAAGTGAATCAGCTGTATTTATACATATATGCCCATCTCCCCTCCCTCCTGCGACTCCCTCCCACCCTCCCTATCCCACCCCTCTAAGTCATCACCCATCATCGAGTTGATCTCCCCATGTTATGCAGCAGCTTCCCACTAGCTATCTATTTTACATTTGGTAGTGTATATATGTCTATGCTACTCTCTCACTTCGTCCCAGCTTCCCCTTCTCCCCCCACCCCATGTCCTCAAGTCTGTTCTCTACATCTGCGTCTTTATTCTTGCCCTGTCACTGGGTTCATCGGTACCTTTTTTTTTTTTAGATTCCGTATATATGAGTTAGCATACGATATTTGTTTTTCTCTTTCTGGCTTACTTCACTCTGTATGACAGACTCTAGGTCCATCCACCTCACTACAAATAACTCAATTTCATTCTTTTTTATGACAGAGTAATATTCCATTATATATATGTGCCACATCTTCTTTATCCATTCATCTGTTGATGGGCATTTCGGTTGCTTCCATGTCCTGGCTGCAATGAATATTGCGGTACATGTTTCTTTTTGGATTATGGTCTTCTCAGGGTATATGCCCAGGAGTGGGATTGCTGGGTCATATGGTAGTTCTATTTTGAGTTTTTTAAGGAACCTCCATACTGGTCTCCATAGTGGCTGTACCAATTTACATTCCCACCAACAGTGCAGGAGGGTTCCCTTTTCTCCACACCCTCTCCAGCATTTATTGTTTCTAGATTTTTTTGATGATGGCCATTCTGACCAGTGTGAGATGATATCTCATTGTGGCTTTGACTTGCATTTCTCTAATGATTAGTGATACTGAGCATCTTTTCATGGGTTTGTTAGCCATCTGCATGTCTTCTTTGGAGAAATGTCTATTTAGGTCTTCTGCCCATTTTCGGATTGGGTTATTTGCTTTTTTGATATTGAGCTGCATGAGCTGATTGTATATTTTGGAGATTAATCCTTTGTCCGTTGCTGCATTGGCAAATATTTTCTCCCATTCTGAGGGTTGTCTTCTTGTCTTGTTTATAGTTTCTTTTGCTGTGCAAAAGCTTTTAAGTTTCATGAGGTCCCATTTGTTTACTTTTTATTTTATTTCCATGATTCTAGGAGGTGGGTCAAAAAGGATCTTGCTTTGATGTACGTCATAGAGTGTTCTGCCTATGCTTTCCTCTAGGAGTTTTATAGTGCCTGGCCTTACATGTAGGTCTTTAATCCATTTTGAGTTTATTTTTGTGTGTGGTGTTAGGAAGTGTTCTAATTTCCTTCTTTTACATGTAGCTGTCCAATTTTCCCAGCACCACTTATTGAAAAGGCTGGGGGAAGATTTCGATAGTCAAAAGGAGGGCTTATGCTGGAAAAAGTTGGGAACCACTCATTTGACCCTCAGAAAGTTAACTTCCTACATTTCTTAGTTCTTGAGCAGGGAGGCACAGGACCCCAGGGCTGCCCTCCACCCACCAGGCCCCAGAGGATCTTCTTGGCTACTCTGTCCTTAGGGACACATTGAAAACAGTCTTAACCTCTTGCATTTGCATGCTTTACAATTTCGAAGACATTTTCACATCTGTTATCTCATTGGCTCTTCCAAGCCCCAGTGAGGAAGGTGGAAGAGTAGCTATCACTTCTAAGGGATGAGGGCAGGGCTTGGGGAACTGATTTGCCTCAGGATCTACAGCTGGCAGAACTGGGGCCTGGGCCCCATCTGACTCAGAACCCAGAGCTCTTTCCACTCCCCTTACATTGGTAACAGACCCCTCTGAGGGTTCTGATCCACCGAATACCAAACTCCATAATAAGTGGTGGATAAAGAGATCCAAGAAGTATTTAAGAGCTTTGATGAGCTAGTCTTTCACATACTTCCGAATCCCAGCTAGTTTATGAGAATTTCACAAAGGTAAAGAGAGCAGAAAGTAATGAAAAAGCCCATGTTCAGTTGCCATGGAAACCCATGTTAACCTTAGGGTTCATATTTGGTACAATTTCCTGAAATTCCTCTTGAGGGTTCCAAGTGACCTTGGGGTTCTCTGAACCTCACTTTTAAAATCAAATGAAAAAAATACCGAACCAGTGTGTTCTATCTTTGACATTCTGTTAGTCTAAATCTATGAGTTCTATTAGCAGCATCAAAGGAGGAACTCTCTAGGATAAATGAATGTTTTGTTACCTCTGTGTAAGAGATATCTATCTAATCATTCATTCATTCTCCTAGTCATTCAACAAACATTGGTCAAGTGTAAAGTACTATGCTAAGCTCTGTACAGAGTACAGACCTGAAAACAGAAAAAGTTCATTGAACACAAATCTGTGCAGCTAACCTCTATAAGAAAATCAAGAACAACTACAAAAATGTCATTATAATTGGCTTACAACCGATGCTTTAAACCACTTTTGATGAAAAGTTAAGGGCTCTTCCATTGGAATGTAAACTATGCAGACAAAGAAAATTTCCTGTGACTCAGAAATTCTCTGAACTCTAAACAGGCTCTCAAATGGCAACAGTGTTTAAAGAAAACTAGTAATGAAACCCTTTACCTTCAGTTCTTTGTGACAAGAATCTAAAATTTCATCATAAAAACTTCAAAACAAGTTCCAGTGCAACTATCTCAAGGGCAAGAAAAAGAATATTTGTTAGATTTAATCTAGAGTCTGGTATTGACTGCTGTCTACTAAGGGACTTTCTTCCCGTCTTAAAAAATTTTTTTACAGTATAATTCCATTATTCATACAATACGTTTTCATTTGATCAAAAAGTAACTGCAGTATTTGGTAGAGGGAGATGAGATTGATTTGGCAAATGGAAACCAAGGAGATATTTCTAGATGGATGTTTTTACTTTCACTGTTACATGAAAGATGATAAAATTAGGCAGGAAATTATAAACATCTATGACACAAAGGAGGAAATTACTTGTGTGGCACCGTGTAGAAAGGATACACTGAGAAGGTGCTGCAGACAGATAAAGTGAGAGGCTCACCAAGCTTTTATCTTTTTTGTTTCTAAGCATCACTGCCCTCACCAATGCCAGGCACCATGCCCTGAGCAGGGGCACAAAGATGGGTAAGATGCTGTCCCTGCTTTCAAGATGCTTGGAGTCCATTTGGGGGAATCTCAGCCGAGTAACTGGACAGTTCCAGCCCCGTGTGATCAGGACCCGAACAGGGCTGGTGCTGGGATTACAGGCGTGCATAGCAGGCCCTCACACCCAGGCTGGGGGCTTGTGGGTGCTGCCTGGACGGGAGTCCTACCAACAGGCTGTCTAGGACTGATACTACACCTGTGGCTCTGAAGAGAAAAATACAGACAAAATCAGAGGTGTGCTAAGAAATCCTTCCGAGGAAAAAAAAGGGACATGAAAATACCATCAAACCCTCTAATGCCTGTATTCCACTGCACTTGGAAAGAGGAGACAGGCAGACACGAAGCCTCTGGGGTCGACGACACCTTGCTCCTAGATTTCACAGGTTGTTAGGGAATCTCCAGGGACATCCATTCTTCCCATTAGCATTGTGCTGGGCCAAAGGACGCGCCAGGGCTGCACAAGTATTCGCTCTATTGGGTCACGAAGCTGAGTAATTGCCATTTAAGTTTCAAGTAATGGTGCGGCGTTCATCTGTGTTTTCACTTATTTGTACAGCAATTAATTTGTACCTAAATTAGCAATAAAAATGGTTACATGATCCAATAAAGTAGAAATGGTGGCAGGAAAAAAAATAATGTCTGTTTTACCTTACTAGCAAGGCCAAATCATACTTTTCCCTTCCCGCTGGTGTTTGTCTCTCTGGAGAAGGTTACTTTCAGGCAGGCAAAGCAGGAACAGGGCGTGCGTGCTGGCCCCTGTCAGGGGTCCAGTCTCAAAGACTAGGGACAGGAACATGGGGTTTGTGTGATGAAAACACTGCTGACTTGAAATGGTACAGGCAGGTCACTACTGCAGCTTGCTCCCAAGTAAGGGCAGGAAACAGGCCCTCTGGAATTGTTTAAGGCAGAGATAGACACAGACGAACTCAGATGTTAGCACAGAATTCACAAACTGGTGCTTTTGGGCAGCATATGGCTAGCAGACACACTTTATTTGGCATGAAAGGGGTTTACGTCTTTGGATTTGTCTCCAACGTTTAAAAATTAGGCTACTTCACATGAATATTCAGATCTCCAGTTCTCTTGAGAAGCTGGAATATTGTTCGCACCGAATTTACGTTCCTGCCTGGCAAAGCTTGGTCGGAGCGGAGTGCTCCCTGTTCCCTTCCGTCAGGCGGTGCTTGCCAGCTAACTGCAGTCCTCACCACTCCCCATTGTCCTGGACTGTGCCTGCCTCTCTGGTTAGTAACTTGGCTGGCTCCTGTAGGAGATTCTCACCCCTGTTTTCACATTCGCCTAGTCATTTACAGAAGTAACCTGCTTTGTGCACTCTTTATATCAGCTTCGCTTTTTAACTTCCCGGAGCATTTTGTTTTTATAGAGTTTGGATGCCTTGGGCATAGAGGTTCTCCCTGACCAAAGGTCTTATACCTGCTGTTACGCTCTTCGGTTTTGGCATTGAACCTTTTGCCATAGAACCATAGACCTATCCACAGGGAAGTGACTTTGCAGAGCATCTTATCCATCTGCCTTATGTAGAAATTGAGGCTCAGAGAGGCTAAGGTACTTGTTTAAGTCACACAGAAACTTGAGACAGAGCCAAGACTGGAACCAACTCTGCTACGTTTCCTACTACAGTTCACTGCCTTCTGAGGGGCTCATTCATGATACTGCACGTCCCAAAGCAAGAATATAATTTCTCAAGTTATTGTGCCGTCTTCCCACCTCAGAAAAGTTTGAACAAAGTAGGCCTGTTGGGCACGGCTCTCAGCTCTCTAAGATGGCCCCTGGTGATGAGCTGTGGTGTTTAAAGCTTATTTTCTGATTCAGTCTGTTGACTTCTGAGAGCCTTGAACTGGGAGTGAGGCCAACTGGGTTGGAGTCCCAGCTCTCCCTCTTACCAGCTGTGTGACCTTGGGCATGTTTCCTAGCCTCTCTGAGTCAGAATTTCCCAAGTGCAGGACAGGGATGCCTCCCTCACAGGATGTTGTGACGATCACAGGACAAAACAAACATGAAGGTTCTCAGAAATGTTTAATCAGTTAGATAAATGCAAGTTACTATTACAGGCTATTGAGCTTAGATATCAGAGAATCCCAGAATTCCCTCGTTTTACAAGTGAAGCACTGAGCCTCAGGGAACAGGTCATCCAGTCAGCTAGGGCAGAGTTCAGATTAGCGAGCAGGTCTCAGGTCCTCCCCGCTGTTGCCACAGTTGGACTCACGGATCTCAGTTAAAGCCACGTTGGCCGCAGCACACAGGCAGTTGGCCATGGGGTGAAATGGGAAACGCCCTAACCTCCCCTCGCAAGGGTCTGTGGAAGCAGCGTCCCGACCTCAGACACAGAATCATTAAAGGGCTCTCATTCTAAGGGCAGAGCCCACCCTCACTGGTGGCTGATTCCCGGTCCGCGAGCATGGGCTTGGGAGGCATTATACTGTGTAAATGAACACTGTTTTTGCAAATTTGTGGGACCTGCCAGCTCTCTCAGTTTAACTAGATCTCTGCAGTGACATCCAGACATGTTCTGCATTAAATCAGAGCTGGTAATTTCAGAGGGAAACAGCTCTGAAATGGCAAGAAAGACAAAAATCTGTTCCTTGAAAAATGACACCATATGTGCGCACATTGCTGCAGTTAGGGTAAAAGGCTTTTCCTCCCTTTGTTACTCATCAAGCCGCCAATGTTAGTGTCAGATATGCAACAGAGCCATATACTAATGGAACCCAAATTAGCTCTAAAAGTAGCTCCTAACGAGAAACTGGAGGCTAGCTCAAGGCAAGCAGATTCCTCTGACTGTGAGAGACAGAAAGCATTTTAGGAAAGCAGCCGCATACTGATATTCTCAAGCCTCAAAAAAGATCCCTCTTTGCTCTAAGTGAGTTGCCCAGGAAGAATCGTGCACAGCCTGCTGACTGCCTGTGCGTCAGAAACTGGCAGCTCAACCTGCACTTTTAAGAAACCTTTCCCCAAGCAAAACAGCTACTGGGAGTCTGGAGTGTGGGTGAGAAGAAAGAGGGATTTCAGGGGTCAGATCTGGGTTAGAGACTGGGTCCTGGGAGCGGGAGTGTTCCAGATTGCAGAGCATGTTTCATTATCACTGTTTATCTAACTCTTTAGAGAACCCAGAGACGACAGAGTATTTTCCAGTGATGGAAAATATTTATATAGATAAGCAACATTTAGCAGCTGAAATGGTTAATCGTGAGTTATTTTCCACCATCCTGAACAATTACAATCTGAAATTTTCTAAAGAGTGTCCTATCAGTAATATTTCTAAGATATTAATAGAGTTGTCAGTTTCATTAACAGGCCACCAGACCCACCAAGTTTCTGCTGCTCCTGGTTCCTCCGTGGCTCCAGGTTGGAATTTGAAGGTCAATGGGTCTGCATGTTGAAGACCACTTTGTTTTTGGAGTTCACTCCAGGTCTGTGAACCAGGGCTTGGTGCAGGAGGGCACAGGAGGTTGGGTGGGTGGTTAGAACCACTGAAACCTACCCAGGGCAAAAAACAAAAGAATGAAGAAAGCAAAGTAAAGAAGCAGTTGGGGAGTAGCAAGAAGATGGCATTAGTTTAGGTGTGGGGTGGTGTGAATCAGTCACCCTTCCATCAGGAAAAATACATCCAGTTCTTGTAGATGCGGGGCCTGTGTTCCCACACTCTCTGAGAAGCAATGAACCTCTGTTTGACCACGAAGCACCTCCAAACCTGACACTGGGGCACATGAATGCAACTCACCTTCACACCCTGAACACTCGTTGAGCACTGTCGGTTGAGGATCGGGATGGTGCGGCTGAGAAGGTGCTCCTCTCAGCCTCACAGAGCTCAGTCTGTTGGGATGATTAGATGGCAACATAGGAAACCAAAATATAAAACCCAAAATGTAAGCGAGAGGGGGTGAGAGCTGCAAGGCAGGGTCCGAGAAAGTGCTTTAGGGCTGCAGATGAAGGAGTAACTAGCTCTGTGTTGTGAGTATCTGGGGAGTCTACACAGAAGAGGTGGCATCTGAACTGGGCCTAAAAGGATGGGTAGAAATTAGTGCCAGGACTTTTAGGCCATCAGAGGCCAAACTCTAAGGCTATTTCTAAAGAAAAAAGATCGTGTCGTGGAAAAAGCTCTGGCGTGAGTTCTAATCCCAGCTCAGCATTAAAGATTGCTGTGTATCTTCAACCAATTCATTTAACTTCTCTGGCAGTTAAACAAGATGGTGTATATGAATATAAGAGAGAAAACACTACACAAATGCTAGTTATTAGTAATGATACGTGTATTGCCTCACAGGGTTGTTAAGCAACTTCTTTAAAACTGCTGTTCAAAAGAAAGTTATTTTTATAAAAAAAAAAAAAAACCTGGAATCTTCTAGCCCCAGAAATAACTACAAATGTAATAAAGGTTTATTGAATTATCAACAACTGAAGGGAAAGCTGAAGCCCAGAACATACTGCATTAGGTTAACTGGGATTATGACTGGCAGCACCATATGTCCTGTTAAAGAAAAAAGAGCCTTGGAAGTGAAACAAATATCAAGTTCTCTAATGATGCTTATGAATCCATTTTTAAGATGAAGAACATGCTATCAAAACTGCTCATGTTTCCTGGCGCTGCTTGGCAGGACAAATCTCATAAACTCACAACCTTTTGTGTCAGTGCAAATAGATCCATCTCCTCCGACTGTCTCTGCAGTTTAGGATCGGTGGTGCAAATACACCGACATCGGTGAGCATGGGCTTGAGTTGTGTCCTTTTCTAAATCTGCCAAAGAGTTTCGCAAGGTGCTTTCTAATAACTCTTACTCAGCAATAAAACAAGCTCCCTCTGAATCCATCCTTCACACTCAAGAAAAAGAAAGACTCTCAAGTAAACACAAGAGACCACAGAACTTGACAGTACATAATGAGAAGGACATTTTGTTAGGGCTGCCATAACAAAGTACCAGAGACTGGGTGACTTAAAGAACAGAAATTTACTTCCCCGCAGTTCTGGAGGCTAGAAGGTCCAAGATCAAGATGTCAGCAGTGCTGGTATCTCCTGAAGCCTCTCCCGTTGGCTTGTAGATGGCTATCTTCTCCCTGTATCTTCACACGGTCTCTTTTCTGTACCTGTCTGTGCCCAAATTTCCTCTTCCTACAAGAAGGGCCCATCCATATGAGCTCATTTTACCTTAATTACCTCTTTAAAGGTCTTACCTCCAAATACAGTCACATTCTTGGGTACGGGGGGTTAGGACTTCAACACACGAATGGGGTGGGGACAGCCTATAAGAAGACGGCACTCAGTATCTCGTGTAACCTTTGAAAAAGCAGAAAGCCTATAGATGACAAAGATTCACATTCTCTTGCACGAGCTGCACACATCTGTAATGTGTGTTTCACCCACTCATGGGGCTGTGGGTGGCCCATGAGAGGGCACAAATGGCCCAAGGCCCATACCTTGCAGTTAAAGCAGCCCCATGGGAGTGAGCTGTGGGAGAGGAGGCAGGCTTGTCTGTCAGTGTCAAGGTCAGCTGTAGCAGCATCAGAACAGCAGCTGCTGGACCAGTGGGAAGGAAGAGGAGAAGGAGGGAGGGTAGCCGTGCAGCGTTGCCAGGAACCACATGGGTCCCCTTTCTCAGCATTTTTTTTTAAGGAATTCTTCCTAGCCAGTTAGGAAATCTGGGAGCAGATCCTGGGTCCCTAGAGATCTGATCCCCCTCCTGAACCCCCAAGCGTAATGACAGATAACATCTGATGGGGGAGACAGGATGGAAAACACTGTCTCATCAGAAATAGGCTCTGCCTGTTCAGACTTCCAAAAAATCTGTGAAGAAAAACAAGTGTTTTTTGTCAAACAAGTCAAACACGACTCCACCCCATCCTGCAGATGGGGGTTCTGGGCCCTCCAGTCTGGAAGTTTCCTGATGTTCCTGTGGGAACAATGGGTGTGCTTTGAGGCAAGCTCCAGAATGCCTGTAATTTTTCACCTGTGGACCTCCCTGACAGATGCAAGCCTAAACAGGAGTGACCAAGGGAACCAGGGAAGCAGTGACTCCAATCTAACAAAATAGGATCACCTAGAGACACTGGAACTAAATCAGTCATGACAAGGACCAGAATTACTGCATGCCTCCTGTGTGCCAGAAATTTACATAGATCACACAATTCAATCTCCTTGCTCTGAGGTAGAGATCATGACCTTCATTTCACAGACGAGGGGGCCCAAGTTCAGCAAAATTAAATGACTCCCTTCCCCAAGACCACCAACTGTAAGTAACAGCACGAGAGCTTGAACTGAAGCCAGGACATCTGTCCACAGTATTGCGCTGCCTTCGCCTGTGCCCGGCCGCTGGTAACAGAATACAGAATCCCACAGCCCCTGCAGCTTCCCTGCAGGCCTATCATGCCTTAGGGGCCACGGTCACCGGAGTCAGCACCAAATGGTCCCCTCTTCTGCCTCTGCCAACTGCAGCCTCATGTGGCCGCTCCGTGCCCTGCTCAGGACAGCACCTAGAAGGCCCTTAACAAAGGGGAACTAAACTCAGGTGTCACCAGGTCATGACACAACACACACCAGGTCACCGGGGTGAATGCCAGCACCCTGATTCCAGATAAAGGAGGCCCAGGAGATTCCTTGCAGGGTCAGCGGAGTGCCGGCCTGTCAGCCACCGATGAGACGTCAGCTTTAGAATGGGAACAAAAACAAATGTTCAGACCTGAAGGAATGGCCCTCTGTGATCTCTGGTGCCCCTCGTTTCCCCCCTTTACAATGAGGTGCTTCCTCCAGGGTCTTTACCGTAATTTCTAGTCTGAAACAGCAACTTCATCAAGAAGATGAAGCGGAGAACAGCTATGCCTAACACTGTCGCTGTGTTCTTTCGGACAAATCATTCCCCCATCACATGCTTCGCTTCACTAGCTGCCAAACTGGGCCGATAATGCTGACCACCTGATTCCCTCTGGGGAAAGGGGGGTGTTTACATCCAGCAGAGCCTGGAGCTCCTGAAGAAAAGGATTACATAAACACTGTACCATTCAAATGCAATCCGGGCTTGTTTTTTACTTTCGCTGCCAAGGTAGAAGTACACAGCATTTCAGATACATCCTCTAGAGCTTTAAAAGCCTTTTTCATTCTCCTGAGTGCTTTGGGGAAAGAAGGTACTAATGTGTTTTAGAAACTATGTAATTTTCTCTTTTGGAATTTGGAATCTCTGGGTGGGTAAGGGAAAATCAGATTAAGAAATCAATCTAGTGGTTCACTGCTACTCACACACACAGACCCTCCTTCTTGGCAGGTTTCAGTAAAAAATTTATAGAAACATTGTCAATCTGGAAGAAATCCTGACTCATCTTCTCAGCCTCATGGAGAGCAAGTAATTGTTTTCCTTTTTCTTAATCGAAACTAGTGTCTTCCCCAAAGCCCCTTCTAAACAGCTCTTGATTCCCTCTGGCTTGAATGGCCATTAATAACGCGGGTCCTCAGGAGTCCCGCTCACGTCTTGTCTCTGTGTGGGGTTGTGTCTTCTCGCTGAGGCCCTCGGGGAGCAGCCCAGACGGGCTTTCGGGGTGATTCGCATCACAGCCACCCCCACCCTAGGACGAGGATGGGGAAGTGAGCTTGCTCGATGCCCACACTGTCCCGGCACCTCCACCCACTGCCACGTCCAGTCGAAGTCTGGCTCCTGCTCTCGGCAGCCACCAGCAGGCAGGTACCTGCTCAAGAGATAACTGGTAACCCAGGCGACAGCTGCTAATGATGACGGAGGACGGTCCCTGAACCAAATACCACATAGGCATCCCCAGCATCTCTTTGGCCTCTCCGAAGGCCACTCGTTTCAGCCCCAGTCTCCAGGGCAGGCCAGCTCTGTGCGAGCCCCGACAACCTTCACCTGGGCCCAGCCCCCACAGGGCCTCCCCTCAAGGCCGCACCCTTCACCGCTGTTATGGCGGTGGGCCTCCCTGTGGACTCTGACACACAGAGCGCCCCGTGGCCTCCCTGGGGCTCTCACATGTGCGCGCGGAGGCGTCGAGGAGCTCGTGCCCTCCACAGGAGACGGGATCCAGCAGACACACTCTTCTCTCTTCCTCTCCCGACCAAGGAGTGTAGCATGTGATTGTCATACGGCCTCTCAGGAGACGGCCTCGTGAAAGCAGCAGTTGTGGTTTCTACACGTTGTGGCCGGCTTGAAAATGTGCCCCTCTCTTGGCTGTCCCTCAGCCTCGCTCCGCTTTGCTCTGACTCCTGCTCCTTGGGGTCGCCTGCCCTAATAAAGCAGATACTTAAGCTTTTGCCTCAAGCTCTGCTGTCTGAGGAACCCAGGGCAGACAGCCCTTCACCGGGGTGTGAGCATTTTCAAAGGGACGTCTTGGAGCAGGGGCTTTTGAAACTCATAGAAAGGCGATCTAGTGATGGGATCATGGGCGGTGGGGCTGAAGGAGGGTGAAGTCCGTCCAGATTTTCAGAAGGGGGTGTGGGAAGAGAAGACAGTCTCTCCACTGCCTCGTCCCCGCATACCAGCAAGCCGCCTCCTCCCCTGCCCTTGCTGTGACCCACGCTTCTCCCTGCCTGGCTCTGCTGTGACATGCTTTTTTTTCCACTTGCACATTCTGCTTCCCAAGGTGCTTCATCCCAGAGAAACACCTGCTCCCTCTGAAGGAGGCTGCCTGAATTATAAATGAGCCTCCAACAGAGAAAGATGTGCTCAAGTGAGGGGAAAGAGAAAAACAGGTAAACAAAACAGGTCAGAACGTTTCTCTGAGCATCCCAGGACACTGCAAACTTTGCTTTCCTTTGAGCCCCTGATCTGAACCCTGAGACCAGCCTCAGAAAGGTCTGAAATCATCCTGACCACCACTCTCTTCGTGTGCTCTGGGCTTCTCCAGCTCTGTCCTTGCCCTCTTTCCTCTGCTTCTGTGTGACCTTCCCCACCCCCATCTCCACGTGTCCAAATCCTATGTGTTCTTCAGGACTCACAACAAAATGCCAGCTCCTCCAGGAAGCCTTCCTAGATTCCCCAGTTGGGCATGATCTCTCTCAGACCTCAGTCCTTTTCCTTCTTAACTTTCTTATCTCTGCTGGTGAGCATCCTGTTCGTGCGACTCTGGCCGATCCTCCTCTGTGAGTAGTTGGTCAGGAAATAACGAGGAAAGGCAGGAAGGAAGGGAAGGAAGGAGACACGGTGGGCCCAGACGAGGGTCTCCTGAGGCGGGAATACAGCAGGGTCAGTGGCCAGTTTGCTTTGCTTTCTCCTTTTTGTGCACGGCTGGTGTTGCTAATGACACGTTGCAGCAGGAAATCTCAACTTCGCTTCCCTCAGGAGAGGCGCTGCCTGAGGTAACTCTCTGGCCGCCTTTACCTCACAGAAAAGCCCGTGTCCGGAGCCCACCAGTGACCCCGGCGTGTGGGCTCTGCAGGGAGGAGTTGCACAAGGGCATGACAGTCTCACGCGCCCAGTCAGTGGGGAAAGAGGCTGTGCTGGGCACGGGAAGGCCCTGCCCCTTGCTTTTCCTCAGTCCTCCTCCCCGGCAAGCGTCCTCCTCACCTTCCACCTTGACGTCTCCTTTGAGTCTGGTCTCCGCTCCTTCCTCTAAGCCTGCTGGGCTTTAAGTCCATGGTGGCTGGGTTTATCGTCTTGCACATTTAGACAATGCCCTTTTGTACATAGGAAGCCCTCAAACGTATGTACTGAATTAGTAAAGACAGACCATTTCCTTAATCCAAATTGCTTGAAGGGTGAGGAGACCCTCCCCTGAAGGCAGGGCTCTCTCCTGGGGACGCGGGTTAGGCACATTGGCCATCCACATGGCTGCCTAGACCGACTGACTCCTCTGCTTGATGTGGCCCAGGCATCCTGTAGAGCTGCTGGGTAAAATATCCGATGTCCAGGTAAACTGAAACTTTAGATAAACAAAGAATAATTGTTTAGTATAAGTATATCCCATGCAGTATTGGGACATATTTGTACTAAAACTTGTGTCGTTTCTCTGAAGTTCCAACCTAACTGGATGTCCTGTGTTTTTATTTGCTTGACTTGGCAACCCTCCCTGGGAGGCTCTGGAACCCTGTGTCGTAGCCATTCGCTGGCAGCCACTTACAGCCCCTCTCCTGGGCCCCTGGGGCCAGGGAGACGTCAACTGCGAGAGACTGCAGGAGTTTCTGAATTATTGATTTCTTCCCCCCTAAGCAACTAGAAAAGAACCCTTCCTCTTTTTTTCTTTTAGGGTTACTTTTAAGATGCGTTAAAAATACCTACTTTGGGACTTCCTAGGTTGCGCAGTAGTTAAGAATTCGTCTGCCAATGTGGGGGACACAGGTTCGATCCCTGCTGCGGGAAGATCCCACGTGCCACGGAACAGCTAGGCCCATGGGCTACAATTATTGAGCCTGTGCTCTAGAGCTCGTGAGCCACAACTATTGAGCCTGTGTGCTGCAACTACAGAAGCCCACGAGCCTAGAGCCTGTGCTCTGCCATCGGAGAGGCCGCTGCAACGAGGAGCCCACGCACCACAATGAAGAGTAGCCCCCGCTCGCTGCAACTAGAGAAAGCCCGTGTGCAGCAACAAAGACCCAATGTGGCCAATAAATAAATTAATAAAAACAAAACAAACAGAAAGCATGCTTTGTCATAC
This sequence comes from Hippopotamus amphibius kiboko, assembly GCF_030028045.1. Lineage (NCBI taxonomy): Eukaryota > Metazoa > Chordata > Mammalia > Artiodactyla > Hippopotamidae > Hippopotamus > Hippopotamus amphibius. The sequence goes on along the minus strand of NC_080191.1, from coordinate 169,423,668 downwards.
TGTGTGTGCCGTATGTCACAGAAACCACTCAACTTGGAGAGGGGCCTACGGTTTACAGAGCAGGGCCATATGCCTTCTCTCTTCACTCTCAGGATGACCCTGGAAGCACAGGACGGGAAGGTGGACAATCACTGTCGGCTCCAAAGTTGGGGAACCAGAGGCCTGGGGAGCTGATTGGCTCGCTGACGTCCCCAGGAATGGCACTGGGGGCGCCCAAACAGGCCCCGGGGCCTGGCTCCTGGTGCGGGGCTCCTCCCTCCTCGCAGCTGCCTCCTTCTCAGGCCACTGGGCTCCAAGTTAATTAGGCAGCAAAGAAGTCCTTGGAGGAAGCTGAAAGTGAGAGGAAGTGCCCTGGAGGGACTGGTGTGGCGAGAGCGAACCAGAATGGCATGTTTTAGTTGATCTTTGATCGCGCCAACGACTGCTGGCTCCCAGGGCAAGCAGCTGCTCTTTCTGAGTCAGCATCCTTGGGTGAGGCTCCCTGCCCAGGGTGCAGGCTTTTCTGGCTTTTTTTTTTTTCTCCTTCCCAAGCTCTTTGTCCTAGAAGTGAGTCTGTGAAAAGCAAAGGGTTTCTTCTGCTTTCTTAATTAGCCAAGCAGCTTGGAGCCTGGAGTCCTGGAAATACTGTCCAGGGTCACCTACAGCTTCCCCCCCGCTTCCACCCAGGTTATCCCAGAAGCCCCAGGAGACCTGACTCTGCAGATGAAGCTAGACATAGCTCTGAAGATGCTGCGGGAAGCACAAAATACTTTGTGAAGGAGTTTAAAAACTTCCATGCTACTTGGCAAGTTTTTAGCATTAGCGGTTATCCAGGGCCACCCAGGAGGTATACCCCAGCTATAACCCTGGATAAAGAGAAGCCTTCCAATAGGAAAAAAGAAACTTTCTCCAGTCTCACTGGAGGCCTTGGTATTTGGAAAAGTCTCTTGTCACCAGACAGGGAGAAGGACCCTGGACTCGGGAGCCCTCTTGCCACTGAACTCACATAGCCACTGGCTTGCTTGCACCTCCACAAAGATGTTTAACAGGCATCTCAAACCTAACAGAACTCTTGATTCCGTCCCTCTCACCCCCAACATGAGCCTCCCCTAATCTTCCCCACTTCAACAAAAGGCCTCACCATCTATCTAAGAGTAAGCAGTTCTGGCTTAAGCCCGAAATCTAGATCCATCCTTGATTCCTCTGTTTTCACACCTCCACAGCCAAGCCATCAGCAAGATCTTTTGGTTCAATCATCATGAAATATCTTGAATCTGTCCATTTCACTTCCTCTCCATAGCCACTGTTCTTTTCCAAGCCACCATCATCCATTTGAACAAACCAGTTACATCTGTCTGCAGCCACTCTGGCTCCATGACAATCCCTTTTCCTATACATCATCCCAAGGCCCTACATGATCTGGTTCCAGCCCACCTCCTACACAAAGGGCTTCTCTCCCTTCAAATAAGAACTAAAATATCACATGACCCTCCCTTTTGTACCCGAACCTGTCATTTTCGTATTTATTCATCTATGTCTATTGTCATGTCTCCTTCATCAAAATGTAAGGTCTATATCTTATTCTCTGCCAGATGCCCAGTTTGCCAATGTATTAGTTTGCTAAGGCTGCCATAACACAGTACCACAAAGTAAGTGGCTTAAAACAACAGAGATGTATTCTCTCACAGTTCTGGAGGCTGGACATCCAAAATCAAGGTCTGGGTAGGGCCACGCCCCCTCCACAGCCCCTAGGGGAGGACCCTTTCTTGTCTCTTCTAGTTTCCAGTAGCCCTAGACCTTCCTTGGCTGTGGCAGCATAACTCCATCCTCTGCCTCCGTTTTCACATCGCAGACCTCCCTCTGGGTCTGCGTCTGTTGCTCGTCTTCTTTTCTTACAAGGAAACCAGTCACCATGGGGGAGGGCTCACCCTGCTCTAGTGTGAGCTCCTCTTACCTTGATTACATTCGCAAAGACTCTATTTCCAAACAAGGTCACGTTCACAGATACCAGGGGTTAGGACTTCAGCATGTCTTTTTTGAGAGGCACGTAACAGCCTGGTATAGTAGATGCACAAAAAATATTTTGGGAATGAATGAATACTTTCAGACTTCAGTGAGCTGATTTCCAGAGCAGCAAATACAAGCGCCTCAGGGCTGAACCGCAAGTGGTAGGAAGCCTGTAACTCTGTAATGCCACAGCAACCCACTAGAAAGAGAACATTCAGATAAACTGGTTATTTGGTATTACATAATTTTTTGAAATCTTAGACATTGACTTAATGCTTTTCCCACTGATTTCAATAAGCTGGCCAACAAGGCAGCCTGCAGTTTATAAAGGCCTCTGCATGTACCTGTCTTCAGCTCCTCACAGAGCACTGGGCATGTGTAATGGCTGAAGGGCCGGGGCTCTGAGAGAGGACGTGGCTTGCTGAGGAAATGGCAGGGCCAGGATGGGGGCCAGGCCATTCGGACTCCTTGTCCAGTGCCCCTGAAGGTAGCGACTGTGTGGGTTTCACAGGCCCTGGTCAAGGTCAGTCAGACAGTGTTCATGTAGAGCTGCATGAAAAATGCTCAAGAATGAGGAATAGGACAAGATGGAAGGAACTTGGCACAGCTTTAAAAGAATCTAACTAGCCAGGACTTAGGTATTCAAAACTGAGACTGATTCTGTACAATTTCATTTGAGAAAAAAACCCAAAAAACTCTAGAGTAACATCATTTGAGATCATAGCTTCATAGTATTTTAGGGCTGGAAGAAAGACGCTGTCTTAGGTTCTGGGAAGAGGTGCTTGTCCTCAAAAAGGATGAAATCTCAGGAGTGGAATGAAGCCTCAAATGACTCTAAGACCAAAGCAGAACATGCTAAGAATGTCACCAAAGGATCCAGAGTGAAGTGAGACTGAGTCTCTCTCCCTATGACCCTTGAGGACACTTCATAGGGGAGGGGAGATGCTTTTGATCCAGGTCTGGAGGGACATACAAGTTTCCCAGGCAGAAATACATTCTAAGAGGGAATAGCTTGAGCAAAGGAGACTGGAAAGGGTTGGGTGTGGTAGTCATATGGGGAAGAGTGGGGGGTTATGACCAAAGAGTGAGTTGGTCCAATCAGCTCATTCTGCATGGGGACTCTTCCGTGGGAATACCACCGGCTTGAGGTTCCAGCCCCAGCTCATGGGTTCCCCCGAGGGACCTGTCCCTGGGCCTTCTCATCTACTGTATACATAAAAGGGTTTTTCCAAAGATATTAAGTCAGGCCTTAAGTTCTACAAAGATGCTGCTTTGATAGCCTTCCTTATTGAGATGCCTGGTAAAATTGAATTTTAAGAATGGTTTTTGTGCTTTAAAAATGTTTAAAAGCTACTGGCCTCAATAATCGAATTCCCTTCAACTGTATAATTCTATTTCTTTATGCTGCAGGCTTCAGCGTTCCTCTGGTTCGTTATTCAAATGAAGCATGACTCATTTAGGGTTTACCAGGTCCCTCTGAATTGTCTACGGCTGTACGAAGTCATTTGACCTGTTTCTAGTGGAAAATCCATTTTTATTTATATCCTTTGGAGAAAGAGCCTGGTGCAGCTGAAAGACTCCCGGGAAGCAAGTCAGCAGATCTGGCTTCACGTAATAGCAAATATCACCCGTAACGCAGTGTAAATAAAACAATGAATATCTGGTAAATAAATGCTAACTAGTGACACCACCTTGAGCAAGTCTACTTGCCTGTGTGATGCTTGCTTTCACACTCTCTAATTCGGGACAATGCCCGCTGGCCTGCCTCACGGAACTTTTGTGAGGCTCAAGTAAGAGCATATACTCGAAAGCTCTCTACAGACTATAAAGCACTCCACATGTGTAATGTACTAGGTAGCGCTAAGGGAGTCAGGGCTTGAGAGAGCAACTCTCCTGGGTGATAGCTGGGGGGAGGTTTGACTCTGAGACCTCAGAAAGTGTCTGATGGTCTCTGACAAGCATTTCTAAGTTTGGTCATATAAAAGAATTAAAAGGGGGGGAAAAAAAAGGATGCACGCGTGTGCTGCCACTTTAGAGGTTTCCCCTTACTCCAAGTCCCAGCTAGCCTTCTCAACCACAAGGCAACTGAAACGAAGACTTGTACGAAAACTGGTAGAGGCCTAGTGGAGGGAGGCTTGGCCAAGACACGTCTGCAAGGAAGGCAGAGGCAGGTCTTACCTAGCTTCCACAGATGTTTATCTGTTCTTTGCATTATTTGTGAGCTCAAGATAAGGCTTATTTATTTTTATCTTTCATTTTAGGTCTTTAGGGGTATCCTTTTATTGAAGTATAGTTGATGTGTAATATTATGTAAGTTTCAGGTGTACAATACAGAGATTCACAATTTTTAAATGTTATATTCCATTCATAGTTATTGTAAAATACTGGCTATAGTCCCTGTGCTGTACAACATATCTTCACAGCTAATTTGTTTCATGCATTAACAGTTGGGACCTCTTAATTCCCTACCCCCATATCGCCCCTCCCCACTTCCTTCTCCCCACTGGTAACTAGTCTGTTCTCTACATCTGTCAGTCTGGGTTTTTTTTGTTATAGTCACTAATCTGTTGTATTTTTTAGATTCCACATATAAGTGATATCATATAGTATGTCTCTCTCTCAGAACTTTTTTAGTTATTGTTGAATTCCTAATTAAAACCACACCAGGGGACTGCCCTGGTGGCGCAGTGGTTAAGAATCTGCCACCAATGCAGGGGACACGGGTTCAAGCCCTGGTCCGGGAAGATCCCACATGCTGTGGAGCAACTAAGCCCGTGTGCCACAACTACTGAGCCTGCACTCTAGGGCCTGAGAGCCACAACTACTGAGCCCAGCTACTGAGAAGTCAGCACACTGCAACGAAAAGTAGCCCCCCGCTCACCACAACTAGAGAAAGCCTGTGTGCAGCAATGAAGACCCAATACAGCCAAAAATAAATAAACAATAAATAAACAAATTTATTTTTAAAAAAAAAGCCACACCGTTATGCCAATGAACGGGCACAATTTCTCTTGCACAGATTTAAGAAGCACAGATTCTTCCACTGAACTTACCCGCTGACAAGTCATCTATTTACCAAAACTCCACCAATGACACCTGTCCTTCTCTAGCCCCAAACACCATCCCCACAAGCGTCTTTGACCCTGCCTTGCTGGAGATAGTTCTCAGATGATTCAAATATGCTAGCCTCCTCCATCAAGGGATTGAGACATCAAGGGATTGCAGTTGGAGCTAGACTGCCACACAGAATGCCAGAAAGAATGCCTTTGCCCAAACACATTCTATGGTTCTCCATCTTGTGGAACCCACATTCCTTAGCCCGGTGGAAGGTCTCCCCAGTCCGGCCACATTCTGGAGGGAGTAAGTGACACTGGTGGATGCCCTGAGCTGGGGAGAGGAGACAGGCCTCAGTCTTTCTGTCTCTGCTCCTGAGACCCAGTGAGCATGTCCTTCTGCTTGCTGTGCCTCAGTTTCCCTGCTGGTCCAATAAGAAGGTTGAACTAGTCCAGCTGTAAAGCTCCATTCCTTTCCTGGGGGGGAGGGGTGCTAACCCCGGGGTAAGAGAGAAGCTGAGCCGTTCTGAGCTGTTTTTAGCATGTTGACACCTGCGTAAGTTTTCCTCTGGTGAAGGATTTTGTGCTACAAAATGCCTGAAAAACACTGGCCCTCACCGCGTGACTCCAAGGCTTCCCCAACGACTTTCCATCTCCTGCCCCTGTGAGAAGCCCATGTACTCTTACTGCAGTGAGTTTACTCAAAACCCCCATCTCAACATGTAACCCTTGGGCTCCAATTCCAGCCTCACCTCCTGCCAACTTACCTGCGAGGATCTCTGCTTTTTCTGAGCAGCCCACTGCGTGTAGTCGAGTTGTACTGGCCTTGGAGTGCCTCATGCTGGGTGTCTCAAATGTGCCCCACTTCCCCAACCAGATCTGGAGACCCCTGGGGGCAGGGACCAAGCTCCGGGTGCAGGGCCAATCCCAGGGCACAAGGAGTACCTTGTCTGTGGATGCAGCAGAAGGTGACATCACTGACAGGGCCCTGAAGGCTGCTCAGAAGAGAATCACTTCCAACTCCGGGCGTCACCCCACCCCCAACGTGGGGCCAGTGCGAGGGACAGAGACAAGGTAGATCCCCAGGGCTGGCAGAAAGTCTGAGACAGCATGGCGCCATGCCGCTGGCTCCGCTCCTTTAACAGGCCCCACCCCCACCCGACATGCCGTGGGCAAGGCTGCTGCCGCCCTGTACACGGAAGCTGCAGCTGCACCGTATTTCCTCCGGGACACGCTCTGGCTCCCTGTCTTCCTCGCTGTTCTGGGGAAGAGAATATCTTTCCTCTACGAAGAGACGATCCCCGCCTCGAATCCACCTCCGCCCCAGCAGTGGGTGAGCTTGGGCAGGTCCCTGTGCTCTCTGGACCTTGGTTTCGAGGCCCTGCCTCAATGACTTTTCCAGAATTCTGCCACCCTCTGCCGGGATGTACTGCTGGGCTCCATCCCGCCTGTGCCCTGGGGTGTGCCCTGGGGCCCTCAGGCTGGGCTCTCACCAGCCTAGGCTGACAGCCCAGGCCCAGCCCCTCCAGCAGGGAAGTGGAGACAAGACAGGCGTGGCTCCTCTGACTGTGCTCGCCTCACAGACCAGGAGCACCCCCGGCCCTGCTGTGAACAGCAGATGCCTTGGGGTCTGGTAGCACTTTCTGGGCAATAGAAAGAGCCAGCATGACCTGCAGGAGGGCATCGACTGGAGCTGGCAATGCTGAAAGGAGATGCAAGTCTCCCTAAGTGGCCAGCATGCCGGCCTCTGGACAGAGGCCTGTGGGGTAGGGGGTACAGCTCTTCCACTACAACTCATGTGATGTGGGGAAAGTCCCCTTCCTGCCCTCCCTCCCTTCCCTTCTCCCTTTCACAAACATTTACAAGCATCTTGCAACGGCCAAGCCCTCTCTGAGGCTTTGACAAAAATATAGTCCAAACCCTTGAGAACCTCGTAATCTAATTGCAGAAGCAGAAATGTGAACGAACAACCATAGCATTTTCCTCCCGGGGCTCAGTTTCCTCATCTGCAGAATGAAGGCGTTGCAGCCTTGACACTCTGTGCTGCTCTTATCGCATGAGACCATCTGGTCCCACGGTCTGGTGACGTGGGAGGCCACGGTCAGCAGCTCATCCGTGGAGTTGGTAGTAAATGATGGCTTGGATTGCATTAAGGGAAGTCTGCAGTGTGGCTTGTTGTGGGCAACAGATTGCTGTGGTCTGTCTTGCTCTCCAAATTTCCATTCTCTCAGCTACTTCAGCTGAAACTCTCAAAGACGGATCAGATGAAAGACAGATTATACGTTGGAGCTGGAACCGGCACCAAACCCAAGCTCCTTCTGATTGTCGGTCCAGGCGAACTGCGGGCCCACCAGGGGCACACCCTGCCCTTCCTTGGCGAGGAACTGGGGAATATGAAATACACGTCTGGCGGCATAAGAGGCTGTCAGGCTGAAGACATTCCGCAGGATTTCTGAGGACGCTGTGTTAGGTGGTCTAGGGTAGTGATTAACTGTTTTTCTAGCTGATGGCACATCTCAGATGTTGGTTGCAGAGTCTCACATCGGCATCTGTCTCACACACACACACCCCACACAGCAACCATGCTCCCTCTTCTGTTTCTCAAGTTGAAACCCAGCAAAGGGCAAAGAAGATACCCAAGGTATTGGACCCACCTAAGATGTCTTCGCAGCCCAATAGAGGGCCTTCAGCCTGGGGTGAGAACCAGTGGAATAATGACCCCCTCTTGGGAGCCAGGGGTACCCTACTAATTCTATATTTACGCAGCGGTCTTGCTCACTTGTCTTTCCTTCCTTCCTTCCTTCCTTTTTTCCTCCACTTGTCTCTTCTTGATATCTTCTAGAATTTGGTTTTAAAGGTCCTTGCCTTACAACGGCAAAATCTGCAGAGAAAAAGTGGTGCTGTGAGCTTCCATGAGCTGGTAATTCTGGTTCCGTGGCTCAGGAGGACACACCTGTCAGGCACCCGGAAGTGCAAGGGCGCCAAAGCACTTCTCATTGCATTGTTCGGCCGGAGCATTGGGACGGAGACGGGCGCATGGGCAGGCAAACTTCCGGGGCAGCTGTGGAGCTGTCGAAAGTCGTGTGATAAAAAATGGATCTAGAGACGTTCATCACTAAATGTGCAGTGTGGATGCTGCCCGTTCTGTCCAAGAAGAAACCATACTTGCTTTCTCGCTGGGAGCTTCCAGAGGTGGGAGGGCACGTGGAAGCCGGTGGGACAGCGCTGTCTTTACCCTGCACACCAGCTGGTTATCAGCCCTGGTCACAAGGAGTCGAGGAAGCCTCCACTGCTGCCTCTGAAGGCTGATATCAGAGCATCCAGCTTGACCAACAGAATTTGTTGACCTTCCACCCGGGCTAAGGACAGCCTTTGATTAGGCGTAGAACCATACCTTGCAGTTTCTTCTTGAAATTCTGGATGAATACAGGGGCTAATAATGCAGTTTGCACCGAGACGCTCGGGGGTGCTGCGCAGGTCAGGGCTTCTGAGAGAGTGACTCACAGAGGAAGCCCGGGCCTTCCTGGGAGGCAGGAAGGGTAGCACTTAAGGACTGATGGGCCCTGACCATGACAGACAGAGGCAGATGGGATGAGGTCCACAAGGACACTGCATCCTTCTGGGGGTGAGCTGGATAGTGCCAAAAGCAACAAGACAGGAGGACCACTGTTCTCTCATTTGATAGGTCTGCAAAGCCTTTGCTCTTGCCCTTTGCTTAAAAGAAACCTCTTCTGAATTGTCTGTGGTTTTAGTTAGGTTCTAGCCAAGCTTTCTTTTAAAAATAGGACACTCTACATAGATATTGAATTTATCAAGCATTCGTCAGCATCAACAGCATTATCAAAATACCATCCAGGTGTTCAGCTGAGCGGATCCTGGCACAAAGCAATTTAAGTGAATAAACACTTCCTTCTCATCTTTCAGAATTTAGCTGAGAAGCAAAAAAACAAAACCGGTGTGGATAAAAATGTAAAAAGACGTGCAGACACGCAACATGTGCACAAAATGTGAGCACACAGCATCACAAAGGAATAAGAAGGGAGGCGTCTGACGGTCATACCTGCATCCATCTGATGAAGTGATGGGGCGCTGGTGGCCATCAGTCAGGGCTGCTGGAGAGAGCAGTGGACTTGAACAGTCACTGCAAACTCTTTTGAGTCAAAAAGAGTCTCCCAGACTTGGAGCCCTTGAAGACAGAAACCACGCCCTGCTTAATATTTCTTATCATCAAACTACGGCGCCCAGCTGTTGTTTGATTATAAGAAATATTATTTTATTGTTGTTATAATCTCTGTTGTGAATGCCCCTATATCACCTATCTATCCCACCAGATGAGACTGTCCAGGAGGGTTAACACGCACAGACATCTTCAACTTGCTTAATTTTGTGGCAAGTACAACATATCACTGTTCTGGAAGAGCTTTTCCCCAGAATCCCATCAGCTGGAACAACTATCTGTGAATATCATTTATTAGGAGATAACACTTGCCCGTACAGTGAAATAGTTGCCATGGAAACATGAAATTTAGAGTTTTGGTCGAATAATTAAATATATGTACAGAGCAGAATGGGTTTTTGTATCCCTCTGACTCTTACTCCATTCAGGCTGCTATGCCAAATATCAGAGACATAACGGCAGAAACTTCTTGCTCACTGTCCTGGAGGGTGGAAGTCCAAGATCACGGTACCAGCATGGTCTGGGACCCACGCTTGGCAGAAGAGGGTAGAGAGCTCTGTGGGATCTGACAAGAGCACTGATCCCAAGCGTGAGGGCTCCACCCTCACGATCGAACCACTTCCCAGAGGTCCCACCTTCTAATACATAACTATGGGGGTTAGGATTTCAACATAGGAATTTCAACATAGAGAGAACACAGACATGCAGACCATGACAAATTCCCACCCCACTCCCCTGCCTCTTCCTGGGGGCTGACAAACCAACGTTGGGCCAACTCCAGGGGGACGGAGAGCAGAGATTCCCTAAGCGCATCAATAAACAGGAGATACACCAAGGCATCAGTTCGGTCTGGTCAGGAGCAAGCTCCGCTCGCCTTACAGAACCCAGTGAGCAGCCCCCACCCAGTCCCAGCCCAGGCAGAGCAGAACCCAAGGTGGCTGATGCCTGCCCTGTCTTGGAGGCTGAAGACACAAGGCAAGACCCGGCGCAGGAGCAGGGGGCTGAGAAAATCTGAAGGGGCAGGATTTGGGGCAGGGGCTGCTGAAAGGAGAGAGAACCAAATGGGAGGGGCCCTCTGGCCTCGCTCAAAGGATCTAGGGCTGAGGAGGGCCCCGGGATTCCCCAGCTGGAGTAGAGGAGCCACTTCCAACTGATTTGGAAGATACAACCCCCGCTTGAAGGGCTGTTTGTACATTCTTCCGGACTCCACGGCACACGGAGAGGCTAAGAGTAAAACTGCCCAAGAAACTGAAAACTGCTCTTCCCTTCCACTCTTCAGGGAGGAGCTCCGGATTTCTTTTATAGGCATTTTTTCCTTTCTCCCATAAAATAAAAGGAATCATACTGTCATCAGTACCCAGCTTCCTCAGCTTTTCTTGGGTCTGATGGGGGCCAGTCAATCACCGGGACCTCCCCACACAAGCAGGGTGGAGCTTTCTCAGTGGACATCTGTGAAGCCCTGCGTGCCGGCTGAGCAGGATGGGGTCGGAGAAATGCAGGCGCCAGCCAGGGGGTTTATTCCCATCCTCTCCTCTGCCCACAGAACAGCCCCTCCGCTCCCTCCCACCCCGCCCCACCCCTCCCCAAGGCTTCAGCCTTCTCCACTTGGAGCTGAAATTACCCCAAGCCCTCTGGTGGAGATTTACCCTGTTGGTCCAGGTGAAGAGAGGGAAGAGACTCTGGTCAGAGCGAATGCCTCATGAGTCATCACGCATTAGGAAAAAGCAGAACTGGAGCCGCTGCTCTGCTGGTCAGGTCCAGAGAAAGGGTATTTCCAGACCCATGAGGTTGAGAGACAGGCAAGCAGGAGGAGATCCCACAGCCCGTGGAGATAACATTCCTAATTCTTAGAAGTTCTGCTTCCTGAACCCTGGGGCAGGTTCACGTCTAGCTGGAGGGGCACGGGCTGGGCGGGCATGGGCTGGGGTGCCATCACATGAGTGTAGCAACCAGGCCTGACACCCTCGATAAGGAGGAGGGATGCTGAATGAGGATGAAGGACTAAAATGGGTTTGGGGGCTGTTCTAGCTTGAGGAAAGGAAACACGTGAAAAAAATATGCTTGATTGACGGCAAATTCCAACACATCCCAAGGCAAGGGGGGGTGGGGTGGGGAAGTTTAGCAGCAGCAGCTCCTTTTGCAAACCTGGGGTGAGCAGCTCACCTGGAATGGGGCGGCGACAGGAGAGCCACATGATAGCAACTTTAGTGGCCTGCACTTTACAAAGCACGGTCACCAACGTGCCACAGCACAGGACAGCAGTCCTGGGAAGAGGCAGCCTCACATCGCACCTATTTTACAGATGAGAAGACTGAGAGATGCCAGTGCTCACCCGCAGCCCTGGTCCTCGAAGCCAGGGCAGAGGACCCCGGGTTGCGCACAAGATGATGTAGTGCTACAGAGTGAACACGTTTACTTTAATGGGTGTGCATGTGTTGCAAAGAGCCATTAAAACTGTACCTAAAACATCAAACCTGTGATTTCAAAGAGACTTTGCTTAGGAGGAGGCTGTGTTTCCAAAGTGAGTTTATTTCAAGTTCGAAGTATTGTATGAAATAAATAACGTTATGTATGGTATTGGTTTTGATGCCAAAAAAAAAAAAACCATGAAGGTGGGAAACCCAGTACTGGTGGTGATGACGGTGACAGCAGCCTGTTTTGCAACACCTGCTGTGTAGCAGAAGCCTTTACACATATTAAAGCGTGTATGCTCCTGACAGCTCCGTGGGGTTGGTACCGTTATCATCCTCATTTTATACCGAGGCCTGGGGACGACCTCGGAAGGCACAGGGTGGAGACTGCCTCCAGGTGCTCAGACCACAGAGCAATGCCCACCAGGCAGAGCGCGGCTTCTCACAAACTGTGGAAGCACCTGGCTGGGGGCCCACGTTGGGGAGGGGGTTGGTTTGAGCCGCTAGGGTGGGGAGGAGGTCCATGTGCTCTTCCTGCTTCCAACGCAGAACTACCGGAGACTGAATCTCAGGACAGCACTCCTTCCGGATGCCAACGAGGACGAGCCAGTGACAGAAGGCCAGACCCAGGGCAGCGTGTCTTCTGCACCGGGCAGTGGTTACATTGCATAGCTGATGTGAGAGCCTCGGGCAGAATCCCAGCTAACTCAGTTTCAGCCTGGCCTTCCTGCCTGCCTGCTAAACTCTTTCAGATGGTTCTGGCTGGATTTGCGAGGCTTTAACAGACAGGTGGTCTCGGTGTTGTCGGGGTGGGTGGGGCCCTGGAAAATGCCTGAAGAGAGGAAAGGAGAGAAGCTCTGAGTTCAAAGCCTCACAGGACCAGCGTGGACCCGGACCGCCTGGAGAGCAGGCGCTGAGAGGGCCTAGGAATCCCTCAGCGGAGAGCACAAAAAGCAGCTGTGCTTCTTACTTTCACACGGCAAACATCTCCCAGCACACCCTCCAGGTCAGCATGCTATCTAAGAGCAAGAGCTCTGGAATCTCAGTCACCTCCCCTTAGCCAGGTGCCCTTGCCTCTGGCCGTTTAACCTCTCTGGGCCTCAGTCTCTCTACCTGTAAAGCGGGAATAGCAAAAGTGCTCCTCCCAGAGGGTCCTGCGAGGATGAGGTGAGATGGCGTGAGCACCGCGACGGCCTCAATCACGGCAGTTGTTGCCGTTATGGGGTGTTGCCCTCGGGATGGGGTGTTGCCCTCGGGATGGGGTGTAGGTTCACAACCTCCCTGAGGAGACCTGATTCAGATTTTACATCCAGGCTGATCTACCAAAGCAAAGTAAACTTTTAGAAAGTTTTACTTTGATGAACTTAATGCCCCCAAGATAATAAAAAAGAGGCACATGGACAAGTGTGTTGGCTCCATGGGACATTTTAGTCAAAGGTAAGAAATCAACGGGGCCAGGAAAGGGATCCAGAGTGGAATTCACGATCTCGCCCTTGAAACCTGCTCTTGCTTAAGTGTTCCCTGTCTCAGTAAATACGCCTCTGAGTGTCGGGGCTCTGAAGGGGGCTGGGCAAGAAAAAGGCAGCTCTCGTCCGTTTCCAGGTCAGAACCATGGTTTGGGGCTGGTGGACCTGGTTATGGGGCCCCGGACGGAACGTGTCTGCCGGACTGCAGGCTTCTGCATGGGGGCAGGGCCAGCCCCACCCAGCAAACTGCATCACACCCTCTGTGGCAGGGAGTGGTGACTAGCACACCCAGAAGGCCCCGAGCCTCCCCACAATGCACCAGTCGCTGCCGTGGGGACAGAGCTCAGGGTACCACTCCTACCCCCGTAGGAGTCCCTCCCCCTGGAGACAGGAGGAGCGGGGAGCGAGGGCTCCCCTGACTCCCGCCGCCTGGTGTCACAAGCCTCAGAGTGACCTAAGACGCATGGCCCCCCTCACCCCCACCCTCCCCACGTGCTGGTCACCACCACGTCCTGCCAGTGGCACTTTCTAAGCTTGTCTTGAATCTGTCCTCCGCTCCATCCTACACCCAGTGTTCAGTAGCCCAAGACCCTATTTTCTCTCACCTGGGTCCTCAGAGCTCCTCATCCACTTTTGCTGCCTCCAATCTGTTCTCCACGCTGCAGGCCCCTGCTCCGCCTTGCGTGTTTTTTTTTTAAACCGTCGCTTGCGGTTCTTTGATAAAAACGAAAATCCATTATGTGGGTCCAGAGCTCTGCTGGTCCAGCCCACGCCTACCTCCTCAGCCTTGGACAGCATGACTCTCCCTCTCGTGGTAGGAGCTCCAGCCCCCCTGCTTTCCTTCACTTCTGGGAGGGCACACGCTTCATTCTGCCTCAGAATCCTAGCCCATGCTGTTCCCTCTGCCTAGAACGCCCTTCCTTCTTTTCTTCCTCCCTCCCTCCCCCTTCCCTCCGTCCTCCCCTCCCTCTGGCTCACCATGCTTGTTCATCCCCTGTATCTTAACTCAAACATCACCTTCCCAGGGAAGCATCCCGGACCAGATCAGGCGCCCCTACTGGAGCGTTCGAGGTTTTGGTGAGCTTTTCCTACACAGTATTTATCACAGTTGGTGATAAGATATCGTGAGGCCCTTTGATGAACGCCTGTGTCCCACACTAGACGCTAAGCTCCATGAAGGTAGGGTCCTCCTGTCCCTCAGCACCCAGCACCGTCCCTGGCACAGAGCAGATGCCCAGTAAATATTTACTGATTGACGGGAAGAAGGAGAAGAATTATTGGGGAAAAGGTGCAATCCTACTAGATGGCTTTAGAGACCAAATGGGGTAGGAAACTGGGGACGTGGGGTGACCGGGAGATGGGGGTTAGGGTGTGTATGCAGGAGCGGGGCACTGGAATCAGAGGCCAAGACAGCAGCTCCTCTAGCTGTGTGTGCAACAGGAGTGCAGCAACATGGGGCATCAGTAGGGTGGAACAGAGGAGGCGACACCTGGTAGGAACCTGCTCCCGTGGAAGAAACACGGGATTTGAAACCTGGCTGGAAGAACAGGAAATGCCACGGCAAAAATCACCAGCAACATTGCTCTGGATGTAGTCTTTCAGTGTGCTGCATCTTCAAGTGAGTGCAGACTTTGTCATGTGGCGGACGCATAGCATGTAAATCCCCTCTTCAGTTCCGGGGAATCGCCGAGGCTTGAGTCTTTCTGGGAGGTAGCCATCTTTGTCTCTACCTGTATTCCAAGGCTGGTTCTCTAGCCTTCCTGGTGAGGCTCAATGCTTCCCAATATCCCCGAATAAATTCCTTTTCTGCTGAAGTCAGCCAGAATTAGTTTCTGTTGTTTTCAGCCAAGAACCATAGACAGGTATAGTCTGGTGCCAGCAGGGCAGTGACATCTGGCTTCTCTGTGCAGCCAAGCACGTGGCTGTCAAGCCCACAGACAGCCCAGGAAGGAGCAGGACTGCCCTGGCAGCCCGCACATCAGGGCCCCTGGGGAACAGGGAGGAAAAGTGGCCACTTTGAGCCAGAGAGAGGCTTTGGATGGAGTCAGGGCTCCCACAGATCGGTGGGTAGAGGCCACATCAGAGAAGTCGTCTTATGGTTGGGATGTGCCTGTGGGGAGGGTCACCTAATGCACCCAGCCTGGAGGCCGGGGAAACACCCTGATAGGTGGAGGCCCAGCAAACCCACATTGGCTCATGGCGCCTTGGGAAGGCAAAACCCTGCCCTCCCTGGGCCTTCTCGTGCTTGCTGTGCATTTTCTGAAGAGACTGTACTCTGGTCATCTATTCAAGAGATCTCCCACTTCTAGGACCCTGAGTCTGCTCTAAAGAACGAAACATGGAGGAAATAAGCAGAGAGTCAGAGCGCGCTCACCACACTTCCCGATGCCACGAATCATAGGATGTCAGTGCAGGAAAGGCCCTCGGGACCATCTCGGCCCGTGGTCTCAGACATCAGTGGGCCTCAGAATCGCCCAGAATCACCAGGTTAACGAGGTAGCTTCCCACAGACTTCTTCAGTCCACAGCTGATCCACCAGGCCTAGGGTGAAGCTCCCACATCTGGGTTTTGTACAAACTTTCCCAGGCGATTTTCACGACTTGTTTGAGAACAGTGATGCTAGTCCTTCACCCCATCTTACAGAGGAACAAACTGAGGCTCAGAAAAACTTGTCTAGCTGACCAAGACCCCGGAGAATCAGGTCTGTTGTTGACCTGGACCCCGAGCCCAGGCCTCCTGACCCGCACTCCCCTGGACTGGCTACAGCTAGGACAGGGCATGGAAAGTGCTTCTTTCCCAAGTTGGTTGCATTTTGTGCATTTTGGTGCCCTAACAGGGCCCTCCCTTTTCTAATTGTAAGAGGGGCAGCTTGTCATGGGGCAAGGCTGGAAATAGGATGGATACCCCACTTCTGTCTTTGCCAGGGAGGCTGCTGAGGCCTCCGCGGACGAGGAAACCCTGTGGGCAAAGGCAGGAATTGATACAGCAAGGCCCTCACTCAGCCTGATACAGTCACGGGCCCAGGTTCCAGTTCTGGGTCTTTCAATGTAAGTCATTCCCCTCCCTGAGACTCTGTTGTGCCCAGTTCATAAAATGGAGATAAATCCATGACCTGCTACCTACCTGCCTACCTTGTGGACCCCTGGCGTGAAGGTGCTTTGTAAACTCCCAGGAGGGATTACGGACACTGGAGATGTGACTGCAATACTGATTTCCACTCAGGGTCCCTTGAGGACATGCCGGGCCCGTCTTGGAAATAGCAGAGGAAGCTAAGAAGCGGCCAGCGATGCCTGGGGGAGATTCTCGGAGCCTCCTGGGCTGGCTGGCAGGGGGAGCCCTTCTGCTCACACAGCACTTCTGCTCCAGAACCTGCCGTGGCTGAGCACCTGCCTCGCTGCCAGGTGCATGGTGGGGGCGGACAGGGGAGTCACTGGACCAGGGCCCTCCTGCCTCTGGCCCAGTACTGCCAGGATCCTCTGCCCAGTTCTTCAAGTGTCCTGGCTCAGGAGCGCTAGAAAGTGTTCAGAGGACCCCAGGCGTCCGAGAGAAGTCACAAACCACTCTTTCATGCCAAGGCCTGTTTTGGCTGTTAGAGCAGGTTCAAGAGAGGGGATTAGCTCATTCACAGAGTATTTTTCTTTCTCACCACATCACAGCTCTCAGAGCCATTTCCTCAGCTGGCAGGAGTCCCAGTTCACCTTAAGGTGTCCGGATGCCAGGACTCCTACACCGTCTGCCAAAGACCTGCCTGGCCACCTAGCTCAGCCCCTTCCCTGCTTTGAGCCTGTTTTCTCATCTGTAAATGGGGGAGACGATTCCTGTCCCTCCCTCCATCATAGCTCTGCTGTGTCCAGTGAGAACACTGTCAGGGAGGCCTTTGTTGTCCTGATCTTGTAGGCGAAGCAGACAAAGGAGACCTGGACCGCGAGGGAGATGGGGGGGCATAGAAATGACCTTTAGCTCCAGGAGGCAGGAAATCTCTGCAGAATGATTTCACTCCTGTCTTCTCTTAGGGCTGTCTCAGGGCAGCAGGGCCTGGCCACTCTGAGAGGAGAAGGCACGTCAGACTCAGGGACCTCATGGTGATGAAGCCTAAAGAAAAGTTTTCCATCAGAGACCCAAGCAGACACGTGCTTGACACAGGTGTGAGGTCACCCGGACAAATGTTCTTCAAACCACCACCACTCCCTTTTTTTTTTTTTTTTTTAGCAGATCCTGTTCTTCACAAGATCTTAAAGCAAACCCCTTATCAGTTACTTCTGAAGAATCACTGAGATGCTAGGAAGAACCACTGATTTATTGTGCAGATGGGGGAGGCTCAAAGCAGGGATGGAATGTGACCAAAAACACACAATAAACTGGTGGTTAAAACAAACACATTTCCATAACCACCTCTAAAGCAGGTGTCTGACCCTCAGTACAGGTGTCTCCAGCTCAGCAAGGCATCAAAGAAAAATGGAAAATTTCCTTCATTTCCAAGCTATTTACATACCCTGAAGGAGGAGGCTGTGAAAGAGGGTGTGGAGTAGTAAATGGGGGGATGTATCGACACGGCTGTGATAAACAAATCTCAGTGCAGGACTGGGAACTCATGGTCTCCTTTGAAAACAAGAATGTTTGGCAGGCTGTTTCTGAGGCACTGAGGCCCTTGCTGAAATAAAGCAGAAGCAGGCCCGGCAGCTCTGGACGAATGGAAATTCTTTCCAGCTGCCTTAGCTCTGCCTTCTCCATTGCTGCTAGGAGGCTGGTGACCAGGCTCTGCCCACGGCCACCACGAGACTGACCCATCCGCAGAAGGGCCCTGGGTGTCTTCCACAATGGCCACAGGGCACCGCATGAGGCATCAGGCACAGAGGGGCTTTTTGGTGGACTTTGGGGTTGGCTTCCTGCCGCAGGGAGCTGACAGCCTAGGGACGGGGAGAGGGCAGAGTCAGACAGGCCAGGCACCCCAGCACGTTGATGTGGGGCAGGTGCTAGAATCAAGGCACAGCCCACACTGGGTGGGGAGGACTGGCAGGGCCTGGAGGCCAGGCTCACGGCTCTGTCCCAAAGAGGTGTATGAGACACGACCAAGGTCCCACGTCGCTCCTGCAGAGCTGGGGCAGAAGGTACCCCAGCTGTCCGCCCGGGATGGGGTTGGGGGGGGAGGAGGCGGGATCTGGACACAACCGGGGAGCCGCCGGGGTCACCCTGGCCGCCCGGGGCTCGGAGCAGCTGAGCAGGCCAGGGCCGGGCCGGAGCTCACCCCTCCACCCGACAGGCCGCAGCTGCTCCCGGCTCTGCCTGCAGGATGTCGCCGCCTCCCGTCCTCTGCTCTAGGGGGTGGGTGTTGCCTCTAGGTTAAAGCAGAGATGCTTTCTGAAAGGACCTAAGGTCAAACAGAAGGCCCGGCACTCCTAGCGGGAGATGTTGCTCACCTGGAAAACAGGCCATTCTGGGGGTTAATCACCGTTGGGGCGGGGCGCGGCGTGGCGGGGAGGCTCGCAGACAGGTCCGCATCAAGCCCTTAAGCCCAGTGTCGGCGGGCAGACCGCAGGGCACCCTGCCTTCCGAACCCCAGGGACTCCTGGCCAAGAGACACTCAGAATGTTGCAGTGGGAGGGGCCCTTAGCGACTAGAGCTCTGGAGCTTCGTGGCTTTCACAGCCTTCTAGGCCGAGGGCCAGGCCTCAGGGTGAGAGGTGAGACCCCACCCCCATGCCACCCCCTTCCATCGTGACTGCATGGAGGCTGCAGGAGACACCAGCTAAAGGAGAGGCTGTAACGAAATACAGGTTTGAAGTCCTCTTTCGAATCTGTTGTTCTCTCATTTTCACTCTGTTGTGCGTGACCTCGGGCCACGTAAAAACCTCTGTGTCTCAGGTCCTTCCTCGGTAAAACAGGAACAGGAACCGTATTACAGTACCTCCTTAACAGGGCTGTTGTAAGGACGAAGCGAGTTCATGCACGTAGTGCGCTCAGAGCGCGCGGTGCCTGTGTCCCCATGTGCTACTGTCATCATCACGACTGTTTGTAAAGAGGCGAGGGAGGCGGGAGTGCAGAAGGCAGTTGCCCAGGTGACGAGGGAACCTGGTCGTAAAGCGGGGAGTCGCACCAAGCGCTCCTGTCGAGATGGCGTTCTTCCCGTCCCAGACGTGTCGAGCTTGCTGCCCCATGGAAACCTCTGACGAGAAACCAAAGCCCACCTGGGGGAGGCCACGCCGTGCAAGGAGCCTCCGGCACCACCTCCACGCTCCTCGGGAGGGAAGGGCGGGGTGCAGAGCAAAGGAGGGGGGAAAGAGGAGGAGGGAGAGAAAGGCAGGGAGGGGAGGAGCGGGTGGAAGAAGAGGTGTTGGAGCCCTCTTGGCGCAGCCACTGCACAGGAAGTGTCTTGGCTCTAGCTGCCAGAGCAAGGTACCACAGATGGGGTGGCTTACTGACAACAGAAATTTATTCCTCACCATCCTGGAGGCTGGGAAGTCCATGATCGAAGTGCCAGCATGGCCGAGTGAGGACGGCCCTCTTCCTGGTTCACAGGCGTGCCTTTCGCTGTGTCCTCACGTGGGAGCGGCGGGGGAGCTCCCTGGAGCCTTCTTCACAGGCACCAAGCCTGCGGTCCGTTCCTGAGGACGCCACCCTCACGCCTTAAGCAACTCCCAAAGGCCCCACCTCCCGACACCGTCACCTCTGCGGGTGAAGACGTCAGCCTCTGACTCTGGGGAGCACACAAACATTCGGACCACAGCAGGTGAGCGCACGGGAGATGCTCTCGAGGAGTACCCTCATTAGGCGGGGGAACGCGACCTCAAACACATTTGAAGCCTACGAATTTTGTTTGGAGAATAAGGACTGGAGCTTGGGTTGCCCAGGGTCTCAGCCTGCTTCGCGGCCCGTCTCCGTGCAGCCACAGCCTCCTGAATCCCTCCTCTTAAGCGATGCTGGGCCCGGCTTGGCAGGGACCCTCCTCACAGCCTGAGGAACAGTCAGGGCTTGCGCCCAGCAGCTGAGGAGATTCTGGTTCCGAATCCTGTCCCTTTCTGACTGACTGGGCAAGTATTTAAACCTAAGCCTCGGTTTAATCCCCTATGAAACGGGGATTGTAAATCTTGCCTCATAGTATCAGGAGGATGAAACGGGATCGTGCACGCCCAGAGCTCAGCCCAGGACCCGGCACCAGGAGGCGCTCCGCAGATGCTCTGCTCCCACGTGTGCGCAGCCGCCTCCGCGTCGTCCGTCCGGCGGCAGCCTGCATGAGTTAGGATTTGATGTGCCTCAAAACAAAGAATCCCACACCAGTGATAATGCAGGAAAGCCATAAAAAAGACATTTTATCTCACATAAAATCTGAATAGGTGATTAAGGGTGGGAAGTAGTGGCCTGGTGTCCGGGATGCAGACACTACCTTAGCACACCAC
Organism: Hippopotamus amphibius kiboko; assembly: GCF_030028045.1. Lineage (NCBI taxonomy): Eukaryota > Metazoa > Chordata > Mammalia > Artiodactyla > Hippopotamidae > Hippopotamus > Hippopotamus amphibius. The sequence continues at coordinate 169,403,182 of NC_080191.1, read as the reverse complement.
GCATGGCCTGGACCTCCTGGTCTAATACGGCAGTATCCAAGTTCCAGCACCAGAATGACAGGATGGAGAAGCCAAAGGGTGCTTACAAACTCCCTCTTAAGGAAGGTTCCTGAAAGCTGCTGTACCATGTCTGCTTATGCGCCGCTGGCCAGAGCACAGTCCCATGATCACCTACAGCTGCCAAGGAAGCTGGGACATCTAGCCTTTATGACGGGCACCCACGTGCCCGGCTAAACACTGGCGGGTGTATCCCCATAAAGAATACAGGGAGAATGGAGGGCAGGGACCCGTCGCAGGCCCTGTCCCCAGCCCCCGGCTGGCGCGGGAGAGCCGGGCAGCCGGGAGCCAGGCCCCTGAGCACCGCGCAGACGGGAACGGAGGCATGTCGCTTCCCCGCAGCGGTCCCCCGTGCTCAGCCTGCAGGGAGGACGCGGACCTGGAACCCCGGCCCCCTGCCGCGGGTCAGAGGAAGTCCTGGCCCGTTTAAGCACCTCCGGGCCCTTCCAGGCCTCAACTCTCAAGGCAGGAAGGAGACTGCAGAGGCAGCGGGCTGCCCTCCCCCGGCCTAGGAGGGGACACGGAGCGAAACAGGGGCTCCGAGGGGCCCGCGTGGCACAGCAGGTGGGCTGGGCACAGCTCGATGGGCGTGCCCATGGCAGGACACACCCCTGAAAACCAGCGGGCCTCCACTAGGCTGGGCCCCCAACTAGGGCCACAACCCAAACGCCACGCTGGACAGAACGATCTGCAGGGGGGCCGTCCGCCCTTCCTCCCTGATAGCGGGAACACTCCAGCAGGCCGCCGGCCTCCGCCAGGGCTCGGGCAACACCTTTCCTTCCCCGGCCTGGCCTTTACTTCACCCCACAGAGCATCTCCCTACCCTGGTGCTCCTACAACAAGCCCTCAGGCCCTTTCTGCTCCAGGAGCTTCCCTGAGAGGAGCTGTGAACGGACAGGCAGAGCCACAGCCACGGATGCCCTCGCTCACCCCTCCCCCGTGTGCGCAGGGGCGGAGCACAGACTAGGCGCGGGACACCCCGCTACGCGCCCCAGGCCTGCCACTAACTCAGGGGCGCCGTGCCCTCTTCTTTCACTGTCCCTGTCCTGGCTGTGCCTTGGAGTCACCTCTTACAGGTAAGGTTCCTGGGCTCTGCCCCAGACGCACCGGTTCTGTTTCTCAGATCCCCGAGAGATTCACACGCAGTTAGCTTGGGAGCCAAGAGGCTGCATGACTTTGAGGCCCAGCTTGTAGTGATCTGGTTCTGAGGGTCAGGGTCAGGGCGACCCTGCCCTCTAAGGTCTCACACCCCTTCCTGCCGGCATCCTTCTACGCCCAGGGCTGGAAGTTTTCAAGCCCCGCCAAATTAGTGCACTTGCCCTTCAAGAATTCTGTCCTTCCCAGATGCTGGGCCCGTCCCACACCGCTCCCTTCAGCGTGAACGCCCTGCCCAGTGCCTGGCCTCCTGTTTCTACCTGTCAAAATCCTCTTCACGCATCGTCTCCGCTGGAACAATCGCCTCGTAGGGAGCATCTGTAATCTGCCCAATCCGAATTCTCTTCTACCTGCCCCGGGCTCCCACAAACAGTGTACACCCACTGTATACAGGATGTCCCAAGTGATGGCTAGCTCCCCTGGACCAGAACACAGCCCACCTGCCACACACGACGGGGAACGTCTAGAGGCTGGGGATAAAATCTTACTGCAGATCCCCTGAAGCCTGATTATGGACAGCACTTAACCCTCAGAACTTGGATGCCAAAGGAAAAAAGACAGATAGTAAGCCGGGCCTGGCTAAGAGGTAACTGAGAGGTAACAGGAAGAACCCAAACACAGACAGCCAGGGGCGGGAGGAACAAATCCATCCTCCCATCCTCCCCAAAGCTGAAACTATCCAGACTGATCCCCCTGGACAGTTTCAAGGGTTTGTGCTGCAGAAAATACCTCCTTCTTTGCCTGGGATGCACTTGTCATCTAGGCTCAGAGGCTGAAGACCTTCTGGCCTATAATTCCTTAATCCACCTGGCATGCTCTTCTGGGATTTCCGGCAGGGAGGTGATGTAGGGCTGTACAGTTTGTTCTGCATTTAGTAACTAGAAAGGGGTGCCTGGAGGAGGAAAACCCCTCCTCTGCCCCAGGTCCCTGGAAGGAGCGAGGTGAGCAGGAAGGTGGGCTCTGGCTGCTGGGGTTCGGCTTCAAGGGTTTCCCAATTTCCGTCTCTGCCTCTGGAACACCCTTGGAGTGAGGCCTCTGCGTTTCTCAGAAAGGCTGGGTTGGGGTCGGGTGGGATGGGAGAGGGTTATGTAGGCCCTTGGCTACACTGGCCAGGATGCCTTCTGAGTCCCTCCCCCATGCCAGGTGCTGTGCTAGGGACCTTCAACACTCACCTAAAAACCCTGCCAGGTACCCACTGTTACCCCCATTTTAGACATACAGAAACTGAGGCTGGGAGACTCGATATTTGACAGCACTATACAATCAGAAGGTTGCAGAACAGGATTCAAAGTCAGGTCTGTCCGGCTCCAGAACTTGTGTTCTTTCTACGCCACCTCACCAGAATGAAAGGTCCAGCAAGGCTTGTTTCTTTCCCATCCTTCCGGCTGCAGGCTCTCCGAGGTCTTTCCATCTCTAACGGGGCATCACCAGCCAGCTCCATTCCCCAGGAGCTGCCTGCTCAGGGACCCCCAGATTTGCCCCTTCTTTCTCGGCTGCAGGAAAACAAGAGTACCCCCAAGAGTACCTTTTTAGCGTTCTGCTGCATTCTTTTCCTGTACACTTAACCTCATAGAAAGTCAGCCCCCAAACCTGAAAACTCCAATCTGTCACATTCTTTGAGGCAGCATCTACCACCACGTCTGCGCTCAGCCTGAGCACCTGGTCTGCTTCTGCGTTCAGCCTCCAGACCATGCGCCCAATCCCTGGTGTCACAGAGCCCCTGCCTGGTCATTCTGCAAGTGGTCACAGCACCATTTGCTTCGCCACTTCCTGCTGACGGCATCTGAGCCAGGCACAACAGTATTTTTCCAGGGACACTCACTTTGTATTTTTCCTTTGAGAAAGTCGGGTGACTCCACAAGTAGGAAAAGACCCCCGCCCACTCCCATCCCCTCACGTCTGCTGTCCACCTGGGGCGCTGAGGCTATAGAGGGAAGAAGACAATGTAGCTTGTGTGTAGATTAAAAATGACTATGATTACTCATTGCTGGTAGAATAAAGCATTTCACTTCCTCCCCCAAATCATGGTATCTGTCACCCTGAGTTAAAGTTTCCTAGGAGAGCAGTGAGCTGCTCTTCATGATGTCACAGACCTCTCACCCATCCCCTGCGCTCTGCTGCTCTTTGTTTCCTTTCTTTTTTTTAATAAATACACTTATTTATTTTTGACTGTGTTGGGTCTTCGTTGCTGCACGTGGGCTTTCTCTAGCTGCGGCGAGCAGGGGCTACTCTTCATTCAGTGGGCGGGCTTCTCAGTGCAGTAGCTTCTCTTGTTGCAGAGCCCAGGCTCTAGGCATGCGGGCTTCAGTAGCTGTGGTACACGGGCTCACGAGTTGTGCCTCGAGGGCTCTAGAGCACAGGCTCAGTAGTTGTGGCGCACAGGCTTAGCTGCTCTGTGGCATGTGGGATCTTCCCGGAGCAGGGATGGAACCCGTGTCCCCTGCATTGGCAGGCGGATTCTTAACCACTGCGCCACCAGGGAAGCCCCTGCTCTTCGTTTCCTTGCAGGTGTCTCCATAAAGTGTGTGTTTTCTCATCCAGCACCATGTTCTTCCCTCGTCTCTTAAGGCACGTCCCACACGACTCTGCACACCTCCAGTCAGACATTATGAGCCAAAACCTTGGGCCAGAGCACCACACAAGCAGGAGCGAGAGGCCCCAGCAGAGTAAACCGCGCAGTCACGGAACAGAGGAGGCGCGGCAGAGCGCCTTCTGGATGCATGCAGCCCCCCACCCGCACCCCCGGCGGCGGCCGGGGCAGGAGCGTGCTCGGTACCGTCCTGCCCACAGCCTGAGACCCCGGGAACCGTGGGGACGTCCTCCAGGCGGCGATCGCGGAAGCTGGGACAAGCAATCAGCCCACTGCTATTTCTGAAGGCACCCAGTGTGGTTACTCAGTGAGCTGTAATTAAGCTCACCTATAATTTGATAAGTGGGGCAGCCTCCCATTTCACAGAGTAATTAAGTCTCACTGAGAGAGCCGCACAAGGAGTTTCCGGCCCCCAGCATCCCTTGAGGTTGGTCCCCATTCACAGCCTCTCTCTTCTAATGCATGACCATCCATGCTGAGGCCAGGACAGCCTCAGCCACAGCCTTGGGAAGACCTCCTGGCCCTGCTCTGTCTGCCTCAGGCCCTCCATCAGAGTCCAGGCCACTGGCAGATCGAGACGCAACGGACACACCTGCAGTGAGAGGCAGGCAAGGCTCGGCCCCCCTTTCCCCACTGCCCTGTGCAAAGCTGTGGGCTGGGAGTGTTAAATGCTTCACAAACGACATGGCCAGCCTCTGACTGACTGGTCCAGTCCAGCTCCAGGGCCCTGATGGAGAGACTGAGGCAGCCTGGGGGTAAAGGAAAGGGCCCTAGGGATGGAGGCCAGGCCTGGATTTCTGTCCTGGCTCTCCCACTTCCTGGCTCTGTGATCTTGGGCAAATCACTCCACCTCCCCAAGAGTCGGTTTCCTTATCTGTCAAGCGGAACAGAAGCCCTGCCTCATCCATGAGCCATTTATGAGGATGCAGATGAGAGATGATTCGGGAGCACGCTTAGCTGTGAGGGGACACGTGTGTGAGAAGCTGTCAGCATCTCAACAAATGTATTATAACCTGTCTCAAAGTGCTTGCTGCTTGAGGGGACTTAGGTGACCATTCAGGCTGGTGTGTGTCATCAAGAATGAGAGACGGGATAACCACAGCCGGAACCTTCTGTTCAGAGGAAGGAGTGTAGAAACCTTGTCCAATGAGGGACCTTGGCTCTTGAACCTACTTGGCCATTTCCAACCTACTGTTCTGAGCAGTTCTGGGTCATAGCCAAGTGTCAAAGTACTTAAGTCAGAGATGGTAGATTTCAGCTCCGTCTCTGCGTACATTTTCCCTAGCCCAGGAAATGCCATCTTAGGAAGTAAGGAGGTCCTTGTCCCTGGAGGGTTTCAAAGCCTGGCCAGCTGCCTGGAGGCTGGGAGCTATGCTTGAGGATGGCTGAGTCCCTTCTCCTTCTCTGAGGTCCCAGGGGTCCTGGCAGCCCTCCCAGCCCTAATCCCAGGCCCTGGGCCCTGACCAGTAGGTGCTCACCCTACACCTCTGAACCCACAAACCTCACCAACCACCTTCCTTAGTGCCTACACACACCACGATGGCCTTACATGCTCTGGGTTGGCTTGTTTGCTCTACATCAGCGCACTGGGTCCCCACAGCCATCCTCGTCCTGCATCCGCATCTGAGGATGCTCAAGCCTTGTGCTCATACAAACCTCGAGCTCTCTGAGGGCAGTCCGAGGTTTAGGTGTGGGTGTTCTTAGAGCATGCCTTCAGAAATGCCTAGGATGGGGCTGTGTGAGCCCAGGCCAGGCAGATTGCCTCCTGGAGGGTCACTGATGGACTCCTCTGGTACATAACTTCCCAGGCACAGCACCCAGAGCTTGGGGGAGGGAAGGAGGAGATGGGGGAGGGAAGGGGAGGTGGGGGAGGGAAAGAGGAGACGGGGGAGGGCAGGAGGAGATGGGGAGGGCAGGGGGAGATGGCTCCCGGGGCAGCCCTCCGTGGCTGTGCCGTGCACGTGCCTGCAGATCCTTCTCACTGTTACATAAGTGAGGTATTTTTTCCCCTCCTTATTTTAGATCGGGTGCCATCTGCCCTGCTTTTCATGCATCACTGGCTCTGGGCTGGAGGTTAGAGCCGCCTTGGCCACCCGGTTCTGTCCCTCGCTTGGTGAGAGACTGGGGTCGTCTGTTTCCGCACGAGCACAATGAGATAAGGACCCCCCCCCGCCTACCCCCGGGGCTGTGGGGGGGAGGGGAGGAGGGGCTGCGCCAGCTGTCCTCTGGAGCCCGGCTGCCGGACCCACGCCGCTGCCGGACCCACGCCGCGGGAGCCTCTGCGTGCTCAGGTCTGCTCCTGCACCAGAGGAACGGGGCACAGCTGTGCAGAGCCGGGCCCTGTTTGAAACACAGAAAGTGAGCAGGCCTCACAAGTGGGGAGTCTGGCAGACCCCCCCGCCCCACAGGGCCACTCCAAGAAGATCGCGGCAGGCAGGGCCGGCCCGTCACCTGCTTGCACAGCCCTCGGCCCCGGGTGGAATGATAAGCTCAGCAGGTGCTCTGTAACAAGGCGCTGTCGAGAGCATCTTGCAAAAAGCCCTCCCCCAGCCTCCGGCCATCAAGGGAGGGGCAGTGCGGCTGAAGGCACCGGTCCGTGGGTGCCCACAGACGGAGGTACTACTGGGCAGAGTCCCGGGTGCAAGCCCGGCCCAGCCCGCACCCCACTCCCACAGCACCAGGCTTTGTCTGCACGCGTCCCCTGCTCTCGCCCGAGGCCCCATCTGAGGGCCTGGACCCAGAGCCACTTGCTCAAGGTTACAGCCCCGGGGTGGAGGGCGGGTTTGGGGTGCAGGACCCTCCCCGCGTCGCACAGGCCTTGAGGAGGACCCACTGAGACAACGAATGCCTGGGTCCCGGCCCAGGGCCCCGTGTACTTGCCTGTTCACTGGGGCCCTGCCCTGCACAGTGGACCGGGACCTGCTGGGGGAGAGGGGATTATACTCCAAGGGGCCCAGGCCCACAGCTGCAGCCCTGAACAGACCACAGGCGATGCCTGCTTGGGCCTCACTGATGGAGCAAATCCTTCCAAGAGGAGGGTGCTGGAGACAACGCCCCCACCCGAGGCTGTGCCGCTGGACACCGTGAGTCCTCGGCAGCCCCCCCTGCCCCCCACGAGAAGGGGCCGCTCTGCTGACAGGCAGTGAGGGTCTAGGTGCCAGGCAACCCTGAGCCACCCACCTGGTTCCCAGGGCGCCTGAGGCCGCAGGGGGAGGTGATGGTGAACCGCACCACTCAGCAGACGCTCCTGCCGGCCCTGGATCTGCTCAGACCCACTGGGACGCGGGGTGAGTCACTTCCCCTCTCTCGGTCTCAGTTATGTCACCTACCCAGCGGGAACAAGCGCCTCTATTCTGCCCACCTCAGCTGTCTCTTATAGGGACCAAACCCAGACCTGTACCCAAGGAGGCTCTCAGCTGCGGAAGGTGAGTGAGGTTTTAATGAGCACTGAGATTATCTGGAGGGAAGCTGTCCTGGCGTTGCAGGCACGGGGATCAAAGGTAAACCGTGGGGTGCGCTGCAGGGCAGCCTAGCGTCCTGACTTACCGCGGAGGCCCCAGCAGAGGCAGCTGGCCCTCTCCAGTGCTGGGTGTACTGCGGACCCTGACCCAGAGCGCGTGCCCGTGACCTCCCTTTCCCGCCAGTTCCCAGGCACCCATGCACACGAGCAACCTCACGTGCTGCATACATTCTCCTTTGATAAAATAAAGCCTGGAAACAAAATCTCCCAAGATATACACATGAGATTCTGAAGGGCAAGCCTTGTGATTCAAAAAGCTCCTCTTGTTAGGTGAAGACAATGGCCATCGCGTGTCCCTCCCTGGCTCTGAAGGGTTTCGGTCTCCCTGACCACCCTGCCATCCACACAGGCTCTCTGGGCCTCAGCCTGCAGATGGGGAGCTGGGCATCCCTGGCTGACCACAGAGGGGACCAAGGGCCAAAAGACAGGCTGAATTTTCTCCTTGTGAGTCGCCCTCTTCCTTGGCACTGCCTGAGCCCTTTGGCCAGTTCCAGCGACCCAGGTTCTGCGTTCTCGTGCCACGATTAAGCCAGGCAGCTACTAGAAGAGCAGGAACATTGTTTCTAAAGGAGCCTTGTGTCTCTGTGCCTGGACCACTTCCAAGGTGGGGAATCTCCAACCCCTTGAGACCTCAGGCTTGGGTGGGAGCTCCCAAATCGGAGCGGAGACCACTCTGGCTGCAAAGGAGGCAGGGCACCCTCTAGTGGCAGGCCTGGCCCTTGCAGGGGGAGGCGGGAGGGCTGGTGTGATTTGCAGGGAGGGAACCCAGGACCCTGTCTCGAGGCCTGTAGCTACCTGGAGGCGGCTGTTGCCTGATTTTGGTCCAAACATGAAGGCTCTGGGCAACTGCAGGGATACCAGCCTCCAAACTCAAACCCAAGAAGTGGTAACACAGGCTGCTCATCAGTGACCTAGCTTAATTAAGCATAAGGCCATGGCAGGAAGGTCAGCCATCAGTGAAGGCCACAGAACAGGGGGCGGGTGTGTGTGTGTGTGTGTGTGTGTAAGCACCATGCGAGATAGACAGGGAACCTGGACCCACCCTGAGGGAGAAGATGCCACCGTGCCCATCCTCTGTATCACGGCTCCTGCCAAGAAGGTCCCATCAATATGGCCCCACCCCAGGCAACACCAAGCAGATCCAAACCAGAAACAAACAACCTCTTAGCCAATGAGCATCTCCACACAAGTCTGTCCCAAGACAGGCTGGAGAACTCTCAAATGGAAATCTCCAGAATGTGCCCACTCCGTCCACACAGCTCTGAATCACTGGCTGCAGGCTGCCCACAGCAGCACCGGGGACATGCAAAGAGGGCACATGGCACGTGTGGCTCAGGTGAGGGCACAGAGCTCACCACGGGACCCTCTGATCACTGGACCCAGAGCAGCCCCGGACATGAAATACGAAACGTCTCTACAGCAGTGGCAGGAACACATGACTTGGATCTTTGTATTTTATATAAAGCCGTATCAGCAAAATTGATTTATAAGCAATAATAGGGTAATTCACGTATCCCCTTTAAGCCAAAAATTCTACACCTATAAAAGAGAAAAAAAAACCTATTCTTTTCACTCATGAGGCTGATTTAAGGATCAAATGAGATAAATGTTTTGAATTGACGCTTTGGCTTTAAAATATAAAAGATTTGGGTTCTATTTGATAATAAATCTGTTGTTAATATAAAAATGTCTACCTGAAATCTTTGTGTAAAATCAACTGCAGAAAGACAGATGCCCCGTGTCCGCCCTGAGGGCTGGGGGCCCTGCCCACCCCTCTGCACGCCCGTGGAGAAGGGCTGAGCCATTCACAGGGCACACGCGCGGAGCGGGGCTCCCTGCTCCGGTTGACGCTCAGGCTGGCCGCGGTCCTCCTGGGCCGGGGGTAATCCACACGTGGGTCGTCAAGAGGCAGGGCGGCAAGCGCCTCCTCCCGCCTCCCTCCCCGCAGGGCTCCCGGCCAGAGGCCAGCGGCAAGGTCCTCAGCGCACGTAGATCCTGTCGGAGATGGCCGCCGGCAAGTGGGTCATGAGCTGCATTCGCAGCCAGCAGGAGTAGTCCATGGGGTGGTAGCGCGTGTAGGGCACGGCGGAGGTCAGGGCGTGCGCGACGGCGCGGACGACGGGGGACACGTCGGTGGAGCCGCTGCTGCAGTAGGCCTCCATGCTGGCGACCCTCTCGTCAAAGTACTTCCTGCCGTAGTCCCTGCGCACCACCTCGGGCAGCTCGTCCCACATCTTCCTGGCGATGGCCCGGATGCGCTCGGCACCGTAGAGGCTGGTGGCGGCGATGAAGTTGCCGGGCTCCACCACGCTGACCTTCACGCCCAGAGGGTGCATCTCGTGGCGCAGGCAGTCAGAGAAGGCCTCCACCCCGAACTTGGTGATGCAGTACGGAGAGCGGGCCACGCTGGCCATGCGGCCTAGCATGCTGCTGATGTTGACCACGCGGCCTGCGGAGGAAGACGGCACACGGCCTGCTCAGCGGGCACCGCCTGCAGAGGGCCTGGGGCCTGGCACGTTCTGGAGGCCTGGCCGAACCCGGTCTCCTGGCCCCCGACGCCTGTCTTGCGGCCGGTCGGCCTGGGGCTCAGCCTTCTGAACCACCCAGGGTCGGGCGCCCCTCTCGTTTACAGTGAAGGTCAGCTCAGGCCCGCACGCCAGCCTCAGCACCTCTGGCACTTCCTGGGTAGCTGGCTGTGCCCAGGCAGGACAGGTGAGGAGACATGAGTGAGAGGCAGGCCTGCATAGCAGGAGGGCACAGGTTATGAGCAACACACAACCAAGCTCTGTCTCGCCTGCCACATTCTCCTGTTGCCAATAACCTCAAATTGCTGTCACCTGGTCGGGCTCTGGTGCCAAGCAGGCAGGAGCGATGTTCTGAACCTGACTTCAGATCTAAGATTGCGGACAGAGTCTCAGACACCGGGAGAGAGTGGGGACCTGGAGAAGCTCTCCCACAGGCGCAGCCTGGGGTGCCAGGCGCTGACCACAGCCTCTCCCAGCCCTGGGGCAGTGGATGGAGGAGGAGCCCAGCCAGCCTGCCCGGTAAGCCCAGGCGGACCTGAGACCCACTCTCCCTGGTGTGCACCCAGGAAGTTCAGGCACAGCCCCACCTGGGCACTGTGGGGAGACACCTTTGAGAAAGCTCTAAGTTGGAAGTCGCTGAAGGGTTGGGGTTTTCTTCTAAAACCCTACAGCTGCTCTCTGGGTTCCCCCTGTCGTTGCTGGGACACTGGGATGGATGGAATCGTCCCCTTTTTGCCATAATTGTTTGCGACTGTGAGGCAGTGATGTCTTCGGTGGTTTGCCTACCCTTGGCTACCTAACATGGTTTGGGGGTTTTGTCCATTTTGCCAATTTCCAACCTTGATTATTACTATTTTCACCTACTACCATAATTGTCTCATTTTCTAACTATGGCAGTAGTAACCCACAGAGTGGATATACCAACACTTACTCAACCACAGCCCTGTCGATACCTGATGTGTACACACAGCTCTGTGCACAAGGGTGGTTATTTGTCCAGATTAGGTTCCCAGACTGGGATTACTGCTGTAATCTTTTAGTCTTGGGTGAAGACTGCGGACCTCTCGCCTGCTCTACTTTCTGAAAACCACACACCCGTCCTCCCAACTGTCCAGGGCGTCCCCGCTGGCCACCGTCCACAGGCCCCGGGTGGCCCTGGAGTCACGCGCTCGGCCCGCGAGGGCAGTGGATGCTGGGTCTGCTGAGACCTATTTCGATTCTGAGCAAAGATGAAAAGGTAGAGCAGGTCCAGGCAGCAGGAAGGAGGTCCCTTTCCAGCTCACCTTTGGCCCTCCGGATGAGGGGGAGAGAGGATTTTGTCACCCGCACTGTGCCCCAGAGGTTCACTTCCGCCACCTCCTTGTAGGTCTCCATGCTGGTGAACTCCACGTCTCCGAACATCGAGATGCCCGCGTTGTTCACCAGGCCCCACAAGCCTGGACAGGAGGGGACAGAACTGCGGTCATCACGGCGTTCAGCCTCAGGTGTCACCCATCAGCCTGCAGGCCATTCTCCTCCCCACTTTCATTCCTCTTCCCCGTAACTTCCCAGCTCTTGTCCAAGGCTCTCAGGACACATTCTAGAGTCACCCAGGAGTAACGGGAGATGCAGAGGCCTAAAGGGCTGGCTGTGACCCTCCCTTCAGTCTAGTGTCCAATTCTCAGCTCACTTCTGCCTGCAGCGACTCTCTGACCCTCCATGACCCAGCCCTGCCAGGTGCCCACAGCCTGGAGCTCCACCTCACCTCCCTCATTTCTACCCTATTCTCTCCAGTCTCACCCTGCACCCCGTGCCTGGGCACCTGTTTACTCCTTCCTGCCTCTGAGCCTTTGCTTGTATTCTCCCTCTTGCCAGAACCCAGAGGAACCTCAGGAGTCTTCCGGGCCAAGCCCTCTCTGGAGGACCCAGCATCCAAGGTCACACAGCAAGTTAGAGGTTCGGCCAAGCCCTGATGTCGGGTCGAGCCCCTGGTCTGGCTCCACTCTGAGACCTTCCCAACAACTGCTCCATCCTCTGTGAACCATTCGCTATCGGCTGGGTGTCCTGGGGTGAGCCCCCGAGACCTGGTAAGCTGTTCATCGATATGAACTGTGGACACACCTGGTCTTTGCAGGTAGAGAACACCCCTCAGCCTTGTGTGGTCCTACAGGGCTTAACACGAGGTCAGAGCAAACTCTCTGAGTGTACTTTGTGGCTGTTTCCTGTAAGGCCAGCTAAGGGACAGCTGGCTTTTACAGACTCAGAGAACGTGGGTGCTAGAAGGGCCACTGGACTTCCTTTAGTCTGGCAACTATTCTCGCAGCTAGGGAAAGGCCGCTTCAGTGTGACCAGTGAGGCAGCGCTGAAGCAAGGGACGTGGCAGTGCGGAGGCAGCCTCGTGCCGCAGGGCCCACTCTGGGCTGTCTGTCGGATGCCAGGCCTGGATGAGCTGGAGCCTGCGGACAGCCAGGCCCTGCCTCTTCGCTGTGGAAACCCTCAGGGTTGAGTCTCTCCTGGCCATGAGATGCTCCTTCCCGAGGTGCCGCCTCAGGGCAGAGCTGCCTCCCGCCTGTGGCCACCCTGGCCTGCTTCACTCCCCCCGTTCATCACGGAAATGAGTTTGTGTAAATGACAGAGTCATTGGTCTCTGGCTGCTTTCCTTCCGCGTGACCCAAATCAAAGCTTCGTCAGCGGACCCCCGGTGCCTTCTCCTTCAATGACGGAGAATTAAGGACGTTTATTAGAGGAAGGAAATTGCCAGTTTTACCAAAGCGCCCGTGAGGCTCTCCCCCCGCTCCCCACCCCCGCAGCTCTCACGGGTGACCTCACGGCGACACAGCCCCTGCCCCCCAACCCCCGCGGGCTTTCCCCTGGGAGGGGTCGCCCCTCCTCCTCCCAGGAGCGGCAGGAGGCCTCTCGCTAATGGTCACGGCTGACACGTCACCCTCCACCTTCCACACCATCACCCGTCCATCCCTCTCTCTTTTCTGTGCGACGTCCACTCTTCCCTCGCCCCTGGCTCCCTCCCTTCAACTCTGTACACATTAGATGCTCAACAGATGTTTGTCAGGTGAACGAGTGTCTGTAAATACCACGTCCCCGTATCCGAAAGAACTTTCTCTTAATCGTGCTAACCCCTCACACCCCTATCTGCTCTCCTTCCCTCCGTGGCCAGGCTTCTGAGACCACGAGCTGAACTCCAGTTTCCCACCTCCCTGCCGTTCTGGGTCCCAGCCCCACGCCGCTCCAGGGTGTCCAGGGCGCCACGTGCGAAGGACGCCTCCCCCACCCTGCACCACCGCCATCGTCACTGGCTTCACCCTCCCCCGTCCTGGCACAAGCACCCCTCGTGGTTCCTGACCCTCAGCCCTCCCTTGGCACTAATGACACCCAGGCGTCTCCTCCATCCTCCCTGTGCCCCAGCGTCCTGCCCTGGAGCACCTTCCCTCCAGTGACGCTCAGTGCTCAGGCGGCCTCGTCTTCTTCATGTTCATGGAAATCCCCAGCTGCTCTGTGTTTGATTCATACGGGACCGTATCACGTGATATGAAATACACAGTCCTCTTATCCACCTAAAAATTAAGTACACCTGACATTGATAACAAAAAAAGTTTAACTGAACTTGACCTGTGGAAGCACAGGGCTCCTGGACCACAGCTCTGACGACATGACAGGTAGCAACCGTCCGTGGACCCAGCAGCTTCCTGGAATCCTCAGCCAACACTCTGAACAAACTCATGACACTCCCGCTGGTCTGGTGACCACGGTTTTCCTGCCACAGCCCCAGCACCACCTCCGAGGAACTGCTCCCACAGACCCCTCGGGAGTCACGGCTCTCTCCCAACCCCACCTGCTCCTCCAGAGGGTCGCTTGCACCCGCGTGTCCCACAGGTCCCCAGCGCACCCTAACCAACCAACACGCTCAGTGCCCAGGGGCCCGAGCCTGCCCCTCTTCTTCGCTAATCGTTTCACTGTCACCTCCGACGCCTCCAGCCCCTCCGTTTCTCCCGCGTCTAATGAGTCACCAGTACCTTTAAAACGACTGAGAGAGACCAAAGGACAGCTGTCAGGCCCTGAACTAGGCACTCTGTATCCAGGCATTCACCTGACCCTCACAAGCAACCTATGAAGAAGATAACGCAATTGTCCCACCTCTGGACGAGGCAACGGCGGCTCAGAGAGGCGAAGCACCTTGCCCAGGGTCGTGCAGCTCACCGGCGGGCAGGACAGCACGAGGACCCAGAGCCGTGTGAGGACACAGGCCCCGCGCTTAACTGCGTGCTGCTGCTGTCGGCTTCCTTCGCTGCGTCACTGGGGTCGGTGTCCTCCTTCCTGTGTCCACAGCAACGGTCTGGACCCTCGCTGCCTGGAGAAGCCCTCCCAGGTCTCCCCGTGGCCGTCCCTCTCCTCCTCCTCCACCCTGATCCGACGCCCTCCGCCAGGCTCTCCTCCCCGGTCAGCAGCTTCCTGCTGCGCTGCTTCCCTTCCCGAGCGGGGCGTGGGGGGCCTCCTTGCCCAGGCCCCCCCCACGCCCCCACGGACTCTGCCCTCTCTGGACCTGAGCAGCCCGCCAGCCCTCTGACATCAAGGCCCCGCCTGCCCCCGCTGCTCCCTGGCTCCGCTCAGCAACCCCGCCCTCCGTCTGAGAGCAGCTTTGGTTGAAATGCTCCCGAATGGTTGGCTCAAGGTATGAGCCTCGCAGGTGGGCGAGCTGAGCCCCACGCGGGTGAAGGTACAAGCCCCAGCGCACAATACTGGTAAGAGGCTAAGCCCAGAGTAACTCCAGTCTTCTCACACCCAGACCAAGCCTGCCCAGGTGTAGGGTCTTCCCTGCCCATGGCACAACGTCCCCAGGGCTATCACCGATGCTCGCGGGTCCCGCTGTGAAGCCGCTGACTTCCACGCGGCTGGGGCCCCGCTACAAACTCTCCTGCTGGATCATACCCTTCTGGGTGCTCAGCGCGCTACCACGTGTACAGGAGGCACTCCACACATGTGTAGCGAATGTGAGATAAGGGATGCTTTCAAGGTCAGGCCATGCCCACAGCCTGCCGGTCGGCCCACTCACTCAGCTGTGCCCTGCAGTGGGGGAGGAGAGGGCTGGTCACCGCTCTGGACGTCCAGTCCCTCAGAGCCCTGCTGGGAGCAAAGGGGCTGGTGGCAGGCTCTGATCCGGCAGTCCCCGCCATCGCACTGCCGCGCTGGCTCCCCTGGCTTTGGCAGCAACTGTGCCTCAGAGCCAGGGTGAAGGGCACCAAACGCGCCATCAAAACGTGCCCTCCATGCGGGGGCGGGGGGGGTGGGGAGAGTGGACGTGTCTCCTGGAAGGTTCCTCCCAGGGTGGATGGGTGGGGCATGAGTCAAAAGCCCTGGCTTCGTGAAGGCATCTGGTCTGAAAGCTCGGGGAGGGTGCCAGCTGGAGGTCAAAGACAGTTTTGCCCGAGAAGGGGGGAGTTTACACTGTTTCACCAGGAAAGAGTCCGTCCGTGGGGGGGGGTGGGGGGGTGGAGGGCAGGAAGGGAAGGGAAGGAAAGGGAGAGAGAGACCTGCGCAGCCAAGTACCTGACGGATTTATGTTCTGTTTCAGACCTAAAAATCTTCAAATCTTTTCCCCAGGAAGTGCCGTCTTGGTTAAGTAAGGTCATGGTGAGTGGTTTAACTACCCTTGCGGGAATGCGTCGTGTGGAGAAAAGCAGCCGGGAAAGGGAAAGGCTGGTATGTCAGGGGGGTGCGAGGGTTTGAGCCCAGTCCAAGGACGGGGTTGAGGGCCTCCCCCTGCAGCCCGGGGTCCTCCCCGCCCTGCCCCATTAGGCTAACTGGCCAGACCAGTACAGGGAACGGAGGTGACTCTGCCCTGGTGTCAGAGGACAAGGACCAGGGTCCTGAGCAGCCCCCCGCGCAGCCCCGTTCTGCGCTCAGGTCTACGCGGACGATTCCTTCCACGGCCACTGCAGTCACCAGAAACCACAGGCTGTGATGACGTGGCTGTACGGTGCCGAGTGCAGCTGTCTTCCAGCCTGACCGTTTATGAAGGCGGCCCAGGGAGGAGGACTTACCACCGGGGAGGGGGAAGCAGGCTGTGCCTTCCGAGCGGGCGATCATCCCCGTGGGACCCGTCCTGCCCTTCCTTAATGGGGCAGGAGTCCTGGCTCTGCCTGGGAATTACTAAACAGATGTTCAGCGCGTTCAGGAACTCACAGGCCTCTCCCCAGAGTCCCGCAGTGGGGGTGGGGGTGGCACTGGGCTGACAAGGTGATGCACGGGTGACAGCTTCTCTGACAGCTGCACAGCACAGGAGCCCCTGGGGTGGCTGCTGAGGGATGATGGCATCTCCACCTGACTGGAAAATGCCCAGCAGAGTGGCCAGCACAGGCCGTGGTCACCCCACCAGTCTCCCTCCTCCCCACCAGCGACTGATGTCACCACTCAGGAGAACTGCCCCCACCCCATTCTATGGGAGAGCAGACAGCTCAATGAGGCATACCCTTTTCGCCTGGGCTATCAGGAAGCTCAAAGGTAAATGTCCTGGATGAAGCGAGTGACCCAGGATGCAGCGCCGTCACTGCTGTGTTCTGTGTCCCCTCCCCTCTGCTGTGTAACAGAGCCCCTCCCACCAAGGTCCTCCATGGGCTGAAATTGGAGGGCACTTGAGTTCTTATGTTCTGGAATTTTCTGTATGTGACCCTGTTGGCTACTGGCCCCCAAACTTTCCGCTCCCTTAGTTTCTGGGGCACCGCACCCAACCCCTCTGACAGTCGTCTTTTCCTTCTCTGGCCCCTAATTGCTTCTGTTCCCCAGGAGTCCCTCCTTGCACCTCCCCCACTCCGCGTCTCACTTGCAACCTGCACACCTGATCTCCAGCTCACACACTTCCCGGGGGGCGGGGGGCATGGGCCCTGGAGCATCTCCCAGCCCCTGGCCTGCTCCTCCAGGGAGGGCACCGGGTGTCCAGGACAGAGACCCCTCGCCTCTCCCTCACCCCACACGCAGCGGTCACCACGTCCAGCTGACCTCGTCCTCAGTGTCCCTAGAGTCTGACCCCTCCTATTCCCCAGCGCTCACAGCCCTCCTCCAGGCGGCTCACACTCACGCTGCCCCTTAAAGCCACCCTCCGCGCTGCCACCACGGTTCCCAGAGCGAGCCTTACAAGTCCGACCAGGTCGTTCCCCACAGCAAGCCCCCTCCAGTGGCTCCCACTGCCCTCAAGACAGTGGCCGCGCCCCTTCGCCGGGACGCCAGGCCCTGGACCCCGCTCTCCCCACCGCATTTGCGGCCAACGCGCCCACCA
This sequence comes from Hippopotamus amphibius kiboko, assembly GCF_030028045.1. NCBI lineage: Eukaryota > Metazoa > Chordata > Mammalia > Artiodactyla > Hippopotamidae > Hippopotamus > Hippopotamus amphibius. Next base: position 169,386,068 of record NC_080191.1, on the reverse strand, counting down.
GAGCTGGCCCGACCCACTGCCCCAGCACAGCCCGTGTGCCCCACACCGTCGCTCACGCTCCCCTCCCCCTGGGATGCCCCTCCCGCGCTCTGCCCAGCTGCCCTGGCTGACTCGTCCCCCAGCTGCCCTGGCTGACCCGTCCCCCAGCCCGCCCCAAGACCGGGCTACATCCCTCCGTCCTGTGCTGCCCGCCCAGAGTGGGCGAGGACATCATCCAGGTCAGCCCCGCAAAGAAGTGTGAGATCCCTGGGGTCAGGGACCGTGTCTTGGCCACCTCTGTGTCCCCACCATCAGCCCAGCACCTGGCCCAGAGCAGGCGCTCAATGCGCCCTGGCTGGACTGACCCGCGTGGCCCGCGCAGTGTGACATTTAACCCACCGCCTCCCTGCTGTGCGGGAGGAAGAGCACAAGCAGTGGAGAAGCTGCCTCTCAGCAAAGCTGTCAGCAAAGGGAAGGGGGTGTTTGGGGACGGCCCCTCGGAACTGCCCAGGTGCTGCGCCTACTGCCCACGGTGCCCCTACCTTTCTCAGGGTCCTCCAGGCTCGAGCGGATGACCTCCACCGCTTTATCCACCTCTTCGCTTTTGCAGACGTTGAGCTGGATGGTTCTTAATCGATCACTCTTCAAGCTGTCCAGCTCCTTGACCCCGTCGCCCCCTTTGTCCTGGGGAGGAGAGAGGAGCTGCTTCACCCGCCTCCTTCCCACCCTGCCCCTGGGGTGAGGGCCAGGACCGAGGCAGGGCACGGCCCCAAGGCCCAGCCAAAGCCCAGGGCTTACTAACAGCCGCAGGTGGTGGTCTTCGGAGGCCCACCTGGGCCCGCTCCACCAGCAGCTGGCTCTCGTCAACCCCTGAGAACTGACGACACATCAGGCACCAAACTTTAGTGCCGCAGACACAAGCCCCCAAAGCCTCACTGGCAGGACGCTTTCTCTAGGCAGATGCTGCAAACCCGGTGCCTACTGAGGCCAGGCACGTGGGGATCAGACAACGGGGAGGGGCGCCGCAGGAATGGAGCGCGTGCCTCGCCTCTCTCCCCCGCCAGCTGCCGTCCCTGTGGGTCTGTACGCCCAGGCTCGTCAGATGTTTAGATTTCTAAGCTAGCAGTTAGGATCCCCTCATGTTTTAAGTCTTGGCAAGTTACACTTAAAAAAAAAAAAAAAACCCCACTACATGGGCCAAAGCATGTCCACAGCCACATGTGACCAGCCGGCTGCCCGTCTGTCACCTCTGTTCTAAGCCAAGAGCCAGTCACCACCAGGATGACAGACACCAGAGCCAGGTTCTAATTCCAGTCCGGTACTCACCAGACTCTGCGCACTCGGGTGCATCCCTTAAGAGGTGCCCAGTCTTTCCAGCCGCAGTTGGAAGGACGGGCACGGCCACCTGTCCTGACCTGCTCAGATTAATGGAATGATGAAACTGGTTGTTTTAAAAACCTGTTATATGACAAAGCACGATGCAAGTTCAGGTATTATTAAACAGGAGAAAAGTGTCACTCACTCAGCGAACATTTCTTGGGCCTCTATCATGTTCCAGCACCGGTGCTAAGAACAGAGACGTGAAAATACACAACTCAGCCTCTGTTCTCCAAGAGCCACACTTTAGGGAAGGAGGCAGATGGGTGAGCAACAATACGGCACAACTCTGCTGTACGGAAGCTTGAGGGAGGCGGGGCGGGCAGGGAAGGCCCTCCCGAGGCGGCGCCAGCTGAGGACATTAACCAGAGGTGGCCCGAGGACGGGGCACGTCGGGAAGAGGGGCACGACGGTCCTGCCGTACGCTGAGGCAGGCAGAGCAGAGGCAGAGGAAGCGGTGAGCCAGGAGGCTGGAGAGGGCGCGCAGGGGTCTGCTCAGGGGCTGGAGGGTGTGAATAGACTGGACGTCATTTGTTGTTTTCTGTGCTTCACACTGTGCTACGCATTTAACATGCACTTTCTCATCAGTCCTCACATCCTGAGCAGGCTGTATTACCATATTTCCCGTAGTCTGTGATACATTTTTTTCACCACAGGGGTGAGTTACAATCAATGTGAAAATTAAACACCGTCCGTCGTCATTTAATTGGCAGTGACTTCTCTCAGTGGTCCGTGGAACAGTGATGCATCTCACGAGAGGACAGGAGTCGCTGCCAGAGGATGAAGGGATGGAGAAATGCCGACTCGCAGCCGAGGGCTTGCCTGGGCTCCATCCGGTACTGAAACAAATACCCCCAGCAAGGCCAGGGCGGAAAGCATGAGGGTGGTCGGCACACACGAGGGGGGCAAAGTTCTCCACAGGTAGGGCTGAGGGTCAGTGGTCTGGACCAGGAGGACCCTAATCCCAGGCCTGTGGGACCAACATCATACAATGTCAGAGGGACAGAGGAGAGAATAGTGGAGGGCCTGTGTCACGTTGGACCAGCAGCGCTGGAGATAACCACTTTGGAGAGAAGACTTGGGAGAACATGATGGTGAGGGGGCCAACTTGTCCTATGCAGCCCAGAACACAGAACCAGGACCAAGAAGTCAAATTCAGCTCGAAATGAGGTGTGACTCTCACGGTCTGAAGATAGACCGCCCTGAAGCTGTTCACACATTGGGGGTGGTCGTGGGTTCCGGATGGGATGGGGAACACGGCACGGAGAAAACCCACGCATCAGGCTGCATGTCAGGCTGACCCCGCTCTACTATCTCTTCCCCCCCTACACGGCCATCTTCTCCGGGGAGCCTCCCTAGTGGCCCTGGAAGAAGCTACATGCTGTGGCACCAGGAACGCCCGCCGCACCCAGAGTCACTTCTGCACAGGGCAGCCAGGTGTGAGGCTCAGTGAGTCCACGCTGAACCCCCCGAGGTGCCGGCCTTCCCAAACGGCCTGGAGCTGCTGCTGTCCCCACGGAGAGCTCCTGCAGGGAATTCTCCGGACCCCACCTTCAGGTGCAGAGGCTGGAGGGGCCGCTGCCCACGGACGCCTCTCTTTCCCACGGACAGCGCGCGGGCGTTAGGGAAACACATATCTTGTTTCCATTCCGTCTCTGTGTTGTGGTTCCTCACACGCCCCTCAGGGCAGAGCCCGTGTGGCCTGAGTCTCCAGGGGGTGCTGGCGTCCCCTCCAACAGCATGCGTTCCAGCCGCACGCGCGACAGCTGAGGGTCCTTTCCTCCCCCGGACTTTGTTAGCCCCGCGGCCAGCCGGCAGCAGCTGGCGGCCCCCCACCCGACCTCTCCTGTGCCTGCAGCCAGCATCACGGCCCCACCGCAGACCTCTCCTGTGCCTGCAGCCAGCATCACGGCCCCCACCCCAGACCTCTCCTGTGCCTGCAGCCAGCATCACGGCTCCCGGGGGAAGCCCCTCCCTCTGGGCCAGGCTGCCGGCAGGAACTCAGTTTGGCAGCTTGGCAGCTTAGAACCTTCTCACGGAGGAAACCCGGGGTTAATCTCACGGCCCCCAGCTCCAGGCTCAGCCGTCAGGCCCCCGGAGAGAAACCCCAGCCCCCCACCCTCTCCTGACAGACCTCCCAGAAGTCCGCACCCGCCTCCGAGCAGCCTGCCTGTCCCGCTGTCCGGCTCCCAGCTGTCCGCTTGCCGCCAGCCGTCCAGAGGAAGCCTTCCCCCGCCGCCCGCCGCCCGCAGGCCATGGCAGTCTGTCCCCTCCGGGTCCGCCTGTCCTGGGGCCCAGGCTGCCCTGCCCGGGCCACACCGCCCCCCAGTGCCCCGGTTCTGCCTCTGTCCGCATCTGTCTTGCGGCTCAGGAACACCATTCAGTCCTGCTGTGTCGGCGCCTGTGTGACCGGTGCATCGATGAACCCACGTCTCTCACGGTCCCTGTAAACGTCATCTGTAAGAGACGTTTCCACCCCTGGATGAAATTTCAGGCAAGTCTTGTAGCTTTTCCACTCATTCTCAGACAACAGAGAACTTCCTTGTTTTGGCAGAGTCCAGCCTGGCGTGAATACCCGAACTCTCAAACTTGTACCCAGTTCAGAGCCTGCCCCGACCCAGGCCTAGCGGGGTGTGGTAAGCGGGAGTGGGGTGCCCGGTAGCAGGGCTGCAGGCTGGCTTCCTCACTACTTTCTAGCTCGTCCTCCTCTCCTTTTCCTTCATCTCTGACCCTCCCAGGCTTGGATGCGGGGGCTGCCCGATGAAAGGGCAAGACCAGAGTCTCCTGAGGGTAGTGTCACTGTTGCCTGCTCTTGGGGCCCTGGGACGGCAGATGCACAAGAGCTGGTCCTCCCTTCCTGGCTTCCACAGAGATCCCTCCACTGGACCGTTCCCTCCTCCACCTGGGCATCTCCTCCCTCAGCCTGGGCTTCAGCGGGACACGCCTCTGGCTGGAGTCCCACGCACCCTCCCAGCAGTCTCTCTGAGCAGGTGCCCTTAAGATGGCTCCAGGCAGCTCTCCCACTGTCCACATCAGTTCCAGGCAGCCGTGTCCTGCCTGGGTAAAAGGACAGCCCTCTCTCCAGGGGCTCTCTTTGCTCTTTTTCCAGATGAGCCACTCCAGACTCATTTGGGGGCTTTTAGACTTCTTTTGGCAAACATTAACACACCATTTTGTGACCTGCAAACTCCAAGGCACAACAGGTAAGCTCTCCAAGTAAGCTCTGTTGAATCCCATCTCATTTTACCTGAAACCAGAGGGAAAACATCACAGTACACCAACTACCCTCTCCCACATGTCGATCTCTTCTACCTGAATTTACTACAGCATCGAGGCAGGTCATGGGCTAATCCTGGCAGAAAGGTTTCACAGTCTCTCAGCATTTATTGTCAGGCAGTCTAGCACCTCAAGGCAGAACCTGAGGACACTCGGCAGATGTTATATGTGAGCATCTATCACACGTATTAGAAACGTGGTGACGAGAGGAGCAAGTGTGGGGTGTTGTCATATCACACGATGAGCCGAAGGAGGAGTCAGCAAAGGAGATGGAGAAAAACCAAGAGCACAGGATGTCCCCGACGTCAAGAAACAAAGTGTTACAAGCAAGACCGGTGTGTTTGGTCAAAGGTGCTGAGGTTGAGTATGACAATGGTCTGAGAAGTAGCCAATGGATCTGACAAAATAGGGGCTGTTGGCATCCTTGATAAAAAGCCGTGTCAGAGGCCTTCACAGCCCCTCCTGGTCTGGTCCTGCCTTCCTTTCTCAGTGTCCTCTTCCTCCACAAGGGCACTGGGCCTCAGCTACCTCAAACTACTGGTGGTGCCTAGATATGCCACCTCCACCCATCACAGGGAATTCCTGTTCATCCTTCCAGATGGTGATGAAATGCCACCTTGGCCCACCAAGCCTTCCCTGCACTCCCAGAGAGAGGCAATCCGTTCCTTCTCTGATACAGATCTTCCCACTACCACCCCCCGTGCTCATTCACACCACGTGCCTCTCACGTCACGGGGCTTCAGCCACAGCGGCCTCCTGCTGTCTCTCCAGCCCCCCAGGCACACACCCTCCTTGGGGGTTTGGCTCGGCAGTCCCCTTTCCCACACACCTGCAGGACTCGCTCTCTCTCCTCCTTCCAATGTCACCTCCTCGGCGAAGTCTTTCCTCCCTCTGAAACCGAGCACCCCCTCCACCACATTCACCCGCCATCTTCTTTTCCTGCTTCATTTTCCTCCATAGCTTTTATTATCCCACAGAGAAGCAATTTACTTACTTACCATGTTCCTTGTCTACCTGCTCCCCCCGTATAAGCTCCACTGGGCAAGAACGTGTCAGTGAACTGGCACATGGTGTAGCTCCAGCAGAGAATGCTGTCGGCTCACCGTAGGTGCTCAATAAATATTTTTCGATGAATAAACAAATAAACCAAGTGGTAGGAGCAGAAGCCTCATCTAAGCAGGCTGGGGGTAAAAATGGAAAGTAAGTGAAAATATCGAGCACAAGCAACCCTCTGGGGATGCTTTTCTACAAATGGAAGCGGAGACATGCGGTAGTAGCAGCACACACAGGAAGGGAAGTGGTGTCATGGGGGGGGTGTGCACACACGCGTGCACGTGCACACGTGTGCATGGACCGCAACGATCTGGCAGAGAGTGAGGGGTTAAGGATACGGGAGGTCGGACACGTCTGTCTGGTGGAGCCAAGTCTAAGGATACGGGAGGTCGGACACGTCTGTCTGGTGGAGCCCAGTCCTTGAGCTGGCCGGAGGCACTAAGACCTCAGACACAAGAGGAGGGGGGACTAAATAAGAGCAGACGGAGTGTTTGGCAGACGCAGCCAGAATCCATCACGTGCCTTAACCCCTCAGGACCAGGCTGCACGACGACTCCCGTTTTCAGCTCCTGCAGCACTTTACCCACAGTCCCCAGCGGCTCGGGTCATTTTCTGGTTCGCGTGACTACTTCAAACCGCTAGTGACTTCTGCCCCTCTAGCTCTTAACCAGGAAAGACAGACCACGACACCACAGGCGTCAAGAGGCAGACACCACCAGACACACCCTGGCGGTGATCTTGCCTGGCATTCTCTTCACAATACCTGTCAGCAGCTCACAGAATCACGGCGGCAGGACCGGAAGGACCTAAGACCTCCCAGTCCGACCCTCTCACTATCCGTAAGGGCGGACTGGGGCTCAGGGAGCGGAAGTGCCTGCCCAGCTCCCAGGTCGGTGGCTGACCAGGGACGAGCACCCAAGGCCCTGCCCCCCTCTCGAGAGCCCCCGGCAGCACGACGTCCGGGTGTGCCCCCAGCCTTTGTCGCTGGACAGGCCAGCACCACGGTCCAGGCGCTGAACGTGTGGACGGGGAACTTTAAAGGAACAAAACGTTTTGAGGCATCATGACTCCTGCCAGGACCTGTTAAGGCAGGTGCACCTTACGCAGAGAACCAGCCCTAAGCATGGCCACACCCATTTCCTCCCAAATCCCTTCACCATGAGAGGGAGTAGGCATTGGTATAGCTTTTGAAGGGAGCACTTTAGCGGATTTGCATAAATTCTAAAATATGCATGCCTTTCCACCTAGCACTCTCACATCTAGAAATTTTTCCAAAGAATTACTAATGGAAGCCCACAAAAATAGGTGCAAGACGACTCACGGTGGCTCAGTTTACGATAACAAAAGTAAGAAATAAAGTGCACAGATGAATTGCAGTTACTTTGGGGCAAGAGACTGAAATGAAAAGACTTCATTTTTTTACACTATACACTTCTGTATTGTTTGAATCTATTAGGAATATGTACAGCTTTCATAATTCAAAAGGAGTAAAAGTTAAAAGGACAAATAAACTCTTCTCTGACCTAGAAATATGTTCAGACCACGACAATGAAAATTAGTTTATTATTTGCACTTGTCTATATCATTGAAATTTTTACATTGAACAGATATTGTTTTATAGATATTAAACCTAGTTAAAAGAAAAAATTCCTTCCCAGGGTTCCTACTGCCTGCAAAACAAAGAAAAATGTCTCATCCACTGAGCAGAGACAGGAAGCTGTCCTGAATACCCATTCTTCCCTTCTTCTATAGCAGTAAAACCCCCGACTTCAAGCAGGGTGCGTATTGTTTCAGAATACCGACTACAACTGCCGGCATCCCCAGCAGCCAGGCAGGCCATATGACTAAGCTCTGGCCAACAGAGCGAGAGCACGAGTGCCATATGCGCAACTTCTAGATCATGCTTTTACGGAACAGGAAGAGAAGCACTCACAGTAAGAGAAATACAAATTAAACCTATACTGAGATACATTTCTCACCTATCAGATTGGCAAAAATCAAAAGTTTGAAGCACACTCTGTTGGTGAAAGTATGTGGAAACAGGTATTCTCATACATTACCGGTGGGAATATAAAATTACACAACCCCTATGATAGGAAATTGGGGGATGTCTTTTACAATGATGACATTTCATTAATCCTTTGACCTAAGAGTAATCTCATTCCTAGGAATTCACCCTCAAGATAAACCTGCAACAACATGTGAAAAATACATATTCACAAGGTTATTCATTGTGGCATTATTTGTAATTGCAAAATATTGGCCAACTACATAAATGCTCATACGTATATAGGAAACCAGTGCAGGAAACTGTGGTCCACCCACACAATAGAGTACTCGATGCTGTTTAAAAAAAGTGAGGACGATCTCTGTGAATTTACATGGAGTGGTTTCCAAGATATATTGGTAAGCTTCTTAAGTACAAAGGAGTATATACAGCATGCACACATTTGTGTAAGAAGGAGGAAATGAAAGAATGGAGTAGAAAAAATAGGAGGTGGGAGAGTAACGCTACTTTGAGTTTACCTTTTTATATAATTTTGACTTTAGATACTTCTCAATGTTTTACATCTTCTAAAATTAAATAAGTCAAGAAGAATGGGGGGAAAACGAATCAAACTATTTTCAAATTAATAATAATATAATAATAATTAATCCAAGTAACTTTTAAACACAGTACTTTCTATACCTTTGGTCAATAGATAAAAAACGCTTTAAAGAACTCTTAAGCTCTACTGTGGTGGCCACAGTAGACCTCCTTTCAAGACAACCTGCTGTGGGAGCGGCTGACAGAAGGTCTCCGGCTCCCGCACCCTCGGATCCGCCGCGGCATGAATGCCATGACCATGGCCACGTGTGCCTAAGCTGCTCTCGGCCAGTGCACAAGCATGACAAAGCTACTGGGCCACTCCTGCCCGAGGCAGGTCTCCTCTAACAAGTAACCTCTGCTGGGGACGTCCCCATCATCGTCCCAGCCGAGGCTCTCAGACTGAACTGCTGTCTGACCTCTGCCCACCTATTCCTCTTTTCACAGACCTGCACTGCAATCTAAAGGTTTTCCCTGCCTTTTCCTGCTCTATTCCCTTCAGCCGTCACAGGCATTTCCTGAGTCAATCTCTTGCATATCTAATCCTATTTTGGCTACTGCTTCTTGCAGGATCTGGGCTGACACAACTTAGTAGGTTTGCTGTTTATAATGGGATGAATGTAGCAATTCTGAAGTCTTTGTGTATGTACTGCAGGTTTAACTAAATCAGTAAATATATCGGTATAGTTGGGAATCAGCATTCTAACTGCAGGAAAAAAAGAAACAAATATGGAATGAGGGAAGCAGGAAGAACTGTATGTGTGTGTGTGATATTTGTAGGAAATGTACATAGGAGATAGATATAAATAGATATAGTGTGGACATAGTGTGCATATGTGTGTATGATTATATATACATCTTCTAGCTTTGTCCACTGAGGAGATCAAGGAGCAGCAATGCCCCATTAGCAATGAGAACATCTAACGCCCAGGTGTTGGTGTCTAAATTCCATTAAAAGGAACCAGGTAAAAACACATGCTACACAGAGACACGTATGTGATGTTCGCAGCAGCATTTGTCATAAAGGCCAAAAATCCAAACATTTTTATCCAAATATCTATCAATTAATGAATTTTTAATGTAGCGTATCCATACAATAAAATACTAACCAGTAGTAAAAATGAATGAACTACCGATACATTCTACAAAATGGATGACTCTCAAACACTATGCTAAGTAAAATAAACCTACTACTCATTGTATGATTCCATTTGTTTGAGTAGTCCAGACAGGCAAATTTAAAGAGACGGAAGTCAGTGGCCACCTAGAACTAAAGGTAGGTGTGGGTAGGTGTGCAAGTGATCAAGAGGGAAATTTCTGAAACTTGGAAATGTTCTAAAAATGGATTGTGGTAACGGTTGCACAACTTGCCAAACTAGGGGAACTGTCTCCTAATTAGTTCTGCAGCTTCACGTCCTGGTGCTTCCTTTCATGCATCTTAAATTACACCTTATGAGTCCCTATGGAGCCTCACACTCCCAAGCCTATGGTTAGGTTACTCCTTCTGTGTGACAGGGCTTTCCTCCCCGTCTCCACCTATGACAGCATCACTCATTCTCCATGGTCCAGAACAAATGTCACTCCTTCTGTCATGCCAGAGTCAATCCCGTTCTTTCATGCATTCTCATTAAACATTCTTTGCACAGCCCTGAGAACACGCTGCACTCTAATTCTTCCAGCTCTGTCTGCACATGGCTGTCCCATCACCATCGGACCAGGCTCCTCAGGGAAAGGGATCAGGTCTTACTCTTCTTCAGCACCTAGCAAAGTGTCAGGCACATCAGTAGCATTTGGCAGATGAATGGATGAATGAAGGAAGCTATGGAGAACAAGACACACTGAAATGAATGGAAAAGATATCAGCTGTTCTAAGTAACAGATGAGCCAGTTGTGGGAAAGCAATTAAAAAACAACTACAAACACTGGCCAAGGTTCTAGACAGTACTGATATTAAATGCTCAGCTTGGAGTAAGATTCTGGGAAGATGCAGACTAGGAACCACCAGGAATCTGTCTCCCCACCTAGACAATAAGTGCACTGGCAGAATCTGTCTAACGGAACTATTCTGGAACTCTAGCATCTGTTGAAGTCATGCAACTTCCAGGAGAACGTATGGATGGTAAATTGCAGTTGATTTCACCCAATCTAACCAATTTTATTCAACATATCAATGGAAGTTGTAGCCAGAGCAATTAGGCAAGAAAAAGAAATGAAAGATATCCAAGTCGGAAAGGAAGATGTAAAACTATCTCCTTGCAGATGACATGATCTTACATGTAGAAAACCCTGAAGATTCCACAAAAATAAAACCTGTTAGAACTAACAAGTGAATTCAGCAAAGTAGCAGAATAAAAGTCAACACACAAAAATCGGGTACATTTCTATACACAAACAATGAACAATCTGAAAAACAAATTACAAAAACAATTCCATTGACAATAGCATCAAAAAGGAATAAAATACTTAGGAATTAACTTAACCAAGAAGGCAAAAGACTTGCACAACAAAAACTACAAAACATTTCGGAAAGAAATTAAAGATGAGAGAAATGAATGGAAACACATCCTGTGTTCATGGATCAGATGACTTAATATTGCTAAAATGTCAATACTACCCAAAGCAATCTACAGATTTAATCCAATACTCGTCAAAATCTTAATGATGTTTTATTAGAGAAAGAGAAAAACCCATCCTAAAATTCATATGGAATCTCAAGGGACTCCAAATAGCCAAAATAATCTTGAAAAAGAAGAACAAAACTGGAGGACTGAGACTTACTAATTTCGAAACTTACTACAAAGCCACAGTAATCAAAATAGTCTAAAATTGGCATAAAGACAGACACATGGACAAATGGAATAGAATAGAGAGCCCAGAAATAAATCCTCATATATATGGTCAAGTGATTTTTGATAAGGATGCCTTGACCACACGATGGGGAAAGCACAGTCTTTTCAACAAATGGTGCTGGGAAAACTGGATATCCACATGTAAAAGAATGAAGTTGGACCCTTACCTAATACCAAACACAAAAATTAACTCAAAATGGATCAAGAACCTATATGTAAGACGCAAGACAATAAAACTCTTAGAAGAAAACATAGGGCAAAAGCTTCACGACATTGGATTTGGCAATGATTCCTTGGATATAACACCAAAGGCACAGGTAACAAAGTTAAAAATAGGCAAACTAGACTTCATAAAACTTTTTAAATTCTGTACATCAAAAGACACTATCCACAGAGTAAAAAGGTAACCCACAGAATGGGAGAAAATATTTGCAAAACACATATCTGATAAGGATTTAATATTCAGAATATATAGAGAACTCCTAAAACTCAACAACAACAAAAACATAAATGGAAACATAAATGTAAAAATGGGCAAAGGACTTCAACAGATATTTCTCCAAGGAAGATACATAAATGGCCAATAAGCACATGAAAAGATTCTCAATATCAAAAATTAGGAGGGAAATGCAAATCAAAACTACAATGAGGTATCACCCCACATCCATTAGGATGACTATTAATCAGGGGGAAAAAAAAGACAGAAAACAACAAGCCTTGGCAAGGATATAGAGAAATTGGAACCCTTGCACACTGTCGGCATGAATGTAAAATGGTGCCATCACTGCGGAAACCAGTATGGCAGTTCCACAAACAATTTAGGATAAAATCATCATATGATCCAGATGTTCTACTTGTGGGTATATATCCCAAAGAACTGAAAGCAGGATCCTGAAGAGCTATGTGTACACCCATGGTCAGAGCAGCATTATTCACTATAGCCAAAATGTGGAAGAAAACCAAGTGTCCATCGGCAGATGAATGGATAAGCAAAAACGGTATATACATACAATGCAATATTAGCCTTAAAAAGGAAGGAAATTCGGTAATGTGCTACAGCTGGATGAACCTTGAGGCCATCATGCCAAGTGATATAAGCCAGTCACAAAAAGACAAACACTGCATAAGTCCACTTATGTGAGGTCCTTAGAGTAGTCAAATTCATAAAGACAGAAATTGTAATGGTGGTTGCCAGGGACTGGAGGGGAGGGGAGAATGGGCAGTTATTGTTCATATTAGGTGTAGAGTTTCCGTTCTGCAAGATGAAAAGTGTTCTGGGAATGGATGGAAGTGAGGGTTGCACAACAACATAATTATATTTAATACCACTGAACTGTACACTTAGACGTGGTTAAGATGGTAAACTTTATTTCATGTGTATCTGACTGCAATTTTAAAACCCTACAAAATAATAACTATGTATAGAGGAGAACAGTTATGAAGATGCCCCATCTCTTACCTTCATCAAGCAGCCAGCAAACACAAGGAAGCCTTCTGAATGCAGATGCTTGGCCAAGGAGAACCCGAAGCCAGAGTCACAGCCCGTGACCAGGACAGCTTTGCTGCCAACCTGTTTTAAAAGGTCAGACCCCATGTTAGGAACCCAGGATCCTGAGGGCTGAATAACCAGGCCTCCTCTGGGCAGTGAAAATTTGGGCTTCCTGAGCGGACCAGGCCTGGCCCTCCCCATCTGTCTCCTGCTGTTAGGAGAAGCACCATGGTATAGTAGAAATGCCCAGACTCAGAATCGAGAGACCAGGTTCTAACCCAGTCTCTGCCATCAACTAGAAATGTGGCCTGGGGAAGACAGCTCCTCTTTCTGGACCTCAGTTTCCTCATCTACAATCACCCTCATCACCGTCATCTTCACCACCAAGTACTGAGTACTTACCACATGCAAGGCGCTGCACGTGCATTATTTTAATTCTCACAGTAACTCCATTTAATAAATATGATTACTATATCGTGCTGCACGTGAGGAAATAAGACATTTTTAAATGCCCAACGTAATGAGCGATAGAGCTGGACTGAAACCAGGGCTGAGAGGCTTCGGAGTCTAAACTCCTAACCCTTAACTTCGTTTGATGGGGCAGAGGGATGTTCAGCAAGTGAGAGAGAGGCTCCAAGTGCCCAGAAGCACCGAAGCCCTTACTCTGAGGGTGGTCCAGGGCCTGGGAGCCCAGGGAGGAGGGCTCTGACCACCAGCTGGTTCCCAGGTAGCCAGGCTGCCACTCACCGGGTCCACGGAAGCCGCATAAGTCCGACGGCCGACAGGGATGGAGGAGGCGGAGTAAAACAGCAGTGAGCGTCTACGAGAGGGAAGAAAGACACGAGCAGAGGCTGTGGACGTACCAGACTTTGTTCTGGGGTGGAAGCAACTCAGCAGACCCTCAGGCAACAGTGAGCAGCCCACGGCTCCCACCCCAGCCCCTGAGGACAACCTTGCTGGTACCGCTGAGGAGGAGGGCCTGTCTCCTCCAGAGTTACGAGTCTGGGGGAAAGTGGGCCGGCAGTTGCAGTGGACATTTTTGCCACTGCGTCGGAAGAGCCTTCCAGCGATAGACCTTTGTTAACAAAGCCTTCTGCAAATTCCCTCAGGTTTTATGCGGCTTCCTGATAGTTTTTTATCTTGAAGTAATTCAAGAGTCACATGAAGTTACGACATAATACAGAGAGATGCCCTGTACTCTAACACAAAATCACAAAACTCTAGCACAATATCACAACCAGGATTTTAACATATGCAGTGAAAATCCAGGACAGCTCCATCACAAGGGTCCTTTGCATTATCCTTTTATAGCCACACCCACTCCCCACGTCCTGTCACCACTAATCTGTTCTCCACCTCTGTATTTCTGTCATTTCAAGAATGGAAACATACAGTATTAACCTTTTGGGATTGGCTTTTTTCATGCAACATAATTCTCTAGAGATCATCCGATTGTCTGTTGTCACACGTACCAATAATTTGTTCCTTTTTACTGCTAAATTATATTCCATGGTATCATGTCCTGCAGTTTGTTTACCCATTCACCTATTAAAGGTCATCTGGGTTGTTTCCAGTTTAGGGCTATTACAAATAAGGCTGCTAGGAACTTTCCTGAACAGGCTTTGTGTGAACCTGTTTTCCTCTTGGGTAAATGCCCAGGAGAGCAATTGCTGGGTCAAACGGTAGTTGCATGTGTAGTTAAGAAACTTTCGAACTGTGCTCCAGAGTGGCTGTAGCCTTCTACATTCCCTGCAGTGTGTACCAGTGATCCGGTTTCTCTATATCCTCGCTAGCATTTGGTAGTATCACTATTTTCTATTTTAACCACGCGGTAACTGTGTAAATATAGCCACTGTGGTCTTAATTTGCGTTTCTCTAATGGCTAATGACGTGGAACATCTTTTCATGTGCTTATTTGCCATCAGTATATCCCCTTGATAAAAATGTCTCTTTATGTCTTTTGTGCATATTCTAATTGGATGGTTCTTTTACTGCTGAGTTTTGGGAGTTCTTTATATGCTCTGATGCTAGTTCTTTGTTGCATATGTGGTATGCAAATATTTTCTCCTAGTCCATAATTTGTCTTTTCACCCCCTTCATAGGCTCTTATGCAGGGAAACAGTGTTTCATTTTGATGAGGACTGAGTTTTCAATTTTCCCTTTTGTGGATCAATCATGCTTTAGTGTCAAGTTCCAGAACTCTTCACCTATGTCCCAACCCACAGATTTTCTATTTTTTTCTAAAAGTTTTATAGTCTTGTTTTATAATTGAAGTCCATGATCCATTGTGAGTTAACCTGTGTATAAAATGTGAAACTTAGGTCAAAGTTGGTTGCTGTTGTTCTGGCCGAGGAATAGCCATGGTCCAGCACCATTTTTTGAAAATGTTATCTTTCGTCCACTGAACTGCTTTTGCACTTTTGTCAAATGTCAGTGGGATCTGTGTAGGTCTACTTCTGGATTCTCTGCTTCACTGAGCTATGCACTCCCACCTTATTTTTTTCAAAATTGTTTTTTAATTGATTTATTCATTTATTTATTTATTTATTGGCTGCATTGGGTCTTTGCTGCTGCACACGGGCTTTCTCTAGTTGCGGTGAGCGGGGGCGACTCTTCATTGTGGTGTGCGGGCTCCTCACTGCCGTGGCTTCACTTGTTGCGGAGCACAGGCTCTAGGTGCATGAGCTTCAGTAGTTGCGGCACACAGGCTCAATAGTTGTGGCGCACGGGCTTCGCTGCTCCGCGGCATGTGGGATCTTCCTGGAGCAGGGATCGAATCCATGTCCCCTGCTTTGGCAGGCAGATTCTTAACCACTGCACCACCTAGGCAGTCCCTCAAAATTGCTTTTGCTATTCTTTTTCCCTTGCCTTCTCATATAAATTTTAGAACAATCTTGTCTTTGTCTATAAAAATCTGACTGGGATTTTGACAGAAATTGTGCTAAACTTGTATATCAATTTAGTGAAAGTCAATATCTTTACTTTTTTGAGTCTTTCAATCCCTGAACATACTGTGGGTCTCCATTTATTTAGATCTTTGATTTCTTTCATCAGCACTGCATAGGTTTCAATGTGCAAATCCTGTATAATTTGTTGTATTATACCTAAGTAATTCATTCTTTTGGGCAATTGTAAATGGTATTATTTTAGATTTTCACACCCACAAGTTCATTGCTAGGATGTAGACATATACTGACTTTATGTTATCTTGTATCCTGTGCCCTACCGACCTCACTTATTACCTTTAGGGGTGCTTTGTGGATCCCTTGGGATTTTCTACGTAGTCAGTCATGTAATCTGCAAATAGGAACAGTTTTATTTCTTCTTTCACAATCTGTATGACTTTTATTTCCTCTTCTTGCTTTACTGCCCTTCCTTATTGCACGACGGCTAATCAGTGGTGAGAGCAGACATCCTTGCCTTGCTCGCCATCTTAGGGGGAAGGCATTCAGTCTCTCACCAGGACATATAACATTAGCCGCAGGGTTTCTGTAGGTCCTCTTTATCAAGTTTAGGAAGTTTCCTTCTATGCCTATTTTTCTGAGAGTTTTTATCACAAATGAGTGTTAAATTTTGCTTTTTCTGCAATAACAGATTCATGTGATTTTTCTTTTTTGGCTTTGAATCTGGTGAGTTATCATTAATTGATTTTCAACAATGAACCATCTTTGCCTCCCTGGAACAAATCCACTTTTTCATGGTTTATAATTCTTTTTATATAGCGCTGAATTCTACTGGCTAATATTTTAAGAATTTTTGCGTCTATATGCATGAGGGGTACTGGTCCCCAGTTCTCTGTTTTGTATGGTCTTTGTCTGGTTTTGGAATCAGCTAATACTAGCTTCATAAGAAAAACTGAAAGGTGTTACTGCCGAGTGTGGGCTGGGAGTTCCGGCTCCCCACTGGGTCTCCCCCAGCACCTCCCTGGCTGCGCGGGGCTGGCGCGCCGCGTCCCTGCTGACAGGTGGCGGGAGTCCTGACTCTCCCTCTCCACCAGGTGTCCTCTGACCCTCCCCCCCCCTCCAAGCAGGCCGGGGGGCTTATTACCGCTGGGTGAGCATGCACATCCTGGCCCCTCCTTGGCCTTCTCCCACGCGGCCTCTGGTGGGGGTATGGTCACCACCCCCAAAACTAGGTACATTATCTAAACATAATCCTTATCTAAAAATAATCACTGTTTACCATAACCCCAGGATTTGCTGTATAAAAAGGACACGGTGCACATGGCAGAACTGTGGCCCCTGCCATCCCTTCGCACTATTTGATGTTTTAAAAAGTAACAAAAAGGTCACAGGCAAGAAAAAAAAATTGTTTCAGACTGATGTGTTGCCAGATTTTCTCTAACCCACCTCCCCATATTCAAATACTTCCACGCTAGCTTGACTCTCTCTGGGTGTAAGACACCAGGCTCTCTCGCTCTCACCCAGCTGCCAACGGCATGTTTCTGCTTCTCCAGAGAGGATCGGGCTCGGCCGTCCACACCTGACCCCCAAGGGGCAGGACCCTGACAAGGCAAGTGAGTCAGGCCACGAGCACTGCTGGGAGCTCCAGCCGACACAGGAGCGCCGCCCTGGGCGCGGCTCCGCTGCTCAGGCTCTCCCTCTCGGCCTCCGTGGGGAGGGCCTCATCCCGCCCTCACCTCTCCTCTCACTCTGCAGCGCCTGCAGGTGCCCTGGGGGGCCTGGCTCGGGGCTGCTTGTCAACGTGGAGGAAGTCCTCAGCACCTCACTTCTCTAACTTTAGTTACCAAGCACCTGGGAAGCTTGTTCAATGCAGGTTCCCGGGTCCCTGGCGGACATTCTGATTCCTAGGGGGGCGTGGGCCCTGGGGGCCCTGGTAATGTGCATATCTAACCAGCACCTGATTCTAGCACAGGCGGCCCGGGAAAGGCCTAGCTGATGCAGGTCCAGAGCCGCTGTTCTCAGGTGCGCCTCCCCGGTTATTAGAATCACCTGGGAGGACGAGCACGCTTACGCGCTTACATTGTTAAAAGAGTTCTTACCATTCGGTGATACCTAAACATTTACAAATCCACATGATGTCCAGGATCTGCTTTGAAATAACACAGTAGAGGGAGGAGGAGGAAAGTCGGGGGTGGGGGGGGGAACGTGGACGAAACAAGACTGGCTGTGAGCGGATAACTGCTGAAGCCCAGGGAGCAATACACGACTTCCTACTGTCTACGACTGAAATTCTTCCCAAGATAGTGGAAGAAGAACTAAGGAACCAAAGGAGCTTTTTCAACTATTCCCAAGGTTGGCCTCACCCCTCGTGAACGCACTCCAAGTTCCCAGGAGTGGGGCACAGGCATTTTTCCCCCAAGGCGCTCTACGTGATTCTAGCCTGCAACGACAGCTCATACCTGCTGCCTTAGGAAAAGAGAAAAAGGACCTCTTCCCCGTGGGGTTTCCTTTTCAAGCCTCTGGACTGCCAAGGTCCTAACATCTCTGGGTACAACATCAGCTCTAGGCCACAGGCCAGCTCAGGCAAGGCGGACACTACTGTTTGCCACCAATATCTATTCTCATCTGCCTCGCTACCAAAACATTGTCTGGGGTAGCCACGTGCCCAACTCTTTCCCGACTATCGCCCACCCAGCAATCACGTGACCCACCCTGGCCCACACCGGGCAAGCAGAAGTCTGCCACGGGAGAGTTTTGCTCTCTGACGCAGGGCCAGCTCCTCCCTTCCTCCGTGTTGCTTTGCGTCTTCCTGCCTAGACTGAGGCTGGAGGGGGCGGAGCACCATGGCATCCCGAGGGGAGAGCCGCCGTCAGGACGACAGAGCGGAAAGATACAAGAAGCCTGAGTCCACTGATGCCTCTGCAGCCCTGGCCTTCTGGACGTCTCTGCCCTTCTTAGTGTGATGCGGTCCTGATACACGGGCTTATCAAGGCTAAGAATACACTACCCCTACGGGATGAAGTCCAAGCCCCATAAAAAAAACAGTGTGCGTCCAGGGAACTAGACTCAATATTTTGTAATAACCTATCAGGGAAGAGAATTGGAAAACTATAGATACAAATGTGTGCTTAACTGAATCACTTTGCGGCACACCTGAAACTAACATTGTGAATCAACGACACTTCAATAAAAATTAAAAAAAAAAACTAAAAAGCATAAACCTCAGAAAAAAATTAAAAAATAAAATATGAAGCACTGTATACTTAAAGGATATAATTCGTTTGTTGCGTATTTAGGGAACAGAACTGTTCACCTTTCTGCAGCACGATGGAGGCGGGCACGGAAACGTACCGCGTAGATCTCCCTTCAGTAGGAGGCTGGGAGGGGTGTGCTCTGCAGGCAGCCTCCAGGGTCAGCCCCTCCCGCAGGGTCAGCCTCAGCTGCTGAGAGCTGGCCAGGCCCAGGCAGGCGTCACTGCGGCCGAGCAGGATGCCAGCGTACGGTCTCAGCCACCTCGGCCTCAACTCTGACAGGCGACGCTCACTGCAGAGC
Source organism: Hippopotamus amphibius kiboko (assembly GCF_030028045.1). NCBI lineage: Eukaryota > Metazoa > Chordata > Mammalia > Artiodactyla > Hippopotamidae > Hippopotamus > Hippopotamus amphibius. The sequence continues at coordinate 169,367,003 of NC_080191.1, read as the reverse complement.
TCCGCGCCAGGCTGGCCAAGGCTGTGTGGGATCTGCACGTCATTCAGCTCTTCCCTCTGCCCAGTCGTGCCTTCTCCCCATGTCCTTCGTGAGTTGATCCTTAGTAAGCACCCTGCACCTCTGACCTCCGTCTCACGGTGTATACTTCCGGAGAGCACAACCTGCGACAAGGATAATTTACTGAGAAAAAAGAATAGTATCCATTGTCCTGGAGGGTCTTGCGGTGGCAGCAAACGGCTCGTCAACCAAGCCACTTATCCTAACAGCTGGGCCAGCCTCACAGCGGGTACAGAGCAAGCTCAGGCTCGTCAGTAAACCTGCCGAGGGGTGAATCTTAAACACGCAGCCTCCAGATTCAGGGGAGGAGAGCTTGCTGCTCTCCATCCTAACCTAGATGTACAATCTAGCGGGTGGAGAAGGCGCAGTCTGGTCCTTCCCCGCGGGCCTGTGAAGACCCCAGAGCACGGGTGTCCAGGAACTTACGAGGCCGCACTTGAGGTGCCACCCCGTGCTGGCCACGGCATTACCGTTGGCTTATTTTCCAACCTTCCGGTCTGTGTCTCTATCCCGGTTGTTCCTTCCGTCACAAATCAGCAACGACGACCCGTTACCCAGCTTCCTGCTGAGAGCGGTCCGTCTGACAGCCTGCCTCTAACAAGATGGGTTAAGGAAGAACAAATGTCGGTGACACAAGTGCAGCCAGAGAGGAACGCGGCCTCACACAGCAACGTCTGTGAAAAACATTCAGTCTGATCGACCACGAATCACACGTGACGTGGCGGCCAAAAGAAGCTACGTGAGCCTAGGCTGGACAGGAAGAGGGAGGCAAGGGCCGCTCTCCTCTCTGCCCAGGTCAGGCTGCCTGGAGTATTACGCACCATGCCAGGCAGGCAGAGCCAGCTGGTGTGTGTAACCAGAATCCGGGAGGTAGTGTCCTGGGCGGGAAACGTGGCACCTGCTCTGGGGGGAGCCAGAGCCTTCAGAAATCCAAAATCTGAGGCCCGTGCAGAGCCAGTAAGCAGAGCAGGTGGCCAGATGTCAGGGCGGGGCGGCACCTGGCCACGCCTGGGGGGGTTTCATCGGGACAGGTGCTACGTGCATGCAGGGTGGGGGGGGGCACATCTCAGGAAGGAGCACAGGCCAAGGGGACATCACCCAGGTGGGAGACCTGGACGCTGAGTGGGAAAGTAGGGGCGGTGAGCGATGGGACACACGCAGGTGCAAGAAAAGGAGTCGGGGGCATCAGGGCGGCACCGTGTCCCCGGGGACAAGAGGTGAACGTGTTCACTATGAATACAGAAGGCAAACCCAGGAACAAGGGGTGGCATGTACAGAGGAGAGATTTCTGCCCGACATGAAGAGGGACTTTACAACAGCACTGTCCACAAAGACAGGAGAGCCGCTGTGAGAGCTACTGACCACCCCATGGCTGGAGACACTCAAGCAGAGGCTGTAAGGTCACTTGCTAAGGGTGCGATCAAAGGATCACCCACAGGCGGGGACGGGAGCACGCGGCCCTTTCCAACTGAGATTCAAGCACAGTGACCAGGCCGCCCGAAAACCTCCTGTCTGATCCAGGCACAGGGAGCACCCACCATTCCACGCACACTCACACGTCTGAGTCTCCGTCCCTGACCTCTGCCCACAGTTTTTCCTGGAGGACAGCTAATGCACTCTGACTCAGCTCTGCCCCTGACCACCCTGTGCCCAACCCCCTTAGCCTAACCACGTGATTTCTTCCTGAAGACTCGGAATCTCCTGGGACAGCCTTTCTTTCCCCTCAGATGAGCCAGAAGCTTGACTAATGCCTCACTTCCCTTTAATATTTTAAAATAAAGTGTTGAATATTTCATGTAATTTGTTGAATACTGTATTAAAGTGACAAATAGAATGTCTGCCTGGGTACAGAATGGTTGTTATCACTCCCTTTAATTTGAGGATAAAATCTTTGTAGACGTATTTAAACTTACTTTGGGATTATTTTCTCCTCCGTAAGAAAATCTCCAGAAATCCCTGAAAGCCACTTTTGAGACAGATTTTATCATTTCTATGAATCATTCACTGAAAAAAATTACAGCAAATCACCTTCTTTCAAAAGCCCTTTAACAGAACCAAGCTCCATTCCCTCTTTGATGGAACGTTGACTCTTCTTATATGGTGTCCTCTAGTAGCTGGAGCCTCACCTCCAACCAAGCTTTTGTATCCCATGGAAATGCTTTTAAGCAAACGCTGCTAAAAACCTAAATGCATGTTCTTCTAAATATATTTATTGGCATACAAAATAACCATCAATTTTCCAGCTGCTGGGACTTTGAATGTAACTTGCCACTTGATTTCACTTCTCTCAAATATAAAAGAAAGGAAAAGGCATTATTTTTTCCTTGCTCTGGCTGCAAAAGAAAATGAGGTAGCAGAGCACACTAAATCCCCTTGGGAAAGGCAATTTCCAGAAGCTCTCAGAGAAGAGTTGCTTGTTTAACTTGTACTTAATGTTTTCTCTGACTCACCCTGTTCCATGAAGTCTTGTGACATTTCAGTTAACTGGTTTCATGGGTGAGATTTTAAAAGAGCCATTATCCCATTATCCAGGCGATCAAAGTAATGAGATAAGTGGCTCCTCATGTGATGCACCAAGAAGGGCATCGCGTCCCCTGGGTGGGATTGCGTGCAAACCCGGATCTAAACATGAGGACATCTCACAACCCACGCGGAGAGACATTCTTCCACGGTGTCAAGGTCAAGAACCACAAAGACTGAGGAACCCCCGCCCCCGATAGGAAGAGTGTAAGGAGACATGACAGCTAAACGCACTGAGGACCCTGGCTTGCATCCTGGACGAGGAAAACGTCCATTTGTGGACCATCTGGTGAAATTTGAATCAAGTCTACAGATCAGTTAATAGTATCGTATTAGTGGTAATTTCCTGGTTTTGATAATTGCACCATGGTTTTGTAAGATGTTAACATCTGGGGAAGTTAGGCAAAGGGGATACGGGACACTTTTGTATTACTTTTGCAACTTTTGTATAAGTGCAGAGTTACTTCAAAATAAAAAGCTAAAAAAAATATCTGGTGAAAGATATTGTTCTGTGCCTCGTGTGCCACGGGCAGGTCTCTGTCTTCCGAGGACACCTTTGAGTGTCCTCTGGGGGTAGATGGCCGGTACTGAGAGACACCTTTGAGAGTCAAGCCTTATTAGCTGTGAAGAGCTCTGCTTTGCCCAGAACGTGTAACGCTCAAGGCCACCTCCACCCTTCATTTTCTTACCTTGTTGCATCCTCTCTATTAGAGAAACGCGGGGTTTTCCTCAGGAGCTGTGAGAGGGGTCTGGAGAGGCGGGCAGTCAGCATTGCGGCCACAAGAGGCAGAACGGTCAGGCTCCCGCTGGTGGCTTCTGAAACACAAAATGCACCCTCAGCACTGCCTTGCTGCCTTCAGGGCTTTAGCCAGGAATGGCCTGTGGAAGTCAAACTGGGCTCTGTTCAACCCAGGTCCAGTCGTGGCACCAGGCAGCCCCCGCCTGCCACCTCCCTCTCCAGCTACAGCCTCACGTGACAGAGAGAGAGGCAGGAGGCCGGGGCATCTAGAAACCTGGCTTCTGGTTTTGGCGATGCCACCAGGTCACGGGGCAACCCTGGATGAGTCATCACCCATCTGTAGCAGGAGGAGGGTGGACCAGGCCAGCGACCCTCAAACCAGGCTGTGCGACAACCCCCGGGGTGCTCGGGGACCTGGCCCCTCAGGGATTCCAGCTCCACGAGCCCCATCCTCCTGTCTGTATTCCTATGTACAATGAAACATCCATCTCAACTGGCCCACATGCCCCCACAGGCAGCCTTCCCAGCCCCGAGCCAGGTATCTCTTGATTCAGCTCTCCTCCCTGCTCCACCCCACCACGCACAGCGTCCAGCTCTGCGCCTGAACTCACCAGTAACTCAACGCGTGGAGACTGAAGCTACAAAATGACACACTCTAATCAACCTAAATGAAAACACACACACACTCTCCCAGCACCCTACCACTCCCTTTCCAGGTTAAATCAATCTTGCTGCAACAAGGCCATGTATCACGTGGTGTCACCTTGCGTCTACGCAGCACGCAGCACGGTGACTAGCAGCGTGTTGTGAATTGTGGACCAGCGAACGCATTAGTGGCCCTCTTGTTCTGGCTAACTCCCTCTGGTGAGCCCTCCTGGCCTCAGGGAAGGACAGGCAGGTGGGGAGGGAGTTGAGCCAGGCACTCGCAGCCGGGGAAGCTGTTGCTCTCTTCTGGGTGAACAGTCCTAGTCTCTCTGCACACCTGCCTGGGGTTTGTTCTACGGCCCCTCTCAGGAACAAGGTTCCTCCCCTGCCATCTGGCTGCCACCCCTCACCTGAAAACCTGCCAAGGGTCTGCAGTAAGTTCCTTAACTAGCCAACAACCACAGCAGTCACTGCAGAAGGCAGGTGGAGGTGTTTCCTCTGCTGAATCTTCGGGAGAGGAAAACGAACAGGGCTCTTCTGTCATGTGATCCTTCCTGGACTGCGCAACAGGCTCTCGCTTCCGCTCCTGCCCCTGCTCACCACGCTGCAGCCAGAAAGATCCTTATGACACCAGCCAGGCTACGCGACTCCCCTGCCTAAAAGCCTCCTCTCTACACCTTTTTGGAGCAGGCCTCTGCCTCCGTGTCTACCCGGGACCACCCACCCCTGTGCTCACTGCTCTGTAGCCCCACGGACCTTCTGGATGTATACCAAGCTCTTTCTCGCCTCAGGGCCCTGGCCCTTGCTCTTCCTCACTCTAGATGGCTGAGTCTTTCTGACCCTTCTGACTTCAGAGAGGCTGCCCCAACCCCCAAGCAACACACAGGGGTTGCTCTCCGTAAGATCACTCCTCCATCCAAAATGCTCTTGTTTTGTTACTTTCTCTCCCCCTTCTAGATCATAAGCTCAGTGAGGCCAGGCACCTTGTCCATCTTAGTCACCACTGAATCCCCCATGCCTGGAAGGAACCTGACACAAAGGAGGCACTCAGGGAGTCCCAGCGGAGTGGGGCTGAGCTGTGTGCTCGAACCCCACCCTCACCCCGACACAGACTGGCCCTTCGTGGAGGCACAGGCCCATGGTGGGCTCAGATTCTTTAAGGGCGTGCCCCCCCACCAAGGACTACCAGCTGGCTAAGCACACACATCTCCACTTCCTCCCGCCAGGACTGGAATCTGAGGTCACCACCACTGGGTGATTTTAAATCCAGTTGTCTTTCAAGCCCTTTCCATCCCTTCTGCTCAATGCCTGTGGCAGAGAAATGCCTCAGTGTTATCTCCAAATAGAGAGCTGCCTTTAATTTTATTTTCCTTCGAGTCAGCAATATTTAAAAGCACTGGCGTCGTCAAAATAGCTTAAAGTGCATAAAAACTCAGCCCCTTTAATAAGGCACTGTTCTCTTATACAATAATGCAGTCTCTTATATACAACATGCTAGAATTTTAGATCTTTTTCTTCTACTTTTTTACATTTCTTAAATATATTGCTATTTTCACCCCAAATACAATGATATAGGCAGTGGAATTCCTGCACACTCTTCATTGTTATCGTAATGTCTTGTGCTGGGCTTTGGTCTCTGTAGATATTAGCTTCTCAAACTTGAAATGCCACTCACTTGCCTTTTGGTTTGGAAACAGAAATGGTTGTGGGAGATGGGTGCTGCAAGGGGACAGGCAGAGTCCCTGTGGGGTCGGGGGCCATCTCTTTAGCTTTGAATTCAATTAGCTGCTCCAGGGTGACCAAATTCATGAGATCACAAAATCAAGGTGCTTATGTATTACTCTGGAATCTGGGAGAAACTCTTCTAATCCTGAGAACACTTAGGTCCCCTCTCAAGGGCACCTCCTTTCCACTGTCAATGCAAAACCCATGTGTGGCCCATGGAAAGCACCCCCTCCCTAAAAACAAACAACAAACAAACAAAAAACTGCATGCATCCTTGTCTTGATGCTGGGCTCACTTGGCTGCATTCTGACAGGACTATCTTGCAGAAGACAGAGCTGGTTGCATTCCTTTGGGTCAGGGTCAAGGTCTCCCCTGCGAGTGGCAAGCATTCCCCGTACTGACATCCTCAGAAGAGGCAGGGCATCAGCAGCAAACAGGAATTCAGGAGGCAGGACTTAGGCAGGGAAGAAAACTCTTGAGTTTCTGGACACCAAGTCTGAATGGGCCTTGGTACTACCAAGTGGCAGAGGGAGGTCCTGTTTCACTGGGGAGGGCAAGCTGGGTTTAAGCTGAGAAGCATCTTGTGTAGGGACCCCCCACTAAGGCGCTCAAAGCCAGTAAGCTGTGTGAGACTCCAAGGTCTGACAACCAGCAGCCAGGTTCCAACATACTCTACCTGGCTGTTTTGTTTGGCCAGCCTGGTGCTTTAAAAGGCAATGTAACAAGGCAGCTACATCACGCTTGAACTCAATACAAAAGGTCTGCACTTACTATCGTAAGCTGACTCACCTCACCTCTGTCAACTGCCTGCACACCGTGGGCATCAGAGTCTGAGATCTCTCACCAGATGGATGTCGATTATCCTTTGGCTACTTCCCTTCTGATCATTTAGCATAATCTTGCCTGAAAGTACCAGCTCAGCTCAGCTACGCATATTAACTGCACAGTTAACGGGGGCTTCCTTGAGGCCAGGCAAAAAGGAAACCTGACAAGTTTTAAAGTTCTTATTCAAAAAAGATGCCTATTATTCCTTAGAGAGATAATTATTCTGAAACAAAAGTCTAAAGACATTATGCAGGATCATTAAATGATATTGTAGATGATGTTCTCACTACCATTTTATCATAAATGCAGAAGTGACTTTTATACAGCTGCCTTTAACAGGGACCGTCAATAAAAACCAAGGGTTTTTTACAGCCCAGTTCAGCAGAGGCAAACCTGATGCAGACACGTGGATTAGTCCGACAGACACTAGTCACCAGATTAGACGTAGGTGATGGCCAGTTCTCCTCAGAGGACACATCATACTCTCTGCAGCGGCCATCTTTTGGGTGTCTATCTTGCTCACCTGATCCCTGTCCTTCCAGACTTGCCTACTGCCCACAGGACTCTCTGGCCATGGAAGACTGCGTCAGGGAGAGGCAGCTGGCCCCAGATGGACCCATCATTCCATCCCCCGGCACTGTGAAAGAGTGCAGCCAGCCTCTGTGGGGCAGAGACGTGATCTGGCTGCTGGAGCTGGAGGAAGCAGGGTGGGCAGCTATGCCACACTGAGCCCGGAGCCAGAAAGAGAGAGAGAGAGAGAGATGGAGAGAGAGAGAGATGGAGAGAGAGAGAGAGAGATGGAGAGAGAGAGAGAGAGATGGAGAGAGAGAGAGATGGAGAGAGAGAGAGAGAGATGGAGAGAGAGAGAGAGAGATGGAGAGAGAGAGAGAGAGATGGAGAGAGAGAGAGAGATGGAGAAAGCCAATCTGCGAAGAGAGAGAAAAGAGTCAGGCACACATGCAGAAAGAAGCAGAGATGGAAGTGAAGAGAGAGGAAAAAAACAACAGAGCCGCCTGGGGGCAGATCTGCCCGGGACCCAGCTGCCCTCCTCTCTTCAGCGCTGGGAGGTATGTGATGTCTTTACTCTCTGTGTTGATTTAAGCATGCTTCAAGTTTCTGTTAGTTGCAGCCACAACAATATTGGTGAAAACACACTGAAAGCAGGTTCTTTCTGCAGATTATTATCATTAATTCTTAAGTTTGCCCGATATTCTAAGACCACCACACATCAGACCTCATAATGGTAACAGGAACACGAGCCGTTCCTTCCCCACTTCTGTCAAGGAAGCATCTGTCCTTCCCCAAGAGAAAGTGCTACCAGAGCTATCAAAATAGCCATAATTACAACCACCAGATTAAGCAGGCATTACATCCCGAGAACAGGACTTGCCTACCAAATTCAAGTCAGACCTGTACACAGTAGGCACATAATATTTGAATGACAGAGCTTTCAGCAGAGGAATACCATAGCAGGCCTATATTTTAATAGGATAACTCTCACCGGATTAAGAATAGACTGAGGATGGACAAGGACAGAAGCAGGGAGACCATTTAAAAGCTATGGCAGGAATTCCGGAACCATAAAGTACAGCCATGCAGGTTGTGCACTGTACAACTCCATCGAAATGTGAAGAGGAGATACATGAAAGGGCTGCCAGCCCCAGTGGAAACCATGGAGCCGATTAGACGCGGTCAGAGTCTGGCTGTGTTTTGAAGGTAAAGCCCACTGTGATTTACTGACAAATTAAATATAGGATATGAAAGAAGGAAGCATCAAAGATAGCGCCAAGATTTTTCGCTCAGATGTAAAAAATGGCATGAGTGCAATCGACAGTTTAAGGAGCTGTCCTATTCATGAGTGCTTATCGCATTTCCAATCAGCGTGTACAAGCCCAGCATCCTGGTCCTTACCGGCCCCTCCAAATCGTATCTCCCACTATCCATGTCTCATCTACTCATTACCCCATTTGCTACACCATCTCTCAGTAAGCCTGTACGTTCCAATTTTTTTTTGCCTGGCTCATCCTACACCAAGTCCGAGGTCTCCTTCACCCACCAAATCCTAACGGATTCAAATAACCTCCTTGAAGAAACCCTTCCTGATTCCCAAAATCAAAAATCAATCTCTTCCTGCAGGACTTCCCTGGCTGTCCAGAGGTTAGGCCTCTGCGCTCCCAATGCAGGGGTCACAGATTTGACCTCTGGCCGGGGCAATAAGATCTCGAAGGCCCCGCGGCGAAGCCTAAACGATCCTGTCCATATTCGCATTTCACTGCTTCCTCGCGTGCCTCTGAAGCAGCACGTCACCTAGGCTGGGGAGCACGAGCGGAACTTCCGTCTCCCACCACGCACAGCCCCCACCTGACCCCCCGGCTCAACCTGCCCTGTTCACTGACCCCCGGCTCCTCCAAAGGGACGGCTCCGGTGTCCTGACGGGAAGCGGCCCCTCTGTAAGTGCGTGCTCAGGGCCCGTGCGCGCTCCCCCGCCCGCCGCGGGCCCAGGCCCGGTGCCGCGCTGGGCGGCCACGCGCCGGTGGGAAGCACCGGGGCATCTGGCGCGTCATAAAGGGTCCCGGCGCCCACGGGAGCCGCACGCGTGCCTCCGCAGCCCCCCGCGGGCTGGGACCGTGACCCCGCGTCCGCCGGCTCCGGGCAGACGTTGGCAGGCGGGCTGGGAAAACACGCGCAGAGCCCGCGTGGGCTCCCCGCCGCGCGCAGGTGCCCGCCCTCCCGCCGCCGGGCGCGGCCCCGAGGCGCGCGCCCCGCCCGCGATGCGCGGCGCCCGCTCGGTCCGCGCGGCGCGCGGCCGGAGGGCTCGGCCCCGGCCGCTCCCCCATTGGCGGAGGCGCGGTGCCGCCCGCACCCGCCCGCCCGGGCCCCGGCTCCTCCCGCCCGCCCGCCGCGCCTCACCCCGCCCGCGCCCCCCGCGGCCCGGGCGGCCCTCCGGCCACCGCCGCCTCGGCTGCTGCGCCAGGACACCGGCCCGGCGGCCCGCGCGCCGTCCCGCCTCCTTCCCGAGGGCGCGGCGGGAGGGCAGGACGCGCCCCCCGCCCCCCGACCCGCCACCGGGCTCCCGAGCACAGGGTCCCGCGGGGCGCGCGGAAGGAGGGCGCGCGGCGGGCGGCAGAGCCGCGGGGAGGCGGCCCGCGAGGAAGCCGGGCCCAGGGCTCGGGCCGCGACGGAGCTTCAGGGGGGGGCTCGGGCCGCGCGCTCCGCCGGGCCCCTCCCGCCCAGCGCCGGCTCCCGGAGCGCGGGCCTGAGAGCCGGGAGGTGAGGGGCGGGCGCCCTGCGGCTGGGCCGGTCTGGGGGGGGGGGGGCGGCCCGGCTGCACGCCGGCCCTGCGGTCGCGGCCGGTGGACTCGGCGCCCGCTCTCCACCCGCACCCCCGCGACCCGGCTCAAGGGCAGCGCGGGTCCGAACCGAGGCCCGCGCCGGGCCCACCCCAAACCAGGCCGGCGGGGGCTCCGCGGCCCCTGGCGCCCGCGCCCCCCGCCCCGAGGGCGCCCCTCCCGCGGCCTCCGCGCCTCGCGAGCGCCCACCTACCGCGCTGGGGTTCGGCCGGGCTGCGCGGGGCGGGGCGGGGCGGGGGGACGGCGCCCGCCGGGGCGGGGAGCGCGCCCGCGCCGCCCCCTGGGCTCGGCGCCGCCGTCCTGGGTGCGCAGCGAGCGGGGACCGGGTGCCCCGGGTGCGGGAAGGCGGGGGACGCTGCCTCTCCAGGAAGGAAGGCGCCTGACGAGGTGCAGGCGCCCTCCAGGCCCCAGGCCTCTTTTCTGTCTTCAGAGCGTTATCGGGGTGGCTGGCTGGGTTGATTTTTAAGTTTGTCTTTTCATCCGATGAAATTTATTTACAATTTTATTCCTGCGGTTTAAAGAAAATAAGAATAGCACAGCTTCCCAGAGTTTCAACAAGGGGACCCCTGTTGCTGCAGTAACGGCTGTTCTGTGCGCGGAGGCCAAACAGAAACAGCGAGACAGAGATTTTGGAGGAAGACAGAGATGGCTGGATTTTTCTGCCAAGCAGAAGGGAAGACATAGCACGCTAGTGCCTCAAGAACTGTGCCCCCACCTCCTTGGGAGCCGGGGAAGAGTTTATACGTGGGGCTGGCAGTCCTGGGTATATGATCAATGACGTGGAGGTCTTGCATTCTTTTTCCTTTGCATCATTTCAAAACAGTCCTGGCTGGCATCAGGCAGCGGGTAATTGGGCTCTGGCCCTGTGTTACTTGTGTCTGTTGGCCTCTGGTTGATCCACTGGAGACCTTTCTGAAATGCAGAAACTACAGGGGTGTGTAGGATGTAAACACCGGGAGTGATAAGGTTAGGGAGTGAGAGGCGCAGGATGTAACTCGCGCACAGTTAGGCGGTGATAGGTGCTAAATGTAATTTACATAGTGTCAGGGAGTGAGGGTGGCTTTGTGAAGTACAGATCTACCAGGGTGAGTCAAAAATTATCCGCACTCTGGTTACATTAAAACTTCTATAAATTCTACAGCCAGAGTGCAGATAATTTTGACTCACCCTCATACTTACAGACACTACAGATTAGTGACAGTTAAAATAAAACAGAGAGTGATTAACTCTTTCAGCCAGGTTATGTTTCTTCTCTAGCCTGTTCACTGTTCCCTTTGTTTTCCTGGTTACCAGGAGAAGAATAAAAACCTCACTCCTATTTTTGTTGCAACACACGGAAGGGCAGTCTGCCACAGATCAGGCTCCCCTGCTAAGTTCCCAGGATGAGAAACCAGCTGAGGAGAAAGAACCTATCCGGGCACATTCGTGGCAGAGCTATGTTTAGGTCAAATTACAGAGAAGGACTGATTGGAAAGGGACCAGGCAGATGAAAACAGGAAAGAAGTAAGGGCCTGGTGGGGCTTTAAAGAAACCTGTCAACTCCGTTACAGAAACTTTTTGAGGGCTGAGGCTGTCTTCCTTCTTTGCGTCAGTCTCCTGACCCGTACAGCTTTGAAGACCGGGAGAACCGGTAGGATACACTTGGTTCTCTGTACCCGTTATACAGACAGACTAAAGCTTGCTTCAGTGCTGTTTTCAGAATAGTCACTGGTACAGCATGCCACAGCCATAACATAAATTGTTATATTGGGTCACCAGGGTCTACTTGGAGGGTTATACATTGCTAGAAAAGCAGTTAACTAAAGGAAGAGTTAATATTTCCACCTAGGAAAACCATAGATCCTGACTTTGGACTGAGAATTAATGGGAAAAAAGTTCTATTTTTGGAAGACAGGGACAGGACGGCTGACCTATCTGTGGTTGTATCTGACTCCACCCGTGGCTGACCTCACACCTTCCCAGCCCATCTTTTTATTCCAGCTTTGCAGTGGCAGCCGGCTGCATACGGGTGTAACCTGAGAGCACGTTGCCTCAGCCCCTCTCGGCGTCTCTGCCACTGCAGCAAGCCACAGCCCATTCTGACACGTGCATAAACCTGGAAATGCGAAGGAATTAACACGTCCTGGGACAGTGTTTGAGCAAGGCAGACAGGAGCTGGTGGAAAACCAGTCCCTGTTCCATTCTCCCAGTAGGCAGTTCCGAGGTACATTCCGTACAGCATCTACGATGACAGAGCCCCGGCTGCCCGCGGAAGTGCTCCGACTTAATCAGCTCAATAACGCACCCTTGGGCTGCCTTTCTCGTTCCTGCCTTGACTGTTTGACGCGTCCCAGTCCTCCACTCCTGTTCCTTGGGATTCATTCCCAAAATAAACTACCCGAGACAAGTTCTTGTTCAGATTCTGTTTTGGGGGGAACCCAGACTAAGTCAATGGTTAATCCAAAAGAGGCATCTCAACAGGGAACTATATTCAATATCCTGAGATAGACCATAATGGAAAAGAATACGCAGGAAAAAGAATGTATATGTGTGTACAACTGAAGCACTTGGCTGCACAGTAGAAATTAACACAACACTGTAAGTCAACTATGCTTGAATAGAATAAATTTTAAAAAACACAAAAGACCAAAAACAAAACAACCAAAAGAGGCATCTCAGCCCAACTTTCAGGATCATTCTCTGAAGACCTTTTCCAAGTCTGCTAACAAGGAATCCATTTGTTCTGTTTGAGCTGTTGCTCTTTTTATTCCCCAGTTGCCCTGCCCCCTAGGGCACCATTAATAAACTCTCAGAGGCAGGCAGTTAGGAAGTATCAGACTCTCAGGAGACAGACCAGCTGAAGGGCCGGGTCTAGGTTAAGGTTGAACAAAGCCATTCTCAGCCCCACCTGAAACCTTCTCCCTCCTTACAATGTAGTTCCTCGCTCCTGACCTTGAAACAAGAAACTTTCAGTTCTGAGGTTGAACGTGGAAGCAGAGACAGGGTGGAAGCCAGGTCATTCCCACCGCAGCATGTGCCAAGATGTTGTCTCCTTTTTGCCCTTCCTTTCCCCCTGCCCCCCGCTGTAAAAGCCGTTCCTCTCCCCAAATACAAGGTCTCAGGCCAGGGTCTTCGGCATCTAGCTCACTTCATCTCATTTCAGTACCAGGAGGGTGCTGTTGCAAGTTACCAAGCTAGGTTTGGGAAGAAACAGCCCTGAGTCCCAGCCTTCAAGAAGGGAAAGGAGAGATGTACATGAGTGAAATGAATCCTTAGAAGCCCTGTAACTCTTCTAAAAGAGGGACTTGTGAGTGTAGTGGGAGTTCTGGCGAGGCTTCGGGACAGGATCCATAGAAGGGTAGCATCCTCAAAGACTCAGCATGAAGCCCCCTCCAAAGATCCCCCTCCTAATGGACTCCTCGTTAGCAGACTTGGGAAAGGACTGCTGAGAATAACCTTGAAAGGTGGGCTGAGTTGCCTCTTTCGGATTAACCGCTGGCTTCGTCTGGGTTCCCCCTCAAAACAGACTCCTGCCCAGAGAGCCACAGTGTTTTCCCCTGCCCCTCTGTCGGCTCCTGACTGCCTCCTAGCTCACACCCTTCTTAAATCCCAGCTCAAGCTAATCACTTATCTTCCTGGGCCCCAGCGCTCCCCTGCTAGACCTGGCCCTGCGCCATCTCCGAATGCCCCCGCTCTTCTCTGCCTTCAGTGTTGTGTCCAGCGCCAGATGGTGCAGGTTAAATCCTGCCCCTAGCCAGCCACCTGGGAGCCTGCCAGCAGCCTACAGGTCTGCACTCTGTGCTGAGTTCTACTGGGGGATAGACAATCACGCCATTTACGATACCAAACCCCACAGGTCTTCCGTTGGATGCAACTGAATTTTCTTCTAAAAAAATTTTCTTTTTGGTTTTTTTGCTAGAAATCATGCCCTTAATCTGCAGAACTTTAAAAGTCTAGCAGCGTTTTCTATAATTGACCGTGAAAGAAAGAAAAAGTCCAGTGTATTATTCTAAACAAAGCTGGGCTGCCCTGAATTTAGTGTGCTAAAGAGTCCTGGATCCTAACATAACACTCAGTTCTGCCCTTGGGTGAGAACTGGAGGCCCAGGAGAAGTCCCTGCAGTGACTGAGCAAGCAACACAAGGGCCTGGACCTTACTTGGAAAAAGGCGGTGTACCAGGCACCCACATCCCTGCGGTGTACCAGGCACCCACATCCCTGCAGTGTACCAGGCACCCACATCCCTGCGGTGTACCAGGCACCCACATCCCTGCGGTGTACCAGGCACCCACATCCCTACTGCCTTCTGTCTCTTGACTCTGATGTATTGAGTTAAATTGATTGTTTAAGCCACAGAGTTGTGAGGTTCTTTTCTTTTTGTGTGTGTATTGCAGAGGGGCGAGTAATTTGGAAATTTAACCAAAGTTCTTTTGAGGTAATTGGGATTTTTTAAGAGGGAAAAGTATAACGAAGTAAAAAACAACCATGTCCCCACCTCTGCCCATCCACCCCAAGCTACAGCACTGCATGAAACTCCTTCCTTCACGCAGCTTAGCTCGATTGAGCACCCTAGATCCCAGGCTTTGTGCTGCGTGCTGGGAATGCAGTGATGACCCTTTCTCCAGTCGTACAACTTAGTAGCTAATGACTGATCACTGTGTACCACACACTATGCCAAGTGCTTCGTGTGCATTATTTCCCTTAATGTCTGCAACAATCCTAAAAGTGACCTAAGATTCTCCCCATTTTCCATCTGAGGAAGCGGAGGCCCAGAGAGGTCAAATAATTGCCCATAGCAACTCAGCTAGGAAGTAGCAGAGACAGAGCCCACACAAGTCTGCCCTACTCCAAAGGCTTTCTTTCAGCACATCACCACCTAAGGTTCTTGCTTTGGGGAAAAAAAAAAGGATAAAAATCCCAGTTTATAAGGCTATTTGGAGTACAGAATTTTTTGTAACCAGTTGGGCATTGTTTCTGTGTTTTGTGAATACTGTATTTTATCATTAGTTGGCTGGAATTGCTTTGTTACACTGAAATTCCTTTCAATGAGTATAACACAGATGCCAAGATCTGATGCCCTCAACTAGGAAAAGAAATTATAAGTCCTAATGGATCATATAAACTTTGAAAGACAAAAATATGGGACAAAATTCTCAACCCTTAAATCTGATTTAATTTCCTGACCCTCAAATTCTATTTTTTAAAGAATAGTTAATATGTTACAATAAACTGTTTTAAAAACCAGGATACAAAACTATATGCTTATTTCAATTAATATCTTTTCATTTTTTTCCCCCATGAATGTGCATTATTTATATTTTCTGCTTATTGCTACCAGGGACTGAGCCTACTAGTTCAAAAGGGAAATCAATTACAAAGCTGCTGCCTCCCATTTTGAGGTTGTCAGCACCTCTTTCCAAAGGCCGACTTGTTCCTCCCCGACCCCTCCCCTCGCACCAGGCTCTTCCCAAGACTTGAAGGATTTCCTTCTGCTGGTAGTTTTGACGCTCAGAGTTCCTCACCTTGGCGGCTATAGCAAGGCTCCCTCGGCACTATTGGCACACAGGGTCCTCTCCAGGCGAGTTACAAGCCAGATATACCTGGAATCCTCTTAATTCTCAGTTGATAGGGTGTAATAGAGACCCCTGGAAACCTCTTCCAGGCTTTATGAGTATTATTTCAATGCTTGTCTTTAGCTGGGAAGGGAAATACTCACATTCATAGGCTAAGCAAAGCCAACCAATGATAAGATACAGTGTTCAGAATTCTGGATGTTTGTGTGTTCATCACTGAATGGGCACAGTTCAGCTTCATAACTGTTTGTTTGAAGCTTAAAGTGTCTGTGAATTTGGCTCTCTGACAAGTGGAGGGTCCGTGGTGGATGCTGCTGCCTGGGGATGCAGAAGAAAAACTGATGCCAAAGGGCAGCTCCAGCCGACCCCGAAGGGAGCTCTCCCTGCCAAGGTGTGTGGGCCTACACGAGCACAGGAACTGGCCTGAACAGAATGAGAAATATCCGGAGGGTGCCCCGAGGGTGACCCAGAACCTGGACCTGAGAAAGAGTGCAGGATGGCTTTGGACAGGGTCAGCTACAAGGTGGGGCTAGACCATGTCCTTAAACATCACCGTGGAGGTGAGGAAGAGAATGTCTGCAATACAGGGGATCCCTTCAGGGCGTCTCTTCATATTACCATACCTTGTGATTAAAGTCAACGGAAAATTACAACAGCTGAATTCAGGCAGCACTTCTAACGGTCTAGTCTCTTCATTAATGAACGTTTGGGTCACCCAACCAGCTAAAGAAACATGACCTACTGAGGGCAAAGGAAATATGGAATGGCAGTGGAAAAGTAATTATAAGTACCAGCTACAAACATGTGACTGGTTACAGAGCAAGGACTAGAATTGTCATGAGTATTTCTTCCTTACAGTGTTATGAATGTGTGTGTGTGATATCTTTTCTCTTTTATCCCTTTATCATGTAACGTAAGATGCTTTGACTCTATATCATATATGATACTATTAACTTCACATCACAGTATTTAAGTTATGGGGCATCAAGAAGACTGGACATCACCCAAGCTTTTTGCATCCTCTTTGGCAAAAGGGTTAGTGTATTTTTAGCTGTATACAGGATAGTTGTATCATGTAGGTTGAATTATGACCTTGTTATTGTCTTTATTTGGTGAATAAGTATGATCTAAGGAGATATGTAAGGGTGCCAAGTTGACAAGGAGTGAACTATGGTGGTTAATTTTATATGTCAACCTGGCTAGGCCACAGTGCCCATATATTTGGTCAAACGTTATCCCGAATGTCTCTGTGAAATTGTTTTTGAAACAATGTCAACATTGAGATTAACGTTTAAATTGGTGGACTTTGAGTAAAGCAAGTTACCCTGCGTACTGTGGGTGGGCCTCATCCAATCCCATGAAGGCTTTGGTGGAAAGAGACTGACCTCCTCAGAAGGGGAAGGAATTCTGCTTGCGACCACCTTTGGGCTCAAACTGCAACTCTTCCCTGGGTAACCACCTTGCCTGACTAACCTAGATTGTGGACTTGCCAAGTCTCTACAAATGTGTGAGCCAACTCCTTAAAATCAGCCTCTCTCTGTCTCTTTCTCCCTTCCCATCCATGTACAGCCTATTGGTTTGTTTCTCAGGAGAACCCTGACTAACACACCTACTCAGAGTGGCCTGCTTCCCGGACTGGACCCTGAACAGCACTGAAATAGACCCCACTATTCTGGGACTGGTCCCTCTTCCTGTCTGCAAGGGCAGGACTCAACAGGAACAGGGAGGGCCCTTACTCGGGGGCCTGGGACACAGGCCAGAGGTAAGAGGGTTGGTCCCAGGCCAGTGGGGAACGTGGCAAAGCTTGCTCTTCCCCCTCTCCACCCCCCGAGATCGCTGCGGTCACTGCCCTCCAGGGGCTCAGAGTCCAGGGAGGTAAACAGACACGTCTGCAGCTTATCCCGCTCCAGGGTGGCTTGGGCCAGGTGATGTAACAGGCAAAACCATGAGGCTCTGGAAGGGTGGAAGAGGGAGCTATTCCTTCAGATTGGGGCCAAGGAACAGGCTTCATGGAGGAGGTGGCTGCCTTGGATCTCAGGTTATCAGATAGGTAGGATATTTTTTCCTCCAAATTTTTATTTTGAAAAAGTTTAAACACCCAAAAAAAGATGAAAAAAGAGTATCATGAACACCCATATAGCCATAATCTAGATTCACCAACTGTTAACAGTTTGTCACAGTTCCTTCCTCTCTCTATACATTTATACACATACACATACACATGGACACGTCGCTGAGTCATTTGAAAATATGTTGCAGACATCACAACACATCACTCCCGGATAGTTCAGCGTGCACCTCAAAAGAACAAGGCCGTTCTCCCACACAGTCATGACACTATTGTCACACTCAAGAAATTTAACATTAAATAACAATAATATGATTTAATCTATACTCAAATTTCTTCTATTATCCCAATAATGTCCTTTATAAGTTTATAGTTTTTTCCCTTATTCAAGGAGCATGACTTACATTTGGTTATCATGTCTCTTTAGTTTCCTTTAATCTAGAACAACACCCTGCCTTTTCTTTTTTGGGGGGACGGTCTTTCATGACATTGACAGCTTGATGAGTCCAGGCTAGCTGTTTTGTAAAATATCCCAAATCTGGATCTGTTTGATCATTTCCTCATGATTGGATCCAGGCTAAACATTCTTGGTTGGCATACTATATAGGTGATTCTACCTACCACATAGGTAGCACATGGACAGACTGAGAATGGGGAAGGATACACCAGACATAAAGAACAGCAAAAATGTTGTTCCTTAGGTATGAAAAAGGCCAGCATGTCTGGGAATGGCTGTGGCCCCAGGGAGCTGCACTGTGGCATGGGGCACACGGGCAGAGGGCAGGAGAAGGAGAAGCATTAGGCGGATGGTGAGGGACGTTTGGTCCATGTTCAC
This sequence comes from Hippopotamus amphibius kiboko, assembly GCF_030028045.1. Classification (NCBI taxonomy): domain Eukaryota; kingdom Metazoa; phylum Chordata; class Mammalia; order Artiodactyla; family Hippopotamidae; genus Hippopotamus; species Hippopotamus amphibius. The sequence goes on along the minus strand of NC_080191.1, from coordinate 169,348,688 downwards.
TGGCCTCTGTTCAGAGGGCACTGGGGAATCACAGCCTCTGGAGGCCTATTAGCTTTTCATAAAAGAGCCTCAAAGAGCAAAAAGGCTTCAGACCCAAATAAATGAGTTTCAAATGGTGAAGTGTGAGCCCCGGAACAGACTTCGAAAAATAAATAAATAAATAAACAAATACCCAAGAATCACAACACAACAAAAACTATGAAGTACTTGTAGACAACAGGGAAATGCAAAGTCTTTATAGAAAACAAAACAAAACAAAAACCATATGTCTATACTGAGAAAAATGAAAGACAGACTGAAGAAGGAGGGGACAGACCATGTTTCCACTTAGGAAGGCACTATTGTAAAGATGGATCTTCCCGCGCATTTATCTAGAGTGCAATGCTGTTTTGGTTCAGGGGCAGACAGAGGCTGGGGAGGGAAAACTTGACTGACATCAAATATAAGTAAAGGCAAGGAAAGATATCCAGGGTATATTGTAGTATGACAAAAATCAAGGTACAGAACAATATGTATATCATGATTCCACCAACATTTCTTTTTAATTTTAAGAGAACTATTTGTGCAATATACAAAATTACAAACTTTTACTTAGGCACAGAAAAATATGTGGAATATTAGACACTGAACTCCCAGTAGCAATTACTTCTAAAGGATTAGAATGGCATAGAGGGTGAGGAACTTTTACTTTTTGCTTTATTTCCACAGTTTGAATTTTTTACTCTAAGAATATATTGCTCGGGAAGAGGGGGTGTGGGATGAATTGGGAGGTTGGGGTTGACATATATACGCTAATATATATAAAATAGATAACTAAAAAAAGAATATATTGCTCTTTTATGCTTTAAATAAGCTTTTTATTTTGAATAATTTTAGATGTACAGAAAAGTTGATAAGATACTGTAGATTTCCCATATACTCTTCATCCAATTACCCCAATGTTAATATTTTATATAACCATACTACATTTGTCAACACTAAGAAATTAACATTGCCACACCACTATTAACTAAACTCCAGGATTTGTTTGGATCCCGCTAGTTTTTTTCACTAATGTTATTTTTCTGTCCCAAGATCTGATCAAAGACATCACATTGCATTTAGATATCATGTCTCCTAGCTTCCTCTAATCCATGACAGCTTCTCAGTCTTGCTTTGATCTTCAGGACCTTGACAGTTTTAAAGAGTTCTGTGGAATGCTCCTCAATTTTTGTTTGTATGAAGTCTTTCTCATGATTAGACAGGGGTTTTTGGTTTCAGGGGGAGAATACCACAGAGGTAAAGCGCTTTCCTCACCATGTCACACCAAGGGTCAATACTATCAACATAACTTATCACTGATGATGTTAACCTTTATTACTTGGTTAAGGAAGTGACTGTCAGGTTTCTACCCTGTAAAGGTCCTGTTTTTCCCTTTCCATCTTACCCTTTGGAGGCAAGTCACTCAGGACAGCCCACACTCAAGGGGAGAGAATTAAGCTCCAAATCCAGGTGTGCTACTTTTTTAAATAAAAAGACTTCTGAGAGCAAGGGTGCTGCCCTACACTTGTTTTTTGTTGTTGTTGTTTTGTTTTTAACAATTGCTCCAGTATTTATCTATGCATTCTATAAATACATCTTGAGCCTCTCCTATGGGAAGACTAGCCCCTGATCTAGACGTTGGAGATACAGCAAAGGGGCATCTTTATGGAACGTACATTCTAGACCAACACCCAATGCACAGTAGGTTAAAAAACAAACAAACTAGCAAACCAAAGCCTACAGGACCTAAAGAGCTACAACATGGAACCACAAGTGAGGGTGGGGCGCGGGCAGGGCCCAGTCCCAAAAGCAGGGGAGTGAGCAGGACTCCCAAGCCTAGAGACGCGGCCAGTGCCCACAGCACAAGTGACACGTCCTATCACACGTCAGAACAGGCAGGCTGGACTTGTGTGAAGGGGCGGAGCCAACTGGACGGCATGTGAGGGGATATAACAGGCGATTCCAGGCATGCCACGGGCCCTTCAGAGATACTTGTTAAATACACAGGCGAAAACGACATTAAATAGGCGCATTCCCCCTCGCGCTCCTCAGCACTAAAAAGTCCACCAAGACCGTCCAAGGCAATCAGAGGAGGGAGAATGGCAGCCCTGGGCAGCGGGGCTGCCCCTCTCAGCCCCAGCTCCTGCCTCCCCTCAGGTGTGCCTGAGGCCGATCCCCGTGACCTTCACACCCCGGAACGGGCGCGGACCTCTCCCCTGATTCCAGCAGGGCCAGGAGGGCAGAGTGCTTCTGAAACCAGGCTGAAACGTTTGCCCAGTCTTAGCCAGAGATTCAGAGCAAACTGAAGGGAACATTAGGTAACAGGCAGCCTGATTCCAGAGGCGATGGCAGTGGAGTCACTCAAGGGGAGCTGCGATCGCGGCTAACGTGGAGGAGTCCCTGGGGTCAGCCTTTCACACCCGTGCCCGTCTTTACTCCATCTCCCCAGATCTCCCTAGCGTTTCTGCTCCCTGAGGTCCAAGGGGACAAAAAGCAAGTGTTCACCACGTCCCCCTCGTCCTGAGGGCAGAGAGCCGAAGAGGAGCCCTTGGAAACGGAGAGGTCCGCCCCTCCTGTTCTGTTCTTGCCATTCTTATAGTGCTCTGAGGGGTGGGACCGTCAAGGGCAGCCTGCGTCAAAACGACAAAGCTGTGAAGAACTCCGACTTCATGAGAAGTGAGCAATGTAGCAGGTCTGAACACGTCTCTGAGTCAAAAAACCAGCATCCAGTTTCTGCTACTATCTTGCCATGTGACCTTACAAACTCTTCTCCCTGGACCCCCATCTCTGCGGAACAGAGTGACAAGGGGGGCTTGGGTAATACTGAAGATTACTTAGAGTTCTCATGTGCCCTCATTTTTACCCAGGGTGATGCCCTCCTGACTCCTCCATGAACATCACCCCCTTCAAGCTCCAAAGACCCGTGATTCCGGGCACACAGCAAGAGGCAAGGTGGAGAGCCAGGGAAGAGCCCAGCACCCTTCCCAACAGTGCTTGCAGCACTTATGAGAAACTGCAGTGAACCAGACTTCCTAGAGGTGGAGCTCTCTACTTATCTGAGAAAGAATTAAGCTGTATGTTGAGTTGATGGTTTACTTAAATATTATCATCCAACAGTGTATCACTGAACATTTTAGGTAAATAATACTCCCTCAAATAGCAATAAGCCTCTGCCAGCAATGAGCGACACACAATGTGTATGGTCATTTCTCTTCTTGGAGAAATTAATCTGAGTGCGACAACTTAGTTTGGGCCAGAAACAGTAAGAAATGCAATTTAATGGGCTTAAATTAATTAAAATAAGGCTCTAGCAGATGCCTCTAAAATCAAGGGCTGAACAAATTTGGATTCCACACGGTTGTAGATATGTATCCCCTTAATAAAATTACCACATGCAAACACATCATTTTAATTTATCTCCCAAACACTCAATGGCATTTAAAGTAGTGGCAACCTCCATCCTCAGGCTGTATTTAGAATCTTGCCTTCCTGACCACTGCTCTATCTCTCAAATCGTTTGGCTACTCCACGCAAAATTTTACAGGTCTTTGAGACCCAGGCCAAATGACTGCCTCAGAAAGGCACTGACCTTCTCAAAGATCCAGCTCAGTTGATGATGGGCCCTCGGTGGCAGGGACAACTGGCAGGACACTTAGGCCTTGGCATCTCCTGCAAGATGCCCCTGTGCTTCCTGCCTCCACCAAGCCTCCTGGCCCCTGCACCACACAGCCTGTATCACTCTCTGCTGAGCCTTGAGCACTCTTGCACAGTTCATGGCATCTGTCCAGAGCCATGCCCCTTGACCCAAGGTCCCGTCCACTCTGACCTGTCTTGGACTTCCCCTCTGTGTCTTATTTTCCTGTCTTTGGGATAATCTTAGGTATCCTTTGTGTCTAATGCTGACGCCCTATCTTTATCTTTGTTCCCATTCAACCCCACTCCTTTTAGGTGCTTAGTGATCCCCTGGGGCTAGCAAGTGCCCCGGGGGCATGACTGGGGAAGAGGGCCTTCTTATCATGGGAGAAGTCTCTGAAGCAGAGGGACTGAGAAGTGGAGCGTCTTTCCATGGGCAGGCGCCTTAGAGGCAATGGAGCAGAAAGGGGCCCTCAAACCTCCTCCTGCCTTCACGTATCTGCCCCTTAAAGAATATCCACACCCTATGGGCCCCAGCACATCCAGACCAAACGCTAACCTTGTAGAGTCAGGACCTGGGCGGAGGCATAGGCACCTGTCTTTCCATTCCTCCCACCTCTGTCCTCCTCCCAGGGTCCACAAATACAAATTAGCTTATTCCACGCCCTCACTCCAAATAGTGAGCTTTATTCATTCAACAAAAAGGTTTTTTGAGTGCTTACTATTTGCTCTGGGCATCAGGATTATGCCTGGGAAGAAAGCACATAAAAACCCCTGCTCTCATGGAGCTCAAATCCTCGTGAGGGATGCAGAAAATAAACAAGTTTTAGTGTTGCCAAGGGTGGTAAGTGTTAAGCAAAAACACAAAGCAGGAAAGAGGATAGGCAGTTGCCAGAGAGGAACGGAGGGAGGTACAGTTTAAAGAGTTTAATTCCAAAGGTGATACTTGAACAAAGACTTGAAGGAGGTGAAGTAGTGGCCGGTGCAGATATCTGGGGAACAGGAGTAGATTCAAGGTTTGTGGACCTGATGTTTATACAATTTTGAGACCCTTTTTAAGAAAAACAGTATAAAATTATCAGTATAAAAGTAGGTACAGGGCCTTAGAGAGGCCTGTGGAAGTGACGGGCAGGAAGCTTCTGCCCCATTAGCTCAAGAGTAACTCCGCCTTGCTTGGGGAGTAGCATCTGCACCAAGAGCACAGCAAGGGCGAAGACAGGGAGGTCGAGTGAGGTCGGGGAGGCTCGGGTAGCTGGAGCAGAGCCAATGAGAGGAAGAGAAGGTTGCAGTCAGAGGGAGCTGGGGCCAGATTACAGGGAATGTTGGACTTTGGCTTTATTGGTTGGGATGGGAGCCACTGGAAGGTTTTGAGAAGAGGAGTAACATGGCCTGTCCTGGATTTTGAAAGAATTCCTGAGTGGTATTTGAGAATAGACTGAAGTAGGTCAAGGATGGAAGCACAGAGACCACTTGGGAGCCAGCTGGAATGATTTAGGAGGGAGATGATGGTGGCTCAGACCAGGCTGATAGCGGTGAGGTGTGAGGAGTGGCCTGATTCTGAATGTTCTGAAGATGAACTCTGCAGGATTTGCTACCAGATCAGATGTGAGGGTAAGAGAGAGAAACATGTCAAAGATGCCTCTGAGGATTTTGTTCTGAGTAACTGATGTAGTTTCATTAACCGAGATGGGGCAGAAATTTGAGAACAGATTTTAAGTGGAAGAGTACAGTTCACTTCTGAACATGTGAACATCGAGATGCTTACACACCCAAAGGGAGAGATGGAGTGTGGCATGCCGTCTGGAAGAAATCTGGGCTGGAAAAAATAAATTCCTGAAGCTGGGTTAGATCACTAAGGGAGTAATGTGGATAGAGAAAAGAAGTGGCCCTAGATGTGAACCCTGAGACCCATGTGATATTTAAAGTCAGGGAGGAGAGAAGGAACCAGCAGGAGACAAAGAAAGAACAGGCAGGGGGTAGGAGAAGAGGCAAGAAAGAGCGATCCCCTGCCAGCCAGGCGAATGAAGTGTGTTAAACAGGCACGAGTGATCAGCCCTCAACGGCTGCTGGTAGGTCAACACATGAGGCCTGGGAACTGACCACTGCATGTCGCAAGTGGAGATGGTTCCTGATCCTGCGGAGAGCAGGAGGCATGTTCCTGAGAATCCAAACCACAGGTAAATCTTCAGCCTGATACGTCTGGCTGTTCTGCCTTTGGCCCCACTGAGCAGTTCGCACCACCTGCTCTGTTCCCTGGGACCTCCTACCTTCACCATGACTTTCGGGCTGTTCCCGCCTCCAGGTTCTTTCCAACCCTACAAATAGAACCCAGACACGGGAGCCAGCGCTTCACCTCTGGGAAGCCACTCATCTCCCAGAGAGCTGAGATTCTATACTCCCCTATGTGGGAAAAAGGAGACAGAAAAAAACAAACAAACAAACAAGAGAAACAGGAGATAAAAACAATTAAACCTGAGGCAAGATGAGTTGCCCATTTTTAGTTGCTGATGTCAGCAAGTAAACACTACCTTTACATCGTGTTAGCTGTTACAGGACTGTATCAATGACCGCAGTGCAAGTTGGTGGGAAGGTAGCTCAAACATTACATTTACCTGTTTATAAAAGTTCTTTTTTTCCCAAGTAAAAATAGGTAGTCGCTAAACTAATGTCCCTAGTTTCCAGAAAGTAAACTGAAAGGCTAAGGAGAGGCTGCTTTAAGGTTGATAGCATATATCTTTAACGTAGCACGGTTTGCCTTCAAGTGATATGATACACATATAAGAAGCATACAGTAGTCTCCCCTCCTGACCTTCTGCTGTTGTTCACATTTTCCTTTACATACACTACAAAACCGACACTACGCTGTTATTTTTATTTAAACAATCAGTTGTCTTTTAAAGAGATTCAGATAATAAGGGAAAAGATTTTCCATTTTTGCCCGCGTGGTTGCTCTTGGTTTCTGCCTTGATCCATCGTTCCGCCTGGTACCATCTTCCTTCTGCCTAAAGGACCTCTGCGAACCTCTCCCGCAGTGCGGGTCTGCTGGTGATGCATTCCTCCAGCTTCCGTACGTCTGAAAACGAAGCCTTTATTTCACCCCTGCTTATGAAAGATACCGGTGCCGGTTGCGGAATTCTAGGGAGCAGGTTTGAGCTTTTCTCAGGCAGCGCTTTACAGACGCTCCCCTGCTGTCTCGCTTGCATTTTTTTTGGTGGGAAATCTGCTGTCATCCTTGTCTCTGTTCCTCTATTCCTTCCCCCTTTGCCGCTTTTAAGATTTTCTCTTTATCACTGATTTTGAGCAACTTGATTATGAAGTTCCTTGGTGTAGTTTTCTTCATGTTTGTTATGCTTTGGAGTTGATTGAACTTATCGGATCTGTGAATTGATAGTTTTTTATCAAATTGGGGGAAATTTTGGCTATTATTTCTTCAAATATTTTTTCTGTTCCGCCTTCCCTCTCCCCTCTCTTCAGCGGCTCTCTGACTGGCTCAGGAGGCAGGGTGTGTCCTGACGAGCCGGGGGCGAAAAAGCACACGTAGATTTCTGCTGTGTGCATCCCAGGTCCAGGAGCCAGCCCGGGGCGCTCCTGTGCGGCCGCAGCGGCGGAAGGAGCCGCGCGAGGGCGCCCTCCGCAGGCACCGCGGCACCCGGCTGCCGACGTCACGAGCAGCCGCCCCGCCGCCGCCCCGCCCTCCCGCCCCCGCCCGCGCGCTCCAGCGCCCCCTGCCGGGTACCCGCGTGCACTCCTCCTCCCGGCGCTCCTGGCAGCGTCCGGTTCCCAGGCCCCTGCAGCGCCGCCGGCCCCCCCCACCTCGCTCCCCGCCACCCCGCTCCCCGCTCGGCCCTCAGTCTGTGCGCGCTAAGCCCGCCACCCGCCCCCAGGCGCTCATGGGACGTTCTCCTTCCGAGGTGGAAGGCTGCGGAAGAGACAGAGCTCTGCCCTTCCTATGGGCATCGCTTTATCTAGTCCTCCCTGCCTTTGCTTTGCAGTTGTTTCCATGGTGATAGGGCCTGATGTATAATGATCAGTATAAATGTTTTGTCAGTAAAGCGTTTTGTGGGAAAAAAAGATCTTAGAGTGAGAAAGATTTTAGAAAAACATATAAATAGTATGTAAACAGCAGCCATTAAAAAGAGGAGAAAAGAAGGAAAATGATAGATACATATGAAAGCAGGAAATGTTTAAACACTACCAAAAAAAAAAAGAAAATACCCTAGGGCTTCCCTGGTAGCACAGTGGTTAAGAATCCACCTGCCAATGCAGGAGACACGGGTCGATCCCTGGTCCAGGAAGATCCCACATGCCACAGAGCAGCCAAGCCTGTGCACCACAACTACTGAGCCTGTGCTCTAGAACCCGCGAGCCACAACTGTTGAGCCCATGTGCTGCAACTACGGAAGCCTGTGCGCCTAGAGCCTGTGCTCCGCAACAAGAGAAGCCACAGCAATGAGGAGCCTGCACACTGCAACGAAGAGCAGGCCCCGCTTGCCGCCACTAGAGAAAGCCCTTGTGCAGCAATGAAGACCCAATGCAGCTGATAAAATAAATAAATAAATAAGTTTATTTTAAAAAAATAAACTGTTCATGTACTTTAAAAAAGAAAAAGAAAAAAAGAAAATACCCTAAACAAAATCAAAAGATAAATGACAAAAAGAGAGAACACATATGCAACACAGGTGACAAAGGGCTAATTAGCTTAATACACAAGAGAACATTTACAGATAAATAAGATAAAGATAGACGAAGAAAGAAAGGAAGGAAGAAAGAAGGAGCGATTAAAGATATAAAGCAGCAGTTCACAGAGGAAAATGGCTAAGAAACATGCAGATGTGCTCAACATTACTAATTTTAAAGACATGCCCATCACAGTCACACGCACCATTCCTCACCCCCCACCCCAGCAGGCTGGCAGAGATTAACAACTTAGAAATGACCCACCCTTAACACTTGCAGGGTTAAAGCAACAATACAAATGCATACCCACATATCATATTATTGAATACTTGAAGGTTATAAATCGAGTAAACCATTAAATTTTTTTTTCTCTTACCTTAACAAACATTTCTCATTCACAATCTGAAAGGCCAGGTTCAGGTTTAGACTTCTTACACTCCTCAGACCTCTGAACCAAAGACAGTTCCCAGCCCCTAGTTCATAGCCTGCCCCTTCTTTTCCCACCCCAGCTCCATCCTCCACTGTTAGATGCCTTATGCCGCGTGGGTGTGGGTGTGGGTGTGGGTGTGGGTGGGTGTGGGTGTGTGTATACCCAGCCCACACATCCAAGCTCCCTCTATGCTCCATATGTGGTTACCCCTTGGCCACCTAGGGTGGAGTGTTCCAGCCATATCCATTCTGGAAGATGGATCTGGGAAGAGGCCTATGCAGACCCCAGAGGCAGGCTTAGGGCTCTTTGGGAAAGAAATTCTAGGGTCTCAGATACCCAGAGCATGGTCAAGAAGGGGAGCAGTGTACACTTTAGGTGGCCACACCCCCTTTACCCTATAGAGCCCATGCCCTGTGCAAAGGGCACAGCCAGAACAGAGCCAGAATGGAGCTTTCTACAGCTTGCGGCCCATGGCAGGGATCCCTCTGTACCTGGTCCTAGGGAGGTACTAGATGTAGGGAAATAGGCAGATTCATGCACTAGTTGTTTCAAATAAATTCAAGGAAGAGAGCAATTTGTCAATAACCTCCAAAATTCAACCTGGCATTTCCATTTCTAGTAATGAATCACCTAGAGTTATTTGTAGACATGCCCGATGGCATATGCATGATTTTGTTCACTCTAACACTATAAAGTCTACAGGCTGCAAACAATATAAATATCTAACAGTGAATGGGTAGCTAAACTATGATACACTCATACACTGAAACATATATTGTAGCCACTAAATAGGTTAGGCTGGTGTGAAAGATCTTCAATATATATTTTTAAGCAAGAAAAGCAAATTAATATTTATGTAGTGTGACCAACTGTGTGTGTCTGTTATGCTTACATTTGCTAAAAAATTTTCCACGAGGAATTACAAAAAACTATTACGAGTAACTATCTCTGATTTGAAGAACAGGGATTGATGCGGGGCAGTTTTTACACCTCCGTCTGTCTGAATTTGTTGTCAGTGCATTTAATTAAAACAATAACAAACACAGTACTCTGTAACATTTCTCAGATGCCGTCAGTAACAACCTGGCCTCAATCAATGGCAGCAACTGAGAATCCACCACGTGCAGGCAGTGTGTAGGCACCAGGGCAACACAACCAAGCATCTCCTCTCCAGTCCAGTGGGATTTTGTTCAGCCGTTTGCTGCCCGTTTTTTCTCCTCCTTCATTTCCAAGGTGGCAGGACCCCTACAGAAACCCTGGAGAAAATATGCCACAGAGGTGTTTCCTTCGTGGATTTCCCTGGAAGGCTGCCAGCTGGGCAGCCGTGGGTCACAGCCCCTCTAACTGCTGGTTCACACACAAGGCCCTGCAGGCTTAGGGACAAGGTCTGGCCCTCACCTGGCCTAGTCTCCCCAGTGCGGGCAGCGGGTCAGAGGGTTTTTCTGTTACTAGGAAAACAGCTTGAAGTCAACCCTTCCCAGCACTGAGTAAATATCGACACCCCCAATTCTGAGAAAGACCCGAAGCGGTGATCTCTACCTGGGCATGAAGTCCTCCGTGGCGAGGTCTCGAATATTGATTCGGGAGCTCCTGGACCACAGGGACCAGATTGGATTAATCTCTGTACCACAGGCATGTAGATGATGCTATACAGACGTTTGCTGAATTGACGCGGGGCCTGTCCCCTCTCCTGCCACATCAAACCTCCTCTGCAAACAGTTGACTGTTCCTGAGCGTCACTCCTTTGGTTTTGGAATTCTCAGCTCCTAAAGGTGGGCCATGCTCTTGCAGAAGCTGCACTATGCCTCTGGGAAAACTCACCAAGGGAGGAACTCTTGATGACTTGCTCACTTTAATACTGACAGCTTATTCTAGAAAATTTAGAAAATAAAAATTACCAGTCAAATAAGATAAAAGTTATATTTCCCTCCATCTTCCTGCTCCAACAGAAACCTCCACGGAACATGCTCCCCTTTGTGGATCACCTGGTCTCGCTTTCTATATCCACTCCAGGTGCCCACTTTCTCCAGCCTTTCTACTCCCCCACTACCGTCTGCCAGGGCGACCCAGGCGTGTCCACGTCAGCACTCAGAGTTGGCTGTGGGCATCTCCAGGCTTCTAGGAGCCACCCTAGAGTTTGCCTCCTCCCCGGGGTCCTTGCCAGGATGTTAAATCTGTCATCCTGAGAAAGTGCCCCCCAGTCACCTTGCTGCAATGCAAATAGAAGTGATTGTTCTTTTTCCTCTTGAGCAAGAAAAACAAAGAGAACGTTGAACAAGCTAGAGGAGAAAGATAACCTGGCCTGAAAGAGTTAATCATTGCTTGTTTTACTTTAGCTGTCACTGATCTGTAGTAGCTAGATTTTCACTTCACAAAGCTAACTCCCTGACAGGATACAAATTACTGGCAGCACCTATCACCCCTAACTCTGTGTGAGTTACATCCTGCCTCTCACTCCCTAACTTTATTGCAACTTGGAAGCTGCATTCCATGCGACCACGGTAAGAAATCACTCCCTGTAGTGTTCTTTGCATTTCAGAAAGGAGGTCTCCAGCCGATAAACAGGAGACAAACAGACAATTAACTGCCTGCCAGACCCCAGTTACTGGGTGGCCTGACACCAGCTATGACTGTTCTGAAATAATGTGAAGGAAAACGAATGCAAGCCTCCACGACCTTGACCCTTATCACATACCCCAGACGGCGAGCCCCACGTATGAACTCTTCCCTGACCCCCAAGGTGGGGGGTGGGGTGGACACAGTTCTTGAGGCACTGTGTCTTCCCTTCTGCCTGGCAGAAAAATAAAGCCATCTCTCCCTTCCTCCAAAATTTCTGTCTCCGTGTTTCTATTCGGCCTCGGTGAACAGAGTAGCCTAGTTATTACGGTAACAAGCCCTGCTTAGCTGGGCTTAGAGCTCAGCCTCCTGGATCAAGCACTGTTCCCTAAGCAACCAGCTGTGTTTGCTTAAGAAGCTGAGGCCTGTTTGGTAGTGAGCTACCTTGTATTTCCTTTGTCTCCTCACACCCCTTTCCCCCTTACTCTTACTTCCTTGGAACTCAGTCCCTTTCCCCAGTAGAGATTTAGCACGCAAGCTTTGCCTCAGGCTCTGTTTTCTGGGGAAACTGGGCTGCGGCCAGGATCTTCTTGAATTTAGCTGTTCTGAGAAAAGGAGAGGCTTTCTTCCTGGCCTTGGACTGGGGAGTGTCCAGAGCAAGTCCATCCAGCCTAGGGATGAAAGCAGAAAACCCAACTTTTATGGAAAGATTTAAAATGTTAGGAAGGGTAACATAAAGGCTAAATGGACATTTAACAGGTTCAAACTTTAGCCCCTGTAATGACACAGCATTTTTTCACTGAAAACATTTGCAGATGGTACTTAGCCCCAGGCAGCAGACAGAGGAGTAAAGGAGAAGGGGAGAGAGCACCAAGGGCTCACTTGGCTCACAACCTGCAGTGCACGTCTCCTTTCCTCGTGGCCCATGGCGCCGCAGATGCTGACAGAAGTACGGCGAGTCCGTGTACTGGGGAGGATGAGGAGGTGGGGGAGGGAGGGGGCACGGGAAACTGTTTCAGAATTTTAACACCGGTTTAGTGTTTATAAGGGCTGCATTGCAAGAAAGGAGGGGAGTGTTTATTAGGCAAAAACTGGTGACCTCCACACTCAGGTTCCTTAAGACTCCAAAATCACAGGCTTTATTTTGCATACAAGTTCAACCCAAGACCCTGTTGTAGAAAACCGATCCCACGAGAAACCAAGCACCACACTCAGAGCGTTGGAGAACTCAGGTTTATTACGCCGGCAGACCCAGACGAGCGAACACTCCAAAATTCTGGGCCCCGTTTCAGGGGAGTTTTCTCCTTATATAGGTTAAAACATACAGCTATCATTGGTACAAACTGATTGGCTACAAATTACTCTAGGTCACGGGCAGTTACAGAGCGCGGGAGTTGCCATGGGTTACACACATGGTAGGGGGTCCTAACAGGAACTTGTAGGAGCCAGACATTCCATTCCTATCAGGACGAAGGTCCCAATGTGCATTCTCATATGGGTTGCGGGTTGACGTGAATGGTCACTTAACAAGTCTATGTGCAAAGGGTCTCAAACAAAGGCTTGGGGTGGGTGCCTGAGAGTGAGACATTCTTCCCTTATCTAATCACTCTTAGTAATTCATTTTACTGTGTAACTGAGAGTGGCGAGCAGGCCTTTGCAAGATAGAGGAGAGTAAGCAATTACAAGTATGGAAGTTTCAATTTCCCCATCAACCCTTTCCAAGAATGGCTTTGTAGTCAGTCAGGGAGGAGGGGACTTGTAAAGGAGATAAAACCCCAACAGCAGGGGGAGAGAGAGGTAGATCTTGTGGTTATAAGTTGGCAAATTTTAACATGGCTGTTTGGAAGGGTCCCTGGTGAAAGCATCACTGTATTTGTCCAGGAAAACATTGAGTCTATCCATATTGTTGAGACTCTCTTTAACTACTACCATGAAGCATTATCTCATGGAAAGGCTCATTTGTTCATCACATTCAACCAGAAGTGACCAGAAGTTCAAAGTCAAATGATAAATCTGTCTTTATATCTCATTCCTGAAGCATAAAACCAGTCACCTCTTCTGGGACTCCAACTCTTTAATAAAGATACAAGATCCAAAGGGAAATAAGGGGTCCGAGCAAAAGAAATTCAGGTTAAACTTTCACTAAGCGCAAGATGCCCAATTCTACATCATGGTCCGCAAGTCCACAAGAATGAAGAAATATAAGCAAGACAAATGAGAAGGGGCCCACGCCCCGAGAGGAGGCAGGAAAACAGCAGTTACTGGAAGAAGTGAGTGCTAGAAAGATGGTTCTCAACCCTGGCTGCATATTAGAACCACCCAGGGAGCTTTTTCAAAAATGCCATTGCCTGGTTACCACTCCCAGAGATTCTAATTTAATTGGTCTAGGGTATGGCCTGGTTGCCAGAAGCACTAAAAGCTTCCCAAGGTGATTCTAACGTCGGCTCAAGGCTGAGAACCAGTGTTCTGGAGGAAAGATACTTCTGTTCTTGATCCTGTTTACTTGTCTCCATCTGTTCCTCTCCCCGGTCGATCAGCTTGCCCAGGTGCAGTAAAGCCAGTCTACTGACACCGGGTTGTGGTAAAGGAAAGTGCAGTGTTTATTGCAAGGCACCACGCAAGGAGTCCAAACAACGAGTGCTTAAAAGACCTGAACTCCCGCATGGCTTTCAGGGAGAGGTTTTTAAAGACAGAGCGAGGGAGCGGAGTTTGGGAGGTGCAGGATCAGCTCGTGGACATCCTCCTGACTGGCTGGTGGTGAGGTGCTCAGGGGTCCACACCATCAACCTGGTTCCAACCGGCCGAGGGGTCTCCGTGCTTGTGGGCAGCAGGCAGTGACCGCCTTCCACCTGGTGGGGGTTCCAGTATCTGCCAAACTGCTTAAAAGGATGTTTTCTGTGGCTCTTGAGAAGGAACTAAAAGTCCTTGACTTTGTTTAATGGCTACACTATTATTATTTGTCTTCCTTGACTGTTTCCCTTTGTTTCTGCATTTTCTCTCTTCCCCAATTAAATTTATTCTTTGGAACTCCAGGAAGGCCTAGGAGGCTAAAGTTTTTCTATAGACAAGAGGCAGGTGGAGGACATGGGGGGGGGGAGAGGATTCTGTCCCAGGAAGTTCCCAGACGATCCTGCTCAGTTACTCCCCGCTCTTAAGAGTCTTTCCCCCTTGCTACTTGTCAAGACAGCTCGCCCCAGAGCTCAGAGCGGTTGTGCCGACTGCTCAGGTTGAGGAGTGGGAGCCAGCTCTGGGGTGTGCCCTCCTGCTTACCTGTGCAGGGACTCAGCCCCACCATCCCAGCCTCCAGCTTTCCTCGGCCACATGACTGGAAACACCTCCCACTCTCCTGGCAGCGGACTGCGTACAAAACAAAGCTTGGGGGAGAGTGCCTTGAGTAGTCCAGAAAGTTCCACTAGGAAGAACTACATGGAAGAGGGCAATTTGAGATCTATGCAACCAGAATTCTCTTCACTTCCCTCTCATTTTCTGTCTAATCCAGAAAAGCCCTCAGCGTAGAAGGTTGAGGGCTGTTTCCTCATTGATAAGTCCAGACCCATAAGACTGGTCTGCTGCAGTGGTGGCGTGAGCAGGTAAAACTGTTAGGCTCATGATGCCTTGAAAAGTGAATCAATATTCTTTCAGGTTAGGACAGACTATTTCCGCTGAGATCTATTTGGAAACGGGAAAAGCTCTTTCAGAAGGGAATCGCAGTTCCTACAGAATTCTACATTCTAGTGAAAAGTGAAAGGCTATATAGCTTTCACTTCCTGGAGAACTGATTAACCTTAAAATAAATAAATAAATAAATAAATAAATAAATAAATATCCTTTTAAATTTATCCAACTGGAAATCAGCCATAGATATCAGAGGCTGAAGATCTAAGTGTTTTTTCTTTCAAACAAAATGAAATTGGGGGCTTCCCTGGTGGTGCAGTGGTTAAGAATCCACCTACCAATGCAGGGGACACGGGTTCGAGCCCTGGTCCAGGAAGATCCCACATGCCTCAGAGCTACTAAGTCCATGCTCCACAACTACTGAGCCTGCGCTCTAGAGCTGGCGAACCACAACTACTGAGCCCACATGCTACAACTACTAAAGCCCGCGTGCCTAGAGCCCGTGCTCTGCAACAAGCGAGGCCACCACAATGAGAAGCCTGCGCACTGCAACAAAGTGTAGCCCCCACTCGCTGCGACTAGAGAAAGCCCACGCACAGCAACGAAGACCCAACATAACCAATTAATTAAATAATTAATTTAAAAAAATTGAACCAATAGTTAATAACCTTCCAAAACAAAAAAACAAAAAAACAAAACCGAAATCGGGCCATCAGATTGTAGTGCTCTCAAACCTGGCACACATGAAGTGCTTGGTAAAGGTAGTTTTTATTATCCAGAGCTGGTCTTGGCTAGGCAGACCATCAAACAGAGGCCATGCAACTTCACTTTTGAGCAAGTCCAGGTGCGACAGCCACAGCTGAAAAATCAATGGTTGTTAGGAGTTTGGAAAGAACAGCCTTCTTGGGGGCTGGGGAGCACAGCAAGAGTGATTATTCCATAATTTTGCTTCTCTTCTGTCTAGGGAGGCAGGCAGGGCCCTAAAGAACAGCCTGCAGCAGGGACCTCAACCCTTAGTGTGCAGCAGAACCACCCCCCAGTTTCTGATTCAGTGGGTCTGGGGTGAGCCTGAGATTATGCGTATCTCACAAGTTTCTGAGCCATGCTGATGCGGCTGGTCTGGGACCACACTTCGAGACCCACTGGCTGGGAGGAGGAGAAACTGAAAAGAAGGCTGTGCTATAATGCTGGAAAACCCACTGCTGGAACGAGTTTCAAAAGGCTGTGCCCCTGGAAACCAGACTGGGAGCAACTTTTTTCTTGCAAAAAACAGAGGCCTTGTTCTTTCACCTGAGAGTAACTCAGACAGGCGCCAGAAGACGCTTTCTGTCTTGCTAAAAGAAAATTACGTTAATAACACCTCTTTATGATGCTGTCTTAAAACAGCATTTCGAGCATCTGTATCTGGGCCACTACTGTCCAAGGCCTTTCTGCCTCATCTTCCCATCCTCCATTCCAGCCCGCACAGGCAGCCTGACAGAATCTCAGAATGTCCGTGAACGGCTCCGTGAGGTTTTATTAGCACTGAGAGTTAAACAGGAATCTTAATCCCTGTTTTGTCACTAACTAGCCACATGACTTCTCTCTCTCTGGGCCTTGGCTTCCCCATCAATAAGAGGAGGGTTTTCAACAAGGTAATAAGAATGAAAATGACAGTATTTTGATATTTACAGTTGGCACGTGCACACATATTATCTCAGTTAACTCCTGTGAAGTAATCTTTATTCCCTCCCCATTTTTCACAGAGAAAGAGAATTGGAAAAGCACAATAATTTTAAGGACCATTATTAAAAATGGCCACATAGAAAATGCTGCTCAGTGTCCCTTATGTAACAATTTATGTGAAAACTTCCTCCTAAAGTAAGTGCCTGATAAACATGTCTCCAGAAGACATAATAGGCATCATTTTACAAGACAGAATCAACTTCCTAACTCTTCATATTTTTCTTTTGTTTCAGCTGCCAGGAAGCTTAGAGCTAATTATGCCAAGATTATAACCATTTAAATCTCAAATTCCTGGTAACATTAACTCTCACATCCTCTTAATCCTCATGCCTAAATGTTTTCTTTTTTTTTTTTTATAAATTTATTTATTTATTGGCTGTGTTGGGTCTTTGTTGCTGCACACGGGCTTTCTCTAGTTGCTGCGAGCGGGGGCTACTCTTCATTGTGGTGTGCGGGCTCCTCATTGTCGTGGCTTCCCTTGCTGTGGAGCACGGGCCCTAGGCGCGTGGGCTTCAGTAGTTGCAGTACATGGGCTCAGTAGTTGTGGCTCACAGGCTCTAGAGCACAGGCTCAATAGTTGTGGCACACGAGCTTAGTTGCTCCGTGGCATGTGGAATCTTCCCAGGGCAGGGCTGGAACCCGTGTCCCCTGCATTGGCAGGCGGATTCTTTACCACTGCGCCACCTAGGAAGTCCCCTAAATGTTTTCTTACATAGATTATCTGTGATTAGCATGACAGTGTAATTCACCATCTAAAAGGGGCCCTTTTCAGAGTGAAAGAGAATACCATGAACAATTATGCCAGGGTGACAGATATAAACCAGGACTGTTTCAGGCAAACTGGGATGGAAGGTCACCCTATCTATGATTGGAAATAGACTTGGCAAAAATGATATACAAATAACACTCAATTTGACCTTGTAGGTATAGCAGTTTGGGGTCTCATTAAACTCTATAAAGTCACATAGAACTGAAGATGGATTATGATTCATAGGAAACAACAGCAACAAAAAGGTTCTGAATGTATTTGCGAGACTAGGAAGGGAGAGGGTGCAGTGCTGAGGACAGAGCCTTCTCCCTTCAAGCGTTCCCCATACCCTTCACTTCCTAAAGCTTCTGCCTCCTAAGCCCCATGGGCATCACATCCTGTGGCTGGTGGCATCTCCACAATTCCTTATAGGAGGGGCTTAAGCTAGGCAGTCTGTTTAGAAGCGAAAAGGGAAGGAGGGCTTTAATGCAAATAGCGTAACACTTTACTGAAGGTTGGGAAAAATGTGGATTTTCCATCTCAAAGAATGGGGTGGTGTTGATGAAGGTGGTGGAGCCCTGAAAAGTCACATTCACCAAGCAGTCCTGCTGCCTCACAGGGCAAGCCACTCGATATTTGCCTGCTCAAGCCCTCCCCACCCCCACCCCCGCTGAAGATAGGACTGACCGATTGGTCACGGCAGGACCATGGAGACATAGATGGAGGCCACCTGAGGACTGCAACCAGGTGTTTCCAACCAGGTGCCCTGGTTCATACCCAGACACACTGCTTGATGCCTTTCCCACCTTCCCCTTCTTCAGGCACAGGACCCTATGGGGCCGTCCCCAAACAGACCCCTCCCTACCATGTCCTCTGTCCACCTCTTGTCTGTAGAAATACTTTAGCCTCCCAGGCCTTCCTCAAGTTCCAAAGAATAAATTTAATCAGAGAAGTGAGAAGATGCAGAAAGAAAGGGAAAAGGTCAAGCAAGGCAAGAGAATAATAGTTTAGCCATTAAACAAAGTCAAGGACCTTTAGTTCCTCCTCGAGGGCTGCAGGTAATGTCCTGAGCCACATCCTTGGAGCAGATGCTGAAACCCCCACCGGGTGGAAGACGTTCACTGCGTGCTGCCCACAACCAGGAGCCCCCAGACGGTTGGAAGCAGAAGGCTGATGGTGTTGCCTCCCAGTTGCCTCACCACCAGCAGTCGGAAGAGTGTCCAGGAGCGGCTCACACGCCCACAGCCGCCCTCTCCCACCCCGTCTGTAAAGCCCTCTCCCTCGAGGAGTTCGGGTCTTTCAAACAGCGGCCCCGGGGCTCCTTGCTTGCTGCGCTGCGATACACCCTGCATTTCCTCCACCCCCGCCCGGGTCCGCAGACTGGCTTCACCGGGCGGGGCGAGCTGACCCAGGTTCGGTTCCGTAACAGAGGCAGGTGAGCTTGTTTCAGCCAGGTGGGGCACGGGGGGGGCACGGGCCGAGTCTTGGGTGTCACCAAAGAGGAAGACGTAGGAGGAGGGACGGACGTGTCGGGACCGCGGGCGGGCCTCGGGGGCCAGGTGTGCGCGGCCGGGCCCCCTGGCGTTCCGGCGTCCCCCCGCCCTGCTCCCCAGCTCGCCAACACGCCCCGCGCAGCCGCGCCCTCGACGCCCCCCGCGGGACCGGGCCGCGCAGCCTCCCCCGGGGCGGGGAGCCGCGGCGCTCTTCCCAGGGCCGCCACGAGGGGTCGCGCTTCTCCAGCGCCAGGCGCGGGGCGGCGGAAGGAGACGCTCCCGCTTCCGCCGACGCTGCCGGGGGGGAGGGCGCGCGGCCTGGGCCGGCCCGTGAGGGGTGAGCGGGCTGCGAAGAGGCCCCGGCCTCACGGTCTTGTGTACCGTCCCCGCCGTTTCCTGGGGGGAGGATGCTGCGCTCCCACCCACGGCGCCCCGGGGCCCGAGGGGTCGCCTGCTGGCGGCGCTGGGGGAGCCCAGGTGCCGGGAGAAACGCTCTCCACGGGAGATGAGGCTTCCGGGGCGGCGCCCGGGGCAGTGTGTGTGGGGCGGGGGGAGTGCTGCCCGCACGCTCTCTCCCGGGCCCGCCGTCCTCCCAGGTGCGGACACGGCGCGCGGAGGCCCGGGCGGCCCCTGAGAGCTGCCGTGGGCCCGCAGCCCGGCCCGCGTGTGGGCCCCTCCCCCGAGTGTTCTTCTCGGCCGAGGCTTTCTCACAGAGCCCTGGTTTTCTGTGTAAAAAGGCAATTCTACCGTCTGTCGTTTTCTGGCCGCAGCCTTCCTCCGGGAAGCCAGAGGGTTAGTTTGTGCGCAGGGGCGAACGCCGAGGTTGGACACGCGCTGGGCCGGGCAGCGCGCGCACCCCGCCCCGGGCTGCTCCTGTCGCCCGGGAGCCGCTTGCCTCCCTCGGCAGGAGGGGCAGAGCCGCGAAGACAGTGTACCCACGCTGAAAAGTCCCAAAGGTGACAAGGGCCCCAGAGCAGAAACGAGACAGACAGTGACCAGAAGCAAGCATGCCTCTGAGCCCTGCGAGCGGTGCCTGACTCACATCCGTCAGCCCTCGGACGCGGGCCTTTGGGATGGACGGAGGGGCCAGCTGCCTGCCTCTGTAGCACCCCAAGCTTTTCTTCGTCCAGACCGTGTGGCAGAGCTCAGCTGGGTGGTTGTGTACCACCCGTGCTCCGTGTGTCCCAAGTGCAGGGCAGCCATTGCGTCTTCAGTTGGAGAACAGAGAGGTGATGGTTCCACCTGAAGCCCAAGGGAGCCCGGCAGGTCCACGCAAACGGCCCGTGGTAGCCCCTCCTCTTCCCGTTGGGAGGCAGAGCGCAATCCATGGCCCACCTGTAAAGTGACCTAGAGGTCCTCCTTCGACAGGCTGTCCAAGCCAGGCATGCTTGGGGGTTACGAGTCATGCTGGTTTGCGGCACACGTTGACGGTCTATGTGGTGCCAAAACCAGTGTTTAATGTGCATGTTGAATTAACTCATCCAGCTGAGCACTAGCTCTCTCTACAGCTGGAGTGTGAGCACCCTGAGGACAGGAAGCATGGCGACTCATCTTAGACGTGTCTCCCCCACAGGCCTGGACACAAGGCGGATGATGGGTGCTTTAGGGAGTGCTCTTCCAATCCAACCTCTTGTAACCTCACCGCGGAATTGAATGAAGTACTTCTCTTGGTAGAAATTGTTATTCTGGAATACAGGGAGGATCCTTGGATGTAAATAACAAGTCAACATTTTGAAACACAATAACAACCAAAAGGCATCTGTTTATAATTTTTTTTAATTAACTTCTGAAGAAAAGTCCGTTCATAAGCATTCTGTCTACCAAAACCACATGTTGTTGTGATATTTCTTCTCCGTTTCTCTCTCAAGAACCAATTTCTTTTTTTTTTTGCAAGAGTGCCTTCCTCAACATGTTTCACCACCCTTGAGAAACTGGATTGTGCCAGAAGGGAGGTAAGTCTTGAGAACAGGCTGTTATTCCGCTCTTCTCCGACCTTGAAGATCATCTTTAAACTGTCAGGGAATAAGACAAAATATCCCTGAGGTTTTTATATGTTTTCCTTGCTGGTGGATATAAGCAAGATTTTGTCTATTGCTAAAATGTCCCCAAGCCCCAGCCTGTGGCTACAAGAAGGTCATGTTAACATAAAAGCACATTTTAATTTTCTGTCACCCACACCCACTTAATTGAGAATCTCAGCCCACCCCACCAGCATCTTCCCCCACTTGGGAATCCCCCGAGTGGTAGACCTGCTCAAGGTCAGCTGCCTCACGCCCTGCTCTCTAGCCACCGTTCACACTCCTGCCCCAGGGCTTCATAGCTTTCTGGTGTCATCACCCAACTAGACAGATCCCAGAAAGTTCTCACCAGGCATGACCACTCTGCTAGATCAATTCTACGCCAAAATAAACAACCCCCAAATGACCCCTTTCTCAGGACTATGCCTGGGAAAAAAGGAGTTTAACAATTTAACTGTATAATCTTAACTAAGATTACATAGGGGAACCCAGAAAATGAGTTAAATTTGGAGGAGATAGAGTCTAGGGTAAATTTTCTTTCTTCTCTTTTGCTTTCTATTACAATTGGTTGAATTTTTCATTTTCTTCCAAGATCTGTTTGAGAGAATTATTTGACAATGAAATGATTAATTCCAGTAAGTGATCCTGTGCATGACGTTGGGTGATACCCAGGCCTCATTTCCTTGGAACTTGCTTCCCTGGGAACAGGGCTCTATCCTTGTCCCAGGCCACTTTCAGTCTCTTTAAACGATTTAACCTAGGCTCACAACCTGCTGGCTGCTACTTTCTAAAACTCTCATTCTGGCCACAGTTATTATTTTTAAAACATGTTTATAAAGTTGAAAGTTACATGGCAATTAAGCCTGCAGAGAATGCTTAGATTTGGTACAGTTGCCAGGGGAGAAGATATACCTCTCTCTCCTGTAGTTTCTGCCTCTTGCTTGCTCGAAATAGGATTTGCATCTCTGTGGGTTGTGGTTAATGCGAACCTAATCATTTTTCCCCACCTCAGAAATCTTTACCTTTTGTCATGAACCTTTTCAAGGAGAAGATTGTCACTGACAATTGCTTCTCTTCCCCACCAGTGGGAAAGGCATGACTGTCATCCCACCTGCCAGGGCATGAGTCACCCTGTTTCAGAGGCAAGAGGGTGTGTGTGTCTCTCCGTTCATTCTTAGTTCTCAGACTGATCAGGCTGCTATCCCAAGGGAACTGATAGAGGCTTGGGATTGGTGATACACGTGCCCCTGGATTGAGGCATTTGCCTTCGGGGAAACACAGAAACCTGTCTCATGTTAGGGTATTTTCCCCCAGCCTTTCCTTACAAAAACAAAGGGGACCATCTGGATCAGCCATTTCTAACTGAGAACAATGTAATAATCCTAGATGCACAACAACCCCCCCTGCCCCCCGCAAACCTAGTCTCATGCCCTGATAATAGAAGTATTGATCACTAATGTTCACTAAGTACTTGCTGTGTGCCAGGTGCTATACTAAACGTTGTACATGTATTATTTCATTTAACCTTTGTAACAGTCCCGTGAAGTGGCTAATGATATTATGCCCACTTTATAGTGAAGCACACACTGGGTGGTTGTCAAAAATAAACCTTTTTGGTTTCACAATTCTGATGCAAAAATTGGTCCCAGGTGAGTTGTCCTAAGACTCAGGGTGGCGGCAATAGTCATCCTGACCACGTGGGAGCCCCGCACGTGAAGCATTTCCCACAATAGCAAGGAGTTGGGGGGCCAGAGAGGGCCATTTCCTGGCCCAAGAATAGTTTCACTTGCAGACAGGCTAGCTTTGTTATCAGCAAACTTACTTAGGAGCTGAATACACCCCTCCTAGGATCACTGGCCCTTAATCTTCAGGGACCTGTGGAGAGGGTAAGCAGGAACTGGTGAATGCCCCTGGCCCACCCTGGCCCTAGGTGAGACAGGAGGAAAAGACAGCCAACACTGAGTACCTGTTGTGGCTAGGTGTTTGATCTCATTTGGCCTCCTGATACGTCACTGAGGCCCAAGGGTCCCATCATGCAGAAAGATGGTTATACACCTGCAAGTGGCAGAGCTCTGAGGACCAGAGACAGGAATCTCTTACATTTATATGGTATGTCATTCTTTTTAAGATAGCCTGGCATCCATTACATTACCTTATTGCAACCTCACAGAGCAGGCATCATCCTATGACACTAAATCACATGGTTGGGTGAGGCCTAGGGGAGGGACTGGACCTCCTGGCCGGACATCCTGCTCTTTGAACAAGCTCCTTCTGCACCACTCCTACAGTGTCTTCACTTCCTTTTCCTTCTCTTGCTGCACCCTCCAATGCCCCTCCCATCCCTCTTCTATCTCCCCCTTTCTATTTTCATGGAAAGAGCCTTGAGTGTAGAAACATGAACTCTCCTCCTGGTTTGCCACTTTCTAACTGTGTGGCCTTAGGAGGGCCTGGACCTCTTTTTCCGTGGTTGCCTGGACCTCACAACCTGCTACCCTGATGTCAAGGAACAGGCAGCCCGGCAGCCTTATCCAGAAGATGTCCACTGGCCTGCTCCACTAGATCACCAAGGGGAGCCCACCCACCTGCAGGGCATACAGATGTCCCGGTGTGTTTCTACCCTCCAGGCACTCAGGGGTAGAATTAAAAAACCCTGAGTTTGCAGAACGTCTCTATTCTACAAGCCTGAACGTGGCAGTGCTGGAAGAGAGGCACTTTGTGTCCAGCTGTTTTTCATGTATTATCTAATTTAATCCTCACAAGAACCCCCTAGGTAATTTTATCCTCACTTTGCAGGTAAGAAGGCTGAAATTTAGAGACTTCCTATATACCTCCCTTACCACCCCCAAGCACACAGTTTCCTCTGTTATCAACATCTCACATTCATGTGGTACATTTGTTACAGTTGATGAATCAGTATTGACACATTATTGTTAACTGAAGTCCATAGTTTATATTAAGGTTCACTCAGTATTGTGCATTCTCTATATTTCTATAATGATATATATCCACCATACATTATCATACAGAACAGTTTCACTGCCCTAAAAATCTTCTGTGCTCTGCCTATTCATCCCCTGCCCGCAACCCTTGGCAACTACTAATCTTTTTACTGTTTCTATAGTTTTGCTTTTTCCAGAATGTCACATATTTGGAATCATGCAGTATGTAGCGTTTTCAGAATGGCTTATTTCACTCAGTGATGTGTACTTAAGACTCTTCCATGTCTTTTTATGTCTTTATTACTCCTTTCTTTTTATAACTGAATAATATTCCATTGTTTGGATATACCAGTTTGTTTAGCTACTCACCTACCAGAAGACATCTTGATTGCTTCCACTTTTTGGCAATTATGAATAATGCTGCTATAAACCTTTCTGTATAGGCTTTTGTGTGGGCATAAGTCTTCAGTTAATTTGAGTCTGTAAGAAGTTGCATAATTGCTTAGTAATATGGTAAGAATGTGTTTAATTTTGTAAGAAACTGCCAGACTATCTTCCAAAGGGGCCATTATGGGCTGAATTGTGTCCCCACAAAATTCATGTGTTGAAGTCCTAACCCCCCGTATCTGAGAATGTGACTGTATTTGGAAATAAGACTTTGAAAGAGGTAATTAAGGTAAAATGAGGTCAAGTGAATGGGCCCTAATCTGATATGATTTGTCCTTATCAGAAGAAATGTGGACACAGATGAGTATAGAGAAAAGACCATGTGAAGACACAGGGAGAAACCAAGCCAGAGAGACTTCAGAAGAAGCCAACCCTGCTGTCACCTTCATCTTTTCATATGCTTATTCATCAACTGTGTATCATTGGTGAGTTCTCTGTTCCAGTCTTTTGCCCATTTCAAAGTCAGATTGGTTGTTTTCTTATTGTTGAATTTTAAGCATTCTTTGTATATTTGGGGGAAATATTTTCTCCCATTCTGTGACTTGTCATCCTCTGAACATTGTCTTTCAACAAAGCAGAAGGTTTTCATTTTAATTAAGTTCAACTTATCAAATTTCTCTTTCATGCTGTATCTAAGTCATTGCCAAATCCAAGATCACTTAGATTTTCTTCTGTGTTATCTTCTGAAAGTTTTTAAATTGTGCATTTTACATTTACATCTATGATCCATTTTGAGTTAATTTTTATGAAAAGTGTAAGGCCTGTGTCTAGATTCATTTTTGTACATGTGAATGTCCAGTAATTCCTGCACCGTTTGTTGAAAAGACTATCCTTTCTCCATTGAATTGCCTTTGCAATTCAGTTTGTCAAAGATCAGTTGACTACATTTATGTGGACCTGCTTCTTTTTTCTATCATCTCACTTGCTTTTATTATCTTTTTCTAGCTTTACTGAAGTATGATTAACAAATGAATATTGTATATATTTAGGTTGTACAATGTGATTTGTTAAGATGTACAATGTGATGATTTAATATATGTATACATTGTGAAATAAGTACCACAATTAAGTTAACTAACACATCCATCACCTCCCATAGTTACCTTTGTGTGTATGTGTGGTGAGAACACTTAAGATTTACTCTCTTAGCAAATTTCAAGTATATAATACAGTATTAACTATAATCACCATGCTGTACACTAGATCCCCAGAACTTATTCATCTTATAACTGAAAGTTTTTTCACTTTGGCCAGCATCTCTCCATTTCCCCCCATCCCACCCCCACCCTCAGCCCCTGGCAACCACCATTCTACTCTCTGGTTCTGTGAATTCAACTCTTTCAGATTCTACATATCAATGAGAACACATGTCTTTCTGTGTTTGGCTTATTTCACTTAGCATAATGTCCTCCAGTTTCATCCATGTTGTCACAAATGGCAGAATTTCTTTTTTATGCCTGAATAATATTCCATTGCATAGATATATCACATTTTATTTATCCATTCTTCTGCCAACAGACATTTAGGTTGTTTTCATATCTTGGCTATTGTGATAATGCTGCAATGAACATGAGAGTGCAGATATTTCTTTGAGATACTGATTTCATTTCTTTTGGGTGTATTCCCAGAAGTGGGATTGCTGGCTAACTAAAGCAATCTTACAAAAGCTGGAGGCATCATACTTCCTGATTTTAAACTATATTACAAAGCTATACTAATCAAAACAGTGTAGTATTAGGATAAAAATAGGCACATAGACCAATAGAACAGAACAGAGAACCTAGCAATAAATCCTCGCATATGTGGTCAACTAATCTTTGACAAGGGCACCAAGAATACAAACAGGGAAAAGATGGTCTTTTCAATAAATAGCATCATGAAAGCTGGATATCCACGTGCCAAAGAATGAAACTGGGTCCTTATCTTACACCATATACAAAAATTAACTTGAAATGGATTAAAGACTTAAGTGTGGGCTTGTTTCTGGGCTCTACATTTTGTTCCAGTGATCTATGTGTCCGTTCTTTCACCAATATGAGACTATCTTGATTACTGCAACTTTATAGTAAAGTCTTGAAGCTGGATAGTGTCCATCCTCTGACTTTGTTCTTCTTCAATATCATAATGGCTATTCTGAGTATGGATAGAATTTTATTTTATTTTTTTTTAATTTTTATTTATTATTTTTTTGGGGGTACACCAAGTTCAATCATTTGTTTTTATACACATATTAGATAGAATTTTGATGGGTAGAAATGGAGTTGAGAGCACTCAGGAGAGGGAACTGAGCAAAGGTTCAGTAGAGGAAAGGGGAGATGCATTGGAGGACAGTGAGTAGTTCCAATTGTCTGTATCCTAGTTTTATAAATGTAGTAAGACTGTGTTTTCTAGAAAACAGATGCTTCTAATCACAGGTAGGATTGTTCTTTCCCATGGGGATTTGAGTACCCAGGCCTGGAGAGGAAGAGGGGAAGGAGACCCTAGAAGCACTTGTGACTGGCTGTCAAGGGCATTTTGCCAGCCATGGAGCGTGGGTTTAATATTGTGAACTTTTCTTGATTACATGTCTGACTTTCAGCCTGATATAAGGACGGGGGAAGGGGGAGGCGGGCAAAGGGTTTTCCTGGACAATTGGTGATATTTGGGGAAAGGCCCTGACTTGGGGTCAGGAGACCTGAGTTCTAGCTTGGGCTCTGCCATTTCTGGCCTCATGATGTGGGACAGTTCACTTCCCCCTCTGTGCCTCAGCTCATTCATCTCTGCTGCGGGGTGATGAGAGGTGCCCTCTCAGCTTCCCAGGGAAGAGATTATGAGAAGTGGTTAGGTAACATGTATGTAAATGACGAAGCACTACACAAGTGTAAGCGATTATGAAGGATGTGATCCCTGAAGGAAAGGCTGCCAGGTATGCAGCGTACAGTCACCGTGTTTCCCTTTCCTGCTTCTCTTCCCAGGTAACAAAGCATGCATCTCATCAGTGGATTTGCATAAGTAGTCAGGAGCATCAGTGAGGGCGCTCCACAGATAGACCCAGCCCTGCCCTTCTTTTGCCTTCATATATATGTAAATTCCTTGAAGGCAGAGGACCTACCATTTTTCTGTATGCCCACGGTTCCTAGCACAGTGTCTTGCATATAGGAAACATTTAGTGAGTATAATGTTGGCTTTTTAAAAACAAAACATATTGGGCTTGATAGGCATTTCTATGATAACATTGGCTGGTCACAAGCTTAGCATGAATCAGATGGCTAAAACAGTAAATGTGCAGTGTCTAGTAAAGGAAAAAATACACACATGCCATGACTCAGCCATTCCAGTCACAGCTCCTGACCCTAGAGAGATTCCCACACATGCGCACAAGGAGGCTGACTGACCATGTTCATTGCAACATTGTCTGTACATGGAAAATTGGAAACAACCTAAATGCCCATCAACAGGGGCAGGAATAAACACATTGTAGAAAATTCAGTGGATTGCTAAATCACAGTTAAAATGAATCAAATCTCAAAAACTTCAGTTACAGAAAAATACATAGTGTCACAATTTATTTGAAGTTGAAAACATGTAAAACAATGCTAAGTATTGTTGATTCATACATTTAACCATATGAAAGCATGCATAGGGAAAATTAATCATGGAGTCCTTTTAAAAAATTTTTTATTGAAATGTAGTTGATTTAAACATGGAGTTCTAATAATGGCTTCTCCAGGGGAGAGAATGGAGGGAGTGTGAAAGGGGTGCTTAGGAGGCTTCAGTTGTAGCTGTAATATCTGAAGCAAATGTGGCTTAAAAGGTGACTTTTAAAGTCTGAAACAAATGTGGCATCATATTATATTGCCAGAGCAGAGGGGTGGGTTATTAGGTGATTATTTTACTCAGTGCTTTTTATATACCCAATATATTTCACATCTTGAAAAGCCCTTTGTCGACAAGGGCTGGGAGAGCTTTAAATGAAGATTAGGCTACACTAATAAAAGCAGTGTGCCCCAGACCAGAACCAGGCTCTGTCTCTCAATTCTACCACATGATGGCGCCACACTCCCCAGGGGGCACCAAGGGGTGGGGTGCGGGGGCGGGCTGGATGCTGGAGGGCTTGGGAACCTTCGAATGTGAGAAAAGTTAAAGGAACAGAAAATGTCTACCTTGGAACAGAGAGGATTCAAAGGAACACAGGCCCCCAGCCTTCAGATAACTCAAGTGGGGCAGGAAGCATACTCCGTACCCTGCGTGACCCCACAGGAGAGGTGGGGTAGAAGCTGGGAGGGAGGGGGCAGATCCCACTCACCCTCAGAGCCACAGCTGTGGGACTCTGGACCCGCTGCTGGGTGAAGTCTGAGCACCCTCGCCCAACAGCGATGAGGAGGAGGAGCTGATCTCCCAAGCTCTGGGGGTGCTGCAGGAGGATTCTTGCTGTGTCAGAGGCTGGCTAGGTAAACTACAAAATCCTTTCTAATGCTGAGATCCTTACAAATTCAAAATTGTATGAGCCTATAGTTACAAAACTATAACAGCATTTATTTTTTAGGGTTGATGTTCCAAAAGGTAACAGTAATGAATATTATTCTATCATTGTCATATCTTCTAGGGGGTTCTATCCATTTTTCCTTTCTTTCCTTCTGTTTCTCTCTTAGCATGTCTCTGTTACAGGTGGTTTTGTCCCTCTCTTTGTCTCTGTCAGCACATCTTATCTTTCCTTTCTGGTTGTCTGTCTGTCTGTCTCTCATTGTCTCTTTGCTTCCCTCTTCTCACCTACCAACACTCAACTTCCTCTACCTCATCTTTTTTTCAAGGAGCATTGTCTCATGTATATATATTTTAATTCACTTTATTGGGGTAAAATTTACACATGCAATAAAATTCAGTCATTTTAAGTTTCTTCAAATGTATCCATTCAGGAAGCTACCACTGATCTTGGAGAGACAGCAGTGAGCAGTCCTGAAGAGAGACCTAAGTTCCCTGCCCAGGAGTGGAACCTGGGTAGCCTGGATGAAAACCAGGGATCCTAACTGCGAGTTCCCTAGGGGCTAGAGGCTAGAAGCAAAGTGGCCCTAGCTCTTTCAAGGAGGCAAAAACTGTAAAACAGGTACAAAGTTTATTATTAGAGACAGAGAACCATGTATGGGAGAGCACACAGAGAAACAGTTTATTTAAGACAGAAGCAAGGCAGAAATACACACCCAGAGAGGGAGGTTATGGGCGTCCTCTGTAATGAGGAAGAGCACAGAAGTCAGAAACTAGGCAGAGATACACACCGGGAGAGGAGTGCGGGAGTCCTGCACGAGAAGCACCGTAAAGAGGTAATTTAAATCACTTATATAGGACAGTCCTTCTGGGTCTTTGTTTACCTTTGGCCAATTATCTTGTTTCTTTTTTCACACCTGACTGGTCCTGGGACCCTCCCCAAGATCCCACCACAGAGGCCTGTGGGTGCATGTCTGCACTTATTATGGTGTGGTGCCCCTCCCGTTTAGACCCCCAAGGAGCCTTCCTGCGCATGTGCAGACAGGGAAGTTTTCCTTGACCTCAGGTGTGAGCACCTTATCTCTTTACTTCAGCAGAGCTCAGCTTCGGCCACTAGCTTTGTCCTTGGAGGGTCTGGGTAGGAACAAAACTTCAGTTTTACTCCACTTGGCAAACACCTGCTGTCCGGCCCAGGGGCCCATCTGTCTTCTGCCTCACCACCACACCAAGACAGAGCGTTTCACGTGCCTGCTGCCCTTTGCGGTGGGTCCCCTCCCCACCCCCTGGCACTTGGTGACCACTCATGTGCTTTCTGTCACTATTGTTTTGCCTTTTCTAGAATGTTATATAAATGAAATGATATGTAGCCTTTGTGCTTGGCTTCTTCCGCTCAGCATAACGCTTTTGAGATTCATCTGTTCTCGTGTGTATCTGCAGTCTGCCCCATTATGTTACTGAGTAGTATCCCATCGTATGGATTTATCACAGTTTGCAGCATTCATCATGCAGACATTCATCGATTCACCAGCTGATGGATATCAGTTGTTTCCAATTTGGGTCAATAAGAATAAAGCTGCCGTGAACATCCAAGTAGCAGGTCTTTATGTGGGCGTATGTTTTTACTTCTCTTGGGTAAATACCGAGGTGTGGAATTTCTGGGTCATATGATATGTGTGTATTTAACTTTATAAGAAATTGTCAGACTGCTCTCCAAAGTGGCTGTGCTGTTTTGCATTCCTACCAGCAATGTCTGAGACATTCTGCCACTCCACATCCTCACTAACACTTGGTATGGTAAGTCTTTTTCATTGTAACCATTCTAGTGCTTGTATGGTGATAGTGATAATAGTGATAATCTCATGGCAGTTTTAATTTGTATTTTCCTAGTGATTATGTTAAACATTTTTCATTAGCCATGCATATAACTTTTTTAAATGAAGTGTCTGTTCATTGTTTTGTCCATTTCTTTAATCAAGTTGTTTGTCTTCTTGTTACTAAATTGTAAGAGTTCTTTATCTATTTAGCATATAAGACCTTCACCAGATATATTTGCCAATATTTACCTCCCAGTCTGTGGCTTGTCTTTCATTTTGTTGACAATGTCTTGTTATTTATTTGTTTATATATTTATTTATTTGGCTGTGTTGCATCTTTGTTGATGCACACGGGCTTTCTCTAGTTGTGGCGAGTTGGGGTACTCTTCATTGTGGTGCACGGACTTCTTATTGCAGTGGCTTCTTGTTGCAGAGCGTGGGCTCTAGGCGCAAGGGCCTCAGTAGTTGTGGCATGTGGGCTCAGTAGTTGTGGTGCATGGGCTTAGTTGCTCCGTGGCATGTGGGATCTTCCTAGACCAGGGATCGAACTCGTGTCCCCTGCATTGGCAGGCGGATTCTTTACCACCGCACCACCAGGGAAGTCCTGAGAATGTCTTTTGAAGAGTAAATTTTTAAAAATTAATGAGGTCCAATGGATAACTTCTCCTTTATAGCCCGTACGTTTTGTGTCCTAAGAAAATTTACCTAACCAGAGTCACAAAGACTCTGGCCTTGGTTTTCTTCTAGGAATTTGGCCAGAATATGATTTGACTAAATCCTGACTCTTTTTAGAATGGCTGCATGTGCCCTCTCCCACCAGCAGCTCAGGTTTCCTCTGACACACAGCCCCATAACACTTGGCAGTATTCAGCTTTCTAACATCTGCCAGTCAAGTAGGTAAAAGGTGATATCACTTTGTTATTTTAATTTGTACTGCTCTAATGACTGTTTTAAGTCAGTACGCCTTTTATCTACGTGACTCCCAGTTGATTTTTTTCTCTTGTGTATCCTCAATTGAAAGTGTTTCCCAGGCCCTTTCTGAGCCTCTCACAAGTATCATTTGGTCCTTCTACCCTGTGCCGTGTCATCGCTGGTGGCAGTCAGATGTCATCAGAGGCAGACTAATTCTCTCCCCAAGTCACTGGCTTACGTGATGAGTGATGTCACGGACCAGCAGGTGCCTGAACTTCATGAGGAAGCTTCCATCAGCAGGGCTTTTGCTCCTGCAGTGTTTGTTTTATTTTTAATTGCAATAATTAATGAAATAGCCAGACTTTTTAGTCATCATATTTGGGGCTCTGTACTCAAGATGGGAAACCATTCCTTTCTCAAGATGTTTGCTGCTTACTAATAACATTGAAAAGTCGTTCTGTCTTTCTCTTCTGTGGGAAAGACAGATGCGACTGCATGAATTACCTGTTTTAGAGTCCAAGGCTGTGTCTTGAACGTGTGTACATTTCTGTGAGGAGGGTCAGGTCTATGCTGTGGACGAAGTTGGCTCAAAAGTAGAATTTGGAAAACGAATCATACTCTGTCCAAATACTCTCTCAGTAACAAGCCAAATAAAAAATGATATAAACCTCCTGTAACCTTTAACATTTTTAAACAACATTTTAGATATCATACTAAAATGCTAGTGCTTAGATCACTGCAGGCTGACTGCACACGTTAAGCAGGGTGAGAATCAAGCTACATAAACCCTCTGGGGTGGATTCTTCTAAGGTCGCAAGTATAGTCAGATTTCCCTTTCAGAGTCCCTGGATCCTGTCACACATCGTCTCAGAAACTGTTTTGCAAGTGTGGGTCATCGGTTTCTCTGGTCTTCTGTCAACTGTATTTTCACCTGGATATTCTCTGAGTTCTACCTAGATTTTCACAGTATAGTCTCCTTTTCCTTCTAGTCTGATCTCATCTCCTGCAAAATGGCCACATTTTGCTACGTGATGTACTGCATTTAGTAAGGACAGTCTGATGCTTTGTAAAAAAATTTATTTATGTATGTATTTATTTTATTTACTTTTGGCTGCATTGGGTCTTTGTTGCTGTGCAAGGGCTTTCTCTAGTTGTGGCGAGCGGGGGCTACTCTTCGTTGTGGTGCGTGAGCTCCCCGTTGTGGTGGCTTCTCTTGTTGTGAAGCACGGGCTCTAGGCTCTTGGGCTTCAGTAGTTGTGGCCTGCGGGCTCAGTAGTTGTGGCTCATAGACTCTAGAGCGCAGACTCAGTAGTTGTGGTGCACGGGCTTAGTTGCTCCTCGGCACGTGGAATCTTCCTGGCCCAGGGATCCAGCCCGTGTCCCTTGCATTGGCAGGCGGATTCTTAACCGCTGCGCCACCAAGGAAGTCCCAATCTGATGCTTTAATAAGCAGAAAACGTACCTCTCTACACCTCACCCTCGTTGATGCACATCACCTCAGCTATGGATACATTTGAGAAGAAAAGGGCTGTCCCGGTTTGAGAAGAGCAACTCACTGGCAGCCACCCCAGTGTTTAGTAGCAGAAGGGTACTGTTTGTCTAGGGCC